>NC_084924.1:29171818-31671818 GCF_958298935.1 Phragmites australis | reverse complement strand
AAACTAACTACACATAGTTATTTAGTTCAACTTTGGTCCATTGAAACTCAATTCACTTGTATAAAATAAATAATTTAAAAGTTCAATATAAGAAGTAATATGTGTTTAGTTTATATAATTCATATAATGATAAAAGGAAACATATTAGACTAGCAAAGCTTAAATTAATATAATATAAGGAGAATGAATCCAATTCCACAAGATCTCGATCCTAGTACGCGATCCGTGTTGTGTCAGCTTTGTGGGATTGTAAGACCAATCTGTATTTTGATCCTGACAACATTGCTACTGAGTGAGTTTAGACTACTCTTTTCTGCCAGTACAGAAATGAAAAATTAATGCAAAGAGGATATATCTCACATGCTGCACCTTGCACATTTGCTTACTTTTTCGAAGCCTGGGAGGTACACCAATATTGTATGGCTGGAGTACCTTCATGTGCGAACTGAAACATTTTTCTTTTCCGTGCAGTTTCTCCTTAAGTGCGCCGAACAATTGCCTCACAAGATTCCTTTCTTTGGAGTTTTGGTATGCAAATATTTACTCTAAAGCTCTGCATCTTGCTACATTATATTATCCCGCCTTTTTGCCAAAATTTTCTGTGGAACATTGCAATACTATATATTCTCAATATAATGTTGACTTGTTTATGCGCTTAATTCCCTTTTTATGTCCAGAAGATGAAGGACAGCAACTTATACTGGCATTATTGAAACGAATTCCAGATGCTCATTTTGTCCTTTTTCATAAGTGTTTGGGAGTTATGTTTATGGAATTATTCCACTCTACATTGTGTTTGGGTCACTAGTTACAGTGACGCTGCATACAATTAGATCCATAATTTTGTGGGAGAGGACACCAAAGTTCACTTATGCTTCGGTTCATAACTTCATATGCTGTTGAGCTAGGTCTTATTGTGCTTGCACATAAACAAATTGATGTAACTTACCTTATGCTGTTTCATTTATGCATATGGATTTCATTGTTATCTGCTGCTTCTGTATGATTTTTTTATTAGATATCTCCTCGCCTTTTTGGAGCTTGCAATGCCAATGCCAAACATATATTTTTAAGTGCAACCAATGCCAAACATATTCTCTTCCCACCTATTTCACATGTACTGTGGAACTAGCAAATGTTCCAGATGCTATGTGCATCTACATGCATAGATATTTAATTGTGCGTCTCATAGTCTCCTCTGTGTGATAATTTCGGTCTGTTTCGTTACATTGGCTTGACAGTGTTTATAGTGTGTTCAAGTCTTTGCTGTGCAGACAGTTGTGGTGTTGAACTCTTGAGTTTTGATTGCATGTTTTTATGAGGGTAGGACCAGGTAGCTAATTTTGTTAACTTGGACCAAATGACAAGAACATTTGTTGCCAACCATATTCTTATCTATAAGCTTTCTGTTCCCTAACCAAGCTTGTCCGTAGTCTATGGTGATGTGTTTTCACAACACTTTTCGGCATAATAATATCAATATCTTACACCAGTAACATTAGAGTTTATTTTATTATGCATAGGTGATTTGTTGTAAGGACAGGATGTAACCACATGGTTCTTATCAAATCAAGCTAACTCTTTGTGATTGTCAACTTTGTTTTTTTTAATGTCAGATTGGTTTGATAAACTTAGAAAATGAAGACTTCGCCAAGGATATTGTAGATGCCACACAGACCAACTTACAGGTATGTACCCTTATTTCTGCACTACTTAACAGAACAGTATCTATTAACCTTTTCTCCCTCTTGTTCGACCAAATACAGTTTCTCTATAAAATATTTCAGCAATTAGTGTTACTGTATATGCTATTTGTGCATAAACTGGATACTATGTCAGTTAATGATTTGAAAACCACTCTTTGGTTCCTCCTTTTAAGATCATCCTAGCTATAAGAGCGATTGATGTCTTCATTGCAGGATGCCTTGCATAATGAAAATCGTGATAGAATCAGGATATTGCTACGATTTCTCAGTGGTCTGGTAAGTAATACAGCTGGTCTGCTTTGTTTTATTTTGTTGTCTTAATCTCCTTAATGGCTTCTTTCCTGTATGTCCTAACTCGTGTTGCTTGTTGTTTTACAGTCTGCATGCTGTCTTGTTTCGAATTGACAATGAGTCTGCACGAATAGTTTAGTCTATATACCTTTGAATTATGCTGAAGGCTGTGAATTGTTACTAGACTTCTTGATACTCAGCTAACTTGGGGAGCAAATGAATAAGCTGAAAAAACTGCTCAGTTGCACAGTACAACTTCATGAATAGTTCTAAAGCTAAAGTACACTATACTCCCTCCAGTCAGAAGTTAATGTTGTTTTAGAATGGTGCACAGTCAACATATTTTAACTACAAAGATTATCTTACAGGCATTTAGACCGGTCATATGAAAATGATAAGAGTAGTATTGCCTCGGAAACTGCTGTCTCAATATTATAATTTTCATTAGTTTTCTTAACATACTACAGCAGAAATTGTTGATCAAAGTTATCTTTTGGAGTTGGTGTCAATATCTGAAATTATTATTTTTTTCCATACCGGGGGATGTGGATGTCTGTGGAAGAAGTACTTAAAAGGGCTTTATTTATCTTAGGCGCTATTTCATGTATCTTTGCCTCTTTAGCTTCTGCATTCCAGAAGTGGAAGCCCTTTAGCTCCTGCTCCAGAAATAAGTTTTATCTATTTATTTATTAGATATGTACGGTTTATCAGTCATCATGTTATGTATGACTAGTCATTGTTTGATATATGGTCCTAAAATATGAATCTGGTCAGCCGATTGTTTAGGATAATTCTATCTTTACATTAGGTTTGATATCTACTATCGGTACTCTTGTTTGAGTTTATATCAAGTTTGGAAAATAGTGAATGCTTTGACACCCTCTCTCCGAAATAACAGAGGGATTCTTTCTGATCTTTTTATGGCACGGTAGAAATGTTTTCTTATATTGAGCACCATATGCATATATCATGGCCAAGCATATTGTATTTCTGTTGTTCGTTTACTTTTTTATCTTAACTGTGGATCTTTAATTTGCTATGTAGATGTGCAGCAAAGTTGTTGTTCCCGATTCTATCATTGAGACGTTTGAGACTCTATTATCATCTGCTGCAACAATATTAGATGAGGAGACTGGAAATCCATCGTGGCAACCACATGCAGACTTTTATGTTTATTGTATTTTGGCCTCCCTTCCATGGGGTGGTCCAGAATTGTTTGAGGTAACTTTGTTTAACTACTGCAATTCAGTGCGTAGCTGAGCCAACATCAAATTTGGTGCCTAATATAAGTAATTGAGCCACTGTCATACTTCGTTCTGGGTTATGCAGTTGTATAGTATATTGCATTTGTGTTAAGCCATCCTCCCTCACACAAAAAAATGAAGAAGAAAATCGGAAGTCAAAAGTACAGTTTGGCACTGTTCCATAAATCTACCCAGAAAAAAAATGAATGTAGTATGCACATGTGCAAGATTTTGAAAGTATGGTGAGATTGACCTTGAAGTTTTGCATTTTTTTAGCATTACATGTATGCCATCCATTGAATCCCCCCCCCCCCCCCTGGATTTGGGATTTTTGGAACAGTATATCATGCGCGTTATGCACTTTTGACTAAATGGGAGTTGATGCCCACCAAAATTTCCCTCTAATGGATGAAGTGTTGCGCTCCTATGTATTTTTTTTACTAGAATATTTAGCAGATGGGGACTTGATGATAACACACGCATATGAACTGTACCATGCAGCAAGTTCCAGATGAGTTTGAGAGAGTTTTGGTTGGTATACAGTCTTACATAAGCATCAGAAGGCATTTTGATGATATTGCTTTCTCAGTCTTTGAGACGGATGAAGGCCACTCTCCCAACAAAAAGGTACTGCTAATCTTCTTAATACATGATCATGACACTTGTTTATTTCTCGATTCTGTAATAAAAGCTAGTACTTGCAGGATTTCATGGAAGACCTATGGGAGCGCATTCAAGTTCTTTCCCGCAATGGATGGAAAGTTAAAAGTGGTATGCAAGACAACCTTTACAATTTCTTACTGATAATTGTATTTCCCTGACTCTGTTTCAGTGACATTTTATATTGTTTGAACTACGAACTGTTATTTAGTAGTTATTTCAGAATCCATTTCAACTGTTAATAACCCCTTACATACACAATGGTTGAATCTTGAAATACCTATTGTTTTGTCAAATTAAGTCGCATTTGATCCAAAATCTTTGCATTCTTATTATGACTACGGAATGGAAATCTAATTACTTCCTTGGCAGTTCCAAAACCCCACTTGTCGTTTGAAGCTCAGTTGGTGTCTGGAAAATCTCATCGTCTTTCCCCGATTAGTTGTCCTCCACTTACTCTCTCGCAGTCATCTTCTGACATATTAAAAGGGCAGGAGAAACATGAAGCAGATTTGAAGTATCCTCAAAGACTTCGTAGACTCCATATCTTTCCAACAAATAAAGCCGAGGTAGTTTGCAAATTTACGATTTACAAACACTTTGTGTGCTTTGATCGCTATGTTTTCTATATGCAATCTAAAACTAAATTGAATTTCCTACTAGTTGTTTTGTTTTTTACATTGCAAACTCAGTTGATTATATCCTCTAAAGAGCATATATTTTGTGATATTTGCTCCGAGCTGCTTCTTCCATTGGTTGTCAGATGGCTTACAATGGCTTTGTGCTTGTCCGATGTACTGCTACTAGTTTGCCCTGCATTCGATACTAAGTTAGAAGTTGAAGACACATTCTAGTTTAAGTGATACAAAATACCCCTATCATTTCCTTTGGTTTCTGAAACTACTGCCAAATATGAAGTAAATGAAGTCCACTTTGTGAAGTAAAATAAAGTCCATCTTGTAATGAGTTAATATATCATAACGTTTAACATGTGGCCTGATAAAACTGTTCTTTCTTGATACATATTATCGTAATATTGTATAAGGTAATTTAATTTGCTTCTTCATCCCAGGCAGTTCAGTAAATACTGTGGAAATTGTACATTTTGCAATTGTATTTCTGCGCCTTCATGTTTGTGCACAAGTTCTGTGTCCTGGACATGAAAGGGCACTATGTGCTGGGTGAAGTTCCACTAGAAACCGATCTATATGCATATTGGCTTCAGTTGTACATCAATGAAACCAAAACTTCTTTTGATTTCTATCTTGATATTATTCACTCGTAGGTATATTGTACCAATAGGATACTGTAACTATACATATCCATACGACGACTGTACTGTGTTTTGCACATCTAATCAGCTATTGTTGGTTCACAGAACATGCAACCTGTAGATCGTTTTGTTGTTGAAGAATGTGTATTGGATGTGCTGCATTTCTTCAATGGATGGTCAGTTCGTATAACTTGTATTTTTTCTGAATTTAAACTTGATTGTCACAGTATTGTTAGTACCTCTATACCTTTGAACGACTTGTGATTTCGAAGGATATCACATCTCTGCTTGTTAAGCGTATTCATGGAAGACATGTCTGATACCGACTAGTTATTATGTTTGCTTGTCAGCCTCTATGTAAATGTCTTCGTGGTTTCAATATTGAGTACTTCATTTTCTCCCTTTATTAAAGCTGGTTATAGTATCCCCTTGCTTCTATCCATTGATTGAATTATTTAAGTAAATAAGTTTTACCCCGTGAGTGTAACTCACTGCCCTCAGAGTAAGCTGTAGAGGGCCTATGGTGTGAGTGTGTGTGGGTGTTCTCGGGTTTCTACCCTTCTTCTTTAATATAATGATACGCAATTCTTCTGCGTGTTCGAGAAAAAAAAGCTGTAGAGGGCCTGCATTGCTTGCTACGCAGTTTCTTTTTGTGCTGAGTGCTGACCATGCCAGGATTTGGATCATACTCCCTTTGTCACTGAATATAGGTCGTTCTTGAGTCTTGATTTTCCAATCCCAAATGGAAGACTCTGACCAGGTTTTATTTTTTGTTGTCATGCACAAGTAAATTTTTTTTTATTATGAAAGCATGTTCCGAGGCCAATGTAATGACATTATTTTCATATGGTCAATCTATATAATTTTGGATGTACAAATGTTTATAGTCCAAAAGTTTTACCACGTGAATCCCACAACGTCCTATAATTAGTGACACAGGGATTATTCGATATTTGCAGTGCGGTATACTATTTGTTCATTTTCAGGGCAGTTTTTCTACGGTTGAACTTTGCTTATGGCTATATCTAAAGAGAACAGAAGTAGTCTTTAATGCAAATAATTTGATTAACCTGTATTTAATATGGAATCACAGGAACGTTAATTGAACTTTGTGTTCATGATCGCCTATGAATCATATAATTTCAGCTTGCTTACTGATTCCATCTTGGTTATATTTTTCTTTGAAAGATAGTCGGAAAGAATGTGCGTTTTATCTAGTCAGCCTGCCTGTGTCTTTTCGCTATGAATACCTGATGGCTGAAACCATATTTTCACAGGTATTGCTTTCTTATTTTTAATATTGACTTATTGGGTATTGGGGGTTTATTGTTAATATCAGTTTCCATGTACCTGCCTTCGTTTTACGTGAACTGTATTGTTTAGTTCTACTTGGTTTGAATTACTTGTAATGCACACAGAACAATAAAGGAGTTAACACTATTTTTTGGCATAGTTTGTCCCTATTGATGTATATCTATCTTTGTAACAGTACTTCCAATGAGCAGTTAATAGGGGTATTTGGTGCAAAATTGTTGCTTTAACAACCCAAATCAACATATATGCACAAGCCAAAACCATCCTCCTAAAATGTCATCTGTTTTAGACTGGAGGAATTAGTCTAATGATTGTCTGAGTCTACCAGTCTACTGATTTCAGCTGATCTTGAAGTAGTTTGTACTTTGTGAGGAGAAGTCACTACTGTGAAAAATAGGTTGTACCAGGCCACTTTCCAACCTGGTTCAACTTGGATTACCTGTTTTGATTTAGAAACCTTAATTGCCACGAAATGAATGGATTTTAGAAGCACTAATCATAGTCTGTCTTATGAGGTATGTCTAGGAGTCTAGGATACATGCTGCAAAATTTGTCCATACTGTGTTGCACTTTGAGGTTCACCTTTTCCTGTCGTAGCGAGCATAGCTGTGGAACATTTTTTTCTTTATGATTACATTGTTTTATTTGATTTTTTTGCAGCTACTATTGTTGCCGAATCCACCTTTCAAGCCAATTTACTATACATTAATTATCATTGACCTTTGCAAGGTAGTTTCACGCTTTAAGACTTGATGAATACTGTTATGTTTGTTTCTGTGTTACAGTCAAAGTCAATGTACAGCTGAATCCATTATGGGATGCAAGTATATAACACACATCAATCTTAATAAATCACATTTGGCAAGCTTTTTGCAACATTTGTCAAATCTTGGTGATATTACCATGCAAGTTTCCTCTTGTTTACCTATATGCAAGCATGGTTTGATGGAATAGGCTACCACAAAGGCATGAAGTGGTTGGACTTTTGACTTTTCTATGGTTGCAAAGCAAATTAATGTTCTATTCAAATTCTCATGAGGTTTGTATGAATTGGGAAGCTATTGGAACAACACATGATGTGTATTACTCATGCCATCCTTTTCAGATTCATTGTTTTTATTCTGTGATATACTGATATCTTGCCTCAGTGTGAGTTCTCTTGTGAACAACACACTGATACTAATTATTGTGAACACCTATGTGCAACTAGAAGAGAGGCAGCATTCATTGGATGTGTTGTCTTGTAAATATTTGCTAGTAGCAGTCAAGGATCAGAAATTAGAAATTTTCAAAATTTATGGGAGCTATATTGGTTTCTGGTAACCTGCTGGTTTCTCGTTTCTGGCTATTAGAATTAATAGCCTCTTTATTCCTTTCCTTCTATTATACTAGCCTAGAATAGCTCCTCTAATTGAGGATTGTAATCTCCTGTAATTATGCCTTTTTGGCCTACTAATAGAATGCCACCCCAACCCTTCGGTTGTGTGGTGATTTGCCTCAATCCTCTTTACATGGTATCAGTTTCTCTTCTTCCTTCTTGAGCCCCATTCCGTTGCTCATCCCCTGTTTTCCAGCCGGTGTTCCGCCTCCCCCCCCCCACCGCCTGCCATGTCGGCCTTGGTCACAAATGACCCGAATGCCGCCGCCACTGCGGCAGCCACCGCCGCTGCCGCTGCTTCCGCAGCCGCCACCGCAACTGATGACGCCGCCGCTGCCTCTGGCGGCAGCATCTCCGGCGCACAAACTGCGCAGCCCATCATCCTTAACCCCTATTGCACGGTCGTCGTCAAGGCTCACGTCCCGACCACCCTCGACATGACGACGGCGAACTACTCGCGCTGGTCCAAATTCTTCCGGACCATGTGCGCCAAGTTCGGCCTCCTCTCACATCGACGGCTCCGACCTGGCGCACCCGGACGAACCCGCTTGGGTTCTCGCCGACTCCGCCGTCCTCAACTGGCTCTATGGCTCCGTTTCCGACGACATCCTTGATTCTGCGATGGCTGACGACGAGACCGCGCGTGATCTGTGGGTCGCGATCGAGGGGCTCTTCCGCGACAACAAGGAATCTCGCGCTGTCTTCCTCAGCAGCCAATTCCATTCGCTGCTGCAAGGCGATCAGTCCATTGCCGAATACAGCCAGCGCGTCAAGACACTCGCCGATGCCCTCCGTGATGTCGGCCACCCCGTCTCTGACTCACAAATCGTCCTCAACCTGCTGCGTGGTCTCAATCCGCGCTACTCCAACACTGCTGATGACATCGCCAACTCAACTCCGTTTCCCTCCTTCGCCAGGGCACGCTCTCTGCTTGCTCTCAAGGAGACTCGGCTTGCCAATGAAGTGAAGATCACCACCGAGACGGCCCTTCTTGCCACCAGTGGTCCCTCGGCTTGCGGTCAGTCCGGCTGCCGCTCCACCACGACGTCCACACCTTCAGCCGGCTCCCATTCCAACACCAACCGTGATGGTCGTCGCGGCGGGCGCAACCGCCGTGGCAAGCAGAACAGCAGCGGCGCCCACCATGCTCTCCAGGGCGGGCGCGCGCTACCTCCTGTCGGACCATGGCTCTGCTTCAGCCCATGGTCTCCTCCCGGTGCTGGTCCGTGGGCTTCCCATGGCGGCCAGTGGCGCCTGTCACCCTCTCCCGGTCTCGGTGCTCCACCTCAGGCCCACACCGCTTTCGCACCGGCTCAGCCTTCACCGACGTGGGACCAGCAGGGCCTCATCTCTGCGCTGAACCAGATGGCTGTCCAAGGGAATGGCGGCTGGATCATGGACAGTGGCGCCACTTCTCACATGGCGTCCAATGATGGTATTCTTCTGTCCTCCCACCCTCCCCCTACCACGGCTATCACTGTTGGCAATGGTTCTCGCCTTCCCATCACATCTAGCGGCCACACCTTTCTTCATACATCCACCACTAAGTTTTCCCTTAATGATGTCCTTGTTGTTCCCCATATAGTTCGTAACCTTCTTTCCGTTAGAAAGTTCACTCGTGACAATCACTGTTCCATCGAGTTTGACGCCTTCGGTTTTTTCGTTAAGGATCCTTCGACGCAACAAGTGATGCTTCGCTGCGATAGTGAGGGCGACCTCTACACCATCTGTGATGACAAACCTCCTGCCACCACCAGCGTCCACCTCGCCATCTCCTCCCAACTATGGCACCAACGTCTTGGACATCCTGGCATCACCTCCCTAGATGTTTTAAATAAACATTCGCTTATTTCCTGTAATAACGTAGCTCGTTCGCTCTGCCAGTCCTGTCAACTCGGCAAACATGCTCGTCTTCCTTTTGCTCCATCTACCTCGCGCACTTCTGCGCCCTTTGAACTCCTTCATTGTGATGTGTGGACTTCCCCTGTTGCTAGCATTTCTGGTTCACTATATTATTTAGTTATCGTTGATGATTTCACTCATTTTTGCTGGACATTCCCTCTTAAAAAGAAATCTGATGTTCACCAACATATAGTAGACCTTGCTGCATATGCTAGCACACAGTTCGGCCTTCTCCTCAAGTCTGTTCAGACTGACAATGGCCGCGAGTTTGTGAACCACACCAACATATCCTTTTTTGCTTCTCGGGGCATCACTCTCCGCCTCTCCTGTCCTCACACATCTCCGCAGAACGGCAAGGCCAAGCGGATGATTCGCACTATAAACAATATGGTTCGCACGCTCCTCCTCCATGCTCATATGCCCCCTAGATTTTGGGCTGAGGCTCTAGCTACTGCCACCTATCTCCTCAACCGATGCCCCTCCTCTGCCATTGGCGGCGTCATTCCACACACACTTCTCCACCAAAAACCACCTCAGTACAGTCACCTTCGCGTTTTCGGATGTCTTTGTTTTCCTAATCTATCCGCCACAGCTGCCCACAAACTAGCTCCTCGCTCAGCGGCATGTGCGTTCCTTGGTTACCCTCTCCAGCACAAAGGGTACCGCTACCTTAACCTTGCCACAAACCGAGTCATCATCTCTCGTCATGTCATTTTTGATGAGAGCTCCTTCCCGTTTGCCAGCAGTGATAATTTGCCGGGATATTCCCCTACCAATGAGACCGAATTGGAGTTCCTAGTCCACGATCTCGCTGTGCCGGTGCTCCGCACTGCTTCCATGGCACCCTTGCAGGTTCCTCCAGCGGCAGCTCCACCATCCGGTGTCGAGCGGCTGCTGTCTTCCTCGCCGTCGATGCCCCCCGGCACTGCTGGAGCCCCTGCTGCACTACTCCGTCCGCCCGTGCATCTGGTATACACCAGACGCCCACGTGCGGCCGCCCCTCCGTCCGGGGTCTCGCCACCATCTGCTGCCATGTCTTCAGCACCACCGACAACTGTCTTGGCTCCATCAGAACCCCACCGGATGGTGACGTGGTCTCGGGCTACCGCTAACCCCTCCCTGGAGTTCTTCTCACTAACAGCACATCATACCACGGCGTCTCCTGTCCCAGCCACCTATCGCAGTGCGCTCGCCGATCCCAATTGGCGTGCTGCGATGAATGCTCTCATGGACAACAACACCTGGCGTCTCGTCCCTCGTCCGCCAGGCACCAACATTGTCTCCGGCAAGTGGATCTTCAAGCACAAGTTCCACTCCGACGGAAGACTGGCTCGCTATAAAGCACGATGGGTAGTCCGCGGTTTCTCCCAGCAGCACGGCATCGATTATGACGAGACCTTCAGTCCAGTGGTCAAGCCAACGACCATTCGTACTGTTCTATCCATTGCTACCTCCCGCTCCTGGCCGATTCATCAACTTGACGTCAAGAATGCCTTCCTCCATGGCTCCCTCGACGAGACAATTTACTGCCAGCAGCCACCCGGCTTCGTGGATCCAGCTCATCCTGACCATGTGTGTCTTCTTCAAAAATCACTATGGTTTGAAGCAGGCTCCCCGGGCGTGGTACCAGCGATTTGCAACTTACATTAGTCGACTCGGCTTCGTCGCATCCTCCTCCGACACGTCCTTGTTCATCCTTCATCAGGGAACTGACATAGCTTATCTGCTACTGTACGTCGACGACATCGTACTCACCACTTCTTCTACAGAACTTCTCCAGCGCCTCACCAGTCAGCTTCGCTCGGAGTTCGTCATGACGGACCTCGGACCACTACACTTCTTCCTCGGCATCTCCGTCACGCGCACCTCTGACGGGCTATTTCTATCCCAGCGATAGTACGCCGTCGATCTTCTCCGACGAGCTGGCATGGCTGAGTGTCATCCCACTGCCACGCCAGTTGACACCCACGCCAAGCTCTCCGGCCTCGACGGCGCTCCTGTTGCTAATCCCTCGGAGTACAGGAGTCTTGCAGGAGCTCTACAGTACCTGACACTCACCCGTCCTGACCTTGCTTATGCCGTCCAACAGGTGTGCTTATTTATGCATGATCCGCGGGAGCCTCACCTCGCGTTGATCAAACGCATCTTGCGATACGTCAAGGGCACTCTCAATGCTGATCTTCACATCGGACTCTCCCCGGTGACATCTCTCACCGCCTACTCCGACGTCGACTGGGCCGGCTGTCCGGATTCTCAGCGCTCCACATCCGGCTACTGCGTTTATCTCGGCGACAACTTGGTGTCTTGGTCCTCCAAATGCCAGACTACGGTGTCCCGCTCGAGTGCAGAGGCCGAGTACCGCGCCGTTGCTCATGCCGTCGCTGAATGCTGTTGGCTACGACATCTTCTTAAGGAACTCCATGTTGCCCCAGTTTCAGCAACCGTGGTGTACTGCGACAACATCAGCGCCATATACATGTCTAGCAATCCAGTACAACACCGGCGAACGAAGCACATCGAGATCGACATTCACTTTGTTCGCGAAAAGGTCACTCTTGGTGAGGTCCGTGTCATGCATGTGCCCTCCTCCCACCAATTCGCGGACATCATGACTAAAGGTCTTCCGACTCAGCTATTCCAGGAGTTTCGGTCCAGTCTTTGCGTCCGGACTCCTTCCGCTGCGACTGCGGGTGGGTATTAGAATTAATAGCCTCTTTATTCCTTTCCTTCTATTATACTAGCCTAGAATAGCTCCTCTAATTGAGGATTGTAATCTCCTGTAATTATGCCTTTTTGGCTTACTAATAGAATGCCACCCCAGCCCTTTGGTTGTGTGGTGATTTGCCTCAATCCTCTTTACACTGGCCTATCCTGGTCTGCTATTTCTCTTAGTATTGTGTTGGTTTATTGGTCTATAAGTATTATTTCAAGATTTCATTAAAATCAGTATGAAAGCAGCTCTTCTTGCTCTTGGCATTATGGAACTTACAGGTCCATGATGGTACGGTCATAACCGCCATGTGTTTTATCCCTAGTGGCAGTTTTTCGTCTTTCAAGGGTTGATTGAAAACAAGCCTGATTATCTAAAGATTTGTTTCAGGCATTGCCAGGTGCATTTCCTTCAGTTGTGGTAGGAGCAGTGCATGCTCTTTTTGACAGAATTAGTAGCATGGACACGGAGTGCCGCACCAGACTTATCCTATGGTTTTCACATCACTTGTAAGTTGATCATCATTTTGATTTGTTTTGTTATTCAGGACTTCTGCTTTGTATTACTTATCGTTATTTGATTTTTTGCCTAATATATGATCTCTTCATATTTGCTTCATGTGGTCTGTTGCTTGGTACATTCTTCTTAAAGATGTTCAAAACCTGAATCCCTAATAATGTTCGCCTCTATGGCTTCTTTTAATCATTAGTGAAACATCGTATACTTTGTTAATACAGTTTTCTGGGCAAATGGTTGCAGAACGTAACATTTTTGGGTTTTCTATCAAACAATTTCTGTTGTGATACCGAAAAGTAATGATATTGCTCTACTTCTACAGGTCAAATTTTCAATTCATTTGGCCTTGGCAGGAGTGGTCTTATGTTAAGGGCCTTCCAAAATGGGCTCCACAACGTGTTTTTGTCCAAGAAGTATTGGAAAGGGAAGTACGCTTGTCCTACTTCGAAAAAATCAAGCAGGTTAGTCTTGTTCCATTAGCCATTCCTTCTTAAATAAGGAGGGTTTTCTTTTGGCACTATGTTGACATTCCATACTTCTAGCTTTGTTTCTGTTGATGGGACTGCATTTGTTTTAATAGGGATCTTGCATCACCTCTTTTGCAGAGTATCGAAGATGCCGCTGAATTGGAAGAACTGTTACCCCCAAAAGCTGGGCCCAACTTCAAATACCACAGCGATGAAAGCAATGAAAACACCGATGGCCATAGACTATCTAAGGAACTTGTTGGCATGGTTAGAGGAAAGAAGACTACACGGGATATTATTTTATGGGTGGAGGAACATATAATTCCAACAAATGGTGCTGAGTTTGCACTCGGTGTTGTTAGTCAGACACTTCTTGACATCGGCTCGAAAAGTTTCACCCATCTTATCACTGTTTTGGAGAGATATGGTCAAATAATCTCTAAGCTATGTCCAAATGAGGAAATGCAGTTACTGTTGATGGATGAAGTCAGTGCTTATTGGAAGAACAGTACCCAGATGACTGCTATAGCTATTGATAGAATGATGGGTTATCGCCTGATATCCAATTTGGCTATAGTCAAATGGGTTTTTTCTCCTGCCAATGTTGACCAATTTCATGTTTCTGATCGCCCATGGGAGGTACATCCGTTGTCCTTGCATCTTTGTATTATAAAAGTAGTATAAATAGCAACCAAATCAGAACTATATTCGAAGTGAAGAGATCAAAACTTTCTCGTTATAATTGTAAAAGTGATTGTACATACAATGTGGTTTCTGTTTTGTGTGGATGCATGTTTGTTATAATAACCATCCTCTCTGCATTCTTTCCCCACAATTCATCTGTTTCAACTAAGCTCTTCATGTGTTATTTGAATATATCTGATTAAAATGTTTTTCCATCCAGATTCTTAGAAATGCTGTTAGTAAAACATATAATCGGATCAATGACCTCCGGAAGGAAATTCAGTCACTCAAGAAAGGTCTTCAAGTTGCTAAAGAGGTCAGTGCAAAAGCCATAAAAGAGTTGGAGGAGGCTAAATCATTACTTGAGATTGCAGAGGGGCAGCCTGCTCCAGCCGAAAGACCAGGTAGGCTAAGGCGTCTCCAAGTATACGCTGACAATGCAAAACAAGAGGAAATAACCACTGAAGAATCTTTAGAAGCAAAGGGAGCCCTCCTTGCTCGGGGTCTAGAAGAAAGCAAGGTGCATTATGTGCTTTTGTTATTATCTTTATTGTTATTTGATTTCTTGCTCTGTGTATGCACCCATGTGCACATATCTATTGGTATAAATATGTGCATTATGTGCTTTTGTTATTATCTTTATTATTTGATTTCTCGCTCCGTGTATGCACCCATGTGCACGTATCTATTGGTATAAATATTGCATAATCTTTCAATATTTTGTGTTATGCTTTGCTATCATAGAGTTCATTATCCTTTCACCGACTTACTGTAATTTGACCATTTGGTTTGACAGGAATTGCTTAAGTTACTATTTAAGAGCTTTGTTGACGTGCTCACTGAACGTTTGCCACCTGTTTCTTCTGATGGAGAGATTCCTAATCTACGCGCTGGAGATCTGAATGTAAAATTTGTGGCCTGCGATCCTGAAACAGCAACAATGGAGATTGACAACGAAAATGGAGCAGATGATAGGTTAGTCTAATATTCAGTTTGTGTCATCACTGTTATCAGCATAACTGCTTGTACTGTTTGGAGTCGCATATTAGGGGTAAAACGGGCTATTAAAGATTTACCACTTTAGGCCCTTGTTTATTTTTTTTCCTGGTGGAAGGTTCATTTTGAGTTGGGGCTTGGTATGGATATTTTCCTTAAGTCCGGTGGTGTTCATCTGTGTTACTATGGGATGCAAGTGGGTCACCACTCTAGTTCGTTTGGCCTCTAAATCTAAGGGAAAAAATGAATCAGCAATTAGGTGGAAGTGCATTTTTAGTTCAAAGGGTTTTGGGTGGACCCAAAAAAATGAAACTTGCATCACTATGTGTGTTACCCTTTGCTGTCTTGCACATTAGCACTTTTTAGAACGTTCTTTCAAATAATGGGCAAAATTCAGATGTTCAGTAGAGATCTGGAGACCAGTTAAAATGAGCTGGTTCCCAGATGAATTGATACGTGCTGACCTGGAGTGTTACAACAGTGTATTTTGCATCTGGCATGTTGATCACATGCAATAATATGCCAGGAACCGGTATTAATCACCCAGTTATATAAAGACTAGACCGGTTCTAGGAGCTATATTTGCCATTCTCTATTTCTGGACAGCTAACTTGTTTTGTATTTTTCACAGTGAATCAAATGGGCAAAACACAAATGGCTATAATGTTGGAGAGCTTGAGCAATGGTGTCTTTGTACACTGGGTTATCTCAAGTCATTTTCCCGCCAATATGCAACTGAGGTTAGTATTTCTATCCCATTTTTGGAAGTTTGTGATACTTTATATGGATATCCTGTTGGACCAAGTTCTTTTAAAAAGAGTTGGACCAACTGGATTTGTCCAGCATTTGGAAACTGCCCCAGAGTAACTTGTAAGCACCGATTTATTATATCTCCAAGCAAAGTGGTAATGGCCAGGCTAAGGTGTACTAGAACCGAATATCACATGTTGCATTCTGAAAATAGTTCTTGCTTTTATAAAAAGGTTACTTCAGCACATTATTTCATTGGCTTGAAAAACGATCGATGTTGTCTGCAGATTTGGTCTCACATTGCAATGTTGGATGAGGAAGTGTTTGTTGGGGATATTCACCTTCTTATCCGAAAAGCTGCTTTCTCTGGTCTCTGCAGATTTACTAGTGAAGAGTCTCACCTTTGATTTTTGGCCCCTCCTTTCGAAAATCAAATGTATTAATCTGTATCATACACCAGCGCTGTTTTAACCATGTTTCACTAATTAATGATTTCTCCATTTCCTTTTTTCCTCTTAAGGAAAATTATGGGAGAACTCCAATACTGACCTAACTTTATTAGGTAATTAAATTATTATTAGCTTTTCTACTGCTATGTGTGAAAGGGCAATTGGTTGTTTACGTGAGCAGTTTGATAAGATGACAAGCAGTAGTATCAGTGTGTCTAGTGGATTGTTTACCATCGGATATAAATCTTCATAACCATCCGTGGATCCCGATATGAAATACGACTGCAGTGTGCAACTGTTGTACTCCGGGTAGAATATTTTTTAGAAGGAATAAGTCCAGTTTTAGCTCCTCAACTTTGTCTGATTTTAACTCAACTATGAAACTGGGTCACTTCTAATTGTTAAAACTGGCTCAATTTGTACCTGGATCTTGCCAAAAGCGGTTATTTTTAGCCAACTAGGTAATGAGGTGGCTCGGGCCTACTTTTCATTCTCTTTTCTTTCTTAACTTTCTTCCTCCTTGTCTTCAACCTTTGTCAATTCCCTTTTCTCTTCAAGCTCTCTCCCTGAAACTTGTGCTAGATGGATTCAGTAAGGAAATGTTGAATCAAGTATAAGAACCCGCAACGGTTAGCTTGGACTCGACCCAGCTAGCGAAGGAACATCAGAATCAAATCCCTACCATCAAGCTTGAGGTCCCCGTTGCCTAGATGGAGGTTCTAGTGCTAAGCTTGAGGTTTGGTTGCTTAGATGGAGTTCATGCTCGAAGCTTGAGATCCTCGCTGCTCAAATCGAGTTTCTTGTGCTGAGCTTGAGTTTTCCATTGCAAAAAAATGAGTTTCTGGCCTTGCGTCGTGCCATCCCTGAGGAACCTGTCGGCACACCGGACGAGGCAAATCCGGCTAATGGCGATGTTGCGACATCGGCGAAGCGGATCGCACCATGACCGACGCCCCATGGTGACGAAATGTCCTTGATGGCTGCGGCCACCACCCCATGTCAGTGCGATGGGTTGAGGTCTTCCAGCTGGTGTGGCTTCGCACGTAGAGGAAGCAGGAGGTCAGACGTAGCTTCCTCAAGACGGTGTTGCAGAGCTCGCAACTCAGACCCCAACCGGTCGAGGTCAAGCTTGTGAAGTCCTCGACATGGTGCAATGGATGGCTATGGTGGCTCTCAGTCAACCATGGAGATAATGAAGGTGGTGTCGTGGAACTTGGGGCCAACACGTCTACACCAGTGCAAGACGTGTTGATGGAGAGTGGCAACAGAGGCTTGATCTGGTTGTTGGAGAGCGGTGACGGTGGCTTGATTTGCTTCGTCGACTACAGGGAGAGGAGGGAGGCAAGAAGAGAGATAAAGAGGAGGATGAAGAAGAGAGGATTGGGTCTGGCAAGTGGGACCTATCATTTATTTTTATTTATTTTTCTTTTGTTGAGTGGGCTAACATGTCAATAGAAAACATGTGATGTAGCTATCAACATGGCAAAAACAGCCGCCACATCACCCGGATACAACCTCAAATAGGCTCGGGTAGAAATTGAGCTGGTTTTGACAGTTACAGGTGAGAGTTATCAGGTTTTGTAGTTGAGGGTCAAAATTGGACAAACATAATAGTTGAGGGTCCAAAATTGGACTTATTCTTTTTTAAAATAAGGGAAAAAAAATCCATTTTACTCCTTAACATATGCCCGTAGTCCGGATCACCCCTAAACTTTAAAACCGTTTATTTGATTTCTAAAGTTCAAATACTGGATCATATAACCTCCTAAGGCTGGTTTTAATGGTGGTTTTACCACCATGGCCATTACATCACCTGGTTTTTGCCATATGGTTGCCACGTCACCTCTCTTCCTCTCCTTCTCCGTCTCTGTCTCTATCTCCATCTCTCTCTCCACCACCACTCCCTTCCCACAACCGCTGCTGCCACCGGCTCCCCCCGACCAAACCCTAGCCATCACCCCAGCTTCGATTCAGATCCGATGGCGTCCGCCAACGACCAGGTCGCTGCTACCGCACAGCTGTAGGGCGACCTGGTGGCGTTCTACGTGTTGCTATCGACAATCACGTCGTCCTCGAACGCCAATTGCGCCACCGCCTCCACGCCTCCCACTCAGAGGCCCTGGCGCTGTGGCTTGCTGTGCTCGCCACCCTCGCCGACCTTCGCGCCATGGCGGGCATCCTCCTCTGCATGGTTCTCTTTTCGACCCCGTCCTCCTCCGACGCCTCTTCCAACAGCATCGTGGCACTGCCCGTGCCGCTCTAGTAGAAAGTCTCAATCGCGGGGCCGAGTCCATTCCCCGTCGGATACCCATCTCTCTCGGCCGGATTTGATGCGTCGACCCTTTCTTACTCAACATTAGCCAACCTTCTCCGCCGCCTCCCTTCGCTGCCCCGTCTCCTAAATCCGCACCTCGATGAGCTCCCCCGTACCCTACTAAGTCTTGTGTGCGCATCGGTTTGGCTCTGGCCCGATGCTGACGCGCCCGTCCGTGTGAGCCACCCGCCATCGCCAACCCTCTGTGCTCGTCGCCAGCCACCTTCTGGCAGAGCCCACCGGTCGAGCCACACCCAAACAGGTTCCTCACGGTGTGCACTTGCTTTTGGTGCCCTCGGCCAGGCCAATTGGGCTGCCGCTCACCGCTAGTGAACTTCGCATGTGTGCACTACCGCTGATCCTTGCTGCCCTCCCTTCTCCTCTCTAGTTCCCGCCCCCTCTCTGCGTGTCTCCTCCCGCCACCGGTGAGCTCCTTGCCGAGGCAACGTAGTCCTCTCCCCGGCGCCCCCCTCCCCACCGACTTCCTGCCACGCCAGTGAAACCGCCGCCACATCATCAAAACTGCGGTTGCAAACCAGTCCATGAGGTTATGTGATCCGGTATTTAATGTTCGGGGATTAAATAAATGGTTTTAAAGTTCAAAGGTTATTTGAACACTAGGAATAGTTAAGGGGAGTAATTTAAGCTTTTTCCTTAAAATAAAGTTTCAAGTTTTTTGTCATAATTGCGGTTTAAGTTTCCAGCGCAGGACTTGTTCTTCCTGTGGATGGGTGAAAACTGGTATTTGGCCTCTTAACGGTGAGATCGAAAACATGTTGGATGGTTTGCCGTAAATTTCTACTTGAGATTTGAATTGAACCGTAAGCGGAGTGTTGTCTATCCTGGTTGCAACCGGCTTTTTCGGGCTGACAATCGGTTAGTAGCAGCAACATTGCATTGCTTTCCTTCGATGCAAGCCAAAGAGACGAGCTAGAGCTGTAGCACCGCTTGACGTAGAAACAGGAGTGGAAGGAGGAGGCAGCCCCAAACATCATCTTATTCGTTGTGATTTCAGCCTATGCTACATGAAATTACAACAGATCGTGCTTTGTTAGTTTTGCCTCCGTCTGTTCCTTCGACGCATCCCGTCACCAGGGCGAAGGAAAGCACGTCCAAGTCTCTAACGATACTCGCTGTAAAAGTATCCAAATTAGTCGGTGCATCAGCACGCCATGGAGTTACCACTTCGAATCGTGTCCAGCGACCCCGTCCCGCCTCACGCAGTCCGCGCAGCCACGCGCCGGTGCGCCACAACGAGGTGTGGGCGCGAGCGGGTGACGGCCACGCGTGCTGTTCGGCCTTGAGGCACGGCAAGCACATGGTGGAAAGCCGGAAACCGGGCTTGCGGATGAAACTTCACAAGGCCTGGCGTCGCTGGCCGAGCTTGTATATATGGTGCTGCACCACAAGCAGAGTCGCCACTCAGCAGGATCCAAGTTGTATCTGCGGCTGAAAAGGTTATGGTCTTGACACTTTTCTTTTTTCTAGATGATGGTCATGACAACATGTTGATTATTGTGACCTGTATATGTTTGGACCTCAGTACGGGTAGAAGAGATTACGAACCGTCCTTTTGCAGGCCGAAAAAGCATCTATACTATCATCTTATCTTCTTTCCCCTTTCTTTTAAAGACGTAACGACGGCTATTTTTTTTTTTATTAAGGGGCAAGCATCCCTGGCCTTCTTTGAGGCCTGCTGGGACCAGGGAAAAGAAGACGTAACCACGGCTAGTTACACACGCATTCAACGAAAAGAATGGCAGTACTTGGTATTGCTTATATATGCAGCACTAATGAACATGAGTATTGCATAACTGCAGCAAATACGTAAGGCAAATTAGTTGCCACGTCGTCGGGACGTCCTGATACATGTCGGTATTCTGAACTGGTGCTAATTACCACTAATCAAACCATCTATCTTATGTCAGGTAAACTATTGGCCTTTTATCTTACAGATTAAACAGGAATTCTACAGAAGAGAACACACCCAATTAAAACATATTGTAATAAAGAAAATTACTATTCAAAACCAGAACCAAGTTTATTCAGTAACCATAGCTACCACTACCTAGTTATAGCTGCTAACCAATCACTGATGGCACTAAGGGTTCGTGGATTGTGAAAAATAACTTATAGATTATAGATTGTAAAAAGCTGAATTATGAAAGATGAATTCATTGCAAGAAATTTGCTAATCGTGATGTTCTATAAACATTACGGTTTCATGATTTTATTTAATCATAAAACAGAGTTTATGACGATCAGGTGACAAAAATATAACCGTCACCAATTGCACGTCTCTGATTGCAATCGGTGACGAAAATCACTATTTTTGTCATAATGTTCTATGATCATCCTGCTTCGTCATTAATTCATGACGAAAATTATCATCATGGTTTAGCCAATTATCGTCATAAAGAAGCAGTTACGTGACACCACGTTCATCACCTCCGAGTACTTGCGCCGTAGCAGAGCACCAACACATAAACGAAATCATCAATTATAGAACCTAACAAAAAAGTATGTGTTTACAAAAATTATAGAACCTAACACATAAACCAAATTCAAAGAAGACTCATTTAAATTAAAATAAATTCAAATATTTACAAAAGTATGTGTTTCTGTTTTTTAAGTAATTTTCATAGTTAGTTTGATTTTTTAAGCTTATTTGTCATTTTTGTATTTTTGTTAATTCTAAAATTATTTCAAATTGTATTTTTGTCATATTTTGTTGTCACTGAAAATTCATTATAGATTAACAGATTTATTGTAGTGATTATAAAAGTTAAATCGTACAATTTGTAAACGCTGATAGAAGACAGATTGCTGGATTGTTACAATCTAGAAGCTATTGTATAATCCAATCTGCTATTTATTTCAACCTACATATTGGGATCACAGATTGCAATGTAAAAACTGAAACAAACATTCCCTAGAGCTAACGTAAAGAAATCTAATGAAGCAGCCCGACGTAGTCGAGCTCCACCGAGCCTAGCCACAGCTGGCCGTCCTTCTCCGCGACGTCGCTGAGCGTCACGCCCTTGGCCGCTGTCAGTTCCTCGACCTCCACGCCATCTGCGCCAAGCCGGACGCCGACCAGGTGCTTGACGGGAGCCGTTGCGTTGAGTCGCATCTTCTCCTGGTTCAGCGCGACCCAGTAGCCTCCCCTGGAGTCGCGCCTGATATTGTCGGGGTACCCCGGCAGGTCGGCTAGGAGCTCGTACTGCCCGGCCTGGGGCCCCTTGAGCCAGTACCTGAACGCCTAGCACGGTACGGTGTGCGCCACCACCACGTGCGTCCTGTCTCCGCTGACCGCGATGCCGTTCGGGTACGGCAGGCCAGCCTTGAGCATGGTGACGTGCTTGGTCCGCGCGTCGTACTTGAGCAGCCGCCCCGTCGCGTCGGCGTTCATCATGATCTCCGTGTTGAACCTGCACGTGTAGGTGGTGCTGCTGTCGGTGAAGTAGACATCACCGGTGGCCTGATCGACGTCCAGGCCGTTGAAGAAGTGCAACGGCACGCCGTCCGCTTGCGTATAGCAAAGTAGTCAGAAGTATTTTTTTTCACAAAAGCGAGATAATTAAGCATCTCTTCTTTGCTTGTCGTTTTGTCCGTTTCGTATAGTTCATCATCTAGGTTGCTTCAAACATTATCCATCACGTAGCATCGCTCATATGATGGGAAACTAGCTCTGTGGTTTTAGTAAACAACTGAAGGCCAATGTACTGGTTGGGGGCATGATCGCTCTTTTGTTGGTTATTCTGGCTATGCCGGAATAATATTATTTTTGATAAAAGGAAAAACTCATCTCCTTTTCTAGTTATATATACATGTACACACTGGCTCCATACTTGGTCTATGCTTCGGCAGTCGGAGTCTCGAGAGATGGTAACAAAAGCGTGCATGCGATTGGAGCAGGTGGTCAGGGAGTTCTTTACCCGGCATGGATAGAGTTCTAGGTTTCGGATCACAATCCTACCACCATAGTTTTCTCTTTTCAAAGTGTGCATTTTGTGTACTCGGATTGTGCTTTACATTTCTATTGTTATACTTTAGGTCGTGTGGATCTTAGTTATGAATTGACCAGGAGCTTGCGAACTCAATTGTATCGTCTTGATGTAATAATCAGAGTTAATAAAACCTCTATTATCGAAAAATGATCAAAAAAGTGGGGAAGTGGAACATTTTGAATAACTGCATTGGAGGCTATCCAGAATTGTACCGAGAACATATTTCAAAACCTTTTCCATTCTCAAATACATGAAAATACTAGTAAACATGAACGCGCAACACACATGATCTAAACCAGACAATGCTTTACGAAGAATGCACCACGATGGTAACAAAATGCAATCAACCAAAAAACGCAAATATGTGAAGATGACCAATATCTTAAAGAGATGCTTATATGATAACATATATGTCTACTGAAAATGGCTAGGCATATACAATCCAATTTTTTCATTTATTACAATGATAACAATAGGGCTCTGAATTATTTATAAAGAAATACACCATGTTAGCCATCCTTGATTGTGTATGACATAACAAAGAATGAGAGTCATACCATATATTATATGCCGCTCAAAGAAAAAGAAAATGATTACAATGGGGGCATTCTTGCCCCAATTTAGGAATATGGGAATATGAGGAATATGCATACATGCACGATGGATGTACCAAATAACTATAACCCAAAGCACACGACCACAACATAAAAAGGTCCAATATATTAAAAGAAGCCATAGCAGATGTTTGTTACTGATCATAGCCTGGAAAAAACAACTACTATTAGCTATGGAAATAGATATAAAAAAGAGGGTTCATAGCAGATACCAACGGAAGATTCAAAACCAAACATAATTATTGAGTGTACAATGAAAAGCATATCCAGTCTAGCTCGGACATATCATAGACAACAATTAGCAGCGGATCTGACAAAAAAATTGAAAACTGATGTGTTCTACATGTTTGCGCCTTGTTTGTCCCAGAAACACGCGGTGGCAATTTATTTGGTTTCAGATGTTTACAAATGTACAGTGTGAAAGGGGCGGTTCTGGTACTGTAATGGACAAACGGGTTAATGTACTATGCGCAAGATTTCTTCAAATTTCATAGAGCTTAGGGTAAATAGTTGCTTTCAAACCTGAAAACTAAGAATATCTGTAATCTGCAGAATTTCTAGTAGAGGTACAAACATATAATTTAACCTATTTAATCAACACAGCAAATTTAAAATACTCAAAAAGTGTTGATTCAAATCAAAATCTTCCTTTGGTACCTCCGTCAAGAAGTTCTTCTAACCAAGAATAATTTAATTAAAAGAAAATAGTGAAGTAGTCATAAGTTTTTTTTTCTTCACAAAAGCGAGATAATTAAGCATCACTTCTTTACTTGTCGTTTTGTCCGTTTTGTATGGTTCATCGTCCAGGTGGCTTCAAACATTATCCATCATGTTCTTGGTTCTCTTTCCTGTTGAATCTATGTCTTTATTTGGCTTGGTCAAAATCCTAGAAGCCTGCCTTGACACACCCTTAGACAATGCAATATAAAGCTATCCATGCGAGAACACAGATTCACGAAGGTAAATACCATGATCACAAAGCAGTTGGTTTTGACTTTGAGCACATGTGGAGGCAAGCCATTTGGTGTGAGTGAGTTTAGAAAGTCGATCGGGTAGTTGTGTGAATCATCCTTGATTGAGTTAAAATTGTAGTATACCTTCTCTTGGCCTAGAAACTTGTATCTTTGCATTCAGCTCATCCACATGCTCATTCTTTGTTGAAAGAATAGCATGTGAGCTCATGTAAGCCCCTAATCTAGCATTGTTCTGAAGATTTGTAAATACATTTTCAATTAGATTGTTAGTTGATTCTTATGTGGTTGTGCAACTAATCTATCATGGAGGCATACATAGTCATCACCAATCATCTCTTCAGTGCCATTAACAATTCTAAAGAGGTATTCGGAGAACTAAGGGTCACACTATGCCCTCATATTGCAAGTGAGGCATATCTTACTTATCTTCTCCAAAATCCCTCAAGGTAGCAACCATCCACAAAATCTGTGAGCGGCAACTAGCAGTAGCTACGTATTCAGTTTCAGCAGTATACTGCGCAATGCTAGACTGCTTGCGAGAAGACCAACACACAAGAGAAGTACCCAAGAAATGACAAGTACCAGAGGTACTCTTCCTATCAATTTTACATCCAGCAAAATCCACATCCGAAAAGCAATGAAGAGAGAGCGAAGAAGATACAGAAAACAAAAGGCCATACTCGAGAGCGTGCTTGAGATACCTCAGAATGCGTTTCACCGCTTCGTGGTGAGATGTCCTTGGTGAAGCCTAGAAGCGAGCACAAAAGTAGATGGCAAAGTGGATGTCGGGTTCTTGTTGCTGTCAGGTACAGGAGGGAGCCGATCATGCTCCTGTACTCCCGCTGGTCTACCTCCTCGCCATCTTCATCCGGATCAAAGCACGATCGAGGTATCCATCGGTGTCGCTAATGGCTTTGCATTGCACATGTCAAACTTCTTCAACAAATCCTTGTTGTACATTGCTTGGTGAACGAATGTACCTTACTTGTATTGCTTGATTTGTAACCTAAGGAAGAAGTTGAGATCACCCATCATTGACATCTCAAACTCCCTACTCATAGTTTCTGCAAACTTGGCCACAAGTGCATGAGAAGAGACACCAGAAATGATATCATCCACGTAAATCTGAACAAAATAAGAAATCATTGCCACACTTGAGAGTGAATAAGTTTTATCAGCTGACCCCATCACATACCCATGCCTTAACAAGAAAGACCTAAGCCTATCATACCAAGCGCTAGGTGCCTGCTTAAGCCCACACAAAGCTTTTTGAAGCTTGTATACTCTATTAGGGTATTTGGGATGCTCAAAGCCTAGGGGTTGCTTGACATAGACCTCTTCCTCTATGAAACTATTTAGGAAAGTACTCTTGACATCCATTTGATATAACTTGAAACCTCGGGATGCCACAAATGCAAGGTGGATCCTAATAGCTTCTAGCCTATCTACTTATGCAAAAGTCTTTCCAAAGTCTATCCCCTCTACCTGAGTGAAACCCTGAGCTACTAGTCTAGCATTGTTTCTTACTACAGACCCATCCTCCCTCTGTTTGTTTTTGAAAACACATTTGGTGCCTATGGTGTGAACATTTGAGGATGACTCTACTAGGACTTAAACTTGGTTTCTCTCAAAATTTTCAAGCTCTTCATGCATGGCATTGACCCAACTCGAATCAGATAAAGCATGTCCAACATCATGATGCTCAAAAGAAGCAACAAATGCAGAATCAGTGAAATGAGCATGAGAAATAGATTTGGACCTCGTTACCCTCTCACCAAGCTCACCGATCATCAGCTGTGGGGGATGTCACCGCTGAATGTGTTGAGGGGCTTCGCATTGCGAGATGACCTCCTCCTCAAAAACTGCTGGTATAGGCTTGAAAGCAGCTGAAGTGGAAGTAGAGGCTGCAGGACCCTCTACGGGTATCGAGGAGGCAGGAATTAGCTCGGGAGCGAGTGTAGTAGTAGGAAGTAGTGGATCATTCTCGTCATCCCCAAAAGCTGGAAGGTCGCTGTCTACAAAAATGCTTTCGCTCATCTCCTGATCACCTGCACACTCAAAGACAGGGCTAGCACAATAGATTGATTCATCAAAGGTCACATCATAGTACTCCATGGTGGTGTTAGTGTCAAGACTAAAGACCCTGTAAGAATTACCATGAAGTGAATACCCCAAGAAAAGACCATCGAAAGAACGCAACTTGAACTTGTCAAGATTGTCATGCTTTAGGATGAAGCACCGACACCTAAAAACCCTCAAATGCGATACCTTTGGCTTCCTCCCAAAACGTAACTCATAGGAAATCAACTTCAAGATCGAGAGTAAGAAAATTCTATTGGAGATGTAGCACGCCGTGCTAATAGCCTCAGCCTAAAACTTCCTAGGAGTCCTATACTCATTGAGCATCGTACTAGCCATCTCCACCAAAGTGCGATTGTTCTTCTCAACCATGCCATTTTGATGAAGAATGTGCGGGGCAGAAAATTGGTGTTCAATGCCATGCTCAAGACAGAAAGCTTCAAAGAGATAGTTCTTGAAGTCGGTGCCATTATCACGGTGAATTATTTTCAATGCACGAGGCAGTTCTTTGAACAATCTCAAAGCAAGCTTCGAAAGTGTGAAAACACTTCATCCTTGCTCACAAGAAAGAAAACCCAAGAGTAGCGAGAGAAATTATCAACAATGATAAGTACATACCACTCCCACCCGCTGAACAATCCTGGTAAGGACCAACAGTGTCCATATGGAGAAATTCTCTTGGTCGTTCAGTCATTACCGGATTGACTAGTGGGTGAGAGGTGGCAACCATCTTGCCATACCGACAAGGAGCACAAATGAGGTTCTTCTCAAACTTAAGCTTGGGCAATCCTCGGATCAAGCCTAGGGCACTCAAACGAGTAAGCAAGTCAAAGCTTATATGCCCTAGTTTCCTATGCCACATCCAAAGCTCAGAAGAAGGTTGAATCAAACAACGAGAAGAACCAAGTGTCACATCCTAATTTTTAAATTTTGCTATTTTTAAAAAATTTCCTAGATTTAATTGAGATTAAACAAATAGCATAGGATAAAACCTAATTTCTAAATTTAAATTGAATTTGACATAGGCTATATTTTGTTTAAATGCATTCATGTTGGAATTAGACATTTAGGGTTTTGGTTTGTTTTGGCTTTAATTGATTTATTTTTCTTTTGAATAGAAATTAGAATTAGATAAAGAAAAAAAATAGAAATACAAAGGAATAGAAATAAAAAAAGAAAAAAGGAAAACCTAATTCTAGCTGGCCTTTTCCCTCTCTCCCTCCCGGCCCGGCTTGCTCTGTTTCTTCCCCCCGGCTTGGGCCAGCTCCAGTCCCAACCCAGTAGCCCACCAGCCCAGAGCCGCTCGCCCTCTAGCCACCACAGCCAAATGCGCCTCCGCCGTTTACGCCTCTACTCCGGCTGATGACACGTGGGCTCCGCTTGTCAGACGCCTCTTCCACCACGAGCCGGAGTCCTTGTCGAGCCCGAACTGCATTGGCCATCAAATCCCGCACGAATCTGAGCCTAATCCAAGGGGGAAAACCTCTAGAAGCTCGCTAAATCGAGTCCTCATGAGCCCCGCGCCAGATTGCCGACTTATCCCCAACGGACTCGCGTTTAAACGAAGGAAATCAAGCTCGGATCCACCGCCACCGCCACGGTGTCCAAATCAAACTCGACCTGGCCACCCTGAGCCTCTCCGCCCATAAATAGATGCCCATACGCCCTTCTCTGAAGTCGCCGACTCTTTTCCCCAAATTTTTGGCAAGTTCCCGAGGCCGTAGCGTGTTCCCCGCGTAGCTCCGCCGCACGTGGCTGTCTCCGCTTGTCATCAGACCGCTCTGGTGTTCTGCCGTCTCCGCCAAAGCCTTAGGTGAGTAACCCGAGCTTTCCTCTTTGTGAAACGCCACTCACCGGAGTGTGTAGCCACCGAAGGATGAATCCGACGAGAAGTCCAGCCATGCACCGCTGTCTCCTAGCACCTTCGCCGCCTCTGCAGAACCGCCGGCTGTCACCTCTCTGCCCTCCCGTCCTCAGCCGTCCGATCAGTAGCATGCAGCGAAGATTAGATCCCATACTTACCTCTTCGGTGTCCAATAGCCCGGTGCCACGTGTCCATCCTTTAATCCAGTCATCACACAGCCATGTCATCATGCCACGTCGTTGCCACATGTGTGCCACGTAGCCAGATCTACCCACGTGTCGCCTAGTCAACATCTAAAGAAGGTTTTTCAATACAAAAATAATTCCAAATAATCCTGATAATTGGCAACTTTGCAAATAAGTCCCTGTTTAATTTAATAAATTTGATCTGGGTTCTGGATTTTGCAATAAACACCCTAGATTTGTTAATAATTGAATTTAGGTCCTGTATTTTACATAAAATTCCTTGGACATGAAACAAATTAGGTTTTAGCCCTGACTTTTTTTTTTGCAGAAAAGCCCATGTTTAGTAAAAGTCTCATAACTTTTTTGTCGTAGTTCCGTTTTAAGCAATTCTTGCACCATTAGATTTGTTTCTCCGAGCTCTATCTTTCTAGATTGGTTTTTTTTTGTTGTTCCTTTGTTTTGTGCTCTGTTCTTAGTGTATTTTGTTGTGTATTTTATCGGTAATTGTGCAATTAGACATCAACGCTCTAGATCAGTTCGAGGGACTTCAAGATCAAGATTTTGACAACACTGAGCAACATTGGGTAAAAGGCAAGTGTCCTTGATCATCTTGTACCTATGATTTAAACTATTTTTTTACATAATTGCATGCATTGTCTGTCAATATGATGGGTAGTCACCTATGTTAGGGTTTTTCCTAGTTTTTCCCTATCATCCCTTATAACCTAGATGGTTTATGGTTAGGTGTCTTTTGTGGGTAGATTGCTTAGCCATGCTTTTGGGATACTGGAAAGTGTCATAATCTTGACTAATGAACATATACAACAATGGTGGTTAACTGGTTAATGGTATAGCAACATGGAATCTTAGGCCTTCAGTATTGGGATATTGGTGATAGTGGTCATGGTTATGTGGTTGGTTTAGTGTTTGCTCAAGTGACCTAAGTAAGGACCTGTTCGTGGAGCGACAACCTGAGAAGTTCTGTACAAACACGAGACTAATATGGGTAGGCTTAGCCGATTAATTAGGGTTCTTCTAGTGTTGTGTGGGCTAGATGGGAGGCGTGGATGAGGGAAGTTAATTCTCAAAAACCACAGGGCACAAGAGGGGGCTTCTAGGCGGTAGCACCTGGTGGTGAAACCTGGACTATTGGTGACACATACTGGGAGGATTCTTTGTAAAGGCTTCGTAGTGATCTCTTGGCAACACACCACTGGCGTGTGTATAGTGCTTGGCCGGCATTGCAACATGGAGACTTTAGTCATCTACTTGCAGGTGATGAAATTACGACTCGGTGGAAAGTTGTACAACCTTTATAGAGTATAAAACTGTTATAACAGACGTGCCCGTGGTTATAGGAGACTTGGATCCTCACATGATTAGTTGGTTGTGGGTTGGTTCTGGTATGGTGGGGGAATGAGAATGGTTATGGTCGTGGTTTTGGTTCTAGTACAGGGAGTACTAGGTTGTTGTGGTTTACAAGGTGGGGAGCCTTCTAAGGTAGTTGTTTGGTGGTTTGGGTTACATTCACTTAACAACTTTTTAATATTTTACAATTACTTTACTATTTTATTTACTCGTATTTACGCAAATATAGCATGTGTTAGCCTGTTATTGTTGAAAGCCTACATATCTTTATCTTTTCTACACTTGCTGAGCGCGTCATGTGCTCACACTTGCTATTTTCCCTATGCCATGCAACATGTGGGGTGCTGCTCAGTGAGTAAAGATGTTGAAGATTATCAAGGTGAGGTTGTGACGTTCTAGGCGCGTGTCTCCCTGTCGGTTGCCTGCGGTGTTGTTGGGCTCCAGTGCTTCTGTTCCGCTGCAGATATCTACATAGAAGATAATATATGTCAATTGCTATAAGAGTTTAATGTTTATTCTATAAAAGTATTGCTTTTGTTACTTCACCTGTGATATTCTTATGTGTGTTGAACATCCTACACACACATAAGCCGCATCTGGTTTTGTCCGTTAAAACCGGGTGTGCCACCAAGGGACTCAGAAAAATCAGCTCTAAAAACTCTCCCAACTCTAGAAATTTGGCAAATCAAAGCACCTGAATAATCAAGAACTCGAGAAGTATCACGTTTGAAAAGCACTTCCAAGTCCTCATCTAGCAACTGAGATATAGAAAGCAAATTGTATCCCAGATGATCCACTAAAGCCACATCCTTGAGAGAAATTCTCATTCACCCTTAAGATACCTTTAGCTTTCACCCTTCCTTTTCGATCATCCCTAAAAGTGATGTACTCGTGCCACTTCATTGGGGTGAGGCTGGAGAACCATGATATATCTGGTCATATGGCGCGAACAACAGGAGTCAATGAGTCATTTGTTCTTCAGACCTCCGCCTGCCACCTACATACAAGAAGAGTAGTAGGTAGATGGCTCAGTACTAGGGTTAATCATAAACTTCTTGGGAATCTAGTAATGGGTAATCCGGCCTGAAGCAAGAAAAGCATGTCTATGCAAATCAACACTAGTACGCTGGGGGAGAGAACCACAAAGAGAAAAATGTGGTGCGGCAAAGCGCTGGAACTCAAAGCCTCTTACACGTGGATCAAAACCATATGAGTCATGGTAAAATCCACACCGGGCACCACCTCTAGGAAGAAACTGAAAAACGCTAGAGACTCATGGGTAAGAGCAAGGAGAAGGCTCATGTACACTAACAGAGGGGAGGTACATGTCCCGGGTACTCCACTCCCACTCATGCCGCTCATCCTTGCTATGGTGAAAGTAAAACCCAACCAAGTGACCAACAGAGCGGCCGTAGGAAGGTAATACCTCGGAGGGATCAAGCTCGGGGTCGCTATCATTGTTGTCGTTCGCCATGAAGCAGAGGCCGGTGAGGTCCTTGGCCTTCTTCTTGCGGTTCATCCTCCTCTGAGCTCTCCTCCTCGCTTGAAGAGGTGTCGATGTCACCGAGAGCTACCACAAACGCCCTAGAAGCCGCCTTGGCCGCCTTCTTGGCTATCTTGTTATGATTCTTCTTAAAGAAGGGCTTCTTGTTCTTCTTCTTGTGCTTGTCATAGTCGTGATCATGGTCTTCCTTCTTCTTGATCTTGGGGCAGTTTGCCTTGATGTGGGTAGTGTCACCACACTCAAAGCAAGCATGGGAACTGTCCCTCGTTTGGTCTTAGCGGTTTTTGTATAAGCAGGTGAATTTCTTCACGATCAGTGCAAGATCCTCATCATCAAGCACATCAACCTGCTCCTCTATGACAGAGACCAAAGAAGACAAAGCAAATCCACCAGATAAAGTGTTAGCATAAGAAACATCAACTCTAGACAGGTTGCCACTGCTAGGTTCAAAAACCAACACCATGTTCTGAGACAGGGGGTTTCTGAGACCAATCCGAGCCACATTGGCTATCTCGGTAGACTTGAGCTTGCTGAAGAGTTCATCATAAGTTAATGTGTCGTAACTTGATAACTCTTCAATGCTCCAGATCTTCACTTCCCATATGCTACGATCCAAAGCATAGAGAAGATTGATCGCTCTCTCGTGGTCAGAATAGGTGAAAACACCAATTGATCGAAGATTGCTAATAATTCCATCAAAGCAAGCAAACATGGCATCCAAAGACTCTTCAGGGCTATCACGTCCCAAATTATTAATCATACAATTAAGCATAATCATGCTTCTTAAGCATTATGTTTAATTTTGCGTAATTGTAATTCGGAACGCTAATGCACTTCGTTAAAAGTCAATTGGATGAGAAGAGGAAATTCGGGAGAAAAAAGAATGAAATTCATACTCAAAACGGACCCTTTTCTCTAAAAAGTGGGCCCCACATGTGGGCCAACTACCCAACCACTCAAGTGGGCATCCCACCTGCTCTCTCTCCTCCCACACTCCCCATGCCTCCACCTTGCAGTTGCAGCTCACCCCCTCCCTCACTCCCCTCTCTAGCTCTCTCACTCTCCCTTGGATTTCTCTCTAGGAGCAAGGCCAAGGTATGCATGTGGTACAATTGCATTCTCTAGCTCGTGAGCTGCTCATTTATCCAATTCATTTTCATTTTCCCGAAGGATTCGAGCCGATTTTGACGATTTTTGGTGATTAGGGTTGAAACATGAAGAACACCGGAATTCTTCATCTCCCGAGCATTTCCTCCATTCCCCAGCAGTCACCCAACTCCACAAGCATCTTGGGTAAGTCCCTTAGGCTTCCCATGGCATGAATTTATGATTTGGGTGGTTGATTTTGAATTGGAGCAAAGTTCATGAGTTTTGAAGTTTTGGACCAAAATGAGGATTTAGATGAGATTTGAATTAGGAATCGAGTTGATAGGTTGATGAGTGAATTATAGACTCTATAAACCATCTCAAACATGTTCCCCTTTGGATTGAAGATGATTGTAAATCGATTTGGCAAAGTTTTCCCCTAAAATAGAGCTTTTCTGGACAGTCCGGAAGTTCCGGACAATTTTCTGGAGGTTCCGCAGTCTGGAACTTCCGCAGAAATTCGCGGATCTTCCACAAAAGTCCGGAAATTCCGTAGTTACTATTCATCAGGCGGTCCGAAAGTTTTAAAATTCATAATAAATTTTTCGTAACTCCAAAAATTATAAAACAAATTTTGTTGATTTCATAATAACAAAATCTACCTATTAAAAATGTCCCCAGCCATGAAAGAGTTAATTAACTATCTGAGATAAATTAATTAGGTTAAGACTTCATTAATTCACCGTTGGTTCTTTGCGAGTCCAAAATTGATGAATCCAATTTTGCTAGTTTCCTTATAACTTGTTCTATCTAGGAAAAATATTTTCAGCCATTATATGCATATTGTGGCATATTTTTGCACTTTATTCATACTCATTGCATTGCAAGCGTTGATACTTTTTAGAGAACACCGATCCATCAATCCCGGAGGCCGAGGGCGATCCCGACACGCCCCACCTATTTGAGCCAGTGCATCAAGGCAAGTAACTAAGCATATTGATCCATCTTGTGTAATTGGATAAGTCTAAAATTGATGAAATATGCTTATGTATGTATGCATGTTTAGTGAGTCAGTATCGGGTACCAATGGGTAGAACCTATGCCGATTGCATTCTTCTACTTTGAATACTTGTGTATTTACATTCCTTGTAGCCTTGAGATGTTGTCAATGTCTAGGTATGAGTTCAACTTATATGCTTAGCCATGCTTAGGTCATTCGGTAGAAGTCGAACGACGTCACATCCCGTTGTTCGCGAGCATATGACCTTCTTATGATTCCATACACTTGTTGAGGTTGAGATGGTTGTATGAGTGGTGAGTATGAGACGAGGTGTGGGCGGTGCTAGAAGGTGTTTTGTCCTGTCCGGATGTGGAGTTCCCCTAGGTAGGTCGGTTGAGGAAACCAGACACCGTAGACCGCTTTGCGTCGGTTAAGCACCGATCGTCGATGTTGTTGGCTTTAGCACTTACCTTACTCACTACATGCCGACTGATGGTAAGGCAGATTAGTGCCTTCATGAAAGACACTCAAAGTAGTCTAGATCTCCCGGGCAGTACGGAGGTGTTTAACCCTATCAAACTCATTCTTACTCAGACTTGTGAATAAAATATTTATGGCCTTGTTGTTGGCCTCATACTGTTCGATTTGAACCTGAGTCGTGTGAGAAGCAGAGATCTTGTAGTTGGAATCAACTATCTCCCAAATTGCACTTCCTTAGCTTAAGAGATAAGCCTCAATACGCACCTTCCAGTACGAAAAATCACGGCCATAAAACAGCGGAATCTTCCCACTTCTCTCCATGTCGCCTACGGATAACAAAGCTGGTTAAGGTCAACAAGTGATCAAACCAGTACTGATACCAATTGTAGGAACAAGATTGGCGACTAGAGGGGGTGAATAGACGTCTCAAGAAATTTCTTGCAAAATCGATGGGCTTCTTCTATCTGGATCACCCAACACACCTCAAAACTCAAGCGGAAGTAAAAATAGAGAGAAGTGTTAACAAAAGAAAATTGAGGCAACACGACTCCATGGATGGTATATGAACCATAGGTTCCATTTAAGATCAATTCATGTGTCTTAGCACTCAAAAGATCACAACTTGTAAAGAAACAAAAAAAGATGAACACCGAACAATGAAACTCCCCAAGTTAATTGTCTAGAGGCAAGAGAATTGAAGACCCCATCACATAAACATGTGTATACGAAAATTATGCCTCTAGCAACAAGAAGAATGACCTCATGAGGTGCTGAAATTTCAGCCCAAAAAACCAAAATAAAAATCAAAACCGGAAACAAAAAACTTGTATACTTGCAAGGGAATCAATAGAGGGAAATTAGAATGAGGAGAATTCAAGCATATGCAAAAACAAAAACTTCATTACTTAAATATGTCAGCCCTATTCTAGGCGGATTACAAAGATTTATCTCTCAAAACTCTCACCTATTACATAGGCTAGGCACTCATCCTTCTCTCCTCTAAAACCCTAGCTCTAAGCTTTCAAATGGATGGCTACGATAGCTCTCAGTCAACCATGGAGATAACGAAGGTGGCGCCGTGGATCTTGAGGCCAATATGTCTACACCAGTGCAAAACGTGTTGATGGAGATTGGCAGTGGCTTGATTTGGTTGGTGGAGAGTGGTCACAGAGGCTTAATTTGGGTCCCACCTACCAGACCCAATCCTCTCTTCTTCATCCTCCTCTTTGTCTCTCTTCTTGCCTCCCTCCTCTCCTTGTAGTCGACGAAGCAGAGCAAGCCGCTGCCACTGCTCTCCAACAACCAACCTAACATGTCAATAGAAAACATGTGATGTGGCTATCAACATAGAAAAAACAGCCACCACGTCACTCGAATACCACCTCAAGTAGGTTCGGGGTATAAATTGAGCTGGTTTTGACAGTTAGGGGTGAGAGTTACTAGCTGTTGTAGTTGAGGGTCAAAATCAGACAAACATAATAGTTGAGGGTCCAAAACTGGACTTATTCTTTTTTGAAATAAGGAAAAAATCCATTTTACTCCTCTAAACTATGTCTGTAGTCCGGATCACCCCCTGAGCTTTAAAACCATTTATTTGACCCCCTTAAGTTCAAATACTGGATCACATAACCTCCTAAGGCCGGTTTTAAGGGTGGTTTTTCCACCATGGCTATTACGTCACCTGGTTTTTGCCATATGGCTACCACGTCACCTCTCTTCCTCGCCCTCTCCGTCTCCCTCTCTATCTCCATCTCTATCTCTCCACAACCACTCCCTTCCCACCACCGCCACTGCCACCGGCTCCTCCCCCTGACTAAACCCTAGCCATTGCCCTAGCTTCGATTCCGATCGGATGGCATCCGCCGACGACCAGACCGCTGCTACCGCACCGCTGGAGGGTGACCCGGTGGCGTTTGACGTGTTGCTATCGACGATCATGTGATCCTCCAATGCCGACCACACCACCGCTGAGGTTGCCTTCCAGCGCCTTTGCACCTCCCACCCGAAGGCCCTGGCGCTACGGCTTGCCTCGTCGCTCGCTGCGCCTGCCACCCCCGCTGACCTTCGCACCATGACGGGCATCCTCCTCCGCATGGTCCTCTTTTCAGCCCTGTCCCCCAGCGACACCTTTTCCTACAGCACCGCGGCACTGCCTGCGCTGCTCTGGTAGCAACTCTCAATCGTGGGGCCGAGTCCGTTCCCCGCCGAATCCCCCTCTCTCTCGACTCGATTTGATGCGCATATGCCTTCTTCCTCAACATCAACAAACCATCTCCGTAGCTGTCTCTCCGTTGCTCCATCTCCTAAATCCGCACCTCGATGAGGTCCCTCATACTCTACTAAGTCTTTTGTGCGCGTCGGTTTGGCTCTGGCCCTACGCTGGTGTGCCTGCCCGCGTGAGCCACCACTCCTCTGTGCTTGCCGCTAGCCACCTCCTGGCAGAGCCCGCCGGCCGAGCCCCACCCAATATGTTCCCCGCAGCACGCTCTTGCTTTTGGTGCCCTCGGTCGAGTCGATTGGGCCACTGCACGCTGCTAGTGAACATCGCGTGCGTGCTCTGCCGCTGATCCTCGCAGCCCTCCCTTCTCCTTTCCTGCTCCCACCCCCTATCTGCGCATCTCCTCCCGCCACCGGTGAGCTCCTTTCCCATGCCAGCGTCCTCCTCTCCCCGGACATGCTAGTGAAATCATCGCCATGCCATCAAAACTGCTGTTACAAACCAGTCCATGAGGTTTTGTGATCCGGAATTTAAAGTTCGGAGGTTAAATAAACAGTTTTAAAGTTTGAAGGTTATTAAGACACTAGGAATTGTTTAAGGGAGTAATTTAGACTTTTTCCTTAAAATAAAGTTTCAAGTTTTTTGGTCATAATTACGGTTTAATTTCCCAGCGCAGGACTTGTTCTTCATGTTGATGGGTGAAAACTGGTATTAGGCCTTTTACCGGTGAGATCGGAAAAATGTTGGATGGTTTGCTGTAAATTTCTACTAGAGATTTGAATTCAATCGTAAGCGAAGTGTTGTCTGTCCTGGTTGCAACCTGCTTTTTCGGGCTCACTGCCATTCCAAACTCACCAGTAACCAAGCTCAACCGCTGATTCTCCTCCTCGACCTTCCCCTCGCTGGCCAAGCTTCGCACATCCATAGAGCACCACAAGCCGCACACAAACAAGCCAAAAACATCATAGCCCAAAAAAGGAAACATAAACCCCCAAAAAATAGAAAAGCGCCCGAGAACCCCCCCCCCTCTCCTCTGAATCCGGCCGTTGCCGCCACCTACCGGCCATCTCCCCCTCACCGCACCACATCGCCATAGCCCTGCTCCCCCTCCAGTCACCCCCTTCACCTCGGTGAGCACGCTAGCCCCCCCCCCCTTCTCCTCATCCGACCTCTTCTTTTCTCTAGGCTTCACTAGAGCCCCACCGCCCATCCACCTTCTTCCCTCTCTACCTCATGCTACCTTTCATTGCCGCGCATCACATCTGCCCTCCGTGCTGCCCACTATGGATTCGTCATAGCTAAGGCTGGATCCGTCGCGCCGCCACTGGCTTAGGGCCAAGCCGCCGGCCACCCGCGCCATCGCGCCGCTCGACCGTGCGGGTGCATTCCGAAGAGAAAGAGAGATGTGAGGGGGTAGTTAGAGGCCTGAGAGACGAGAGTGGCGGCGCAGGATGACTAGGGTTTGGAGGGGAGGAGAGCATGAGCGGGGGAGGGAACTTTTATATGGGAGAGGTGGGCAGGCGATGCTGTTCGGGAATGTTCCTGGCTCAGGGCAGGGAGCTCCGATCCGACCCATTGAGATGTGATCCTAATATGTAAGTTGATCACGTTCATCACCTCCGAGTACTTGCGCCGTAGCAGAGCACCAACACATAGACGAAATCGTCAATTATAGCACCTAACAAAAAAGTATGTGTTTACAAAAATTATAGAACCTAACACATAAACCAAATTCAAAGAAGACTCATTTAAATTGAAATAAATTCAAATATTTACAAAAGTATGTGTTTCTGATTTTTTTGAGTAATTTTCATAGTTAGTTTGATTTTTTAAGCTTATTTGCCATTTCTGTATTTTTGTTAATTCCAAAAGTATTTCAAATTCAAATGAACCCCAAATACTATTGAAATTATTTTATTAGCTTTATGACGATTTTCTTAGTGTTTATGGTGATTATTTTAGTGACGGACTTGATCTCTTTTTATCACTAACAACAAGGCAACTGGCCTTGGGGGTACTTTGTGACGAATTATTGAAAATCGTCGTAAAGAGAGTTCAAATTGTGATGAAATGTTCTGTTGTTACTGAAAATTCATCATAAATTAACAGATTTGCAGTAGTGATTGTAAAAATTAAATTGTACAATTTGTAGACGCTGATAGAAGGTAGATTGCTGGATTGTTACAATCTAGAAGCTATTGTAGAATCCAGCTTGTACAATCCAACCTATTTATTTCAACTTACATATTAGGATCACAATTTTGCAATCTAAAAACTGAAACAAACATTCCAAGCTCACCGGTGACCGAGCTCAACCGCTGATTCTCCTCCTCGACCTTCCCCTTGCTGGCCGAGCTTCGCACATCCACAGAGCACCACAAGCCACATACAAACAAGCCAAAAACATCACAGCCTGAAAAAAGGAAACATAAACCCCCAAAAAATAGAAAAGCGCCCGAGAACCCCCCCCCTCTCCTATGAATCTGGCCGTCGCCGCCACCTATCAGCCATCTCCTCCTCACCGCACCACATCGTCGTAGCCCTGCTCCCCCTCTGGTCACCCGCTTCACCTCGGTGAGCACGCTAGCCCTCCCTTCTCCTCATCCGACCTCTTCTTTTCTCTAGGCTTCACTGGAGCTCCATCGCCCGCCCACCTTCTTTCCACTCTACCTCATGCAGCCTTTCATTGCTGCGCATCACATTCGCCCTCTGTGCCGCCCACTATGGATTTGTCACAGCTAAGGCTAGATCCGAGTTGATTCACGCCGCCACTGGCTTAGGGCCAAGCTGCCGACCACCCACGCCACCGCGTCGCTCGCCCATGCGGGTGCACGCCTAAGAGAAAGAGAGATGTGAGGGGGGGAGTCAGAGGCTTGAGAAACGAGAGTGGCGATGCAGGATGACTAGGGTTTGGAGGGGAGGAGAGCATGAGCGGGGGAGGGAGCTTTTATATGGGAGAGGGGGGCAGACGATGCTGTTCTGGAATATTCCTGGATCGGGGCGGGGAGCTCCGATCTGAGCCATTGAGATGTGATCCTAATATGTAAGTTGATCACGTTCATCACCTCCGAGTACTTACGCCGTAGCAGAGCACCAACATATAGACGAAATCGTCAATTATAGCACCTAACAAAAAAGTATGTGTTTACAAAAATTATAGAACCTAACACATAAACCAAATTCAAAGAAGACTCATTTAAATTAAAATAAATTCAAAAATTTACAAAAGTATGTGTTTCTGATATTTTGAGTAATTTTCATAGTTAGTTTGATTTTTAAGCTTATTTGCCATTTCTGTATTTTTGTTAATTCCAAAATTATTTCAAATTCAAATGAACCCCAAATGCTATTAAAATTATTTTATTAGCTTTATGATGATTTTATTAGTGTTTATGACGATTATTTTAGTGACGGACTTGATCTCTTTTGTCACTAACAACAAGTCAACTGGCTTTGAGGTCTTTTGTGACGAATTATTGAAAATCATCGTAAAGAGAGCTCAAATAGTGATAGAATATTTTGTCGTCACTGAAAATTTATTATAGATTAACATATTTATTGTAGTGATTATAAAGTTAAATCGTACTATTTGTAAACACTGATAGAAAACGGATTGCTGGATTGTTACGATCTAGAAGCTATTGTACAATCTAGGAGCTATTTATTTCAACCTACGTATTAGGATCACAGATTGCAATTAAAAACTGAAACAAACATTCCCTAGAGCTAACGTAAAGAAATCTAATGAAGCAGGCCGACGTAGTCGAGCTCCACCGAGCCTAGCCACAGCTGGCCGTCCTTCTCCGCGACGTCGCTGAGCGTCACACCCTTGGCCGCTGTCAGTTCCTCGACCTCCACGCCGTCTGCGCCAAGCCGGACGCCGACCAGGTGCTTGACGGGAGCCGTTGCGTTGAGTCGCATCTTCTCCTGGTTCAGCGCGACCCAGTAGCCTCCCCTGGAGTCGCGCCTGATATTGTCGGGGTACCCCGGCAGGTCGGCTAGGAGCTCGTACTGCCCGGCCTGGGGCCCCCTGAGCCAGTACCTGAACGCCTGGCACGGCACGGTGTGCGCCACCACCACGTGCGTCCTGTCTCCGCTGACCGCGACGCCGTTCGGGTACGGCAGGCCAGCCTTGAGCACGGTGACGTGCTTGGTCCGCGCGTCGTACTTGAGCAGCCGCCCCGTCGACTCGGCGTTCATCATGATCTCCGTGTTGAACCTGCGCGGGTAGGTGCTGCTGCTGTCGGTGAAGTAGACATCACCGGTGGCCTGATCGACGTCCAGGCCGTTGACGAAGTGGAACGGCACGCCGTCCGCTTGCGTCGCCAGAACCTCGGCCTCGCCGCCGTCCGGCCCGACCTTCATCAGCCCCAGGTATGCGTCGGCAACGTAGAGGTCGTCGGTCTTGGCGTAGAACTGCAGCCCCAGCGGGCGGCCGCAGATGCTCTCTGTCTCTTCCGACGGCACCACGGACGCCGTGCACAAGGGGATCTTCCGGTAGTTGGTGCTGTGCGCGAACGTAGTCCAGCCGACGGCGGTGCCGCCCCACTTGAGAATGCGGCCGTCGGAGACGCCGGCGTAGGGTCCCTGGCCCCTGCGGTCGAAGGCGAGGCTCTCAGCGCCGCTGACGCCGTTGGGCAGCGGGAGGTGGAAGCTCCACAGCGTGAGCGTGGTCTTGATCGGTTCGGCCTCGCCGAACGACGGAAGCAGAAGAGCGAGGCCGATGACGAGCAGAAGCGACGTCACGAGGTTGCGCGCCATCTCGATCGTCGTCGGGAGCGCTTACTCGATCGATGGAGCCAGGAGCTTTGATGGAACGACATGCTGGTAGGGACGTGCATGCGTTTTATCGGCCAGGGCGTGCGGTGGCCGTGTCAGACTCGAACGCGGCCTTGCATGGCGACCGCTGCTTAGGACTCGTGTTCTTTCCGGGTCCGATGCTAGGTCGGAGACGGAATCCAGTTCGGGCCCGTTTGGTCGGTGAGGGACTCGCAGCCGGTTTTGCTTGCTGTACGTGTTTTCGCGCCGCAGATCGGAGACGAACTGCTTGCATTGCTATTAACGTACAGATGATCCCGGCGCTAATCAACGAACCAAACATAATTAGTGAGTGTACAATGAATCTATTTAATATATACTATGAAAAGCATATCCAGTCTAGCTCTGACATATCATAAATAACATTAATTAGCAGCGGATCTGACAAAATAAATTGACAACTGATGTGATCTACAAGTTTGCGCCTTGTTTGTCCCAGAAACACGCGGTGACAATTTATTTGGTTTCAGATGTCTGTACAAATGTACAGTGTGAAGGAGGCGGTTCTGGTACTGTAATGGACAAACGGGTCAATGTACTATGCACAAGATTTCTTCAAATTTCATAGTGCTCAGGGTCAACAGTTGCTTTCAAACCTGAAAACTAAGAATATCTGTAATCTGCAAAATTTCCAGAAGAGATATAAACATATAATTTAATGTATTTAATCAACACAGCGAATTTAAAATACTCAAAAAGTGTTGAGAAGCGGGACCCCGGAGGGCCAGGGTTTTAGGAGGCCGAAGCTTCTGGAGGTGAAGGCTTTGAGAACCGGGAGGTGAAGGCTTTGAAAAACGGGACTCCGGAGGGTCGGGGTTTTGGGAGGCCGAAGCTTCGAAAGACCGAGGCTTCGGAATGTCGTGTTTTTGGGAGGCTTTGGGAGATCGAGCCGGCGGAGCTAAAGGAAGGTTTCGTAGGTACAAAAGGGTACCGTGAAGGAATCTGATAACATTGGAGATCGAGCTTTTAACAGAGAGTCCGAAGATCAAGACTCTGGAGGGACCTAGATGATAATCTTTAACTATTATCCTAAGGCTGATTTATTTTTCCCGTAACACATGAAGAATTCAGATATTATATGTAGGAGAGAATCAATTTCAAGTGCGAAAATAAAAACGTGAGGGGCTAAATCTGTTCAACTCCTAAGATATAGAACAACATATTCACCGGCAAGCGGTACGCCTCGGCCTTCCCTCTCGCCGGCCAGCGGGTGGCGTTTCTCGTGCCTGGCGGCGCCGGTCGAGGAGTGTGTCGACGATGACGCGGTCATGCCCATCACGGCATCCCGTTCGTGGACCGAGTGGAACGTCCTCGGCGACGGCTCTGAGCAGGTCGACGAATTACAGGCTGCTGAGGCTGCCGCGCCGGCAATACGCAAGCAGCCTACGGATCAGGAGCTAATAGATGGTTTTTGGGCTGATTTCGGTCTACCGGCGATAGATTCTCGGTGGTGGGAGCGATCGAACATCGTTGATTCTGCTACGGCCTACGGCTAGTCACCGTTCGCGGCCTGACGAATTTCAAACGAGTGTCAAGGGCAGCATATCCCTGAACTGAGCACGGTAGGCATGAGAGCTCTTAGCGTCCCAAGTGATGGAATCCTCCTCTCTCTCTTTTTTTTTTTAGAAACGAACTGCAGAAGAGCTACCTATTGTATTAAAAAAAGAGGAGTGTTACGGTGCTTGGGAGGTACCTGAGGAACCTTTCCTCTAAAAAATATGGACCGTTGATATTAATGAGGGTAGGTTAGGAACTGTAATTATCCGCTGCGCTAAAACAACACGAAGGTCGTCTTCTCCGTCATGTTACAGACCTCGTCTCTGCTACGGTGCCACAGCCAGCTGCTCCCTAACTCACAGCCGCCCTCACTGTTGTTATTTGATCCGCCGCCGCCCAGGGACCCTGGCCAGAGGATGGGCCGCCTTTCAATCTCCTCTGCCTGGCTTCTTTTTCTGCCCAACGTTGTACTCCAGTCTTCCCCTCAAGAATCTGAAGATTCGATTCCTGCTCAGCCCGATTCAATTGGATTAGGATTCAGGTTGCAACATGGTTGGACTTTGTGGGAGGATTTTGATCTGTTGGGCAGAAGAGTCCTGAGAGGTGGTGATTCCGCCAAGTTGCGTCGTTGCTTGGAGGCTGCCGCTGCCAGGAAGGTGCCACCAACGCACTTCACGGCGTCGCAGTTGCACACAACGACGCACCACTCGACGACTTTCGCGGCGGCTGGCGATGGCCATGACCACGGCCACTGTGCGGCCACACGTGTTGGATCCTTCGAGTCCCGCCCCACGCTCCGCCACCGCATGGGCGCGCGGTCGACGGCGAGCACACGGCAGCGAGAAGCACAAAGAGAGACAAGCCCCTCTCGTGAATTCAACCAAGATGCACTAGTACTGCGTACTAAATTACCCTCCTCTCTAATTCTGAAAGAGAACGAAATTACTAATATACCCTTTAATTTTATCTTTCAGTTGATGTCTGACTCACATTTTTTAGTTCCGACCCACAACTTAAAATACCTCTTATTAGGTACCTCTTATTTTTTAATCATTGGATTTGAGCAAATGGACGGCTCTCGTTAATCCCAAGCATTGTAAAATCTCTCTTAAAAAAAAGGTGAAAACTCATAAGGGCAAAGTACAAAAAGGAGGCCGTGGCTAAAACACATGGTTACTCTCCCCTAATAAGACGCCTAAGTATTGTGCTCCCGCTAAAATCCACGCTCTCCCCTCTTCCTTAATTTTCTGTACAAGAATGTGCGCTGGCAAACCCTTGTGCTAAAAAATGCGCACATTTCTCTCCTTCCATACCTCCCAGCACACAAGAATAATGAGGCTTCGCAGACCATGCTTGGGCATGCCCATTGCTTGAGCTCTGGCGATCCACCACTGATGAGAGGTCTCACTAGGCTCCCACTCTAGTGGTTTAACTGACGGTTGCGAGATCCAGGCTACTATGAGTTCCCAAATTCTCTTGATGTATCTACATTCTGCAAGGAGGTGATGTAACGCTTCCGACGAGCATCTGCAAAGCGAGCAGTGAATATTATTGGTCCTTCCTCTCGCCGTAAGCCAGCTAGGCAAAAAAATTGCATCAGGGTGGTGCCCATGCCTTCTAGATCAAGAGATCGTAGTTTGTGCCCATGGCTCCAAGGAGTTGGCTTTGTAAGCCCAGCTTGCCGTATACTTGTCATGTTCCGAGAATTTCCATGTAATATTGTCCGGGGTATCCGGTTGGAGTTGAATTTGCTGCACAGTCGTCATAGCTTTACCAGCTCCGCAATATGCCGGCCCGTTAGATTCGCTTGGAAATTGAGGTCGGAGATCCAAGCATTGTTATGCAGGGCCATCTTGACGGAATCCTCCTCTTGGCTCAACTAGACTTGGCTGATCTCGATCCATAGATTGACATATTCCTCGAGCAGATCTGTGGTGAATATCTCTGGTCCAGTTTGTTGTCGTTGAGTGCATCTACCATTGTCCTATTTTTCCTTCAGGAATGCACGTGCGACACCGGTACAATGTCCCTGGGAGCCTCAAGCCCTCAACATTAAGGCACCTAGAGTTCCAGAGAGGCCCAATGTTATCCTGGTGCACCTAGAGTAGAACATTGCCTTGTCCGTTTGTCCCATGGTGTTGGGGTAACTATCCATGGACTATCAGGTCTTGACCGCATCCATCTCAATCTCAGTGCTCTACCAAATTTTTGCAAGTCAAGGCATTTTCTACTGGCCGACATACTTTTTTCCAGGCCACCTTACAGACGCCTCCTCGACGATCATCGTTCCCTGACCAAAGGGAATTTTGGCGGTAGCTGTCAAGCGCCTAGCTTGATGAATTTTTTTTGGGTAATGAGGATAGTGCGGACTTTACTAGCTCCTGCACCACCCTGCAAGTTCCCTCGCGGCCCAGCGGCCTCAAATGTTCTTTCAGCAGCGTCTGGATTTGAATTTCGTTTTACAAGCCTACACATAAGAGCTCGAGGATTCATCTTTTGAGCTGTACAAGATTATATGGGCTTGGCCCAAGGTAACACAACAGCAATCAATATTGGGAGCCAACTGCGAAGCCGAGAAACGTAGAACCGGTTTATTTGGACTTCTGTTTTTAGCTTTTTTTAAAAAGTCATGCTTTTAATTTTTCTAAATAAAAAACTGCTTTGGATTTTAACATCTAGTTTTTAGAATAAATTTTTAACTTCTTAGCATACCACTTCTTATAAAAACTATTCTTAGATAGTTTTTCAACTTCTAACTCATTTCTAACTCATTTCCTCAGAAACAGATTTTTACTTATTTAAAAATCACTTTTCAGCAATCTCATTTGTTTTGTCTTCTGACAGCAGAAAAAACCGAAACAGAAACCAAACAAATAGACCCATAATATCAGTTTTCTATCCATGAAAGAAACAGAAAGCAAAAGGGAAAACCGTTTCTTCGGTTCGAAGCACGCATCTTTTAACGTAACAATAATGAAAACCGGCTTATATGCATTGATTATGAATCGCAAGCCTGAAATGCATCAATCAATCTTCACACTATGATCTGCAATGACTAAATCAACGGAGTGTTCTGACATAACAATGTTGCTGGCGAGATCCATTTGGAGTTGCTCAAAACCTCGCCCCAGGACGATTCTGCAGGTGCTCCAGTGATCCGACGCTATACTAACTCCCATGTAGGTTAAATGGTCAGAAACACTCCAGAACAGTACAAACACACTTCTGGAAAATAAGAGATATATGACTAAATGTTAGCTAAGACTAGGAGCAAGGCAGCAACACCTTCAAGCTACGAGGGTGGAAACAAAATAGGTGCCCACCTGCAACAATTTGGATCTTCACCGCTGCCATCGCAGACTTGAAAGATTGTCTTGCCATCAACATCATGTTCCCATACCTGAAATTTGAATAAACCTAATGCATGTAAAAAAAAATTCGGATGACGTTGCAAGGATATTTTGCAGATTTTAAATTAGAAAACGTTTCAGAACTCAATTCAGGTAGGATTTAAGCCAATATAGCATATAATGGATCTTCAAATAGGAACAACAGATTGGCAAATTACCAATTCATAAAAGAACCAAAACATTAGTAACGTTATATTATCTTTACATAGTATGAATATGTTCATATCATTTCGGAAGCAACTTGTGTTCACTCAAATTTACATGCCACCAAGCACATGAAGTTAAAAGCATATCGAGTTCAACTTTTCAGTTGCATCCAGAGCAATAAGCATAACGATGAGACAATCTGGACAAAAGCTTAGTGATGAGGATATATAATTACTTATTATATATTCTATAAATACAGTATATCTACAAAGGGTATGCATGTTGAATGTATTCCTTATTCATTCCGGTATGGCTCGTAGACATCATGGAGTAATTAAAGCATGCGGATAAATATCGGGTATGTAATCGTATCTGACAAGGAAATTATCCTTATATTCGGTAAAACTTTCCTAGATATTCGGGAGATCCACAATTCAGGAAAGTTCTGCTCGGTGGAGTCGGAGTAGGGTACGTCTGCATTGCCCCAACTATAAAAGGAGGGGAAGGGGGTACGTCCAAGGTACGCGCTTCTACGCCAACACAAGTCTACATCACAAGCCAACTCGCGCCTTCAAGGACTCCGAAGTTGCGGAATCCAGAGCAAGCCTAGTTGGGTAGGAACCGGACATCCAGCAAAGATCCACAGCATAGATTAGAATCATCCAACTAGGGCTTCCCAGACCTGGAACACGAAGAAATGTGCCTGGAGCCTTAGGAGTAGATAAAGGTCCTATTTGGTCGAACGATATTCTCGCCTAGGAGGGACAAGATCTGGTCAAGGATTATTGTCTGAATAGACAAATGTTATCACATGAGGAAATCCAACGAGAATATAAACTCGGAAACATTCTGATAGAGGGTTTTTTCATTAGTATTAAAAAGATAATACTTCAAAAGGCACTATTTTGCACCTCAAAAGCTTCTCGAGTCCTAAATCTAGTGACTAGGATCACCTAAAACTAATATAAAAAGCCTACGCCTCTAGTTCCTTCCTCCGAGTGAGGCATCGTGGCTAATGGCGACGAAGTTGCTTATTTCCCCATTGTCATCGTCATCGGAGGAAGACGAGGCTTCAGAGAACTTCCCGACGTTCTTCTCTACTCTTTCTTACTCTTCCGTATCCTCTTCGAGAAGGTCCCAGTCAGCCTCCTTGTCCGGAGCTGAGTCCCCAAGATCAAAGAGTTCCTCCGGCCACTCAAACGTCACCTCCTCGCAACTAGCAGCATCCTCTAGTGCTTCTGCCACCTCCTCCTCATTGGAGTAGATGACGATGACCACTTGGGCCATCGCTGGAGGTACTGGAGAAAGAGGGGGAGCGCGGGGGGAAGCCAGTGATGGCGATAGAGGACCCACCAGAGACGATGGAGGAGAGCCTGGGATGATAAATCTAAGCTCTCACAAAAATGATAATGATGGAAAATCCATGACTATGGAACCGGAGGAAGGAATGAGAAGGGGGTTATTAGCCCGAGTGCGAGATCAGTGAGAATACGAGTTGATAGGGGTAACACCCTAGGGCTCTCCATTTATAAAGACAAGGTGTCTCACGACTGTTCAGCTGACAGATAGAGGTGGCATCATTCGGCAATAGCGGCGTCCGAGACCCCTCGACTTCCAAAGTAGCTCGGTAGGCATCAAAACGCATTGATTCAAATGGCGCCTGTTACATTTCAGCTTCCGAGGTGGTTTGGCATATGTCTAATCATTTCAACTCCCCTCAGAAATCGAGTGCATTTAATGTAACAATAAGGATACAGAAAAGGAGCAACAATCTTTTTGGCACCGGCGATCAAAGAAATTTCCCGACTCGGTTGTTTTGGAATTCTATTCAGTCAGAGATTTCTCTCAGAGCAGGGTTGAATGAAAGAATCCCTTGACTAGTTGAGCTCTGACGAATATCGAAGTCTTAACATGTAGCCCACTTCTGAGCGGAGCTGGGGGACTAGCTGACGAGGATATACAATTATTTATTATATATTGTATAAATATGGTATATCTACAAAGGGTATCCACGCCGCACGTGTTCCTTACTCGTTTCGGTATGGCTCATAGTCGCTATGGAGTAATTAAGACATGCGAATAAATATCGGGTATGTAATCATACCCAACAAGAAATGTATCCTCATCTTTGGTAAAACTCTCATAGATATCCGGGAATCCACAGGTTAGGAAAGTTACGCTCGAAGGAGTCTGAGTAGGGTACGCATGCCTTGCCCCAACTATAAAAGCAGGGGAAGGGGGTACATCCAAGGAATGTGCTTTTACACCAACACAAGTCTACATCACAAGCCAACTCGCGCCTTCAAGAACTCCGAAGTTGCGGAACCCCAGAGCAAACCTAGTCGGGTAGCAACCAGAGACATCCGGCAAAGATCCACGGCATAGATTAGAATCATCTGACTAGGGCTTCCAAGACCTAGAACACTGAGAAATCCACTTAGAGCCTTAGGACTAGATCTACATACCCTAGTTGTAATATCTATTCATGAGATTAATCAATACAAGACAGGACATAGGTCTATTACCCTAATAGATGTATGAACCTATATAAAAATCCATGTTTCTATCTTTGATGCGCATATGTGACTAGCAGGTATCCTTATACAACTTATAAATATTTGACAGTCGATTTACTAATCGTCGACACTTAATATTCAGCAAAGTGCATTTCTTAGGTTCGTGCAGGAGCATACCTCTCTGGGGAAGTGGCGATATGTCAGTTTTGGGAGGAAGAAGAAATGTGGGGGCAAATGAGGCACAATATCACGTTCATGCGTCATTCGAATTGTATTGGGTACATATTTGGCGAAGTTGGAGGCAAAAGCAGCATTGCCAACACGCGGTTGCCCAAAAGTCATCAGATGAACATTGCTACTTCCAAAGTTGATCTGTAAATGAAAGAAGCATTTCAGAAATCCGGAAATTAAAAGGAAAATATTTCATGTCGAAAGATGAAACTCCCTTCTATAGTACAGATCGTTGGAACCTTATGACAGTAAATTTATATTTGGTAAATATTATTGGGAGCACTTACAGCAAGATCAAGTGCACAAAAAGAAGCGATTGCTCCTCCCATCGAATGCCCTGTAACTATTATGTTAATATCTCCATATAGCTTCCTTGCCTTGCGAACAGCATTCTTGATGGCTGGACGTAAAAGTGTATTGTGATAAGAAGAGTAAAACCCAGTGTGGACCTTTAACCAGAGTAGAAATCTCATCAGAAAAGAAGGGAAAAAAATACATGTCACACTCTTAAAAAAGAAGTAGAATTATATCAAAAGGTAATGGAAAAAACCTTTGCATTGGGCAAATTTGGATAGTGAAGATTAACCTGCTTCCATACCATGTCCTTAATCCAATTCTGTATGCTGGTCGGGAAATTTGAGAAGTGAATAGAGAGGGACATCATAAGTTACACAACTCAACGAAAAGGCACTGAACAGGATTGCTAGAAGTTTGCCAATTATTTTGGAACCTGTTCGCTTGAGTCCCTCTGATTGCAACAATGATAGCATTGAGATTGTGATCAACACCAACGAATGCCTGCCACATTGGTTGTTCAATCACGAGAAGCTTATTTTCTGTAAATTAAATTGATAGGTAACACACTCGGAACTAGATCATGGAAAGGAAGTAGCATAGGGACCTGCAAGCAATTCTGGACATCAACAATTATACATCTCATCTCAAAGCCCTGTTTTGTAAAATAGGTACCCACAACAGAGTCAGTAAAAAATGCATCGTTGTCCTACTTAAACTGAAATAAATTATGTTGAAATATTGCTAAACACTATAATCCTAGATATCTTACTCGAGTCAAATCATTGCATCTTGAGCATGTCCATGTATATAAAGCCGTTAGGTCTGTCATATATACCTATGGGCCAGAAAATTTTGGGGGTCACTTCATTTGAGAAGAACTGAAATTAAAGGTAACGAGCATATTTGACAAAAAAAAAATTAATGAACTCTTGGGAAATGTGTGAAAAAAAAGATTGGGGATATGTTATAAAGGTCTAGTATAGTGGCCGGTGAATCACTGATCAAAGAGCGAGAAAAAAATATAGAGAGAGCCTCCATAACTCTCTTTATTTTTTTTTTTTACAATAACTCGGGCACATTCAGGAAAACTGAAGGGGGGGATAACTTACAGCTGAAGCGTATTCCACAACAACCTTGGCTAGAGTATAGTTAAAAACAAATTGCTGCTCATTGTTCTTGACACTGGGTTCTGTGATAATTGGAACACGTAGTTTACACAGGCAGTGATATATAGTAAGAAACTCAATTATAAATCTTACTTATCGTCATCAAACACTACCAAAATATGATTAAGAATGCACAGTTGTTGACTTCATTCAAGATAGACCAGTTTATAGGACAACCCACACGGAGACTATATCGTAGGAAAACAAGATGCACAAATATCGCGTGCATTATTGACTTCTCCCAACATTTTAGTCATTCCTAAATAACTGATATGGTGTGCACAACAACGCTACCTAATAGCTGACTACCCCATTAATTTGGCATTCTCGAGTATTCTTCCTCAAACCATATTAACAACATCGACCACACAAGCTACATTCCACGGATTGGGGATCGGAAAGGAAATGGTTGTATAAGTAAACCCGAATCGAAGTACCTGTTCTTGCTCCTCCATGAGAAGTGGTGGACAGCAGCAGGAGCACCACAGCCGCCGCCGCTTTGACGACCCATCTCCGCCTATCCATGTGGTCCTTCTACAAGTACAAGAGCACCCGAACCAAACCACCGTCGGATGCAACAGAGGAGGAGCTTAACGAGTTAAACCTGGGCAAGCGCAGAGACGCGATTCAAGAAAGGGAGGGGTAGAAACGAGGGTACAAGGAAGGTGAAATGAAGATGGTTGTCGGCGATCTCACGGAAGCCAAGCAGAGGAGACGAGGCAGGGGAAGGGAAATCGAAACAGGAAAACCGAATCAAGTCGCTGCCCGAGGGGACACGAGGATGTCGTGCCGATCCTGGGCTCCCTGCTTCCAGTAGCCGCGATGAGAACTGAGAGATGACGGAAAACGTGTGCCGCCTGCCTGTTCGAGTAGTACACTGGCTCGCTAGCCGTGCCACTTGCCATCTTGCGCTTGTCAAGCACAAAGAAAGCTAGGTGTCCCGCTCGTGCCCGTGCCAGTGCGATCAGCGCCGTCACGGATGACAGTTCCAACCATATACACCCAGCACAAGATTAGTATATTTTTCTCATATTTGTTGAACTGTAATTTTTTATAAGTTTGCATATTTTATGAGATTAGAAGCCGCTATTTTTATTCGGTTAGGTAAAATCTACATTTACAAAGTTTATGGTACATGATTTTAAATATTATAATGACAGAGATAGAACAAGTATTCTACTGTATGTAATGGGGATATTTCCCCTTTCTCTCACGCGTCGCTCCGCACTTCTCTTCTTCATGGCGGCGCAGAAGAGCTTGACACCTCTGAAATAGTTCCTCCCATCTTTGAAGCTTCTCGGTTTGCCGCTTGCGTTCTTGTTCTCAACGCTGGCATTCCAATTGTTGCTCCAACGTGTCTCTTGTCTAGCGTGCTTCCTCCATCTTGATCTTGTACTTCTGTTTGGTTTCGGCCTCTCTGATCCATCATCATCGTTCGCTATTGCTTGAAGCAACAAGGTTATGGTTGATAAGCATGGTATTATGAGTGTAGTTCAGAATATAGAATTGGCATGTGCTAAAATGTGGGAAAGAGGAACACACCATAAAATCAGGGTTAATTTCGGGACATATGAAGAATCTCCTACCAATGGTCTTATCGATGATTGGTAAACCACCGATCTAACGAACTTATTAAAGAATTAGGGGATACTTTGAGTAGACAAATCACAAGAAGAACATATATAGGCTTTTAGATAGCTTTGGACCTCACTGAGAATAATAACCCTACGTTATGTTTGTCTTGTATTGATATAAGCCTATTACAAAGAGGTGTAACTAGCTTAGATGGATCTAAACATAGTCAGCGACTTCCTCCTTAGCTTCTATTGGCTTATCTCGACTTGCTTTGGCTTGTGGTGGTCTTTAATCACTTGTCCTCCGTAGGGTCCCTTGGCTTCGTATATATATAGAAGTGACCTACGTCCTGTGTACTCCTTTTTTCTATTCTTAGAGATAAACCTTCCCAATTACATGACGCCTTGGGTGTCTGCAAGTGGTTTCCTTTTTTTTCAGGGATCCCCTTCCTATATATAAAGTTATGCCCCGAGAATTATGGGAAACTCTATAGTACCCAGATATGGTAACTATCCATTATTCATTGTCAAGTCCCCCATCAGTACGTAAAATAAGAATTCGACAGATCAAGTATATGGCTAGCAAAGATAACCTTTTTGCCCAACCATGTCGTTGAGTAGAACTCATGTCCTCGGTTAGGGTGAAGGTTCTAACTGGGTTTTCTGATCTTCTGCTCGAGATTCCAAACGCCTCCAAGTCTCCAAGAGAGTCCTCAAAAAGGTGTTCCATCCGAGTAGGTTTTGTGCTAGCTCTACCCTTTTGAAAATTGAAATGTCGCATCAGAGATTTCGGGTATTGGTGAGGATCTTTTCCTGCCATAGTGTCATCATTTTAGTAGCAGCGCGAGGAACTGAACTCCTTAGGGTACGGCTCTAACTGCCCTGCGTGCGTCGGGTATTAAATGTGACATGATGATAAAGAGGGAGACTGTGACCTCAAGTTGTGTCATGTCGTTAGCCGAACCGTCGTTTCTGGGAGCACTCGCTCTTCATAAAGGCAAAGGAGACCCGCTTCAACGTTGATTCTTTCGTCAGTGACTGCTTTCTGTCTTGCTCATCTTTCTCCTTGCACCCCCTGCTCCATAAAACCCCCAAAAAACCATCATCCCTCAATCTCTCGACTAGTGGGCAAACGATCCCGAGCCCGGACACCCACAACTTGATGGTCTTCCTTGATTTCTTCCCTTCTTCCAGCTTCTTCCTCGAGGTGTTGGCTTTCTATGGCCTGGAGCTCATCCACCTTAATCCCAATTACATTATCATACTAAGTGTCTTCGTGCATCTGTGTGAGGCCTTTCTCAGCTTCAGTTCATTCCTCGACCTCTTCTAGTACTTCTATGTCCTAAAGAGGCTTCAAAATAAGGTCGCCGGTGGCATCGGGTTTTGGCTCCGAGAAGGCAAGTCAGTGGAGTACATTGACTTCACAACCAAGTCCCCCTGGTTTGGTTGGCACAAGAAGTGGTTCTATTGCCAACCTAGTCGAAAGAGGCTTCCTTATCGGGGCTTATCGACGTTGTTGAGGCTCGCCTGGACCTAGGAGCCAATGATGACCACTCTTGCCAGAACCTTATCGAGGAGATCATGCACCTAAAGTAGAGGAACCTGATAGCGTATGACATCGCCAGGGATTTCATCAAGCACTGACTTAGTCCTCTAAAATAGAGGATTACAGGGGCTTGGCAGTTCCCAACCGGATTGGATCTGGCTAGAAATGGTGTGATAGGTACTTCCCGACCCCGAGCAACCATATGTAAGGGATATGCAAGATCTACTCTAATTAACTATTTATTCTCCTTGCAGTGTATTCACCGAAGGCTGCATACAAAAAGGTCAGGGTTCTTTTTGAAGCCATCCCTTCTTCCGGCCACAAGAACGTCCCGACTCACATTGTAGAGATGGACCCTGTCGGTGAATCAGGAACCGGAGGTCCCCGAATCCCGAGGCCAGGCCAGCAATCCGCCACGTGGCGCCATCCCGCGGAGTCTCCTCCGCAAGGCAAAAAAAGATTAAGTCCCGGGAGAGGGCGCTTAAGGGCCACAGTTAGTGGTCCCCGAGTACCCAAGTTCCCCGATGATCTGCGAAGTCTAAGTACCGGGAAGAAAGTGCTTGTGGAGGTATACGGTGACCCCCAAGCACCCGAGTCCCCTGACGATCAGGAAAGCTCAGTACCGAGAGAAATGTGCCCGGGGCTGCGAGCGGTGGCCCCCTAGGCACCCAAGTATCCCGAGGACCCACTGAAGGAAGTTCTGAGAGAGAGTGCTCAGGGCTGCGTGCAGCAGCCCCCGAGCACTCGGTCCCCTGAGGATCAGTACGAGCGTGCCCGAGAGAGAGTGCTCGGGGAGGTGAACAGTACCCCCAAGCACTCGGTTCCCCGAGGATCAAGAAAGGGCATTCTCGGGAGAGAGTGCTCGGGGAGGTGAACAGTACCCCCAAGCACTCGGTTCCCCGAGGATCAAGAAAGGGCATTCTCGGGAGAGAGTGCTCGGGGAGGTGAACAGTGACCCCCGAGCACCCGGTTCCCCAACGACTCAGAGAGCCCCCTGACAGTGGCCCCCGAGGGGCCCACTGATGAGGTGTCAGCCAGTCAAAGGCCCAAGACCGCATTTAAAGAGCGTGCGTGGCCTGTCACCCCCAACTGCTCCCACCATGCTCGGTGTCAGTTCCTGCCACTTTCTGGCAGAAGGGCGTGGGGTCATTAAATGCACGGGTCCCATCTCGTGCCATCCGACCCGTCTCGGGATAACGTTGTTAGGGCTGAGGCGTTCTGTTTGCCACGCTACTGTGGCAGGAGAACAAGATAGGGCGGGCACACCAGGCCGCTCTGCGACTGCCCAGTGGGCCCTCTCCACGGCGCCCGTTGCCAGTGCATTTATGGTGACGGATGATTGGGCGTGGGACGCTTTTTTCACCCCCGGTCACTTCGCACAGAGGCTATTATGACGCCCTTTCCATTTATGGTGTCTCGGAACTTGTGCCCCCCTCCCGTTCTGGGCACGCTACTGCCGGCGGGTATTTAAAGCCGCCGGCAGCACGGACAGAAGAGAGGGCTTGGAAAAGCTTTTCGAGGTAGCGAAGAGAAGAGAAGAGAAGATCGAGAGCACCCAAAGCCAGTAGATACACGCAGACCGAAGAACAAGGAGCCTCAGGCTCTAAGATAGACAAACATTCTTGCAACCAGCAACATCCTTGAGGGACATTCTCAAGGCATTTATAGTATCCATACAGGAGTAGAGTGTTACACCTCTGTGCGGCCCGAACCTGTCTAAACACCAGCGCATTTACTCCGTTCTACACTAGATCATTCCGCCCCACCGGCCATCGCATTCATACCCGTTTATTTCTCCGGCGAACACATTCAGGATCATCCCCCCGGCCGAATCTCTAAAAAGGGGTCCCTCAGGATCCCTGCGACAGGAGTTAACCCTCCGACATACCCCGAAGCTCAGGCAAGAATAGTGTCATTAAGTACCACAAAAACATTCTTGATACTTATTTTTTTTCTAAGTAGTCGTAATTGTATTGATGGCTATTACTGACTTTGGTAACTTCCTGGATTCAGAGGTCTAGATCTAGAGGCCGAGAACGTGAGAGCCTCGATTGCAAACCCTGTTGATGTTCTTATCACAAGGAGCAGGGGTCCAATTGAGAGTGTGATCGCACGCTGCAAACCACATCATTCGATAATGGCATGGTGTTGGAGGATGATGACTTTACAGGAGTAGATTCGGCGACGGGTGATGTTAGGCCGCTAATGCCAACTGCTCCTACTCCTTTTGCTCCCGTCAACCCAATGTCGACCCCTACTGTGGACTTGATCTTAGTAAGTTGAGTATTTACCCTGATCTTTTGTAGATGTCCCTGTTCTTTAATCTATCGGCTATGTTTTAGCCTTCAGCCCAAGAGCGCAGGAAGGTAGAAGTCCCTGTGAGTCCATCGAGCGGTGTTCCCTTTACCCAACTACAGTCGAGAAGCAAGAGACTAGCGCCCCTTCTAGTCCCGGTGAAGCCTTCAGCGACCAGGAAATGACTCAGGTATGCTGAGAATTATTTATCATGCTTGATGGAATTCATGGTTTCAATTTGTCTCTCCGCATGCTAGTCGAAATACCATCGATAGTACCAAGCCTTGACGTCCCCAACCTTCAACCCCTCCCTCCTCTAAAAGAGATGGCAGCAAGCCTCGTGAGCCCCGGGCATCAGTGGCTACCAGTTAGGAGTTGGAGGTAGCCAGTGCTGAGGTCCTGATGCCCTTCCACGAAATGAGTACAGAATTTAGGTGGATGCATCCTAGGGTGAAATTCTTGAAGGGCGGGTAGGCCATCAGCCGGATTTGGTGTTAAGAGCTTTCTTCATGGTAATATTATACATACATGTTAGAAACTCAATTAGATACATGACTGGTACCGACCTTATCTTTCTTTAAAGTTTGCCTTGCACTTCTTGGACAAGACCCGCTGCAATGCCAAGAAGGCCACCGTCCGAGTCGCTGAGCTCTAAAAGGAGGCTATCGAGCTACGCCAGTAGCTCTCTCAGATGATGATGAAGAAGGAGAAAGCGGATGTCGTGCTGCAAGACCAGACGATGGTTGAGCCTCCAATATCTGGACAAGCGAATTATTCACTTTTGTCTTCCTAATATATCGCCCTGCAGAACTCTTCATGGCCCGAGAAGCTGTCACCCATGAAGGGGCCCAAATGTTAGCCACCCGCCAACATCTTGTTGAGGCACTTGATATCTTCCTCACTTGCTGGGGTTCGGATCCAGACTGAGAATACTAACGGAGAGGATGCTCCTGGGCTCGCTGCCTAGGTCGCCAAGCTTGTCGAGGTGTAAGGTGGGTTTCGAGAGACAGTCAGCAAACACCTCTCGAGCCAGTCTTGATAGAGTGCGGAGCTAACACTCGCTTACGTAGTGGCTGTCCTGAAGGCCCATCAACTAGAGTTCAACGCAAACATCTCCTAAAAGGTTTCGAGGATGAGTCAGAAAAGTTGTTGATCGACAAGGTTGAGGAGGCGACCTGGGTAGCCAAGGCCTTCTTGGATGCGATGGATTTCTTTCCCTCGATGTAGTTTTTTTACTTTTACCCTGCAATTTGTAAGAACACTTGGTAGATTTTGTTAGTTTAAGTCGGGAACTTAAATTTTTCTCCATGCTTGATGGGAGTACTTCGTGCTGGACTCTTTTGACAGCATATCATAATCTTTGATTGGCTTCTTCCTCCGATTAGTTTAGGACATGTTAATCACTAGTCGGAGTTCTTATTATGGACGGCCTTCAATCTGCTTGAGTGGGAGACATCATAGCCCCTAGTCGCTAGTGGAACGCGACAAGCAGCCTTTTTGCAACCCTGAGTTCATAACACAACGGTTCTTCCCTTGTCGTTAGAATCTGCTTTTAGAGAATCCACAATATGTTGTTTTCGGTTTCCAGCGCCTAGTACTTATTAAACCCCCAACTTTCTACTCAAAAATAAAAATTATGGGTGGACAATCCATATAGTAAAAAAACATATTTAAAGTAAAGGGAACTCATATTGCCCTTGGTTGCGTGTTTGGGATGGTGGATCCGAGAAATGACTTACCATGTTTGTCAGGCATGAAGACGCGCAGAAAGACAAGAAAGACATAAAAAGAAAATCGATCGACTTCATAGGCAATATGATATTTATTATTACGAGAAGGTACTCTAATGACTTTCACATGGAACTTACAGGAAACTCCTGATGACTCTTGAGCTACGTAGACTTAGTATCTTAAACCTAAATGACACAGATTAGATTAAGCCGATAAGCAATGACCCTTCTTATTTCGGGGGTAGCATAGGCGTTATTTCATAGACTCTAGACTATTCATGAAGCTGAGCCCCTGAGCTTTTGGGTTTGCATCTCGATGTGTTGTGATCGTGGTTATGACTGAGGCTTCTTATCCACCTTGATCCTTGAGCTTTTAGGTTCCTCGCTTGGTTGGTGCTAAACTATCATGTCAAAACTTCATTTATCTCAACAGAGACCTGCCTTAGAGCAACCCTGGATGGTGATGATCCCCTTGGGTCCGGGGATCTTCATACACTGATAAGTGTAATGTGTGGCGGCCATGAATTTGACAAGAGTGGGTCTTCCTAGGATGGCATTATATACCGTCTTGAAGTCAACCACATCGAATAGAATTTTTTCTGTTCAGAAATTATCATGCTTCCTGAAGGTAACAGGTAGCGATATCTTGCCAATGGGGGTGGCCGAGACCTAGGTACTATACCATGGAAGGCTTGAATAACCAGCTTAATAGCAGACCGAGAGATCTTCATTTCTTCGAGTGCATTAGCAAAGAGGATGTTCATGAAGCTCCCTCCATCGATAAGGACTTGGGTAGCTCTATAGTTATTTATCGTAGGCTCGATCACTATCGGGAAGCAGCCTGGTCGTACGAAGTTACCAAGACAGTCTTCTTGGCTAGAGGAGATTTCAGTATCTGACTACTTCACGGCCTGATGAACCTTAGGGATGACAGCTAATACTTCTTGGGCCACCGTCTTGTATTGCCGCTTGGACTCGTAGGACACGGGACCACCGAACGTGGTCAATTGTCCTCTCGCCCGGCTGAAAAGACATCATGTCCGTATTGTCCTAAGTGCCATCCGAGTCGAAATCTCTACTTTGGGTCGTAACCTGGATCTTCTTTCCCTTATCCACTTTTTCAACCTTCGTTTTGACTAACTTTTTCTAAAGACGACACTCATAGATGCTATGGTTGTCATTTGGTGGAGGTCGTACCAAGGCTTTATGTCATGTTGGCCAGAGCCTAGTGTAAAGCTTCTGCTCTGGGAAGGACCAGAGTGCTGGTTGAGATGGACGTTACCTCCCTTGGTGTTCTTGCGCTTGCTCTGGACCTTGTCGTCGTCGAGCCCCAGTTGAGGATGGATGATGCCCTGAGTCTTTTCCTTAACATAGAGGAGCGCATCCTCGGCCCTAGAAGACTTACGACGATCTGCATGAGCTCCTTAACCATTTCAGGCTCCTTTCTAGCGATGGCTTCAATGCAACGATGGCTCTTAACCCCTCAAGTGAATGCCTAGATGACATCGTAGTCGTTAATCTTGGGGATGGTATTCCGGGTATTACTGAAGCATCACACGAACTTTTCCCTATCTACTCACAATGGTGGAGATCATTTTACATGTTGGGGTGAACGTAGGCACTCTAAAAGTTAGCTTGGAATACATCGCAAAGCTACTTCCACGAATAGATTGTCCCTAGTGATAGATTGTTCAACAATGTTCTGACTTCCCCTTCAAGAGCCATGGGGAGATAATTCGCCATTACCTTCTCATCCTCACCAGCCACCTGGATGGCCGTGGTATAGATCTGGAGAAACTCAATGAAATTTGTGCTTCAATTGTATTTCTCAATCATCCCAAGGTGGAACCTTGCCATCCAGCTTACGTTTCGTAGATCTAAAGGCATCCATTGATGGCATATTGCTTGGTTCGAGCACCCCTAAGAGTCTTTCCCATGGAAATCAGAGATCGGTTTTGATTTGATCAATATCGGGATGTTTCTCGATTTGATCAATAAGGGGTAGAAGAAGTCTCCTTAGAAGCCCCGAGGCATCTCCATTGGTGTCGATGACCTGACACAAGTCATTGTTCGGACGACCTTTAACCGGTGAGGTCTGACAGCGGTTGTTTGCCCGGTTGTCATCCTGGGAAGCCTTGTTCTTAGGGTTACGCCTCTCTAGGTCCGATGCATCTAGCAACAGGGGATTGCCTGATCTGCCCCAATTTGCACTATTTTTTGCTAGGGTCTGGTGAGAGTTCTCGGCCTAGATTATGATCTCCTTTGTTAAGTCAACCGCCGAGCTCACCCAATCCTTACCGGCTGGGGTAGCCAGATCCATTGTTGGAGGGCGCATGAGGGCCTCTTGTAGAAGGAGGATCCTCTTAGCAGTCACAGATTTAAAGCGATTAGCCCCTGTTGATAATCGAAAGACTATATGACCGAGACCCCAAAGGACTGGAGGTGGTGTGTCCGCTTGAGGCTGACCATTGCCTGCTGCCAAACCTAGAGAACCCCAACCATTAGCATGGCCATCATCATGATGACCCATATCATCTCCCCTACCTTTGATAGTGAAAACTTCTTGGGGGTAATCTCCGTTAGAGGAGGTTTCTAGGTTCATCATGCATGCTTCATCAGATTGCTCCAAATTGGTACCTTGACAATCCATAATGTCAAAAATTGAAGGGATTATCCTGACTTATTGTGAATCGAACATTCACAGTTGTCTTGGCAATTGAGTGGTTCAAACTCGATGCCATAATCTTTGGCACATTGATCCATAAATTGACTTACCTCATCATTTGAATCGTCTCTAGAAAGTTCATCGCCAAAACCCACCCAATCGATCACTGGCTCGTCGGGAAGAGAGGTAAAGTTATCATAGAACCCCTCATCTGAAAAACCAGTATTTGGCGAAGCTTTAGGCGATGTCAACGACATGTCATGTGTAGACTTTTCAATGCCATTTTTTCATGATCCCCACGAACGACGTCAGTTGTCGACGATTGGTGAACCACCGATCTAATGAACTTGTTGAAGAATTAGGGGATTATTTGAGTAAACAAATCACAAGGGGAACACACAAGGGTTTTTAGACAAGTTCGAGCCTCCCTGAGGATAATAACCCTACACCTTGTTTGTATTGTATTGATCTGAGACTGTTACAAGAGGGGTGTAGCTAGCCTAGATGGATCTAAACCTAATCAGCGACTTCCTCCTTGGCTTCTATTGGCTTGTCTCGAGTTGCTTTTGCTTGTTGTGCTCTCTAATCACTTGTCTTCCATAGGGCCCCTTGGCTCTGTTTGTGTGTATGTGAGTATCGTACGTCCTCTGAACTCATCCTTCCTATTCTTGGAGATAAACCTTCCCAGTTACAGGATGCTTTGGGTGTCTACGGGTGGTTTCCTTTCTTTTAGGGATCTCTGATGAGCCCATGGCTCCTTCGGATATGATCAATACTATCAATAATCATCAAATCATACAAGGTCCAATTACAAAAGCATGTGCACGACAATTAGACCACCAGGTGAACTCGTCCCTTGCTATTCATGCTTCCTTGGATGGATTACTACTAAATTTTTATAATGTTTTATTGCTTAGGAACGTGGGAGAAGCAGCACAACCTTACCCGGATGTCACCACTCGAAGGCCAAGTCTACTCTAACTCAAGGCTGAGCCCTAGTCGTGGTCATGGTCGAGGTCGTGGTCGTGGTGGAGTCTCAGGACAGCACGTCAGTAAAACGGGCATAACTCTCTCATACAAAGTTCATTTGAGGCACTCTTTGACATTCTGGAAAGCTTACAATGATCCCTTTCCAATGGATATAAGCTAGACCAAATATTTCTTATGGTGTAGTTAGAGTCAAAGGAATAAGATATTGTGCCACCGTTTTGGACCTAGTTGGGGCTTGTAATCGTGTCAGAGTCGGAGTCCAAGTTGTGTGCGCCTCTTTTCACGGCTGCACAACCCTCTCGATTCGCTTCCAGGAAAAACCTTCTTGGCGAGGTTAACCGCGTCCTGGCATAGTTGATAACCATGTAGTGGTGTAGTGGTTGTGAGGGTTCTCGATCTGTTCTGTTCAGAGCCTTTGGATCATCAACGTCGAAGCTTCACCAATCGACTTATCATATTACCTTTCGGAAGATCAGGCAAACGTGCATCAAGTGGTATCAGAGCCTCGTTTGCCCGTTAGGTAATCTCAGTTATCCCCTTTGTTTCATCGTTTTGCATTACCTAGAGTCCTGAAAATTGCCCCACAAAAATATTTGGATCTTAGTTTTTTCACTGTCCAAACCACCTTGAGCCTTCACAATTTTGTTTTCAGTATTCGTGTCGTTGAGTTTGAGTCCATCGTCGGTGTCTTTGTTGTTGGTCGAGTCATTGTGTTCTAGTTTCTAGTGTCAAGTCTTGTTGTTTAGTCGTCTGTATCTCGGTCTGGCCTTGTTTGCTATAGCTGAGATTGTGTATCTACTCGAGTTCGACCACTAGTCGAGTCGACCATCAAGTCGTGTTTGAGCACTAGTCACTTTAACTATCTACTCGAGTTCGACCACTAGTTGAGTCGACCATCATGTCGTATTCGACCACTAGTCGCTTAAACCATCTACTCGAGTTCGACCACTAGTCGAGTTGACCATCTACTCGGGTTCGACCACTAGTCGCTCTGACCACCCACTCGGGGTCTCAACCAGTTATTCCGACCACCCACTCAGGGTCCGACCACCCACTCGGGGTCCTGACCAGTCACTCCAACCACCTAGTTGAAATCGCCCACCTTCTCGAATCCGACCATCCTTTCGGGTTCAACCACCTAGTCGAATTCAACTACCCACTCGTTTTCGCCTCCACAACCTAGTCGGAGTCTATCTATTTATGGCTGCTCTCGAACATCCTACAAACTCATCATATCGAGCATTGTCCGACAAAGTTTGAGTATCACTCGATAGCCCAAGCAGAGGTAACCAAGTTTAGAGAGAGAGAATACCTTTTTATTACCTTTATACCCCTGCTCTTCGGAAAAAGTTTGTGACCCACATACCTCACTAGTCTTAGAAAAGGTAGTAGAAGAGTTTTTGAGTTTGTGTCACATTCGCAAAAAAAAAGCAAGCAAGCCGCAAAGACTGCCAAAAAAAGAAGAAGCAAAGAGTGCAAAAAAAGAAGAGAGAGAATTAAAAAAAGAGAGAATCAGTTTGCATTGTGAATTTTGTTCCATTGTGCTTGTGTCTGTTATAGTTTTCGGCTTGCTTGAGCTAGTTCTAGGAACGTGTTCGGGTCAGCAACTGTGACGAGTATTCTGGACTTTTATTTAGCTTTGCTAATCTGATTTCAATTATTGTCATTCCTTGCTACTAAATATTGCGTATCCAAGCTACATCTTCTCTCAATTAAAACAATTTCTCCCCTTGCAACTACCTCACTCTCACCCGATAAGGTACAACGAACCAGCCACCGATTGTGCCAACTGCGGTGATTGGTAAGAACACTTGAAAGAGCATGGTAAGATGCTTGAGAGTGTGTGACTCCACCTCCACCACCTAGTAGTCGATAGGGATGATTTATCTTTCGTTGTTTTTTATCTTCGACTAACCATAGCAAGAGAAGCATCGGATGCGAAAGAGTGTGTTTTGAGGGTAGAACTCACAATGTTGTTGGATGATCATCGATAAACTATTAATGATGACATCGACAAGAAGCTTGCGGGAACCAATACCGCATTGCAACGACTTGATGAAAGCATTGCAATGCTCAACACATGCTTTGATCGATTAGTTAATCCGCCACCAAACAATGGTCGAGTGGATCCTCATGGTGCAGCCTATGAACAAGAGGAGTCCGTCGCGGATAATGAAATTTTGAGACAAGAACATGACACATTTGATGAACGACAAAGGAACCGATTGAACTTCAACCGTCAAGATATGAGAGGTAATAATTTTCAGCAACATAACCCACGTATTAATGATGATCCATTTGCTAAGGTTAAGTTTACTATACCATTTTTTGAGGGTGCTTATGATCTTGAATGGTATTTAGATCGGGAGATGACGGTAGAACAGAAGTTTAATGCTCATTTAGTTCCTGAAGTGCATAGAGTTAGGCAAGCCACTAGTGAATTTAAAATTTTGCAATCATTTGGTGGAATAGGGTATGCATCGATTGATTAACTCCTACTACTTAGAATGCTTTAAAGGTTGCTATGCATAATGGATTTGTTTCACCCTCTTTTAAACGTGATTTGCATAAGAAATTATAGTGCTTAAACCAAGGTGATAGATCCATAGAAGAACATTACCAAGAGCTACAAATTAGTATGTTGCGTTGTGATATTATTGAGGATGAAGAGGCTACAATGGCACGCTTTTATGGAGGGTTAAGGCGTGAAATTCAGGATATAGTTGATTACAAAGAATACAATAGTGTTCTTCGATTGTTCCAACTTGCATGTCTGGCAGAAAAAGAATTGCAGGGACGACAATAAAGGCCAATGAGCGATTTTGGAAGCACGACCACTTCAAAATCAACATCGGTTCCCCCTTCTTGAGTAGGGCGCGTTCAGTAGTACTTTCGACACCATCACATGCTCCCAAGGTAAGCAAATCCGACAGTGTGCAGGGGCCAGCCAAGAGCTCTTCTTCAGTTGCTTCTATAGGCTGATCGACCGGAATTGTATGCCACCGATGCAAGGAATGGGCCACGTCATAAAGGATTGCCCAAGTCGACGAGCGTACATGATAACAGAAGATGGTGGATATGTAAATGCTAATGATGTTGAGGATGAATATGCACTTGCAGCTAACCATGCAGGCGATGAGGATGAACATGAGACGGATACCGATAATGAGGAAGAATTGAGTGTAGCTGCTACGGAGAATTACAGGACAATCATTGTGCAGCGAGTGTTAAGTACTCAAATGGAGCAAGCGGAACAGCTACAACACCACAATTTGTTTCAGATGTTCCTCATAGTCAAGGATTATGATATTTGAGTTATTATTGATAGAGGAAGCTGCAACAACTTGATAAGTTCAGATATGATCAAGAAGCTTACCTTGCCAATAAAAAACCATCCTCACCCACATCATATTCAATGGTTCAATAACATTGGTAAGTTGAAGGTAATGCAAATAGCTATGGTGCATTTTTCTATTGGTTCATACCATGATTGTGCTTATTTCGATGTAGTTCTCATGCAAGCATGTTCTCTTTTGTTAAGACGACCATGGGAGTTTGATACTGATGCAACACATCATGGTAGAAGTAATAAGTACACCCTTATGCATGAAGGAAAGAAAATAACTTTTCTATAGTTAACCCCTACTGAAATTGTGAAATGTGAACAAGAGATAGCTGAAAATAAGAGAAAAGAGTTTGAGAATGAATCTGAAAATCAGCAAGTAGCGGAAAAAGATTTTCCACCCAAAAAGGAGAAAGCAACAATAACTTCTAAGTCTGATGGAATTAGACTTAAAGGGTGTGTTATGCTTGTTACTAAACCTAACATTGCTGAAATTTGTGATAATGAGCTGCTATGCTATGCTTTGATATGCAAAGATGCTTTAGTTTCACTCGAGAGTATATCTAGCTCTTTGCCTCCTACTGTTGCTAACCTTTTGTAGGAGTTTGTGGATGTATTTACAACTGAAGTACCCCTGAGATTACCACCTATTTGAGGGATTGAACATCAAATTGATTTAATTCCGGGAGCAACTTTGCCAAATCGGGCTGCATATAGGACCAACCCGGAAGAGACTAAGGAAATTCAGCGACAAGTCCAAGACTTTTGGACCGCGGGTATGTCCGAGAAAGTCTTAGCCCTTGTGTTGTTCTTGTTCTTTTGGTTCCTAAGAAAGACAATAGTTGACGTATGTGTGTTGATTGTAGAGCCATCAATACTATTGCTATAAGATATCGTCACCCTATCCCTAGATTAGATGGTATGGTTGATGAGTTGAGTGGTTCTATAATTTTCACTAAAAATAGACTTGTGAAGTGGATACCATCAAATTAGGATAAAACTTGGAGATGAATGGAAGACTGCATTTAACACTAAGTTTGGTTTGTATGAGTGGTTAGTACCTTTTGGGTTAACTAATGCACCTAGTACTTTTATGCACTTGATGAACGAAGTTTTACATGCTTTTATTGGGAGATTTGTGGTGGTTTACTTTGATGATATTTTGATTTACAGCAAGTCATATGAACTACACTTTGATCACTTGTTGTTTTTAACGCTTTGAGAGATGCATCTTTTCACGGATCGAGTTTCTTTTCTTAGCTATGTTGTTACTCCACAGGGAATAGAGGTGGATGAAGCAAAAATTGAAGCCATAAAGAGCTAGCCAACCTCTGAGACTGTTACTCAAGTGAAAAGCTTTCATGGTCTTGCGGGTTTCTATCGATAATTTGTGCAGGATTTCAGCACCATTGCTGCTCCATTAAATGAGTTGACAAAGAAGGGAGTAGTTTTCAAATGGGGACCTGCACAAGAACAAGCATTCAAGTTGTTGAAGAGAAGCTCAGATATGCTCAATTGCTCCAACTCCCTGATTTTGGTAAGACCTATGAACTAGAATGTGATGCTAATGGGATTGGAATTGGAGGTGTGCTAATTCAAGAAGGTAAACCTGTTGCTTATTTCAGTGAGAAATTAAGTGGTCCAAGTCTGAATTATTCCACTTATGATAAAGAATTGTATGCTTTAGTTCATGTGCTTGAAACTTAGCAACATTATCTATGGCCCAAAGAATTTGTTATATATTCTGATCATGAATCGCTGAAACATATTAGGAGTCAAGCTAAACTGAATAAACGACATGCTAAATGGGTAGAATTTATTGAGTCTTCTTCATATGTCATAAAACATAAGAAGGAAAAGGACAATGTGATTGCTAATGCGCTTTCTAGGCGTTATACCATGTTATCTCAACTTGATCATAAGATTTTTGGTTTAGAGACCATTAAGGACTTATATGCTACTGATTTGGACTTTAAAGAAGTACTTGAACATTGTAAAGAAGGGAAGACATGGGATAAATATATACTGAATGAAGGATTGCTCTATCGTGCTAACAAGCTATGCATTCCAGCTAGCTCCGTTCGTCTTTTGTTGTTACAGGAGGCGAGGAGAATTGATGGCATATTTTGGAGCAAAGAAGAATGAAGATGTGTTGGTCGCCCACTTCTTTTGTCCAAAGATGAGACGTGACATCGAGCGCTACGTTTTACGTTGTACCACTTGCAACAAAGCTAAGTCTTGCTTAAATCCACATGGTCTTTATATGCCTTTTTCTGTTCCTAGTGCACCATGGGATGATATTTCTATGGATTTTGTTTTAGGACTACCTAGGAGAATGAGGGGGAGGGATAACATATTTGTAGTTGGGGATAGATTTTCTAAAATGGCACATTTTATACCTTGTCACAAGAGCGGTGATGCTACAAACATAGCTGATTTGTTTTTCGGGGAAATTGTTCGCCTACATGGAGTGCCTAATACTATCATCTCGGATCGTGACACAAAGTTTTGAGTCACTTTTGGAGATTACTTTGGAATAAATTGGGGACGAAGCTGTTGTTTTCTATTACGTGTCATCCCCAAACTGATGGTCAAACAGAGGTCGTCAACCGCACATTATCGACCATGTTGCGGCCAGTTCTAAAGAAGAATTTGAGGATGTGGGAAGAGTATTTACCACATATTGAATTTTCTTACAACAGGTCGGTACACTCCAGCACCAAGATAAGTCCGTTCCAGGTAGTGTATGGATTTAATCCCAGTGCTCCTATTGATTTACTAATTTTGCCTACTTTTAAAAGACCTAATTTAGATGCTAAAAAATATGCTGAATTTATTCTTAAGTTGCATGAAACAACTAAAAAGATTATAGAGAGCATGACTGAAAAGTATAGGATTACTAGAAGTAAAGGTAGGAAGGAAATAAAATTTGAACCGGGTGATTTTGTTTGGTTGCATTTGAGGAAGGATAAGTCTCCAGAACTAAGAAAGTCAAAGTTGATGTCTAGAGCTGATGGACCATTTAAGATAATTGAGAAAATCAATGATAATGCATACAAATTGAACCTACCTGCAAATTTTGGGGTTAGTCCCATGTTTAACATTTCAGATTTGAAGCCATATTTGGGAGAAGAAGATGAGCTTGAGTCGAGGACGACTCCAATTCAAGAGGGGGATGATGATGAGCCCATGGCTCCTTCGGATACGATCAATACCATCAATAATCCTCAAATCATACAAGGTCCAATTACAAGAGCATGTGCACGACAATTAGACCACCAGGTGAACTCATCCCTTGCTGTTCATGCTTCCTTGGATGGATTACTACTAAATTCTTTTGATGTTTTATTGCTTAAGAACTTGGGAGAAGCAGCACAACCTTACCCGAACGTCACCCCTCGAAGGCTAAGTCTACTCGGACTCGAGGCTGAGCTCTAGTCATGGTCGTGATCAAGGCCGTGGTCGTGGTCGAGTCCCAGGATAGCACGTCAGTAAAACAGGCATTACTCTGTCATACGAAGTCCATTTTAAGCAATCTTGGATATTTTGGAAAGCTTACAACGATCCCTTTCCAATTGATATGAGCTCGACCAAATATTCCTTATGGTGTAGTCAGAGTCAAAGGAATAAGGTGTTGTGCCACCGTTTTGGACCTAGTTTGGTCTTGTAATAATGTCGGAGTAGGAGTCTAGGTTGTGTACGCCTCTTTCCACGACTGCACAACCCTAGGTCGACCTCCTCACGCCCCCCCCTATATATACACAGTAGCCGTCATAGTTTAGACTCGGGTTTGACTTAGATTATTCTGTTTTAGACAATTTCGTTGTTTATCGGTTTGTTAAACCCCAACTCAAGTACTTCATTGGTAACTAGCAATATTCAGATTGCATCTACCTGTTCTTACTTGTGTTCTCAATTCGTTTGCAGGAAAAAGCCTTCTTAGCGAGGTCAACCGCTTCTTGACGCGGTTGATAACCACAGAGTAGTGGTGTAGTGGTTGCGAGGGTTCTCGATCTATTCTATTCGGAGCCTTTGGATCATCAACATCGAAGCTCCACCAATTGATTTATCATATTACCTTTCGGAAGATCGGGCAAACGCACATCAATGTCCTTCCCAGAGATAAAGATATGCCCTAAGAATTATGGGAAACTCTAGGGTACTCAGATATGGTAATTATCCATTATTCGTCGTCAGGTCTCCACATCGAAGGACGTCAACATCCGAACTTGGTTATCACATGAGCACAACGGACACTAAAGCTAGTGTGGCACTACGAGTGGGTGGTTCCTCCAACAATCCATGGATCCTAGTAAATGTAACATCATAGCTTTAACATTAGTAATTTTGTAGTCATTTAATTGATTAAGAAAAATATTATTGAATTAGCCATACAGAAGAGGTCATCCCTAAGTAAATAGAAAACTAAGAAGGTTGTTTCCTTTTTTGTTATTGTTTTAGGACATTTGCATGGGAAATGGAATCATACGTACAATGAAAACAAAGTAGAATAGATAAGATGTCGATAGTATGTGTTACAAACTACTCCCTAAATACGTCCTCACTTTGGGTTGACCCCACTAAGCGACCCAAGATACGGTGCCTTGCGGACCCACGCTCTCAAGTGGTGCGATGAGTATGTGAGAGGGTCTGGCAGAGCAACCATCTGTGTAGGGTGGCCAGGGGGAGCAGGAATCTCATACTCATCCTACAACTTCTATGTCGTCAGTATCGGAGGTGCACCGCCTAACTTGGATGGCCCCAGCTCCTCATATGTAGGACACGAGCTGACGAAGGCAACCTTGTTTTCCCCCTCGTGCATAAAACCTGACCTGATGAACTCCTCAAGGTATGATGCCACCTCATCTACGCATCAAAATCATCAAACCCTGCATGTGGTTTCAAGAGCAAACACAGGTTAGCAACAATTGTGATGGTGAACTTTATGAAGTACATAATCTATTGTTGATAGAAGGACCAGTGTTGGGCGGCACGCGATGAGGACCCACCAACATTTGTGTAAGATGGCCTAGATGAACTATTGCCAAACTACTGAGCATACGCCAGATATGGGGTGGGAGAGGTCGAGCCGTGAACATCACAAAGGGGTGAGGAGTCCGAGCAGTGGGTGTCGACGTCGAGGAGAGGTGAGGAGTCCAAATAGGAGTCATCGAGAAGGTGTCAGCCGGTGAAATAGTGGGGGTGCAGGAACAACATCTCTCCTAGAGCTACAATATAGCATCTTCATCATCTTGGTCACACTCTTGTTGATCCTCCAGAATGACCCATGCATCTCATTTATAGGGACTGTTATCTCATGGCCTAGCTACTGGCAACTCGTAGCGGCCTCCACTTGTATCTATTGCACAAGGTCTCTCTGTGAACAAACGTTATGTAGCTTAACACAAGTGTTTTAGAAGTTAATTTTACGGTAGAACGATAGTTGGTTTCAAAGAAACGTACCACCAACGACCATGCCTAGTCCCTGTATAGCTAGTATGCGTCCTACACACGTGGGATGTGAGTCAGCTCCTCGGATGGTGTGAACATGATCTGGACCCGAGTCCATGTCCAAGGAAAGAATCAAGCCAGATATTTCGCGAGGGGCCTCATCAGAGTGTGGTAGATCCTCGTGAATGACGTTGTAACACCTTGGTTTTCAATTTCTCAATCTCCTAAAATTTTCTAGAATTTAAATAAGGTTTAAATAAATAGAATAAGGTAAAACCTATTTTCTAATTAAAATCCAAGTTTGACATAGGTTATATTTTCTTGAAGTGCATCCATGCTATTACTAGGCATGTAGGGTTTTATTGGCTTTTGTTGGCTTTTGTTTGAAGTGGTTTTGCTTAGTTTGGAATAGAATAGAAATAGAAAAGGAAAAGGAATAAATTAGAAAATGAAAAGACCTAAAACCCTAGCTGGCCCAATCCTTTTCCCTTCCCCCGGTTCGCTCTCTCTACCCGACCTACCGCCCCCCTCTCCCTCCCGCTCACCCGCTTGGGCCAGCACGCGCCAGCCAGCCTAGCCAGTGCAAGCACCGGAGCCAGCTAGCGCCTCATTTTGCCTCTCACCATTGACAATGCCCACACCCAACCCACCTTCGTCCGAGCCACCGACAAGTGGACCCCACCTACTGGATGCTTCTTCTACCTCAAGTCGGATTCTGACTTCACCCTGAGCTACGTCGGACGCTGAATCCCATCCAATCACATGCCAAAACCAAGGCAAATATCATCTAGAAGCTTTCCCAATCAAATCTCTGTGAGCCCCTCTATCTCTTGTCGCCTTATACCAAAGGGAATCACGTCTAAATGAAGAGTTCTACTCGGATTTGTGTCCGTCACCGCCAAAAACCCTAATTGAGCTCGCTCCAGCCTTCCCGAGCCTCCGCACCTATATATGTGCACCCCTATGCCCTCCCCGAAGCACCACACAACTTTTCCCCAACTTTTCGAGGAGTTCTCGACGTTGTAGCACCCTCTCCGTGAAGCTCTGCCATCCAAAGTCACCACCGCGTGTCGCCATTCTGCTCCAGTGCTCCGCCTCCCTTTCCGATGCCCTAGGTGAGTTCCCCGAGCTCCACTCTCCATGGTCCATCGCTTGCTAGAGTCCCTAGTCCGCCAGAGCGCCATTCTGGCGAAATCCCAGCCATGCGCCACCACACCTGAAGCCCCTACGCTGTTTTTGCCTTGCTGTTGGTCGTCAGCCCCCTGGCCCTCTCTCTCTCATCCATCGAATTTAGACCAAAGGGCCCAGATAGATCCATACCCCTTCGGGTTATGGATAGTCTGCCATAGACCATGGACTGGGGCCAAAGGTTCGGTCCACGAGTCCATAGACCCGGTTCTCCAAATAGTAGATGTGCTTATGTCATCACTTGTGCAATAAATAGGATTTTAAGTTCAAAAATAATTCCAATAATTAATGTAATTTTTGCATAAAAGCCCTCATTTAGTAAAACTATCATAACTTTTTCGTTGTAGCTCCTTTTTTAGCAATTCTTGTGCCGTTAGATTCATTTTTCTGAGCACTATCTTTCTAGATAGGTTCTTTTGTTTTGTACTCTATTCTTAGTGTGTTTTGTTTGTGTGCTTTACCGTTTATCATGCGATTAGAAAACAATGCTACATATCAGTTTAAGGAACATCAAGACCAAGAGCTAGAGTTCAATGAGCAACTGCAAGGAGAAGGCAACTGTCAACTGGTTTTCTCGTCTCATGCTATCTTTTAAGGCTATCTCTTATACCATATCTTCTCCTTTATAGATGATTCGGCAACTGCTCACAGCTCGCAAGTCAACTAGAGGCCGTCCACCCGTTCTTTAGCGTGTTCCAACTGAAGAGGAGATTGATGATCCTACTCTCCGCAACATGGATCCCATTCCCGATGTCTACAAGAGTGATGGACTTCATGCGGGACACCTTCCTCGCCTACTATGGGGAATACTTTCTGGACTTGGACATACAAAGAAGTCAATGTATAGGGGAGTCAAGAAGTAGCAAATTGGATATGTGGAATGGAAGGTAGAAGTCACCATCTACGACTACGAGCGAAGCGAAGATGAAGGCATGGACATTTGCTGAGTTGTGGGTATTCACTCTGCAATGTCCCCAAGAGCAACCTTCACCGCTGGTGTTTGAGATACAACACGTCAAGCCATATCCCACGTCCGTGATCAATACAACAACAACATGGTTGACTCTCCTTATGCCTATTGTCCTCGAAGAACTCGTGGATGTGATGAACCGTTCGTGAAGCACACCTTTGGAGAAAGACCCAAGCTACGTGAATAAGTGGCGCTCACTATGGCCTTAGAGGATGAACTGGATAGTGCCCTGTGGGAGCTGGTAGATGTTCGTCATCACCTCGCTTTTGTCACTTCACTTCTCAAGGATGAACAACATGCCAACCAAGAAGAACCTGTAGAAGATGAAGATGAAGCCTTGTCTATCCACTCACCTCCGCGCAAGAGGATCTGCCTCAACGCTCCCACCATAGAAGAAGAAGGATCATCTGAGTCTTGCTCAGGGTCTCATACTAGAGAGGAGTCCTAGTAATAGAGTCTTTTAGTAGAATCATCCTAGTGTCGCTAGAGTCGAGCGTCAATGTAATCTTAAAGGATAATAATGATAGTGTGAGAATCGTTATGGTGCTAAGTGTGTGATTTGGACCTTTTGTTTGAGTGTCGATGTGAGCTGTGGAATGCTTTGGCACCTTGTCCACGGTCGCATCTTTAATATAAATAATATAATATAGTTGTGTTAGTTAAATCTTTTCTAGTCTCGTTTATCTTCTCTTATCTTTCTTTCCAACCCCAATCAGATGGTTAACACAAGAAGGAGCCTCGGTGGTAACAATGATGATGATAGCAACAACAACCAGAATCCACCCCCACCTCCTCCAATGACCTTGGAACAACAAATGGCTATACAGACTTGGATCTTACAAACTTTAGCTCAAACTATGGTGTAGATGCATCAGCAACAGCCAATTCATGTTCTTCAACCCCATCAACCATCAAGACTTGGAGAATTCAAGAGAACTCAGCCCCCAGTCTTCAGTCATGCAGTGGAGCCTATGGATGTAGATGATTGGCTGAAGGACATAGAAAGAAAGCTACAAGTTGCACAGTGCACTGATATAGAGATGGTTCTTTATGCTTCGCACCAACTCGCTAGTCAAGCTTTGGAGTGGTGGGAAGCATATTGTGCTACACATGACAACCCGTCAGCTATCACCTGGGTGGAATTCAAACCAGTTTTCGCACTCACCATGTGTCATCAGGAGATGTTCACTTGAAGAAGAAGAAATTCATGAGCTTGAAACAAGGATTCATGACTGTAACAGAGTATGTGACCAAGTTCACTCAATTGTCCAGGTATGCACCCAGTGAAGTAGACAGTAATAAGAAGAAGGAGGAACACTTTTTGAATGATGCTATAGAGTATGCCCTACAACCTTAAGAGTTTGTCAATTTTTAAGCTATAGTGAATAAAGCTTTAGTAGTTGAACACAAACACTGTCAGATGGATGAGAAGAAAAGAAAGATGTCATTCCAAGGGCAAGAAAGCAATGCACACCCCCGTGTGGCAACTCAAGCACCTTAGCAAGGACCAATGTTCCGCTCTAGCAATCAGTACATGCCTCAATCTCAAGCCCTGGCTCAGCATTCTAATTTCCTGACATCTCGATCAACTCCACCAGCTACTCCTCAAGTAAAGAACAGCCCTACCACTCGTGGCCCTAGCAAAGGATGTATCTACTGTGGAGAGGGAGGACACTATGTGAGTAAATGCCTTAAGAAGATGCAAGCCCAGGCCAACCCCAACAACACTACAAAGATAGTCAAGTTCAAGCTCAGCCATGCAATGGAAATTAGAACCCCATTCAGAACAACCGTGGACAATAGAATTTCATGATGCTCGGGACGTGATATACGGTATGTTCCTCGTCAACTCTCAACCTGCATCGGTTTTATTTTATTCTAGAGCGTTGCGTTCCTTCATAACTACTCAGTATGTTACAAAGCATGGTTTGCCTATAGTTATGATAAAGAGTAATATGCTTGTTAGTTCTCCTGGAGGAGATATGAAAGCACAATATATGTGTCCTAGGATGAAACTTAAAATAAGGGGGTAGACTTTTCCGCGAATATTATAGTTTTTGTGACACCCCAAAATCCTTAAACTATCATTAAGCAAAAATGAGCATCATTAGCATCATAATTGAATTTTCGAGTAAGTATTCGAGTGCATTTAAATTTACACATAAATTGTTAAAGTTAATTATTTGTGATGTATGGTGGAGGTACTCACAATTTTTCCATGCAACTTAGGGTTGGAAACAATTTTAGAAATTATTCCATATTATATGAAGAATATTAATGAATTTTATTAATTTTTGGGAATTAAATTGAAGCCTTAAAAATTGAAGCAAGTTTAAAAAGGATGCAACTTTGGTGAATTTTCATTTAATTTTGGCTCATCCTTTTTTGGTCAAACCAAATAAAACAGGTTGCACATGATTATAGTTTCACACAAAAAAAATTCCACAAATTTTATACCATGGGAAAGTTTGTTTTGGATCAGAACAGAGGAGCAAAATCTTTTTCTCATATCAGTCACTATTCATCTGGCCCCACTTGTCATACTCTTGCTCTCTCAGCCTCTCTGCTCTCTGCCACTACCGTTGTGGACTTTGGACACCGGCCAATGCACCACGCCATCGAGTCATGCCACGAGCGACTTCCAGGGACGTCGGTTGCTGCCCTTATCCCCTCATCCTCGGTCTCTCTCTTACTCTCTCCCTCACTCCTCTCTCTCTCTCTCTCTCACTTGGCCGAGCAGAAGCAGAGCACACCCAAGTGCCACCATCGGCTAAATCCATCGTGCCTCCGACGAAACCCCTCGAGCCCGAGCCCCGTGGAGCAAAGAGGAAGGTCCAGCTGCCCTCCCCAGCTGAATTGACACGCTTCCCCACTAGTTTTGAGCACACGTTGCCATCCTCTTCATCTTCGGTGGCCCCTTCTCTACCCCTCACCATCGAGCCACCTCATTGTCGCCTCTCCGGCCAACTGTGAGCTTGGTAAGCTTCCCCGTGACATGTTCAAGCTTTTGATCACACCCGTTTTCTTTGAGCCTGATGCTAGCTCAGTCGTCTACTCGCACTGGCCATCGCCGCCCCTCCGTGCACGCTGTCGGTCAGGCCACAGCCAGGCCCTCAGCCTCAAGACCCCTTGGCCAGTTTTCCCTTAGCACGCCACAACTCACCACGCGTTCTTCCAGCCGAAGTCCATGCTCCTTCGCCCTGTCCCCATGCGAGCGTCACTGTCGTAGTACTGCCACCACCGTATGCCATTGCCAGCCACTTTTCGGTCATCGCCTTCACCCACGTGTGCCTTAGACAGGACCGTGTGCTTGCGCCGATGCCTCTGGTACCCTTCTCTGTCCGCACATCACGCCGCTCGCCACCGGCAAGTGCCAACCGAGTCGGTCAGCCGCTGCAACATAGTGCAGCCATGACTCATGGTCCATATGGACTGGGTCAACAAGCTAGCCCCACCAATCCATGTCTATGGCTAGGTAGTCCCCAGTACAAAAAGATTATGGGCATTTAGATATTTTGGTTGTTCAATTATTTAGGAAAAACAAAATAGAGTTTTTGTCGCATTGTTAAATCGGCTGAAATTGGTAAAGTCCATAGAAAAATAAATATTGCTCCAAAGATTATGAAACCAATTTTGTTATCTTGGTATGATCATTCTCTTCATGTTAAAAATGCTGGGAACCATGAAATATGTACTGAGATTAGTTAATTAATGAAATGTGTTTAAAATTCATTAATTCATAATTACATATTGGTAACTCCAAAATTGATGAAATAATTTTTTTTAATCTTAGTGTATTATTCCCTATTAATTAAAAATACTCACACTTATTTTAAGCATAGTTAACTTTCTAAATTGAATTGAGCTTGGTTTAAGCTTAATTAATTCCATAACTTATAAAATATTTAACATTAATCAAAATTAAAGAAATCCTTAATGATTTTAAACTCATGTCATGAAGCATCGCATCTCCACTGTTGTCATACACCGTGGAGAATCCTTCATTGCATGTCATCATACTCATTATGATGCACTGTCATCTTTATTTAAAATTGACGCTTCGGAGTGTCATGGGGTTGAAACCACAAACGAACAAGTGGAGTTCTGTGAGTGTTGCGCAGGAAGCATCAAGGAACCACTAGGCAAACATCTATCATATCTCTCTTATGTTTTGGTGAATAGTTGGTCAATCTGTTATATTTTGCTATATGTCGTTGATGCATGTGATAAGGAATCGATGTCGGGAATCGAGTAGAACTTATTTGTTGCATCGTACCTACCTTAATAAAATTGTTAATCTTGATCCTTGTAGCCTGGGTATAACGTATCATGGTCCAACTTAAAAGTGATACGAGAATTGCTTAGCCTTTGTATAGGTCATCGATAAAAGTTGAGCGATGGATGTCACCATCATTCACGAGCTGCAGGAATTTCAACTACATTTACAAAGAAATTATATGTTGGGGTGATGAGTTGGAAAAATGAGACGAGATGTGAGTGGATGCTAGAGGCAGTTCGGGAGAGGAGACCTCGGTGTCATAGACCGCTTGCATCGTTTAAGCACCGTCTGTTGGTGTCATTGGCTTAACCACTTTCTGTACTTCCATATGTCGATCTAATGGTAAGATAAGCTGATTATCGTATGTCGTGCCGATGCTTGTCTTGCCTCTCTATGACACATAGAAAAAGTACGAGGAGATGCAAGGTGGCGGGGAGCTGGAGATGTCTAGGACATGCTTGCAGTAACCCCAGTGCCATAGGGGAAGAAAGTGCAAGTGGGTAGTTCCGGGTATGAGAAAGGTTATCTCAAGGGCCAAAAGGATGGATCCGAGTCGTGTGGATAAATATGTACCCCCATGCAAGGTGTAAGAATAATTCAAATTGCCGTGCTCTCAGTCATGTGCATGCTTAAGTTTCATCTCCATCAATCGTAGAGTTTTTGGTTCAGTTTGGGAAAAAAGAGTGGAAAGTATGTGGGCTTTTGGGAGAAGCACGTGTTGATATGTATTTGAGATAAGCAAGTTTACTTTATTAAAGAGGTTTATTGTCAGTCAATGCTAGTTGTTCATGTCAGATTACTCATTAAAGTACTTTTCGCTGAGTCAACTTAACTTTGTGGCTATTCCTTACTATTCAACTCAATGCATTATCCTTGGATTCAGGAATATATATACCCATATTGTGTAAGTCTTGCGAGTACCTTCATACTTAGGGTGTTGCCTTTAAGTTGATGCAAGTAATGAAGGACTGGTTTACGGTTACTTTTATCCCGCTAGTGTTGGAGATGGCCAGGAGTAGAGATCAAATGTTTTAGCTAGTCCTGATGGTGCCTTATGGGCAACGGTGACACTGATCTTTTTCTTATTAGTATCTTTCCGCTGTGTATGAAAAGTCTGATCTAAGTAGAAATTGGAACATGGAGCAAGGTTTGTAATAGAAGTTAAAACCTTTGTATTATGTTCATATCTTGTGATAAAACTATGTTGAGGATATATCAGGACTACCGGAATTACTTCAATTTTAACTGACTTAATTATCAATTAAGTCGGGTGTAATGTGGTCGAGTCTGACAGCGTGGTATCAAAGCCAAGGTTGATAGAGTTAACCATAGATTAGTTAGTGGGTTAATTAAAATTTGATAACTTCACTAAATCGGAGCTAAAACTTGGAATTTAGCATGGTTGCTCTATTTTATTCCTTCTCTATCCTAGAGTTGTTCTCGTCATATTGCTTTAACATTAATATGGAAAAGTCTTGATCTCTGACTCACCTTTTCTTTCATGGGCTAAGTATGGGTATATTCCTAAGGAATACGGCTCTCGTATTAAGAAAATTAGGTCGATAAGGGAAACTAGTCGAATGTTTAAATCTGTTATCTTATGCCCCTAAGTGTAACGTATTCGTAAACTTATCTATATGTGAGTGATGTGTAGTTTAGGGTCATCATCATCTTCATGTCTCATTGTGCATGCATGCATAACTATCAAATAGGAATGATTCTACTACTTGCTGATTACTGGTTTTGTTTCTCCTTTTGTCTGGAATTCTTTATATGTACCAACCCTTTAGATCATCCTTGTCATAACTAACCTTGGATAAACGACAGGATGAGGACCCGCAATAATTCTGGAAATGGTGAACCATAAGGCTCAGGTGAACAGAGCCCACCCCAATCACCGACCATGGTGGAGGTGCTTATGAGAATTGAACATAATCGTCAGGATCAAACCCAGCTTCTCGAGGCTTTGGTTCGGAATACGGCTCCCCATGGCAAAGGAGGAGCCAATCATCATGACGACTACTCTGATTTTCTTCGCACTCATCCGCTCGCCTTCACTCGCGCTGAGGACCCCCTCGACATTGATGATTGGTTGCAGACCATCAAGCAGAAACTTGCTCTTATTCAGTGCGAGGACCATGAGAAGGCCTTATATGTCACGCACTAACTTCAAGGTGCTGCCGGGGCATGGTGGACAAAATACTTTGCCATGCAACCGGCCAATCATCACATATCTTGAGCAGAGTTCCATGAAGATTTTCTCGCCTACCACATTCCCACCGGTCTGATGGATATCAAGAGGCGGGAATTCAGGGATCTCAAACAAGGGGGCAAGTATGTGATGGACTACAGGCGGGATTTCAACTACTTGGCCCAATATGCCCCTGAGGAAGTCAACACCGGTGCGAAGAAACATAATCACTTCATAAATGGGCTATGCAGCAAGATGCAAGATAAACTTTTGGCCTATGAGTTCACCGACTTCAACCAGCTGGTAAACACGGCGATCACAGTGGAGTACAAAATGAAGAATCACCAAGAGGAAGAGAAGCGCAAGAGAGCTAACTTCCTCTGGCGGGCAATAGCTCGCAACGTCCATGCACGAGGTTTCCTCCTCCACCCTGTGCACCGTATCAGGATCCTTCGCAGCCTATGTGGATTGTTTAATGCCCTCCTCCTCAACAAGGACAACCACAAAGTCCCGCTAGGAATCAAGTCAACCTGGGCGGTGGCCCAAGAGGCCCATGCTACAATTGTGGTCGTACCGAACACATTACTCGAGAGTGTCCTTTCCCCAAGCAAGGTGGTATGGTGAATGCCCCGAGGAAGCCAACGCCACCTCCAGCACAGCCACCACACCAAGCACCTAAGAACACTCAGGCTCCAAAGAGTGGTTGGGTTAATCACATCACCGCTAAAGAAGCTCAAGAGGATGGCAGCTTTCTTGTGGATACGTTGCTCGAGAACTCTCATCCCGCAACTGTACTTTTTTATTCCAGTGCATCTCATTCTTTTATCAAGAAATATTACATCATGCATCATAATCTTACCACCCAAATAATGTCGACGCCTTTCCGCATAGAAGCACCAGGAGCCAACTACACGCCTACCAATTTATTCCACTAGCAAAGATTCTACTTGATGAGGTCACCTTTCTCGCGATCTTAATCATGATCAACACTAGAGGATAGATATCATATTAGGGATGAATTGGCTAGCCAAGAATAGAGCCCTCATCGATTGTGCCCAAAGAGTTATCACACTGAAGGATTTGTCCGGTGTTTGAATTTCCCTCAACCTTGATAAGGGTGGTTCCCATCTTTATGCCTTGGATGGCACCACGACTATAGAGATTGATGTAGTTATCATGGTGTTTGAGTACCCAGATGTATTTTCAGAAGAATTACTAGGAATGTTGCCCGACCAGGAAGTTGAGTTCGCTATTGATCTAGTGCTCGGGACGGTCCCGATATCTAAAAGATCCTATCAGATGCCTCCAAATGAATTGGTAGAACTAAAGAAGCAACTCAAGTAGTTACTTGAGAAAGGATTTATTCATCTGAGCTCCTCACCTTGGGGATGTCTGGCTCTCTTCTTCAAGAAGAATGACCAAAGTTTGTGGATGTGTGTTGATTACCGTCCGTTGAATGAGGTCGCCGTCAAGAACAAGTACCCTCTTCCTCGAATTTATATCTTGTTTGACCAATTCTCTGGTGCCTATTTATTTTCCAAGATGGATTTAAGGTTGGGCTATCATCAAATCAAAATCCAAACGGAGGATATTTTGAAGACGGCTCTCTCTACTTGTTATGGGCTTTACGAGTATACCGTCATGTCCTTCGGTCTAACCAATGTGTCGGCCTACTTCATGTACCTGATGAACACAATGTTTATGGAGGAGCTCGACACCTTTGTCATGATCTTTATTCATGATATCCACATTTACTCCAAGACCGAAGATGAACATGTCGGACATCTACATATTGTTCTTGAGAGACTTTGGAAGCATTGTCTTTATGCCAAATTCAGCAAGTGTCAGTTTTGGATGAAGGAAATTGTCTTCCTGGGTCATGTGCTTTTCGAAAATGGCATCGCAATTGACCCAAGTAAAGTACAAGAGGTGCTGAATTGGGTGCAACCTAAGAACATCACTGACATCCGGAGTTTCCTTGTACTTGCGGGTTATTACTGCCGGTTCATCGAAAACTTCTTCAATATTGCAAAACCTATTACTAGATTATTAAAGAAGGGTGTGGTTTTCAAGTGGTCTAAGGATTGTGAGCAAGCTTTCCAAACCTTGAAGACTCTTCTCACCACCGCACCTATTCTACCTCAACCGGACATGCAGAAGAGCTTTGATGTCTATTGCGATGCTTTTGGCATTGGGCTCGAGTGCGTCATGATGCAAGAAGGTCGATTTGTTGCTTATGCCTCTCGCCAATTGAAACGTCATGAGGAAAGCTATCCTACTCATGACTTAGAGCTTGCGGCCGTTGTGCACGCCCTAAAGATTTGGCGTCATTATCTTCTTGGGAATCATTGCAATATCTATACCGATCACAAAAGCCTCAAGTACATCTTCACTCAAGCTGATCTCAATATGAGGCAATGAAGATGGCTTGAATTGATCAAGAACTATGAGTTGAAGGTTCACTATCATCCCAGCAAGGCTAATGTTGTTGCCGATGCTCTGAGCCAAAAGTCCCAATGCAATTGTCTTATGGTCTAACTCGGAGTCGCCACCCTATGCGATGAATTTTGAGGACTTGGTCCAGAAATAGTCAAAGAAGGATTCCTTGCCAACCTTGAGATAAAGTCCACCCTTCTGGATCATATCAAAAAAGCCCAAAAGACTGATAAGGGTATGAACCGGATTCGGGACAAAATGAAGGAGGACAAGACTAGTTGCTTCTCTGAAGATGATAAAGGTGTTTTGTGGTTCAAAAAGTGACTAGTGGTTCCTAAGGTCCATGAATCGAGAAAGAAGATATTGGATGAAGCTCATAGTTCTTTGCTCTCCATTCACCCCCAAAAGCACGAAAATGTATCAAGATCTCAAGCAAAGGTTTCAGTGGACTCGCATGAAGCGGGAGATTGCTCGGTATGTGGCTAAGTGTGACGTTTAACAAAAAGTGAAAGGTAGTCATCTCAAACCAGTTGGTACCATTCAACCATTGCTGATTCTCTCTTAGAAATGGGAAGAGATTGGCATGGATTTTATTTTCATGTTACCAAAGACCTCTCATGGATATGATTCTATTTGGGTCATCGATGGTCGCTTAACCAAATTCGCGCACTTTCTTCCCATCAAGACTCGCTATAGTGCAAAAGAATATGCGGATTTGTATCTCACTCAGATTGTTTGCCTTCACGGTGTCCCTTAGAAGATCATCTCTAATCGAGGCTCACAATTTACCTCTCGGTTTTGGAGGAGTCTCCATGAAGCCATGGGTACCAATCTTTTCCATAGCATTGCCTACCATCCCCAAACCGATAGCCAAACCGAGAGGGTAAGTCAAATACTTGAAGACATGGTGCGAGCTTGTGCTCTCACATATGGAAAGAAATAGGAGATTTACCTGCTCTTTGTAGAGTTCTCGTACAATAATAGTTATCAGTCAAGCATCAAGATGTCACCTTTTGAAGCACTTTATGGAAGGAGCTGTAGGACTCCCCTCAATTGGTTTGAGTCTGGAAAAAGACCATTCCTTGGTCCGGACCTAGTCAGGGAAGCGGAAGAACAAGTCAAGATGATACACAAGTATTTGCTTACGGCGCAATCTCGTCAAAATAGCTACACTGATCGTTGTCGGCATGAATTCTTTTTCAATTTGGGAGACTATGTCTACCTCAAGGTTGCTCCTCGCAAAGGGACCCAACGTTTCCAAGTCAAGGGAAAATTGGTACCTCGATATGTTGGTCCTTTCCAAGTCATTGCTAGGTGTGGAGCAGTGGCCTATCAGTTCGAGCTACCTCCATCCCTCTGACGATGTTCACAACATCTTCCACGTCTCTCAATTGAGGAAATATCTTCGAGTTCCAACCAAAGCCATGGAGCTGGATGGCCATGATCTTCAACCAAACCTTTCTTATCGTGAGCATCCGATTCACATCCTTGACGAAGCTAAACGAAATACAAGACGTTGTTCGGTTAAGTTTCTCAAGGTTCAATGGAACAATCATTCTGAAGGTGAAGTCACGTGGGAACATGAGGATCAGCTTCGCACTAATTTTCCTGAGCTTTTCTCTGACATATGAGCAAAGCCCTAGTACTCAGAATGATATAAACTCTTTTCATGTTGTTGGGACAGTTTGTTGTTGAGCAATGGAATTTTTGTCCTTCCACCCCCACCACCCTTGTTTTAGTAGGAATCTTGAATTCCTACTTTTCTTATATATGTACACAATCACCACAAGTAGCCAAGCAGACCACCCTCACCTTTTCTCTCATGAACATGAGTAGAGTTTATTACTTTGTCATGTCAGTGAACTGAGATGAGAAAGGATGATGACACCATCGCTCACACAACCACCGCTTGTTTCTCGTAGAATCCTTGTTGAACGATTATCTTGTCTAGGTGAATATGGCACTCATAAACTTGGGAGTTTTCCAAGGTTCGAGATATGTGCCCTTGCAACACTGCCATTTTCTCGCACTCTTCCTGACCCTCACCCGAATCTTGGGACAAGATTCTTTTTTAAGGGGGGATTTTTGTCATAGCCCAAAATCCTTAAAGTGTCATTAAGCATAAATGAGCATCATTAGCATCATAATTGAAGTTTTGAGTAAGTATTTGAGTGCATTTAAATTTAAACATAAAGTGTTAAGTTTAATAATATATGATGCATGGTGAAGGAACTCACAATTTTGCTATGCAACTTAGGGTTGGAAATAATTTTAGAAATTAATCCATGTTATATGAAGAATATTAATGAATTTTATTGATTTTGGGGAATTAAATTGAAGCCTTAAAATTTTCATTTACTTTTGGCTCATCCTTTTTGGGTCAAACCAATTAAAATGGGTTGCACATGACTTATAGTTTCACACAAAAATTGTTCCACAAATTTTTGACATTGGGAAGGCCTGGTTTGGATCAGAACAGAGGAGGAAAATCTTTTGCTCATATCGGTCACTATTCATCTAGCCCCACTCGTCATCCCCTTGCTCTCTCAGCCTCTCTGCTCTCTACCACCGTCGTTGTGGACTTTGGACCAAATCCACAGTGCCTCTGGCGAAACACCTCGAGCCCGAGCCTCGTGGAGCAAGGAGGAAGGTCTGTCACCCCTCCCTGGTTGAATCGACACGATTCCTCACCTGTTTTGAGCTCACGCCGCCGTCCTCTTCATCTCCAACGGCCTCTTCTCTATCCCTCACCATCGAGCCACCTCACCGTCGCCTCTCTGGCCCAACTAAGAACTTGGTGAGCTTCCCTATGACACCTTGAAGCTTTTGTGCACACATGTTTTCTTTGAGCCTAACACTGGCATGGTCGTCCACTAACGTCGACCGCCATAGCCCCTCTACGAAATTACCGACTGAGCCACGTCCAGGCCCTCAGCTAGAGGACCCCCTGGCCAGTTTTCCCTTAGCACGCCACAGCTCACCACACGCTCTTCTGGCCAAAGTCTGTGCTCCTCCACATTGTCCCCGTGCGAGCACCGCTACCGTACTACCGCCACCGTCGTATGCCGTCGTCAGACACTTTCCCTTCATCACTGTCACCCACGTGTGCCTCAAATAGGACCATGTGCTTGTGTTGATGCCTCTACTGCCCTTCTCAGTCCACGCCGTCGCGCCACTAGCCACCGAGGAGTGCAAGTCGAGTCAGCCAGCCGCTGCAGCACAGTGCATCCATGGCTCAAGTTCCATATGGACGGAGTCAACAAGCTGCCCCACCAATCCATGTCTATGGCTAGATAGTCCCTGGTACAAAAAGATTATGGGCATTTAGATATTTTGGTTGTTTTAATTATTTCAGGAAAAGCAAAATAGATTTTTTTGTTGCATTGTTAAATCGGCTGAAATTGGTAAAGTCCATAGAAAAATAAATATTGCTCCAAAGATTATGAAACCAATTTTTTTATCTTGGTATTATCATTCTCTTCATGTTCAAAATTCTAGGAACAATGGAATATGTACAGAGATTCGTTAATTAATGAAATGTGTTTAAGATTCATTAATTCATAATTAAATATTGGTAACTCCAAAATTGATGAAATCAATTTTTTTAATCTTAGTGTACTATGACCTATTCATTAAAAATACTCACACTCATTTTAAGCATAGTTAACTTTATAAATTGAATTGAGCTTGGTTTAAGCCAAATTAATTCCATAACTTATTAAATATTTAACATTAATAAACATTAAGGAAATCCTTAATGATTTTAAATTCACGTCATGAAGCACTGCATCTCCCCTGTTGTCATACACTGTGGAGCATCCTTCATTGCACATCATCATACTCATTGCGAAGCACTGTCATCTTTATTTAGAAACTGACGCTTGGGAGTGTCACGTGGTTGAAACCACAAACAAACAAGTGGAGTACTATGAGTGTTGCGCAGGAAGCATCAGGAAAGCATCAGGCAAGCATCTGTCATATCTCTCTTACGTTTTGGTGAATAGTTGGTCAATCTGTTAGATTTTGCTATATGTCGTTGATGTTTGTGATAAGGAGTCGATGTCGGGAATCGGGTAAACCTATTTGTTGCATCGGACATGCCTTGATAAAATTGTTAATCCTGATCCTTGTAGCCTGGGTATAATGTATTATGGTCCAACTTAAAAGTGATACATGAATTACTTAGCCTTTGCATAGGTCATTGGTAAAAGTCGAGCGATGGATGTCACCATCGTTCGTGAGCTGCAGGAATTTCAACTACAGTTACAAAGAAATGATATGTTGGGATGATGAGTTGGAAAAATTGAGATGAGATGTGAGCAGGTGCTAGGGGCAGTTCGAGAGAGGAGACTCGGGTGTTATAGACCGCTTGCATTGTTTAAGCACCGACCATTGGTGTTGTTGCCTGAAGTACTTTTCATACTTCCACATGTCGATCTAATGGTAAGATAAGCTGATTATCATATGTCGTGTTGATGCTTGTCTTGCGTCCCTCTGACGCGTAGAAGAACTACGAGGAGATGCAAGCTGGCGGGGAGACGGAGCTATCTAGGACACGCTCGCTGTAACCCTGATGCCATAGGGGCCGTGCAAGTGGGTAGTTTCGGGTATGAGAAAGGTTGTCTCGGGGGCCAAGAGGATGGATCCGAGTCATGTGGGTAAAGATGTACCCCCTGCAGGATGTAAGAATAATTTGAATTACCACGCTCTCAGTCATAAGCATGCTTAAGTTTCATCCACATCAATCATGGAGTTTTCGATTCAGTTTGGGAAAAAGGAATGGAAAGTATGTGGGCTTCTGAGAGAAGCACGTGTTGATACGTATTTGAGATAAGCAAGTTTACTTTATTAAAGAGGTTTATCGTCAGTCAATGCTAGTTGTTCATGTCAGATTACTCAATGCATTATCCTTGGAGTCAGGAATATATATACCCATATTGTGTAAGTCTTGTCAATACCTTTGTACTCAGGGTACTGCCCTTAAGTTGATGTGGGCAATAAAGAACTGGTTTACGGTTACTTTTATCTCGCTGGTGCTGGAGATGGCTAGGAGTAGAGATCGAATGTCTGAGCTAGTCCCGGTGGTGCCTTATGAGCAATGGTGCCACCGGTCTTTTGTTTTATTAGTATCTTTCCGCTGTGTATGAAAACTCTGATATAAGTAGAAATTGGAACATGGAGCAAGGTCTATAATAAAAGTTAAAAAAAAATTACTATGTTCATATCTTGTGATGAAATTATGTTGTCAACGGTATATGTTGTGGTTTTGAGCTTTGTTGAGCATATATCGGAACTACCAGAATTACTTCCATTTTAATCGACTTAATTGTCAATTAAGCCGGGTGTAATATGGTTGGGTCTGACAGTTTTGGAATCCAAAGGCATAGATGTTATCCTTGGAATGGATTGGTTAGCCAAGTTCGATGGAGTAATAGAGTGTGCCAGAAGGGCAATTCACCTAACCAACAGAGATGGAACTAAAGTTGAGTTCGTAGCTACTATTCCAGCAGTAGAAGAATATTCTCTCAATTTACTTGAAGGTACACCCATTGATCAGATCAGAGTGGTTCGTGAGTTTCCCGATGTCTTCCCTGATAAATTGTCAGGTATGCCACCAGACCAAGATATTGAGTTTGTTATTGATTTGGTACCCGGTACGGTTCCCATAGCTAAAAGGCCATATAGAATGTATGCAAATGACCTAGCTAAGTTAAATAAGTAAATCCAAGAGTAGTTAGGTAAAGGTCTTATTAGACCAAGTATGTCACCTTGGGAGTCCCAGTTCTTTTCGTGGACAAGAAGGATGGTACTCGAAGAATTTATGTAGACTACAGAGCACTTAATGATGTGACTATCAAGAACAAGTATCAATTACCCCAGATTGAGGATTTGTTTGACCAGAAGAGAAGAGCCACTATGTTCTCCAAGATTGATCTAAGGTCTGGATATTATCAGCTAAAGATTCGACTGTCAGATGTACCCAAGAGCGCTTTTAGTACACAATATGGATTATATAAGTATATTGTCATGTCTTTTGAATTGACCAATGCACCAGCTTATTTCATGAACCTCATGAATAAGGTATTTATGGATTACTTGAATAAGTTTGTGGTGGTGTTCATTGATGATATTTTGATTTTTTTTCTAAGAGTGAGGAGGAACACAAAAAGCACATGAGAATAGTGTTACAGACACTCGGAGAGCATCAGTTGTATGCCAAGCTTAACAAGTGTGATTTTTTGTTGGATCAAGTCACTTTTCTTAACCATATCATAATAGCCAGTGGTGTAGCAGTAGATCCAAGTAAAGTGAAGGATGTGTTGAATTGGTTACCACCTATCAATGTGTCAGAGATTAGGAGTTTCCTTAGATTAGTAGAATATTATCGTCACTTCATAGAAGGATTATCTAAGATAGCTCAACCTCTTACCTTGTTGCTATAGAAGAATGTGGTTTTTAAATGGAGTCCGGCTTGTCAAGCAAGTTTTGAAGAATTGAAGAAGATATTAACTACAGCCCCAATGCTTGTTCTGCCAGACATCAGCAAGAACTTTGATATCTACTGTGACACTTCGCAATAAGGACTTGGATGTGTTCTTATGCAAGAAGGTCAAACCGTAGCCTATGCTTCAAGACAGTTAAGAAAACATGAAGAGCATTATCCTACTCATGATTTAGAGTTAGCAAATGTGGTTCATGCATTGAAAATTTGAAGACACTACCTCATTGGAAAACGATGTGAGATATATATGAATCACAAGACTTTGAAGTATATATTCAACCAACCAGATTTAAACCTTCATCAACGCCGATGGCTAGAGTTAATCAAGGATTATGATGTTGGAATCTATTATCACCTAGGAAAGGCTAAGGTTCGACAAAGTCAACCTGAGTTATAGAAGGAGTTTCTAAAGCTCAACCATGGATTTGTGGTAGATATGGAAGCAACTACCATGGAAGTTGATTGCATGTTAGAGCAAGATATTTGTAAGGGTCAACTTGAAGATGAAAAGCTCCAAGAAATTAGCCAGCTTATCAAGGAGGATAAAGCACCAGGCTTTACGGAAGACAGTCAAGGTACCGTATGGTTCAAAAAGAGAATCTGTGTGCCTAATCAGAAGGACATTAAAGAGTTGATTCTGAGAGAAGCTCATGTGGCTTTGTGTGATACTTGCCAGAAAGTCAAAGCAGAACATCAAAGACCAATAGGAGTGCTACAACCCTTAAAGATACCTAAATAGAAATGGGAGGAAAATGGTATGGATTTCATGGTCGGATTATCCCGTACACAAGGAGGATATGATTTAATATGGGTTATAGTTGATCATCTGACTGAAATTGCTCATTTTATCCTAGTTAAGACTATGTATAGTGGAGCCTGACTAGCAGAGATGTATATATCGAGAATAGTGTGTTTGCACGGTGTGCCAAAGAATATTGTCTCGGATAGAGAAACTCAGTTTACTTCCAAGTTATGGCAGAAGCTACATGAGTATATGGACACTAAGCTAAATTTCAGTTCCGTGTATCACCCCCAAATAGATGGTCAGACTGAAAGAGTAATCAGATACTCGAGGATATGTTAAGAGCTTGTGCTCTAAAGTATGGTAAAAGTTGGGATAAGAGTTTTCCCTATGTAGAGTTCTCATACAATGATAGTTACCAGGCAAGTCTCCAAATGTCTTTGTTTGAAGCTTTGTGTGGAAGGAGGTGTAAAATCCCATTGTTCTAGAATGAGACCGGTGAAAGTCAATTTTTTGGTCCAGAAGTTCTACGAGATGAAGAAAAGCAAGTTCAGATAATTCAAGAGAATCTGAGGATTGCTCAATTGAGACAGAAAAGTTATACGGATAACTGATGTAGAGAATTGACATTTGAAATTGGAGATTATGTCTATCTCAAGATTTCATCCATAAGAGGCCTTCGAAGGTTCAAGATCAAAGAGAAGTTATCACCAAGATTTATTGGACCTTTCAAGATATTTGATAAAAGATGAGAAGTAGCTTATCAGTTGGAGTTACCGCCTCAACTGTCAGATGTACATGATGTCTTCCATGTTTCTCAGTTGAAGAAGTGCCTTCGAATGCCCAAAGAACAGTTACCAATGGAATAATTATATGTTCAAGAAGATCTCTCCTACATAGATCCGGTAAAGATCATCGAAAGACTAGAGAGAGTTACCAGGACTAAAGTAATACTGATGTGCAAAATACAATAGAGTCATCACTCAGAGGATGAAGCTACTTGGGAAAGAGAAGAAGATCTGAAGACGGAGTTTTCTCATCTCTTTTCTGATCTGTCCGAATCTCAAGGGCGAGATTCATTCCAAGGGGTGTAGGTTTGTAATACCCTGGTTTTTAATTTCTCAATCTCCTAAAATTTTCTAGAATTTAAATAAGGTTTAAAAAAAGTAGAATAGGGTAAAACCTATTTTCTAAATTAAAATCCAATTTTGACATAGGTTATATTTTCTTAAAGTGAATCCATGCTGTTACTAGGCATGTAGGGTTTATTTGCTTTTGTTTGAAGTGGTTTTGCTTAGTTTGGGATAGAATAGAAATAGATAAGAAAAAAAGACCTAAAACCCTAGCCGGCCAACCCTTTTCCCTTCCCCCGTCCTGCTCTCTCTACCCGGCCTACCAGCCCCCTCTCCCTACCGCTCACCCGCTTGGGCCAGCGCACACTAGTCGGCCCAGCCAGTGTCACCTTTCGCCTCTCGCCGCTAAAAACACCCGCACCTAACCCACCTTCGTCCGAGCCACCAACAAGTGGACCTCACCTATCGGGTGCTTCTCCTACCTCAAGTCGAATTCCTACTTCACCCCGAATCCCGTCCAATCTCGCGCCAAAACTGAGCCAAAGATGGTCTAGAAACTTGCCCAATCAAATCCTTGTGATCCCCTCTATCTCTTGCCGCCTTATCCCAAGGGAATCACGTTTAAATGAATAGTTCTACTTGGATTTGTGTCTGTCGCCACTCAAAACTCTAACCGAGCTCGCCCCGGCCTTCCTGAGCCTCCCCGGCTATATATGTGCACCCCCTATGCCCTCCCCGAAGCACCACACAACTTTTCCCAAACTTTTTGACGAGTTTCTAATGCTGTAGCACCCTCTCCGCGAAGCTCTGCCATTCGAAGTCACCGCCGCGCATTGCCGAGCCGCTCCGGTGCTCCGTCGCCCTTGCTTACGCCCTAGGTGTGTTCCCGGAGCTCCCCTCTGAGCTAAAACGCTGAATCTTGAAACTGCTTGAATATACTGCGCCATTTTTTTAATCAAACATTATGCACTTAGTTCAGTTGCAAACTTCACTGATAGTTCCCTCATGATTTGCAGTCTAAATTTCTTTCCATCAGCTTTTACTTTCAATCAAAGTATAATTATGAAGCATCAATGATTCAGTGTGCTGATGAGCAACATCAATCAAGGTTGCTTCACTTACAAGGAGAAGAAGCTGATAAAATCACCTAGCCACAATTCTGCAAACTACTTCATGGGCACGCCATACATCTTCAGTTGAAAATCCATTGAAACCCAACACCTTTGTAGCAACATAACCCAGCAGGCAGCATATACGCATTCAAAAAACATCTCTACAAGCATCATGCAGCAATAATCATACATCAAACATATTCAGGATCTCCTAGCATTCACCAACCAAAGTGATATCCTCTCTCATCTACCAGTTGAAAATGTTGGCGATAAATGCCTCGAACCAAATAGGAGTGATCAACAGCCCAATAAGTTGCGCATACATGGGATTTGCTTCTAATCAAACACACCAAGCAAGCAAAACCTTGACAAAGATCACAGTATACACCAAGCAAGCAAAACCTTGACAAAGATCACAGTATCTTCTTCACTACTGACGGCGATGAACCCCAGATCTAGCCGTCCGCCCCGCAAAGAGATGGATCTCGGACCCGCAGACTTAACAGAGGCTTGAAGAGGACTACGGTCCTGCTACTGCGACCGAGCACACCGACGATGAGGAACTTGGTAGCTCGGCCGTCGAATCTGCGATAGCCTAGTCGCCAACCATGGGGGACGATGCGTAGTATGCCTGGTTGACAAATGCTGCTCGCTTCCGTCGGCCACCGAAGCCACCCACCTCGTCTCTACCAGGGCTCACCAAATCCCCTTCCACTGCTCCACAGAGGCACAAACCGTTCCTGAGTCACATCGCAAACAATAAAGCAGACACCGCATCCCTCCACAAATATGTTATCGCCACTCCTCTTCCCACATCCCCGTTGAGCTCAATACAAACTCCGCTAGAGACAAAACGCGGGGTGACACCGAGCAATATCCGACATGGATATCAGCCCGAAGACGGATGCAGGCTCTGCGGGAGATGGTCTGATCTCGCTCCGACAGGGTGATAAGGGCCACCACTGTGCACGTCTGCAACTTGCAATTTGCAAGCAGGCACAGATGCCAACCGACATAAAAGGTGCTTGCTGACGCATGTGTAGTGCATCTTATTGACGTACTGTTACCTTGTGTCTATTTTAGAAAAAAAAGAACAAGCCTACCGCAAAGTTTAAACTCAATAACGTACTTCGAATATTCAAGCAAGATCATGGAGTGAAAAGAAATACGCAATTATAGTTAAAAAAAATGCAATTTCCAATACCGTACAATAGAGGATAAATAGGGGGCACCAAGAAACAATACCCATCGGATCTGGTGGCTGCTCTACCAACCAAGGATTAGATAGTCATCGTAGAGACATTTTCTTTTAAAGAAATTAAAGAAATTAAGTTTTACGCATATCGCTCATTACACACAACATGGATCGATACACATAATACCTAGTGTGCGCAAGTAGAATCCTTCAGCAGTGCTTCAAGTCATGTAGTGTGTGCAAGTAACCGATTCCAAATTGTTTTGAAAGCTTCTGATACATGTTAGTCCATATTTCTGGCTAGCTCAAAACACGAAGCGCTTCATATGTACTGTGCCACCTTCTGATACAAATCCTGTGGCCAATTCCGGCTCATGTTGCTTGCTACGAGGTTTGCAATCTGTGAATTACAAATGAAAAATGCATCAGAAAGTGTGGGAGGACTGCATCTATGTTTAGCAAGACGTTTTTTCAACCCTGAGTACAATCTAAAGAAAAAGTTCAGGTATGCATGGTATACACTTTAAATGAACAATGTTACCGAAAATATATATACTGATATATTCCTTCAATTTCCATTGAGATAATTTTCAGCCAATCCAAACTAGTTTCCAGTCGAGTATTTCATCCCTTGTTTGTATGGTATTAAAAGAACACTGCAAGCGATCAACTCTTCTGTTATTTGCCAAATGAAGTGTATCTACCACAACAGCAAGCATTTTGCAGTGTCATCATGTCATGTCCATGGATTTTTAGAGCAAGCTCCCAACAAGCATTGTTCGGAATATATTTTGGTACATGCTTCTTTTTCTGGTGGTGGGGAGTATGTGTTTGTGTGCAAAAAGGGGATACGACATACCTAGTCAAGGTAATCTGGTGCTCAAATGGAAAAAAAATGGTTTGCATTTCACCTATTTCACAAAGTCCAGTGCCACATTTTCCAATGCTAGTAGAAGAGTGCCTACATGTTTGTGGTGGCAGTCTACTGATAAACGCATGGAAGAGATGGAATACCTTGGATTTGACAGCACGCAAGGTCCCATCAGTATCTCTAACACTGTCGATGCAATTTAGAGCGACCTTCAGTAGATCTGGCACGCAAGCCTGAACATGGGGTGATAAATTCCTGAGAACATCAACAGTCACATTTGGAGCCTGAGGATCCAAATGAAGGAAAGGGAGCCTGATGGTTTCCCTCAAAGCATCTACAGTCTGTCCAGCTCGAGCTAGCCTGTAAATATGGAGAATAGCTTCAAGCTGTCTCAGTACAGTTTGCTGTGCAGATATGAGATCCTTGTCTTGAACACTGCAAGCAAGTTTCCACAAGACAAATTAAAACAGTTTCGAACAGCACAAGAACCAATATTTTAACTTGTGCTGGAGTACAAGAGGAAAATAACCTTGCTTCAGAAGAATATCTGGCTGTCTCCAAAATTTCATTGCCAGAATGGATTAGAGCAGCAGCTCGACTCTCACCATCTAACATACTGCGTGCCATGGCACAGACTGCATCAGACAGGCACTTGTTTATTGTCTGAAGTGCCATAGCAAAAGCTCCTACCCTTTTGTGAATTTCCACCGACTGAGATTAATGTGAAAGTAAACAAAAATTAGATTAATACATAGCAGTACAACACAGAATACGTACTGCCAGTTGTATCCACTTGTGGCTGTCTACACACATCATTTGCATTGAAGAAGTGCAGAAAACGTCAAAATATAGATAGCAATCAACACCAGAGTGCAGAAAATAGACGCATCATATTAGATCCATTAAGCAAAAATTAGTCTGTACTGCATAGCTCAATAACATGGTAACAGCATAACAGTGCATACATGAGTTCAGACACATGCACAGATATCAAAAGTTGGTTGGTCTGCCTCTTGCACAGCAGTGGTCAAGCAAAATGAATGAGAATTATTCATGAGAAATTCTATAGCAAGGGATTTGACTGATGAAGTTTACAAGGCAATAATCAGAAGCTAGAATGAATCAGATTGTTTTCTGCTAGAAACTGACGGTCAGTTTGGGGTCCATGTGTTATGCTTTGGAATTCAGTTTGCTACGAGAATATTTAATTAACTCTCGTAAGACCTTACTGTCATGGCTCCAAAAAAAATATGCTTTCAGCTAATTGTAACATGGTTACATACAATAGCAGAAAAAAGTAGGTGCTTTTGAAACGCTACCAGTATGCCAAGCAGAACCTAAAGTTGGTTCTTTCAATCAACAATAGGCATGACAAAAGAGTTCAAGAGAAATATAATCCTAACATGAATACATGACACTGATCTACAGAACAATAAAGATGAATTAATGTTCCTGCCTTCTACAAATATTTTTCCAAAGTGAAGATGCAAAAGTAAAATAGTCTCAGAAGTACAAGAACCCAATTTGTTTTAAAAATCAATTAGGTTTAAAAACCAAACGTACTTACTTTGTCATAGAGCCCTGCCTCTTGACACCGATGGGCAGCTTCAAGCAAGAATTGCTGCCTACTTCTCCAATCCATCATATACTTCTTCAGTTCTCCTTCTTCTCCCATTCCACTAGGACCAAGCAAAAGTTGAATACCACCATCCCTTAGTAATATCTCTGTCAAGAGTTGCTTCAACATCAAACTTCGTTGTCGCTGCTGATCAGCATTCCCTTGGCCAATCCATGATACCTCTCCTCCACCCATAGCAGCAGCAGCTTGTGCATAATACTCCAAGGCTAAATCAATATTGCCATTGCGCGAGTAAATAGAGCCATACTGCCGTATTATGCTGGCAGCCTCTGCACAAGCATCCATGACACCCATCTTCTGGCCTGATCCAACACCGTCTGGGAGAACACCATGATCAGCTAAAGCAATTGAAATATGCACAGCATCAACATGGTATCCATCCTCACCAACTTCTTTAGACAAATAAAGAATTGCTGGGAGTAATTGGATGCTCAAGAACAGAACATAGGGATAGATCAAGGGATCTTTTCCATTCTTCGTATAATATGATGGCTCAAATTTGTTCAAGTAACTTTGCAGATCATCCAGCGTATAAGGCACCAAGCCTTCATTCAAAACATTAGAAGAAGATGCACCAGTGTATTCCCGCAGAGCTGACAACTTAAACCACAAGAAGTCCTCTATAGTATTAAAAAGTGTTGGCAGGTCTTTTAGCAATCTGTCAATTTGCCGCCGACAACCACAAATTATGGCATAAAGCAACAACTTCTTCCTGTCATAACCCGGACGCCCTGGTCGATCACCCATTCTGAGCATTTTATCACATTCCTCGGAAGCTGCCAGAGCAATCTCTGGTGACACAGCACCATTAGTAGAAATCCATTCTGCAAGCTGCCAAAGAATATATTATAAGTCCCTTATTAAGAACAACGAGGAACCATCATGATTATAGAAAGTTTACCAGGGGGGCAAAGTTGTATGCAGCACGAGAGGATTGGGCAACTTGTCTTGCTTCATCATAGTATCCAGTTCTCAAGCAAAAATAAATCTGCAAAAGATTGCAATAAGTGAAGCTTCAAAAATCAGAGAGGAATACTTCAAATTACTAAGGCTCTACCAGAATTGAACAGTGAAGTACTATACATGGATTTTCTATTGGAGGACTAATTCAAGAAAGCTAATGGGCCCATGTACAACTAACTGTACAAGCCAATTTTCTAGTTGCAGTGTTCTAAAAATGAGGCTACACCTAATGCAAGGTAAATAACACAAGAAACATCTGCCCCCACCTATTACCATACAATCGCCAGATGGGCCACATAGTCGGGCTTATTAGGCCATGTAATCATTATTGCTGGGTGACCGGACAAATAATGGTTACCAAGTTTAGAACCTTTGGCCAGATGCACTTTCTATAATAAAGAAGAGCTTACACTTATATGCAGTAAATATGAAACTAAGCCATTGACTACTGCTATTTAAAGCCGCAGTTGCAGCTTAAACTAATCAACTGTTATTTGTAGAATTTGGCACGCCAATAGTAGATGGAAACAGTGATCTTAACTGCATAGTTTTTTCAGCATTATAAGCAAGCAAATGAAAAACAAAACCTGCTGCCAGGTTGTATCCACTGGAGGCTGTCTTCGCAGATCAGTTGCGTCAAAGTCTAGCACACCTTGATCCCGCAGTCGGACCTGTCAGGTCATAAGGACAGAAAATGCATTGGAGTGCAAATATATTAGCAGAAAAGCAACAGCAACAGTGCAGAATAGAATCGAATTCAAAACCAACCCGAAGAAATGCCCGAATCTTCTGAAGATTACCAACAGATCCACCAAGAGCAGCCTAAAACAACAAATCAAAATGCAGACATGATTGATTATTTGACAATGCAGTGGGAGGAGCATCTGCATGAACAGAATCCACAACACAAACCAATATGGAAAACTAGAGAACAACAACAATAACAACAGCCTTTGTCCCAAGCAAGTTGGGGTAGGCTGGAAAACTAGAGAACACTGTAGGTAAAATATAAATCATTGTAAGAACTAATCGCAGTAGAGACTTAATGGAAGACCATAAAGATGTATGGGTCAGCAAACAAGTAGTAACGGACTGTTACCGGTGGATACCAATTACCAAATCACCAATAGCACTGTAAGTTTGTAACTAACAGTCAAGACATGTTGTATTGAGCTATTTTTGATAGATCTAGCTGGTACAAATTCTTATATATTGTATGGTGTAAGAAATTCTTGATAAATGTATAGAAATTTGAAATAAAAGTCACACATGACCAGTAACCGGCCAGTTACTGGGCTTACTGGCCACTGGCAACCGGCTGGGGTCCGGTAAAATTTTCAAGTCTAGTTTTCGAACCTGGAATGTACAAAATCAAGCAATTACCCTTGAGATGGTTTAGGTGAAGAAAGGTGAAAAAATAGAGCTTCAAGCAATATTTCACCAGCAGAGTGAACTGTCAAGTGATGTGTTCATGCCAGGACTCAGATTTTATCAAGAAGCATTAGAGTAAAAAAATAACTTTTCTAAATAGTAGTATTTCACCAATGCCAGTAAGGCAGTAATAGGCTGAATTGTGTCTGACCTTTGAGCATATGCTACCAAGTGTATTTGGTCATGCCAGGACCAAAAATTTATAACTAAACACCTAGTAAAAAGGTCTTCCACAAATATGCACAAAGTGCAAGTGTATACCAAATTTGATTCATGTAAGAAAATCAACAATGGTGCGGGATATAAAAATTAGTAAGGGCAAACAGAATAAATGTCACAAGAGCATTTATAGATATACACCAAAATCATTACTACAAAACCTAACATAACTGCATTTGAATAGCAAACAAACTTTTGAAGGAAGTAGTCAGTAAAAAAATGAGTAAACAGAAATACTCACAAGAGCTGGATGGCTGTTGATGGTCTCAAGTATGAACTTTTCATGACCCCACTCAAGGTGGCGTCTTGCACCTATCACCAGTGACATTTTTCTTGAAACATTTTGATGAGTTAACCCTTCCCCAACTAATGCCTGAATTAGATAAACAACAAAAACACAGAAAAAAATCAAATAAGGGACACAAAATGAGATCGCACATGGTGGGAATTGCCATTGCAAAATATTTTTCTCGTATACCTACGATGTATTTAAATATGACTGGAAATGAACAAATAATGGTATAACTTTGCTACAATAAAGTCAATATTATTACCTGAATCAGATGCCACACTTTCTGCATAGTCACTGATTTTGTGCCAATAGCATCAACAGTCAAGGACTCATAAGCAGCCCTGAAAGCTGTAGCAGGCTAAGCAAAATACAACATTAATACGCATAAGTGGAATTGATGGTGCATCAGGAGAATTCTTCTATGATCTGATGATAACATATCAAAGGCTATACAAAATAGGAACTTAAGCTATTTATCAAAATTAAATTATTTCGAGAATTGAACTGTAGATGGCTGATATTTCTAATCTAGAAAAGCCTGATAACATGTTGAATCTTGACATAGAAGTACAAAGCTTACGCTAAAAGGTAGAGTGCGTCCTCTGGCATCATTGAGATCCCTCACGACACCAGCATAAACTGAAGATTTATTTTCAATAATAGTCTTGTTTGGTATAGGCATGACTTCTGTAGAGGGCAAGCCTGATGAAGCATGAGGACTGGATGTTGAAGGTGGCATCAAAGCAGGGTGACCCAGCCCACTGTTTAAGAGATTAGTGTTTCTTTTGGGCAGTGTAGAAAGCCGGCTTAGACTCTGCAAGAAGTCTCTCTTCTCATTCTGCCAGTCATCCTACAGCAAACATATGATACAGTTATAGAACTGAGGAGAGAAATCATTGAAAACATGCACCAGCAAGCAGGCTGAAGTATTAAATGACCAATGTGACAATGAAAAATATATATATAGAAACATTATTACCCTGAATGGTGAAATTGAACTGTCATATACATCACATCAGATTATATTACACAACTATCACAAGTTCCTAACCAAGGTTGTTGCAGAAAGGTGCAATAAAAGCAGTCAAATAACACAAACAAAATTCAGACGATAAAGAAACTTGGACACCTACTGTAACATATACCAAGCTGATCCAAGAAAGTGTCATCTAAAAGGCATTTTTGGCAGCTACTAGCCCTGATCAAATATAAATAGAATTGAATATCAGGAAGAAGCAAACCAACCTCAAGAACTTGCATCATATAGTTGTTAAAACTCTTTAAGTTGTCCTTTTGAGCTTCTTGGATGGATGAAACTATTGCCATTTCATGAAGCTGAAAACATAGATTATGTTTATGCTCAATAAAACTCAGGTGACAATCTAATTAGAGGGTTATTCAAGTGTTCACCTGCTGCAGGTACTCCTCGACAGTAGTTGCTTCAGACGGAAAAACATCTTCAAAGGTGGTCTGCAAAACATCAAATTGAGCCACTACGATTTACACGCATAGGCAATCCAACAAGTGATATTAAAGATCTGCAAATCTACGATAACAAGCAAGCCACAGAAGCGCATAGAGCAACAGAGCAGAAAATGGCACTGAGGCCTTTTCTGATCAATTAGGTGTCTGTTTGGCATAATGCACCATGTCAAATGCATGCTGCATATTGAGGTTATAATGTTATATTGGAATCAAAATGATGTGGACAAACTCATGGTCTGTTTCATAAGGTAGTAAAAGTCAAATCATCTTTTTGCAGCAAACACAAAAGAGAATAGTTAATTACCACATTACGACAAAGATAGGCACATTTTCAAACTAGTACATTATCCGCAAACGAAAAACATACTAATGCTTCTGTAAAGTCCATCTGCTATTCTGCTTCCAACAAACCTAGATCCTCACTAGTAAACTTGAGATAAAGACCACATTACCATATATTTGTGATGTACATTTTCGAACTAGTAAATTATCCGCATTTGAGTGTCATGTTTTTTTAAAATCGAAAAACATCACATTTCCAGAGACTAGATAGCAGTTTCCTACGCCAAATGAACTGAGTTCCATATGTATCCTACTTTCAATAAACATAGATCCTCACTTAAACAGGTTCGGAATGTTAAAGTTTCGAACCAAATCAACTGCTTGATCTTTTTAAATCACCACATGAAACTAGTTGCATCACTATATGAAACGGGGCCCTAAATGCACTAGTCCAACCCAGTCGGCACGCTCATCCATTACCTTGAGTTCGAATGACTTGAGGTCCCTGGCGAGCTGCTCCGCATTGATCCCCTCGCGCGCCAGCAACCTACAGAAGTACAGCCGAAACCCTAAGCCCCCACAAAACCCCAGAAGCGACAGTTCAACTTCTAGCGGACGGAGATGCTGATTAAGGGGGCTCCGGAGATCTATCTACCTGGTGGCGGAGAGCGACTGGGACGGCGCCTCAGCGCGGATGGTCTTGGCCTTGAGCTTGGTGGAGAGCGCCTCGAGCTGGTCCAGGTTCCTCTGCGCGAGCCAGAAACGAACCCGTCAGGGGCGGAAGCAAACGCGTCGAATCGGTGGCGTTGTCGAGGGAGACGCAGCGCGGAAGCAAACGGGGCACGCACCTGGAGGGTAGGGAAGTGCGGGGTGGGCGCGGCCTGCTCGAGGAGCTTGGTGGAGGAGTGGAGGAGCCCCGTCCACCCGCTCATCTCCGCGTCGCCCCCGCCCCCGCCGCCGCTGCCGCTCCCACCGACGCCAGCCATCGCCGCTGGAGCTGGTGGAGGGTTTCGTTCGTGCGCGGAGCAGTGGCTTCCGGCGCGGCGCTGGAGCTGGGGTTTTCGGAGTGCGGGGGAGGGGAGGAGCAGCGGAGCGGTGGTGGAAGGGCTGCTGGGCTCTCGTGCCTTGTAGCCTCGACCCTGGGCTGGGCTTCGAGCGTTGGATTCTTGGGCTTGGGCTAAGCGCTGTCTAATGGGCTCACACGCGGCCCGTCTGAGTCCGTCGACGACTGCCAAAAACGTTAGGCGCCGGGGCCGGGGGCCCACGGAGACGAGAACCCCTCTATCATGATTACATTACGATTTATATTTTTATATTTTTAAAATCAAAAAATTACAAATACATGCTCCGTTTTGAAATTTTGCAATTCTATATCATGATTACATTACGTTTTTTATTTTTATAATTTTAAAATTCAAAAATTACAAATATATGCGTACGTTTTGAAATTCTGCAATTCTATATCATGATTACATTACAATTTTATTTTTTTATTTTTAAGATCCAAAAATTACAAATATACTGTCGCTGGTCATAGGATGTTATCGTCTAGCTTTTATTAGTCAGGATTTTATTAGTCATAGGATGACTAATAAAATAAAAAATAAAATGCATTTCAATGCTTTAAAATTCAAAACATTATCAAAATAATAATAATAATAATGTGTGGTATAGTGGATGTTATCATCTAGCTTTTCAAAAACTTTCAACTCAAATAATTACTTGTAAAAAAAAGACAAGTTTCAGACAAACTTATCTTTTTTGTTATTTTTGTTTCTCATTATCCACTACGCCACAATTTTTTTAAAAAAAAAATCATAACTATTTTTCTAGTGTTTTGAATTTTAAGAGAATTGGAACACAAAAAATGATTTTAAAATTTGTCATGTCATCCTTGAAAGTACTTGATGTCAACTAGAGGGGGGGTGAATAGTCATTTCTAAACAATAAAACTTTACAGCGGATTAGACAGTACCCGGATATTCTGGCTCAATCCGGATACTCCGGGTTCCGAAGTATCCGAGTTCACCGGATTATCCGGACTATACAGAAACTCGAAATCAAAGTAAACCTAAGCAAGTCTAGTTTAGTCTACGAGTTATCACAGACTCTATAAGATGTATATGTTCCTTTTCAACAATGACCTGCACTCAAATACTCACAAGCAACAAGATTGGGGCAATTCTCCAAATATCAACTAGAACAAGTAAAATGCAAAAAAGTAATGGAGATAATGATTTGTTCCCGAAGTTCGGTCACCTCACAAAGAAGTGCATATGTCTCCGTTGAGGAGCTCACAAAGAGCTAAGTCTCTTTTAACTCTATCCTCACCCAAGCGACCACAAAGATCGAGATAGGGTTCTTACTCAAATCAAAGGTGATACAAACTTCCCGTGGCACTCACAAAGATTGGGTGGTCTACGTGTGACATCTTGTCGTCTAGGAGCACGAAGCTCTAAGAGTAAAGAATGCAAATCAAAGCTTGGTGAAGAACTCAAATGCTCAAAGATTGAATTTTTGCTCTCTAGCTCTAGATTTCACTTCCCAAACCCTAACTCTCAAATCTTGCAAGAATCAAAGCACCAGAGGGGTTTGGGAGGGCTATTGAATGCTTTTGAGATGTTTATTCACGGGTAGTTCATCAGCATTGAATAGAGGGGGTGAAGAGGTATTTATACTCTTCCCCCAAAAACTAGCCGTTGCAGTATTTTTTGAACAAACCCGGAGTATCCAGGTTCACCCGGAGACTCCAGGTAGCACAAAACACACGCACTGAACCCTATCAGAAACTAACTATTACAGGACAATTATAAGTTGAAGTGGAAACAAACAGACAGCTTGTGAACTCAGCTTTTAGCAAATCATCCTTCAGATTGTAGCAATCCTGCAATCCATTATCCACCAGCTTCTCTCAGTTTTTGATTTGTAAGAAGACCAAACTGTCCATTGACGTTATGGTGGAATTACCCGCCACTACCCCTTCGTTACCCCCCTACCCACGCGCCCGTGGACCCAAATCCACCCACGCGCTCCCCCTCCCTACACCTCTCGCTCCAGCGCATCTCTCAATCGTTGAACCCTAGCGTTGCTGCCATGGACGAGTTTGGCGCAGTCTCCAACGATGAGTTTAACGTCGCCCTCTCCTACCGGGACGGCCTGGCTAGCGCCTTTCCCTTGCCCACAGCCACTCGTGGCGCAACGCTATTCCTAGGTGTGACGGTGGGCCAAGGCGCTGCGACGGCCTTGTTCCGAGGCGTGGCGCCATCCTCGTTCCCCGGCGACTGCAGCGTGACCTACTTCTCCGGCAACGGCAACTCTCCCTCGTCTGGAGCATTTCGTAGCGCGACGCGGTTCGCAAGCGAGGCGGCAACCTTGTTTTGAGGGGATGACATGGGCTCCTTTGTAGGCATTGCAACGACCTACTTCTCCGGCCATGACGTGGCTATGATGCTTGGCATGCCTGCGTAGCTTGACATCCCTGGTGCGACAACACGATCGCATATAGGGTGTCTCAGCCCTCTCACGTGACGACCAAAGCTCGTCCCCTCCAAGGCTTGTGGTCGGCGCTGCTCCCTTCCCAGACTTGGCGGCTGGCGCAGCTCAAATCCCAAACACGGTAAGCTCAGAGAAAAAATGGTATGTAATTTCATTTAATGTTACACTTGATTGTCTCATAATTTTAGTGACTAGAAAACAATTTGGGAGTGATGTGATCACAAACTGCAGTGGCATGTTTAGTGTATTTTTTATGTAGTATTTTAGCTTATGCTGTGAGCTAATTTAGGCATGTTATGATCATACACTACAGTCACATTGTTGTACCTCTTCATCTCAAGAGAGTGGTCGCAATGGTGGATTAGGAGATGAAGAGCGAGATATAAATATCTTCCGTGATAATCTTACTAATACTTTGTTTACTATAAGAGAGTAGATTGTTTGTGGAGGAATATTTGTATGGATAAAAATTGAAGTTTATATGAATGATGTATCTTTTACTATTTAATTATGCATTTTCGTATTTTAAAAATATGCTACAAGTCCAATCAAATGGTAAATGTGTCACAAAATGGTAAATAGGACATCCAAAACAGTTAAGCGTATTATAGATTTTTGACGTACACAAACAATAATCCAACCCACTAGAATCCAGTTAATCAAACAGCTATCAACTTTTGGATCCTTAACTTTCTAGGATCCAGCTTTATATAATTCAGAATATGCAAATATATTTTCAAAATCCACCACTAAAACAAACATAACTTTAATAAAGCACCAGCTGGCTCTTTCTCTGATACCACTACTACAGTGTAGCATTCCTTTCTACAAGCAAATGTTCGAGTCTGCACCATCTGCGAGATCAATTAACATAAAAGGGATTTTGAATTGAATCCACCTAGCTAAATTACAAATCGTGAATTCAAAAGTACTCCATCACAGTATGACGCCGGTTTCCATCGGTCCAAACAACTCTTCCGTAGGGGGGAAAAAGAGAGAAAACTACCAGTTGAAAGTTTCCACTGAATTGATGACAAATGATTATATAGGTAGCAATTCAGACAATGTTAGTACAATGGAAGGTGAAACGCTAGAGGCTTAAGCTTCCGTTCGAATGAATCTAACATCAAATGCAGCTGCTTGTAAAAATACAAAAGAGAAACTATTTTACAGAAGTAACTACTTGAGCTCCCTCCCCAACCTGTACAATGGTGTTAGAAAGAAATCCATACATGACAAAACTCACCACGAAAATTGTTTATCATCTCATGCCTCATTTGTAAAACAGCGTGCAGGTACCACCGCAGAATATTTCTCCACAATAAATACTCTTTTACCTATCATTTATCAGGATCTTACCAAGCACGGGCAGTGGCCGGTTGTTTCGACAAGCGCCCTGACTTGTGCTTCCGCTTTTGGTTCGCAACTGCGGCAGGATCAACCAATGGTCCAGACCAAGTAGGCACAGCGCCTTTCTCATAAGCAAACACAGTGCTGAAGGAAGATGGGTCTAGGGGTTCGTATAGAGGATCCATATGATTTGAAGAATCCAAAGGAACACCGACTGCGCCATCCTGATGCGGGGGAGGGAACTTTTCACTCTTGCTTTTTGCAGTTGCATGAGTGATTAGCATTCTTTTCTGTAAAAAGGAACAAGCACAAGTTAGCAACACAGCAAAGTTTATCTTAGGATAAGGTTGCTTTTTGGACCATTGATGATAACATGGGAGACCAATAGTGAAGACCAAAGTCAGTCTACTTGGATGTAGAAACATAATTGGGGAATGTAGTGTTTATGTGAAAGGGATGAGAGTGACACTGAGCAAGTGATTGCACCACCTCCTGTCATTGAACAAACCATCTCATAGAAATAAATTGTACCAAAAGTAATAAGTTCATACAACATACATGAATATTTACTTGAAGTTCAGCATTTGCCTCTGGAGCTGGAACTGCCTTAGGTCGATCATGTGTCCTTGTCTTCTTGGGTCCATCACCATTAGCTCTACCACCAGCAGCTCTTAAACTGTTGATCATAGCAGGGATAAGTCAAGTGCATCGTAACAGTGTTAGAAGTGCTCAACTGAACTGACATGAAATTGACATGGGTCAAGGGTAGTGCTACGATATTTGGCAATTTTCAGACATGGGGAAACATAATCAGTGAAAACTCTACCAGAAAAAATGATATAGAGTTGTCTTTTGACTCAATGATGAGGTCTACAAAATATACCCAACAAGTTCCCAGGAATCCAGGTGTTTTGGCACCATAACCATTAGTTCTGCTTTTAGCACAAATATGCTGCTTAAAGTTCGATCACAGTTGGTACTTACAGTTAACTTAAATGGTTTTTTGAGATAAGAAATACTTCTTATTTTTTGTATCCTAATGGTGGTAGTATAAAACTACTACGCCACATGGCCCTTTTGTCTCATCTTCTTTCTTTTTTTTCTTCTTTATTTTTCTTTTTGTGCCCTTACTGCACATGCAACTTACAAAGACGGGCATAGATATTAATATACACTTTTAGCACTCATGTTTACAATAGCTGAAAAGAGGACACACATCGCCATTAGCGTTTACTCAATCAAGACAGCACTGTTGTACAACTTTTGATTTTTGTATTAACAACTTGTGATGAGTAGCAGGAGTTCTTCCAGATGTAGATCCAAATATCTAATGTATAATAACTATGTTTGCTCTTTTCACTTTTTCAGCCAATAGACAAAAGCTAGTGGCCCCAAAACTTTCCCCTTATGTGCAGTTATGTGTTTTTCTTGTCGAAGGAAAGCATTAGCTAAAGCATGGGACCCAACACTAATATTATATACAGGAATTTTTAAATACAAAAAGAACCTCAAATTAACAATGAAAATGCTTAATATGTAAATATGCATATATTTCAGGTTAGTGAGGTAACTGCAGATGAAAAAACTGTGCTTTCAGATCACAAGAAAACAAAAGATAAAATAGGCAGCACTCTGGCTGATATAAGATAATCAATATAGCCTATTAGAATCGTAACTTTTTTTTGTGCGTGTAAGAATTGTACTATTGTCACCCTACAAATCACACATATAGGTTCCTGTTGCTATGATCATTGTGTGCGTTTATAGATTAACAAGATTCCATGGCTGTGTCGATGCATATAAGCCTAAGACACAACAAATCATCCTAAATAATGAAACAAGTGTCAATGTGACAAACCGTCTGGATTCTTCATCTCTTCGTTTTGCATCTATTTCTTTGCTTGGAGGATACTTTGGTAGACTTGACGATTCGCATGCATAAGGTTCAGTTGTAAAGAACTGCATGCATAGACAGTTAACAGAAATCATTATTATTTAACATATTATCCAATGAATTATCCTACAAAAACCTAATGTGTGACCAAGACGGAAATTTGGATTGCTGTCATATAGGATACTATAAAATAAAAACTCATAGTGGCTGGTAACCTACATTCCTGTTGGCATAGTGGTGTTTCTGGAACAATCCATAAGATACTTTGGTCCAGATGGGATCATGAGAATTATGGTCTGAGTTTCCTTGTATTGCACAAAAAATTGGTTGTGTTGGTCCTTGGATATGAAATAGAAATTTTGCATATTTACAGCGGCTACAAATGCTTGTAAGTTCATGTATTGGAATCTAAATTTATGCCGATAGAGACCACTATACCAGCAAAAGAAATTCCGGTCAAAACATTATGGGCATGTTTGGTTCCTGGGCAAGCCGCTCGCCTCACCTTGCTCGGCAAGGTCAGGCGTTTGGTACCGCCCAGGAACCTCGCTTTGCCTGGCAAACTCGCCCGGTCGGGCAAGCTTTTCCTTGCCCATGCAGGAGCGGCTCTCCTGCACCAGCAAGGTTCGTTGGCCCTCGTCGTGAGCTCCTCCACTCCTCCGAGCTCCACTCATGGTGCCAGCTACCTGCATGAGCTAGTAGCTGAATCAAGCACATCGCTTCTCAAAACCCGTAGCCACTCAAATCGGTCTTTCCCCCACTGAATCGATCTTCCTCCTCGCTGAATCGTTCTTCTCCTCCACCAAATCGACCATTTTCCACACTGAATCGACCTTCTCTCTCGCCTAAATTGAACTAATCGAACCCACCACCATCCAAATCGAGCTCACCATCATCCAAATCAAGCCCACCACCGTGCAAATCGAGGTCGATGCAGCCCGAATCGACCTCCCCCGCCAGATCGAGCTCTTCCATGGATGGATAGTCTTGCAGCTTGGAAGAAGAGAGGAAGGGGGAGAAACGAGGAGGCAAGGGAACCAAGCAGCTAAGGAAATATTGCCTTGCTTGGCTAGGCGAGGGGAGGCAAGCGGAGCAAGGCGAGGCGGGCCAGGCGATGGAACCAAACACACCCTATGTTTTGGAACGCTGTTGCCAACAGGAAGCACTGAGCTATTGTCCCCTTACAGTCCCTATTTTGTCAAAATACTATCTTCATAGGAAGTAGTAATGACTTTTAACACAAATAAGTATTTCAAGTCGTTTAGTTCAATCAGAGAGACAAGATAGTGAGAAATGGTGGCCAACTTACATCGCTTTTTAATGCAAAAGTGGCTGTTAAACGATCAGCTGGGTCAATTGCGAGCAGTGTTTCGATCAATTGCAATGCTGATTGTGGAAAATCTTTGAATGTCTCCCTTATTCGCCTTTTGTATGGCTGCTGAGGTTTAAATATCGTTACATGAGGAAGCTTTGATTTTTTCCAATATTCTTCTGTGGGGGAGCCACACAACTTAAAAATTTTATGCAGCTGTTCCACCTAAAAGGGGGCAGACATGAATAGATCAGTGAAATATACAAGATAAATGTAGTTGCTATTCAAGGGCAAAATGAAAGAAAGCATGGGAATTCTCAAAAAGAAAAAAGGACAGAAAGCATCAGAAATGAATGTTTAAACGTGTGGCAATAAAATCAGACTTTTGAGGTCCTTCCAAAATAGAGTAATCAGATTTTCAAGGCAGATTAGTGTTTTCACGTGAGGCACTGCTGACTAAGCAATTTCTATGCTGGCATGGCTCAGTTAGAGTGGTTTGTTATCGGCACAGAATATAGAGATGTTCCCTGATGTTCCTCAAAAAAAAAAATAGAGAAGAAGTAACAAACAAACAACATTTTTTTATGACCAATACATGAGCAATGCACTGAAAGACGTTAAAATAATGAAGCTTCCTCCTGGGATTTCTTCTCACAATACTATGATGAACAAGGGTGTTTTTTCAGTTCTCACCTCCACCTGCTGGGGATTGAACCTGGGTTGGAATCAGAAACAGCATACTCTCGTGCTGTAACACCAGGAAAGAACACATCCCAACCCCATTACCGATGGTACCAGAATTGGCAAACTCAAAATGGAAAATTTCCTTGATATCTATAACAGAACTACACACTCAATTGAATCTAATTTAGTTCAACATTTCTAACCAGGCTATGTTTAACTGGAATTCAACCAAATACACACTGGAAGGCATATCATATTGACATCTCAGACAGTTAAGCATGCTATTGCTAACCTCAGTTCGTCCTGGCATAATAGGACTCCCAGCCAGCAACTCGGCTAGGATACACCCTGCGCTCCACAGGTCCACACCTACATCATAATCTGTCGCACCCAGAAGCAGCTCCGGCGGCCGGTACCATAGGGTCACCACCCTGCTCGTCATCGGCTGCTTACGGTCCAGATCAAAGAACGATGCCAGACCGAAATCCGCAATCTTCAGCATGCCTTTGTTGTCTAAAAGCAGGTTCGACCCCTTGATGTCGCGGTGCAGCACCCCCCGGTCGTGGCAGTGTTCCAGACCCGACAGCAACTGATGCATATAGCACTTAACCTGCATTTCATGATACGCTGTGAGTGCGTGAAGCTGGTGGCACCAGAGTTTGCAATGCGGTAATGGTGGGGGATCTTGATTCTTGGAGACCTGTGGCTCGGTAAACTTGATGTCCGGGCTGGCCGCGAGTCCGGCGAGGTCGTGCTCCATGTACTCGAAGACGAGGTAGAGGCTGCAGGACATGCGGGAGGTGACGAGGCCGTCGAGCTTGACGACGTTTGGGTGGTCGAGGCGGCGGAGGATGAGGATCTCGCGGGCCATGAAGCGGACGCTCTCGGGCTCGAGGTTGTCGAAGCGCACCTTCTTGAGCGCCACGATCTTGCCGCTCACCGTGTCGCGCGCCTTGTACACGTTGCTGTACGTGCCCTGCCCGATCTGCCCAACCACAAAGATGCAAGCTTTTCTCAGTTCCTCTGCGCCAATGCCGGCCGCTGAACGCCATGAGCGGGCGGGGGACGCGCGTCCATACCTTGTCGATCTTCTCGAAGGAGTCGGCGCGGCGCGGGGTCCAGCCATCAATGGCCTCGCCGGCAACGGCGGAGAGCCAGGCGGGCCAGCCGGCGGCGACCTGCTCCCCGCGCGCCCTGTTCGCGAAGCTGCCGCCGCCGGGGCCGGGGCCGGTGCCGGGGCGCGACGAGCGGGAGCGCCTCTCCCGCCGGGCCCGCTTCTCTGCGGGGGCTGCCGCATGCTCTGCCTTCCCGGCGGCGACCGCGGCCTCCTGCGGCGCCGCCGCCGAAGCGGGGGCCGGCTCGGGCGGGAGCGGGGGCGGCGGGCGGTCGGGGCTGGGCACCGCAGGGCGGCCGTGGACGCAGCCCATTGGGGTTGGTCACCGGCGGCGCATGGGTGAGCGGAGTGAAGTGGAGGGCGCCAGTGAGCAGGAGGGGACCGAGGCCGGGCTGGCTGTGCTGTGAAGGAGGGTTTGACTCCGATGCTGATGGGTCGGTCACGTATGGATGTGGATGTGCTCATCTGAGAGCGATATAGAGAGGAAGGAGAAAAGGGAGTGAATTTAAACATGGATAAACTTTTGGCCTGGCATGGAAGGGCGATCTTTTATTTACTGCCTCTATCCGATCGTAAATACATATATATTTTTTAGATAAATCATTGTCTTTACTATATAGTTTTAATCATTATTTTTTTATTAAAATATATTTATAAAATTTATTAAATTTGTAATATTATAAAAATATTTTTATGACAAATCTACACGTATAATTTTTAAATTTTCAAACTAAATATTTTAAAAACTATCGTTAGTCAAAGCTTTAGAAGCTTGATTAAATATGTTTTAAAATGTTATGTATTTATGATGAGGGAGTACTACATATACTAGCTCTTTGCTTTTAATAGGTTAGACTTTGGTTAATTTTGTTGCATCTTTTTTGTTTTCTGCATGGATCTTTGGTTGACTTTTTGGTATTATTTTGGGTGGCATCTTAATTTTTCTTCTCACATATGTCCAAGGGACAAAATCTCCATAAAAAACGCCGATAACAGTATGTCCGAGGCCCAAAATATAAGGTCGAAAGTTCACGGTAACAGCAGTGTAAAGGGACAAATGGCCCAGTGGACTTCTTTCATGAAATAGGTATGTTTCACGTTGTTCTTGATCCAAAATGTTGGAATGCTCAGATTTTAAATGTTCAAAAGTAAAAGTAAACAAATAAAAGTCAGCCGGTTTTATAACCGGCCAAGGGTCCAGATTAGAAAAATGGAGACAGGAAAGAGCATAGGGGACTTTTTTCTTATCTTGCGTATTGGTCCTAACTTTTATGATGATATTTTTTTTTTGTAATGCAAGTATTTCATGGGGATCAAAGAGACATTTCAATTATAGTAGGAATCTTGAAAAGCTGCATTTTTCAACACTACTATTTTCTTGGTGAGGGTAAGAAAGAGGTTTGTAAGGCTAGAAATGTGAGCTTATACTAGCATCTTAGATTGGTTAAAACAGATACAGCATTATGCCCGATTCAGCCATTAACAGTTTAACACCATCAATAACTATCTTTTGCAAAGCTTGGAGACAGGGACCGTGATCATCACAGATGAAGCTCATAGCAAGCCTTTAAAATGATTTTACTTCCAGTCTTCCACCCTGGCCCTGCAAATAGCTCTCAGCGATGATTGCTACGCCTTTGAAATTTCACGCCCCCAATGAAAAAAAAAATTGAAAATGTCTAACATCATTGTGATACTAAAACAGTGTGAAAGTGTAATTCCATGATAAATCTAATTACTCACTCCATGGACAGAAACCAATCTTTGATCACTATTATCTATTAAATTATATTTATAAAATTAAACAAATTTATGATATTATAAAAATAATTAGAAGACAAATCAACGCATATAATTTTTCATGATCCAACATCCAGCTAAATATTTTAAAAGTCAAAGATGGCAAAAGTTTCAAAATATACCTCGGAAAATGTTGGCGTAGAGAATTTCCCTGGATGGATGCACCTTGAAAAGATCAAATGGCCCAAATTTCCCTATTGGATGCACGTTAAAATGATCAAATGGTCTAAAAGGGGTGAATTAGATTCTAATTAAAACTACTTCTACCAAATTCTAAAATAAGTAACAGTCTTATCCTAGATGAAAGATAATACAACTACACGAACAAGCTAGAGAAAGATAATTAAACAAGTAAGCTAGAACACAAAGTAAATTGTGGAATTGAATGCTTGCAAGAATATAAATGATCAAAGTAAATACGAGAAAGTAAAGAGATGAACAAGAAGACACCAATTTTTCTCGAGGTATCGAAGAGTTGGCAGTTTGGCACTCCTCCTAGTCCTCGTTAGAGCATCCACTAAAGATATCGCTACCCCTTAAGCGATATCTTTTGTGTAAAAGTTAAACGGTTATAAGTTAAAGTATTGCTTTTGTTATTTCACCTATGATGTCCTTATGTGTATTAAATTTTCTGGACACACATAAGCTGTATTTGGTTTTGTCCGTTACAATCGGGTGTGACACCCGTCCGCTACGTTTATCGAGGTACCACACCCACCGGTATGCTCGACTTTCACCGCTGAGCCATCGAGGACGTCTTCGACCCCGACTTATTATTCGATCCCTACTACGGCGAGGCATTCCTTCACCAGGGCTGGACACCCCTAGTATAGTGGCATGTTGCTTTGGCTTTCATTCTCTGGCGTCGGTGACCTCCGCTACAGCGTCACAGCGTCTAGGCCACCCTTCACCAATGCCAATGATCGCTTCTATGCCACGAGCAGGGCGACACACCCTTCCTCCATGGACCCAGGTCCTTCGAGTTCTCGCATCCTCGGCTTAAGTATGAAATTTGCTTCATGCATAACAAATTGTTACGTATATCACAGTTTATCGATGCTAACATGTTTTCTTCGTTGTTCCATGTGCAGAGATCGACGATCTCCAGGAGGTCGAGGCGCAGGGTAGCTACATGGAGCTGCTTAGCAGGGACGTTACTCAGATCCCTGGGTACGACTTCATCTTCAGATAGATTGACGAGCTCGATGTTTTGTAGCTACCTAGCGCACCACTCCCAAGAACACAGCCCTTCCAGGACGAGTACACTACTCCACCGCCTGCTAGACGGTCTGAGTGGCAGATTATTCCATCGGACCCCCTGATGTACTCAGCTAACCAGGTGAGAGCGAGGAGGCGCAGGGTCCCAAAGACGGATGCGACCATGGGTCTTGTCCCTAAGAGGAGACGTAATGTAAGACCCCAGGTTACCGGGATCTCTTGTGCCCCCAGTATCAGTCCCTGGATTACGTAGCTGATACGCACAGTATAACAGTCGTAGTATCACAGTCAAACTTCATACATTATACAGAGGTTCATAATTCAAAAGGGTACAACCCGTATTGCATATTACAAGCTTGGCCTAGCGGCCATCAAAATACACAGCGAAACAAAAGCCTAAGCCACAAGCAACGATGGTGCGAACGCGACCTTAGAGACTACTCTACCTCCCCGGCTTCACCTCCGACGAAGTCGGCATCGGCTTCTTTACCTGAATGACAGCAAGAGTGAGTACGGAAGGTACTCAGCAAGCCCTATACTACTTCAAAGTGTTAATAGATGCATAAAGGGGTATTTCAAGGGCGAGGCTTTATGGTTTTAGTTTTAGCGCAAAGCTGTTTTATGCAAGTGGTCAGTGGTATCATCAGCTAATGACTTTTTAAATAGTTTAAGCAGTTCACAAACCAGTAACAAGCTTTATCTGGGGTTTCTCGATCCTGGGAGGGGCTACACCTCACTCCGCAGTCCCTTTTATCACCTTTGGCGTACCTCTAGTACCACACAGCTTCTGGCGGATCGAGCTAGATGCCACATCACACGGACATCTAGTCCACACACTCACTCATCAAGACACACGCACCCTGAGTCTATTCAAGTGTGACCATGCCTTCGCACATCCATAATCATGGACACGGCTATTTGAATAGATTTTACACTCTACAGAGGTTGTACAGTTTTACCCATGCGATATGGTCAGCCTCCAACCGTAGCTAGCGGAGGAGCGAATCATACCGGGACTCTCCAAACACTTTTCCTGCTGGGCTTTTCCACGAGACACTCCAAGTCCCAGAGCTGCATGTTCCGAAGGCCAGCATCCCTTTTTAAACCTAAGCCGGTCCCTGAAACCTCCAAACAGCGTGACAGATGGACCCTTAGTTGCTCGTTGCTCTTAGCCTCCTGGTATGATACCCAACTCAGTCCAGTGAAAGAAAAGTCAAGTCCTACCCACACAGGACGCATGGTTGCACGGGGGTGGCTAAGCATGACGGCGCAAGACTCAGTCCTTAAACGACCGGGCTAGGCATCTTCATGGGCAATGAATACCATCATGTAACTCAAGCCCCCAAGAGCATCCTCCCTAGAGGACCACTCTACCTGCCCGCGCTAAAACTGTTTTCACCTATTTTACACATCACCATCCATATCTCACATGACATCAAGGATTTCACAACCATCACGGAATTCACAATCATCAAGGATTCATGGTATATGAGTTTTCATTGATAACAATAATTCTTGTCTCCGAGAAGAGGTGTTTTAAAAGCGACATCTCCGATGAGACGTATTCAGTCCTAAGCATGCTAGATATCATAATGTCGTCCGACGTTAATATAGATAACGACAAGTAATCCTAGGGTGATATGTATTGTGGATGATAATATTCAAAATATGGCATGTGTTTGATAGGATTAACTATTACATGTAGTTTGTAAAAGCGTAATACATAGCACATGCGATAATAATCCGGTTTTAGTTGATCATGTATATTATTTGAAAACATATGTTCAATATGATCAAGGATTTAGGACTTGCCTTCTCCGGAGTTTCTTCAAAATCTTGATTGTAATCGGGGTCCTCCTCGCTCCTGATGCTCCCTGCGCAGAACTCTGGTTGCTCTGCAATTACGACTACGATCAATAACGGCTACACTAGAGAAGAATCAATTAACATCAAAATGGAAAGAAAAATGAGCTCTGATGGATATCATAATGTGACAGATGAGTAGATCTCGATTTTAGAGGAATTTCAGCGAAAGAATCATTGAAATCGGAGCCAGAACGGAGAAGTTATGGCTACTAGAAGATTTAACCAGAAATTAAATCGAGAAATTAAGAAATAGCACTATTCATAGGTGGGGATTAAGGGTGGGACCCACTGAACAGTAACCTGGCCCCACATGAACAGTGATCGGTGGGACCCGCATGAACAGTACGATCTTGGGCTGAATAGGCCAGATCCAGGCCTAGATGGGCCTGGGCCGAGTTTTGGTATACACAGTATTGTACCGGCACAATGCTGGCCCACTCAGGTCTTGGGCTGGTAGTTAATGGGCTAAAAAGCTGGGCCGACCCACAGCTACACAGCCTTTGGTAGCTGGGCCGGCCTGGTAGGCTAGCCGGCCACTAGGATGAGCCGTGGCCCAATCGGCCAGGCTAAGCCACGGCCTGAGGCCATGCTAAACACGCGCGCGCACGCTGGCGCTAGGTAAGCGGCAGAGGGGAGGGGAGAATCGACCGGCGGCGAGAAATCGACAACGGCGCGCATTGGATGGCTCGCCGGAGAAGCGTTCCGACCAGGGCTCCACGAAGATGAATGCACGTCGACCTACTACGCGCTACGACGGACTCGGCTGGGCGCCCGCCGACGGCGGCCGATGGTGAGAACGGCGCCAAATCACGACCAGATAGGAGACAGCGGCGCGACGCAACTAAATAGCACCTGCCCTGCACTGGGAGGTGCCAACCTACAAGAAAAAGGGGCCACTGGACCCCTCAGTGACACGACGCGATGGCCGTCGACAACACAGGGCAAGGACACACCGGCAGCGACAGCTACATGGTGGCAGAGAGTAGAGCTCACTGCGGCATGCGGCATCTAGCTAAGAGAGGACGGGGATGCCTACACGCTATCTAGGAGGGGGTGCTAGGGGCTTGGGGTACTCACTGTGCTCAAGAACGATGAGAAGCAGGACGGCGGCCGGTGATTCATCGAAGAGGTGGTGGTGGCGCTGCTTGACTATTGGCGCGGACGGGCTCCCGTCAGGCTTCCGGTGAAAGCGCAGCAGCACAGAGGTGGTGGCAAGGTCCTGAGGCTCATCGGCAGCACGTGGTCAGAGAATCGATGGCGGCGAGCTGCGGTGGTGTGTAATGGCGACGGTGGTGATGGAATAGGGGAAAAGGGGAGAAGAGAGGCCAGGGTTGCGCTATTTATAGCGGGAGAGGGAGCACAGAGAGGCGGTGCGCGTGTGACATCGGCGGGCAGCGTGGCGGTGAGGTGGCGGAGCACCGCCCACCATTTTTCCCGCGGTGTGGACGCTCTGTGTCGTCCATGCGCGGGCGGGGCCCGAAAGTCAGGCCCTCAGGCTGCGAGAGAGAGAGCGCAGAGGGAGAGAAAGAGCGGGAGAGCGCTGTAGTATGGGAGAGGGGGAGCAAGTGGCTCGGCGGCCGTCTCGGTGGCGAGAGCCAGTGAGGCGAGGCGACACGCTGGAGGAGGAAGGGGAGAGCGCAACGGGGAATCGGCCGGATGCGTGACATGTGGACGGCGCAGCGTGGGCAAGCGCTGGCGCGCGCATGAGCGCGCAGCTGGGCCGACAACGCGGTGGCGTGGGCCGAGCGCTAGCGCGTGCGTGGGCGAGATGGGCCAGCAACACGGGAGAAGAGGGAGAAAAGGGAGAAGGAACGGGCCGGCTCGGTGGGTTGAACAGAGAGGGAAAAGAGAGATTCGGCCCAGGGAGAAGAAAAAAAGGAAAAATGGTTGTGGGATTTAAATTCAAATGAGAGATTTGAATTTGAATTTGACTTTGGATTAGGATCAATTTAAATGGAAATATTTGAATTATGAGATAGAGTTAAAGCTCCGAGATTTGGGAATATGATTTGAATCAAAAAGGATTTAAATTTGATTCGGATCTGAGTGGAAAAGAATCTAAGAAAAGATTTGAATTGAGAGACATTCAATTCAAATCACCACTCAAAGAAGCACAAAAGCTATAAACTAATTGCGTGTGAATCAACTTAAGGTAGGAATTACCTAAAAATAAATATTGCATATTTTGGAATACTTAGCCAATTAACACTAGTATATATATATATATATATATATATATATATATATATATATATATATATATATATATATATATATTCACATACATATTTTCTTAGCCTTAGTTAGCTTAATAAATCCTAAAAAGTTTTAATTTGGAGTGAATTTTGTAATTAATTAGCATGCTCAGACTCAAGATGTTACACGTAACCTATAGACAGATATGTCCTTGTTAATTTTATGGCGTTATGCTATTATCTTTCTTTATGCTACTATGTTATTGTTAGTGGCATAATAGCTTTCATGTATCATATTTTTGTTTTGTGATTTTATTCGGACCATTGACTCGTACAATGATCATTCCATAACAATCATAATAAACATATCAACTGAGTGAATGATGACATATACGATATCCGTAGTGGTGTACCGGCGCTTCACCTAACATGCCTCAGGGAATGAAAAATAGTACAAGTCAAATACGAAATCAAATCCTCGCTCGATAGCTAACGCATCGATATTACTCCCAGTTATTCCTCCGACCCGCCACACGATGCAGGATATAACATCTTCTGACATTTCTGGCTCTCTCTTAGCGCAATTGTTCCTATAGTTCATCGATGACGACGAAGAGCTGACGGATGTATTCTTGAATTTGTGGTTCTATCTGCAGGCCAATCCAGTACTAGAACCTACAATCATCTATTTGAAAAAAGTGATAGATGAGATAAGTAAATGGTGTTGATATAATAGGAAAGAAAGTGAGTATTATTTGTTCATCTCTGAAATGTGGACAATGAAAGAATCGATGGCCTGCATTACCAAAATGCTCATAAACTTGGACTACAACGTCATCTCCATGCTTACATGGCGGCCAAAACGAGTAAGGAAGAACATTGTGGTTTCTATAGTAATCTCTACCACATACGTCTAAATGGGTGTGTGGAAGCGGTGGATCGATGGGGCCATCGCGAGGATGAGGATACGTCATTGTATCAATTTATTTTAAGGTTAGGAGATGTGTGAATAGAGAATCGATTAGATTTTGTTTATATACAAGAAGTCCTGGCGGTAGTGGATATATGTGGTAGCACCGAGAAACATATTGTCTAGACTGCACCAGTCTATTAAGGGTAGCATAAAAAAGTCTATTGTCTAGACTGCACCGGCATATTAGGGGTACCACTAAAAACTCTATAGTTTCTGAAACCTACTCTACATTAAGGTGAAAACTAGTGTTAGCACATAGGCCAAAGCGTGCCAGAGGCAAGGGAAGGTAGGGGTACTGTCCTGTTAGACAATTAATCGTTGGCTTCAATTTTTCGTATCAAAACCATTCGCATTACAAACTCTATCACTACTACATTCGAGATACATTGCTTCTAGTCATATTGAATTGACAACACCCTCATAAACTGCAACAACGATGGTACGATATACATAGAATATGGCACATGAATGCCTTACGTGGAATACATTAGCGGTAATAAACTCAATGGTCCGCACTAGTTGAACCACCCTTCCAGCGAGAGGCAACAATAACTCATTTCTGAACTTTTGCAGAATGAAATGACCGCACCAAACAACAACTTTCACAGAGAATCTCTGCCAAATATAATGCCATAACTTTTCCAGCTTTCACAGGAAATTTCATGCTCCAGCTCCCAACCATGCTGATACACTCAGTCCATGCACCAGCTCCCAGCCACCATAAATAACCACACCCTCAAACATGGATAGACCACTTATTTCTTAGCTCTCTCTCAACTGCAATGTCTTCCTCAACATCACCAAACCCACCCAAGAAATATTGGAGGATTTTTATCCTTCAGGGGTCAAACCACCGATGTACTTTTGTGGCAAATATTGTAGGCTTCGCGAGTCCCAGAACATCTCATACACCTATGACAAACACTTCTTCATTTGTGCTAACTACCGGTATGACCCGCATCGACATAGACCGTACGAGTACCTACCGGTATAGCGACATAGATCACTCCTGTGACACTTTCCATACGATTTCATGCACTGTCTTACTAATCTCCTCTCTTTTTTCATTTCTTCAGTCTTCTTTACCTATCTGTGACTTCATGGGATGAAGACATGAAGCAAACTGAGGACCAAAAGTGGTGGGTCGACATGAGCATGCGGTGAAGGAGGCAAGCTTACGAACAACAATAGGAGGAACTACGATTTAAACATCAGGAGGACGAGTGCATGAAGAACGCAACGAATGAGTGTGTCGCGACTAAGGCACATGAAGCAGAGAGGGGAAGGAAGCGTGAGAGGGCCTGTCGTGCTAAGGTGCTGGCCCCTGATGCCTTGCAAAAGGACAAATATCCTAGGTGCACTCAGTATTGAGCATCTATTGTAACCCGACCTATTTTCAATCCCTAAGATATTTTAGGTTCAGTAGCGTCACACTATTAGATTAGTCTTTATACGTAACATACATGCCAGTGTTTGTTGTCGCAATCTCTATATAGTTAAGGTCCTTTCACGCTATGAAGGAAAACCCTACGTCCTATGTAATGTTCATCAGCTTATGTAACCTCAATCCGGGTTTTACGATAATTATGCTTCACAACTACTATTGCTTGAAAAATTATATTTTGCATCCTCCTATAGTTACTTCACTAAAAAAATTAATTCACACATTTTTACATCAATTAAATAGAGAAATGTCGATAAAATGACATTGAACCAAAATTAAGGACAGAACGAACCACTTCATAATGCCGTTTGGACAACTATTTGCATAACTTGCATTTTCCGTCGAATAAATATGCGATATTTTTCAAATTACTATATACAATAATTATATTAAAAAAACAATTATAATGAGCGGCCGAAAAAAATAATTGTCATATCGCCCATTCACTGGGCGAGATGAAAGTCTTGCTCGTTCTGCGGGCGAGATTAAGTTCTTGCCCACTGAACACGCGAGAACTTCCTCTCTCCAGTTATTTAATACACTGAGCATCGGAGCTCACATTCTCGCTCATTAAACGGGCGACGATAGACTACACATATACTTTTTTCAGACGGCCATGTATTCTTAAAAATATTAATATATATATTTATATATATATATATATAAATAAGTCTGTACTCTTTGAAGTACATACTCTCTATTCTGATATACAATATAAATAAACTAGATGTACTCTTTTATCACTATAAGTATACTTATACATTCATTCTAAGATACTCCAATATGAACTACATGAAGAATTTGAAAAATGGTCCATCAATTTTAATAGATTTTAATAATACATTTATATTTGTATATAAAATGTAATATAAAAAAATATGCAATCTACTTAAAAAAATATACACACCACTTAAATGATCTTATATGCTCCTATGCACTTTATAGATACTATTTATCACATAAAATATTTTTTATAAGATATATATATATATATATATATGTATATAGGAGTAAATACTCCGAAAATATCAAATATGCTTGCCAAGTCCCACGGCGGCCAGGTCATTGCTTTGACCACGAGCATTTGATTGTTATTCTGTTGCTGTCATCAGATCTCGCTTTCCTGCGGACAGCGACTGTGCATGGAGCCTTTTGGACCATCTGCTGCACCCAAAAAGGCTTGGACTTTTCAACCGGTCCGGTGGTCCGGGAGTACGGAGATGGATTTCTTCACAACTCAATTACAAAAGGTAAGTAATGGAGGAACCCGCCAAATGCTCCTCAATGATCGGGTTTAGTTCGACGCATGAATATGCTACCCAATGCAGCAGCAGGCACTGATAATCCAGCGACCAAGGGAGTAGCCTGTTGGTATCAGAGAATGTTTAGCACAACCATCAGACGGCAATACCAAATTCAGAGTTTAATGATGACATCGATAAAAATACGCAGATCTGAAGACATTTTTAAGAAGAAACTAAATGAGCAATTAGCATTGTTAGTTAACATAATTATCTCCCAAAGCCTAAGTTGCAACTCATCTTTGCTTTCCAAATCTCAGTCTGACGGGGAAATCAGAAGCACCCTGTTACTAAAGTCTAACCTTCTGACGGGGAAATCACTACGAACAATAGGTGAATGTAAGTGCACAATTGTGCCGGAACAAGCCAGGTCGGTGGATTCTTCCGATTCATGTTAAATCACGCATCATCCGAACAAAACACAAGGTAAGAATGCCATATTTCCATCCCCTCATCCGCACCCAGCCAATTAATTCGATTAAACCACACGGACACCCCAATCACGACCAGACTACCAATAATTCACGAACATTTAGCGATTAGGATCAGACTACCATTGCGCCACTAGTATTTGGACGGGAACAAGCTCAGAGTTAGCATCGGGTGTGTTTAGTTGGAGTATGGGTTTGGAGAAGATATGATTATTCATATTTTTTGGATGGAATGATTTAATTTTTTGTTTGATTAGTTAGATAGGATGAGCTAGTGTTCTGTTTAATTTGGATTAGAGTGGATAGGGTGAGGCAGTTTTTGTTTGGTTGGATAAATTGGATGATCTGAGTTGGTTATGATGATTGTGCATTGAGGCAGTAGATATCCCTACTTTATACAAATATTCACATAATCCATTTTATCAATCGTCAGCAGCTAATAGAGTTCGTGGGTATACGAAAAGATTAATCTTTTTCAACTAATAGCGTGTTTGTTTGCCTACAGATAGAGCTGGCCACGTGTTTGATGCCTTAGAGCACACACGCGAGCCTTAGAAATTGAGCATTATAAATAAACTTATTTTTTCAGTTAATAACATAGGGCCGAAAACATTTTCGGCTTGTCCAGATCATTTTTCCGAATCGGGCATATCGACAAATATTCGGCTGGTACTATTCACCTAATCCACCAACCAAACAGCTGGCCACTAAAAAAAAATAGGACGGGATGATCCCATCCACTGCTAGTCCCGTGAACCAAACGCGTCATTGCAACACCAGGGACGAGACGACACGCCAGTTTCGAACTTGGATTATGTTGCGGTATCCCGAGCTTCTGACCAGGGACGAGACGACACGCCAGTTTCGAACTTTGGATTAGGTTGCGGTATCCCGAGCTTCTGACCATACAAGTGCGGCCACAGCCCGGAAACGTGGACGCCGCAGAGCGAGTAGAGCGTCGTACCATATTGAAATCGCCGGATCGAGCGGCACGGCGGTGTTCGGGGAAGGCATTTTTATTGATTTGGGAGATGATTATGATAACTAGCAATGCTAATTGCTCATTTAGTTTCTTCTTAAAAAATGTCTTCAGATCTGCGTACTTTTATCGATAATTAAACTCGCGGAGCAAGCGGCCAACAGGTGGATTGTAACGCATGGTAGGCTGGTTATCTTTGATGCGACCGCGCGTTGCGAGTTACTGTCAAGAAGCAGCAGCCTCAAAGCTGTCTGACGATAACCAGAACTATACCGTTCCAGGAATCTCAAAGAACGTAAAATCGCAACACTTTAAGATCTCAAGGGGTGTGCAACTGCAAAATACTATAGTTCAGCACAAAATGTAAAGAAAATATCAGCGTTGAGCATTATATGCGTGAAAGAGAACTCAGCTGCCAAAGAAACCAACCTCAGTTCACATAGGATGAACAATCATTCTATTTTATGAGATTGGAACAAGAAAATTTAGTGTCATCAATCGTCCAGATAGAGCAAGTATGAATACAAGCCCGGTCCAAAAACTAATCTTTTTTTTTTTATAGTGGGACCTATTTTTACGATTTTTTTTAAGGCAAAACCAAAAACTAATCTCAACATGGTAAACTATCATAAGGCTAAACCCACATGGAATAGCCGGTAATATTCTATTTTACAGAACAGCGAGTCCCAACCAAAGATAATATCTTGGCTTTCCCTTCTCCTCCAGTGAAGGCCTCATTCATCAATATGCTTTTTCTTCTTTTTCTTTTTATCTTTCTTACTGGACTCTTCGGTTTACATGGCGACATCCTCACTATCCACATCAGATTTCTTCCTTTTCTTCTTCTCACCTTCTGCAGTGGCCACAGCAGGCTCCACGCCCTTCTTTTTATTTTTCTTGTCACCATGAGCATCGACTGCAGGAGTCTCCTCGATTTCCTTGGACTTCTTTTTCTTCCTATCCTCCTGGTCACCATCCTCTTGGATTGCTTCCTCGACAGGCTCTGTTGACAGTGCAGTCTGCGTTTCATGTGTTTTCTCTTCTTTGAAGCCAATTCTGACTTCTTAGATGTTTCTTCAGTGGATTGTCGAAGTACCACATCAGCTGCGGGATTGTATGTCTAAAACGAAAGTAAAACATCAAGTTAAAATGAGTTCCATGAGTGCAGTATTTTTAGAGCTTCAAAAAGAAAAAGGAACCAACCAGAGCAAAAAGGGTGTTCGCTAAAGGATACTTCAAGCAAAACCCATGGGACTTTTTTACGCTAACTAGATAAAACAATCCAGTACTAATACAGTCGACAGTTCGGGAAAATATTTTTCTTGAAGTGTTGGCCAAATTGACAGTGAAGACTGAAGAGTGAACAGCTCCGTTATTGGCCCCAGACGTTCATTACTGGAAATATTTCTAAGAATATTTTTCAAGGGAAACAGGATGTCATGGCGCTGCTTACCTTAGCACGAGTTATTAAAGCACCAGCACCCTTTTTCCGGTCCTTTTCATACATTTCTATCTTGGGCTTTCCCTTTGTGGAACCTGCAGATTTCCCTAGTTCTTTACGCTCAAGAACTTGAAGCCGCGTCTCAAGCTGTTCAAGCGTAACATTGTCACAAACCAATCTATCATACATATTACGAAATGCAAAATTGTTTCCGCAATGTAGATACCTTGATTTTACTCTCAAGGCCAATGGAGTTGTCCTCACCATCAGCAAGGGCATCATACCGGATGGCAAGAGCAGTTTTTGCAGCAAGAAAGCGAGAGATCTTCCCCTTGTGCCTTGGAGCTGCCTTACCAATTAAGGTTGCACGGTACCTATTGCATTTCTTCTACATTCCTACTCTAATTTCTATGTCCCTCATTTTTCTATACTTCTTCCTCTATTCCTATGTTTCTATGTAAATTTCTCTAATCCTAAATTTTGTATCTACATTACCTAATCTAACCAAACCTAAAATACCAAATCTAACCAAACATATACGTGAATAATATGCTGAACCTAATTAATAATATACCTAAAAAATATTTTATCAAAGACTACGAAATTTCTGCCAACTATTTTAAATAAATAACCTAAATGTATCGAATTTCTATTCTAAATATGCCTCAAATCTAATCAAAAAATCATATTTGACATATACCAAAATTTCCTAAATAATAGACTTAAACTATTTCCCACTCTAAATTTTCTATTTATACCGCGGAAATCCTAGTCTAAATTTTCTATTTATACCATATAAATCCTAGTCTAAAAATTCTAAACACTCTTGACTGTCCTGATCAAAATATACCACGAAAACCTTACAATAACATTTCTAAACACTCTAAATATCCAATTCTAAATATACTGCACAAATCCTACTCTAAATTTTCTATCTATTATCCTACAAAACTAGATCTCTAACCTAATTTTATTCTACCGAATTTATCTAAAATCTACCTATATTTTTTTTATACTACCTACTACTTTTCCTATTCTAATCTAAATATAAAGAAAAAGAGAAAAATTATCTGTGATTGTACAGTGTCGCCGGTTCTTCCTTTGTGCCTCGCCAGCCGCCGCTTGCTCGCCTCTGCACCCCGCCACATCCTCTACTCTATGTGCCGCCGCCCTCTCTCTCCTCTACGTGTGTCGCTACTCTTAGTAGGTCAAACAACGAGCGTTCGGCATTCTATGTGCTGACACTTATCGGCACTCCGTGTGCCAATAGGTCTCCTCAGTGAGCTCATGCTCTGTCGGTATTCAGAATATTGACAAGTCCTTGAGCCCCACTTTCACGAAGGGAGCCGGTATGCAAAGTATCGACTAGGGGTATATTGTCACTCCGCTGACATATATTTATTCTTACAATTTTATAAATTTAATTACTATTTTTTTAATTTTCTAATAAAAATAATATTTATTATTAAAAAAATCAGAGAGAGAGAGAGAGAGAGAGGGGAGGATTGTCATCTGGATCACGTAGGACGACGTGAACGATAAATAATGTCACGGTAAACCGCAGGTTCTGGGCCACAGGTAGGTCGAATCAACTGTACGGGCAGTGGTAGAACGGTTGTGCGGCAGAGCTTTTTTATTTTTATATTTTTTAATATAAAAATTTATTTAAATGTATCTCGATAAAAAGATTTACAAAAATAAACACCTACCATTCTCTCATAGGATGGTTAGACGCTTACCGCTCCTGAGAAGATGATAAGCGGTCGATCCACAGCTTACCGTCTCTCGTAGCGCGGGTAGGCTTACAGTACCCGCGGTAAACAGTACTCTGAATTTTAATTTCTCTATTATCTTATTTGTTCAAAATAGTGATGTTTTGTTACTATAAAAAATTCTAAAATTTTTTTTTACGTGTTCCATAATCTATGTGTAACCCATTTTAATTGAATTTACCCAAAAATCATGTGTAAAATTTAAACTAAAATTATCAAAAAAGTCTATTTTTATAACTTTTAACAATTGTTAGTGCCTCAAATAAATTTCTAAAAATCTGGTAAAATTCACTAATATTCTTCTTATGTGATGTGATAATTTCTAAAATTATTTTCAGCCCTATATTATGTGGTAAAAAAGTAAGTTCCTTTGTAATGCACCATTTATATGTATTTTTATAATTTCATATGATATTCTTCTTTTAACTTAATTTGAATTCAAACATATATAAACCTAGTGCTGAAAATAATTTTAAAAATTATCATATCACATAAGAAGAATATTAGTGGATTTTACCAGATTTTTAGAAATTTATTTGAGGCACTAACAATTATTAGAAGTTATAAAAGTAGCATTTTTTGAAAAATTTTAGTTTAAATTCTACACATGATTTTTGTGTAAATTCAATTAAAATAGGTTGCACATGGATTATGGAACACGTACAAAATTTTTTATGATTTTTATAACAACAAAATATCACTATTTTAAACAGATAAGGTAGAAGAAAAATTAAAATTCAAAGTACTGTTCATGCACGAGGACTTACCACCTCTTAGAGAGGGCGGTAAGCTGCAGGCCAACTGCTTACCGCCGTAACCGCTTCATGAGAGGGCGGTAGTCGTCTATTTTTTAAATCTTTTATCCGGGGTATATTTAAATAATATTTTATGTTAAAAAATATAAAAATACAAAAAAACTCTGTGCGGCATCGTTCGTTGAGCTGGGCCTTGGCCCATGGGAAAGAAGCGTCACTGCTGACGTCACCTCGCCCCAGCTCCGGTCCGTCTTGTCCCGAGCCGTCCCATCCCAGCAACTGCAGCATGTCCCACCCAGATATTCCCGCCACCGCCAGACAGGTGCACCTCTGTCGAACCGTGGCGAAGGTGCTGCTCCGCGCCTTTTGTCCTCTCCGCCACTCCGCCCCGGCAACTCCGAAAGGGACCGCACGCCGTTACCGGCATCGCTCCTCTCCCGATCATCTCGAGGAAGACGGTGGTGTGCACAGTCGCGCACAGCCGATGATGCGGTGACAAGGGAACTGACCAGATCACGGGACACCTGTCGCCGATGAGTCGCCAAGAAGACAAGCAATGCACGGGCAAAGGAGTGCACAGCGCAGGTCGGTCTCTCGTCCTCCCGTCCTCGTCGACGCGCCTCCCTTCCAAATCATATATCCCTTTCCGCATTTACTCCTCTCACGTTCGGCTTTCTCCAGTCCAGTCTCCCCTCCTCCTTATCCCCCAAGCAAGCCGGTCGGAGCAGAGGGAAGCGGAGCACAGCCCGTCTCTGCGCGCGTCTCATCCTCTTGCTCAGTCCCCCAATCCAGTGACTGGAGCTTCTCTTCGCGAGTCCAACGGGATGGGTGAAGACCACCAGCGGAAGCACATGATGAGTCCGGAGCGGCGGCCAGGGGAGGAGGAGCCCAAGAAAGCAGCTCCCGACGAGGCAGAGACCGGCGAAGGAGCCGGCATGGAGGCAAGCTGCGACTACTGCGGCGGCGCGGCGGCGGCGGTCTACTGCCGCGCCGATGCCGCCAGGCTCTGCCTGCCGTGCGACCGCCACGTGCATGGCGCCAACGGCGTCTTATCCCGCCACGCCCGCGCACCGCTCTGCGCCGACTGCCGCGCCACAGGGAGCATCTTCCGCCGCGCCTCCACCGCCTCCGCGGCTGCGGGATTGTTCCTCTGCTCCGACTGTGACTTCGAGAGGCACCGGGACGGCGGGGACCCGCCGCTCCACGACCGCTGCGCGGTGCAGGCCTACACAGGGTGCCCACCGGCGAACGAGCTCGCGGCGCTCCTCGGGGCGCCCCTCTTCGAGAAGCCGCCCGCCGACGGCGACGGGTGGTGGGACATCTGGGAGGAGCCGCAGGTGCTGAGCTTGGAGGACCTTATCGTGCCAACCACCCCCTGCCATGGCTTCCAGCCTCTCCTTACCCCGTGCTCCCCCAAGGTAGCAAGCAGGCTTGCAGCAGTGGCTTTTACTGCACTCTGTCCGATAAATTTCACCTTTTTCTACCTTTTCCCTTGACTTACCTGATCTAACTCTTCGCTGTTTACCTGCTACACAAGAACCGGAGCATCTCGCCGGATGGGAAGATGAATGAGGAGATCCTCCGGCAGCTCGGCGAGCTCGCAGAGTCAGACGGCGGTATGCAGCGAGCAGCAGGTCATGAGGAGGCAGAGCAAGCTGGTGATCAGTTCGCTTCATGGGCACCACCACAGTATGTCACTGGACATGGCAGTTTTGGAACAGAGAACAGCCATGAGGTTGCAACCATGCCCACCCCTGGTTATGAGGTTTGATCCACGGACTTCAATCTCTGCGCTGACTAATTGTTCCTGTTATTTACAAATTATGGATGTACTCAGGAATTTTCACTGCAATTGTTCATCAACCAAGAAATTGAGCAACAGCCTTAACCTGAAACTTGTACTTCAACCACAGATAGTGCCTGAAGCATTTCCATTTGAACAGCAGAAACCATAAATATCCTGCATCATATCCTTCTTAAAATACACTTTTCCATGAAGTCATGGCTATCTTAGTGAGGGATATATTCTGAAGTGCCAAGTGTCAACAACTAAACAGACAACTTCTATTGGAGTAGGAAGGAAGATACTGTAGTCAAGAATATCTCAAATTCGACTTTGATAACCAGGACAAGAATTCCATTGCTAATTATATGGTTATATTGGTCTCCTTTTCTTTTCTGCTATACCAGCAGAAGATTCCTTTTATACCTGCTGATCCATAGCAAAGTTACTGAACCTAAACAACAATTTGATCTCGCCGGTATTCGTTTCCAGGCCATTTCTTGTTAATGAAGTACGTAGTGTACTGCTCCATCTGGTAGTAGATCTTGGTCATGAAAAAGCAGACTAGGTAAAATTATGTGGTGTAATAGCTAAGAGCTCTGGAAATCATAAACTACATCAGCAATAGTTTTCATTGCTCGTCTTTGCACTCAGTGCTTGATTAGTTAGTAACTGATTAACATCCAGGTTTTTCTGTCTGGCAGAATAGCAGCTGGAACAACAGTGATTACCATGCCCAAAATGATGCATGCAAGGTCGAGATCACATATGAGCAGGCTCCAGTCAGCTCAGCTGAAGCATGCCTATCATCATTTGTTCCGATGTCGGAAATTTGCCCCAGCATGAGCAATGGTAGCAGTATGGATGATAACCACCAGGCAAATCCTGGCATTGGCATGCCGACGCAAGCTTTCCCCAAAAAGGGTGGCTTTGATGTTGTTCCCTGCCCTGACCGGGACTCTGTCATTTCACGCTACAAAGAGAAGAGGAAGACAAGAAGGTGATATATGGATGTGGCATGGCATGATATTTTTTCCTGAATTTTTCTTGGTAAGGATCAGTTTGGAATTATACATCTTCTCACATACATCAATGTGTTGCAATGGACTCTTGCAGATTCGACAAGCAGGTCCGGTATGAGTCCCGCAAAGTTCGTGCTGATGGCAGGCTGAGGATCAAGGGGCGTTTTGCAAAGGCGAATCAGACCTAAGCCTTGATTTGCAATATATTATGCATCTTGGACATGAAGGAGAACGCTTATTAGGAGAAAGCGTGGATAATACAAAAATGTGCCAGAGTTTTGTTTGTCTCCAGTTTCACAGCTGATAGCTCGTAAGACAGCTCTACTTCTAATAATGTATGTTGCCGCCATGTGCTACACTATGTGGTTACATTATGTTTATTTTGGCATGGTTTTGATGCAATCTGTATTTCTCTTACTGCGAAATCTTTCTTTTGATGACGAACAGCATAAGAAGGCCATGGATCAAAATGAAAAGATGTTAACATGGGATGGTAGAATCTGTTGACGAATAAACCATTTCCAGCGGTAATGGTTAAAAGTTGATTTTGAAGTCGTAAGAATAATTTATCACTGGCTGAATTTCAGCTTTCAGTGTTTACAGTTCAAGATCAAAATACTGGACAAAAAACATATAGTATCTGCAGAAAAGAAGTCATCTTTGATTTGTATACGACTTTAGATAGCAAAATTACTTCTCTTTAACATTAGAGAATGCATTATACTATGGTACAATTGAATTGCGAATTGTGTTTGCATAATCAGAAGTCAAATTCTCATCTCTCTGCCTCTCTATAATCTCGGTCCGGAATTTACAAGCTCCTTGCCCAGGAAACCGGCAATGGAAAAGGCCCTAGAACATAGTCTGCTCGCCAAGCTCCTGCCCCGCCATCCCTTCCCTTATCACCCTCTCAAAGAACTGCTCGAGCGTGTCCTTGCCATAGCTTGGCGTTAACTCGTTGCTGTACTCCCCGGTCTCAGGGTCCAGCAGCAGCATGCTCTCCGACGCGTAGTACCTTCCAATCTTGCCGAACTCGGCGGCGTCCTCCATCCCCGGGAACAGCTTGGCCAATCCATCGAGCACCCAGATGACTCCATCCATGATCTGGATCGGCACCTTGATGAACTTGGGCTCGCGTCCGAGCAGCCGGAACAGCATCTCCCCCTGCTCCAGCGGCGTGAGCGCCTTCCCCGGCCCGCCGATGGGCAGCACCTTGTTGGCCTTGTCCTTGTGGAAGATGCAATCGGCGATGAACGCGGCAAGGTCCTCCTCGCTGATGGGCTTGCAGGCGCAGAGCTTGCCGTCGCCGAACATAACGTACGGCTGGCCGTTCTTGACGGTCTCGACCTGGCCGCCAAGGCTCTTGAAGAACGCCGTGGGGCGCACGATGCTGTAGGTGAACGCGGGGTCCCCCGCTGCCTCGGCGGCGAGCACCTCCTCAAACTTGAGCTTGGCGCGCTGGAACTCGAGGAGCGGCTTCTGGACGCAGATGGCGGAGAGGAGCACGAAGTGGGCCGCGCCGAGCCCGCGCGCGGCCTGGAGCGTGTGCAACGTGGCCTCGTAGTCGACGCGCCACGAGTCCTGCACGCCGCCGCCGCGGCTGGCGAGGCAGCAAACGGCGGCGTGGATGGGCCCGTGCGGGGAGAGGTCCGCAAGGAGCCCGACCGGGTTGGTGACGTCGGAAAAGACGACGCGCGCGGGCGCGAGGTCGGAGACGACGTCCTCGGGGGAGTTGCGGCCGCGGATGCCGCTGCGGGGGCGGGCCACGGCGAGCACGCGGTGCCCCCTGTTGGAGAATCACTCCCTCTCCTTATGTTTATCACAAACACACGCACACACTCTTGCCTCTCAGGATACACGCACTTAAAGAGACCGGAGATAGCAAAGAGGCTGGACACAATGCAACTAGTACCTCACTTCTCGTATTCAACAATGAACAAAAGATCGAGTACAGATATTTAAACACAGTGAGCACATACGTAATCTCCACACATCCAGAGCTCACGGAACGCACGATCCTAAACTCACGCCACCCACCTGTGCATCCACTACTTGCATGTAGACATGCAACAACCAACTTCCAGGACCTATGCTTCCCTAGCACGAAATCACTTCGTGACCTTGGACTTGGATTGGAGTTCCTCATGCCTTTCTACACGTACATGCATGCACTAACTAGACTAATCTATTGACCCGGCTAACTGAACATCGGCAGCTCGTGTATCTCGTTGGCTTCACAACTCTCCTGCAACCGCTTCACACGATGTCGCCTGCTTCGCACGACCGTTGGCATCTCACCATGCACGCTCTCTAGCTGAAACCGGTAGCTTCGTACGCATCGCACGTACAGCCGCACGGCTGCCTTCGACAGCCTAGCCTAACGATCGATCTACATGCAAAACGAAAACAAAGATGCAGATACATGAATCAAGATTAATTCTAACACCCCCGGCGGAGGAGCTCGCGGACGACGTAGCGGCCGATGTAGCCCGTGGCGCCTGCAATGAGGACCGTGGTCTCGGAGGCCGGGAGCGCAACCATGGCACCAACTCAGGAACTCATCCTCGTCGTGAACCCGTCCCACCACCGTGAACCCGCAGCTATCGACGACAACCAGGGGGCTGCCTCGGCGGGGCGACAATGGCGGCCCACCATGGGCTCTAGCCCCAGCGCCCCAGCCTGCTCATCCCCTGGCCTAAGGACCATCAAGCGGCTCGAGCCCCAAGATCCAGTCGGAGCCCGGTGTTGAGGACGACCTGATATATATCAAGCGGCCTGAGCTTGGTGTTGAGGACGACGGCCGCGCGCGCGATGCTGTCGGCTAGCAAGCGACGCGTGGAGCAGCCGGTCGAGTGAGAGGCTCTCGATGGGTCTCATGCGCGGATCTGAGCGAGAGTAAGAAAAATGGCGGAGGGAGGGGGAGCAATTGTGATTGGTTGTGATTTTAGTTTGACTTATATGTATAATTTTAATAAAAAATATATTTAGTTGCACGTATATACTATTTTAATATAATCCGATAGATACAAATATATATTTGTAAAATATATTAAGTTGCATGTATATACTATTTCAACCTAGTCCGATAGATATAAATATATATATATATATATATATATATATATATATATATATATATATATATATATGTAATCTAGCTTGATAAATATAGAGTTCTACGTCCGCTCATATTTCCCAACCCGCTGTGCCCATAAATAAAAGAGAATATGCATACATATACCCATCTAACACGGTACTCGAACCCATGGTAGGATTGCCATTGGGGCGGTCAGGATAGTGCGGTGAGTCGGGCAGCATTTGTGGTGGTGGAAATCCGGGAATGTGATACTGGGCCACGGTTACATCAACATTAGTTGATCTTTGCGAGCAGAAACAGACGAACTTAGAAGGAGTTTTTTTTTATTTTTATATATTTTTTTAGTTAAAATTTAAATAAATAGATTACCGGGGAAAATATTTACAGAATTAGGCGCCCGCAGCCCTCTGAGAGGGCGGTTAGGGGTCCTAACCGCCCCCTGAGAGGGCGGTAGGCCTAACCGCCCCCTCAGAGGGCGGCTAGGGCCTTCCCGCCCGGCCCACGCGCTTACCGTCCCCTGAGGGGGCGGGTAGAGCTCCTTACCGCCCTCTCAGGGGGCGGTGAGGGCTCCGCCCACCCCGCCGCGCCGCACCAGCCCCCTGCGCCCTCTCGGCTATAAGTAGCCCAAAAAATAGGGAAAACCTCATAAAATTCGGAAAAAAGTGAAATTTAAGAAGAGAGGGAAGTAGAGAGGAGAGGAGAGGGGAGGAAGGGAGGTCGGTGAAGCCCTACTGCATTTGTGCTGTGGATTTGAAGAAAAAATTCAGGTAATTTTTTTCCCCTTTTTATTTTTGTTTGTTAGAAAATGGTACGATAGCAGTTAAATATAGAATATTATTTTTAGTATATTATTTTCCGTATGTTATTTGTAGTATATAGTTTTTAGTATATTATTTGTACCTGTGGGCGTATGAGGCAACATTTGATAATAATTTGCGAACAAAGGGTACCATTTAAAAACTATTTTATCCGATAATCAGAAATATAGTTTGTTGTCTTAACATGGGTTATATTTGCGGGTGTTTCCAGGGATGGCAGACAAATTATTTTTTCAGATATATTATGGTGAGGGTGAAATTAGGTACGGTCCCAACGGTGTAGATCTCTCTGGATTTCGTCATGTCATGAAGGGACTTAGTAAGGCTAATGAGAGGACTATTGTGGGTGTATGCAAATGGCTCATGCGGTTTTTTCAACTGGATCCGCATCAATATGAGCTGAAGTTGAAAGGTGTTCTGAGCCGTGCTAGTCAAGGATACTTTGGTGAGCTTGTTCCCATCGAAGCCACATCAACTTGGAGGCAGTATGTAGATATATGCTGTGAACGTGGCCTGCCGCTTGTTTTATTAGCTGAGGCGTACTTGAAAGATCAAAATGATGTGAACTCTGTAGAAGCAGTTGTAGGACCAAGTGAGGCAGTGGAAGTTGAGTCAGAGACGGCTAATGTAGGGTCCAGGGAGGAGGATGGTGATGTTCCAGAGCTGCAGCCGATGGGTGTAGCTAATGAAGGGGAGCACATCCCTAGCATCATTGAAGATACGGATTTGGAGGATGAAGAGTTGGAGGAAGGCCTTGCCGATGGGGATTCGTCTGATGAGGAGGCTAATGCTCCAGTTCCTGCAGAGTGGCGGGATCAAGAATTTTCGAAGTTGGTGGTTAGCGAGGCTGACCAGACACCGTGGCAGTACCATGAGAATGAGGTGTCACAGGGTGCTATGTACCCTACAAAAGAGGCAGTTATTGATGCAGTGAAATTCTGGTAATTGTCTCTTTGTAGGCAATTCAAGGTTGTTAAATCAAGTAAAAGAGAGTATAATGTGAAGTGCTTGGTTCTTCAGTGCCCTTGGCGGGTGCACGTATTCAGAGGGAAATGGGCAGACTACTGGCAATGCTCAATAGTTAAGGAACATAATTGTCACATTGAGGAAATAGAGTTCGCCCACCGGAACCTGTCTTCTGCTTTCATTGCAAATGTTATGTACGGAGAGATTATGGACAACCTAAGGTATGAGCCACGATGAATAATCCGTACTATTGAGCAAAGGTTCCAGTACTCAATAAACTATGCGAAGGCATGGAGGGCGAAACAAAAGGCTATTGAGATGAGGTTCGGTACATATGAAGATTCGTATCACAATCTACCTCGTCAATTAGCCACAATTTGTGCAAGAAATCCAGGCAGCTACTATGATATTAAGCATTACCCCTCTATTGATGTGGAGTACAGCGGAAAAAGAGTGTTGCAGCGTGCTTTCTTTGCATTCGGTGTAACTATCAAAGCATTTAGATATTGCCGACCCATCATATGCCTAGATGAAACATTCCTGACTGGGAAGTACAAAGGGTAGATTTTGTCTGCAATAGGGGTCGACGGTAACAACCAAGTCCTGCCACTAGGGTTTGCGTTCGTGGAGAGTGAGAACGGGGACAGCTGGTATTGGTTCCTAGAGCGGGTGAAGCATGCAATTGTTCTTGACCGACCAGATGTGTGTCTCATTCATGATAGATATGCAGGATTGTTGCAGGCTTTGCTGGATATGCAACACGGTAGCGTGCGACGGGGTGTACCAGTACAGTGGCCAGATCTCAAAAGTAGGTGGTGCATGCGCCATATGGGTGCGAACTTCTACAGATAGTTTAAAAACAAAGAATTAATGAAACTCTTCAAGAAGTTGTGCAGTCAGAACCAGCAACGTAAGTTCAACGCATTATGGGCAAGACTTGATGAACTGACTCTTAAACAAACTGCGGAGGTTGCACCTAACGGTGAGGAACCAATAGCTCTCGGTTCTCTCCCAACCGATACTCCGCAGATTGTAAGGAGATCGGGCTCATCTATTAGGAGCTTTTCACAGTGGATACGCAATGAGCCGAATAAAAAATGGGCTTTGCTGTACGACAGTGGTGGTGCCAGGTATGGAGTAATGACTACAAACCTTGAAGAGGTTTATAACTGGGTCATGCGAGGAATGAGGTCCCTACCGCTAGTTGGAATTGTAGAAGGCATTTTGCATGGGACCTGCAAGTACTTCATTGATCGGTATGCAGCTGCTAAGGTTGTAATGGAGGACAATCGTATGCTTTACGGCCGGATGCTGTGTGAGTACATGGAGAAGGCAAATAGGAAGGCCCACATGCATCACGCAAATCAAGAGGGCACTGCAGAGCACAGGTTCAGTGTCCTGTGTCGGGATAAGGGTCGGAGGGGGGTAGACGTGAGCGGCATGTTTAAGAGTGTGTGCTAAGGAGTGGGACATGCATATGTAGTTGTCAAAAGCCACAATTACTCCACAAACCTTGTACACATGTCATAGCTGCGTGCGCGGAGCACCATATGCTTCCAAGGCAATATGTGTCACAATATTTCATGAAAGATCAAGTACTGAACACATGAAACCAGGAGCTGTATGGTTACGGCATTGTTGACACTTATACAAGTAACCCAGGGCCTGCAAGAATATATGTGCCTGATTTGGGAAAGATGAAGAACGCACCGGGGCGAAGACAAACTTGTCGGATTCGCAACGATATGGATGAATCCGAGGCTGGCCCTAGGATCAAGCGATGCAGTCAGTGCAATGAAGTAGGTCACACTTACAAATATTGTCCCAAAACTGCAGGCGGTGATGCACATGTTGTCTAGGTGAGCTTCATGTGTATTCAGCTAGTTTTGTCCCATTTTAATATGTGTTAATTTCGCATATAGTTAATTTTGCATATAGTTAATTTGCATTGAAAGTATATTGTTGTTGTATTTATTTATCAATGTATTAATGTACATGCCTTTCAAATGCAGATATGGCTCACCCTTCGACCCCGGAGCTTTTGGACCCTGCCGTGGACAAGAAGCATCACAACTTCTTATCCGCTAAGCACCAGACGGAGCTAGGAGTGTTTCGGCCACGAGGCCTCGGAGAGCTGCTGACGGTAGACGAGCGATGGACCCACAGGTACTAACAAAAATTGATACAAAATTGTCATATCACTGCTGTTGTTACATATTATTGATGTACTGCAATACTTGTAGGTTGGCAGCGGCCGGACTCCTACCGCTTTGCCGGTTGGTCGAGGCCCGATCGACGGAGAACCCCGAGGTTGCAGCCCGTCATTTCTACTTCGATCGGTCGCTGATAACAGCACTGGTCGACCGTTGGAGGCCGGAGACACATACGTTCCACCTACCGTGCGGAGAGATGACCCCGACCCTGCAGGACGTGTCCTACCTCTTAGGCCTTCCTTGCGCGGGAGCTGCTGTTGGGGTCATCGATATGCAGGATGACTGGATCAACGACATGCATCAGCGATTTGGGCCGGTGCAGCGAAACGCAGACGCACCCCCCTACGTGCCTGAGTTCTTATCCGATGCACGAGGGCCAACGAAGAAGTGGATCCTATAGTTCCAGGTACGGTAACATGGAACCTATAGAATACTAACAAAGTATGTCGTAATGATCCTTTCTGACACCAGTCATTTTTGCAGCCGGCGTACACCCACCCACACGCCAACGCATACGCGGTCTCGAGACATTTGGAGGCCTAACTCCTTTGGTTGTTTGGATGGGTGATGTTCACTAGTGGCCAAGGCCACCTGGTTACGAGGACACTTGTGCCGTACGCCCGGTCGATATCGGACGCTGATGCGGAGGACATACCGTAGTTCAGCTGGGCATCCGTTGTTCTTGCTGCGACGTATCGGGCGCTCTGCGACGCATGCACGAAGAAGGAGGCTCTAGCCACTTTCGCCGGGTGTCCACTTCTTCTTCAGCTATGGTCGTACGAGCATTTCGCCATAAGCAGGCCGGTGGTGGATCGCTCCCCGTACCCAGAGGAATGGTACGACGAGACGGACGAGGACGCGCCCACAATGGCCTCGCTGTGGTGTCGTCGACGGGTATGTATTTTATATTAACAGTTTCGTTCGTACTATGCTAGTCGCTGAATATTTGTATTCATGTTTGTCACTCAGCCACACTGGGCCCACGAGCAGCCTCGCAGCGCGTACGAGCATTTTCGTACCCAGTTCGACAGGCTACGTCCCAACGATGTGGTATGGGAGCCATACAGCATTCGATCCGTGCATACATGGGCAGGGTTGGGTTTGTCACCCTTGTGCACCCGCGACGAGGAGTACTGGCTCACCAAGGCGCCCCTTGTCTTCGACATCTACGTCGAAGAGTACTCACCGCACCACGTCATGCGGCAGTTTGGCCGTCACCAGGCATTCCCGGTCGTCCCCATCCGTACCGTCCCCTTGCAAGTCCACAGGTACACTTGCAAAGTTATAGTTTGAGCAACCTTCAGTTCAGTTTCACTTACATTTGCCGTGGTATGAATGCAGGTACACGCGGAAAGGCCAGCCAGCTGGCAACCTCTGGGCGGACCGCTTGGCCTCTTACGTGGCAACATGGGCCCAAGCGCTACAGGACGTCGTTGATGAGGCGCGTCCCCACACCGAGGGGAACTTCAGGGAGTACCTACGGTGGTACGTGCCACGTACTCGGACACGTGTCACGTACACCCCTGAGGATGTCCGGGCCCATGCCGCATCGACAACGGAGACATACCCGGTGCATTGGGACGAGGACGCCGCTTTAGCAGTAAGTAACTTTTTCAAGTCCGTACTCCATATTGAATGAACATAACCATATACTTCAATTGTTCACTTTTGTTCGTTTCCGCAGACAGATATCATTTATGACGTAAATAGGGATGCAACTGCTGCCATGGAACGCGTCCGGCAAGGGCATCACCTAAGTGCGTCGGATGTTGCGAGCTTCATTAGACGGGTTTTCGACAAGACGACGTGCGCCTTGAAGCTCACCTCCTGCCGATCTAGCACAGATGTAGCAGGGCCGCCTCCCAAGACAAGTGGTGTACACGCCGAGTCGTCTCGGCCGTCTGACGTGCACCGACGTTCTTCTGCTTCGGCACCCACACGACCCCTTCTATCACGTCCTGGAGGGTCCGAGCAACATGGTACGAATTATACTTTTGAATAATATTGACCAATATCCTTTACTTATTGTTATTAAACATTCATTAGGTCCGTCTGCACAAGTCTCGACGCAGCCTCGTAGATCGAGCCCTGTGCGTCCACAGTCAGGTACTCCGGGAACTCTTCTTCCTACTTTCTAATACTTTCGGCAGAATAAGTTAGAACTGTGCTCAGGTTACTTCGGTGACGAGGCCGGTCCGTCTTCGGCGGCCCCACGCCCTACCCCCCCCCCCCGCAACGTACTACAGCACGTCAGCGTGACCTTCTTCTGCTGCACCGTCGTACCACGCAGGTACAATGATACATTTTTTACTACTTTCAAAACCATATTGTTCGTATCTAACGTGATTATTTGTTCACAGGCCCCTCTAGCCAGTACACATGGACGCATGCCGAGCCTTCACAGTCCTCCTACCCTAGTCAGGGGGATGAGGCTGGCCCCGACACCGCATACGACATCGTCCGGGACTTCTTCGGGGGCACACCTGACTACGACGTCCTTCAGCGGTCCCAGGTTTCCAGTGCACCGCTTCGGACACAGCCCACGCACGACGAGCCCTCGACACCGGTGGTCTCTACTAGTCCTACCAGACACGTCGGCCCACCCGACCCCCTCACCTACTCCAGGGGTCACGTGAGGGTTAACCAGCGGCATCGGGACCACGATGGGGCGCACGGGCGACGGCAACGAGGGAGGCATGAGTAGCATTTTACATTTTATGTAACTAACATATGCATATTCGCTTCGTGATGTACTCCTATGTAGTAAGACACGTTCACTTTGTATGGTCGACTTAGCATTTCGTAAATGCATTTCATATTCAGACACGTTCAATGAAGAAGTGACCACAGCACTAAACTTTAACCATGACTTGACAACACATGCCTCCTGCCGCAGGCTTTAAACAAGATGTGCCAACACTACCCAGATTTTTCAAATCAGTGACAACACGGGTACCAATAAACATGGAATCTCTGACTATGGGTAATGACAAAACTTTTCCATTCTTCAAGATGGAATCCGATGCTCCTCCTAGCAGCTACGCCCATGCCCTCATTCCTTTCTTCAAGAGCGAATCCAATGCTCCTGCCTCCCCCAACTATAAATAGCCGAACCTCCTTACGGTGAAGCATCGCTCATTTCTCATATCTCTCAAGTGCAATGTCTTCCTCAGCTCCATCGAGCCCACCAAAGAAACATTGGGGGACTACCGTACCTGAAGGTCTCGAACCACCAATGTACTTCTGTGGTGACCTTTGTAAGCTCCGCGAGTCGCATGACATCTCATACACCTATGGACTGCATTTCTTCATGTGTGCCAACTACGAGTATGACAAGTCTCGCCATGCAACAATTGGTTATCGACCGGTATGGTAACAGATATCCGCCTCATCTCTTCCGATTACGCACCCTCTTTTACTAACCGCTCATCTTGTTCCATTTGTTCAGTCCCCTCCACCGCTCTGTGATTTTATTCAGTGGCTCGACAATGAGCAAAATGACTCACAGAAGTTGTGGGTCGACATGAACATGAGGTGGAGAAGGGAAGCCTACGCACGTCGCGAGTACGAACAACAGCAAGAGGAGCTTCGCCTCAAGCGGGAGGAAGAAGAGCGTATGAGGAAGGCGGCCCACGATCGTACCGTGGCTCAGGCTCGAGAGGCTGAGAGGGAAAGGAAGCGAGAGAGAGCCCGCCGTGCTAAGGCGGCAGGTCCCGATGTCCTCCGAAAGGGAAAGTATCCTAGATACACGCAGTAGAGAGTACATAATGTAACCCGACATACGTTCCTTCCCTAAGGCATGTTATGATTAGGATCGGCGCACTAATAAGTAGGTCTTAGTGCGAACCGTACATGCCACCTTTGTTTCCTCATCGTATCGTCGCAGTTACAGTGTATTGATATGTTTTCACCATGTGCTCAATACTATGTTTGTCCTCGTTCCCACCCCATACCCACGTAAAATGCTGCAACTACTAATTATTGATTTTTTTCTCCCGTTATTACATAACCTACTCCAAATTTAATTTCTTAATTTCCTTAGACCCCTTCCTTTTTTATTTCTTTAATTACAAAAATAATACATTTTTAGAGGATAAAATAGAAAAAAAATAATTTTACAGGAAAAAAAATAGCCCTAACCGCCATCTGAGAGGGCGGCTAGGGCTAACCGCCCCCCTCAGGGCCTAACCGCCCCCTGAGAGGGCGGTTACCCCCTCTTGCCACCCTCTGAGGGGGCGGTTAGGCCTACCGCCCTCTCAGGGGGCGGTTAGGACCCCTAACCGCCCTCTCAGAGGGCTGCGGGCGCCTAGTTCTATAAATATTTTCCCCGGTAATCTATTTATTTAAATTTTAACTAAAAAAAATATAGAAATAAAAAAAACTCAACTTAGAAGTGTGTAACAAGCCTGAAATCTTTATCAGCCCATGGGCCTAGGGTTCCTCACAGGAACGACACCACAACGCCTGGCCCGTCAGAGCCCAGCGTCTCGAAGCTTTAATTAAAGCTCGCCTCCGCACAAGGAAACGGAGCCCTAACCTCCGCGAAGGAACCCGCTGCCGCCGCCGCCGTTGTTTGCTCCACGCCTTCGCCCCGCCGCTCCTTCCATTTGCGGTGATCTCCACCTTCAACCTCGATTTCCCCCTGCGGTTTTGATCTTTTCCGCGCCACCGTGGTCTGGTCTTGCCATTTGCTGCTCTTCTTCTTCTTCTCGTGACTCTCGATTCATCGTCGCGGAACTGGAGTTCTTTCGGTTTGTTTCTTCTTGCTGCAAAGCATGCATGATCTCTGGACGGCTGGCTGTGCCTGGATTTTCCTTCCAAGAAATTATCTAGATTTGGTCCACTCTGCTAATCTTTTCCGTATTACCAAAAGGGGCTTTCTGGATTGGTTTCTTCTCAGGTTACACTGGCCGGTGATGACAGCTTATGGCATGAGCCTCGGTAACAATTTTGCGCTTCGGGTAAGCCATTTTACCCGAGTTACTGACGGCCAAGATTAATGTGCCAAAATGCTAATCTGAGGCCAACTGATTAGCCTTTAATTTACCTCCTGTTGATCTGAACGTACGATGAATGGATCTGTATCACCTGCAGCGTCGGGGTCCATGGTTCGCTCTTCCATGACGGATCGGCTCCTCTCAATAAAAACCAGTGAAACCCTTATGTTCTAATGCTACATTGGCAATGCCAATTGTACGGTGCAAACAACTTACCATGCATGAAAAAAATGGCGAGCAGACCGTCAATAGTTATAAAACCATCAGAAATTTGTACTAACATGTGGGGATTTGAACAATGTTTGGGCATCCTGTACGATCGGGCGACGGGTGTTCCATTGCAAGAAACATATTATAACCAAATATTTTTAAGCCTCAACAGTGGATACTATCTTTAAGATACTATGAGTCTGTTGGATGTTCTAATAGGGTTTTTAGAGCTACATCGTTTAAGTAGGATGATGATTAACAAACTGTCGTTATGGGTGCTTGAAGAGATTGATGTTATCAGAAGAAAGTTTTGATGGGCTGGCGGCGATGTTTTAGTCCGTGGTAAGTATATTGTGGTCGGTGAATTGTTTGTCAACTCGACGACATATGATGGATTTGACATTGCTGATCTAAAATTAACTGGTTTCGCTCTTCGTCTGTGCTGACTTTGGTTGCAACGGACAGATGATGATTGAGCATGGTTTGCCCTGCAAATCAAGGTGGATCTGAAGATTCAAGCCATCTTCAATACCTATGTTCAGATCAGATCAACGTTGGCAACAAGGAGCGCACCTTGTTCTGGACTGATAACTGGTTGGATAGGCGATCAATTGCAAAGTGCACATCAGCCTTAGTGGTCTCAGCTGGGCCATGGATCAGAAAGACACAGACGGTGGCGCAAGCAATGCTGAACCATCAATGGAATCAGGGATATCAATGGGCCATGTCTGTCTAGCCACTGGTAGAGTATGTTCATCTCTGGGATCTTATCTACTGTTGAGCTACAGTGCGATCTAGAGGATGCCTTCATTTGACGCTTGACATCGGACGGATAGTACATGACCAAATTTGCGTACTTCATGCTACATCAGGGCTATGTGTTCTTTTATGGGGCGAATTTGATTTGGAGGAGCTGAGCACCGCTTAAGATTAAATTCTTCATCTGGTTGGCTTTTTGTCACCGATTGTGGACCGCAGATCATCAGTTGAGACATGGCCTTGATGCACAGGCTACTTGCACCTTGTGCGACCAAGAGCTGGAATCTAGCGATCACATCTTCGTCTCCTACCCCTACACCAAGCAAGTGTGGTGGGTGATATACTCCGCTCTCAACATCATCCTACCTAATGCGTAGGTGGTCACATTGCAGTATTGGTGGCTTCAATCTCGTGTTCATCTCCCACGGCTGAAGAAGAAAGACGTCGACACTTTGATCATGTTGATCGTATGGCACGTATGGAAAGAGCGAAACACCTGGGTCTTCAATCGGCAAACATCGCAAGTCCATCAGTTGCTCTCAAAGATTAGGCAGGAGGTAGATCTTTGAGCCCTGGCCGGTGCTTCGGCCCTCAGTTGTCAATATTTGGAGTAGTACGATTCCTATTCGGTGGGTTGTTTCGTCTCGTGTAAATTTGTTTATGTGAGGTGTGTGCGTGAGTGCGGCGACACTCCGTGTTGTAATATTTCAAACTCTTTACTTCTTCTCTAATACAAAGGTACACAGTTCTCCTGCGTATTCGAGAAAAAAAAAGTAGGCTGAGATGAGTCATATGTGTTAAAAATAAGAATGTTTTGTTGACTGAATTCTCAGCTAAGATGAGGCTTTATATTTGCATCTACTAATGCAGGCGAGAACAGTGGATGCAGATAACCAATCACACTTCTTTTTAAGATTATATGTATCCACCGAGCTAGACTAGAGGGAATTCTGGCAACCAAACACACCCTATTTGAACGCACACCATTGCATACACTAAGGTTGTATTTGGTTCCCCAGAACGATGTTTTGTAGTAGAGCTGCATCATATAAGTAGGCTGAGCGAAGTCATATATATTGGAATGAAGAGCGTTTAGCTGGTTGTATCTGGCTGGACAGGTTGAGATGATTTTCTACTTGATTGACTGAATCTGAGACCGTATGAGCGGATAGAAGAGTTAAGATTATAATTGGTTACTTGTATAAAGATAATTTTATAACATTGATAAGTGGATGTGTCTATATAAGCAGATACAGAGCTTGCATCTATAGGACAAGACTACGGAGTAAAGCTCGAATTGAACTTCACTTTTCGAGCCAAGATGACGCCGATATTTGCACCTGTCGGGTGAGTCTGCAACAGTGAATATATGCAACCAAATTAACTTCTTTTTAGGATTTTACGCATCCACTGAACCAGGATGTGGGAGATTCGGGGAACTAAACACACCCTAAGGCACACTGAAAAGATTGAGCCTCGGGTTCCGCAAATAACATGCATATCACCCTCACTTTGAAACACCTAGGGTGTGTTTAGTTCCCCTAATGAGGTTTTATAGAGCTACATCGTATATGCAAGTTGAAAAGAAGCAGACTAAGCGGAGTCATATTTGTTAAAAAAAAATATTTGGTTAGTTGTATCTGTCTGGACAGGCTGAACTGAGTTTCTATTTTGTTAACTAAATTTGAGGATATATGAGAAGTTAAATATGTTAAGATTATGTTTGATTGCCTGTATGAGAATGATTGTGGTGCCTCTATATATGTGGAGTGGTGTGCTTATCTCCATCATTGGTGCTTCAAGCTCACAGCGTGATTCCGAGCTGATGTCTCCTCTGTCTCACCTGTTCAGTTGTTCCTAAGAGCCGAAGGTCTAAATTTTTTAGATTGTCTTGTACAGAACTGATGTAAAAACGAACAAGGCGTGAGCTTCGGTGGCTAAGGTGCAATATCCATAGTTATACAACCTGCATCATTGGGATAGGAACAAGAAAATATCTCAGAATCTCTGCAAGGTTCATATGCAAACCGCAGAACAATTCAAGCTAAGGCTACTCCGATTCCATCACATTACGCAAACATCTATAGATCAAAACATGCCAGAGTTCAATCTGATACTGCTTTGTTCTGTCATGTTTTGTAATCTATAAATTGCATAATAAATGAAAGAGATAATAAATTGCAGAATAAATAAAAGAATGAAGTATTACAGAGGTAATAGGAATTGCAGAAAATATATATCACTATGCTATTCCTAAGAACCTACAGGTCCGAAATACATATTTACATAAGGTAAATACAACATAACATAAATTATAGTCTTAGGACTAAAACATAAAAACTAGAGGTTTTGTATTTTATTTACTTACTGGCGCACAATTGTATAAAAATTTGAGGATTTTATGCAAAATCACACGTCATTTTTATAATCCATTTCGGCCTGGTTTGGCCCAATCTGGCCCATTCTGGCTCGGTTTGATCGGCCCATGGCGCAGCCCATTGGCGGCTGAATAAAAAGGGCCAGGGAAGAGCGGTTAGGGTTAGGTTTATCCGTAGAGAGGCACAACAATTGTTTGGCGGGTGGTTTGACAGTTGATCAAATTAGTAACACAACTTATCCTTCCCCTATGCAATAACGCACGCGTTGAGCCACCGCTCGCCCAATCCACATCCACAAGTTCACCTGGTAGTGTCAAATGACTGGAACGCCCCCATGCCGTCCCCATGTTGCGAACACAAGATCAGATACAAATGGACCCATTCATCATTGACATGGATAAAACTGTGCGGCGCCGGGAAATCCTACCTCTGTTCTATTTTACTTATTGTTGAAGACATTGACACAGTCTTCAACAAACACGTTTGACTATTATTTTTGACAACTACTTTTTATTAAAAGTTAATAAAAATTAGATGATGTTAAAATATTTTTCATAATAAATTAATTATTATCATTTTTATATATCAAATTCTAATAATTTTATGTGTATTAGTGGTTAAAGTTTTTAAAATTTGACTATACACATTCTAGGATGATATCTATTTAATAACAGAGATAGTACCCTCGTCATCTATTGGATGAGATTATTGCATGAGACGTGGCGTCGTCCTTTTTGTTTCCTCTGCTTGCCTCACGCCCTCACCCGTAATCACGCGGGAAAAAATGAGATGAAAAATCATCAGCACCAACAACACGGAAAAAAATTCTGTGGGGGTGTGCTCCTCGTGCAGCACAACTCTCCTCGTGCAGCACGCCCCGGATGCTCGCCACGTGGCTGCAACAACGATCTCAAAGTACCGGACGAAGCCGAGAGAGCAAGCCGAGCGGGAGCCGCTTCCACCTCGCGCTGCTCGAGCCGGCTGCGCCATCCTCGCCGTCCGCCTCCGCTGCGCAAAACGTGTGGGTGTCACGGCATTATCGCGTCTCCTTGATGTACATATGCGTACAGTACTACTGCAATAGTAGTAGTATTAGTATAGTACTCGAGCAGTAAATTTTAGCTGCGATGAGATGATCCTTGTATTAGCGCCTTAGTGGGAACGAAGAGTATTTGTATATCTTTTCATTGTCCTTAAATTTATCGTGTCTTTTTGGAAGGCTACTAGATTGTATTTCATGATCATGAATCACGATGATGTACCTCCAGAGTCAAGATAAGATATTTCCCCCCCAATAATTTGAGATGTCCTATGCAAATGCTGTGATGGTGATGTTTTGGAATCTGCATGAGAAAAGACAGCCTTCTGATCCATGATTCGAAATACTAACCAAACATTAAACTCAAGAACTTGTACTAAGTCATGACATCTATATCACTCGAAGCCTCATGTTCTCAAACTCATCAACGTCACTCGACAGATTTGGCCAATGGCCACACAATGCAAGCACAAGCCAGCCGTTTTCCCGGGAAATCGGAAAGGAAAAAACTCTAGAATTTTGACTGCGAACACCGGCATAGAATGTAGGGATATAATATCGATTAAGAGGAAAAGTAAACTAGCTTGCATCACAAGCCGAGACCAACTAGATATAGCTATTTACACTGCAACATCATAACCATTTGGATAACTTCAGGCGATTACCCAATCCTCCCGCTTCAACATCCAGCATGAACCATGCATGCAGTCCGCTATCTTCCATCTGCCATCGTCGTCCAGCACCTGCAGGTAGACAAGGCCGAAAGCTTAATTAGAATTAAAAGTGGAGAGCGCAAGCGTTTGATTGTCCAAGTAAATCTGCACATAATCACTTTTTCTGGCTTCAAAAGAAAAGAATTATTAGTGCGCAAGTACTTCAACAAACAGCCTAACTGATGTAACTAAGCAGACCTTCGGCTTCAACATTCGAAATTGCATGTTACAGTGTATTACAGAACATATTTGATTGATGAGTCAATAGATGTATAATGGAGATCAATAGCAACTCAAGGGACAAATGCCAATGGTAAGTATCTGATTATGAATCCGAACATATCATCAGAAAGTTCAACCGGATGTGCAGACCCAAGAAGGCCTGAAATCCCTAACAGAAAGCTAAAATATCGGTACAAGCCTTACTATCACTATACTAGTGCCCAGAGAATCCTGCAATTGTGAAACCAGTTTAAAGAGCGCCAGCTGCTAACAGCTTCCACAATGCACACCAAGGGCAAGTGAGTAAGAACATTGGGCAAAACAAAAAAACTGGGCATACAATACGAGGTAGGAAAAGGAGCAATGCTGGGCATTACTGTAAGTAAGCTGCATATTAAAGTTACTCTAAAAGTGCCTCTTTATCCAGTAGCCAACTGCGTGAGGCATGCCCATAGTATAAGCAAGGAGAATAAAGAAAGAAAATCACCTTGCCTCATTCACAGGCTATTTTGGTATCAAAACTGCTCAGACAAATTGCAAATGATTGAAATGCTGATATTGGATAACGGTAATCCATGGTGAACAAGTCCTTTCCAATCTTTCCAAACTGGAGAATCACATTGTCTTGCTCCTGGTTACCTGGCCCAATTTCATCTGAAGCCACCAACTGAAAATTTTTCACCGAGGCAACTGTGACCCGCCCTTGGAAATTGAGACACCAACACTGCAGTTGTTCATGCCACCTAGGAGACTTGTTCTTCAACACCAGCCTCTCTTCCTTCTCAGTGGATGATTGTGAAGTTGAACTGTCTATCCGAGCTGATTTAGATCTGAAGAATGGAATTGATGGGAAAGAGTCAAGGCTGCTAAGAGGAAATTCAGTCGGTGTTGGAGCTTTCCCTCCTTCCTCAACAGCTGATGCGGGGATGGAATCCATAACACAGTTCATCCTTCTTGGACCTCTGCAACAAGCAAGCAACAGGACCGTTAGTGATAGTCTTCTCACGTGTGGTATATAAAAGCAACCAAATCTAGTTTTACTAAGCTGTGTCAATCATATAAAAAAGTTTCGCTTGTCAAAAGAGGTGATATGCCAGTTATCTTTTGCCCGTGCGTTGGCAAGGGTATGCCTACAATTTTATGGTTTTGGCCAAGACCTTTATATGGGTCCTAAATAAAGGAAACACGGGGGATTACCCTTGGTTCCAAATGCCAACTAAGTGACTAACATCTAATTACCTTGTAAAATTGTTTCATTCCAATAGTTTAATCAGTAAGGCTATGGACCCACCAAGGCACCTGCAATTATTACCACCAAAAATTCTTTCCACCCCAAATTCCCATACCAGGAGTTTGTTACTAGCCAAGGGTAGGTAGCTATGTTTACCAAAAAACCCAGATCAGATTTAATTTATTGGAACAAGACTGTCAATTGCCATACCTGGAGCCCAGAACATTCAGCTCGTACGAAATATGTGAAACTGGATAATTCCTAGCAGGAACTCTAGGAGAGACCTGGTTCAAACCAATCACACGTGCTGACCGACTCTTTGAAACCACAGCACCATTGTATGGGGGATGAGCATCATATACGGTAAACTTTGTTCCGAGAAAGTTTGATCTGTTCAATAAAGAGTTGGTTAGTTGAAAACTTTAATTTCATTGCAACTATATTTTGCTCAATAAAAGTAATTCATACAACTTAGTTTTAAAGTTAAAATAGTAATATAGATGAATGCAGAGGAAAAAAAGATGGATGCTTTTGAAGCGAATGCTCTTTATAAATAATATATTATTGATAGAAAAATGCATATAATTTGTTGTAATTAAAAAGAACAATTGATGTTAGGGGTTTGTGGGTACAAAATAAACACAAAAAAACGAATAGAACTTTCTTCAAGGGTCTTTTCCAAAGACTGGCAAGCAACAAAGAAAAAAAAAATTGCAGCTGACACTTTTACTCAAACAACCTGTAGTAGAACTAAAGGGCATTGCTTACTTTAAAAGAAGCAAATTCTATTTGCTTCTTCAAGCGTATTATTTAAATAGAACAAAAGGGCATTGCTTATATTTTGCTCAAAGGGCATTGACAAAGAAAGAAAAAAATAGAACTTTCTTCAAGCGTATTATTTTAAAAGAAGCTAGCACAAATTATAGCTTTACTGTATTCAGACATCACATCTTGAAAGATGACCTTAGCCTGCCAATATAGGTGCTGCTTCCCTTCGACATATCACTCCGATCAAGAGAAATTAGGTAGTCTGTGCATGTGGGTTTTCGGCATTTGCGTGCAGCAAGTAAGAATTTTCCATCATCAGCCAGTGCTGCAAAAGAATTATTCCAAAAATAGTAAGCACACATCCATTCATGTCAGTACAGATATAGATGCTTTACCCTGTAAGATGATGGACAAAATCATACCTTCTGTGAGTCCAAGAAACAGATAGTAGATCTGAGTAGTCCGGTTCCTCCTGATGAAACATTTAAGAGTGTCATCCCTTGGGCCAGGCTGCATGTCATGAAGATAACAGTACAATTACTATACAGTTCAAAACAAAAAATGTTAACAAACTTTAATTGTTAGCAGATTCACAGAAGTGCGAAGAATTCTTACAGAAACGACAAAAGAAATATACTTCTAAACTGGAATTTCATGCTAAACTTGTCAAATACCACATTAAAAGGGAAAAGGACTATCTGGTAGCATTTATTTATCTGGTTTCTCACATTTTCTAGGTACATACTCTGTTATGACCGAGTTTGTTTTCTCAACAACCTTCTATAGCCTCAGAAGTATGATTATGCAACCATAAAACATTACAAGGTTTCCACTCTGCTTTGTTCAGGTCGGGGTTGGGGCAGATTTTGCACCCGTGGAACTGGCGGGGCGAGGACCCGATATTGGTTCAGGGCGGGGGCGGGGGGCATTCTTTCCCTATTGGGGCCTGAAGCACTATGTTGGATCTGTTTATGGCCCATTCCTAGGGCACTCCATAAAGGCCCATATCCTTCCTATGAAATCCATCACCATCGGAGATTTTTTTTATTGTCCGTTTTGAAATATTGCAAATCTAGACTTATGTTGCCCGTTGGAAGGGCAACAAGTCGTTAGAAGGGCGACAACATGTCACCCTTCCAACGGGCGATAGGAGCTGTCAGTGGCCTTCCAATGGTTGACTTGTCCATGGTGGCATCCACGTCGAATGCCACCGACCTATCACCCTTCCAATGGTAGACATGTTGTGGTATAAAGCAGCACGGCCGGCCTCCTACGGGTTATTGTGCTCATTTTTTGTTTTCATCACACGCAAGGAGAGAGAGGGAGAGGAGAGGGGAGGGAGAGGAAAGCGACGAAGCCCTACCGGAATCTATCTTTGGTGAAGTTAAATATTTTTATCTTATTAATTTTTTACAAACCAATTAGGTTAGCCACCAAAACTAGTAAGATCTAGGATTCTGTGGGCACCACCTTCAGCCGTGGATAGAGCATTAGGACAACACGGTAGATGATGTGCTTGATGAGGACCGGCCGCACTGTGAGGAGGCATTCACGGAGTACCTCGCATGGTTTCTACCTCGTATACGAACCCGAGTGATGTACACATCGTCCGAGGTGCCAACTCACACGGCGCACATAAGGGACATTTACCCGGTGTACAGGGACCAGGCTCGGTCGTTAGCGATACGTTTCTTCAACAAAAACAATAGTTGTGCCCTTAATTTAACTATCAAAGAACTACGTTCATCTTACGTAACATTTTTTTCCCTAAGCGACTAGACAGTGGAGGCTGGTACTAACGTCGAGCGGCTAGACAGTGGGATAGATATCCCTGTCTCCAAGACACGTGGGGCATTCCATAGAATCTAAGAAAGTGCAGAAGATCATGAAGATGTCCAGTTGTAGGTCCATTGAGGACGTTGCTTATCGACCCCATGTTGCTCGACCGGCTCAGACGCCTCATGTTCAGCCCCCTCGTACCCCACTACGAGAGTCCTTGCTGCTTTGAGTTCACACCTCTCAGCGACGTTCACGACTACAGCTCCCCCTGAAAGTGCATCTAGCCCTTATGTGTGGCTCCGGTAATTAATGACAATACCTATGGATTAACAATGGTGTTGAGTTTGTTAGTAGGTTGTTCCACAAGCAATACATTGAGAGATATGCATGAGCTCTAGGTGTATGGGGAGATTGAAAATGAATCAAAATGAATGAGTTCTAGGTGATGCTCACAAGGAGAAGGAAAAACTCAATAAGATTGACAATAAACTTGAAGACTAAGTTACTTGTGTAGATCAAGTAACTAAAGGTATGGCATTGTCAATAGAATTTTATGGACTAACCCATGTGTTTTGTGCTTGAAAATGAGATGGAGTTAGGATCTATAAGAAGGCATCAATTAAATTGAAATCATATATGCCAAGAGTGAAGACCAAGAGTGGACTCCGTATTTGATAAAATGAATTCCTTGAAGATGTCGAATACAAAATGGTTTTCTATAGCAAGACAGTGAAGGGCAAACAAGACTCGGCTGCGATGGACCAACCGTGGTGAAGGGCAAGCAAATGGCTTAGCGCCGAAGGACCAAGGTGGTGGTGAAGAGTGAGTGAAGACTTTGCGCTAATGGACCGTGTGAGGTCATGGGAAGCTATGAGTGATTCACATCAATCATATGAAGAATCAAGAAAAGATGGAGTGAAGAATATATGAAAGTTGGCAACCCTCAAAGTTTGAATGAAAGAAACGGCACTTGAAAGTAATTCAAAGGCTCAAAGTGGTTCAAATGAGTTCTATCTTTGAATTTGAGTATAGGTATGCCGCACTATTAAGAGGGATGCAATGGGAGTTAATTGTCGTCTCTGAGTGCTCAAGAGTTTCTAACCAAACCTATGCGAGAGTTTTTTTTAGAAATCCGGAGCGAAAAGTGTGGAAGTGTCTGAATTGGGTTTTGGAGTGTTCCTAATTTGATCCTATGTGTTTTAAGCCACGAATTCAGTTGGATGTGTAGCCCTCTGAATAAGCTTTTCATAGAGCCCAAAATCGTCGAAATCAGACTCCGGGGTCAAAAGTTATCGCCGTTTTTCAATGGGTAGTTTTGCTGAATCCGGATACTCCGGATTAACTCGGATTCTCCGAGTTGTCTGGAGTCTCCGGGTGAGGTTCTGAGGAGAGGTCTCGGTTTGGGCCTTTTCAGTTGACCCGGATACTCCGTGTGAGGTTCCGAGTCTGAGTGCTCGATTTTGCCTTCTTTAGCCTACCCGGATACTCCGGGTTGACTCGGAGACTCCGAGTCAGTACAAAAAATGCTGTAACGGCTAGTTTTTTGAAGTGAGCTATAAATAGCCCCTCACCCCTATCCTTTGGGGCGGCTGTAAAGGTACGAAAGAAACACATTTTAGAGTTAAAAAAACTCCTCCCCACTCTATTTTAGTGAGAGATTTGAGAAGAAGAGTGAGTTGGGTTGAGAGATTGAAAGATTTAGTGCAAGTGAGCTAAAATCTATTCTTGAGTATTTGAGTTCATCGGCAAGAAGTTTGATTGCGTTTGTTACTCTTGGAGCTTTGAGCTCCTAGCCGGCTAGGTGTTGCCCGGCGAGCTCCCGCGCGTGTGGTGAGCTGCGGGAAAGTTTGTGAAGGTCAATCTCGCCTTCGAAAGGGAAGAGATAAAGCTAATGGATCGAGGAAAGCGGTTGAAAGAAACCCGGCTCGTTGGAGTTTCCTCAACGGAGACGTAGGATTCATGATGGTGAATCCGAATTTCAGGAAATAAATTCTTGTGTCTCCACTTTAGTTTGCTTACGTTTGAGTTCTTGCTCAATATTTGTGCGTATTACTCGATCTACTCGTTTGTGTGTTTTTGATTGTAAGCTCTTCGTGGATCTACTTGTAATCATCACTTGGAACACACGACATCACTTGGTTTGAGCTAGAACTCTTTAAGCGTATTTTAAATTCAGTTTCGAGCTCAGTTCTGTACAGAACTCGGAGAATCCAGAACTGTACAACTCGGAGACTCCGGGTGACTCGGAGTATCTGGTGAACAGTATTTTCAGCCTCGTGAACAGGCTTTCAACCCTTTTTCAATTAGTGTTTTCTTGCATATTTTTTGCTAGAATTGAGTAATTCTTGTCACGCTAGGATTGTAACTTTCACATTTATTTAGGGTAATTGTGCACTAGTTGAGCCTAGCACATTTAGGTTTTTCACTTGTGAAAAAAACCGTTAGTTTATATTCCGCTGCAAGTTTAGACCAACAGTAAAAGTGGACGAATTTTTAGAAAAACGTATATTCACCCCCCTCTAGACGATATCATTGTCCTTTCACCCCCACCACTATGTCACGCACACTAAGCACTATGTCGGTAGCTCCTCTAGGCCGTCTTACATTGCACCCGGTGAGCACTACGACAACAGCTCTTTCAGACCGTCTTACATAGCTCCTGGTGAGGCCGTCTTACACTGACCTCTGTCAAGAATACATTATAAACTTCATCACTTTCGCATTCATGCTAACATGTTTTGTTCCGTAAACCACTTGCAGAGTTCGCGAATTACAATGACATCATGGCGTCGACGGAGTACCTGGAGCAGGTCATCAGGGAGAGTACCACAAAAACCTCGACTGGCTTTGGCACCTTCCTCGGCTCAGGTCATACAAAAGATGAGATCAGGCTCTTCCAGCTTAGCGACGCTCCTCCCGTAGGCACGCAACAGACCTAGGAGGAGTACGCGATGCAAGCTCCCAGTGGCCGGCCTTCGTGGACAGTTGTCCCGCTCGACCTGTTCACGTACTCAGCAGACCACGTGAGAGCACGAGGTCGCAAGGTGCCACGACCTTATGAGCATAGGGGGGTTGCCCCTAAGCAGAGACATATTTAGAGAGTAGTTTATAGACTACGTTGTATGTATCATATATTATGTATATGTTATTCTACTGTGTTACTATCTTACATCCGATTTATTATCCTGGCTTCATTCCTTCGTCAACATCGCGAGATAGGACTCCAACCACCCGTTCTGTTAGCATTGCGATATCAAATATCTTAAAAACAATCCATTCTAAAAATATATCAGAATTTTTTTTTTAAAACCAATCCTAATCGCATTGAAAAAATACAACCACTTATCGGCCCTTTAGTGGGCGACATGTACCGTTGTGCCTGTCCATGTTGGCACGCCACGTTGACCTATCGCCCTTCTAAAGGGCAAGACGAGTCTAGATTTGCAATTTTTCAAAACAGGTACATATATTTGCAATTTTTTAATTTAAAAAATATTAAATAGAAATTCCCTTTCCTTTCCCATAGGCGCTGCCATGAATGGAGCGGAGGATGACTAGATGAGTCGAGTGCGTGTGTGCGACTACCTAGGCGAGCCGTGAGTGGGAGGGAGGACCGGACGAGGCGTTGGCTTCCAAGCTCCACCCGCACAACGTGGCCGCCCTCCATCGCCTCTCTCTCTCTCTCTCTCTCTCTCTCTCTCTCTCTCTCTCTCTCTCTCTCTCTCTCTCTCTCTCGGTTGTAGCCTCGCCCCTTTCCTGTCTTCATTGTTCTCATTCCCATAGGGTGACATGGATTAGAGATCCAACATAGTGTTTCTATGTGCGATGTATACTCTTAATCTCCTATCTCGGACCAATTTGTTTCGGATTTGGAGCAGCAAAGCTTGAGAGTTCTTTTCTTCGAGAAGGGTTGGATCTGAAGCTACTTCCTTTCTGCTACTCTTGACCCTGTGGCGCCCCGGCGGAGTCAGGGTTGGGGGGCAGTTTCACCCCGATCTACGATTCGAGGGTGGGGTGGGGTCTGACACGGGGGTCTGCACACCCCAACCCTGCCCCGTTGCCATCCCTACTCCTGTGAAATGGATAGTCCATTTCTTTAGAGTGTAATCACAGAAATCTAAAAACTTTAGCAATAATTCAACAGTAGGCACAATACAGCACCCATTTTCCGCTATCCTAAACCACTCGACTAAACTTATTCGCGCAAATACAAACCGGAATAGCTTGATGAGTAATCTTGAAACATGATCTTAAACATCAACATTACAATAGAACAATTGAACAACACAACAGTAGCAACGGCAATTAACATCTAGCAGCGTCGCAACCAAGATGATAAAAAAGCGCGAACCTGCTTGAGCGAGATCGGGAACGTGAGTTTCCCGGACGCCTCCGGGACACGTACGATCTCCTTCATGACGCCCCTCCAGGCCCGGCAGACGCCCGCGCACGCCACCACGTCCCTGCGGGCCGGCCACCGGCTCTCGGACGCCTCGATCTTTACCAGCACCTCCCGCAGGAGCTCGGAGGGCAGCCGTGCCCAGCAGCTCTGCTGCAGCGCCTCATCGGATGACCCCACGGCCGCTTCCCGCGGCGTGTTCCCAGACCGGCGAGACCGGGACCGCAGGCTGTGCCGGGAGATGCTCCCGAACTCGTCCCTCATCTCCTGAATCAGGCTCCTGAAAGACATCCCCTTGTTCCACTCTCCCTCACCAAATCAGCTCCAAGAATCTGTTTGTGGAGGCACCAATCCAGGCTCCCGCCAGCTGACAGCACCAAATCTCACATCTGTGATCAACAATAATGGCAAATCTTGTTACATACATAACGCCACCATTTGAATCAAATCTTCAGAAATAAAAGGGGAATGAATCCTACAAATAAAAGGGGAATGAATTAACCCAGCAAGGCACCGATTTGAGCAATTCCTCGTCTTGACCGCCGCAACACGTAAGAAACACCGGGGTACCAGAATCCAGCCCAAGAAAGCACTGGATGGAGCAAGAGGCACCCGAATTCGATTCGCCCAAGAAACCGCCGGCAGCAAGAAACCACACAGCACCCCCTTCCCTCGAAATTGGCCTGAAAAGGCACCGAATTGAGCCGCAGATAATTTTCCAGAGATTATTGGTTTGTGGAGACGAAGGAAGAGAAGAAGAAGCAAGAAATCCAACCAAAGGAATAACAAGGGGATACCTTTCGTGGATTGGAACCGAAGAGTAGGTGCCTGGGAATTTTTAGGTGGGGAAGAATAGCGATAAGCGGTAGCAGTGTAGGACAAGTGGGAAGAAATGACAATTTTTTATGGATGGGGAAATGGTATTGGGGAACTGACGGGGAAGAAATGACAAATTGTTTGAGTGGCTGAAAAGGATGGGCATGCATCCATATACTACCAACCGGTCTATCCATCCATTCATTCCAGGCCCCTGTCATTCACATCCAATCAATTAACTAATCAAACATTAATAAACTATTAAATGTGTGCATGAGTGCAGTTGATTGCCCTTGCCCAAAGGGAATTAGGAGCAAGGACACACTGGTGTGGAGGACAAACAATCAAATGGATGGATACTTCAGCATGACACTCTGTCCCATGTCACTGTCACACTCATCAGAGATGTATGTTTGTCAGGAAGGCCATGGAATGAATCATCACCACCATCTTGCGCCAATCTTGCCCTAATTAGCCTCGGGTTTGGAGTGCTTGACACTTGACTGTCCCTCCCTGTGTCCCCAAGGGAGTGTGATTAAAGCACAAGAAAAGAAGGAGAAGTTTCTCTTGCACTCCTTGTCAGTTAGGCAGTGTAAGGGAAGTGTTACGGTCATCCAGCTGCATCATCTGGACCTGATGAACACAAACAGTTCTGTTTATGCTGCATCATTTACACGACGCGCCTGATGAGGGAATGGGCACTTTCTTCTGAATGGTCAGGTGAAAGCCACAGATTCTTAATTATCCTTTTCTTCTTCTGGATTTTAATCTCTTCTTCTTTTGGACTTTTTACCATGGCTTGCCTTGAAGCTATCCTAGTGCGGTGCCTGCTGCTCTGTGCCCCGCACCAAACAACGGGGAGTGGAGCAGCATGAGCATAGTGATCATTAAGGCCACAAGACAGTTGTAGTATTTGTTAACCTTTACGAGTTGCCCCTACAGCAGCTAAGGTCTAAATGATCGAACAAGCTAATCATTCATAAACACCCGTGAACGCTTCCTCGAGAAGTTAAAGATTAGTAGTTAATCGATAGTAGCGGGGCTCAAAAATGGCTTTTAGTCACGACACCGCGCTAAACCATCTGACTTGCCCAGCGAACATGAATATTGTACATCAGGCATAGAGCGCAGTGCAGAACTACAGATAGGTCATAGGTCACAGGATCAGATCATACCCACTTGTGCATTTCCGGTGCTCTGCTGGCTCATGGGATCAAGAATTTGCTGTGGGCATGTGACTGTTGTAGGACAAGAGAAGATGGACCAGTGTAGCCGCAGTACACAGCAGCCACAGCCAGCCAGCCAGCCATCGCTGCCTTGTCCGGCCTGCGATTGCGGGCGCCGGCGGTGAGGACCATGACAGCATTGTCGAATCCAACTAATCAATGGTGCCCGCTCCCAGCTGGGAATAGGAGAGTACTCGCAACGGTGTCAGAAACCTGACAGTGCGGGCAGGGGAATATTATGGCTCTGTGCTGTGCCTCAGGACTCCTAACCAGCCTGACTCGTAGCAGTAAAATGAAGCAGCAGCAGCCGTGAAAAAAGAAAAACAGGATAGTCGTCAGGTGAGAACGTAGGAGGAAAGAAGAAAACTGCGTCCTGATTTTGTCAATCTGGCGCACAACAGGTAGGCAGTAGTACTTGTCACGGCTGAAATGGAGACGACACCGAAAGTTTCGGCGAATGGAATGGACGATGATGCATCAGATTATCAGATCTGGTGTAGAATCGCCTTTGTCTCCTTGCAGCGAAAGAAATGGAGTCATCTTGACCTATGCTAGCCCCGGAGGTCGCAGCGGCCAAGCTGGCAGTATGTTTTAGTACAGCCTATGTGCTCGGTCCCCGGGCCCACCTGTCCGCGTCCTGGCTCACGAATTAGTCCGAAATTTTCCTTTCCTCTGAACATGCAAAGGCACAATGTATTTGCTTCTCTTCAGGCAATATTTTCCAATCTCAACTTTCATGTACTTTCAGCTCTATTGCCAGAAACTTTTAATGTCAAGAAACCAATGGCACGTGAAAAGGAAAACAAGTCTAGAAAAACAAAAGATAACTGCCGATCCACAACCGGGCTGGTTCAGTTCCGCAGTCCACAAAATCAAGGCCTGGCTGTATCGAGCAGCTCTGGTTCGCCATAGCCAGTCAATGCGGAAAATGGGCCGTTCCTCCCCCTCCCGGCCTCTCCCTCCGAATTATATATACATATTGTATATCCCTTAGACGCAACGCAATTCATCTCTATGCACATTTCTAGTTACGATCCTAAAGTAATATAGTTATGATTCATAAGATTGATCAGTTACTATAAATGGTCATAACTCGATACCTTCTCTGGTCGTAATTATGTACTTTTTATCATATGATCGTAACTTGTTCATCTCTACGCACACCCTCAGTTAAGATCCTAAAAGCATTATAATTGTGATCCAAAATATATGTCAGTTACTACAAATATATATGATCGTAACTCGATATCTGACTATTTTATTAATCGTAACTTAAGGGTGGCGCAAAGGTGACTGCAATTATGCATAAACATAGAATATACACACACGCATATAACCGTTTCAAATTGCAACAATAGGCTACCATCGTTCGTTCATTGGCCGAGAGCAAGGTCTCACCTCATGAACGAGCGACATATTGTGGGCCCCGCTTGTCAAGTAATAAAAAACCCAGTGATGTGCCACGTGTTGATCGAGCAACACTTTGGTCTCGCCCAGTCAATGGGCAACAACAAGGTCTCACCTAATGAACAAGAGACACTTTGTTCTGGTCAAATTTAATTTTATTTGCGGCAAAATAGGCGTCTGTGCACCGCAATTTTTTTTGTTGTCGAATCGTCCAGTGCTATCAGATGTTTGTGCGATATTTTAGATACCTAGATTTTATGGAAACGAAAAGTTAAACATGGTGAATTTAATAGGAACTGCTACATACACAGATGATGGCATGTATGATACACGATCATTATAACCTAAACAAGTACTACGTATAAACCTAATATGCCTTAGGGAATGTAAACAACAGACATCTGGTCTACTAAGTGCAACATAGGTATTTTTCTTTCCTCGCCGCTTCCAGTCCTGCCTCACATGCTCGGCGTGCCCTCTCGCACTTCATCTCCCTCTCCGCCTCACGGGCCTCTGCCATCATGCAATTATGCTCCTTCCTTATCTTATATTGCTCCTCCTGAATGTGCTTGCACGTAGCCTCCCTTCTCTCTTTGGCTTCTATTTCATGGAAGCGTCTCCAAGCGGCGCGATGTTGAGTGTGAAGGAGGAACACATCTAGTTCCATCTGCTCAGTATCCAGCCACTGTAAGAAGTCACATAGTAGTGGCAACGACTACAATGAAGACCAAACTATTAAGTGGTAAATCTTAGTTGTTTTTGGAGTAGTTTCGTCAGAAGTTATTACCTGGTGGCGGGAGCTAATATTGATGCTTCCCTTGCGGTGGATCATATTCATAGTTGCGATATATGAAAAACTTCCTTTTGTAGGTGTAGGAAAACTCGGAGGACTTTATAACCCTACAAAGATCTCCACACCAGCTTATGGACACTTCGACCCCATTAGACGTAGTATCTGCCAAGTATTTCTTAAAGAAATGATTGGATGTTATTTTTGTTATAGTTGTGGAGGTTGAGGCTATTGGTTTGGTTGTACATGTGGTCATGATATCATCTATTTATACAACGAATTCATGTTGGTGCATGGACTAAGTTCCAAAAAATTGGCCATGGGAAAGCAATTGATTCTGCAATAAGGTGTGGTCATATAAATTGAAAATGCTACTTCTGAAAAGTCTACATCTGAAAAGGCTACGTCAGAAAATGTTATATCTGAAAATGCTACTTCTGAAAAAGCTAGGTCTAAAAAAGGTTGATCTGAAAAGGCTATTGATGAGAATGCTAATTCTGAAAAAGCTAGTTCTGAAAAGGCTAGGTCTGAAAATTGAGCACATGTTTTACTATCACGGTTGGATGTGTGAGGGTAACTCAAATTTGACGGTAATATTACGCCACAGTAAAATGATATATGCTGCTACAACACATCTATAAAAAGACTCATGTATCTAGAAACTAAAACCACGATAATCAATGGAGGGTAGGGATGGGAGGGGGCGAGGAATGTGGGGGGGGGGGGGGCAGCGGTGAGATGGGAGGGTTTGTTTGGTTCAACTGAGTATGATGAGCCTCTCTACAACTTCTCTTTGTAGGATAAGAGTAATTTTCGTCCTCCAAGTCACATAAGAATTTACAAGCACCCGAATGAGCCCTTGCCCAAATGCTCCTATGGCTATGATTATGTCGTTCAGATGTATGATGGGAGCATTCATGGGGGCGTTGATTCTTCTGATGCCATCTTGGTAGGGTGAGAATTATATCATCATGACTGTCAGTATTCTTTTTTGAAAACATTATACATTGTGACCTTCACATTTCTGCAGGCTTTCGATGACGACCCCGACAACTACCAGTACACGAGATGACTCGATCCTCCTGTTCTGCAGCATATCCAATATTACGTCCACCACCTGCGAGACCAAATCTTTGACTTGCAGAGAGAGGTGGAGAATATGCTAAGTCCTCCTGTAATACACTTGAAGGACCCTTCTGTATGCATCAATCCATGATACACCTGCCCGTGCCATAACAGGGATGCTCCTCCTCCACCTCATGCTCCTCCTCTCCTCCGTCAGTGTAATACGGTGCTGGAGATTATTAGGACTCAAGAGCCTCCTCGTAGTTCACTCTAAGTCAGTACGATTAGAACCACTATCAGGATAGCATTGTAATTTGTGTTTCGTCCCATTAATCTTCACCCTTTTACATTCCCTAAGGCATGTTAGACAAAACTCCGATATACCACTAGGGGTATCATATATGTCATTATATGTTATGTCGATGTATTTATTATGATTGTTATGGAATGATTGTGGTATGACTCGATGGTCCGAATAGAATCACAAAATAAAAATACGGTACATAAAGGATATTAAGACACTAACAATAACATAGTAGCATAAAGAAAGTAGTATGACACTGACATTAACATAGTACTATAACACCGATAATAATATAACACCATGAAACTAATAATAATATAGTAACCTATAGGTTACGTCCCCACTTGGAGATGACCCCCTGGTCGCATCTGCCCTCATGATCCTGTGCCTATACGCTCTCACCTGGTCAGCTGAGTACGTCAAAGGGTCTGGTGGAATGATAGTTCACCCAGGCTATCCAGCGGACGGTGGAGTGACATAGTCATGTTGGGAGGGTTATGTCCCTATAAGTGGCGCACTAGGTAGCTCTGACGGACCGAACTCATTACTCTGCCCATGCCTCAACCTCAACCTAGTGCAGCGTAACCATCTGCAAAGAAAAGTTTCCTTTAATTACACTTTTTTTTTACCAACAAGTGTAGTATGAGGAGTCGTGTACTACTGTACATACCTCAAGCGAATGCGCATGTTCCCTGTGCCATGAACCAAGACAAGTGCTCTGCGTATGCCTCCTCAACGTGCAGTCGATCCTCCTCCATGACATCCTCAGTAGCTTAGTCTTATTTATCAACCCACGTGTGCACAAGAGACACAAATTGCTCGTGCTATGAACCCCCTTACGCGTCAACTTGCAAAAACATAAGCACGTGAAAAAAGGGACAACAACATCTCCAATTAAAAGGTAATTACAACGTTACATACTTGTGTATGTTGATCGGTACCGTCCTAGTCAGCGCGAGCGTGAACGCTTGCAATTTCTCGAACTGCTGTATCACACGATGTGGTGAGTACTCTTCGACATAGATGTTGCAGACGAGGGTGCACCATGTGAGCGGTACTCTTGGTCCCATATGCACATCCCCAAAAGCCCAAGCGGAGTGCATTGAAGTACCTCCTCCTTCGTATACGACCTCCAGCGGACGTTGTTCACTGTTAGCTCATCGAACAGGTGAACGAAATTAGGGTACGTCCGGTGTGTCTGCACACTGGACAAAGTCAACTATGCAACCAAACTTAGTTAGAGAAACCAAATATGAAGTAATGAACAAATACGTACATAGTTCAAAGCTCTTACTCTATGTCTGCACCACAACGAGCCTATGGTTTGGTTGTCGACAGGGAACTAGTATGCGCTATGGTCCACAAGGGGCCTATTGACGGTGAAGCGCTCGTAAGACCACATTTGAAGTAACATGGGACACTTGGTAAGAATTGCGTTGTTGTCGGCCTTCGTCTAGGCATTGCACAGGCTGTGATACATCACAGCCAGCACAACAGAATCCCAATTGTATTGCAGGACCTCCCTTGGGTTGGTGTCCGCAATCTCTCTGGCGTAAGGGATCATGCTGCTCGAGACCGTGTTGATGTGGGTCTTGATGAACATGATCCTCCCGAACAACCACATGAGGTACGCCTCCAAGTGGCGAGAGACATCCTCATCGCCTGCCAGTGTGTGGAAGTTGTTCGCCTATCAAAGAAGAAACAATAACAAATGTGTTCATCATTTAGTGACGTAAAGGAGATGACAAAAAAGCACAATACAATCTTACCACAAATTGAATGAGAAACGCCTTCATCGGGTCATGCTTCTCGGACCCTAGAAAAGCCCTGAACGGGGCTAGGACATCCCTCCGTTCAACAACAAAGAAGCGTCCCAGTAACTCATCGTGCCACGCCACGCCCACGTCCCTCACTCCAACAGCTACACCCGTACAAGGCAGGCCCATCAGCAGGGAGATGTCCTCGAGCCTGGGCGCTATCTCACAGCATGGGAGGTGGAATATGTGTGTCTCGAGATGCCATCTATCGACAAGGGCTGTGAGCAAGGCCCTGTTGTAGCTGAACGAGTCCACTTCCACTAACTGACACAACAAAAGTAGCCGATACCGATAACAAGCCGTATAAAATATTACATTCAAATGGTACAAACCTTAGGATACAACACGTGTCAACCCTCATGAGCTCATCTAGCACATGATATCATAGTACCGGGAGCTCCTTAGCCTACACGGCGATGTGGTACGAATGGTACCTAACATCCAGTTGAGGTTAAGTAGCTCCAGTTGCGCCATACCTGCATGTTCACAAGTTATTTACAGTTTGATAAGCAAAATAAATAAACAGCAACAAGTAATTGTACAACATATAACATGAGATAATAGATTTTTGAAAGCCTACACAAATATGTTAACGAATCACAATTTACACATTACAACCTCAACCATAGTGACAGTCTCAATACTACAACAATAAACTTCAATGTTGTGCACACGAATATCCATCACATCATGAATTACAATATTAATCGAACTTGGAACACCAACAAGGACGAGGGCGTTTCCCATCTACAACTGAGCCACAAGTGCCTGCTTCCCCGAAGTTGACACTTAGAACACCAACAATGCATTTCTTGTATGTGTGCCATGTTCTGATGCACTTGATGCACCATTTCACGCAACGATCATCTTCAGCTTTGTCCATGTCATTATGGAGTCTCGTATTCCTGCCTCGTCCCTTCTTCTGCTTTATCTTCTCAGGATCAAGGATGAACACACAATCAGACCTAGGTTCCTTTGTGAAAGAACCATAAGTCCTGAAACCATGAACCTCATGGTTCCAGGTGTTGAGCAGAATTTCCTTCTTAAAGTATTAGGAGATGTACCTCCAAGTCCTCATCCTTGTCATAGCACACGCGACAATCACACGTGAGCATGGCTTGTACAATAGCATCGGCTTGTAGCTGCTGCAAATGCACCTGTCATCGAAAAGGGTGCACTCTTGGATAACTCTCTCACACTTGCCCCCCTTGCTTTGTCCTTGCATAGAACTTTGTATCTGTGTTGTGCAATTCCACTACCACTTTCAGGACTCCTCACAATCTTCACTTGAGGATATTGCCTGCAATCCACCACTAAGCCGTTTAGGAGACGGTGATCTCCAAGAATAACAAACTCACAAACTCACGTACAATCAACGCCAAGTGCTCAAACACATGCAACTAATGCGCCAACAGTGAGCCACCAAAGTACCACACCTCTCACACTTTTCTCTCTACTCACTAATCCACAAAGTCCTTGAATATCACAAAACAATCCTAGAGAGAGAAAGAGAGCACTCAAAGGTGAAACACCAAGTTTCAACACCTCTCAATCCTTTTCAAGCACTAGAAAAACACCTGTTTTCTGAATTTAAAACTGTTTCAGAAGCTTTGTTATCATGTTACCTTGTTTTAAACCGTTTCAAAAACCAAGTTACCTTGTTATAAACCATTTCAAAAGGTTTGATACCAGGTTATCTTGTTTAAACCATTTCAAAAGCTTGTTACATGGTTACCTTTGTTTCGAAATGTTAACAGTAGAGAATATAACTGGATACCTGCATAAAATCTACTTTACGCTTAAAACTATACCACAAAGCCTCATCCTTGAAATATCCATTATGCATCTATCAACCCCTTGAAGTAGTATAGGACTTGTTGAGTATTTTTCGTACTTAGTCTTGTTACTTTCAGATCGTTGAGATGGAGATCAACCTCAACCTAGACGAAGTTGAAGAGAAGAAGTCTAAGGTCGTGTCCGCACCCGAGTTACCTGTGGCATTGGATTGCATCGTTCGTTTCACTCCGCTGTGTTGTAGGCTCTTATGTATGGCTGGTCTGCTGTGGATACTTGTCCATAAGGCCATCTTTTGTGCCTTTTAGGTAATTATTTTACTTTATTTTATTCGAAGTATGTATTTTATATCATTCTGGAGAATTCTGTGCGTATTAGCTACTTGATCCAGGGACTGATACATGAGGCACAAGGGAACCCGAGGTTGGGATTCTGACACCTGACGTGGCCTGGACCTCCGGCCTCCACGTCCGGTGCTCAGGGAGGGCCCTCTAGCATGTGGTCGATGGCCGCCTCCACTCCGGATCCTGTTGCCCCACGCGATAACTGGCGATGGGGATGAGGAGGGGAGGAGTCCAGTGGAGAGGGGCTGGCGGTGGGAGGGAGAAGGAGATGTGGAAGAGAGGAGGCCGGCGGTGGGACAAAGTACAAGAAAGAGAGGAGAGATCGAGATTCGAGAGGGGTGATGGGGACCACGAGAGAGAGAGAGAGAGAGAGAGAGAGAGAGAGAGAGAGAGAGAGAGAGAGAGAGAGAGAGAGAGAGAGAGAGAGAGAGACTGCCGAACTTGAGCCCAGAAAAATATCTGGATGAGCCGGACTTGATCGAGCCAAAATCAGATTGAAACAAAATTCGGATCCATAGAGACTATCAGTGTCGGTTGTGACTAGAACCGGCACTGATAATTGGAGCCGAATGTTTGGTCGAGCCAAAATTAGAATGGATTAAAATTTCGGATTCGGATGAACTATCAATACCGGTTGTGACTAGAACCGGCACTGATACGGACTTTCAGTGCTGGTTTTTAGCGACTCCATTATTGTTCAGGTGTAGGAGGTTAAGAACCAGTACTAATACATCTTCAGTGACGTTTCTGTACAACCAGCACTGATATGCCGTTACTTTTGACAAGTTCTGTAGTAGTGTCTTTTATAGTAAGCATATTTTGTTTAAATTTGTTGTGAAAAATATAGTCATGTCAACAAAAGTACAAGAGTTGCATGGATATTCACATCTGAAAAAAGTCTTGTTGACACATTGCATGAGCACAATAACAACCCAATGTTCAAGGGGCAAAATGATTGGACAACAGATGGTTGGAGAAGTATCACAAGCAAGTTCAATGAAAGATATCCTCTAGCGTATTTCACAAAGAAACAAATATAATAAAAGAAAAAGGAATTGAAAGGAAGCTATAAGTCAACACAAGATGCTAGAAAACAGAGTGGTGTCGGTTGGAATGATTCTCTAGCCATGATAGTTGCCCAACTAACTATTTGGGATAATATTATTCATGTAAGACCTTCTCACACACATTAGCAGCTAGATATCTTTATGCTTCATTTTGTTAATAAGAACTAACTATCTTATTGTGTTGCATTCAATAGTATCATCTAAAAATTAAGAAGTTTCGCAAAAAGCCATTTTCTTTGTTTAACAACTTAGCAGTACTGTATGTAGGTAATTTTGACCCACCACTACTGCTGATTTTCATGTTTTCTGATTGAGTAGTATATATATATATATATTTGCTTTCTGTATAGTGATTGAATCATTGTTTTCTTCTGAATGTGTGTGATCGTTAGGATGAGGAGCCGTGCATGATACATGCATTTGTGACTTAGTATTAGGTCCTTGTTTTCAGCTGCATGTGTCTATGTCTATTTGCTTTTGGCCTCACGAGGACTGAATCTAGAGCTAGTTGAGTTCAGTCGGTTTTGCCTGTCAACTATGGGTGAATCTGGCATTTGTGGAAGTCATGACTGCTTTGCAGCTGCAGCTTGCGCTAGCTTGTGTGGTTTGCTACTTCATATCGTTCTCTTAGTCTGGGCAAGTGCTTGCCTGTGCATTCATTCATGAGCCCTGATTAGCTTGGGAAAGACAAACAGTAGGTGTTTGGTTTTTTCCTTTTCTGCACCAACTATGTACTATTTTTAGCAGTGCCAAGTTTACAATTCTGATTCCTGTGGTTACGATGAACTGCTCAGTTTGACCGTTGAGTACTTGAGTTACTATTTATATGGCTATTTTTTTATTTGGAATAGGAAGTATCGCTACAGGAGATTTAAATTTTACATCAACTGAGTGAGTGGAACCTCCAACTGAAAAAAGTATCTCAAAACAAAGCATACAACTCACGCCTCTGCCTCTTAACATAATGTTGGTGCAAATCCATTTGCTTCAAGTTTGGATAGGTAAGGGACATCAAATCAACATTAAATCCAATGAAGCTCAATCTGTACCAGCCGATCATAATTAATGACAACATGAAGGTGACAACAGGAAAAAGCGTGAGAAAAATCAAGTTGCAGTTGTGCTTGGAGACTAATTAGAGTATAAACAGAAACAAACAGAAAAAACGATGAAAAATTTGAATGAAAAGAAAGAGCGTGAAGACGATTATTATATTGAAAAGTGTATTGATAACTTGAAAGCCATGAAAAAATTAACAGATGAAGAGAAGGTAGACACATTGGTGGTCTTCGAAAGTGGGATGAACAAACAAATATTTATCAAAACCAAGAACCCAAATGTGCGATTAATTTGGCTCAAAAAGAAAATTATTCCATAGCCTTTCAACTTTCTGCATCCTTAGACAATTGCTCTGGTCCTGTATTTTGTTTTCAGATTCATATTATCTATTTTGGCTAGAGTTTCCTCACTTGGAAGTTGAATTTATTCTTGTTGGGATTTATTCGATTAAGAGCAATGGAATAAAGGAGAACTACTATATTAGGATGATGTATTAGTTTCTTCCTAGCTGTTGCAAACAGGATGGAATAAAGGCTTTTGTTTTCCTTTTGCATTTTCTGTTGAGCTATGAGTGTCAGGTTTCACAAATCGAACTAAACATGCTTCAGGCCAAATTCATTTCTGTCTTGATGTATAGCTATTTTTGCCTTTAAAAATTATTAGGTTTCTTTGCTGGCTTCAACTCATTGGTCAATTGCTACGAAACGTCAATCCTTTTATTCTGCTATTTTGTTTCGTATGATTGCTTGAGGCAAGCTTATTATTTCATATGAGCAAGTGTCAGTTGATTTAGCAATTAGCAAACTTTGTTCTTTTTAGCGTTATCGCCTATTTCAAATATTGTCCTTAGTTAGTTTCAATCCTAGTCACAAATGATTCGATTTCAGATATTATAACCTCTTATGCAGTTTCATGACAATGTTGGTCCAATTATTTGAATATTTATTAGGAATAGAAATAGCTTCACCATTATAATTCCATTCCACCACTAGAAATTATTTCAATTTTCTTCGCATATATGCCTTGCACGGCAAAAAAAAAAAAAGAACTAGTTTGTCTACTTCAATAATTATTGGATCCGATAATGATGATAGTTTTTGTTACATTTTCTCCTCATGATGCAGATCCAGCCTAGCTGTTCGGTGATGATACGCTGGATGATGGTTCTTAACTCATCACTGTGTTCCCCATTTTGAAAAAGATGCCGTTTGCTATGCAAAGACACTAATCTGACTTGATAAATCTGGGGACTGGATGAATATGCCTTTGATCTCATATCTTGTGATGAATATGTATCATCACACCAATGTTTTCTGTATCTTGTGATGAATCCGGGGACTGGAATTATGTGCTTTTAAGGATCACCTGAGCCTTTTGAGGATTATGTGCTTTTTGGTATACAACAATGTTTTGGTATACATCATTATGTGCTTTTGTGGTATATAACCTTTGTGCTTGTTTTCATGATCTCGTGATGTCTGAGATAGATGTGTAATGAATTTCTCATATTATTGATTTTTTTTGAAATTTTTCTGATTTTTTAATCATCTTTATTCTCTGAGATTCCTATTCTCCTGGTTTCCAAACAACCACAGGAAAAAAAAAACCCAGATGAAAATATCCCATGTGAAAATAAATTGCCCTAAAAAACCCCAAGAGATCTCTTTCTCTGAAATTTCATCTCCTTGCTTCCAAATATAGCCTTAGTCAAAGCGTGATTATCTATGGATGCTGTAATTTATAGCCTCAAAATTTACAAAGTATTGAAGCTGAAGCTATAATGATAGCAGATGGGAAGTTTTCTAAGAACCCTGTGGGATCTATACTGCTCTTGCGAAATTCACAGAAAATTTCTAGGCGAATGGCAAAATAATCGATGAATAATATTATCTTCATATATTTGAGGTGTGAATTTAATTCAAAAATGTGACACGTGATAAAAAATTATATAAAACTTTTGATAGAGGCAAATAAAATCTACTACGATAAAATAAGGAAAAAAATAATTAATCACCTATAAATTAGATCCAAATACATAAGACCACCTCAGATAGGATTTTCCGTCCGGCTGCGGCTACAAATCCAGCACACGCGCTTCGCCCCAGCCTCCAACTACCCCCCTCAGTCCAGTCCAGCCCAGCCCCGCTCGGGAACCTTCCAGAAGCGCAAGCCTCCCAAGGCCGTCGCCTTCCCATCCCTTCCTCGCCGCCGGGGTCGCCTGAGGTACGCTACTTGACCAAAACCACCCCCCGAATTAGTGGGTTTCCGATCCCACGCGCTGCGCTGGCGTTTCGTACGGTTCAGTCTCCGGTTCCGCAGGAGCAATTGTAGCTGGATCTTAGATCGGCGGGTGCGGTTTCGTTTCCTTTGTTCCCCGTTTTTGTTAGCTTCTGATTGATTGTCGAGCCAGATCTTACATGTTCGAGGTCAATCTTTGAAGGTGTGATCGATCCCTACTCGGTGTCACAAGTTGAGGAAGTGGAACTGTAGAATTTGTGATGTTGGGATTTTTGATTAACCAGATGACCTGTGGATATCCCCAACAGGCCTTCAATTTTTTCCCTGACAAACTAGATGACCCGCAGAGTATGAGCTCACCAATACCTCGCGAAACAGTTATGAAATATTCAAAGCGTGTGCTGGCATTGCAATTTTTGTCTAGAAAAAAGTGGGGGCTGAAAGCTGAACCATGCTATAAACTGCCACAGAAGTTTAGATATCATGGGCTCATGGTTTCAGCCTATTTGACATTAGCAAAGCGTTTTAATCACATAAGTTAGATAGTAGTATCAAAGCGTTTTAATCACATAAGTTAGATAGTAGTATCAAAGTGTTTTAATCACATAACTTAGTAGTATCATGTTATGATTTGTCCGGGGAAGTGAGCACGGTATAATTGGGGATGATTGGATTAGCAAGGTGACCAGCCGAAATCACCTCTATGGCATGTAATAGGAGGATTAATTGTAGGTCCACCTGTTGCCAAAGGATAATAGGTGAGCCCACGGTGAGAAAGTTGTAGTTTTTTGCAATATATGTCAAAATAGTGGTAGGTTTTTTAAATGAGTACTAGAAGTTGTAGTTTTTTATAGCATGTGTCAAAATAGTTGTAGGTTTTTGAAATTTACTTATCTTCCACTAATAAGATTTTAGTATGTATATGCAATATTATCTTCCACTAAAATGTACTGACATATCTCACAACTTGCATGTAGTTTAGGCTACTTTTGCCCATACTGAAATGCCCTTTTACTTGTGGAATTGTTTGCAGATCACATAAACAATGGTGAAGGCTGTTGCTGTGCTTGGTAGCAGCGAGGGTGTCAAGGGCACCATCTACTTTGTCCAAGAGGGAGATGGTAAGTCATTACCTATTCTATGATCTTATTTATTCAATTGAATTGTAGTCTCCGCCTTATTGATGCTTACTGGTTGTTTCTATTGTTAGGCCCCACCACTGTCACCGGAAGTGTCTCTGGTCTCAAGCCTGGCCTCCATGGGTTCCATGTGCATGCACTTGGTGACACCACAAATGGCTGCATGTCAACTGGTATTTATTCTTTTTACTTTGGTTTGCCAATGCAATCAGGATGGGTGCTAAGTCGTCAGCCGTTAAATTGTCAACTTACTGGTGAACTTGTTTCATAATTTAGGACCACATTACAATCCTGCGGGCAAGGAGCATGGAGCACCAGAGGATGAGAACCGCCATGCCGGTGATCTTGGAAATGTGACAGCTGGAGCAGATGGTAATGTTCTCTTGCCCTTCTTTTTCCTGATCTGTTCCACACCCATGTAATGGATGATACTTGTGCTAAGGAAGCTGAGTTACTTCTGTGATCTTGTAGCTGTAGTCCATAACTCCATTAACTTCGTGTATATGATGTACTATTCTGGTCACTGAGAGTTTATTTCTTTGCTGTCAGGTGTTGCTAATTTCAATATTGTCGACTGCCAGGTAATTAGACATTTCTTCAGCATACCCAATGTCCCTTATGACTCCGATGTCACTAGCCTTCTCCTTATCTTTAACATCGCTAATGATTTTTTTGGCAGATCCCACTGACTGGACCAAGCTCAATCATTGGCAGAGCTGTCGTTGTTCACGCTGATCCTGATGATCTTGGAAAGGGTAATGTTGCTAATCGCTGCTTACACTTGTAACTTTTGTCCGTGGATGTGGTGATTTCCCTCCCTTTTGAGCTAAGGATCTGTTAGCAAAGTGGCTCTGAATTCAGATAAACCTATGATGACTATACATTTCTGTTTATGGATGACATGAACAATGGAACTCGTAAGAGTCCATGTAGGAGTCGTTTGTCTCTAATTATCTGATTATAAAACACTGGAGAAAAAAATATAGGTAATAGGTTATGCTTGTACTGTCCTGTGATTCCCCATAAACCCCGGTGTTTTTGGTATTTTTCAGTCAGGATAAAGGATAATTGAACTTTAAATAAGTCCAACCCTAGGTTATATTGTCTTTGAGATGTCTATTTGGCTAGCCTATGATCTTCACCTTTTGGAAGGAGAACTTTAAGAAGTTTTGAGCTACCTAATTTGCTTTGTTGTTTCGTAGGAAACTATTTGCCCAGTCCCAGGTTAATTTAAACATCTTGTTTGTACACTTTGTCAGAATCTGCTGCCTTAGCCTTAATTTCCAAACTGAAATCACTATTTATGGGTTTTATTCGGAGTATTCGATTGAGTGACTCAGATCAGATAGTAAGGTTGGCAATTCTTGGTTTTCTGTTTGTATATTCAGGTGGGCACGAGCTCAGCAAGAGCACTGGAAATGCTGGTGGCCGAGTTGCTTGTGGTATGTTCACTGGTTCCTCAGACCCATTTCCCTCCTCCAAATTGGCTTCCTGTTCTTTCTAACAACAAAAAGAGCTTCCTGTTACACTTGATGATTTCTCATACATTTTATTTTATCAATCCAGGGATCATTGGACTCCAGGGATGAAAGTGCCGTCTCCGGCCATCACCAACAGACCGATCTGAGTTATTCTGGAATAAGTGCACCTGATCCATGATCAGCGGTGTTTGTCGTTCGCACCTATTGAACCTACCGATGAACTTAACTCTGTTCAATATGCCGCTTGGCCTTCACCTGTGTTACATGTTGCTCCGAGAACATCCAATCGATATGCTTTCTGGAAAGAGTTGTCTGAACCTGTGTTGCACACTTACATGTCGCCGGAACATGTTCATTATGCCGATGAACAAGCAGCTCGTGCTTGTTGCTGTGGATACGCAGCACGGCATCTTTCATCTTTCGTGAAGCTGGCTGGGTGCCCGTTCGTGCCAGCGACGGCACCGGACTCCGATGCTTGTGCTGTAAGCTTTTCCCGCCGCCGTGCCATGCTTCCTTCCCACCGCGACGCTTGCTGCTCCCGCCCGCTCCGCCGGTGCCGTGCCGAGCCGATGCAGACGACGGCGGGGTTTGGCATTCGCGATCGTTCGGCGGGCGCTTGCCGTCCGTGTGCCTCTGGCCTTCTCGGTATCGGCACGTGGATGGCGATGCCTTCTGCACGTTGCGTCCCTCTTGTGTTGCCGGATGGAGACGCAGGAGCTTGTAGGCTCGTCGCTGCTGGGTCGAGGCGATCTAGGGACATCACAGCGCACAGCAAGTCAAAAGCACAGTCGCTGACTATGCATCGAAAGAAAACTCGAAATGAAATGCCAATCGGCTGCCTTAGTACTTAGTCATACTGGTGCATAAGAAAACAATATAACTATACTGGTGCATAAGAAAACAATATAACTTAAAACAAAAAAAGGGGCATTCCGAGAATCGAACTCGGGACCTCTCGCACCCAAAGCGAGAATCATACCACTAGACCAAATGCCCTGTGTTGCTATCAGAAGGCTACTTCATATATAGCCATGTTTTCTTCTCCGAACCGTCATTCCCAGCCAGGATTGAGCCGTTGAGTCGAGTTATCTCCACTTCGTCGGTCTAATTACATCGGGGAATCATTCCAATTCCAATTAAGAAGTTATTAAGCTCGTTGCTTTTTATTTTACCAGAATTAGGTCCAGGACAGTAATTGCCACAGACATCCAGCTGGCGTCGACAACTTGGCTACGCACGCCTCCGCTCGTTGGCTCGCGCAGACGAAGCTTCAGGTCACCAAAACAGCTGCCGGCCACGTCGGTTTGCTTCCCCTCAGCCCCTGAGCAGATGATGGAGGCACATGGAAAACAACCAGACCAGCTCCAAGCTCAAGGAATGGCCGTCCCTTTCGTCCCCTTCTAGAAGCCAGCCCTCGTGCCAGTTAACGCCAGTGGCCTTCTAGAAGCCAGACGCCCAGATCCATCGGGCACATGCCCGTCAGCGTCGGTCGCACTGTTTTCTCCACACCGTACGTAATGCTTGCATGTTTATCCATCTAACAATGTCAGTACTACATATTTGGTAGACCTAAGATCTATATATATAATTTAGAGTTTATAAGATAATATAAAATGATTTAAATATTTATCATCAAGGATGGAAGGATTCTGCGTACAACTCTAATCGTGAAGCGCTCAATCTCTAACTGTAGTAATAAGGCAGTGGTAAAAAAAGAAGATATATTTTTAATTTAAAATAAGAATAAGATATTTAAATTAAAGATTCTTAATCTATCTATAGCTTCGTCTTAAAAAAATTTCAGAATTAGAAGAAACATGCTCTTAATTGGGTGCCAAAAGTAGATATCTAAGTATCATCTCTCATTAGCAACTTCTAATTTATCTTTAAATATATCTTTATAGGTGCTAAGGTAATTTAAAATATTTAACTATGTTATTAAAATAAAGTTAATATCAAAAGTAAATCTTAACATTGATATCATATATATACATTCTAGCCTTAGCCCAAAGCCTTTATCTGTCCCGCCGTTGGGGCCCAATCAGAGGCAAACGGTGCACGTAGTTTACTTATTTGACTTCCTCTTGATCCAGACCAGTAAAAAAATAGTACCACTGGAGCTACGCTGTTCCTTTGAAATTCTCGCGGAACTCTCGAGTTTCCTGATCCAACTTTACTAGTCCAACAGGTCTGACTGAGCAGGGAGTGGTTTTACTGGTGGTTCGATTTTTTGTCTCCCTCTGAAGTCTGAAATGTGAGCTCCAAAATAACCATCTCCCAGATATTCAGTCCCTATTAAACTAGTGGATGATAAGGCTTGTTTGGATGCTAAGTTTTTTTAAATTTTTTGAAACAAATACTATAGTTTTATAAAATACTTTGCTTTTGAAAACTTGGAGATGTTTGGATGTAACAAATTTATAGTTTTGAAAATCATAGTATTGCTAAAACCGTGGTCTTTTTGGAGTTCTGAAAACTTCACTCAGAACTTCTTTTTTAAAACCGTGGTATTATATGTCTAAATTCCAAAACTATAGTTTCTCAGTGTCATAGTGTTTATAATTTTTATAAACTAAACATTCAAACATACCCTAAGCTATAGATGGCAAGGCAAACCAAACTGACTTGACTAAAACCATGGATATATGTACCAAGGCAATCAGACGGCCCCTAGGAAAGCAGCGAGGGATGCACATCCAGCAAAATGAGACCATTTATATATAGTCTGCCCCAACACGTCGATGTGCACCGATCGGCTCAAGGCGCCCAAAAACCAAAACCAACAAAAGCATTTTCTCTCACTTCTTCGGTTCTCTCTTCTTCGATATCTTCTCTGAAGTCTGGTCGATGGCCGCCGTGCAGCCGCACGTAGCACCTCGCCAGCATCCGCCGCCGTCCCAGCCACCGGCACCAGCACCAGCACCGTTGTCGTCACCGGCGGTTGTTGTGCTTCCGTGCAAGAGGAGACACGCTGACGTCGCCCGCATCAAGAAGGAGGGCGTGGCGGAGTCGTGCTGCCGCCCGTCGGAGCCAGTGCTGATCTACCTCGACAGCGGCAGCGACGATGAGGACGATGGGTGCGGCAGCTGCGTTGACGGCGGCGAGAGCGGTGGAGGACAAGACGAGGAGGAAGTGAGCGGGAGCGTCGTCGCCTGGTGGAGCCAAGAGGCCACCACCCGCCGTTGCTTCCTTTGGGCGAACGGGAGTAGAACAGCCGAAGACGAACTCGCCGGCGTCGAGAGGGACGGCGACCCGAAGGCGGCGGCGGCGAGGCGGCAGGAGGAGGATCGCAAGTTCTGGGAGGCGTGCCTGGCCTCCGGCTACCCCTGAAGCTGCAGGAGGGGCAGGCCAGGTCAAATCGCGGTGGCCACGCCATGCATGAGCGCGCGCGCGTTTCCTTCATTAGTTTTGTTTATTGTTGATTCAACAACCACTTCAACAAGTTTGTGCTTAATTTGGACAGCGTTATAGGTTAGTAGAGTTTGTGTTCGGCGTGTAAAATGCAATCACGAAACTCTAAGTGCGTAGGAAATAAGTAAATAACCTTCCTAGGTGTCATGCAGTGTGTGCAACAGTGCAAGTGCAGTACCAACACTCACCGATTCAGTCATCCAGAAATTGTAACATGCTCTGGATTCTATATCCACTTCCTTCTGTTTCTTTTGTGAGGCAATCTTTCTCTCTTTGTGGTACAAGATTGGGAAAAGAAAATCAAGAAATGAACACCACACAAAGGGGCAAAGTCAGAAATTAGATATAGGAGGGACCAATTAAATATGGAGGGGATCAATTAGAAAAAAATTAGATTGAACTGCTGTTAATACGTGCTGATTAATACTTTATTAAATAAATGGCACGGTGTCAGGCCCCCTCTACCTATACCGTAGCGGCCACTGACCACACATACTGCTAATATGTTATGGCCAATACCCTCATGCACCTATTAGAGAACCAGCGTTCAGTGCTACCTAAAAGTAAAGCACGATGGAGAGTTGCTTGTGCTCCTCAAAAAGGAATTGCTTCCTCTCGTATCATGGGACCCAATCAAATAGCTTTTGCGATGTTCATGCATCTCCTGCCCAAGGGATCTGCTACAATTTGATGTCGGTCACCGGCTGGGGCAGGGTTACAAGCGTCGCTTTCGGTTGGAGACAATGTCCAATTCATACCCTAACAACTTGAATGATATGAACTGGCAACTAGAAAATCTGTGGTCCGGTAAGGTCTAACAGAGTCAAAGAAGTAGCAGTGCCCCCACCAACAGATGAGCATTGTAGAAGATTGCCATGAACCAAACCGGAAGCCACATTATGCTGACATGGTAAATTATTTCTTATTGTTGTTAGAGCGAATTCTCATCTAATCAACATGATGGCTTAACTCTAGATCAAACACCTCTTATTTGTGGAAGCGTGAGGTGCGTACATGCGTTCGATGACACCATTAGTGCTTGACAGTTGTCACGCCCGATCTTCCCCTCCCCTCCTTAATCTCTCCTCTCTCTGTCTCTCTCCGTTGTGTGGGACCCAGTCGTCAGCTCATCCTCTTTTGCCGCTCTTTCCTCCTCTGCCACCCACCCGTTTCAATTCCGCCAAGCCCGCGCGTAATCAAGCCGAATCATTGCTGAGTAACGCTGTCAAAAGGAAACTGTCGACCCTCCATCAAGGCAAGATCATTGTGGCGAAGGAAATTGACGGGAGAAAAGGAAACCGAGCCGTATTTTTTGTTGCCGCGTCAAGACTCCGCCGATCGATTCAATTCATCCTCCCCCCTCTATAAAACCCCAATTGACCCCTCGGCTGAGTGTCCTCGCACTCCATCGTGCCCAATTCCGCAAACCTCATTGAATTTCCTCAAACCGTGAGCTCTAGCGCTGTCGCCAGACCTTTTCTGGACCCCGCTGCCGTCGCCGAGTCGCTCAGCGCCTCCCCAACGCCGTCCGAGCCTCCACCGGTGTTCTTCGTCCGCACATCGTCGTCCTCGACCGTTCGTCGTCGAGCTCCGTCCATTGCGCACAGCTTCATAGGCCACCGAAGCTCGCCGTTGAAGCCCCGCCGTCGCTGAGTCTCCCCAGTCCTCCCGACGCCTGATAAGCCATCAAACGGAGTTGCTGCAACCTCTGTTTCCTCTTCCGTCGCTCGTCGACGTCGTCCGACCACCGCATCATCATCTCCGCCGTCTCCAGCCATCCTCCGTCGCTGTCGTCGTCGAATCGTCGGAGAAGAGGTAGGCGCCCCCTCTGTCGTTGGATCGTCGTTGTGCGGTGTAGATTAGAAGTAGCGTACCCCTTCACGTTGGTTGATCTCGACCATCTGATCCGAGATCAACGGCTCCGATTTAATGAAGTGCCCCATCAGCTCTGTTGCCTAGTCAGTGTGCCTCGTGTGCAGCCACATCATCGTTTTATCCATCGTGTCAGATCTAGTCAGCGCTCTCTCTCCGAGTCAGCGGCCTAGTCAGCCGATGACGTCATCGCTTGCGTAGTAATCTGATTTTCCCGCTAGGAAATAATTCGCGATAATTCGAATATTTCGAAAATAGGTTTTCTTTATTAGAAAAATTCTAGAAAATAGAAAATGCTTCATATAATTGTTTTATTAGGTTTTTAATTCTATTTTAATTCTAAAAAATAGTTTTAGGGATAGAATAATGTTTTTGTTTGGAAAAATAGTTTAGAAAATATATATTAATTATGATAATGTTTAGAAATGAATTCTTTGATAGAATAAATGCTTTAAATTTGTTTTTATGAATATAAAAATTAGTTTATTTCCATAAAAATGCAAAAAAATTCATAAAATTGTTTTAATCATTTCTATGCTATAAAATAATTCTAAAAATTTTAAATAAATGTTTTAGGCCTTTTAAAAATTAGGTTTAATTCCAGAAAATAGTTTTTGTCATTTTTAGTCACTTAGAATTTCGTTTGGCCGTAGTTTTCGCTTCGTTCTTGCGCCTAAATCTTCGTGAATTTATGCCCTAACTTGTTCTAGTGTTTATTTTATGTGTTTGAGTTGTTTAGTGTCTGTTCTTAGTGGTACTTATTTGCTTGCTTGTAGAGGAGTTTGTTCTGGAAGCGTTCGAGAACATCCAGGATCAAGACTTCAGAGATTTCGAGCAACTCATCAGAGGAAGCAAAGTGTCCTTGAACATTTTGCGCCTACTTTTATAAAGTTTTGTTTACAAATTGCATGCTCGTCAACATGATATCCCATTGTTAGGGTTTACTAGTTTTCCCCCAACCTTCCTTGCAACCGTAGATTGGTTTTCATGTTGGGTAGAATGTGCTTAGTTATGCTTACTCATGTGTAGCATATACAAATTACGTTAATATTAATGAACTTTGGTAAAAGTGCTTAGCCTAAGATAGTAGGGTCTGGACAAGTTGGTATGTTCGTTGGCCTGTGGATGTGTTACAGGCAGAATTGTTGGCTTTCAGATAATTAGTTATTACCCTGTTGTTGGGTTGATGGCGGTCTTACCTAGACCATGTTAAGGACCGGTTCGTGGAGCGACCACCTATGAAAATAGTATAACCACAAGCCTGGTATGGGACGGACCTAGCTCAATAATTCGCTTTTCTCTCAGCATTGTGAAGATCATTTGGTGGCACGGGGATGGAAGGGTGTACTTCTTGGAACCATAAGGCGTAAGAGGGGGTTTTTTGGGTGGAGGGTGTACTCCACTTATGTACGACGGTGAAACCTCAGCGGGTCAACACGTGCTGAGAGAGGCGTTGGAAAGGCTTTGCAGTGGAATCCTAGCAGCACACCTCAGAAGTGTGTAAGTGTTTGATCGACACAGGAACAAGGAGGACACATCTTGTGGGTAAAGTGTGCGACCTCTGCAGAGTGAAAACTGATATATCAGCCGTGCTCATGGTCATGAGCGACATGGACTCCTCACATGATTAGTCGAGTGTTTTTTCAGGTTGGTCTTGGGTTGGTTTTGGTGGATCACAGTGGTGGGAACTGTAATTCCAGTTAGCTTTGTTTAGAGGTGGTTGGAACCTCGGTTGTGGAGCAAGGTGGTGGGAACCTTGGCTCTTGTCTTAGAGAAATCATTCACATAGAAGTAGTTTGCCTTTATAACTGTTTTACAAATAAAATAGCGTTTATGCCAATAAACCTTTGAGTTAAGCCTATCTTGACTTTTGGCCCCCATATCATAATTTCCCCTCACTTGTCACTGCTCAGAAGCTGAAGACTACGAGGACTTCCTAGAAGATGGAGCTGAGTTCTAGGCAGACGACTTTTCAGTCGACTTCCTGTGGAGTTGGGCATCGTGCTAAGTTTAATTTTCGCTGCTTTGTAATATTATTTTAGACCCTTGGGTTATTGATGTAATAAAGTACGTCATATTAATGGATATTGTGTCTACTACTCACTTATAACGTCACTACATGTATGTAACTTGATCCTGACATACATGTAGTTTACATTCGGTTTGGTTTTAAAACCGTGTGTGACAACAGTGAGGTTGAAGAGCGTTGGTGTAGCCGTGCAAACCGTCAGTGTAGTGGATGTTGGTGTGGTGAAGCAGGTCACCAGCGTGGACGATGTGGCAGCGGTCTTTGACCCGTTGACAGTGCCCTTATGATCGAGATGGGGTTTTTGGGTGTCAGGGTTAGGCAGTGTCAGGGTTAGGCAGGGCCACCCGAGAACTGATCATTGTGGGCGTCGGCTCCTCCCCTTTTTATTGTAGTGTTGTACGGATCGGGACCACAACCAATCGTTGGTTGTGCCTCCGATCAAGGCGCATGGTGAGTAAATGATATCCCCTTCTTTTTCGGTCATGTTAGGAAACACGTCAAAACTTAAGACCGATCGAGATCAATTCCAACAATTGTTTCCAGAGTCACATGAAAGGATCTGGTAGATAATTATAATTCTATATCTGGAGCAATTTCATCCGAGCCGACAAGGCGACTTCACCTTTATTCTGTTTGTTGCGAAGTGTCATTGTTATTCAATTTTGTGATGGCTTACCGTTCAGCTGGACCTCGTCGCCTTTAGATAAGCTCTCTGCATTTTTTCCTTCAACCCTTCCTTGTTCGTCCCTGGAAATGACCCCCCACTACCAGCGACAATTTCCCTTGACAGTTGCTTGGATGACTTCGTCAACTAATAGGGTCCCGCTGTCACAAGCACACCTGAAAAGCAACACATTCTGGGTGAATTTCAACTGACTGATTGTCACGCCACATTTGGAATCCAAGAAAGGAGGCTATATTGTACTACATGCTTGCCGACTTGACTCTGTCTAAAAGCCATTAGTTCGTGACATAGATAAGTTTTGTACCTGAAAAGGAAAGATAGACCGCATCAAATAATCAATGGAGCATCAATCCAGTTTAACCATGAAGTGTACCACTGGGAAAGATAGTCTTGCAAAAGACACCAAATACCTGAACGTACCAATGCTGAACCAAGTGCTATAGGAACCAATAACTTTTAAGCACATTACCATTTGGATTATTGGGTACAAACTTACCACGATTATGGCAGCCTTCGAGGGAATCACAGAACACTTCAAGAATTTTATATGATTCTGCTCCATCAGTCTTCTGCTTCTCTTTGAAGGGTTTCAGGTCTCAGCAAATTTTCATACAGATTCTAACACTGAAAGGCAACCTTTTCACACGCAGAATAAGGTGGGTAAAGCATATGACAATCAATACAAACTTTAGTCACATCAATAACTTTTACCAGTACGAACTAAAGGAAAATAAAGTCATGACTAGGGGTACAGGCAGGTCAGAAATACGAAAGATACCAAAAAATACACAACTTGTTATGATGACTCTCAATATGCATTCTGCAACAAATTCAGGGAGTGAGATTGTCAAGATCAGAGAAAGCTGACCGCACTGTTTCCTCAGTGATGATATCTACAGTTTCTGCTCCAAGATGAATCTTCTCAGCTGGATGGCGATCTAGTGTTTCATAAGATATAGAGGCGCCTTTTGTATTAAGCAAAAGTGTTCAGAATTGCTACTAAATTTGGGGAAAGTCCATCTGATCTCAAACTCTTATTTACATGTTACACCACGTGATGCTGCAAAACTGGAACAATAACATGGTATTCCCTTTCGTGTTCTACATGTTGAAGACCTCATTTTTGCACATCAATTCTCAAACAAAAACGCAATATCTTTATTTGATCTGTGCATAATTGAACGAAGCACCATAGGGGATGTAAGACAACTAAGGGCCCGCCATCATTATGGCTTTGACCACAAATACACCCCTATGCTGCATTATACACATATTTACATCCATTGAGGGATCACCAAAGACAACCATCCGAAGTTTTTATACCAAGGATCATTTGCAAAATGGCAATCCAAGCTTCGGCATTAACTTCATTGCCTGGGTGAGAAATATTCCATCTCTACAATAGTTGCATGGGTAGGTACAGAAGCGATACAATGACCCACCAGTGGGAAGATAAGCTGGAGGCAAACGCTGCACCATGTGATTGCAGATGTGTTAGACAGCAACCACCAAATGGATAAGTTTTGAACCAGAAAATTCATGAGATTATATTGACAGAAGGAGACAGTCTTAAAGATACAGATTGCAGATGTTTATGTTTCTTCTGTTCTCTGTCAGGAAAGCACACAACAAAGTTTCAAGACTTCACTTTCATATCTACCTTCAGTTATGAGAAAAATATTTGCTATCCAAGAACCACTGCAAACTAGTTGCCCCCAGTTATTGACGCTCCATTAAGCCTAACAGTAAATTACTCAGTCACTCGACATTAAATTCTGGGATGCGGTTTCAATATCAGGAGCTCAGTATCATGTTGGAAAGACATGAACATAAGGTTGTAACCCCAAAATTTAGGTAGCAGCCTAGTAGGGGATCATTCTATGTACTATCCTAGTACTCAATCATTCTATATGCCCAGGTATTCAGGTACCAGCAAGTACTTAAGTTCTAATATAACAAGTCACAAATTAACAGATGCCACAGACTCACAGGTAACCCTTAATTACCATCATCAATCCTTACATTGTCCTCAAAGGTTCCATGATGAAAACAGAGATAAATATAGACATGCCCTGGTATTCAGTTTATGGTTTTTATGCACAACAGAATTATGAAACCGAAACCTCGTATTTCCCACTGGCCCTTTTCAAAATTAACACATATTTGGGTAAACACCCACCGGGAAGATAGCCAGGCGACGTCGGTTGCTAGAGGATGGATTAGATTATAGATTGAAGAGACAAAATATTGGAAAGTTTTTCAAAAAAATTATCGAGAGAAGTTATCAAGATAAGTTTTCTAAATAAGTTTTTCAAATAAGTTTTTTGAAAAAAGTTAATTTTTTTGAGAAAAAGCAAAAAAGTTATTCAGAAAAAATCCAAAAATAGAAAGTGGGCCTGTCAGAGAGGTGGCGTAAGCAGAGTAACACGCGCGCGTGAAAAAGGATTTCTGCTTTTTTGCGGTATATAGCCAAGGATGGATGAATCGGCAAGGCACCAATCGGGAGAGCTTTTTTTTTTAATAAATTCGATCAATTTTTCTTCCTGGTTTCTTAATTATTTGATTTTTTCTTTTGCTTTCATGTTGAATGCTGATTCTTTTCCCCTCGATTTCCATGATCCTTTTTCTCCATATTTGTTGTTGACTACGCGAATTAGTGTACCATGAATTTTTCAGCCCTCTTCATCCTTACTCTACCACATGTTTCTTTATCTCTTCGTTTTTACAGGATTTGATCGACAGTGTGCAGGAGTTCAAGTTCTTTTGGCTCTCGACGTCGAGTAAGTTCTTGAGCAGAGACTCAATTGTTCAGCAAACTTTGTACTGTATCTTTGGAATAGCAATAGCTTGGATAATTGGTATGGACTGGGTAGGGGTAAGGTTCCGAAGACCGGGGTGGAGGCGGATTCGCCTTCCAGGCTCGCTGGACTTGTTCCAGACGAAGCCAGGAGGCTCTGAACAGCCGGCGGAACGGGATAATGCCAAGATCCTCTCGTCACCGACAGGGCTCGTCCCTGCGGCAGGAGACTCTGATCAACGCCGAGGACAAACTTGTTTATTTCTTTCTCGGTAATGCTCCTCGTCTTACGCCCGATATAGGGAATAAATCGGACGCTGACCCTTGAGTGCAGCCCACCTCAAATGAAGAAAAACGCCTATGAGTTTGTATCATCCGTCTACGTGAAATATCTCCTTATCTCGTGGTCTCGCTCGCGGATCACATGATCAGCGCACTTGTTCGTTAGCAGGTTCGCTCGTCATGCATCTACGTTTCCAGAGCCTCTTGTACATCTTTGTTGGCGATGTTGCAGGGATGTATTTTTGTTGTTGTAGTACATGTTTTCATTTGTTGCAGCAATAGTTTCTCCTAAGTATGGGTGACGATAAAAGTCCAACGGTGCGGTGCCACGGCAATGATGCTACCCGTCGGTGATCCAGACCGGAACTTTTGATCAGGGAGGCTGAAACTTCTGGTTGTTCCAGGGAGGTTTCTGTTCAATTTACACACGAGGTGCTCAATGTTTGGCGTGATAACTTTTCGTGTCAACACAATCCCTAGGTGTCTGATGGCTCCATCCGTGGATTTGGTACAGTGGCCGGTCTTGGCCAAGAAAAATTTGTAGAAGCAGGATGCAACGAGCTCGAAGTCGTGGGATCGATCCCGGAGCATCCCCATGACTTATCGTGTGCCACATTCTGAGTAGGCATGTTGCAACAATATTTTTGACTTTTTCCAATAGGTATTTGATATTTGAGCACTATTCTTCAGATCTGTATATTGTAGATGTTGCTTGACGCAGATGTTTCAGCTTCTGTTCTTAGATGATGCAAGTACTATTTTCTAATGTTGTTAGTTGCATTTTAAAATGTTGTAATGTTGCATAATCCTAAATTTATTTATTTGAGATCTTTGAATTATATTTCAATATGTTGCACTAGTGTTACTTTTATGTTTCATTAGTTATTCTGAAATATTGAATAATGTTTTCTATTTGTTGTAATCTCTTTTGTTTTTAGCACTTGTTGCAAGGACCATTTGTTTCTTGTTGCACTGCTAAATGTTGTTGTTTCAGTGGGAGGATTGTGTCATCTATTTGAGAACATTCGTATATGTCAGCTGTTAGTGGTGAACTCTTAATTTTGTTCACATCTTGCTGCAATTTTTGCAACGGGGTGGCCTAGGATGTCGACCTTATCGTGGGGTGCTGTAATTTTTGCGGTTGGTTTTGTTGCCACATGAGAAAAAAGGTTGATCGAGATGAATGTTACGTGAAACATCTCCTTATGTTGCGGTGGGAGATTTTTGGTCATGATCCGATGATAAAAAACTATCAATGCAGTTTAATTAGATGGTAAAATATGCGTCTGATGCTAGCGACTGGCTGGACGTCCGGGCGCTAACAGGGCCTTTTCTTTCTTGCTTGCCTTCAATGGAAGAGCCGTGGCAGTGGCACATTATATAGTGCTAGTTACTAATAACCTAATAGGTGAGATCACGTACTAACAGATAAGGCAAACCTGGATAACAGACTCAATCTAACTTATTGCTTAACTAACTAATTTATCTCCTGAGAAACTGCCCTTTGCGCAGTCGGTCAGTGCATGGTTGTGTCTGCGTCACCCGCGTTCGAGCTTACTCAACACTGATTCTCACCAATTTTACAGAAGGGGTTTCTCTTTGTGTATTTCCCTAAAAATACTGATTTATCTCCCTGGTACTTCACGTATCCGGTTGCTGCTGCTGCCGCCTTACCATGCGGCACCCTCGCAGCTGCTGTTGCTAGACCCAAGGGCCAAAACAATAATACTTCATAATTTTGTTTCAAGTTTCACGTATTGTCTAATCTGTAGTGCGCTATGACCATTGGCAATATTATGTTTACAACTCATTAGATATGCTTTTGTCCACTTGTGCTTGTTCTTTGATATCTTCATTTGCTTTTCATTTATAGTTTATTTTCCATGCGGAGAAATTATGAACATTTGTTAGATAAATTGCAGTGATGTTTGTTTGATTCAGGTACTAAAAGCTTGCATGCCAGGAACTATTCTATTCAGTGATGCCATCTTCAGAAGGTTCTTCAACAAGTTTCAAACTATGGTTGTAGTGTAGTATGATGTTCAACTGAACTTTCTGAGAATTAGGATCTGCTATGATGCCCAATTATTTCACAAGCTCACTTTGGACACAATCTGCTACACCCAGGTTCATTAGCAACAAGTGCATTGCTGTTTCACAATATGCGTGAACAGTAGTGATAAGCTCGTGACTCCTCAAATCATTTCAGTTAGTCACCCTCAATTAAAAGGCAATGATTTATATATTTCAAAAGGTAATGCTTTGGAAATTGCTTCTATTCGGTTTGGTACTTTTTTCACTTATGTAAAACATGAAAAGAAGGAGATTAGGCTTACTTCTACTGACGCTATGTCATGCAAGATTCTCATTAGGGCCAACCAGCGCAAGGAAGAGAAGACATAAGAAAAGGAATTGCATATTCAGATTGGTTCGGTGTTGGTGACGTGCAAGACATCTAAGTATTATAGGCATATATTACATGACTTTCTAGGGAAATGAAAGGCTTCGTTTTATTGTCCTGCACAGGTTCAAGTTGGTCCAAACATGGATGTCGGTGTATCAGGAACCGGGGGTCCCTGAGTCCCGAGATCAGGCCAGCCGTCCGCCACGTGTCACCATCCCGCGAGGTCCCCTCTGAAGGATGAGGAAAATCTAAGTTCCGGGAGAAGGTGCTCGGGGCCACAGCCTCTGGTTCCCGAGCACCCCAGTTCCCTGATGACCCGCAGAGTCCAAGTACCGGGAAGAAAGTGCTCGGGGATGTGCCCGCTCGCCCCCGAGTACCATAGTCCCCCGATGGGCCGAACAGCCAAGTGCTCGGGGCTGCACGTGGCAGCCCCCGAGCACTCGGTTCCCCGAAGGTTCTACAGAAGGGCTCGGGAGAGAGTGCTCGGGGCTGCACGTGGCAGCCCCCGAGCACTCGGTTCCCCAAAGGTTCTGCAGAAGGGCTCGGGAGAGAGTGCTCGGGGCTGCACGTGGCAGCCCCCGAGCACTCGGTTCCCCAAAGGTTCTGCAGAAGTGCTCGGGAGAGAGTGCTCGGGGCTGCACGTGGCAGCCCCCGAGCACCTGGTTCCCCGAAGGTTCGCGCAAGATCACCCGACGCCCCGACGACCCGGAAGGACCCGTCGGCGAGGTGTCAACCAGTCAAAGGTCCGAAGCCGCATTTAATGGGCATGCGCGGCCTGATATCCTGACATTCCTAACTGCCCACGCCGCAGTGTCAGTCCCTGCCATGCTTTGGCAGAGGGGCGTGGGTCCATTAACTGCACGGGTCCCGTCCCGTATCATCCGGGGTATCTCGGGATAACGTTGCCAGGATCAAAGCGTTCCGCCTGCCACCCTGCCCTGGCAGAAGAACAAGACAGGGTGGGCGCGCCGGGTGCCTCTGTGGCCGCCCGGTGGGCCCTCTCAACGGCGCCAGGACGTCCACAGTGACGGGTGATCGGATGCGCGCTACGTTTTTCCACCGCCCCTGTCGCTTCGCCCGGAGGGAATGATGACGCCTTTCTCCGTGGCGTCTTGGAACTTGCGCCCCCTCTTTCCCATTTGGGGTAAGTTGTGGTCGGCGAGTGTATAAAAGGAAAGGATCAACCTGGATCAAGGAGGATCGAGCTATCTCTCCAAAAAGGAAGCAATCTCCCCAAAAAGCATCCGAAGAATACCACAAGCAAGCTCGAGTAGAGCTAGAGCAAGGGAGCCTCAAGCTCTCTGTTAGACAACATACCCTTGTAACCAGATACATCTTTGAAGGATTCCCTTCGAGAAAGGATATTGCATCCACACAGGAGTAGGGTATTACGCCCCCGTGCGGCCCGAACCTGTCTAAACTCCGGTGCATTTATTTCTCTTTGCACTAGGTCGATCATCCCCCACCACCGGCGGTTGCATTTTATTTCCACTTCCATTTATTTCTCCGACGAACTCGTTCAGGATCATCCCCCGGCCGAATCTTTAAAAAGGGGTCTCTCGGGATCCCTGCGACAGGAGTTCATCCTCCGACAGCTGGCGCGCCAGGTAGGGGGGAATATCCCTGAATTTGTTCGTTTGCTTTCTTCCACAGGAAAAGATGGCCGGTGGGCATCGTCTCCAGCGCTCCGGCTTCACTTCCAGTGACGGAGTGCTGCCCGACGCCCAAGAGGCCCTAGTCGCTGCTGCGTTCCAGCAGCAGCCACTATCCACGCGCGCGGTTTTTCCCTCCCAAGGGGACCAAGGTGCTCGGTACCAGCAGAGTCTGCGGCGATATCATCTGCGCCATGTCCGGGCCCGATCTCTCGAGGTGGGGGACCTAGTTCTCCGACGCGTCCAGTCGCGCGAAGGAAAGAATAAGCTGTCCCCTATGTGGGAAGGTCCCTTCACCGTGATCGGGGTCCCGCGAGAAGGATCTTTCAGGTTGGCGGCAGAGGATGGGCAGCCGCTCCCGAACCCGTGGAACATCGAGCACCTGCGTAAGTTCTACCCATAGACGGCCATGCTCGCGGCTCAGGTCAACCAGGCCGGGGGCTTTCTCCCGCCCAAGTTGACCGGGGGCTACCACCCATTGGGTAAGTCACCGTCGCCCAACCTTGTAAAATTTGTAAAATCAATATCTCAATATTCAATCGTATGTCAAAATCGTTTTTCTGGATTCCGTATGTTTAATCTGTCTGGTGAGATGCTCGATTGTGCGAGAAAAAATTCGCTCTCTCATTTTCCCTGCTGATAAAAGAATCCCAATCGGCATGCATGCGGGCAGTGGTCACTGACTTACGTCCGGCATGGTAGGCTGTGATGTTCGGTGTCGTGGCAGGCTCCCGGGCACTATCGAGTTTCGGGGCGCTCTGGGTAATCCTATCGCTCGAGCTGCTCGAGTAGTCCGGAGCCCAGGCCCCCAGGACGGGCTGTCGGTGCTCGGTCTGGTCTGTCATACCCGGGCGCTACCGAACCATAGGACCTCTGGGTTATGCATCTGTCTGCTCTCGTCCGCCGGTTTGGGTATTCGAGAGGTCTCGGGTCGAAAACGAGAGCAGTCTATAACAAGTACCGCACTAACAGAGCGCACCAAGCAAAGAAAATCCCCATTCTCTCTTAAGTCACAGGTCGACAATCAAGAGCAGCTCGACCGCGAGGGCTTCGATGCCCAGGTCGCTGGTCGGCCCCAAGGGTCCTCGGGTGGTCCTACCACTTAGGCATGGGTGGTCGAGATCACCCGATCCCGGGATCCTCGCGTGCCCCTAGACGTTCGGGCGCTCCGGCTGAAGGAACCAAGTCCCCGGGCACCCCGAGCTCGGTTCAGCTCGGTGCACCGACAATGGAGATTAAAGATAAGAAAGTTTTAGGTCTTCTCGGGTTCAGCTCGGTGCCGTCGGACATGCCCGGACTAAAACTTCAATAAATCCCTCATACCGAGTCAGTTTGGGTTGTATTAGTACTTGTTGAAAAGCTTATTGTGAGCCCTTTTCAATGGATCTGGCCCCACTATAAAATTTGTTGTCTACGAGTCTCAATGACCAAAACAATATTGAGTCCAAACTTGTGCCTAGTCTAGTTCAAGTCCAATTTGGTGTATTGGCTGGTCTGCATACCTTAAAGCCTAGGGCCAGCGCTCTTGTATCCTCAGATTGAGTTTGAGCATTTTTTTAAGGAGAACCTCTAGAAATAAATCTATGACATGGGGCATAGAGCTAAAAAATTATGGTAAGGCATGGTTTTATCAAGGACTCAAACACTCGCTTAAAAACATTTGAGTGAATTGTATAAAACTACAAGTATTGTGCCATTTATAACATAAAACTATAATATTGTACCTAGTAACAAATAACTAAAGTATTATACACTAACTTCACACAAACCCCGATTTTAATTAGATTCATCCCAAAAATGGTCTTATATTTCTTCAAAAATTCAAGAACCTTTTTTACATGTTCCATAATTCATGTGCAACCAATTTTAATTAGATTCAACGAAAAATCCTGCGTAGATTTAAACTAAATTCTCAAAAAAGCTACTTTTATAAATCCTAAAAATTATTAGTATCTCAAATAAAATCCCAAAAATAAAAAAATTACTAATATTCTTCTTATATGACGGAATAATTTCTAAAATTATTTTCAGCCCTAGGTTATATGCTAAAAAAGTGAGTTCCTTTTTAATGCTCCATTTATATACTTACAAAAATAACTCACTTTTTCACCGTATAAGCTAGGGTTGAAAATAATTTTAAAAATTAATCCATCATATAAGAAAAATATTAATAATTTTTTTCAGATTTTTGGGATTTTATTTTAGGCCCTAACAATTATTAGTAGTTATAAAGTAGTATTTTTTTTTGAAGAATTTTAGTTGAAATGCTACACAGTCTTTTAGTGAACTCAATTAAAATGAATTGCACATAAATTATGAAATACACACCAAAAGTTTATGATTTTTAGAGAAATACAAAACCACTTTTTAGATAAATTCAATTAAAATCGGGTTTTATATAAAATTAATGTATAATACTTGTAGTTTTGTATTACTATACACAATATTTATAATTTTGTGTTACAAATAATACAATACTTATAGTTTTATGCAATTCACTTTTGACTAAGATTAGTTGTGCCCATATTTGGCAACCAACCAAATAGGCCTGAATACGACAACATAAATACACGTCATATTTCTGCTTTCAATTTTTCTGCAAATGCTACTTTATTAAACATGCATTACATCCATATAAAAACATGTATTACATCTCAGAGCCCATCATACTCCAGTCCATGTAAGATGTATCCACCGTCCGAGGTGTATATTTATAATTTCCAAACTTATCGAGGTGCTTGATGTGATCCGACCTGAATAAATAAGCGCAAAGCCCACTTCCTCCACCCGGGTTGATCGAGTCTGCTCTAGGGTTTTTGCTACGCCGCCGCCGCCGCCTCTCTGCCCCTGCATCGCCTCCACCCACCGAGACACCAAGATGACGGCGCAGACAGCCGAGGAGCTCGCCGCCCAGATCGAACAGCAGAAGCTCGAGGAGCAGAAGACCGAGGTGAGATATCCCACATCCTCCCCTCCCGAATGGTACCAATCCGAAGTGGAATTAGTGATCGCATAGGTTAGGGATATTGTGGTCCAAGAGAATCTTCGATTTTCTTGCTAGTTGCAGATCCGTGAATCTGAACTAACTTGATTTCTTAGATGGTTCTTGTTCGATCATGTAAGATAGCATCTTTTGTAGTGTTACTATGATCTGTTAGAAATGGTTGGTGATGCTAATATATATTGGTGTTGCCGTGGGATGCTCCATGCGGTTGATTATTCATTTACGTGATGCTGCTTCTTTCTTTTGATCTCGCTTGTTTGAATGATTTGTTTTTCTACTCTTTTTCCGTGATACCGTTGTGTATTAGCTACTCTGCCTTGGGTGACACCTGAAGATCTTTCTTTCTTTTCTGGGTGTTGCTGACAGGCAGAGGAGGTTGTGGTCGAGGATGATGAGGATGACGACGAGGACGATGACGATGATGACAAGGATGATGATGAACTGGAGGGTAAGTTATTGTGATCTGGGTGTATTCCATTTTTTGTTATATAAGGTGCTGATTGGAACGACGAATGTAAATCTGTGAAATTGGTGACAACATTATTATTTGGTAAGGTCATGGTTGTGTTAATGCCTGCAGCATCCCATGGTTATGCATTGATGGATGGATTGGATTTGAATGTTTGGTTGTACGTTCATCGAGAATCATCTTGATACTGATGTTCCCTTATAATGCATACAGTTTGTTGTTATTGCCTTGATTATGTTTAAGTGGCCAATCTGCCTTTTGTCTTGTTTCTGTGAAATGATTTAGAAGCTCTAATGGTCTTTGTATTAGGCACTAGTATAATCAGATAGGGGCCAGATCAGTGGAAGTACTTTAAATCCATGGATCTGTATGTTTTATTTTGAAACATTGTACGTGTCAGAGCATGGTACACCTACAGTGTTGTTGGACATTGTAAAATGCAGGTGTCAGGAACTCATGATATATGTGATTTTGAGTGTAAAGTGAAATTGATGGTGAACAAGATTTTCCTGTTTCTGATGCACATGTTTATTGCCTAATATTGCATTGCGTGCACATGTTTCTCTTTATTTTTTAGCCTGTTATTGACATTTGTATAAATCAGAAAGGATGGAGTAGATTATGCAGAGTTTGAGAGATTATGCTTAGCTTGCCGTGAATACTTCCAACTTCTTAATGTTTTTGTTGTTGCTGGTGGATATGTTTACACTAGCGCATTGCATATAATTTTTTTTTTTGTGTGTATCCACTACAGGAATAAAAAAACATGGGAACTATGCCATGCATACTTGCATAGACATGTAAACTGCATTGTTCCTTAGGCACTCTCATTTGTTGAAGATGAGTGCAGAAGCCTGTATGGGCAAGGCAATGTAACATAATGTGTTTGTCCTTAGCCAGTACAACGTCAAAACTATCACTTGGAAGTTATAGACTGTTTTGTTTTCAGTTTGGTCTTTGGAACAATTACAATACCCGAGTTCTGACAAGTATTGGTTTCATTGTATATTTTCAGGACAAGAAGGTGATGCCACTGGCAAATCAAAGCAAAGCAGGAGTGAGAAGAAGAGCCGCAAGGCCATGCTGAAGCTTGGCATGAAGCCCATCACTGGTGTCAGCCGTGTCACCGTGAAGAAAAGCAAGAACGTGAGTTACTACAGTCACTCTCTTACACAACAAGTTGCCCGATGTTTCTTCTTGTTTGGCTAACACGCAAGTTTTCCAGATATTGTTTGTCATCTCCAAGCCAGATGTATTTAAGAGCCCGAATTCCGACACCTACGTCATCTTTGGCGAGGCCAAGATCGAGGACCTCAGCTCCCAGCTGCAGACCCAGGCAGCGGAACAGTTCAAGGCTCCTGACTTGAGCCAGATGATCTCAAAGCCTGAGACATCCGGCATGGGGCAGGAGGACAACGACGAGGTGGTTGACGAGACCGGCGTGGAGCCCAAGGACATTGAGCTGGTGATGACCCAGGCATCCGTTTCGCGAGCCAAGGCCGTCAAGGCTCTCAAGTCTGCCGATGGAGACATAGTCACTGCCATTATGGAGCTGACGAACTAGAGGGGTCAGGATTTTTGTTGTGGTCGAACTATTTTCGTTTCAGTGCTATGCATCTTGAGCGTTATCTGCGGACCATATGCTCAGATAGTTTTATCGTGCTTGCTCCTTCCGTCGAGGTCGTTCCAACATGATTTGTTGTTTGCTGTCTTCAGCTATAGTTTATAGCTTATGGTGTTGTCTCTCTAGCAGTGGGTATTTCAGTCATGCCATGGGTTTTCTTATTTTTATTTGCCTTTTGTTGGGGGGAATGATACGGCGGAGGCTCCCGTTCTTTGATTTCGGCCACGGTAGTCAACCAAAAAGGGAGAGTAGCAGCGCTAATGTAAAAGCATAGATGTTCTTTCGTGCTCCACATGAGTTATGGTCGAGAAGACGTAACGAAGCCTTGGAACGAAGCCCATGCGTGATAACGAAGGAACGAAGGGTACAGACTCTCTAACTGCAGATTTAAACTATTAATATTGTTAAGCGTACATTTTAAGTTCATAGCCTTTCCTGTCCCACTCTGGTGCAGACGTGGTGTTCCAAATTTTTTAAAATTAGAAATAATAGAAAATTAGGAAAATTATAAAAATAAAAAATAGAATTTTAAAAAATCATAAAAAAGAAAAATTAGGAAAATCAGAATGTTTTTAAAAATAATAAAAATTTGAAAAAATGAATTTTTTTTTGAAAAAATTAGGGAAAAATCAGGACGCATGAATATGTCACATGCTGAAAGAATAAAAATTTAAAGAGTATGTAGGATATGTTGCATGTGGTCTAGTGACACATTACGCTATACTGTTATTTAGTAATAGAAATGCTAGAAATTTTTGATTTTTTTATAAAAAAATTAGTATGTACAACATTAAATAATGCAACACGTCATATTCTATAACACATTTTGCTTTTAATAAGGAACCCACGAGTGAGTCTATTACTAACTACAGTATAACGTAATATATTACTAGGCCACATGCAACACATTCTATATACTCTTTAAATTTTTATTCTTTCTAGCATGTATATTTGCATTATTTAATGTTGTGCATACTGATTTTTTTTTAAAAATCATGAATTTCTAGCATGTCTATTACTAACTAGCAGTATAGAGTAATATGTCACTACCACATGCAATACGTCCTACCTACTCTTTAAATTTTTATTCTTTCTAGCATATGACATTCATACGTCCTGGTGAACGTAGCTGCGGAAAGCGCTTTTCTCGCATTTCAATTATGGGGCTCCGGTGACCATAGATCTGTTCACTGTAAAGCAAAAGGAGGGCGGAAGCTTGAAGGAATTTACCCGACGCTTTGTGCGAGTAAATTGCCGGGCGAAAGGCCTCAGTGATGACACAATGGTTGATGCTGCATGTAGGGACTCCGGCCAGGGGAGCTGGCATCGCGCTTGGCGTGGAAGTTGGTAAAGCACGTGGATGAGTTATTCACCAAGATGGAAGAGTATTCAAGTGTCGAGGAAGATGAGCTTCTGAGGCATGCCGATGGGTCGACCTCCAAAACCTAAGCTACAGGACATGAGAGGAGAAAGTACCTCGCGGAAAAGAGAGGGAAGAGCACTCGAGGGAGATTCATCAACCCTCGGACAAGCACAGAAGTCATCACCGCCATTTTCATTAGGTGAGGGGCCACAAGTTAGGGGTCCTCAACATTAAGGAGACACAAGATTGTAGCAGGCACAGAAGCGAAGGCTCGACGAGGGGTCAGGGCCGTGGCATTGGGCGGCCTCGACCGCTGTACTGCACATTGCATGGCGAGGACACCGGCCACACAACAAAGCTGTGTCTGCATGTAGTGGCCTTGAAGGAGGGGTTGAACTGACAGTCTTCTCGATCTCTCAGTTCGTCGTCTTCACACGAGGCTCGAACGATGCATCCCATGGAGGTGCATGGGACGTCTGGCTTCAGATCAAACCCCATGTACTCTCATCCCCCTATTGCCCTACCACATGGGCTGGACCCCCTCATTCGCAATATTCACAGACACCTGAGCTGCCACCTCTGCTGGCTAGGATGGCTATCAAAGCCCCTGCTGAAGGGCCGAGGTTCGTCCAAAACATGGAAGGAGCTAGAAGTGTAATATTAGCCATATCTAGAGGTGCCAACTATGATCTCAAGTCCAAGAGACAATGAAGAGAATATGTGCATAGAGTTAACCATGTGGAAACTAGTTCCCCAATAGTCATGTCCCAATGGTCGCACCAACCAATCACATTCTCCCAGGAGGACCTTCGGTTTCATGACTACCCTCATACGGATGCCTTCGTTATTTCTACGGAGGTATCCAAATTAGAGATACGCAAGGTGCTAATTGATGGGGGAGCTCAATGGATCTTTTGTTTACGGAAGCCTTCAACCAGATGGGCATCTCAAGGAGTCGCCTTTGACCAGCTGGAACCCCTCTGCAAGGCTTCATGGGAATGCTGGTGGAAGCGCTCGGAAGAATCTCCCTCCTAATATCCTTTGGTGAAGGGGGACGATTGTGAACGGAAGACATCCTGTTTGACGTGGTCGACGTATCCTATCAGTACAACGCCATATTCGGGTGGGGATGTTGTCCAAGTTTGACGATGTGGTACATCATGGCTATCTGTGCATGAAGATACCCGAGCCAGTGGGTACCATATATGTATGGGGGAGATCAAAACACGGCTCGCGAAATAGAATATGGTTATGCTCTAGGACAATGAAGGGTTCACACGTTGTCTGAGGCAGGCATAGAAAAGCAAGGGGGTGCGTTGCTGAAGGCCAAGCCCAAAGGCAACACCAAATGAGTCCCATTATGCCCTGAGGATGAAAGCAAGTATGTGCATATAGGAGTGGAGCTGCTACCCAAACGAGAGACGAAGCTACTGGCCACTCTTTGGACTAACGGAGACATCTTTGCATGGTCTCCCCAAGACCGCATAGGAGTGCTAAGAGAACTAATAGAGCACCATCTGAATGGGACCCCTGCAATAAAGCCAAAGAAGCAGAAGCTTTGGAAAATGTCCGCTGATCACCAAGATGTTGCAAAGGAGGAGGTCAAGAAACTTCTTGAAGAGGGGATGATTCATGAGGTTATGCACCTAGAATGGCCAGTGAACAGTATATTGGTGAAGAAGCACAATGGCAAATGGTGCATGTGCATGGACTACACTGACTTGAACAAGGCGTGCCCAATGGACGATTTCCTGTTGGCCAAGATAGATCAATTACTTGATTCCACTGCCGGATCAGAACTTATGAGCTTCCTCGACGTATATTCCAGATACCATCAAGTTTGTATGGCCGAAAAGGACAAGGCCAAGACAAGCTTCATCATACAGTCGGGGACCTATTGCTATGTTTGGATGCCCTTCGACCTACGCAACACTAGAGCTACCTTCGCAACGCTAATGTGCAAAGTGTTGTGTACCTAGTTGGACCACAACGTGGCTGCATATATTGATGACATTGTGGTCCAAAGTCGGTGTGAAGGGGATCATGAAGCGGATCTACAAGAAACATTTGCCAATCTTTGCAAGGCTGGCCTATGATTGAACCCGAAAAAGTGTGTTTTTGGCATCTGCTCAGACTAGCTGTTGGGATGCTTGGTGTTTCGCAGAGGCATCGAAGCAAACCCGGAGAAAATACAGGCCATCGTCGACATGGAGCCCCCAAGATCCATCAATGACACATAATGTTTGGTGGGAAAGATGACCTTACTGAATTGATTCATTGCTCGATCTGTGGATAAGAACATGTCATTCCTCCAAATTCTTCAAGGGTCAGACCCCTTCAGGTGGACAGACAAACAGCATGGGGCCTTTGAGGCCCTGAAGAGCTATTTGATGAAATTAACCACCCTATCCAGCCCGGAGCCTGGAAGCAGATTGCTACTTTACGTGGTTGCATCACCTTCAACATTAAGTGCTATATTGGTTTTGGAGAAAGAGAGCGAAGGGAGCCTTTGGCAGCTACTAGTCTACTTCATCTCTGAAGCGCTAAACGACATGAAGGAGCAATACTCCGAAGTCGAGAAAATGGCCTATGCAGTGGTCATGGCCTCTCATAAGCTAAATCACTACTTCACGGCTCACCCTTTTACGGTCCCAACCTCCTACCCCCTGAAGGAAGTCTTCTCAAACCACGAATCCACTGGATGCATCAGCAAATGGGATGCAGAGCTCTCCCCACTATGTGTCACCTTCGTGGCACGCACGGCCATAAAATCACAGGCATTGGCGAATTTTGTTGTTGACTGGATACCCAGAGCAAGGGAGTTCAAAGAGCCACAACCCAATCAAATATGGACCATACACACTGACAGAGCGTGGGGGCTCTTTGGCGCAGGCACATCGATGATGCTCATATCACCATGAGGATCGATGCAATTTTATGCAGCCAAGCTTTGTTGCGAAGCCACCAATAATATTGCAGAATATGAGGCCATTCTACTGGGCCTCTGAAAGGCAAGAGGTCTTGGAGCTAAGCATGCAATGGTGAAAATAGATTCATAACTAGCACGATACTTTCAAATACTACTCAATATGCAGAGATACTTCATAGGCTTCATGTTGAAGTCCATACCGAGGGGAGAGAACCTGGAAGTAGATGCCCTTGCGAAGGTCACAGTCCAAGGCACTTCATTACCACCAAATGTATTCTTCGATGTCCTGGAGACCCCAATGGTCGGAAAGGATGAGGCAACGACCAATATCGCCGTGATAATGGAATAGGATTGGTGAGAGCTCCTCATGGCATATCTGCAAGGGGGAATACTACCCAAAGACAACACAACAACAAAGAGGATTGCTTGCCGATCACGGAATTATCGGATCATTGATGAAATACTCTACAAGGAAGGAGTTTGCACACCCTTGCCCGGATGCATGCCGAAGGCCGAAGGAACATAGCTCCTAGGAGAAATACATCATGGTTTGTGTGGATCTCACTCATGTCTGAGGGCCTTGGTAGCGAAGGCATTCCAGTAAGGTTTCTACTGGCCCATAGAAATTTCAAACATGGAGGCTCTGGTCGTTCGTGCCCAAGATGCCAGTGAATGGGAAGACAATCGCACCTTCAAAGAAACCTCCTCCAGCCTATACCTCCAGTATGACCTTTATCCCAATGGGGAATCGACATCATAGGGCCTTTACCTCGAGCACCCGGTGACTTGCGCTACATAGTGGTGGTAGTAGACTATTTCTCCAAGTGGCCCAAAGCCGCCCCGCTAGCCCGAATCACCACGAAGAACATACAACGTTTCTTCTGGAAAGACATTGTGTACCGATTTGGGGTCCCTCGGGAGGTGACCCTTAACAACAGGACATAGTTTGACTTCACTCTATTTAGGAACTTTTGAGAGAGCTTGGGGATTAAGCTGTGCTTCGCATCAATCGACCACCGACAATCCAACGGGGCAGTTGAAAGAGCTAACAGAGGCATCTCAACAACAATAGCCAAGTGGCTGATAGGGCTACCAAAAGGCAAATGGGTAAAAGAATTGTTGAAGGTCTTATGTTCCCTTTGCACAATGCTCACTCGACCGATGAGCTTCACACCTTTCTGCTTGCTCTTCGGGGATGAAGCGGTAGCCCCGGAGGAGGCCCGGGTCAAGTCTCTACAGATCATGTCAACTAACTCTAGCAATGGGGCTTTGTCGAAGGACCTAATAGAGGAGACTCGCCTAGTAGTAGCCGGTAACTTAGCAAAGTACCAAGAGGAAACCAGACGATGGGTCGATAAGAAAATCGCTGGTCTAGCGTACCATCCTGGGGACCTAGTGCTCCGGTGCAAGCTAAACCATGAGACAGTGGGAAAGCTTCAATCTAAATGGGATGGCCCATTAGTTGTGGTACAATCCTGCAGACTGGGCTTGTATCGCCTAGCAATGCTAAAAGGTGAGACGCTAACTCACATGTGGAATGCGGATTCACTTCGCAAATACTGGCTCTGAGGACCAACCCTCGTATGGCCCACTAGGATAGGTAGGATTAGCTAGGGCCTTTACTTTTCTGTAAACTCCATACAAGTACCATTGGAGTTGTACTATTTTCCTTGCAAGGGAAACCTCACTCTGGGGTGCAAGGTTTTTAACGAGGCATCCTCTTAATGTACCTCCCAAAGAAATGAAAGACTATTTCCCCAAAAGAAGAATGTGCAATTATGTTTCGATTAATCAATGCTGGCAATTCGAGGACACGCCACCTCTAAAGCTAGATGTGCCCAAGGGCCCCAGAGGGTTAGTGCTCTGATCACCCGTAACAAAAGAGGGTAGTAGTCTAAGGGTCCCCTAGGGTTGATGTCTAAGGACCCGCTCATGATAAATGGAGGGTCGTCACCCACATATGGGCTCGACTCCTCCTAAATACCGGCCGGGCCTAAGGGATCCAAAGGGCTGACTCATAAGGACTCGCCCATGATAAACTGTAACACCTTGATTTTCACTTTTGCAATTTCCTAAAATTTTCTAGAATTTAATTAAGGTTTAAACAAATAGAGTAGGTTAAAACCTATTTTCTATATTTAATCCAATTTTGACATAGGTTATATTTCTTTATATGCATTCATGCTGGAATTAGTCATCTAGGGGTTCCTTCGTTTTTGTTTGATTTTGATTTGCGGCTTTTGTTTTGAGTTAAATTTGCTTTGATTTGTTTTCCAAAGGTTTAAAAAAATGAAAAGGAAAAAGAAGAATCCTTCCCATGCCGCTCTCTCTCCTCTCGGCCTGCCCAGCCCACCAACCGGCATGTCTCCCTCCTTCCTCCGCATGCCTCTCCCGCTTGGGCCAGCCTCGGCCTAGCACCATGCCGTACCGCTCCAGCCCATGCTTCGGACTAGCTCTCCATCCGCTTGCTCCGCGCAAGCTCAACCGCTCGCCCGTTCACCCACAAAAGCACACGGTCGCTTCTCGCCTTCGTGCTCACCTTCGTCTCTTAGTCGGATGCTGCCGCCATGTTCGAGTGCTACATGAGTCCACCATCGCCTTGGAGTCTGGGACCACCCCAACCCTCGTTCGCCCACCTATATAGGTCCCCGCCTCCTCCTCGTGTTTTTCCCAAGCCAAATCCGTCGCCTCTCGAGTCAACTCACCGAGATCCAAAGCCACCGACACCATTGCCATCGCCGCCTCAGTCTACATCGCCGCCGCACCATTCTGTTGCCGCTTCGACCCATCCGAACTGACCAACAAACCCGCCCACCTTCCATGAAGCTTGTGCCGCCGCCGATTTGGGTCCCTGGCCACTGGAACAGCCCTGCTGACGTGATCCCAAGCTCCTTTGGTTTCCCCACCGTCACCAACACCCCTCTGGTGCCGCTCCAGCCTCGGTAAGCACCATAATGAGATCCTCGTTAGCTTTTCATCGTAGTTCGCCGCTTTCCATCACCACTGGTGAGCCGGAATGTTATTCCGGTGAATCTCCGGTGTGTGTGCTGCCGCTCTCCCCTTGGCTCCGCCTTGCCCGCTGTCTGCTCTAGTCGCCCCTCCTCTGAGTCATATGATCTATAGTGAATGGTCTAGATTAGATCCATTAGATACCCCTTCATCCACCAATAGGAAGTTGCCATGTGTCAATATAAACACAGTCAGTAGTTTTGCCTCGTTAACAAGCCACCTCAATGCCACATCACCATTTTAGCTGACATGTTAGCCTAGTCACGCCTAATCAGCTGCCCAATCAACGCTTGCGCAATAAACCCTCTGCTGACGCAATAATTCAAGGATTTCAGTAACAAAAATAATCCGTTCAACTCTGAAATTCGTGTAATTTTCCAGAAAACCCTTGTTTAGTAAAACCATCATAACTTTTTTGTCATAGCTATGTTTTAAGCGATTCTTGCACCGTTAGACTCGTTTCTCCGAGCTCTATCTTTCTAGATAAGTTTTGTCTTATTATCCTTTTGTTTTGTGCTCTGTTCTTAGTGTGTTATGTTTGTATGCTTTGTTGTAATCATGCGATTTGACGTCAATGCCCTGTATCAATCTGAGGGACATCAAGACTAGGAGCTAGAGTACACTAAGCAGCAATAAGGAGAAAGCAAGTGTTCTTGATCATTCTGAACATATGTTTTTAATTGTTTTGATTTACAAAACTGAATGCAATGTATGTAAACTTGATGGGTAGTAGGGTTTACCTAGTTCTTCCTTTACATTGCTTGAAGTCTAAGTGGTAGTTGGTATGAGTCTTTTGGGTAGAATTGCTTAGCCATGCTGGGAAGTGTCATATAATTGATTAATGGACATATGCAACTAGGGTGATAAACATGATAGCAACATGGAACTTAGGGTTTGGGCAAATAGATGGCTTTGATAATGTTGGTACTTGTGGATACGTTCCAAGCATAATGGTAGGTTCTGGATGTCCTTAACATTTGCTATGGTTCTGGATGTCCGTTAACATTTGTAGAGGTTCTAGATGTCCATTAACATTTGATGGTTATTACCCGGTTGGATAGTCTTTGCCCAAGTATGAACAAATGAAGCATGTGTGACCTGATTAAGGACCGGTTCGTAGAGCGACAACCCAAAAAGTACCATACCAAACATGAGGCTGATATGGGTAAGGCTTAGCATATCGATTAGACACCTGGCTAGTATTCGTTGGAGTACCAGGACCTAATTGATGGACCATGCTTCATAGTGATTCTTTTGGAGGCACACCACTGGCGTGTGTTAAGGGTCTTGCAAACACGACAATAAGGATATCACAACTCATGGATAAAAGTTGGATAATCTCTGTAGAGTGTAAAACTGTTATAACAGTTGTGCCCGCGGTTATGAGAGACTTGGATCCTCTCATGATTAGTTAGTTGTGGGAATGGTCTTGGTGATGGTTAGGTGGTTATGGTTTGCAAGGTGGTTATTCTCATATAATAATGGATTGGGTCATACGGGTATAATCACTTAATAACTATTTAATATTTTTCAATTACATTACTATTTTCTTTACACGCATTTATGCAAATATATCATGTGTTAGCCTATTCTTGTAGTTAGCCTACATATCATTTTTTTCCCACACTTGCTGAGTACTCCATGTATTCACCCTTACTATCTCCCGCAATTCATATGCTGCTAAGTGGAGGACTTTCAAGATTTTCAAGATGACAACTTGGTGTACTAGGAGTGTATTCTCCAGTCGGTGCCTGTGGAGTTGCTGTGGTCGCCGATGCTTTCGTCCCGCTGCTGTCGTTTACCTTAGTAGTTTGGTTAATAGAGTTGCTTAGGTGAAGTCTTTGTGTAAGAGTTAAACGGTTCTAAGTAAAAGTATTGTTTTTGTTACTTCACCTATGATGTCCTTATGTATGTTAAACTTTGTGTGCATATATAAGCTGCACTTGGTTTTATCCGTTAAAATTGGGTGTGACATAAATTGAGGGTCATTGCCCATGTATGGGCTCAACCCTTCCTAAATGGTCGCTGCCCACACATGGGCTCGACTCCTACAAGAAGGCCAAACCTAAGGGCCCCGAGAGTTCGAAGTCTAGGGGCTCATCCATTGTAAACAAGGGGATCATAAGTCGTGCATAGGCTCGACTCTTGCTAAAGTTGCAAATGTGTTATTTAAAGAAATAATTTTACACCATCATGAAGATCTCGAAGGATCACCAGAGAACATCTCCTTGTACCTACAACTATGCGCCGATTGAAAGGCCAAACCGTGCCTCACATCAAATGGAGCCTCCGGGTCCATTTCTCGATTGGACCAGCTCCCAGAATGAGGGGAATCAGGCAACAAAGCCACAACAAAAAGCATCAAACTTGGTAGGCAAGTCTTCTTCGGTAGGCTCCTCCTTCGATACATGGAGCTCCGCCTCTAAAATAGACTGAGCCCCCTCACAATTCTGTCGAGCTTCTAAAACTGAGTCATAGAAGGTTCTCCAAAACTCTCGAGCTTTGATGCCACAAAAATCCTTAAGATCTCTTTGTAAACAATAATAATCCTTGAACTCTGTGAAAGAACACTGTCGTAAAATATTTGCCATGTCGCACAATGCATATAAAGTCCTTGGTACTCCATCGCCAAGGACATTTCATCTAGCACAACTCATTTTGGGCCAGGGAACAATGATAGGGTTTTCTCCCACCTAAAGATGGGATGAGGCCCGCGGCCGGTGGTGCATTTAAAATGCTAAGAAAGCAAAAGGGAAGATTTAAGAGATAGAACCAACAAAGGTTTGGTGTGCTGCATTACCAAAAGTTTGCCACATTACCAAAAGTTTGCCTTACAAAAGGACTGACAAAGGCTCTAGTCTTTACAAAATCAGAGCAGAGTCGTGGCCTACAACCTATCCTAGAACCTAGTAAGCATATTGGTGGAGCCAAGGTCAGAAATTCGCACTTGAGCTCCATCAATATTGACTTCTCCACCCTCGCCTCCCTTCGCCACGTCTCTGTCATGTGATCCATCGAGCAAGTGGCCACTGAGGCTGAAGCATTGATCCCAGCGTTTCGAGCACTGGCAAAGGCCTCAGGCTGGCCGCGTGTGCACCAATATTTGCTAAAAAAAAGGTGCGAGTGACCTCCTTCACCACGCGACATACAGCCTTTGAGGTAGCCTTGGCAACAAGCTCATAGTTCGGTGCCCCGAGAGCTTCGAGGTGAGAGCAACTGGTGGCCTTCAATGCGGCCAAGGTGGCCTCGATGGACACCCCCGTGCAATAGTCACTGAAGGTGCATGAACCAGTCTTGAAAATGGACGTAAAATGACTCATCCAATCGAGGGCACCCCATATATCGACCTCAACTGGAAGATGAGGGGCACTAGAGGCAAAGGTATCACGAGCGTCATTCATGAGGTTGCAAAGTTCCTCTATGAGAGATGCCCTCTCTCGCTCGAGGGTCGCCTTTTACTCCCCAAAGACAACAGCAGATTCCTTTTGGTTTTCCTTCTCTTACTCTAGAGTGATGGCAGAAGCAAGCACTTGTTCTAGCACTTTTTCAAGAACGGACTCCAGGTCAAGCTTCAGCCATTTTCCCTCCTTGAGGGTGGTCTCCGTTGCACGCTAACAACTCTTTTCCCCGTCCAGTTCATTGTCACAGTTAGGGGTGGAAACGGCTCGGCTCGGCTCGCTCGAGCTCGCTTTTAGACGAGCCGAGCCAGGCTCGGCTCGACTGCTCCACCGAACTGGGAAAAAGGCTCAGCTTGGGCTTGGTTGTGGCTCGAGCCGGCTCGACTTGGCTCGCGAGCCAAGTTTGCTGAAGCCTGCCTAAGGTCATGCCGTCATGCAGCAGTGCCAACTAATTGAACATACCACAAGCCCACAAGCATAGGATTGATAGGAGCCATAAGGGTAATGTACTGCAATACAGTAGGCACATTTGACATATCATACTTCAAAACATATGTAATATTTGTGCACCATTTGATTAAACCACACATGAAAAAACATGCAAAATAATTAACTTCCAAGTTCCAACATCCACACATGACAAAACATGCAAAAGTATGAATGTATGATGGTTGTCCAATGTCCATCCAGGAGAACTGAGTTACATGAAAATGAAATAGCTTGTAAGCTTAACAAGCAACCACACACAGTCACACAGACATACTAACCAATTTCAAGTGCCAAGTTCCACACTTAACACTCAACATCCATACTCCAGAACAGAAGAGTAGACAGCCCAGAACACATCCGAAATCAAAAGCAGCAAAAGTAGTACCAAACCAGCTCCAATATACCAATTCTAGTTGCTCTCTACCACACTTGTAGGAAATGGAATGCTCTCCACATCATCCTCATCATCTTCTTCCCGGGGAGTCAAATTCATAATGATCAAGTTAGCAATGAAACCATGATGTCAACAAAGGAAAATTTTAAAAGACATATATAACAAAAATGAACAATTGAATATACCACAAGCATAGGAGCTCTGAAATCATTATGGGAACCTCTAATCCAACTAGAAGCACACACAAATGCCTCCACCATACATGGTTGTAGAGAACTCCGATAATCATCTAGAACTCTACCCCCTGTGCTAAAAGTGGATTCCGAAGACACAGAGGTGACTGGTATAGTCAAGAAGTTCTTCGCCATCTTTGACACTACCGGGAATCTATGTGCATTCAACCTCCACCACTGAAGCAAATTAAAATCTTTGTTTTGTAAGCTCTCATTCTTCTCATCTAGATAGATGAGAAGCTCGCTCTTAGATGGCTCCATAGAAGATGATTGCAAGAAGGACTGAAACTCATTTGAGCTCGATGGTATAGAGGTATTTGTATCCATAGTTGAAGTTGAGGATGAACCACATTTATAAACAGCCGCCTTCTTATGCTGTTGAGCCACCTCATACTTGTCATATAGCTTTTCTAACTCTTTGCGAACATCTTCTATCTCAATTTCAGCTTTTGAGGATTCATAAATCCTCCTAAAGCACCACTCAACATATTTCATTTTGTACCTTAGGTCTAGAATAGTAGCAATGATCATGACATTATTCTTTTCTTCCCAATACTTGTTGAACTTATCCATCATTGCAATGCCCATACCCTTCAAATGTTCATTACTAGAAGCACTTGCATCCCTCAATGCAATCTTGACATTAACAATGTGAGGATAAAATATATTTGAAGTAGGATATGTTGAAGCTAAAAATTTTGTAATTAGTTCTGTCAAATATCCAAGTATTGACAGAATTGTTTCAAACAAATCCCATTCTTCATAACTAGGCTCCCATCTATAATTTGCATCGGAATCAGCATAAGACACTAATGCTTCCTTATAGGCAATGGCTGTTTTTAACATATTGTATGTCGAATTCCACCTTGTCGACACATCAAGTTTGAGTCCCTCTCCAATTTTCAATGCAAGAGATCTACAAATTTCTACAAACTTGTGCATGCGAGATGGCGATTTCTTTATGTACTTCACAGATGCTCTTACATTGCTTATCGAAGGTGATATGACCGCTATCCCATCATTCACAATCAAATTAACAATGTAAGCACAACAACGGACATGAAAATATCTTGCAATGAAAGAAGTTGATTGTCTAGCTGCAAATTTAGCCTTTAAACCCCGAACAACAGCATCATTGTTGGAAGCATTATCTAGAGTGATTGAGATGATCTTATCCTCTATCACAGATCCAGTGTGTGGGGTGTCTAACTCGATGAAATTCAGCACATGGCATTGCATATTCCAATTTTTATCAATATAGTGAGCAACTAAACACATATAGGAAAGTGTCTGGTTGGATGTCCACAAATCTGTAGTTAAACTTATGCTATCCACACCTTTAAGGCTCTTCAAAAGGATTTCTTCTTGGTCTTCCTCGTCCGGGTTGGACAGCTGCAAATGCAAATACAAAACAAACATCATCATTCATCATTGCAGAAACAAAATGATTGATGCAAAAATAAAAACACAGGTTCAGGAGTTCAAGGTTTGGTGCTCTCATCACCACAAGTCCACAAGACAGTAAGCTATAGCATATCTGCATATGTAAATAGACAAAAACAAGCTGCAAACTCATCGATCCCTATAAATACCATGCAACATCATCATCTCTTGCTCCTGGAAGCATTCCCTCTCGCACCAACTCCAACATATCAGACTACTTTGTGCCATCAGAAGTGACATTTGCTCAAAACATTAGATACAAATAACAGGGAAAATATAACTTGACAAACTTCCATAGAGTATTTGCAAATTTCCTCGCAAAAGGCACGCAACCGACGGGGCAATTAAGCAGGAGTGCAGGACCAGGAATCAAAAGCACCAAACTACATTTTACTATGCTTTTTTGCACTCATGTAATCACGAATTGCTTTCCCACAGACAAACCCAAAGAACTGACTGAATCTTCCCCATTCCTACATGCGTTCTTGTTCACTGCTTAGTTGCTCGTGCTATCATGCTATACACACAAAAATTGTACGAAGACCGAATGGTCCATTTGTGCGAAACTGCTAATCGACAGGCAATTCCATGATTCCATCGCAGCGGTGAAGAGTCCAGTGATGTACCTGATCTGTAGCGGCTGCCAGTGAAGACTCTATCACGGCAGCCTCGTCACCGACGGAGGAAGCGCGCCCCTTCCCTGCTTGCGTGGCGGTGGCGACGTGTGAGACGACGCTTCGTTGTCGCTCCGGTTCCATTATTACGGCGGCACGCCGGTGCGATCGGAGAGGCTGCGGGCGGCCGGCACGGCTAGAGTCCCGACTCCCGAAGGGCAGCGCAGCGCTACAGCCGCAGCGGGTCGGCAACTCAGGGGCGGCTAGCCGGCGACGGGGCGGGTGGTGGCGACGGTGCGCGGTGCAACGGGGCACCGGTGCGGTCGGAGAGGCTGCGGGCGGCCGGCACGGCTAGAGTCCTGACTCCCAAAGGGCAGTGCAGCGCTACAGCCGCAGCGGGTCGGCAACTCAGGGGCGGCGAGCCGGCGACGGGGCGAGCGGTGGCGACGGTGCGCGGTGCGACGGGGCTGATGGTGTCAACGGGGCCACCGTGCGGCGGTGCGAGCGTGGCGGCTGTGCGGGGCATCACTGCCTCAGGCCGCAGGCGTGCGTCCTGAGTCCTGACGGCTGGAGTCTCCTGTGTGTGCCACCCTAACCCTAAAGGCCTAAATAGTCGTGCGCGTGTGCCAAGAAGTGGGCTCTGGCCTGTGGGTTGCGCGCAGTCGCAGGTTGCTGCTCATGAGTCATGCCGTGCTGCCTCACGGGCTGGGCCGCGAGCGGGCCGCCGAGCCGCTCGTGAGCCACTTCCGGCTTGGCTCGAATTGCAACCGAGCTAGAGATGCGGCTCGAGCTCGGCTCATTTCACAGCCAACCCGGACCGAGCCGAGCCAAGCTTTTTCGAGCCCGAGCAGGCTCACGAGCTTCGAGCTAAATTTCTAGCCCTAGTCACAGTCACGCCACTTCTTTCTTTCTTCCTCGAGAACAGCTTCTGCAGAACCTCGTGCCTTGCGCTCCCTCTCAAGCTCGCCCTGGAGATCATGGACCTCCTTCTCGGTGTGAAAACATTTGGTCTTCGTGTCGCTGACCTGGCCCTCGAAATGGCGAATAATCGTCTGAACATCGCGCGCTCCAAAACCATCCTCATTTTGCAAATAAATGCACAAATTAGTAATGGAAGAAAATAACAAAAATAAGGCACTCGAAAGTCAACCTTCGTATAAGCCATAAAACTATGGTTTCTCAGGTCCGAAGGGCTATAATGTGCCACCATTGACTCGGTAGTAGTCTTCTGCAATGACTCGCCGAGATCTAGAAGAGTTTGCCTGGACACCGACCTCGCGAAGAGCTCATTGCAGTAGAAGACCACGGAGGCGGAGGTGTTGCCGCTCGCTTGGGGAATCCTTAAGATTCCCATCAATGACTTGCCTTTACTGAAAGGACGATAATATCATCTAGAGAGGGTAAATAGACGTTTTTATAAGAAAAAAAATCCCCATTTTATTGTTGACTTAAACTTGCAGTGAAAAATAAACTAACGGATTTTTCACAAGTGAAAATCCTAAATATGCTAGGTTCAACTAGTGCACAATCACCCTAAAAAGATATGAAAGTTACAATCCTAGAGTGGTAAAAATTATTCAATTCTAGCGAGATATATGCAAGAAAACTCTAATTGAAAACACCTTGAAAACACTGTTCACCGGATAATCTAGGTTGACCCGGATACTCCGGGTTAATAGCTAATTGTACAATATCCTAAGCTTTCAGCTTGACCCAGATACTCTGGGTTAAGCACAGAAAGAACTCAAACCTGAAATTAAAGTGCGTCTAAAGAGTTCTACCTCAAACCAAATGAAGTCATGTGTTTCAAGTGATGATTCCAAGTAGATACACGGAGTACCTACAATCAATTTCACATAAACAAATAGATCAAGCAATATGCATAAATATTGAGCAAGAACACAAGAACAAGGAAACAAGAGAGGATACACAAGATTTGTTTCCCAATATTCAGACACCTCCTCTGGAGGTTCCTATGTCCCCGTTGAGGGGCTCAGTCACACTTGAGCCGGATCTCTCTCAACACTTTTCTTCTCCAAGCTCGGTCACACTTGAGTTTGGCTCCCACCTTTGATTTCTTCCCTTCCGGAGGAGAAATCAAAGCCTTCACAAACTTTACACGGCACACCACAACCTTGGGTGCTCACCGGCAACGTCTAGCCACCTAGGAGCCCAATGCTCCAAGAGTAACAAATGCTTTGCAAACTTCTTATCGATGAAATCAAGTGCTCAAGATGGGAGATACGTTCACTTGCACTCAAACTTGCAATCTCTCAACCCAACTCACTTTTCTTCTCAAATCACATACTAGATTGGAGTGGAAGGGAGTTCTTTTGGCTCTAGAAGGTTTTTCTTTCGTGCCCAAGCAACAGCAAAAACAAATGTGGGGGTGAGGGGGTATTTATACCCTTTCCCCAAAAAACTAGTTGTTACATAGTTTTTTGTACTGATCCGGAGTCTCCGGGTTCGCACTAGAACGCATAATCGAGAGCCCTAGCTAGAGTAAAGTCTGGAGACTCTGGTCACCTGAAGTATCTAGGTCAATCCAGAGTATCCAGGGGATACACTTATGCCCTAACAGACCACCTGGCTCAAACCTAAACCTAGAGACTTCGGCCAATTCAGAGTATTCGGGTCAACCGAAGAGTCCGAGTTTAGCATAGCTGACCCTCTAAAAATGACGATAACTTTTGATTCTGAAGTCCGATTTTGACGATTTTGGAATCTACAGAAAGCTTATTTAGAGTGCTGCACATCCCAACTGAATTCATGACCTCAAACATATTGGATCAAACTAGGAACACTCAAAAATCCAATTCGGATACTTTCACACTTTCTGCACCAGGCTCCTTAAGCTAACTCTCACTTTGGGTTGGTTCGAAAACTCTTGAGCATTGAGACACGACAATTAGCTCTACGTTGTATCCCTCTTAATAGTGCAGTATGCCTATACTCAAATTCAAATGTAAAATTCATTTGAACCATTTTGAGGCTTTGAATACTTTCAAGTACAGCTTCTTTCTTTCAAACCTTCAGGGTTGCCAACTTCCATATAATCTTCACTCCATCTTTTCTTGATTCTTCATATGATTGATGCAAGTCACCCATAAATTCCTATGGACTCATGCGGTCCATTGGTGTAAAGCCTTCACTCGCTCTTCACCATCATCTTGGTCCTTTGGTGCCAAGCCATTTGATTGCCCTTCACCACCGAATGGTCATCGTAGTTCAGTCTTGCTTGCCCTTCTTTTCTTGCCATAGAAAACCATTTTTTATTCGATATCTTCAATAAATTCACTTTATCATATATGGAGTCCAATCTTGTTCTTCACTCTTGGCATATATGATTTCAATTCAACTTATGCCTTCTTATGGATTTTAACCCCAAGTCACTCTCAAGCACAAAGCACATGGTTAGTCCATAAAACTCTATTGACAATAGCATACATTTCGCTAATTGATCTCCACAAGTAACTTAGCATTCATTCTTCAAACTTCTTCTTCTTCTTATGAACATCACTAAGTTCACAATGACTTTGATGCAATTCTTTGAACTTATGGCATTTCTCAATGAATCCATACTTTATTTCTTATGCATCTCCTATGGAATAACCTAATAACAATTCTCAACATCATTATTAATCCATAGGTATTGTCATCACTTACCCGAGCATGACCTAAAACTCATTGATCTTAATGCATATATTTCCTCCATGCATCACCTATGAAACATCCTACTAACAATTCTCAACAATATAGTTAGTCTATAGGTATTGTTATCATTTACCAAAACCACACATAAGGGCTAGATGCAGTTTCATTTCCCCAAGCCAAACTTCGGCGGAGAAGGATGATGTGGGCAAATGCTCTATGAAACATAAGAAAAGCATAAGCTCAAGAGCGCAAAACACAATTGGATAAAGTCGGAAGACAGGTACCCGAAGTGTTCTCTCCATCCATGCCCGAATAGGGCACAACATCATGATCAAAGCATCCCGCAGGGTTTGCTAGAGAGATTTCAGGACCCATAGTGAAACCTTCGGGAGCCACAGTAGGGGTGAGTCCAGAGCGGCATCTACCTCGTCGCTCTTTTAATCCAAGTCACAGAGATCATAAATATCTTTTGTAACATCCTGAGTTTTAAGCACATGAATATAACAAAATTCACTCCAATTTAAATTTTTTATAATTAATTAAACCAAATAAAATAGAGGAAATATGTATATGAATATATGTATACATGTATGTATATATTAATATATATTAAATCGGCTAAGTATCCAATTGCACTAAATTAAATTCTAAACTTCTCCATGCATTAATTGAATCATATGCATCTGGTTTATTGCTTTTATGGTTCTTTGGGTGGAGATTTGATATTGAATGTCTCTCAATTTCAAATCTATTCTTAGTTTCCTTTTAGCTCAAATCCAATTTGAATTCAAATCTTTTGGATTTGATTCGTCTTCCAAATCATAGAGCTTTACTCCCATTTCATAATTCAAATATCCCTATTCAAATTTATACCAAGTTCAAAGTTCAATCCAAATTCAAATCTCTCTTTTGAATTTGTCCCAAAACCCTTTTCCGTTTTCCTTTTTCCTTCTCTCCCTAGGCCAAATCTCCATCCCCTCTCTGTTATGGCCCAACCGCTCAGCACAGCCGACCGTTCCTCCCCTCTCGCTCTCTCCCCACGCTCGGCCCATTCCTCGCACTCCTGCATGGCCCGACCGATGCGCTCGCCCACGCTCTCACATGCACGCACAGCCACCCACATGTCGCTCATCCATTGGTCCCCCGCCGATGCTCACCGCCCCCCTCCTCCAGCGTGACATCGTGTCGTGTTGTCCCGCCACCATGACAACTGGCGCAGTTAATGCTTCGGCCACTTGCTCACCACATCGCTCATCCCTTCGTGCTCTTGCTCTATCTCCCTGCCTCTACTCTCTCACGCGCGTAGCTCGAACCGCCTGCCACCCGTGACTTCCTCGCCCGCTGCTCGTGCTGGCTAGCGCAGAGCCGCCGCCACTATGCAAAATTTGGTAGGTGCCTCCATCGAGCCATGCTGCACCTTCTCGCCCCTTGCCGCTTACTCACTCCCTCTCTCTCTATAAATAGAGCATCCGACCCTCCATTTCTCTGTTTTCCCATCTCACCAACACCACATCACCACCGCCGGGCCATTGCTAGTCGTTGCAACCTTGTTGTCACCGTTCTGTCCTTGCGAGATGTCGAGTCACTTCTGGAGATCGCTACTGTCCCTGTGCCACCATCCATTGCCCAGGAGCCCGATGGGAGTGCACTCAAGCAGGAAGCTGAGCCATGCCATCGCCGCCACCGTACTGTCGTATTGCTGTAGGATCATGGATATCGACTAGAGGGGGTGAATAGGCGGTTTTAAAACTAAATACTAAGCGATTAAGAAAACTTGCAGAAACAAACTAAAGATGACTAAAGTGATATGAAGACAACTAAAAGCTATTTCAAGGTTTGCAATCCTAGAGTTACAAGCAACAATTTATATTCTAGAAAGATAAATTGTATAAAGTAAATTTGCTCAAAGTAAATTACTCAAGGATGACACAAGAAATTATTCCGTGGTATCGGTGATTTACCGATCACCCCTAATCCATGTTGAGATGAGTTCAAGCTTCTAACCGCTTCTCTATCAAGTACCCAATTCTCAAAAGAGAAAAGGGCTCACACGGAGCAACTTGATCTTAAGCCGAAATAGAATAAGAACTACTCAATACCTCGATTCCACTAGAGTAGCACTTTGCCTGTCCGGCAAAGTGTGCTCAAAGCCTCTCACAATCACCGATGTGGCTCCTTCACAATCTTCTTTAAAGAGCCCAACAGCGCAATAACCTCCAAGCCGTCTAGGAGGCGGTAACCCCCTAGAGTAACAAGTCGATGACGCTTGCTTGAAGGATCACTAGTGTCTCAATACTCAAACTCTTCAAAGTTATGCACTAGATGCTCTCACCTCTCAAAAATGCAATCACTAAGCCAAGAGAGGGAGAGGGTGAAGGCAAGAGCTCAAAAGGGTTGTAATGAAATCCTAGAGATGTTCCTTGAACTAGCCAAGCTCTATTTATAGCCCACACTCGAAAATGTGGCCGTTGCATTTGATTTGACATCTTTGTGCACTGGGCGGTTAGACCGCAACTCAATCGGAGGTAAGAACATCGTTATTACAACAACTATAAAAGGCGTGATGATGAAACTAACATACGTCTAGCGATCAGACCGTGACCCCTCATGGTCAGACCGCGAGCAGAGAACTGAGTGCCAAAAACTCTCTATTCCCAGGGCAGTCAGACCGGCCATGTCGACGGTTAGACCGCCAGCCAGACCAGAGGGTTCAAACCCCTCTGTTCGTTTGGCGGTCAGACCGGCACACTTCTCGGTCAAACAGGGACTTAAGCATTGATCAAGTTTATACAGCGGTCAGACTGGTCATGCCAGGTGATCTGACTGCCACACAGACCAGGGGGTCCAAACCACTATGTTCATTTGACGGTCAGACCGATCATGCCAGCGGTCTGACCACACACATGAAACTCGAATAGTACTACCTTCCCTTGGTTTCTCTCAAACTAAATTTCCCATTCTATATGAAATGCAAGTTTGAGCAATTATGGCACTATAGATATCTCAAGTAAACACACATCAACCCCTCTTAATGGTATGGTACTTATCCTATCAATCCAGTCAATTTCTCTTCTCTAATCTCCTTTGACCGGCAAAATAAAATACCCTACAATTATACCTTTGCCTTGAGCTAGCCATTTTCATGTTTTTCACTCATGCATCTTCTAGCTCTGCAACATCTTTGTGACTAACCTTTTCACAACTCATTCAAACATGTTAGTCCACAAAAGACATATTGTTATTAAATACCAAAACACAAATTAGGGGCCTAGATGCTTCAATCGCCAACCGCCATCCAACCTCACATCATTTTCAAGTTCGGTGAGCGTCCCCGTCCTCCCATACACCCTCCTAGCTAGCGTGTCATCGTTCTTGTGCCCTTCCATTGCATTGCCGTGTGTAGCTGCCATCTTTCTTCACACTGTCACATTGAACTCTTGCCACCAGCATGCACATACCCTCTGTGTGAACCGGCCGTCGTGCCGTGTAGCCCAAGAGCGCTAGGCTTATTTTCCTTGCAGGTAGACCACGCATAGTATAAGACAAGTGCTGCCCATGTTTTGTGCGCCACCACCATCTTCACCGGCCATCATCTAACGTTACTCCGAGCATCACCTGCCAACAACGAGCTTCCAGATGAGTTCCCCGTAGTGCATTGATGTTCGTAACATCTTTGTCATCATGAGTCCTCGCTGGGAGCACGAGTCCGGCGAGCTCTCCGGTGCGGCTCCACCATCACCGCCCCCTCCCCCCTTCGCCACTCCACTCTACCGATGTGCCCCTGCTCGGCCACCGTTCCCATGCCGCATGGCCTGGCTAAGTGGGCCACAGCTCGGCCTGCACACCTTCGGCCAGCCAGCCCAGCCCAGCCACCAACAGGTCATACCCAGTGGGCTGGCCCAGCTTTCATAGCCCGCAACACCAACCAACCTGACCCGAGTGGGTCGTTTACTATGCAACCCAATATTGTGCAGTCTAAACCCAGCTCGATCCAATCCAATCCCATTTCAGCCCATCCCGAGTTACTGTACCATGGACCCTCCTATGAATAGCCCTATTTCATATTTTCTTGATTTATTTTTATAATAAATCTTATAAGAGCCCTAATTTCTCTGTTATGTCTCAGATTTCAGCGATTCTTTTACCTAAATTCATCTAAATTCAAGATCTACCTTTCTATCATGGTGTGACATCCATTAGGGCTCATTTGGTTTTCCGTTTGTTGTTAATTGATTCTTCTCTAGTATAGTTTGTTATTGATCATAGTCGCATTTGCAGAACTAGAAAACTTTGCGGAGAACCTAGAGGACCAAGTCTATGACCAAGGCTTAAAGGAAGACTTCGGAGAAGGCAAGTCCTATCTCCTTGATTATATTGAACCCATGTTTTACAATAATCTACATGATCAACTTAAAACTGGACTTATTATCACATGTGCTATATATTGTATTATTTAAACTGCTTGCAATAGTTAAATGCTATCAAACAATCATTATGCCTTAAAATGTCATCATCTAGAATACATATCACCCTAGTATTACATGTAGTTATCTATATTAATGTTGGGTGATGCCTTGATATCTAGCATTCATAGGATTGAATACATCTCTTCGGAGACGTCGCTTTGGAATACATCTCTTCGGAGATGTCACTTCACTATTTATCAATTTAACTCATATGCCATGAATCCTTGATGGTTGTAAATTCCGTGATGGCTATGAAATCCTTGATGTCGTGTGAGATATGGAGGGTGAGGTGAAAACTTATTTGGTAGGAGCAGGTGGAGTAGTCCTTCAGTCAAGGATGCTCTTTTGGGGGCTTGAATCGCCTTGGTGGTGATTCATTACCAACAGTAGATACTTGCCTCAGTCGTATAAGTACCGAGTCATTACATGGTCATGCTAAGTCACCCCAGTGCAACTATGCATCCTATCATGGGCATGACTTGACTTTTATTTCTCCCAACGAGCTGGACATCCTACTAAGGGGGGCTGGGGGGCAACGTTGATTGAAGCGTCTTCAGGTTATCACGAAGGAGTTTCCACCCCAGCTGATCTTGGGGGTCTGCCCTCTATATGAGACCTAAAGCACTTGATGTATCACGTAGTAGTGTACGGTAAGGAAAGGTGTTTAAAGTGTCTCAGTATGATTTGCTCCTCCACTTGTAATGGTTGGAGGCTGAGCATATCGTGTGGGTACAGTGTACAACCTCTACATAATGTAAATCTATTCGAGTAGCTGTGTCCACGTTCATGGACATGCGAAGCATTGGTCATGCTTTGATTAGACTCATGGTATGTGTATCTTGATGAATGAGTGTGTGGACTAGATTTCCATGAGGTGAAGTTGTTGGCTCAATCCGTCAGGAGCTGTGTGGTACTAGAGGTACACCAGATATAATGATAGGGACTGCGAAGAGTGGTGTAACCCCTCCTTGGACCGAAAACCCCCCAGATATATATTGTTACTTAGTTTTTTTGTTCAAACTGTTTTAAAGGTCAACAGTAGAGAACCCAATTGAATACATGCATAAAACCGCTTTACGCTTAAAACTAAACCATAAAGCCTTGTCCTTGATTCAATCCCTTGTGCATCTATCAAACATCTTGAAGTAGTAAAGGACTTGTTGAGTGCCTTGCGTAATCACTCTTGCTATCATTCAGATGATGAAGCTGATGTCGACTACGTCGAAGATTGAGGCACGAATGAAGAGTAGAGTTAGAATTCACGTTCTCACCCAAGCTACTTGTGGCTTTGGATAGATGTTTTTCGTTGTGCTTTTGTTGGCCGTTAGGCCAGGTTTGTAATATACGGTATGGTTTGTAAACCTTTTATACTCTGAAACCTTAATACTTTATATACGAAGTTTGACTGTGATGCTATAACTGTCATACAATACGTATCAGCTACTTGATCTAGAGACTGATACATGAGGCATAGGAGATCCCAGGTTTGGGCTCTTACATCTTTGATCAAGCGAGTGCCTTCCTGTGCAAGGGCTGAATGCTAAAGGAGCCACAATAATAGGAGGATTGGTAGAGGCCATGAGGGCAGATGAGATGACCTTCACATCTTCATCAGCAACTGGCTTCGAAGACCTGCCGCTATGACTGCCACCATGACCCTCGACGACATCCACAACTCATCGCTTCTTCGGTCCTAGCTTGTTGCATGAATCAAAGCCTCAACGAGGGTCCTTAACAGCAGCAGTCGATGCAGAGGTGTCGTTGGCAGTCGTATCAACCACCCTCCACCTTCGCGTAACCTTAGAAGGTGGAATGCGAGGCCCATAGGGCAAGGGTATGCCGTCTAGGACGCGATTGATCCATCCACCCTTCACCTTCCCGGTCCACTCCTCATGCTTGGCCCGCGTATATAGCACGAGCAGGGCCTCCGCTTCCGCTTTGATATCGTTGACACTCCCTGAAGCAAACAATAAGCAAACACACCAATTTGTCAAAAATAAGGGTAACACATTAAAAACCCAAAGACCCTTGCCCGGTGCCCCTTCGAGACAAATTTTGAAAGTCTGGAGCTCATATGAAGATTCTGTGGGAGGCACTTAGAACTTCCAACCGAAGGATAGTGAGCTAACCCCAGCTATGCAGTACTACTCAATGAGGTTGCGGAAATCGTGATGTTGTGTGACGAATGTGATGATCTTCAGCTTTACATTGATGTTGTCTGTCATCTCCACAGGCATCCTCCTATAGAACTCAATCCCCTTCTTGTCCAAAGCCATCTTCAAACCGTCAGGAACCCTATGGTAAAACCAGAAGTTGGTCCAGTTGTTGCTCCATTAGTTCTGTTGGGCCTTCGTTGGCACCAACACCCCCGCAAAGGGGCAAAAATGGTGATGTCATATGAGGTTGCATGCTCTATCCCGTTCAGCACCAACTTCTTTGGCTAGCAATTCCCGTAGTGCAAGTACACAAAAGTCATAGAGCTGGGTTTTTGGCCTTACGAGCGCCAAATCCACGCAAACATTGAAAGTCAAATGATTGCATTCAGCAACAGCTGCTGGATTTATAGCTTGTACTTGTTGGTAATATGCCCTAGAGGCGATCGAGTTTGCGGATTGGATCTGCTAATGGGCTTTAATGTTGATTAAAGGACCATTAGGGTTTAGAGTCATAATGGGCTTTAATGTTGATTAAAGGCCCATTAGCGTGCTCTATATAAGAATAGGCAGGGGCCAAGGCGCATGGTGTTCTTTAGAAACCCTAGCCGCCTCCTATTCCCGAACTCCCTTCGAAACCCTAGCCGGGCGCGCGGTGCTACCACACCGGCGCACGGCGATTCCATCCTTGTACGTGTGGATACCGTGGAGGCGCTGCTACTATTGCGGTGCTGATCTACTCGGGAGTACTCGGGACGTACCCGCGAGTACTCGGAAGGTGCTCGGGACGTGCTCGGGACGAGGTTGACGATCGACTACTTGACGCGCACGACGTTGGATTGGTCTGCTCCAACTCTTCTTCCGCTGCACTGCTCGTCAAGTGGTAACGATTCATGATCCCCTACTCGCATGGCTTCCTGGTTGAATGCGGTAGAGAAAATTTATTTTGTGCTAGCGTAGCCTACCCGCAACCCTTCAGTGGTATCAGAGCCATCCTGCGTAGTTTTCGATCTGGATCAGTCACATATAGAAGATATGTGATAGAAATAGATTAGATCTATTGTTTTTGATCAGTTCATATGATGGATTGATCAATGCACGGTTGGTTAGGTGAATAAGAGATCGGATGAGATGCCAGTCGATGAAACCACATAGCCAAAAAGATTAGCTCGATCTCCCACCTGTTTTTGCGTGCGACTTGCCCCTACCGGCTGGAATCACCATCGGGGCTAACTGCATGCATCGCGACATGGTCGGGAGAACAGCAGATCGAGGTCGTGTGTGCTGTCATCGTTTCTGGAAAAACCTCACGCGATGATCAATGGGATTGATCTAATGGAAATTGAGACATTATGAATGACTCGGAATTGGCTCGATACGATCGATCCGATGAGATTTTCATAGCGATTTCATAGATGCGATCTATGTATTTCCGATGCGATTTTCATAGCGATTTCATAGCCGTTGCGTACACGCATAGATTGTTGTAATAACATGATCCCATCACGACATTAGAATTCGATTCTACGCTTAACTCATTTTTGCAGAGAATGTTGTGACTGGTATGGCCTTGTGATATGTGATGCATGTGTGTAATTTTTCATGGCCTGCGTGTCATGGTTAATTGCAGCCCAAGGCTGTCATGTTATTGTATAACGGCCTGCGTGTCGACTTGTGATGCTTCTTCTCATGTAATTTATCTAGTGCTATTAGGTGTAATAGACTAGAACAAGATCATGGAGATTTGAAGCATGATGACCCGGAGGACAGGAACCGTGGCGATGAAGATCACCATGTGAAGGGGCCATACTATGTCACAGTTAATATGATTGCCTGTGATGTTTTTATGTTCCTGTCATACTATTCTTTCATGTTTTATATGTGGTGGATATGATTTTCATGATAGAGTAGTTTCCCTCAGAAAAATCAAGAGTAATTGATGCCCTTCCAATAGCTGCACCTACAAAGGTTTTGATCATTGTGTGGTAGGTCTGCCAAAGCAGGGTGCCATCATTTATCTTAACCAGTTAGAGTGGATGTCGGACATCCACACGCATAGTATTGGTTTACTTGATAAAGCTATCAAAACGGTTTTGGGCTTTGGGGCATGATGTTGGGCGCTGGGGCATTCGATGCCACCCAGCAAACAAGAGTCACATAGGGATGTGATTAGCAAGGCGTTGCTTACCTATGTCACTAAGTTTCTAGCAGTGATGCCAAAGCTCACTAGAACTTAGTTGAATATGGATCTTGATCCTCTATATGTTGTTAGAGGGAAAACACATATAGTGGAGTATCTTTTGTTAAATTGTTTAATAGAAGATTCACATAGGCATAGTGCTGAACCTGCATTTTCTGTTGTAGATCATGGCACCGGCCGCTAGTAACACTTCCAGTTTTAATTTGCGATCGATTCTTGAAAAAGAGAAGCTTTCTGGAACAAACTTTATTGATTGGTATAGAAATCTGAGAATTGTTCTCAAACAAGAGAAAAAGGAATATGTTCTAGAGGTCCCCTATCCTGATGAACCAGCTGATAATGCTCCTGCCGCGGATCGGAGGGCTTATGAGAAGCACACCAACGATTCACTGGATGTTAGCTGCCTCATGCTTGCCTGTATGTCCTCTGAGCTTCAGAAGCAATATGAGAACAGGGATGCCCATGATATGATTGTTGGACTCCGAGGCATGTTTGAGAACCAAGCTCGGGCCGAGAGGTACAACACCTCAAAGTCCTTGTTTGCGTGCAGGTTAACAGAAGGCAGTCCAGTCAGTCCTCATGTGATCAAAATGATTGGTTACATTGAAAGCCTGGAAAAACTTGGTTTTCCCCTTAGCCCTGAGTTGGCTACGGATGTAATTCTCCAGTCGCTCCCTGCGAGCTTCGAGCCGTTCATTTTGAACTTTCATATGAACAGCATGGAGAAAAGCATGGCTGAATTGCATGGGATGCTAAAAACTGCTGAGGAAAGCATTAAGAAGAGCTCTAGTCATGTGATGATGGTTCAAAAGGATAGCAAGAAGAGAAAGCGCAAGGACAAGGCTAAAACTTCGGATGAGATCTCGAGTTCTAAGCCTAAACCTGTTGGAAAGCCCAAGGCTGGCCCTGCCGCTTCTGACACTTGCCACCACTGCCATAAGACTGGTCATTGGCGGAGGAACTGCAAATTGTACTTGGAAGAACTCAAAAAGAAGAAGGGAAGTAAGACTTCATCTTCAGGTATAAATGTTATTGAAATTAATCTTGCTACTCGTCCTGATGATTCATGGGTATTTGATACCGGATCAATGATTCATACTTGCAAATCGTTGCAGGGACTGAAAAGGACTAGGAAGTGTGCAAGAGGCGAACTGGATGCTCGCGTCGGCAATGGTGCAAAAGTTGCTGCGTTGGCCGTTGGCGTTTACTCCTTATCGCTACCCTCAGGATTAGTTTTGGAATTAAATAATTGTTATTATATTCCTGCCTTGGGCAAAAACATTATCTCTTCTTCATGTTTGGAAGAAGACGGTTATGAATTCATAATAAAGAACAAGTGTTGTTCGATATTTTTGAATGGTATGCTCTATGGTAATTGTCCATTAGTAAATGGATTATATATATTGGATCTTGTGGATATAACTATCTATAACATTGATACAAAGAAGCCTCGGCTTAATGATTTGAATCCCACTTTTGTTTGGCATTGTCGATTAGGTCATATAAATGAGAAGCGTATGCAGAAGCTCCATAAAGATGGTCTTCTACATTCATTTGATTTCGAATCATTTGATACATGCGAGTCTTGTTTACTTGGCAAGATGACTAAGACGCCTTTCACTGGTCGAAGTGAGAGGACAAATGAATTATTGGCCCTAGTACATACAGATGTATGTGGACCGATGAGTTCTACAGCTAGAGGTGGTTTTCAGTATTTCATTACTTTCACCGATGACTTTAGTAGATATGGTTACATCTACCTAATGAGGCACAAGTCTGAATCCTTTGAAAAGTTCAAGGAGTTCCAGAATGAAGTACAAAATCATATAGGCAAGACAATTAAATTTCTGCGATCAGATCGTGGAGGTGAATATTTGAGCCATGAATTTGGTGATCATCTAAGGCAATGTGGAATCGTTCCACAATTGACTCCACCGGGCACGCCACAATGGAATGGGGTGTCCGAGCGGAGGAACCGAACTTTGTTAGACATGGTCCGGTCGATGATGAGCCAATCTGATCTTCCATTGTCCTTCTGGGGATACGCTCTAGAAACTGCTGCTTTCACGTTAAACAGGGTTCCATCTAAGGCTGTAGAGAGGACACCATATGAGATATGGACCGGGAAGCGTCCCGGATTGTCTTTCCTTAAGATATGGGGTTGTGAGGCTTATGTAAAACGTTTGTCGTCTGATAAGCTCACTCCCAAATCTGATAAATGCTTCTTTGTGGGGTATCCTAGGGAAACCAAAGGATATTATTTCTATAACCGGGAAGAAGGCAAAGTGTTTGTCGCCCGGAATGGTGTCTTTCTTGAGAAAGAGTTTCTCGCGAAGAGAGTTAGTGGGAGCACGGTGCAACTCGAAGAAATTCGGGAACCACTTGAAAGTGTTTCAGCTCCTATTGAACCACAACTCGGTATGCAAGATGTTGCAGAACCTGTTGTCGAGACACCAGCCCCACGTCGGTCGGAAAGGTTCAGTCGTGCACCCGAGCGGTTTATGTTCCTAACCACGGGGCAGCGTGACATATTATTGTTGGACAATGATGAACCTAAGACTTACTCGGAAGCAATGGTGGGACCAGACTCCGAAAAATGGCTTGGAGCCATGAGATCCGAGTTAGAATCCATGAGAGAAAACCAAGTTTGGAACTTGGTCGATCCACCTGATGGTGTGAAAACTATCGAGTGTAAATGGGTTTTTAAGAAAAAGATAGACGTTGATGGAAATGTTCACATCTATAAGGCACGATTGGTGGCGAAAGGTTTCAGGCAAATTCAAGGTGTTGATTATGATGAAACGTTTTCGCCCGTCGCAATGCTAAAGTCTATTCGGATTCTCCTAGCAATTGCTGCATATTTCGACTATGAGATATGGCAAATGGATGTCAAAACGGCTTTCCTTAATGGAAACCTAAGTGAGGATGTGTACATGACACAGCCTGAAGGTTTTGTCAATCCGAAAAATGCTGGGAAGATTTGCAAGCTGCAAAAGTCCATCTATGGACTAAAGCAAGCTTCTCGGAGTTGGAATCTTCGTTTTGATGAAGTGATCAAAGGGTTTGGTTTCATCAAGAATGAAGAAGAGCCTTGTGTTTACAAAAGGACTAGTGGGAGCGCACTTGTGTTTCTGGTCTTATATGTGGATGACATATTATTGATCGGAAATAATATTCCAATGCTCAATGCTGTCAAATCTTCATTGCAAAAGAGTTTTTCAATGAAAGATTTAGGAGAGGCAGCATACATATTGGGCATAAAGATCTATAGAGATAGGTCGAAAAGACTAATCGGATTAAGCCAGAGCACGTACATTGACAAGGTATTGAATCGGTTCAATATGCAAGATTCCAAGAAAGGTTTCTTGCCAATGTCACATGGCATCACTCTCAGCAAGAATCAATGTCCTAAGACATCTGATGAGCTCGAGAGGATGAGTGCGATCCCGTATGCTTCTGCTATCGGGTCCATCATGTATGCTATGTTTTGTACACGCCCAGATGTCTCCTATGCTCTAAGTGTTACGAGCAGATATCAATCGAACCCAGGTGAATGTCACTGGGCTATAGTAAAGAGTATCCTCAAGTACATGAGAAGAACTAAGGATATGTTCCTAGTCTATGGAGGTGAGGATGAGCTCGTTGTAAATGGTTACACCGATGCTAGCTTCCAAACCGACAAGGACGACTCGAGATCGCAGTCTGGTTTTGTGTTCTGCCTCAATGGAGGTGCGGTGAGTTGGAAGAGTTCCAAGCAAGAAACGGTTGCTGATTCCACAACGGAGGCCGAGTATATCGCAGCTTCGGAAGCTGCAAAAGAGGCTGTTTGGATCAGAAAATTTGTTTCTGAGTTAGGTGTGGTCCCTAGTGCGTCCAGTCCAATGGACCTCTATTGTGACAATAGTGGTGCCATTGCACAAGCCAAGGAGCCTAGGTCGCACCAGAAGTCCAAGCACATACTTCGGCGCTATCACCTCATTCGAGAGATTATTGATAGAGGTGATGTAAAGATATGCAAGGTGCACACGGATTCGAATATTGCTGATCCGTTGACGAAGCCTCTCCCACAGCCCAAGCATGAGGCACACTTGAGCTCTATGGGTATTAGATACTTGCGGGATAGACTCTAGTGCATGTGAGAGAATGTGTTCTGTCTATGCTAATGTACTTTTGGATAATTGTTATCTGGTTCCATGAATAATTATCATTTACATTGATCAGCAAGTATGTGACTTGTTTGTGAAACTCTTTGTTTTTATGATGTTATTCTAAATAGTCCCTAATCTCATATCATTGTGTGGGACAATAATGATTTATAGATTAGCACATTTGACTGAATGATGATCATGTTTCACGGATCATAGATATGGAGATATCAAATCAGTAATGTGGACACATGTTAGAGAACATGATGTTGGATAGACCCACCCTGAGATACTGCTGGGATTGTTATTTTTAATGTGCCATCAGTTGTTATCTCAAATGGTGTACCTACAGAATCCTTTGACCTGAGATCATCATTGATTCCAGAATGTGTAGTAACACACTTAGGGGCTTCCAAACGCTATTCCGTAACTGGGTAGTTATAAAGGTTGCTTTCGGGTATGTTATGAAACATGTCGTGGGATGTGAGTGATCAAGATGGAATTTACCCCTCCTAAATAACGGGAGAGATATCTCTGGGCCCCTCGAGGTAGTTGGATTGGAAAGTGCATGGCCATGCCAATGTGATTAAAGAGTTAATCATGGTGAATCCACTACTTGATCGAGTGAATGGTCGAGCTATCACAAGGGTGGCACGAATCTCGCCTTGAGCTTGACTGGTATCGTGTGGTAAAGGGATTGGTGCATGAGTATATCAAGGTTCAGCTGATATGATCTTTGTGTGCATTCGGGAGTCAATATGTCCTGCTAGGTACCGCTATTGACTTGCAATTCGGAAAAGGGTTTCCGGATAGCGGCCGTTTACACATGAACCTAACGGGTCACACACTTAAGGGGATGGAATATAAAACTTGTGCTGACTCTAGTGCAAGTGGGAGATTGTTGGTAATATGCCCTAGAGGCGATCGAGTTTGCGGATTGGATCTGCTAATGGGCTTTAATGTTGATTAAAGGACCATTAGGGTTTAGAGTCATAATGGGCTTTAATGTTGATTAAAGGCCCATTAGCGTGCTCTATATAAGAATAGGCAGGGGCCAAGGCGCATGGTGTTCTTTAGAAACCCTAGCCGCCTCCTATTCCCGAACTCCCTTCGAAACCCTAGCCGGGCGCGCGGTGCTAGCACACCGGCGCACGGCGATTCCATCCTTGTACGTGTGGATACCGTGGAGGCGCTGCTACTATTGCGGTGCTGATCTACTCGGGAGTACTCGGGACGTACCCGCGAGTACTCGGAAGGTGCTCGGGACGTGCTCGGGACGAGGTTGACGATCGACTACTTGACGCGCACGACGTTGGATTGGTCTGCTCCAACTCTTCTTCCGCTGCACTGCTCGTCAAGTGGTAACGATTCATGATCCCCTACTCGCATGGCTTCCTGGTTGAATGCGGTAGAGAAAATTTATTTTGTGCTAGCGTAGCCTACCCGCAACCCTTCAGTACTTATCTAGCACACCAACCAACATGGAGATCCAGGAAAATGAAGGCCCACTGAGAAGAATTCAAGGAAGAAACAACCTCCCCTTAACGCGGCTATTGTATTGTCTCCTCGAGCAAAGGTAGCCAAGCATCCTCCGCATCGCGAATCCAACCCTTCTCCACAAAAGACTTGATGTGCTCATCGGTTGCACCAGCTAGCTCCAAAGTATGGAGTCAAAGGAGTCGTGGCACTCGCATGTTGTAGCTTGGTCTTCGCCATCTCACAAAGGGAGGATGAAACGAACATCTAAGAAGACGAACAAAGCTACACTCGGAGGGTATGAGTTGAAGGGAGAAGAGTAGCATGAGAAGAAGATGGTGTAAGCAACAAAAGAATTACCATAAGGGGGGAGGGGTAACTCATATATATACCCATCCGATACCCAAGATGTGGCACCAAAAAAACCTAGTGCACGATAGAGCACGTCATTGCACGTACGGCTTGTTAAAGCACGCCACATGTCCTTACACACGGGGCCCATAACATCAATGTCACGTACGCACGATGAGAAAATCATGGAATGTGGGAGCGACATGTGGCAACAAGACATGGGACCACATAACACCTTAAAAGTGGCCGTGCCATTGAACAGAGCCATAATGGCGTATGACGTTGGTACTGAGACGCTAGAGATTCCATGGGGACTTGCAACTGTCGCCACTTAGTGCCAAGTGACGTGACTATTTGCCTCCTAAAATTGGCTTAATCCACAGCTTATAAATACGGACTCGCCATCATAACTCTCACTATTCACGCTGGCTAGCTTTCCATCCCCTTTTAGCCATTAACGCCAAAAAAAACTGTACTAAATCTCGATGGAAGTAGTCATGGACTAGGCGGAACTCCCATGACCAGCCCTTCGAGCCAACGTTGACTGTCTCGACGAGCTGAAGGACTTCGTGTCATTCAGGGCAGTCTACTCCAAGTGGCGTCGCATCATCCGTCACGAGGAGCACTCGCAGTTTGTCCCGTGGATCCTCCGGACCGATGAAGTGCACAAGTCAGGCGAGGTCTCATTCTATTTTCTCACAGAGGAGCAGATCATCACCATGTGTGTCCCATCATTTAAAGGGTGTAAAACAAGGATCAAGACCTTCGAGGGGAGCTACCTAATAGGGTTCGACAGCGATGATGGATCCATAAGGGTCGCAAACCGGCTGACAGGAGAAGCACTCGTGCTGCCTCAGCTCCTGGAGTGGGCTCGCTACTAGAACCCGAAGGGTTTCTTCATATGCCCGAAGTCGGGGGCCGAACCAAGAAGGATCATCATCATCTACGCATGCTGCAACTACTACCTAACGATCAGAGAACGCCTCAAGGAGGCATCATGGTGATGGGTCGGTAGCGCAGGCGACTTGGTATCGAGCCAACAGAGGACCTATGGCGAGCATATGGCCCAAAGGGGGAGAAGTGCATTTGAGTAAGGGGCCATGTACTCCTCTTGCGAAGTGATGAACCACAAATCCCACCACCTGACAACATCCATTAGATGTCACCCCCGCAAGCGCCGGTTAACTTCGAGGACCAGAACGTGCTCAACGATGGGCATTAGAACCTGGCATGTGCACATGGTGGAATCCGACCCCTAGAGCTCCATGGGAATATCGTATTGCAGAGCTGGGATAATACATGGTACATCTTCGAGAGGGATAGAGACCTCGCAGGCCTCCGCAAAGGCTGTATCAACTTCCTCAGCTGGGTCGATGGCAATGGAGGGGCTTAGTATTACGTATGGCAGTGGGAAATCGCTATGAACGCCCCAGCCATTGTTCAAGCCACACCCGTAGAGCACCAATGGGCACCAGACACTTGATTCGTGCCGAGCCTGAAGTAACGCGACGGGACATAGAAGAAAAAAAATCTTCAGCCATTGTTCAGGCCACACCCGTAGCGCACCAATGGGCACCAGACACTTGATTCGTGCCGAGCCTGGAGTAACGCGACGGGACATAGAAGAAAAAAATCTACCAGGCGTGCACCGAATAGATATTTTGAATAGTTCCTGAAGGGGTAGTATTATGAACAATATTAACAAGCAATCGAAAGGCTTATGTCATCGCGTGAAGGGTTTATTTTGTTACTACAACAGGGCACGGAGGGCTATCCCCATAATATATATGTGCACTTCCTTTCTTATATATAACATGAACCAACTTGCTGTTTTTTGGATTTGACATCAGCCAGCCGAACGAGGCCGAGAGAGGGGTATCACCCTACTTTCTAAAGATTCTCGATTTCAGCCCCCCAAAGTCAGGACCAAAACCGCAAAGGGGCTACTATTAGGGGAATGGTACCGCATAGGCCCCGTTCTTTGATTCCGTCCACAATAGTAAACCAAAAAGGCAAAGTAGCAGCGCTAACGTAAAAGCATAGATGTTTCCTTTTACGCTCCACAAGAGTTATGCTCGAGAAGACACAACAAAGCCCTGGGAACGAAGCCCATGCGTGATAACCGAAGGGCAGAAGTGGTACCGAAGCCCAAGGGCCAAAGCCCGAGGGTGAGAGCATAACGAAGAAGGCGGTGAAGCGAAGGTTCATTGGAGAAGAAGCTAGTACACCGATCAGAACCTAGTCGATGAGTCGCCGAAGGGAGATCGCCAGCGTCCCCGGGAGTGGTCTCGGTTTGGGCCCATTAGGACACGTGTCAGGGTCAGATCGCATAAGGCACTATAGGCGCACATTGACTGTAATACTAAAAATATTCTAGAATATTTCTGAGGGTTAGAAAGAATATTTCTGTAGATAAGAAGTAAATATATAATGATCACGTGGTGGCTGAGATATGCATAAAAATACCCTTCCTTGTCTGATGTAACAGGAGAAGAATAGTTATCACACTCATAACTACACGCATTGTTCTCTGTGTTGAGATTTCAACCCCAACACCGTTATTGATGGGTTGATATAACAGCGGAGCTGGTATGCAAAATAGTTTTTTTGTTCACTGCAGTTTGCAGGATGCTCTCTTGCATTCCTACATCGCTATGACGTGTAGATGGATGCGTATACTCCGTGTTGTTGTCACGCTCTGTCTAGCGGTCGTGATCTTCCGCTGTAGCACAGAAGCCCGCGGACGGCAATGGACAGCTCCATCCTGTGATGAGCAGCAGCTCACAGGAAATTCCAAACCAGGAACGGAACGCCTGCCGTCTCGTGGCCATTCTTCTGTTTGTTGATGGAGAGACGAGAGGAGATCGCGATTCGCAAATGGTCCTTTCGATAACAAGCCGCGAAGTTTCGTAGGAATGCGTCGATGAGGACTCCCCTAAACCAGCACGGATCAGGACAAGAGTGCATGGTATCACTGTCACCGTCGTTGTTGAAAATTCAGATTTGTACGTGTCCACTTGGTGATAAACTGTGCAAAACTGTAAGGTCAAGACCAACGTTCGTGATAAGATTTGATATTTATAGTAATTATTATAGCGACGACTAATTTAACAAGTGATTAGATAAATAGTACCATGATCAAACAAACAGTAATACAACAGGATAAACAGTGACCGACCAAACAAATAGTGCTAGACTAGGGGAACAGTAACTTCCGATCAGTGAACAGTGATTTTCAACCTAGATGTGCTGTTTTTGATATATTTTGTGGCCTAGAATTTTTTTTTACCAATAATCAAACCGAATATGAAACTCTATTGTTAGGATTAGAAATTTTGAGTTCTATGGGTGTGAAGAACATGGAGGTTTTTGGCGATTCGTTGCTAGTTGTGCAGCAAATTTTTGGTAATTATTAATGTTTCGACGAATCACTAAATAGTTATCTTGATAAGTGTCTAGACATCATTGCTGTTTTGAATGATTTTACTATCAATCATATGTCTAGAGGTCATAATTTTAGGGCTAATGATTTAGCACAATAAGCATCTGATTATCAAGTTAGTAGAGGTAAATTCTTTGTGATTGAAAAATTGATACTTGAAAGTGTTGATCTCTATATAGCTGAATATGAATTTTTGGGTTCGGTTGTACCTTCTTCATTGGGAGAGAATGTTGAAGTTGCTGAAATTGAAGATTAGAAAAAGCATCTCATTGATTAATTGAAAGATCCAAACAAGAGTGTTGATAGAAAGACTCGGTGACAAGTTTTTAAATATACATTGTTGAATGATGATTTATATCGCTGAACTGTGAATGATGTGCTTCTCGAATGCTTGGATTATGATGAAGCTAGAATTGCTATCGGAGAAGTGCATGAAGGCATATGTGGCACGCATCAATCAGTGCACGAGATGAAGTGGTTATTGAAGAGAGCTGATTTTTTAGTGGCCTACTATGCTTAATGATTGCTTCAGGTATTATAAAGAATGCGAGGTATGCCAAACGTTTGGTGATATCCAATTAGTTCCCGCTGCTATGATACATCATATTATCAAACCATGGCCGTTCCGAGGTTGGGGTTTGGATTTCATCGGCTAAATATATCCTCCGTCATCTAAAGGTCATCGCTTTATTTTGGTGGCTACTGATTATTTTACTAAGTGGACTGAAGTTATTCCTCTCAAGAACATAACACATAAGGAGGTAATTGACTTTATTTTAGAGCATATTGTTCATAGATTCGGCATTCAGCAGACTTTAACTACGGATCAATGTACTTCATTCATGTCACACCAGGTACATGAATTTACCGAATCATTAAAAATTAAGCTTTTTAATTCATCTTCTTATTATGCTCCGGCCAATGGTCATGCCGAGTCTAGTAATAAAATTTTGATTAAGCTTATCAAGAAGAAAATAGAGAAACATCCTAGGAGATAGCATGAAGTTTTATCGGAGGCTTTGTGGGTACATCGTTTATCTAGATATGGTGCCACTAAAGTAACATCGTATGAATTTGTTTATAGACAATAAACTGTTTTACCTGTTGAAGTAAATCTTAATACTTTGAGATTGGCTGAGCAGAATAACCTGCCGGCTGTGGATTATTATGATCTAATGATGAACATGATTGATTAAGTGAAGGATGAAAGGTTGAAGGCTTTGTGACGGATGGAAGGTAAAAGTAAAGTTATTTCAGATTAGTGATCTTGTGTGGTAGACTATTTTACCTGTAGGATCGAAAGACAACAAATTTGGCAAATGGTCTTCGAGTTGGGAAGGTCCATACATAATTGTAAGTATCGTCCCTGAAAATTATTATCTGCTAGAAAGTTTGCAAGAAGAGAAATTGTTTAAAGCTATTAATGGACAATACTTGAAGAAATTTTATCCTAGTGTATGACAAGATGCTTAGGAGAAATATGGCCGATGTATTGGTTACCATCATCCTAGAGGGTATTCATGACCGATATCTTGATCATTGTCCTAAGAAAGGTAGATGGGAGATTATATGTTTTTTAGTGAGCAAGCTTCAAAAAAAAACAGGAGGGCATATGTTGATGATAAGATTTGGTATTTATAGTGACCATTGCAGCAACGACTAGCTTAATGAGGCGACCAGATGAATAATACCGTGACCAGATGAACAATACCGTGATCGGATGAACAGTGACCGACAAGGCAAATAGTGCTCGATCATGTGAACAATAACTTTTGACTAGTGAACATATTTCTGACCAGTGAACAATGATTTCAGACCAGCAAACACGATCAGTGGTCATGACCAATGACAAGGTGACTAGTTGTAATGCCCTAAAATTTTGGAAGGAAATTGGAAGTCGTTGTTTCTGGTTTTTTGGTATTGAATCGCTCTCGCCAGAAAAGAAAAGAGAAGAAATTAAGGCAAATTGCAGTAGTGTATTTCTTTTAAAATAGAGAAGCTTTAACCATGAGAGTGAGCTGAGCCAACCTGGGCTTGGACCGGTTAGCCTAGCCCCTCCCCCAAAGGCCCAGGCGCCCCCCCCCCCCCCCCTCTTTTTCCCCTCCACCCCGCCAAAACCCTAGTCGTCCCTCTACTGTACCGCCACCCCCCCCCCCCACTATTTCCCCTGTGGTGGCGTCGCCCAGTCCTACCCTAGAGTGGCTGCTGTTGCTGGAATCCGGCCAAGAAGAGGAGAAGAAGAGGGAGGGAAGGGCAGCAAGGAAAGCAAGGAGAAGAGGGGAAGAGGAGGTTTGGAGCTAGGGGATTTTGGGGTTTTCTTGCTGTGGTGCCCTAAGATAATAATTCCCCTGCTATTCTTCATGTTTTGGTTGATGATTATGGCTGGTAGATCTTGGTTTGAAAGGTTTTGGTTAGGGGAATTTATGGTTTGTGGTCGAACTGAGTGTTCTGCGCATAGGCAGATTGAGCAGTGTGTATTCTTGATATTTCGGTGACCTAGATGATTTTTTCTATGGAAGTTATCAACTATAAAGTTGTAGCTAATGTCGAAACCTAGGTACCAGTGAAATTTCAGATTTTTTGGCCATGTGGTTTAGGAGATATTGCTGTCTGAATCTGACTGTTGTACCTCTATCGAATTTCTGTCAGTGTTAAATCTATTCTGTTTTTGGGCATCTTAGTTGCCGAGCCAATTTTTCAGAATGCTAGAAGGTTGTAGAGGATTCATTAAGCTTTCCAATGGTGTGAACAATGCAATTTTTCATTGGTTGTAACTCTAGTTACGTTGTTCTGAACTTTTCTGCAATTAATGGTTGACAGATTTCGTTGTCGAAGTTCAGAACTTAATTAGGCCTTGTTAGAGATGTTTTATGTAGATCAGAATGATACAAAAGTTGAAGCTTGTGTTATGATCTACATGTACATAAAATTTTAGAATTTTTTGTTGCGTATTTCTGGAGATAAACAGGTTTGGGTGGCTGCTGTCTGAAATTGACGATAGGTTTCTAGAGCTGTTTTGCTATGTCATTTAGGAGACCTTAGAGGCATGAGAAAATTGTGTCGTCTCAATAAAAGTTGTAGCCCTTGTTCTATAGTTTCTGAAAATATATTCTTTTGCTATTATATTTGTGATAGAAAAATAGATACGAAAAAGATAAGTACTGCTGCTCCTGTCAAACTAATGCGTGTGTGCTGTTTTTGGTCGATATGTCTTGATTGAGGGTTTTGGGTGTAGGAGCACTTTGTTTTATGTATTTGCATGTTATGAGGAGTGTTGGTGCTGAGTTATGGTTATATTTAGGTGGTGGTTCTTCGTCTCACACTTGAAGTTGACTATTATCATCGGTAGAAGGCAAGTAAAAGTAGCTATATTGTTGCTACCGTTTTGACTTGTTATTTTCATCACCTACACCTTTATTTCAGAATCATGACAATTTAACTGTGATATAAACTTTATGTTATACTTTATGTGTAAGCATGTTTAATCATTGACTTATATCTATCCTTACGTTGCTACAATTCTTGTGAGCTATATTGTTATTTGACTTGAGGATGAAGTTGAAGTATTATTGGTAGTATACTTTAATGCAACTGCAGCATATTTCTACCACGTGCACTTGCATTTGCATATGCATTGGAAGTTATGTCGTAAAGATCACGACTGTACCGGTACACATCATACGTTGCTCGAGGAGGGGTGCGATGTAAAAGAAGACATATCATTGCATTCATATGCATTCTTGAAAATTAATAACATTTATATGTTATTGTGGATATGAAGTTACACATGTGGTTGTGATCTTTATTTGAAGTTATTATTTAATGTTGTTAATAATATCCTAACATGTCTTATGTCTTGAGAAAACTGTATTAAATCGATGCTTAATCAACTTATAGTTTAAATAACTTGTCAAAACAAGTTTGCTTGCTGGGATTTTATATCTCACCCTTGCATTACTCCTTCCAGGTATTTGATGCATGTCGTGAAGGGATGAGAATGTAGCAGCACATTTTGCACTTCATGCCTATATTTTTTTTATCATTGTGTTGTAATAATAAATAAAGTTTAGTCCTTAGAGTCGTACGTTTGAAGTTTAAAGTGTGGTGGTGAAGTTAAACTTAATATTTTCTTTTTGGTTCATGTTAGGATGTTTTATCCGTTATTGTGATAATCTGCATATCTTGTTTATCTGTGTTAATGTTTCCGCGATGCTTATTTTTATAGAGGAGATGCTGCCATTTTTTTTTAATTATTATGACAAGTTGTAGGTTGCGTAGTTTAGTGACATCCCAGGTTTTTAGCGGCTCTGGGGTGTTACACCAGTGACCATGGTTTGTTCTTGCAGTTGGTCTCCAGACAAATGGAAGAGTTGGTCGAATCTAAGAAGGCCGAAATACATTAAAATGTATTCGGTTAAATACATGGAAGTTTTACATGTTCAAATAAGAGATATATGTTTGTTATAGAAAGTTTAGAGATCAGGTAGGCATAGCCAAATCATATCTGTAAGTTTTGTTCAGTTTGAATTAGGAGTTCTGATCTCTTACGGCTAAAACCTGCTGCCCTTTAAATTTGAGAGGGTCATGACCAATTGAGGACATCAACCAATCGATCAAACACAATTTACATTATATTTAGTCTTTTTCTTAGCTCTTGTAGTCTCATTCTCTCTTCCCATCTATATTGCTTCTTGTTCTTGATCTTGACAACCAAGGACAAGTCGTCATTCACCCACACTTCGACAAGGTCCCTCCCGAGCATGGGTGACGATGAAGGTCCGATGATGCAGCACCACGACCAGGGCATCCTGGGTGCTGCTCGCCAGATATTGCATACAAGGTGCTCAGGGTGTTGGCGTGCCACGTTTTCGCGTCAACAACTAGTAAGTCTACTCGTCTAGTAGCGTGTGGGACAAGAGTAACAAAGAGCAAAACATCAACTACATCGACAAGAGCTGCTGCTCCTCTCCAGTCACTCAGCTGATGAGCATCCTAGGGCTCTTTTAGCTGAATACCTATCCATCCAGGCTTCTTTCTGAATATTTGTCATCATCTTTTCATTCCTGATTGTCATCCACACATTAGCAGATTCATAATATTGGTCAAGCAGACAGGGAAATCAATTTTTACGATCACATATAGGGTAATTGAAGGTGTATCTAGTCTCTAAGTATGATTTTGATAATTAATGATAATATTTATGAACTAATAATTATATTAAAAATTGTCAGTAGGCTATTCCATAGGAGATGCATAAGTGATAAATCATGAATTCGTTGAGAAATTCCATGATCAAAGAAATGTATCGATGTTATTCAACTATAGGGATGCTCATGAGATAAAAGAGAAACTCAAGAAGAGTGATGATAAATGTTGATAAGTGTGGATGTTAAGTCACTTGTAGAGATTAAGTAACTAAATATATGAGATTGACAGTTGAATTTTATGGACTAACCTATATGCTTGAGAGTGAGTGAGATTAGGTTCCATATGAATATGATAATAAGAGTGAACGTCAAGTTACTTATGAAGATCAAGTGACTTAAAGTATAAAGTTATCAATTAAATTTTATGGACTAACTCATGTATTTTATATTTGAGAGTGAGTTGGGGTTAGGTTCTATAATATGAAAGAGCAAGATCAAGATAAATTTAGTGGATAACTTATATGCTTGATGCTTGTTGTGCATGTCTTGATGGTGAACTAAATGAATATGATGCGAAGAGTGAAATCTCCTATACTTGGTGTATGGGAAGCTATCAAGAGGGCTTTATTAAGCTTCCGGAGATTAGGTAAAGATCAAGATGGAAGCAAGGATAATCATCATCATCAAGAGAAGAGGAGTTGATAACAAGCTTTGAAGAGCTATGATAAGTCAAGGCTTTGATGATGTGTTCGTCAAGTCCGATAGTATTGCTCACGATCAAGATAAATGTATAACTAGAATATATTTTCTAGTTTTGTTGGTCTCAATAAGTTTGGTGGGAGTCTGATTATAGGATCGGTAGCCATACTATCAAGAGGATCTGCCAAAAGCATTGCACAATTGTTGTGTCGAGTGCTCAAACTACGTGCTTAGTGCAGGATGGGTTTTTGTGGAGAGTTCATTTCAGATGTAACCTTTTGTTGTTGTTAGCCTTAGTGATGAAAAGTGGTTGTGGTCAAACCTTAGTTATGTTTGGCATGTTTTATGTGGTACCTAGTTATTTTAGGGGGATTAAGCTTTGTACAATGAGTGGAAGTGTCCGAATTAGCTTTCGGAGTGTTTCTAGTTTTAATCCAATGTGGTTGAGATCATAAAATCAGTTGGGATGTGTATCCCTTTGATTAAGCTTTCTATATAGTCCGAGATTATCGAAATCATACATCAGATTCAAAAGTTATCGATATTTTTCTGAGTGTTAGTTGTGCTGATTGGATGTTCCAATCCTGATTTTAGAATTTCCGATCCCATTGGAACATCCGTGATAGTCAAACACAGGGTTCTCATGTTCGGATGGATTTTGGATCTGATGTTCTGATCCTAGTATCGGAAGGTTCGATATGTGGTTTTTAGTAGATCTGGGAGTGAGTTTCGCCTGGATTCGATCGTTGGGATTTATGGGATCGAAAGTTCTTATATGTGCAGTTTGTGTCCAATAACTTGTTTTTCAAAGTCGGGGTATAAATACCCCTTAGGCTCCTTATGTGGGGCTAGATGCTTGGCTCCTTTTATGGTGCTTGTGAGAGATGTTAGAACTTAGTATTCTATTTTTGAGTGCTCCCCTTCCATGTCTATCAAGAATTTATGATAATCAAGCCTTTGTGACCTAGTGAGTATAGAGTGAGGTGTGTGGAGCTTAGGTTGCTCGCATGTGTTGTATTAGTTACGTGTGTTTGAACACTCAGTATTGATCATACACGAGTTCAAGAGTTTGTTACTCTTGAAGATCATTGTCTCCTATACAGCTTAGTGGTGGATTACCGATGATCTACTTAAGTGAAGAATGTAAGGAGGTCTAAAAGTGGTAGCGAAACTCACCATCTTGAGAGTGGAGAAAGAGTTGGTCATAATAAAAATAAGGAGTGCATCGTATAACCTCGTGAGAAAAAAGGGTTAAAAGAGACGCCGGTCAAATATGACCGAACTTCCTTAACAGGATCTTAGGACATCAGTGGATACTTAAACTTCAGTAACAAATTATTTATCTCTTTATTTTCTTACTCTTGTGTATTATAATGATTTAATTGCTTGTATGCTTAGTTATATGTGCATTGAGTTAAATTCATAATACTCAATCTAGTTGTTTTACCTGCATCAGAACATCCAATTGTCATATACCGAAACATTCGACCCGGAGATCAGAGCATCCGATTAGCATATATCGGAACATCCTATTGGTTTTAATCGGATGATCGGATATTCCAATTAGAGTTTCTTGCATATCTTGTTAAAATTGAATAATCTTTATCACCTAATATTGTAACCTTAACATTTGTTTAGAATGATTATACAGTAATTGAGACTAGCATATTTTGATTTTCACCTGAGAAAAATCTATTATTTTATTTCCACTACTAGTTTAAACCAGCTATAAAAAAAATAATGAATTATTCAAAAGCGCTTATTCACCCTCTCCAGACGATATCATTATCATTTCAGTGACAAGGCACAAAATTCTTCGTTGCTTTCCAAAATATTGCATGCATCAGAGAAACACATGCGTCATTGGCTAAGCAAGTAAGGTCATACTCGATGGAAGTCTAATAAGATTTTAAGTACACAACAAGTAGTTCAGGAAAGCAGTGGGCACCAACACTCGACTCAATACAAGAACCGCTCTGCGCCTCATTGGCTGAATAACGTTGACTTCAATGGAACCCCAAACTAGTGAATATTTTGTAGTCAATTCATGTCTATAAATTTAGAATACTTTTTCATATGCAAAACGTTTTAAACTTGATAGACTATAAGAATAAAAAAAATGAGAAAGACACTGTTATCTAACCTAGACATGCTTGAATTGATGGCATAAACGAGTGGTCCAATGTTATGCAGGAGCTTCAAAGACCTCCTAAGATGAGCTGCTCATCTAAATGACAGGTCGTTTGGCTTCATGCCTCCATTATTATCAGATCATGCCTACATCTTAAACTTTTCTGGTAACGGTGATCTTTTTTAATGCCTGTGGATAATTAGCAGAATATGCATTGTGCAGTCACAGCAAAAAATTAGCAGAACATGGGCAAATAGTAACCATACTACCATAGTCCCTTCTAAAAAAGAGTTGAATAGACATTAGGCTTATAATTGTATGCAAGCTCAAAAGTAAACAAAATCGAGTAGCTATGAAACTGTAGCAAAATAATATACTTGCACGAAAAACATTATGTGGCGGTGGCGATCATAACAAGCCATACAATACAGATTGCGCAGTAAGATCCCACACATAAAAGCCCATTAGAGCAGCATATTAACTAAAACAGTATTGTGAACTCCAGCCAGATTACCAGACTAGTCTAACGAGAACTAGAGCTAGAACTTGACGGGCGGAAAGGCCACATGAACGAGAACAGGTTCCTTCGACGCCCATTGGTTCTCCCACGAGTGCTTGAACTACTTGAGCTTTGGCTTTGGCTGATCGATCTTGAGCGTGAGAAACTTGCTCGTGAGAAACTTGCTCCAGTAGAATCCTGTGTTGGCAGCTCATCACGGCAAACAGGGCAGGAATTATGTTGCTCTAGCCAAGGAACTATGCAGTCGGAGTGGTATAAATGCTTGCATGGCATCTCTCTCGCTTCTGAACTCAACTCGAACTTCTCCTTACAGACAGGGCAGTGTGAGTCTCCACTGAGATGCCTTTGAGCGATCTTAACAATGGGCATAGCATCAATCGAGGACTGGGCGGCAGGTGGTGGTCCTCGACGATCATTCTGAGTCAACTGCTCAATGAGATCATCCAATCCAGGTCCAACAAAGTAGTCTGCAATGTTTGCCCTCCGCATGCCAACACCACGCCGTCCATTAATGAACATGTCGAAACCATTGTCCTCTGAGAGATGACCAGGGAGCTGGCCCCGGAAGAGCAACCATGGCCCTGAGCCAAACTCCATTTCCAGGTCAGAAATTATGTTTGGCCTTCCTCTGACATCAACCTCCCTATTCATCCCCGCCATACCATGTCGCATCACGGTGGAGATTGCCTCCATGATCCCGAACCTTGGGTCACGATGGAAATCGGGATCCATCTCAATGAAGTGGCTCATGAGAGCATCCACATCATCCATTTCAGCCACAAATCCGGAATCACAGTAGGGGCACACCATCTCCCGGCCATGAGGTCTCACCCGCTGTCTGCATTGGTAGCACCAGTATGATTGTCTACCACCTGACATGTCGTCTAGTTGATGTACCGCCTGCGGACACCCAACGGTGAGTCGAACCTCCTCTGCACTGCAGAGGTGACAAAATTTCCAGGACCTGAGCACGAAGCTCCAATGGGAACGGACATATAAGCATATTAAATTTCAAACACAACTTAAATGATCCAACTACACCATGTACACAAACTCCCACAACGACCCAATATGAGTAAGTCAATAAGAACTAAGGTCGGAACCATAAAATTCACGATCAACCCAAAAAGACTTGACTCGCTAGTCACTACCCGAGATTTTTTTTAAAAAAAAGAGAGGAAGTTTTGCAGATAAGAAGATATAATAATTCACTTTAGAATGAACTGTTTGTTTTAAATATATATACAATTATGTGAATTTCCGCGCAACTCTTCCAAATGAATTAAATAAGTGTCCTCTTTACTATCTAAAGACAAAGGTTTGAACTTTCCGCGACACAAATTAGTGGACTTTGCCATTTACAATAGAAACTAGTGGAAAAAAAAATTCTCCCACCCACTTTCAAAACGATCTCATGCCTCTCTTCCCCCGATTTTTCTTCAATAGGAAGGCAGCGAAAGAAGAGGGGAGAGGCAAGACAATTTATTCCATACGTAAATAGGTTTTTTTTATTTGATTCTAGACTACTCGCACTCGATGTGTTCCTGAATACAGTAAAAACCTGTAAAAAATGAAACTGCGCAAACCCCCGAAATTTGCGGTAAATAAACTGCACCAGCACCTCAATTGAGTACACAGCAGTCTCTACGGTGCAGCGCGTAAGATCGGTTCGTCGATCGATCTCGCGCGCTTAAGAACAACAGCAAGAAAACCTAATCGAAACACGGATGGAAGTACGAGTTGGATTCGTGGGGCACCACGTACCACACCAACCCCACAACAAACTGAATGGGGAGAGAGGGAGGGAGGGAGAAAGATATGGATCGATGACACTGAGCAGAAAACTAACTCCTGGAACATGATTGAATCCACGCAAGAAAACTGGGATCGCTTACCAGCAAAAGAAGAAACCGAGGATCTCCGCCCCAGCCCACCACAAGGAGGGAGGAGCGGCACCAGAGGGGAAGAGGCGAGAAGGAGCGGAGCGGAGGAAGCGAGGGACTCCGCCACGAACAGGGGCGGAAATGCGGAGTAGTAATAGAAAGGCACGGGGCCGCCAGCGGCCGCGATTTACACCCGCTTGGCTTGACTCCCCTGTGGCCCACCTCCGCCCTCAGTGGTTCCAACGCTGTCTCGGTCAGGGCCCCACCCGCCAGCGGCAGTCCACACAGGTGGGCCCGGCGGGTTTGGCATCGATCGATTCCCTCCCTCGGCCTCCGAGCCCTGCCCCCCCCCTGGCTTTCCGTGAGATGCTTCCGCTAGTGGCCCGGGCGAGCGAGTGCCGCGCGTCCATCCGACATGTGGGCCCACCAAAGCCTTGGGCCCACGTGTCGGTGCAAGAGACGGCGTGGCATCGCGTGCCCCCACCCCCCCGGGTTAAATTCTCCGCTGCCGCGCGATACGAGGGTGGATCGGCCGTCGGTGGGAGGATCCGACGGCCGGATGGGGAGGTCCCGTCACGTGGTGCTGCGTCATGGTGTCGGGGGGGTGGGGGTTTCTCGTTCTGAGAACGCTACGAGGTCGCTAATGTGCCGTGCCTGGCGCAGGGCATGGTTCGGTCGCTTCCAAGTGGACCTCATCAGAATAAAAGGCACGGCGAAGACATTATATGATCAATGGGAAATGCATCAAGTTTAACGATGCAATTAGAGATATCTAAATAGATCATGTCTGTTGGATCGATCCGATACACGATCTATATATGACATGGCCCAATCCGAGATGGGTCATATCGGCACGGGCCGTGTCTAGGTCTAACGGGCACGGCTCAGTCAAACTGGCATGGATAACGGCATGACCAGGCACGATCCACCATGATACGCATAGGTCTGACTATTTTTTATTTTCTATGTATTTTTAATTTTGTAGCTATTTTTTTATTTTATCGGGTCAGCTGTGCCGACGGACCGTTCGTGTAACATTAGGCCGCCCGTGGTGCCGTGCCTGCCGTGCCTATCGTGCCCGCCGGACCGGTCGTGACGTTGGGCCGCAATGGTGTCCGGACCAAGCCGACACGACACGGTAACCGACAGACCGTACCGTAGATCGAGAGGGAGGGACGCGAACCGACACGGCACGACCGTTACAGTAGACAAACCGTTCGAGCCGTGCCGTAGCCGAATCGTACCGAGTCAGACCCGTACCGACGAACTAAGTGGCCCATTTCGCCATCTTTAAATGCAACATTATGGAATATATCCTCATGCCGTATGGTTCGCATGAATTTGCATAAGAACATGTCCTGCAATAATAAAATTCTCATATTCCAAATGTGAAAAGTTTCCATCCACAGTGTTAGCATATAAGATAGTCCATGACAGCTAGCTATCAGGGCTCCAAGTCAAAAAAAAAAAACTTATCTTTGTGGAGCAGAAAAGAGAGAAAAATTAACTATTCTCTATTCTCAGATAGATGTCGTGTATGAATACATATACTAATATACATTTAAGTATTAAGATTTGTAGTATGAATGGTGTTATTAGATTGTCATCAGATTTAATTTCAAAAGACTATGTTTTCGATAGCTTTTAATAGCATATGCTTTAAAAAGTAATCTCTCCAGTCCAAAATAAGTGTCGTTTCAGACATCGATATGGTCCCTACAGTGCAACTTTAACTACTACTTTTTGTTGTAATATCGGTAAAATATAGTAAAATTATATTATTATGAAAGTATTTTTCAAGACAAGTATACGTATGTTATTTTTAAATATCCAAACTCAATATAAAAAATAATTTATAGCTAAAATTTAAAATAATTAACTACACATAATTTAAGATAATATTTATTTTGGACTCCAGGAAGTATAGTCAAATGTGTGGATGCTCAAACCAACAAGTAAAAAAAATAGAGTTAGTACATTGGTAACCAGCCTATATCGCACTATAACCTAGGTTAGGCTCACCTCTTCCTAAAGCGAGTCAATTTTTTATTTATTACTAAAAGTTTATCTATTCCCTTATTTATCACTTAGGATAAATTTTGTATGGTAAATAAGGAATTTATCCCTTCCGTTTCTCTCTATCACTAAGGGATTCGTGGGTAAGTTAGAAGAATGCCTTGGAGATTGCGTTAGGCCGTTGGAGAGGTGATATTTTGTCTTATCTTTTAGATGAAACAGAGATGATATGATAACATATTACACAACAACTAGCTCTATGGTTTTTCTTTAGCTCCGTACCAAATTTTCTGGCCTCATAGCTGCTACTAATACCGCATCCTAATATCTCTGGCATCTATTTTATAAAAACTCATTCATTGATTTCTATTTTTTAAATGAACCGACAAGAAAGCTGCTTATTATATTACTAAGAAGAAGAGTCTAACAGACTAACAACACTCGATTATTTAGGAGAAACTGAGCAGAAAACCACAACATAGCGGTCGACTACCTAGCTAAATAGACATAAAGCACTGTAACTTCTGATTATCTACCTAGCTAAATTAGACCTAGGATGCTCAACATTGCTACAAAATGGTCAAAGTCAGATCCAAACTAGAGGCCACCCGAACCACATGGAAGAAACTCCCAAATGACGCCACTAAGGAGGGAAGGATGCCAAAGACGCCACCATAGCTCATCTAGAAAAAAACGGAATTGGGTTTCACCCATAGAACCTCCTAGAGAGGTAGGGAGCACCACATCACCGCCTCCAAAGAGGTAACGACACCCAAAAGATCAAAACGAGATCGACAGTGCCTGATGCTCCCGCAACCAACCATGCAGAGGGGGACCAAACGTGGTCGTATTGCAACCCCATGAAGATGCTGCCAATGACACGTACGCCGGCCCCTCGAGCATGCGTAATGCACAAAGCCATCACCAAGCTGTAGAGCTCCCCATGGGCTAGATATATGGGAAGAGACAAATCTGGTAAAGGGGGAGCCTACAAGGCACCAAAGAGGCCGGGGCAAGGACGAGCATCGCGAGAAGAGGCACAGAGCACTAATAGCCTCTAGGGTTTAATGTAGGGAAGTCAACACCCTGCACACACATCATTGACAAAGCCAACGACAAGCCATCAAGGCTCTCGTGGGCTAGACCGAAAGGAATAGACTGATCCAGAAAGGGGGAGCCGAGGTACCCCAAAGAGACCAGAATGAGGCAAGCACCATGGGCATCGGTTGCCAGCCCAAAGTTAGACCCCGCGTGGATTAATGGCGACCTTCACAAAACAAATCATAGCTTTGCGGTGTTGAAAGTTCATTGTAGCACATGGGCAACAAGCTTGGCCTTGGAGATGTCCACAAGTAGCACCATGCTGACCACCAGCTAAGGTCATGCAAACCAAGAAATCTGGTGCACAGATCTAGCTGGTGATGAGCTGATCTGGGTGCAACCACCCAGATCCCGATGGAACCATGAAGGTCCGATCACCTCGAAGGAACGAGGGTGACCAACCATGCACACTCGCACATGAGCCCCGATGATGGCCAAGGAGCCCGACGGTGGGCGGCCATGCACACGAGCCCTAGAGATGGGCAGGGAGCCCGACGCTTGGGCACATCCCAAATGAAGAACTCCAATTGCCTGATGCAAGCAAATGCCTCGCTGACACCCACTAGGAAGAAACATGCTAATGGACACCCCGCCATTGTTAGATAAATCACGATGCCTCTGCTCGACGAGCGCGGCCATGGCCATGGCTAGTGTGGAGAGCACAAGCCCTATGGTGACGCTATGGAGGGAGGTCAGGCCTGCAGTCGCCTTGTGACGTGGCACGCGAGTGCCCACGTTTGAGCCCTGGAAGCAGGCGGGGAGCCCAACGGCACCAACACACGAGCCCCGGAGGCGGCGAGCAAATCTATGCTCATGAACCAAGAGACTAGCACAGTGATGCAAACCCAACGTTACTGGACAAGCACCAGGAAGTCCCACAGCGTCAACCTCCACCGCACCATGCACCATCTATGGCATTGTCCACTCCATCTCAACCGCCCCAACACCAACGATCACTCCATCACCGGCTACTCATCGCCGGATCCGACCTCAGAGACCACTGAGACAAGTGGGATGGGCGAGATCCAGGCCTAGGATAGCTGGATCTGGCCAACCGAAGCATGGCAAGAAGGACATCCACAAGGAAGCACCGGATCTAGATCTCCAAGAAAAAGAGGGAGAGAGGGGGAGGAGGAAGTGCCAGATGCACATTGTTTGGTGTGGCCTCTTGCTGCCACTGGTAGCTACGGCGGCGGCCGACGAAGGGCGAGGGCAGCGATGGCTTAGGTGTTGAGTTGCTTTCATTTTTTTCATTGGTTTTTATGTCGCAACAATAAAGTTAGTGCAACACCATCTCTTTCCTTACGACAAAAAAAAAATCTATTTCTTCTAATTTACAATGACAACTAGTTTCTGCTAGGTTAGTTGTGTTTTTCTACACCAAAAAAGGCAAACACCATGTCCCTCTTATATCTGCAACTTTCAACTCCACAAATCATGGATTCATGCTACTCTAGCATGGCTTGACATCTACTATTTCAGTGTTGTATGAGGTGACCTACCCACCTCGCATAATTTAGGGTATGTTTGTTTTAGTTGAAGATTGTGAAAAATAGTTTGTAGATTATAGATTGTAAGAAGTTAGATTGTAAAAGTTAGATTGCACAATCTGTATAAACTGATGAAAGGTAGATTGCTAGATTATTATAATCTAGGGGCTGAATTGTTAAAACTTGAATTGCACGATCTGTTTATTTCTTTCAGCTTGCAGATTATGATCACAATCCACAATATAGATTATAATCACAATCCACAATGTACAATCTGAAACAAATAAGACCTTAGATTATAGAAACCTCCTCCCATCCTCAACAACTCAGACGGTGATTATCTAAATAACTACTTAGATTATTACCTCTTTATTTGTAACTATCTTCTACGTAGTTCTGACTATGGTGAAGAATGTGTCTTTTTAAAAAGAGTAAAATACACTAGAGGTCTCTAAATTTGTATGTTATTTAGATCTACAGACTCTTAAACTGTAAATTTGAGCCATTAATAATGTTAAGGAGTGCATCTCAGATCCATAACCTTTTGTGCTCCCTCTGATGCAGACATGGCATGCCAAAAATTTTAAAATCCGAAATAATAGAAAATTTAGGAAAAATAAAAAATCAAGAAAATCAGGAAAACTAGAAAAAAATGGTTTTTAACAAAATCAGAAATAATAGAAAAGCTCAGGAAAATTAGGAAAAAATGAGGATGCATGAATATGTCACATGCTAGAAAGACTAAAAATTTAAAGAGTAAGTAAGATGTGTTGTATGTAGTCTAGTGATATATTACGCTATACTGTAAGTTAGTACTCCCTCTGTTTCGTAATATTTGTCCACACCCATCATTGCGTACAAACCAAGAAATACTGAAATCAAGTGAAAAATACACTGAGATGACCATGCTACCCTTAATCAAGGCAAGGATGAGAGCAAGTAACTCATCAGCATTAAAGTAAATACGTGCATACACTCAAGGGCATAGCAGTAAAATGAACCATAAAGCATCCTTGTTACCGCAATAGACAAACAATTTGAGACAGATACTCCCGAGACTATAGATAAATATTGCGAACGGAGAGAGTAGTAGACATGCTAGAAATTCCTAATTTTTCTAAATCAGTATGTACAATATTAAATAATACAATACGTCATATTCTATAATACATTTTACTTCTAAGAAGGAACCAACGAGTGAGTGTATTAGTAACCGGCGGTATAGCATAATATGTCACTAAACCATATACAACATGTCCTACATACTCTTTAAATTTTTATTCTTTCTAGCATATATATCTGCATTATTTAATACTGTACATACTTATTTTATTAAAAAAAACAAGAATTTCTAGCATGTCTATTACTAACTAGCACTATAGCGTAATATGTCACTAAAGTATATGCAGCACGTCCTACATACTCTTTAAATTTTGATTCTTTCTAGTATGTGACATATTCATGCGTCCTGATTTTTTTCCTAATTTTTTCTAATTTTTCTATTTTTAAAAAAATGTTTTTTCTATTTTCCCTATTTTTCATGATATTTTTTTATTTTCAAATTTTTCTATTTTTCTGATTTTAAAATTTTTGGCATGCCACGCAGGCGCCTGGGTGTCACGTCTACACCAGAGGGGGGTGTGAAGGGTTATGGAGCTAGGATGTACGACTTAACAATATTAATAGTATAAATCTGTAGCTTGAAAGTTCGTAGATCTAAATGATACAACTTGATAAGTTTAAGGATTTCTGGTGCATTTTACTCTTCTAAAATTGCCAATGCCAAGGACTCAAGCGTTTCCCAAGCCAATTATGTATCTAATATGACCATGTCAAATTAAGTTGTTTGTACCCTTGATGAATATAAGGTGGTCCGTGGTCGTTACGAGGTGCCAAAGGCTAAAGTAATTTAAACACTAACGCTCCGTTTAGAATGTCAAATTTTCCCTGGATTTCTACTTAGAATCGAATTATTTTGTGCGAAATTCATGTGAAGCTTATGCATTTGAAACAGCCTAGAGTTTCGTGTCACAACCGTAGAGCAGTTTTGAACGGTAGACTCCAGACTGACTGAACGCAGAACACACCTCAAGTCCACTTGCAGCTCCACGGTTCCGGCAGGCACCAGTGACCAAATTACCAAACTACTCCTGGAGCACCGGATCAAAGCGCAAGGGAAATTTTCAGAACAGGTGTGCACACACCGTTTATGTGATCGTTCGTATATTAATTTTAAAGTAAATAAAATAAAAGCGTTGAAAATAGTATATTTGTAAATGTACCTAGGGGTGCAGCTATATTTTAATAGAATACGGTAGTTTTACAGTTTTATCAGCCATATTTTCTGGTTTTTATATGATACGTAAATATTTCGGTTTTCTATGCATTTGTTTCAGTGCGATTGCCACATTTTTTGTTTTTTAATATTCCGATTTTTATGTATTTTTTGGTGGGATGACAATATTTCTCGGTTATTTAGTATGATGCATAAATGTTTCGATTTGTCATCTGTTTATTCCGATAGGATAGTTTTCTTTACTGTTTTACGGTTTTTACAAATCTTAAAGTACACTAACAACACAAATAACTAGTGTGTGTGCACACCACTTGCATTTTTCGATGAAAACCACTCACCAAGTGAACACTAAAATTGCGGACACATATGACTGTTCATTTGCGTTGAGATTCGTGCTATAAAAGTAGTGAATAAATTATAAAATAAATAAGAGAATCAATAAATTGATGACTATAAAGAAGAAGTGATAAATGATTGAGATAAACCGTGCATACTCCTGTTCATGCGAAGTTGGATTTCCCCATGCCGAGTCGTCGACGCTCGAAGGAAGCCTCTCAGCCAAGCAGTCATGGACCACGGTGTTGCGGGCCACCGAGGTTGGAGATCCATATAGTCAAAGAGCTTTTCGAGTTGGTCAACAAATTGGCTATGAACTGAGCCTTAAGTTCTACTCATGAACGGATCGAGTTGGGCGACAAATTTAGCAATCATGACCTTGCGGGTCCATCAAGAGCGGTTAACAGGTAGTTGACTATTACTCGGTTGTTACCACCGGCTGCTCAAATGACAGTGGTGTAGATCTGCAACCACTCATTCGGATTAATCTTTCCATTATACTTCTGGATCGGGCCCGCTTTGAACTTCTCGGGCCACTGAATTGACCGAAGCTCGTATATGAAAACCTCGTAGCCCCCATCGAACTTTTCAGGAGGAGGTGGGGGGGGATTGTCACGCCTGTCTCTTCGAGCAGGGGAGTCATGTCAACCATCTTTTCCTGTAAATTTGTGGTCGTAGTAGCGGCGATCGTCTTCACGGTGTTCCTCATGGCGCTTTTTGATCACCATACGTAGATTATTACGGTTGTGAGGAATATGGTTCCTCAGGTCTTTCTGATTTCTGCGCCTATGGATAGAGTAGCTATAGTTTGGCCTACAGTGTAGCGTTCGGGCTTAACCACCTGAACTTCCTGTCTGAGATTCCTCTACTCAAGAGTGTTCCCGCTCGTGGCTCCTCAAGCCGGGACCGTACCGACTGGGGGGCCTGGAATTGCTGGAATTGTTTGCTCAAGCAACTTGGATCTGGACTGCATTGAGTAGGATCTTGACTTGATTGACTATAGGAGTTAGTGGATTCATCGGATCCAACTCTGGAAGAGATCTGAGAATCAGATGAGCTCCTTGTACGTTAGCGTACGGAGTACTAAATACGTCGCTATAGAGGCTAGGTTGCGGTCGAGCCGATGAAGTATCATGGTGATTGTTCGGAGGGAGCTTGTCCCTTGAGCCGTGGGCTGTCACGGGCAGAGGCGCACCCACCGGAAGTCATCGGGAAAGGCCAGGAGGCATCTGCCCTCCTGTGGTCCGCCTTTGGAGGGTCATGTCGGGTGCACATAAAGCTCCAACTACGGATGTTTCGGGTGGTAACTCAGTGCCAGTACCTTCGATAGTGACGGATGTCACCGGATCTTCGGGAATTCCCTGGCTGTTGTCGACCACGGCGTTTGGATCCATTGCCATTGGGTCAGCCAGTGGGGGGTTGTCTCCTCTGGCTATAAACACGAATCGATCTGTTCGGCTACTCTGGCTAGTGTTGGAGTCACCGTCGTCACCCTCGTCGCTGTCGGTGTCCATGCAGTGGAGAACATTAGGTTCCATGGGATCCCACTAGAGATGTCCCACCTCGCGGTACGCATCCAATGGTCTGGACTCAAGGGTACCGATGTGGATCAGTCCACCTTGGTCATCCTAACGGAAAACCATAGTTCCGAAGATGATCTCAAAGTCAACGGAAGGGGACTTAAAGATGTTCGCCGTCGACTCAAAGTGGTCGTAGAAGGCGGTGTCGGAGAATCCGACGCAAAAGTGAGCCCGAGGCATGATTAAACCTACAAAATAGAAAAAAAGGCCCCTACCTGGCGCGCCAACTGTCGAAGATTAGTTTCCGACAATGTGTCCGTAAATTGACTAGATATCTTTGAGTGCAAGGATTGATCATGAAACGAGACACACGATGTATGCAGGTTCAGACCTCCAATTGGAGTAATACCCTACGTCCTTTGGGGGTGTTGCGCTGTATATTGATGATCTCGAGTACAAGCAATGTGGCTAAAACTATGAGAAGGAATAGATCGAATTTAATCTAACATAGAGCTAAAGTCGCCGAATATCTCCTCTGTTAGGGTCTTGATGCTTGCGTCCCCTCCTCCTCTTTACCCCCAGCCTTTTCGCCTTATATAGGGGTGATGTACCGACTCCTATCCAGTCGTAGTCGATAAGGAGTTGTCTTCCTTGACGTCTAAGTAGATAGATCTATTTTGAATACTAATCGTTTTGAGTTGGGTAACTAATCTAGAAATTCTAGTATGTACTTCCTTGATTTCGGGTATATCAGGTGCTGCTGATTCGATTATGTGATATCTGGAGCTGCCTAATATGCGTTGTATATATTATATCTGTGTATGGTATACTCCTTTTACATATGTACCTATAGTTAGATATTCGACACCATCTATTCTCTCTCTCTTTCAAAGAGAAGACCCACAGTCACTCAGCTGCAAAGGAGCTGCACGAGCGCCTCTAAAAGAGCACCGGTACTCGATTCCGGATCACTCCCCAGAGAGCTCTCTCTCTCTTTGTCTACCTTTTCAGATTGTTCCCGCGTTTGTGCTTGCCACTTGGTTGAAGTCCTCTTCAGCGATGGTCCTTTTGCTCTCGTATGTGCCTGTATTGTTCTCCCGATGCAAATGGACTGGCTAGCTTGGTGCTTCCATGTGGTAGTTAGGTTAGCGCCTGCTCTCTGTGGATTTATGGCATTGGATGCATTTGTCCATGCAACTGTCCATGGATTTATGCTGTCAGGGAGATCTGCGTTGGTAAGCATGTACTGGAACAGGTGAACTCTTTATGCTAGTTGTGAACAATTGCTGCATATGCACCAATGTCAGCACTTGGCTTCATGTGCATTCTTTTCGTCGAATCACTTCCAGCACAAATCGAAGCTTATTGTCATTACTAATGAGGACGTCTTGCAAATGTGTTGGGCCTACATTGTAGTTAAACCTGCATTTTCCTCGTTTTTTTTTAACGGAAACAGGAAGGGGATCACCTACTGCATTTTTTTTAGAAAAATCAAGACGACGAGAATTTCCTTTTGCTTGCTTTTCCCTCCTTGTCTAGTAAGTTATCGGATAAAAGACAAACCTGTGTTCCTGACTAGCTAGGATCGAGGATCAGCAAAGGATAGGGTTAGTAACTTATTAACTTGTAAAATAATTCTGTTTAACATAATTTTTCATCACTCTTGCAGAGAAACGAAGAAGTGTGTGAGAGTAGATGACAGCAAATTAGTAGAGAGCCTTTCCGTAGCAGCCTAGCAGGTCATCATTAGAGAAACAGAGCTTTCATCTCCTAAAACTATGATAATGTTATAATACTTCCTGTCCTACATTCTTGAAGTCCTTGCTAACTGTCGGAATTATTAGTAATATGGCATTGCAAGAATTAATTTTACCTGTTGATTCAAACATGAGTTCCCATGCTGCTATGAATTGGGAGTCAAAGGATGCACGCTATTGATGTGTTGGATTTGATCTTGACAAACACCTAACGTGCCTAACTGAAGTTTGAGAGATAAGGGGAGTTGTCCCCCACCTCGCGTCATGATTGGGGCACAACCAACTTTGGTTGTGATTCTGTTCCACGCAGCGTCACAATATAAAGGGAATGCCGGTGGCTTGTAGGGATCCATCACTCACGCAGCTAAACGCACACTCTACATCTAGAACCCTAAACCGATCTTCGAGGAGCGCTACAGTGGGTTATTGTCATGCAAATTAGTTCACAGTTAGACTTAACACGATGATGGCTAGAAATTCATAGAGTGCATTGATGTATTCTACAATGGTTCCATTTACCAACAACACGGTATAGCCGATCTACCAACTGAAAACATTGTTTTAAGGAGCCGTTTATGCTTTTCTGTTGTCTGAATGATTGCATGAACTTTGCATGTAGTTTAAAGAATGAAATAACAGTAATGTATAGATTTCAAGTTTCTTTTTCTAACCCCTGGTTTCCTGCTGGTTTTGCAGAACTATCTCTTCCTCGAATGTACAGGCATCAGATATACATCCTCTGCCAGTCTTGCAAGAAATGATGGATTATCTTTTGCTTTTACTGGATTCTTCAGAGTACTCATGTCGGTGTATTGAGTAAAGGGGTACTCTGGCTAATAGGTCCCAAGAAGGATGTAAACAGCTAGGGGAATATGCCTCCTAAAAAGCTGATCAGTCGCGCGACCAGAGTAGGATTACCACGACTAGTGCAAGGCCTCCAGCGATCAATCTCACTACACCTTTACATAAACCCGCAATCAGCCTCACTGGTCACGGGATCGGATTAGATGCAACCCATCCGAAGCGCCTTTATTTGTACTCGCTCGAAAGCTTCTCTTCACCAGGCACCGGCTCCGACGGATAAAGTTGTGGGCGGTGCAGAGGGGCATTGTCCCGTCCCGTAGCATTAAAGGCTACGGAGTGAGACTTTACAGGCCGGTGCAGCACCGCACGACAGATGGGATGTTGTTAGCCACCCGACAGGGCAAGTGGACAAGGACAGCATAGAGAGGCAAGTGGACGGGGACGGTGCGGAGAGGCAAGCGGACGGGGACGGTGCAAAAGGGCATTGTTCCGTCCCGTCGCATTAAATGTGGCGAGGTAGAGCTCTACGAGCTAAGCACAACGGCGCATGGCAGCATAACATACAATGCCGTCAGAGCAAGTTGGCATGCCTGGTCCTCTGTAATGATGATTTGAGTTAGATATTAGAATGAGCAGGGGCCATCTGTGTAGGGCCCATATATAAAGGGATGAGGACCCCGTTTGTAAGGTAGAGAAATTAATTCTGGCAAACTGCTAGAACACCGTCTGTAACCAAGTGAGATCTATGATAACACAAACACAGGAATCACTATCAGAGATTTACACTCGACAATCCGTTTGAGACAATCCATGATTTTATCTTTGATAGGACAAGGTCTATAAAACAAGACATCAGCATGCAGAACATAGTGAATGATCAAGCAATTCAAATATATAAGGATGCGGTATATTCCCATCTTGTGAACTCCCGTTATTGCATGAACCATGTTTTTTGATCCTATATTGTCTAGTTGTTGTCAAAACTTTAATTTTATATCATCAAATCTTTAATAGAGTTTGGACTTGTTAGGAATAGCAACTTGTATTTCTTGGAAGTTCCGAGCCAGTATATATACACATGTACATGTGACAATATGCAAGAAATCCCGTATAGACTGTGGATATTGCACAAAGAAATATATATCTAACACCCCTCCTCAAACTCATGGGGGATCAACCACACTGATTTTGGAGAGAAAGAACCTGTGATGAACTATACTATGTGCCTTCGTGAAGAAATCAGCTAACTGAAGCTCAGAAGGGACATACTGAAGAGCAATCACTACATCCTGTACTTGTGTCCGTGTGTAAGAAGCATCAACACCAATATGCTTGGTGAGCTCATGCTTCACTGGATCCCAAGCAATATTGATAGCACATGTACTATCTAAGTAAAGAGGAGTAGGTGCAGGAGAAGAAACACCAAAATCCTCAAGTAACCACCGTAACCAACTGAGCTTCGTTGTCCACAATGCCATGGCCCGCAACTCAGCGTTTGCACTAGAACAAGAAATTGTGGTCTTCTTTTTAGTCTTGCAAATAATGAGAGAACCACCAAGAAAACACAGTAGGCAGAAATAGACCAGCGATCAGATGAATCACTAGCCCAAGTAGCATCAGAATATGCACAAAGCTGTAAATAGCTGGAGCATGGAAAGAAGAGACGATGTGAGAGAGTCTCACAAAGATAGAGCAATATACGTAGGAGATGGCTATAGTGAAGCTGAGTATAAGCAGAAACAAACTGACTAAGGATGTACATTGCATGAGAAATATTAGGACGAATGACATCAAGGTAAACAAGACTCCCAACTAGATAGTGGTGATGAGTGGGATTCGCAAGAGGCTCACCATCAGTGAAATGAAGCTGAAGATTAAGCTCCATAGGAGTCTCAACAGTGCGCTCATCAGTGAGAAGCATGATGAAGAAGATCCTGAATATACTTCTCTTGGAATAGAAAGAGGTCCTCAAAAGTAAAAGAAATATCTATCCCAAGAAAGTAGCGAAAAGGACTAAAATCGGATATAAGAAACTGCTCATTGAGACATGCCTTCACAAAGTCAATATACTCATAATCATCCCCTATAATGATCATGTTATCAACATATAAGAGAAGAAGAGTCCAACCACAAGAAGAAGTATGGACAAAGATGACAGGATCATGAGCACTAGAAAAAAAAAATAGCAGCAATGACTACAAAAGCAAAACGCTCAAACCAAGCTTGAGGAGCTTGATTAAGGTCATAGAGAGAGCGACGAAGATGTCAAACCATGCCCTCAGGAATAGAATACCATGACGGTGGGTGCATGTAGGCCTCATCACGTAACTCACCATTAAGAAAGACATTATTGACATCAAGCTGGGAGATAGACCACTAACACACAGAAACAACAGCAAGAAGAGTATGCATTGTGGTCATATGGACCATTAGAGCAAAAGTCTCATCATATTCGCGACCATGCTCATGTTGAAAACCACGGTCAACAAGACGAGCCTTGTAGTGCTCAAGAGAACCATCGTAGTGGGTCTTAATCTGAAAGGACAATGATATCGCCTAGAGGGGGGTGAATAGGCGTTTTTGCAAAAATTTATCTCCTTTTACTATTAGCCTAAACTTGCAGCGGAAAATAAACTAACGGATTTTTCACAAATAAATATCCTAAATATGCTAGGCTCAACTAGTGCACGATCACACTAAATAAGTGTGAAAGTTACAATCCTAGGGTGACAAAAATTATTCAATTCTAGCAAAAGATATGCAAAAAAACATTAATTGAAAAAGGCTAAAAATACTATTCACTAGAGTATCCGGGTTAATCCAGATACTCCGGGTTGTACAGTTCTGGAACCTCCGGGTAAATCCGAAATCTCTGGGTTCTGTACAGAAACGAGCACTTAAAGAGTTCTAGTTCAAACCCAATGAAATCGTATGTTCCAATTTATTATTCCAAGTAGATCCACGGAGAATCTATAATCAAAAATACATAAACGAGTAGATCGAGCAATATGCACAAATATTGAGCAAGAACTCAAATGTAAAAAAACTGAAGTGGGGACACAAAGATTTATTTCCTGAAGTTCGGATTCACCATCATAAATCCTACGTCTCCGTTGAGGAAGCTCTAACGAGCCAGTCTCTTTCAACCGCTTTCCCTGATCCACTAGCTTTATCTCTTCCCTTGCGAAGGCAAGATCGACCTTCACAAACTTTCCCGCGGCTCACCACACGCACGGGAGCTCGTCAGACAACACATAGCCGGCTAGGAGGCTTTACCTCCAAGAATAACAAATGCTTCACGAACTTCTTACCGATGAACTCAAGTGCTCAAGAATGGATTTTAGCTCACTTGCACTCAATCTTCCAATGTCTCAACCCAACTCACTTTTCTTCTCAAATCTCTCACTAAAATGGAGTGGAAAGAAGTTCTTTTGGCTCTAAAAGGTTTTTCTTTCGTGCCCTTGCATCAGCTCCAAAGGATGGGGTTGAGAGGGTATAAATACCCAACCCCCTAAAACTATCCATTACAGCACTTTTTTGTACTGACCCGGAGTCTCCGTGTCAACCCAGAGTCTCCAGGTAAACTAAAAAGCCCAAACCGAGACCCCCATCTCGGAATCTCACTCGGAGTATCCGGGTCAACCCAGAGTATCCAGGTAAATCAAAAAGGCTCTAATAGACCACTCAGCTCAGAACCTCACCCGAAGACTCTGGACAACCCGGAGAATCAGGGTCAACTCGGAGTATCTGGGTTCAGCACAGCTGGCCCTCTAAAAATGGTGATAACTTTTGATCCCGAAGTCCGATTTCGACGATTTTGGACTCTATGGAAAGCTTATTCAGAGGGCTACACATCCTAACTGAATTCATATTCTTAAACATATTGGATCAAATTAGGAACACTCTGAAACCAAATTCGGACACTTCCACACTTTCCGCACCGAGATGTCTCAAAGAACTCTCACTTGGGTTTGGTTAGAAACTCTTGAGCATTGAGACACAAAAATTAGTTCTACATTGCATCCCTTTTAATAGTACGACATACCTATACTCAAATTCCAATGGAAAACTCGTTTGAACCACTTTGAGCCTTTGAATAACTTTTAAGTACCGCTTCTTTCATTTAAACCTTGAGGGTTGCCAACTTTCATATATTCTTCACTCCATCTCTTCTTGAATATTCATATGATTGATGCGAATCACTCATAGCTTCCCATGGCCTCACATGATCCCTTGGCGCAAAGTCTTCACTCGCTCTTCACCAACGCCTTGGTTCTTCGGTGCCAAGCCATTTGCTTGAACTTCACCACCGGATGGTCCATCGTAGCCGAGTCTTGCTTGCCCTTCACCGTCTTGCCATAAAAAATTACTTTGTATTCGACATCTTCAAAAATTCACTTTATCAAATATGGAGTCCACTCTTGTTCTTCACTCTTGGTATATATGATTTCAATTCAACATATGCCTTCTTATGGATCCTAACCTCCAACTCACTCTCAAGCACAAAACACATAAGTTAGTCCATAAAACCTAATTGACAACTTTTGTACCTTAAGTTACTTGATCTCCACACGTAACTTATTAGCCTTCATGCATATTGTCAATCTTCATATAGAACCTAACCCCACTCATTCTTAAGCATGTAGCACACGGGTTAGTTCATAAAACTCTATTGACAATGTCATACCTCTAGTTACTTGATCTCCACAAGTAACTTAGTCTTCAAGTTTATTGCCAATCTTATTGAGCTTTTTCTTCTCCTTATGAGCATTACTAAGAACTCAATGACAACGATGCATTTCTTTTGTTCTCATGGCATTTCTCAATAAATCCATGATTCATCACTTATGCATCTCATATGGAATAACCTAATAACAATTCTTAACACAATTGTTAGTCCATAAGTATTGTCATAACTCCGAGCATCACTTAGAGCTCATTCATCTTGATGCATTTTCAATATTCCCATTCACCTAGAGCTCATGCATATCTCTCAATGCATTACCTATGGAACAACCTACTAACAAATTCAACATCATTGTTAGTCCATAAATATTATCATTAATTACCAAAACCACACATAAGGGTTAGATGCACTTTCATAATCTTATAAATCCACTTGCACGTGATAGGATGAGCATGTGGGGGAAAAGGAACAAGATCCCACATGTCGGTGCGCTCAAGAATAGCAAGCTCCTCTGCCATCGTATATTGCCATTCCTGATGAATAACAACATCACGATAAGAAGATGACTTAGTAGGAACAACAACAGCAAAACCAAAATGATCAGGAGGTCGTATCGAATGGCGATCATGAAGAGAATAGTGAGGAGAGGAAGAAGGAATTGAATCACCAAAAGAAAGCTCATCAAAAAGCGGCACAACATGATATAAGACAGCATGAGAACGATGAGTGTAGTGGAAAGGAAAAGGCTCAATAAGACCCGAAGGAGAAGGAGCATGTGAGGTGGATGTCAAAGACATGGAAGGCACCAAAGAAGGCACAACAGGAGCAGGTGCCAATGGTGCCTGGGGAAGAGACAGTGGCTCGACCAAGGAAGCTGAAGAAGTGGAAGGAAAGGACTGAGGATAGAAGGGATGAGACTCAAAAAAAAGTAACATCCCAAGCAATACGTATTCAGTGACCAACGGGATTCCAACACCTATAACCTTTATGCTCAGCATTGTAACCAAGAAAGACACACTCAACAGATTGAGCAGTCAGTTTGGTACGTTCATAGGGGGCAGAAGAATGTAACAAACACAGCCAAAAAAATGAAGACAGTAGTAGTCAGGAAAACATCCACATAGACGCTCAAAAGGAATCCCACCCTTGAGAGCAGAGGAGGGTTGGATATTAACCAAGTATGTGGTAGTAGAGATTGCCTTAGCCCAAAAATAAGGTGGAACAAAAGAGGCAATCATAAGTGCATGAGCTGTCTCAAGAAGATGACAATGCTTGCGCTTAGCAGCATTATTATGAGCATAAGCTCCAGGATAGGAGAACTAAGACAATGTACCCTATTTAGTAAGAAAGGAACGAAAATACCCATAAAGGATTTCGCTAGCAAAGTCCACACGAAAAACACAAATAAGAGTGTCAAACTAAGTGTGAATCAGTGACGAAGTGCTTATATATAGATAACACCTTGCTACGAGAAGACATAAAATAAATCCAAGTGTGGTGAGAGAAATCATCTATAAAGATAATATAGTATCTATGACCCCCTTTCAAAACGAAGGGAGTTGGACCCCACACATCTGAGTGAACAATACCAATAGGACATTGAGATATTGACTCACTATGAGGATAAGGAAGCTGAATCTATTTACCAAGTTTACAACCCTGACAATCTAAGGACATCTCCTGAGATAGACCATAAAAGACCACGAAGATCTAGTGAAGACAGATGCGACCCACAAATATGACCTAGATGATGATGCCACTGCTGGAAGGAGCCAATAGTCAAGGAAGCAAAAAGACCAGCGGTGGCAGCAGAAGGAACATGAAACCAATCAAGCTCCCATAGACGCTGAGAATCATAATGCTGAGGGCTAATACCAACCAGAGCAACTGTGCGTCAATCCTAAACACAGAAAGAGTCAAAATCTAGGATAACACGACAATCATGGTCAGTAAGCTGATTGGCTGACATGAGCTGCTTGGTGAGTTGGGGGACATGAGTAACAAAAGGGACGCTAAAAAAGAAGTGCTAAGAGTGCCCTGGCCAGCAATAGAAAGAGAAGTACTATAGCGGTAATAATATGAATAGGAGAAACAAGGGGATGAAGCGAAGTTGGATTGGAAGAATTAGAAGTCATATGAAAAGATACTCCAGAGTCAAGAATCCAAGGTGAAGTACCTGACTACGTAGAAGGTTATCTCTCAATGATAGAAGAGAGAGTAACAAAACCTATCGGTGCAGAGCTAGAGGTAGCAACCAGGCAACAAAGTAGCATCACAATCTCCTGCTAAGTGTTAGTCGAAGAGGTAGTCACAGAGGCAGCCGAGGTAAAAGCACCAGAGGAACATCGAAGATGCTTCTTCTTCCGGTAGCAGTTCGCCTCAACATGATCCTCCTTGCTACAGTAGGCGTAGCAAGAGCGACCACCACCACCTGAAGAGGGCGCATGTGGTGAAGGAGACACACGAGGAGCAGACGACGGTGTAGTCGAAGACATAGGCGTAGTAGGTGAACGAGCAGCTAATACTGAAGGAAGTCGCAGGAGTCTAGAACCACGCAAATGAGTCTCCTCTGAGCGTAGCTCCGTAAGAGCCTCCACAAGCGTGACACGAGTATGTCGAGCAAGCAGCTGAGTCTGATGGTGCTCAAACTCCGGACAAAGGCGAGTCAGGAACTTGTAGAGGCGTCGAAAGTCACGCTTAGCACATAGATCCAAGCAACACTGACAAGAGTGGCAACCAGCAACAGAAAGAGAGCCCAACTGATGCCACACATCTGACATCTAAGCATAGAATGCATCAACTGTGGCATCACCCTGCTAAAGAGATTGCTCTTGACAAACAACAGACAAAATAGAGAGAATCCCATATGGCTCATAGGTCTGACGAAGATGAGTTCACATCTATGAGGCACTGGAGAACCCAATAATCTCATAAGAAAACCTGTGCTCCACACTAGCAATCAGAATAGATGTTGCTCGAACATCATCATCCATCCACTGAGCACAGTCAGGCAACCGATCACGGTACAACTCCAAAGCTTCCTAATAGGCAGAGACAGCCTTCTCATAGGTAGTGGTGGCGATTTCAAAAGCTGCTTTGACTCCTTTGTTGACAGTCGGCTGCATAGGCTCTGTCGACGGGTCAAGGGAAGGCAGGCAAGGAATTTCTCCACAGAGAACACCCCAAAGACGAAGACCACGCATGTGGGCGTGCATATGCTGCGCGAAGTCCCGATAGTTGGCACCATTAAAGATCACCGAGCACTGAAGAACTGAAATGATGCTCAATGGCATCCTGAAGGGTGACGAACGACGACGAGAGATCAAACGAGAAGCGGCGATCGATGGCGATAACGCCAAGGTAGCGGCAAGCAACAACAAGTAATAACGAACGACGATGAGAGTGCAAATAAAAGCGGTAAGCGACGGCAATAACACAAGGAAAGCGGCAACTGCTGGAAAAAAATTGATTTTTTTTCTGCTTATGTATGAGTCAGGCCCGAATCGTGACTGAGTCGGGCTCAGTCCGACCAAGGCGGACATCCAACGGGCAGCCGACGGAGTGGTCCGGCAGACGGAGAACCAGTGGCACACGGTGGTGGGTGGAAATCCAGCGGCGCACGGCGACTCGCGGAGATCCGATGGCAGAGGCAAGCCGGTGGTGAAGCGAAGGCCGGCGGAGACTCGAGGCGGTAGGGCAAAGGCTGGCGACAGCACCCTGAGAGAGCGTCCAGCGAGCGGATGGCTGAGAGCGTCGGGCGAGCGGGCTGAGCTCGACCAGCGACACGTCCGAGACAGGTAGGTAGCCAACACTCGCTAGGCTAACGGTTCAATGGGCAGATCCGACGTGACAGCGGCCGGATCCAAACGGATCAAGAGGGAAGAGACGTCGACAGAGGTGGGCGGAGGACGAATCCGATAATACTATAGATGAACAATAGCCGGAAGACGCGTGAAGTTGCAACACGCGGAGAAGAGGAACCCTAACCCAAAATGTTGGCTCTTTATACCATGTTAGAAATAGCAACTTGTATTCCCTAGAGGCTATAGATCACCTTATATATTAGGGATATTACACAGATAGATATATATCTAACAGGACGGATGTCCCTTGTGGCTAAGTTTGGTGTGGTAAGATAGCACTTTTTTGCTTCAATAATCATTTTTCATTCAGTTTAATTTAAATTTTCTGTACACAACATAAGAACTTTGTTCTTGAAGAAAATGTTGCAGCTTTTTTAATAATGTTCAGGCCAAATGGTCACTCTATGCACATGACATGAGATGGAGTAATACTAGATATGCTCAAATGTTTGATTAGGTTCTCTTTTGTTTCCAATTGTTTTAGAGAAATTATGCTTCCTTTTAAATTAAACTGTCAGCCATTTCACCATCAGTTTTTAGCCATTAGGTGGTCTTCTATTCATTAGGCGCAGTTACTTTTTGTTATGTTGTTGCCATCATTTTTCCAGCTGAAGGAATATTGCTGCTTCAAGTGTAATATTGTATTAAAGTATTACTCTCCAAAGTTTTATCTAATACATTCCCACCTCCCAGGTAACGTTTCATATTATGTCCCATCAAAGGCTTGCTAGGTCTTGCCAAGATTCAGATGCATCGTTGCTGTGTTACCTAAACATGGAGCAGCTAACGAAATGCCTTGTTTCTCTGTTTGATATGTATCATGTAATTCATGAGAGCAATTCCCACAGCAATAAAGAGGCTGAATATTATCCCTTCTATGTGCTTCTGCATTTGGGCTGCAAGATACCCAAAATGGTTTTTTCCCCTCCCATTGTTCAAATTTGTTCTATTTACCTATGCAAGTGCTTTATGCTTTACCCTACTCCAGCTGGCAAATACATAGCCTGACTTTCTATTTGTATTCAGGTAGGTTCACTCTCTTTGTGGTATGGTCAACTAGGAACTCCAATTAGACGATCAAAGGAAATGATATTTGTTAGAAATTTATTAAGGTAACTTCTATACATATTGCTTGCCAATGTGAACCTTCATTTTTGTTCATGCTCCTATTTTTGTTCACATAATTGAGCCCAGAGTCTTCATGGCATCATTTATATTTTCTGTTTGTACATGCCGACTTGTATGATTTAGTGACAAGCACCTATTGTTGATTCATAGCTGGCTACTTTCATGCTGAACCATGTTTTTTGAATCTTAGATAATTGCATATATTTTCTGTAGATGCTACCATCTATGAAACTTCAAGCGTTTCTTTTGCATGGTAGCAGCCGAAGCAACCGATCTTCAGTTGCGCCTGGCAGAACCATTTCTCAATGAGGTAAGTCGAGATGATGGCAACGTTGGCATTTTCAGTTGAAGGCATAGCCTTCTCCTTCTATATAGTTTTTTTAGCCTAATTTTTTTTACAAGCACGGTTGCTATTTTAAATAACCATTTAAATGTTTTTATGCCTACATAACACTGAACAGATGATTTGTTTCGTGGCAAAAAGATTTCTAACTATTTTGATTGTCAATTAAACTTTTGATTGCGTTTTGATCCTTTCAGTTAAAAAGTAAAGCTATCTGAAATTTCTGACACTAGTGATGTTTGTTCTATATCAAAACATGTACCATCTTTGTTAGGGGAGAAAAATAAACAATATACTGTTCTTGCCTTGTGCACAAGCTGAACTGTTGCTGACTATTTTGTGTTTGGGCATCAACTTCTATCTCTCCCACTTTGCTGCTGAAGGTCTGAAGTAGAGCATTAATATCATAGTGGCTACAAACTTCAACACCACCCTTTGGAACATCTATCAGGAATCCTAATGATCGAGGTACTACTGTAAGCTAGAACCTTTTCAATTGTACTGCCGTGGGGAATTTGGGAAGTTGCCGTTTCTGAATTTGAAAAGTATAAAACTGACCATCGAAGCTTATTGACAATTGTTTAGGAGTCGGAACAGGAAACTCTTTGCGGAATATGTGGACTTCAAATTAGCAAAAGCGAAGGTATGAAAGCTTTTGCTCCTAAACAAACAAGCCTCAGCCTACCAGCATCCATGCCCCGAAGTAATGGCATTTACGTGTCAAGGGAGATTGAAAGCTGAAAAGAGCATTGTAATTCAGGTTTAGTGGACTGTAGAATGTATCGAAAACTTGTCCTGTTACGTGTAAAACATTTTTTGATGTATCCAACACAAAAACTTACGATTCCTAGAAAAAGTCTGTGAATGATATAGTGTACATTTTCTACTATGCTTTCGAGCCTCTTCATAAGATTTCTTTTTTCTTTTCTTTCAAAAGGACTACTCAACGCTCTGAATAGCTGGGTCTGAGACTCTGAGTTGAGTTCCTTGCTGGCCATCGTGCACGGCAGAGTTTGCTGCGTGCATGGGCGTGGATATTGGACTGGGGTTTCAGTCGGAGCATGGGATCCGATAGTCGCAGATAGTCTTGTTATTACTTGTGAAGAATTAGTGCTCATGTAAGAAGCTGGTGGGAGGCGACTTATGCTTGTTCTGCCTTCTTTTCTCTTATGGAGAAGTTGAAATGGAAGTTGTGCAAAACATGGGCTATTAGTAAGTTCTATGTAACTGTATGTTGTTATAATGCATACCGTACACAGTTTCCTCAGTAAGATTGTATTAGTATCGTATGTGATCTCTTAGTTTTCTGAGAGATACCAAGTCTAGAAAGAGTACCCACTAAAAGCATAAACGTAAAAATGTTGGGCACAATAATACATCTGAAGATACTCTCCGATTCGTACTTACAAAAACCGAACAAAGGGTTTACCAGGCCCCCTCAAAGAGAAGCCATAACGCATCAAATACACACTAGCCACAGCAATCGAGTGCATTAGCCTCTTACCTAGAGTGCAAAATGATTATATCAATGCTTGCATACCCAATAACTAGAGTGCATTATCCTCTTAACGAAGAAAACTCCATGCAAGATTACACTACGTTCTACACCTCATCAGGTAATTCAAAATTACATATAGAGACGACAGAAAAATCTCATAGTTGAGCAGGATTTCATTTAATTTTATGCATGAAACAGAACATAGATGTTTATCTGTGTTTTCAACAAATAATCAGATTCATCTGCCATACAATAACTACTCGTTGTCATCCCCGGCTTTGGATTTCTTCTTCTTCTTCTTCCCTTCAGTGGCCGTCTTAGGTTTGGTTTCCTCTGAAACTTCACGGTTCTTCTTTTTCTTCTTCTTGGGAGTACCATTGGCTTCTGCATCACCATTGGCATGTCCTGCACCATTTTCCTGCTCCTGTGGCTCCTCTAGCTTATGCTTCTTCTTCTTCTTCTTCTCGGTTCCAGGCTCAGCTTCTCCATCAGCAACATTGGAGCGCTTATCCAGGTCCATTGCGTCACCATCTGCCTCAGCTTTGGACTTCTTTTTCTTGCTTTTCTTGGCAGATGCATCAATCTTATCATTATCTGCACATATTGGAGAACAGCATAAATATTATTGAACCATAAATGGAATCAGTAATGTGTCGCACTGGAGGAAATTAAAACTAGAGATTGGATTTCTGACAGGTGAAATTAGCCAATCCTTACCATCATCATCCTTTGAGGTGCCATTTACCATACTGTCAATAGCAGCTTTCATCACATCAAGGTTTTTACGAGGTGCAACACCCTTGTCATAGAAGTCCAATCTCTCCTCAACTTGCTCACGCAACTTTTGCCCAAAGACGGAGGTACTTGACTCTGAAGTCAAATATACAGTGGAAAACAATCAGAGGATGCTTTCAGAACGAGCATAATTAGTATCCAAAGAATCCAGTAACAAAGCTCTCTGTAACTAACCTGAGTAACAATCAATGCGTGATGCCATTGAGCATTTGTTTGCCAGGTAACGAGCCATTCTGCCCTTGTTCTTGGTTGAAGCACGGCCAATAAAGGAGGAGTGGAATATAAGGCCATACTTCGGTGTGTTCCCTCGAGTTTTCAGTGCTCTGGTGGACAATGGAGACGCGTAAGAGGCATATTGTTCTGACTACTAGCCAAGATTTATTTATATATGATCAGTTTATAAGAGCAACTATTTCCAAAGTTAACTTCGAAATATAGAAACACTGGGAAATCATAAGATGTTGACTTTAGCAACCTGAAAAGTGCCTTCTCAGCACCAAGTATTTGGAGAGTGGAGGCAGGACACTTGGCAAGATTTGAAAGACTGCCAGCATGAGAGATTAGGCGAGCTCCAACAACTTCACCAATTAACGACGTCAGGTTCGGTGCAATATCATTCATCTTAGTCACAAGATATTCATAAAGGTTTTTACGATATTCAGACAGATTCATAACCCTTTGGGCAAATTGCTGGACATTGATCAAGTCAACTGGTGACAGGTCCTGGCCTGAAAACAGATAAGAACAAATAAATCATAAGTGAATTTAATACGACCATTATACTGAAACTAGATCAACTGTACCATATCTCATTACCCATCGAGGCCTTTGCTGCTTCAACAATTTCTTTTGCCTTGTCCTCGTCGCCAACTATATCAGCCAAAGCAGGAATATCTTTTTCCGCCAAATCAGATTTGTTCACGATAAACTTAGCAAGCTTGGCATATAGGTAGTTGTCATTGACAATCTTGACCAGCTCAGGGAAATGCCATGAGAACCATTCCCTGCATTTTTATTAAGCAAACAATCGATATTCAAACTACTGCTATGCTGATACTCCCAAAGGACCCAACTCTGATGGACCAAAATACAACTCAATACTACAATCTGCATCAGAGAGTTAACAAGAATCACTACAGAAGAAAAAGGAACAGACCTAACTCTCATGGAGAAGGAATTGATGTCCTTGTCAAGTGTATCCAACAGGAAGATTGCCTGAATCACCATGTTGTCAACACGGTTCACATTGAACTTCACCTTGGCCCTGCTGTAGCTATGCCCGAGACCCAGCTGCGCCTTCTCCAAGTCCGACTTCTACAACCAACCACAACCAAATTAAGCACAGCCAAGACTCCAGCTTTACCGCAAATTTAGGACGACGATATGCTATCCAACAAACCAGAAGGCAAGGTTCACAAACATAATAACAACTCCGAGTCACACTGGAAATTTACAACGCAGAATGTGAACATGTGCGAATATGATGGGGGGGGGGGGGGGAGGCGTCACCTTGAGCTCGTTGATGAAGCGGTCGAAGTGGAGGCGGACGCCGCGGAGCAGCTCCTGGACGAACTCGTTGCTCTGGCAGGGGATGCCGGTCACCTCGGAGATGTGGGAGCCGACCTTGGGCTCGACGACACCGAGGCTGTACTTGGCCTTCTTCCCCTCCTTGGGCTTCGGCAGGTTCAGCTCCAGAAAGCTCCTCAGCTCGTCCGTCATGATTCCTGCCCATAAAATAAAAAATGGCCAAAAACCGCGTCAAAACACGCCGTTCTCGGAGCAAGACTGCACCTTTAGGTGGCGAGAAGGGGCGGGACCTTCGGAGATGGCGTTGCATTGGTTGAGCGCGTCGATGGCGGAGGAGAAGGGACTGAAGGCGGCGAGCTTGACGGCCTTGCCGAAGCGGTCGAGGTCCAGCACGGAGGAGCGGACGGCGTCCACGCTCTGCCCGATCTCGTCGATGCCATACGCGTAGAAGAGCCCGTAGCCGGAAGCCGATTCGAACAGCAGGTACAGCGCCATCGCGCCGGCGGCGGAGGGCTGAGGTTTGGGGGCGGCGGAGGGGTTAGGGTTTTAGGAGAGCAAGGAAGAAAGGGCTGGCGCGGTGGCAGTTTTGTGGGTTCAGGTTGGGCCCTTCTGGGCCGTTGGATGTACAGTTTTCCTTCTCACCCTCCTCCAGTTTCTTAATTTTCAATTCAATCCTGGAAATATGGGTCTCAGTGTGATTTCAACGATTGTTTGATGGGCTAATATAGAATATATCGTGGTATTGTAATGGTATAATTCAACCGATATTGTTACTTGGGGTAACGAAATATCTAAACTCTTACACGATCTCTCTTTTCTAAATTAAAAAAACAATCTCTCCTTTCCCCGAACAAAAAATACATCTTCAAAAGAAGATAATGAAGCCATCTCGATAACAAACAAACAACTTTCAATAATCCTTTTTATCTATTTATGAATTCCTTTTCACAATTTATTGTATACTCTTCATTATCTTGATTTCTAGTTACCACCAAACTGCAATAAAACCCATCATGGCACACATAGACAATGAGATGATCAAGCTATGAGATGAAAGCTTGATCGCAAGGTCGGTTTGCAGATTTTAGTGACTTAGGACGAAACTAAAAACAAGATCTATTGAATTGAAATATTAAAAAATTAATTAATATATAAATTATAAAGATAATATTCAGTATATTAAAAAAAATGTTTCTGACGAGCATGCACACCTTTGAAGAGCATGCACGGCTCGCGAGGGTCGAATGGCCCACACCAATTTACGAGGATGCGATCTGCCACACGGTGCCCGAAGGAGGCGAGGGATGAAGTCAAGGGCGCGTCGAGGAAGTCGAGCGGCTGCTCCAAGGAGGCGAATTAGGATTGCACGAGATGAAGCGAACTCATCGACTTATCTGCACACAAGAGGATTGCTAATTTAGGTTGTTGCTAACATGTTGGCAATGAACCAAAGTAGCAAAATTGCTTCTATTGGGCTAAAGCCTATGCACGATCATATAACTGTTGCTATCAGTTGATTGGAATTTGGATTGTTATTTTTTTATTTGGTCATAAGTAATATACATATATATATATATATATATATATATATATATATATATATATATATATCTGTGTGTGTGTGTGTGGACCCCCTGGGTTTTGGGGCCTAAGACGACCGTCCCACTTGCCCCCTTCAGGACCGACCCTGCTTGGTTGGTAGCCTTGAGAAAATGCAGGTGACATCTAGTGACAGACACAGATCCAATAGGTAAGGACCTTTCTCTTCTCCATCTTTCACCTCTGCCTCTTATTTCTTTTTTTCTTCTTCTTGCTTCTCCTTTGAGATTCAATATCTATTAGCTCTACTACTTAACAAGTCTCTAATGAGTTTCGTGCCCACCTGAATTCCACGCCCACCCATGAATCCCTCGCTCCTAACGTGTGTGTCACCTTCTTTGCGTTCATCGAACGATTTCTCCCCTCGCTTGACAACATGTGGGTCAGCATCCCACTTCTCTCTCCCATGATGCCACACCAGTAATCTCGTTGCATCTCCCGCTTCGTTCGCCTCAACTTCGCTCCGTTCCGCCCCCTTTTCCTTCCTAATCTCATCCTCCTGTTCGTCCCGGTCTCAGCGGCCGCTCTTCTTGTACGTTTCCTCCGTCATATTCTCGTAGCGATTGCCATCTCACTGTCCATCACGATGGCTCTGTCCATGAATCTGTCTACCCCCTCCTTCACGTCGCATACTCCTGGGATCGCAGCGCCGATGACAAACCTCTCCACGGTGTGCATGGCGAGGCGGAGCTCTCCGCTAAGGCCGGGGAAGATGGGAGCGCCCGGGTTGGGCTTCTCCAGCCGCTGCGAGAAGGCAATCACTGATGGAGCCGATGAGTAGCAAGCCAATCAGGAGGAGGGAGGCCCCAATCACACACGCGTCCACTCATGTCGAGATCTCATCGCCACGCTCATCGGCCACCTCAAGCTCCGATAGGGATGGGGGTTCTTCCGATTCTAGAAGGTTGGTCCTCATTGGAACAAGACAAAATAGCAACTACTGCTGGAACAACGTTGCCACCACCAACACCTACTGTTCGTCCCCACTTGGATTCTCATGAGCTGGAGCGACACCACGCCTTCTTCCCTTCGAATCTTTTGGCACAAGTGAGTTCCTGATCCAATCTTTTTCCCATTCTTCCCCTCAGAATCATGCTACCCTTGCCTAGATTTGATCCGGCACAACCAAGATGGAAATTTTGCACTCCTTGAGCTTGGTTGCCGTGTAAGGTGTTCGACGGTTTGCCTCACTGAGCAGGAGCCACCACCCAGGAGTGCGTTCTTGCGCCCATTATGCTTTGTGCGGATTAAAAGTAGTGTCTTGGTGTTCTTGTGGACCGAGTTTCTCGCTCCAGGTTTATCTTATTTTTTCTGAGGCAAAAGGTAGATGAGGCTCTACATTATATTTTCATTGATGATCGCAAAGCGATCGAAACAAGTTGGAAGAGAAAAGGCGGATCTTGAAAAAGTAGTGTTGAATCCCCCGTTGTCGTTAACTCAGGTGTCGCCAGTTGTCGCATTTAATTTGCCTTCTTGGGTTTACAGGTGTATATGATACTGGTATGGCTGATCTGATCCACGCACTTGCCAGCCCAAGGCATTCACTGTCTGTTCATCATTCATCTTCAGTTCGACCACCATCGACTTCACAAGTGACAGTTTGGTTTACCAACCCATTGTTTTGTTATGCTAAACTTCACAAGGCCCGTCCTTTGGTGGTAGCTGCACTAGAGGTTTCCAAGGACTCCTCCGCAGGTCTGGCTAATCGCCAGCCTTCCAAAGGTCGATACTGATATCACGTACTATGCAGCTATATTTGATCAGTGTCCATCTCTAAGAGTCACAAATCTGTAAGTTTAAAGTAACATATTTATTGCGTACCTGCATATTTTTAGGGGTTATTAAGACCTGGCACAATGCCGATGCAGTATGTTTCGATGTTAATAGTACGATATGTCTGGACGAGGGTATTGATGAGCTCGCTGATTTCTGCGGTGTAGAGCAAGCCGTTGCCGAGTGGATAACAAAGTAATACTGCATTGTGTGGAGTAATTTATCTAGGTTGTTATAGTGCTTTATTACATTTAATTTTGTCAAAAGAGCTAACCTTCATTAGGCAAGGAGGCATTGGCAGCCAGGGTGTCCTTGATCAAGCCATCTCTGCCTATGTTGACGAGTGCTTAGAGAAGAGGCCCCAAAGGTAAGCTCACCTAAGTCTCATCTTCATGTTAATTTAGATGGTAATGCTAGAACTTATAATTTTTATATATCAATCAGTTTTGCGTTGTCAAATTAATTTTTGTTATGTAGCAATGCGTGTGTTTCATGAGATAACTATGTTGTCTTGTGAATTTTCTCCTTCTGTTGCATCGCACATGTCTTTAACTAGTCGACTATAAAAATGTCCTAAGCCAAATCCATATTTTATTAATGTCCTACAGACAAATTTGCCAAAAATGTAACTATTAAAAATAAAGCAAGAAAAAATCATATAATAAGCTTATTGATGCAACTCGAGGTTGTAACATCAAACAAATGGTATAACATAACCCATATATACAGTTTGCTTGATGTTATGAGCTCCAGTTGCACATATCTAATAAAAATCTAGAAAAAAAAACCAGACAAAAAACAAGAAAACCACCAGAAAACCGGTCTTCCTCCGCAGAAAGCAAGAAAACCACCAGAAACCCCGCCGCCCCCGTCTTCCTCCGCAGATCGTCGCGCAGCCCGATATGCCCACCTTACACATGGGCCCCCCGCCGGCTTCTCCGCTCCCGCTCCCGATACGCCCGCCCTGCACATCGCCCCTGCGGTTGCCCCCGCCGCCGCCGGATCAAGCAGCAAGCCACCCCGCAGAGGGGGACGCGACGCAGCGCCTGGCGCACTGCTTCGCCGAGGGCCTGCAGGCCGGCTCGCTGGCACTGGCAGCATGGTGTACCAATCACTCATGGCGAAGCGCACCTCGGCCGTGGCGTTCCTCCAAGCGTACCTGCTGTACATCAGTACATGGCCCGCCATCTGCTTCAAGAAAGTGGTCTTCATATTCTCAAATCACACGATCTACAATGCCCCCCTGGGTAAGAAAAAGATACATATGCACAAATAATTCGTTATTGCTTCTGTAACGTATGCACAAGTTTATGAAATCGAAAAGCCAATTGTTGCATCTAATGAAGTTATTTTCTGAAGCAGGTTCAAAAACAGATCCGCCAATTGGTCAGGTAAAAGTTTCTCACCAACGTTTTTTCAGAGACGCTGATGACTTGAGCTGTTTTAGACAATTAGACATGAAGCTGTGTAATCAGGAAATCTTATCTAAGGCCGTCTCCAAGAGAAGCGGCAAACGAGACTCTAAACTACTGTGCTGGCTGCCACCTCAGCTTTTGCCGTTTGCAGCGCACGTCGCAGCACTCCAACAGAAGCGGCATTTGGCGCTACAGGAATGCCGCTCGCATTTTTCGGCGGCAAAGTTGCGGCACAATGTAGCAGCCCACATCACTGTGTATTGAGGCTGATCTGTGGGTCCGAGCGGAGGAGGAGAGTAAAAGAATGTAGGAAATAGGGTGTCTGTTGGAGATAGAAAAAATAGGAGATACTGTAATAGTGATAGGAGATACTATAATAGTGTTATAGGAGGTGGATTTTTAGAGTTTCTGTTGGAGATGACCTAACGCAAGGGATTAGATAAAACACACTCAACGATTATTTAATTGAGCATTAAATTGGATCTTTTTCAAAGCTGTGACAGATACACCTTTTTTAGCATGCTCCAACATCTATTCCAGTTGGTCCCAAGGGATTGCAACTGCTGGAGTACCTGAATGAAGCCTATGGGAACTTTCCCATTTACATCAAGAGACCGGCAAGTCTATTACCCAGCTGTAAACATCTCGATTTTTTTTTCTTCAGATAGTATAAGAAATACCACTTGATGACTATGCAGACATCACTGCATCTTGTTTATACTTCTGTTTTTCCAGAACACACATCTTGTTTATGCTTGTTTGACATTTTCTTCTCTCGTCTTCCTCTCCAGTTTTTGCAACCAGCCTCTTCCTCACCAGCATTTTTCCCACCTGCAAAACCTATAAAGCAGCTGAGTACGAAGGTACTCACAAGACTTAATCTATATATGGTATATATAAATAATCCGACTCCAAAGATTATGCATTAAGTCATTAGTAAGAAAAAAACCATAAAGTTGATTAAAACATATGCGTCCGTAATCTAGATACATATGTGTCAGCATCTAAATATAATCAACATACCCTTTCAAACCTATAACTATCAACCTGCACATGAGTTTAAATGGAACCATAGTAATATATCAATAGCCAGCCATCAACATTACCCAACATACCATCCATACCACCATCCCATATTTGTAACTCTATTACCGATGCAAATAGATAGAAGCATGTTCATGACCAAAAGCGCGATAATTCGAATTGTTTTTACACCCTACAGGGAGTACTCCTTTACTTACACGACTCGATGACCATATGACTCACGTGTCCACGTAGGCCCACACGAGGGGTACTCGTGTCAACCTTTCCCAATAATCCTTAACTGTTTGATCATGTGTCGATAGGTGTAGGGGTCATCTAGAACTATTTTCAGAGCAAACTGTATACCCCTACAAGTCCGCCCGCTCACACCATCGACTCGCACGATAAAAGGCTACAGCTACAAAGGTATTCGGCTTATCGTTCCCATATGCGACATGTAATAAGTACGAAAAGTGTTTAAACCAACTGCATCGATGAGCGGTGCTTAACCGATGCAAAGCGGTCTATGGTGTGCCCAACTCCTCTCCCAAACTATCCCAAGGAACTCCTTTAGGGCAGAAGACACCCCCTAACATCGCTCACATCTCATCTCATCCTCACATCTCATCCAACCCTCAATATCATAATCAATATTCGTGAACCATAAGTAAGCCCTAAGCTCGCGACCAATAGTTGCACCATCGCTCGACTTCTACCGAGGACCTATGCATTGCTAAGCATTTCGAATAACTTTCAAGTTAGACATCAACAATATTATCAAGGCTACAAGGATATGGATAATCAAATAACCAAGGTAGGATAATGCATCACATAGGTTCTACCCATAGAAGCCCGACATCGACTCATTGAACATGCAAACTTACATACAACATAATTTATCAATTTTAGACTCCACAATTCAAATCGAAAGGTGCAATATACTTAGATGCTTGCCTTGCTGCTCTGTGGTTTGCCTAATACTTCCCGCACAACACTCACAAAGCTTTGAAAGGTTGGCGTCGCCTTCACTCGCTTGGATCGGCGGCGCAACACCCTCTAAACGAATCCAAATGCAATGCATAAACAAATGAACAATGAAAATATGCGCAAATGATGCATGCTTGAAGTATAATAGAGCGCCGAGCTTAAAAACATTTACAAAAGACCGTTAAGCCATTAGGGTTTCGAAGTTTGAAACCCCGGGCAAGGTAACCTAAGTATACCTAGCTTTAACAGACTGGCGGTCAGACCAACGTAGAGGTGGAGGTCTGACCGGTAGCTAGCAAAGAGTTTTGGCCTCTGATGGTCTAACCGTAGGTATGGTGGCGGCCAGACCGTCCACCAACGGTCAGACTGGCCCAAGTGGCAGTCAGACTCTTGTATAAGTTTTCAACTCGGATTATCCGGTCCTAACTGGCTGTCAGACCTCCAAACCTTATCGGCAGCGCCTTTGCGGGGTCGCTAGCGAGGATTCCGGTGAGACCTTCGACAACAAAGCGTACCAAAAATGCTCTATAGGACTAATTGAGTGTTTCTAAAATGATTTAGACATCATTCACCAGCTAAACTTAAAATACCCCATGGATTAGATCTAGGCTAGGTTGAACTTGGGCCTAAATGACATGAGGGTCGAATCGAGCTCGGAAACAACGGGAAATTGGTAGGGGATAGCTCACCTCATGTTATGGAAGCTTTCTATTGGATTGGAATGCTTCGGGGAGGCTCCAATTCGCGGATCGACTTCCAGAGTGGTGGTGAAGTTTGCGGTCGATGAACGGGTCTCCAGTGAGGGAGAAGAGGGGGAAAACTTGGGGAAATCCTCCAAAAAGTTTGTGGGAGTTCCCACCTCTGATCTTCGGCCTTCGAACGTGTAACACCTTATTTTAAAGGAACAAAATCGGGCACAACATATGTATGCCAGGATCGAGTTTTCATACATGTGCTACATTATCAGTGTATCATCAGAGTGCCATTATTACAACGTTATATAACTTATTACAAAAGGACTCGAGGGTCTAAAAAAACACAGTGAAACTAAAGATCTTCAGTGCTAGTGGGGCTTCCATCTTCCACAGGCGCCAACCGGGGGCACTCCAGCTTAGAACAGCAACTCCGAGTTGAAGTCATCCTCTTCGAAGGTAGCAGCTTCATTGACGGCTTCTGATCAGCAAAGGGGATGCAAAAGAAGAGAGAACATGTGTGAGTACAAAAATATACTCCGCAAGTGTAGGGAAAATATGCTATGGGGATCAAGTCAAGAAAAGGATAGACACAGGTTAACTATACTAAGCAACTATGACTTATGACTTCAACAACAGGCAATCTATTCACTAGGTGAAGACTCAACTATAACAAAAAAAATTACTCATCAGATTCCATCTGACTACCAAGACTCACCAGGTAATTCTATTACCCAGCTACCCAACCAACCAAACCAAACCCAGATCCCATCTAATACTGAAGAAGTCTAAGTTTGCTCTTGTCCGTGAGCACTACTGATCGACCAGATTGGTACTCTACAGAGTCTGCACAGCTTTCCACACGAGTTGTGATTCCCGTGTTGCTTCACACTTCCGGGGTGTCGAGTTGGGATCTCACTACAAGGCCTTTACAAAGCTCCCGCCAATTTGCAGGCACCCACTGAGGTTTTATCGCTAACAGACGATTACATCGTTGTAGAAGCCCCCTCTTGTACCACTCAACCGTCCAACGGTACCTACATAGTTAGGGGGAAGGCAAATTACTTGTCCAGGCCGTACCCATATAGGCCTCATGGATGTGCGGTTGCATTTGGTTACATGTTCAAGAACCGGTCCTTAGGACCCCACACATGAACAATCACAAACTTGATGTAAAGCACCACCTCAAACCAACCATTATGTAGGATCCTTATACCATGTTGCTACAAGATTACCATTACCCGATTTCTTGTTGCATAGTTCATTAGTCAATATTAGTATTTCCCCAACTTATGACTGCACTAGCAAATACTACCCATTTTACCCCATGATCCATGAACGGCGACAAGTAATTGTCATACAAAACTAGTAAACCCTAAAGTGGGATTCCATTTAGACAAGCATGCAATTGAAGGATAAAACTACACATGAATCCTAAAGCAGGGGCAAAATGTTCAAGAACACTTGCCTTCAGCGGAGTGTTGCTCAAAGTCCTTGAAAGCTTGCTTTGGAAGATTCCCGAACTATGCACCTCCTAATCGACCATCCGAAAAAAGCACACAACAAAAACTACTGAGAACAGTATACCATACAGTACTGAATCTAGGTAAAAACCCTATAAAAAGATTCTAAACGTCGCTATGAACATTTGAGCGTAAAAATCGCCTAAATCGGAGCTACGAGCAAAAAATATTGAGCTTTTGAAGTTCTAGGGGCTAATATGCACATTTTAGTTGATTTCCGAGAATAAACTGAATTGATTTTATACTAAAAACTCTATTTATGACGTCATAAAACAAAACAACATTATTTTTTTTCAATGGAAAAAATCGCATGGAATAGGTTCACTGAACTATGGACCACGCCTGGGGGATTGGTCCACGGGTCTACAGTGGGCCGGATATGAGGTTGAAGGAGTATTTAATCTCAGCCGTTGGATAGAGATCAAGCGACCAGGGTTCTTTGGGTCTTGGCCGGCTGGCGCAAACACGGGGAGGCGGCGCCCGATGGTGGTGAATCACCGGCGCATTGCCGAAAATGTGCAAAATCGCGCTACCGACCACGGATTGCGATGGGAAGCGGCGCAAAAGAGAGAGGAGGCGGAGGGGATCATCACCGAAGGGTGCTCGAACGCCGGGAAGGGCGGTGGACGGCTGGTGACGGAGAGGGGCAGCCGACGGGCTTCAAGCTCTGTGTGGGCGACGTCCTGTGGCGGAGAAGCATTGAGGAGCGGCGGAGAATGGTCCTTGAGCACCTGCGACGGCGAAGAGAGAAGAAAAAGGATCAATGATGGCTCGGTCGCGGAGAAAAAGGGCGGTTGCCGAGCTCTCACCGGAGACGATGAAGATGACTATGTCGAGGTCGATTTCTGAGCGGAAAGAGAGGGGAAATGAGTGTATTGGATGCGGAACATCACAAGGAAGGAGGAGGGCGGCTTATATGCGCGAGAGAAGAAGCAAATCGGCTGGGAAACGGAGAAAATGGTCGGTGACCTTGATGGAGATAAATGTGGCGGTTTTTCGCCTTTGAGAGGGTTATTGGAGGGGAAAACGGTCGGGATTGAGTGATTGGAGGGCGGGGATCTCGGCCACGGGATTTAATTGGCGATTTAAGGTGCGGGGCAGCTCGGATTTGAATGGCCGGTGGAGGTTGGGGGCGATTCGGGTGGGCGGCAGGAGGAAGGGGAAGGCGAGCCGTGGCTCGGGCGGGGGCGGCTCGGCTCTAGCCGGCTCGGGTGGGGCCCACATGACGGCGGGATAGGGCAAGGAGATGGCGGTTCAGCCTAGCGGGCCAACGTGGGGGAGAAAGGGGAGGCGGCCCACTCGGGGAAAGAAAAGGAGAGAGGGGAGGGGGAAAAGGTTGGCCAGAGGAAAGATTCGACCCAAGAGCATTTTCCAATTTTGGAAATCTTTTTCCTTTTTAGATTTTGCTTCAATTTCAAAAGGGGTTTTAAACAAGCAACTTCTAGCGAATTTATGCAAACTTTTTCCACACATAAAAACCTACTACAACTATGACGACATGAATGCATCAAACTTATATAACCTATGGCCAAATTAAATTTAGAAATTAATTTCTTTCTATTGAACAAAAATTTACAACTCATATTTAAATTCTATCAAAATTTTAAACTATTGCAAAAATTGAAACTTAGGGTGTTACATAACGCGACGAGTAGAGCACTCTTTCTCTCTCTAGGGTCAGGTGGAGAGAGGGAGTGTGAGAGAAAATTGAGAGGGAGAGAGCAAAAGGAAGTAATCGATCCACTTAACCCGAGCGTCTGTGTGCTGGCGGTCAGACCGCGAGCTCGGGCAGTCATACCGCGGGGAAATCCATGTGGCACCCCACGTGGCAGCGCACCTAGTGGTCAAACCACGCATGACACCGGTCAGACCGTGACAGGGTTCTTTTGCTGAAATTTTTCTAAGTCTCCCCTCATCATTCTCCTTCTATTATTTTCCTTCTCCAAGACATGTAGGGATTATCTAAAGTGCTCTAAACCATCTCTAAGGTCTTTAATAAATGTTTAACCGATTTTTGATAGGCAAACACGTGCAAGCACATGAGATGACGATTATGCATGCTTAATCAATAATTAGCATTTTGGGACGTGACATATATGTGATGAAAAGTTGCGGTGCTCCATAAACATGGCAGATAGGCATTGTAATGGTAATTTTGTACTAAATATCTTTTGCTACCAATAAAACTTGAAGGTAATGTTTGCTTTACACCTACGTCTCTTCCTATTAATGCACCTCTATTCATATTCTCCGTAATGCCTTGGTAAGTTTCAGATCTTAATTCAGATTGACGGAAAAAATGAAACATTAACCGTTCACTCTCAACTCAAGAATATCCATTAACAGAAGTTTGGTCAGATAAACGTCCACAGCATATGTAAGGATTAGGTTCATCTTTCCGATAGTGAGCATAATAGCAAAAGTATTCAAGCATAGTAACTTCTTGTCTACCGGTCAATGGTTGATCATTGGTTTCTTTGTATTTGATGCCCAAATGAAAGCTTTGTTCACCATATGGAAATAAAAGAGGATACTTGTCGGTGACATGGAAACCAGGGGTCCTCGAGTCTCGAGGCCAGGACAGCAGAATGTCACGTGGCGCCTTCCCTCGGGGACTATCTCCCCGAGGTCCGAGTACCCGAGTTTCCCGAGGACCTGAGAAGTACAAGTTCCGGGAGAGGGCGCTCGGGGCCATGAACAGTGGTCCCCGAGTACTTGAGTTCCCCGAGGACCCGAGAAGACCAAGTTCCGAGAGAGGACGCTCGGGACCATAAACAGTGATCCCCGAGTACCCGAGTTCCCCGAGGACCTGAGAAGGCCAAGTTCCGGGAGAGGACGCTCAGGACCATGAACAGTGGTCCCCGAGTACCCGAGTTCCCCGAGGACCCAAGAAGACACAGTTTCGACAGAGGGTGCTCGGAGTCATGAACAGTGGTCCCCAAGTACCCTAGTTCCTCAAGGACCGAGAAAAGATATATCCGGGAGAGGGCACTTGGGGCTATGAACAGTAGTCCCCGAGCACCCAGAGTTCCCCGAGGACCTGAGAAGCCCCTTGCCAGTGGACCCCACAAGGGCTCAGCGGTGAGGTGTCAACTGGTGAGAGGCCCGATGCTGCATTTAAGAGGGAGTGTGGCCTATCACTTCCAACCACTCCCCCCACGCCTGCTGTCAGTCCCTGCCACCGCCTGGCAGGGAGGAGTGGGGACATTTATTGCGATGGGTCCCATCGCGCGTTATCCGGTGCAGCTTGGTGATATCGTCGCTGGGCTCGAGGCTTATCACCTGCCCCCCTGCAGTGTCAGGCCCGCTCTAACCGAGCGGGCATGCGGGGTGGTTCGGCGGCTGCCCGGTGGGCCCCTCTCCTAAAAACGGCTAAAGCCGTGCGTAATGGGCGACAAGACCGGCCAGGGACGCACTTTTCAACCCCCCATAACATCAAGCTGCAACCCATGGGGACTCGTGCCCTCCTTTCTAGGTACGCCAAGCCGCCCCAACGGGGTATAAGAAGGGGTGGGCACCCCGGAGAAGAACAGAGTCTGAAGAGGCTGAACAAGTTAGAGAAGTCTTACGAGCTGGAGAAGATCAGGATAAGATCAAGAAGTTCAACAGACGTAGGCGAGCTAACGAAGACAGGATACACGAAGCTCTAGACTTAGACAGAAATCATTGTAACACAAGAGATCCATAGAGAGGCATTCCCAGAGCATTTATAGCATACACACAGGAGTATGATATTACGCTCTGTGCAGCCCGAACCTGTCTAAAATCCCTCGAGCATTTACTTCACTAGCACCCGATCATCCGTCCCGCTTGCATCTCTCATATACTCTCATTTAATTCACGTACGAGGTAGATTCAGAATCATCCCCCCGCCGAATCTCAAAGGGGGTCCCTTGGATCCCCACTTGAGGAGTTCATCCTCCGACAATACTAAAGAACCATAAGTGTTGGGTGATTTGGCTAAATATCTTTGAATTCACCACTATAACATTCAACATTGATACTGAATTCTTCGTCTACAGAATATGAATCGCCAACTATTAAAGCAGGTAACTCAGATGCAACTGGTAAACTATATCTGTCACCATGAGATGCAGTGTGTCAGTGAATCAGGAACCGGGGGTCCCTGAACCCCAAGGCCAGGCCAGCAATCCGCCACATGGCGCCATCCCACGGAGTCTCCTCCGCAAGGTAGAAAAGATTAAGTCCCGGGAGAGAGCGCTCGGGGCCACAGTCTAAGTGCTGGGAAGAAAGTGCTCGGGAAGGTATACAGTGGCCTCCGAGCACCCGAGTCCCCCGACAGTTAGGAAAGCTAAGTACCGGGAGAAACGTGCCCGAGGCCGCGAGCGGCGGCCCCCTGGGCGCCCAAGTATCCCGAGGACCCACTGAAGGAAGTTCCAGGAGAGAGTGCTCGGGGCTGCGTGCAGCAGCCCCCGAGCACTCGGTCCCCCGAGGATCCATACAAGCGTGCCTGTGAGAGAGTGCTCGGGGAGGTGAACAGTACCCCCGAGCACTCGGTTCCCCGAGGGCAAGAAAGAGCATTCTCGAGAGAGAGTGCTCGGGGAGGAGAACAGTGACCCCTGAGCACTCGGTTCCCCGACGACCCAGAGAGCCTCCTGACAGTGGCCCCCCCAAGGGGCCCACTGATGAGGTGTTAGCCAGTCAAAGGCCCAAGGCCGCATTTAAAGAGCGCGCATGGCCTGTCATCTCCAACTGCCCCCACCATGCTCGGTGTCAGTTCCTGCCACATTTTGGCAGAATGGCGTGGGGTCATTGAATGCACGAGTCCCATCCCGTGCCATCCGGCCAGTCTCGGGATAACGTCGTAAGGGCTGAGACGTTCCGCCTGCCGTGCTGCTGTGGCAGGGGAACAAGACAGGGCGGGCACGCCGGGTCGCTCAGTGTCTGCCCGGCGGGCCCTCTCCACGGCGCCCGCTCGCCGCCTGCGGTGCCCGGGCCACCGGTCTGCGCCGGATCGCTTGCGGCCTCCTCGTTGTCCGCCTCGTCCACCCCGGGAATCTGGATAGTCCCGGGGTTTCGGCGCCCTGGCCTGTCGACCAGCCCCTGGGCGTCGAACTCCGGCAGCTTCGCCTGCAACGCCGCCCGGTCAGGATCGGTGCAGAGCGCTAGCGCCTTCCACGGGAGCTCTGCCCGGCTCAGGTCATCCACCCCGATCACCACCCGGAGCAGGCCCCTCACCGCCGGCCTGCCCAGGTCCCACTCCGCGTCGATCTGGGTCCGGGTGATGTCTTGGGGGCCGGTGTAAAACCAGCAGGGCTAGGCCTGTTCCCGCAGAGGCGCCAGGCGGCGGCGCAGGTAGTCCGCCACCACCATCACCGAAGTAAGCCCGGCCTGGCGCAGAAAGTCGATGCGCTCCAGGACCGGCGCCATCCGCGCGTCCGCCTGCGGCAGTACCTCCCACGTCGCCTTCTGGGGTTTCGCCGCCATCTCCGGCAGGGTCAGACGGTCGTGGGGGCTGACGTCGACGTAGAACCAGTCGTGCCGCCAGTCCTCCCACTTGCTCCGCAGCACCTGGGGAATGTATTGCTCCCCCAGGCCGTCCCGCAGCCGGAAGTTGCAGCAGCAGGCGACGTCCGCGGTGGAGAGGCCCCTCTTCTTCCCGGCCAACTGCAGCACGAAGAAGTGCCGGAAGAGCGTCACCGACGGCGGCACCCCCATGAACATCTCGCAGAGGTGGGCGAAGACCGCCAGGGTGACGATGGAGTTGGGGCTGAGAAGCACCAACTGGATCCCGAACGTATCCAGGATCTGGAGAAAGAACGTTGAGAATGGCGGCACCAGCCCGGCCGCCACGAAGGAAGTAAAAAGAACGATGCGCCCCGGCCGGTCCGTCGCCGGCGGGAAGCTCGCCGGCGTCACCACCGAGGCCCCCCGCTGGCCCTCGAGCACCATCAGCTTCCGCACCCTGTCCGCCGCCTCCTCGTTCACCAGCCGGGACTCTGGCAGTACGCCGTCGGGAGTCATGTCGAGGCGGCTTCCTCCTGCTCTCGACATCTCGTCAGGGTGGGGGATGATTTGGACGGTGGGGGAAGAGGGGTGCTCTGATCGCCTAAGGAAAGTCTAGGGCTCAGGAGCGCAAGGAAGACAAGAGCTTGATCGCAAGATGGCGTAAAGAGGAGGGCGGTTCGCTCCCCTCCTCCTTTTATACCCCAGGGAAATTCAAACGTCGCCTGCCGCGGCGCGCTCGACGGGACTGTTTCCTCGGCCAGCGCAACCGCCAGACGAATCTCCCTCAGGCCGTGCGGTGTCAGCAGTTGCTAGGCGTATTTTCCTCGATTTGCGCGGTTGCCACGCGTGCCACCTGCCTCGTTATCACGCGCCGCCCGTCCCGTTATCACATGCCTCGGGAGTCAGTTGGATGCGCGTCCGTCCGGCTCCCCGTTGGGCCGTACCAGAGGCCCGGACCGGAAGAGCCACCATCGAAAAGCTCGTCGCATGGCGTCAGTACTGGCTTCGGCCTCGTTGACGACGAAGGGCCCATCTGCAGTCTCTGGGCCATCGCCTGCCAATGGGCCCAGGGGCTGCTGTCGGTGAATCAGGAACCGGGGGTCCCTGAACCCCGAGGCCAGGCTAGCAATCCGCCACATGGTGCCATCCCGCGGAGTCTCCTCCGCAAGGTAGAAAAGATTAAGTCCCGGGAGAGGGCGCTCGGGGCCACAGTCAGTGGTCCCCGAGTACCCGAGTTCCCCGATGATCTACGAAGTCTAAGTGCCGGGAAGAAAGTGCTCGGGAAGGTATACGGTGGCTCCCGAGTACCCGAGTCCCCCGACGGTCAGGAAAGCTAAGTACCGGGAGAAACGTGCCCGAGGTCGCGAGCGGTGGCCCCCTGGGCGCCCAAGTATCCCGAGGACCCACTGAAGGAAGTTCCGGGAGAGAGTGCCCGGGGAGGTGAACAGTACCCCCGAGCACTCGGTTCCCCGAGGGCAAGAAAGGGCATTCTCGGGAGAGAGTGCTCGGGGAGGAGAACAGTGACCCCCGAGCACTCGGTTCCCCGACGACACAGAGAGCCCCCTGACAGTAGCCCCCAAGGGGCCCACTGATGAGGTGTCAGCCAGTCAAAGACCCAATGCCACATTTAAAGAGCGCGCGTGGCCTGCCACCTCCAACTGCTCCCGCCATGCTCGGTGTCAGTTCCTGCCACATTCTGGCAGAAAGGCGTGGGGTCATTGAATGCACGGGTCCCATCCCATGCCATCCGGCCCGTCTCGGGATAACGTCGTAAGGGTCGAGGCGTTCCATCTGCCGCGCTGCTATGGCAGGGGAACAAGACAGGGCGGGCACGCCGGGCCGCTCCGCGGCTGCCCGGCGCCCGTTGCCAGTGCATTTATGGTGACAGATGACCAGACGTGGGACGCATTTTCCACCCCCGGTCACTTCGCACAGAGGCTATGGTGACGCCCTTTCCATTTATGGTATCTTGGAACTCGTGCCCTCCTCCCGTTCGGGGCACGCTACTGCCGGCGGGTATTTAAAGCCGCCGGCAGCACGGACACAAAAGAGAAAGGGGAAGAAGGAGAGAACGAAAAAAAAGAGAGTTCTCGGGAAAAAGGAGTTTTTTCGCTGAAGAAGTCTTTGAGGTAGCGAAGAGAAGATCGAGAGCACCAAAAGCCAGCAGCCACACGCAGACCGAAGAACAAGGAGCCCCAGGCTCTAAGATAGATAGACATTCTTGTAACCAGCAACATCCTTGAGGGACATTCTTAAGGCATTTATAGTATCCATACAGGAGTAGGGTGTTACGCCTCTGTGCGGCCCGAACCTATCTAAACACCAGCGCATTTACCCCGTTCTGCATTAGATCATTCCTCCCCCACCAGCCATCGCATTCATACCCATTTATTTCTCCGACGAACATATTCAGGATCATCCCCCGGGCCGAATCTCTAAAAAGGGGTCCCCCAGGATCCCTGCGACAGGAGTTAACCCTCCGACACAGTGGTTCCAATCAATTTAATAGAAATATTTGGTATATTTGGTGACAATAAACGATCTCTAGCCGTTCTGAATTGCTTAACCAAGGGGTTGCATGCATCTAATATTTTTATGATGCCTGCTACTATTGATGGATCTAAATCTCCCGAAGAATTGTCATGCTTAAAAATGTTTATCCTGTTAGAGACCTCATTATCAGTGTCATATATATAAAGCTAGGCATACTGAGGTGGATGACCAGGTTCAGGTAGCAAAGATTCTATATGGTGATGAACAACTCCATTAATACGAAATACATATGGATCATCCCCTGTGTTAATGCTTTGATCCACATAAACTCTCATAGAAGTAAAAGTAAACAAAGAATTATACTACCTTATATGACGCATGAATTTGCTGCTTCGTGACCCTCCATCAAAACAAATCAGATCTTGAAGTACCACTGGTCTAGGCTAAAAAGATGGTAACGACACTTTTCCTCCATGTCAGCACAGATTATAGACAATTCTTTTATACCCATATGAACTGAGATAATCTACACGTTCTTGGAACCAGAATATAGCACCACATTTATCACAAACATAATCTAGGCCTCCATAATATGTTCGTCCCTTGTATGTTTCTAGAACAATAATGCGCATAAAGAGAAGTTTATAAATCAAAACAAACATATCAGATGGCATTTGGGTGGGGGGAACGTATAGAATAAAAAAAATAGAGAGGTTTATAGCTTTAGGAACCTTTTAGAAAAGATATAAATTTCTTGCGTGACTCGGACTTGTCTCCTAGAGAAGTTAAAGACGCATCACCCACTGATAATATAAAGGTGAAAATGAATTAATTCATTGTAAAGAATATAGTTTAATTAGTCAGGATACAAACACATTTTGTTATGTATTTTAAATACACTTTAATTTGAATATATTAATTGAACCTTGGCGTGCGAGCGCTTTGAAATGATTAATGCGTCTTCTTTTAGCAAGATTCTGCGCAGCGATATATGACGGAACTATAGGGCAGAAGTGGTCCCATATACCAAGTGGAACATATATTGATCAATTGGAAATGATACATATATCAGCGAAAATATCTAGGGGGTAACAAATGTAATGAATTTGTGGATTTATGAAGAGCTTACTTTTTACTGATCTTGATACACATTGTTGACTTGATTCCACAAATGAGATTTATAGTGGTGGTATAGGTGGCTCTATAACAAATAGAAGTAGCAAGTGAATATGGGAAAGAGTAATAGCAGAGAAATTAAAATTAGGATGCCATGTATGTATGGTTTATGTTATAGTCTTACCAGTCTCAAAAGGAGGGCATATTGCAGCAGAAGGTTTGTTATCACTTTATTCTTTTTTTTTCTTTTTTTTAAGTAAAAACTTAATATTAGAAAGCGGAAGTATTCATGACATTTTTGTGTACAAATCAAATGCAATCTAATTGGCAAATACTTCATGATGTGTGCACTTTTTTTTCCTATCCCACTTTTTTCATTCCTAACATAACTATTCTTCTGTAACGTAGCAAGTTTTGCTTGTTATCACTTAGGTATATAATTGTAAAAATATTTTGTTTAAAAACAATTCAAATCATACCTATATTAGTCATATCAGGAATATCTATCGGAGGTGATACAGATCCTCGGTGCAAATGGTGTCATGTGAGAGATTTACGGCTCCACGACATGCATGTAGCTAATGAATATGGAACAAAGGTAAATATATTATCGACAATAACATGTTGTAGAATAATGTAATGATTATACGAACAAAGTAGCAGCAATGGTGTAACGAACCAAAAGCAAAGAAAGTGGAAGCAGGACAGTAAAAAGAGCTAACTTGAAGGGTTGAGAATTTGGGAAACCAAATCATAAGATATTAGCAACATAATAAATTTGCTGAAAAAAAAGTTGGCAAGCCATCCTGGCAAGTCACGGTAGCAAAGGCAAGTATGTAGCATATTATAGTAATAGATATTATTGTATCCTAAATAGAAAACATAGAATATTACCTTGATCATTCAACTCTTAAAAAAACCCGTAAAGCTGTTTATTACCCCACCTGATTTTTTCTACAAAGAAAAAAACAGAGATGGTCAATGCTAACAACAGCGGGAGGAGGGCAAATGGGGGGTGGGGAAGAAATAGGGAAAGGTAAAATCATTTTTGATCGATCACTATGAAAAATAGTGAAAGGAAGGAGGTATACAAGAGGAATGGGTGAAAACAGAATCCTAAAACCCCGTAGAGCTGTTTGTTACCCCACTGATTTCCTGCATAGAATAAAAAAATTGTCAATGCTAACAACAACATGAGGAGGGCAGCAAAGGGGGGGGGGGGGAGGGGGAAGAAATAGGGAAAGGCAAGATCGTTTGTTGGATCACTATGAAAAATGGTGTAAGAAAGGAGGTGTACGGGAGGAATGGGAAAAAAGAGCGATGGCGATGGTTTGCTTCAACTATCATTTGCTTAAATTGGCCTTCGGAAGCGGCAATGGCGAGACGGCAACCGCATGGGTGACAATGAAAGATGGTGAGGATCGAGGGAGGGGGTCACTCTCGATCAGATCTACTAGAGAAATGCGTTGGTACTTTTGGGGATCGCGACAGGGGAGGGGGCAATGAGGGCAGGAAGCTGGTGAATACTCGCGATTAGAACTGTTTGAGGAATGAGGTGACCATTAGCTGAAACATGGCAACGCGGGCGCAATCTGCATAGTTGGGTTGGTGACCGGAGTTTCCAGAATTCCAAATTGGTGTAACCATGATCACATTTGGATGAGTCATACAATAATTGAGGTTAGGAGTAGGATGCGTGCACAACAATATATATATATATATATATATATATATATATATATATATATATATATATATATATATATAGGACACCTATTCTATACCCCTAGGAGTATGTACTCCCACATGCAATATACCACCTAAACAAACACTTTATACTCTTTTATCATTTTTAGTATACTCTAATACTAATTCTAAGATACTCCAATATGAGTTGTATGAAAAAAAATTCAATGTTAGCCTTTCATTTTTGCTATATACTCTTTTTTATACATAAAAGAAGTATATACGCAAATTATGATAAAAATCATGGAATTTCATAAAAATTTTCGTGGGATTTGTATTGTAGTATCTTATAATTACTAATGAAGTATATTTAAAGTGATAAAGAAGTATAACACACGTGTAAAAGTGGTATATGAGAGGTGGGAGTACATACACCCAGGAGTACATACTAGTTTTCCTATATATATATATATATATATATATATATATATATTTTGAGGACCCCACCAGGCAGCCTCACGTATATAGGATCTACGGTCACCAAGGCCCCTAGGAACACGCGGAGTATATTTTGTTTAGGACCCCACAAGGCAACCTCACGTATACAGGAGCTACAATCACAAAGGCTCTTAGGAACATGTAGGGATGATAATGGATCGGGTCGGGGCCGGGTGGAGTAAAATCACGCCCGACTTGAAACCCAAAAGTGCCAACTCGACTCAAGCCTGAAATAGCAAACAAGTGAAATTTGGAACCCGCACTTACACCCGCCGGATGCCCGTCGGATCGCGGGTTCCCATAGGGTCGCGGTTCCTCGCTGCACTCGTCTTGCTATGGCAGCGGGGTGATCGGGCGGGGAGGCTCGAGAAGGGCAACAACGGGGGCTGGGGAGGGACGATGGGGAGGTGACCGAGGCTGCTGAGCGGGGAGGTGGGGCGGAGCGGCGACGGGGAGGGGCGGCAGGGCGGGGGGTCCGGGGAGGGGCGATAGCGGGGCGGAGAGGCCGGGGAGGGGCGACGGCTAGGCGGGGAGGCCAAGGAGGTGGGGCCAGGCGAAGAGGCCGAGGCACGATGACTGGGATGGGGAGGCCGAAGGCAGCTGGAGGGCCTGACGGCTGGGCGGGGAAGCCCGAGGCGAGGCTGGGCAGGGAGGTCGACGGTGTGGGGCGGCGATCGGAGGCCAGGGTGGGGAGCAAGGGAGACGGAAAGAAGCCCTCGTTTTGATGCCGGGATTTTGATTTGTTGAGAATAGATTTCAGTGACCCGATTGGCTTTGCAGGTGAAAATTAAAATTCAAATCTAACCTGATCCGGTTTGAGTATCCGACTCGATGGGCTTATGGGTACAAAATAAAACCCAAATCCGAACTCGTGATGTATAAAACTCGCTAGTACCGAGATCCACATGTCCAATCTTTAATATATAGTATATATTCGCTTGGGCCCGGCCCGGCCTGCCTCTCCAGCGCTCTGGTCCGTCTCCTCTCAAAACCCTAGCTCCCCCACCTCGTTGCCTCCCTCTCTACCGCTCTCTCCCACCGCCTCCTCTTTCTCCCTCCTCTCTCCCGAAGCAACGAGAAGACCAAAACCACAGGAAGAGAGAGAGAGAGAGACAGAGAGATGGCGAAGAAGAAGGAGAGGGGGGTGAACGTGTCGGGCAAGCCGCGCCACTCGCTCGACGTCAACCGCGCCAATGACAAAAAGGGCGCGGGTGGCGGCGCCGGCGGCGGGGCCCGGTCCGCAGCCACCGTGCGCCGGCTGCAGATGTACAAGACGCGGCCCAAGAGGGACCGCTCGGGGAAGGTGCTCAGGAACGACCTCCAGTCCAAGGAGCTCCCCAACACCCGCATCGAGCCCGACCGCCGCTGGTTCGGTGAGCGCTAACTCCAAGCCCAAGCCTCTTTGTGCATCAATTCTAATCGGCTAGTTGCCTGTTCGATCGGCATCTATTCGGATGCGATACGCTTAGTTGGTGATTCAGTTATGCAATCGAATTCTGTACCGAGGCTCTAGGATGAGTTGTTGCTCCTTAACAATGTTGTGGATTCCGATGAGATCCACTCCTTCAGTCCTGTGGTGGAAGCTGATTGCTTGTAGATGTCTTATGTTGATCTGGCTCTTGGTAATTGCAGGGAATACACGCGTTGTGGACCAGAAACGGCTTGAATTCTTTCGGGAGGAACTCGCGAGTCGGATGTCCAACAACTACAATGTCATCTTGAAAGAACGGAAGCTGCCACTATCGCTCCTGCAGGATCATCAAAAGGTACTACTCTTGCTTCCGTCTATTATCTGTCATATTGGACTTTAACCTGTGGAAAATGTGGCGCAATGGGACTATGGCACTATGTAACTTCAATTGGCTAAGGTTTTGAGTCCATTTGATATTTGGTTTAAAAAGAACTGTAACCTTTAATTTCATCTGCAGTGGAGTAGCCTATATTTAGTATGTAAAGTTGTTCTAATGTGCGTTTACTTGCCTTGATGATGCAGCAAGCAAAGGCACATCTTCTTGACATTGAGCCTTTTGAGCATGCCTTTGGACCAAAGGGCAAGAGGAAACGCCCAAAACTAATGGCTCTTGATTATGACTCTTTACTAAAGAAAGCTGATGATTCTCAAGGTATCAGTTCTCTGTCCACCTTCTATCCAGTGGCTGCTTCTTAATAATCTGAAGTTGAAAGTAGTTAGTGCCATTTCAGAAAACATCAACTCGATTGGACATGAAGTTTGAACTACAGTTTTGTAGCTAGAGCACATTTATGGCACGTTCTTGTTGCTAAATCTTGGAAATACGAGCTAGGGGCATTTTTTGCTGTTCTTCTTTCACGGAAACTTCTAATTATTTCCAAATAATATTTCTTCTCAGTCTTAGATGTTCTATAATTTTTGCCCTGAATTCTGCAACTTTTAAGCCTGTTATTGCACCTTGATCCTTTTGCTTCACCTCATTTACCATGCTTTCTTTTAGTTACATGAACATGTATGCCTATTTATCCTCTTTAGATGCATTTGAGGAAAAATATGCTTCACCTTGCCAAAGGAGGAAGAGGAAGATGGCTTAAGAGATCAATTATTTCCAAATAATATTTCTTCTCAGTCTTAGATATTCTGTAATATTTCACTGACATTTGCAACTTTTAAGTCTGTTGTTGCACCTTGATCCTTTTGCATCACCTCATTTATGGATTTACCATACTTTCTTTTAGTTACATGAACATGTATGTCTATTTGTCCTCTTTAGATGCATTTGAGGAAAAATATGCTTCATCAAAGTTGCCGAAGGAGGAAGAGGAGGATGGCTTAAGAGATCTAGTCAGGCATACAATGTTTGAGAAGGGACAGAGCAAAAGAATTTGGGGTGAACTGTACAAAGTTATTGACTCTTCAGATGTTGTTGTGCAGGTTAATTTATGGACTCTTTTGTCCTTGTTAAAATTACTCTGACATCAATCAGTGATCTACTAAATATGTATCTGTTGGGTGGCTTGTGTGCTTATTCTGTACTTTCTTTCCGTAGGTGTTGGATGCTAGGGATCCAATGGGCACTCGATGCTACCATCTAGAGAAACATCTGAAGGAGAACTGCAAACACAAACACTTAGTTTTCTTACTAAATAAGGTATTGATTTAGGCTCTGCAACTTATTGAGGTAAAATCTTTACTACCTGGTGTCTAATGGCACATTGATTGTTTGTTTCGTTTTTCATTTAGTGTGATCTAGTACCTGCTTGGGCTACAAAAGGATGGTTACGTACTCTGTCGAGGGACTATCCCACCCTAGCATTCCATGCAAATGTCAATAATTCATTTGGCAAAGTAAGTTTGCACTTTGCAGGATCTTTTTAGTGGTATATTTATCTTTATGCCACTATTTTTTGACCCATTAAAATTTTCTACCACTTCCAGGGGTCTCTTCTGTCAGTATTGAGGCAGTTTGCACGTTTGAAGAATGACAAACAAGCCATATCTGTTGGATTCATTGGATATCCCAATGTTGGGAAGTCATCAGTTATTAACACACTACGGTCGAAGACTGTAATTCTCTCCTCTTGTTGCTTTCAAGATGGCATTTTATAATGACTTTTCTGAGTATATTGATGATTTTGTCATGCCTGCAGGTTTGCAAAGTCGCTCCAATTCCTGGTGAAACAAAAGTGTGGCAGTATATCACTCTCACTAAAAAAATCTTTTTGATTGACTGTCCTGGAGTTGTCTATCAAAATAATGATTCAGAAACTGATATAGTTCTGAAGGGTGTGGTATGTATCTTCAGTTGTGCACTTTTAATCTTTTTTAGTTGGATTGGCCACTATTTTTATCTCAAGCATGTAGTAAGCATTTTGCTTGCATTGTTTTTTACTTTTTGTCTAAACTCTAAAGCCCCTAGAGTTACTATTGCACGTACCATGTAGAACAAATATCTGAAGTGTTTTTTACATCAGTTCATGATGAGAATAATAGAATGATTTGTTCCTGATATTCACTTATAGAAAATTGTCTAGCGTGTGCACTTATTCAAGGAGAGTCACTGGTGTTTGTTTGTCTATCATCCATCTTACAAACACTAGTTTTTTAGTTGTTCATTTATCCACACAAGTATTCTTTCTCATTTAATTGTACTTGTCACCAGGTACGAGTGACAAATTTGGCGGATGCTGCTGAGCACATTGGTGAAGTTCTGAGGCGCGTTAAAAAGGAGCATGTTCAAAGGGCATATAAAATTCATGATTGGTATGTTTTTAAGGAACCTTGTAGTTTAGTACTGTATGTTCTGAGCGTGTCTTTCATGTAGTTGGATGCCAAGCATGCCTGTATCTCAAATTTTAAGTTTGTTTCCTACAATACTAAAGTGCTAGTTTTAGGCTTATCTCTCACCATGGTTGCTCCATTTGAAAAGCTCACAGCATGAGTGTCTATTTGTTGATAATGAATATCATACATACCATAATTGACGTGGTGGTGCTATTGTTCTCTGAAATTTAAAACAATTAAAACCCATTACACGGCATCATGCTGGATTTGTTTGTTCTCTCAGGGTTGATGATAACGATTTTCTTGTCCAGTTGAGCAGGACTAGTGGAAAATTACTCAAGGTATTGCCTTTGCTTTTAGTATTTGACAAGTCTTCCTATATTCCCACTAAGTATTTCTCGCAGCGACATCTTTTACTATAATTCATAGGCAAATGGAGATTTTTGAGATATTATAACCTGATTATTATACAATGTTCTAGATTAGAAAGACATATTTTTGAGATATTATAACCTGATTATTATACAATGTTCTAGATTAGAAAGACATGATATGGCTTATTGTACAATTCACATAGTAATGAGCATTGTTTACTCAAATAACTACACTTTTGGTTCTCAGGGTGGTGAGCCTGATCTGACAACAGTGGCCAAGATGGTACTTCATGACTGGCAGAGGGGTAAAATTCCCTTTTTTGTACCCCCTCCGCAGCGCAATGATGATAGTGCATCTGAAAGTGCTGAGCCTGTTGAGAAATCCGATGAGGACGGTGTAAGTAGTGACAGGACTGCTGCTGCCATGAAAGCAATTGCTGGAATAATCTCATCGCAGCAGACCATGAATGTACCGTGCCAGAAGGAACACAGTGCAAATAACGAAGACAGCAAGCTTGCAGAGCAATCAGAGTAATCTTAACTAGCAAGAGGCAAGCAGTCCCGCTTGGGGTGTTCTCTGCTATCAAACAGGTGGTAGTGTGTTTTGGAGGCAGATGTGGATATAGATTTCATATGTCATGACTTGGGAGTTTGCCAGCCGAAGCATTGTGTTCTACTTATTATTCTTCTCATGCCAGAAAGGATTCGGGTTGGTTCAGCTGGCTGCAAAGAATGGTGATTTGGGGAGCAACTGGTCTTTTTATTTGCATCTTTATTGTATTTCAATCTTTGTAATAGCAAGTAGAGCAGTTTTGCTAATCGCATCATAATGTTTATTGCTACTATACTACAGATCCTGCTTCGAGCATCATACTTGCATCAAGTTATCCTTATTTTTTTAGAACACGACTGTTCTGACCTTAGTGCTGCTGTTTTCGCAAATTCTCCATTGCATGAGCTTGCAATTTCGTGAGCTTGGTACTATACATGTTGCCTTCCCCGACAATGCCACCATTGCCACTGTGCTCCGCATCTTATTGACAACACATTGAGGATTGCGATTGTGCCAAGTATAACATAAAAAGTGAGCGCACGAATCTCCCTGCATTTGACCACTGGTACGATTGCAATTGTGCCAAGTATAATCTGGAATTTTATTGGCATCACCGCTATGATTGCAATTGTGAAGTATAAAGCGCACAAATCTTGAGGCAAGATTATCTTAAACTATGTTTTTTAGCTGAAAGATATCTAGTTGTTTTGCATTTACGCGGTGTCTTTCTACACGGAGTACAAAGTATACGCACACACTTGACATATACCACATTGACGCTACCCACACCACGAGTCCTTCACATATGCTACAAATTTATCAGATGCCTAAGGCCACACGTAGCACGGTCATTAAGGTCACTCCCAATGTAAGAAAAACTATTGCTTATGTCTGTCTTGTATATCATTTAGACACAAATATAATATGAACCTCATAATGCATAATGTTTAATAGCGAGGCCCAATCAAAAAATATATGCATAGCTTGTAGACACTCTCATTTACCCTAATGCATTGTTTTACTTAATGTCTTATTTTATTGGATTATGTGATCAAGCTCCAATGCAACTTTTGTGCTATGTCTATATGTTATATTTTGTGTCAAACTAATATCTTATGGAAGAGTGAGAGACACTAACTTCTCTCTTTTTCTTAATCATTTGTCACATTATCTTTTATCCTATATGGCTGACTAGTTAATGTCCAAGACATTGTATACTATAAAGCATTGGGAGTGAGCTTTATGCTTTGTTATGCTCTTGCGTGAGATTAAAGTTGGGCTTAATGATGGAAAGTTCAAATATGGCGATAGTTCAATTATATAATAATTCTATTTACCTAGCTCGTTATTCCTTGACAGCCGTTGATTTGCTCCAACGATCATGTCCTTTTGCCACACTTCATAAGTGCATATGAAACAATTTTTGGTAATATTTGACCTGTTCAATCCGTACTTTTGGGACTTTGTATATGCAGTTTAGATGTGAATAGTTTCAAAAGTGGAAGTCCTTTTATGGGCTAAATACTAGATTACTGCATCATTGATTATTGTTATCGAGTTTGTATTGAGTGAAAAATCAGCTACTTTAAATAACCACCAATCTTACTTCTGACTGGATAGAAATATACCATTTTGGGTGAATTTAGAAAATATCATCGCAAAGATTGTCTAAGTTGGAAAATACCATTGGTGTCTCTATGACACGTGGTCCCAAGGCCAACATGTTATCCTCACGCCCGATGATATTTTCAATATAGGCATTTTTACAATAATATCCACATAATTTTTCCTTCCATTTTGGAGGATCAACTGCAAGGCTAGACAGCTTGTTTTTGCATGTGCCTTTTCATTTGAACTTAATGTTTATCAAAGTTTCAAACCTCTATTTCTTAGAAAACTAACAAGCGGTAAAATTATAGCTTAGCAGGAATGTTTGACTACCTTGCATTGGGTTCATGTTTGGTTAACTTCCTACTTTTGTTGGCAAACTTTGGTTCATAGCCATATGGTTCTAACGCCAAAAGAACTAATTTGACTGGTATGATTGCTTAGACATTTGGGGAAAATAATATAGATTTCTCTTTTCTTACCTGTCATTCATTTTCTTGACTCAATTTTTAGTCGTGTAGTATGAATTGTTTGGAACAGATAGTGATACTAAAATGTTCGCCATATTGTGACTTTGTTGGAAGTATTGGCCGTGATATCTTTTTTCTTTTGACACTACTGCTTTCTTGTTTCTTTCTCGATGTAAAATGTATCTAATGAGCTCAGAAGGCATACCTAACGATATATTTTCCTGCTACTAGCTCGTTCGATCGATGCTTATATTTTTTATTAGTAGATCAAAATATACAATAATATAAATAAGAGTTTTTGAAATTTTTTAAATGGACCATTTTGCTCATGCGTAGCAAAACATTACTATTATGCCAGGGTAAAATGCACCACAGTGGCAAAACAACGTTCGTTTTTTTTTAAAAAAAATAAGCTTGGACTTATTTGTGGTGCGGCAAGCATGATTTTTGGAACTAAATTAGGCACAATTATTCTCAAATATATTTTAATACAGATTAATATTAAAAATATTCAATCAGACGTGCGCCATTTCAGTAATTCAATCAGAGACAACATATTACGCATGCAACATATAAAGAAGTAGGCAAGAAGTATGGTCTCAACAAGTCCCCATAGTAGAGAGGTGATGAGCTGAGATGGTTCCTCAAGTTACCTCTCACGTGAACGATCTGGGTTCGATCCCCAATGCTTACTTCCGGAGATGCGGTTCAATACCTATGTAGCTGAGGAGTGTGAGCCTCCTTAATGAAAAAAAAGTTTGATAGCGTATGTTTTTGAAGTTCAACACAATTATTCCAGATAAGGTTTGCTCAGAGTGATCATAATCCGTGGTGGGATGGAGCCCAAGGGCCACTTTGCGCGTATCGATCAAGTGCGCATACGCTCACAACTACTTCCCAAGTCCCTATATACTGCCACTCTTGCACGGTTATTTAAGCTATTTCAAGTGTGGTCTTCCGTCTCTCCCTTCACTTTTGCTACCTTGATTTATTTGGTTATAAAGCAAAGTTTAGCGTAAGACTGAAACAAATAGCATTCTCTAAGGCGAAATACAAACTTATATGTATGCTTAAAGCTTTCAAATACTTGTTTTGAATTCATCAAAGTTCCGAACCACTCACTAAACATATATATAAGAGTAAGTAAAAATACAAACTTTGAACCGAATCCAAATGTGACGGATTAATAAACAAAAATTGTGGACCAGAAGTAGGAAAAGGAAGCACTTGGAAGATAAAATCCATGATTAAAAAAAAAAGGAAAATACCGGATCACGAAAAGAACCCCGTGATAAGATTCATCTTTGCTAGACCTTAGAACCGGACCGGACCGACAGTTTAACATAAAAAGTCAAAAACGTCATCCGGTCTAAGGGCCCGTTTGGTAGAGCTATCCCTGATTCAAATTCTCTACGGGGAGTGATTCTCTGGGGGAAGTGATTCTGTGGCTGAAAGTGATTCTCTTAAATAAAATATATGAAAGAAGTGATTCTCTGCGGGAAGTGAATCAGGAGAAGCTGTTTTTTTAACTCCCCAACTTTTAGTTCATTTCAGAGAATCACTCCCACAGATTCCACTTAGAGAGCTAAAAGCTGAAAGCTGCTGTTTGGCAGAGCTCCCCCTGATTCCAGCCGAGAAGCTGCTCTGGGAGCTCTGCCAAACAGACCCTAAGTCTAATTTAGCCTTTGCTTTAGACTTACAAAAATCCGGTGAAAAAAAACATGTCTGCTGCAACATGTGGGAATCCAACACACAACTCCACTACTATAGAACCGGTTTTATATGTCGGTTTATCACTGCCGGTTCTTAATAGGCCGACAGTGATGGGCATCATTACTGGTTTATAAGCAACACGGGAAAAATCTGTCAGCGTAGCTTACGAACCAGCAGTGATGAGGAAAATCACTGCTGACCGATGGCTTGAACCGACAGTGATGTCTAGCTCCATCATCAATACCGGCTGAAGCCAATAACCGACAGTGATATCAGGGCATCACTGCTGGCTGGTTATATGAGCCGACAGTGATGTCTCGGCTATACAAAAGTGACCATCTCCTTCCTCAAGCTCGAGCACAACAGAGAGGACATCTGTTCTTGTTTGGCGACGGCTATTTTTGGTCACCTAGTTCTTGGGGTTTTAAAATTTTGAGGAATCCTCATACCCTAGGTGTTACAAGATATGTAACTTCATCTCAAATCCATTTCTAGTTCAATTTTATTTGTTAAATTTCTCTGAAATTTGAAATGATGAGGATGAACCTATGGTCATTATGTTTTAAGATAATGTAGATGCAATTATACCTCATTTATGATATGGAAGCTTCAATTAGTAGCATATGATGGAAAGTATCTTTATTATTGATTTACAATAGCTATAGGTATGAGCATATTTATTTTTTATTTTTAATTAATTAGAAAAATTAGCCATAAAATTAATTTATATAGCAAGCTCTAATTATATTTTTATATTTTAATTAATTAGCAAGCTACAATTTAGAAATTTTAGGTCTGAGCATATTTATTTTGATTTTTAATGAATTAGAAAATTTAGCCATGATATTTAGGTATGTAGCAAGATCCAATTAGATTTTTTATATTTTATTTAATTAGCAAACTCCAATATAGAAACTAGTATGAGCATATTTATTTTTCATTCTTACTTAATTAGCCTTACATAAGGGTTGAATAATAATGAAAATTTAGTCATGATATTTAGGTATGTACCAAATTCCAATTATATTATATTTTTTTTAATTAGTTAGCATGCTCCAATATGAAAACTTTATGTATGAGCATATTTATTTTGATTTTTAATGAATTAGAAAATTCTGCCATGAAATTTAGGTATGTAGCAAGATCCAATTTTATTATTTATATTTTATTTAATTAGCAAGCTTCAATATAAAAACTTTATGTATGAGCTTATTTATTTTCTATATTTTTACTTAATTAGTCCTAGATAAGGTTGAATAATAATAAAAATTTCTAGGGATGGAATCAACAAACACTCATCAAAAGCAGATCGAAAGTATACAAAAGGTGACTCCTCCAACCCAGGCCAATCGTCGATAAGAGATGACAAGGTAATTTATTTATTGGTGATTGCAGAATCTTCTAGATATTTTGAATATGGATATACAATAATAATATAATTATAAATGGACAGAAGATGGATTTACGATGCGAGCCGTGTGAGTGCAGAGTATAAGAAAGGTGTGGAGTATTTTCTAGTAGCAGCCACAGTGCACAAGTCAACTACATAGTCTCAATATATGTGCTATCCATACGTCTATTGCGAGAATAAGAAGTAGTTTTCCACCACCCAGTAGATACATTCCCACTTGATGCCTAGGGGCTTTATGCATGTCTATACCCGTTGGACCGAGCATGGTGAAACTGAGATTGTATAGGAAGGACAACACATTGGCAGAGAAGATGAAGACTTGTGCACTGATATGTCGGCTAACGAATACACTGATATGCCGCCTGTCGTAGATACGTTGGTTGATGATGATCTAGAGCAAATGTTGGCTAATGACGATGATGATAATCTAGAGCAGGTGCTAGGTGATGAGGAGGGGAACTTCACTAATGAAAGAGAGTTTCAAAAGTTTCAGTATATGGTAAAGGACTCTAAAACACAGTTATTCCCGGGCTATAAGAAGAAGCACACAAACTTACATATCGTGCTTTCATTGCTACAGTTGAAGGCAAGTAATAGGTGGTCTAATACAAGCTTCACAGAGCTATTATTGTTCTTGAAGAATTTGCTTCCAAAGGGAAATGTGTTACTAGAAAACACGTACCAAGCCAAGCAAATTATGTGCCTATTGGGGTTAGAAGTACAAAAAAAAAATACATGCATGTCCAAACGATTTCATGTTATATTGCGAAGAGCATGCATGCTTGAAAGCGTGTCTCGTTTGATAGTGATGATATCGGTGGTGAAGGAAAGAAGAAAATGCCTCTCTTCAAGGTGATATTGTATTTTTCTATAGTCTCTCATTTGAAGCATTTATTTGCGAACAAAAGGCATACCGAATTGATGTGATGGCACACCGAGGAGCGCAATGATGATGGAATGCTGAGACACCCCACTGATTCTACGCAGTGGAAAAATATCAATAGGAAATACAAGAAACCATTTGCAGAAGATATGAGGAATATAAGATTTAGGTTGAGTACGGATGAGATGAATCTATTCAGCAACATGAGCAGTAGTCATAGCACTTGGCATGTGACTCTATGTATTTACAACCTTTCTTCTTGGTTATGTATAAAGCGGAAGTTCATTATGATGTCGGTGCTGACACAAGAATCGAGGGAACCTAGCAACGATATTGATGTCTTCTTGGTTATGTATAAAGCGGAAGTTCATTATGATGTCGGTGCTAACACAAGAATCGAGGGAACCTAGCAACGATATTGATGTCTACTGAAACTATTAATGGAAAACATATTGTAACACTGTGGAACAATGGTGTACGGGTATAGGATGAATACAAACAAGAGAACTTCACTTTACGCACAATGTCGTTCGTAATAATCTAAGATTGGCTAGCCCTTGGTAATCTATCAGGCTAGACTATCAAATGCTACTTTGCATGTGTGCATTGCTTGGATGAAACAAAGAGCTTGTGGCTGAAGGACTGTCAAAAAATGGTGTACCTAGGTCATCGTAAATTTCTTCGCAAGAATCACCCGTACCTCAGCAACAGGAGAGCTTTTGATGGGAAAGTTGAGACTCGATTACTTCCTAAGCATCACACTAGGAGACATGTGTATGATATGGTAAAGGGACTTAGGGTTATCCTTGGAAAGAGATACATGAGTACATCGGTTCCGAAATATAATCTTAGAGCTCCTATGTTAAAAAAATATGTTTTTGTGACTTAGCTTATTGATCGGATTTGGTGGTTGATACAATCGATGTCATGCACATTGAAAAGAATGTGTGTGATAGCTTGATTTGAACGTTACAAGACATACCTAACAAAACAAAGGATACACTCCAAGCACAGAAGGACTTGAAACGTTTGAAACTCAGATAAGATCTACATCCCAAAGATATGGAAGAAGGCAAGAGATATCTTTGTCCTGCTAGCTACAGTTTAAGCAATGCGGAGAAAATTGTAATGTGCAAGTGCTTGCATGGAATCATTATTCTATCTAGTTACTCCGTCAATATAAAGAGGCTAGTAAACATGAAAGATTTGAAATTAATTGGCATGCAGTCTCATGATTATCATGTTATAATGATACAGATGCTTCCAATTGCAATTAGATGTATTGTACTGTCAAAGGTCTGAAACCCAACCATAAAGTTGTATTCATTCTTCAACGCGATATCACAGAAGGTCATCAATTCGACCAAACTAGATAACCTGCATGAAGATGTGGTCGAGACTCTATCTCAGCTTGAGGCGTGTTTCCCTCCATCGCTTTTTTATATCATGGCACATCTCATTGTTCATATTGTGAAAGAGATGCAGATTATTGGCCCCGTATTTCTGCATCAGATGTACCATTTTGAGAGGTTCATGGAATTTCTGAAGAAATATGTTCATAACCAAAATCAGTCGGAAGGCTGCATAGCTGAGGGCTAGAGAACCAAGGAGTTCATTGATTTCTGCATCGACTACATGAATCTTAAATCGATTGGTGTGTCTGTATCTCGCCATGAGGGGAGGCTACAAGGGAAAGGGACGATTTGTGCAAACTCATTCCGCACCAACAATCCCATTTCATTCATGCAAGTATATTTTGCAGTTCTACAATAATCAGTTGTAGTGGGCTCGTATATCGAAGAACACCAGAAGATGCTATACACCAAAAACTCAGGGAAGTCTAATGTTTGGATCACGTGAGAGCATCAAGATCATTTTGGCACCAGGTTACATAGACAGATGATGGATAAACAGATAAAGTGTGCTCAGTTGAATGTGTTGGCTCACGGACCGTCAACTACAATTCTCACATTCTAAGAATATGACGTAAATGGCTACACATTTTATACGAGAGCACAAACCAAAATAGCGGTATCCGTATAGATGTCTACGACAACAATGGATATAGGGAGATCTACTATAGATTTATAGAGGAGATCTGGGAGCTTGATTGTGGAGTATTAAGGTTCCTCTTTTCTGGTGCCAATGAGTCATACTCTCAGTGGGCGTGAAGATCGACAAGTATGGTATGACTGCAGTGGACCAAAAACTCGTCGGATACAGAGAAGAACCATTCGTACTTACAAAAGATGTTATGCAAGTCTTCTATGTAAAGGACCCGAACCTGGCTAACGATGAGCGCCACGTGGTTTTTCAAGAGAAAAGAAGGATTGTCAGAGTGGAGAATGTCGTCGATGAGGAAGACTACAATCAATTCGATGCGCTACCTCCTTTTAGAGAGGACGTCGACCTAAGTCTCATGGAAGACACCAATGAACCTCCCTATGCATGCCGTGATCATAAGGAATGGTGAATTGTTAAGCCAAATTAAGTAGCTTTATGTGCATATTAATGAAGGACATGAATTAGTATGTATTAATGAAGAATATGACTTAGTATGTATTAATGAATGTGTCTTTATTATTGATTTACATTAGCTATATGTATGCATATATTTATTTTCAATTTTTAATGATTTAAAAAAATTATCCATGAAATTAAGGTATATATGAAGCTCCAATTATATTTTTTAATTAATTAGCAAGTTCTCAGTAGAGGTATATAGAAAGCTCCAGTTAATTAGCAAGTGGTTGGCTACCACGAGCAGAGGTCGATGCACATGGTCGATGTAGACCACCGTGGTCGGTGTAGACCACCGTGGTCGATGAACCGTGGTCGACTACTCGAGCAGTGAAATGGGTTTCACTGTCGGTGGACCTCTAGAGCCGGCAGTGAAATGGGTTTCAATGTCGGCCTAAGTCATGAGCCGACAATGAAGGTCCCTTTCAATGATGGTTGTCCTCTTAAGCCAGCAGTGAAGGCCCTCCTCTATAAAACCAAACTGTCGCTTGCGCCCCATGCAGTGTCAACACTTAGAAAAAATTATATCTCCCCGATGCCACCGTCCTCATCCCCAGTGCCCGCGCCACCCAACCCTACCCCATTGATCTCTGTCGTGATGCCATCGCTGCCTGCTCTATCCAGCCTCCCCAGAGTGTTGTTGGCCCTACTGTCCATGCCACTTGGAGAACCACCCCCAACCGGAGCACCACCGGCCCCGCCGTCCCTGTCCTCATCCCCAAAGCCCATGCCACCTCGTCGCTCTGCGTCACCTCTGTCCCGTCATCTCATTGTCATGCCCCGAAATCCGTAATTGCATGTTTAGTATTAAACATGCATCATTAGCTTCATATTTGAATCTGGATCGCTTTCGATCACTAGATTGAAATTTGCATTGCGAATTCACGATTAGGATCTCCTAAGGATTTAAATCACGACATAAAATTTTTGGAGTTTTTGGAGCTCTACCGCACCTCGATTTGGATTAAGGTGGGCGAAAAAAAATTGGAGAGAGAATTGAATTAGAAGCAAAATCAGACTTTTTTTCTAACTTGTGGGGCCCACATGAGAGAAATATCCCTCACTCTCTCTCTCAAATGGGCAGCATCCCCTCTCTCTCTCCCCACACGTGCTCTCTCACTCCCTCTCAAGCCCTCTCTCCATTTCTTCCAAAATTTGAGCTCAAGAGAAGGATTTGAGGTATGCATGTGGTACTCACGCGATCCTTAGCTCATAAGCTTCCTATCCCTCCAATTTGTTTGCTCTTTCCCGAAGGATTTGGGCTGAATTTGATGTCTTTTGGTGTTTAGGGTCAAAACGTGAAGAACACCAGATTTCTTCGTCTCCCGAGCAATTTTCTCCGTTTCCTTCTTCAACCAACGGTCCTCAAGCTCGACAAGACATCTTGGGTGAGTCTCCTAGGCTCCCATAGCATGGATGCGCAAATTGGTTAGTCGAAATCCAAGAATTTGGAGTTAGGGTTGAAGTTTATGAGTTCTTGGTGTTTTGGTAGCAATAGTTGAGTTCATGAGTTCAGGCACTGATGCATATACTATCAATGTTGGTTGTAAAATCAAGCCAACACTGATATGATGTCGGGGAGGCAGCGAGCGTTGCTAGTATAAGTGCCAGTTGTAGACCACAGCCGGCACTGATACTATATCCCTATATATATCAGGACTTAGCCATAGCCTCTCCATACCTTGCGTGCATGCCAATTCCACTGCCTCCCCGACCCTGTCATCCTCAGAGCCCCGTTGTCTCCCTAACACCATCGTCCATGTCCCTGTCACCATCCTCGAAGTCCTGTTGTCCTCGTCATCATCCCCGTCCCCATCCCCATTGCTGCCCCCAAAGCCCCGCCGTCCTCGTCCCCGTTGCCGTCCGCTATCCCCGTCCCTATCGCCGTCCCCGGAGCCCCGTCACCCTCGTCCCCATCACCGTCCCCAGAGCTCCACCGTCCCCATCCCCGTCGTCGTCCCCGAAGCCCCACCATCCCCGTCGCCATCCCCATCCCCGTCGTCATTCGCCATCCGTCGTCCTCATCCCTGTCGCCGTCCCAAGAGCCCCGCCGTCCTCATCCCCATTGCCAACACCTAGCCCTCTATGGGATATGTATTCTTGAATCTGTTAAAAATCTTATGATTTGTGTTCTCTGAAATCTATATGATATGTATTTTTGAATATTTAATTTTTTTACCTCAAAAACTTTTTAGTCCCTACAAAAAATATGTATGATATGTGTTCTTATATATGTAATGTTTCCTTGCAGAAATGTTTATCCCTTTCAAGAAAATTGTATGATAAGTGTTATTGAATTTGTATGAAATGTGTTTTTAATTATGTAAGAAATATGTATGACATGTTCTTGAATCTGTAAAAAAAAATTGAGTCCCTGTTAAAATCTGTCAAAAAAATTATTTCTACCAAATCAGTTTATCTTGCCTTTCATTTTATGCTACATCTTAGAAAATTTGTACAACATCTTGTGAAATGAACAAGAAATTTGAATCCTTAAAACATCTATGTGAATTCATAAGAATAGGAGAAGAGTAGAGAGAGGATGATAAAGGAGATAGAGAGAGAGAGGATGTCAGAATGAAGAGAAGCATAATAACATTCCCCGTGATGGATGGATGGATGTACGTACCTAGTCCTCCCTGATGTGCTGGTAGGAGAGGATCCCTATATGTGGCTATGCATGGTACCTTTGAGAATTGAAGGATTGTTAAAAAAACAAGTTTGCAAAATTCAACCTGCACCAAAGAACATAGTGGGATGATAAATAACAAAAATAGTTTTGTTCATATTCGGAGAACAAATAACACTTTCGTAGTTAACCAAGCACAAGCATTAAGAATTAAGTACCTAAAAACCAAAGGATACCCGAGACTCAAAGCTTTTGTTGTCAATTGAAAATTTATACACTAGCACATAAACACTGAAAGCAGACGAAGTTTCATAGATAATTTCCTAGGATCCGTCACTGACAAAGTACCTAGTGATTGTTGCTAAAGTACTATATTTTTCAGTTCAAATTTACTGACAATTATGTTACTGACAATTATGTTACTGGTGTGAGCAGTGTTGATAGTTTTCAGCTGCAAACAAAATGTTGTTTCATATTGACATCCTTTGAAATCAGATGGTTGTTCAATCCTTGTATTGAAAGCGATACATTGAGATATTAATAGTTCTTCCCATGATCTTAGATACTACTTGAACTAGACGTGTTTGACCTAGGCCAACTTGTTGGTCTATTGATGCATTTAAGTAGTTGCTATTTCTTGATGTATTCACTAGATATCATATATGTTAATGTCAATGTTGCAAGAAATTTGAATAGATGGAATTTTTATATAGGAATAGGACGTACAAAATCTAGTCATCGCCCACGGACGTACCCACCGTTACAAGGCTCCTCCTCTGACCAAGATCCACTCTCGGATGATGCTCGGGAGCAAAGCCCGAGTGCATACCTTAATTTGAATCAACCTGATGCTGATGCTTTGGAGGGTTCGACCACTGATGATGCGCTCGTGTCTCCGACCACTGATGTTGTGCCGGTGAGTCAATCGTTTGAAGAATCGAGGCGTGGTTGAGGTCCTAGCAAGATGCCTGAGGGATGTTTTGTCATCACGGAAGTCGATTCAACCGGGGAGCCCATAAAACCTTTAGATGTACTCGAACCGTTCAATATAGCATGTGGATGTCTCGTAAGAGACCATATCGCAATCACTTATAGAACTTGGAGAGGCAGATGAGGTGACAAGTGGGCGGTTCCCAATAGCATTAAGGATTTTATGTGGGGCAAGTTGTCGTAAAAGTTCGAGTACCCTGAAGGATGCAACATGGCCATAGCAAAGCATCAAACCATAGTCATAATGGGTAGAATTTTTAAGAACTTTAAGGGTAAATTGTACAAAGATTATCACTTGAAGGGTCAAAAGACGAACTGGGATGATTATCCGATGGTGAAAGATTTTTGGAATGATTTCGTGAAGTGCATGGATTCAAAGGAAGCAAAAAAGATAAACGTAAACAAGGCCAACTCCAAGAAGAACTTATACCCGTATAGAACCATCTCGTGCGGGTACATTAGGAAATTTGACGAGTGGAAGAAGATGGAAGAAGATGTAACTAAAAGCAGTGTCACACCTGTGACGCCTGAGTGGATTCCACGAGCGAAGAACTTCTTCTTGTATAGGAGAGGGGTGACTCTTGCGACTGATGAAAACTTATGCTTCAAAAGCGAACGAGAACTAGAAGTCACGTAGAATATTAGAGATGCCGACATCCAGTGCTCCTAGGGCTCTTTATAGGCAGATAGGGAGAACGACGAGCTAACATGGCCACTGAGAAACAAGGAGCACATTGGTCGCACACGAGGCAAGGGTTTGAGGCCTTGAAATGCCGGATTTGAACAAAACACCGATGCTTACAAGAAACAAAGAAAAGAAAATATTGATGAAATGATGGTCATTCTAAAAGAAGAATTGCAAGAGGAGAGGCGGATGACAGACACAACAATAGCAGCAGTTATGCAACAAGTTAGGGAGCAAGCCATGCATGAGCAGTTAGTAGACACAGATAATGCTTTGTTCATGAGCCCTGGTGGTCCCTGGAGCAGTTGTGTGTCCACGGGGCTTTCAGGAGAATCCTTAATCCGTCACCGTGTGGACGATATCACAGAAGCACAACATGCAAGCTTGTTGTAACCACCTTGGATGTTCCCACCACGGTGGCTACGGGTCTGGCTGAGCAATGGGTGGAATAGACTTTCTTTAACAGTCGTCTGATACTACAAGGATACGCTAGGGTACACATGGATAGTGTAATATATGTGTACCGTAAAAGTAAGCTAGATTACCCTTGAGTTGTGGGGGAAACGAGGCTCTCAAAAAACATAGGCCATTACATACTATGGTGGAAGCGCGATATATTGTTTGGCAAAGACACATACGAGTTTGGGTCTAGATCGGAATCATCAAAAACCACCTAGGAGATCTCCTCCTTCTCTGCTATCACCTCCACAGCCACCCAAAAGATCTCCATCTCTTCCGTCGTCACCTCCACAACCACCCAGAAGATCCCCACCTCTTTCGTCACCTCCACAACCACCAAGAAGATCTCCATCCCTTTCGCCGCCACCACCTATCCCGCTTCAAAAGCCGGTAGCAACGGCACAATCTCAGAAGTCGATGTTATCTCAGAAATTGACTTTGTCACAACAACGAGCAACAACTAAGAAGCGATAGGCAACATCTAAGAAGTCGGCATCTCCTCTCGCTTATGATAAAATTGATGAGGAAATCGAAAGGAAAGTGAATGTCGATGTCGCTGCACACTTCAAATGTACTGAGTCAGAGAAGAGTGCTATTGATCCAGCAACGGTCCCCAAGTTTCTTTAGACTTTTGCCATACCTATGGACCCACCGCTAAAATCTAACTGCGCGCGTATCATGGGTAAAAAATAGTTGAGGAAGAGGTCGTGCGAAAAGGTAAAAAAAATGAAGAGCACTAAAACAACAGAAAGAATTAGAAAGAAACTTTCTAATTGATACCAGAATGACAAAAGAATCACTTTATGATGTCCAAGATTGAAAAAGTAAAAACTAGATGTCAATTTAATATTTGCGAACCACTGGTCGAATCCCTGTCAAAGCTAACAACCTAAATGCGAAGATTTCATTCGTGGTACTTGACACAGTCGAAGGCTGGTAGAGAAATGTTCGTGTTCCAATACAAACATTGTGATTTCCTCCATGGGGACGGTGAAGTCTGGATTCATTTCAATGAAATGTATCAAATGTACCAGCAAGACACCCTCGACGTTCAACTCATAAGTTTATGGTCTCTATAAGTATCTTACCAATATATATTATTGTATTATTAGACTGAATATCTCAACTTCTTGTGTATGTAGAATAAAAATATATACATACGGTTAAAAGGGCATCACTGAAGTAGGATTCCTCGACCCAATGAAAATAAATCAGACGATGGTCGTCACCCAGCCACAAGCAACCGAGGATTATACACTTGATTTTATTCAAACGTATCAATTAAAGAAATACATACTTTTATCTTACAACTTTGGATGCGTGTTCTACTCTTTTTGAGCATCATAACATTGGACTCAGGGCTAATTACCTATGATGACATATGTGAAGTTTTCACTAGGCTCTCTTTGTCATCCAGACTGGCTATAACAGTATCATTTTCCTCGACACGAAAATAAATCCTATAATTGAATATCAATTCGGCATATACTTGCTACAAAGGTAAACTTATCATTTCATTAATGCTTTAGTAAACTTCAAATTGATTGAATCTAAGTCTAGTTATGGTTAATAATCGCACACGTACATGGTGTATGTGCGCTACGTTAAGAGAAAATGATGTCACTTTCTGTTCCGGAGGGAATGGAAAGTCGTAACTAACTTTCCTAGTAGAATTCAGACCAATGGCAATAATTTATATGGCTACTATATATGTGACTTTATGCATGGATGGACAAAAATAATTTTAGAACCATTATCAAAGCTGAGGTAAGTGGTATATATATTAATAATTAATTTTCAGTTCCTACTCGTGTTTAAATAGATTGATTTCTTCAATTCTGGTAATTGCATGACCTTGAGCTAGAAACAGATATCCTCACGCCGCAGAGAATCAACGCAATTCAAAAATAACTCTGCGGGTTCATCAATAACCAAGTCGTTCTAGAGTCCGGATGGTACCATATTTTCAAATGGTATTATTCGCAAGTCGTCCTTTTACTTAGCCCGTGGAGTTCTTTACCTGATTCTTCTCAAGGCAAATAGCGTAGTTCAATATCTTCGGTCAACAAGAAGAATTGGATTACATCGCTTCTTACCCTTTTATTGCATACTTGTGTTAATTATAAACTTTTATTGCAAACTTGTCTTAGTTATAAACTCTAGTCAATGACATGTAAAATAACATGGTTATGTATGCATAAATGAGATAAGATACGAATAAATTATGTATGCACGTGAGATTATATGAGCTGAGAAGATTATATGAACATGAGAAACTTGAATTCATATTTATCTTATTGTATATGCTATATGTGACATTATTGATACCGTTGCCGGTAACAGCTAGATTCGGTACAGGAGGAAGGACTATCAGTGCTAGCTCATGACAAAAATCTAGTATTAATATGGAGACTATCAGTACCAACTTTTATCACAAATCGGTACTGATAGTCTGAATATCAGTATTGGTTTCTTATTATAGACCGACACTGATACTTATTATCAATATCGGTTAAAATCCATTATTGATGATGTTTTTAGTCGGTACTAATTACCATTTCTGTAACGATGAAGAAGAACCAAGATAGTAATATTATATTTTTTACCAGTAGAACAATGGGCCGTGAGCTGATGAGGTCCGACCTTTTGTACTATGCCTCAAACAAAAGTAGAAAAAGAGATATTAGAGGGAATAAAAACATGTCGTGCAAGAAAAGAGTGTAAAAGTGTTTGAATGGTTCACATTAAAAAGCATGAAGGGTCATGCGATATGACACCAAGTAGAATAGAATCCGGACAGGAGCCAAACTGACATCGCACGTATCCATGAAAAGTCCATAAAAATTTGGCCGAGCGTCTAAATTGAAGCAAAAAAAAAAAAAAAATGTAGGCATTTGTTGGTACGAAGCGCTTGCATGGAATGTAGGCCAAAACAAATGTAGCTAGTGGCTAGAATGGCGATGCGTCTATACCGGAAAAATCCAAACAAAATTGGACAAGCTTTCACATTTGAAGCCAAAGAAAATATCGTGGGGCTGCGTCGATACGAGGTGCTTATGATGAATAAGTAGCCACATTAACGTAGCGTGTATGCAAGAAAAGAAATACAAAAAAGATCATCTTCGCATTTGAAACCAAAGCAAATGTCGTGAGGTTGTGTGTAGGTACGAAGTGCCCAAGTGAAAATGAACCGTCTATAAAAATAAATTTTCACAGACGGTTCAAAAGACCTCCATTCTACTACTTAAACAGTTTGTCATATAAATCGTTTGTAGAAATAAATTTTAAATATCTCAAAAAATAGTTTTTCTAGTAATATAGTAGCCGGATTAAAAACTACCTGTGCATCCAAGAAAAATCCAAACGAAATCGGACAACGTCCACGTTTCAGGACGAAACAAATGTCAGGAGGCTGTGTCGATAAGAGCCAGGTGCGGTTGCGGTGGGTAGCCAGACCTAGGTTGTGTGTATCCAAGAAAAATCCAAACAAATTTGGATAGCGTCTGCGTTTGAAAGCCGAAACTAATGCCACGGGGCTGCGTTGGAACAACGCGCTTGTGCCGGATGTCTGTCCTGTATTAGTCTTTTTTTCCATCCAACTAAATTCTAATAGCAAACTCATATGTGACTAAAAAGAATCCGGAACCAGTTCTCCAATTTTTTTGAAAACTATCAATGTAAGGTTGTGTTTATTTGGGTTGCATCTTACTGAGAAACAACCAGAGCTGATGAGTCATAAGAAGCAGCCGGAGCTGATAGCTGATGAGTCATAGAATTGCGGTTTGGTAAGGACGCTTTTGGATGACTAGAGACCCTATGACTGGTGGTGAATGGATGAAATGCCCTTATTGGTTGCAGATTTTGTTTAAGTGATGATTGTGCCAATTTAAGTACAAATGATATGTTTAAGAGCTGATTTAAACGCAAATGACATATTTAATAGTTGATTTAGCATGAATTATCTGCTATTAACGGGATTTCACTGAAGTTGCATAATTTGACCATATAAATTGCATATTTTGACTGGATTTTACACCGATGATACACTTCAACAAGGAAATATTATAGCTTCTTCCGGATGCTTTATCATTGTAATATATCCATGCTAAATACAAAGCTTTCATTTCATCCCAACAATTTTTATTTGCTTTTTGGTATAATTTCTTCCTATTTTCATATGGAACTCTGTCATTAAGTTCTTGTAAATGGTGGGACTCAGGAACTTGGTAGCCCTATTTCCAGCCTTCACATTGGCGGCACAAATTTCACAAAACACCCTCATGGTGTTTGCATTCCAAACTTCTTTGGAGGTCTCATCTTATTTCATCTATAGGTATGTTGCAGTTTATAAATACCAAATAACAAATGTCAACTATATAAAACAGGGACATGGCGTACATATGACGACACATGTTTTCAGTCAACACTAGCACCACATGAACAAAAATGGTTCTATTTTATATATTAATCGGATGAACATTGCTGGTATGAATCATATTAAGTCGTCACAAATAAGACATGCGGTTCTAATCAAGCATACTCATCGTGTGACCCTAGCTATTCCTTTTAAGATAATATGCATTTCCACACGCGTCTAGATACCACGGAAATTCTACAAGCAGAGACTCAAATTCTGCAATGAGAAAACTTGAAACAAAGAGCAACTACATGAACCTAGCAATCTGCACTAACACCAAACACAACCACATAATCCCAGACACGAACCTAATTGTGTGTTTGGTTCTCTAGATTAGGTTCCGTAGAGTTGTATCATATATATAGGCTGAAGGAAAGCAGACTGAGCGGAGTCATATTTATTGAAAAGAAGAATGTTTGGTTGGTTGCATCTGTCTGGATAGGTTGAGCTGAGTTTTTGTTTAATCGATCGAATCTAAGAATGTATGAATGGCTAGATATACTAAGATTATGTTTTGTTGCTTTCATAAGAGTGGTTATGGTGACTCTACATATGTGGAGTTGTGTGCTTACCCGTATCCTTGGTGCTTCAAGCTCACAATGTGATTCAGAGCTGAGATCTCCTCTGTCTCACCTATTCAGTTGTTCTTAAGAGCCGAAGGTCTGAACTTTTTAGTTTGTCTTGTACATAACTGTTGTAAAATCAAACAAGATGTAAGCTTTGGTGGCTAGGGTGCAATATGCAGAGTTATACAACCTGCACCTCTGGTATAGGAAAAGGAAATATCCAAGAATCTCTGCAAGGTTTATATGCAAACCGCAAAACAATTCAAGCTAAGGCTACTCCGATTCCATCACATTATGCAAACATATAGATGGAATACGGTACACATCCCAATCACTTGGTTTCAGAACATCTCTAGATTACAAAACATGCTAGAGTTCAACCTAATACTACTTTAGGAGCAACCTTGGTAACTTAGTACACGTTCCAATCGCCTAATTTTAGATAGTTGGAAGACAACTAGATGGAACATGGAAGAGGAAGAATGGGAGGTGAGAGGAAGAAGCTAGAAAATGAAGGAACAAGTACCAGGGTTGGCATTTTTATTTAGCGGCCTATATAAAGAGCTTTTGGGACTACAGAGGATACATTCATTTCACTATCACTACTGCATAGGTACAGTCGGCCTGGGGCGTAATGACTTGAAAAACTCCCCATTTATCTTCACAGATAGTAGCGGTATCTGCTTCATGATCTTTGAAGCATCATTTATCTTGCAAAGCATATTGCATGGGATCATAACTTAAATCTAAAAACTGTTAACCAAATGGAAGGTACAACATTGGATAGAATAAAATATTTTTAGCTTCATTAAATGGAAGAATTTATTTGGTACATTTAGAGTGACGAGCACACACGCTCTAAGAATGTATTTAGTAAATGGGTGCATAGTTGTGTTTTCGGACTTTGCAAGGGCATATACACTTTACATAACATCATGATATTACATATTCTAGAATTCCTGCCACATAACTAAGAAACTTATTCTTGGTAGTAAGTATTAATTAGGACTAGCAGATGGATCTATATAGAACATCCATCTAATGTGAAAAAATAAATTATTTTGCCAGCACAAGGAAAATGTAACTAATTTCCTTTGTTCAATAGACTCTCCAACAAAGCAAAACCTGCTAAACTATGATGGCTACATATGAATCATTTTTATGGTAAAAGAAATGACAGATGCTACATAGTAGTATAATATTTCCCTTATATTTTCCAAAGCAGGTAAAACTGAACTCTGCAATTACTAATTAAAACATGCAAATAAGGATAAATTAGCAAACAATAAAAAAATGGATCTATTGTATGACATGAACACATCATTTCAGAATTTTCTGAAACAAGCCAACAGTCAATTGAAAACATACTCTTTCAGGATCCTGAGTATGTTGTCTCGAGTTTGGCACAATACAGAGATGTTATCCTACAAAATAAAGTAACTAAGAAGGAAATAATCATATTCTTAAAAACTTAGGCTCTTTTCTGAATAGCGGAAAGTCAACAACAAATTATAGGATTTCAAACATCAGCTGAAGAATCATCACCATAAAACTCCATGACAAAATAGAATACCTGCATGTTGCTTAGGTTTGTTGAGATTTGACTCAAAATAAAGTTGAAGAATCCAACAAGTCAGTATCTAGTTCATCGCCCACAATTCATGTAGGAATTAGAAAATCTCAAGAACTTCTCACTAAATAAAAAAAATGTATACAGTAAGAAAATAGCTCATTATTATCGACGACATGAAATATTTGGTAGTAGACAATCCGTCCTTAGTCCTTACACTGCAATACCAAAAAATAATGGAAAATATTTGGAAACACCTTTTTGTTCTTTTCGACAAGTTGTGATCCTCTTTCTTCCTTTTGCTACTCTCCTTTTTTTGCAGGTTGAACATGTTACCTCAAATCAATGCTGAAACCCGATACTTTTAAGCATTGCATCGTCCCTCCAAGCATTTGGTCGAGATAATAGCTTCAAAGAAAGAAAAACGTAAACTATATGGTCTTATCGAACAAACTATAGATCATAAATTCTAGAAGCTAGTCAGCCTAGTGAGTATCTATATGGTCTTGTAAGTGAATTGTATCGCTTATAGAATCCTAGTTCTGTATCTGGAACTGACCAATTCCAGAAGCTAGTCAGCCCAGTGAGTAGTAATAAGCACTACCTGCAGTTTTCTAAAGCTCAACTGGGATATGCTTAATCAGCAATCTAAGTTGTTCTCATGTGAGCATCTTAGAGAAACTATGCACGAATGCTATGTGCCCATAGTTTGCCGCCAAGGTTCCTAAACCAAATATTTCTCTATATGAAATCCATGATTCTTACTATACTACCACATAAGAACCCAGGGAGGACTAACATCTTATTTCTGACTACTGAGAAATTCAACCCAAGGGAGAGGGATGCAGACATGGTCTTACCTCATTGCTTCAGAAGGGGGGCTCAACGGAGGATACATGGGACTCCTCGTTGGTGCTACCTCATGGACCTGCAGAGAGAGGAAGAAGAGGTGAGGACGGGGAGGATCCCACAAGCTAGCCCCACCCACCTCGCATCGCACCCACACTGGCACCGTATCACCCGCGCCTGATAGGGATGTCGTCGAGGCGCCTAGAAGCCGAGGGGAGGATCTGGTCGAAAGAGGGGGCGGGGTGTGTGCCTAATTTTGAGGGGGGTCTGGCCGAAGGAGGGGGCACCGCAGGCGTACTCACCCGGAATGGAAGGATCTCGCCGGAGGTGATTGATCCATCGAAGGGATTGTAGAGGATGAGGTAGCACTGTGGAGGCGAACAGGTGGAGGCGTGAGTGCATGAGTGGATGTAACCCTATCACTGATTGGGTTGCATCCGTCGGGCCAAGATGAGGAGCAAAGCTCGATTCGGGTTCCTCTCCTGTGCTAAAATGTCGCCGTATTTTTGCATATGCGGAGCCAACCACCAACAATAAATGCAATTAACCAAACATGTTGCTTTTTGAGATTCTATGCATCGGCTGGGCCACGTGTAGCGAAAATAGTCCTATTAAGCCATGTTTGTGATTAATGATAATATAGTCATTGTGACTAACATGTTTGTCAAGAATATATGTTAGTAGGTCTCATGGATAAAATATACGAAGAAGCCACCGTAGCGAGACAAAATTTAATTGAATTGAAAAGGTCCCAAGAGAATTGACCTCACCGGAAGGTCTGGTGCAGAGGAGTTTGCACTCACCGGAGTGTTGTGCACAGAGACTGATAGCCTCATCGGATAGTCCGGTGCTCTGTGTGTCTAACTCATTGGAGTATTTCTGACAAAGAGGGCGAAGGTTGAGGACCTCATCGGATAGTCCGGTGATCTGCACATGGTAACACCGGAATATTTCTTTCAGAGAAGAATACAAGTGTAGAAGACTGAAGATCAATCCACCGGATGGTCCGATACTTGGTTTGTGCACACCGGAGCATTTCTTGCAGAGGTGACTACAAGTGTTGAAAAATAAAGAGCAACCCACCGGAAGGTCCGGTGCTTTGAAGATCAATGCACCGAAGCATTTTTGTAGAGAAGAAGTGGCGTGGTCTGGCTCAAGATAACTCACTGGAAGGTCTAGTGATGGATTTGAAGGCACATCGGAATGTTCGGTGTCCACAGAGGCTTTGAGTGGAGTTCCAACAACTAGTTTCTGAGTTTGTACTCACCGGATGATCTGATGTTAGTACTACTGTTATCACCGGATCATCTGATACTAACAGCTTTTTTGAGACATTGGAAAAACAGCTAGTTGGTGGGTTTGAGACTATAAATACCCCTTCACTTAGTCATTTGACATGCTGATGGAGTCTAGAGAAAGCTTATACACACTCGAGAAGGCATCCAAGCCACCAAAATACTTATAGTGATCATCCAAGACGATTAAGTACACGACTAGAGAGTGTTTAATGCTTATAGGCATGGAGTGAGTTATAGCTAGGTGTTGTAACTTGAAGAAGTGATCAAGGAGTAATCCTACCTTGTACTGAGTGGTACGTCGGCGTCTTGGAGTCTTGATAACTCACCGACATCTTGGGTCTCGGTGGCTCAAGCTTGTTAACCCTACGACTTGGTGTGGAGTGACGACAAGACACGCGTATGGTGACGCGGAGACCCTTGTCTTGGTGGCTCAAGCTTCGAATTGATCATGGCGGCAAGTGACTAGAAGAGAGACTAGTGGTGAGACCTTGTCTTGATGGCTTGGTGGCTCATCGTGTTCGTGACCTTGTCTTGATGACTTCGTAGCTCAAGAGCCGTGACCAGAAAAGACTTGATGACTTGAAACATATCCTTTGTAGAGCTCTAACGTGAATTAGGGGTGACATTCATATCATCGATACCATATGATAAAAATTCCTTGTGTTGAGTTTGTTTCTCTACTATTTTTACGTTTCCATATTTACATACTTGCAATCTATCTTGTCAGAGTATGTTACAATCCTCTTGAACGGTAGTGTAGACACACTAGATAAATCTAGAGCATATTTAGATAGAAAATGATACAGATTTATCTTATGAAGTTTTTAGAACTAATTTATTTTAGGTTTCTAAATGTTCTAATTCATCTCCCTATTAAAATGTCACTTTTCCTCGCACCGCGGTAGGGGAGATTCGGAGAATCAAACACACCATAACATTACAAGTTCAGTTTTTGCACATAAAAATCTATCCAACAGTTCAGATTCAGTTCGGATCCTAAACCCCCAAATTGCACTCTTTGAACCTAAATCACACACATTCACGCACCCACAAACCCTAAATCCCCCAATCACAAACAAGCTTGCGCCCACGAAGCCCAAATTGCATATCTTGTGCTGTAACTAGTTGGAGGTATCGCCGTTAGAGATCGGGCCTATGGGGCTTCATCATGAGAGGAGAGGAGAGGAGGCCAGGCTAGGAAGTTGCCGTGGAGGGAGGCGCTGGGTGAGGGAAGTTGCTAGGCACAATCTTTTGTGGAACCCTAGCTCAAGTTCTTTTGCTAGGGCCGTCCTGATCCCTCCAGCTGGAGCCGTATGGGGGTGGGTTGGGGAATGAGGAATGGTTGGATGGGTGGTGAAGGAGGGGAAAAATAAAAAGGTTTTTATTTATATAGTAGAAGGCACTTTTTTTAAATATGACTAACTTTTATGGCAATATGGGAAATAGGGTCTGAGAAGCCGAAGCTGAGAAAATCTAGTGACAGGTAATGCAAATTTTCTCAAACACTCGTAACAAACGATCGTAAAAAATTGGGCCTTTGTTTGATCTTGTGCTTTCCAGAGACCAAAACCGTACAAGCAAAGGACCAAATAAACACATCTTAAGTTTCTTTGGAAAATTAACTGCTTTGCCCAAAATTTAAACAGAAAAGAAAAAAAAGTGTGAAGGAAACAAAGGCCGTCCCCTCCGATGGGCGCACGTTAGGCGAGCGAGCGGAAATCCAGCCGCGCCTTCCCGTTTCGCTTTCCCTGCTCCCCTCTCTTCTCCTCTCTCTCTCCCCCTCGCGGCCAAGCCAAAGCAATGCCTCCTACTACTAGTACTTCCCCCACCACGTCACAACAAGGCCTCTCCACCCCACCGCCTCCCCCCTCCGCCTCCTCCCCACCACCCCCTTCCGCTCCGCGAACCCTAACCCTAGTCTCGTCGCCGCCCACGCCGCGGGACCGGCCCGGCCGCCGCCGCGCCCTCGGCTTCCTCTTCGGGTCCTTCCGCCTCGGCTCCCCAGTCCTCTCCTCGCGCGGCGCGCGGGGGCGCTAGGGTTTTCGCCATGGACCCGCGCCGCGCTCCCCCGCGCGGCGGGGGTGCCAACGGCGGCGGCGGCGGGCTCTCCTACTCGACGCTCTTCAACCTCGAGGTAGTCGCTTTGCTCGCTGTGTAGTAGCTCTGCTCTTTTTTTGCGCAAATGGGTTTCTCCGCGCGGTAGGGGCTGTGTTGGATTGGGGCGCGACGTGGTAGGGGTAATTGGTGGGTTGCCTCTGGGTTTTGGGTAAATTCTATTTGGGAGATGATTCGTCCCCTGTTTGCCGGTGCAATTTGGTAGTGATTTTGGTTTGGAGTCTCCGTTCAGGGGTCAGAGGCTGGCTAGTCGTGGATTAATGCAGTTTGCTCGGCGATGCTAGCCGCTGCAATTGTGCGTAGTGAGTAGTGACTGATACCTCATGTTACTGTTTAGTTGGTTTGGAGTAAGATATATTGCTCACCTCCTTGTGCTTGGCTGGAGTTAAGTTAGTTGGTAGTGCATTGGATTAGTTCTAGTCTAGTGGCGTGCTGGAGCTGGTGCCTAGCTTGCATCTTCCGCTGGTTGCTGGGTATGAGTATCACGAAAGCACGATCAACTGGTGTGCTGATTGTCTTGTTAACTTACAGCGACTGTTGCTGTTGGTGCCATGGTCACCATTTTCATCTTAATTTCTAGTGTTTTATGCGTGGGGGAGGAGCTTGTTTTGGCACGATTGCTCACTTAAGTTGTCTGTCTGTAGTTATACTATGTTTTGAGTTACTGATACAGTTTATTAGTTGCTGGGATCTATGTATGTTCTTACCCTATGCATTGTTACTGTGGTGTATGGTTAGTTTGCAGTGTATCAATGTATTGCTATCACTTTTCCAGTATTCTTAGAACTCACACTACTTGGTGCTTTCATACGTCTGAGTATGCAAAGTCACGTTTGGTAAAAATTTTCTGCCACAAGCATGCTTTCTGTTAGTTTTTCTATGATATTTTTTGAGTAGTTTATCATGCTAATTTTCATCAGCAGGGTTTAATTTTAGCAGTTTTCTAATGTTATGTTTGTGCCTGCAAGGGGGCTTTGGTTGATCATGTCAGTGTTGTTCCTTTGTTTGCATCTTGTAGATTTTGATCGATCATTTTATTACTCCTGTAGTGTTATTGTTGCTTATCTTTATATTTGGTCTGTGTGGATGTAGGTTCTTTAAACCTTGTATTATCTTGGGTAATGTATACATACGTAGAGTAACACTGTCTTTTTCTTTTTTCTTTTTGAACTTCGTGAAGCATATACATCGTATCTACTCTTATGTTTCTTTGGCTTGTTTAGCTTATGGATATACCATTCTGATGACGGGTTTTTACTGGAAATCCATTTGCAGCCTTTGCTGAACTTCAGGGTTCCTTTACCGGAAGATCATGCTCGCAATGGGAATAGTAGCCCAAATGGGAGTGCAAGCAGTGAAGGTTGGTCACATTTGTTTTTATTTTTTGACCTTTATTCTTATGTTTCCTGCTTAAGAATTTTCTTTTGAGCAATTAGCTAGTTGTTGAAATCCATCTTCTAGCTCCCATTTGTCATGGTTCAATGTGCATCATTTTTCTTATGCAACTTTTCCTTTTAGGTCAAGAATCCTTGTTGGATCAGTACAATGGTATAAATGATGCTTCCCATGGCCTGCATCGGAAGCGAAAAAGGCATCTCGATGACGCCAGTGATGATGATGAGGCAGATGCCTATAGAAACCAAATAACAGAGGAGCACTACCGTACAATGCTGACTGAACATGTCCAGAAATATAGGAGGTCAAAGTTTAAGGGGGGTGTTTTTGGTTCTGATCCTCGTGCAGCAATCCCCCAAATAAAACACAGAAATGGTGGTAAAAGAACCATGAAGCACAAAAGTGATTTCAGGGATGTTGCAACGTTGGATGAAGTAGAAGCCTCACATGAGTATAATGGGACAGAATGTATTAGCACCTACGGTGGTTTTAATAAGCATGTAGCATCCCTCGATTCTACCTATCTAGATATGGGGGATAATATACGCTACCTAATTCCAGAGGGTTATGATAAGTTAGCACCATCCCTTAATCTGCCTGTTTCTTCTGATATACGCATCGAGGAACACTTCTTGAAGGGCATGCTAGACTTGCGCACCCTAGCAGCAATGCTTGGTACTGACCAAAAGTTTGAGGCAACCAATCGTGGTGGATTAGCTGAGCCTCTGCCACTATATGAATCACTCCAGGAAAGGGTAAAGATGCAGAAATTTTCTCTTCAAGTTACTGAAGATCCATTTGCTATTCCGGAAGGAGCTGCTGGGAGGATACGGAGGTCTATTATATCAGAAGCTGGCAATTTGCAGGTTCATTATGTTAAAGTCTTGGAAAAAGGAGATACATATGAGGTTGGTCTTACCTGATATAACTTTAATTGCATTTTTATGTGTTCGTTATATTTAGCAACTATGTGATATCATGAATGCAGATTATCGAGCGTAGCTTACCAAAGAAGCAAATAACAAAGAAGGAACCTTCTGTAATCGTGAAAGAGGAGTCGGAAAAGACTTACAAACTATGGCAATCTCTTGCTACTAAAAGCATCCCAAAGCATCACAGGAATTTCAATTCTTTGCTGAAGAAACGACAAATAGATGCAAAACGCTTTTCTGATAGTTGTCAACGGGAGGTATTGCACCCATATATCTTGTTGCCCTGTATTGTACTATTTTCCTGTGCTCTAGTTTACAGCATTTACTGAATTCACGTCTGAAATATCCAGGTAAAGCTCAAAGTAAGCAGGTCACTGAAACTAATGAGGTGTGCTGCAATACGTACAAGGAAGCTGGCTAGGGATATGCTGATATTTTGGAAACGAGTAGACAAAGAGCAGGTTTTCTTTTATCCCTTAAGCTTTCTAAAGATCAGTTTTGCTGAGGCTGGTTCAGAATTTATACTTGTTTGCTTTCTCAAAAGTTGCGTATTGACTATAACCATGTATTTGAGCCCTCAAGTCCTTTTATTGTCTGTACAAATAGTATTATCTTAAGTTCAATATATATCCTCCCCCCTCCCCCCTCCCTGCAGATAGCTCATTCTTTTAGTTCAGTTTAGCACATGATTGCTTTCCCTTTTGTTATCTTCTGAACAAGACACTTTGAGATTATGACACTAATTTTTTTTTGTCTGTTTCAGTATGAATTGAGGAAAAAAGAAGAAAGGGAGGCTGCTGAAGCTTTGAAGCGTGAAGAGGAGCTACGCGAAGCAAAAAGACAGCAACAGAGACTAAACTTTCTGCTATCACAAACTGAGCTTTATAGTCACTTTATGCAGAACAAGGCTGGTGGCTCAGCACCGCCTGACGAGGGATCTGTCTCTGAGGAAGATGAGGAAGAAGATCCAGAGGAAGCTGAATTAAAGAGAGAGGCTTTGAGAGCTGCTCAGCATGCCGTCTCTCAACAAAAGAGGATGACAAATGCATTTGATAATGAAATTGTGAGGCTTCGTCAAACTTCTGAGTCTGGTATTCCAACTGATGATTCATCTACTATGGATGCTAGCAAGATTGATCTATTACACCCGTAAGTTCTGCTTGAAAGTTATTGTTTTAAATTTTAAACGGACGAGTTCTCCAGAACTGATTGCTCTGGGTTTATCTTATTTTTAGGTCAACAATGCCTGAGAAGTCATCTGTGCAGACTCCGGAGTTATTTAAGGGTGTATTAAAAGAATATCAGTTAAAGGGCTTGCAGTGGCTGGTTAACTGTTATGAACAGGTAAACTCTTAAAAGCCGATGTATTTTGATCATTTGGTATAAATGCCATTGTTAGGTCCGATTCAAAATTTGGAGTTCTTGCAGGGGTTGAATGGCATTCTTGCTGATGAGATGGGTCTTGGCAAAACTGTTCAGGCTATGGCATTCTTGTCTCATTTGGCTGAGGTTGGTGAATTCGTTTTTTAACCTAAAATTATCTTTACATTAGTCAATCTAGTGCTCGATTGTCTTTTGGCCCCATTATGTGTTTGACATTTATAACTGATCTCTGTTCGTTTTCTTGACTCAACTTATCTTTATTCTTTCCTCCAAGTGTCATTTCTGTAATCAACTAACACCTAACAATAGCATGCTAGCCATTTGATATGGACATTGGTACATCGTGCAGGACAAAAACATATGGGGCCCCTTTCTAGTGGTGGCTCCTGCATCTGTTGTGAATAATTGGGCTGAGGAGTTGATTAGATTCTGCCCTGATCTAAAGATACTTCCATACTGGGGCCCAGAGAGGATGGTTCTTCGGAAGAACATCAACCCCAAGCGTCTTTATCGGAGGTAAATTGCTGGCTAGGGCACTAACGTATTCATTCGAGACCTCTCTTCTTTAAAAGGTTCATAAAGCTAATCATGTGAGTTTCTCTTTTCCTCTACAGGGATGCTAGCTTCCACATTCTTATTACAAACTATCAGATACTTGTGAATGAAGAGAAACTTTTGAGACGTGTTAAGTGGCAGTACATGGTGCTGGATGAGGCCCAAGCTATAAAAAGTTCAAGCAGGTGACTTGGCTTACATGTTGCAAGCTGTGTTTTTTTTTAAAATTCAAAATTTTCTAATTCATGCCTGTCTTATTAGTTATTTAGAAATTCTCCTAAATGCCTACCCTTGCTTGAGAAATTGCCACACTTATCTTTTTCTCTCTGCTGCAGCCAGCGCTGGAAGACATTGCTGAGCTTTAACTGTAGAAATCGTTTACTTCTTACTGGGACACCAATACAGAACAATATGGCTGAGTTATGGGCGCTTCTTCATTTCATCATGCCCACTCTGTTTGACAGCCATGAACAGTTCAACGAGTGGTTCTCAAAAGGGTACTTTCCTCCTTTTAGTAGTTCTACCTTCTTTATTTTGTCTATCCTTTAGTTTCTGACAATTCTTTGGCCTTCCAGTATTGAGGGTCATGCTGAACATGGAGGAGCTTTGAATGAACATCAGCTTAGTCGACTGGTAATATGCGGTCATACTGTTTATGTTGTTTTTATTGAATATTTTGAAGTTTTGTATAATTTGTAATCTTTGTAAGATTATAATAACACTTATCTGTTCCCACAGCATGCTATATTGAAGCCCTTTATGCTCCGCCGGGTTAAGATTGATGTGATTGCTGAAATGACCAAAAAGAAAGAAGAAATTGTTCCCTGCAAATTGAGTTCTCGTCAGCAAGTCTTCTATCAAGCCATAAAGAATAAGATATCTCTTAATGAGTTGCTTGATGGAAGTCGCGGCAATCTAAATGATAAGAAGCTACTTAGCCTGATGAATATTGTCATGCAGCTACGGAAGGTAGTATAGTTTTGAAATGTTTCTTGGTCAAATGTGTACAATCATTTATAAAGACCCAGCTGTTTCACATAAAAAAAAAAGTTTGTTATGAGGCCCCAAGTATAAATTTAGCTCTTCTTTTCTGTTTTTAATGGGATGTTCTTTCTCTTTGTTACTTTTAGGTCTGCAATCACCCGGAGCTGTTTGAACGGAATGAGGGAAGCTCTTACTTTTACTTTGCTGATATCCCAAACTCTCTTCTTTCTCCCCCATTTGGGGAATTGCAAGATGTGTATTATGCAGGCAAGAGAAATCCTATAATGTTTGAGGTATAATTTCTGTTATCTTAGTCTTTTTTTTTAAAGCATGCGGTTTACAACCATCTTATATTTCTCCATGAGGACGAACAATATATTAATGTCTATCTTTCTTATTCTCAGATTCCGAAATTAGTTTATGAAGGAATCATCCGCAACATGGAAATTTCTGGAAATGGTTTTGGATTTCGGAATGGATATTTGAACAGACTGTTTAATATATTTTTGCCCAGCAATATCCATTGCTCAGCCTTTCCGGAAGCTAATTCATCAAACGAGTCTGTTCTATCATCTGGTGCATTTGGTTTTACACGTTTAACGAACATGTCCCCAGTTGAAGCTTCTTTCTTGGCCACTTGTTCATTGTTTGAGAGACTAGCATTTTCAGCAATGCAATCAAATAGGAACTACGTTGATGAAATTGTGGATGCATTTGTTGATTCAGAAGGTCCTGATACCCAGTTCAGTCAGAATGATGTCATGAGAGTTCGTGCTGTTGCTCGATTGTTGCTTTCTTCTACAAAGGCTGATCCTAGTTTGCTTAGAACAAAGATTGGGACTGGCCCAAGTGATAGCCCATATGAAGCACTGGTGCTTTCTCATCGTGACAGGCTTGTCTCGAACATAAGGCTGCTTCGTTCAGCATATGCTTTTATTCCGCCAGCGAGAGCACCGCCAGTAAGTTCATTTGTTTTATCCATGTTGGTTTCTTTTGACACTGTGCATTGCATGAGGCCATCAGTGTGTATGGAGTCATCTTTGAGTATATTTTAGCTCTAGTGTTAAAAATTTGGAACCTCCATGTAGTGTAGATGTCTTGTTTAATGTATGCGTGTTATCAACTGTTGCTAGTGTTCATTAAGACCTCTCTCCCCTCCCCTTGTCCAGATAAATGTGTGCTGTGCCGATCGAAATTTTGCCTACAAATTTGCTGATGAGATGCATGATCCCTGGGCCAAGAAACTGTTCCTGGGATTTGCTCGTACTTCTGAGTTCAATGGTCCTAGACAACCAATTGGTCTGCATCCTCTGATACAAGAACTACATACTGATTTGCCTGAGCCGATGCTGCAGCTACCCTATAGGATATTTGGGTCTTCTCCACCTATGAGTAATTTTGACCCAGCTAAGATGCTCACTGTAAGTCTTTATCACTTTCTATTGTGTTATATGCTGCATATTGCTGTTTATGTTTGATTTTTCACCTGCACAATTTCATCACCCTTTTAGGGCCTGTTTGGATATTTGGCCCAATTCGATTTAGTTCAAATTTGAACTAAATCTTGAAAATTCCTAGAGCAAACCCCCTATTCCAAACAGGCCCCAAGTTATCATTAAAATCAATGTGGATCTGAGGTGCCTTTTGAACTGCTTAGAGCTCAGAAGAGCTCAAGTATGTCTTAGGAAACATAACTTCATCATTGCAAAAATTGGAGAACTCCTTAATTTAAAGGTCGAACCATTTCTGTATTTATTTCATTTTGTTTTAGTTGGGTGCGGATTTTGTATCCAGGGGTTCCGGCGTCCCCAATAGCAAATTCAGCATGTTGCAATGTTTCAAGAATTGGTCAAAAAATCATGTATGTAGTATTCAAAGTCAAGTAAAACCTGCAAAAAATCAATTTCAAATTCATCCTAGATGTCATGAAACAAAATAGACAAGTAGTCAATCTGGCATTGTTCATCATGTGCGTACAGTAGCCTTATGTTTTTTGAATCTCAATATCATAGATGAATTCGAAATTGAATTTTTGCAGGTGTACTTAACTTTATGTGTACTACATACATGCTTTTTTATGGGATTTTTGAAAACATTGCAACATGTTGGATTGATTGTATTTTCACATTGGTCGCCACTCGCCAACCAATTTCCCATTTTAGTTATTCTAGTGGTACCTTGTTACTATGATGGAGTGCTTGATGACAGGATTCTGGGAAGCTCCACACCTTAGATACACTACTGCGGCGCCTCCGAGCTGAAGGCCATCGTGTGCTCCTCTTTGCTCAGATGACTAAAATGTTAGACATTCTTGAGGTATTACTTGTAACTTTATGCATATTCAATTCATGTTGATAACTGATATTCTGTGGACAAAATTGAAACAGACAAATTTCAAAGGAGTAATTCAGTTGATAAATTGAACAAGAGTTTATACTCCCTCCAGTCCAAAATAAGTGTTGTTTTGGGTTGTGTGCAGTCAACTGTTTCAAACTTTGGCTACAAATTACTTTTTATATATTGAGTTTGGATACTTGAAAATGACACGGGTAGATTTGTCTCGAAAAATACTTTTATAATAGTATATTTTTGCTATGTTTTATCAATATATTACAACAAAAAGTAGTAGTCAAAGTTGTATTTTGGGGACCGTATCGATGTCCAAAACGACACTTATTTCATACCGGAGGGAGTATTTTGACTCATTTAACTGATAGATATCTAGACATGCAATTGCATTTCTTGGGATGAATTCCATGTTGCACAGGACTCCAGCACAAATCAGTATCCACAACCTTCAATGAAACGACAAACCTCGACGCAAAACACGCAAGCCTATGGAGAAACTGGAACTATGATTTGTAACTAATCAGCATTATTGTGTACCTTTAGACCTTATTCAACAAGAAGAAAGCCTTTTAGTCCCAAGCAAGTTGGGATAGGCTGACCTTTAGACCTTAACGCTTAAGGTTTTTGTAGTACTTGAATAGATTTGGGCTCAGTTTTGTTACAAAATATATGCCTTTTGGAATTCACATCACAGGTAGTGAACAACCAAATATTTGTGTTACCAAAATGCTGTATGGGTAGTTTCGAATTTGGATTATGGAAAGCTGATTGTAGTAATTATGATGAGGTATAACTATGCTACATGTCTGTATTACTTATGCAGTATACACATACCTGGCAATGCTACAAGTGTGATTGGGAGAAGTGGGTAAAAATTATTGGGGGAAAAATAGTTGCATACCTTTTGTAGCTAAAGGCTGCAAACCATGGGTAACATATTATGTTCAGAAGCATTGCTAGCATTTTATGCTTCCACTGTTTCTTATACTGGCATTGTCAACTTGGTGACGTAACTGAAAATAGACTTCTAAATGAATCAGCAAAGTGTAAAACCCAACCGGCTAAATGAATTATGTTTGTCAATTAATCAAACAGAACGTACTGTTTGAGTTTGGTGCACTAAAGTTTGAATCACTTCCAATTAATGAGCATTATGTGTTATTTTTTCAGGATTACATGAATTTCAGAAAATTCAAGTACTTCAGACTTGATGGGTCTTCTGCAATCTCGGATCGCCGTGACATGGTTCGAGATTTCCAGAATAGGTAAGCATATTAATGGATAGGGTGGACAGAGTTAAATTACTGCAATAAAATGATATAACTCTGTTGAAACATGGCCTTAACTGATTTGTTCTTCTCTGTAGGAATGATATATTTGTTTTCTTGCTAAGCACAAGAGCTGGGGGGCTTGGTATTAATTTGACTGCTGCTGATACAGTTATTTTTTATGAAATTGACTGGAATCCAACACAAGACCAGCAAGCAATGGATAGAACGCACAGACTTGGTCAGACAAAGGAGGTAACTGAAACTTGAATTTATGCTAACTTTATTTCCGTCATGGTGTTATGGACCATCATTTTTATGATTTTTGAATGATGCTCTTAAACTTTCTTTAGGCCAAAGATTACTGTGAACATGGTCACTTCAGAAATTTGACTAACCACATATGGTAATTTATATGATTAAATTGTTTCCACGTTTTAAAACTTTTAAAAGTTAGATGTTTAGATTTTCCCCCCACATTTAGTTTTATTATTCCTTGTTTATTCAATTTAGATTGAAAGTGTCCATCTTGTTTATTTTTTGCCCTAGAATGCGTTGCAAAACACGTCGATATACAACAATTTCAGACTTAATTGTTAATCCTGTTGATTCTTCCAATGGTATTCCATGGAGTTCAATGTTGCTATGTCACAAATATTTATCATTTTGGATATGGACACAGTCTCCAAAATGTAACTTTGACAGCTAATTCCTATTGTAATATGTTTATAAAATCTAATACAATGAAGAAAGTGCTTTTCAAGGCAAATCTACACATGATTTTCATGTTTCCAATCTAAATACTTACAAATATATTGATGGCCAAATTTTTGAAAGTTTGACTGCTGTATGTCCAAAACAAGTGTTTGTGACCAGTGGTAGTACTAAACTCGAAATACAGGGCTTAGATTAATCGTAGTACCAATATCTTTACCCTAAATTTAGATTCATTTGGTTTTTCACCTTTTAGCATTGTATTGTAAGTGAAGATCAATTGTGTAGGAATTTGAACATTTGAAATAGAAAATGGTGTCATTAGTGAATCGCTAGGCTTTACAGCTGGACAGGTTCTTCCATTTGTATTTTCTCCAATAATAATAATAATAATAATCATTACTGCACTAATGGCTGTATTTGCATATAGTGGATTCAATGCCTCGGTATAGTGCTCTTTTTGCTGTTTTCATCATCATTGTTTAGGTTCCGATTTGGGTGGCAACATCGCGAAGTTGCAAACCATAATTCCAAATCTACGGTCTGTTTGGATAGGACGATTTGGATTCAAATCCCAATGATTTAATTCCTCAGAGCAATCACTCTCATCCAAAAACTGCTTAGGGGCTGTTTGGAAGAGGGAGATTGCCTCAAAAAATTTTAGGAAATGATTTTGACCCAACCCCTCATTTAAGCAGACTCTTGGTTTAAAAAGAATCCTGATCAACTGGTAAGCTGGAAACCTGCAAGGCTTTTGGTGCTACATGGCTAACTGTTGATTGTAGTCGCCTGTCCCTCTCTCTCTGCTAAACCTTGTATAATCACTAACTTGAATGATTGTCCCAAATAGATGTATAGAACTAACCCTCGACTAACATTGGGTAACTGACTGCTTCTCACCTGTTTTTAGAACTAAACTTGTGCGTTATTTATTATGTGGGAATAAATTTCGTTATAGCTCAGTTCCTTATATTTTCTTTCAAACATGCAATTGTAGGTCACCGTGTATAGACTTATATGCAAAGATACTATTGAGGAGAAAATCTTGCAAAGAGCAAAGCAGAAAAATGCAGTGCAGGAGTTAGTCATGAAGGGGAAACATATCCAGGACGATCATCTGATGAGACAAGAGGATGTTGTTTCATTACTTCTTGACGACACACAGATTGCACATAAGTTGAAAGAAATATCCATGCAGGTAATATTATTGTACCATTTCCATATTTTAGTCTTTTACCTGACACTACTAGTGGAGCTCATATCCAATGATATACATTTAGCCATCTTTGGAGCTTGTAGCAGTTATGATACAGCACATAGTTGTTACGCATAGCAGAGTCCAATATGGTTGACACTGATATGTTGGGATATACATATTGGAACTATTTCAATGTTCTTGATACATCATCGCCAATACTTCTTTATACCTACACGGTTTGCTAATGCACATATGAAATTGCACGCCATGGAGCGTTGCCAAGCTGCACACAAAGAGGGAGCTGCATGCGCCACTGCGGTACGGGCCCATCCCATCCGTCTGACACCTGCTGCATGCGCCAGGCTTGTGGTACCTCAGTTCCAGGCCACTCACATGCACAACAAATGTAGCCAGGGAGAGAGTTGAGAAGAGAAGAGCTTACTCCTGTACCACTAGTATGTGTCCTAGCTATAGCTAGCTTAGTCATTTTTCCCATGGCTCTTGTATTTGGATCGATGTACGACCTAGCTATGGCCACTGGCCTCCTGATCTGGGTCAGCCTTTTGCATGCCACTTTCATGACTACGAAAAGATGCCTCGAACGAAGCTCGCTGGTCCTTTGGATGGTTCGCCCAAAGACATGCAGGTTCTTGATATGGGCTAGTTTCTGTGGCTCCATGTGTCCTACTATGTCTGCACTTGGCAACACGAGCACGAGCTGGCTCAAAGATACAATTGCTAGGATTAGCTGGTTCATGCCTCTTAGTGGTCAGTAGTTGCCAGTAGTATCAATAGTTTTTGTTTAGTAGTTGCTGTTCAGTAGTTTAGTAGTGTTAGTAGTTCTCAGTTGTTTTATTCAGTAGTTCTTCACTAGTTTCAAGTTATAGTAAATTTGTTTATTAGTTTGTGTTAGTAGTTGCTAGTAGCATCAACAGTTTGTTTAGTAGTGTCAGTAGTTTTTGTTCAATAGTTATTTAGTAGTTTCAAGTTATAGTAATTTTGTTCAGTAGTTTGTGTCAGTAGTCGTCAATCTTAAGTAGTTCTAAGTCATAGAAAAATTGTTTAGTATTGTCAGTAAGTAGTACCAAGTCATAGTAAAATTGTTCAGTAGTATCAGTAGTCGGCAATACTCAGTAGTTCCAGCGATGACATTCACAACTCACAAGTCCCGCTAGGGTTCAAGATAAGATGAAACTGAACCAGCTGAAAAAACACGAGTGAAGCAGAGGACAGGATGAAACTGAACCATTCAACACTCAAAGGTGACCTGATCCAATTGTTGGGGATCATGTGGCAATAAGGCTTTTCTTTTTTCAAACTGTGCATCACTTGTAGTATAACTGAAGGGAACTTTGGTCTCAGAAGATGTCGCCAGCTCCTTTGTGCTCGGGGACCCTGTACGAGAATCCCAGATCATCTGATTGGCGCCTTAGTATCGTAGCCCTTTGCATCAGGCGCACGAGTTGCTGGACAACTTTGGACATCGGTGGATGAAACTCTGGTTCCGGCTACAAACATTGACCACAAAAGGCACAGCCACAACATGATGATCTTAGTCCATCTCTGAAGAGGGTAATTCAGTTCATATGGCAACCAAAAACTACTTATTAAAGACTAACTGGGATTAGTGGAGTGGGTGGTTGCTCAACTATGATGTTCGTATCATACTTGGATGCAAGAACAAGGTTTTTGACAAAATGAGAGATGCCAATATGCAGCAAGAAGAATGTACCTGGACACAGATTACAATTATGTCAGCGAGATGGGAGAGATTTTGCAGGGTACAACCCATCCATCGCTGGATCGACCATCTTGGCCAGGGGTCGCGAGGAGGGGTCGGGGAGGGCGTGAGGAGGGGTGGGGGGGGGATGAGAGGCGAGGATGTTTTGCCAAGGAGAGGGTGTTGGGCCGGGGTGTAGAATAATGCTGCCCTGGGGTGTAAAGCCTTTTCTGTACTCTAATGGGTGTTCAGAAAAGAGTATGTACATCTTAAAAAGTAGTATATATATCTCTGAAAGTAGTATATACATATCAAAAGTAGTATATACTTTAGTTATAACGAGATCAGCCATGGATTGAGCCGGGAGTATGTACTCCCGGAAGAACATACTAGTTTTCCTATACACACACACACATACATATATATATATATGTGTGTGTGTGTGTGTGTGTATATATATATATATATATGTATATATACATATATATATACATATATATATATATGTGTGTGTATATATATATGTATGTACGTATATATATAACCCTAGACTATAGGGGGTTCTTTGCATATTGTCATTTGTACATGTATATACTGGCCTAGGGCTTCTAGTGAATATATGTTGCTATTCCTAACAATAAACTGGTATATATGGGCCTTTAGAAACCAGACTCTTCGTAGGTTTAAGGAATTAGACTTCTCGAACTTATTAGTGTATAGTATTATTTTCTTTTCTTTTTTTTGGTAAGAACAATTATATTTGAATTAAAATAGTAAAAAATCTAGCAATAATATCATTTTTCATCTCCGTTTACCATTTTAGGCAAAGGATCGACTAAAGAAAAGACGAGCAAAAGGCATCAAGGTTGACAAAGAAGGAGATTTGACGCTCGAAGAGTTGGATGATACTACTGTGGAAGCAGAACAAGATAGCACAACCAGCAAAAAGGTACATATGAGGAATACATTTCTGCTGTTGATTTATTTGTTTATTTGTGATAAGAGTTCTTCACATCCTCAGAATAGTCATCTTATTCTTTTTCAATGTATTTATCTATAGTTTCTTTGGCATTCTTCATCTGTTTGTACATATACAAATTCACGCAAATCACTGAAACATAATAATTCAATATGCAAGCTTGAAATTCAATTTGTAAGTGTAAACAATAACATTCAAAAATTCATTTTTGTATAACTACAATCTATACAGATTGGGTTTAATATAATCACCCATGTAGAGCTTATATGATATGTATGGATGGGTTTAGTTTTGGGCTATATTGGTTGAACTTGACTAACATTTTAGTCCATGTGATAACTTAATATGATTGCTATATTTGTAAAATAGCAATGCAAGGATTGGACTATCTTAAGTATAAATTGAGAGCATCAAACACAAATAATTGACTCTTGAAATTTCTGCTACGTTGAAAATAATTGATTTTGAGAAATTTCTGCTGCTTTGAGTTCCTCGTATTTGCCTTCATAAGCCTGTATGCACCTTGATGTCATATTGGGTTACCTTATCTCGCAATTCAAAACTATTGCTCTATTTGAAAATCTACTTATATAATTTTTCCTATTGGTAGCTTTGATTTGTTAAGTTTTTGGATGATGAGAATGTGTGCAAAACAAATACCACAAATTAGTCTTCATGTTTTTCTTTTGCCGCTTGGATTTATTTATTTATTTATTTATTTTGACATGAACCGGAGGGGAGACCCCTACTGTCTTTTGCCACGTAGATTCATCTTGCTTTGTTTGGCCTTGTTATGTGTAAGCCATGCTCATTTATGTGTCTGCTAAAATATCTCCAGAAAAAGAGCGCACACAAGAAACCTCCAAAGTCACATGATAACGACAATGCGGACAAGAATGCAGCGGCCCCAACAGGAGATGATAATCCAGGGAGTGGTCACACAGAAAATGAACAGATTGCTGAGCCAAGGCCTAAAAGATCAAAAAGGTTGAAGAGCACGAGTGATGATAAGGAGCAAACTGCTGGCACTGATCATGAGAAACTGGCAGATGAAGCGGAAAATAACACAACTCATGATGATACAGAAGAGATACAGGTCTCCAGCCTAATCCACCCAGGATGCTAAATGACAAGACTAGTGTAATTTATCATACCGGGCATGGACATCAGAGATGGGTGCATAGCAGGAATCTACAGATTGAAGGTGTGGTACAGTCAATAAGTATTTAACCACAAACCTTCCATTATGAATTCTGGGAAATCTGCTATTACCTACTGTATACCCCATTATGATGGGAGATGTCAGTGCGGTGTCGATAAGCTGACGATGATGCCATTTTGAAGGTGAGAGGGGGTGCGTCCTCCAGCTGTATACCCCATTATGAGGGATGCAGTCAACATCAGCGGTATTCATTGTGCTGGCTCTGGCCAATATCTACATAAGCATGACGAAATGATCCATGACCAGCACATATAGGAATAATTCTATGTAAATAGGGTAGTTATGTGTATTGATCATAATTTTCGTGTTGATAACCAAAGAAAGGAACACGGCAGGAAACGGCTGCTGTGGAGTTGGACGTGTCTGGTTATTTAGGACCGTGTAGGCATGTATGCTAATGGGAACATTCTGTAGCTCATAAATATTTTTATGTTCAACATGACCTGTCTCCAGGTGTCCGTGCTTTTTATCGAACGGACGATACATGCATATAGGGTCTGTTTGGTTGTTCGAATGCGCTCAGTCTGGCTAGTATGTCTAGTGCAGATTGAGTTGAGACAGACTAGGAAGATACAATAGCGTTTGTTTAGTTAGTTGTATGTCTTTAGTCTGGTTGAGAAGAGATTGTGTTTTGGTTGTCCGTATGGGTATATATTGTATGAGATTAAAATAAAAAAATAAATGTTAAACACGATATTTATTTTGTATAAATATACTCTATAGTAATTAATTTATCATATTAAATCTTAATATAATTTAAAATGTACTAATGTGAGTTAATATTCACTAATTATTCGTTATTAGTGCTAATCCGTTGCATCCCGTCAGCCAGTCCTGGGAGAAACAGTCGAATCCGGTGTTGCCTGCCGGCCTAGCTGGGCGGATGCATTTGCACGAATGGATGCAGCCGTTTTCCACTGGTACAGACATCCAAACGCTAGTCCCTTTTCGTCTGACTGCACGCCCGCATCCTGTACGAGGGGAGCAGCCAAACCAAACACGCCCGTATCTGCTAAATGCCCCAAGAAATTTTTGAAGTCCTATTGAGCTCGATCCCTGGTCATATGGGGCGTTACCTGTCGCGCCTGCAATTTAACGTCCAAAACGAATACAGGAAACACAACGGAAGCAATAATACGTAACTGCTACTCTGCAAAACGCGGGCAAGCACTCTTGACTCTTATAGGCGATTATTGAAGATAACCTCATCGTTTGAAAATCCCACATGACCACATCTCATTGTCATTGCTAGAGTGCTAGGGCCATTCGCCTGATCTCTGACCCTGGTTTCAGAAAACTGGCGGTATCTTGCCAGTTTTCAGAAATCTCTGCATTGCCTTATATTTCCGGAGCAACTGAATTTCAAATTCAAATATGACATGTTGACCGAGTTTGACCTAATTTTTATTGGTCTTAGACTGGTTTTCAAATCCCAAATCGAAGTTCAAATTCATTCTTTTTTAGGCCGTCTTTGAGCCATGGGACGATTTTGTTCCCCTGGACAGTAAGACCTCATCCACATATGACCACCAAAAAATCAAGCCCCTTCCATCCATTTTGACGTCGCTTTTTTTTAATGATTCCACCATACTATCAACGAAAAAGCACATTCAGAAAATACAAAAGGTAATCACTTACACGTGACAAAAGCCCCAAAATAGAAAGAAACAGGAAAATTCGTTCCTCGTTTCCATCTCCATGTAATTATTCCCCAATTGCATCTGAGCTGGGGCTCGATTGGCTATGACGGGGAGAGCAAGGAGCTCAAGCCCCTGAGCCACCCACGTTCGATTCCCGGGGGGCGTGGGATGCACCCATTTACGCCTCCAATGAAGACGCCTGGAGTGGGTCTAGGGTTTAAAAAAAATTATTCCCCAATTCTCCATTTCCATGCACTCAGGGACACCTCATCTCTCTGAGCTACCACCTTCTGCGACCTCTGCAGCATCACCTCCATTACCACCTCCCTCCTGTCTCTTAGCAATGACTGGCGACTACACGACGGAGCTCGAAGACGTCCACCGGTTACTGCCACCGGAGATCCTCGAGGACATCGGTATTGCCAAGGCCAACGAGCTGCGCAGCCTGGATATCGTCGAGGAGCTCGCCGCTCGTCCTGCTGCCGTCCTTGGCAGCAGCACCGGTAGAATATCCCAGTGTCATACTATCCCTCTGGTGAAGGCGGCAAGCTCCTCCTACCAGCACTACCGCCCCACACCGCTGGAGGTCCATGTGCAGAGGAAGAGTGCAGGAGCCTGGCCGGTTACGGATGATGTATGAATGCTGGGTGTGTCCATTCATAATCTCCGGAGGTTCACTCCTCCGGCGTCGAGGCCCTTGCTAGTCGGCGCTATTTCTCTCCCGGCGGCGAGTGAAGGAGCTAGGGTACCGGTGTTTTCTTACCGCGCACGGGGCGTACATTGATGTTCTTCCTGCTATGGAGAATTTCTTATGAGGAGCGATTATAGCGTACAGTAGTTTCTGAGCTCGTGTTTGTTGAGCCTTCATGTCGGATTTTATTGACGTAGTATACCAGTCGCTGAAGATCTTTTTTTCGACGATTAGGATCACGCTCGCGATCTAGGGGTAGCTACAATATATAGCAAGAGTTTTTCATATGCTCAAGGAGCAGTCAATACAAAAGGCGACAAGAGGTACCTTTTGAGATCTTGTAGAGCAGCCTTCGCCTCCAACGTCCATTGGAAGTGGTTGTTTTTTTTCAAAGTTTGAAGAGTAGCAATCCCTTTTCTCCTGATCTCAGATGAACCTGCTCAAAGTTGTCACACATCCTTTTAGTTTTTGGACTTCTTTTAACCTGGCTAGGGATCTCATCTGGTCGACAACCTTGATTTTGCCGGGGTTCGCTTTTATTCCTCAGCTAGACACGAGGAAGCCGAGCAACTTTCCTGATGATACTCCGAATGTGCATTTCTCTAGGTTCAACTTCATGCGGTACTTTCAAAGGTTATCGAATGTTTCCCGAAGGTCCATGACCAAATCGTCCTTGGTCCTACTCTTCACGACCACATCATCAACATATGTCTCGATGTTTCTGCCGAGCTATGATTAAAGAATAAGCTGAATACATAGTTGGTAAGTGGCACAGACACTCTTTAAATCAAAAGGCATTTTTATATAACAAAATACATCGAAGGGCGTTACAAAAGCAGTCTTCTCTTCATCTTTCCTACACATGCTAATTTGATGGTACTCTGAGCGGGCATCTAAGAAGCTTAACAGATCGCTACCAACGGTTGAGTCAATAAGCTGGTCGATTAAGGGGAGAAGCAAGAGATCTTTTGGGCATACCTTGTTGAGGTTGGTGAAGTCGACGCAAATCCTCCACTTACCATTGGGTTTACGGACCATGACTAGGTTAGCCAGCCACTCTGGGTACTACACCTCCTGGATGAAACCTGCTTCTAAGAGCTTATCTATCTCCTCAAAAAGTGCTTCCTTTCAGTCGGTTGCAAACCAACGTACCTTCTGCTTTACTGGTCGTGCATCCGGTAACATTGATAATTTGTGCTCGATCACATCTCTAGGGACTCCGGACATATCAGACGCACTCCAAAAAAAAAGGCATCCACGTTCGCCTAGAGGAAAGTGATGAACGTGAGTTCCTATTTGGGGCCCAAGCTAGACCCTATCTGGACCGTCCTGGATGGGTCGGAGTCATTTAGTCAAACTGCCTTGAGCCGATTGTCTAGATTGGCGACGACATGGACCCTCATTGGGCGACCACTGGGCCCGATGTTCTCAGGTTGTGACCTAGGAGCCAGCAAGGCCATATCGATGGTACTCTTGTCACAATGCAGGGCCGTCTTTGCGTTGCCAAAAAAGGTGATGGCCATGGATCTTGATTGTCCAGTGAGCATAGTGGGTGATGACCATGAATTGGGCCATCGCCGATCGTCCTAGGATTGCGTTGTAAGAGGTCCTGAAGTCTGTCACATCAACTAGGACATTTTGGTCCTGAAGTTACTTAGCGAGCCGAAGATGACGGACAACTCGATTTGCCCCAATGGCTTAGCCGAGGAGCCAGGGGTAATTCCGAAGAAGGGAGGAGATAGTTTCAACACACTCCTTGGATTTTGCAGGGTGTCCAACACGTCAGCGAAGAGGAGGTTGATGGAACTCCATCCATCGACCAGTACATGACCCAATCGGATGTTTTGTACCTTGGGATAAGATCTTTGGTAATGATGTTTTATTAAATTATTTTGGTAAAGACTCCAAAATCATAATATAGTGAAAGTGAGCTTTGTCTATCACATGTTCATCAGTATTGGTTTCACTTGGCCAAGGTAAAAATATTTGCCCACTTTAATATATAGTCTGCATAAGAAGAGTCTCAACAAATATAGGAAATTAATGTTAAAAGATAACCTCGCAGGACCCTGTCCTCATTGCCACTATTAGGGTCTTTTTTTTCTAATCTGATCCAAGATTCATAAACTAATGTGACCCACAATCTTGGAAAATCTTGGTGCATTCTCCCAAGATCTTCCTAGTCACCCTGAAATTTCAAAATGAACTTTATTTGGATTAATAGACTTCTGCTTATTATGATAGTTTTCAAACAAAATTTGAATTAAAAATCAAATTTTAAATTCATATTGTGCATCATTTTCAATCGACATTGCATCTATGCCTGCAAATCACGAACATTAGGAACCATACATGAAACAGTTTTGTTCCGTTGAATGATTTTTTCTAAACCCATATCTAATCCACATAATACCACCACACAAACAATTTTTTCTATCAAATTTTTAAACCATTTATAGTTTATAAAGGGTGTCATAGTGATTTAAATAAAATTATGTGTTTTCCTTAAAACATGCAAACAACTTTACAAAATCAGTACCGTATCACTAAAAGGTGTCTAATCATATTATCTACAAAAGTGTCTGAAATGATGTTCATTCGTGAGAACATACATAGAGTTTCGCAAGCCACCACCATTTCACTAAAAGGTGCCAAATTAAAAATGTCTCTTATGTATTTAAGGTCTAATAGGTTAATACTCTAATGGAGTATTAAAGGTGTCAACTTACAGTAGGATGACTAGCTTGGTGCGAATGACCGTTTTAATATAGCTCCTAGAACTATTTCTAAGAGACAAAGAAGAACCCAAACCCATAAGTTTGTTCCTAAATATAGCTACACCTTCACAAGATTCCACCATATCATCCACACAAAACACATTTTAGAGAACACAAAAGAGAAGAACATATGAAAGGTAGAAACCCCAAAATAGAAACAGCGAAAAACAATAAAATCATGCAAAAATTCCTGTCTTCCCTCCAGGTATTTATTCACCAGCTCTCCCTTGATTCTCATGCATGCGCTCATATCAGAGCCTCCTCGCGTCTCCATTAGCTACCATCTCCGGCAGTCTCGTTGCAACATCATCTACATTCTCACGTCCCTCTGTCTCACAGCAATGGCTAACTACCAGGTACCAGAGCTCGACGACGTCCACCGGTTGCTACCACCGGAGATCCTTGAGGACATCGGCATTGCCAAAGCCGACGAGCTGCGCTGCCTGGCCTTCGTCGAGGAGCTCGCCTCACGTCTCGCCGTCGTCCTCGCCAACACCGTGAGAATACCCCAACATCATGCTCTCCCTCCGGCGACGACGGCCGACTCGTACCAACACCCCCACCCCCTCCACCACCCGCAGCCACAGGTGTATGCACTGGACAGTCGTCGGGGCCACTTCCCCGGCGGCATAAACGCACAAAGACAGATGATACAAGCGCTGCCGTTTCTTAACAACAGCGGGATGCAGAACATGGCGATTAGTCCTCCAAGGTTTGCTCCGGCGAGGCCGCCACTAGTTGGCACCGTCCTACCACCTGCGAAGCGGACCGGTGGAGGTACCGGGGTTTTCTTGCCGCGCACTGAGGCGTACCACCACAACACCAGGAAGACTGTACGGCAATGCCGGCAAAAGCCACCGCGATACGGGGAGGAGGAAGACGCGAGGAGGATTATGCAGCGCCAGCAACTCCATGCCCATGCCCACGCAGTGGCCGCCACAGAAATGGTCAAGCAACAGCTACACAGGAAGACGAATGCGGCATCTGATCATACTTGCCCTCTTGAGCTCGTGCTCCCAGAGGAATGGATCTATTAATGGTGTACATGCGTGAACTATATTGATGCACGCATAGGCCAATGATAAGACACATTTGTAAGAAGTAGTTGTAACAATTACATTGTCGATTGATGCCTTCACTCCTGACTATTGCCTTTTATCTTTTATGCCCCTTGTTCTGTCACTTAGCTCCTGGTCAGATACGATATCGTGAGGTACGACACTACTAGCTTGTTCAATCTCGAGAATAAAGTGCACGAACATAGAACCAAACTAATGATAATAAAGTTCAAAAATCAAGTTGTAATATGTCTTAGTTTATATATATGATAAGTGATTAATAAGGTTATCGATTTGGTTTGTCGAGTTTTAGATTGTTTGAGTTTACTTTGAGCATTTTGATTATAGATTAACTAGAGTTGGAGTCCCTATTTGTGACAACCCAAATGGCTTGAGCATATCATTAAGTATCCTAAGCATCATTAGCATCATGTTTAATTGTTTTGAGTAATTATTAACTTGTAATTTCAATTAAACATAAATTGTGAAGATCAATGTTAATTGGTGTATTATTAAGCAACTCACAATATTGCTATGAAATATAAGGTTGGAAACAATTTTAGAAATTAGTCCATGTTAAATGAGGAATATTAGTGATTTTTCCCAAATTTTTGGGAATTACTTTGAAGGCATAAAAATTACCAAATGATTGCTACTTTAGAGAATTCTAATTTCAATTTCGCTTAGGCTTAATGGGTCAAACAAGTTAAAATGGATTGCACATGAATTATAGAATCCAACAAAATTTATCCCACAAAATTTGGAGATTAGGAAGACCTTCATTTGGATCAGAACAAAGGGAAGATCTTTTCACTGGCTGGCTACTGTTCATGCGACCCATCCCCTCTCTGCTCTCTGCTCTCTCTGGCCGCCGCTTTTGCTGATTTCGGTGGCCAGCAAACGCAGCACGCCGTCGAGTCACGCACTGAGGTGCTTCCAAGGGGTTCAGCCCCCCTTATCCCCTCTCCACTCGGCCTCTTTCTCTCTCCCTCCTTTCTCCCTCTCTCGGCCAGCTATTCTCCAGAGCAGAGCACGCATGGCACAATGCGGTCGTCGGCCAAATCCGCCCCGTTGAGCCACCTCCACCCCGGCTAAGCTCCCGGGAGCATTGAAGGAGGACACTAGGCCCTCCTCCGAGCTCTCCCCGGTCGATTCGCCCTCTTCCCTGCCGGATTGAAGTCTCCGGTGCTGGCCTTCTTCCTCCACTCCGGCCGAGCTCCGCCCCTCTTCGACGAGCCGCCTTGTTTCCGCCCCTCCGGTCAAATCCAACCCACGGTGAGCTCCCTTGTGCCCTAATGGGTCGTGTGCACGCACCATTTTTGGCTTGGCCGACCGCTGGCGTGCCTCTCCATGGCCACTGAGCGCCACCGCCTGTAGCCGCCCGTCGCTAACCCTGTTTCGGCCGGGCTCGTCAGCCGCGTGTACCCCCACCAAGTTCCCCATGTCTCACTGGTGCCGCCGGTGCCCTCTGCTGGCCGCGTCGCACCGTCAATCGCCGCCGGCAAGGCTGCCTGAGCCGCCAGCACACTGTGCTTTGGGCGCGGCCTGGTTTTGACTGGAGTCAAGGTAGCCCGGGTCCGTGGTCAGTGACTGCAGCTAGTTAGACGCCAATGTAAAAAGGAGTCGGTCCATTTAACTATTCGGTTTAAATAAGAAAATGGGAAATGGGTTATTCGTTGCATTGTTAAAACGGCCGGTAATTGTAAAATGCATAGAAAATCGAATATAGGTCCAAAAATTATGAAACCAATTTTGTTGGCCTTGTATTATCATACTCTACACATCAAAAATACTAGGAGTTATGAAGTATATAATTAAATTTATTTAATTAATGAAATGTGTTTAATCGTCAATAATTCATAACAATTATTGGCGAGTTCAAAATTGGTAAATCCAATTTTGTTAATCTTGTTAAATTATGCCTTGTTCATTAAAATATACTCACACTCATGTTAAACATAGTTAACTTTCTAAGTTGTTATAAGCTTGGATTTAAGCGTACTTAATGCATAGGAAATCATTAAATGTTTATCGATAATTTATTTAAGGAAATTTTTGATGCTTTAAAACTCATATTCTGATGCACTATTGTCATACGCTATGGAGTATCTGTCATTGCACGTCATTCATGCTCATCATTGCATGCGTTCTTCAGTAGTGAATGAAGGTCCGGAGCATGACGCGAGTGTGATCGAGGGTGGCACCGAGGCACACCACTTCTGCGAGTTCTGTTCAGAAAGTATCGGGCAAACCCCAAAGTAGAAAGGCAAGCATCTAAGCATACTGCACCCTTTGCTCAATTTAAATGGAGTCTAAAATTGACAAATTATGCTTTATGTATGTTTGCATGTGTTGAGTCCTGTGTCGGGCTGATATGGGTAGAACCTATGTTGATACATTATCTCTATCTTGACTTATTGATGAATCCTTATCCTTGTAGCCTTGATGATATAGTTGTGTCTAGCTTCAAGGTTTAGTCGAAATGCTTAACAATGCTTACGTCCTCGGTAGAAGTCGAGCGACGGTGATGCCGTTGTTCGCAAGCTTAGGGCTTAATCACTGTTTACAGACACAAAGATGAGGTTGAGATGGATGATTGAGATGTGAGATTGAGGCGAGATGTGGGTGGTGTTAGGGGTATTTTCTGCCCAAGGAGGAGTCCTCTAGGTAGTTCGGGAAAGGAGCTCAGATGCCATAGACCGCTTGCATCGTTTAAGGCCGTTCGTCGGTACAGTTGACTCTAGCACTTTCCGTACTCACCATATGCTGATCTAATGGTAAGGTAAGCCAATTATCATATGCTGTGCCGACACTTGCCTTGCGGCTCTATGACGCGTAAGAGAAAAAAAAAAAGGAGATGCAAGGTGGCGGGGAGCCGGAGGTGTCCGGGACACGCTCGCGGTAACCCCGGTGCCATAGGGGCATTGCAAGTGGGTAGTTCTGGGTATGAGAAAGGTTGACTTGAGTACCCCCCCTTGTGTGTACTTTCGTGAGTAGCACAAGCCGAATGTTCCTCGAGTCATGTGGGTAAAGTTGTACCCCTACAGGGTGTAAGAACAATTCGAATTGTCGCGCTCTTAGTCATGAGAATGCTATTGTTTCATTTGTATCGGTCGTAGAGTTTACGAATGTGGGATAAGGTTATGGTGTGATGGTTTTGGTTGGTGGTTTGTTGATGATGTACTATGGTTACTATACATACATGTTCAAGTTGTGATTTACAGGGTATAAAGGTAGTTGTTTTTGGAGTTAAGTATAGATGCTCACACATATGTTTCTAGGTTGCTTACCGCATATATTTTACGTAACCTTGTGGCCTACTCTTGCTAACAGCTCAATGCATAATCCTTTGAGTCGAGCTACGTATATGTGCTCTATATGGAATAAGTCTTGCGAGTATCTTCATACTCATACCTGCGCTTTCAGGTTCTGCTAGTGAGGGTGATGCAGTGTTTGGCTACTTCGTGCCTGCCGATGCAGGTGGTGGGTAAGAGTAGTGCATCCTACTTTGGTGAGGCGTAGCTTTTGGGGTGGGGCCTAAGGGCATATGACTCCACTCTCCTTTTGTTGTTGCTAAGGTTTTATCTTCCACTGCGTAGTTTCTCTTTGTGTAAACTATTGCAAATGGTTGCATGCTTAAGAACTTGTAATATAACTTTTATTACTCGCTCTTTCTAAAGCTATGTTGTGATATGCATGTTGAAAAGGCATGTGTTCCGATCTTAGGCACAAAACACATGCCGGGACTACCTGCATGGTATTCTGGTTAATCACTAAGGTTGTGATTATGAATAATGATCCTCCTGATGATTAATTAGAATACTGTTTGGACGGTTCCTCACACTATTGCAGAATACCTCATCAGTGTTAGTTCAAAATCGTCATCAATGACGGGTTTTGAACCAACACTAATTACTCAGCACTGATAGTCAGTGACTATCAGTATCGGGTACGGAACCGGCACTGAAAATCACTATCAGTGCAGGTTCCATCCACAAACTGGCACTGATAATGAATTATCAGTGTCGGTTCTAAAATAGAATCGACACTGATTGATCTCGGTAGTAAAAAAAAATTGCATAATCCAAAATGCATCACATGCACATGCATCCATTCTTCTAATGTTTAAATCACGATAAACGCTTAATACATTAATTCAAACTACATGCATTTCTAAAATTACATCAAATACCATTACATGCATAGTTGATATCTAAAATTTCAACTCCAAATATTACATCAAAATTATTCAGTGCATAAATGAGCGCACTAACTGTTGCTTCAAATATAAGTTCCATTAGACTTCCGTAAATAACGAAACTGTTACTACCACATTGAAACTTAAGGTTTGACCGGTACTTTCCTTCTCGAACCTTCCTGTATTGAGGACCAAGTAATGTGTACCCCTACTGCTGGGCAAGAAGACATAAGATTGAAGTAAAGCTACGATCCATCGGCATCCGAGTGTTCCAGTAAAAATCATATAGACAAAGAGCAACGATATAGAGAAATTTTTTAATATTATTGAAATAATCCTAGCTACAAACTACAGGTTTATGTCACCAACCATTTCAGCTGCATGTAACCACGAGAGCCTAGGAGTCATTGTAAACACATCCTCCTTTTCAAGCGCTTTCAATTTGAAATAGCTGTAGTCCAGAAACATATATCCAAATTACAAGTTAATCGATTGTAGAAGTGCATGAACAGTAGATCTTTCAGCCATAAATCTTTGGTCTGTTTCGGAGCTTGATGCTGTTAAAGTGATATATCCTTCTTTAGGAAAAGCAATGCTAAAATAGATAGCGATCTTCATTTTATTGTCTTCAGCCAATATGGTCGTCACCACAAGTGGTGTGCCACCAAGGTCCGCAATAATATCATGTAGCTATTGTAGAAAAGAAAGCATCTACATCAATTGGCATGTTAGTTTCTAAATTTGTTAACTGCAAACTGCAATATTAACTGACCTTTTTATATTTTTATAACAAAGGGATTTTCATCTCTGAGTATGCAGATGTACCCAAGACAAGTCACATGTACGTCTATATGCTCAGAGAAAAAAACGCCAATGCATATCAATTGGCGCATGTGAATAATCTCGTAATTATGTCAAGTCATCAATTGCAGAACAAGGAAGTAACAAACTAGTTACTCATTGGGAAGTGATGATAACATCTAAAACACCAATATAATGATACACATCTAATATCATGACATACACATGTAATAATAAGTCAACATATTTTGAACTAAAATACATATCTAATTTCAGAATCTAAATTGGCTAACTAAAATTACTAACTATAATTTGCTAACTTGAATTTGAGAACTAACCTAGGTATTTCGTAATCCTTCCGAGTAGGAAGCAGATACACCGTTGAGGATTTGGAGGTCAGGAGTACATTTATTAGATAGCCACATGCACAAACGTGACCGAATCAAACTACAATTTTAAGTCATATTCAACCTGATCTCTATCCTCATCTAATCATAATAGGAAAAACAACGTCCATTAATTAAAATAATTAGTCAACAACTCTCACATAATCATATATGCAACATCTCATATGCATACATACATGTATGTAACCAACTCAGACTAACTCTTGTCTCAAGTCTGACCACCATATGACTTCCTCGCGCCTGCTCTGATTCAAACACGAATTAATCTTCACGTCCTCTCATGATCAGATCGTCTTCTGTGTCTATCGTGAAACCTTATCTCTATATGCATTGTTCTCCCAGTTCAAACGTCCTACATAGCATCCTCAATCACCTTGATCTCAATTCCTTCTGATCCTAGTCACCGAATCTCAGTTTCTTCCTAAACTTAGTTCGTTGATCCGTCATCGATCAAACGAGTACGAGCACAAGTCATTCCCATCTTGACTTAAGATCATTTTACACAACACTACTCACACGAGTATATTACATCGTCTCTATGCTACTACCAGCGTATAAACATATCTAAATAGCATCTTAACAACTCGTAAACATTATCTTAATGTTATTATGCTAAATCAATTTATCTACCAATTTTATTATTTAAACTAATTTTCATCACTTGATCTCACATTAATCATCTTTTGTCATAGTCTATACATTAAAAAAATATAGTGCACCTTCCATCCTAGTCAATACTATCTACTAATGGTGGTGGAATCGGCGAGCTCTCAGGCCCCTACTACTACTGTAGGTACTGTAGCAGTGGGCCTTGTATATGTACATGTATATATACGTATATACACATATATATGTATAGGTATACATGTACAAGTATATATAAATGTATATATAGATCACCGTATCGCTGCTCTCCCTGGCCAAGCATATAGTGCAAAACTGTTCTACCGGGTACTCTTCAGTATGGGGATTTGAGAACAAACTTCTATCTCATACTTGAGACAGATCTCCATATTGAAGAGCTCCTTGTAGAGCAACTTTGCGCCATATGACATATTGATTATTGCCGGTTCAAGTCATGAAACCGGTAGTGATAGTTGGGATATCACTGTTGATTTGTACCATGAATTGACAGACGATAATCTATGATTATCACTACCGATTCAAAAGTCAGTAGTAAAATAATTTTTGAACTGGTAGTGATGAGGGGTTCTATAGTAGGGTCACTTCTTCCTTAGGCAGTGAGCATTCACACGATACATGCTCCATTTTTTAGGGTTTCTGGCAGAGAAAAGTAATCCAAGACACTAAAATAAAAATATGGTCATTTTCCTATTTCCTCATATAATCCATGTTTCTATTAGACAACATGCGATGCACGTTTTCATTGACACCACACAAGGAAAACGTCCACAAAATAAAGCAACCCCCCTCCCAAAAAAAATGATATTTTTCAAATGCTGTAAAACATCAAATTCTAAATATAGCCATTTTCAGAATCTCTTCCGTACACATATAACCCATGTTTCTTTTAGATTGCATATAAAACACATTGTCGTTACAATTTACACACAAGAAAACATCCAAAAAATTAAGCAAAACCCGAAAAGAGAAATGCAGGAGAAAAAACATGCCTATTAACCTACCATCCTGTTTCCTATCTCGGCTCTATAAAATCCTCATTTTACCCCCTCCATTTCCAAAGCTTAGAGCCTCTATTCCTCCCACGAGCTCCTACCTACGCTACCCCTTCCTCGCTCTAACAGCAAGCGCGCCTTGATCAAGCTAGATCTCGGCATTGATCATCTCGACCCGCAACCGCGTTCACAATGGCTGGCTACTACCGCACGAGGGTGCAGGAGCTCGACGATGTCCACCGGCTGCTGCCACAGGAGATCCTCGGGGACATTGGCATCATCGACCCCGCTGAGCAGCAGCTCCTCGACGTCGTCGAGGACCTCGCCGGTGTCCTCGGCGGCGCCACAAATATAACACCCTGCCACCACCCACAGGTGAATGTTGGGCGTGGGTTGGGTGGTAGGGATGTCCTTGCGGGCGGTGCCAACGCACGGAGGGCGGCTGCCGCGCCGACGGTGCCGTGGCAAGTGATGGCGGGCTTAACGAACGGCAAGGTTTTACACCCCGCGGGCGCTGTTCCGTGGTTCCCGCCGGCGATGCCATTCACCGGCGGAGCTTGGCCAACGACAGTGCATCGCAGCGGTGGCACCGGCGTTTTCTTGCTGCGCACTGATGCCGTTCGCCGCACAGCTAAGGCGGCAAGGTTGCTGGGCAACGGTAAGCATGTGCATGTTCTTAGTTTCTTGTGTTTTCCTCCTTCACAACGCAGCGAAAGCTCATTTCTCAAGCTCGTCTTATGATATGTGCAATTGCATGGATGGATGCAGACGTCAAGCCATTGAGGCAGTGCCGAGAACAGAAACATCGGCTTGGAGAGCAGGCGGCCATGGCGATAACGAAGCAGGAAGAAATGCAAGCAATGGCGCGACAATAGAGCAGATACAGCAGTTCGTTGAACGTTGATATCCATGCCTGCCCGGAGCTCACCCTGCCCCAAGAATGGACTTACTAAGAGGTGATGCACCTTCACCTCGATTTGCATCACACAAGTGAATTCAGTATCAAAATAATCATTTAGTTGCTTGTGTTGTTACAAGGACGAAAACTAGGCCCAATGTTAAATAAGTTGGATCTGGTTGTTGATGTTTTCTATATGAATTTGAAAAGAGGAATAAGACATACCTGCCGTTATTGTGCTGTACTCAATTACTCATGCTGCAAGTCTCCAGTGTTTTGTGGCGAACACCAAATCAGTGTCACGAATTGCATACCACTTCAGCAACGCAAAAGAAGATAAGACGCAATTAGGGAATATATGTGAAAGCCAAACTTAAAAAGCTTATACTCCAGAATGTGCTCGCAGTACCACTGCTCTAAAGTGCTTCATTGGCATCCGGGGAACCTGAGCACGAAAGTAGATCTTTGATAACTTGTGGAAACCCCATAAAGAAAACGAGTTTCTTCTCACAATCAAACAAATTATTTGGTCTAGACAATCCACAGGTCGGAGAGAACATTCCAAAATGGCCAGTAGCATCAGTACAATGAAGAAATCACATGAGTGGATATCATGCAGAGGAAATGTTCATCATCTTGACAGTAAAACTAAACAGGTATACAACGCAAATCATTCGCTCATTTTGCTTGAGGGTGTGAGGCAATGAAGTCAACTGCAACTTTGATGGAGTCAATCTTGTCAGCTTCATTGTCAGGTATCTCAAAACCAAATTCCTCTTCGAAGGCCATGACAACCTCCACTGCATCCAAACTGTCTAGACCGAGATCATTCTTGAAATGGGCATCTGGCGTCACCTACAGGTCATTAGGGAAAACGGATTCAAGATTTGGACATGAACTAATTAAGCTTACACACAAATATGGCAACTAAAAACTCATGTCAAATATGGCAACTAAAAACTCATGTCTAAACAGTATTTACTTATTTGAGGTGTATTAATGTGTGGAGAATAAATAGGTATACACAAATATGGCAACTAAAAACTCATTTCTAAACAGTATTTACTTATCTGAGGTGTACTAATGTGTGGAGAATAAATAGGTATAAGGTTCTGAAACAAGGCAAGAACTTGCTACTTAGCAGCTACAAAACCTGAACCTAAGCAAATATTTTTGCTTCTGTACATATGTTTTCTTGCACCGTCACACATTAGTACAATAACATGCAGCAAACTAGATTGCTGGCAGCTCAAAGTTAGGGCAACGATTTTCAGTACTCACTGATCCTTTGCTGATTCCCTGTAGTTATCATACCTAGAGCACCAATTTCTGAACAATTGTGTTTATCTAAAATTTACGGTAATGCAGCATAATGATGGCCCTCACTGCTAGCATTTAACCAATTATGCAATTACCATGAGTACTACTATATCCAATTGATCTACAATTCACAGCTTCAGGCAAAATACAAAATCCACAGGTTAATGAGCTGAATTCACCAACTATTCATGTGGATCAGCAGAGCACAGTGCGCAGCACGTGCACAGTGCTGATACTTTCTTCCACTTTTTGAAACTGTTTCAAATCTTGAAATTCATATGAATTTGTTTGCTGATCCAATTTACTTTGAAAATCCTGTAACATTTCTAAAAAACACTAGAGATCAATTAGAGCCTACTATTCAATTTTCAGAATTTTATCAATTCCCAATTTTGCGCAAAAAAAATTATGATGCGTCTGAAAACATGAAATGCGTGCTTTTAGGTTGCCAAATCCAAATAAATTTCCAAAAATCCATAGAAATTCTTAGAAATAAGTAGTTTGTTATTTTAGTTAATATTTAATAGCATTCCAGATTTTGGGCTGTTACATAACCACAAATCTGCCAAGGGGAATTAAGAAACATAAAAGGAATGCAAACACATGTAAAAGACACAAAAGACAAATATAGCTATCTTGACAAGATTCCAAAATACTATCAACACAAAACACATGTAAAAAACACAAAAGATAATGCGAGGCAGAAAACCCCAAAATAGAAACAACAGGAAAACAATATAATTGTGTCAAATTCTTGCCTACCTTCGGGTATTTATTCCCGGCTCAAGTTTCCCTCCATCCCCATGCACTCAGAACATCCTCATCACCCTTAGCTACCAAATACCGTATCCCCTAGCCCCATCACATCAACACCCCCTTCCCTCCCTGGTAGCAATGGCTAGCTACCACACGATGGAGCTCAACAACGTCCACCAGTTGCTTCCATTAGAAATACTTCAGGACATTTGCGTTACTAAAGCTGATGAGCTGCACGACCTAGCCATCATCTGGGAGCTCGCCTCTCGTCTCATCAGAGTCCTCAACAACACCACGAAAATATATCAATGCCATATGCCCAATGCCATGGCAACCAACTCCTACCAACATCCCCACCCCTCGAGCCACATGACTATCGGTTGGACAGCTGGGGTCGTATCGCCAACAGCAATGCCAACGCGCAGACAGTGGAAGCGTGGCCTTTTTTGAGCAATGGCGGAATGCTGGACTGTTGTGGCTGGAGGTTCGGCGGAGATTGCGCAGGTAGTACTAATGCTCAACGAGAGGGCGAGGTATGACTCCTCGCCTCCCTAGAGCTATGGTGGAGAACTAGTGCAGAGCACCGAGAGGAAGAGAGAGGGATAGATTAGGAGATCAATCTGTTGTTTGCCTTTATTCAATCTATTGGCCTCCTTATATAGAGTGTTGGCTTACAATTGCTAACTAAAATCCAAACAAACTCAATCCAATGGCTAAGAATCAAGCTAGCTAACTATCTAGCAAGCGAAACAGAGCCTGCCAGAACACGGAGGTGAACACCGGGTCCCGATCAGAGACGATGGAGACCGGCACGCCGTGCAGACGCACAATCTCCGCGAAGAACACCCTGGCGACAGATTCAACGGTGTACGGGTGCACCAATGGAGAAGCGATCCATGACCGTGAGGATAACGAACTTGCCATCCACTTGTGGTAGCCCTTTGATGAAGTCAAGCGCGACGTCCGCCCACACCACCGTCGGTATTGGCAAAGGAGGAAGAAGACCCGCCGGATGAAGGTGTTCAGTCTCGTAGCGCTGGCACGTCGCGCACGCCCGTGCAAAGTCCTACACCATCGTCCGCGCGTTCGGAGTATGGAAGTCGCGGCAAAACCGGTGTAGAGTCTTCTGGACTCCCTAATTGTTGTCGTTGTGGACCGCCGCGAGCGCCAATTGGAGCAACGGCGATTTCGGCGACATACATGTGGCGCTGGAATGTGACGAGCCCGTTCGTCATGGCACAAGGTTCGCCAAGGGAGCCCGCCTCAATCTAGTCACGCAGTGCCGTCAGGGTCAGGTCCCCTGCCGCCGCCATCTGGAAGGCGCCGAGCATGTTGAAACTGAGGCCCGACAGTGCATGAGATGAGCTCAGGTCTGCATCATGGTGCGACAACGCATCCACGACAACGTTCAACCGGCCCGGTTTGTATTCCACTGCAAAATCGAAGCCCAACAGTTTGCTTACCCAGTGGTGCTAAGGGATGGTGGTGAGGCACTGGTCGAGTAAGAATTTCAAACTGTAGTGATCCGTCTTCACCACAAATTGTCGTCCCTAGAGGTAAGGGCGCTAATGGTGCACAACCTACACAAGGCCGATAAGTTCGCACTCGTACACTGCCAGCGCTTGGTGACAGGGTGCGATCGGTCGACTGAAGAATGCTATGGGCCCTGAGCCTTGGTGGACTATTGCGTCGAATCCCGTTCCGGAGGTGTCGCACTTGATGGTGAACAACAGCTCGAAGTTGGGAAGGCATAGGATTGGCGCCGTGGTGAGCTCACTCTTCAGTGCCCAGAACGCCGCATCCGCCTCCGCGCTCCAAGCGAAGCTCTCCTTCCGCAGCAATTTCGTCAATGGCGCCACGACTGTACCGAAGCTGTGAATGAACTTCCAGTAGTAAGCCGCCAAGCCAAGGAAGCCACACAATGCTCGGGCGAACCGCAGTGTGGGCCAGTCCACCACCGCCTTGACCTTGGTAGTGTCCATGGCGACGCCGGCCGCCGAGACCACGTGTCCGAGGTATGCCACAGTCGCCTCCCCGATGAGCATTTAGACCGCTTGATGAAGAGCTAGTGGGCACGCAGGACCTCGAGGATGGCGCGCAGGTGCTGAAGGTGGGCCACCCATGACAAGCTGCAGATGAGGATGTCGTTAAAGAAGACAAGGACGAAGTGGTAGAGGAACGGGCGCAGGATATCGTTCATCAGCGCTTGGAAGGTTGCCGGCACATTGGTCAATCCGAATGGCATGACCAAGAACTCGTACAAATCATCATGGGTGCGAAACACGGTCTTCGCCACATCATCTAGATGCATGCGCACCTGATGGTACTCGAACCTCAGGTCAAGCTTGGTGAAAAGGGTGGCGCCGTGGAGCTCGTCCAGCAGTTCATCGACGATTGGAATGGGGAATTTGTCTTTGACGGTATGGTCGTTGAGAGCGTGATAGTCCACGCAAAAGCACCATGTGTCGTCAGCCTTCTTCACCAACAGGACCAACGAGGAGAATGGCGACGAGCTGCGACAAATGAGAACATGTTATTCCATTGCGGGGCACTGGCACTCCAGCTCATCCTTATGCTGCGTGGGGTACCGGTACGGCCACATAGCAATCGGTGCCGTTCCCGGAAACAGATGGATTCGGTGATCCCGGGAAGCGGCGGTGACAACCTACGCGGCTCGATGAACACGTCAAAGAACTCAGCGAGAAGGAGGGCGAGCAGGTTCCGACCGACACATACCTGCAGCTACGGACTCGCTAGCATCGCCACACCATGCCAAGTGACGCGGTGGTCCTGATACCAAAAGGATATCGTCAACCTGCTAAAATCCCATAGGATTGGTCCAAGGGTTGCCAGCCACTGTGCCAAGGACGACGTCGTAGCCACCTAGCGGAAGGACGAAGAAGTCCGTCGTGAATTGTTCCTTGGTGATGGAGAAGGTGGCACGCTGGAAGACACCGACACATGGCACGCATTCGCCATTGGCGACCATGACGTGGAGATTGTTGCGGAGCTAGAACGTGTCCTCGAGGCAGAGCTGGACTTGCATGGTCTCGCTGGTCTTGACGCTAGCTAAGGCGTGTAGGGATATGTGCGGCTCTTCTACAGCATCCTCCTAGCCGATGTCGTCGTCCCCCCTCCCCCCCCCCCCCACTCCGGTCATCCAGCTTGAGGAGAAACATGCACTTGCACTGTTGGTTGTGATCGCACGCGTATTTCTCGTCGCAGTTGAAACAGAGACCTTGGCGGCGGCGCTCCTCCATCTTCGACGAGAGACGACAGATCGTGCGGCCCCCCACCGTCACAGTGTGTGGTGCCACAACCCTTGCGCCCGAGGATTGGGGCGCATCCCCCTTGGCCTGGGTGGATATGGAGAATGCGGCTAGTGGCGTCGGCAACAGCCTATCGTGACGCGGCCCGTGCACCACCTGCAGCACCGCTTGTTCGCGGCGTTCAAAGGCTCTTCTGAGGCTCATCGCCATCTCCAAAGACTAGGGGTTTTGCATCTGCATGTCGAGGCTCATCGGCTCCTGCAGGCCGACAGTGAAGAGCTGCACCTGTTGGGCCTCGTTTAGGACATCGATCCGTTTTGGCGACATGCCATCAACTCTTCGAGCTGATTGGAGCGCAAGGGCGACCCGTAGCGTAGGTGCAGCAACTCGGCAAAACAGCGCCAGGACAAAGTGCCCTCCCGCTCAATCTGCATATACCAAAGATGCGCCGCATCGTGGAGATTGAACGACGCCATCCAGACCTTTTCCTCCACAGTTCGCTGGGCGTAGAAGAACGACTCACACTGATTGATGAACGGAAGTAGGTCACCCTTGTCGTATTTGGGAAAGTCCATCTTATGGAATCACGGCAGCCATTCGTCGTGGCGACCATCGGCAAAGGAGCAGGTGGCATCGCATTGTGGTGCGCGTGTGCTGTCAGCCCAGTGCGGAACAATTGTCCAATGCTGGCGCTCGAGGAGGGCGATGGCGACGTTGTGCACAGTTTGTTGCTGGGAGATGTCGCTCAGTGTGCCTTCCATGGAGTCGAGTTTGGCCAGCTTGGCGACGATGGTGTCCAGGGTGGCATTGAGCGCGACGGTCGAATCATTGTTCTCCGCCATGACAAAAGTGTCGGTGGTAGTGGCAGGAACACCTGATCCTGATACCAAGGTGTTATGGCTAGAGGTTCAGTAGAGATTGCGCAGGTAGTACTGATGCTCGAGAGGAGAGCGAGCTATGACTGCTTGCCTTCTCGGAGCTATGGTGGAGAACTGGTGTAGAGCACCGAGAGGAAGAGAGAGGGATAGATTAGGAGATCAATCTGTTGCTTGCCTTTATTCAATCTATCGACCTCCTTATATAGAGTGTCGGCTTACAATTGCTAACTGAAATCCAAACAAACTCAATCCAATGGCTAACAACCGAGCTAACCAACTTTGATAACTATCTGGCAAGCAGTGTGATCTTGAACTGGCGCCTACCCTTGCACCGGGATGGGATGCTTGTGGCTCCTGCTATATGCACGGTCCCACATAACATGGACCAAGCCATTAATCTGCCAAGGTTTACTCCAACAAAGCAGCGACTAGTTGATACTGTTGTGCTGTCAGAAAAGTAGACCAGCGGAGGCACCAGGGTTTTCCTGCCGCGCACAGAGTACCCCATGACTAGATGGCCTAAACCTCCAAGGACCGGTAGTGCAGACATGAAGTCGCGTTGCAGTAAGAAGCAATGCCAACAAAAGCAACGCCAGCAACTACATATCTATGTCCATGCAGTGGCCACCACACATGAGCAGCAGGCACGCAAGACTAATGGAGCAAATGTTGCATCTCATGATTGCCCCGATGAGCTTGGCCTCCCACAGGACACATGTCCATAAACTTCACCAATGCAGGCATGACCCAATGATTAGACACACTTGTAACAAGTAGCTGCAGCAATAAAATTATGGCATAATCACCATCAATGTTGTTGTCTAGTCAGTTAGGGGAATAAGATCAAGGTCCTCACTCCTGAGTCCTCACTAAGTTGTACTATGTGCTACTCCTGAATCCTTGCGTATGTAAATGAATGTCATTTTGGATACAAGCATGGTAAGAAGTTCACTCCTGACATCTATTACATTATTTGACAAAAGCCACAAAATACAGTACAATGAAAATTCATTTTTATGATGAATCTGTAGTATTACTTTTACTTGACCAATCTAAATATATTCCTCGTATTAGTAGTTGAAGTTTAAAAACTTTGCCTGCACGCTATACAATTTTATGTACATTTGTATGAGGAAGAATATGTCCCATGGGTATTTAGCGAGGGGAAATGATTTTCTTAAGTTCGAAATAAAGCAATATTATTTGCTTTCTCAACTCACTGCAACATTTCGTGCGACATATACATGAAGCGCAATTGAAGACATGATTGAGAGCCAAAGCATCGTTGCATAAACATGCATCTAATATACACTACACTACACTACACTATAGGGACATGTAAAGTGGTACTGCTTTTCTCACCAAGTAGAGTGGTTGCCTTAAATTAACTTTGCCTCCAATATGAAAGATGTGGAGTTTTGATGTTCATGTCTTTGCCCTAGCTAAAGTACCTACGATATACAATATGCAGCAGGTGCTATTAAGATTTAAGAATCTAAGTGCAAGAGGAGATTCTACGTCTATACAATTAAGTAAAATCACAAAAAAGGGATGCAAAAAAATGTTAATGAGCTAAAAGACATACCAATTAGGCAATTACCCTGAGTGCTACTATATTAACAGGTTAATGAGCCTAAAGTTCACCAGCTAACCACGTGATTATCAGAAGCACACTATGCACAGGCCACAAGAACGAGCATAAACAACTTCAGAACCTGCAGAGATTATGCCCTCCGACTGAAACCACGAAATGCCTATCTAGAATGCACAATGCACATGGATCCGTCCACCCAACAGCTTCTGGGTTTCACACAGACACGCACCATCCAAGAAACGCTAATTCGTCACCCCAAAACAAAATTCAGGAAATGGTAACTAGAATTTGAAGGGCCACTGAGCTTCTCGATTCTTGATTTGATCCTAGCAAGCATCTCTCGTTCTAACTAACCACCAAGAGAGGTAGGTCACACACTAGTAATATACCTTGGAGGGGTCGTCGATCTTCTGGAAGTTCTTGACGACCTTGATGACGCGGTCGGTGACCTCGCTCTTGTCCAGGAACGACCCCTTGGCCTCCTCCGACGACATCCATCGCCGCCCCCACAGGGCCCCCTGCAGCGCCGCCGCCGGCCTGACGGACGCCGCTGCTGGTGCAGCCGCCAAGCGGAGGTGCCTCAGAAGCAGGCTCCTAGCCGCCGCGGCCGCCATTCGGGGAAGATGAGCGGGCACTTAAACCTCGGGGAGGGAATCGGAGGCGCTGCGCGGTGCGGCGGCGGCGAGAGGAGGAGATGGTTGCTGCTGCGGCTAGAAGAGGTGGGGGAGAGGAGAGGTGGGTTTAGGCCCTTTAGGCCGTACGCGTGGATGGGTCTATTTGCTCTTGGCCCAAGTTGTGATGGCCAGTCCGTCTCAGTGTTTTCGTTTTTTTTTTTCTTCTTGCATTTATTCTGAAACTTTACCTTTGTCAGCAGTTCAGCATAGCATAATACTTCACCAGCTTGTTTGAAATTAAAAAAAAAATGACACAATGATATTAGTAACTTTTTTACAGCTTGAGCATGAAACTTTATTTGCATGGGCGGAGCTAAGGGTAGTTTAGATAGGCACAAGATTACCCTGTGATTTTGGTCTTTTTTAAGTACTAACTAGCAGCCCACGGCCAGTAACAGAACACAGAAGCCATAACACACAGCAGCCAAGGTCCTAATCAGCCGATCCCCAATACGGCAGTTCCCCATCCCACCATCCCCTCTTTGTCTAACCCTAAATTCCCTATCCACAATGGTAAATTCCCCAATTTCCATCTCTAGCGAGGCGGCACTGAATCAATCGCTCGTAGCTCACCAGTCACCACCTGAGATGCCACCAACCTACTCTCGTCAGTCCCCCAGAAAACCTCGCTCGAGGTGTGGCACCGACCGAATCCCCACCGAGGGAAGGGGCTGCCGAGGTGGAGCTATGTGGCTGTTGCCTGCCATTGTAGTGCCTGGAGGCTGGTGCTCAGTGACCACCGCCACATCCGCCTACATCCTCCGCTCTCGTCTCCTCGGTGACAGGGGCTGCAAGTGCCTAGAACCCAGGCAAGAGTTAACATCTATATCTATATCCCTATATAATACTAGTAGAGTACCCGTGCTAACGCTACGATTTCTAAACTTACCGACACATATTATATTCTGACTTAACGCAACTTGAATACTTAACGATTAGAGGAGCAATATGTAATGTGTGTACAAGAAAAATAAGATATGCATTAAAATTATTTAAAATAACCTCATCCCATCAGCAAGTATCCAGCAATATTTAACCAATGATTGAACATTCCGATTAACCCAGTCTTCTTGCGACATCTTCCTCTAATGCACATTAACTTAAACACAAACTAAGAGGTTTCTATACTCCGTACTTGGCTCACGTCCATGCAACCATAAAACCATCATATTCAAGTAGTACTATCTGAGAAACCAATGCAAGGGGTATGGGTCAGGACATAAAACCTCTGCTTTGACTTACCTCCCTGACTGTGGGGCAACCCTATTATAATTAGTTTGCTACCATATCAATTTCATCAAAGCCCTTTTATGATTAGTTTGCTTCTCTTGGCCACGTTGTTAAACACAAGTAGACATGCAGGAAAGCAGAGATGAATCCAAAAACTATGTGATGCTTTCGTGTGTAGTTACATTCATGATACATCATCAAATATGGCTCAAAAATATAAAATGAAATCTGGAATCCTGGAAATATACAAGCTCTATGAACATAACAGAGTATGTTATAGACCTCCATGAGCAGCTACTATATATTTGCATACTCATGAGCAAGGATGAACAAAGCTGGTACAAAATCACAAACCAATTACCTCATTATCGATGTAAAGAATAAAGGATCCCCTATTAGGAGGGCCCACATCGGCAAATACCATATGACAATAGATATTTTCAAGACCGTGGACCACCACGCGATCAGGTGGGGCTAACGCGACCAGTCCCGTGATCGCAGAAGGAAACCCCACGACCAGCCCTCGCTGGTCGCGAAGTAGGTACTCACCTAACCAGTCTAATCTTATTTAATGTCATCAACTCCAATATTTCTTCCCCAGGAACCTCCTCCTGACAAGGCATTTTTACATAGCAAAAGACCCCGATCTTTCGGACACGCCTTGTTGAGGTCGGTGAAGTCGACGTACATCCTCCACTTACCATTGTATTTTTGGACCATGATTGGATTAACCAGCCACTCTGGGTATTGTATTTGTCGGATGACGCCTACTTCCAGGAGCTTGTCGATCTCCTTACGAAGTGCTTCCTTTCAGTCGGCTGCGAACCAATGCGCTTTTTGTTTGACTGGTCACGTGTTAGGTTGCATTGACAACTTGTGCTCGATCACGTCCCTGGGGACTCTGGGCATATCAGATGAACTCCACGAAAAGACGTCCGCATTCACCTGGAGAGAAGTGATGAGCAGGAGTTTCTATTTGGGATCCAGGCTGGCCCCTATCTGGACCGTCCTAGTCAAGTCAGAGTCGTCAAGGCCTACTACCTTGAGCCACTCATCCTGGCTGGTGGCGACGTGAACCTTCACTAGGTGACCACTAGGTGTAGCGTTCTTCGGCTGTGACTCGAGAGTTAGCTCGACCATATTGAGGCTCCTCTTGTCGCAGTGGAGGGCCATCTTTGTGTTGCCAAAGATGGTAATAACCCCGGTTGGACCAGGGATCTTGATCGCCTGATACATGTAGTAGGCGACAACCATGAACTGGGCCATCGTTGGTCGCCCCAGGATCACGTTATAGGCGGTTCCGAGGTCCGCCACATCAAACAGGACCTTTTTGGTCCTGAAGTTACTCAGCGAGCCGAAGGTGATTGGTAGCTTGACCTGCCCTAAGGGCTTTGCTGAAGAGGCCGAATTAATCTCAAATAAGGGGGGAGACAGTTTCAACGCGCTCCTCGGGATTTACAGGGTGTCCAGCGTATCGACGAAGAGGAGGTTGATGGAGCTCTCTTCATCGATCAGCACGTGACTTAGTCGGATGTTCTGAACGGTAGGTTCGACCGCAATAGGGTAGCAACTAGGTCGTTTGACACTCGTGGGGTGGTCAGCCTGACTCAAGGTAAGGGCACCTTTGACCACTTCAGATGCGGGATTGAGCCCCGACGTGGTCGCCCACATCTCCCGAACCGCCGACTTGTATTTCCTGTTCGAGGAATATATCGTGGTACTCCCGAAGATGTGGTGGACCATGTGATCGGCCTACTGGTACCCCAGGGCTAAGTGATCGGGGTTGGTCCCATCCTCATCATCATCGTCGTGCTTGAATTTACACTCTCCAAGCTCCTTGTCGATGATGCCCCGTATGACCTTACACTCGGTCAGGTCGTGGGCATCTATGCGGTGGATTGGGCAGTAGCCACGACCCTTCTTTCCCTACTTGCCAGTCTTCTTGACTACCATGACGTCAGATGATCCTTACTTGCGTTTGTTCTTCGTTTTCTCCTTTCGGTCGACCCCTTTGGAGGACACGAGCTGGTTGGAGGTCAGTCATGATCTGGCATCAATCTGACGCTGTCGGGTCTCGATGGCCTGTGCGTACTTGTTTGCAAGCTCAAAGAGATCAGTAGTACTTCAAATTTCCTTGGTGGCTAGCTTCTTGACCATTTTTTGGTCTTTAGCCCCTCTCTTAAATGCTATGACTATAGATTCACCAGTGATCCTTAGAATAGTGTTTTGGTGCTCGGTGAAGCACTAGATGAAGTCTCGCAATGACTTACCTTGTCGCTGCCTGACTTGGTATAGGTCGTCTTTGACCTTGATTAGGCATAGGTACCTTAGAAGTTGGTGACAAACTTGTCGCATAAATTCTCCCAGGAGAGAACCGACTCGCGGGGGAGGTTCATAAGCTAGGATCGAGCTGAATCGGTCAAGGCGGTCGGAATGTATTTGGCCATGACTTTACCATGCCCTCTCGCGGCCTACACCATACTGGTGTAGATCTGAGTTGGTTGAGCCATCGTACTTTTCGATTAGGACCGGTTAAAACTTGTCTGGCTAGTGCACCTCTTGCAGTCGGACTAATAGGGTGTTGCACCCCATTCTGTAACGGGGAGTCACCCACTGATGTGCAACAACACGTGCTCGAAGAGAGAGACAATGGTCACGCAGTCCTAGGGAGGGGATGGAGGAATCTAATGCCTCCCTATGTGAGGGAGGCTAGTGGTAGGGTTGCTTGCCCTTTTCCTGATCTCGCCGGGCACGGTCCTCTTGCTCTCGGGTGGCCATGTACCTTTGGATCACGCTGTGGTGGTCACATTGGTGCAAAGAGTCACGCAGGTTAGAGGGTTAGCTGTCCCAACGCAGCGGAGGTCTCTGAGCACTCCCTGTATCGAGGGAGGATGAGATATTTCCTGCTGTAGGGTCTGCCGCGATTCTTGACGATTGTGACCTTCACTAGTCCTAGCGACGGACATGGTGTTTGCCGTTGTAATTTGACATTGGAGGGTATTAACCTAGAGGGCGAGGTCACGCAACCATGGCGCTACTGACGAACCCTCTGGTACTGCTACTGGTGGGTGGGTGAGAAGCATTCGCATGGTCTGTAGATTCTGTGCAGGCATCATGGCCTCATAGTCGAGCTGCCGAGCGCTAAATGGTGACATATCGCGAGGAGGGGAGCCCCCGATATTTGTGCAGCGTGACGGCCTTAGTGACGCTGCCGCCAAGGACCGTGTCCTCTGCGGTGGGTCCTCTAGGCGACGCTATGGTGGTTGGGGCTATGCTAGACCATACCTGTGTCCAGTGCCAGTCTGGTTCCCCTCTGGATGCGTGGCCTGGGGATCATCGCCGCCACCCGGAATACTGGAGCCTCCGCTGTCCCCCGTTGCATGAACTGTCATACAAACTTCCCGTTGAGCATCAGAGCCTCTAGACTTCGATTCAGTGTCTCATACCTGGAGCACATCGGGCTCATCTGGGTCGTATCCTATGACGAATACCTCACAGTGACCGGGGTCCTCAGAATGGGACTTAGCGGTTACCGTGGATCCGGCCATGAGTAGCACAATCTAATCTCCAACACTTATCAAAATACAGAAACTCACTCCTATCTTGCGCACCAACTGTTGAGGGTTAGTCATGACAATGATTTTCGGGGGTGTACCAGTTGATGGACACGTGGACAATGTTTATAGTGTACGTGTGTTTGTGATGAACTTAAGAACACAGGATTATCAAAGTTCAGACCTCCTGAAGGATAACAGCCCTACGTCATATATATATATTTTATTAATATTTGTAAACTGGTTACAAATGAGTCCTGATTTGCTAAACTCGTTCTCCTCTTTATATATAAGAGAAGAAAAACTTACAAGTAAGTCTTTTTTTCGTTGATCCATGTCTAGCTAGATGTACTTTTCTCAAACCATCATCGCGTGATGCGTGCGCGCCACACCTTGCATTGGTGGTACTGCGGGACCCGTACCATCTTCTTAGACGCCTCCACTCTTACTTTACCTCAGTAGCCCTACCTACCTTCTTACCATTGGCAACAAACCCATCTACCAAACAGTTCCATCTCAATCTTCTATAAATCTATCTATAAACTCATCTCTAAATCGTTCTGCAGGCCCCTCTAGTACAGGCCCTGACAAAACCGCGAACGAGTTGCTTGCCCCTCGCCGGGCCGTGGCGATACACTTGTCGCTTCGGGCCGGTCTCCATGTGTGAGCCGCCGCCGCTTGCTAACTTTGCCACGCCTGGCACCTCTGTTTTTTAAAGTTAACTACGGCCTTTATACAGATTACAGGGCTGTTGCACGCTTAGAAGATATCAAAATTAAAAAGCTTGAGCTTATCCTGTTGAGGGTTCGTTCTTCAGAGCACGTTCTCCAAACGCAAGGCTGATTTGCAATTCCGTTTACCTGTAATTAAGCTGTACCGGCAGTGGCAGAATACAGTTATTTCCATCTCGAGGCATGTTCAGATTGAGGAATTTGGAGCCCCATCTTGCCAAAAAGAATTAGAACCTTTGTTCCAGACCTCCAGTTCTCTTGGGAGAGGACAAAGTCAAAGTCAAAGTCAAAATCAAAACCAATTTCAAAGTGAAACACAGCAGGAGAGTATTGTGAATTGTGATGCTAGACAGACACATGGAGCAGCACGGTGCCCGATGGGCGATGGGCACCCACCAATCCTGATGAAGATGTCAATCCAAATGGTACGGACAGCGTCGACGGCCCGACTATGGGGTCCTTGTGGTGCAGACGTAGGGTAAGTGTAATGCTATTTGTGTATGTTTATGTTGATTGCTTTATTGTATTGTCTAATTTAGTTAGGTTGCACAACCGAGTTAGTCCAGTGTGCAGACACACTACGTGTACCCGGACTTCGTTCGCCAGTTCGATAAGCTGACAGTGGACTGTGTGCGCTGGTGGCCATACACGCAGGCCGAGGTACTTCGACGCGCTCCGTTTGGACTTTCGGTGCTCTGCCTATGTAATCGGGAATACTAGCTCATGACTCGTGCCCTCATCTTCGACATCTGCGTCGAGGAGTACTCACCGCATCACGTAATGCGGCAGTTTGGGAAGTTCCAGTCGTGGCCGCTACTGTTGACTAGGTCGGTGCCGATCAACATACACTGATACATAACATTGTAATTACATTTTCATATAACCCACGTGTACACCTTGTATTCACTGACTTATGTTTCTCCAAGTTGACGCAGATGGGGGCTCATTCCACTAGTGTGTTTGCGTCGCATATGCAAAAATGGGTTGAAGAATGGGACGCAGCTATCGAGCACATCGTGGACGAGGAGCGGCCACACTCGGAGGAGGCGTACGCAGAGTACCTCTCATGGTTCGTACGTCGGACGCGAGTCCGGGTGATGTACACACCAGCCGAGTTTCCACTGCATGTGGTGGACATGCGCGACACGTACCCTAAACATAGGGACTGGGCTCGTGCGCTTGAGGTACAAATAACCCTACGCGATTCATCATTTGCCTCAATTGTTAGCTTAAAATTGTGAAGTGAGATGAAGTTTATCCTTGCAGAGGGACATACTACGCCAGATTGATGCCGAGGAGGGAAGCTTACCAACATCGCGACTACGAGCGACATCAGGAGGAACTACAGATGAAGCGGCAGGAGGAGGAGCGCATCAGGAACACCGCGAAGGAGCACGCCGCGGCTCAAGCACGTGAAGTAAAGAGGGAAAGGAAGCGGAAGAGGGCCCGTCGCGCTAAGACAGGGGGAGGAGGTGTCGGAGGGTTAACTCCTGTCGCAGGGATCCTGAGGGACCCTTTTTTAGAGATTCGGCGGGGGGATGATCCTGAATAAGTTTGCTGGAGAAATAAATGGATATGAATGCGATGGCTGGTGGGGTGAAATGATCTAATGCAGAAAAGAGTAAATACACTGGGGGATTAGACAGGTTCGAGCCGCATAGAGGCGTAACACCTTACTCCTGTATGGATGGTATAAATGCCCTGAGAATATCACCCAGGAATGTGCTAGTTACAAGAATGTCTGTTGTCTTTGGGTGCCCTTGGACTTCTCGATCTTCTCTACCTCCTTAACTTCTTGGACCGTGCAGCGCTTGCCGAGTTTTCCAGCTTTCTTTCTAGCTTCCTCTTTTTCTTGGCCTTGCCAGACCTTTCAAACTTTTTGAATTCCCTTTGTCCGTGCTGCTGGCCGCTTTAAATACCCGCCGGCAGTAGCATACCCCGGATGGGGGGGCACGAGTTCCAAGGTACTATAAATGGAAAGGGGCGTCATCATAGCCTCTGAACGAAGTGACAGGGGTTGAAAACGCGCCCCACGCCCGGTCACCAGGCGTCATGATGGCGCTAGTAACTGGCGCCGTGGATAGGGCCCACCGGGCAGCCGCAGTGCGGCCCGACGTGCTCGCTCTGTCTTGTTCGTCTACCACAGCAACGCGGCAGACGGAACGCCTCGGGCCTCGCGATGCTATCCCGTGACGCGCCGGATAGCGTGGGATGGGATCCGTGCATTTAATGTCCCCACGCCCTTCTGCCAGAATATGGCAGGAACTGACATCGAGCGTGGCGGGAGCAGTTGGAGGTGACAGGTCACGCACGCCCTTTCACTGGCTGACACCTCATCTCTGGACCCCTATGGGGGCCACTGTCAGGGGGCTTCCTAGGTCGTCGGGGAACCGAGTGCTCGGGGGGTCACTGTTCACCTCCCCAAGCACTCTCTCCCGAGAACGCCCTTTCTTGGTCCTCGGGAAACCGAGTGCTCGGGGGCCACTGTCACGACCCGAGCACTCTCTCCCGGTCTTGACTGTACGGATCCTCAGGGAACCGAGTGCTCGGGGGCCGCTGCTCGCAGCTCCGAGCACTCTCTCCCGGAACTTCCTTCGTTGAATCCTCGGGGCACTCGGGTGCCCGGGGGGCTACTGCTGGCAGCCCCGGGCACACCACTCCCGGTACTCAGTTCCACTGGTCACCGGGGGACTTGAGCGCTCGGGGGTCGCTGTTCACCTCCCCGAGCACTTTCTTCCTGGTCACTTAGTCTTCGTAGATCATCGGGGAACCCGGTTACTCGGGGACCACTGGTTGTGGCCCCGAGCGCCCTCTCCCAGGACTTAGTCTTCTTTACCCCGCGAAGGTGACCCTGCGGGATGGCGTCACGTGGCGGATTGCTGGCATGACCTCAGGATTCGGGGATCCCCGGTTCCTGATTCACCGACAGGAGGCGGTGCCTAAGAAAGGATAAATATCCTAGGTGTACTCAATATAGAGCATCTATTGTACCTTAGTCTTTTTCCATTCCCTAAGGCATATTAGGTTTAATAGCGGCAGGTTAGTCTTTAGGCATACCGTACATGACAATATTTATTGTCATCTCTTTATAATTATGGTCCATTCACGCAGCGATGGAAAAAACCCAATGTTCTTTGTAATATTTATCCGCGTATGTAAATTTTGTACCGAGTTATATTATATTTGTTCTTCATAACTACTATGACAAATTAGATTTTGTATTCTCACTACGTCACTTCGTAAAAAAAAAAATTCCACACACTTTTACACCAACTAAACAAAAAAATTTGAGAAAATTAGTGTAGAATATTTTTCAATTTATCGAATACAAATTCTATTAAAAAACTAATTATACGAAGGTATTACCTGTTGAATGTGTGAGAGGAAGATCTCGCTTGTTCAGCGGGCGAGAAGTTCTGACGACGTTTGGGTAAACTTTATTATTTTTAAACGGATATGTAATAAGAATTTGGAAAAAATATATAAAAAAATTCAAAGGAAGGCTCGCTGACTCCTCTATAGGAGTTCTCTCCCAGCCCACTGGCAAGCAGAAGCACTCGCTTTCGCTGCCCACCGCAGATATTTCCTTTCGCCGTCGCCAAGGCCCCTGTGCTGCGCTCCCCGGCGCCGGCCGATCCATCCATCGAGGAACCGCAAGGTGAGCGCTAAGAACGAGCGATCCTTCCGCCTGCTCGGATCTGTAGCCTTGCAGCGTGTTTGTGCCTAGATCCATCTGTCACCATCCTTGCGGTTCTAGATCTGCGGTTTCCATTTCCCCGGAGGTCGAATCCTTCTATCCGAAAGGCTCGCGGGGTTTTCTTCTTCTTCTTTTGTTTTCTCGTGCCGAGGATTTGAGGATTTTTGTGGCGCGATCCATTCGCTTGCTTGCTCGCTTGATGCGGTTCCGCGATCTCTGTGATCTGATCCGATCTGGTCTGCTGTGATCAGGAACGGGAGAGACGAAGCAGAAGCATGAGCGCCATGGCGATGTCGTCGTCGCTGAACCCGAACGCGCCGCTCTTCATCCCGGCGGCGTTCCTGCAGGTGGAGGACTTCTCGCCGCAGTGGTGGGAACTCGTCACCACCACCGCCTGGTTCCGCGACCACTGGTCCCGCCAGCACAGCGACCTCGACGACATGGCAGAGGAGCTCGACGCTGCCGACCTCCTGCCCGACGCCTTGGACGACGACGACGACCTCTTCTACGACGACGAGCCCGAGCACACCCCCGCCGTCGAGGCCGGGCAGCAGTCACCCGCCGACGCTATCAAGACTGGTACGGATCTGCATCGGCGATTGCAATTTGCCTTTGATTTTGAAAGATGGATTGCAGTGAGCTCATCTGCATATGCGCGTGTGTTTCTGTGCAGATGCGGTGGTCAAGGCGCCGAACCTGACTCCCCCAAAGGACGGCGCCGGGCCGCGGGTATTCCGGGAGAAGCCCAAGCACTCCGAGACGCCGACTAAGTACGCCGGCAGCCCGAAGAGCGGCGCCCCCGCGTGATTCAGCAGCCTCGCTAGGTTCGTTCGTCCTGGTGGGGAATTGAGCGAGGCTGCTGCGCCTCTTGCAGTCCTGCTCCTGGCTGCTGCCGTTCTGGTCTGGTCTTTCAAGTCTAGTACAAGTAGTAGTAGTAGAAGTGTCCTTTTGTATAGCAATCAAGTAAAAAATAACCAAAAACAAAATGCAACTGTTGTTTGCTGTTGCTCTCTAAGTTTTGTTCAGTTCAGAGTCTCTAGAGAAAAACCCCAAAAAAACGAAAGAGGGTGAAGGTGAAGTCCCAGTGTAGAAACAAGAATGCACTCATGTAAATGTTTGATGTGCAATGACAGAGTCTAATGTTTCAAATAGCCCTTTTGCTGTTCTCTTGACTGTTTCTACTTGTTGCATGCCAGTTAGCCACTCTTCTCTGGTAAATTGATTGGTCACTCCTATCACTCTTCAGTATGTTGGATGATGACCTCATCCACTTGAATTTGTCTAGTACGAGTAACTGATCAGGGAGAGCCCTTGCCCTGAAAGATGGTGATCAAGGCGTCGAGCATACACTCTTCAGTCTTCCAGTATCAAGCATACACTAGGTTTTTCAGTGTCTTCGTTTCAAAGCTTCTTGGAATCAGCTGCTTTGGGTTTTGACTGATCCATGGTTTGCCATGACTCATGAAGCAAGATCGTGTAAACAAAAGGCAAACTATATTCTACACAACTCATGTAGTCATGTGTTCTGACCATGGCAGCCATTGAAGATGACAGCATTGTCATGTTGTGTGCCAGCGGGCCAGGTCAAATGGAGGGAAGGTTTACCAATACATGTATTTTCTTTACACCTGCTACAGGTCTGCATCAGTTCAGCATTCAACACTCTGATAAACTTCCAAAGTAACAAGAGCTCAGCTAACAGCTGCCTTGCAGCTTCTTTCAGCCGGGTACATTTTGCTTCCAGGGATGACTCATGGAAAGGACATGGCAAATGAATGCAACATGCATCTTATCATATCAAGCTGAGAACTGCTGGGTGGTGCTTGCAAGCCATGAAGGGTGAACCACCCCTGGTCCGCACTGCAGACCTGTAAGGTGTTTTGTTTTGCTTTGAAGAAAACGGGGCACATGGACATGATGCTTCATCCAATCTGATGTAATCATATGTAGTAATGTGCACCAGTAATTTTGCATGAGGAATTTTTGAACAGGCAAGATGATATTTGTCCCGTACGAAACATCACATTTCGTTGTCATAGTATCTTATACGATGATTGTGGGTTTGCAGAGCCCTGAAGAGGCTCGGAAAACCATGGAAAATTTTCATACTGGTTATATAATACTGATCATGTTTTCAGAAAAAAAAACTCTTGCACAAAAAAAAATCTACCAAGAAAACATAGAAAATGAGTATAAATTCCACGGTTATTCCTCGTGGCACATTAGTCCTCACGAGTCTGTGGTAGGCTAACGCCCCACATACCATTGTATTTCTCATCTCATTCGTTGAAGTCCATTCACCCTCTTGTTAGAGGAGGGGGTTGTTCGAGGAATTATGAGGATTTGACCATGCTAATTTGGATAAAAGATCTGCCATCTAAACAAGAGATCATGTGGCTTTGTTAGTTGTTACCCCCCTTTACTTTATATATAGTCCGCCAAGGAACAAGTAACCACTAAATTTGGTATTTTTATTGCCTCCAAAATTTTTTACCACGGTCTCAAACTGTTGGAAAAATAACACTTTCATATTTAATTAATTTAATTTATGATAAATATGAACAAGAACAGATGCAAATAATTAATATTGACTAGGTTTCAACTAGCTCCGACGAGTCTCGACTACATTCGACTGTCACTCGAGTAGGGTTCAACTATCTCCGAATAGCCTCGACTATATACTTGAGCAGGATGTTGACTGGTCCCAAAGAGGCTCAACTAGATACTCGAGCAGGATTTCGACTAGGTATCTAATACATATTGCAATGTACGTATCTGATGGCGACGTGAGATGCAGAGACCTCCGTGATGTCGAAGTAGTAGACGATGACGAAGATGATAGAAGTAGTCAAAGTAGATCACGATGATGTAGAGGAAGTAAATAGTGAGCAGTCACGACGAGCACTTCCCAAAAACCTTATTCGTCCTCTCCCGATACAGGATCCCAAAAGCGACAGGTTCTGAAAACCTTTTCTCCCATTTATCGGTGCACACCAGCGCATCGGTACAGAGTAGACTATGTATGACAACACAACTGAGAAAAATTGGCAAAACCCTAATTGCGTATATGCTTTGGGGCCACTACTGACAGATATATATAGAAGGAGAATCGCGCGGTTGAGACGCGCAACGATCGGACTCGTAACCGACATAATTTCTATATACTTATCTATTTGCCCATGCAACAAAAGAATAAAACTGTAAAAAAAAAAGTCGCACCTACGCAAGCAATTGAACTCAATTTCGGTGGACCATTCACACAGGTGCCGCATGCCTGCGCCCTTCGCCCCGGGCCACAATCTGGTGAGGCGAGCGAGTGCATGCGTGTGTTCTCCTAGTACTCTCATCCGCACATGCTAAGTGAGGGAGAAGAGAATCTCTTTTAAGTTGGTCTCCATTCACCTCCACTAGCAAGGTGGGACTAAAAGATACATGCCCGCCTCCACATGGTTGGGCATTTGAGATTTATTTAGAATTACACAAATATAATGGGTCAAGCTTATATATTCTAACAATCCCCTATCAGATCTCAAAATCCTACATATATTTGCCTTTTTTCTTAATACTGTTTGATATACCAGTGTTTCGATGGAGAACTATTAGGGTTGAACATCCACCTAAAATATTAAGTTACACTCATTCACAACTTGGATAATGAACGAAGCCTTGAATTACAAGTTTTGTACAAACAAGTTTCACTTAAAGTCATAACTGGTACCTAGCTGCCAATAGGCTACCCCTCGGGTGGAGCATATAAGTCGTACTTCATTGTCTCTTTATGAGTTTATTAGGGATCACCCAAATCTCGTAGATTGTGACTAACAGTCAGGCTCATATTGTTGTGTTCTTTCAAGAATGTCCTGTAGGATAGCATCTTCGCTAATTAAAGCCAATAGAACACATTAAGGCAACAGATAGACATACCTTACAGATTCGAGAGTATTACATCTTCACTCGAGTGGGTTGTGTGGTACTCTCATTCAGTTAACCAATAGCTTGTTCTTCCGAGGTCCTAATTCACGGGATCTCCGATTACATAAGTTGGGTTATCACTACGGTATAACCCACATGGGTCTCATTCCCATTTCATTCGATGCATTATCTATCACATTCTGTGATAGTCCCTTTGTAAATTGATTTGCTAGGTTTTTAGTCATTTGGATATAATCCAACTCTATCACTCTGGAGTTCCTCAGTTTTCTAACAAATTTCAATCTTCTCTTTACATGTCTTGAGGATTTCATGGTGTTCTTAGAACTCTTCACTTTGGCAAGAACTGTTTGATTATCACAGTTCATAAGGATAGTTGATATCGGTTTTTCAATCACTGGTAAGTCCATCAAGAGTTCACATAGCCATTCTGTCTCAATAGTCTCTGTGTCTAACGCTGTGAGTTCTATTTCCATGGTTGACCTTGTCAATATGGTCTATTTTCGAGATCTCCATGAAACAGCAGCAACACCAAGAGTGAATACATATCCACTTGTGGCATTGATCTCATCAATATCGAATATTCAATTTGAATCACTATAACCCTCCAGTACTAATGGGTACCCAGTATAGTAAACTCCATAATTTATAGTATGTAGCAAGTGGCGCATGACTCGCTCAAGCGTATGCTAATGATCATCACCCGAGTTAGAAGTAAACTGGCTCAATTTGCTCACAACAAATGAGATATCAGGCCTTGTAGCACTAGCTAAGTACATGAGTGATCCGATTACCTGGGAGTATCTCAGTTGATCCCTAGCAATCCTTTTATTCTTACGAAGTATTAAGCTAGGATCATAAGGTGCTAGAGCGATCTTGCTATCCATGTAGCCAAAGCGGCTCGATCTTTTTCACATAATAGGATTACGAAAGTGTAATCTCATTCTCACCTCTAATCAACTTGATGTTTAAAATCACATCAGCATCTCCTAGATCTTTCATATCAAAATGCCAAGACAAAAATGACTTAACCTCATTAATCACATTAAGATTTATTCAAAAAATCAATACATCATCAACATACAAGCACATAATAACTCCCTCACCCTCACCATAGCGATAATACACACATCTATCAGCTTCACTAACTGCAAAGCCCGAAGATGTTAAAGTTCTATCGAACTTCTCATACCATTGCTTAGAAGCTTGTTTGAGACCATACAAAGATTTCAACAACTTACATACAAAGATTACAAACTCATTAGGTTGATCCATATAGATTTGTTCATCCAACTCTCCATTAAGGAAAGTTGTCTTAACGTCCATCTGATAAACGAGAAGACCATGTGAGGCAGCCAAGGAAAGTAATACTCTTATCGTGGTCAGTCCAGTCACATGTGAATAAGTATCAAAGAAATCTTCACCATTTTTTGGTATAATCCTTGGCCACAAGCTAATCATTATACTTTTTGATAGTACCATCAGGCCTAAGCTTCTTTTTAAACACCCATTTGCAACCCACAGGTTTACAACCATAAGGTCTATCTGTGACTTTCCAAATCCCGTTGGCGAGAATGGAATCCATCTCGCTATGAACTGCTTACTTCCAATAGTCTGCATCTGGAGATGCATATGCTTTTGAAATAGACTTAGGAGTATCATCCACAAGGTACACACTGAAATCATCACCAAAGGATTTTATTGTCCTTTGTCTCTTACTCCTTCTTGGAGCTTCACTGTCATCATCCTCAGGAACTAGCTCATGTGGTATTCAAAATACTCAATTGGTATGGCAGGTTCAGGAATTATCTCATAAGTTTGACTAGACATGTTATGAAGAATATAGGAAAAATATTCTCAAAGAAAGTAGCATCTCTAGACTCTATAATTTATCGATAAGCATGTCGGATACCTCAGATTTAACTACTAAAAATATACAGGCAATGCTGCGATGAGCATATACCAGAAAGATACAATCCACTATTTTAGATCTCAGCTTGCACTTTTTAGTTATTGGTACATTGACTTTTATTAAGCATCACTAAGTGTGCAAATAAGAAAGTGATGGTTTTCTCCCTTCCCATTCTTCATATAGAGTTTTCTCCTTATTCTTAGTAGAAACTTTATTTACAACATGACACGAAGTCAATAAGGTCTCCCCTCACCATGCCTTAGATAAACCCGCAGTGTCTAACATGGCATTAACCAAGTCAGATAGAGTGCAATTCTTTCTCTCGGCTATCTCATTTGATTGGGGCGAATAGGAAGACGTTCTCTTATGAATAATTTCATGTTTCTTACAGAATAAGTCGAAATCACTAGAGAAATACTCTCCACCATGATCTGACCTAAGTCTTTTGATTTTTCTTTCCAATTAATTTTCAACTTCTGCCAAATAGATTTTAATGTAGTCTAGAGCCTCATCTTTAGATTTCAACAAATACACATAACAAAATCTAGAAGCATCATCAATTAAAGTCATGAAATATTGTTTTTCACCCTTCGTCAACACATAATTCATTTCACATAGGTCTGAATGTATGAGTTCTAATAGTGCCAAGTTTCTCTCCTTGGGTGCCTTATGAGGCTTACGAGGTTGCTTAGATTGCACATAACTTTAGCACTTAGAACTTTTGATAATAGAAGAATTAAGAATTAAATTCAAGCTAAAAAGCCGAATCATACAACCAAAGTTTATGTGACATAACCATGAGTGCCAAACGCTAGCCTCATCCATTTGTATCGCCACAAATATGGTTCACAGATTTATTATAGAAATCAGAAAGGGAAAAGCAGAACAAACCTTCGCACTCATAGCCTTTACTAATAAAAAGTCTATGCTTCGACACAACTACTTTATTGGACTCTAATACCACCTTAAATCTGGTTCTACAAAGAAGGGAACCGCTAACTAGATTCTTGTTTATTGAAGGAACATGATGCACGTTCCTCAACTACACGATCTTTTCTGAAGTAAACTTCAGATATACCGTGTCAGCACCATGTACAGAAGCATGAGACTCATTCCCCACCAAGATGGAAGAATCCCGAGCGACATCATAAGAAGAGAACACTAAAATGTCAGTACAAATATGTACATTAGCCTCAGTATCAATCCACCAACCGGTAGACTGATTCACGAAATGAACAATAGGTAAATTACCAAACCCACTAGCTCCATCTCCAGTGTTGCCAATGATTACGTTCACAGACTTGGCGTTCTTTACTTGATTAACCTTTTTTTCCTTTGCGTTGTTGGCAATCTTTAGTTCAATGGCCAACCTCACCGCACAGGAAGCAAGATTTGTCATCTTTGTTCACCATCTTCTTCTTAAAGTTGGTGGTTTGTTTAGCCTTATTATTTTTTCCTTTGAGCTTGTTGTTAGAGGACTGTTTGTCACATCCCAAATCTTGTAGACACGTCATTAAGAATAATCATGCATGTGAGCATTTGTTGAGTGCTTGTTGATTCCAATGGTGGCTTATCATTTTTCAAGAGTTATGAGAATACCCGATCGTGGAGTTTTCTTTTAGTGCTGTTTAGGCATTGTGGGTAAATCTAATTAAAATGGGTTTATCTAGTATTGTAATCGCTGCACAAAAATTCCTAGGATTTTTGAAGTACTAGAGCACCTCAATTTGGGTCAAGAAAAGGAGAGAAACAAAATGAAGAAAGAAGGAAAAGAAATAGCAGATGTAATAGACTTGAGGCACTTACACGTGGGCCCACATGAGCTGAGTTTGCCCCATCACCTCTCCTTCTCTTTCAGCTGTAGCATCACCCTCTCCCTCACCTCACTCTCTCACTCCCACGCTCTCTCTCCCTCCCACCAAACAGCCAAGCAGTAGGAGCTGCTCTCCTCTCTCAACTCCCCTCCCTTTCTCCCTCAAATCATCCCTCAAGAAGCAAAAATTAAGGTATGCATGTGGTACCATTGCGTTTCCTAGCTTCTAAGCTTCACATTCATCCAATCTTTTTGTGCATGCATGAAGGATTCAAACTATTCTTCATCTCCCCAAATTCTTTTGGTTGAAGCTTGTGGAGAAGCAGCTTGGCCTCTCTTCCCCAAGCTTTTTCCTCCATTTCTCTTCCTCAACCGACGATCACCGGCCTCAATAAGGACCTTGAGTAAGTCTCCTAGGATCGCTATGGTGAGAATGCACGAATTGGTTTGGTTAAGTTCGAGTTCTTGAGCTACGATCGAGTAGTTGCAAAGCACCGCTTTGTTCTTGATGATTTGGAGCTAGTAGGAGTTTGGATGAGATAGAACCCGGGAATCATGCTTATTTTTGTGGGTAGATGGAGCCTAGAACCCTTGGGCTAGTGCAAATGTGTTTTTCCTTAAATGGGTGAGACATGCAAGTTGAATTGGCAAGGGAATCGCTGCGAACTCACGCTTGCTAGTTCATCTGGAACTTCTGGCCTAAGACAGAGAAGAGTCATCCGGAAGTTAATCCAGAACTTCCAGGTTGTCACGATGACCAAAACAAAGAAGGGTCATCCGGAAGTTAATCCGAAACTTCTGTGTTGTCACAATGACCAACACAGAGTAGGGTTATCCGAAAGTTCATCCATAACTTCCGTGTTGTCACGATGACTAAGATAGAGGAGGGTCATCCGGAAGTTCATCTAGAACTTTCGAGTTGTCACAATGACCAAGATAAAGAAGGATCATCCAGAACTTTTGGGTTGTCACAATGACCAAGACAGAGAAGGGTCATCCAGAAGTTCATCCAGAACTTCTGGATTGTCACGATGTCTAAGACAGACAAGGGTCATCTGGAAGTTCCGGATTTACTGTTCATCAAACATTTTTACTTTATTTGTTTACTTTGCTGATAGCTTGTATATTTCATAGTTAATTCATACGAACTCCAAAAATTATGAGACCAGTTGTGTTAGCTTTTTATCAGTATGAACTACTTGTTAAAAATGTTGGAACTCAAGAAATACTTTCTGATAATTAGTTAATTATGTTTTAACTTAATTAAATCATAATTAATTAATGTCATATCCTAAAATTATGAAACTACTTGGACAATTCATGTTATGATTAGTGCTATCTAGTAAAAATAAACTTTGGTATGAAAGTGTTGTTTAAACATTGAAAATCTTGATAGCTAGCTTAATTAAGGTCTGTTTTGAACATACTTTAAGTACGTCATTTATAACATGAGCTTTCACACTTCAATTCAGATGATTCTTGCAGAACACTTCATTGCACCTCATTCATGCTCATCATATTGCATGCACTCTTCTTTAGAGAATGAAGGACCAGAGTGTGACGCGGGCGTGATCAAGGGCGATCCGGAGTTTATTGCTGTTGGTTGTGAAGCTGAGCATCAAGACAAGCATCTAAGCATATTCGATCTTATACTTTGGATCATGTAGAATCTAAATTGACAAATTATCTCTTATATATGTTATGCATGTTAGCGGGTCTATATCGGGTATGTGGGTAAAACCTATGTTGGTGCATTACTTCTACCTTGAATTATTGATGATCCCTATCCTTGTAGCATTGGTATAACATTGTTGTTGTCTAACTTAAATGCTATCCGAAATGCTTAGCAATGCATAGGTCATTAGTAGAATTCGAGCGATGGTTCGACCATCATTCGCGAGCTTAGGGCTTATTGATGTTCACAAAGATAATGATGATATTGTGAGGTATGAGATCATAAGGATGAGGCGAGATTTGGGCGGGCGATGCTATAGGCCTGCCTGGGTCGATTAAGCAGCGATCGTTATTGTAGTTGGCTTTAGCACCTTATGTACTACCACATATTCAGATAATGGACGAATGAGCCGATTATCATACGCCATGCTAATGCTCCCACCTCACTCACTCACTCTCTTGATCTCTCTCCCAACTAGACAGAGCAAAGGCAGTAGCCTCTCTCTTCTCCCTCAAGCACTCTCTCCATTCGTTCCTCAAAATCCCACGCAAGGAGCAAGAAACGAGATTTGCATGTCACTCTATGACATTCCCCACCTCTCTAGCTCTCCATCCATCTTATTCTTATTCACATGCATGAAGGTTTGGAGCATTTGCAATCAAATTCATCACCCTTGTTGTTCTACAACTTTCAACAAGTTTGCTCTCCCTTCTCCAAGTGTTTTCCTTTGGTTCTTCCCCAAATCGACGTCCTCAAGCCTTGGAAAAGGACCTTGGGTAAGTACCCTAGGATTTCCATGATAGCATCGCAAGGTTTAGCTCGATTTTGGTTGAATTTGTGGACAGCAATGGAAGATTAGCGAGGCAATGTCGTGTTCTTGAGGCATTAGAGATGGAAATAAGGTTTGGATGAGATAGCTAGTAAATCGACGGTCTAGAGTGAGTGTATCAGGTTTAGAACTAATGTATTAGTGCCATTGCATGTTTATGTGGTTTAGTTTCAACACGCAAGTCGATTCGATCGATGAATCATCGCAAACAATTGTTATACAAAACATCGTTGAGTCCGGATAAAAATCCGTAGAGTCCAGATATCCTAGAGACAATCTAGAAACCTGGAGAGTTCGGAGAATTATGTGGAAACTCCGGAAAAATCTGGAGAGTCCGGAGATTTGTCCGGAGACTCCAGACTCCTGTTACTTTTTGATGATGTTTAGATAGCAAACTTTTGTTGTTTCTTTGTATGTTTTGTACTTTTAGCTTGATGTTAGGATGCATCCACTACTGATATGCATCATGCAGCATATTTCATTGCATCTCTTTCATGCTCATCATTGCACGCGTTCTTCTTTAATGAATGAAGGACCGGAGGGCGATGTGGGTGTGACCGAGGGCGATCTGGAGGTTGTTTCCGTTGCTTGTGAAGCTAATCAACAAGGCAAGCATCTAAGAATTTTTCATCCCATTACTTTGGATCATCTATTGCGTCAATTGATAAGTTATACTTTATGTATGTTGCGTGTAAATGAGTCAAGTGTCGGGTCGATATGGGTAGATCCTATTTGTTGCATTGCCCTTCCTTGATACTGTTTATCGCTTGATCCTTGGTAACCAGGGTGGTTCATGTCAAGTAATGATCTAACTTAAAATGAATGTGTTATGCTTAGCATAGCTTAGGTCATCGGTAGAAGTCAAGCGGTAGTTCGACCATCGTTCGCGAGCTTAGGGCTTACTATATTTCAAAAAGATAATAATGATATTAGATGATGGGAAGTATGAGATCATGAGGATAAGGCGAGGTTCGGGCGGGCAATATGGATGACTCAAGAAGGGAGTCTCGGAGGCTATAGGTCCGCTTGGACCGATTAAACACCGTCCATTGTTGCAGTTGGCTCTAACACTTGTCCGTACTTACCATGTATCCGTATATGGGACGGATGAGCTGAATACCTTATGTAGCTCTGATCTTTTGGCATTCTAGTCTCGGGTGTTGTCAGCATAATAGGCTCAGAAGAGGTATCTAGTTTGATCCAAGAGTAGTTCTAGATGACCCCCGCATGCCGAGGTGAATGTCCAAATATTTGGACCTTATTTGGGAAAGGTTGACATGAGTACCCCTTGCATGGACCTGTGTGGTCACGTGAGCTAAATGGTCCTCAAGTTTGGGTAAAGAGGTACTCCCATGCAGGGTATATAAAACAATTAGAATTACCGCGCTCTCGGTTATGAACATGCTTTTGTCCATTTGCGACAGTCGTAGAGTTTCCATTTGTGATCATGATGGTATGATGGAAGATGGATAGTGATGTTGATAATGGGTGGTTTGGTACGTATTACAGTTACAGTTATGTTGATGATATCAGTATAGAAGGTTACTCATGGTTAGATGTAGATGCTTACACTTGAGTCAAAATTGCATCTGCTTAAGAACTACTTAACCTTGAGGTCGAGTTCTTGCTAATTATCCAAATTGCATTCTCCTTGGAGTCAGGCTATTTATAAGTGTCCACTATGGATTAAGTTTTGCGAGTACTTTCGTACTCATATGGTTTGTTTGCTTTTCAGGTGAGGAAGAATTAGTTTTTGGCTACTTTATGCCCACCGACGTTGGCGACAGGCGGGAGTAATGCATACTACTTGTGTGTGGATATTTTGAGGTGGCGCCTTAGGGCAAACGACGCTACCCACCTTTTGTAGTTATGTACTTTCCGCTACGTAGATACTCTATCGGTGTTTGGATCATGTATTTTATTGTAAAGTTTAATTTGCTTAAAGACTTGTAACGTATTTTTAATTACTCGCTCTTTATTATATCTTATGATGATGTGCTTATTGTAAAGACGTGTGTTCCGCTCCTGGAAGAAAAACACATATCGAGATTATCGGGGTGATAATCCAGTTAGTCATGAGAGTTGTTATTACACAAATGATCAACTTAAGACTAATTGGAATATTATCTGGACCGTTCCCTGCAGCATGGTATCAGAGCTTGGTTTAATAAAGTAGCATAAAAATGCTTAGGATAGGTTAATAAATTTTGTCAACCTCACTAAGATAACCCACTAAAATTTATCTTTAGTTCCTAAGTATTTGTTCTATTTATTCCCTATCTTATCTTAGAGCTAATCGTACCTCTTCTTGTTGTTAACATGCCTAAATTTGATCTCTAACTTATCTGTTTCTTAATGGGTTAAGGATGGCCGCTGTTACGTTCATAATGGCTACTCGTGCTGAGGGCATGGAAGGTTTTCCCGCACTCCTCCACGAAATGCTTCGGCGTGCTAACTTCACCTATGTGCCGGAGTATGTGGTGTATGCGCGTGGAATTGGACCAGATTTGGTGGACTACTTGGCAACCGTGGACATTCGAGCAAGGATCATTGAAGGCGGGGCCAATCCCCACTACTTCGAGGCAGTCCAAGCTGTGGCGTACAAGGCGATGGCTGCACAAGGTGATGCCAGTTCTCTGTGGATGACCGTTCATCTATTTTCCAATTCAGGGAAACAACGTCAACTACTTTCAAGATGTCCTAGATGTGGTCCCACTCAATGAGCACCGTATGGTAGAATTGGTTCGCTCCTTAGACCAATCATACTGTTGCGTGGTGGCTGAGTAATGGGAGACGCGTAGGCGCTACAACAGGTAGTAACATGCGTTGGAACCATAAGTGCGTTGCGGATTGGTGAATCGCGAGGTGTTGTATGGCAAGGGCCAAATGACGCCATATGGTATACCACCTCACACTCACCGCTTTCCGGTGGTGCAAGGCACAGAGGTACCTCGTCCCCGTGGCAGAGGTGCGAGAGCATTCGTTGGATTGCAAGTGCCACAATTTCACAACTCAGGCTACACGAGGGAAGTGTTGTTAGGCGAGTCACAGCCTCTCTCACACCCTGAGGATATTAATGATACGGGCTCCCCTCAACATCATCTTTTGGATGAATTTTCGGAGGACTTTGTTCGGGATCCGTATCATGGGTGGTTTTAAGTTGGTGGGGCTTTATTTATGTAATAGGGCGTTGTTTCTTTCGCGAACTTTTGGACGATTAAGTTAGCTATATTATGCCCTATGTATGAGATTTGTATGTTATACCTTTATATTGTATGAGTATTATGACTGTTTCATATTTCTTTCAATTCTATTGATTGTGGTTTATTATTCTGTCATTTTACTCATATTGCATCGACGCAATCGGAAAAAAGGTAAGAAGGTAAGGGACATGTCCCGATAGCGGTCAATATCGGAGCCTCAACCAATGCGAGGTAAGGGCCTGGTATGTCCCATACGGAGATGGTACGGGAAGTGAATACGTTAGCAATAACGTATGAACATCCACAATATGATGGTAGTTATGGTCGTCTACCCATGTGGTGATTACATGAGGTGTCTCGTAAGGCGAAGGTACGGTAAGTAAATACGTTGGCAATAACGTATAAAACGTCGCTTGTGCGGCGGGTTTCACAAGCACTGTTCATGCGAATACTTATTCTTTTTTCTGCAAAGGGTGATGATTGGTGGTCTGAATGAATTCAAGCCTGTGATGATTATGGGGAGTGATGCACTCGAGAAAAAAACGTGTAGGTAGGAATCGAGCATACTTCATTCCTATCTCTCATTTTGCATGCATTTACATATAGAGGGATTTAAGGAGCCTGACCGTATTCCTGTTGATTTATCTCTTCCTTGTCGCTTAAGGTTCCTTGGTCGTTTTGCCTTATCAAGATCTAATCTAAATTATTGTCCAAAGTGCGGATCCTCCACAAAAAGATGCGGACATTCCACATTTTCCGTAGAAATACAGACACTCGGACAATTTTGCGGACTCTCCACACCTTTGAACATGCATTTTTCCTTGGTGTGTGATGCCTTAGTGTGCATCGCTTGCGTTTGATATCCGACTAGTACTTTTTTTCGCTATGCCGGAATTTGACCTCTTCCTTTTCCATCTTATCATCCTAGCAGGATGAGGACCCATAACAATTTGGGTGATCTTCCTGAGGGGTCCAATGAGAATAATCCCGTGCCGCCTCTGCCGTCGAGCATAGCAGATACGCTCATGCAAATCGAGCAGAATCGCCACGTGCAAACCACTCTGCTCGAGGCGCTCGTGCGTAATATGGCTCCTCAAGGAGGAGAAGGAGCCGGTCACTGTGATGACTACTTGGACTTCCTCCGTACTAGTCCTCCTACCTTCATACGTGCCTAGGATCCTCTCAACATGGACCACAGGCTATGCACCATCGAGTAGAAGCTCGCTCTTCTTTGAGGCGAGGACCAAGAGAAGGCCCTCTTTGCCGCACATCAACTCCAAGGCACAGCTGCCGCGTGGTGGATGAACTATCTCATCATGCACGCCGCCGATCGTCGTGCCTCATGGGTGGAGTTCCGTCAAGTCTTTCGCGATTATCATATCTCTAAGGGGATAATGGATATCAAGTGACGGGGATTTCTGGACCTCGAGTAAGGAGGAAAGTCAGTCATGGAATATGTGCAAGTGTTCAACTACTTGGCACAATATGCGCTGGAAGAAATCGGTACCGATGCTCGGAAGGAAGATCGCTTTGTAAATGGTCTCTCCACCAAGATGCAAGACCATTTATCCGGACACGAGTTTGCTGAGTTCAATAAGTTGGTGAGCACCTCTCTCACTGTCGATCACAAGTTGTAGAACCATCAGGAGGAAAAGAAGCGTAAGAGGGTCCCGTTACTGTCGGTGTAAAGAATAGTGGGGTCCCTTGCGGGTGGACCCACGCCGATATCAGTAGATACCGTAAGCCACATTTTGTCTGGAACCGTAGTCCTCCCACATGACCAGTTGGCAACCATGCGGCTAGCCAGCGACCACGCAACCCGACACTCCGATGGGGCTCCGCAACCAGTCCCCAGGTCACAGGACCAAACCCCGCAACCAGTCTCCTCTAGTCGCGGGTCAGGTATGTGTCCTAGAAGTCTAATCACAATAAATGCTTTTTCACTTGAGTAGTTCCCTTCCCCAAGTCCCCTTTCCGATCATCCATGGCGTGGTCGGCGCAGAGTCCGTGACCCGTCCCGTAGCATTAATCAATACGGGATGGCCTAACAGGCGTGGCAGGAGTTCTTTTGCAGGTGCGCAGGCGGCGCGTGGAGATGGTACAGGACAGTTCGGGCGATCGGGATGACGCAAGCGGTGGAGCGATGGGACGGGTTCTGTGGCACGTAGAGCAAATGGGATACATCCGCTTTTAGTAATGATAGGCCTAGGTGAGAAGCTCGGGCTAGGCCTGAGTCTGTGTCTTGACTCATGTGTAAGTACTCCCTCCCTCTGATATATAAAGGGAGGAGTACCAAGCTTGTAGAGGAAGGTTTTTTCGGGGCCCAACAAGTAGAAGGCTGGGTAAGAAGATCATGGGTAACTGGCTTAGATCACAGAAAGAAGAATACGCAGGATGTAGGGCTATTACCCTGAGGGGGCCTGAACCTGGATACACCACGGTGTTCTTGAGTCACACACACATACGCTTCCTGAATAAGGATCATGCACCAATCGTCCGATACACCCCAGAATCATTGTCAGGGATTTACCCATGACAGTTACCCTCTCTGGGCTGGAGCTATCAATGTCAGTGAACGAGGAATCAACCCCCTCCATCTTCCATGTCGACACTATCTGCTCCATGTCCAATGTGGATGGTGCAGCGTTTGTACTACTCATCACCTGAACAGACTGAAAGGCCCGCTGGATCCCAGGGGAGTGTGACTGGTGGTCCTGGCGGCCCATTCTACAATTATGGGCGTGTCGGGCACTTCGCAAGAGAGTGTTGCTTTCCAAAAATGGGAGAAGTGGTGAATGCTCCAAGACTGCCACTACAAGCACAATCATTTCAGCAGACGTCCAAGGTTGCGCAGGTTCCCAAGCATGGCAGGGTGAACCACATCACCACCGATGAGGCTCAAGCCGATGACAGCGTGCTCGTTGGTACGGTACTCATGAATTCCCACCCTGCAGGTGCACTATTTAATTCCGGAGCATCTCATGATTTCATTAAGGAGGAATTACCGGAGATGCCGCCCGACCGAGACGTGGAGTTTGTCGTTGAACTCGCACCCGGAACGACCCTGGTGTCTAAAAGGCCCTATCATATGTCTCCGAATGAGTTAATGGATTTAAAGAAACAGTTGAAGGAGCTACTAGAGAAAGGTTTTATTCATCCAAGCTCCTCACCATGGAGATTCTCGGCTATCTTCGTCAAGAAGAAGGATAATGCATTGAGGATATGTGTGGATTATCGTCCTCTCAATGCGGTCACCATCAAAAACAAATATTCTCATCTCCGCATTGACATCTTGTTTGATCAATTAATCGATGCTCGATTCTTCTCCAAGATTGATCTAAGATTGGGATATCAACAAATAAAGATTATATCGGAGAACATTCCTAAAACGGCCTTCTCCACTTGTTATGGGCTTTATGAGTACACAGTCATATCCTTCGGCCTAACCAATGCACCGGCTTACTTCATGTATCTAATGAACACAGTGTTCATGGAAGAACTAGGTTCATTTGTTGTAATCTTCATCGACGATATCTTGGTTTATTCGAAGATCAAAGAAGAACATGCCCAACATCTTTGAGTCATTCTTGAAAGGCTCTCTGAACACCGTCTTTATGCCAAGTTCAGCAAATGTGAATTCAGGCTTAAGAAAGTTACTTTCCTCAGCCATGTCCTTTCCGAGAATGGTGTCGCAGTTCACCCAAGCAAGGTTCAAGATGTGCTCAATTGGGGGCAACCGCAGAACATCATCGACATCTGGAATTTTCTTGGACTTGCGGGTTACTACCGCCAGTTCATTGAGAATTTCTCTAGAATTGCCGAGCCTATGACCAAACTCTTGTAGAAGAGCATGAAGTTTTCCTGGTCCGATGCTTGTGAGCAAGCCTTCCAGACCTTGAAAAATCTTTTCACCACCGCACCCATCTTTGCTCAACCAGATGTGGGCAAGAGCTTCGAGGTTTATTGTGATGCATCCCGTATAGGCCTCAGCTATGTTCTCATGCAAGAGGGCCGAGTTGTCACCTATGCTTCTCACCAGTTAAAGCGCAATGAGAAAAATTACCCAACTCACAATTTAGAGCTTGCGGTCATTGTGCATGCTCTGAAGATCTGGCGCCACTATCTCCATGGAAATCTCTGCAATATCTACATCGATCACAAAAGTCTCAAATATATTTTCACTCAAGCCTATCTCAACATGAGGCAGAGAAAATGGCTTGAATTGATCAAGGATTATGAATTGGAGGTTCATTATCATCCCGGCAAAGCGAACGTCGTTACCGATGCCTTGAGCCAAAAAGCTCGGTGCAATTGCCTTATGGTCAAGCCCGGAAATACCACACTTTGTGATAATTTTTTTTGGAGACTTGGACTCAATATGGTCTTGGAGGGATTTCTTGTGAATCTTGAGGTCAAATCCACCCTCCTCGATCAAATCAAGGAAGCACAGAAGAATGACTAGGGTATGGCCTGAATTCGTGACAAGATGAAGGAGGGCAAAGCTGTGGATTTTTGGGAAGATGATCAAGGCGTCTTGTGTTTTAGGAAGTGACTTGTGGTCCCTAAGGTCCATGAGTTGAGGAAGAAGATCTTGGATGAAACTCATGACACATTATTTCCTATTCATCCCAGGAGCACCAAAATATATCAAGACCTCAAGCAAAGATTTTGGTGGACCCGCATGAAGTGTGAGATCTTTTGGTACATCACAAAGTGTGATGTTTGTTGGAGAGTGAAAGTCAAACATTTCAAACCATCTGGTACGCTCCAACCCTTGCCTATTCCCTCTTGCAAGTGGGAGATCATAATGGATTTCATTATCGGACTCCCTAAAACCTCTCAAGGCACGACTCAATTTGGGTTATTGTGGATAAGTTGACCAAATCAACTCTCTTTCTTCCTGGTTTTTGGCGTCGAAGCAATGCTCCCCTCTGAAATCGCCCTTCAGTCGCCCCGAGTCAACAATTACTCGGATAACGACCAGGTGGCATGATGGGAGGATGACATAAATCTGATCAAAGAGTTCCGAGATCACGCTCTAATTCGAGCCGCCCATTATCAGCAGAGCCTCAGATGCTACCATGAGCGAAAGGTGTGAAAGCAAACACTGGTCGTAGGCGACCTTGTCCTTAGGCAAATCCAGAATAAGGTCGTTCGAAATAAACTCTCCTCCAAATGGGAGGGACCTTACAAAGTGGTCGCCATCACCCGACCTAGCGCGGTCAAGCTAGCTATGGAGGACGACTGTAAATTACATTACTCCTAGAATATCACCTTGTTGCGCAGGTTCTATGTGTAGGGTCACTCGAAGACGGGCTTATCTTTCTATTTTGTAGGACCTTCAGGACGAGCGTGGAATACAGCTTGTAAGTTCTTAAATTCAAAAAAAAAATAGACTCTCTGTTTTACAGGACTTCACAACCAAGCCACAGGCTCTCAACATATTGATTCTCCGACCATAGTATGCGACCATGCTCGATGACCACTACGAAACTTAGTGACCAATATGCCAAACGACCAGGAGGTTGGAAACAACGACCACAAGGCCACAAGTCCTCACTAGGGCCGAGCGCTACTCGACCTCGACGGACTTGCTGAGCTGTGTCTTGTTCCACGCACCAAGAACCTGACTAGCGTGCAGAATAGAACAAAAACAGGCGTCCAACCCTCACTCTTTTTCATTAATGGAGAGGTTAGGTTACATGCCGAATAGTTACATCCAATCGGACTAACTATCCTATTACATGCCTGCCCTATCCTCCCTGACCTAAGCGGCTAGCGCAAAGTTGACAGAAAGGGTTCGCTGAACTCTCACCTCTATTTGCCCTTGAATGAGTCAAGCAACCTCTTATACTCCTCCTTGGAGCGATAGCTCACCACTCCAGGTATCGGACGACGACCGACATAAGGTCTAGGGAAGGTGGCTGATGCAAAGACCCTGTTGGGTTGCTGACCGGCGTTGGCGCACCTTGCAGACCTCCCTTCCGCTTCATCTCTGACTCTTCCTCTTCATCGATCTCCTTCTCTAGAAGGTCCCAATCGACCCTCTCCTCGTCATCAGAGATATCGATGACCTCGGCCAAGGGATCCGCCTAGGTGGGAGATTGAGACAGACTGGCAGGGGACAGCCTTCTTTGGAAGGGCATGAGCTTTATGGTTGCTGGCTTCAACCTTGCAAGTATACCCTTGACAACCGCTGCCTCCAAAAGCACCACGGCAAGCGGATCTGGAGCCGGAGGTGACTCTGCCCCCATCGAGTTGTCCGAGATCATCAACCTCTCTGGTGATGAAGGAGGGGAGTACGCCATGGCCTTAGGGCCTGCAGACATTGTGGAGCAGAACGCGTGATGGGATGGATGTGAATGGACTCTAGGCACTAAAGGCTTGAGGGTGAGAAGGACGGCGTGGGGGTGGTTCGAAAGGGCATCAAGCACTCCTCTTTTAAACCACAGCGACACCCCAACCAGTGTGGCCTTCAAACTACTTGAAACCCGAGGGGGCGCACAGAAGGAACCGAGAGTCCTTCAAATCCAGCGGCAATCAATATATATATATATATCTCTCTCGTATCCTCTTTTTCCCTCTCGGGACATTTAAATCTCCCCACGTGACGTGAAGTTTAGAGTTACACTCTGAGGACTGACGGTGTCAATGACCACTCTCTTGGCAGACTACGTCCACCTGGGGCCCAAGTGGTGTGACCAGGCTAGGCCATAGTCACGAGGAAGCTCGGGGGCTACTATCGGTTTATTGAGTAAAGGGGTACCCTGGAAAATGGGCATCACGAGGGATATAATGGCAAGAGGTGTATATTTCCTAAAACTGGTCGGTCACGCGACCAGAGTATGGTTCCCGCGACCAGTACAAGGCATATGTGACCAGTCTCCCTGCGCCATCACATAAACCCGCGACCGGCCCCACTGGTCGCAGGGTCGGATCTAACACAACTTGTCTAATCGCATTTATTGACATCCACTCAAGTGTTTTCCTTCCCCAGACGTCAACTCTAGTGGATGAAGTCATGGACGACGCAGAGGGGTATTGTCCCATCTCATAGCATTAAATGCTACGGAGTGAGACCTTTGCAGGTCAACATGACACCACACGACAGACGAGACGTTGTCAGCAGGCCGATCAAGCAAGTGGTCGGGGACGGCACAAAGGGGCATTGCCCCATCCCGTACATTAAATGTTGCAGAGTGAGACTTTGTAGACCAGCACAGCGGCGGACAGCGATGGAATATACTGAGCCCTTCGAGCAAGTGGACACACCTGGTCCTTCGTAATGATAGCTTGAGTTAGATATTAGGATGGGTAGGGTCTTCTATTTGGACCCACATATAAGTTCTCCTCCTCCCTACTATATAAAGGGATGAGTACCCCGTTTGTAGAGAAGGACAGATCAAGTCTGGCAGCTAGCTAGAACTACCTATGTAACTAATTGAGATCCTCCATAACACAACACACAGGACATAGGGCTATTATCCTCCGGGAGGTCTGAACCTATATAAATCCCTGTGTCCCTAAGTCCATCGTATGCGCACACATTAATTCCTAAAACGCCGTTCATGCACCCGCTATCCAGCATATCCCGAAATCATTGTCAGAGACTAACCCTCGACAGCACTCTATCTCATGAGTCTGCTCAACTACCAATCGATTATCGACCATCTTATAGTCATGATACTTCTCCATGACATACAGTTCATTGTCTGCATCTGACGCACTAAATTTTGCATTTAGTGTGTCCTACAACTCCTTTGTATCCTTTATGTGCATGTAAACATCACAGAGACGATTGGCAAGAGCGCTAAGAACACATCCTACAAAAAGTGTGTTGGCTTCCTCGAACTTTTTCTCCTCATCAGAGGAAAGAGTTTCTTCAAGCCTGCCAGACGTAACCCAGTAGCAATTCATAGCTATAAGCCACATAGTAGCTTTTACTTGCCATCTCTTAAAGTGCACACCGGTAAATTTGTCGAGCCTCAGTTCATCGGCAAAACTAGCCATCGTTAAATCAAAGTGCTTAAGAATAAGGTTTTTGGATTGTTGGAAAAATAACACTTTCAGATTTAATTTAATTCAGTTTCAATATAACATGAACAAAAATAGATGCAGATAAGCAATATCGACTAGGTTTCGACTAGCGCCGACGAGTCTCAACTAGATTCAACTATCACTCGAGTAGGACTCGACTAGCTCTGACGAGCCTCGACTAGATGCTCGAGCAGGATTTCAACTAGCTCCAAAGAGGCTCGACTAGATGCTCTAGCAGGATTTCGACTAGGTATCTAATACAGATTGCAATGTACATATCCAAGGGCGATGTGAGATGCAGAGACCCCTGTGATGTCGAAGTAGTAGACAAGGACGAATGATGAAGTAGTCAAAGTAGATCGCAATGATGTAGAGGAAGCAGATCATGAGTAGTCGCGACAAGTGTTTCCTAAAAACCTTATTCACCCTCTCCCGGTGCAGGATCCCAAAAGCGACTGGTTTTGGAGACCTACTCTCCTATTCGTCGGTGCATGTCGGCGCAACGGGATAGAGTAGACTACATGCGACGGTACAACAGAGAAAAATTGGTAAAACCCTAGTCGTGTATATGCTTTGTTGCGGTGACTGACCGATATATATAGTGGGGGAATCACGCGGTTGAAACACGTCACGATTAGACTCTTAACCGATGTGGTTTCAATATACTTATCTATTTGCCCACGTAGCAAAAGAATAAAACTACAAAGGAAGTTGTACCTACGCAAGTAACTAGACCCAATTTCAACAGACCATTTACATAGGTGCACGCGCCCTCCAACCCTGACCCTGCCGAGACGAGCGAGGGTGCGTATTCTTCTAATCTTCTCATCCACATATGCTAAGTGAGGGAGGAGAGAATCCATTTTAAGTTAGTCTTCCTTCATCTTCACTAATAAGATGGACTAAAAGATACACTCACATATCCACATAATTACACTTTTAAATTTATTTAGAATTATACTAATATAATAGATCAACCCCGTATATCCTAACACAACCATCATCATCAAGAGCTATTGCTTCCTCCTGTTGGATACGTCATTGCATCCCAGCTATGGTGAACTGGTGTGATACTGTGATAAGAATGTAGCTAGTGTTGGGTGATGTGGTAGGAGGTGGCCCATCCGCCCACGGTGGGGCAGAGGGAAATGTGTCTAATGTGGCCTTTATTTTCTTGTGGACCATGTCGGATTAGAGAGCGATCCACGTTTGATGAGAGGGAGAGAGGGGGTGGTATGATCTTTTGTGAGAGAGGGGGATTGATGGATATATAGTCTTTTGATTGGACTGGATTCACAAATGCTACACGATGGGTTCTCGCATTTACCGTCGAAAGCCCATTGTTCATTCTTTACAACCTTATCTCATTTACTCTTCTTTACAACCTTATCTCTCACGTGAGATATATAAAAAAAGTGCGTGAGATAATAACTTTCCTTCATTTACTGTTCTTTACAACCTTATCTATCACGTGAGCACTTCTACCACCCCGAAACCCTAATCACCTTTCTTCATGCTCCCATCCACCTCACTTTTGGGCACTGAGGTTGTTTGTTTGAGCTTCTACAAGTTGTTACTTTTTTATAAGTCTGCTACTAGTATAAATCAGCAAAAAAACTGTTTCTGACTTCTATGGTTTTTATAGTAATAAAGATTATATTTGCTTCTTAGAAACCAAAGTTAAAAGCTAGTAAAAACAAGTTATTTGTTTAATCTTCTATTTTGTGAGAAACAGAACCTATTTTGTGAGGAATAGAACCTAACGGAAGCCTAATAAAAAGACCCCTAGTCTTTGTTATGAGCGACTCAAGCTAGTGCAAACACCTTCCCATCCTTTTGCCTCTCTTGGGCATCTTCCGTCTACCCTTTGCCTCTAGTGATAGGTAGGGAATTTATATTTTTGAGTTAAAGTTTGATAAAGCCCCAAATTGAAAGTTGAAATAATTATACAAATATTTGAACCATCTAGCTGGCAGTTGCACATTTTTGTGCTGGAAGTTCGAATTTTGCAGTTAAAAATTCTTAGAGTTACGAACAAGAATTTCATCTACTGAAGGACAGTTGATCGAAGTGAAGTTTGTCAATGGGTGGCACTCGATGGTAGCTAACGTCAAGTCATGTGTTAAGGCGCAACTATGTCATCTCTATTTCTACTATATAAAATATAAGTTGATTCTCACATCAATTTTTTCCTATTTTTTCCCATATAATAAAACTATATAAAAATTAAACAATTTATTCATTTTTTTATCCATCCTCACCCCTAGCATTCCCGTCACATTACCGGTTACCAATATAAGACTCGTTTTACGAAGGAAAAAAAATCTATTTTCCGTCCCTCAACTATTGTTACGGTTTAATTTTCATCCCTCAACTTCAACACCAGAAATCTGACATCCCCAAACTTTTAAAACAGTTTAGAATTCGTCCATCGGCCCACTTTCGAGTAGTTTTACATAAGTGGCATGTATGACTAGGATCCCACGCTGCCCCAACATGCTAAGTCACCCGCTCCTTCATCTCTGTCTCTCTCCGGTGTAACAGCATAGCATAGCACAACCCGTTGGCTGGATAGTCCTTGACCTTGCTCCACATTGCCGGCGACGCAAACTTTCTGATCTAAGCCATGACCTCGGCTGCCTATTTCTGCTCCTCATTCCATTCCCTACCCTGACTTGCCATTCTGATCGGCCGCGTGCTTTTACTTAGCATCCTAGGCAGCCCTGCTCTGTCCACCACTGCATGAGCATAATCGCGTGCGTAGGTACCACCACACTGCTCGTGCCTCTCTTCGTGTCACAGGGCGAAGTGGTGCAGTGGCGGTGTTGGTCGGTCAATGTGATCATGGAGACCCCGTCGTTGACATGTGACAAGGAGTTCGAGGTCGATGCACACTCACAGTCCAACTACTCTGACTTCGATGACCTAGACAGACCATGGGGCCACCAGCCGGAGGCGTCCTTCAACGTGTCCTCCGAGTGCAGCAGGGAGCCTGAGAGCCCGTACGGCTCACCGTACCTGCGTTGGTCGGTTTGCATGCTCCCCGCGCGGATGCCGCATCCGCCGCTACTGAAGAGGCTCGGCATGACGCGGTATGCGTGACGGGAAGACTAGCGATGACGGTAGGTCTTTCTTCATCATTGCTTCAAGTTTTATTGGTCCTTGGCGCTAAATTGCTAATTGATAGTGCGGTGAATTCGCAGAGCTATAGCTGATAAAGGAGAGGTTCTCGAAGCTTCTACTAGGGGAGGACATGTCGGGTGATGGCGACTAGACCGAGGTCTGACATCTACATCAATCTCCCCGCCCTCAAGAAACTGTATGAGATGTTGCTTGTAACATTCAAGATTCTTTTTACGGTGATACTAGCTGGATTTTAGCCGTAAAACTTGTTGCTTGCTCACGTCAAGTGGTGGCTACCCATGCCGTGTGTCACCAAGCCTGGGCTGATAGAATTGTTGCAGCGAGACCTGTAGCAGAAGCGTGACTGCGTGAGCCAAATTCACAAGGTGGCCATGGCCATCAACAAAGGCGTTCCTGCAGAGATACGGATCTATGACCTGTACAAGCAAGCACTACCCAAGGTAACATCAAATATCTACGAGATTTCTCGAGATTACGTGCAATTCATCAGCATTCCTAAATCTGAAAATGGATTCTGAATCCTAAATGCTAAATGTTCAGTGCAGGCAAGCGAGGGTGGGGGACCTGATCTACCGGCACATGTTTTTTTCTCTTCAGAGCACGAGGCCTTGGAGGTGGCGGACTACGTGGAGGCGGCGATGCACATGTGGCGGCGGAAGGCGAGCCAGAGCCACTCGAGTTCACCCTGGAGCACGGTTAAGGACCTGATGGAGTCCGACAAGAATGTGATACTGGTGAGTCACATCGATGATGTGTTGCTCTGCCTCAAGCATATCAGGGGTTTTGGACCGAGAGGCCATGGCAGATTTGGAGGTGGAAGGGCCTCACGACAATGATAACCATGGAAATAGGAGGGAAAGAAGAGGGAGAGAAGAAGAAGAGATTGATAGATGGACCTCAATGTGGGAGAGGCTAAGTCAATATGGTGAGATCACGTGAGATGCAAGTTAGCAGTGCTACGTGTGCAAAACCACTCTGAAACAGGTTGATAAACAATTTGGGATGGTTTTAAACATTGGGGGGGTGAAAGATTTCTAGTATTGGAGTTAAATGACAAAAATTAAACTGTAACTATAGTTGAGGGACAAAATAGACTTTTTCCTTTTACTAATAAAAATAAATAAAAATAGGAGAGAAATTAACCGATAATCTCCTCCTACTTTTTTGTCCCATCTAAAATCAAACTATAGCACAATACTCCCATGTCGTATCTACATGTGCATACTTTGAGTTTATATTTGATGTTACTACATTCGATATTTATATTTTTGTAGTTCGAGCACTTAGCTAGTCTTCTCTAAACATTAGATAATTGTCGAATGGTAGTCCATATCTGTGTTAGGCGGATGATTTGGCCTACGGTAAGCTCGTGAGTTGATCTGCATAGAAAATGCTTGCAGTTAGCCATTCAATTCAAGTGATAATTAGAGGTATCTTTTGCCATTATCCTTTCATCTAAAGGCATATCAGCATATGTCTCGTATTAAAAAACTTATCCCTGAGTATTTGTTTCATTACCAATCATGTTGGTGTTTGAAAGCGTCAGATCGATATGTATTTTTTTAAATATTAGTATAACTTAGACGTATATAGACACTTATATCACCGTACATACACATATAATTACATAACGGCTATAGAAGATTAGAGATACGGAGCTGGTAAGACACACATGAAGCACAAAAACAAACCTGAGGTTTGATCTTTGATAGGTATGAATACAACTATATTCACTAACAATTATTTAGACTTGGTTCTACAGAAAGTTATAGGGATTTGAATTAAAAGAAAATCTTCCAAAGGTGTCCCTGTTTGAGTATTTCTCCGGTACTGGTACTGTGGTACAATGGAACATACGCACAATGGTATTTGTGAAATATATGAGTTCCGTGAGGGTATAAGCAAAGCTCCCCCTTTTTATTCACTCGACAAATCGATCACGCTGCGTGCACGTGACCTCCCTAACCTAGCTGCCCTTCCCTCCCGCAAGGCGCAAAGCGGCGGCGCTTCCCCTGTTGAGAGAGAGAGAGAGAGAGAGAGAGAGAGAGAGCAGCGATGACGTGGGAGGAGGGGGTGGAAGAGGAATACGGGGAGGAGATGGCGGCGTCAGAGTCGGAGGAGGAGGTGGTGGTGGGGCAGATGCCGACGGTGATGGTGCCGAAGCACATCAAGAAGCGCTCCCTCAAAAACAAGGCGCTCTCCGTCACCCTCGACGAGAAAGCCCTCAGGTGCCGCTTCCTCCTTCGCCTTCTCCCCCTTGCCGGCACCGCAAAATTTCCGTGGAACAGCATGATTGTAGTGGTTTTTTTGTTGCGAACTGTATAAATCATTATGTATTTCTGGTACTGTGCTGCGACGGATTTTACCGAATTCGTGACCGGGATCTCTGTTTGGCAGGGATTTCGTGACCGGGTTCCACAAGAGGAAGAAGAAGAGAAGAAAGGAGGCGCAGAAGATTTTGCAGGAGAAGGAGAGGAAGAAGAGAATCCGGGAGCGCAAGAGGGTGAGAAACTCTCACACAGATACAAAACGAACTGTTTTCTTTTCAGTAATGTTGTGGTTCGTGGAAGATATTTTGCAACAACAACGATAAGAACTTTTAGCCCCAAGCAAGTTGGGGTAGGCTTGAGATGAAACCCAATAAGAGCCAGCAAAAAAAAAGATAAAAAGGTAAAGAGATACAAAAGTTATTAGGAATAATAATAGTAATAATAGTAAAAGGAGATCGATAGCCTGGGTAATGGTTCAGGCATGTGGACTGCTGATTTCCTTGGATAATTCTTTGGGGGTATTCCAATCCTTCGAGTCCAGTACTGCCTCCTATGTTAGGTTTGGTTGACCTCTACCTCTCCTACACTATTGGCACACTTTAGTATTTCACTATGCTCCGGTGCCTCTGATGGAAGATATATTGCTTCAATTTTTTAAAAAGAAATATAATATTGGTTTTTGCATTGTTGAGAGACAAAATTATCTCAGAGAAAAATGATTGATCATTGAGTTTCTCTTGCAAATCACTTGTTATCTGGCCAACATATTGTAGGATCCTTCTGGGTGAAAGATTCATTTAGGATTGCATGATGTATGCCATTATGTCAATGTGCATGAGTCCAACATAAGAAATTTAGGAAGAAAGAAATCTAAAAGGGTGCGTGCTTATATCATTCATATTGAAATACAGAAAGCTACTTGTAATTGATAGACATTGCTAGGGGAGTAATGACTAAGAGGACTGCTAATTTATACTGTGATGGTTACGTTGAATGGAAGATGCCTGCAGATATGCAGCACGCAGTGCAGTTCTGAAAGCTGAGTTAGGTGCCCAGTTTGTACTTTCTGGGACAAATCATGTTTTTGCCCTTGCACAAGATTTTACCAAAAGATCTCAATTTGTATTTACTTGAATGATGCTACAAAAATATGTGCTAGGGACAACTCTGAAGAGCTTAATCTCATTTTAAGGTGGCTTGTGTTGTGTTTCCCGTGTCACAGCAACAACATGAGCTGCACTTCCTGGTTGGTGTCTCTTGGTTTTGCTGAGTATTGTTATTTTGTTCCAGAGAAAAGAAGAGAAAGAGGTTGCTATGTATGGTAGAGTGCTTTCATCGGATAATGCTGATGGTGCTGGATTAGAAAATGAAGGTATCCACAATGATGGTGAGGAGATGGAAACTACTGATGATTTATCCGCATCTTTGTCTGGTGAGTGCATGAACTAGATTTTATAACAGTTGTCTGCCATTCTACTGTGCTACAGCATGACGTTGTTTCTAGAGATCAACACCTAATTCTCCTCTAAATTAATTCTTTCTCTAGAAACCAAAACCTATGAAGATGACGGTACTAGAATTACAGTTACCACCTGTAAGATTACTGGCGAAGATGGTGACCTTGGCCCGAAAATTGTTGGCCCTGTCTCGGCGAGCTACACCACCAAGAATCCTAGCTCAGCTGGCAAGAAAAACTCCAGTTTAGGTGTAAAGAAGAAGCCACAGAAGAGAACGTTCAAGAACAAGATTAAAAAGAAAAAGGGTGACAAGAAGCGGGGTGCTGCAAAGGGTAAAAGGAAGAACAAAGGAAGGAAGTAGAGTTTTTGTCAGTCCTATGTAGAGAATTGTATGGCTGACTGGCTGTGGCAAACCTCACATGACTTGATCTGCACTTGTTTGGTGATATACCGATGATTCATCCATACGAGGCTGATATGCCAGCCAGTCTCACGGTTCATGGATGAAATGTTGTCCTATTTTTCTCTTAATCAACATATATTTGTGCCTCCGGACTCTTTCTGCGTTGTTCTGAAGAGTGCTGGGCTGACAGAAGGGTGGCGCCGCCTATGCAGTAGAGGGTTAACAAATGCGACTGAGGACCGAAAACTGGACCCAGCGCATTCTTCAAAAACCAGAGAATTTGGTTAAATTTAATTGAATTTTGTCAAACTTTCAAATTTTGAATTTGATCGAAAATTGCTTGGTTTCTAAATGCGAACCAGACCAAATCGGTCGAAAACCACACATTTTGAGCGGCTTTCGTCATATTTGTTAACCTGCTAGGCAGGCGGGAAGGTGAAGTTGGGCGCTATGACAGCACCTTTTGGCATGTTTGTTCGAGGAAATCGACGATTTGCTTATAGTCCTAAATGGGAAACACATTTGCCGCTCGCGTGGCTAATGGTATCGTGCTACTCACTTGTGTAGGCGACATTTGCTTAGTCCCAAGGTGACGCAAGAGCTGACCCATTCCCACCTTTGATCAGGGTTTTTGTTACCGATCGGAGCTCGGTAACCGAGCTCTGGCGGTAACCAAAAATTCGTGATTACTGTGGTTATCGATCGAATTTTCAAAAAATTTTGGAAAAAATTTATTTGAATAAATTTGAAATTTAGAGGAGAAATCACGATTTTACCCACTCGGTAACCGATCGAATTAGACCAGTTACCGAACGGTTTTTGCGATTTATCGAGCGGTTTTCTTGAATTTTCCGTATTATCGGTAACCGTTCGGTTTTTATCGGTAAACGCTCGATTTTCTCGATTTATCAAGCGGTTTTCTCGATTTTCAATGAACTTAAAAAAAAACTAAAAATTATCTCAGTCTTCTAAAATCAATAACTAATTTATCTGAGCTTCAAATCAAGTGAAACAAATGTTTTTGGTTTCCTTGTAACATGATCTACATGATAAAAGTATTTATACTCATAAAAAAGTTCAAAATTTTCTGTGAGAAAATGTATTTATTAAACCAAGTTAAATGCATAGTTTACTCTTTGCTAATCCAAAAATCATGAAACTAATTTTGTTAGTCTTCTTACATGATCCTATTTCTTTTAAAAATACATGAACTCATGAATTAGTTATTGTAACATGTAGGATTGTGTAAATGTATTGCGACTAGATTAGTTCATAACTGACCCATCACACTAAAAAATTAGTGAAACCACTTTTATTAGCTTATTTATACTATGATTTATGTAGGAAAAATAATAGACATGAAAAAGTTAATTACAGTGCTATTTCTTAACATATTCACTTTATGCTTGTGAACTTTGTAAAAATCATAGAGAAATTAATAAAACTCTAAATAAAGTAAAATCAATTTTAAAGATCCTTTTAAGATACGTTCTATATAAGAAAAATATGTGTTTGTATGTTAAACGTTTTCTTAACATGAATTAATAACTGAGCCGCATGTTTCAACTTTTTTCATTTTTTTCAAACTTACTCCTTATAGAATATGATGCAAATGACATTATTTTTGAAATTTTTTTTCATAGAAGGTCTTAGAATTGCGTCTAGTTTTTAAAGATTTTTTTGAATTGTTTTATTTTTTCGAATTTTTTGAATTCAAATTCGGCTACCGTTCGGTTTTTGAAACCGAGCCGGAGCGAGATGGCCGGTTATTGCAATTTTTTTTGGGTAACCGTTGAATTTTCGAACCCTGCCTTTGATTCGCTTAGTCCCTGTTCTCCTTGCTTCAGCCTGTCGCCGCTGCTCGATTTGCCTGTGTAGTCGCTGGCCAGTGCAAAATTTCTCACCATTCGATTCCTATTCTCCTCCATCCATCTTCTGACTCAACTTTGTCTCATAGAGCTCTCAAACTAGAGCTCTAGATTGGCTTCAAGCAGTGATCCAGAGCTGAGAATTAAGAGAAGCTCAACTTCTTTTTCCTCCTCTTTTTTCTCTTCATCCTCCTACCCTTCCTCTTCGTTGTTTGAACAACGTCGGACGGAATAGCGACAATCTCGCACGCGTGAATCCAACTGAGCAGGGGGACCTCCAGGATGGCGACGAGCTTGCACGTGAGGGGATGGTGCCCAGATGCTTGCGAGCTGAGCGACGAAAGGAAGCAGTCGCTGCAACTTGAGAAGATGACAGTGGCGGGAATTCATGACGGCAGGCAGTGGGCGCAAAGGTCCAGATTCCTTCTCAAATGCATTTGGGAAGCAAGACTTAGATGAAGCCTTTGAAGTGCTGAATTCGAATCCGTCATCTACCTGGTTCTTTGATGGTTGTTAGCCGTCATTAATTGACCCATCATAAGTGCTCAAGATAAATCAGTGCAAAGATTGATGGTTGAGCCTTTGTATGGTTGTTTGCTTGTACACGAACTCGATGCCGCTGTGCTTGTGGATCTCGTAGTGGGTGTGGCGCTTGAGAGTCTCATATGGCTCATCAAAATGGCTGGCACTGCTGAAATTTTCGGATCAAACACTCTCAATTGCACCCACATAGCGGGCTCAACTCGGCCTGGTTGAGGCATATGGGCCAGGCTAGGAGGAGCCACGCAACTACAAACACACCCTTATAGTTGGTATAGTCGTATGCAGACGATGAACCACAGTCCACAGGTGTTATCCTACAGTGACGGCACGCTGCGTCAGTGGCAAGGGGCCGCGCCGCGCCACGCCACGCCACGCTTGTTTTTTGGAGAGAAGGGATTAACCCCTGCTTTTACTGAAAGCGATATAGTTCACAGGTTTGGTACTGATACTAGGGACACCAGTTTACAATGCAAGCACTGAGGATCAAAGCAGCAAACTATCCTCATCAAATAGAGTAGCCACCTTGGCATTAGGATCAGAACATATTGCAAATAAATTGGGAAATTGTATTCTCAAAGGAGTACTATCAATCAAACATCATGCCAAAAGAGAGTATGATTCCCATTTTCAATCCTATGGATAGCTCCCCGCTTAAACAAATGTTTAACTTTGTACAAGCCTATCAAAATTGAGAACCTCGTGCTGCCTTAGACTGAAAGAAATCTCAATGAGGCATATACTTAGCTGTAAGCAATTTACGCCACTCACCTTCTTTGTTATGATATAATTTTCAAATCTATTTAGTAATTAAACAAGCATTAAAAATTCTTGTATTCATAATACCTAAGCCCCATGCTTTTTAGGATGGCAAACAACATACCATCTAACCATATGATATTTAAATTTATCTGAAGCCTCTCTAGAAAAATTTAGCTCTAATTGAGTCTATTTTCCTATGAACCCAAGGTGACAATAAGTAAAAGCTCATGTTATAAGTAGGAAGACTACTAAGAGAGAAATTTATCAGAATTAGTCCCCCCAAGACATGTATTTCCCTTTCCAAAGATTCAACCTTTTGATAAATTTATCTGTAACACTATCAAAAGCAAGCATACCCAATACATGGTCATCAATAGGAATCCTCAAATATTTCAAAGGTAAAGTACCAAGTTTGTAGTTAAGTATGTTAGCTATTCTCTGTGGTGCTCATCATTGTCCATCCCAAAAACATAAACCTAACTCTTATGATAGTTATTTTAAGACAGATCATCCCCTTTATCATTATAACAGTGTTATCAGCGTATTTTATATGTGTAAACCCCGATATCAGATGTGATCAAGCCCTTTGGTTAGCTTTATCTAACAGTATAGCTAAAACATCAATAGTGATATTAAAAAAAAGTGGAGACAAGGGACTCCCCTACGCTGCGCTTGTTTGGTGTTGTGCCGGCAACTTTTTTAAGGAGTTCTGTCTGGTTTGACTCGGACCTGTGTAACCGTCACGCCACTCCTCTCCCTCTCTTCCCCATCCGAAAATGGCGGGCCACCTCTTCTCCACTCCACCTCGGCCCGATCCCCACCGTCTCCTCTCCCTTCTCTTCCCTTCATTGCTCCACTCCGCCCTCCCCTTCCCCGACCGATCGGATCCGCCACCCTCCCCTCCCTTTTCCCACACGGCGCGCCGCGATCGGCTAACTTGACTGCACCAAGTTGGATAACATCGACCACCTTGTAGGGCCCCTCCTATTTGGTGGAGAGCTTATTTCGACCTGCCTTATTTTGGATTTGCCTAAGGACGAGTTTGCCTATGAACAGTGTTCACTCCCACACTTTACGGTCATGATAGCGTCTGAGGCTTTACTGATATCAGGTTGCTCGAATTAGAGCACCATCGCAGAATTCTTTGATCAGGTTTATGTCATCCTCTCATCGCGTCATACAGCGGTCGGCCGAGTAGCTGGTCACTCGGGGTGACTGAAGGGCGATCTCAGAGGGGAGCATTGCTTTCGCACCAAAGATCAGGAAGAAATGAGTTTCGGTTGTGGCCCTGTTGGGGATCATTCATAGCAACCAGAGTACTATAGAGAGCTCGTCCACCCAGCGTACTGAATAGCTCTTAAGCTGATTGAAGAACTGGGTTTTGATCCCTTGCAATATCACCCTATTTTCCCTTTCGAACTGTCCGTTGGTTTGGGGTGTGCCACCGACACGTAGCAAACCTTGGTCCCGATGTCTTCGCAGTAGTCCCGAAAGGCACTACTGGCGAACTAAGTCCTATTGTCTGTAATTATGTGGTTTAGACTGTCAAACCACATTACATGGCCCGGTATGAACTTGATCGCTGCTACGGCAGTGATTTTTTTGACGAGCTCAGCTTCGATCCACTTAGTGAATTTGTCGATTGCCATGAACAGGAATTCAAAACCGTCTGGGGCTTTAGGGAATGGTCTCATGATATCAAGCCCCTAGACAGCGAAAGGCCAAGATAGTGGTATGGTTTGCAGTGCTTGAGCTGGTAAGTTGGTATGTTGCCCATGATACTGACATGACTCACACCGTTTCACCAGCTCGCAAGCATCTTGGAGGGCCGCGAGCCAATAGAATCCTTACCGGAATACTTTTTTGACTAGGGTGCGGTATGAAGTGTGGCTACCACAAATGCCTCCATGGATATTATGGAGCATTGTGCTCCCCTCTTCCTAAGTGATGCATTTCAGTAAAAGACCTTTGCTCCCCTTACGGTAAAGGCATTCCTCTACCAGGGAGTATCTACGGGTTTACCGTGTGACGTTTTCTGCTGAAGCATCATTATTAGAGACTGCTTGATTCTGAAATTAGTCCAAGATCTAATCCATCCAGGTTATACCTGAATCAAGCAAGGCGACCACATGATGACCACTCGAGATCGACGACATCAAAGGAGGCATTGCCTCAAAAGGTGTTACCTCAGGTGCTCTATTTCCAAGCGGAGCATCCCCTTCACCTTGGTCTGAGGCCGCGGTGGATGGTCGTGTGAGTCTTTCTTCAAAGACTCTGACCAAGACAAATTTGCAAGAAGAAACTAGATGGGCCAGCTCATCGGCTAGGAGGTTGTCCTTGCGAGGGACGTGCTTGACCTCAAAACTGATGAAGCGTCACTCCAGTCTTCTCACTTCAGTAAGGTATGCTGCCATTATCGGATCAGAGCACTAAAACTCCTTTTGCACTTGGTTCTCGACCAGTAGCAAGTCCCCTATCGCCAGCAAGCCTTTATCCCTAGTGCGGAGGTCGCTCACATTCTGGACAAGCGGCCCTCGTACTCTGTAATATTGTTAATGGCCGAAAAACATAATTGAACTACGTACTGAGGTTGTCGCCGGTCAATGAAATCAGGACCACTCCAACCCCCACTCCCTTCAGCATAAACAATATGCCGAAGTGCATGGTCTAGTGCTCATAAACCTCTAGTAGCCTTTCCTGCTTGGGCTCAACGACGACCACTCGGCCATAAAATCAACCAGTGTCTGGGACTTGATAGCCATTCAGGGGACAAACTAAATATCGAGCTCCCCAAGCTCTACTACCCACTTTGTTGTCCTTCCTGCCGTATCCCTGCTATGGAGAATTTGTCGAATGGGGAGCATTAAGGTTACCTTGATTTTGTGGATCTGAAAGTAATGTTTGAGTTTATGAGATGCCATCAGTATAGCGTCTAGTAGCTTCTAAGCCTATGGGTACCAAGCTTTAGTGTTATGTAGGACCTCGCCAACTTAGTACAAGTGTCGCTGAAGACCTTCTCGTTTTAAGGGCATCATAGCTGTTGGGATTATAATCTAATCCAATTGGCAAATTTCGTTTTAAGTTTGAGTTGAGAAATTTTAGAAAATAATCTGAATTACCACTGTTTTTTGTTGGACATCCATGTTTCCTCAATTTTGTACTCTGTTGCATGGATCTATGCACTTGTACAGTTCTGCTTGAGCATAGTTGTGATGATTGTTTCACAATGAACCTACTGTAACTAGATAAGTTCAGACATGCCATTCTAAAGCTTCACCATCAAGTGATTTGAAATTAACCAAGTCAGTTGTATTTTAGTGTTGAAATCATTGAGCTGCTGGGAAGCCAGGAACAGATTTACTTCTTCGAGTTGATGGAGATGTCCGTTGTCCAACATATTAGTAGTCCCATTTGGGGTGGGCTGGAACAGGGTTGGGTCCCTGCCCAATCTGCAGAATCCCACCCTATCCAGCCCACCCTTAGCGGAACATAAAGATGAAATTAGACCTAGGCATTATGTGGGGTTATCAGAATAGCAGGCTAGCAGCAGTATCTTCAGTGATGTTCACTTGAGTTGTTAATCACAATTAGTTATCTGAAGTTGGACAGCTCATCTATGTTGGTATTTTTTGTTACCGATGTCATGTGCAGTTAGTTGTTTATTATGCCTCATGATGGGTACTATCTCTTTACCTTGGTTTTGAACCTTGATACGGAAGATTATGTTCTTGTGCTCTTGCTTCCTTTTTCAGGAAATAACCATTTGATTATCCGCATTCTGTAGTTCCTGGAACGGAATAATCAAAGTATGGAGCATGCCACAAATAACTAAAGTTGCAACCCTGAAAGGTCATACAGAACGTGCAACTGATGTTGCCTTTTCTCCAGCTGATGATTGCTTAGCAACGGCTTCAGCTGATAAAACTGCAAAACTATGGAAACCAGATGGGTCACTTTTAATGTCCTTTGATGGTCACCTTGATCGTCTTGCTCGCCTTGCTTTTCATCCATCTGGAAAGTAGCTTGGTACAGCTAGCTATGACAAGACTTGGAGATTATGGGACATCAATACTGGAAAGGAACTGCTACTTCAAGAGGGGCACAGCAGAAGCGTTTATGGAGTTAGCTTTCACCTAGATGGCTCTTTGGCGGCATCTTGTGGTCTTGATTGATATGCTCGAGTATGGGATCTAAGATCAGGAAGATTGTTCTTCACCCTTAAGGGGCATGTGAAACCTGTAAGTTCATTGCACTCCATTTATGAGGGGCATGTGAAATCTGTAAGTTTGCAACATGAAATTTTAGAAGTACCTTTCCAGTATTTCCCTGTGAGATTATACATATTTTTTGTGCAGCTATAATTATGCATAATCTCTTTTGTTTTATGACATGATTTTGTTTTCTATTTCAGGTCCTAGGAGTCAGTTTCTCTCCTAATGGTTATCTGGTAGCAACTGGAAGTGAAGACAATTTCTGTCGAATATGGGATGAGGAAAAAAGAAATGTTATATTCTATACCAGCTCATAAGAGTCTTATTTCACATGTGAAATTCGAACCCCAAGAAGGATATTATTTAGTGACTTCTTCCTATGACATCAAAGCAGCGGTAATTTTGATATGCCATTTATGTAAGTTTATTTCTTTCTCCCTACATTTGCCAATTGGTGTCTCATATATTCCATATTTTCAGCTGTGGTCAGCTCGGGATTACAAACCAATCAAAAGTTTGGTGGGCCATGAGTCAAAGGTTACTAGTTTGGATATTAGTGGAGGTAAGATGTGCTGGAATTTATGCAAACTTTAACGTTCTTTTGGGCCGTGTTGGGCTGCCAGGGCTGGCCCTTCTTTCTGTCTCGGTCCAGTCCAGTGTGGGCGCCGTATATATACGGCCTATCTAGGGTTGGAAAGCAGCACGGGATTTTTCCTTGGCCGCTCCGTCTGATGGCTCCTGGGGGCTGGCGGCGGCAACGCTCCGGCCGATTCTTTGGGCGGATGCGCTGGTTGCAGCAGCATCAGGAGAGATGGATCTTTGGGTGGTCGCGGGAATCTCGCAGGGATGAGACTGCGGCTCTCTGGATTGAGGATAAGTCCCCTGTCTCATTCTCTCGGGTTTTTCCTCTCTGGGTGCGACGGCATAAAAGTGGCTTATTACCTCCCTTGTATTCTAGCTCGGAGTTGGATCAGGACCTAGATCCTGAGTCTCATCTTGGGTTTTCTCTGGTGATCTACTCGAGAGTGAATGCTCTGTTGGTGGCCGAAGCTGCAACGCTGAAGCTGATCCGGATTGCAGTGGCAGTTCGGTTCTAGGCTTTGTATCTCCGATCTCCTCTCACCGCCGGCAACGGAGGGTGATTGGTTTTCTGGGTCAGTGGCGCATTAGCCGTGCCTAGCCAATCTTCATTTTGATCTCGATCAAAGCTTTCTCTGTGAGTTCCTCTACCTTCTATTCTGTTAACTTGCTCTGTGATGATGATATATTAAGATTGGATTAGTAGATGGGTACAATAGCTAGAGATCCGTGATCTGGGCAGTGTGCTGAAATCCCTAATGTTTACATCTTGTCATAATTCTTCTGAGTAAGTTGTATGCAGAAATGGATGTATGTTGATTGCAAGTTTATGCGCACAAGTTAGAACTGGTGCTTGTGACATAGTCAGTGTCTGCTTAGTTTATTCTGTGATGGATATATATGCTGATATATTCTGAGATATCCAGTCATTCTATTCTGCGATTATCTCTTGTGCTGGACAACCTGGTTGATCCTTTGTTGGCTAGAAGAATTATGTAATAGGGTTCTTTTCAGTCACTGTCCAGAACTATTTTAATGTCTGTCCAGATTCTCTAAGCTAGATGAAAACCCTTTAATAGTCCAATCTATGATATTGAGGAAAGAACAATTAGGGAGCAAGACTTTCATGTCTTGGGGCCAATTGTTAACTTATTCTGAGAGCACAGTATTTTGTTTTATCTTCTGCTATCAGTTTGTTGTGCAGATTATACTCATATGCTTTATCTTGGTATTCAGCTATTGTTGGTACTCCTGTAGAGGTATTTTCTGCTGTTACTCTTACTTCTTTCAGCAGCATAAACCTGTGTACAGATAGCTCTACTTTCTGCAATATTATATTTATAGTTGGAATAAGGTATATGCTCATTATATGGCACTATATTATACTACAAGATGTTGCTTAAGCACTTCTCTATCCTTGTGTACATATTATACGTTCAGAATCCCTTTATAGGAGTAACCAATTCAGCCCCTCTTATCTCGTCGTACCGAAAATCAAGTTGTGTTATTCACATTGTTGTTTTTGATCATTCACTTGGTTGTGCAGAGAACAAATACCAAGCAAACTACACTTTTAGGTTCTTATTTTTTTTTAAAAAAAAAATCACCTTAGATCAATATTCTAGTTTCTTAACTTGCAGTGGTAATTGAGCGGTTATGCTATTGAATATTGTTTAATAGGATTAAGTTGTTTTCTTTTGTGATGAGTAGAGCTGTGGGAAGTACCACCTTTTAATTGTATGTAATTGAGCGGTTATGCTATTGAATATTGTTTTCTTTTGTGATAAGTAGAGATGTGGGAAAAGTACCACCTTGTAATTGTATGCCATTTGATTTTTTCTTAAAATTGTGCATTTAGGATCTTGTACCTTTTAATCATCCGTGACTATTGCAATCTGCTTTATCCTTTCAACCTCTGTTCATCCATAATTCTTTTTGGTGAAATATATCCCTTATGCTGGACTTTTGATCCTAAGAATGTATACTGTATCAATTTGTATATTAGGTGATATATATCTGATGTTGTACGAGTAGGTTGGTGGCCTGCTTGTTGGGTTGTCACTCACTTTTTTTATGTGTCATCTACTTGTGAAATTCTTGCATAAGCTTCAACATGTCATTTCTAAACTTCTAATTGGTCGTGTATATGTGGTTTATGCAGATGGACAGCAGATTGTGATCGTGTCGCATGATCGCACGATAAAGATTTGGTCATGCAGAAGCAGCACGCAGGATAATGCTATGGAGTTGGACTGAGACATTGACTTCACTGTTATGAGCACTGTTCTGCCCTTCTGCTAGAGATAATTGTTCTCCCTTTTGCTGATTTGCTGTTCGAATTGATTGTTCTTGCCATCACACAGCACTATTTCGTAGCATGTATGAACCCTTAGCTCAAGAAAATATGCTGTGATATGTCACTTTTGCCATATGGCTTGTCATATGTTAACAAAAATAGAATACAAGAGAACTTGATGTTCTACTTGGAGGCACATTCCTCCAGTCCTACCCCATATTAACTCACTTATCGCTGCACTTGTTAGCTGCGTGCCTTGATGCTTATTGCAGTTCTCTCTTTTTGGTACCCTTATTGCACTTCTTCATAACGGGAAGCCGGTACGCTTTTCTCTTGTTCATGTCCAATTGCATTTGTTTTCCTTGGTCATTATTTCTTTGGTCTTGTGCACCACTGTGAGCAGAGCTGAATGACTCTCATTCTGCTGGGTCTGTTAACAATGAACAAACTTTACATGATATTTTGATGGAACTTTTCTGAAGCATTTTAAGAAATTTAGAGGTGCTGTTTATGTGCTTGCCCCCAATTGGTAAGCAAGTTGTTGGCATTGCACTCCAAATCCAATCATGGTTACTACTATACTCAAGCAATGATGTGCACCAACCGATCGATGATCTCATCACGAGAGATTATCAAGTGCATGCGACAGGTGTTGCCTACGTGCTTATGAGCTGCCTGCCGGTGCACGCGGCGATTCTGCAGTGCAGTGACCCCAGGCGCGTTGAGCCTGAGGAAAAGAGAAATCTAAAGTCGAGTGACGACCTCAAATACGGATGCAACGCTCCGACAAGGAAAACCCCTAATGCAACACTCAACATAATTGATGGCTACATAATCTCTAACTTTTCCAGAGAGTTGTTTTTCTAAGTGACGGACGGTTTAGTTCATTTGCTTGTATACCAAAAGCCTTGCCGAAAAATTCTTATTCGGTAATTTATAAGTGATTTGTTTTCATCGTTGGAAAATATCCAATTTACGCTAGAAATCTCTCGGGCCATTTTGAGAAGATTCTAACGAGCTGCATTGAACGGTCTGCCACACCAAATAACCCTTGGGTAAAGTCAGAGACCACCTGCACGCGTGTCGCTGTGCGTTCGCCCTCACGGCTAGCTGCCTCACGCAGTCGCAGCCGCGCCACGTCGGACGCCTCGATGTAGTACACAGGCGCCTGACGACGGTGCTCCTCTCATCGTCGGTTGTGGTTGGCATGTCGACCTGGCCGTGATGGTGGGCGTCCAGCGGCGTGAACGCCGCCTCGTCGTGGTTTGGCCGGGAGACCTGCAGAGAGCGTGCCCGACCACACGAGCTCGGACCACGCGCCAACGAGCATGCTCAAGGCGTACCCGTCCACGACCACATGATTGGCGCTCCACGTACGCCGCGGTGAAGCCGCCGCACCGACAGCGCCACGTCCTTGCAGCACGGCTGCTGGATCCTCTCCAGCGACGCGGCCGCCGAGCTGTACTCCAGGCACGCGCGCAGTCCTTGGGCTACTCACTTTATGCATTTTGGACCAGCGATGGCACACATAAAAGTTTAAGAATCCAAATCTGCCTTTTAAAAGTTCATGGAAAACATTGAATTTAAGGTTGCAAATTAAACCAATAAGTTGCGAAGGGCAAAACCATCCAACATGACGCAACTCTATTGAGTCGTACTCTTGCATATATAGGTGCAGTCAATGGACGCATAACTCCATAAGATATGTCTATCCAACAACATACCGGACTAAAATAAATAATTATTACCCTAAACATCACTGCCTTGCAGTAACCTTGACCAAACAACTACAGCACACTATGAGCGACAAGGGCGACCATGTTTCTTCCACGCCGATGAAGCACTCACAACACTTAGCTGTGGCATGCATGCATATACCCCTTCTTCCCCCAACTGAGCTTAAGTCTTCTTCGATCAAGAGCGCACAGCAGTCAGATTACTTCCAACCAGGTTCATAGCTCTCTCTGTTGCTCCAACCAAGAAGCCTTTTCATCTGCTATCAACATCACAAGTGCCATTTAACACAAGCAGATTGACACAAAATAGCACTTCCAACCATTGTAGGTTCATGCCACACCATACACATGACAGGACCAGAAAGCCCAGAACCAGCTTGCATTGGCAACCTTCTCACATTCTTGGCATCTCATCTCTAGCTAGATCGTCACTTTGGTTTAGGTGCTGCACCATTACTTCCTTGAACAATAGGCAGCCCCAGTGCGTGCGCAAACATTCTTTTAGCTGCTCCAGTCTGCTCTTTCTTCAAGCTCTCAGCACTAACAGCTCTACTGTTAGCTGTGTGACACCTTTGGTTACCTGGGGCTTGACATGGATTCCTACCAGCTGAGTTTGACTTACCGTTTCGAACATAACTCACTTCTCTATTATCTGGTGTAACTGGACAGAAGTTGTTCCTGCTACTTGTCAGAATATTTGGTCCGTTCATCAGTTGCTTTCCTTTGCACTCTGTCATGGCAACTGTCTCTGTGGGATTTTGAACTTTTTTACCAAGGGCATGTGCGATCATCCGTTGAGCAACAACAGGGACCTGTCTACATTTTGTCACTGATGTATCCTTTCCCTTGGCATCATCTGTAGAGAATATTCGCTCACGAGCAGCTCGATAAGCAGCTTCCCTCTCCTTGAGTGATGCTGCTGGAAGTACCACTGACTGCTTCAGAGGCTTCATGTCTGAAAGATATGGGATAATTGGTTAGTTCTTTATTTTCCAGAACCTACATACTTCTATGTCGAAATTATGCTAAGAATAGAAGTTTACCTAATATCTATTCATAACTACAAGACTTTTGGTTCAAAGGTAGAGTGCATGTCCCACATACCTGCATCACCTTCCACGTGCGAGCTTACAAGAGAAATATCCTCTTGGACAAATTGTTCCTTCCGAGTCTTTTGGATATCTGCTAGAAGACAATGCGAGTTACAAACTTGTTATACAGAAGGGCGGCATGAACAAGACATCACATTGATACGTGTAATAATTGCTGTACTAACATTTTCACTTTATGAGGATAAAACAAGGAAACCAATTATATGCCATTTGCAACATAAAGATATGTCTGTATGAACAATCAAAGCACATACGTCTCACTTAACCAGATAAAAAGGGTGTGTCAAGCTGACCACCCGCTTCAACACCACATGGAGCAGGATGCTGATTTACTTCTCCTGCAGCCAGGTTTTAACTCTTTGTTTTACAAAATGTTGCTCACTAAACATTGCATGTGAAATAAATATAACAACAAAAGTGGTAGTCACTTCCTACTTATTGTAGGGCCACTTCAGTCAGCAGGAAGCCCCACATTACATTTTTTAACAAGTACCTATGTAATCAGTAACTGCCTCACTTTGTCTACGATTCTTTGATCATATAGGAAGATTATGCGTGTATGTTGGTCCAAATACCAGATCAAACAATACATCACATCAAAATACATCTTCTACAAACGTGCAGATATATGAAACCATACCTGTATCATTTCTTGTTAGCACAACAGATGCTGAATCATCACTATTGTCATACTTCCATAACATATCACTAACAAGGACAGGTGGGCTGCAACAAATAGAATAAGGAAATTCAACCCAACGGTAACAGAATAACTGCTTGGGATTTACCTAATCAATAACATATAGCGCAGTTTTTTAGCTAAATATACCACAGAAAGAATAGAATAGACAAGACCAACAAAAATGTGATTCTAACATTAAGGAAGTATCGTAGAAGATGATAAGGTTATGACTTGTTCGCTTAAATAGCTCATAATACCTAAGAGAACCATCCAAAAATCCAAATGACAAGAAAACTATTATTTCAACACTCATGCCCCGAGTAACACAATGGTTTGAGGGTGCAGCCTGCATGCTTAAATCCTAAACATGGAAATGAACATTGACATCTAACGGGACATTCTAGGTAGGGAATAAGGATAGAATTGGAACGGCGTGCTAACAAACAATATATCTGCAATTCTGCATCTTGAGATCAAATGGATAATTTGATTTCTCTTGCACTCAACAAGCATTAAGTGCTCGTTGAAATATATTGACGTGCAAGGGAGATTGCGATCAACTAAATGTTGGGATATGATCTAATAAACATAAACAAGAAGATATGAAGGAATGAAATATGGCAGACAACAAGAAAGCAAGGGAGTTTGGCAACATACATGGCAGTTTCAGGGCAGCGCTGTAGGATTAAATGCCGATCATTGCCTTCGCCAACAGATTCATGAGCAAACCTACGCAAAATCAGGTAAGTTAGCAATGACATAGCAGATGGAACGGAGCAGATTTGGACATAGTGGTACTACTACTCGCACCCATATATGTCGGCGAGGCGATGCAAAAGAAGGCGATGGTACGCGCTGGTTGGCTGGAGCTCAATGAGATTTGGATCATGTTCACGGTCAGCGTTGTCGTCGTCGTCATCGACACGGCACTGCTGTCGCTGGAGGATGGTGATGAGGGCCTCCTCGGTGGAGAGGACGAGGTGCTTGCTGTGGAGGTTGTCCTTGATGAGCGAGGCCAGCTCCTCAACCTGATTTTGCAGAGTCTCGGCCTCAGTTCGGTCCACACAAAAAAAAAAAACGATGAGATACAGAGTGAAGAGTACAAACCATGGCGAACTGGGTGGCGGACATCTCGACTGGATTGGATTGGAGAGGCGGCGGGATTCCTCGGCTTGGAGAAGTGGGAAGTTGGGAGGAAGCAATTCAACGAGCCGAACCTGCAGGGAGGAAGAGCTGCTCAGGAAACCCTAGCCTAGCCCAACAGCTGCAATTGGGGACGGAAGGCGAAGGGATGCTAGGATCGGAATCGAAATTGGGGAGGGGATCGGAGGAAACCCGGGCCTGAAGGAAGCGGCAACCGACTAGCGCATGGAGGAGGGAGGGGCAGGGGGAATCGAGCAACGGTAGTAAGCCAAAGGCCGCCCGTACTGGCGGCGGCGGAGACCAGCCGAGCAATCCTGACCCGAATCGAACAGAAGCCGAGTGGGTCACCAAATCAGAGGAAGTTGGAACCGTGTGACGGTCGGACAGGGAGGTGTAAATCTTGAGTTTTTAGTTGAAGGTTTACACAAATATATTATATAGTCAATTTAAAAGCAAACATTTACCACGGTGGCTCACCGGCACACGTGTGATAGAAGAGATACATTTACATGCGGTGTGAGTATGGTATCCTCATGTAGTGATGTGCGTGTGTGTTTCTTGTAATGAAGAAATAACATATTTAGAGTATTTGTATGGTTTACAATTTATGATGTCAATTATCACATCTGCTTATTATATTTTGATAATTTGTCGATTATTTCGGATGTAAATTTGAGTGTTAAGACTAAATTTCATTTAGATCAGGCGTGACAACGCAATACTATCTTTCTAGTTTTTAGCATCGATGGATTGTGAGTGGCGCTAGCATGGTTTGATAAAAAACGGAGTGTTAATGCAAAAGTCCCATAGAGAGCGACAAAAGTTAAATATTACCAAAATAGAAAAAAGAGGTAGCGTCCAGACCAGTATATATTAAATATGGACATGTATGTTAAATTATTGTAGCATGCACGTCGAAATTTAGCTATGTCCATATCTTTTTTATGGTTTGCTTTAAAAAAATATTCTTCTCACTTTAAAATTGCGTACGGAGAGTGGCAAGGAAAAAAAGTTGTAATGGCATATTTCATGTCATGCGTTGATATACACGTGGTACACAACGGCTCAAGAAAAGAGCTCAAATCTCATCAAATCAAAAGAGAAACGCTTCACGTGAAGTGAACCCAGCGGCCAGCTCCCTCCAATCTTGATTTGTTTCGATCGATGGAGATTATATCTTTAGATTGTGAGATAAGAAATCAAAAAAATTTATGATACGAATAGATTTATTTTAAAAAATATTTTTATAAAAATATATTTTTACTATATTTTATCAATGTATTAAAATAATAATAATTAAAGTTATATTTTAGAAATGTGTTAATATTTAAAATGATATTTATTTCGGACGAGTATATATTTAGATTGCGAGATAAGAAATCAAAATTCTTTGTCAATATAAGAATCTGGTCTAATTCTTTTTATTTGTGAGGAATTTTTGGTATGGTTCTAATCCTTGCCTATCCAAGCAATGATATTTATTTCGGATTAGAGGCAGTATATCTTTAGATTGTGAGATAAGAAATCAAAATTCTTTGTCAATATAAGAATTGGTCTAATTCTTTTTATTTTTGAGGAACTTTTGGTCTGGTTCTAATCCTTGCCTATCCAAGCAAGCCTTAAACCTTTGACCCCATTGGTCTGATCAGCAGCGTCTGGATTCTGGCCCTTCAGCCGGGAAACACAACCGCCGCCGCCTCTCCTCACACGCGACGCGAGGCAGCAATCCCGCGGCGACCCGGCGCAGCGGCGGCGGCCGCAGGGGTGGGCCGTCGGAGTTCGGGGCAGCAGGTCCGGTGCCACGCTCCCGAGGTACATATTGCAGAAACCTTTGGGGTTGGGGGCGGTTGCTGCCTCTCCTTGTGGTACTGAAGCAGCCGATTTACTGCCAGTTTGTTTGCACAGAAGACGATCTTGTCTGTTAATTTTTAGACCTTGCTGCTGCTTCGTACGCTGCAAATTATGGCTAGCTGGTGCGTGCATTTCATCTTGTTTACTCGTGTACCTAGAAAGCAAGCGACGAAATCATGAAACTGAAGTTGTGCAGAATTCCGGGGACAAGATTGAGCTTTTTTTCTTTTGACACATTTAGGCTACTTCAACTGAGATCATCTTACAAAGTTACTTGATTGCTTACACCTCCACCATTGGCACCATTCATTTTTCACACATTATTCCCCACAATTACATTTTTTTAAGGAAAAGATGAAAGGAACTAGTGTTTAGTTCACAGCTAGACGAAGCTTGTTCACTGGAGATTTTTGCCAAACATTAACAGCAAATAAAATTGACAATAAATCATCATAAATCCATGAATACTGGAGTAACACTAACTGAAAAACCTTGATAAGACCATCTGATCATACAGTACCCCTACACCAAAGAAAGCACTAAAGGCAATCACAAAGACGGTCTTGTCGATAGCTTTTCTTGTCGAAACAATTGAGGCTGGACGCGCTTCTGTTGAACCACAAGGACGAGTAAGGATAGGTCCACATAGCTTTGGGTTCCCGTCGAAACTAGACTCTGAAAATGTGTCAAACTGGCCTCCACTTGGAATTGGTCCTTCTAGGTCATTGTTAGAAACATTGAACTCAGATAGGAAATATAAGCCATCCAATGCATGAGGTATTGGACCTGTGAGATGATTGTTAGACAAGTCGAGGACCATGAGTTTTTTGAGGTTGCAGATTGACTGTGGGATTCCCCCGGATAAGTTATTGAAGCTCAAATCAAGCGAAGCAAGTGCTCCCAACTGACCAATATTCAGGGGGATTACACCAGTGAGGTCATTACTGCTAAGATTTAAAAATTGGGGGAGAGCATTGAGCGAGCGGTATTGATATGCTGATGACAGATAAACAGGTAGCTCAAAGTAATTTGTATCCAAATAAGCTGTAGTCTTCTCCGCTTGCAGCATCGCCTCGATTAATGATGTTGGGATTTCCCCTGTAAGGCTATTGTTTGATATGTCTATATAAAACAGGGAGTGTAGGGTGTTGATCCAAGATGGTATTGGGCCATTCAGTTCATTGTTCGATAACAACAACACCTGCAAATTCATGAGCTTTGATAACCAAACCGGTAGCTTTCCAGACAATGAGCAGTTATGTATGCCCAGGACTTTAAGATTCTCAAAACCATCCATGGTTTCATCTTGTGGCATGACCTCATGCCTGAAATTCACTCCAATTAGCAGGGCCCTGAGGTTCCTGGAGCTCTTTAGGATGTGAAGAGTATTCGTTATATTTGTAAAATTGTTGCGGGTAAGTGATAGGAAGGTGAGGGACTTCAGATTCCCTATTCTCTTTGACAACTGACCATGGAACTTGTTTACAGATAACCGCAGCGCAGTCAAATTACTGCATGAGTAGATGCTTTCTGGAATTGTGCCGGTGAAGTTGTTTGAGTAAAGATCTAAAGTTTTTAGATTGGATAGGGCAGAGAAGTTGACCTTGACAAGCTCTCCCTGGAAGTTGTTTCTCCTGAGGCTGATGGTTGTGAGACTTGTGCACTTGCTCAGAGCCGTTGGTAGCTCTCCTGACATGTTATTGTGCGCCAGGTGAAGCTCCTCGAGTCTCTTGAGCTGCCCTATAGAATCTGGGATCTTGCCACTGAGCCGAGTCATTGCTAAATCAAGGAAAATCAAATTTCTGAGCTTATGTATATGTGCAGCGTCAAGTGTTCCTTCCAACCAATTGTTAGAAAGGGAGAGGTATTCTAATGAGGTAGCATCAAAGAGTTTATCCGGGAGAGTCCCAGTTATGTTGTTTTGTTCAGCCTTGAACACTCTAAGTGCAGAGCAGTTACCTAGCCCTGGGGGGATATGGCCGCTGAATCGGTTGTAGCTAAGGTCAAGCACTGCAAAGGATGGCGCACTGATGCAGAAAGATGAAGGCATCCATCCCGTAAAACTGTTGTTGCTCGCATTCAGCGCAATCAGGTTTCTAGTCTTCTCCCATGTGGTGGATGGAAAAGATCCAGTAAAGAAATTGCTCGAGATGTTCAGTACCTGCAGAGGCCGTCCAGGGATCGATGATGGCAGTTCTTGCAGGCCCCTGCTAAGGCGATTGAAGCTGACATCGAGAGAAACCATGCTGCTGGAGGACATCACTTCCAACGGGAGGCCGCCGCTGAGAGAGTTGCCCGACAGGTTGAGGCGCAACATGCCCTTGAGGCTTCCCATGGACGGTGAGATATGCCCTTCCAGACCTCTAGATGCCAGAGAAACCTCGGTGACCTCCCTGTTTGCGTTGCAGGTGATGCCGTCCCATGTGCAGCAGTCCGTGCCATTCCACCACGACGCGGCGAGGCCACCGTCCCGTGAGAGCCCGCCGAGGAACTGGAGCAGGTAGCTCTTCTCCTGCTCGGTGCACGAGCTGGACAAGGAGAGAAGCAGCACAAGAGCGAGGATGAACGAAGGCATGGCCAACCTGCTGCCTTGGTTCTTGCACAAGGAATGATGGGGCATTGGCCGCATGTTTTTCGTCGTGCCAAGTGACTATGGTGAATCTCTATTTGAGATTCAATTAGCAGGTACTCTCAGTGCAATTAGTACATGATTGAAGGAAGATAATAGCTTTATAGAGACGTGCTTCTCATGACCTGATGTGTGTGTTTACCTTTTGAGTTTCATATGGTGCCAAGGTACTTAACTAATACTTGTCTCCCTATTGCTGGCCCCAGGCTCTTATCAGCAACTATTATGTCATATGGACTATCAGAATGTTTTGAACTTCAAAGAAAAGTTGCTTGCGTGTTAGAGCCTGCAGGTCAGCTGACTACGTTTACTGGTTCTTTTTAGAACTTTTTTTCTTCAACTACCACGATTACTAGTTTAACCCTTGAGTTGACATAGGCACAGCCTCTGTTCTTTTTCGTTCTTGTTTAATTTTTTCCAGTTATCCCATCATGAATCTGCTTGACTGTTGACTGCTTCTGTTGTTGAGACTGTTGACCATTGATCAATCATGTCTGCATTCCGACTAACTGCACAATTTTTTTATCTGCATCTGTTAAATTTTTATTTGAAATTCTACCAGTGTTGATTTATATTCATGTTCTGTTTAACAGCAACCCTTTTCTTTCCAACGCAGACGATTTAATCAATTAAGCACTATTGCTACCTCGATTCTCATTTACCGGTGTTTGAGACGTAATCTCCAATACACGTGTTTGATCATTGTTTTTTAGAAAGAAAAAAACTACTCCATCATTGCAGATTATGGGGCATACTGGTAAATCGACGCTTCGCCTATCAATAGTATATTTTTTTGCGAGAAGGAGTGAGATTCATATTAAATTAGAAGCACTATATATCCCTTTTACATTCAGACCCCTGACAAGACAGAAAATACAAAGAAGTAAAAGCATGGCCTCCTGTAATCTTCTTTCTCCGCCACCGATGTCGACCATCGTCGCCCTGCACGAGTAAAGCTGGCTAAGTGGGTCGGGCCAAATGGGCTGGCACGAGGCATGACTATTTCAGCTCGGGCTAGGCATGACACGACACGATGATAAACGGGTCTAGTAGGCACGGCACGACGGTCTGGGTCGTGCCTAGGTTGTAGCCATGGCACGCCGGGTCGGCATAGCACGACCCGTTTAAGTTTTTTATTTTTTTAAATATCTTATATATTTTGTTTAGTTCTAATACCAACACAGCTTCATAGCACAATGATAGTGCACCTAACTCAAATGCATGAGATCTTCGGTTCAATTCCCAGTGACCTCAATTTTTTGCGATTTGCCAATTTTAATCATGCTAACGGGTTGAAAAAACTCATCGTGCCTGCTATGTCATGGGCTAGCCGAACACGGCACGATCATAAGTGGGTCATGCATGGGCATGAGGCTCTGCACGTGGACTGGCACGGCACGACCAATTTGGCTAACAAGCCTAAACAGGTCATGCCTAGCAGGGCATGGGCCATGCCGTGCCGAGCGGCCTAGTTGGCCACGCATGCGCACGAGCATAACGCAGATCACCGATGTCAGAGCTCAACCCTCCAACCGACCTAGATGATGGGCCCCAAACCTTGGAAACACCGCAACAGCTAACATCTCGGATCGCAGCCAGAACACATTTGACCCACTGAACGAACATCGGTGGCCACATCACTGGAACGGCCGAGAAACTCCATTGGTGCCACCGCCCTCAACCACGTGAAGGATAAAGACCCAGATCAACACTGCCATTGTCGGCTTCAAACCTAGCGACACAAGTACTTAGGTTGATGGAAACCTAAGTACTCAGATCAACACTGCCATCTCTAGTCTAATTTCATTTTCTGTTCCTGGGGTTTTCGATCGTCAACAATGTAATTACAACATCACAACAGCATTATTGTAGCTAGTATTAATAATTCCTTGGTCAAGTACTTAGGTTGATGGAAAATAATCCTAGAGATATTAGCACGTTTTCATGTAAAATTGTAACCTAAAACTGGACTCGATTAGAATTTGATTGACACACGGGAATGTCATAGAAATCATTTTCCAATAGTAATTGAAAATATTCCCTCTTTCAAATAGGGCGTTTCATTCCGAGGCTCAAATAGCGCGTGACGAAGTTGCAACAAGAGAATAGGATCTTGTGTTAGGCTCTGTTTGGTTCAGATTCTGTTAGCTTTTGTTACTTAGAAGTAGAAAGTTAAACTAAATAGTCTATTTCTGTTATTATTATTAGAAGGCAGAAGCTGGTTTGAAGAAGTTTTGCTTATTAGATATGATGCTTTGATGGATATTACATATTGTCATGTCCCGAAACCGTAATCACGTAATTAAGTCTAATTATACATCATTAGGATCATGATTAATTTTGGATCAATTTACTTGGAATGCTAGTGCAATTCGTTTAAAGTCAATCGGATGAGAGAAGGTAATTCGAGAGAGAAAAGAATAGAAATTATGTTGAAAATATCTTGTGTCTCTAACACGTGAGCCCCACCGGAGTGGACCAACCACCCCCTCTCTCTTATGGGTAGCAGCTGCCCCACCCACCCCCTCTCTCTCTCACTCTTGTGCTCCCAACCAGCCCAAGGAGCTGAGAGCTCCATCTCTCCCTCCCTCTCTCAAGCACTCTCTCCCTCTTCCCAAAATCCGACTTCAAGAGAAGTTTTGAGGTATGCATGTGGTACTCACGCGATCACGAGCTCATAAGCTACTCATTCATTCAATTTATTTTCATTTTCTTGGAAGATTCGAGCCGGTTTTGACTCGTTTTGGTGTTCTTGGTTGAAGAATGAGGAACGTCGGCGTTCTTCCTCTTTCCGAGTGTTTCCTCCATCCTCCGATGGTCATCAACCTCCACAGACACCGTGGGTAAGTCTTTTAGGCTTCCCATGACAAGAATGCATGATTTGGTCGGTCGATTTTAAGTTTGGAACTAAAGTTGTGAGTTCTTGAATTCTTGAGCTTTGGAGCTAAAATAAGGATTTGGGTGAGATTTGAGTTAGGAATCGTGTTGCTAGGTTGGTGAGTGGGTTCTAGACTCTACGAACTATCCCAAACATGTTTCTCTTTGGCTTGGAGAGGCTTGCAAATCAAATCGACCGAGTTTTTCCCCCTCGAAGAAACCTCTTTGGACAACCCGGATAGTTCGAGTAGCCCAGTGAAAACCTCATTGAATTGTATTCAAAATTCATGCGGGGTTAGAGTGTAATATAAATCTAGAACCCCTTGTATAGTGCATATACATGTTCGTGTAGCATAGATTTAACATGCGAGTGAAATCGATCGAGGAAAAACACTTTAGAACTCAACTCGGCTAGAACCTAGAGAGTCCAGGTAGATTCATTTTAGAGTTAGCAGATAGCCCCACTCAGAGCCTCACCCGGAATGTCCGACCTGACCGAGACCCCAGTCCGAAGGATAGCCCGGAGGTTCCAGAACCCGGAGTCTCCGGCCTCCTGTCATTTTTTTCAGCGTTATTTAGATCGCAAGTTTTGTTATTCCTCCGTATGTCTTACACCTTTAGCTTGTTGTTATGAATGTTGTAGCATACATTGTATATTTCATTCATGCTCATCATTGCACATGTTCTTCTTTAGTGAACGAAGAACCAGAGCGTGTCACGACCGTGGTTGAAGGCGACGCCGATCTACCGAAATTCTACGAGTGTTGCACGGGTAGCATTAGGCGGTCACCTGATCATCAAGGAAAGCATCTAAGCATACTTCTCCCAATAATCTGGATCTCTTATGATATAAATTGATAAATATGCTTTATGTATGTTATACATAAGTTCGAGTTGTTGTTAGGTTTGGTATGGGTAGAGCCTATATTGATGTATTACTTTCCTATATTGAGTATTGGAATTCCATATCCTTGTAGCTGGGCTTTAACATGATGATGTCTAATTCAAAGGCTAATCGAATTGCTTAGCCATGCTTAGGTTCTTCGGTAGAAGTCGAATGGTGAAATGTTTCATCATTCGCGAGCATAGGTCTAATTACTTACACTATGATCGCAATGATAGGTTGATGGTGTTGGTTGGATGAGTGGTGAGGTTGAGTCAAGATGTGGGTGGTGTTAGGGGTATTTCTCCTGCCATGTGGAGTTCCCCTAGGTAGGTCGGGAGAGGAACCCAGACACCGTAGACTACTTGCATCGTTTAAGCATCGATTATTGTTACAGTTGGCTTTAGCACTTCCCTTGCTTACTACATGTCGTATATGGGAACGATAAGCCTATTACCTTTGTAGCTGTGGTTTTTTGGCGTGCGGGTCAATGGTGTCGGGCATGAGGTCGGTGGGGTATCCAGTTTACTCCTGAAGTAGTTCTGGATGACCCCCGCACCTATTAGTGCATGATCAAACGATTGGGGCTTATTGGAAAAGGTTGACATGAGTACCCCCTTATATGGACCTGTGTAGTCATGCAAGCTGTATGGTCCTCAAGTCGTGTAGGTAAAGGAGTATCCCTGTAGGGTATAAAAATATTTTGAAATACCGCGCTCTCGGTCATGAGCATGCTTCTGTCCATTTGCAGCAGTCGTAGAGTTACGAATGTGGATTGAGGTGGTTAATGGGTTCAGATTGTGCTTTACAGATTTTATTCCTATGGTCCCTTTTACATTATGTTCAATTGATGTTTATGGGTTAGTTATTACTTTGGTCTAGTATCGATATTCACACATTTTTATGTCAAATTCGCTTTCACATATGAAATTTACTTAACCATGTGACCTTTTCTTGCTAATATCCAAATGCATGATCTTTGGAGTCGGGCTATTTATAAGTTCCCATTATAGATTAAGTCTTGCGAGTACCTTCGTACTCACGCTGCTTTTCAGGTGTTACGGTCGAGGAGGAGTTGATCTTTGGCTACTTCACGCCTGTCGAGCAGGGGCGGGCCCACGTTAGGTCATGGGTGTACAGATGTACACCCAAATATTTGTGCAAAAATTTTCTATATATACTAGTATATATGAAGTATTAGATATTGAGCAAAAATAGCAAGCCAATACAGCCGAACGTGGCCAGCGTGCCAGCTTCTGACCTCCCACCCGGCCACCCCATGGTCCCCATCAACCCACCCAACCATCTAACAGCCCAAGCCCATGCTGGCTCCCTACCTGCTGGCTTGCTGCCTCCCCAAACCCCACGGCCCACGCCAGTACGCCACACCAACAGCTCGAGTGCTCCACGCTCCACAATCCACATCTCGCTTCCACAAAACCTAGAATATGGCTGGCGCCAGCGGCGGAGGCGGCGCGGAGGCCAGCAGCTTTGGTGGCGCGGGCGCCAGCGACGGGCACAGCGACGGCGGCGCGGGCATCGGCGGCGGCGGCACGGGTAGGGCAGTGGCGAGCGCGAGCCTGGGCGCAGGTGCTGAGGGCTCTGTCTCCATTGGTGAGTGTGACCCAGCTTCCATGCTTGCTTGAAATGTAAGAAGGAAAATCTGTCAAGTACTAACCAAATTACAAGCAATCAAATTTAGCTCCAACTGTCCAACAGTGTACGACTCCATCTTCTTAGATTAGTGACTTACTGAGTTGCAACAAAACAATTATCACTACTTCTCCATGAAGAAAATGGCACCATTGCTTTCATCCATCATTTTACCTCAGTCCTCAGACATCATGTTCACATCCATAGGTCATAGGATCAGCTGGTGATCTGTTGCTAAATAGGAGATTTGTATTGAAGTTACTAAATTAAACTTGCTGATTTTGATGTGAAATGCAAGTGTGCGGGACAGAGCATGGTGTTCTTTTTTGTTCACTGATGTTGTTATTCTCATTGTTTGTCACATGCTCAATTGCTCACTTTTTTTTTCTTCTAGAGGGGATTATGAAGTCATCTGGGCAGTCTATTAAGAGAAAGACAATTGATTTGAAAACTCTGTGGAGTAAAGCTGCAAAGTCAAAAAAGACATCAGCTGAAATCAATTCATCTTCTCCTTCCATTCAATTGCCTGTGCCTGACAATGAGATTGAGATTGCTGCTAGCACGGAACCTGATCTCCCAGTTCCATTGTCCACAATCATTGAAAATGATGACAATGACGATGCAGTTCATGAAGAGGCTGAAGAGAATGAAGCGGGTCAAGTGGATGACAGTAATGATGGAATTTATGATGTTGATTTGCTTCCGCGTGATCCTGGGAAGAGGATTCCAATTGCAGATTATGATATCAATGATCAAGATAGGGTGAGAAGGAGATTCATTGCATTGGGGCCTTGTCAACCACGTGATCATAATTTTGAAAGAAGAATGATTAGAGGTATGCGTCGATTTGTGCCTACTTGGTTTGATACTTATAATTGGATTGAGTATAGTGTGGATAGAGAGGCTGCATTTTGCTTTGTTTGTTATTTGTTCAAGGATAATAGTTGTGCTGGTGGAGATGCTTTTGTGAATGGGGGATTTAAAAATTGGAATCATAAAGAGGCATTTAAGAAACATGTTGGTGATATTAATAGTGCTCACAATCAAGCTCAAGAGAAATACGATTTATTTGTGAAACCTAAAACATCAATTGAGCAGTCATTTGCTTCGACAACCAAACAGTACAAGGTTCTTTACATAGCCCGCTTGACATGGTCACTTAGGTGCATAAGGTTTCTCTTGAGACAAGGGTTGGCTTTTCGTGGGCATGATGAAAGTGAAGATTCTAAAAATAAAGGAAATTTCCTTGAGCTTTTAAATTTTCTAGCAAATAATTTTCAAGAAGTTAACAAGGTGGTTCTAAAGAATGCTCCGAAAAAAATAAAATGATAGACCACAAGATACAAAAGGATCTCATAAGCTCTTGTGCCAAGGAAACTACTAAGCTTATTATGGAGGATCTTGGTAATGAACATTTTTCGATACTTGCTGATGAATCTAGTGATGTGTCCCTAAATGAACAATTGGCTCTTTGCTTGCATTATGTTGATAAAAAGGGAAAGCCAGTTGAGAGATTTCTTGGTGTTGTCAATGTTGAAGACACTACATCTTTAACACTAAAAACTGCAATTGGAAATTTGCTTATGGATCATCAGTTGAGCTTTTCGATGGTCCGTGGGCAAGGATATGATGGAGCTAGTAACATGAAGGGTCACATTAATGGTTTGAAGAAACTTATTATGGATGAGTCTCCTTCTGCTTATTATATTCACTGCTTTGCTCATCAACTTCAATTAACTCTTGTTGCTGTTGCTAAGGAGAGTGGTGATTGTCAATGGTTTTTTCAACAACTTTTATATTTATTAAATGTTCTTGGGAATTCTTGTAAGAAGATAAGAATGCTTCGAGTGGCTCAAGCCGAGTCTATCATTGAATCATTGGAATTGGGTGAACTTGAAACCGATCAGGGTTTGAATCAAGAGATGGGATTGGGAAGACCAGGTGATACAAGGTGGGGATCTCACTATAAAACTATATTGCATATTATTGCTTTGTACCAACCAATTCGGAATGTTCTCATCAAGATTGGGGAAGACTATAGTGGGACGGAGGCTATATCGGCTCAAACTATGTTGACATCATTTGAGTCATTTGAGTTTGTTTTCATGTTGCATTTGATGGAAGAAATATTTGGGTACACAGATGACTTATGCAATACTTTGCAAAAGAGGGAACAAGATATTGTTAATGCTATTTCTCTTGTTTATACCACAAAGGAACAATTGCAGTTATTGCGGGAAGATGATGGATGGGATACTTTCTTTCAAGGTGTCATTTCTTTTTGTGTGAAGCATAAGATCAAAATTGCTGATATGGATGGTCGCTACAAGCCGGTTGGAAGATCTGCAAGGTTCTATGGTAAAGTTACAAATAAACACCGCTTTCATGTTGATATGTTTTTGGGTGTCATTGATAGACAACTTCGAGAGCTTAATGACCGGTTTGATGAGGTGAACACAAAATTACTTATTTGCATGGCATCATTCAATCCTATTGATTCATTTGCTGCATTTGATAAGGAGAATTTGGTTAAGCTTGCTCAATTTTATCCTAAGGATTTCACAAAGGATGAAATGTTGAAACTTCCCAATCAACTAAGAAATTATATCGCAGATGTGCGAAGGGATGAGAGGTTTAAAGATGTGAAAAATCTTGCCGATCTTTCTATTAAGCTTGTTGAAACAAAGAAGAGCGGCACTTTCAAAGTTGTTTACAAGCTTATCAAATTGGTGCTAATTCTTCCTGTAGCGACAGCTAGTGTTGAGAGGGTGTTCTCTTCAATGACTTATGTGAAGAATAAGCTAAGGAATAAAATGAGGAGTCAATACATGAATGATTGTTTGGTCACTTTTATTGAGCGGGACTTCTTTTTGCAAGTTGAGGATGATGCCATCATAGTTGCATTTCAAAAGATGAAGAACCGTAAAGTTGAATTGTAATTTTGATTTTTTTTTAGAGTTTGGATGCTGTCGTTATTATGAATAAGTTTTATTTTAGAGTTTGTATCTGGACGTTGTTTAATATTTATGGTTATCGAAAAAAATTTAGCTATACATAATACTGTATGTACACCTAAATTAAAAAACCTGGGCCCGCCACTACTGTCGAGGGTGACGGGTATGAGTAGACAACTACTCAGTGGTCGTTCTTTTGAGGTGAAGCCTGAGAGCATATGGTTTCACCCACTTTTTGTGGTCCATGGCTTTTGTTTCCGCGTAGTTTCTCTTTTGGCTAAGTGTTGATCAGTTTTAGTATCCTTCTGGATCTCTTTTGCCGTAAATTGTAAACTTGTAAATGCTTAAGAACTTGTACTATAATTTAATTACTCGCTCTTTATTAAGTTTGATTGTGATTGCTTATGTTTGTAAAGCATGTGTTCTGGTCTTAGGCACAAAACACGTGCCGGGACTATCGGGATAGTATTTTGGTTAATCGTTGAAGTTGTGATTAAGTAAATCATCAACTTAATGATGAATTAAAATACTGTTTAGACGGTTCCTCACACATATATTATATATTTCATCTACATTAAAAGCCAATTCAAAAATAACTTCTCTATAAGCAGCTTTTGAAAATGTCTCAGCCCAACCAAACAGTCTTTTATTCCAAATGTGAACAATAAAAGTGAAATATGCTCCTTTCAACCACAAGCTACAAAATTCACAAAACCTTTGACCCAAGCAAATTGGGTAGGCTAGAAATGAAACCCACAAAATCCAACTAAAAAGATGATAATAATACAATAATAAATAAATGTACTAGTAATAGTAAAAGTAATAACGGTACACAAAGACTGATGTATAAGTTATAATTCTAGTAGGTGGATAGCGAACTTCCACATGCTTCTTTACATGGATGGTTTTTTGGATACTCCATTCCATCAAGTTTATTTACATACTCTTACCATGTTAAGTTTGGTCAACTATTACCTCTTTTCATATTATCAGCGTGCCTTAGTATCTTGCTATGTACGGGTGATTCTGGAGGTCTCTATTGTATATGTTCAAATGTAACAGCCCAAGTTCATAAAATCATGAAAGTAAAAAAACTTTTCCAAAGAAGATAAAAGAATTTGCAAAATTAAATGAACCCTAAGTGTGTATATGTGCCTTATACATGTATATACATATATGCAAATATGTGTGTTATGTGTATAAACACATATATACATTGAGAGCTATTTTTTTTCTATAAAAAGAATGTTTGTAGATATATATATATATATATATATATATATATATATATATATATATATATATATATATATATATATATGTGTGTGTGTGTGTGTGTGTGTGTGTATTTTATTGCTTGCTTGATTGCTTGGCTATGTGAGCTATATATGTGTAGTATATACCTTGTATGTATATATATACATGAGTAAAATAGTTTTGAAATTGAAAAGTTTTAAAATGAAAAAGGCCAAAGCTCATTCCTCTCCTCCTCTCCTTCCCTCTCTCAGCTCGGCCCGCCCGACTCAGCCCAACCCATCTCTCCTTCCCCTCTCCTGTTTCTCTGTTTTGGCCCAGCCCAACCGCTCTCTCCTCTCTTCCCTCCCTCTCTGCTCAGCTCGGTACGGCAGCAGCAAGCCGCCAGTACTGTGCGCGTGGACGCCATTGTCTCCGAGCCAGATTTTGACCGCCCAACCGCTCAACGAGATCACCAAAACATCTAGAAGCTCAAGCCCGTGACAATTTTGCTAAAGCCCGAGCCAAAACCGTGAAGAACGCGCAAGAGAGTCCGCCAGCCGCACGAGCTCTCAATCAAATTTGCGGGATTGCGTTGGACATAAGCTATTGAGTAAAAGGAGGAAGAATCCCAGAGCTATGCGTGCGCTTTTGCTCAAGAGATAGAGACCCAAGCGCATTTGGATCATTAGGATTGAGTTTGAGCCGCCGCCACCTCTCCTTTCAAATCTGATTCGAATTGAAGATATGGTAGCCGCCCGCCTATAAATATGGGACCCTAGAGCTTCCTTAGATCATTGCACAGCTTTTGCCCAACTCGCCGAGAAGAAATCGACGCCCAGAGCCGAGTTCCGACGAGCTCTAAAGCTTTGCGTTGCCCGTCGCCATCGCTAGCCTCGCTGGAGCATCTCCGACACCGACACATACCCTAGGTGAGTTCTCTGTGCCTCCCCAACCATGTTCCACCGCTTGCCGGAGTAGATAAGTCGCTGGAGCGTCTTTCCGGTGAGGTTCCAGCGCTGCACCGCCACGGAAGCCGCTGCCGTCGCCCTCTACCCGCCGGAGCTGAGCACCAGTGCATCTCACCCGTTGGATCTTGATTCAATGGTGAGGATTAAATCAGCTCATACCCCTTCAATAGCCAATCACAGGGCGTCACGTGTCTCACATAATCCCAGTCAGACTCCTTGCCACGTCATTCGCCGAGTTAGCCAGCCACGTCAGCGATTTTGCTTATGTGTCATGCCATGTCAGCTCTAGTGCTCGGTCAACAGCTCAGTCAGTATTTGTTTTTCTTTTAATTGTTTTAATTGCTTTGATGATGTCATAATAGTTAAATATTGCATACTTAATAGTTTTTAGTATAAAAATAATTCTAAAAAATAATAATCAATAGCAAAATTAATTTATGAAAATGTTTTATAGGTTTATTTAATTCTATTTAATGGTTTTAAATAGTTTTATAATTCAAATAAATGATAGAAAATTCCAGAAAAATCTTAGAAAATCATAGATGGCTTTGGACAAATCCTAAAACATTCTTAGCAACATAATTTCATTTATAGATAGTCTTTTCAGCCCTGTTCTAATCTTTGAAAAATCATAACTTGTAAATTGTAGCTCCGTTCTGACCCGTTCTTTCGCCGAATTGTCCGGGATAATGTAATCTTGTGATGATGATGTTTGTTGTGTGATGTTTGGTTCTTTTGGATCTTGGTGTTTATGTGTTGTTATTTTTCTGCATATGTTGCGAGTAGATGTCAACGTTTCAGAGGAGCTAGAAGGTTTGCAGGATCAAGATTTTGAAGACCCAACTGAGTGCAGCGAAGGCAAGTTATGTTTTTGAATATACTTATCCCAGTTTCTAAATATTTTGTTTTATAAACATGCATGCTAATAATTTGTTAAGAATCCCAAGAGTTAGACGTTACCTTAGTTTTTTCTTATCATCCTTGTCACCTTAGTATTGTTTTGGGTTATGAAAAAGTAAATGATGCTTAGCCTTGCTTTAGGATGGTAATCATGATTAATGCTCTACGAACTTGATAATGGTCATATGCAACAATGATAAAATATAGTGGAATAACTTTTGTAGTAACATGGTATAGGGATTTAAGCATGTGGTATGATGGGATGTATGGTTTGGAAAGTGGTAGTCTTGCTCAAATCTAAGGACCGGTTTGTGGGGTGATCTTTATGTGTTTATAGTACAACCACAAGCCTGGTATGGGTTAGGCCTAGCCAAGTAATTTGCTTACTCTCAGTATAGTATAGACTAGGCAGAAGAGCGATGAATGGATGATGTCTTGGGATCTGAAAAACGCAAGAGGGGGCTTCTGTTGTTGAGGTGGAATCACGCGACAGTAAAATCTTAGCAGGTAGACATGTGCTGAGAGGGAGCATTGTAAATGCTTTGTAGTGGATTCCTAGCGTACACCTCAGTAGTGTGTAAGAGTTATTCATCGGTCAACGGATGCTCAGCAAAATGGGATGATACGTCATGTGGGTAAAGTACAACCTCTGCAGAGTTAAAACTGAATATTCAGCTGTGTCCACGGTCATGAGCGGCACTGAAAACCTACCATGATTATAATTGAATGTTTTGGTTAGTCGGGTCTACTGTGATGGTGGGAATCATAGTTGAGGGTGGTCAACCATAGTTGTGGGAACTATGATTGAGAGTTCAACCTTAGTGGATGGAACTTTGGTTGATGTGTTGGTTAGTGGGTTAAGTCATGATGGATCAAAATATTGAGGTGGTTGGTTATTCACTTAATTATATTTGCTTTTCAAATATTTTTACTTAAATGCTGATTTATACAAAGGAGCCATTCAGCCCATTTCTTGTTAAAACGTTTACCTGCATACTATTCTTTCACAACTTGCTGAGTACAATAAGTGCTCACTCTTGCTATCACCAAATACTCAGTTGGAGAAGGTATCGAGGAGTACGCTGAAGGTGGATCATTCTAAGATGCTTTCTACGTTGATGATGCCTGTGGGAGAGTCATAAAGGATTAGAGTCTTTGTATTTCGTTTATTCTACTGCAATTTATTTGTTTCTTTGACCTTTGAAGGTCACTTTTGTAAGACAGTTAATTCGATCAAGTATGGATATCGTAATGATTATCATCAATGAAGTCACTATATGTTGTGATTGATTCCTGAGCTCAGCACATAGATTAGATTGGTTTCTTTCTTGAATCGATCTCGACATCAAACCATCTCAACCGATGTTGGACAAGCTTTTTTTTTAATTGGCGCTACCTCCATCGTGTCAGGTATATTATTATTTCAGATCCGATCATTTCTTGTATGGCTTCAAATCTATCGTAACATACATATTTCTACTACACTTAACTATTAGACATGTCATCTTTTAGTTGGTCAATATTTGGCGCCATACAACATTAGGGTCAAATCGCCATCCTATATAACTTACTTTTCAAATTTTGTGGCACTCTCTTGTCACGGAGGATGCTAAAAGGTTTGCGCCATTTCATTCATTCAGTTTTGATTCTATGACTAACATCTTCATCGATATTATCATCCAGTTGTAGCACTGATCCTTGGTATCAAAAGACATCTTTCTTGGGAACCACCTCTCCATCGATATTAACAAGCTAAAAACGCTGAATAAAAATTCTTCTTATGGTCAGACCCAATCAGTAAGCTAATCAGCAGCATATGGCCTTTCAACATCGAAGCTCCTCAAAAAGAAAAAGAAAAACATCAATCGCAGTGCACTATTTCAAGCTCACAATCTGCCTATGTACAATTTTTGTCACTTGGCTTAATCGAAAAATTCACATACACAGCCATCTCCGGGAGCACAGGTGGTGAAACTTGTTGTAGAATGGAGTGGAATAGTAGAGAGTAGAATAGAGGATCAAATCATCAATCTTACTGCAATGTTTGATTGTATATTAATACAAGATGAAGGGGTGGAAGTTACTGTAACAGGAAACAATAACTACTAATTGCAGTTAGAAATTGATTATTAACCATAACATTCCCTCTTGATCAATATTGTCATCTGTATCTTGATTGTCATGAGGAACATTCTGAGAACAGCTTGCTACCAGAGTATCTTCTAGTTGAGCATTGAAGTGAGCCTCAATCTTATCCTCTTGAACTCGCTTGCCTTCTCCAATAGATTTGAGATACAACTCAACAAAATATTTGGGAGTCTAGCATTTATTTGTCATTTGCTCTTGTCAATTCCTTTTTCTTTTTCTTTTTTTGCTTGTCGACAAACCTCCACTGTCCTTTGAATTTCTTGTGGTGTTATTTGCGACCATGGAATTTATTTATATTCTAAGTATTAGCATGTGCTTCAGGTAGAGGCGCAACACCTGTTCGGTTTTGATGATTCTTCATGAGAAGTTCATCATGTTTTTCAGCATGAAGTAGAATATATATTAACTCATAATATTTTGCATAGCTTTGGTTAAGATATTGTTGTTGCAGTATCCTCATAGATGTAATTAAAATGGATAAAGTTTTCTCGATCATATCTATATTTGAGACTGGTTGATCGCAAAATCTCAACTTTGAGCAGATTGTATGGACCTCAAAATTGTAAGCTATCATGTATTTGAAGCCCTGAAAATGAGTTAGTGATCATATTTATCCTTGGGGGCGATCTAAAGAGCGAGTGAATCTTTCTTCAATAAATACTCAGTTTTGAGATCTGGGTGGATGTGGTAAAAAAAAAAAACAAAGTTGCATATTTGTATGTGTCAGTAGTAGCATGAGCATCTAGTTGAGGTTCAGTGATGGTGGCAATGAGACATCAGGCTGACAAATTGATTTTGATGACCATAGCTTAGGTTAGATAGTTGCTCCCATCCAATGCAAGTTCAGTAAATTCCTTTTGAAAATACCAGCTATGTCCTACACAAAATAACAATGCATTTATTAATATACTATGAGAGTAAATTAAATAATATACAATTTTTGTAACAGCGCAAAAATGCTAGTCAATATGAGTAATGAATGACCATGGGTGTAGGCCTTCTATACAGGACAGGCAAACAAGTCGCTGCCAAAATCTTAGGACTCCACTCTTGATGGAATATGTGACGTTGCAGTCACAACCAAAGATATAGTTGTTGTACTATTAAATATTGGGTAGATAGGATGAAGGTAACAACTTGTTGTTATCCAACATGGTGTAGACCTTACAACAATAGACGAATAAATCGCTGCTATGAACATGGACTCTGTCCCATGAGATGGGTGACACTACAATCGCAGCCAATGTCATATACTCCCTGCCTTCTGTTTTGCCAAAATGATAGAAGGCAGTCACCTATATACAGTCATTTTGCATGATTTTTTGCAAATTATTTAAGCGAATTTGAGGCTTAAATAAATAATAAAATGTAGAAAATATTTATTCCATTAAATAATTTGCAAAGAAAAATATTGCAAGGAACAAATAAAATATGTAATAAACTGCAATATATTCAATAACAGAGTATTACCGAGGTAATACAATTAAAATGCAGGAATAAACATCATATATGCAATTTCTAAAGGCATGAGGGTCTTAAAATGCATTAAATACAATATAACTGAAGTTATATTAAGACAATGCATAATTATATTGAAACCTAGGGGGGTTTATAAAATGGGTTAAGGCCCAATTCGGCTAGACGGGGCGGCCACCGCCGTCTTGTCCATGCTTAGCATGTCGCCACCCGAAGGGCGCCTCCTACAGCTAGGGGCGCAACCACCATGCCCGTCCATCGTTGTCCCATGCACCGCCGCCGCTTGAGTAGCTGCCATTGTCCTGTCTTCGGTTGCGCTACCATGAGGTGGCAATCAGTCTTCTAGAGCGCCACCATGGGGTGGGTCGGTTGTTCGCATAGATCCAGTCCATTGGCCGAGGTCATGGTTCACCACCGCCGACCTAGGACCGTGTGGTCGGTCGGGTGCCGTGTTTAGCTGCAATTCCATGAAGAGGGGCACTTGCACCATGAAGATGAGCATCGATGAGGCCATCCCACTGATGACAGCAACAAGGAGAGGTGGTCGCTACCGCCGCGGGGGCAAGGTGGCGAGCACGCCATACTGATGGGGCCGGAGGGCCACCATCGGCGGGAGAAGGAGAGGACCTCATGCCACCAATAGGATGAATGCCGGTGGAGTGGTGGGCTCGGTCAGTGCCACCATTGAGGTGGAGGCTGCACAGATGGCCACAACACCACTATGTTGCATAGTTGTTAAGGTGTCGGTATGTCGTCGCTATGGCAACGATATAGCGCCGTGGAGGAAAATCCGTGGTCGCCACGCTAACGCCACAGCTTCGTCGAGTATGGCGTCCGTCGTAGCCGTCGGATCTCCTCCGCCTCGCCTAGATCTCGTCGTGGCGTTATCTGCCCCTACTACTGATCCGCCTGTCCGTCACCTAGCCTACCGCTCCGGCTAGCCTTTCCACCCACCTCTGGCCCGCCCTCCACCCACATCTCCAGCCCGCCCCTTCGTCCACCACTCCAACCAGCTGCTCTGCCCGCCCTCTCTGGCTAGCCGATGCTCTGTATCCATAGGCAACGCTTGTGTGAAGCTATCGTGCGGGAGTCTCGTGTCTTGGGATGGACCGACGATGGGTAAGTTGGCTTGTTGGTTGAGCAGGTTGTGAGCTTTGAGCTTTGGTCTTGTGCAGTTGGACTTAGTCAGCTAACATAGCTATAAGTGGGTTACTGAGAAGTGTGTATACCTACAATCAAGCTCAACCCCCTTCGTAGCCCCTACGCTACCCGCAATCAAGCTTAATCTCAGTAGCTCTAGCTCAAGATCTGTAACTCTGTTCTAATGTTCTATTCTATATAGCACACAACCACACATAGGGAGCACACTAGAGTATAGATAGCACATAGCAGTAGCACAAACACACTAGATAGCAGAAACACATTGCTATGTTGATTTACTAAAATCCTAGATAATCACTTTTAAGCTACATTTGCATTATCATTTGCCAATATAATTTTCTACTATCCTACCCTGTGATGTGTGTATTCACCATATTGATGTACGGATAACATCATCACACCTCACATCATAAGCACATCATCACACCACACATCGTAAGCGCTGTAAAGGTGTTGGATCATCCCATCTCGCCACATCACCGTAAAACTATGTTGTGGTGGTGCCAGCGTTGAGGATGGCCGTCTCCAACTTCTTCCATCAGTGTGGTGAGAACATCTATTGTTGAAGCCATGATTGGGTGAAACACTCCTCCCCAACGGACAACAATAATTGCTAATTTCAGTTGGGAATTGATACCGTAACAAAACTGTCCCTCATCGTCAGCTTAAGTCACGTCAATCGCTTGGCTAAAGATGATGCAGCAGCGTAAAATTTCATGGAGGACTATGCAAAAGGGGACAAATTTTCAAAGCATATATGCAGGAACAGCTAGGTATGAATCAAAGCATCAATGCCAGCATTGCATCCCAAGCTTCCATCCATCAAGGCTATCCGGAACTGCTTGATTGCTGCATTTCCCCAACTCTTTCGATGTCAATGGCCCCCTGCAATATCATTGCACAAGATTCAATCCTCAAGAATTTGGCTCAAAAGTGAGGTACAAACAGCATCGAACAAATTGAATGGAAGAATAAAAGAATATTCCTAAACCACACCATTGGACAAACATATACTGCACCAAAAAGCAAATATATGAATATTAGCACAAACGAGTTTGCTCGTCTAATCAGTTCTCTTCTCTTGTGGAAGGTTCTATGGAGAGAATCCATTACTCAACCTTCAGGCTGTGCTTGCCACTTCTATCAGTTGGATCCAGGTTGCTAGGACCCCAGGTATACATGACAAACTTCCGCACCTGTTACCAGCAGAATAGCTATGCCTTATTGATCAGGGAGACAACCAGACATATACAATGCTCATTGTTGGTACAAGACATTCTTCACCTTATCCCAATTCCGTCGAGCACGCCGTTTGCTCATAATTGTCAACATTCTGGTATCCTCATCATGGAGCTTCTTTATCCTGGCTTCGCACTGGAAAACCAATGTGTTAATTATGTAATCAATTGCATAATTAGACAGCTTTTAAGTTGATAAACAGACATTGCATGGTTATTCCTTTGTATCAGTGTCACAGAAAGTCAGAAGCCATGTGTGAATATCAGTGAACGTGAGGGAACCAAATAAAAAGATAAGGGATGCAAAGAATTCAGAAATCAGTGTCAGACTGTCATGTCAGGCCCATTAGGACCATGTAGCACCACGTCTACCTTTTAGTCAATTATTTGGAAAGATTAGGTAGCATTTAGAGATACGATTAGATTAAATTTGTTAGAGATCATTTAGAAGGTAAGACTAGATTTGTTATCAATTAGAGATAGTATTTGATTCGGTTTGTTAGAACCATTCCCTTCCTATATAAAGAGGCAGCCGGCAATCCTTTGAAGTAAGCAAAAAGAAGAATTAATCTAAGTCTCTCCAATAATCTAATCTCTCCCCTAGCAACTGAACTCGCCCGTCCTCTCGGCGATGTTTTCCCCCTTAATGATCTTATATAGGATCTTGGTATCATATTTGCCAAGGATCCCTTCCATGGCTTATGCTGCCAATCAATCTGCGCCATTGCTGGTTTCGCCGTTGCCATCCCGATGGGTGACACCACCGAAGTCAACCGTGGCGCTGCCTACCATACCATCTGTCTTGGTCACACCTCTGTTGATTTCTTCATTGCTATCCTGTTGGGTGGTGACGTCGAGGTCAAATTTGGTGCAGCTCGTTTTTGTTGTTGGCGCCACCGATGGTTTTGCTGTTACTAGCCCCAGAGGCGACGCCACTGAGGCCATCCTTGGCGCAACTATGCCCCTCATTGATCTCGCCGCTAGCGCCGCCAGTGGCTTTATCGTTGCTATCCCCATGGGCGACACTACTGGAGTCACTTGTGGCGCTACAACAATCTGCCACAATAGATAGATGGCTAACCACAAACAGTAGCGCGGGCAAGGACAACTTGGTGCTCTCACATGATGGGATGCCGACGCTACAACTGTTCGTCGGCGTGGGGATTTCATGGGCTACAACCATGGATGACACCCTGCAGCTGGAAGATGAGCTTTGCAAAAGGAGAGGTGAAACGTCCTGTCCTGTCCTGTCCATTAGCACCACGTCTGCTTTATCTTTTAGCTACTTATTTGGAAAGTTTTTTTTAGTACAAATACACACACCCTACCAATGACATAGGGAAAACACCCTGCGTGGCACACCCTCATCCGGGAAAAAAGTCGAACGCGGGCGGGTGGGGCATCACCACTCATGCCCCACCAACCGAGCTACGCTCGGTTCGCGTTATTTGGAAAGATTAAATAGCATTTAGAGATAAGATTATATCAGATTTGTTAGGGGTTATTTAAAAGGTAAGATTAGATTTGTTATCCATTAGAGATATGATTTGATTTGGTTTGTTAGAGCCGTGACCTGCCTATATAAAGGGATAGCTGGCACATCCTTTGAAGTAAGCAAAAAGAAGAATTAATCTAAGTCTCCCCAATAGTCTAATCCATCTCGTAGCAGCCGACACTGCCCGGCAATCCTCTCGGCGATGTTTATCCCCTAATGATCTTAGGATCATAACACAGACTATTTAGATTTGTTGGCAACAAATGAAAACGTTGGCAAAGATCTCATAGACAACAAAGGTATGTTTTGTGAAGACTTACTTGAGCCATCATGCAGAGACAAATTGCCACACTGAAGGCATAAAGGCCACCAATACTCGCAAGTATACTAACTGCAGATAACAATCGCCATTACATGCTAGAAATGTAAAGTGTGCACATGAAGGCGTTGGCTTCATGAGATTGAGAGACTCACCTGGGCCTACCACACTCTCTTTGCTGATCTCCACAATGTAGTCGGAAAGATAACTTATGAAGAGCGTAGTATTCACTACTCCATCCCTGGGATTCTGCAGGGAAGCATTCAAGCTGCTGACATCCGAAAACGCAGACCCTTGGGTGAAGTCCTGAACCAGTGGCTGCAAGAGCCTCAGGTTACCAAGATTGTTGTATATCTGAGGGAACAGTTGAATCTTCAGAACATTTGAACCTCTGCCCCTGAATGTTTTCAGCTTCCCATCATCAGCATAGCCGTCAGAGTTCATCATGCCACTCACAAAGCTCACGTGCTTGTCGTCGCCGTGCTGCTTCGCGGTCATGTTGAACTGGAAGCCAGCTGCGGCAGCCGGCTGCCCCGGAAGATCGATGAATTGCCAGGACACATAGTGGTCTCTCGGAGGGATCCGGCAGCCGTTGCACCTGAGCGAAATGGATGGCCCCTGGCTCGTGTTTTTGCAGCTGTAGGTGAACAATGTTGGCAGGGGCACCACCCTGAAGTCCATGAACCCAGGTGTCCCCATCGCGATGGTTGAAGGCGCGACCGCTTGCGCACAGGACATGCTGGAGACGGTGGTGATGTGGAACTCAAGATCGTTCACGAAAGACAGAAGGTCGGGAGCATTGGCCGGCTTGACTCGATGCACCTCAATGCTGTGCCTTTTGATGGCTTGATACAGCAGCCTGCGATGAAGTGAGCAAAGAGTGAATAATTGCACAATACGAATCTTATGGAAAGTCACTAATCCAACACAAATTTTACCAAGCAAGCAAAGCAGCACGCACTTACACGGTGACTAATCCGATGAAGAGTATCAAGCTAGCAACTGAGCATGTGCCACCCAGCTCGGTCTTCCTTTTCCTCAGTACTCGCTGGTCCTCCTAAGTTTTTTTAGAAGGGGCAAAATGCAACTTCATTTTAGAACAAGAATTCAAAGGTTGCGATTTCCAGAGAGAATGAAGATCAATGAATTGTGCAAAGAAAAACATGGCAATAATTGCAACTAGTCAACTAGTGAAGGCATGTGCTTTTATAAAATTTACTCAAAGAAAAGAAAAATATGTTTAATGTGAAATTCATGCGTTCCGAATTGCAAGAGGAGGAGTAAGCAAAAGGGAGGGGAGGGGAGGGGGGACGCACCGTCCAGTGGCTGTTGTCGAAGACGCAGTCGAGGCGGCTGACCCAGAACCGAACGCGGAAGAGCCTCTTCTCCCCGCTGGGGTCCCGTCCGGCGACCCTTGCGGCGGCGCAGAAGGCGAGCCAGGAGAGGAGCGCGGCGAGCGCGGCCTCGAGGAGCACGGCCTGGGACTGGGTGAGGTAGCGGACGGCGTCGAGGGAGAGGACCGGTGCCAGGAAGTAGAGGCTCCGGTTGCGCGGCGCGCCCACGGTGCCCACCTGCCACTCCCACCCGCCGCCCGGCATCGGGGCGCAGCTGCCGTTGCTCAGGTAGTACCCGGGGTCGCAAGCGCAGAGCGAGGCGTTGTAGGCAAACATGCGCGCTGCCGTGCAGTTCGCCATGGCCTGTCCCTCTCTTCCCTGGTCAACTACCAAAGCTGCCAGAGAGCAGGGAGGAGAAGAGATCAAGGGGGAGAAGAATCCAGCAGCTTCACCGCACTGCAGGCACGCGACTTGGATGTGGCTGGTTAGTTAGACGGGTTTCGCGATATGTATAGTACGGTTTAGTGGAAGTAATACAGTGGAGTTATATTTATTAGAAAAAAAGTATTTAATTAGTTATATCTGTTTTAAAATATTGAGTTTAAATTTTTGTTTGGTTGATCGAATATGAGGTTACATAAGCAGATATAAAAATTGATATTATGATTAGTTATTTAAAAATAATTTTATGATAATAATAAGTGTATCTGGCTACGTAAATAAACACATTAGTCTACATCCGTCAAACCAAACTAAAAATATATATTTACATTTATCATATTAAATTGAAACAGTAAATATAAATAACTAAACATTTCTCTTTAATATTATAGTAACTACAACTAAACACACCCTTTCTTGCCCAGCCCAACAAAAGACAATTGAGTCTCTGCTTTGCTTCCGACCAAATGGCAATGATAGGAGTAGTAGCATTCAAAAATCAAAGTATTTGGTTGATTATTATTTTACGATTGTAGTCATGCTGAATTGTTTCTTAGTCACTAAGTACTTGATTGATTATTATTTTACGATTGTAGCCATGCTGAATTGTTTCTTAGTCACTAAGTATTTAATTGATTATTATTTTACGATAATGGACCGATTATAGTCGAGTTTTAATCGGAGAAAAATAGTAGTACATCACCAGCTGCCTATTGATGCAAATAGGTCGATTCAAAAGCTATTACATTTAGCTCGGAGCAGGGATTTTCAGTTCGTTTTATAATTTTTTTTTCAACGATGAAAAGGCTAAATTTTGTGAATTTTGAACATTTTTCGTCCTCTGCAATATAAGTCTCACATGTTAGTAAAGAAAATTTTCAAAATCAGATATTTCGTTTCTCTTCAAGATTTGTAAAATTTTAGCAAAATCTTAATCCCTGGCTCTGAGTTCACTTTTCATGTGTCTGCCTGTAAACCAGAAGAACAAAAAATGATCCAAGCTGCCTCTTCCTGCTTTTGACCCTAGAGTTTGGTGTTTGGTCCTACTGCTGGACTTTGACCTCCAACCTCACCCAGCATTCCGAAGTCAAATCATCATGCCATCAAGCATTTGAATTTGAACCAGAACTCAATTAGAAACAAACCTAATTGCATCCTATTTGTATGCCTGATAAAGCTCCGCTACAACATCCAATAAGTAGGACAGGAAAAATACAAATTCAGGAGGAGCCTTTTAAATTGATCAGTCAAGTTACATACAGGATATCCGAACTACCAGCCAGTGGCAATGAATCATTTACTTGGGCCTCTTCTGCTTAGTTTTCTCACTACCTCTGCATCTCTTACTCTCGTTGCTGTAAAAGCAACGGTGACGTTCTAAAAATAAGTAAATTAGGATATTTAAAAGTCTAAACTAAATCAGATTCAAAAAAATTTATAAGATAAATCCGTATCAATTTTTATCTAAATGTGAACTAGATTTATTTAGTGTGCCTATTCTACCGCTCAAACGGTCTGTAACCTAAAGCCAATTCTAACAAACTATTCTAGAAAAGTAAATACATAAAGGTAGATTGCAAAAAATATAAATACAGAAGTGTAAAGATGGTAGAGAAAACAAACTCGGCACAAGGGATTTTTTTTATCCTGTGGTATCAATGACATGAATGTCATCTCTAGTTCACGTTGAAGCTCTACTAAAGATATACTCCTGATCGTTAAGACTCTTCCGGTCACGGCTCTTGAGTCACCAAGTCACAAAAGGAAGACCTCAATCCGAATGAGCCACCAAGCTACGAAGGCAAGATCTCACCACTAGCCTCTCTCCAGGTCACTTATCGTCATCTTCACTTCGGAGTTTGAGCCACTAAGACAAGGGTCTCCGTACCCCCGTACACGTATCTTGTCGTCGCTCCACATCAAGTTGAAGGGTCAATAAGCTTGAGCAACTCTGACTCAAGATGCTCTTCTGAAGGACTGTTACGACCTTGCTGGTGAGTGGGGGGCGTGAGAGACTCCACGGCTGGCCTCAAACATTGCTAGTCGGGGTCCATTCACAGTGTTTGACTAAACAAACGTTGTTTGCTTGGTCTTGCAAGGGCAGTTAGTGATGAAGTACCTGATCTCGCCATAGTTGAAACATGCTTTGCTTGTGTTGGCCACTTGGTCACTGTTGTTCTGCTGAGATCTGATATAGCTCTAATTACAGTAGGAAGGGTTGGGTTGATGTGAAGTACAGGCTGGAATCCTATACTACATGGTGGACTGAGCCTTCTAGCTGGAGTAACCAGGACGCTTGAACCTCTGGGACCTTTTCTGTTGCTGAGCCATGTGAGCAGTGAACTTGCGCTTCCTGTTTTTTACAGTTCCGATCTAGTTTCTTCCAGTAGAATAGTCATGTTCATCAGGGTGTTAAAGTCAAGATAGATATGGGGAGTTAGTTGTGCCTTTAGGTTGCTTTCCAACTCTTTCTTGAACCTATTTTGCTTCTTCTTGTCGGTGAAGACTTCTTCTAGTATATAACGAGATAGCTCAACAAACTTGCGGATGTACTCATTAACACTCATATTGCCTTGCCTCAGCCTCCTAAACTCATCTGCCTTGAGTTCCATAGTTACTTCTGAAACATGGTACCAACGCAACTCTGCAACAAACTCCTCCTAGATGATAGCTGCGGTGTTGTCTGTGGCTTCACAGTAGTTCTCCCACCATGCCAAGGCTGTACCAGCTAGCTGATGGGATGACAGGAGAACTTTGTCTCTTCCTACATAGTTGATAGCATCTAGCTTTCTTTGTATGTTCCTCAGCCAGTCATCTGCATCCATAGGGTTATCAGATCCCTCAAAGGTGGGTGGCTTGATCCTGATGAAATCAGTCATTTTGTTGGGAAGTCCTTGTGCTTGCTGTTGGGGTTGATTGATTCCTTCAGCCAGAGCGGCTAACAGACGAGTCTGTTATGCCATAACTGCCACCAAGTCATTGGCAGGAGGATTTGATAGTCTTTGAGCATTCCTATTTCCTTCTTGGTTCTCTACTTCACTTTTACCATGATTTTCCTCTTCTGCCCTGCGATTCTCTTGACGTTGTTGGATTCTGGCGGACTTCTAGGGTGCCATCTGCTCAAGTGAGGGGAGGGAAAGCATAAGCTAAGAGCAGAGAGACTAGGGTTGTTTTGTTTAAAACTCTTTTTAAAGAAAATTCACAAGGCCTCATGTCTTACTAGCACACAAGGGAAAACACACTCAAGGGCAAACAAGCATGCCACAAGCTCAATTACTTAAGGGGAAGGGGGGTACAACACTATCGGGTACCACACGCGACTATGATACACATGGGGTACATATGTCTACTTGTACTAGGATCGGACCAGGGTGCTTCATCCCATTTCTTCCGGAGCTCTAGGCTTCTGAGATACTGGCGAAATCTTTCCTCTCCTTGGGGCGAGGGTTCTCAGGCGGGGCGAGGGGAGTGTACTCCTCGTTTTCTTCCATGTCGGAAGAGTTCTGGGTCGGGGGGAGGTATTCTTCGTCGGTTGCTTCATGAGGGGTGGGTGGTGGAGTAGGAACATCCTCTGAGAACTTCCTCTTAATGCTCTAGGTGTCCTTCCATGCCAAGGAGGTGGAGAATTTTTCCGCTGGCACGACCAATGAGGTAGGCCTCATTGATCAGCTTGTTGTGACGCTCTTCTACTGCCTTTGCTGCTTATTCGGCTGCTACGATGCGGCTTTTAGCTTCTACAACTTAGGCTCAGACTTCGGTGAGTTGGACACGTAGGGACCTCCCATGCGTTTCTGCTTCTTCGGCTCGACGGATGCATCCTCTTAATTGCGTCGCCTGCTGGTCATACAGCTCATCTAGGGCCATCAGGTAGCGTGTCATGCCTACAACGGTAGGGTCGCTTTCTCGCATCCTCAGGCCTTGCAAAGTCTTCATCCGTGCCATCCAAGTAGGGCGATTTCTCTCCACTAGGTGAAAGAACCTTATGAATGTACGACCAATAGGCTTCTCATAGATCTGGTAGAGGTGACGCAAGGTCTTGCAAGCAACAGCTTGGTAGGTGTCAGCAAACCTAAACCCTGTAGTGGTCACACTCTACGGCTTCTTGTTGAGGTGGTCTTTACTAGATCCAACATGGATGGTGACCTCACAGCGCTCGGTGTCGTATTCTTCAAACTCCCTGCTCACGTACTCTGGATGTTCCATAACACACAACCTAGTCATGGCAGCGTACATCACCTCTGGGAAGCCAAGGGTGTCTTGATAGTACTCGGTTACCCATCCTTGTTCCTCCATCTGCAAAAACAGGAGAATGATGCTTATGAAAAGGGCTTTTCCAAAAGAAATAAAGAGAGTAAGAAGTTTTGTAACATAGTTTTTAAGAAAAATATCACATCCAGATCTATGGTCTCGTCCTACATCCAAGTATGGCTCTGATACCACATGAAGTGCCCTGGTTACCTCTGATGCTTAAAGCCATTATTATACCAGTCCCTATATCAATCGCTAGTAAATAAGAGTCTTACAACAAATGATACCACATTCATACAACATGGGGAGTGGTGAGAAGGATCCATCATCCAAAAAATACATAAAGAATTCCTACGGCCAACAGAATCCATGCTATCAAAGAGCACATAAGGAACAATATGAAGGCACGTCACTCCAAAGGCAACTCGGGGGCGGATGCGACCGAGACCTACTCGTCAGCCTCACTGTCTGCTTCGGTGGAGTCCGAATTGTCCTCTGAAAGCACAACAAGAGTGAGTACAAATGTCCTCACCAAGTCCCAACCCTTGCCCTACGGTAGGTGTATAAATACATGCATATGATATCAGCAAGGAATAAGTTGTAAGATTAATCTTTGCAGAAATACCAAGTTTACACATACAATGGTGTGTTTTCCATAAAGTGGTTTTGCGAAGACATCATATTAATATTCTTAAATTAATGGGGTTCTGCCGTGGTGGAAAGTTACTAGGGCCCAAGTTTTAATGTTGCCGGACACTCCGTCTATGGTAACCCATAACACACAGTCAGACCTATTCTCCAAAAACAGGCCCACCTTACCCACACACTCAGCAAGAAAACACATGCAACCCGAGCTAGTTACTATGCGAACTATAGCGCGTCCATGAAACAAGCCAAGGCAAATATCTTCGCATAGAGCCTGCCACACAGGTAGCACTCCTCATGAAACCTGTCACACAGGCAACGCTTTAACTCCCAAGGAGTTCCCAACGGAACCCCGATTTTCCCCAGCTCTAACCAGTTCTCAGTTATTATCAATATCCAAAAAGTTTTCCCATCCCATAACTCACGCAACACCAAGTTCCAAGTTTTACATAGTTTGCAAAGCTATATTTGGTTAAGCATGAAATAACAGTAGAGATTACCGTCCTAAACATACTAGTATCAAGGTAATCGTCTTAGCGTAAATAAAGTTACTGAGACGATTATCCTAGGGTTACCAAGATTATATTCAGGATGATCACAAATAGGCTGGCTAATCTATAAAAGAACATAACTAGCTCAATAGTTTAAATTATGCCAGCAAGTAATACTTCATGCAATTAATATGTGAAAAACGGCTGCTACGGGTTATGGTGATAAAACTGGGTTCAATATGATCAAAGTGTAACATGTTGAGACTTGCCTTCGTTGAAGCCCTTGAGTGGGTCCTACTCGAAGTCTTGCGTTCCCAACTTCTCCTCCTCCTCGAACTCTCCGGTTTCTAAAACACGGACAGACAAAGAACACAACACACAAATAAATATAAATAAATTTGAAATAATTATGAAATTGGTATTAATAGATAGGATTTGAATTTAGATGAATATCAATGAAAAAATCATTGAAATCGAAGTTGGAACATATGAGATACGGGCTTCCAAAAATTAAATTCGGGAAAAAGGACAAAGGTATTGTGCTGGTACTGTGCATATGTGCTAGCTTAAAGGGCAATCGGCGGGGTACAATGCGAATGGGCTGCTACTGTGAAGATGGGCTATTGGACTTGTGTTGGGCCGCTCGGTTGTGTGGGCCACTGGGCCACGACGGCCTAGTATGGCCCAGGTGAGAATAATGTCTGGTCAAACGGGCACCGAGGGGCGTCGTCGCTCGGTTACTGGCTCACGGCGACAGACTCGCCGGCGCATCACCGTAAGGGCCTTCTCAGCCTCGGTTTGGATCAAGAATCGGTTTGTAGCACAGCGAAGCCAGTGGTGGGAACCTCATCGGTGGTTGGCAGCCGGAACAACACTAGTAGCATGCTGGAAGTGGGGAAAGCGACGTCCGAAAAGGGAGAGTCACGGGGGATGCGATGTGGGTCGGATTTTTGGGTGTTGGGAGCATGCATGGGGTGCGGTGATTGTTTCTCAGTGCTTGGTTTAGCCGGGGAGCATCCACGGCGGCTGGCGATGAGAAGGGAGCCTCGACGGTCATGGTGGCTCAGGGAGAGCACGGGCTGGAAAGGGAGAGACTAGGTCGAGGGGCTGTGGAGGTAGGGTGAGGTATGGTGAAGCTTTCCGTGAGGCCAATCGACCAGCGGTGGTCTCTGGGGAGGGGATCGACGGTGGTGCTATCGGTGGAGAAGGAAGACAGCCGGTGGTACAGAAGCGCGAGGTCCAACGGCCGCTGGCTCGATGCGGCCATGCGTGTGTGAGTGAGAGCAAGCACGAGAGGAAGAAGAAGGCCAGCTCGGGCTGGGCTAACATGCGAGGAGAACAAAGAGGAGGAGAGCGGGCCGGGATAAGAGGAAAGAAGAAGGAGGCGATCGGGCTAGCGGACTGGCTGGCGCGAGCAAGCCGGGGGAGAAGAGGAGGGAGTCGATAGGGAAACTAGGTCGTAGGAGAGAAAAAGAAAGGGGAGAGGGAGATGGGCCAGGAAAACGGGCTGGGGAAGGATGTTGGGTTGAAATGAGCCCAAGGAGAGGGGGGGGGGGAGAAAAGATTTTAGTATTTTTGTTTTGGGTTTGAAAGTAGTTTTGAAATTTATTTCTTTTGCAAAGATTTTTGAAATTTTGACTAAAAACTGGGATGTTATATTTTCCTAACAGCTCAAAAAAGTTGTTAACACCGGATGATCTGATGAGAACAGTAGTACTAACACCGGATCATCCGGTGAGTACATATTCAGAAATTAGCCATTAGACTACATTCAAAGTAATACTGAATACCAGATACTTTAGTGTATATTTCATCTCCATCACCGGACTATACGGTGAGTTATCTTGAGCCAGACCGTGCTACTTCTTCTTTGTGCAAAACACTCCGGTGCACTTCCTCTTGACACTGGACCATCCGATCAGTTCATCTTTATTCTTCATCACTTGGAATCGCCTCTACAAAAAATGCTCCGATAAAGCCTCCAGTGCACTCACTTCCCATCGCCAGACCTTCTGGTCTGTTGTTCTCTGATCTTCAACACTTGAAACCCTGTCTGCAAGAATTGTTCTGGTGTATATCTTCTGTTGATCACCGGATCTTTCGGTGAGTTCAACTTGTTCTGCCCCGAGCCAAAATACTCTGGTGTACACCTTCTTTATCAACACCGGTCTATTCGGTGGCTTCTTCAGTTTTGCTCTTCTCTGCAGATAAAGCTATGACGCTACACCTTACTGAGCACCGGACTATCCGGTAAAATTTTCAGCCTTCTCGCCCGCTTTGTCAAAGATGCTCTAGTGAGTTCAACTTCTCTGAAACTTGTCCAATTTAGTCCATCTTTGTCCCGATTGCGATGGCTTCTTCATGTATTGTATCTATGTGACCTATTAAAGAATATACTTACAAACATGTTAGTCTCAATATCTATATTGTCATTAATCACTATCATGACCCACAAATGAAACATCCAATTCTCAAATAAGTATATCGAGCATCATCCCAACTCCTAAATACTAATTTTCCCCTTCTATCCCAGAATTTCCAATAGATAAATTTAAGGTTGGGGTTGGAAAATTACAACCAAAAAGTGAACCATGCCATAAAAACTAGGAGAGAAACCGTTTTCCTCAACTGGGCAACCGGTGAAGCTTCGGAGTACTGGAATCTATGCGATTGCTCTCTGCACAGAAAAATCAACAGAAAATGAATAAATGATATGTAAGAACAGGCAGACATCTGTACAACTCGCACGTGTGCTGCAAACAAAACGTGTACGAATTCACAGGAAGCTCACTTTTGTAGGCTTGAAAGTGCACCGCAGAAAATTGCATTATCTGGAAGGGAAGTCATGTTGCTGCTATCCTCTGGGTTAACCACATTGATGTACACTTCCTGCCCCCAGATACCAGCTGTCAAGGTTCTGCACACGTAGATTCCATATGCCTGCATTGTCCAGAAACACAAGTCCAAGCTCCAGGGAATACCTGCAATCATGTCAACAGGTTCCCAATGAAAGGCATGCCAAGCTAAAAAGGCTGTACTGCATTGTAATGATGGCTCACAAAGTGGATTCCACAAAACATATTTTAGACAGTATTTCTAGATTGCAGACGTAATACCCAAACATAAGTCAATATAATAGTTTACTATGAGAGTTTGCAGTTTGCTACTATCTGTCAACTTATGAGGTTTTCTATGGCATGGGAATTGTTAAACCAAATGATTTGGTTAACTATCATTTAGTCCTGTCCTTATTTGAAATAGTATGAGACCATCTACCACAGCTTAAATAATTTAGTTAATATTCTCACATATTAACTACTATCTGCCAGTGCCATAGTATCTCCAAACAAATATTGGAACAATAGCAAACAGTTGACCTGTGGTAAGTTGTGCAATATGCACTTAAAATTTAAGCAGGTTTACTGATCATTAATATGTTCTCCCATTGATGAGAACGTTAACACTATTTTTGGCCAAATTACTGAATTCAAAACTAACTTATCCTCCATGGTTTTCCCCAAGTTTCTACATTGTACCAATCATATTGCAACAGATGTAACATAATTTTTCAGCTGTCAGCAGACCATGCAGAACCCGACGAGGATGTGTAGTAATTAGGAACTGAGGCTAGCTCAGTTGGTAGGAGGTGTGGGTGTACACCCTTACCATCCAGATTTAAGTTCTCTTCGACTTGAATTTAGGTGTCTATTTCTTATTAATATAATGCCATCTAGTTCCTCCTAGATCGGTCGACTTCTTTTTTTCAAGGATGTGTAGTGATTGAGCTAGACATCCATAAAGACACGGAGACATTCAATTTCAGCACCTGGATTGTGGATCGTGCAACACCATCCCATTTGTTATAGGTGCCGCGACTGTTCTCAGTCCACAATCCATAGTCCATCCTGAGAACAAACAACAATAAGAAAACAGCACGGATCTAAATAATGAAGATGGACAGTGTAGCATGAGATTTACCCAACAACAAAGAATGCATAGCCATCCAAGTGGTAGCTCTGTAGATTTGTGGCGTTGTTTTGGAATATAATCTCCATGAAGCCCTTGTAGGTGCCATTTATAATAGATGTATCGACTTTTGGTAATCTGTTCATTGGATGGTTAGGAAAATCAAGTTTGTACACTCCAGGGACATTAAATAGTTGTGCTAGTAGCAAGAGAGTCGATGGAGCAATGTAAGAATTTCCATTCAGGGTAGAACGCAGTTGCCCATCTATGAGCTCTGGTGGTCTACTCTGCAACAGATACACATCTGTCACGGTAATGTCACCATAATGGAATGAGCCCTGTGGATTGGGGCGGGCACCACTAGCTGTAACGTTCCATCTGAAACAGAACAATAGTTGAAGGATGTATTGTGTGAACAATCCCACTTACAATGTCAGGAATAGAATTAATGCAAAATCTACAGGAATACCTGATGGATCTTGCTTGATTTATAGAGAACGCCGTGTCGTACTGATCATTCGGGGGATCTGGTAGAGGACCAGACGGTGGACCTTGGGAGTTGGAGTAATGGAGAATCGCGACACCAGTCAACTTATCTACAACAGAGGCATCAACGAAGCGAGCATTTGCGACCACGTAATAATCGGTGCTGGCATTATGATCCATGGTGACCAAGAAGGAATAGGACTGGCCGACATGGATGTCCATGTTGGTGTAGTTCTGCTGCGAGGTGTAGGAGCCTTCGGTCTCCACAAGGGGCAGGTTATGGTTTTGGATCCTGAAATTTAAGCTTGTCGAGACGCCAACATTGTGTACGCGAAACCTGTAAGTTTTGCCTGAAATGACAGACAATAACTTCATTGGAAACTTCAGGATTCGTTACTCTATTTATTGTCAGCATTTGCCACTCATAGCGTCACCGACATTGCCAACTGCCGAGAAATCCGTCCCTAGATAGATACCAATGATAAAGAAAGAGGTGTTACAAATGCAAATTCAAATTTCGAATGCAAATGCGAACCTGGCTCGACATTGATCTTCTCGTAGATGATCCCAAGCGGAACAACTGATTCGTTGTAGCGGTACGGCCCCAATCCGTTGATGAGCACGCCGTCGGGGGCGCCCAGCGAGGTGCCGCCATCGAGGGCCCTCCTGAGCTCCCTGTGCCCGCGGTTATACCAGTCTCCGATGAAGAGAGTGATGTCTCCGTCGGGGAAGTCGAAGGGGATCGGTATGACGTCGCGGTTGTTGATGGTGATGGCGCCGTACCCTCTGGCGGCGCGGTGCAGCGCGGTGGAGGGGAAGTTGTTAGGAGGATAAACTCAACGCAAATCATATTGATCACGGAGAGGTACATATATAGGCTATATCCTTCCATATCCACACAACCGATTTATAGAAGCAGTATCGGGGGATAAGGAAGGAGAGCCGTGAAAAGAGGACTAGCCAAATATAGTCTAACACCCCCCCGCAGTCACAACGTCGAGCTAGCGGACGTTGAGACTGGAATGAAACTCGGTGAAGACCGGTGAAGGAAGTCCCTTGGTGAAGATGTCAGCGTATTGACGTCGTGGGCACGTGGAGGACATGAATAGCACCGACGGCGACCTTTTCACGGACGAAGTGGAGATCAATCTCAACATGCTTTGTCCGTTGATGTTGCACGGGATTGGATGAAAGGTAGACCGCACTGACATTGTCGCAAAACACCAGAGTGGCCTTGGACGGAGGGGAGTGGAGCTCATGGAGTAGTTGGCGGAGCCAGGTGGCCTCGGCGACGGCATTAGCGACGGCACGGTACTCGGCCTCTGCACTGGAGCGAGAGACCGTGTTATGGCGTTTGGAGGACCAGGACACCAAGTTGTCGCCAAGGAAGACGACATAACTGGAAGTGGACTTCCGGGTGTCGGGACAGCCTGCCCAGTCTGCATCAGAATATACGACGAGGTCGTCTTTGGCAGAGCGTTGGATGTGGAGGCCCAAGTCCAAAGTACCTCGAATATAGCGCAGAATCCGTTTGAGCGCACTGAGATGGGGCTCACGAGGGTCATGCATGTGAAGGCAGACTTGCTATACAGCATAAGAGATGTCGGGACGAGTGAAGGGGAGGTACTGTAGTGCACCAGCGAGACTGCAAAAATCCATCGGGTCGGCGACCGGGGCGCCCTCAATGCTAGATAGCTTGGCACAGGTATCAATGGGAGTGTTGCAGGGCTTGCAGTTAGTCATGCCTGCATGTTCCAGGATGTCGATGCAATACTGTCGTTGACTTAGCAGGAGACCGGAGGAGTGCCAAGATACACTGATGCCGAGGAAGTGATGGAGAGCCCCAAGATCCGTCATCGGAAACTCAGACTGAAGTGCTGAAATGATCCACTGAAGAAGCCTGCTAGAGGATGCAGTCAGTACGATGTCATCAACATAGAGTAAGAGGTATACAGTGTCGGTGCCGTGGCGGAGAATGAAAAGGGAGTTGTCCGATTGAGCCTCAGTGAATCCAAGGGACAACAGGAAGGAGGCGAGCCTGCTATGCCAGGCTCGGGGTGCCTGCTTGAGACCATACAAGGACTTGTTGAGGTGGCACACCATGTCGGGGCGAGAGGAGTCAACAAATCCAGGAGGCTGAATGCAGTACACTGTCTCCTGTAGAGTGCCATGTAGGAAGACGTTCTTGACATCAAGTTGATGGACCAGCCAATCACGAGACACTGCCAAACTCAGAACGGTGCGAACGGTGGCAGGCTTCACAACAGGACTAAATGTCTCATTGTAATCAATACCAGGACGTTGTGTGAAGCCGCGCAGAACCTAGCGAGCCTTGTAGCGATCGAGAGTACCATCAGAGCGAAACTTGTGCTTGAAGATCCACTTGCCTGTGACCACATTGGCACCGGTGGGACGCGGAACGAGATCCCACGTGCGGTTGGCGAGAAGGGCATTGAACTCGTCTTCCATGGCGGTCCTCCAGTTTGGATCGACCAGAGCGGCCCGGTAAGTCCGTGGAACAGGCGAGAGAGGAGTGGCATGAAGATTCAGCCGAGTGACACTCTTGCGGATGCCTGATTTTCCACGAGTTGTCATGGTGTGCTCGTTGATGACCAGAGAGGCACCGAGCTGAGGAGGAGGGGCAGGCGCGCCAGGTAGGCGAGCTAGGCGCAGGCGCGTCGGCACAACTGCATGTGGGGGTAGTGCTGGGCCACGAGGTGATGACCAAGGCAGCCCAGGACTGCCACTGGAGAGGGCAGGCGTTGACGAGGGCCCAGGCAGATGGGCGGCTGGCGACGAGCGGACCGGGGGTAGGCCCGGAGTGGAGGCGGCCTCGGTGGGCGGTGACCTATGGGAAGCCGGCCCAGCAGATGGCTCCTGGGGCGAGGCCTCCTGCGGCTTGGACGGGGGAGCCGGCGCCTGCCTTCGGGATGCACCGATGGGTGCCTGCATGGGTGCCGAAAAGTCTTCCAAAAATTTGAGATCAGTAGCAATGGGAGTGTAGGTGGTGATCTTGGCAAAGGGAAACGACTGCTCATCAAACACAACATGCCTCGAAATAATAACCCTGTTAGACACGGGGTCGAAACACCGGTACCCTTTATGGTGTTGGGGGTAGCCAAGAAACACACACATCGTAGAGCGGGGCGCGAGTTTATGTGGGGTGGTAGCAGAGAGGTTGGGATAATATTTGCAGCCAAAAACACGGAGGTGTGCGTAAGTGGGGTGGACTCCATATAGGGCAAAAAGGGGTGTGTGGTGAGCGAGGGTTTTAGTGGGGTGTCTGTTGATGAGATAAGTAGTGGTGTGGAGAGCCTCAACCTAAAAGGAACTGGGAAGACTAGCCTGAAACAGTAAGGAGCGGATTATGTTGTTAAGGGAACGAAGGATGCGCTCGGCTTTACCGTTTTGGGGGGAGGTGTAGGGGCATGACATCCGTAGGTAGACACCATTGGTGAGAAAAAAGGTGTGGGCGGCAGAATTATCAAATTCGCGGCCGTTGTCACATTGGACACTGCGAATGGTGGTGGAAAATTGAGTTTTAACATAGGCAAAGAAATGAGACAAAGTGGAAAAAGTATCTGATTTTAAGTGAAGCGGGAAGGTCCAAACAAAGTGAGAGCAATCATCTAAGATGACAAGGTAATATTTGAAGCCAGACACGCTAACGACAGGAGAGGTCCACAAGTCACAATGAATTAATTCAAAATTGGCCAGAGCCCGACTGGAGGAGCTAGCAAAAGGGAGACGGACATGGCGACCAAGCTGGCATGCGTGGCAAACTCTGGTGAGACCGCCTTTGGACATAGGCACGATTGGGGCGAGGCGAGCGAGCGCATTGTGGTCGAGGTGATCAAGACGTTGGTGCCAGATGATGTCGGTGGTGCTGGTGGCGAGAGCAGTCGCGGACGGAGGTGAAGGCAAGGCATGGTGGAGGGGGTAGAGGGGACCGGAGCTATTGAATCTGGCGGTCACGGTCCTGGTGCGAAGATCCTTCGCAGAGAAACCAAAGGGGTCAAATTCAACCGTACACCAATTGTCTATGACAAAACGTCGAACAGAAATCAAATTCTTAATGATGTGAGGGGAACAAAGGATGTCTCGAAGAGCAAATGAACGGTTTTGATGTTGAATATGGGAGTGCCCTATGAATGATATGGGAATAGTGGAGCCATTACCAACGACAATGTGCGAGGGAGATTGAGAGTTGGGAGGGTGGGTAGAGGAGAGGGTACCGGTGTCGGAGGTCATATGTGCAGTGGCACCAGTATCCATGTACCATTCAAGTGCAGCAGGTTGAGGCAATGTTGTGGTGTTGAAGGAGCTGGAGAGAGAGGCTTGATCCCACTGTGATGGAGAACCACTGAACCAGCCCAGCTGTTGTGGAGGCCCAGCCGTCGTCGGGGCCTGTGGGTGCTGCGCCTGGGCTGGGAGGCCCATGTCGCCCGGCGCCAGATAGTAGCCCACCGGGGGCTGCTGCTGCTGTGGCTGGAGGCCCACGGGAGGCAGGCCGCCAGGCGGGCCGGCGAGAGTTGCTCCAGCGAAGGGGATAGGGGCCACTGGGCGCGGACCGAGGAGGCCAACACCCAATGGGCCCGGCCACATGTGAATCGTGCCGGCCCAAGGATTTTGAGGGGATGGCCACGCCTGGGCCTGGCTGCCGGTGCCGCCGCCTCCGGCAGAGACCTGCTTAGTGTGGTTGCCGTTGTTGCTGCCGCGACGGCGGCGGTTGCGGGAGGTGCTGTTGCCACCGCCTTGAGTCCCGGAGAAGTTGCCGCCCCGATGCCCTGCACCGTAGCCGGTGGAGTGTGCCAGGATGGAGCCGCCAGAGAGCTTGGAGCTGCTGCCACCGCTGCCGCCAGTGCCGCCGAGGAAGACAGAGGAGGTGTTGGAGGAGCGCGGCGTGGCGTAGAGTTCTTCCAGGTGGAGTTGGGACCGCACCTCGGAGAATGACGGGAAAGGTCGTTGCATGGGAATTATGGTTTTCAGGTGACTGAATTTTTCGCACAAATCGTTGAGGAGGGTGAGGACGAGGGTGCGGTCGGCGACGGGCTCACCGAGATCACCGAGTGTGTCAGCCATGGCCTTCAGTTTGCGGCAGTAGTGGGCGACGGGAAGATCGCCCTGATGGAAGGTGTGAAACTCCACCGTCAGGTTGAGGGCGCGGTGCTCGCGGTTGCCGAGGAACTGATGTTCGAGGCTCTTCCAGACGTGACGAGCCGTGGTGTGCTGCGCGAGGACCTCTTGGAGAAGATCGGTGAAGATAGTGCCGTAAAGCCATTCGAGGACAACATAGTCCATCTGAACCCAGCTGGCGCGATCAGGGTGGCAGTCGTCGGAGAGGGCGTGGTCCGTCAAGGCATACTTGCCGAGGGCCATGAGAAGAAGGCCGCGCCATCGAGTGTAGTTGGCGGCTGTGACGTCGAGCGTCACGGGCACGAGGGCCTTGACGTTGAGGACGCCGACCACCTGGGCATGGAGAGCAGCCAGGGCGTCGTCGTCGAGGGGAGGAGCAGCCGAGTGAGGTGCGCCGTCTGCAGGCACAAGAGGTGGCGTCCCGGCGTCGTGTCCGGTATAGAGCCTGTAGCTGGGTAGCGACGGCGGGGTCGACCAATGGGAGGGAGGCGACGGACCGGCCGGGGCGAAATGCATGGAGGCGAAGAGCGTCGCAAGATCGACCGGCATGGGCTGCACGGCGACGGTCGTGGGGACGGTGGCCGACGCAGGGAGAGGGGTCGTGCCAGGAAGGCCGGTGTCCGAAGCCAGGGGCAGCAGCGAAGCAAGGATGGTGGAGAGGGCCTCATGCGTGGCGTCAGAGGCCTTTGCCGCTGCGGACTCGGCGACGGCATCCGTTGATGTTGGATCGATCTGCATGCCGGCAGGAGGCGCGAACGCTGCACGGACGGCGTCCGCGATGGCATTGGCAGCCGTGTCGAGGGCTGATGCATGAGGAGAGAGAGGTGTAGAGGAGGCGGATGACATGGCGTCGGTTGGCTGGAACGGAGCGGCTCGGAGGGGAGAGGCTACGCCGGCTAGGGAGCGGAAGCGGGGGATCGGAAGCCTGATACCATGTTAGGAGGATAAAGTCAACACAAATCGTATTGATCACGGAGAGGTACATATATAGGCTATATCCTTTCATATCCACACAACCGATTTATAGAAGCAGTATCGAGGGATAAGGAAGGAGAGCCGTGAAAAGAGGACTAGCCAAATATAGTCTAACAGAAGTAGAAGAAGCTGCTGACCTGGTCCTTGACCTGGAACTGGTAGGGTCCAGTTCCACCCAGCGGGGACGGCGCAGTTGGTGCCGAGCACGCCGTCCTGCCACGCCGTCTTGCGCTGCTGCACGCCGTTCGAGGTGAGCAGGAGCGGCTCATCCAGCGTGTTGCGGACGTTCACCACCACGTTCCAATTGGTCGTCACGTTCAGCGCCGGCCCCGGGAACTGCCCGTTGATGCCAATCACCTGCCGCCATCGCCATCGCCATTGCAGCTATCACTGTCGCTGCCACTATTGCGAGGTGAAGAGGGAGAAAGGGGGAAGAGGAGATGGACCTTCTGCTTGACACCGAGGGGCTGCGCCGAGACGTAGGAGACCTCCCAATCGTAGTAGGCGTAGGGGTCCCCCGCCCACGACGGCGACGGTGCCGCAGCCAACAGGACGACCACCACCAACAGCGGCAGCATCAGCAACGTCTTGGGCGGCGGCATTGGCCACCTTAGCTCCGTCGATCTCGTCCTCGGGATTCGAATCGCAGCCAGCCACCGCGGGGCTCGAATCGATTCGAAGCAGAACCCAACTCGGCCCGGTGAAATGGAGGACCAGGGGAGGAGAGTGAGCTGCAAGCGGAGCAGAGCAGAGGGAAGTAGAGCGGGCAGGCAAAAGTGGAGGGGAGGGTGAGGCGGCGGAAAAGAAGCCGGCTGGTCGGCCTCCTTTGCCCGCACCCCGCTTCACCACTATGGAAAGAACGGTTTCGAGCTCGGCCCAACGGCTAGCGGGCCGACCAAAGGAGTCCTCCTCCACCCGTATCCGCTGCAGCGGTAACTGGCTTCATCAAGCCAACGGAGCTTCCTTGAGACAAAGGGGGCCATGGCCCCTCCTTATTTTACAAAATTTTAATAGAAACACTTATTTTATCATTTATATAATAAATCAAATCACTAAACTAAGTTTCTTGTAGCCTGGCCTCCTCTACATTCCTATTCAAGTTCTTTTCCGCTTATCACAACAGCTCTTTCCACACCTCCGTCACTGTCTCCGCTCATCCTCTCTCCTATTCTAAGCTCGGCAATGTTTAGCGCAAGGGAAACTTGTGTTCGAGTGTGTATTTGTAACTTTGTATGTATGTAGTATTGTGGGCATGCCAATATACATTATATACGAAAGAAAGAAGACAATGTAATGAAATTGTAAACTTTATTCATTCGCATCGAATTTATAAAATACATCTTTCGATTACAAAGTTTTACTCCACAACGCACACGCTATCTGAATTATGATTTTACAAAAATTTAATAGAAACATTTATTTTATCACTTACATAATTAATCAAATCACTAAACATAGCAAGTTTCTTATAGCCTGGTCCCTCTACATTCCTATTCAAGCTCCGCCACTGTCCCCGCTCACCTTCTCTCCTATTCTAAGCTTGGCGACAAAGGAACCACCAAACCAACCCTTCCCTAACCTTGTCGATGTTTGTCGTCTGATTAATACATCTCGTTTTTAGACATCTAATCATTAGAATATGTGATAAATTAAATAATGAGCTAACTCATAAACGTCGAGCTTTTCTCAGCCCTAGATAGCAGGAGCATTGTGTGCTCAAATTTGTTCGTGTGACCTCAGATCATATCAATGTCACGGCTGCAAACGGAGCCGAGCATGTCAAAGAAGATTGAGAGCCGGTGATGCTAACCATTAGCACTGTTAGTTCAGTAGAAAGTGATCGACAGACTGACAGGTGGGTCCATGTATTTGTACTTAGGTTGTGTCACTGGTCCATGGCAAGTGGGACCCGGTAAGCCGTGTGTGTGTGAATCATATCGGAATTGACTGAATCGGATTTGGCACGGCTAGGCAGAGGCGGACCGCGGACCTCCCTTGATTCAAAGGTATTTAGTTGAATGTCTAATTTTTTTTCCAAATAATTATGTATATGTATGTGTATTTGGTATATATAGGTATACAATCAATTTGCTGCATATGATCAGGATTGCTAAAACTTATTGGGTTTTATCCTATGAACTTCTCAAGCAAGTATTTAATATCTCTTGGTTACCTACTCGGATTTTTTTATTAAAGATATACCTACAAATAAAATGTTTAGAAATGTAAAATCTTAAAAGTTTCCAGTCATGCTTGTTAGTTTCGTATATCGTATTGTTTATAAGCTTTTCAAGTTGGTGTCAGCAGTTTCTTAAGTTAGTGTTAGTATTTCCGTGATAACTGTTAGTGTTGAGAGGGTACTTTCAATAATGAATTATAAAAAAAAGTAAGGTAAAAAATAGAATAGAAGACTAATTGTTGAATAAGTGAGCGCTAATTTTTAGGCAAGTCATGAATAAAGTTTTGATATTACGTATCTAATTCATGAAGAATTGCATAGTTAAATCATTCTAGTTATTATGTAATTTATATAACTATTTGTGTTTATCTCTAATATGAATAATTTATATTACATTATGGAGTTTAATATTATGAATATATATTTTTACATTGAATACTTTGTGCTACCGTGGAAGTTTGAATGTCCGACTCAGAAATTCTGGTCCGCCATATATTCAGGCTCGGCGGGCCAAGCCTGCGCGATCTAGTATCAGATCAGTTGCTCGCTCGGAGCTACAGCGCGATGACGGAGGGGCTCGTGATCCTGCTCGCGCGAGACGACATGACCGTCTCCCTGGCTGTGATCCCGGCGACCACGCCGTCTCCCGCGTCCGAGGCAGCGGCGACATTCCGGCTCGTCGTCGAACAGTCATACCGCGCGGGAGCTGAGGCTACCGGGGACGTTGACGTGGACACGGCGGAGGACGTGGCGTGCCGTGTCCCCGTCCGCGAGCTGCGCGCCGCCGGCCAGGGCTCGGCGGAGGCGGTCGACGGCGCGTTCGAGGAGCTGGTAGCCAGGCTCGACCACCCGACGCTGCGCCTGGAGGTCGCGCCGGAGGCAAGGAAGGCGGCCGCGCAGGTCCGGGCGATGTGCGCGGAGGGGGAGCTCGGCAGCGTCGGCCTTGGCGGCGTCGAGTTCCGTCTCCGCTTCCTGTTCGTCGAGCCGGAGCCGGACTACGAGGAGACGGGGAGCGACCTGGAGTTTGACGGGGCGTCCTGGGAGCGAGGCAGATTGAACGGCCGCTGGAGGTACGAGGACGACCAGGCCGTCCTGGTTGGCGAGGACAACGACGCTGCAGGCGGCGGCCAGTTCTCGGCACGCCCGTACGACGGCGCGCTCACGCGGGAGGGCGGTCCAAGCGACGCGACGCTGCTGCTGTCGGGCTTCGAGGCGCGCTCCGACGGCCCGGAGCTCGCCGACCAGCACGAGCTGACGTCGCGGGACGCGCACCGCCTCGTGCGCCTGGTGCTGAACGGCGGGGACGTGGAGGGCGACGAGGCCTACCAGCGGGCGCTGGCCGGCGGCGCGCCTTTGTCGCGGGTCTCGCGCGCGGTGATGCTCGACCAGGCGCTGCGATCCGCGAGGCACCGGCCGCAGCAGCAGCCAACTTCGCCAAGCGGGATGCCTCCGACTCGGATGCGCACCGGATGGTAGCGGCGCTCGCGAGACGCATGGCAGCAGAATTAGTGGCAATTTCTGAGTTCTTTCCGTTTTCATCGGTCGTAGGTTTCGATTGTTTGCTATCTTAGTGTAATGATTTGCTGGAGCATTTTTTGTTACAGGACCTTGTTTTGATTAATTTTGTATAAGCCATGTTATTAATGTCCCTTAAAGCAGCTCAAAAGCACGCAGTCTTACAAAAGAAACAATCGTGCTCTTACGAATTATACTCTTAACTGCTGTGAATTATACTCTTAACTGCTGTGAATTGAGCATGGTCACTTCATGAGGAAAAAATGCAGCGATTCGCTACAGGTGAGGCAAAACAACAACACTGTCTCTCTATTACATTAGTTATGTTGAAAACTAGTCATATTTCAACAAGCTATGCATAACAAGAAAAAAGTTTAGGTCCAACAGGGCAAGATATGATGGAAATAATGTGCACGTATACACATTTTCCAGAAAATTCCAATACCGCTGGAGGCTCACATGAAGGCATGCATGTGCATGTACATGAAGGCATGCATGTACGTGTAAGTAGCCTCTATCTCTCTCGTTTGTATATCCTGAAAAATATTTCCAGCTGACCATAGCTTCTGTTGAAACGTGCGCATGCTGTTCGGCGGTGGCGTTGTTCTTAGCGGATACGATCCGTGAATCGAGCAACGGAGAGCCAGGTCGTTGGGGCGTCGTGAGACTGCACGTTCAGTTCAGATCGAGGAGACGTCCCTAACGAGAACATGAACAAAACAGTCATCTTCATCTTCTTCTTCCTCTGTTACTTCCACCGTTGCCATAGAGCTACGCTACCGTCCAGTTCCAAGCCGTCTGTGCTGCTCGTCGTGCAACGGCAGCCCGGCGAGCGGTGTATCTCCGAACCCTCGCCGCGCGAGTCCCTACACGGGGGCGGTGTAGAGGTTTCTGGGCAACGTACAGAGTGCGCGGCCGCTCGACACTCTCGGCAACTCGTCTGCGACCATCTACTTGATGTCGACGACATCATCCGATGTACGCGACTGCCTCGACTACGTCCTGTTCGACTTGTCGCTACTGATCGCATTGCTGCACTGCTTCCGTCTCGACACTGCGTCACCCCTGTGATTGTCCCCGAGACAAGCAGCGAGTTCATCATGTTTCCTTGATTTCACTAGAATTGACAATTGACTAGCGTACCGCTTGATCCTAGTCACATACTTATATACATGCAAAATATCTTGTAGTCCCTTAATTGCTAGTATTCTAGATTGAGATCATGGCTTGTTTAGTCGTATACAATATGATCACCTTGTTAGCCTGGATGGTTGCATGCATAATTAGCAGTACTAGTATTCTGAATAATATAAGGCTAGGTGATGCAATTCTGTTAGCACATGGTCTTGTAGCCTTAGCTTATGCTGTACTAGTCTTTTGTTGTATACTAGTGATACTAGTTCATGCCTGCAACATGTTTCTACAAATTACAAGGAAGGGAATTAAATTAGTGACAATCTGTGCTTCGATTTTAACAAGATATACATATTATGCGAGGCAAGAACATGTCGAGCATTTATGGGGGGAAACTTTCGAACTGGAAAATTAGAAGTTTCAATACTGTACTCTAACGCAAAAACAACAAATACAGTTCATACCAGCTTCCGTGAAAATCCTGCATCCCAAGATCTATAGCAGCTCATCAACTGATCAATTTGGAAAATCGATCCGTTAAGCTTAGTATCACTTGATAAGAGCCTCCATAGCTTCAAAGAAGAGAGGGACCATCTCCCTGTTTGGAGTTTTGACTGCGCACTTTACACCAGGAACACCTACCGCGGCAGTAAGCTCTATAAGGAAGGGAATTCCACGGGGAATCTTCGCGGACATATACAGAACATCCATGTTTGCATTTCTCCGCTTTGCTATAAAGAACACATTTGATGCTGCAAGGCGTTCAATGGTAGCATCTATGCTGCTGATGACGGAGCTGGGGTATTCTTTTGTAAACTCATTGTCATCAGGTAGAGATTTCCAGGCCTGCAGATAGATAAACTCACTACAAACTTCAGATAAAGGAACCAAAAATGGGCAACCTGAACCAAATGTTATTGACTTGAATCAAGTCAATAACATACTGCTGCAAACAATGCAATGCTGCACCCCAACGCTGAACCCCTACCCTCAAAGTGGGTTTTAGCTTTTTTACCTCAAGAAAACTTGTCCGCTCCATTCTTCCATCTTCACCGAAGAAGACATGCAGCGAAAATTTGTCACTGAAGTACCAAACTGGTTGCTGATTATTTTTCACGGCAACCTGAAGCAGCAAGTTTGGTGCACCAGGGGAGACATTCTGGAACATAACCATAGGTAGAAGTGTCCTGGCTGAGGCCCCCGGTTGCAGCGGAGGAACCTTATTCATAGAAAGGCATCAAGCTCAGTCCATGAAAGTTGAATTTAAAACGTATTTTTGTGTTATTTATAGAAGATATTCATTGTGGCACCTGAAGTGGTTCACCAGCTGCAAGACCAAAGGTGTTCTTGTTAAACTGAATCATAAATCCATCTAAGACTCCCTGGGTGCCATTCTCAAAAGATATATCATAGAATATCTGGCCATCACGACGTGCTAGTTGTGCACTAATCTGCAGTCCTTGGCCGGTGGTTGAAGGAAGTAAGGCAGGTAGAGGGCTGAAAAAGGAAAGAACAGGAGAAATCAATATGGTCAAATACCTGTTCACATCACATAACATGGATAAATACTGAAGCTGAACTTGGATAAAAAACCATGAAAAGCTTTACTAACCCTGTAGGTGCTGTAGGCTCATCGACAGGAACAATCGCATTATCCATACCCATCAAGTCACCTAGAAGATCTGGCATTGATGCAGGAGCTGCTGGGGATGCAGCTGCCGGCTGCTTCACTGGTACATGAGAAGAAGTGCCAGCACTAGAGGAAGGTGATGCCCCATCAACTCCCTGAGATGGTGACTCTGAATACCCCGTTTCAGCTGTATCTGCAAACTCCTCATCATCAGCCCTAGGAGCAGCCTTAACACGGCTGACAAATGCTTCTGGAGGTTTGTGATAAACTGATGAAAGAGTAGAAATGTTTGCTAGCAGCTCGTCAAGAAGTGATGAGTCAAGCTGGTTGGAGTCATCGCTGATCACAGGTTTTTCCGCCAGAACAACATCTTTTGCAGCCTGCAGAAAGCCAAACATAGCTTCATGATTAGGTGGATATCTAACAAAACATTGGATCAAAAAGTGCAAACATGCAATACCTCAGGATCAGTAGAAAGAAGTCTCCAGTATATGTAAGCTCGATCCCGCAAATCAGGATTGTCTGTTTCAACTGTTGCATTATTGAGAACAGCCTATAGGAAAAAATTATGCAAATTAAGTAGTGAATTGTGGTATTCAAAAGGCATTGAACAGGATTGTTCATCACAATATTGAAGAGGAACTGAATCATTTTGCAGCAAAGCATTCATTCTTATTGGAGAAGTAACTACTCATGCTCATATATGACTGCTCCAACCATTTATGCTGCAGCAAAGATCAAGATTATTCTCAGTGCTCTCAAGACTTCAATATATCATCCATGAAAGCCCATGATAGCAAATAAGTAAATATTCAAAGACATATTAAACCAAGTAGAAAGCTGACATGTACTCAACAATCTTTAAACAACTTAAACATCTGAAAATAGCAACCTGTATCATCTGTTGCGGCCCCTCAGTTGGCTTCTTAAGAAACAACTTAACAGTAGCCGTTAGCAGCTGCAGTTGAACTAATGCTGGTTCTTCTGGGAATGTTTCCAAGAAGCTCTCGAGAAGTTCATCCGCATTGTCAATTCTTTCAGCATATTCTCCAATTATCCAGATCATTGATGCCTAGAGAAAGTAAGACATGTAAGTGGACAAAAAATGCAACAAGTTTCCTTTAAAAAATACAGTAAGCTACTAGGATGTTCATTGAATAAGACCTTAGCCTCTGGTTCATCTAACGTGTCCAGACTTTCACAAAGCATCGCGATGATAGACTCATACCTGTAAATATTCGGCAAGAACACAGCTAATTATACACACAACACTTATTCAGCAAAACAAAATGGGAGTTCTAATAGTTCAGTAGTTCCAAAATATTGAACACCAATCCATGCAGAAGCACTCACGTGTTAGGGTAGCGTCTGAAGATGTCCTTGATAACAATTATAGCTTCTTGCACAACATAATTAACTTTTATCTTTATCAGCTCAAGCAAAACGCTGATGCACCTTTCAGCAGCTCTCTCCAATTTAATTGCGCATCTTCCAATAGCACGAACAGCTTTCCGCACAAAGTCAACATCAACCTCTGTGGCATACTCTTTGAACTCCAATAGTACCTAGAAGAAGATATGTCAGCATCTGAAGGGAACTTGCAGAGAAGAAATCACCTAGTACCAACGACACTCTAGTAAGGTTCAGTAATTAACATTGCAGATAATTTTGTCGATTTATGTTCTTCCATTATGTATGAAGTCAGAAAACAATAAAAGAAAATCATAGCTGAAAATAATATTTGACTTCCATCAACATGAGCTAGAATCAATAATAGCATACAAGCGAAAAGATTATTATGTACCTGATCGATGTTCCGATCTGAGGCAAGCTTTATCATAATCTCCAACTTTTCCATCTTAACATATATAGGGTCATTGTACTTGCAAAAGAAGACCTAAAGCCAAACATACTATAGAGTTAAAAGAATGCACATTATGACATGATTGATGAATAAGAACAGCTAAAAAATGTCACCTTAATCTCATGAGCAAGTATTGTAGGCCTCTTTTGAACAATCAAATTAATGTTCCTCAAGGCTACATACTGAATTTCAGGCTCTGCTGACAAAAGAGTAACAAGAGGGGGCGCCATTTTCTTGCAGAGATTCCGGACTACATCTGTGCTAGTAATGAGCTCCATTTGTAGAAGGATTATCTAAAAAAGGAAAAGAAAAATATATCATCAATAAAAGTTCCCATCTGGTACATAACGGAATAACTAATAGGCTAAGCATTTTACCAAAATACTCCCTCCGGTCAAAAATACATGACATTTTTGACTTTTCACAGCCTTCAACGTGCAACTTTGACCACTATTTTCTATTAGAATATAGTTATAAGATCTAATAAAAATACAATATTATGAAAGTATTTTTCAAGACAAATCTACAAGTATGATTTTTATGCTTTCAAACTAAATATTTTGAAAGCTATTGACAATCAAAGTTTTAAAAATTTGACCGGATCTTAGTCAAAGAGTCAAGTATTTATGGCCGGAGGGAGTACCAGCAAAACTATTTCGGAAAATGAAGACAAACAGGAAATGATGCTTTGGTTAGTAGCTAAATGACAACATCAGCTAGTCTACTGATAGTGTACCAGTAGGCCTATTCACTTAAAAAAGTCAAGAAACGTTAAAAAAATCAATCCAGGGAATTCAATGGTTCACATGGTTTATCATGATATAAATTCAAGATAAACTAAGAAACAGGTCACCATCCCTGCTACCATGCAGTGCGGTCTGGAAAGTACCTCTATACAGGCCATACGGGTCAGTACTCATAGTGAGCTACAGTTACTACATAAGCACATCTACAAACTGCACAAGAAACTGTCTAAAACCTTATTCCAGTACATGCAAATCAGGTAATAATGTACCTTGACAGCAGAAAGAACAACCGCACAATTTGCATGTTGGAGACGGGGTGTAACTCGTTCCACTATGTTTTCCGCTTCCCTTGCATCTGCTGCTTTGTATCTTGACAAAGAATCCAAAATGAAGACTTGGCCCCACCTGGAAATTTAACAAAATATTAAAGGGTCTGCTTTAGTAAACTACCAAGAAAAACAAATCCCAATATAGCAAGAAGTGACATACTCTGTGCATTCATTCAGAGCTGTCAGAAGCTTTGACAGTGTATGACTGGTAATCTCAAAGATTGGTCGAAAACTACTGTCTTGAATCTCTGCTAGAGCAGCAACAGCATTTGCAACGACCATAGGATTATTGTCAGATATTAAGTCCTTAAGGGCCTCTAGAAATCCTCTGTCCTCCACTAGCTCAGCATTTATATCATAAAGCTTAGCAACACAAATAGCTGCAGTCTTCCGCACATACGGATCATCATCCTGTGGGAGCAATTTAAGACCCACATATATGATTATTTAGATGAAAGAGGGGTAAGCTTAATTCAACAATGTTCTAGAAGCAAGAAGAAAGACCTTGAGGCATCTTTGAAGTGGATCACAGAGATACTCTGTGATTTTGTCCACACGGATGCAACCCATTGTCCTAACAGCTAAAGCACGAATCAATGGATTTGAGTCTTGTGAATCCTGCAGAAGTTTCAAGTCATCAATCATCTGATTAGATGATATTACTGTGTCTTATATTTTATCATACAGTAATCTTCTTTTACTGCACAAATGTTTATTGCAAGTATGGCTGTACTTTCTTACCTTAACAAATGTGTTCACGGCAAGTATGGCAAGATCAGGTTGACTTTTAGCATAGTTGATGAGATATAAATACACTAGTTTCTTCAGCTCCAAGTTTTCAGTCTGCATGCAGTTCACGACATCAGTGAACAATGACGAGACATCTTTTCCAACAGTCATAGCAGCTATCACTTTCTTGACAGCATCCTTTCTCTTGTCCTGCAAACCACATTTTAGATACAAGCGCAGAAATCAGACATTGCAGAAATGCAGTTTAAATACTGAAAAGCTAAAGTAAACAAGAAGCTTCAGTGACATGAAAAAATATATAATCCTAAATTTGCAACAATGATTTCAATATCACCTAACTAGCGGTACTTAATCTGATTAAAAGCGCAAATGGTCGAACTACATATCATATTAAAACCAAGTGTAAATAAATTACAACCATAATGGAAAGATGACATTATGATTTATCTTGCACTACCTGATTTTTGACAAGGCAGCATGTGCTCTGTGTTTATGTCTTGGGTATGTTTCTTTCTTTCTTTTAGCCATAACCATTATTTACAGCGTATGTGCAACACTTCAACATGTAGCGGAAAAAGACAAACATGAAAACAACTTTTTGCATCACCACTGGGGTAAAAGGCATCTTAAATTCACTAAACACCAAAGGAAAATGGTGTAGCATGTGTTTGCTTGGAACATGGCAAAGTGAAGATATCAACCAAGCACGCCTTGCTGTATCACTATTTCACACACGCACAATCACAGACAAAGTATAGACGAATAAGTGAAAACATTTTCCCAAGCAACAAGGTACAAGTTGTACAGCATTCATAGTTTATAACGTGAAAATATATTGACTGCAATCAGAACATGTGAAGGTGTTCGCTGATGATGTTTATGTAGGGATAAAATGAATATGTCTGAACATGGTAGAGGTAATGCACTGCACTGGACCCGTACGTGCATTTCGCAGATTCTACACTAATCAAACGCAATTGATCAATGGTCAACAGCTTAAACTCCCGCTAATTCATCTAAGCATACAATGAACCATCACATGATTCAAACCAGTTCCTACTTAGTCCTTGCAGTTGAAGCTTCGGATGGATCAGAGTTCGGTCCGTTCATCTCGTTCCCAAACAATTCAAACCCAAATCCTTCCGCACAATTGTAAGGCAGCTCGAGCAGCAGCCCAATCCCGCACCATATTCTGCAAATTTCAGCTCATTCATCCCGAACGCAACTCTGAAATGTGCACTTCCGGCGCAAAATCCCATCCCCGGAACACGACCAAACCCCACGAGAAAATCAACCGAGACCCGCAATCTAGGAGCGGCCGCGCCTGGATCCTCAGCGCCCCGCCCAGATCTGGATCCACACGCACGAGCAATTCCGCAGGCGCGGCAGGTCACAGAACGAGAACAAGGTAGGAGGGACGGCGAGGGTGGGGACCTTGTACTGGGAGTTGAGCTCATCCTTGAGCTCGGGGATCTCCCCCTTCTTGGTGGTGGAAAAGTACTTGGAGTCGTGCCCGCTCATCTCACCCCGGCGAGGCGAGCCGAGCCTACCCTGCCGACGAAGCTCCGCCGCAGCCGGTGGTCGCGGGGTGCCGGCGCGTGATCTCGCGCGCTGTGGCGGTGGGTGCGGAGGGAGAATGCCAGAACGGGAGGGAGGGGGTGGGAGTTCGAGGATTTAAGAGGTTGGGAGGTGGGGCGGCGACGACGACAGAGATCTGATCGGCAGCTGCCGTGCCGCTAAATCATTTTCGTGTTCTTTTTCTTCCCTCGACTTTTAAACCTTGACATGCAGCTATGACTTTCAAAGAAATTTAACATAAATCAGCATAATTCATCAAAACCCAATCTTGATTTTTTAAATAGAAAATTAAACTTTTAACTTGCACTCGCTAGTCGCTACATTGGATTTTGATAGTTTTTTTTCCAAAGAAATAACGGGATTTTTTATGGGTAAATCACTGAATTTTGATAGAATGGTCACATTTAGAGTCCAAGTTTTGATCGCTTTTAGATAGAGGTGGATAACTAGTAATCTCTCAATCCGGCCCGTTGAAAGCTCGTTATATACAGTGTTGGCTTGGCTACTCACTCAGCAAGATTAACAAGATGAAAAAGGAGCTAGACTCGGCTCCAGGTTTAAAAAACCGACAGTAACCAAGTAAAAATCGTGATAACCGACCATCTTATCCGGTTCGGTTTCAGAACGGTAACCGAATTTTAATTTAAAAAATTCAAAAAAATAAAAATATTCAAAAAAAACTTAAAAAAAACTAGACACAATTCTAAGACCTTCTGTGAAAAAAATTTCAAAAATAATGTAGTTTGCATCATATTCTATAGGGAGGAAGTTTGAAAAAAATGAAAAAAATTGAAACGTGCGGCTCAGTTATTAACTCATGTTAAGGAAAAGTTTAACATACAAACACATATTTTTCTTATGTAAAACGTATCTTAAGAGGATCTTTAAAATTGATTTCACTTTATTTAAAGTTTTATTAATTTCTCTATGATTTTTACAAAGTTCACAAGCTTAAAGTGAATATGTTAAGAAACAACACTGTAATTAACTTTTTCATGTGTACTATTATTTTTCCTACATAAATCATAGTATAAATAAACTAATAAAAGTGGTTTCACTAATTTTTGAGGTGTGATGGGTCAGTTATGAATTAATCTAGTCGCAATACATTTACATAATCCTGCATGTTACAATAACTAATTCATGAGTTCATATATTTTTAAAAGATATAGGATCATGTAAGAAGACTAACAAAATTAGTTTCATGATTTTTGGATTAGCAAAGAGTAAATTATGCATTTAACATGGTTTAACAAATACATTTTCTCACATAAAATTTTGAACTTTTTTATGAGTATAAATACTTTTATCATATATATCATGTTACAAGGAAACCAAAAAAATTTGTTTCACTTGATTTGAAGCTCAGATGAATTAGTTATTGATTTTACAAGATTGAGATAATTTTTGGGTTTTTTGTTGAACTTCACTGAAAATCGAGAAAACCGATCGATAAATCGAGAAAACCGAGCGGTTACCAAGAAAACTGAGCGGTTACCGACAATGCGGAAAATTCGAGAAAACCGCTCGATAAATCGCAAAAACCGCTCAGTAACCGGTCCAAACTAACCGGTTACCGAGCGGCTAAAATCGCGATTTTTTCCTCAAATTTCAAATTTTGCCAAATAAATTTTATCTAATTTTTTTTTGAATTTTCGACCGGTTACCGTGGTAACCGCGACTTTTCGGTTACCGCCGAAGCTCGATCCGAGCTCCAGTCAGTAAGCCGAACCCTGCTCGGCTCAGCTAGGTGAAAAGCTTGAACCGGCTTATTGGGCTAGATGGTAACAGACACAATAGATAGCATATAGTTAGCGTAAAGAATGAACTTATTGTTTTTTTATTACACTTATGTATACTCTAGATAGAATGAAGGGATAAGTTTATGTCTTTTTAGAAGGCATCCCTCTTTAATAGGTGTCCCTTTGAAGAGATATTCTTTCCCAATGGATATCTAATTGGTCATTAGCATTTGTGTCATAGCACTCTCCACTGATCAATTTGATCATCTATATATAAAGCAATGAAATCTCTTTCTAAAATACTGTGGGAAAAATAAGAGGAGAAATAATCATAATATACTATCGGAAACTACTTATAAATCCAGTGAGAAAAATTATAAGAAAATAATGTGGCATATCTGCTTGTATTGATACTGCCTCATTAAAAACCTTATACGAGAAACCATATTGTAAAAACTTATAAAGTAAAAGAGCACAATATTTACGATATAATGATCATAACAGGTTATGTATTAGAGATTTACTCCCTTAAACTTTGTATATCTTAAAATACGCCTCATACCAATTCTATAAATAGAATAAATATGTTGGTAAAGACTTTGTGAATAAATATGTAAGATTATCACATGAGATTGTTTGCAAAGTATTTCAGCAATACAAGTAACATTATCTTCATAGATAATATTAGATGATTCTGATGAACCAATACCACACAATTCTTGTATATGATTAATCATTCTATGAAGTTATACATATTCACGTGATGCTTCGTATAATTATTTCAAAATGATTAGCGACATTAGAGTCTGATTTTGATGACTTCTATTCGAAGGTTTTTCCACCATATAATAACACAAAGTCTATATGTGATCTAGTATTATACGGATCAGAAAAAATAACCAATATCTATATATCCAATCATAGTGATGTCTTGGGTTCTCTGATAGAATAAACTAAGACTCTTTTGTACCTTAGAGATATCTGACATATCTTTTGCACTATGTTTAGCTAGTAAATTATCTACAAATGTAATATAAGGTATGTTACAGTTTGCAAGATATATCAGCGCTCTAAAGAATTGAGATATAGAACTTTAGGTCTAAATATCTCTTTATCATTATTCCGAAATTTGAATGGATCCTTATCTATATCAAGGGATTGAACGACCGTATGCATTTGGATGATATATCCATATTGAACGACCGTATATATCTTTTGGATATATACAGACTAGTATATAAGTATTCCGGAGGGAATATGCTCAGGTCGTAGACCTAAGCAAAGTTTAGTTTTATCCAAATATTTCATCTCAAATTCTGTCTTAAGATGGTTGTGTGTCTTGTGTATTTTTGATGATAGTGTTTTGTGTATTTCTGATGATATTGAGATCATCTATATACACTGAGATGATATAAAATCCTTTTGAGGATTTCTTTATAAATGCATATGAGCAATCATCATTATTTGAGTAACCCTTCTTCAGAGGGAACTCATTCAGTCGGTTTGTACCCTATTTTATCCAATTGTTTTAAGTCATGAAGTGAATTTATACCATACATGTTGTGGTTTACTTTGGAATTCAGAATTTCAATTCCTTCAGGGAAATTTCATATATATATATATATATATATCCGAATCAAATGACCAGATTCTACCAATAATATTAAATATCGGAACGTTATTCCACTTATAACTGGAGAGAATATTTCATCAAAAATCGATATCGGGTCTCTGCGTGAACCCTTATGCTACATGCCTCGCTTTGTATCACCACCTTATTATTTTCATTCCGTTTGTGGACAAAAGAATCTTTGATCCCACATGAAGGATAGTTTGAGGAATAGATATTACTATGGTAAATACATGTCTTTCATTGAGCGAGTGTAATTCTATCTCAATTGCTTCCTTCTATCTGGTCCAATCCGAGCGCTTAAGGCACTCTGTAATGCCCATGGACTTCGGCCTGGATCTAGTTAAAGATCTTTTGTAATTTTTGAGGAGAAATATTTGTCGACAATTGTAGTCTTTCTATTGTATTATTCTCTAGAATCAATATAGTTTTGTGGATATTTCATTTACCCTTTCTAACTCTTTGTGATTTCTCACAACAATGGAGTTAGGATATTCCGATGTCTTAGCACCTTAAAATAGTGTGTGTCGAATATCTAATTACATGATATATACGCATAAGGAGTGCACCATATATGGATGAGATACATCCTACGCTTGCTTAACAACTCCGGATATTGCAGATCTGAATTTACGGGACCCGATACTCCTGGGGATCATGAAGACATATAATAGGAAGGTCTCAATTGGGTTATCCAACTCGAGTACGACTAGTATCTAGGATGGATTCGGCTGTTTTGCCTTGGTCGACAAGATGAAGGATTCCTTATCAGACTAAGACGGCGTCAGGGCCCCATTATAAGGCGGGGACCCTAACTCCCAGAGAGATGGAGGCACACACATCTTGCCAAAGGTGACTCCAGGACCTTAGCAATCGGAGATACTAGCGACTTCAACCTTAGATTAGTCTAGATCCAATCCTCTCCATTGTAATAGGTCTAGCCACTTTGCTTGTACTTGATATAATCCATATACAACAATATCTACACAAAACGTAAGGTATTACTCCAACCGGAGGCTTGAACTTGTCTACATCGTGTGTCTTATTTCCTGCTTGATTCCTACACTTGATAGAGGCTTACTCTATATGTTGTATCAAAGAAGATAAATATGCTATAGATATTAATATTGATGTCAAACAAGTATGCTCGTCACTTTTAAGATCCGATAAAGATATAATTTGGATAAAAATAGCATATAAAACTTGAAGATATCAAATGAAAGACAAAATACCAATAATGATGTTCAAATTACATCTAAGATCAAAAGATCAACAAATGACCATTCACAAAGTTCAACAAATGAACTAAGTGAAGATTGAGCATATAGAGACATGAAGAAGTTATAAACATGGTCAAGAACTTATATCAAGCATGTATATAGAGAAATATACAAGTATTGAGATAGCAAGCTTACATAAACTCCAAAAGAAAAGTTTCTTTGAAGAAACTAATATTCCTAGCATATAAGTTAAATAAAATCTTTCACAAAGAAAGAAATCACTTGAAAGCAAAAATTAAAGCAAAGATGATCGATAAGGGTTACCACTTGTATTACTATCAATTGTAAGAAAATAATGGTATATGAAGATTTCACAAGTCAAACAAGGCATAGATAAACTTTCTTTAAAAATGCATGGGGAGAAGGATTTTAGAAATTAAATATCATACTTCAAAAATATTCTCCACAAAATCAACTATTACAAGTAAACACATAAAATCCATTGTTGATTTGATCCGAATGCAAGAAAGATTCAAATTAAAATCTTGAGATTAAGAGATCACTAGAGAAGTACTAAGAATCTTAAGTTTCAATTTAAGATCAAATATGGATTAATTAATGGATTTTTGTAAAATTGAGATTTATATGATATTGGCATACCACATAGATGCTAGATAAGAAATGATATCAATTCTACATGGTATTGCTCAAATATTCACACTTTATGGGTTTTAAGATGCACAAAACATAATACTCCCTCATAATATGATAATCCATTAATATATCCAAAAGAGCTAAAATAGAATTCAATAAGACAGATAAGATCAGATGAGGCTCAAAACCACACAATCAACAAATAAGTGCGCAATGTATTCTACACATCCTAGTTATATAACTTATACATACTAGTCGGTAAAAGAAGCTAGAAGTGTCATAAACAAATTATAGCATATTTAGCAAGCAATCAAGACATGTATGGATATGAAATATAGACATGAAAAGATTGCAATCACGTCTACACATACTAGGATAAGCATAAAATCTAAAACAAGCATAGGTACAAAAACTATACATGCAAAGACCTATGAACTTCCAGAATCCAGAGTTTCCGAATATAGTCCAGAACCTCCGAGTTCTGGAGCACTCGGATACTTCGACCTGACCCAGAACTTCCGAGTTCTAGAACTTTCTAGAAAATTGTGTAGAAAAAAAAATCTAACACAATGAACAAGAATATAAATTTAAGTATTGTGATAGAATATTACCTTCATAGAATGACATTAGATAGATAGTAAATATATTTTCATATAACTTGACTATTTAAACAATTAGATAGCTCTTCAAATAAAAAACCAAGTCTCTAATACCAATTCTCATTGACATCCTTAAGGACATTCATTTCATAAAGAGACTAAACACAAATTTTACTGGAAGGAATATTAGTCTCAAAGCACAAAACATAGGATGAGCTCCCCCCTAAATATGTGCATCCAAGTAATTGAATTACTTGTAACGTGTACATAGTTCATTCAAGAATCTAGAGGAGTTTACCCTATATTTTGAGTTAAGGCACAAAATGAATTTACAAAAAAAATACTTGTGCCAAGAATGAACCTACAACCATGAGATCATATAGATTAAGTTCATCTTCTATAACCATCACCAAGTCCAAATCCTCTATTATTTCTTTTACCTTATATATCTCACAAAGATATAAAAGATAAAATTCACAAGAAATTATAACTAGAGATTTTAACAATTACCATCCTTCTTTTAAATGTCTCCTTCAACATCATTGATGGGATGATCTTTTGGATTCTTGATGAGCTATTGAACGAGGCACTTGTATTGGAGATTTAGTTTTAACTCCTTTCTTTATATCAATATATCTCCAACTTTCTGCAGATTTTGAAACTTTCGAATTTAGCTCGGAATGTCCGATTTACAAAGACTGGAGTCTCTGGATTAAATCCAGAATATCCGGATTATCCAAAAAGCTAAGATGCTTGGGGTTTTCATGAGTCTTGATCTTTTCTTGATATTTTTCTTGATGACCACCACCAAGTATTAATTGCCTACATCACTCACAAAACTGTGCTTTAGAGAGCATTATTAAATGCATCACTTTATAAGAACGTAGACATTTAAACAAAAACTGCCTAGCCAATTTTGAGTGTTCACAATCACAAAAAGATTGTGAACGACTCACACCTACATAAGGTTAAGGAGGCTAGATATTTCAAAGTAGGTATTTGTTACTGAGATGTAATTGATTCTTGATGTTGGATTAATAATCTTCATACTTGGCGTTGTTTTCACAATGAGAAACACGATTTGAAAGGAAACTTGATATGAGATTTGCAATAAAATTATTCTCAAGTGAGCTAAGTCTTCAATGCATCTCTAAGTACCTATTTAGCAAATTAAGAAATTTATGGTATCCAAACCATATTAGGTTTTTTAAGGTTGGTCACAAGAGACTTAGGCCCCCAAATAACCCTTACATTAATATGAGGTGAACTAATCACCTTAGCAACACAAGTACCATTCTTAATCTTCCTAGGCAAATATTGATCATTATTGAAAGAGTTAAGCTTAGAAATGTTACCATTGGGATAATTTTTACCAACATGTCCCTCTACCCGGCAATTGTAGCAAAGTTGATTTTTGCTTCCACAAGATCTTTTCTTCCTCTTGTCTTGCTTCTTGTTTTGCTTGTTGCCGGTTTGCCTCTCACTTGATGACATGCAAAGTTCTTCCTTTTTGTAAAGACATGATCGAATTTCATGGCCCTTCTCATTACAACCATAACTTCTTTTTATTGATTCTTGATTTCCTTCTTGGAAGTATTGCTTCATCATTAACTTTGCTAGTATAACTTGAGACAAAGTATCCCGCATTGGTGCATTTGAAGTACTTGATGTGAGCAAAATTCTTCTTATTTTCTTCTTTCTTGCTTATCTTCTTTTCTACTTTCTTTAAAGGGCAATCTTTTACATGGTGACCCTTTTTTCTTGCACTTGAAGCGAGTGATGGAAGAATTGATCTTGATATTGTTGGATTTGTTCTTTTTGTTGGAATTGAGTCCAAGTCTACTTTTATTTCTTGAATGCACTTGATCCTTGAGCTTCTTGTACTTCCCTTTACTATCAATATCACAAATAATATTAGGGAAAACATTAGCTTTAAAGCAACAAGGGTTAGTAGGCAATTTATCATTGGATATAGAATTGATGTTAAATGAATTGATAGGACTAGCACAAGTTAAATCTAAATTATACAAAGAATGTGTGATATTATCCACTTGAGGTTTATAGTATTTTACTGTTGTGATCATTACCTCATACGCTATTTCTAGCATGGTATGAGAAGTTACAAGATTTTCATGAGTGCATAAAAGTTTGTCATGATTTTCTTTTAGTTTCACATACTTGCTAGTTAGCTTTTCAATTTGAACTCTTAGCTCAACATTTTTCTTCTCCAAGGATGCTACATGAGAAATAAAGTTAGTAATACAAGCATCATCAATAAGAGAAATAGTGGATTTATCTTTAAATAAAATATTGCAATTAGTACATGATTTTTGTAAATCCACTAGAGGCATATCGTCTAATTTATCAAGCAAACAAATATGCTTAACTTTAACATCCCCATAAAGATTAGATAAAGACCTATGAGATTTTTGAAGTTCTTCATATTTCACATTTAAAGCTTTAAGTTCCTCAATTATCTCAATGAGAAATTCCTCTTGCCTCTCAAGGCTATCCTCTAAGCCTTCCATTGGCAGCCATGAGCTTGATCATTTTAGATATATTCTTTTTGCTCAAATAATCAAACTCAAGTCCATCAATGACACTATCAGTATCATCCTCACCGGTTTCCTTTTACCTTTAGCCATAAGGCTCATGTGGGTGTCGGAATGAAGAGATGAATATCTTGGGGAGGTGGATGTTTCACAACCAAGGCTTTGTCTCTCATAGATTTCTATTTACTTTAAAAAGTTAGTCTCATAAGTACTAGTAGAAATAGATGCATCACTATGAGAATGAGCAACCATATCATGATTATGAAAAGCCATTTTTGCACTAGATTAAATGTAAGAGTTAACAACACAAGTAGATATCAAAATTCCATCGCAAGTATTGTCAAAGTCCAAAGGAGGGATTGAACACTTAGTACTCACACTCATCATATTATTACCTTGCTCGAATATGTCAATTGGTGAGGTAGATGATAAAGTGATATCCTTATGGATAAATGAGGAAGTCGTTTGGTGCTCATTATGGTGTGATGATGAACTAGAGCATTCCACAAATGACTTCTCTGGAAGAAGTTTTCTTCATCATATTTGGGTTTGTCATATCTTTCTTTAAGAGTAGTCTAAATGAGATTAGCTCCCCAAGTGGCATGATAGTTTTAACCACATCTATACTCAAAGCATTAAATAAAGTATTAGTGGCTTGAGCATTGAGATGTATGCATTTCTCCTCCTCTTCAACTGATAAGAGTTTATCACTAGGAAGAGAAATTCTCACATCTACAACTCGCTCTATTTGAGGACTCATGGTCCTAAAGATATTAAGTATGCGAGTACTCCACTCAAAATAATTCAAACCATCAGGAGTGGCTCTATATGCTCTAATCCACTAGTTGACATCTTTACTCTCTAGACGGTAAAGCCTTAAAAAGAGAGACTTGACTCTGATACCAAGTCGATATATTTACTCTCTATATCGTATTCACTTCATCTCTTCTTAATTCTTCATGTGATTGATGTGAATCACCCATAGATTCTCATAGCCTCGTACGGTATTGGTACAAACCATTCACTCACTCTTCACCACCGTCTTGGTCCTTCGGCGCCAAACCATTTGCTTGCCCTTCACTATCGGATGGTCCATCATATCGGAGTGTTGCTTGCCCTTCACCGTTTTGCCATAGAAAACCATTTTGTATTCGACATCTTCAATAAATTCACTTTATCATATATTGAGTTCAATCTTGTTCTTTATTCTTGGCATATAGAATATCTCAATTCAGCTCATGCATTCTTAAGGAATCTAACTCCAACTCACTCTCAAACACAAAGAACATTGGTTAGTCCATTAAAACTCAGTTGGCAACTTTATACCTTTAGTCATTTAGTCTCCACAAGTGACTTAGCCTTAATGTTTATTTTCAATCTTCTTTGAGCTTCTCCTTCTGAGCATCACCTAGGCTCATTCATCTCTATGCATATCTCTCCTCCATGCATCACCTATGAAGCAACCTACTAACAATTCTTTAATAACATTGTTAGTCTATAGGTATTGTCATTAATTACCAAAGCCACACATAAGGACTAGACACACATTCACATCTAGAGAAGTGATAACTCCATTGCTGATGAACTCGCGAGGCTCACTTCTTCTCATTCGCCAACACATGTGGGAGTCTTCATCAAGAAACTCCTCAAACCGTTTATCTCAATAGTCTCGAGTACAGCCACTGCACAACTCGACCAGTAGTCTGGTTAGGTTGGCAAGGCAGAACCTGTAGACACGGAAGTTGTGCTACTCGAATGCTAGCCGACTTGGAAGACCCCATTCCAAGCTTATCTCGAAGGTTGAGAGATCCTTGATGATGATGCATCTGCAGAGAAAATTGCTCGTAAGTCCAAGCAATACGATCTGACTCATGAGTGCACACCTTTGGCTAATTTAATTCGCTAGAGAGATATTTTCCATTTATGCTCTTTTCTTATTCTTAGAAAAAAATTTATGTTCTTTTTTTGAAGGATCTTAGATGGCAAGCTCTATCGAAAGGGGACTAACTGAATCTTAATGAAGTGCATCACTTAGTAAGAGAGCAATATAATATTGCTCAATATCCACGGAGGCATGTTTGGTAATCATGTGTTTTATCGCACCTTGGTTAGAAAGGTTTTTCACCAAGAGTTTTTTTGTCCGACTGCCCTTCATGATGCTTCTAAGTTGGTCAAAAAGTGAGAAAGCTGCCAATTTTTTGGAAGACAAACCGTTCGATCAGCCCAAGCTCTACAAACAATTTTTCTTTCTTGGTCTTTCTCCATTTAGGGCTTGGATATTCTGGGACCATTCCCAAAAGCCCAAGGTGGCTACAAATTCCTATTGGTGGCAATCTACACGCTCACTAAGTGGATCGAGGTCGAACCCGTTGGAAAGATAACCGCAGAAGTGGCTAAGAAGTTCATGCAGAGCATAATTACTCAATACAGCATCCCGCATCAAATAATTATAGACAACGATAGCCAGTTCAGAAGTGAGACCTTTACTGCATTCTGTGAAGAATTTGGCATCAAAACTAGTTTTGCTTCAGTACCTCATCCTCAGAGTAACAATAAGGTCAAGCTCACCAATGGTATAGTCATGCAAAGTATCAAAACTCGGGCATTTGATAGGTTGAAAGCTCAAGTGTGCGCAACCTTCATTACCGGACCATCCGATACGTTGATCTTCATTCTGTCTTTTTTGCACTGTTCATTGTCCGGTGTGAGCAACACATTGATCATTGGACCATCTGGTGCGTTGATCTTCAACTTCAATGGTTACAATCTTCTCTATACAAAATACTCCGGTATGTATCTTCTCTGATCACTAGACCTTCCAGTGAGGTCTTCAGGTCTTTCTCCCTTTTGTCAAATATGCTCCGATGAGTTCAACACTTGAACACTGAACCATCCGATGAGGCAAACCTTCTTGGGACTTCTCCAATTCAGTCCAACTTTATCCCGTCTACGGTGGCTTCTTTATATATTGCATCCATGAGACCTACTAACATATATTCTTGACAAACATATTATTTCCATTGATTATGTTGTCATTAATCACCAAAATCACAATCATGATCTAATAGGGCTATTTTCGCTATAATCTCCCCTTTTTGGTGATTGATGACAACACAACCAAAGCAAATGGTAAATAATAAATGATACCAAATGTAAAGATCATAAGCGAGTACAAAGTCTTACCACATTGCTTAGATATATGTTTTTACCACTTAGTCCCCCTTTGTTGTGGCTCTCCCTTTCTCCATTGCTTCTATCTCCCTTGAACGACCTATGCAAGAGCTTCTCTTTTGTCAATCTAGTTGCCTAGCATATTTTCTTCTCCCCCTTTGTTAACTTTAGCATTCCTAGATGTCTTTTCTTGTTGCTACAATCTCCTCACATTGTTCATCTTACTTTCATCTTGCTTTGGTCGTCAAACTTCTCCCCCTTTGTTAATAATCTCCCAAAAAGGGCTATAAATACATGTTGAACTGAAGGAAAAACATTATAACTCAAGGGAAATGGAACCGTCAAGATCCGATAACGCCGGTTGCGATTTCAAGGTCGCCTCAGTTGCGCGTTAGGTAGAAGCTGAGGTGTCACCGGGAAGTTATGGTGCATCCAATCCCTCCATGGCGGGATGTTGTGTCATTATGGAACATCAAATCAAGGGTTACGGAGAAAATGAGTACGAATGGCAGTGGATTTTTAATGTTCACATACCCGACTGTTCAAATTATTCGATCATCATAACGTAATTATAGCCATATGCTCGTATGTTTACATCTTCGAGAATATGGTTGAAGATAGTGAATCGATGCTTATGCTCTACTCCCCACTCAATCCCGTCATCGAGTAGAGAATCGAAGGCTACATCATACATTTTCGATGCTTGTGTTCAACATTATGTTTTGGTATCACATCAACCAGAGAGTCAGGGGCTACATCGCATAATGTTAGTGCTTATGCTCCATTTTCTATTCGATCCAGTCATTGAGTGAAGAGTTAGGGGCCATGTTAGGTATTCTTTCTGATGCTATAGCTTTACACTCTATCTTGATTATCACATCGAGTAGAGAGTCAGGGGCTATATCACATACTTTTGATGATATGGCTTACTCTGCACTCGATTTAGTTGTCGAGCTGAGAGTCAGGGGTTACATCATATATTTTCGAGGGTACATGTATGCTCTTTCTTACTCTCCAATCAGAAAATCTTCTCCTCGACCAGATTATTGGGTCGTACATAGTAATATTATATTTTGTAAAAACATATTTTTTGTAAAATTTTATCTAGCTATGCATCAACTACAGTAGGTAGAACCAACATAGGCATGTGTTGGGTTGATGACGAACAACTACACCTCATAAGGCATAATGACATTAGAGATTGTTAGATATCTCATGCCTAACTGCCCACAAGGTTTATGATATTCTAGTTGGTCTCGCATATGTTTTCTCTATCGAGTTCATGTTTGCGTGCTGGTTAAATACACAAGTCTGTGAAAGTTTGCAAAAATTGTCATGTTATTTCTTTTTTATAGTTTTCCGTTAGTGTTTTTCTTTCTTCTTACTCTTTCGACTACTTCGAATGTCTACTTGAGGGCCAATGCATTTAATAGTGTGTCTAGTTCAGCTTTCAGGTATCAACGGATAAGCAGTCAGCCAGTCCCGAGGATGGATATAACATGTACTAATTAATATTGCATTTACTTATGCTAACTCTATTTCATCGACAAGAAAATAGTAGGCAATAGCATGCTAGACAAGAAAAATACCAGTACTGTTATAGACAACTCCCAGTCACACGGCAAGTTTCAAATGTTTCGAGTAAAAAACTATCAGGAAATCAGTTAGAAGGACTGCTCTTTCTCTCGCCGTCAAGCAGCCTAAGTGCTAAAGACTCGACGAAGGTAGGTATCAGAGGCCTGATGCTTTGAATAATATTTTATGACTCATCTGTAGAGCACTCGAACCTCTCCGTCACTACTGGTGTGTCGATGTTAGGGTTATAGCTCTTGAGGAGACCAAGCATTGTCTCAGCACTGATGGAAGCCGATTGGTTCATGAGGTCGAGGGTTTGATCCCTCAGCTTTTGAAGTGATGTAGCCGCAATGTCCTAATCAGTTTTTGCTTTCTTCAAAGCACCTATGAGGTCTTCTAGATATTTATCCTTCTTCGTGATAACTTTTATGGCATCATCGAGAATAGTGTTTATGTTCCTCAAACTAGCTTTGAGAACTAGAAAAAAAAAACAAAAATAATTCATCATTAGTTGTCCGATGTTTGAACCATATACTAGTGATATGTGGGTAAACTAGTCGTCAATCCTTTCTTAGCAAGTGGCCAACAGAACATCCTTCTCCTCAAAGGCCTTCTGGTAGCCAGAGTGGTCGAGCGTCGAATAATGAGCTTTGGTGACAGGCTACCTGGGAGCTTGCAACCTTGATATGAGATTCTATCGCTGCCCAATGGTTGATAGTTAGCGTTGTCGCAAGGGCCTCGGCCGTGTTGAGCTTCGAGCTCCTTTGTCACAAGGGCCTTGCCCGTGTTGAGCTTCGAGCTTGGTTCAGGTGCATCCGTGGGAGGTTGACATGCTCGAGAAGGTCCGGAGGTTGTGAAGGCCGTCTACTCCTTCGACTTGTCTGGACATGGAAACTTGTGATAGACAGTATACGGAATGGAAAGAAAGGATGCAAATCAAGATAAATGTTCAAAACAAACCTTTTTGGTGACCGGAATGCTCAAAAGGACATCCGACTTCTTCCTCTTGATCGATATTTTCTTCTTCATCGTACTAGCAGTTCGGACCGATTGTGTCGAAGAGATGGCTTGGGGGTCAAATGAAGCCAAGGAACTCATTGCCTGCAAAAAAACTAGCATGCAATGACTTGTCATCATTCTGGACTTATCGAGCAAATCTTCAGAAGAATGACCAACATAAGGGGTGGAAATTTGATACGAGTTACCTCTCTTACTGAGTCATCAGATGCGTCGGTTGTTCGAGGAGGCGATCGAGCAGGAGCTCTGGTTATCTCCTGTAAGAAAGTCCACCCACACGGACCGGCATCAGTTGGTATATACTCGATAACCAGGGTAGTTGATGGATAAATGATTACCTGAAGACTTGAGTTCAATGTCAATTGACTTCTCCTTTGCGTGTGCTTGTGGGGCGGCGGATTAGATGGTGAGGATGATCTCTTAGATCGAGGAGACTCTTCAGCATATCGATCAACAGACGTTTTTCCCATTGGCCTTAGCGTCTTCTGCAACATCACTGGTTGTAGGGCGTGGGCCATGCTTGTCACTGGCGTTGGAGGAGGAGTTGTCCTCGAGAACAAAAACCTTGGTCTTGGGGATGTTGTCCTCCTGGTGGAAGACTAGGGCCTAGAATAAAAAAGATTAATCAGGTTAAACAAGTAATAATTAGTATTGCTTCTTCAATTAGGAAAATTCACACTAGTGGTTGAGGATTCATGAGAGAGAAGGGATGAACAGAGCATGGTTGCGCCTCTTCAGCAAATAGCTTGCTCAGTCGAGCAGCAGCATCTTGTACGGACAAGGCTACAGAGAAAAAAAAATAAGACAGAGTCACTCGAAAGAGTTTGACTACGGCTATAGAAGGAGTAAAATTCTAGCCAAATCTTACATCCGGTCGTGTCTCGGGAGCTATCATTGTCTCCAGCATAGTCTCATGCAAAGTGATCTTGCGCTTTCAAGGGGATCGACCTCCGACTAATGAATTCTTAGGCCACATGCCACCCGGTTAAACCATTCTGCCTAAGTTCGTCGATCCTCTTGACGTATTGGGCAGTGTTGTTGGACTTGCAGTGCTTCTTCGACTTGGACGGTTTGGCTAGGGATGGAAGCCCTTCTAGACTAAGGGAGAATTGATTGGCTGGGGATGCCTTTTCCAATCTTTATGTCAGAGGAGGTTAGTGAAACTAGGATATACGAATTCTACATTCCATTCCGCAACTGGAAACCACAACCTCCGATACATTTGTTCTCAATATTCATCTTCAAATGATAGAAGTATTGAAACAAATTCAAGCTCGACATGATACCAATGAAAGCTTCACACAGGTGGACAAACACACTGAGCATGGTAACGGAGTGTCGAGATCGGTTCAAGAAACAAACCAATCTCATCTGTGTGCCGACCCCAGTAATCAATCCCAACACATAGAGACTTTATTGATGATAATAATTACAATATCCAAACTTAATCGAATAAACCATCTTACAAAAGTGATCTTTAAAGGTCGAAGAACCAATTAAACTCTGCAGTGGAACTAAATGAACTACGAAGACTCTAATCGTTTACGACTCTTCCACAGGCATCATCGATGTAGAAAGCATCTTGGAACGATCCACCTTCAGCGTACTCCTCGATACCTTTCTCCAACTGAGTGTTTGGCGATAGCAAGAGTGAGCATCTATCGCACTTAGTAAGTTGTGAAGGAAACAATATGCATATGAAGGCTTGACAAAAATAAAGCTAATATGGCTCTCTTGCATAATCAACATTTAAGTAAAAAACATTTGAAAAGCAATAATAATTAAGTGAATAACAAACAACCTCAAGATTCCTTCCATTTTGACTTAACCAACTAACCAACGCCTCAACCCAAAGTTCCATCCACTAAAGTTGAACCCTCAATCATAGTTCCCACCACTATGATTGACCATCATCAACTTTGATTTCCACCATCACAGTTAACCCGGCTAACCAAAATATTAAATTATAATCATAGTAGGTTTTCAGTGCCACTCATGACCGTGAGCACAACTGAATATTCAATTTTAAATCTGCAGAGGTTGTACTTTATCCACAAGACGTTTCATCCTGTTTTGCCGAGCATCCATTGGCCAACGAAGAACTCTTACACACTACCGAGGTTTACGCTAGGAATCCACTACAAAGCCTTTACAATACCCCTCTCAGCACATGTCTACCCGCTAAGGTTTCACTGCCGCGTGATTCCACCTCAACAATGGAAGCCCCCTCTTGCGCCTTTCGGATCCTAAGACATCGTCCATTCATCACTCTTCTGTCTGGTCTACACTATGCTGAGAGTAAGTAATTACTTGGCTATGCCAGTCCCAAACCAGGCTTGTGGTTGTACTGTAACCATAGAAATGTCACCCAATGAACCGGTCCTTAGATTTGAGCAAGACTACCACTTTCCCAACCATACATCCTATCATACCACCTGCTCAAATCCCTATACCATGTTGCTTTAAAAAAATTATTCCATCATATTTTATCATTGTAACATAGAACTATTATCAAGTTCGTGGAACAATTACCATGATTTCCATCCCAAAGCAAGGCTAAGCATCATCTACCGATCCATAATCCAAAATCATACTATGGCGACAAGGATGATAAGGGAAAAACTAGGGTAAAGTCTAACTCTTAGGATTCCCAATAAAATTATTAGCATAAATGTTTGTAAAAAAATATTTAAAAACTGGGATCAAAATGATCAAGAAGACAACTTGCCTTTACTGAACTCAGTTGGGTCTTCAAAATCCTGATCATGCAGACCTTCTAGCTCCTCCTGAACGTTGGCGTCTACTCGCAACATACGCAGAAAAACAACAACACATAAACACCGAGATCTAAAAAAGAACCAAACATCACCAAACAAACATCATCACTCGCAAAATTACACTATTTCAGACAATTCAGCGAAAGAACGGGTCAGAATGGAGCTACGATTGATAAGTTATGATTTTCTAAGGATTAAAACAGGACTAAAAAGATTATCTAGATATGAAATTATGCTGCTAGTAATTTTCTAGAATTCTTCCAAAGCCATCTATGATTTTCTAGGATTTTTCTAAAATTTTCTAACATTTATTTGCATTATAAAAGTATTTAAAACTATTAAACAAAATTAAATAAACTATAAAAAATTATTAAACATTATCAAAAATTAATTTCCTTATTATTATTATTAGAATTATTTTTATACTAAAAACTATTTATTGTGCAATATTTAATATTTATGATGTCAGCAAAACAATTAAAAAGAAAAGAAAAGCTAACTGGGCACTGCATGCTGACATGGCATGACACATCAGACAATATCGCTGATGTGGCATCTGACTTGGCAAGTGAGGTGGCAGATCGGCTAACTGGGTTTATGTATGCCACGTGGCGCTCATGGATTGGATCACGAAAGAGTACGCAGGCTTCAAATCTCAGTCGTTGGCTCGGGATTGGATGGCTCCGATGCTTTCGCTCTCGGCGCCGACGAACAGAAGGCGGCAACGACTCTTCCCACGGTGGCGCACAGTCGGAACCTCGCCGAAACGGTGCTCCAGTGAACTAAACTCGACGGCGAGCAGCGGACAATGATCGGAGTATCACAGGGAACTCACCTAGGGCACACATCGACGTCGGAGAGGCTCCAGGGAGGCTGGCGACGATGCACGATGACTTGAATCTTCAGAGCTCGTTAGCGAAGGGCTCCGGGCGTTGATTTCTTCTCGGCGTGTTGGGCAAAAGCTCTAGGGTCACATATTTATAGGTGGGCGGTTCTCTTAATCTCTAATTCGACTCGAATTTGAAAAGGGTGGCGACGGCGATCCGAACTCGATTCTAAGGTCTCAAATGCGCTCGAGTCTCTATCTTTTGGACAAAAGCTTATGCATAGCTCTTGGATTCTTCCTCCTTTTGATCTATTGCTTGCCTCTATCTCTATCTCTATCCCGTGGATTTGGTTTGGATTTCGGGTGGCCAATGGATGAATTCAAGCGTACATCACGTGATTGGCTTGGGCTTTAGTAAAATTGGGGCAGGCTTGAGCTTCTAGATGTCCTGGCAAGTCTGTTTGGTAGTTAGGTTGTCGACCTCCGGTTCAGACACGGCGACGACGCCGCATGGGGTGGTGGTTGGCTGCTGCTGCAGCACTACAGTGAGCTGAAGCAGAGAGGGAAAGAAAAGAAAGAGCGGGCTTAGCCGGCTTGACCGAGTGGGCCGAGAGAAGATAGAAAAGATAGGAGAGGTGAGGTGATGGGCTTTGGCCTTTTTCATTCTAAAAGCTTTTCTATTCCTTCTCATTTTATCTTTTCTACTCTCTCAAGTATATACACATATATATTTATAAATACAACGTATATACCACCTATATACTTATATTAGCTCAAATAAATAAGCAATCAAAAAAGCACTCAAATATGTATCACACTCTGACTCGAAACCCATGACCTCAAACCTGACTTGGTCCTGAAATGGCTATCAGGTGCAAAACTCCTCCTGGCCCCGGACCCAGTGGGGACTCGAGACACGGTGGGGACCTTGTGGCGTACTGTAGAGGCAGCAGAAGAGTGGGAGGGCGGCGGAGGGTCAGGTGAGGGGACATGGTGGGGACCCGTCAGTGTACTGCAGCGGAGTGGGAGGGCGGCGGAGGGCTCGGGCGAGGCGGGCATGCGGTGTAGCAGCGGAGCTACAGAGTGCTCGGGAGAGGCGACAACCATGGAGCCGCGCGGGCGAGGCGGAGCAGTAGCGGTGGACGGGCGCGGGTGAGGCAATGGTCGCAGAGCTACGCAGGCAAGGCGGCGTAGCGACAGAGGGCGTGTGGGTGAAGTGGAGCGGAGCGGTGGCAAAGGAGGACGAGTGGTCGAGGCGAGGCGAGGCAGTACTGGCGGACGGGCTGGCGAGGCGGAGCAGCGGAGGACAAAGTGGCACGGCGGCGGAGTGCACGTGGGTGAGGCGGCACAAACGGGTGGAGGGAGTGTGGGCGAGGCGGAGTGAATTGGCAGTGCCGCTGGGATGTCGGGGAGAGGTGTTTGGTTGGGCCAATTTTTGGACAGCCTTCGAGGCCCACGGGGAACCCGCGAGTGCAATATCTGCCTCGGCCCCAAACCCGACTTCCCGAATTGAAACTCAAACTCAGCCTTGCGGGGCCATTTTACCACCCAAAGCTGGTCCCGTTGGGTCGGAAACTCGCGGGGACCCGACCCGGTGAGGCAAATTACCATCCCTAGTTACCGCCTTAGGGCTAACATGCCGCCTGAGTCAGGAAGGGCGCATCATTGTGCTATGGCGATGGTGTCGTGTGGCTGGTAGTTCGGGATGTCGTCTGTCTGTCACCATGCGAAGAAGAGTCACTGTCACGTTGGATTTGTTTGTTTGTCTGGCCTTCTCCTTCCACATCAAGGGTGTCCACCAATGGATGACGTCGAGGACCAATGCGAATTTGAAGCCCTCTATATTGATGCTGAATTGGAGATGGAAAAGGGGGCATCAGTGGTTGATCTTTAGTGTTCTTCAGGCTTCCTTCTTTCTTCCTCTTCTATTCTTGCTTGAGGGATGTGGCCGAGTAGCAATTGTGGTAGAAGAGCATGCTCATAACGTGTTGCAGTATAGATGGTAGCCGAGATAATAGATAGAGTAGTGTAAAGAATGAACTCATTGTTTCTTTTATTGTACTTATGTTTAATTTATACAGAATAAATGGACAAGTTTATATCCTTTGGGAGAGGCATCCCTTCCCAATAGGTGTCTCTTTTGAGAGGTATTTTTTCTCAATAAATATCTAATTGATCATTAATATTTGTGTCATAACATGTCTCATCTCCCGAGTATCAACGTCAAGAGTATAGATGTGACTAAGCACTTTAATAGTATTTAAGCATGTTAACAATATATGAAATGTTAACCAACAAAGATCTTCCAAAAAATATCACAAGGACAGTAAAACACCTTGCCATACATGGTTCAACACTTCGCCTAACATAATACTTATTTTATACTGTCGTAAGGGGTAATTAGATATATGTCATTTCAAATTTGCAAGATTTGAAAAATGATATTAGAAATTGTGTATTTGTAACCATGCTATTACAAATTTGATTTTACCACACCAATGCTATTTTGTATGCTCGGGCCATCTTCCAATACCCGCGTATTTCTGTATGGTCCAATACGCCCCTATCTCATCGCTCTCAGTCGAAAATTTGAGCTACGGTGGGCGGGGGCCATTGATCACGCCCGGATGCTACGGTGCATCGCACATCGATGAGAGCACGGACTGCGATAACGGGAGCTCCGCCTTGGCCATGTCGTCCAGCTCGTCCTCGGGGAGCAATGACACCCTGCTGAGCTTCTTGACGATGCACCCCATGCATCCAAGCAGCAAGCCACCGTCGGAGTCTATGGCTGCGGCCGGGCCGCCCCCGTAGGTGTGTGGCATGGCGGGGCCAACCACCTCGATCTCCTTCCTGCACTGGATAAGCGACGACGCACGTGGGCTAACTGGAGGGAGCTCGGGTGTGGCCGTCGACAACGCGTCAGACGGTGTCGGGGACTGCTCCCGGAACAAGGCGGCGCTCAGCGACGGGGCGCGTGGCAAAGGCGAGCACAGAGAGCTCGGCCTCCCTGGCGCAGCACCGTCGATGCTGTGATGACCGCCGCTACGGCCGCCCACCGCTAGAGGATTTGGCGCCAACGCCTGGGTGTGGTCTCGCTCGCGGCCGAGGAGGAGGAGGAGGGTTGCGGCGCAGGATGAGGATGTTGAAGAAGCCCCTGGTGGGGTGGGCCTGGAGGGGTCCCTCCATGGGGCGGACTCATGGGGCATGGTGGCCACCGAAGAGGCCGTGGCTGAGGAAACCGAAATGGAAGGGGAGGGTAGGGGAGGGAAGCCGAGCCGAGAACGGCAAGAGGCCGAGGCAGGACGGGATCTGGGCTGAGAATTGCTGCATTCATGTGCGGTGAGGTGGACCTTATCGGCGACCATGGGAGTGGTTGGATGAGTTGTGAAGATTTTGTTGGGTTGATTGTTGTGGACATGACTGTCTGTGAAGATCCCTGCTCTACCTTTGTGGCCATGGCCAACTATTGTGGACGCCAGCCGAGAGAAGGAGAGGGGACTGGGGTATATTGGACTATACGGAAATATACAGGTGTTGGAAGGTATCCCAGACGTAAAAAGATATTTATGTGGTAGAATCAAATTTGTAATGGATGATTATAAATATCCAATTTGTAATAATATTTTTCAATTCCTACAAATTTGTAGTGGCACACATCTAATTAATCCAAGAAGAAACCAGCTAAGGAGAAGTCTCGAGTTGGCTAGTATACAAACTGGGGGTGCATATCAACCCTTCCTTCAATCCTTTTCTGGCCCACGAATCCGAGCATCCGTCTGATGGCGTTACGGGTAGGATGAGATGTAGAATGATTATTACTCTGCCTTAATTTGCCACCCAATATACTTAGTTAAGAACGTGCGTCATACTTAGTAAAAGTCAGAGATCACACAAATATGAGTACGGGTCTATATATGCAGCTAATTTTTTTTATCTTTCAACCATCAATATATGAAAATTAGAGGTAGGAAGCTGTGTCGATCGCTTAAGGCCCTGTTTGTTTCAGCTTCGGATTCTGGCTTTCAGCTTTTATAATCCGAAGCTGAAACAAACAGGCAGCTTTTGGTTATAGCTTTTTAAAATCTGCTGGTTGGATTGTGAGAATCTGAGAAGCTGGTTTTCCTCAGCTTTTGATAGATTATGAAAGTCCATTTTACTAAACTGTCCATTAAATTTTTTTAGAATCTACAGTCTAAAAGCTTTTCATAATCCAGCTTTTCACAATCCAGCTTTTCACAATCCAGCTTTTATAAGCTGCTTTTCAAAATCTCTAGCTGAAACAAACAGACCCTAAATAAGCGAGACCGTCACCCTTTTTGAGCAAAGCAAGCAAGGCATGCCGACCAAATGCTTGGTTCCTAGAACCTAGCATTTTCGTTGTCCCCAAACAGGGAACAAATGGGAAATTTTAAGTACAGTAGTAGTACCTCATATTATGAGGTTAAGATCCCAAGAGGGTTAAATTTCCCAGCTTAACTCAAAGTCAACTTAGAGTTTTTTAAAAACACCAGTACAACACGCAAACGCATTCACACACTCACTCACACAACCGAATGCACGCACTCATATAACGCATACTGAAGATCGGAGATTCGGAACTCGAGATTGATAATGTCACCACATACGTCTCGCTGTTGACAGATACATCGCTTATCATATAAAAAATCACCTTGATAAGACACATAATAAGCAAATATATAATTTAATCTCTAATAAGTATGATGTATGACCACATTCACTAATTACTTAAGTCAAGGCTTGGTTATCCGGTCAACTTAGAGTTTGCTATTGGAGTACTACTTCAAGAAATCAACTCGATTTCATTTATCCACTTCAATTCACTGCACTAATTAAACAATCGCTGCTGCTAAATTATACAAGTTGGCCGTCCGAATCTTTGGCAGGGACCCAAAGTCTTGGCCTTTTACTTGTGCACATAAACAGCTGGCCAGAGCAGATCTGCAACACATGTTTTGAGGATGTTTGTACGAGGCTCCACATGCTCAAATCACAGGTTGAGCATATGCAAGACTCTTGATGAATTTTTAACCTTTTTAATCTATTATTATCATATTAATCCATCTGGAGCTAAAATTGCAAGGGTGACGCTATTTGTGGTGACGTGACAAAGGGGTCATTGTCGGAGGATGAACTCCTATCGCAGAGATCCCGAGAGACCTCTTTTTAGAGATTCGGCCGGGGGATGATCCTGAATGAGTTCGTCGGAGAAATAAATGGAAGTGGAAATAAATGCAACGGCCGGTGGTGGAGGATGGTCGACCTAGTGCAAAGAGAAATAAATGCACCGGAGTTTAGACAGGTTCGGGCCGCACGGGGGCGTAATACCCTACTCCTGTATGGACGTAATATCCTTCCTCGAAGGGAATCCCTCAAGGATATATCTGGTTACAAGAATATATTGTCTAACAGAGAGCTTGAGGCTCCCTTGCTCTAGCTCTGCTCAAGCTTGCTTGCGGTGTTCTTCGGATGATGCCTTTGATCGTCTCGATCTGTCTTCGGATGTTTTCTCGTGTATCTCTGTCGTGCTTCTGCCTTGCTGATCCGATTCGCCCTTCCTGTGTTATCCATCCCTTCCTTTTATACGCTCGCCGGCCACGACATACCCCAAATGGGAAAGAGGGGGCTCAAGTTCCAAGACGCCACGGCTGAGAAAGGCATCATCATTCCCTCTAGGCGAAGTGACAGGGGCGGTGGAAAAACGCGGCGCGCATCCGACCACCCGTCACTGTGGGCATCCTGGCGTCGTTGAGAGGGCCCACCGGGCGGCCACAGGGGCACCCGGCGCGCCCACCCTGTCTTGTTCTTCTGCCAGGGCAGGGTGGCAGGCGGAACGCTTTGATCCTGGTAACGTTATCCCGAGACACCCCGGATGATACGGGACGGGACCTGTGCAATTAATGGACCCACGTCCCCCTGCCAAAGCATGGCAGGGACTGACACTACGGCGGGAGCAGTTGGGAATGTCAGGATGTCAGGCCGTGCATGCCCATTAAATACGGCCTCGAACCTTTGACTGGTTGACACCTCGTCGACGGGCCCTTCGGGGTCGTCGGGGCATCGGGTGTTCTCGCGCGAACCTTCGGGGAACCGAGAGCTCGGGGGCTGCAACGTGCAGCCCCAAGCACTCTCTCCCGAGCTCTTCTGTAGAACCTTCGGGGAACCGAGTGCTCGGGGGCTGCCACGTGCAGCCCCGAGCACTCTCTCCCGAGCACTTCTGTAGAACCCTCGGGGAACCGAGTGCTCGGGGGCTGCCACGTGCAGCCCCGAGCACTCTCTCCCGAGCTCTTGGCTCTTCGGCCCATCGGGGGACTATGGTACTCGGGGGCGAACGGGCACCTCCCCGAGCACTTTCTTCCCGGTAATCGGACTCTGCGGGTCATCGGGGAACTGGGGTGCTCGGGGACCAGAGGCTGTGGCCCCGAGCACCTTCTCCCGGAACTTAGATTTTCCTCATCCTGCAGGAGGGACCTCGCGGGATGGTGACACGTGGCGGACGGCTGGCCTGGTCTCGGGACTCAGGGACCCCCGGTTCCTGATACACCGACAGTCATGTCACACCAAATACATTGACCTGACAGGCCTAGTCACGTTGTCACGCTGCAAGAGGCTGATCCAGCTGGATCTTACATGACCTCGGTGTTGTCACGCCAAATGAGTGTGACAGCTTATCACGCTAGGAGCGTTGGTGTGACAAGGTTATGACCGTGGCTGCCGATCCTCTTTCTTTCCTTTCTCTTCCCCAACCAAACCCGAGACCGAGCCGGTCTACTGTTTTGTTCCCCGCCTCAATCCTCCACTGTATTTTGTGATTTTTATCACAATTTGAAGCACATTTCGGTGGGATTCAACAAGGTATCACATTCATTCCCTCTGTTTTTTGGCTGATTTCATTGCTTTTTGAGCATGTAGAGAGATTAGGGTTTCATCTAGAGATGACGAAATATTGAAATATGATTAGCTAGGAGTAGGGTTAGGGCTACATCGGTGGTGGTTGTGTGTATGTAGATGCTCTCATAAGTAGCATTTTCAATTTTTTAGATGTTGGTAATTAGTACATGGATCACTGATTCTATTTTAGAGATTTAGATGTGCTTGTGGGGATGTATTTCTTTTTTGCATTGTGTAAAGTGATGTATAATTTACATTTTCAGCATTGAAATGGCATTAAGCATCTTGAAAGTGCCCGATGGCAAGCCTCCCTTGTGCTGGTGTGGTGATGAATGCAAGATGGCTGTGTCCGATGAATGGTACATGTTGTGGATGAGGTATTGGATCTTTGCAAACTACATGTGCAATCGACCAATCGACCAATGAAATAAAAGCTATGTATGGTAAGAAAACATGCACACTCATTGTATGTTGTTTCTTTGTTTTTTTCTTTTTAGTAAACATTGTCTCATTTTCTTTATATCTTTTGCAATCACCTCCACCACTATGTGATTTTGAGGAGTTGATCGATAATGATAAGTCAAGGAGTACATTAAAATGAACAAGAAGTGGTAGGAGGAGGACCTTAATATTATTGCTCACCGCAAGGCCAAGCATGAGGAAGAGGAAATCGAGCATCGACATGAGGAGCAACGTAGGAAGGAGGTGGCTAAGCGTGAGGCAGAGAGGCAGAAGAAGCGCATGATGTCATGTCATGCTAAGGAAGCACACCCAGAGGCAATTAGGAAGGGAAAGTAGCCCTGTTGCATGCAGTGGAGGGTTTTGTTGATCCCTAATGAATAATTTGTTTTCAAGCGTGTTGGTGAACTTGTGATATGTGGTTTGATAATTAAATTACTTTCCTTTGCCAAACTTAAGTATTGCTAGATTATAAACTTGTGTTAATCTTTTTATTCTATTATGGACTATTATATTTTAATGTGTCTAGTCGAATGGATGTTGACGGACATGCATTTTGTTTTATTTATCCTGAGCATTGTTTGATTGAACTAATTTGATGTACATAAGTGTGACAAAGAGAGCATGAGACTTGATAATAGTAGGAAACAAGCCTAGTACAATTCATTGCAACAAGGTTACTTGGCATTTACGCCTAGTTTTACGAGCCAGGTAAATCTAATCTACTCCTACATTACATGGTGGGAATCGCCTTTTGTGGAATTGAAAGCACAATACAAGGAATTAGATCACGATGCTAGGCCAACATGTAGTACAAAAGTGATTTTTAGTCGAATTAGGTTAGATTGAACTGTGAAGAGGGTCCTGGCTCCTAGTAGGCGACACCACCATCATGTGCTGCTAGTGGTGGTGGAGTAGTCTTCTCGAGTCACGGACAGTTGCACCATAGATCCAAGAATATGGTTTCATCAGAGAGATATATGACCAGCTTGTCCTCCTCATGAGGATTGCGAATGCCGTCAACTTCCCGCTCGAGGTCCCATACCTGGTGTTGTAGGTTGATTGATTGTGGGCAACAACTGGTGGATCCACCCATCTCGTATGGTGGCAGTTCTCTTAGTCGTCAAAATCCTAGAAAGAGTGAGCCGATGCCAATCATATAGATGATAATATGAACATGTAGTCGTTGTAGTACTCACCCTCCCATGTGGGTACCTGAAGAATCAACGCTCGCCATCAATGGTTCCATCATACATCTGGACAACATAATAGTTTCATCACAGTCACATAGTCTAGTACATATACATAGTTTCAGTACATAGTCCATCACTAATACTTTGTTTCATCACATCACTTTGTTCTAAAACTAAATAGTGCCCATGAATGTGGTATGTATGGGCTCTTTGTGGTGATGCTGCCTACATAGATTTGTAGGAAGGACATTGGCACTGCCAGTGTTAGAGCAATTAGGTGTTCGCCTATTATTAACACGCTTCCCTTGGGTAGGCTCATCTTGGCACTGGGTCACTGAAGGCGCATCAAACAGTTGTGAGGAGGTGAGCTCATGGTGCTTGTAGCTCGGGTCATTGTCACAGGATTTGCCATTGTACTCATCACTATCGTCAGCATGCATCTTACCTTTGCCACGAGAACAGTTGTGGTAGAGGCAGTGACAATCTGAGAGGTAGTGCATGAAGAAGCCCGAGAACGGCTGCCACTTCTTGCCCTAGTCCTATAGTGTTTGGAAGTGTACTATATGAAAAATCTACGAAACCAGGCAAGAAAAAGAGGAGATGATGGGGGATGTATCTTCCTAGATGCACTCCCAACAAAACATGCTCCAACATGATAGATTTGATGGTGGATTTTGGGTGAAAAGGGGTGATGATAGCAAAGAACAAAGCTCAGGCTTGAGCTCGGTTCAGTGGAAAGGAGGAAGAAAAAAGAAAGAAAGGGGATCGATCAGGTTCACGACCTTGTCACACCAATCCTCCAAGCATGACAGGCTGCCATGCCATTTGCTTTGACTCGACAACACCGAGACCACATCCAGCTGTAGTAGAGGCAGTGTCAGTCTGAGAGGTAGTGTAGGAAGAAGCCCGAGAATGGCTGAGGGAGCCACTTCTTGCCCTAGTCCTGTAGAGTACGGAAGTGTACTGAATGAAAATCTATGAAACCAGGCAAAAAAAAGAGGAGACGATGGGGGATATATCTTCTTAGATGCGCTCCTAGCGAAACATGCTCTAAAACAATAGATTTTATGGTGGATTTAGGGTGGAAAGGGATGACGGTGGTGAAGAACAAAGCTCGGGCTTGAGCTCAGTTAGGTGGAAAGGAGGAAGAAAAATGAAAGAAAGGGGATCGATTAGGGTCACAACCTTATCACACCAACCCTCTTAGCGTAACAGGCTACCACACCATTTCCTTTGACGTGACAACACCGAGGCCACGTCCAGCTGGATTGGCCTCCTGCGGTGTGCCAACGTGGCCAGGCCTATCACGCCAATACATGTTGCATGACGGTTGCCATTTGCCACCACAAATGGCGTGACCAAATGGGTTACTTGATGCAATTTCAATTTTGGATAGACTAATATTAAAATATTAGGTTAAAAAAGTTTAAAACTAGCATGTGCAAAGCACAGTAAGCTTATTGCTTGCTATTTTTCAAGAAGTAGTACAAGAGCTGCTTGATTACATCTTGCATGTGAAGAGATAAGGCACTGAGTGATCATCAATGCATGTGTGGGCCGAGGCCTTGTTTGAGGACCGACTCCATCTGGTTACTGATTTGTGTTCATCTGATATCAGTAAAACTATTCATGAGTGGGCAGTAGGCACCACATTGTCTCATTAATTCATCTGATCTCGCAAAGCATCACAGATATCTTTCGTGAAATTTCAAAGTAGAGATGCTAGCTGCATGGCGTCGCCTTATTTGGCAGCTACTGTACATGTAGCATATCAACCGTTCTAAACGACCTACCCAATGTGGCACGGAATAATCTTTGATTTGAGCTAAGTGGGGAGCCCGTGTCACGTCCCAAATCCTTAATCACATATTTAAGCATAATTATGCTTCTTAAGTATTATGTTTAATTTTGTGTAATTTGTTTTGTAACTCTAGAGCAATTCATTTCAAGTCAATTGGATGAGAGGAAGAAATCCAGGAGAGAAAAGAATGAAATTCGCAGGTAAAACGGACTCTTTCTCTAACACGTGGGCCCCACCGGAGTGGGACAACCACCCCACTCTCTCCCCTCTAGAGTGGCAGCCCTCTCTCTCTCCTCCCTCACTCTCCCACGCCACCCCACCGTGCTCCCCTACCCTCTCACTCTCCCTCTCACTCCCTCTCTCTTTTCTTCCAAAATTCGAGCTCAAGCGAGGGATTTGAGGTGAGTATGTGGTACCATTACGATCACAAGCTCATAAGCTATCCATCCCTCCAATTCATTTTCATTTTTCCGGAGGATTTGAGCCGGATTTGGTGTCTTTTGGTGTTTAGGGTTGAAATGTGAAGAACACCGGATTTCTTTGCCTCCCGAGCTTTTCCCTCCTTTTCCTCCATCAATCAATGGTCCACAAGCTCGGTAAAGGCCATTGGGTGAGTTCCCTAAACTCCCATGGCAAGAATCCGCCTTTTGGATGGTTGGATTTTGAATTTTGAGCTAGGGGTTTGAAGTTCATGAGTTCTTGATGAATTAGAAGCAATAGCTGAGTTTTGGTCGATTTTGGCGTATACATGTTATCCTACACGGTAGAGGAAGTCAATGTGATGCTCTAGGTCCAAGTCCCCACTCCAAATGTCGCCGAAATCGTTACCGGTGAGCCCCCAAAGTGCCTCCGGCGACTCCCAGCGGTCTGACCGCCACCCCAAGGTCGATTAGACTGCCAGGGGCCAAAACCCTCTGCACGGGGGCGGTCTGACAGCGTTTCCGATGGTCTAACCGTGACTCTTGGTGGTCTGACCGCCAGTATACCTGCGGTCTGACCGTTGTATACCCAGACAACACAGTTACTGCTTGCTAAAACTTGTAAAATTCATAATAAATTCTTTGTAGCTCCAAAAATTATAAAACAAATTTTGTTGGTTTCATAATAACCTACTATACCTATTAAAATTATACCCAGCCATGAAATAATTAATTAAATTTCTGAGATTAATTAATTAGGTTAAAGCTTCATTAATTCACCGTTAATTCATCATAAGTCTAAAATTGATAATCCAATTTTGCTAGTTTCCTTATGACTTGTTCTATCTAGGAAAAATGTTTTCATCCATTATGTACATATTGTGGCATATTGTTGCATTTCATCCATACTCATGGCATTGCACGTGTTATTCTTTTTAGAGAACGTCGAGCCGATGATCCAAGAGAGCGAGGGAAATTATGGGCAGCCACCTGAACAACAAGGCAAGCATCTATCCTATTGAACCCTGTTAGTTGAATTGAATAAAGTCTAAATATTGATAAATTATGCTTATGTATAGGTTTGTAGGTATAGGAAGTCGATATTGGGCTTTTATGGGTAGAACCTATATTGATCGCATTGTCTCTACCTTGAATTATTATTGATCTATATCCTTGTAGCCTGGGTTTATTCATGATAAGGTCTAACTTAAAAGTGATGCGAGATGCTTAGCAATGCATAGGTCCTCGGTAGAAGTCGAGCGGTGGAATGTCCCATCGTTCACGAGCTATAGGTTAAATTACTTTCACAATGGTTACCGTGTTGGGTTGTTGGTATTGGTCGATCGAGTGGTGAGTATGAGACGAGATGTGGGCGGTGTTAGGGGTGTCATCTGCCCTCAAGGAAAGTCCGGGGGTAGTTTGGGAAGGGAACCCGGACACCGTAGGCCGCTTGCATCGTTTAAGGCCGATCGTCTGGGTAGTTGGCTTTGCACTTACCTTACTCACCACATACCGATCTAATGGTAAGGTGAGCCGAATACCTTCGCAACTGTGGCTTTGTGGGCGTGAACATCGATGGTGTGAGCAGGCGGGCTTGTAAGCGGTACTAGTTTGCTCCGGGAGTAGTTCTAGTATCGCCGCGCCGAGCGATGCGTGCCCCCACACGGTTGGGGCTGGTTGGGAAAGGTTGTCACGGGTACCCCTTTGTGTGCACTTTGGCCGGTGGCACAAGTCGTTTGGTCCTCGTGTCGTGTGGGTCCAGGAGTATCCCCCTGCAGGGTGTGTAAACAGTTCGAACTGCCGCACTCTCGGTCATGAGCCTGCTATTATTCCATTTGCACCCGGTCGTATAGTTCTCGTGGTTGGTTCGGATATGTGGTTTGTGGTTCGGATATGTGGGAGGTGGTCGAGATGGCACTTGTTATACATTGATACTAATGTGGCTTCAGTTTCGTATGATCAGTTGGTAGTTGCAGGGTAATTTCATATATGTTGGTTAAGTTAGTTGCTCACAGATATGTCTAGATTGCTTACTGCATATGTTTTACTTAACCTTGTGGCCTACTCTTGCTAACAGCTCAATGCATAATCCTTGGAGTCGGAATATTATATACCCATATTGTCGGAGGATTAACTCCTGTCGCAGGGATCCCGAGAGACCCCTTTTTAGAGATTCGGCCGGGGGGATGATCCTGAATAAGTTCATCGGAGAAATAAATGGGAATGGATGTAAATGCGACGGCCAATGGATGGGGGATGACGGCTAGTGCAAGAAAGAAGTAAATGCACCAGAATTTAGACAGGTTTGGGCCGCACAGGGGCGTAATACCCTACTCCTGTATGGATGGAATAACTGTCCTTAAGGAAGTCCCTCAAGGATGTTGCTGGTTGCAAGAATATTTTTCTAACTAAGAGTGTGAGGCTCCTTGTTCTTGGGCAGGGAATGTGCCTTGAGTTTGGTCTATGGTTCGGTTCTTGGGGCTTCTGTGTTCGATGCTTGCAGTCTCTTGCTCTATTCTTCGATTGCTTGTTGGGTTTTTCGGTCCTACTCGTTGATTGGGCCTTCCTCCTTCTTTTTTGTGCTGCCGGCTCTTTTATGCACTCGCCGGCTGTGACATGCCCCAAACGGGAAGGAGGGAGGCACAAGTTCCAAGACGCCACAACTGGGAAAGGCGTCATCATTTCTTCTGGGTGAAGTGACCGAAGGGTGGAAAAATGCGTCGCACGCCCGGTCACCTATCACCATAAATGCCCTGGCAACGGGCGCCGTGGAGAGGGTCCACCGGGTAGCCGCAGAGCAACCCGGCATGCCCGCCTTGTCTTGTTCCTCTGCCACAGCTGGGCGGCAGACGGAACGCCTTGATCCTGACGATGTTATCCCGAGATACGCCGGATGATACGGGACGGGACCCGTGCAATTAATAGCCCCACGCTTCTCTGCCAAGACATGGCAGGAACTGACTCTACGGTTGGAGCAGTTGGGGATGTCAGGCCACGCACGCTCATTAAATGCGGCTTCGGACCTCTGACCGGTTGACACCTTATCGGTGGGCCCCTCGGGGGCCTTTCTGGGTCATCGGGGCACCGAGTGCTCGGGGGTACTGTTCACGTCCCCGAGCACTCTCTCCCGAGAATGCCTATCCTTGTCCTCGGGGTACCAGGTGCTTGGGGGTACTATTCACCTCCCCGAGCACTCTTATACGAACCTTCGGGGAATCGAGTGTTCGGGGGCTGCCACGTGCAGCCCCGTGCACTCTCTCCCGAGCACTCTTTGTGCGGAACCTCGGGGAACCGAGTGCTCGGGGGTCACTACCTGCAACCCCGAGCACTCTCTCCCGAAACTTTAGCTCTTCTGATCATCGGGGGACTAGGGTGCTCGGGGGTGGCCAGGCACCGGCCCGAGCACTCTCTTCCCGATACTTAGACTCCGAGGATCATTGGGGAACTGGGGTGCTCGGGGACCAGGATTGTGGCCCCGAGCACCTTCTCCCGGGACTTGAACTTTCCTCACCCCACAGGAGGGACCTCGCGGGATGGTGCCATGTGGCGAATGGCTGGCCTGGCCTCGGGACTCAGGGACCCCCGGTTCTTGATACACCGACACATATTGTGTAAGACTTGCGAGTACCTTCGTACTCAAGGTGCTGCCCTTAAGTTGATGCAAGTTCACAGATCTGTGAGGAGGGGGAGGTGTTTGACTACTTTGTGCCTGCCGATCAGGGTGGTAGGCAGGAGTAGCACACTCTACTCCGAACTCAGTGTTCTGGTATGGAGTCTAAGGGCATGTGGCTCCATATCCTTTTGTTCTATAGCTTTTAGTTTTTCGCTGCTTAGTTCTTTTGTTGGTTAGGAGTTGAGCAGGTTTTAGTCTCCTCCTAGCTCTCTTTTGTTGTAAATTGTGATAACTTGTTGCATGCTTAAGAACTTGTAATATAATGTTAAATACCCGGTCTTTCTTAAGCTTTGTTGTGATGTACATGTTGGGAAGGCATGTGTTCCGATCTTGGGCACAAAACACGTGCTGGGACTACCAGGATGATATTCTAGTTAATCATCGAGGTTGTGATTATGAATAATGATCCTCCTGATGATTAATTAGAATATTATTTAGACGGTTCCCCACAGCCCATCTCTTTCTTTTCTCCCTGTATGCAAGTTTTGTCATGTGAAAGCAGGGGTAGTGCTCCGACATTCATCTCATCCGTTCCCCTGCTCCTTCTCAGTGGAGTGATCCTGTTTGGCATTATTGGCTGCTTTGGTGGATTGGATCTAAAGGTCCAACTTTGTTTTGCGGAAAAGCAAGTCAAATGGGTACTTTCCCTCGACATCAAATCATCAATGGAGCAAATGTCCTTTTATTAGGGCACCCCCAGTCTTGAACGTATTCATGGTGTCCTTTTGCATGCGCCGTTAGATGGCAAATCAACACCTCAGATCATTTACAGTGGATGGAATAACAATCTAGGAGTATGTATCTATACGTGCCTCAGTACCTGTTACCAAGCTCAGGCACTATTTGGAACCACGCAAGATCAGTGCAATCCTATGAGGCCTCGTTTGGAAACCTCCATCTCCGCCAGATCCCTGCCAATTCCCCGTGGTGGAAACCCGTGCGGCATTTTTCCACATGCCATTGAGAGCACCATTTGGAAGCCCAGCTAGAGTGAAATTCACGCTCGAAGCCTCCTCGTTTCCATAGGAAATCTCCCATGTCAGCCTAGATCGGGAAACTTTCCCCCTTCTTGATGCCTTTGTCTTCCCTATTGGCAACATAAGTTGCGACTCGCGACGACTCCGCCTCCCTCCCGTCGCAGCGGCGGGTTTCCCTGCTCCCTTTGTGAGCTCCGCTCTCGTGCTCTCTGTGAAAAGAGTTGTAGCGCCCGTGCCCTACGTGCATTGTCCTCAAATCTAGCTAGCTCCACCGCTGTCTCATTGTTCCCCAAAGCGAGCGCGACCCTTGTCCCTTCCAGATTGGGCTGCAGTTTGGAGAAGGGTGAGTCAAGCACTGCCCCAGGACGCTCGGCACCTACCGCACGACATCGTGCCTAATGACGATGTGCTCACGTGCAGCACCCTAATAGCACATGATGGTAGAGCGCTGCTGTGGATGCGCTGGCGGAAATGGTGATGCCATTGATGGGCATGACCAGATGCATCCTGATGCTACCACAACGAATGAGATGACACCAGTGGAGGTACGTAACATGTCCGAGCAAGCCCCAACGATGGTCTTTGGTGATGCTCCACATGGTGGTGTCGATGTTGGAAAAATAGCACTTTCAGATTTAATTTAATTCAATTCGTGATATAACATGAACATGAATAGATGCCGATAATCAATTATCGACTAGCTTGGACGAGCCCCAACAAGATTCAAGTAGAATCGACTAGAATTCAATCAACCCCAATTAGCCTCGACTAGATACTTGAGAGGATCTTGGTTAGCTCACTCGAGAAATGTATTAACTACACTCGAGAAGTATATCGACTAGTTCACTTGATTAAACTCTCGAGTATGATTGCAGTGTATGTACCTGGTGGTGACGTGAGATGCAAAAGCCCCCATGGTATCGATACAGTAGGCGATGATGAAGATGAAGTAGTCGAAGTTGATGTCGATGTAGCAGATGACGACAACAGTGGCAATGTAGACAAAGTAGCACTATGTCGGAACAACACATTAGTGATGGGTGATAATCGTCATTAGTGACGATTGTGGCACCCATCACTCTTATTGCGTCACTAATGATAAAATATTAGTGTTGGATTGGGACCCGTCACTAATGACAATCACCAGTGACGGGTCATAATTGAGACTCGTCCCTAAAATGCGTCTCCTATGACCTGAGTAGACCTATTGTCCGTCACTGTGACTGTCATTAGTAATGAGTGTATGTACCACCCATCACTAATTATTGATCTTCAGTGACGTGTAGCTTTTCAACCCATCTCTGGGACTCGGTCATTAGTGATGGGTGTTAACTACAAACTGTCACTACTAACCGAGTCATCCATGAGGGGTTATTACCACCCGTCATTGGTTACTGCGTCATTAGTGATGGATAGATTTCTAACCCGTCTCTGGGACTCTGTCATTAGTGACAGGTGCTAACAACAACCCGTCACTAGTGACCAAGTCATTAGTGATAGGTGTATTTACCACCCGTCACAAATTATCTAGAACCAGTGACGAGTAGCAACAACCCGTCACTGGTGATCGAGTCATCAGCGACGGGGTGTTATGAGTCATTAGTGACAGGTATCTTTTCGACCCGTCTCTAATGATTGAGTTCCAGAGACGGGTTAGAAAGCTACCTGTCATTGGGACTTGGTCATTAGTGACGGGTGAATTTACCACCCGTCACTAATATTCTCATCCCCCGAAGGGAATTACCTTTTTCCTGGCTGCATCCTGAAGCAATATTAGGATTTGGCAGCCGTCTTCTCCTACAAATAAGACACATCCAGATACATTTATGCCATAATCACCATTCATTTCAAGATATATACCCACATTGTAGGGACTAAGTCACGAGATATGCAACCACAAATTACATTATCAAAAGTCCTTGAAACGTACAATAGCGCAAGTCCACATCAAGAGCTGGAATTACATAAGTTGAAACTGCAACCCTGAATTATATAAGTCGAAAGTGCAACCACAAATTACCTCAAGATAATTACAAATTCCATAAGTCAAAAGTGCAACCACAAATTACATAAGTCAGAGCCCTGCCTCCCTACAATAGAATTCACCTTTTGAAGAGACGACTTTGATCATTAAGAATGAGGCGATCCGTGCTCGAATGTTGGAGAGTGCAGACTCCTTGATATTCCCATCTGATAAGCTGAATTCACGCTTAATGAAAGTAGTTGTGGAAAAAGTATGCAATTAGCGTGAGCAAAATCATTTTATCATCGGATATTTGTAATGAATAAAAGCAGCTATTAAAATACTATGCAATTATCTTACATCTAGGGATTTCATATCCTTTGCTGCCATGAATAGCAGCATGTGACACACAACATAGAATCCACAGGGGTTGCCTAGTGGTTGTTAGTGACCCTAGAGAGGGAAAAATCGTCGGTTCGAAAGGAAAAAATGTAGTAGTAGAGTATTTTCAAATATGTCTGCTCGCACTTACCGTGAAGATGGTCTTATGTGTCAGTGTGCGGGGCTCCTTCCGATCGTACTTTGGATCACAGTGCATATACATGTCAAAAGCTCTACATGCGAAGAGGGATCCAATAGTCAACATTACGTGTAAGTTTGAAAAGTTCAATATGTAACTTAAGTCATGAAGAGCTTACTCGTTGAGGATTTGTTTGATGAAAGTATTTTCACGTTGTCCCTATTCACCGTTAGGTCCCACCACTGGCCTTGATGAATCGAGGTACCAGACCAAGTTCCACTTGGGGGCAATGACCAGTAAGATCCAATGGCCACCCGTGTTGTGGGCGGCCATCAGGTAGTCCCTCTTCGAAAAATGGTTCATTGCCCTAGCCACATATTCCAAAATGAATTCTCTTTGTTGTTCCATCAAAGAAATCATCACATTTTGGGGGTCAAGGAATCCAAAGGGCTCCTTCCTTGTTTATTGTATCCAGTGTCTACAGATAAGAAATTAGTTAGATTGGAGAATTTAGTGGTAATAATTAATGAAAGTCTAGTTTGAAAGGGCTTAAAATGTAAAGCATCGCAATAACCCCACGTCCAGGCCATCGAGGTTGAAGATGTTGTATAAGTCATTGAAGCCCACGAGGAAGTAGCCGTTCCCAGTCAAGAAGTGACGATTTTGGTAATATAAGACAATGAAAACCTTCTTCTCTCTACAACCTTACAGGTAGTAATTATGCTACTCAACACAAGGTTGTCCCGCCTGCCAAAGTGGATCTCCTGGTAGCAAGGGCTTCCCAAGCTTGAATTTTAGGTTTTCCTTAGTCCAAGCTTCCCTTATCCAATGCTTCTTAGCGATTGAGTCCTTACCAGAGGACTTGGATTTCTTCGACAGCTGCATCTTGGACCCTGGCCTGGACTTCTTCTTCTTCTCTGGGCTACCCTCGGGTTGCTTAACTGTAGATGGTAGAGTGGGAAAAGGCGACACAACTAGCGCATCTCGAGGCTAAAGTTGGGGTAGGGAAATTGAATGTCCAGGCGGATCGCTCCTAGATACCATGTGCACCATGATGTCCCCCCTCTTCTATTGGATCCTTTGAAGACAAGCTAGACTCAGTTTTTTGATCTCATCATGGGGGGGGGGGGGAACGGGCAAATCTGTGTATACGGCATTGGCATGTACAAAATCCACGAAGACCATGATATAGCCAGGACATATCGGGACTGTATGTAACACCTTTACATTTTGATGCACATGGCCATTTGCAACCTCAATATAGTAGCCTCCAGGTCTTATGACCAGTGAGCATGGCGTGTGCCCATCGAGAAGGTCTATGGTATCGGGCTCCACAGATGGAGAGAAGACAGGTTGTTCAATCTCTCTCAAGGCTTGACTACTCTTGTGTTAAGCAATAGGGCTACCATCCGCTGGTGCACTAGGAATTACGACTCCCTGTGCCGCAAACCTTTGTAGGACGTCTTGATAAACGATCTCCCTGATTGACTAGGTCAATGCTTCCACATCTATTGGGACCAACCTCTTCCTCTTCTTATACATCCCGACGTGTCCAAGGAAACCTAACTTCCAGCCCTGGGAACTGGACACGCCTCGAACGCGACCTGGGTGCTCAGGGTTTCCCAGCGTAGTGGAGAGCACGTCATGTTCCCTAACCCCGGTGAATTTGAAGTGGGTTGCTATTTCTTTCACCTTTTGAGCGACTATCTCAGTTTCGCTGGATTTGAAGGTGATTTCTCCATTATCTGACAGTGTACCCCTCGCGCGCAAATACGATTGTGATCGTCCTAGGAATTGCAACCAAGGATTCTTGTGGCCTTCATTGGATAACTTTGCATCCTCTGCCTGTCATTTATCCTCTTTCCCCATGTACCCGTCTGTGCCCAGGTTGTGATTCTGCTTGTTCTTTGTCCGAAGCTGCTTCTTTGCTGAACTTTCCATTTGGAACATCTCAGAGCTCTTCAATGCCACAAAAGCTTCCCAATCCTCTCTTTTAATATATGGGTACTTGCTGAACGGCTCCAACTCTTTTTCCATATACTCGTTCACAAGCTTGCTCTTGTGTCTTCTCTAAAGTTTGGTGATCATTTTCATAGCAGTCCTGCAAGCCTTCGTCTTCATGTTCTTCAAGAACTCCAGAAACGTATTGACACCATCATTGAACAAGGCATTCTTTTGATCCATAGTGAGGTCATAGAACTTCCGAAGGGTCATTGGCAGACATCTAGCAGATACGAATATACAGATACAATTGTATAAGTCTTAGTAACTGTATTCACTTTTATATGAATTTATGAAAATATGATGTATTTCTTATCTAAAGCGAATAATCTTACCCAATTTCTAATAGGCAAAGATAGGTTCTAATCCCATTTGAGGATATGTGGTCCGAGTAGGTTTTCATGCTCTTGTACGGTTCTGGAGAAACTTTTGGCAGCACCTCCCTGCTGTTATCCAAATACACATCCCGGCAATGAGCCGAGACAGTGTGTATCCAGAGAACAACAGGAAGACGCCACCGAAATTCTCTCTACAACCATACAAAAGCACAAAAACCTACTACTCGGGCCACATGTCCTCGAACTGTCCAAAGTGCGTGGATAATTCGGGAGCATCTTTTTATAAATATGACGAGTTGTCAAGTCATATTTATAATCAAAAACTCCCTAACGAGAGACAACGTAATAGGTTACACAACCTAAATTCATTTTTGGGATTTTCTTACAAATTTAATTTTAACCATCATGAACTTTTTGTGCAATATGCATACATTAGTGACAAGAATATACAGCAGCAGATAAACAATAATAAGAATTAATGTGTGCTGTCAGGATTGAACATAAGTAAGCATAAAAATTGGTAAACATGGAAATTGCATATGCCAAGCATATAAACATCAAGAACATGTTTATGTTATCAAGTTTTACTCTTAGAAAGCGGGTTACGACTGATGTCGCCATCCAAATGCCAATTGGCTATCTCATATCATCGGTATGTGTGAATGCGCACTCTTAATTCTCATATCATTCCCAAGAACAGCATGCATTGCAACCTCCATATTTATACATATTGAAAATAAAAAATTCTACATGGTTCTGCTAAACTGCTAACCATTGATTCACATACCCTCTATCTCCTATATTACTGTAAATACTACATAAAAATTGCAATTCAAGGGTCAACATTAGGAACACGTAGAGTTTAAGTATTCAATAGTAAGTGTTAAATGGGTAAGATAACAGCGCGCCTAATTCATCTGTGCTAAACTGCTAAGTTCATATTGTTGCACCTAAGTAGACTACGCTTTCACACACAACCTCACTTAGTCGCTGTCATTCGCTGTCATCATTGAGTAATATAATCCGACATACCATTTGCATTCACCCTCGGCACACAAAGTATGGCAGAATGCACAGAAGTAACTCACAATGGTGGATGAGGATGATGGCGGTAGGCGTCGGCGAGGAGGGGACGACGGGAGGCCTACCTCGACGGATGAGGACGATGGTGGCACGGAGCACGGTGCTATGGAATACTTGGCGTCGGGGAGGAGGCAACAACGGTGTGGGCTCCACATCGTCGGGGTAGTCGGGGATGAAGGCGCAGGGGAAGACGGCATCGGGGAGGGGGATGGGGATGGCAGGGAGACGGCGGGGGCCTCGGGGATGATTGGGAGAAGGAGAAGAGGAGGAATGGATGGCGGGCGTGGCGGGACTTAGGCAAAATCGGAGGCTAGGGTTCTCACGCCCATTATTTATAAATATATCATTAGTGATAGGTGAATTTACCACATGTCACTAATGATCGAGTCACAGTGACGGATGGATTTACCACCACGTCACTGGGACTTGGTAATTACTGACGGGTGGTAAATTCACCCCTCACTAATGACCTCTTTAGTGACACGTGACGTTATCACCCATCACTAATATGATCATCCCTCTATTTACATGTATATTGGCTGCATCCTAAAGCAAAGTCAGGATTTGGCAGCAAGATAATCCGATGATGAGAAAAATGTACTCAATTAGCTGTCTCACTTGCATTCTCAATTTAACACACTTTTCCAATTAACTGATATTTTCATTAATTTAGGATAAGTAAGTTCATCACAACAAAAGAAGGTCCGGATTATAGAAAAAAAATACCCATCCGGACTACAAAAGAAGGGTGCTAAATCCAAATTGCTAAATTCGGATTACCACCATAAACCTAGGTAAGTAATGGACTACAATTCATCAGTGTTGTCGAGGAGTTGCCACCGGCACTGGACATCTCCTCATCCTCCTCCTCCTCCTCCTCGTTGGTCATGTCGTAGTCGCACATCTCCTCATCCTCCTCCTCCTCATGTCATCATTGGTCATATCGGAGTCGCCGCCCATCTCCTCATCCTCCTCCTCCTCCTCGTCATCGGTCATGTCAGAGTCACCGCCCATCTCCTCCTCCTCCTCCTCCTCCTCCTCTTCATCGTCATCGGTGTCAGAGTAGCCGCCCATCTCCTCATCCTCCTCCTCCTCCCCGTCATCAGTGTCAAAGTTGCCACCCATATCCACCTCCTCCGCCAAGAGGTGTGCGATGGCCTCGTCATTGACGACGGCCTCCGACTTTCCCTCGGCTTCGCTGATGAGTTTCGCCTCATGGACAGCGCGAGTGATCACCTCGTCATTGGCAATCGCTTTCTCCTTCTCATACTCCTCCTCCGCCTCCACCATCAAGAGGTTCCAATCAATGTATTCATCGTCGAGGGCCGGCACCGAGGACGATGATGTCACGTCCTTGTCGTTGGTGGCCATAGACAGCACTAGATTACATGAGCAGGGTGGTGGGTGCAGTGGTGAGGAGGAAGCTTAGGATGTGTAAATCAGAGGCTAGGGTTCTCGGGCCCGTTATTTACCTGTATATGGGATTTACCTATATACTGGCTGCATCCTGAAGCAAAGTAAGGATTTGGCAGTCATCTTCTCCTACAAACAAATCACAAATTTTAGGTTACATTGAAATTCAGACTTAACTGAATATTACAAATTTGAGGTTATATTGAAATTCAGACTTAATTGAATATTACAAATATTACAAATTTGAGGTTACATTGACTCATGTATCATTTGGCATGTGGCAACCGTTTTCGTGCTTTCTTGACATGGATCCATTTGTTATGGTCGGAACGTAGGTATGGAGTCTTCTCGTTCTGTGTAACTTGTGGCATGATTGTAGCAGCAAAAGGGGGGATTTCATCAAATTGATTGTACTCGTCCTCATGAACCACGTTTTCAACCCTGACGATATGTTTTTCCTGGTGAGAACCACATGAAGTTTCTTATCTGCTATGTCAGTCACATAAAATACCTGGGAAACTTATTTAGCAAGTACGAAAGGTTCATCCTTATATTTGACAAGTTTGAGATTAACGCTAGTGAATCTGTACTTGTCTTTCGTAACTACCTTTGTCCCGTGTACCCAACGGCACCGAAGCAGGGATACTTTGAATCCCATGTAATCTAGTTCCGAGATGTCCTCTATTTGACCATAGTATGTGCGCCTGTGCATGTTGTTATCATAAGCATCTATATGGACATCGCTGTTTTGGTATGTGCTTTTCTGATCTTGGGCAACCGTGTAAAATGTGTAACCATTTATATCGTGCCCTTGATATGTTGTAATTGTGTATATAGGGTCTGCTGCTAATTTTTTGATCAAATCACATGTAGGAGTACTTGATTGATTGATTCGATCTCAAAACCAAGTTGTCAGTGACATAGGAACCAGGGGTCCCCGAGTCCCGAGGCCAGAACAGCAGAGTGCCACGTGGTGCCCTCCCTCAGGGGTTATCTCCCCGAGGTACGAGAAGACCAAGTTCCGGGAGAGGGTGCTTGGGGGTACCCGAGTTCCCCGATGGCTCGAGAAGAACAAGTACTGGGAAGACAGTGCTCGGGGCTGTGAACATTGGCCCCCGAGCACCCAAGTTCCCCGGCGATAAGAAAAGCCAAGTTCCGGGAGAGAGTGCTCGGGGCCGCGAACAATGGCCACCGAGCACTCGGTTCCCCGAGGACCCGATCAGCCAGTTCCGGGAGAGAGTGCTCGGGGCCGTGAACAGTGGCCCCCGAGCACTCGGTTCCCCGAGGACCCAAAACAGTCAGTTCCGTGAGAGAGTGCTCGAGGTCATGAATAGTGCCCCCCTGAGCACTCGGTTCCCCGAGGATCAAAGAAAGGGCATATCCAGGAGAGAGTGCCCGGGGCTGCGAACAGTGGCCTCCGAGCACTCGGTCCCCCGAGGGCCTGAGAAGTCCTTCACCGGTGGTCCCCACAGAGGCCCAGCGGTGAGGTGTCAACTAGTGAGAGGCCCGATGCTGCATTTAAGAGGGCACGTGGCCTGTCACTTCCAACTGATCCCCCCACGCTTGCTGTCAGTCCCTGCCACGGCCTGGCAGGGAGGCGTGGGGACATTTAATGCACGGGTCCCATCGCGCCTCGGGATAACATCGCAGAGCTTGAGGTGCCCCGCCTGCCACCCTGCTGTGTCAGACCTGCTCTGACCGGGCGGGCACGTTGGGCTGCTCGGTGGCTGCCCGGTGGGCCCTCCCTGCGACGCCTGTTGAAAAGTGGTATGATGACGAACAAGACCGGACGGGGGCTCGTTTTCAACCCTCCCCGTCACCTCGCGCAGCAGCCCATGATGGTTGCTTTCCATTTATAGCGCCTCGGAACTCACGCCATCCTTTCTGGGCACGCTACCGCCCCGGTGAGTACATAAGCAGGGCGGGCTCCCCGGAGAAAGACAGTTCGGTTCAAGTCTTGGAGCCTGGGCGAGCACCGAAGAACAAGGAGCACGAAGCTCTAGACTTAGACAAATATTCTTGTAACCCAGCAGATACTCAGAGAGACATTCTCAGAGCATTTATAGCATACACACAGGAGTAGGGTGTTACGCTCAGTGCGGCCCGAACCTGTCTAAAAATCGCCTGAGCATTTACTACTTCCTGCATCCGATCATTCCATTCCACCTGCATCTCATTTACTCCCATTTATTTCACCCACGAAGCGGATTCAGAATCATCCCCCCGGCCGAATCTCAAAGGGGGTCCCTCCGGATCCCCGCTTGAGGAGTTCACCCTCCGACACAAGTGTTGAACCTTTGCATATGTTGCTTCGCAAGCCAAGCTTCGGTCCGCCCTGGATTCTCCTGAAGAAGCAACTGCTTGTGCTCGTCGATATATGGGGACACTTTGCTCATTTGTTGCAACACGAGGAAATGAGCTTGGTCATATGCCTTCAGCTCAGGAGTAATTGCATGTTTCCCCAGAATTTCTTGCCCTACGAGCCTACCCTCATGGCGAGAATGAGGCACACCAATTGGATTATCTGAGTCCGTTTAATTAATGCACCACTCCATTACCTCCTCTGTAGAGTAACCCTACGCGATGCACCCCTCAGGAAAAGCTCGATTCCTTATGTACGACTTCAGAACGCACATGAATCACTTATATGGATACATCTGATGCAGGAATACAAGGTAGAGAAAAAAAATCTTGTTCACAATGTGAGCTATGAGATGGACCATGATATTGAAAAAGGATGGTACGAAATACATCTCAAGAAAACATAGAGTCTCGAAGTGTCTATTTTCTAGCTCACCTAGCGCTTTCGGATCGAGTACCTTCTGACCAATTGCATTGAAAAAAAAAAGCACAGGCTCATGATAGCCTCTCGAACACCAATTGGCCGCATGTTTCTAATTCCAACCGTAATCATCTGCGTCAACATCACATGGCAATCATGAGTTTTCATGCCAACAACCATTTTCAGCTCTTTCACTGAAATAAGTCCACTAATATTGGATGAGTAACCAGAGAGAATGTAACACCCTAATTTTTCCACCTTTAGAAATTTCCTAAAAATTTGCTAAAATTTAATATGAGTTTAAATAATTTAAAAGAGTAAAATCCTATTTTATATAAAAGAAAATATATTTGACATAGGATATAATTGATTATTTTGCATTCATGCTGAATTAGGCAAATAGGATTTTTATTTGATTTTTGATGGAATTTATTTGAAGAGGATTTGCTTTGAATTCGAATTTGAAATTTGGATTTGAATTTAGAAAGAAAAAAAGAGAAAAAGAATAATCTTCTCGGGCTGTTTTCTTTTTCCCCCGGCCCAGATCTTTTCGGCCGGAGCCCAGCGGCTGGCCTCGGTCTTTCTCCCGCCTGGGTCGTGCCCCTGCCTCGGCCCATTCCCGCGCGCCAGCCGAACACGCCGAAGACGCCCGCGCCGAGCCGCCTTCACCTGAGCCACCATCATCCAGGCCCCACATGTCAGGCCCTTCTCCTTCCTTCGGTCGGACTCCGACTTGGACACGAACACGTGCCGGCCGCCGCCTCCCGTTCAAATCTGAGCCCATCCCGAACCCTAGAGCTTCTAGAAAGTTGCCAAATCAAATCCCCAGATCTCCTCTAGCTCTAACCGGCCATATCACTAAAAGTTCCGCGTTTAAACAAAGAAATCGAGCACGGATTTGGCTCCACCATCGCCGAACCCTACTCGGACTCACCCGGCCAACCCAAGCCTCCCCGCCTATATATATGCACCCTTATGCCTCCCTCGAAGCACCGCACAACTTTTCCCCAGCTCCTCGACGAGTTCCCGAAGCCGTAGCACCCTCCCCGCGAAGCTTCGACCGCCCGAAGTGGCCACCATCGTCGCCAAGCCTCTCCTGTGCCGCGCCGCTTTCGGTAAGCCTCAAAACGGGTTCGCCGTCTCCTTCCCGTCGTAATCCGCCGCTCGTCCTTGTGCTCCGAGGCCGGCGACGAGGTCAGCACCTTTCTCCGGCGATAGCGCCGCCGCTACCCCTCGGTCGCCGCCGTCTCGCTCCTCTCCGGCCGCCCGATCCACCCTCAGTCGTCGGATCCGAAACCCACGGCCGAGATTAGATCGCATCTATACCCCTTCGATGGCCAGTAGTAGTTCACCACGTGTCACCCTTAAACCAGTCAGCGTCCCATGCCTCGTCACCCTTCCACGTGTGCGACGCAATAAAAGATGTTTTCCAATAGAAAAATAATTCATTTAATTGGTAATTTTGAACTCATATTAATTCCACGTGTGCCTCGTCAGCTCCTCAGCCCATGTGTCATGCCTAGTCAGGGCCTGCTGCCACGCAATAAAAGATGTTTTCCAATAGAAAAATAATTACAGATAATTCCTTTAATTGGTAATTTTGCAAAAAGACCCCTAGACTTTTCTTAAATAACAAAAAGAGCCCTATCTTTTTACAGTTAAGTCCCTATACTTTTCCATAATTACAATTAGGTCCCTTGTTTTTACAAAAAGGTCCCTGAACTTTTTGTTTAATTCAAAATAAGCTCTTTTCTTTTCCAGATTTAACCCTAGATTTGTTTTATCCCTAACTTTTTCATCGTAGCTCCATTTTAAGCAATTCTTGCGCCGATAGATTCGTTTTTCAGTGCTCTTTCTTTCTAATCAGCTTTTATCTCAATGTTCTTTTGTTTTGTGTTCTGTTCTTAGTGTATCTTGTTTGTTTGTTTGCCGGTTATTGTGCGATTAGCCGACAACGTCCCAGATCAATTTGAGGAACATCAAGACCAGGAGCAAGAATACACTGAGCAACAGCAAGGAGAAGGCAAGTGTCCTTGATCATATTGAACCTATGTTTTTAAATGTTTTATTTTACAAAATTGCATGCAGTGTCTGTCAATATGATGGGTAGTCACCTATGTTAGGGTTTTCCCTAGATTTTCCCTTATCATCCCTTGTAACCTAGATGGTTTATGGTTAGGTATCTTTTATGGGTAGATTGCTTAGTCATGCTTTTGGAATGTTGAGAAGTGTCATAATCTTAACTAATGAACATATGCAACAATGGTCGTTAATGTGTTAATGGTCTAGTAACATGGAACCTTGGGCCTTGGGCAAAGTGATTTTGATGGTTGTCATGGTTATGATGTTGGTTTAGTGTTTGCTCAAGTAACCTAAGTAAGAACCGGTTCGTGGAGCGACAGCCCAAGAATTAATGTACCAACCACGAGGTTGATATGGGTAAGACGTGACATACTGATTAGAGTCTGTCCAGTGTTTGTTGGGTCAGCACAAAAGGGGGCTTCTGGGTAGGAGGTTAGCTTGCGTAAAGCCTAGCGGTGAAACCTAGTGGGCAGACACATACTGGATTAGTCTCTGGTTAGTGGAAAGTGTCATATAGTGATTCTTGGCGGCACACCACTAGCGTGTGTTAAGTGTCTTGCAAACACGGCAATATGGAATTTACTGACTCGTGGGGAAAGCTGGACAACCTCTGCAAAGTGTAAAACTGTTATAACAGCCATGCTCACGGATATGAGAGACTTGGATCCTCACATGATTAGAGGGTGGATGGTTATGGTTCTGGTACAGGGAGTACTAGATAGTGTGGTTTTGGTTATAGTACATGGAGTACTAGACGGTTGTGGTATGCAGGGTGGGGAACCTTGTATGCTAGATGTTGGATTGTTTGGATTACATTCATTTAATAATTGCTTAATGCTTTTGAGTCCAAATGTGTTTTCATTACTCGCAGTTACGCAATTATACCATGTGTTAGCCTATTCTTGATATAAGCCTGCATGTCATTATTTTCCCACACTTGCTGAGTACTCTATGTGCTCACCCTTGCTCTCTCCTACAAAAACATATGCTGCTCAGTGGAAGACATTGAGGATTTCCAAGATGACGACCTGGTGTTCTAAGGAGCGTGTCTTCCAGTCAGTGCCTGTGGAGTATTTGGTCGCCAATGTTTTCGTCCCGCTACCGTCTTTTAGATGTTGTCGTTTAGGTTAAGATTTGAGGTTGTTTAGGTGAAGTCTTTTATTTGTAAGAAGTGAACGTTTATTTAATTAAAGTATTGCTTTTGCTACTTCACCTATGACGTCCTTATGTGTGTTAAACTTTCTGGGTACACATAAGCCGCACTTGGTTTTGTTCGTTAAAACCGGGTGTGACAGAGAACTATCACACCGTGCAAAAACTCACAAAATTATTTTTTCTCCTTCTTGGATAGGGTGATGCAAGATGGGGGTAGGAATTTCCCTTTATCCATATCCTTGACATGAAGCTCCGGCCTTAAGCCCATTTCTTCAAGGTCAGCTCTTGCATTTTCAAGATCTTTTGTTTTCCCCTTCATGTTGAGCATTGTACCAAGGAGACTATCATAGATATTCTTCTCTACGTGCATGAGGTCAATACAGTGACGGACGTCTAAGTATTTCCAATAATCAAGCTCCCAGAGAATTGATTTCTTGTTCTACATTCCATTTTCATCACTTGTGGAGGATCGTTTTCGCTTGCCAAGGACAACATTGATATCCTTAACCTTATCATAGACATCTTGCCCTCTAAAATGCCTTGGAGGTGACGCTTTCTCCCTTATGTCGTTAAACTGAGACTTCATTTTCTGGTACCGGTGGTTCCTTGGAAGGAAACGTCGATGCCACATGTACAGTGTTTTCTTTGACTTGTTCAACCACATACTCTCAGTGTCATCTAAGCATTGGGGGAAAGCTTCACCTTTTCTTTTACTCTGCCCTGACAAGTTACGAAATGCTAGCAGATCATTGATGGTGACGAACAACATATAGGGTGAAGTATTCTCGCATGTACTCACCCCAAACCTCAACGCCTTCAGACCAGAGTGCTTTAAGATCATCCACCAAAGGCCTGAGGTACACATCGATGTCATTGCCAGGTTGCCTCAGACCAAGAATTAAGGTCGACAACATAATGTACTTTCGCTTACAAAGCCAATGTGGAAGGTTTTAGATAGACAGTACAATAGGCTAGGTGCTATGTGAGGTACTCATGTTACCGAATGGATTCATGCCATCTGTGCTCATAGCAAATCTAATATTTCTTAATTCTTCGGCGAACCACCCAAATGTGGAATCAATGGTTCACCATTGACCTGAATCTGTGCGGTGATATATCATTGTGTCGTTCTCATGACCCTCCTTGTGCCACTGCAACAATTGGGACTCCTTTTTGTTCTGGAACAAACGCTTCAAATGGGAAATTACAGGGAAATACCACATCACCTTTCTATGAGGCCATTTTCTCTTGTTTCCTTCCTCCACGTCGTCACCTTCATTTCTACGCTTGCATTGATGGGTTTCACAAATAGGACATTGATCCAAGTCTGCATACTCTTCACAAAATAGGACACAATCCTCCTTACATGCACGTATTTTTTCTACCTCTAATCCCAAAGGACAAACTATCTTCTTCGCCTAGTAGACGGTCTTGGGCACCTTGTTTTCCTTTGGTAGCATGTCCTTTAGAAGATGCAACAATGCTTTGAAACTCCCATCAAACCAACGATGGGTTGCCTTCAATTGCAGAAGCGTAAACACCGCAAACAATAGCGTGTATTTCTCCTTACAGCCAGGATAAAATGGTGTCTTCGAGTCTCGCACTAGTTCCTAGAATTTGGCAAACTCACCATCACTATACCCGTCGTGCCCTTCAGCATTACGCACCATTTGGTCCACATTCTTCGCGAAATCCACGTAGTCATCATTGAATCCTAATATGTCTGCGTCCCTGAGATAATCATCCATATCACCGGCTGGCGGGAGTCCTTGATCCGTATTGCCGTCCAGGAGTACCTGATCCATTTCCCCTCTGTTAAGGCCTTCCTCGCCGTGTTTGTTCCAAACGTGATATCTCTCTTAGAATCCACACCTTAACAAGTGATCGTACACATTGTCAGGTTTTGGGAACTTCTTCTCATTCTTGCACTCACAGCATGGACACCAAATTGCCATTTTACCCCGACCTTCCATATCCACCACCGCGACAATAAAAAAAGACTTCACCCCGCTTATGTACTCGTTACAAGTACGGCAATCAAGGTACATCCAACTTCGGTCCACCATCTACAAATTGAAAAAATATTAATTCTAAATAGAAACGACAGAGAAGATAGAATAAGTATAAAAGTTCTAATACGTGTGTTCTAGTGATATTCAAGAGAACAACTAACATCCAAATATGATACATGTTATCTATGGTGAAGGATACTAGCTAATTTCTAATACGCAAAAATAGGTCATAATCCCATTCAAGGATATGTGGCCCGAGTAGGTTTCCATGCTCTTGTACGGTTCTGGAGAAAATTTTGGTAACACCTCCTCGCTGTTCTCCAAACGTCTTGACAACAAGCAAAGAGGGTGTATATCCAGAGAATAATAGGGAATGCCTCCAAAATTCTCTCTAGAACCAGACAAGAGTGTAGAAACCTACTACTCTGGCCACATATCCTCGAACTGTCCAAAGTACGTGGACAATTCGAGAGCATCTTCTTATAATATGACGACTTGCCAAGTCATATTTATAATCAAACACTCTCAAATGGGAGACGTATGTTACGCATGTACACAAATTAAAGGGGACAATCTACATATATCAAGATCTGGGAGAAGGAGCAAAATTGTTGATTCCAACTCAAACCCTAGAATCCACCATGCATATATGAGCAAGAGGAGAAGGAGAGGGAGGAGGAAAACCTTCAAAGGCCAGGGACAGACACCAACTTCAAAACGATGATGCCTTGCCATAGGCACTAATAGTGATATCCCCACTACTTTCTCCCCTTGATCGTATGTCAAAAGAGATAGATAGCTTCACAAAATTCCTTCCATCTAGAGTGGATTGCACCAAAGGTACAGTACCACCTATCGTAGGGATTACCTCTTTAAGCCATAGGATCGATTCCAACACCTACATGATAGGATGATATGAATTGAGCCTAATGTACTATAAACTAAATTAAATTGGTGTGTCCTAATGAGTGTTACTACGAGCCAAACAATGAGGGAGAAAAAGAAAAGAGGTCACTATGATCAGTCTCGATTGTGGTCGGTGTGGGAACGCCTGGAGGGTAGTGTACGCCTGGTGCGTGTGCTGATGGAGGAGTTGTTGGGATCCATCCAAGTCTGCCACGGTGACGGCAACAGTCCCCACCACCACCTTGATCCATCGCCCTAACCCTAGCGGGTAGAGGGGGGCGGCAGCGTACGTTGGGTTGTGGTGGAAGGGGAGGATGGCAGCAGCGTCAGCGGCGAGGTGCAAATGGCAGCGGCGGTAGAGGAGGAGGCGAGCGTACATGAGCGGAGATGAGAGTGGTCGAGAGAGAGAGATGGGCGAATAAAAGTGGTCGAGCAGATAGAAGTGGTGGAAATTAGTGACAGGTGACAAGGACACCCGTCACTAATGAGTCAGTAATTAGTGATGGTAACAACTACGACACGTCATTAATTACATTAATATTAGTGACAGGTCTCATAACGACCCATCACTAATGAGTATGCTACATTTAGTGACGTGTGCCCCCATATACCTGCCACTAATGACTGAATTATTCGTGATGGACATTAATGTGACCTGTCACTAATATCTTTAGTGATGGGTCATTCGCTCAACGTCACTAATAAACCCTCATTAGTGACGGGTCATGGCCGGGTCCAAGCCCGGGCCACACATTAGTGACGGGTCGGCAGTGCACCCGTCACTAATAGTGCATTAGTGATGCGTACTGAGAAGCCATCACTAATGACATGTCTCCTTTAATGGTTTCTTACGTAGTGTAGCACACGATGATGTAGAGGAAGCGGATCGTGAGCAGTCGTGGCGAGCACTTACCAAAAGCCTTATTCACCCTATTCGGTGCAGGATCTCAAGAGCGACGGGTTTCGGAGACCTGCTCTCCCGTTCGTTGGTGCACGCCGGCGTAGCGGGATGGAGTAGTCTACATACGATGGCGCAACAGAGAGATATTGGCAAACCCTAATTGTGAATATGCAACTCATGTCTCACCTTTCTACGGCGACAGGCAGATATATAGAGAGGGAGAGTCACGCGGTTGAGACGCACCACGATCGGAGTCAGTTACGCCACCACGATCAGAGTCTTGTCTGACATGATTTTTATATATTTATCCGTCTGTCCACGCAGCAAAAAGGAATGAAACCTCAAAAAGAAGCCGGACCTACGCAAACAACTGGACTCGATTTCGGTGGACCATTCATACAGGTGTTGTGCGTCTACGCCCTCCGCCCTCGCCCTAGCCATGACCTGACCCGGCGAGGTGAGCAAGCACATGCACGTGTTTTTCTAGACCTCTCATCCACACATGCGAAGTGGGTGGAGAAGAGAAACACTTTTAAATTGGTCTCCACCCACATCCACTAGTAAGGTGGGACTAAAGAAACACACCTCTCTCACATAGTTGGGCCTTTGAAATTTATTTGGAATTATACAAATATAATGAGCTAAGCCCATATATTCTAACAATCCCCACCAGACCTCAATGTCCCACAAAGATTTGCCTTTTCCTCAATATTGTTTGATATACCGGTGTTTCGCTGGAGACTGTTAAGTTGAACATCCATCTAGAACATCAAGCTACACTCATTCACAACTTGGATAATGGACTAAGCCTTGAATTGCATGTCTTGTACAAATAAGTTTCTCTTGAAGCCATAACTAATACTTGGCTAATAGTAGGCTACCCCGCTGGTGGAGCATATAAGTCATACTTCATGGTCTCTTCATGAGTTTATTAGAGATCACCTAAGTCTCATAGACTGCGACCAACAGTTAAGCTCATATATATGTGTTCTTTTAAGAATACCCTGTAGGTTAGCATCTTCGTTAATTAAAGCTAACAGAACACACTAGGGCAATAGCTAACCTGCCTTACAGATTTCGAGAGTCTTGCATCTTTACTTGAGTGGGTTGTGTTGTACTCTCCTTCAGTTAATCAATAGTCTGTTCTTCCTAGGTCCTAATTCACGGGATCTCTAATCACATAGGTTGGGTTACCACTACTGTATAACTCACATAGGTCTCATACCCATCTCCATCGATGCATTATCTATCACATTTCGTTATAGTCCCTTTATAAATTGATCTGTAAAATTTTTAGTTGTTTGATCCAACGATATCACTCCAAAGTTTATTATTTTTCTAACATATTTCAATCTTCTCTTTACATGAGTGATCCGATTATCTGAGAGTATCTCAGTTGATCCCTAGCAATTCTTTTATTCTTTCGAAGTATTAAGCTAGGATCATAAGGTGTTGGAACGATCTTGTTGTCCATATAGCCAAAGTGACTCAAGATCTTTTCTACACAATGGGATTGCGAAAGTGTAGTTCTATTCTCACCTCTGATCAACTAGGTATTTAAGATCACATAAGTCTCTCTCAAATCTTTCACATCGAAATTTCTAAACATATATGATTTGATCTCATTAATCACGTCAAGATTTGTCCCAAAAATCAAGGTATCATCAACATACAGGCACAGAATAACTCTCTCACCCCTACCATGGCGATAATGCATACATCTATCAGCTTCATTAATAACAAAGCCCACAGATGTTAACATTCCATCGAACTTCTCATGCCATTGCTTAGGAGTTTGTTTGAGGCCATACAAAGATTTCAGCAACTTACATACCTTGTCGTCACAACCTTCTACTACAAACCCATCAGGCTGATCCATATAGATTTCCTTATCCAACTCTCCATTAAGGAAAGCTATCTTAATGCCCATCTCATGAACGAGAAGACCATGTGAGGTATCCAAGAATAGTAGTACTCTTATCGTGGTCAGTCTAGCGACATGTGAGTAAGTATCAAAGAAATCTTCGCATTCCTTTTAGGTATAACCCTTGGTCACAAGCCGAGTCTTATACTTTTCAATAGTACCATCAGACCTAAGCTTGTTTTTGAACACTCACTTACAACCTACAGGTTTACAACCATAAGGTCGATTTGTGACTTCCCAAGTCTCGTTGGCAAGAATGGAATCCATCTCGCTACAAACAACCTCCTTCCAGTAGTATGCATATAGAGATGCAAAAGCTTCTGAAATAGACTTAGAAGTGTCATCCACAAGGTACACAGTAAAATCATCACCAAAGGATTTTATTATCCTTTGTCTTTACTCTTTCTCAGAGCTTCACTCTCATCCTCCTCAGGAACTAGCTCTAGTGGTTGTTCATAATACTCAAGTGGTGTGATAGGTTTAGGAATTAACTCAGAGGTTTGACTAGAAGTGTTATGTATATCCTTCATAGGAAATATGCTCTCAAAGAAAGTGGCATCTCTAGACTCCATAATTGTATCAACTATCATGTTAGATATCTCATATTTAACTACTAAAAATCTATAGGTAATTCTCCGATGAGTATATCCTAGAAAGACACAATCCACTGTCTTAGGTCTCAACTTGCAGTTTTTAGTTATTGGTACATTGATTTTTGCCAAGCATCCCCAAGTGCGCAAATAAGAAAGTGATGGTTTTCTCTTTTCTCATTCTTCATATGGGGTTTTCTCCTCATTCTTAGTAGGAACTCTATTTAGAACATGAAACAAAGTCAATAAGGCCTCCCCCACCATATCTTAGATAAATATGCAGTGTCTAACATGGTATTAATCAGGTCAGTCAGGGTATGGTTCTTTCTCTTGACTATCCAGTTTGAATAGGGCAAATAGGAAGGTGTTCTCTCGTGAATAATTCCATGTTCCTTACAAAATCAGTCGAAATCACTCAAGAAGTACTCTCCACCATGATCCGACCAAAGTCTTTTGATTTCCTTTCCAATTGATTTTCAACTTCTGCCTTATAGATCTTAAAGTAGTCTAGAGCCTCATTTTTCAATTTCAACAAATACACATAAAAAAAATATAGATGCATCATCGATTAAAGTCATGAAATATCTTTTTTCACCCTTTGTCAACACACCATTCATCTTGCAAAGATCTGAATGTATGAGTTCTAACATCGCCAAATTTCTCTCATCAACTTTCTTGTGCCTTACGAGGTTGCTTAGATTGCACACAACTTTGTCACTTAGAACTTTTGATAATGGAAAATTTTGGAATTCAATTCAAGATAGAAAGTTGAGTCATACAACCAAAGTTTATTGACATAACTGTGAGTGCCAAACACTAGCCTCATCTCTATTAATATTGCCACAAATATGGTTCAAAGATTTACTGCAGAAATCAGAAAGGGAAAAGTGGAACAAGCCTCCTCACTCATAGCCTTTACAAATAAAAAGTCCATGTTTAGATAGAACTACTTTATTAGACTCGAGTACCATCTTAAATCTGTCTCTATAGAGAAGGGAACCGCTAACTAGATTCTTATTTATTTAAGGGACATGCTGCATGTTCCTCAGCTCTACAATCTTTCTCGAAGTAAACTTTAGACCTACCGTGCCAATACTATGAACAGGAGCATGAGACCCATTCCCCATTAAGATGGAAGAATCTCTAGCGATTTGATAAGAAGAGAATATTGAACTGTCAGCACACACATGTACATTAGCCTCAGTATCAATCCACCAACTGGTAGACTAATTCACTGAAAGAACAATAGATAGATTATCATACACACTAGTTCTATCTCTAGTTTTATCAATGGTCACGTTGACAGACTTGGTATTCTTCCCTTGATTAACCTTTCTTCCTTTGCGGTCTCAGCCATCTTTAGCCCAATGGCCAACCTCACCGCACACAAAGCAAGGTTTATCATCTTTGTTCATCATCTTCTTGAAATTGGTGGTTTGTTTGCTCTTGTTATTTTTCCCTTTGTACTTCTCGTTAGAGGAATGTTGCACCACATTTGTGCTAGACTGTACATCGCCTCCTTTGTTATACACATTCTTAACTTGAGCTTTCTCTTCAACATCAAGAGTCGCGACCAGACTCTCAACAGAAATATCTTGTCTCTTGTGTTTTAGAGTAGTGACAAAATTCCTCCATGATGGAGGCAATTTGGCAATGATGCCCCCAGTCACAAACTTATCGGGTAAGGTACACTTTAGGAGCTTGAGTTTTTTTACAATGCACTGAATCTCATGAGCCTGCTCGACTACAGATAAATTATCGACCATCTTCTAGTCATGATATTGCTCCATGATATACAATTCACTGCGTGTATCTGACACACCAAATTTTGCATTCAGTGTGTTCCATAACTCCTTTGTGTCATTTATGTGCATATATACATCACAGAGATGATTGGAAAAAATGCTAAGAACACATCCAACAAGGAGTGTGTTGGCTTCCTCGTACATATCCACTTGTGTCCTTGATCTCACCAATCTCGGATATCCAATTTGAATTACTATAACCCTCCAGTACTAATAGGTACCCAATATAGTGAAGTCCAAAATTCATAGTACCTAGCAAGTAGTGCATGAGTCGATCAAGTGGATACCAATGATCATCACCCGAGTTAGAAGTAAACTGGCTCAATTTGCTCACAACAAATGAGATGCCAGGCCTTGTAGCACTAGCTAGGTACATGAGTGATCCGATTATCTGAGAGTATCTCAGTTGATCTCTAGCAATTTTTTATTCTTTCAAAGTATTAAGCTGGGATCATAAGGTGTGGAGCGATCTTGCTGTCCATATAGCCAAAGCGACTCAAGATCTTTTCTACATAGTGAGATTGCGAAAGTGTAATTCCATTATCACATATGATCAACTTAATGTTTAAGATCACATCAGTCTCTCCAAAATCTTTCATATCAAAATTTCTAGACATATATGATTTGATCTCATTAATCACGCTAAGATTTGTCCCCAAAATCAAGATGTCATCAACATACAAGCACAGAATAATGCCCTCACCCCTACCATAACGATAATACATACATCTACCAGCTTCATTAATAACAAAGCCCACGTATATTAACGTTCTATCGAACTTCTCATGCCGTTGCTTAGGAGCTCGTTTGAGGCCATACAAAGATTTCAGCAACTTACAAACCTTGTCGTCATAATCTTCTACTACAAACCCATCAGGCTGATCCATATAGATTTCCTCATCCAACTCTCCATTAAAGAAAGCTCTCTTAACGTCCATCTAATGAACGAGAAGACCATGTGCGGCAGCCAAGGAGAGTAGTACTCTTATCATGGTCAGTCTAGCGACATGTGAGTAAGTATCAAAGAAATCTTCGCATTCTTTTTAGGTATAACCCTTGGCCACAAGCCGAGCCTTATACTTTTTGATAGTACCATCAGATCTAAGTTTCTTTTTGAACACTCACTTACAACCTACAGGTTTACAACCATAAGGTCGATCTGTGACTTCTCAAGTCCCATTGGCTAGAATGGAATCCATCTTGTTACGAACAACCTCCTTCTAGTAGTATGCATCTGGAGATGCATAAGCTTCTGAAATAGACTTAGGAGTGTCATCCACAAGGTACACAGTGAAATCATCACAAAAGGATTTTATTATCTTTTGTCTCTTACTCTTTCTCAGAGCTTCCCTACCATCCTCCTCAAGAACTAGCTCTAGTGGTTGTTCAGAATACTCGAGTGGTGTGATAGGTTCAGGAATTATCTCAGAGGTTTGACTAGAACTGTTATGTATATCCTTCATAGGAAATATACTCTCAAAGAAAGTGGCATCTCTAGACTCCATAATTGTATCAACTAGCATGTCAGATACCTCAGATTTAACTACTAAAAACCTATACGCAATTCTCCGATGAGCATATCCCAGAAAAGACACAATCTACTGTCTTATGTCTCAACTTGCACATTTTAGTTATTGGTACATTGACATTCGTCAAGCATCCCCAAGTGCGCAAATAAGAAAGTGATGATTTTCTCTCTTCTCATTCTTTATATGGGGTTTTCTCCTTATTCTTAGTAAGAACTCTATTTAGAACATGACACAAAGTCAATAAGGCCTTCCCCACCATATCTTAGATAAACCCGTAGTGTCTAACATAGTATTAACCAGGTCAGTCAGGGTGCGGTTCTTCCTCTCGGCTCCCCTGTTTGATTGGGGCGAATAAGGAGGCGTCCTCTCGTGAATAATTCCATGTTCCTTACAAAATAAGTCGAAATCACTCAAAAAGTACTCTCCACCATAATTTGACCTAAGTCTTTTAATTTTCCTTTCCAATTGATTTTTGAATTCTGCCTTATAGATCTTAAAGTAGTCTACAGTCTCATTTTTCAATTTCAACAAATACACATAACAAAATATAGATGCATCATCGATTAAAGTCATGAAATATCTTTTTCCACCCTTCGTTAACACACCATTCATCTTGCAAAGATCTGAATGTATGAGTTCTAATGTTGCCAAATTTCTCTCATCGACTTTCTTGTGAGGCTTACGAGGTTGCTTAGATTGCACACAACTTTGTCACTTTGAACTTGTGACAATGGGAAATTTTGGAATTAAATTCAAACTAGAAAGTCGAGTAATACAACCAAAGTTTACATCACATAACCGTGAGTGCCAAACACTAGCATAATCTCCATTAATATTGCCACAAATATGGTTCACAGATTTACTGCAGAAATCAGAAAGAGAAAAGCTGAACAAGCTTCCACACTCATAGCCTTTACCAATAAAAAGTCCATGGTTAGATAGAACTACTTTATTGGACTCGAGAACCACCTTAAACCTGTCTCTACAGAGAAGGAAACCACTAACTAAATATTTATTGAAGAGACATGCTGCATGTTCCTCAGCTCTACAATCTTTCACGAAGTAAACTTCAGATCTACCGTGCCAACACCATGAACAAGAGCATGAGGCCCATTCCCTATTAAGACGGAAGAATCTCTAGCGATTTGATAAGAAGAGAATATTGAACTGTCAGCATACACATGTACATTAGCACTAGTATCAATCCACCAACTGGTAGACTAATTCACTGAAAGAACAATAGATAGATTATCATACCTCTAGTTCCATCTCTAGTGTTGTCAATCGTCACATTGACAAACTTGGTGTTCTTCCCTTGATTAACCTTTCTTCCTTTGCGGTCTCGGCCATCTTTGTTCCAATGACCAATCTCACCGCACATGAAGCAAGGTATATCATCTTTGTTCATCATCTTCTTCTTGAAGTTGGTGGCTTGTTTGCCCTTGTTATTTTTCCCTTTGTACTTGTCATTAGAGGACTGTTGCACCATATTTACGCTACATTGTCCATTGCCTCCTTTATTATGCATATTCTTAACTAGAGCTTTCTCCTCAACATCAAGAGCCGCGGTCAGACTCTCAACAGAAATCTCTTGTCTCTTGTGTTTTAGAGTAGTGGCAAAATTCCTTCATGATGGAGGCAATTTGGCAATGATGCCCTCAGCCACAAACTTATCAGATAAGGTACATTTTAGGAGCTCGAGTTCTTTTACAATGCACTGATTCTCATGAGCTTGCTCGACTACCGATCGATTATCGACCATCCTCTAGTCATGATATTGCTCCATAATATACAGTTCACTGCCTGCATCTGACACACCAAATTTTGCATTCAGTATGTCCCAAAACTCCTTTGCATCTTTTATGTGCATATATACATCACAGAGATGATCGGCAAGATTGCTAAGAACACATCCTATAAAGAGTGTGTTAGCTCCCTTGAACTTCTTCTCCTCATTAGAGGAAAGAGTTCCTTCAAGCCTATCAGACGCAACTCAGTAGTAGTTCATAGTCTTTGTTCTAGAGACCTACTCTCCCGTTCTTTGGTGCATACCAACGCAGCGGGATGGAGTAGTCTACATGCAACGGTGCAGTAGAGAGAAATTGGCAAAAGCCTAATTGCGAATTTACAACTCGCGTCTCACCTTTATGTGGCAGCTGGCAGATATATATAGAGGGAGAGTCACGCGGTTAAGACGTATCACGATCGAAGTCGGTTACGTTGTCACGATCGAAGCCTTGTCTGACACGATTTCCATATATTTATCTGTTTGCCTATACAACAAAAAGGAATAAAACCGCAAAAGGAAGTTGGACCTACGCAAGCAACTAGACTCGATTTTGGCAGACCATTCACACAAGTGTCGTGCGCCCGTGCCCTCCGCCCCGACCACGGCCTGGCCTGGCTCGGCGAGACGGGCGCACGCGCGTGTGTTATTCTAATCCTCTCATCCACAAATGCTAAGTGGGTAGAGGGGAGAAACCCTTTTAAATTGGTCTCCATCCATATCTATTAGCAATATAGGACTAAAGAGACATACCTCCCTTACATGGTTGGACCTTTAAGATTTATTTGAAATTATACAAATATAACGGCTTAAACCCATATATTCTAACAATTAACGCATATGCGACAGACCTCCGTGGAGGAGTCGTCGATGCAGACACCACGGATGAAGGCGCTGCCACAAGACAGGGCCATGAAGCTCTCTGTCGCAATGACGGAGTGGAACAAGCCGAGGAGCTCACAGCTCAGTATGTACTACTGTTCTTGGACATCGCCATGGTCGAAAGGAAGGAAACAAGTACTCGAATTGCTCCCAAATGAACGAAGGGATTACCTTCTCTGGTGATTATTTTTCAGGGATTTATAGTGGCCACTGAAAACCTGACAGGGGATGCTTCCTCGTGGATTTTTGTTGCTAGCTTCCATACAAGGTCTGAAATTCGTACATAATTCCTCCATCCTCGAGACTGAGCGTTAGCTCGGATGGCAAGTCGCCAGGTACGCGACGAGCCTACCCATGTGTATACTATGTGCGTGCTTGTAGCCTGAATATGATGTGTGAGTTGTATGGCTACTCGTGGTACCCTTATAAAAAAGATCATCCGTCCTAGATGAGCCCAGCACTCTAGACTGTTCACGCGGCACTATAGTCTGCCGAGTGACATGTGCAAGGGAGCCCTGCCAGGATGGCGTGTCCCGTCCCAAGAAAGCAAGGGACGGTTGCTCCTCTGGCTTTTGATCAGATCTCCATGCAGCAGCGCCAGCCAGTGCGCCAACAACGACTCTCACTCTCTCAGGACAGGCAGCCCTCCTTTTTCCTGCCTGCTTTGCTTTTTGCCCTCCCTTCTCTTCCCTTCCCTTCCCTTGTTTATTTCTCAACTGGGCACCGGCTTTGCTCTTGTTTGTACCAGCCAAAAGAAAGAGTGTGACCTCACAGGTTCGTGTTGAGTAGTCGTCCTGCTGGGTGGGTGGGTCTCCGTAGGAGTAGCCCAACCCAAAAATGTTTTGATTTTTGTGGAATGCCCAAAAATATGTGTAGTGCTCGTTAAATTCTCATTCTTGTAGCTGTATTCAATTCACGTATTCTGACATTCTTTCCCCACCGTCGGCCATCAAAGCGGCAAACCCACATGAAGGTCAGGGCCATCGTGAGGTAAGCAAACATGGCGGAAGGTGAAGAGCGTCTCCTCTCACAGCTTGACAAATCTCAAGGTCTCTTTGCAAATGTTCCATCCACATATAAATAGAATTGGAGAGAGAGAGAGAGAGAGAGAGAGAGAGAGAGAGAGAGTTCTCTTCTCCTTTCATGTGGGATTCCCTCAGATGGGGAGCACGGCCTGCTGGCTTCCCACTGGACTTTGTTCTCTTCTTCTCTGAGATGGCGAGCATGAGCGCCACAAACATGTCTATATGAGCCTCCTCGCCGTATCATCAGCTCCAGCTCCGCAAGAAACTGAGAGCGACAGGTTTCTCAACAAAGAAGGTACTCATGAATTTCAGCTTCTTCTTGATCCCATGGAGATTTCTTCATCTGTTAGTGTCTTCCTTTTTCTCTTCCCCCCTTGCTGCTTAATTCTTCTACTCTACTCTCGTTTCAGAGAGAAGCAGCAGCTTACATGCGGCACAAGTTGCTGTCATGTTTGGTTGTTCGTTTATTGTGCTATCTATGTCCGATCGCTACGACACATAGAGATGTTTAAGCTTCAGATTACTGACGTCTGACGAGGGCAATGGCGATCCTAAATCCAATGCGGTCCCTCTTTTTTTCTTGTTTAAGAAAACAAATTCCTCTCGATTTGCACAGACACGGACAGTGGATTGTGTTTCCGGCAAAGTGCCATCTTTCCTGCCACACTTTCAGTCAATATTTCCGTAGATCTTACGATTGAGACGTATGAACCACCAGTTCTTGACTCTCTTTTTTTCTGTTTTGCATTTCTGGTGATGCTGATGGCTGATGACTGATGTAGATGTGTGTGTGTGTGTGTGTTTTGCTTCAGATATTCACTCAGTAGAGCGTAGAGTGTAGCCACTCTCCCTCACACGGCGGCATGGAGAAGGAGAAGAAGAGGAGGAGCTGGTTCGAGCGCATCAAGCGGCTCTTCACCTCCGAGCCCAAGCAGAAACCCAAGCCGGACAAGGTTTGCAAACGCTTTATGTTAGCCACAGCAATCGAGAAAGAAGCTTGTCTGTCGATCGATATCCGTGACAACGGCGGAGAAATTCTTGCGCAGAAGGCGAGGAGCAAGAGGTGGGTACCGGGGAAGCTCAGGACCCAGCAGTCCTTCGCCCTGCCGCCGCCGCCGCCGGAGCCCGTGGCCGCGGACCAGATCAGGCAGGCGGAGGAGGAGCAGAGCAAGCGCGCCATGGCCGTCGCCCTCGCCAGCGCGGCTGCCGCCGAGGCGGCTGTCGCGGCCGCGCAAGCGGCCGCCGAGGTGGTCCGCCTCACCGGCCAGCCGGCGTCGAGGAAAGAACAGGCCGCGGTCGCGATCCAGTCGGCTTACCGCGGATACCTGGTGCGTCCATTTGGTTTCGGGCAAAGTCAGTCTGCAGAAAAAAGGAACTTGCCGTGACAAGTGCTGACGCGCAGGGTCGGAGGGCGCTGCGCGCGCTCAAGGGGCTGGTGCGGCTGCAGGCGCTGATCCGCGGGCAGGCGGTGCGTCGGCAGACGGCGGCCACCCTGCGCGGGCTCGAGTCCCTCATGAAGATCCAGGCCCGGCACCGCTCCGGGGCCGCCGGCCACGGCCAGCCGCCGCTCGACGACGACGACGCCCTGCTGCTGAGGCGAGGGCGGGAGCTGTGCCTGTACGCCGCCGCGGTCCACGTAAGGCACTCCCGCTGCACATGCCGCGCGTTAGTTCAATTTCTACTAGTATTTTTCCTGGCGCTTTCTCACGACGCAAGCCGGGATTCGCGCCGCACATGCGGTGCATGTGGTGAGTAAAGGTGGGGGGGGGGGTGTGGTGTGCATGAGCATGACCCCGCGTGTCATGTCAGTGCGTCTCGCGGTAGTGCGATCGGAGCTTGATTGCTGTTGGGTTGAGCCGGCTGGGACCAACCCATGCTCGGTCTGTTTCGATGCGTCCATTAGTTCCAACCATGCAGCCGGCCTGCAACCCAGACCATGAGGCCGTACGTGTATGTTGTAGCGAGGGCCGAGGAGAACATGTAACGCCGGGGAGTACGCGGCATACATTCGGTCGCCGCGCCTGACGGTTCGGTCGGTCTCTTGTGTTCTGTGCGCGTGCAGGAGCAGGAGCAGAGCAAGGGGTGGGACAGCAGCATCTTCTCGAAGGAAGAGATGAGCGCCATGATGAGGAGCAGGGAGGAGGCCGCCTTGAAGCGCGTGCGCGCCCTGCAGTACGCCTCCATCCAAAACGTACGTGCCCTGGCCTGGCCGCCATAGCCATTGCATCCTACTCTCTTCTTCAGTAGCCATTTGTGTTCCATTTGGACCCGTTTGGCAGTGGCTGTACATCAAAGCTGACGTGTCGCATGGCCTTGCCATCAGGAGAAGATCGGTATCAGGAGGCAGCCCATGTCGAAAGACGAGATGGAGACGCTCAACCAGCGGTGGAGCTGGCTAGAGGAGTGGGTCGGCTCGCAGCCCTTCGACAAGGACATCCCCGTGGCGCACCAGTCCCCCTACAGGGCCGCCGCCGCCGCCGCCAAGAATCACCAGCCGGCGCCGGGTCGCGCCAGGGCCGTCGACCCGCTCGCCTGCCTCGGCGCGCAGCACCCCGGCAACGGCGACGACCGGCTCGGCTGCTCGGCCCGGCGGTCCTTCGTCCGGCCCAGGCGGACGCTGGCGAGGGGGGACTACTACTACGACGACGCCACCGCGTGCTCGCCGGCGTTCCCTGGGTACATGGCGTCGACGGCGTCGGCGAAGGCCAAGTTCCGGTCCATGAGCACGCCCAAGGAGCGCTCCTCCGGCGCTTCGGACGTGTACTCGGAGCACTGCTTCCCGTTCGCCGACCACATGCTGTCGCCGATCCCGTCCATGTCGCCCATCCCTTCCATCGCCAGCGACATCGGCTTTGCGAGGTCCACCAGGCCGCCCGTCGCGCAGCGGTCACCGAGGGTGGTGAAGGGCCCCATGACGCCGGCGAGGTCGCGGTCCCGGAGGTCGCCGAGCCACCATAGCTTCGGCTCCGAAGCGGCGCTGCACCAGCTACAGATGGAGCACTGCACCCCAGTTCGGTAAAAAAAGAAGTGTTCGTAATGCAGCAACCAATCAACCATGCATCGATCGGTGGTTCCTTTGTGACGAAAACATTTTCATGTTCATGATGCTCCCATTCTTTTGTTTGTTCACCTTTCTTACCAGAAGTGTTCAAATATGAGTAATTATGCGATGAAGATGAACAACGCAATATGAATCTGCATACTTATGTAACGAGTGCCAAGTGTGCAAAGATGATGGTGTAACACAAATTATATGAATCATGACAATTCACTCATGGGTGCAGCAATGGCTACTATTCTGAAAATGTTCCTCGGTGACTAATATCTCCAACCGATTTTACACGAACACAACCACATTCATGCGCAGATTGCAAACATGGTTCGGGTGTGTCATAAGTATTTCGCATTGCGAAACAATACAGTCCATCCCGGATTTGTTTACACATTCGAGTATCTGAGGAGAAAACTACTCCTAGCACACCCAATTGCAGGGTGCGGCAAACGTCAAAATATCATTCATGGGCGATTCTGCATCCAACTGGCTACAACTTACCGATTCAACAATGCAATGACAATACGAGTATTGATACAACAATGTTGACAGGGAAAATGTCTAAATATTCCCTTAATCAATTCACTGTGTGAAACTCACATGAAGCAACTTTTGCAGGGAAGTAGGCTGTGTAGATCACTACTTGATCATGTAAAACTCTAGCATCTCTTCTTCCAATGGATGAGTCTCTCCCACTATGATCAGGCAGTGAAGGGGTGGGCCAAAATCAACATCTAGTAGCTTCTCCATAGGGCCAGAAACAACCTTCTGATCGTCGCTTCCAAGGCGAGCTACACCTATGCATAGTGAATCCTTGCTAAATGCTGAAAACAAGCGATCTTTAAATGTTAGTATCACAGTAAGGAGCTCTGATCAAATAAATGGAGAATTTAGAGCACTATACAGAAAACTATCAGTATTTGTGCAACATGATATTTTTCTGAACTTTAATAGGAATATTAAATAATGTTTGGCAAAGAGCATTTTTGAAAGAAAACTAACTAGATAAAACAAGTTCAAAGATTCTACCAGATCCCCCACGTGCTTCCTCCACCTCCAAAAGCTGGCTTATTGCAGTGTTTACGGTCATGAACCGCGGTGGCTCATACACTTTCTTTCCTCTGGGAGTGATTACACAAAGTAAATACAATTGCAAAAAAATAGTTCTATCATAAACAGCAATATAAAGCTCAACTATTGAGGGCTGCTTGCGTCATATTGAGCAAGTCTTGGGAGAAAAAAAAATGCAGAGACCAACATTTTAGTCTAATAATTCTCAGAAGATGCAATTCTGCACTGCAAGGTAATTAGAATCATAGACAGGAAACTATGCTAAATTACCTGCATAAAGACTCTAACGTCGGCTCTTTTACACGAATATCTGCATTGAATGATATAAAATCAGCTATTTTTTTACTAGTGATAAAATCAAACCAAGCCCACTAGTAGTAGCAAGAAAAAGTTATTGTACTACAAGCATTAATATTGAAAACAAAGATAACATGGAGTTTCCAAGCTTTTGCTTCATGCTTATAGATTTAAAGATGGGGAAAACAACATGATTGGAAAGATTAGTTCAAATAACTTAGGCTAGGGACTAAACAAAATAATACCTCAATTTTTTTTGCACTCTAACAGTTTCAACATTGATTGCATTTTCTATTTTTCTTACAAGAATCAAGATAAATGTTTACTACCAAACATGTTACCCATGGATAGAAATTCATGATCAATTCTTAATAATGCTAACCGCTGACAATGTTGAAAAGGTCAAGCAAAAATCAAGAAACACAAACCTAGTAGGCAAAGTGTGTGCAGCCCATGCCGGCGATTGTTCTGAATCTTCTCATAGAAACTATCTGGTCTCCATGTCTCTGTGAAGAATGGTATGGAGATAGTCTCTCCATAGCGGTAAAGTTGCAACCCACAAACTCCAATTGCATTCATGACAGATGCATTGTGGATCACCTTCACTTCAACCCCCATGTTCTTGGCACGAACAACCAAATCGGTATGTGTAGTTGCCCTGAAAATCTCATCAGAATTAAATACAGAGAAAAACAGTGAAGTCACAAACCAAAAACAAACTCACACAGTGTCTGAATATCACACTTGGATGAAGTCAATGACTGTAATCAGACTTCCATGCGTGCATATTGGGGTATATGTGTATGCACATAATCAAAATAAGAAGCACTTGCTACACATATGCAAGTCTACATTTTTTTTTTACTCAAACAAAGGGGGACGTAAATATGTGCACATATATACTTATAATGCATAGAGATGGAATATGGCATGATGAACAGATTTTAAGCCCCAAGGACATGACATGATGAACCAATTGTAAGCCCCAAGGACATCTATTGAATCATGGCCTGCGACATGTAAGTGAGATTGCACAATTATGCCATATACCAATGGTCTACCAAAGCAGAAAAGCAACAAATATAGAAGAAATTCATGCATGCAGCCCAAAAAGAAAAATGCGTATAAATCACCCAAACAACATCCGCGTAGGAACAAGTGCGCTCCGCCATCGGTATCCTAGTGTTCATGGTCACGAACTCAACAACAGCGCACTGAGCTCAGTCACGCAATGAGCATGCGTATGCCATCTAAAGACGCCCTCGCACAGCCAACACAAACACGAAAACGAAGCAAAGCAATCGTTACCCGAATGGGTCACCGACGACGAGGAACGCGACGTCGGCGTCGGCGGCCTCGCGCAGCACCTGGTCGGCGCGCTCCTCCACCATCTCTCGGTCGGCCATCGTGATCTCCTTCCCGTAGAGCTTCTCCTGCAGAAGAAAGCAACGAGGTGTGAACGACAGCTTCGAACCAGGGAGCTAGGCATTTGCGCGAACAGGTTGCGGGCATGAAGGAACGCACAAAATTAAGGGGCTAGGAGGAGGCGGGGAAGGAAACGCACGAGATTGGAGAGGCTGGACGGGTCGAGGCCGAGGGAGAGGAGGGAGGTGTAGGCCTCCATGTAGACCTTGGCGCAACGGCGGACGGCGTCGAGCCCCCGCACCGTGATGTCGCGCTCGTCGCCGAGGCCGAGGCCCACGATGTAGAGCATCGCGCGCGGCGGCTTGGTTCCCTGAGTTTGCGGCTGGAGTGTTTGGCTGGGCGCGGCGGATGAGAGGGACGGCGGCGCTAAAACCCTAGCACGAGCTCCGCTCCTCCTCCAATGGCGATGGAAGGTGCTGTGAGGAGCCCGCCCGCCTGAGCCGTTAGATCGGGATCCGGTGGCTGGTGCTTGTTGTTTGCACATTTGTACCCCAAAAAAAAGCTATTTGCGGAAATATTTTACCTTTTTTTTTTCTGCCTAGAAGTGAGATGCGCATGCAGATCACACGTGAGCGCGCCACTGCCCCGCTCCTGCTCCGTAAAACCGTGTGCCACCATAGGTAGGAAAAACGAATCCCATATGATATTTATTCGAATGAGAAATGTTTCAATATCGTGTGATGCGACATTGCGATTTGGATAAATTAGATAACGAGTTTCACGTGTGCAGGAGTAGATCTACATGGGGCTGAGAGACTTCAGCCCCCTACCAGCTAAGACTCCGTTGAAGATTAGAGGCAGAGGAGACGTAGGAAGGAGAAAAATGAGGATCACTGTATATGTGCAAAAACATGGAAGAACACAAGTACATGGACCATGGTATTTCTCTCATGATAGACAATGCTCTGAAAGCGTTCCTTGATGAGTGGTCTCTCAAACTGATTTTACACGGAGATGCGTTAAAGTATTCAGTAAAGAAAGAGATTACACGTCATCCCATAAAAAGGTGATGATGTTAGTACTGATCAGCACAGAAAATAAAGGTGTAAATATTCTCTTGTTCTATGTTATAAGGAGTGAAACTCCGTATGAAAGCACTCACGTAGAGGATTGTTGCAGAACATAGATCACTACTTGATCATGTAAAATTCTACCATCTCTTTCCACTGGGTTCATCTTTCCCACTACGATGAGACAGTGAGCGGTGAACCAAAATTAACACCTCTCAGTTTCTCCGAATTCGCATCATCTAATTTTGCCGAAGCAAAGTCAGAGGTGTTACAGTAAATCGTGAGTGTATAAACAGTAAATACAGTTTATACTGTAGTAGAAGCACTGTAGCACCTGCTGCTGCGAAAATACTGTTGAAAATAGTACAGTAACCTGGACTGTTCATTCACGCTCCAACGGAGGAGAAAATACCAACTGCATATTATTGTAGCACCTTTGATTTTACCGAAGCAAAGTCAGAGGATGTGAATCCAGTTTCCCCATAGGCCTGGCAACAATCTTCTGATCACGCGAGCTACACCTACGCATAGCGAATCGGTGTCAAGTGCCGGATCTGAAAAAAATGCCAATTGCACAGTAAGGCTAATGAATGTATTTGGAGCATTATATGAAGAAGAAAAAAAAAAACTGGCAATATTTGTGTTGAAGGATACTGTTCTGGCTATGACAGGCAAAATAGAGCATTTTTCAAGGAAAGGTAACTGGATCAGAAAACAAGTTCAGAGGTTATACTAGGTTCTCTGCGATTTTACAACACCTCCAAAAGTTGACTTATTGCAGTGTTATGGTCATGAATCTTGGTGGATCGAACACTTTCTTTCCTCTGGAAGTGAAGACCAAAGTAAATAGAATGGCAATAGATAGATTATCCTAAATACAAACATAAAGCACAGCTAGTGAGAGCTGCTTGCATATATCGCATAGAAGATTGAGAATGTCTTGGGAGCTCAGGCAATATATTGTCAGTGCACAAGCTCAGAAGAGATGTTTATTTTTTTAAGGAAAGCTCAGAAGAGATGTACTTCTGCATTGAGAGGTGTAATGAGAATCATAGACAACAAACTACGGTAAATCACCTGTCTAAAGACTGAACTATATTACCTGCACAAAGACTCGGATGCCGGCTCCATTACATGAATATATGTGTTGAATAATTTGTTCAATCAGGATTTTGTTTATTTATTTGGAAAAGTTATATTCATGCCCTAATATTCAAAAGAAAGACAACTTGAGGTTTCCAAGATTTGGCTTAATGCATAACAATGAAAAAGAGAGGGGAAACATAGATGATGAGAAAGAATGAAAGATACTTGAGGTTCAGATAACATAGGCAAGAAGAGTAAACAAACTACACCTTGATTTTGTTGCAGTATAATAGTTTGAGATTGAATGCACTTGCTCACAAGTCCCAATAATCAAGATCTAATGTCAATATATTGATCATCTAAAGAAATGTTATAAAACATGCCACCCATATATAGAAGGAATAAGTCCACTTTTGGCCTCTCAACTCTTGCATTTGTCCGATTTTGACCCTCAACTATAAAACCAGGTAACACTCACCCCCAACTATCAAAACTAGCTCAATTTCTACCTTGAGCCCATTTAAAGTGGTATTTGAGTGACATGGTGGCAGTTTTCGCCATGTTGGCATCCATGTCATGCTGACATACCAACCCATTCAACAAAAGCAGGAAATAACTTTTTTGCCTTGTGGCTGACATGTGGGACCCTATATTTTTTGTCCGCGTCCTAGGCCCACCTTCTTCTTCCTTCCCCTCCCCAGCTCGACGCCAGCACAGGAGCGCCACCACTGGCGCGATCTCCGTGCGCGCGAGCCAAGTCAGCGTCCCCCTTTTTTTTCCTCTCATATGGACGCGCGTTCGTTCCGACGCGGCCGCGCTTGGAGATCCCGAGCCCCCCTCCTCACCTACCGCTGCCGTGATTTTCGCTAGAAGAATCCACACGTGCCAGCCGAGCCTCGCCCCCCTAGACGCAGTGCCGTCCCCGTGCACTCCACTGATGCCCATAATCCCCTCTTCAATCCCCACCCCCGCTCTACGCCTCCCTGAGTCTATAAAAGGGCACCCTCGGCCTCGCTGCACTCCTTTCCGCCCCTCTCCCTCACTCTCCGCTGCCAAAGCACCACCACCGCTACCTTCTTTCCGGACTCCGACGAGAGCGCTGCCGACGCCTATCTCCGATTCCGGTGAGCCTCAGGCCATGCTATTACATTATGAGCACTGCAACGACTACCACAGCTCTATCACGAGCTTGCCTTCGCTATAGGATGACCGCAGTGCCACCACAGCGAGCCACTTCTCTAGCGGTTGAACCTCATCGTAGCGCCGCCTCCTCGCTGCACCTCTGACCAAGCCGAGACTAGTTACGGCTTCCTCGAGGCCGTGCGGTGCCGCAGAACCCCTTTCCCGTCGCGCTCGCCCACACGGAATGGCCACCAGTACCGCCACAACGAACAACTCTGATCCCTACGGCATCTCATCATTGCCACACCTCTCCGCCCCATCTCCAGCTAGGGTGAGGCCACCCACGACCTCGGTGCGCCGTGGACTTGCTCACGCACCCTCCTCCGCCGTGCACCTGCTCCATGTCTCGCCGTCGCCATGCATCAGTGGCCTCCGTCGATCCGCTCGCCACGACCATGCGTTTCCTCGCTACACCGCCAATGCTCAAGTCCACGACAACATGGCCACCACCTCTACGCCAACTACCGATGCCTTCGAGCCTTCATCACCGGCGACGCCATGCACTCCATCGTTGGCGCGCTTCCTCTATTTGTGCTCTGTTTGGAAGGGAGGAGACATGGGCTAACATGTCAGCAGAAAACCACCGCCACGTCACTCGAATACCACTTCAAACAGGCTCGGGGTAGAAATTGAGCCGGTTTTGATAGCTAAGGGTGAGAGTTACCCGGTTTTGTAGTTAAGGGTCAAAATCGGACAAACTCAAGAGTTGAGGGGCTAAGACTTGACTTATTCCTATATAGAAATATCATGGCCAATTGCCTTTTTTCTTACCAGTGACGAGTGCAGACAATGTTGAAAAGGTAAACAAGCATCACGAGCCTAGTAGGCAAAGTGTGTGCAGCCCATGGCAACGGTTGTTCACAATCACCTGGTAGAAATTATCTAGTTTGCAAGTCTCTGTAAAGAACGGTATGGTGATGGCCTCTCCATAGCGGCGAAGCTGCAACCCACAAACTCCAACTGCGTTCATGACGGATGCACTGTCGATCGCTTTCACTTCTATCCCTATTTTCTTGGCTCGAACAACCAGATCAGTGTGTAGTTTTCCTGAAAATCTCATCAGAACTAAATACAGAGAAAAAAGAAGTCAACTCACAACACCAAACACAACCTAAGAATGTATGACTATAGCACACTTGGATGAACTGAAGTCCATGGCCGTAATCAGGCAGCCAACTCAAACACCTGGAATGAAGAAGCAAAGCAATCGTTACCCGAAGGGGTGGCCGATGACGAGGAACGCGACGTCGGCGTCGGTGGCCTCGCGCAGCACTTGGTCGGCGCGCTCCTCCACCATCTCCCGGTCGGCCACCGTGACCCCCTTCCCGTATAGCTTCTCCTGCAAGAGGTCGACGCGATGGGACATGCATGGCATGAGCGGCGGCTTTCGGGCCAGGCATTTGCACGAACAGGTTGCGGTGACGCACGAGGCTGGCGAGCATGGAAGAAGGGTCGGTACCGAGGGTGAGGAGGAGGGAGGTGTACGCCTCCATGTAGACCCTGGTGCAGCGGCGGACGGCGTCGAGCCCTCGTAACGTGATGCCGCGCTCGTCGCCGAGGCCCAGGCCCACAATGTGCAGCATCGCGCGCGCCGGCTGCGCCCCTTTGCTCCCTAGCTAAGCTCTGGCTAGCTTGTCTACGCGGGTGGGAACGCAGGCGGTAGTTTCAGCGCAGCGGCATGCCCCGCTTGCATGTTACGGCTAGTCGGCTACGCGACCAGGCTTAGAAAACACGATCACGCTTGGGCTCGTGATTTGATCCGATACGATGGAAGAAAAAAAATATTGGAATGTTGTCCTCGTCCAAAGACTCGGAAGAGCGACTTCTCCCGTCTTCCCCAGGACGAGCACGTTCTGTGTTTCTGTGTAAATCCGAACCCGAAATTTCCACGGGTCCTTGCGCGCTTAGGGCCGTACCTAAAGAAATTGGAGGCCCAATGCGAATTTCAAAGTTAGGCCCTATGTACAAGTAAAGACACTTCTAAAAACAAGTTTCTTTATTTATATCAGTAATACAAATATTTTTTTAAGAATTACAACTTGCTAGAAATCACATCTTAGAATTTTTAACTACCTGCTACTATTCGATCATTTGGCAAACCTTTTTGGACTTCATATTTCGAACTAGATATTGGACAACGTAGTTTACTAATTCTGCCAAATGTCATCCTATTGGGAGCATCTCATATGATTTTCTAGTGCTACTGGCCCATAAGATAATGTTAGCCTCAAAGGTCTAACTAACGACGGGACAAATAGTATTTCGATCCAATTTTGATCGTATAGGCCAGATCAGGCCCAACTTTGCACATTATTGAAACAAAGAAGGCTAAGAGAGCAAAATGAGATAGATAACCAATTGTTCGAAATAACTCGACCTAGGAACAGGAAGGTGATGCTGCACATGAAGTCACATGGGGGTCTATGCAGCCGCACAGGCTACACATGCCTACGGTAGAGACCTACCCTTACACATGGCTTATTAGAACAATTCATTTGTGTTCACATTCGTGCCCTTACACACATAATTGTTGGTCGTGATCTTCTCAGTCAGGCTAACTAACTACATGGTCGAGTCCTTAGGGGGTCAGTGGACCCACACATGCGCCATGTTCAATGGCGACTCCACCTAATTGGTTTTGGCCCCGATCACCTAGTGCTATATGAAGAAGGGTTAGCCGACGGCCATAGATCATCAATTCTGTGAGGCTCATGCAAACCCTAATATTCTCGATTTAATGGTTAGCACTCGTGGTGACTGAAGGCTGTCACCGCCACCGGTGTGTTGCCAGCGACTACACCAACGAATCTGCCAGCTTCCTCTACACCTTCAGCTCGTCTTCACCGAAGTACATAACCCTGTCGCGGCTCTACCCCGATCCATTAAGACAATTCGCTAATGGCTTCGCCTAATCAAGGTTAGACTAAGTTAATTACACAATTCTGCTGCTAATTGACGATGCCTAGTGATTAGGTTAATCATGATCACCTAGTTCAAGTGAATTATGCTAACAACAGTTTATCATGACCATTCATTTATGTTCACATTCGTGCTGGTGGTTCATCTGTTGTAGGACTGGTTAGTCTCTTGGTTCATTTGTCGAACCAGACCACAGAACCACCAGTTCGAAAGATACAACTTGTATAGCAGACACAGTAATTTGTATGTTATTTTAGCGTCAGCGTCTCAGCGTAGTCGATTGGCCGTGCAGGTCGGTAAAGGAGTTAGCGATCAAAGTGCCCTTGAAAGGGCTTAGTATTGATACATTGGCCCAAAATTGATCAAATAAGAATAGAAGACTGAACTACTGATAAAAGATGGATAAAATCAGTACCATATTTGCATCCATATTTGAGTCGAATATGAATACAAATTTGAATAGCGAACGCATTGCTCAGATGAAGGGAAAAAAAAATCCTTACTATATCCACATCCTCCTGTCAGAATTCAGTCCTTGAGTATGTCAGATAATCTGTATCTATTTCCCATCCCTACTCAAAAGACAGTAGTAATGCCATTTCAGCAGCTCAAGCTGTACCAAACCCAATGAATATTGCACTTTACTTTCCAACACCAGCAATCCCTTTTGGGAGGCAATGGTCGTATCTGCGTGCTCACATCATGTACACAAACCAAACAATCTGTGCAACTTGCAAGTGATTGAACCTAAATCTGTATACATAATTGCTACTGTTCAATGAGACAATGACTAATGGATTATGCTGCTTCAATGGAATTACACTACAGTACAATATACAATGTATCATAGAGCTTCACAGAATGCCACTAGTTTGATTGAACAGATCTGAATAGCACCTTCCATTTCTCTGGGTCCGTTCCAGGTCCTTCGCCCTGAATTATATTGTCCATCTCAGTCAAAGATAAACAGGTTGCACTTAATTACCCAGAAAATAAGCAACAATGCACATCTAATGAGGTCCAGTTTGGTATGCAGCAATTCTAGTTAGTGTCAGTACCCATATTCACGCCAGCCATATGACACAACAAGCAGCGATTACCTATTTTATTTTAAAGGTAAACAAAATTTATGTTTCAAAAGGGAAGAATGTAGGTAATGATTAAATATAAACACCATGTCATAAGCATGAATGCTAACCGGTTTGGTACCGTGTCTTGTGATCAAGCCACGGTTCGAATCCTATAGCAGTCCAAATGCTAACTACAAGTGTGAATTTATTTGTGATTTTTCTGGGATTTGATCATATTACTTCTTGGTTGATGAGCCTAAGATAATTATGAATCCGCTCTAAAAAAATGAATACCTTCACTGAATTAATCTCATATATTTGTCCTTCAGTGGATTCAATATCCAAAGCTTGGATACAAGCTTCTGCCACCACCAGTCTGCTAACTTCCCCCACAAGCTTGTCACCTAAGTAGGATAATGAGAAAGTGTTAAGAGGAACCAAAACTCTTATTAAAAAAATCATCATAAAATGCAGGGGAATAAAACAAGAAATGACCTTGGCCTATAACTACTGCTCGTCGCTCTCCAGCTGTAGCTTTAAGAAGCGTATTAAGATCATACGAAGTGTAGGGCCCATCAGTCAATCTTCCAGGCCTGCAAACAGCTAGCATCATGTCAGAATAATATATCCATGATGGGCCCACAATTTTTTTTTCTGTGCACGATATAAACCTGATAATGGTGAATGGTATGCCTGAATTGCGGACAAAGTCTTCTGCCATCTTCTTGTACTTGAGCACACCGAAGAGATTCATGACACTGAGAAACACATAGCATGATTGAGTAAGGACCAAGGTTAAAATTCTGGCATTGTTGAAGTTGAATAAAATTCAATGGAAAGAAATATCAAGGTGAAAGGCACAGTAAACTAAGGTGGAAGTAACAAACATGTTAAGTCTTGCGCACAAATATTAGGGTAAGACTTTCTGACAGGAAGTCATTGCTAATAATAAACTAATATATATAAACTGTTTATGAAACTTTGAATAATTTCAGGGTACACATAAAGCATGTCTTGCATACTGTTGTAAATGGATCATAACATTTAACATTACTATGCTGTGTTACAGGGACACGCGTGTCCACAATTTTTTGCCGTGTCGACGCGTATCGCCGTGTCGACTCGCGTTGGACGCGGTGCGACACGCATCCGACGCGGTGTGGCCGTGTCCAAGGCAGGGAGAGGCGACGGCAGCAGGCAGGGGAGAGGCAATGGCAGCGGCGGGGGAGAGGTGGCGGCAGCAGGTGGAGGGCAGGCGGGGGAGAGGAGGCGGCGGCGGCAGCGGGGGGGGGGGGGGGGGGAGGCGGCGGCGGCGGCAGTTGGGGGAGAGCCAGAGAGGCGGCGGGGGGGGGGGGGGAGGGAGAGGCGACGGCGGCGGCAGTCAGGGGAGAGCCGGAGAGGCGGCGGCGGCAGCAAGGACTCAGGAGGACTCGAGTGTGCGCCATGCGGCTGGGGCTTAGGGCGTGCAGCTTAGATAGGCCAATGGCTGGATGGGCCAAATGGCCAACAAATGATGAATTGAGCCCATTTCACTTTTATTCTTTTCTATTTTCTTTGACAACTCTAGTGAATTTGATTCTAAAGTAGAACTATGATTTTATTTCCCCTTCTAATGTATTAAAGAAGAGTTAGATGTCTATGTTATACATATATTTTATGTATATACTTAGGTTTAAAACATAAAAAAATAAAACTAATAATATATATACGACGAATCCTTGACGAATCCTCTTTATAGTTTGCCGAATTGGACACCCGCACCAGAGTCGGACTCCGACACCCGTGTCCGTGTAACACAGTTACTATGATGTCATGAAGTTCAACTGTAAATACCGAAGTTCTTCCTTGGAATTATAAGGTATACCTCCATGGCAGTTCATTGTATTTTGTAACACCAATGGATGACACAAGAACCAGTCTCTTGATTGTCTGTGGCAGGGCGCTAACCAGATTTCGGATACCATCCCAATCTATCAACAGAAAATGTGTGTGTGATCAGCGAACAAGCAGTAAGATATTGTTTGCTCACCCATGAATTCATCACTGACGCTGTTAGCTTGTTATATGTGACAAAGATGGATATGCTTCCATAAATATATAGCAATAATCATCAATACACATGGACCTCGAATGACTAAGCATAGAGGTGTGCATGATCTGACCAACAGAATATTTACATAATAAGCACCTAGTAAATTGATGTTGAGAACTTGAGATTTCAAAGAAAAACTCACTATCCCTCTGCCACAGCTACATGTCAGTTTTTTATTTGCTTCATTCTGGAACTGAAAGTCTCCTAGGCTCCCCCAAGATTGTCCTTACCCAAAACTTTTATGTCTATCTTAAATTTTTGCATTGTACTAGATTATTTAAGTAAGATAAGAGAAGTTTAACTGCAGATTCTTTTTTTGAACATTAACTAGATAATCTTGGGCGAAAATTTTAACTTTAACTGCAGAATCCCAGGCACTACATACCTACACGTTCTGGAGTGTTATCTCCATCCCAGCGCTTTGACGGAAATGCTGTAGTCCCAGTACAACAGATCACGTGCGTAACTCCCTATGAAAAGAAACCCCTATATTTTGATTTTTTCAATCATTGCAGAAATAGAGCCCATAAACAGATAAACTGTATGACTTCAAAGAAACGGAAGGGACCAACCTCAAACATTTGTGGATCCAAATCATTAGTATTTCTTGTGTCCGCTTTGTAAACCTGCCATGAAAGTTAAACTCGTATTAGCTGGAGTCACTCCAGTCACGATACACTGTACTTTTTTTCGTGGACACCTGGACAAAATAGACTGCTGAAGTCCAAATGTACCTGCAGAACGCTCTCATCCTGCTTGCCAAATAGAGACGCTGCCTTTTCGGGGTCTCTTAGGAGCAACCTTGACTTGATGTTCCTGCTCAGCAAAGATGCTACAATTAACTGCCCTGCAAGGATGTACTCAGTCAATATCTTGCCAATTGATCTGGCAAACAACACTAAGAACTGCTGCTGCAGGACAGCAACACAAGTAGGTGAAAACGTATGATGCGACGCAAACACGTCATCCTTCGTTTTACAATGTTTAACGTCTCCCATGAGTGAAACTCAGTAATTGGAAGGATAGGTCAAATTCAGATAAATGAACTCGCCAGTTTTACTGTCTAGGCGCTGAAATCCGCCACGAAATCTTATTCTCGATAAGAAAATGCTAACAACGCTGTAATGGAGAGAAGGGATTATGTTCTCCTACCAACGCCACCGGTCCCGCCGACGACAAGGATCAGCTTGGAGCAAGCCTCGGCGGCACCCGACCCTTCCGTCCGCGCCGGCTGCTCCTGCAAGGTCTGCGGCTCCGCCGCCGCCGCGAGCCGCCTCCTGCCACGACCCACCGCCGCGCCGCGTGCGAGCCGCCCGGGGAAGGAGGCCGCGCGCTGCGGGAGGTACCGCAGCGCCGCTCTACAGTGCGCGTGCCTACCCCGCGGCCGGTCGCAGGTCAGGCGCGGCGAGAGCGAGCCGTTGAAGCACGCCATCTCCATCGGGGCCAAGGCGACGATGCGTAGAGAAGCCTAGGAGAAGGAGAGTGCGCGCGCGGCGGCGGCGAAGGAAGAGAGATATTGGAAGGCGAGGCGGAGCTGAGACGACGAGGTGGTGGCCACCTGGCGGCAGCCGAGCCAGGCGGTTCGGCCGCCCCGGTCGGGCCCGCGCGTGTGAGTGGCCCGGGACGGGCGGCGGAGCTGAGCCACAGGCCACAGCCGCCTTTGGCTCGCCTGTGTTGCGTGTGTCTCGCGGCCGCTCATCCGGGGATGGAATTTTTTTTAGCCTATTTAATACTAATATTTTAATAAAAATATGTGGGGATCTAAAATTTTAAGAAGTGGCCTCTTTTATCACGCCAAGTAGTCTGGCGTGACTGAGGTGCCACGTTGGCGGTCATCCGGCCCCGTACCACACGGCGTGCCGACGTGGCAAACATGTGTCGCGCCAGGAGGGCTGGCGCGACTTCGATCACGTCAGCCACTTTGGCGTGACACAGCGTCATACAGGGGGCGCCCGGGGTCTTCTCTCCCCACCTGTGTCGCGCCAAGGAAGCTGGCGCGATCGGAGTCACGCCACCCCCTTTGGCGTGACACAACTGCATACAGGCTGTGCCCTGGCCTTTCTCTCCTCATCGGGCTTCTTCTTCCTCACCCACCCGCGAGCAGCAGCGACTCCAAGCGCCGCCGACGCCCTCCTCCCTCCATTCTCCATCGATTTCGGGCCCGATTCGAAGGGGATTTGAGGGGAAAGAGTCTTAGGAAGGTAGCTCCTCTAATCCCTCAAAGTATTTTTTTTGTTTGCATTGTTAGTTCTCGGGTAGTTAGGGTTTAGACTATGATTTTATTGATCTATGAAATTTGTATGTTTCGATCTAGATCGGAGCTCATATATCGTGCTATGTATGTATAGTAATGCATATGTATCGTGTGAAATTTGTTACATGTAATTGTTTGAGCGTAGGAAATTGAAATACATATAGCTACACTTAATTATATGAGCAATACATGTTCATGTGTGTATACAAGTGTTTTTGAATTGTAGAGATGAATTTTAATCATATTGAAATGTATAATGTGTAGGATTTGCATGTGTTATAGCAATGATATTTGTGTACACGTGTAATGTTTGGATGGTTTGTGTAGATGGAACAGATTGTTCGTATGTTTTGTGGTGGCACGGTTAATACAAATGGAGAGTTTGATAAGATGAGGGAGAAAGTGTTGAAATTTGGGAACCCTCCTTGCTTCGACGAAGTTGTTGCTCGGGTTAGGACAGTTATGAATGTTGATGCGGATGTAAGTAATGTAACCATACGGGAAAGATTTGATGCCGACAGGGGTGGTAGGGCTCACTATGTTGTTATGGACTTGACGTCAGAAATTGATTGGAAGCTGTACAAGGAATGTGTGAATGGTTCTCAAGTTTGTTGCGCAGAGTTGGTAGTTGATGTGGGTGTCGGAGGAAGCTCGATGCCATCGGTTCAGGATGTGCCGGGCAGTAGTAGCTAGGAAGTGGAGCCTGTTGAGCATTTGACCCAGGAAACTCCATGTATTGTCGCAGAGGTTGCCGGTGCCTCCGAACTCGCGGATGTTACAGTCCCAGAGGTAACTCATGCATCTGTTTAGGAGGTACATGCCGGTGGTTCCAATAAACTTTGATCTGGCTGTTGTATGTAATGACTTCGACGATGGTTATTTTGGGGTAATCCTAAAATTTGATTTTGAGAAGACTTATGATAAAGTCAAATAACCCTTCTTACAATAAGTGTTGAGGATGAAAGGTTTCTCAAACAATTGGTGTTCTTGGATATAACATTTTGTAACCAAAGGAAATGTAGGTGTTAAGGTTAATGATGAGGTGGGGTACTATTTTCAAACTAGAAAAGGTTTAAGACAAGATGATCCTATGTCTCCAATCCTGTTTAATTTAGTGGTTGATATACTTGCAATTTTCATTGCAAGAGTAAAGGAAGATGGACAAATTGGTGGAGTAGTCCCTCATTTAATTGAAAATGGTCTTTCAATTCTTCGATATGCGGATGACACGATTCTTTTCATAGATCATGATCTTGAACATGCAAAAAATATGAAGCTCTTGCTCTATACCTTTGAGCAATTATCAAGCTTGAAGATTAATTTTCATAAAAATAAACTTTTTTTTGCTATGGAGAAGCCAAAGACTATAATGATCGATATATACAAATCTTCAGATGTGAACTAGGGGATTATCCGTTTAGGTATGTAGGAATTCCTATGCACCATAGACGTATAAGTAATAAGGATTGAAAAATGATAGAAGATAGATTTGAGAAAAAATTGAGTAGTTGGAAAGGAAAACATCTTTCTTATGGGGCAAGGCGGGTTCTTATTAACTCAGTTTTGAGTAGCCTCGCCATGTTCATGCTATCCTTCTTCGAGATACCAAAAGGTGTTCTCAAGAAATTAGATTATTACCGATCTAGATTCTTCTGGCAATGTGATGACTATAAGAAGAAATATAGGTTGGCAAAGTGGATCATACTTTGTAGACCGAAGGATTAGGGTGGTTTGGGTCTTCAAGACCTGGATAACCAAAACAAATGTCTACTAAGCAAATGACTCTTTAAGTTAATTAATGAGGATGGGACATGGCAGAAATTGATTAGAAATTTTTTTTGGGTAATAAAACTATTGCTCAAGTGGCTAAAAAACCTGGTGATTCACAATTCTGGTCGGAATTAATGAATGTCAAAAATCTATTCCTAAGCTCTGGGAATTTTCAATTAAGGAGTGACACTCAAATTAGATTTTGGAAAGATAAATGGTTAGAGACAACCACTTTAAAAGAGCAACACCCAACTTTATACAACATTGCCTATAGAAAGCAACAATCTATTTCGGAAGTTCTTCATTATGATCCTCCTAATGTATCTTTTCGTAGACATGGCATGATCTAGTAGCCAAAATCGCTAACATTGATTTATCTTAGGAGCCTGGCTTGTTTACATGGTCTTTATCAAAATGGTCATTTCTTGGTACAGTCAATGTATAGGGCAATGCTAGATAGTAACATAATATACAACAATCGATACTTATGGAAATTGAAGCTTACATTGAAAATCAATATTTTCATGTGGTTCCTGTACACAGGGGTGGTTTTAACTAAAGATAATTTATTAAGAAGAAATTGCCATGAGAATGAAAAATGTTGTTTTTGTAGTTGCAATAAGACTATTCAACATCTTTTCTTTAATTGTAATTTTGCAAAGTTCATTTGGAGAATAGTTCAAGTATCTTTTGGATTAACTCCTCCTATTAGTATATCCAACATGTTTGGTTCACAGTTAAGTAGAATAAATATAGGTCTAAAGAAACAAATTTTGGTGGGAGCCATAGCTATTTGTTGGGTAATTTGGTTTAGCCAGAATGATATGATTTTTAACAAGACAAACATATTTACTCCTATGCAAGTTGTCTACAGGGCTACACACTTGATCCGTTTCTGGGCACTACTTCAAAGGAAGGTGGAGGACCAAGAGAATATGAGGCCAAAATGTCATCAATTGGAGATCACAACGATAGACATCTTCGCCAAGTTCAGGTGAAGATTTAGCAATAGATTAAATGTCTAAAATGAGCATTTCCTATTTGTTAAACTTCCTAGTACCTTATGGCGTTTCCTGCCTAGGTGGAATTTACTTTTGTAATAATGATAGGCTGAATGCATTTTATGATGTAGAGATCGGAACAATTTCATTGGTCAGATGAAATAAAACTCTATTTATCTAAAAAAATGCACATGTTGATGTAGTCTGTACATTTCAGTTGCCTTCTAATATCTCAACTGCTCTGGTTCCTCCTTTATCCTGGTAGAGCCTAACATCAAAAACACCGCAAATAGACAACACTGAATTCCTACTTCCTCACCTGTCCAAAATCTCAAAGCTCATGCTATTTATAACATCCTAGCCTTTGCAGAGGAACCTGATCAATGGAGCTTTGCGTGATGAACAGGACCTTCTAGTGATTGACATTAGTAGAATGATAAGGGAGACGGCCCTTGTTCAGTCAACACTCATGCAGAAGAGTTCAGAATACCTTTCAGTCTTTCACAGTCTAGGAGTGACCCCACCTTCTGGGTGCAACTGGCAGAACAGGGGGATTATCCTCAGCAAAAATTATTGCAGTTGGATCATCCTTACTCCTGGTCGATTTCTTCTTTGCAGCTCTGCCCTCCTCCTTCACAAACCACACTGAGCACGCTCACAAGCTGTCACAACGATCCTGCTGTGCTCTTCCACTTCAACTTCTAGGCCTTCTTGCCCAACTTCTGAAACAGCCTCTGGTCAAATAATTTCAGTGGCACACCACCTCATAGATACTGCAGTACACCAAACTCCCTCGATCCATCAAAAAAGGAAACAAGTATCTTGTTACAGAAAGGCTATCCCTATCCTTCTTTGTCAGCACTTGTCACTTGCACATTGATCAGGGTTGTATGGAGGTTATGTTCTCCAAGTCTTTCTGGTTTTTCTAATGGAGTAGCTGAAGGGTTTGAAAGACCAGGAAAGAAAGGGATGCTGAAAATGTTGAATCTCTACATATCATGAACAGAAAAGAACAAAATATTCTTAAGTTTGGTTTCAGTACATAACGATGGATTACAGTGGAAATGAAATGAAGTATGAAACCCGCAAAAACAAAGAACCAGTTTCTATTTCTTCTTTCCAGCTTTGCCCTCCTTCCTTCTCACAACCTCATTGGCATATCGGATACCCTTTCCCTTGTATGGCTCAGGCGGCCTCCACTTCTTGATAGTAGCAGCGAACTGACCAATTTCGCTCTTGTCATAGCCACTGACAATGATCCTGGTGTTCTCTTCCACCTTAACCTTCAGGCCTTCTGGAACAGCCATCCGAACAGGGTGCGAGAATCCCAGGTTCATCACGAGATCGTTGCCCTCCACTGCTGCACGATACCCGACACCCACTAACTGAAGCTTCTTTTCGAATCCTTTTGACACGCCAATGATGATGTTGTCCGTCAGGGTTCTGCATTGAATATTTTAACTTGAGTTTTTAGAGTAATACGTAGAGGAAAGGTGAGACAAGATTTTAAAAAAATATCATAATATGATATCTTTAACCAATCGATGATTAGAAAACGTCCAAAGATCATTCAGTAGAAGATTCTTAATGCTTAAGGCAAATAAAATGAAGATACTGATGAGAGAACTATGAAAGGGTTGGCTGAAGCCTGAAGGTAAAAAAAAGCTGATGCATAGTAAAGAATAGAGAATTTGGTGATCTATGACATCTTTGTGGTCAATCCTTGATCATGCATCAAGGTGGCTACTTTCACCATGATATCTTGCTATTCCTTTTATTCATTAGAAGAATACCAGGACAAATCATGGCCCAAGTGCCCCAAACACTGCTCTTTAAAAATGATATTCCTTGGTATGAATACTGGATAGAGTGATAAATGCAAGATAGACATTCTTATCCAGATATCTGTCAGAACTACTAGAACTGTGACTGTTTCTTCTCAAGGCAGATTGTTTAGTAGACTTTTGGTCCACACTTAAAAGCGTAAAGCCTAGTTCCTGAGCTCCAAAACAAAGACAGATCATCACATATATTGGTTATTGGCCAGACAAGAGGTCAGAGAAAAATAAATACACAGTATAATATTGCCACAAGGAATAGATACTACGTAGAAATATGCGATAGCTCAAATATGTGAGTTCAGACAAGGACAGAGAGCTCATAAGTTGGCAGCTTTAGGAATATCAGGAAAAGATATGGAAAACAAAGATAAAACTAGTGAAACAGTGAATCACAATATGAGCAGCGAACCAGCGAAACATGAAATAAGCAAACTCATTTTTGTAGGTTCCAATTGTCACTTACCTGAAAAGTCCGTGCATCTGGTTCGCCCTTTTGGTTTCCGCAGTCTTGAAAACTCTCAGCTTACCAGATTCTTCTTTCACAATTTTCACTTCACCTGGATAGCTTAAAGATAATTCCCCTAGCGGACCCTTAGCTTTGACAAACTGCTCCTCTAATGTGAGAGTAACATTTGATGGAACTTCAATGGGCTTCTTTCCAATTCTAGATTCCTTGCATTCCACTACTTTTCTGACAAGACTGACTCTGTCCGTAGGGATAACACGAGGAGGACGGATCCCTTGTGTCTTTCCAAGGAAGCCAGTTCTTGAATTGCTGGTTTATTTCAGACAAAGTAAGAGCTCCACTAAATTTTGTATGTTAGATTTCAGAGGAAAAACAGCCCTTTCTATTAAGCAATAATGTATCAATTTAGTTTTAAGCACTTTATTAAACTAAAATGAATTTAAAACATGAATGCTCAGCACAACATTTGATACTAACTAGAAGATGGGATCTAAACATCTTAAGACCAAACGGTAAAAGCTACCAAATCCCAAAGCTGATTGCTAGAAACCGCATCTTCACGTTGAACATTGTATCTACAAGTATGAGGTATGTTAACATGGTCATGAGGTTATCACAGAACGGTGCTAAGAGGGGCAACTTAAAGGTTCGTCACTAACACCATATTTTGTGAATTTACAAGGCTTCAGATATCAAAAAGATAAATACATATAACAGTAGATTATCAATCAGTGACCCATGGAAGCAAAAGAAGTACTATATCTAAGGTCTTGGCATAGGTAAGGTAAAATTTTTGTAAGATAAGGAACTGAGCCTAGCTTAGTTGGCGGGAGGTGTGGGCCACCTAGATTCGAGTCATCTTCAACTCGAATTTGGGTGCCAATTTCTTCTTAATATAAAGCCACCTAGTTCCTACACTCATCCAAATTGCTGCACAATCAATTTGAGATACTCCCGTACAGAGTTATATATCTAGTAACAAAATGTGCCTTCCACTGCGAGTTCCTGCGGTCAAGGAGATGCAGGAAGATGCCGCTGACTGCATTTAACGGAATTTGCCTAGAAATTTAGACTGATTGTTCGCACTCTCCCTACGCCAACTGCATCCGAATAAAGAATGTGCGGTACCACCGCCACCCTTCCCCTTTTGTTGGTAGAGCAACAAGACTTAACCAAAGAAATGCAGGTACCTTGAAGCAAGAAACGCAACAAATCCATCCAGGGCATAGGCCACGGGAACATTTCTTTCCCTACGACGGCGGAACCACAGCACTTCGCGTGTCTCAGCAAAGAGGGCAGGCAAAGAAAAAACGCAAAGATTTCTGTGTCCCACTCCCACCTAGAGAGCCCATGCCCGAGGCGGCGAGGGATATTGGCAGGAAGGAGAGGCGCAGGAGGAGGGGGAGGCGTACCAAGGGAGGTGGAGGGAAGGGGAGAGGGACGCCATGGACGGGCGCTCGCAGTTGCCGGAGGAGCTGCCTCCGCTCGCTCGCCCTCCGTGCAGCCGCGCGGTTTTCTTATCTTGATGCTAGGAAGCTTGCACGCCTTGTTCTATTATCCACAGAGCAGGGGAGCTGAAGCGAAGCCCGGTCTGGGCCTATGGGGGTAGGGACAGGATTCTCCGGCTTCACTATTTATTATTGATATATAGGACTAGATTTATAAATTTATATGTTGGTGATAAAGTTAGAGTAATATTGAAATTAGGATCTCCATCTGAGATCTAAATCCGAGACAAAATTGGATGGGTTTGAATTCCTAGATGTACCGTAATGAACACGTGTTGCAAGGCTGAATAGCGTAAAACTAAGCTAGTGTTTAGTTCATCTTAAGAAGATCTATTTTGTATGAAATAATTCAGTTGGATAGTTGATTTTAGATACGCTGATATATATATATATATATATATATATATATGTTTAGTTGGTTATATATGATAATATATATTTTTATTTAGTTGGTTATATAAAATATAACAACTCTCGTATAAGCTTATGTTTGGTTTGGAGAATATAACCTCCTCTCTAGTGGGGTGAGATTACCTCTGTATATAAGAACTTTGCTCCTAAATTAATAGGCTATTCCAAAACAAAATCGATACATTTGACATTATCTTTTTCTTAGTGGTTCATCAGAAAGATAAAATCCCGCGAAATATGATGATCTCTTGCAAGAAAAAGCATATAAGCACCACATATAACTGAAGCAACAATGGAAGTATAAAATTGATGATTCCAAAGAGCCATTAACCCAGTACTACATACACCACATTAGACCATCTCTAATCATATTATCTTTATTTCGTTTTCTTTCTGATTCCCTTCCCCGTTCTCATTCCTTTTATTTCTTCTTATCTCCACAGCTTCCCTTCGAGGGGAATTGCAAAGGGAAAGGAGAGAGAATCCCGTCCTGGAGGGAATGACTCTGAGAATCCCCTCGCGATGGGAACCGTAAAGGGAAACCGTTGGAACGTTAAAAGAAACGAAAATCCCGTTATGAAGGGATTCTAGATCCTGAAGGGAAACCGTTGAAGATGCAGAATATTCAGAAGTCACCTTTCATAATTAACCACATCAAAGTACAGAGGGAGAGCGGCTTAATGCTTGGGTGGAGAGAGGGAGCGGCGCGAATGGGACACAGCAGGTGATTGAAACGTCTCGTGTGGGGTACGTTTCATCTTGGATAAAGTGGTGTGGCTGATTTAACCGATGCAACATTTTGCGGGAATATTTTAAATGTTTGTATCATTTCATTCAAAATAAAATGGTACAAGTACAGTAAACCAAACAGTTACATAGGTTCTTGTTACTACCACTCATATATATGTTCCGGTTCATATAACTAACCAAATACTATCTAAGTAGATAGAAGCTCAATATTTACTGAGAAATAAATTTCTCTGTACAGAGGAAATATTTTGGATATCTGTATCACTCCCTCTAAGATAAAACGGTACAAATGCAGCGAACCAAACAGCCACACAGACTGCTATCACTACCACTTATATATGCACAGTTCATACAACTAAGCAAACACTGTCTAAGTAGACGAAAGTTCAATATTTACCGAGAAATAAACTCCTCGGTACAAAATTTACACGAAGCTCTCCTGAAATCCAAACATATTAAAGGAGAGTAGATCTGTTAAGCCACAAACAAATGTGTGCTTGCCATTTGAAACTTCTCGCCAATCAAATGGAATTAGAAAGACTGGACCGCTACATTATCCGTCGTCAATCTATAGGGTTACAGCGGTTTACCTTCTACCTTTTATGAGAAAAAGATGCATTTTCAGTCTAGAACAAATGGTAAACACAAAGTTCACTATACTTGAATCTTGATTTTATAATTCTGAATCCAAATTTAGGATCCATGAGTTTACATTTCATATTCTTTTGGGATTTATTTTTTTATTTTTCTTTGACAAGTTAGTGTCATGTCATCAGCCACGTAACTACCACTGTAGCAAAACTACTTACAAAATCACCTCAAGGGGTTGTTTAAACGGTGTTGAGTAGTTCAGGGATTCGATACTTGGTTTTATACTGCATGGGGTTATCTAGAAAATCTTGATGTCGATAATTTAGGGGTTAAGTAGACTTATCCTTAATGCATGATTTTTTTTTCTTTCAAACTGTTGTGTAGATTTTTTTTTTGTGCTTTTGGTGAAATATAGTATTGTACGATATGTTTTATCTTTGTCTTTATCAGCACAATGTAAAGTAAAGTAGTAAGGTCATCTTCCTGAAAAAAAGAAAAAAAGTAGTAAGGTCATCTATAGTGTTACTCAGATCGGATTCAACCTCTAGCCCTGAAAATACTTAAGAGCCCCCCTTAAGTCTCTCCATAATCTTTGGATATAAAAGAGGAAAAAGAAGAGAAGAAGACGAGAAGAAAGAGAAAGGTGAGAGAGAAGAGAAGAGGAAGGAGGAAGAAGAAGAAGTTGAGCTTTTTTTAAAGAAAAATTAGCTCCGGATCCACCACTGATATAACTAAGAATAACTAAACGAGGGTTTCTTATAATCGATTCTCGCCACTGCTAATGGGGTTAGCACGAGTTGCAGATTCTAAGAATGAAACCAATTAAGTGGGTAGTAGATGGCCTCTATTGTTTCATCCGGTCTAGCAATCTATAAAAAAAAATCGTTAATACAAGTTCAGATACATTGTTATACTTTCATGTAGCACTGATGAAAGAACGTTTCATTATCAAACATAGTGTGTCACAGACTCTTGGTTTCGTTCCTTCGGAATCTAAAGATCCTCGAGCGTAGGGATTGGGATTGGTGATTAGAGAGAGATGAATAGACGTCTTAAAAAAATTAAAACTGATGGTCTTCTCCTATTTAATCACTTAACGTACCTTAAAACCTCAGTAGAAGTAAAAACACAAGAGAAAATATTTAAGAAGAGAAGTTCCGAGGCAATATAACTCCACGGATGATATATGACACATAGGTTACATTCAAGACTATTACATATGTCTTTATATTAAAAAACTTGCAATTTTGAAACAATAAGAGCTACCTAAATAAGAAAACCCCCAAATTGATTGAACAGATGCAAGAGAATTCAATACCAACTTATACATATAGGTGTGCGAATTTTATGCCTCTAATAATAAGGAGAATGACTTCAGAAAGAGCAAAAATTGCAGTCCAAAAACCAAAACGAAAATCGCATCCAAAAGGAAAAAACTCGCAACAAAACACAGAGCTAATAGAAGGAAACTAGAAGAAGATGAACTCGAACACAAGAAGAAACTTGTACTTCATTTCGACAAGAGGTCTACCCTATTTTAAGCAAATTATAAAGTATTTTTCTTTGACAAAAGCTCTAACCTATTATAAGGACCAAGCATATTCTCTCATCTCCTCTAGAACCTTAGCTCTCAAGCATATGTAGCTGGCTCATCTAATCCTTCCATGGTTTTGAGGTCAAACCGCGAAACTGTCTCGCATGCTTCTCAAAGCGTGACTCACAACTGCTTGTTTTGACCTCAAGCAAGCATCCCATGTCGACACCTGTACTCTGTTTTGTGATCTTACCCGCTGGCAAGTCTCTCCTGCTCCTGATCCCTTGGGTCGCATTGTCATTTGCACTGGCATCCTCTTCACTTGACTTTGTAAACACACCATCTTCATCCTTCCATCTATGTTTTGCTTGATCTTCATGTGCACAGCTAAGATCACGCTTGACTCCACCCAGCCTACTCGATCGTCCGGTACCAAGCACCCCGCTTAGCCCCGATCTTCCCACCATCGGTCGCCAAGTCGCATCCATTACCTACATATCATGAGACAAGCAAACATGTATCTCTAACAACATGTAAACACCACATGCAGTTAGCCCACATTGAAATCCTTGCAGAAATAGCAAGTCGTAACAAAAAAGTGAACACCGGATGGCCCGACGCTCACACAAGTACAAGCACTGAACCATTCGATGTGTACTATCTTTCTGGCTCTGGAGTCCCTACGAAAAATGCTCCGGTTTTAGTCATGCCCATCACCAGACTGTTCGGTGTGTACAACACCAGTCAAGCCATTTTGCAACATCTCTATTAAATGGTCCAGTGTTCAAAGCATCTCAACATCGAACCTTCCGGTGAGTAGACCACCCCGGATGCCCATTTTCAGCTTCTCTGTTACATGCTCCGGTATTCAAATCTTGTGAACACCAAACCTTTCGGTGCTCACACCATTTTTGACTCTAAGTTAAAAAATGCTCTGGTGCTCATCCTCTCTTAACACCGGACCTTCTGGTGTGTAAAAAAAAAATCACACATCGGACCATCCGGTGAGGCAACAACATCCAATTCTATTTTTGGTTTAGTTATAAACATAAACATGCTTATACAATTCAAAAATCATCAAACCAAATCAACACTTTATCAATCACTCATCACATATGAACTAAAGCACATCTCAACTTGGTTTCTCAATCTCCCCTTTGATGAGTGCATTGACAACCATTAAAGCACAAATAATTGGTTGAAGAAAAACAAGAGAAGCTCATCCAAGTGACCAAAGAACCCGAGAAAGAGCAAAAGCATATCACTTGGCAAAAGATTGCAGAAGCCCAAAAAGACGAGAGACAAGCCAAAAACCTCAAAGGCTCAAATGCATATGCTCTATGCTCCCCTTGATGAATGCACCATTTTCAATATGGATTTTCTCCCCCTTTCATTATGCAAGTTTATTCTTTGTGGATTAATGCATATTTTCTCCCCCTTTGGCAATGCATACATCAAGGACAAAAAAATTCTCCTCCTTTGAGATAAAGCACCATGCGATGCATGAATATGTAAATAAAATGCAAGCCTACAAAGCTTCACATATAGATCACAAAACACTTGCAAGGACTAGAGATGTTAAAGAAATATGAGGAATAAGCAATATAACTCAAAGGCGTACAGAGTCTCAAAGTGATTCCATATCACAAGTATCATGACTGAAGCAAGTTTTGATCATGTTGTTCAATTATCTAAAAGATGTTACCACAAGAGCATCCACAATTTCATTATTAGTGAAAAGATTAGAGAAACTAGTGCTATGTAAAGTTCAAAATAGGCAACCAAATTCAACCCGACGAGCTATGCAAACACTCACATATCAATCCAAGCCTTAGTTTGACAAAATGAAGAAGAGCATTCTTAGTACATTAAAAACCAGAAGTTATCTTTATCATTTGATTATTTAACTATCCTCAAGTAAACTTAAGTAATCATGGGTTCACTTCTTTGGCAAACTACATGAAGTCTTAAGCCACCGTATTAGATTCAATTTTAGCTCAAAACTTGATCATTCATTTTATTAACTCAGCATAGGATTCATGATATGCAATTTTTCACAAAACCAAATCAAGTTGTGCTTTGTGACACAAAAGAGCATATGCTCTCCCAAGGGTTAATCATGGGATAAATATTTACATAGACAAAGGTCAAAGATCCCAAATCTGCTGAACTGAACAAAGCGACCTAGCACAAGTGTTTTACAGAATTATTCCTAATTTAAGCACTGATCAAGCTAAAGCAAATATTCAAGGGTGACAAGTGATTATATTCATATTTCAAGTTTATCCTTAGAAAATTCAAGCTTACTCAACAAATTTTATGCTATGTTTCAAAAAGAGACTAAGCTTGCACAAATTGTTATATGCCCACTCCACTTAGCACAAATTCACAACTAATACAAGAAAGTGCAATGAACATATAAGTGAAGCTCAATTACTATGATTATCTTACAAACTACTATACGATGTAAATGCAACAGAAGTAAGATAGAGTATGTATAATGGCAACTCCCCCTCACACAATACCATAAGGATGACACACCCTAAGCTCTCCCCTCAAATAGAAAAATCTTGTTGCATCTAGAGGCTTAGTGAAAATATCGGCTAGCTGGTGTTATGTATCTATGTAGCTCAACTCAATGTCCCTTTCTCATTATGATCTCTCAAGAAGTAGAATCTCATATCTATATATTTGGTACTGAAGTGTTAGACTAGGTTATTGGTAAGACTTATGGCACTGGTGCTGTCACACAAAAGTGGTACACTCTTAAACTTTAACACATAGTCCCTCAAAGTAGTAACCATCTACAAAATCTGTGAGCACCAGCTAGCAACAGTTACATATTCAGCTTCAACAGTAGACTACGCAACGCTAAACTACTTGCGAGAAGACCAACACACAAGAGAAGTACCCAAGAAATGGCAGGTACCTGAGGTACTCTTTCTGTCAATTCTACAACCAGCAAAATCCGCATCTGAAAAACCTCAAAGAGAGAGAAGAAGATGCAGAAAACCAAACACCATACTCGAGAGTGTGCTTGAGGTACTTGAGTATGCGCTTCATTGCTTGGCGTGAGACGCCCGTGGTGAAGCTTAGAAGCGGGCACACAGGTAGATAGTGAAGTGGATGTCAGGTCTTGTCGCTGTCGGGTACAGAAGGGAGCCAATCATGCTCATGTACTCTCCCTGGTCCACCTACTCTCCATCTTCGTTCGGATCAAGCACGATTGAGGTAGTCATCGATGTCACCAAGGACTCCGCATCGCTCATGTCAAATTTCTTCAGCAAATCCTTAGCGTACTTTGTCTGGTGAACGAATGTACCTTACTTGCATTGTTTGATTTGCAGCTCAAGGAAGAAGTCGAGTTTGCCCATCATCGACATCTCAAATTCCATGCTCATAGTTTCTGCAAACTTTGCCACAAGTGCATGAGAAGAGCAACAAAAAATGATATCATTCACGTAAATCTGAACAAGTAGAAAATTATTGCCATGCCTAAGAGTGAATAAAGTTTATCTACTGACCCCATCTCATACCCATGTTCTAGCAAGGAAGACTTAAGCCTATCATACCAAGCCCTATGTGCTTGCTTAAGTCCATACAATGCTTTTCGAAGCTTGTATATTCTTTTTGGGTATTTGGGTCCTCAAAACTGGGGGTTTGCTTGACATAGACCTCTTCTTCTATGAAACCATTTAGAAAAGCAATTTTGACATCCATTTAATACAACCTGAACCCGTTGGATACCGCAAATGTAAGAAGGATCCTAATAGCTTCTAGCCTAGCTACCGTTGTAAAGGTTTCTCCATAGTCTATCCCTCGATTTGAGTGAAACCTTGAGCCACAAGTCTAGCCTTGTTTCTCACTACAGAAACATCCTTCCATGTTTATTTTTGAAAACCCATTTTGTGCCTATGGTGTGAATATTAGGGGGTGGCTCTACAAGGACCAAAACTTGGTTTCTCTCAAAGTTTTCTAATTCCTCATGCATGACATTGACCCAATTTGAATCAGATAAAGCATATCCAACATCATGGGGCTCAAAGAAAGCAACGAATATAGAATTGGTAAAATAAGTATGAGAAGAGGATTTAGACCATGTTACCCTTTCATTGATGTCACCGATCATCATTTGTAGAGGGTATCACCACTGAATGTGTGTAGGAGCTTCATGCTGCGAGATGATCTCCCTCTCAAACACTGCTGGTGTAGGTTCGAAATCAGCTGAAGTAGAAGTAGAGGCTGTAGGATTATCTATCGGTGTAGAAGAGGCAGGAATCAGCTTGGGTGCAAGTGTGGTGGTAGGAAGTAGTGGATCATCCTCATCATCCCCGAGAGCTGGAAGGTCGCCATCTACAAAGATACTTTCGCTTATCTCCTGATCACTTGCACACTCAAGAACAAGGCTAGCACAACGGGTTAATTCATCAAAGGTCACATCATAGGACTCCATAATTGTGTTAGTGTCAAGATTAAGAACCCTATAAAAATGACCATGAAGCGAATACCCCAAGAAAATACTATCGGAAGAACGAGACTCTAACTTGTCAAGATTGATATGCTTTAGGATGAAGCATCGACAACCAAAAACTCTCAAATGAGAAACCTTCGTCTTTCTCCCAAAACGTAACTCATAAGATGTCAAATTTAAGATCAGTCGCAAGAAAATTCGATTTGAGATATAGCTCATTGTGCTAATAGCCTCCGCCCAAAACTTCATATGAGTCCTATGCTCATCGAGCATCATTCTAGTCATCTTCACCAAAGTGCGATTCTTCCTCTCAACCACGCCATTCTGCTGAGGAATACGCGGGGCAGAAAATTGATGCTCAATACCATGCTCAAGACAAAAAAGCATCAAAGAAATAGTTCTTGAACTTGATGCTATTATCACTGCAAATTTCTTTCAATGCACTAGAAAGTTCTTTAAACAATATCAAAGTCAAGCTCCAAAAGTGTGAGAACACTTCATCCTTGCTCACAAGAAAGAACACCCAAGCGTAGCGAGACAAGTGCATACCACTGCCCACCCACCGAATGAACCCAAGAAGGACCAACAATGTCCATATGGAGAAGTTCTCCTAGTCGTTCAGTCATCACCAGATTGACTCGTGGGTGAGAGGCAATAACCATCTTGTCGTGTCGACAAGGAGCACAAACAAGGTTCTTCTCAACCTTGAGCTTAGGCAATCCTCGAATCAAGCCTAGAGCACTCAAACGAGTAAGCCAATCAAAGCTCATGTGCTCTAGTCTCCTATATCACATCCAAAGTTCAGAAGAAGGTGGATCAATTAAGCAACGAGAAGAACCAAGAGACTCAGAAAATCATCTACAAAAACTCTCCCAACTCTAGAAATTTGACAAATCAAAGCACTAGAAGAATCAAGAACTCGAGAAGTATTACGTTGGAAACGCACTTCCAAGTCCTCATCCAACAACTGAGATACATAGAGAAGGTTGTATCTCGGATGTTCCACCAAAGCACATCCTTGAAAGTGAAACTCTTATTCACCCTTACCATACCTTTGTCTTTGACCCCTCCTTTCCGATCATCTTCGAATGTGATGTACTTGTGTTGCTTCATAGGGATGAGGCTAGAGAACCATGATGAATCTCCGATCATATAGCATGAACAACCAGAGTCAATGAGCCACTTGTTCTCCAGGCACCCGTCCGCCATCTACATGCGAGAAGAATAGTAGGTGGATGGCTCAATACTTGGGTTAGTTATAAACTTCTTAGGAATCCAGTACTAGGTCATCCGTCGTAAAGTAGTAAAAGCATGTTCATGCAAATTAACACTAGCACGCTTACACGTGGAGAAGAACCATATGAATCATGGTAAAATCCACATCGGGAAAAACCTCTAGGAAGAGAGTAAAAATCATCTGAAACTCGTGGGTGGAAGCGAGGAAAGGGCTCATGTGCACCAACAGAGGGGCGGTACATGTCCCAGGTGCTTCACTCCCACTCATGCCTCTCATCTCTCCTACGGCGAAAGCAAAACCCAACAAGATAACCCTTTCTCTGGCAACAGGTGCAGTGGTAGCATCTCTTGGGAACTCGACTGCCGGTCACTCTAGGCTCTTTCACCGATGCCCTCATCTTAGGTTGTGGTGTGGATTTCTTCTTTGCAGATTGTGGTGTAGGCTTAGTCTTTTTTGGCATGGATTGTTTGGTATTGATCTTAGCTTTCTTCAACTCAAGGGTAGTGGGTGCAGTGATGACGGTCTTGCCAGGACTGGTGTAAGCAACTCTCTCAAAGTCCAAACCCAAAGCCAACTGTACCGCCCTGGGTAATTAGATTATCCAAAACTCCATGTTTCGACTGTACTTGTCCCATGATCAGTAGCAACTACACACAGTTACAACAGTAATATCACATCCATACATTTTACAAGGTGAATATTTTTAATTGGATTAAATTTACAATATTAGGACTAACCGGTCTACAATATAAAAGAGTATGCAACATAAAAATACAATAAAAAAGATTCAAATATCTAGCGGGTGTGCCTCAAGCCCGCCCACAAGCAACCGACTGGGAGTTGAATCCTAGAAAGACGCGGTGCCATCATTTTCTTGATTTCCTGGCATTATTTTCAATAACCAACTTCAGGAGGCAAGCTATATATATTGCAATGATACAATAAATGAAGGTTGAATTGAAGGATTGCCAACATATATAGTTTTGCATAAATGCGGTGACAGTTTGGCAGGTACACATAATAATAGATTCGCAACATAATTTTAAAGAGTATAAAGTAAATGACAAAGCAAATAAATGAACAACAATAGCTTGAAGTCTACCACATACCATGAAGATCGCTTCTCCATCTAGACATACGCAATACTTACACTAGTGCCTATTAGAGGATCTCAATGTCCCAAAACAAATAATCTAAACCATGGACCCATTCCTAAGGGGCTCATGACCACGAGCTCGGCTATTCGAATAGATTTATTACTCTACAGAGTTTGTACATTTTACTAACAAGACATGAACTTCCCTTTGGTGGTGCCCATCGGTGCTGTACACTCTACACGTTGGGTGTACATACGGTGTCATGACAAAGCCATTACACCGTTTAATCCTAACCCTTGCTCCTCCCGATTAATATTATCCCCTCCTTTACCTTTTAAACTAAGTACCCCAGAGGCTAGCCCTCATGTATGTTGGGTCCCAGTAGTCCAGAGGGTATTAATAGTTGGGTCGGCAGACTTTGATCCCATGCGTATAGCCATGGGAGTCCCTTATGATACACCCACCTTGTGGATTACCCGCACATACAGACCCAACTCCAAGAAGCAAGGGTAGAACTAACCGGGTTAATAAGCTAGGGTCGTCATCCATACCTACACATGTGGTTCTATTGATCCCTTAGTTCCGAGTACAAGGTATCGGTCCTCATACAACACGAGTAGGTCTCCGCCTATACATTCTTCTGTGAGACGACACTCATATTCTGACACACATTGACATAAACATGCCCCCGTCTGAACAACAACTTAAGTTTCACAATAACAACGACTTGACTATTTTAACAAATCTTTCCATATCCCAAGTGATAGTGTGACAACCAAATAAATTATCGGTAGATAGCGGGGCTAAGCATTTCTATCGCACCTTAGTCCGGTTCTACCCAAGTGACATTATCATGTCAACCCACAATCTAGGGTAACAATGGTAAGGTTAACAAGTTCAAGGAGAGTTGACATCGATTCAATTAGGTCATGACTACTATCCCAATTAGCAGTTTATAAAACATCTACGCATGCATAATAAAATTTCATAATCAATGCATAAAATAAATATGAACACTGGGTCCAAAATGATCAAGGGATTGCTTGCCTCTCACCTTTGTGATATTTCTGCTCTATATCATTCATTTCATCGCCGATCACACTCACATACACACCACATACTCGATTGATAAACACCAAGAGACGCGAATAAGGAAATCCAACAAATCCACAATCACAACAGCCATATTTGTCTTCTGCATAAAAAGGTCCATAATGACTTTAGATGAATTTTGCAATAAGAATCGTGTTAATCGGAGTATGAGTGAAATGTATTTTTCCAGCACATGGCATGATAAAAGAAGACTAACAAAATTGGTTTTACAATGTTTGCACATCATATGATTTAATTATGCAATTAACAATTTACAACACATTTAACTAAATACATGTGTTTCAACGGCAATTCACATTGCATGTATTTTTAACATGTAGACGATGACAAAACAAAACTAAAAAACTTGGTTTCATATCTTTCTGAATTGTATTTATTTTACTACGAATTATACAAGTTCCTAGTCAATTTGAGCAAAAGATGAACAACACAACAGTACAAAAGTTAGATCGGACTATTAAACCGTGGGGCTCGTAGGAGGCATCGCTGGTGGCGGGAGGTGGTGTGGTTCGATCAGAGAAGGACACCAGCGCATCGAGCACGTGAAGGCAAACTAGCCCAAGGGCTTCTTGGCCCGAGAGCCCGACCAGAACAAGGATGGCGATGGGGATGGTAGCACGGCGGCGCTCAGTTCTCGGCGAGCACCGCACCGGCAATAGGGCGAGGCAAAGGGGGTGTGCGCTCTACATCCAGGGGTTAGCGGTGGAGCTCTCCACAGTGCAGGTTGGCTTGGAGAAGCTGTGGAGCGGCATGTTGTTGGTAAGGTGCTTTGATAGCGGCAATGGTGACCGATGGAGGCAAAAACGGCCACGACGGCACAAGCAGCTACGGATTCACGGTGAGGATCAGTCAAGGAGGGGCACAAGGCAGTGAAGAAGTCATGGCCAGGACGAATCAAGCAGGGGCTTACCACGTGTGGAAAATTTTGACGGCGAGGACAACCCGGTTCGGCTGCCGTGCGCGGAGAGGATGACGACCACCACGAGTTTCGCAGTCACGTGGGCGTGCCCGTGCCGTGTGGCGGAGTCAGCAACGCTGGCGAGCACAGCCACCCGAGGCACTGACCATGCACAAATTGTTGCGTCCCAATGCTGGCACATAGCACGGCATGCTCCCGTGGATCCAAGAGGGGAAGGCCACGACACGGGCGTGAGTAGGGCAGGTGTCACACCCAGTTTTAACGGACAAAACAAAGTGCGGCTTATGTGTACCCAAGAAGTTTAACACGCATAAGGACATCATAGATGAAGTAACAAAAATAATAATTTAACCTACAACCGTTTAACTCTTACAAAAAGACTTAACCTAAAAAACTCTATTAACCAAACTACCGAACTAAACGACGTCAATAGGACGAAAGCATCGGCTACCAAACAACTCCACAAGCACCGACCAGAAGACATGCTCCTAAAACACCAGGTCATCATCATGGAAATCTTCAAAGTCTTCCACTGAGAAACATGTGTATTGTGGGAGAGAGTAAGGGTGAGCATATAGAGTACTCAGCAAGTGTGGTAAAGTAATGGCATGCAGACTTTCGACAAGAATAGGTTAACACATGGTATATTTGCGTAAATGTGAGTAAAGAAACAGTAATATAATTGCAAAGCATTAAACAGTTGTTAAGTGAATGTAACCCAAACAACCCAACAACTAACATCCATGGTTAACCCTCCTGTAAACAATAACCATCTAGCACTCCTGTACCATAACCAAAACCATAACCACAACCAACTAATCATGTGAGGATCCAAGTCTCACATAACCGCGAGCGCGTCTATTATAACAGTTTTATACTCTGCAGAGGTTGTCTAAATTTTAGCCACAAGTCATGATATCCTTGTTGCACAAAACAAAAGAACAACTAGACAAAATCTATCTAGAAAGATAGAGCACTAAAAAAAATCCAATATCGCAAGAATCGCTTAAAATGGAGCTACGACGAAAAAGACATGCTAAAACAAGATTATGGTTTATTCTGAAAAATAAAAGGACTTATTTTGAATTAAATAGTAAGTTTTAGGGACCTTTTTATAAAAATAGAGGGAGCTATTTGTAATTGTGGAAAGTGTAAAAACACAGGGCTTTTATGTAAAAATAGAAAAATTTAGGGTTTTATTTGAAAAATTACCAATTATCAGGATTATTTGGAATATTTTTATACTAAAAAAATATCTTTTATTGTGCAGAGGCTGACTGGGCTGACACATAGGCGATGACTGGCTGGATACCTCGGCAAACTTGGTGACATGGTAATGAGGTGGCGGCTGATGTGGCTGTGCTAACTGTGCTTACGAAGAGGGACACGTGGCGGCTTTTGAGTGGACACCGAAGGCGTATGGGTTCAATCTAATTGCAACCATTCAACACAGATCGGACGATTGGGCTAAAAGGGGACGACCGAAGTGGGAGTTCACAGTGGAGCGGAGGGAAAAGTGGCGGTGCTCTCTTTGGAAACACGTTCCGACTCACCAGTAGTGACAACGAGCGATGGACAACCATAAGAAGCTCACGAGGAATCCATTTTGGCACTTACCTAGGGTGGAGCGGCACCAGAGGAGGGTTGGTGATGGTGGAGGTGGTGGAGCAACTCTCGACGGGGAGGGTTCTCCAGTGGCTGAGGAGCCAAGGTGACGGTGGGAGGAGATTCAGCGGTCGACGACGGAGCTCGGAGGTGGCTCGGGTGGATCAATTTGGTGCAAAGACAGAAATTGACGAGATCAGTTGTAGCACAGCAACAATGGCGATGGCAAGGCTGCTCTCGGCGAGATGGCTTGATTCAGGCAGATTAGCTTGGGGGAAAACACCGAGGGCCAACAGGGTCCTATATAGGCGGGCATAGGGGCTCTCGGGGCAGTCTAAGACTCTAGGGTGATGGCTTTCCCACTCGAACATGGCGACGGCGGTCGACTCGGAGACTATGATGAAGGCGGGCGCATGAAGGTGGGAACCGATGAGGCATTTTCAGGCACATGCTGCTGAAGGTGGGAGCGAGTTGGCAAGGCGCGGGCTGGCTGGCTAGCTGGGCTGAAGGCTCGGGGAGCAGCCCAGGCGGGAGAGGCAAGTGGGGAGGAGGAGAGGAGGTTAGGCTGGCTGGTTGGGTTCGGCAGACCGAGAGAGAGGGGATGGCCCAGGAAGGATTTCTTCTTTTTTTGTTTTCTAAACTTTTTGAAAATCAAAACAAAGCAAATCAAACTCAAAGTAAAGCCACCAAACAAATCAAACAAAACCAAAGAAACCCTAGATGACTAATTCTAGCATGAATGCATATAAACAAATATAACCTATGTCAAAATTGGATTTAATATATAAAATATGTTTTAACCTACTCTATTTGTTTAAAACTTAATTAAATTCTAGAAAATTTTAGGAATTTACAAAAATTGAAAATCAGGGTGTCACAAACCTACCCCCTTGGAATGAATCTCGCCTTCAAGATTCGGAGAAGAGATTGGGAAACTCCGCTTCAGATCTTTTTCTCTTTCCCATGTCACTTCATCTTCAGAGTGATGACTCCATTGTACTTTGCACAGATGTATTAAATTTTTTTCTGATCACTCTTTTTGATCTTTCAATGATCTTCACTGAGTACTCTGTATAGGAGAGATCTTCTTGAACATCCAATTCTTTCATTGGTAACTGATCTTTCGGCACTCGAAAACACTTCTTCAACTGAGAAACATGGAACACATCATGCACATCTGACAGTTGAGGCGGTAACCCCAACTGATAAGTTACTTCTCCTCTTTTACCCAGTATCTTGAAAGGTCCAATAAATCTTGGTGACAACTTTCCCTTGACCTTGAATCTACGAAGACCTCTTATTGGTGAAACCTTGAGATAGACATGATCTCCAATTTCAAATGTCAATTATCTTCGTCTATTATTAGCATAACTTTTCTATCTTGACTGATCAATCCTTAGATTCTCTCGAATTATCTGAACTTATTTTTCTACATCTCGTAGAACTTTTGGACAAAAAACTTGACTTTCTCCGTTCTCATTCTAGAACCTTCCACACAAATCTTCAAATGAAGACATTTGAAGACTTGCCTGATAACTATTGTTGTACGAGAACTCTGTATACGACAGACTCTTATCCCAAGTTTTGTCATACTTTAGAGCATGAGCTCTTAACATATCCTCGAGTATCTGATTTACTCTCTCAGTCTGACCATCTGTTTGAGGGTGATATGCAGAACTGAAATTCAGCTTCGTATCCATAAACTCATGTAGCTTATGTCAAAATTTAGAAGTAAACTGATTTCCTCTATCTGAGACAATCTTCTTCGGCACTCCATGCGAACACACTATTCTTGGCATATACAACTCCACTAGTCTGGCTCCACTATACGTAGTCTTAACCGGGATGAAGTGAACGACTTCAGTCAGGCGATCAACTATAACCCATATTGAATCATATCCTCCTTGTGTATGAGGTAATCCAACAATGAAATCCATACCAATTTCCTCCTGTTTCCATTCAGGTATCTTTAAAGGTTGTAGCAATCCTACTGGTCTTTGGTGCTCTACTTTGACCTTCTAGCACATATCAACAGAGCTATGTACTCTGCTACATCTCTTTTCATTTCATACCACCAATAGCAATCCTTGAGATCTTGATACATCTTCGTACTACCAGGGTGAATGGATATATTGAATCATGATCTTCTCTGAGAATTAACTCCTTAATGTCCTATTGATTAGGCACACAGATTCTTTTCTTGAACCACATAGTTCCTCGACTGTCTTCTATAAAGCTTGATGCTTTATCATCCTTGATAAGTTGCCTAATTTCCTTGAGTTTTTCATTTCCGAATCTGCTACAAATCCAAGGTTGAGCTTTTCAAATTGTTTCCATAACTCAGGTTGACTTTCTTTAACCATCATCGAGTTATAGTAACTCTTTCGACTCAAAGCATCTGCTACTACGTTGGCTTTTTCTAGGTGATAATGGATTCCTTGTTCAAGTGTGCAATCAACTTCCATGGTAGCTGCTTCCAAATCTGCTACAAATCCAAGGTTGAGCTTTTCAAACTCTTTCCATAACTCAGGTTGACTTTCTTTAACCATCATCGAGTTACAGTAACTCTTTCGACTCAAAGCATCTGCTACTACGTTGACTTTTTCTAAGTGATAATGGATTCCCACATCATAATGCTTTATTAACTCTAGCTGTCGATGCTGACGAAGGTTTAAATTCGATTGGGTAAATATACACTTCAAACTCTTGTGATCCGTATATATCTTGCATCATTTTCCAATGAGATAGTGTCTCTAAATCTTCAATGCATGAACCACAGCTGCTAACTCTAAGTCCTGAGTAGGGTAATGCTCTTCATGTTTTATTAACTGTCTTGAAGCATAGGCCACAACTTGACCTTCTTGCATAAGAACACATCCAAGTCCTTATCGTGAAGCATCACAATAGATGTCAAAATTCTTGTTGATGTCTGATAGAACAAGCACTGGGGCTGTAGTCAATCTCTTCTTGTACTCTTCAAAACTCGCTTGACAAGCCGAGCTCCATTTGAAAGCCACATCTTTCTATAGCAAAGAGGTAAGAGGTTATGGTATCTTAGAGAATCCTTCTATGAAGCGGCAATAATATCCTGCTAAATCAAGGAAACTCCTGATCTCTGACACATTTGTAGGCTATAACCAATTCAACACATCCTTCACTTTACTTGGGTCTACTGCTACACCTCCAGCTGTAATGATATGGCCAAGAAAAGCAACTTCATCTAACTAAAAATCACACTTGCTAAGCTTGACATACAGCTGATGCTCTCTAAGTGTCTGCAACACTATTCTCAAATACTCTTCATGTTCTTCCTCACTCTTGGAGAAAACCAAAATATCATCAATGAGCACCACCACAAACTTATCCAAGTAATCTATAAACACCTTATTCATAAGATTCATGGTGCATTGGTTAAACCAAAAGACATGATAGTATATTTATATAATCCATATTGAGTACTGAAAGCGGTCTTGGGTACATCTAACGATCGAATCTTCAACTGATAATATCTAGACCTTAGATCAATCTTGGAGAACACTCGGGCTCCTCTCATCTGATCAAACAAATCCTTAATCTAGGGTAATGGGTACTTGTTCTTGATAGTCACATCATTGAGTGCTCTATAATCTACACATATTCTTTGAGTACCATCCTTCTTATCCACAAAAAAACTGGGGCTCCCTAAGGTGATACACTTGGTCTAATAAAATATTTATCTAACTACTCTTGAATTTGCTTCTTTAACTCAGCTAGGTCATTAGCGGATATTCTATATGGTCTTTTAGCTATAGAGCCGTACCGGGTACCAATTCAATAACAAACTCAATATCTCGATCTGGTGGCATACCTGTCAATTCATCGGGGAAGACATCGGAAAACTCACGAACCACTCTGATCTGATCAATGGGTGTACCTTCAAGTAAATTGAGAGAACATTCTTCTGCTGCTGGAATAGTAGCTACGAATTCAACTTTGGTTCCATCTCCATTGGTTAGGTGGATTGCTCTTCTGGCACACTCTATTACTCCATCAAACTTGGCTAACCAATCCATTGCAAGGATGACATCTATGCCCTTAGATTCCAAGACTATAAGATTTGCTGGAAAGTCAACCCCCTTATTTTAAGACTCATTCTATGACACATATATTGTGCTTTTAATTCTCCTCCAGAAGAACTAATAAGCATAGATTGTTTCATCATGACCATAGGCAAACCATGCTTTGCAACATACTGAGGAGTTATGAAAGAATGCGAATCTCCATATTCAAATAAAACTGTTGCAGGTTCTGAGTTGACAAGGTACATACCGTACACCACATCCTGAGCTTCCTCTGTGGTGACATGGTTGATCTTCCCTTGGACGAAGTTCTGCTGTCCAAGGTTGTTCTGAGCTGGGGCTTGACTTCCATTACATGCCCGGGATTGGAACTAAGTAGGCTTCAGAGTGTTGGTGTTGGCATGATTTAGATTCTTCTTAGGGCACCGATTCACATAGTGTCCTAGCTTTCAATAGTGGAAACATTCTTTACTCGAGGCAGGAGTAGCTGGGCTATTTTTTACTTGAGGAGTGGCTGGTGGAGTTGAACGAGGTATCGGATAATTGGAGCGCTGAACAGGGGCCTGAGATTGAAGCATGTACTGGTTGTTGGAACGAAACATGGGACCATGCCGAGGAGCTTGAGTTGCCACACGAGGACGTGTGTTGCTTCCTTGTCCTTGGAAAGACATCTTCCTTTTCTTCCCATCTAGCTGACGGCGCTTGTGTTCGACCACTAAAGCTTTATTCACCATTGCTTAGAAATTGGAAAACTCTTGAGGAAGTATGGCATATTCTATAGGATCATTCAGACCTTCTAGAAAATGTTCCTACTTCTTCTCATCTGTATCTATTTCATTTGGAGTATACCTAGACAACTGGGTAAACTTGGTCACATACTCCCTTACAGTCATTGGTTATTGCTTCAAGCTCATGAATTATTTCTTCTTCAGACGTACATCTCCTGATGACACATGGTGAGTGCGAATACTGGTCTTGAACTCCATCTAGGTGATAGCTGATGGGTTTTTATGTGTAGCACAATATGCTTCCCACCAGTCCAAAGCTTGACCGACGAGTTGGTGTGAGGCATAAAGAATCATCTCTCTATCAGTACACTGTGCAACTTGTAGCTTTCTTTCTATGTCCTTTAGCCAATCATTTGCATCCATAAGCTGAAGATTGGGGGCTAAGTTCTCTTGAATTCTCCAAATCTTGATGGTTGGTGAGGTTGAAGAACATGAGGTTGCAGCAGCTGCTATTGCATCTGCACCATAGTTTGAGCTAAAGCTTGTAAGATCTGAGTCTGCATAGCCATTTGTTGTTCCATCTCCATTGGAGGGGGTGGGGTAGATTCTGGTTGTTGTTGCTGCCATCCTCTTGGTTACCATTAGTGCTCCTTCTTGTGTTAACCATCTGATTGGGGTTAGAAGGAAAGATAGGAACAGATAAGCAAGACTAGAAAGGATTTAACTAAGGGAAACCAACTATATATATTATATAAATATTAAAGATGCGACTATGGACAAGGTGCCACAGTATTCCACAACTCACACCGATACTCAAACAAAATATCCAAATCACACACTTAGCACAATAACAATTCTCACACTATCATTATTTTCCTTAACGATTACACTCGACTCGAGCGATTCTAAGATGATCTACTAAAAGACTCTACTACTAGTACTCCTCTCTAGTGCGGGATCCTGATAAATCAGTTGATCCTTCTTCTTCTATGGCGGGGGTGTTGAGACATATTCTCTTGCATGGAGGTGAGTGGATAGACAAAACTTCTTCTTCATGTTCTGCATGTTCTTCTTGGTTGGCGCATTGTTCATCCTTGAGAAGTGAAGTAACAAAAGAGAGGTGATGATGAACATCTACCAACTCCCATAAGGCGCAGTCTAGCTCATCTTCCAAGGCCATAGTGAGCGCCACTTGCTCATGTAGCTTGGGACTTTCTCCAAAGGTGTGCTTCACCAACAGTTCATCACTTCCACGAGTTCTCTAGGGACAATATGCATAGGGAGAATCAACTATCCTGCTATTGTACTGATCATGGACATGAGATATGGCTTGACGTGCTATATCTCGAACACCGGCGGTGAAGGTTTCTCTTAGGGACATTGCAGAGTGAATGCCCACAACTCGACGAACATCCAATCCTTCATCTTCACTTCACTAGTAGTCGTAGGCAACTTCTACCTTCCATTCCACATATCTAGTTCGTTGCTTTTTAACTCCCCTATAGATTGGCTTCCTTGTATGTCCAAGTTAAGAAAGTATTCTCTACAGCAGACGAGAAAAGTGTCCAGCATGAAGACCATCACTCTTGTAGACATCGGGAATAGAATCCATGTTGCGGAAAGTAGGATCATCAATCTCCTTTTCGGTTGGAACACGTTGCAGAATGGCCGAACGACTTCCACTTGACTTGCAAGCAGTGACCGTTTGAACCATCTATAAAGGAGAAGATATGATATCAGAAATAGCTTTAAAGATAGCAAGAGACAATAAAAAGAACTAAGAAAGCTCCTATGGGTTGAAACAAACAAGGAGAAAACTTTAAAACGACCATTCTAACTAGGCTTGTGGTCCTACAGTCAGTATAGCTCTGATATACCACCTCTGTCACATCCTGTTTTAACTGACAAAATCAAGTGCGGCTTATGTGTGCCCAAAAAGTTTAACACACATAAGGATATCATAGGTGAAGTTAAAAAAAACAACACTTTAACTTACAACCATTTAACTCTTAGAAAAAGACTTCACCTAAATAACTCTATTAACCAGACTACTAAACTAAACGACGGAAATGGGAAGAAAGCATCGGCTACCAAACAACTCCACAGGCACCGGTTGGAAAACACACTCCTAGAACACCAGGTCGTCATCTTGGAAATCTTCAGAGTCTTCCACTGAGCAATATGTGTATTGTGGGACAGAGCAAGGGTGAGGACATAGAGTACTCAGCAAGTGTGGCAAAGTAATGACATACAAGCTTTTGACAAGAATAGGCTAACATATGGTATATTTGTGTAAATGTGAGTAAAGAAACAATAATATAATTGGAAAGCATTAAACAATTGTTAAGTGAATGTAACCCAAACAACCCAACAAGTAACATCCGCGGTTAACCCTCTCGTAAACCATAACCATCTAGCACTCCTATACCATAACCAAGACCATAACCACAACCAACTAATCATGTGAGGATTTAAGTCTCCCATAACTGGGAGCGCATCTGTTATAATAGTTTTACACTCTACAGAAGTTGTCCAACTTTTAGCCACAAGTCATGATATCCTTGTTGCCGTGTTTGCAAGACACTTAACACACATCAGTGGTGTGCCACTAGGAGAATCACTACGAAGCATGGTCAATCAATTAGGTCCTGGTACTCCAACGAATGCTAGCCAGGTGTCTAATCGATATGCTAAGCCTTACCAATATCGATCTCATGTTTGGTACGGTATTTCTTGGATTGTCGCTCCACGAACCGATCCTTATATGTGATACTTAGGCAAAGACTATCCAACAGAAAAATAACCAACCAAACCTAACATCACTGCTTAGAACGTATCCACAAGCCCACCACATGAACCACCATTATCAAACCAACTCCTTGCCCAATTCCTAGGATTCCATATTACTAAAACAAGTTCATCAACATCATTGCATACATCCACTAAACATGTATATGACACTTCCCAACATCTCAAAAGCATAGCTAAGCAAATCTACCCAAGAGACTCATATCAACTACCACTTAGGTTTCAAGGAATGTAAAGGACAAACAAAATACACTAAGAACAAAGAACAAAACAAAAGGACAACAAGACAAAACCTACCTAGAAAGATATAGCACTAAAAATGAATCCAACGACGCAAGAATCGCTTAAAACAGAGCTATGATGAAAAAGATACACTAAAAACAAGATTATGGTTTTTCTGAAATTAGGGACCTTTTTGTAAAAACAAAGGGACTTATTTGTAATTATGGAAAAGTTTAGGAATTAAAGTGTAAAAAGGTAGGGGCTTTTATGTAAAAACAAAAAATTAGGGGTTTATTTGCAAAATCACCAATTATCAGGATTATTTAGAATTATTTTTATATTGCAAAGCATATTTTATTGCGCATAGGTTGACTGGGCTGACATGTAGGCAATGACTAGCTAGATACGTCGAGAAACATGATGACATGGCAATGAGGTGGCGGCTGACGTGGCTATGCTGACTCTGCTTATGAAGAGGGACACATGGCGACTTCTGAGTGGACACCGTAGGTGATGAGGACATCACTCTTTCGGATACACACACACCGAGTATTCCTCCAACAATAGGTCCATTGACACGAGCTCGTGCACGTCAACTAAATCATGAGGTGAGCTCGTTCCTTAGTGTTCCTTTATATTTTGATGAGGATGGGATGCTACTGAATAATTGTGATGTATTGTTACTTAGGAACACGGGAGAAGAACAGCAAGGGCGCCCAAGCCAAGGTGGAGGTCCAATCCAGTTCGAGTCCGTTTTAGAGTCCAGGACCAGTCTGCACTAAAATCATTGCCCAGGACGCATACGGACTCTGTTTTCAACGTTCTACACATGGTTGGAAAGCTAAGGAGATAAGCTTTCCAACGGAACTGGTCCCATGTCCAAATTCTTTCTGAGTCAACAGGAATCGTCGAAACAAGGCGACGTCCAGAATCTGTCAGGGTGCTGCGCCACCATCTTTTGGGCCGTTGGGCCGTGTAACGTGTTGGAGTCTATTAGGGACACGTCCAGGGGTCCTTGGCCGACCCTAGTCTTTTATATACAGTAGTCTCCGCCCTAATTAGGGTTGGGTTTTGCTTAGATATTGATCTACACACAGTTGTGAGATTTTCGCTCTTGTTCCGGACCGACTAGGCCGCCGCAAGTGTTTGTGGAACCCCGACTTCGAGTGCTTGAATTCAATTCGCAGTATTTCAGATTGCATCTTCTACATTCTTGCTTGTGTTCTCGGTACGCTTGTAGGGATTGAGCCTTCTTGGCGAGGTCAACCGCGCGACACGGTTGATAACCATCGGAGCTGTGGTGTAGTGATTGCAAGGGAGACGATCTGTTCGGGTCGAAGCCTTTGGATCATCAACGTCGAGTTCTCCACCCACCGACTTATCGCTACCTATCGGAAGATCAGGCCAACATTACTCATCAACTGGTATCAGATTTTCAGGTTGCCCGTTAGGTAATTTCATTTTCCCCTTTAGATTAGTCTGTTTTTCATTACCTAGAGTCCAGAAAAAGCCAAAAAAATTCCGTCAATTTCCACTGCCCTAGAACCCTTTGTGCCTTTGCAATTTTTGTTTTCAGTTGCGCGTTGTTGAGTTTGTGTCCGTGGTCGAGTCTTGTTGCTGGTTTTAGAGTCGTATTCTTGGTTTTTAGTCAACACTCTGTGCTGTTTTGATCACGCCGCTATCCCATCGCCACCATCCCCACCAACAAGTCGAGCCACCACATTACTCGATTTGCCACCGCGAGCCGCCTTGTGTTACTTTCCGCCACGCCAACCCTAGATAGATCGCAAGCCGCCTTGTATCAATTGCCCTGCCACCGCTGCCATCCTTGTTCATCTCGCAATCCTATTGCTTGCAATACCTTAAAGAGGTCAATTTTTGCAAGAGTTGCTTGAAAAAAAAACCATAACTCGACAGGGGTTCAGTAAAACGGCCATAACTTTCTCATACGGACTCGGAATCAGGCAAAAACTTTTTTCACGGACATCTACAGAAAAAGTTACATCCGTTGCTCCCCTGCTTTCCTGGGTTCCGCCGAAATTTTTTTCCCAAATTCGGCTCGGAACATTGAGTATTCGAGCCGCGAAGTTTCCGCACGCTTTTCAGAGAACGTGCTTGATTTTCTATAGGCCACATTTTGCATCCGTTTGAGCTAAAAATTTCTGTGGTTGTTACTTGTGTGCTCCTAGTTCAGAAAAAAAAATCAAAAAAATACGAAAAAAAAATTCGTGATTCCTACTAGTGCTAAAAGACAAAAAAGAGGAGCACATAGAGAACACCCAGATCATTGTACTATTTGCTGTGTCTTTCTCTGATCATCCTTTTTAGCTTTGTTTCAGCTGTTGTGCTAGGACTAGGGACACGTGATAGACCAGCAACTGTGATTCATACTTTGGACACTTATTTAACTTTGCTCATCTGATTACAGTTATTGCTAATCCTTGCTACCATATTGTGCCTTCCAAGCTCCACCTCCTTTGATCCGAACATGTTCACTCTTGCAATCATCCCACGCTTCCACGGTTGTTCCTCCTTGCTGCGTTGATAAGAACATTTGTAAGAGCGTGGTAAGACGCTTGAGTGTGTGTGATTCCACCTTCCACAACCTAGTAGTTGATAGGGATAATATTTGTTGTCCTTTGTTTTCTACTAACCATGTCAGGTGATGGCTCTCCGTCGGATTTTAAGGATTGTGTGTCCAAGGAAGATCTCAACAAAGCCTTGCAGGATCATACTAGGCTATTGACAGACATTAGAACAAGCATTGCTAACCTCGTCACGCGAGTCAACGACCTTGAGTTGCGACAGCCACCACAGGATGATGACCATTCACATGATGATGATGATGATACTAATAATGGTGACCAAGAAGATGGTGAGGTTTTTGTTGGGCAAGATGCGCGTGCTGAGCAACATCCTCATGCTGAACAATTACGTCGTGGCCAACAACAACGTCGTCAAGGTAATGGAGGTAATAATGTTAATCGCAACGGTCGCGATGATCCTTATTCTAAGATTAAGTTTTCAATGCCTCCTTTTGATGGTGCATATGATGCTGATGCTTATTTGAATTGGGAAATGACGGTTGATCAAAAGTATAGTTCTCATATGGTTCCTGAAATGCATAGAGTTAGACTAGCCACTTGTGAGTTCACGAATTATGCTATTATTTGGTGGAATGGTCTAGTTTCTAGTGGCTTAGAACCTGAATCATGGCCTAGACTAAAGCGTGCCATGCGCAATAGATTTATTCCTCCTGATTATACACGTGAATTGAAAAAGAAATTGTAGCGCTTAAATCAAGGTTCTAAATCTGTGCATGATTACTACCAAGAGCTTCAAATTGCTATGCTTCGTTGTAGTATACAAGAGGATGATGAGGATACCATGATTCGTTTTTACTCCGGGTTGAGACGTGAAATTCAGGACCTTGTTGATTATAAAGATTACAATACTACCAATAGGTTGTTCCATTTTGCTATCTTGGCGGAAAAAGAACTGCAGGGTCGACAACAGGTGCAGAAATTGCGGAACAATTTTGGGAGTACATCTACTTCATGAGTACCACCGGGACAAGCAACAACATTCCCTTCTACATCTACACGATCTGCTACCCCCTCCTCCAACACTCGGACGCGTTCAGCAGGAGCACCACAACCATCACGTGAGGTGAGTAAATCTACTGTTTCGCAGGATCCAATGCCACGCTCTTCTTCAGGTGCAGCTACCACGGGTCGTACAACGGGCATTGTGTGCCGTCGCTGCCAAGGTATTGGCCACGTCATGAAGGATTGCCCAAGCCAGCGAGCATACTCCGCAACAGCAGATGGTGGATATGTTAGTCATAGTGATGTCGAGGAAGAATATGCATTTGAAGCTAATCTTGCAGCCGATCATGACATGGATAGTGAGGGGGAGGAAATTAATGGTACCGCTGCCACGGAGAGTTATGCAGCACGTACCTTCATTGTGAAGCGAGTTTTGAGTTCTCAAATGGGGCAAGCAGAGCAGCTACAACGCCATAATCTATTCCAGACATTCCTCATTGTCAAAGATGCCCGTGTTCGTACCATAATTGATGGCAGGAGTTGCAACAACCTCTTAAGCTCCGATCTTGTGAAGAATCTTTCCTTGCCAACACGTGCACATCCTCATCCATACTACATTCAGTGGTTCAATAACAGCGGTAAGGTTAAAGTAACACAATCTGCGAGAGTATATTTTTCTATTGGTTCCTACCATGACTATGCTGATTTTGATGTAGTGCCTATGCAAGCATGTTCACTTTTGTTAGGCCGTCCTTGGGAATTTGATACCGATGCTACACACCATGGTAGAAGTAATAAATACTCTCTCATGCACAAGGGAAAGAAAATCTCTTTGCTTCCTTTGATACCTGCTGAAATTGTGCAATGTGATAAAGCTTTAGCTGAAAAAGAAAAGAAAGAACGTGTTTTGGAATCTGAAAATCAGCAAGTAGCTCAATCTGTTTTTCCACCTAAGAAAGAGAAGAACACACCTAGGTCCGAAGGCATTAAGTTAAAGGGTGGTGTTATACTTGCTACTAAATCTGACCTTGCTGAAATTCAAGATAATGATACTTTGTGCTATACTTTCGTATGCAAAGAGGTTTTATTTTCAATTGATGATATACCTAGCTCTTTGCCTGCTGCTGTCACTAACCTTTTGCAGGAGTATAAGGATGTCTTTCCAGCTGAGATACCCCCGGGGCTGCCACCATTGAGAGGGATAGAACACCAAATAGATTTGATCCCGGGAGCGACATTGCCAAACCGTGCTGCATATAGGACCAATTCGAAGGAGACTAAGGAAATTCAGCGACAAGTCCAAGACCTTTTGGACCGTGGGTACGTACGAGAGAGCCTTAGTCCTTGTGCTGTTCCTGTTCTTTTGGTTCCTAAGAAAGATGGTACATGGCGCATGTGTGTTGATTGTAGAGCCATTAATAATATCACAATAAGGTATCGTCACCCTATTCCTAGGCTAGACGACATGCTTGATGAGTTCAGTGGTTCTATTATTTTCACGAAGATTGACTTGCGTAGTGGTTACCACCAAATAAGAATGAAATTGGGAGATGAATGGAAAACTGCTTTCAAAACTAAGTTCGGTCTATATGAGTGGTTAGTGATGCCTTTTAGTTTAACTAATGCACCTAGCACTTTCATGAGATTGATGAATGAGGTTTTACGTGCTTTCATAGGAATATTTGTGGTGGTGTACTTTGATGATATTTTGATCTATAGCAAGTCACATGAAGAACACATTGATCATCTACGTGCTGTTTTTACTGCTTTGAGAGAGGCACGTTTGTTTGCTAACCTTGACAAGTGCACCTTTTGCACGAATAGAGTTGTTTTTCTTAGCTATGTTGTTACTCCACAGGGAATTGAAGTGGACGAAGCTAAAATTGAAGCCATCAAGAGCTGGCCGACCCCTGGGACTATCACACAGGTGAGAAGCTTTCATGGCCTTGCAGGGTTCTATCGGCGTTTTGTGAGAGATTTCAGCACCATTGCTGCCCCACTCAATGAGTTGACAAAGAAGGGCGTTCCGTTCCAATGGGGGCCAGCACAAGAACAAGCTTTTAATACGCTGAAAGATAAGCTTACGCATGCACCTCTACTCCAACTTCCGGACTTTGGTAAGACTTTTGAGTTAGAATGTGATGCTAGCGGCAATGGAATTGGAGGAGTGCTACTACAATGAGGTAAACCCGTTGTTTATTTTAGTGAGAAATTGAATGGGCCATCTCTTAATTATTCGACTTATGATAAGGAGTTGTATGCTTTAGTGCGAGTTTTAGAAACATGGCAACATTATCTTTGGCCCAAGGAGTTTATTATTCATTCTGATCATGAAGCTTTGAAACATATTAGAAGCCAAGCCAAACTGAACAAATGTCATGCTAAATGGGTTGAATTTATAGAGTCATTTCCTTATATCATTAAACACAAGAAAGGTAAAGACAATGTCATTGCAGATACGTTATCTAGACGTTATACCATGCTGTCCCAACTCGATCATAAGATTTTTGGTTTAGAAACAATTAAAGGATTATATGCTACTGATTTGGACTTTAAAGATGCTTTTGAACATTGTAAAGAAGGAAGAATTTGGAATAAATATGTGCTGAATGATGGATTACTATACTGTGCTAACAGGCTATGCATCCCAGCTAGCTCTATTCGCCTATTATTCTTGCAGGACGCGCATGGAGGTGGTTTGATGGGATATTTTGGAGTGAAGAAGACCGAGGATGTACTGGCTACTCACTTCTTTTGGCCTACGATGAGGCGCGACGTCGAGCGCTACGTGGCACGCTGCACTACTTGCAATAAAGCTAAGTCTCGTTTGAACCCACATGGACTTTATATGCCTCTTCCTGTTCCTAGTGTGCCTTGGGAGGATATTTCTATGGATTTTGTTTTAGGATTACCTAGGACCAAGAGGGGGAGGGATAGTATATTTGTCGTTGTGGATCGTTTTTCAAAAATGGCACATTTTATACCTTGTCACAAGAGCGATGATGCTACAAATATAGCTGATTTGTTTTTCAGGGAAATCATTCGCTTGCATGGAGTGCCTAACACCATTGTTTCGGATCGTGATGCAAAATTTTTGAGCCACTTTTGGAGGACACTTTGGAATAAATTTGGGACAAAGCTGCTATTTTCGACGACATGTCACCCTCAAACCGACGGACAAACGGAGGTTGTGAACCGCACATTATCCACCATGTTGCGGGCTGTTTTGAAGAAAAATTTGAGGATGTGGGAAGAGTGTCTAACCCATATTGAGTTCGCTTACAACAGATTAGTTCACTCCACCACCAAGGTAAGTCCGTTTCAGGTAGTGTATGGTTTTAACCCCCCGTGCCCCTATTGATTTACTTCCTTTACCAACATCCGAGAAGTTGAATTTTGATGCTAAGACACGTGCTGATTTGATTCTGAAAATGCATGAGTTGACTAAGCAAAATATTGAAAAGATGAATGAGAAGTATAGAACTTATGGTAGCCAAGGTCAGAAACATATTACTTTTGAAATTGGTGATCTTGTGTGGTTACATTTGCGCAAAGATAGGTTTCCTGATTTGAGAAAGTCTAAATTGCTGCCTCGAGTTGATGGTCCTTTTAAAATTATGGAAAAGATCAATGATAATGCATATAAGCTTGAGTTGCCTGCAGATTATGGGGTTAGTCCCACATTTAACATTTCAGATTTAAAGCCTTACTTGGGAGAAGAAGATGACATTGCGTCGAGGACGACTCCAATTCAAGAGGGGGAGGATGATGAGGATATCACTCTTTCGGATACACACACACACCGAGTATTCCTCCAACAGTAGGTCCATTGACACGAGCTCGTGCACGTCAACTAAATCATGAGGTGAGCTTGTTCCTTAGTGTTCCTTTATATTTTGATGAGGATGTGATGCTACTGAATAATTGTGATGTATTGTTACTTAGGAACACGGGAGAAGAACAGCAAGGGCGCCCAAGCCAAGGTGGAGGTCCAATCCAGTTCGAGTCCGTTTCGGAGTCCAGGATCAGTCTGCACTAAAATCGTCGCCCAGGACGCATACGGACTCCGTTTTCGACGTTCTACACATGGTTGAAAAGCTAAGGAGATAAGCTTTCCAACGGAACTGGTCCCATGTCCAAATTCTTTCTGAGTCAACAGGAATCGTCGAAACAAGGCGACATCCAGAATCTATTAGGGTGCTGCGCCACCATCTTTTGGGCCGTTGGGCCGTGTAACATGTTGGAGTCCATTAGGGACACGTCCAGGGGTCCTTGGCCGACCCTAGTCTTTTATATACAGTAGTCGCCGCCCTAATTAGGGTTGGGTTTTGCTTATATATTGATCTACACACAGTTGTGAGATTTTTGCTCTTGTTCCGGACCGACTAGGCCGCCGTAAGTGTTTGTGGAACCCCGACTTCGAGTGCTTGAATTCAATTCGCAATATTTCAGATTGCATCTTCTACGTTCTTGCTTGTGTTCTCGGTACGCTTGCAGGGATTGAGCCTTCTTGGCGAGGCCAACCGCGCGACACGGTTGATAACCATCGGAGCTGTGGTGTAGTGATTGCAAGGGAGACAATCTGTTCGGGTCGAAGCCTTTGGATCATCAACGTCGAGTTCTCCACCCACCGACTTATCGCTACCTATCGGAAGATCAGACCAACATTACTCATCAGTAGGGGTACGGGTTTGATCTAATCGCGGCCGTTCAACACATATCGGACGGCTAGGCTAGAAGGGGACGACTGGAGAGGGAGTTCACGGAGAAGATGAGGGAAAAGCGACGGCGCTCTCGCCGGAAACTCGCCAAAAATGTGTTCCAGCTCACCGGCGGCGGCGACGAGCAGCGGACTACGATAAGAAGCACTTGGGGAATCCGTTTTGGCATTTTCCTATGGCAGAGCAGCACTGGAGGAGGGTTGGCAACGGTGGAGGTGGCAAAGCAACTTGGGATCTCGATGGGGATGGGTGTAGACTCCTCCTTAAGGAGCTTTTTCTCGACAGTCTCAAGCCGACTGGCCACTTGAGTATGCACAGTTTGAAGCTCGACAAGCTCACTCATGACAACTAAGAAACTCTCACAATCCTCATCCTCATCCTTGACCCTAGACCTAAGCAACTTAAGCTCCGAAGAAACAGACTCATACATAGACCTAAGATCATTCAACTCATGAACAACTTTCTTAAGTAATCTATCCTGGCTAATGAGAGCATCATTTAAGGTATCAACTTGGATGGACATCTGGTCGTAGTAGGGTAATATCTCGGAGGGGTCAAGCTCGGGGTCGCTGTCGTTATTGTTGTCTGCTATGAAGCAGAGACCTGTAAAGTCCTTGGCTTTTTTCTTGTTCTTCACTTATGGTTCCTCCTCCTCCTAGCTCTCCTCCTCACTAGAAGAGGTGTCGATGTCGCTGAGAGCTGCCATGAACAACCTAGAAGCCCCCTTGGCCACCTTCTTGGCCATCTTGTCACAGTTCTTCTTAAATAAGGGCTTCTTGTTCTTCTTGTGCTTGTCGTGGTCGCAGGCTTCCCTCTTTTTGAGCTTAGAGTAGTCCGCCTTGAAGTGGGTGGTATCATCACACTCAAAGCAGGCACGACAAACATCCCTCCTCTAGTCACGATGATTGTTGTAGAAGCGAGTGAACTTTTTCATAATGAGAGCAATGTCTTCATCATTCAGTGTGTCCACCTACTCCTCTGTGAGAGAAACCAATGAAGACGAAACAAATCCACTTGATGATGTGTTAGCATAAGAAAAGTTAGCTCCAACCTGATTGCCACCATTAGATCCGGAAACCAATGTCATGTTCTGAGACGGGGGGTTCTGAGACCTATCCGAGCTACCTTGGCTATCTCGATAGATTAAAGCTTACTGAAGAGTTCATCACAAACTAATATGTCATAACTTGATGACTCTTCAATGCTCGAGATCTTCACTTTCCATATGATATGATTAAGAGCATAGAGAAGCTTGATCACTCTCTTATGATCAGAATAGGGTAAAACACCAGTGGATCTAAGGTTGACGACAGTTCCATAAAATCTAACAAACATAGTATCTAAAGATTCATCGAGTCCTTACACAAACATTTGATATTCTTGGTTATATGTGCTTTGACATCTAGCCTTAATCTGATTAGTGTCTTCATAAAAGATACTCAGAGTAGACTAGATCTCCTAGGCAGTACGAAGGTATTGGACCCTGTCAAACTCATTCTGACTCAGACTTGTGAATAAAATATTTCTTATCTTCTGTTGGCCTCATACTCTTCGATTTGAATATGAGTCATGTGAGCAGCAGGGATCTCATAGTTGGAGTCAACTATTTCCCAAATTGCATTTTCTTAGCTTAGAAGATAAGCCTCCATGTGCATCTTCCCACTTCTCTCTATTATCGCATACGGATCACACAGCCGGTTAAGGATAACAAGTGATCAAACCAGCTCTGGTACCAATTGTAAGACTGAGATTGGCGACTAGAGGGGGGATGAATAGGCGTCTTGACAAATTTCTTTCGAAACTGATGGACTTCTCCTATTTGATCACCTAACACCCCTCAAAACCTCAGTGGAACCAAAAACACTAAAGGGACTGTTTAAGAAGGAAAGTTCCGAGGCAACATGACTCTATGGATGATATATGACCCATAGGTTCCATTCAAGACCATTACATGTGTCTTTGTGCACAAAAGTTTGCAACTTTGAAGCAAGTTGATTTAATAGAGGTAAGGGAATTCAATATCCACTTGTACACATATGTGTGTAAATTTTATGCCTCTAACAACAAGAAGAATGACTGCACAAGGAGCAGAAATTGCAGCCCAAAAACAACGAAAATCGCATCCAAAAGGAAAAAACTCGTAATAAAACACGGAGTCAATAGAAGGAAACTAGAAAAAGATGAACTCAAACACGGGAAGAAACTTGCACTTCATTTCGACAAGAGGTCAACCTATTTTAGGTAGATTACAAAGTATTTTTCTATCACAAAAACTCTAACCTATTACAAAGACTATGTCTATCATCTCTTCTCCTCTAAAATCCTAGCTCTCAAGTATATGTAGCTGACTCATCTAATCCTTACAGCTTTACCCCTGTATTTATAGACATAGGGAGGTAGCTTAGCCATTAAGCTTTCTTGTTACTAAAATACCCATCACTTATAATAGCCTTCTACCTAGCATGGGGGTATTTTGGTCCATATTTTGCTCTGTCCATCTAACGGCCATGACACCTTCACAACTTAGCATTGCCTTGATGCTAGCTTCGTGATGGTGCAATGTGCACTCCATCCTTCCACGGTTTTGAGGTCAAACCGTGAAACTGCCTCGTACGCTTCTCAAAGTGTGACTCACAGCTGCTCACTTTGACCTCAAGCAAGCATCCCGATGTCGACACATATACTCCGTCTTGCGATCTTGACCGCCAGCAAGACTCTCCTGCTCCCGATCCCGCGGGCCGCATTATCACTTGCACTTGTATCCACCTTGCTTGACTTTGTCAATATACCATCTTTATCCTTCCATCCATATTTTGCTTGATCTCCATATGCACAGCTAGGATCACCCTTGACTCCGTCCGGCCTCCTTGATCATCCGGCACCAAGCACCTTGCTTGGCCCCGATCTTCCCACTATCGGCCGCCAAGTCGGATTCATCACCTACACATCATGAGACAAGAAACATGTATCTTCAACAATATGTAAACACCACCTGTAGTTATCCCACATTGAAATCCCTGCAGAAATAGCAAGTCGTAACAAAAATGTGAACACTGGATGTTCCGGCGCTTACACCAGCACAAGCACCGGACCATCCGGTGTGTACTCTTCTTTAGGCTCTCGAGTCCCTATAAAAAATGCTCCGGTGTTCAGTCATGCCCATCACTAGACTATCCGGTGAGTACCACACCATTCAAACTATTTTGCAACATCTTTGTTAAATGGTCCGGTGTTCAAAGCCTCTCAACACCGGACCTTTTGGTGAGTAGACCGCCCCGGACGCCCATTTTCAGCTTCTCTGTTAAATGCTCTGGTGTTCATATCTTCCGAACACCGGACCTTCCGGTGCTCACACTATTTTTGACTCTAAGTTGAAAAAAAAAAATGCTTCGGCGCTCATCCTCTCTTAACACCGAACCTTCTGGTGTGTGAAAAAAATCTCACATCGGACCATCCCGTGAGGCAAATCTTCCTACACTCAGAGACAGCAACTTCCAATTCCATTTTGGTTTAGTCATAAACATAAACATGTGTAACAAGCCAATTTCCTAAACTCAAGAAGATAATACTTTTTCAAAAGAAATTAAAAGGAGTTCTGCAAAATTAAATAAATCCCTAAGTGTGTATGTGTGCTTTATACATATATGCATATATGTGGATATATGTGTTATGTGTATAAATACATGTATACATTGAGGGCTATTTTCCTATAAAAGAATATGTGTGTGTGTGTGTATTTGATTACTTGTCTATGTGAGCCAATATAGTATATAGGTGGTATATACACTATATTTATAAATATACATGTGTATATACATGAGAGAATAGAAAAGATAAAATAGAAAAGAATTGGGAAAGCTTTTTTTGAGTTGGATTGAAGCCCACTTCTCTTTTCTCTCCTTCTCTCTGTTCTAGCCCGACTTAGTCCAAACCATCTCTTTTGTTCAGCCCACCTGGTCACCCCTTACCTCCAGCCTTTCTCCCTCTCTCCTTCGCTCTCACGCCGCTGAGCTACGCTGCTGAGGAAACTCGAGCCGACCACGGACCGAGGAGCAAATCCGACATGCTTACGGTGGAGGAGGTCATCTAGAAGCTCGCCAAGTTGCGGATAAGCAAGAATCCCAGTCAAGGACGCCTTATCTCTACGTGGATTGGAGTTCAAATTGGAGTCTGAGCTGGTGTCGTCGTCATTCAAATCGAAGCTGAGTTGCCTACAAACTCAATCTCCTCTGGGTATAAATAGCACCGTAGACCCTCCCCTAGAACATCCAAAAGCAAATCCTCGATCTAGAGCTACGAGTCGCTGAGAGCAGCCCGTTTGCCGCTGCGCCGGTGAAGAGAGTCACCACCATCGATCTCGATCGCCGAAGCCCGAAAGCCACCACCGAGGAGTTCTCAAGCATCGCGGGAGCGCGAAGGAGCTTCCCGAGGCAATCTCGATCGCCAAACGTCGCCCAGAGCTGAGTTCCGACGAGCTTCAAAGCTTTGAGCCGCCTCTTGCCGTCGCCAGCCTCACCGGAGCAGCGCCAACGTCGACATGTGCACTAGGTAAGATCCCCGTGCTTCCCTAATCGTTTTTCGCCGCTCGACATCGAGTTTGGGTCACCAGAGCGCCATTCCAGCAAGGATCCAGCCAAGCGCCACCGCAAAAGCCACCGTCGCCACCTCTGTTCAGCCGGAGATGAGAGTCATCGCTTGAGAGCCGTCCGATCCAAAGACAACAGCCCAAATTAGAAGACCCTTATATCGCTTCGTGAACCAATCCAAGCACGACATGTGGCATCCATAATCCCAATCAACAGCCTTTACCATGTCAGCAAGCCACGTCAGCACTTTTGCTTACGTGTCAAGTCATCTCAACCTATAGTGCCCAGTCAGTAGCCCAATCAGTTTTTGTTTTTTGTTTTTTAATTGTTTTAATTGTATGTTGATGTCATAATGGTTAAATACTATGCAATAAAATCTAGTATAAAAATAATTCTAGAAAATAATAATTAGGATATTAATTTATGATAATATTTAATAATGTTATATAGTTTTATCTAATTCTTTTTAATAGTTTTATAATTCAAATAAATGCTAGAAAATTCTGAAAAAATCCCAAAAAATCATCGATGGATTTAGAAAAATTCTAAAAAATTCCTAGCAATATAATTTCATCTATAGATAATCTTTTTATTCCTATTTTAATCTTTAGAAAATCATAACTTGTTAACCGTAGCTCTGTTCTGACTCATTCTTTCGTCGAATAGTCTAAAATAGTGTAATCTTGTGAGTGGTGATGTTTGTTGTGTGATGTTTGGTTCTTTTTGGATCTCGGTGTTTATGTGTTGTTGTTTTGCTTATGTTGTGAGTAGACGCCAATGTTCAAGATGAGCTAGAAGGTCTGCAGGATTAGGATTTTGAAGACCCAACTGAGTTTAGTGAAGACAAGTTGTGCTCTTGATCATTTTTATCCCAGTTTTACAAATTTTTATTTTATAAACATGCATGCTAATAATTTATTGGGAATCCCAAGAGTTAAGTTTTATCCTAGTTTTTCCCTTATCATCATTGTCACCATAGTATGGTTTTGAGTTATGGATGGGTAGATTATGCTTAGCCTTACTTTGTGATGATAATCATGATAATTATTCCACAAACTAGATAATAGTCATATGCAACAATGATAAAATATGATGGAATAATTTTTCTAGCAACATGGTATAGGGATTTGAGCAGGTGGTACGTTGTGATGTATGGTTGGGAAAGTGATAGTCTTGCTTAATCTAAGAACCGGTTCGTAGGGTGACCTTTCTGTGTTTACAGTACAACCACAAGTTTGGTATGGGATATACCTAACCAAGTAATTTTCTTACTCTCAGTATAGTGTAGATCAGGCAGAAGAGCGGTGAATGGACGATGTCTTGGGATCCGAAAGGCGCGAGAGGGGGCTTTCGTTATTGAGGTGGAATTATGCAGCAGTGAAATCTTAGAGGGTAGATATGTGCTGAGAGGGGGCATTGTAAAGACTTTATAGTGGATTTCTAGTGCACACCTCGATAGTGTATAAGAGTTCTCCGTTGACCAACGAATGCTTGGTAAAACGGGACGAAACGTCTCGTGGATAAAGTATAATCTCTATAGAGTTAAAACTGAATATTCAGTCATGCTCACGTCATGAGCAGCACTGAAAAACTATCATGATTATAACTTGATGTTTTGGCTAGTCGGGTCAACTGTGATGGTGGGAATCATAGTTGAGGATGGTAAATCATAATGGTGGGAACTATGATTGAGGGTTCAACCTTAGTGGATGGAACTTTGGTTGATGTGTTAGTTGGTTGGTTATGTCAAGATGGATGGAATATTGAGGTGGTTTGTTATTCACTTAACTACTATTGCTTTTCAAATGTTTTTACTTAAATGATGTTTTACGCAAATGAGTCATTTAGCCATATTCTTGTTAAAGTTTTCATATACATACTATTTCCTTCACAACTTGCTGAGTACGACAATTGCTCACTCTTGCTATCAACAAACACTCAGTTAAAGAAGGCATTGAGGAATACGCTGAAGGTGGATTGTTCTAAGATGTTTTCTACACCGATGATGCCTGTGGAAAAGTCGTAAAGGATTAGAGTCTTCGTAGTTCATTTTGTCCCGTTGCAGTTTATTTAGATCTTTGACCTTTGAAAGTCAATTTTGTAAGACAGTTAATTCGATTAAGTATAAATATTGTAACGATTATCATTAATAAAGTTACTATGTGTTGGATTGATTTCTAGTCTCAGCACATAGATAAGATTAGTTTATTTTTTGAACCGGTCTCGACAACATACTTATACAATCTAAAAGTCATCAAACTAAACTAATACTTTGTCAATCACTCATCACATATGAACTAAGTCACATCTCAACTTGATTTCTCATCAAGCCACTTAAAAACTTTGCAACCTCCATTACACCTTGTGCTCTCGTTGTTGTGCTTGTCTTCCCGCTTTGCTAGCCAACTGCTACATCCATCAACAACAATCCATGTGCGCCATTTGCACCCATCAGTGACAATTGATCATGGCTCAACATTATTGTTCTCTCCATCTGCCACCACCAACGAAAGCCGTCCACCATAAACTTGAAGAAACGGAGGCAATGGCATATTTCCTGATAAATAGAACTTAAGTGCATACGGATCCACTAAGGGGAGAGGATGCATACGGATCCACTAAGCAAATAGATGGATGCAATTTTTTTATTGAGTACAATATGCAAGGTTTGTACGATACTCGTTTAACATTTACATCACGGATGCACAATAATGAATTAACGATGTGGTTTTAACCAAAGAAAAGTTACTTTCGTTTTTGCGCTAGTAGGTTAGGATCTTGGCCCTTGCTTTAAAAGGAGGAAGCGTGAGATATGGTGCTTACAGCGTGGTAACACTTTGAAAATCGTCGTTATGTAATCCTTCACAAGACGGGTGGAGATTTAGGAATATAATAATATGTGTGACTTAAGAATTTGTTTTCTTAATCGCTCTAGAGCTTGTTGATCTTTGTTTTTTTTTTCTATTAGCTTTGTGCTGCAACATTATAAGAAGTTACTCGTTATGCATCAGATGGTGCAAGAGATGTACTTACATTGTTGGTAGGGCCAATTATTAGTCAAGTATTTTGATTTTTTAATACCAAGGATGAATATCTCCCTCCAATCAGAAATATATAATATTTTTATTTTTTAATCTTCGATGTACAACTTTGATCACTATTTTTTATTAAAATATAGTTATAATATTTAATAAAAATATAGTTATCAAAGTATTTTTAAAGATAAATCTACGTAAGTGTATTTTATATTTTCAAACTAAATATTTTAAAAAATATTAATAATAAAAATTTTAAAAGTTTTATCAGATTTTAATTAAAATTTTAAGTATTTATAACCGGAGGAGGAGTAGCTTCGTTACCATCGTCACCGTTAACCGAAGTCACAAGCATGAAACCTGTCTTCCCCTCGTTCCGCTCCTCTCCTTCCTCTTCCTCTGTTCCTCCTCTCCTCTCCTCTCTATTTCTTTCCTCTCGTCAGAACCCTAAACAATACTCTCCACCGGCCAATCCCCAGGCGGAGGAGGCGGCCGGAGATGGAAGACGTCAGCGGCGGCACACCCGGGGCGTGCTCCAAGAACAAGAAGCCGCGCCACCTGCTGACGTACCACCATCACCCGTACCAGGGCCAGGGGCGCCACCCGCCGCCGCCGTCGCCGGCGTCCGATCCGCAGCGGGAAACGCAGGCGGTGGTGCTCTACACTACGTCGCTCCGCGGCGTGCGCCGCACGTTCGCGGACTGCTGCGCGGTGCGCGCCGCGCTGCGGGGCCTCCGCGTCGCGGTGGACGAGCGCGACGTCTCCATGGACTCCGCGCTCCGGCGGGAGCTCCAGGCTCTCCTCGCTGCGCGGGGCCGCGGCTTCTCCCTCCCGCAGCTCCTCGTCGGGGGCAGGCTCGTCGGCGGCGCCGACGAGGTCCGGCGGCTGCACGAAGCCGGCGAACTCCGCCGCGTCCTGGAGGGTGCCCCCGGGCAGGACCCGGCCTTCGTCTGCGGCGCATGCGGCGGCTTCCGCTTCGCGCCCTGCCCCGCCTGCGACGGCTCCCGCAAGGTGTTCGTGGAGGCGGAGGGCCGCGCCCGCCGCTGCGCCGAATGCAACGAGAACGGCTTGGTACGCTGCCCAAGTTGCTGTTCTTGATCGCTCAGTATATAAAATTTTCATGTTAATAGTTGTACAAGAACGGAAAGATTAGAGATAGTGGAGAGAGGCAAGAAAGGATGAGCCGTTCTTGTTTTCTTGGGCTGGTGTGTGTTGTGGTTATGCTCTCAGTTGGACATTGAGTATGTTGTTTGAGTTTTGGGAGGAGAATGAATCTGTTCTTGACCCTGCAGTTGTCAAATCTGCAGCTCGTAGATCGCACCTGGTGATTAAGGTGTCATCTCATAGTACTATACATATTTGTGTGTATGAAATCTTGATAAACCTTATTCATGTTAGTAGTAAAAGGACTAAAGGATTAGAGACTTCGAGTTAGTACATAGTGGCAAGAAAGGAAGGGCAGTTCTTGTTTTCTTGTCTGTTGTTATTGCTTGTGTTCCCAGTTGGAGATTGGGTTGCTGTTAGTGTGTGGGGAGGAGAACGAATGGGTTATTGGCCCTATTGTTGTTATCACAATTGGTGATCAAGGTGCCATGATCTCATATATATACTAGTTTGTGTGTGAAATGTATATTTTAAACAAGTGTATGAAATGTATATTGATTATTGAACATTCAGAACCAAAGTTGGTTGGATCAATGTAAGTAATGGAGGATTTGTGTTAAAATGTTAATCGTTATCTGTTGCTTGTCGCCCAATATTTTGTTCTCTTTTAGATGCTTGCTTGACTCCTGGGTAAATACTAGATGGTAAGAATTTTTCTGTGCTCTGAAACATGTGACGTGCATATAATTTTACACTTATCTCATTCCTATCTTAGTAATAACACGTCTTTTTATACAGGAAATAGTGAACTATGATCATGACGTTCAATAGCTTAGAGAACCATTGTTTCCATGGAGCTTAGTAGCTCATCCATATGTGCAGAGTCTGCAATAGTATCCATATCTGCAAAGTCGCAATACTATCCTTAGTAGCTTATCCATGGAGCTTAGTAGGCTGCAATGTATAGTTTGTAAAACATTGTTTCTTCAGCAATATCAGTTCAGTTCTTCCTAACTTAAGATCTTTTTTCTCGTGTGTAGTGGCTTGGAACTAAACCAGTTTATTCGGAGCCAGTCCTTTAGTGTGAAAATTGTTTTTTCCACAGACAAGCTTGAGAAAAAGATACATATAGACGAGTCAGAATTCAAGATAACTTGTGCCACTGAAATTCCGGAGATCGGTATTGTTACCGTGTGTGTTCCCTGTTTACTAATTTGTGCCACCAGAAATTCTGCAATAGACGAAGCCATCCACTAAAACCTATTGATAGAATGAACCAATTACTTTTTGTCGTCATCACTTAGGGATGCACTTGATATAATGACAGGAAATGATGCTTCATCTCTGTTTTACAATGATATGAAATCAGTAATAAATTGTGGTGACTTTCCAGCTCAAAATTTGGATAGAGCTTGAGGAACTTAGTTGCCTGAGTCCGTTCCTTGTAGGCAGTGGAAGAAGTTTCAAGTTAAATAGAAAATGTTCACTGTGTTAGTTGCTAGCTTCGTGGCATTGCTTTTTTTTTTTTTTTTTGGTTATGATTTTTCCATTTGTTTTAAGTCCGGTACATCTCAGACAATGATAGCTGTTCCTGTAGGAAATTTACACAATTTCTGAGTATTCCTCCATCATGACTGCTACGTGTAAAGACCCAATTCTATTATGCGCTGACCGGTAGTTCACACGGCGTTGCGAACGTGTTGGACTAGTCGCGATGCCGGCAATAGCCTTAGCTGTTTTTCGCGATGCTTTCTAGATTGAGACCAAACCATTATGGACTCTCATCTATTTCTCATATCATCCTTTACATCCATGCATAAGATAGAACATATATCATTGCATTTAGAAGGAAGTCTTTACATGTCGTCATCTCATCTTATACATTGATTGCATACATACATCAATACATGACTAGAAAGTCCTTTAGAACTTGCATTATAATATATGTCCTTCCATATCATGCATACTTACACGCATTCCATCTTTGCATAAATCAGTAGAAAGGAGCATTGCATTGCTTTGGGAAATGTCTGCTTTCCTAGCGAGAAGCATTTTGTTGTAGGAGGGCAAAAAAACACAAGATTACAAGCCAGACAAATACTCCATAAATTTCCCTGAATTCCCTATTGCTGCGAAACTGTGCCAACCATCACCGTGGCACAAAATCGTAGACACTGGCATTTCAGAGAAACCCAGCATCCAATTCCAAATATTTTCAAAAATCCCAAATTAAGTCATTTTGATGAAGCCTCGGGCTACTTTTTGTTTTAAGGCCCTCAAACTACCAGAAATAGCAAATCGACACCAAAGAGCCCAAACCGACTTCATCATGAAAGTCAAAGATTCCAAACCGACCTACATATAGGGCCCCCGATGCAACACCATTACTTTGTAAAGGGCCCGAGCACAAGTTTCCCAATTTTTGGAATTCAATATAATGAAATTGATATTGTTCACACGCGGATAGAGATGAGCCATTCTGCTCCCTCCACGCTCCCTTGCTACCCGCTGCCCTTGCCGCTTCCCCTCCTCTTCCTTGCCCTTCCGGTGCCGCTTCCGCTCGTAGTTCCTTGTCGGTGGTTGCTCCAGCCCCAGCGACCACTGTCGGGTCTATGCTCCCGCTGGAGCCAGTCCTCTCCTCTTCGCCGGTGCCGGTTCCTTCGTCTCTGTTGTCCCCTTGGCTTGCCCTGTTCTCCCGGCAGGCAGACAGGTCCAAGGTCCTCCGTTAGCAAGACTCGAGTCCATCTTCCCCCAGGTCATGCAGCCCACGTCTGCATGCCTCTGTCCCACCTTTCTATCATGACATCATCGTCTCTTTCGCCTCATCGGCTGCGACACCTTCCTCTCCGGTCGCTTTGCCTCCTTTGGCTCCGCCCAGCATCATTGTTTCCCTCTGGCCTACTCTGCGCTCTGAGTTACACCAGCCTTCTTCGTCGAGGCTTGGTCCAAATGCAGACAACTGGCAAGTGGTGGAGGGTCAGCGGGCCCAGAGACGGCATCTTAGGTCTTCTCGTCAGTCACGTGGTTCCGTTCCAGCTGATCTCATAGGGAAGTTCTTCAATTGTTTCTTGATGACCCATTGCGCTGCTCAGTGTCGGCAAGGTCACCGCTGCTTTCGTTTCATGTGGTGATATATTTAAAAACCAGCTAGATTGAATCTCATGAAATTAACTCAAAACGCATGTAAGCAATTAAATCAATGTAATGCATAAGAGTAAGAAAATACATAGACAAATAATTTATTACCGAAGTTCAGATATCCACTGATATCCTACGTCTCTATTGAGAAGGCTCGATCAAACTTAAGCTAGGTCTCTTTCAACCCTTTTCATCATGAGGTTGCACACATACACTACCCGTCTCCACTATGTCGAACTTTTCATCCACTCTGGAGATAGTGAGTTCCGCAACCACTTCTGGGCTCCCTCACAATCTTCACTTGAGGAGATCGTCGGCAATCCATCGCCCACAATTCATCACCAAGCTATCTAGGAGATGGTAGTCTCCAAGAGTAACAAACTCTCGAATTTATGCACGATCAGTGCAAAGTGCTCAAACACATGCTTGAGGCATAGCTGGCTCGAGTAGAAAACACATGCTTAATCACACGTCGGACAATGAACGGTGTAGAAGAAGTGGCTCGGTCGGCTGAAGTATACACACTGGATAGTCCGGTGATAGAGTTCAACGTAATGTCGGAATATCTGGTGTTCATAATAAATTTGAGTGGGGTTCCAATGGCTAGTTTTCTACTGTTGTACATACCAGATGGTACGATATTTATACTATTGTCAATGTCAGATCATCCAGTGTCACAAATCTTTTGTGACCGTTGGAGCAACGACTAGTGCGCGGGTTTGAGGCTATAAATACCCTCCACTCGGCCATTTGAGTGTGCTAGAATTCAGGGAAGCTCATAGACACTTGAGAAGACATTCAAGCCATTAAAGTACTTAAAGTGATCATCCAAGGCAATTAAGTACATGATTAGAGAGCGATTAGTGCTAATAGATCTAAAGATAGTTGTTGCTGCATGTTGCTACCTAGAGAGAGGATCAAGGAGTGATCCTATATTGTACCAGGTGGTACGATGACACCTTGGAGTCTTGGTGACTTACCAGCACCATGAGTCTTGGTGGCTCATGCTTGTTGACCCTTCAACTTGGTGTGGAGCGGTAGCAAGAAGCTTATACGGGGACGCAGAGACTCTTGCCTTGGTGGCTCATGCTCTGAAGTAGATAACGATGGCAATTGACCATAAAAGAGGCTTATGGTGAGACCTTACCTTGGTGGCTCAAGGGCCCTTACCTGGTACCGTCCGGGAGTTATTCCTAGGTAGCTACTCCAACGTGGATTAGGGGTAGCGTTTATACCATCGATACCATGGGATAAAAATTTCTTGTGCCGAGTTTACTCTCTCTACCATATTTACATTTCCGTATTTACATACTTGCAATCTACCTTTGCATGTTTACCTTCCTAGAGCTGTTTGCTAGGATTAGCTATAGGTTGTAAACTTTTTTGAACGGTAGAGTAGACACGCTAAATAAACTTAGATCACATTTAGATAGAAATTGATATGGGTTTATCTTGTGAAGTTTTTGGACCTATTAGTTTTAGATATCCTAAGTCACCCCTCCCCTCTTAGAATGTCACCGATCCTTACATCGGGCCGTTGGCATGCTGGGCTAGTGAAAGGACACTGATGTTGCCTAGAGAGGGTGAATAGGTGATCCTACAAAATTAGAACTTCGTAGTGGATTATACAGAATCTGGAGCTTTCGGGTTTAATCCGGAACTTCCGGGTTCAGAGCTTTGCAGCAGATTAACTTTCAGGTTTAATCCGAAACTTTCAGGTTCAGCTCAGTACTTAAACATGCTGGGTTCAACTATTGTTCTAACACCCTAAAAAAGGTGTGATGGATGGAAATCCTATGATGATAGACATGCATAACAATTCTAAGAAAGACATGCAAGAGGGTTCAAGAATTGATATCATAAATATAGATACAAGCATGCAATTCAATTCTATACAACATATACAAAAGGAGATAGAACGAATTACAAACAAACATATCAATTAAGCACAAAAGAAAAGGAGACACAAAGACACTTGATTTGTTACCGAAGTTCGGACACCTCCATTTGAGATTCCTACGTCTCCATTGAGAGTCTCGGTCACACTTGAGCCGAGTCTCTTTCAACTCTTTTCCTCACCAAGCTCAGTCAGACTTGAGCTTGGACTTTCACTCTTGATTTCTTCCCTTGCTAAGGTGAAATTCAAGAATTCACAAACTTCCCACGGCACACAACCTTGGGTGCTCATCGGCGACGCCTAGCTGCCTAGGAGCTCCAAGCTCCAAGAGTAACAAACTTCTGAACTCGTGCACCATCAACGCCAAGTGCTCAAACACACGCAACCTATGCTTCATGGGCTACCAAAGCATTGCACCCTCTCACAACTCTCTCTACTCACTAAGCCACCAAGGCTTATTCTCACCAAATCTTGTTAGAGAGGGAGATGGAGCAATTAAAGGTAGAACACCAAGTTCAAAATACCTCACACCACTAGCATAAAGCCAGCCAAGTAACCTCCTCCACGCTAGGAGGACAAGGGGTATTTATACGCCACTCTCAAAAACTAGCCGTTAGGTAGATTTTGCATAATCCGGAACTTCCGGATCCCAAGAATCCCATCGGTCAGAAACTAGCTGTCACAGGAAATTGTGGCCTAACCCGAAACTTCTGGGTTAGCACAATCTCAACAGCCGAGAACCCCAACCTGGACTCCATCCGGAGGTTCCGATGTAGGACACCAGAATCCGAATGTTTTGGATCAATCCGGAACTTCCAGTTAAAACTAAAGAGCCCAAACTAAGCACCCTTGTCTGGAGCTTATCCAGAGGTTTCGGCTACCCGGAACTTCCGGATCTCACCCGGAACTTCCGAGTTCAACACAACTAACTCTTTGAAAAACGGCGATAACTTTTGATCCTGAAGTCCGATTTCGACGATTTTGGACTCTACGGAAAGTTTATTCAAAGGGCTACACATCCCTATTGAATCAATGATATACACATTGAATTAAACTAGAAACACTTCGAAACCCAATTTGGACACTTCTACACTTTCGGCACCAGACTTCTTAAAGCGAACTCTCAACATAAACCCATCATGCACTAAGCACATGGTTTGAGCACTCGGCACAACAATCGAGCAATACTTTTAACAATCCCTCTTGATAGTGTGGCATACCTATAACTCGATCTCCCACCAAACTCCTTGAGACAGACAAAACTAGAAAACCTATTCTAGTTATACATTTGCCTTGAGCATTTCCATCAGACTTTAGAAACGCATCATCTAAGTCATGATGCTTCTTGTAGCTCTTCAAGGCTTGTCATCAACTCTTCGCTTAAGCATGATGACAATGTTCATCCTCGCTTTCCTTCTTGATCTTCGTGTGATTTATGTGAATCACCCATAGCTTCCTATGACAACACACAATATGTTAGCGCAAAGGCTTCACTCACCCTTCACCACCGCATTGGTCCTTCAGCGCCAAGCCATTTGCTTTCCCTTCACCACTGGGGGGTCCATCGCATCCGAGTATTGCTTGCCCTTCACCGTCTTGTCATAGAAAGCCACTTTGTATACGGCATCTTCACGCTCTTCACTTTGTTCACCACCAAGGCACGAACCGCAAGCATTCAAGCATGTAAATTATCCACTAAGTTTGTCTTGATCTTGCTCTTCTAACTTGACATATGAATATCTCAATTTAACTCATGCCTTCTTATAGAACATAACCTCAACTCACTCTTAAGCACAAAACATATGGGTTAGTCTATAAAATCTAATCGATAATTTCATACCCTAAGTTACTCGATCCTCACAAGCAATTTGGCCTTCACTTTTATTGTCAAACTTCATGAGCTTCTCCTTTTTCTCATGAGCATCACTAAGAGCTCCATGATAACGATACATTTCTTTTGATCTCATCGACAATTTCATACTGTTAGTTACTCGATCCTCACAAGCAATTTGGCCTTCACTTTTATTATCAAACTTCATGAGCTTCTCCTTTTTCTCATGAGCATCACTAAAAGCTCCATGACAACGATACATTTATTTTGATCTCATGTCATTCTTCAATGAATCCATACTTCATTTCTTATACATCTCTTATGGAATAACCTAATAATAATTCTTAACATAATATTAGTCTATAAGTATTGTCACTACTTACCCGATCATCACCTGGAGCTCATTCATCTTGAAGCATATCTCTTCTCCATGCATCATATATGGGACAACCTACTAACAATTCTTAATAATATTATTAGTCCATAGGTATTATCATTAATTACCAAAATCACACTTAAGGGTTAGATGCACTTTCAGCTAGGCTGTTCCTGTGTCAGCCCACCTCAGCTGGGCCAGCACGGTGTGTCGCGGCCTCGGCCTAGGCACAGCATGCCACCGTGTGTTGTGTTGGCCTGGTTCGGCTAACTTTGGGTCATGTCGTGCCTAAGGCAGGCCTCAGACTAGTCCAGTAGGCACGATCCATTTATCCAGCTTTAGGACTGTTAGTTGTGCTGATCGGATGTTTCGATCCATCGTAACATTCGATTTTCAGGAACTTGGTGTTCTCGGGTTGTTAGGATTCGAAGGATCGGATGTTCCGATCTAGGGATCAAAAGTTCCGATCAGTGCAGAGTCTATCCAATGACTAGTTTTTAGAGTTGGGATATTTATACCCCTTTGCCTCCTTGTATGGGGTCAAGTCTTTGGAGGGGTTTGAAGGTATTTTTGTAGTGCTTGTAAAGGCTTGAGAGGTGTTGAAACTTGGTGTTCCACTTTTAAGTGTTCCCTTTCTCTCTCTAGGATTACTTTGTGATATCCAAGGCCTTTGTGACTTAGTGAGTAGAGAGAGGTGTTGTGCTTTGGTAGCTCACAGTTGGCATATTAGTTGCGTGTGTTTGAGCACTCGGTGTTGATCGTGCGTGAGTTTGAAAAGTTGTTACTCTTGGAGACCACCGTCTCCTAGACGGATTGGTGGTGGATTGCTGGCGATCTCCTCAAGTGAAGATTGTGAGGAGGCCCAGAAGTGGTAGCGGAACTCACCATCTTCGAAGTGGAGGAAGAGTTTGTCATAATAGAGACGAGGAGTTTCATTGTGCAACCTTGTGAGAAAAAGGATCGAAAGAGATCTGACTCAAGTGTGATCGAGCTTCCTCAACGAAGACATAAGATATCAGTGGATATTCGAACTTCAGTAACAAATCATTTGTCTTCGTATTTCTTTACTCTTGTATATTACTTTGATATTCCTACTTGTATGTTTTTATATATGTACATTGAGTTAAATTCATGATATTCTATCCAGCTGTTTTTACTTGCATCAGAACATTCGATGAATTGTATCAGAACATCTGATGAATAGTATTAGAGTATCCGATTGGCTTTAATCGAAACATCCGATCAATAGGATCGGCCTTCCGATTAGAGTTTCTTGCATATCTTGCTAGAATTGAATAATCTTTGTCACCACAGGATTATAATATTCATATTTATTTAGGGTGATTGTGCACTTGTTGAGTCTAGCATATTTAGGTTTTTCACTTGTGAAAAATCCATTAGTTTATTTTTGTTGCAAGTTTAGACCAACTATTGAATAAGGGGACGAAGTTTTCAAAAATGCCTATTCATCTCCTCTAGGCTACATCATTGTACTTTCATGGGGAATGCCCAAGGGGCGCTGGTAGGTCTAGGAAATGATTCCCGCATTAATGATGGTTCCATCGGCATGCCTACCCTAGAGATTGTGTCCTCTTCAGCCACGGTGGATGTTCTGTTGCGTGTGGAGACCTAGGATGATCTTGTCACCCCTCCTATCCTCTTGCCGGCGACTTCTGGTTTCGTTTCTATTAGGCCCTCAGCAGCGGATTCCATTAACTTTGATGGGCTTGGCCGAGATGCTGGGCTTCGTTGTGTTGGGCGATCCACTGTTCCACCTGCGGATGGCCTATCCGTTGAGATCCTAAATCATGTCTTAGTGGCTTCGGACGCACCTGACTCTGGTGTTGTCGCTCATGCGCCACATGTTTCTTCGGACGTTCGCGGTGTTGCTGCTTTGGTCCGTGCCAAGCCTTTGTTGGTTTACTCAAGGCATGGTCCCCTTGCTATTCCGCATGTCTCCCTTGGAGCCACCATTTCCTCACCCTCGCCGAGTACTCCTACCGAGTTGGGCTCGCATTCTTTCATCTCCAAGATCTCCATGCCATTGGACTCCCTCTTGCTGCAGACTATTCTTCATAAGAGAAGGAAGAAGGGAATCCCACTGGGCTCGGTTTTGAGGCACAGCATGCGGGTGGTGGGAGCGGCTCCATGTTCTCCAGAGCTTGTGATTTCTGATGCTCAAAAGAGAGTGATGAAATGCCTTGGCTTAATTTTGAGCAATGTGCATGTCGATTAGCAAGCTCAAGATGCATACTGCAAATTGTTTCAAAGCCCATTTACCGCTACCCACCTTTCTGCTTTAGCTGCCATCTTTGGCTGGACAACTGATGGGGATGACCAGGTTCGTTCGGCAGATAACCTATTGTCTTTGATCTAGGACAACTACTTGTCAATTGTATTTTTGGTCGTCTGTGGTTTGTTCCCAATGAATATGTCTATCATTTTGATTTGGAATGCTCGGGGCCTTAATATGGCCAATAGGCGTGATTCTATTCGTGAAGTGGTGCTCTCCTCCAAGGCTAACGTTGTCTGTCTTCAAGAGACTAAGGTTGCTTCGATGTCTCATCGTATTTTGCTTGCTACGCTCTCTGTCGATTTCGATCAGTTTGTAGCTCTGCCAGCGGATGGTTCGAGGGGCGGTATTTTGATTGCATGGAAGAGCGCCAATTATCAGGTTCTCTATTCCCGAGTTGACTTCTTCTCTATATCTATTATCTGTGCTAGACATGAGGGTCACGACTGGTGGTTCACTGGGGTCTATAGCCCCCAAGATGATGATGCAAAGTTAGTCTTTCTGCAATAACTGCATGACATTCGTGCTCTTTGTGCTGGGCCTTGACTAGTGGCCGGGGACTTCAATCTTATCTATCAAGCGGCTGACAAGAACAATATGAATTTAAATCGTGCCATGATGGATCAATTTCATCGTTTGATTGATGATACAGAAATAAAGGAGATCCCTCTTCTGGGCCGCAAGTATACTTGGTCGAACGAACGAGTCTCTCCTACTTTGGTTAGGCTCGATCGGGTTTTCTGCTCTGTGGATTGGGAGGAGAATTTTTCGGATTCTATTCTGCAAAGCTCGGCGTTGGTAGTCTCGGATCATTGTCCATTGGTTCCGAGTTGAATGTTAATTTTCATGGCAAATGTTGTTTTATCTTTGAAAGTTTCTAGCCTAAATTTCAGGGCTTCGAGGAGGTAGTGCAGGGCTGTCAGAACGCTCCTGCTGCTGATGTTTGCCCGGTGGAAAAGATGTTCATTAAGTTGAGGCACTTCAGCAAGATGCTGGAGAGTTGGAGCCAAAAGAGAATTGGTAATGTTAAGGTTCAGCTCTCTATGGCTAAGGAAATCATTCATCGCCTTGAGGTTGCTGAGGACTCTTGTCTTCTTTTGCTTGAGGAAGATTGTCTGCATAGGAAACTGAAACATCTTTGCCTGGGTCTAGCCTCTCTTGAGCGAACTATTGCTCGTTTGCACCCCTGGATTCTTTACCTTAAGGATGAAGACGCGAATACTTCTTTTTTCCATCAGTAGGCCAGGTTCCAGAACAGAAAGAATTTTATTACTAAGTTACAGGTGAATGATCATATTGTCACTAACCAAGAGTGTCGACTGTCTTTTATTTGCAAATAAATTGAAATTTTAGCTTTGACAGGTGCATTATATCATCGTGGGCCAGTTGTTATGACAGCATAGATAAATCAATCAGTATCCTTTTTTATTTCGTTTGCAAGTGGAATTATGCTTCTGTATTACATATGCTTTGGGTCTCAAAAAATAACCATCAAACGGTTAACACCAACAAAATCTGTAGCGTGAGATATAAGGATTCTAAGTGTTTAACTCATGTTGCTGCCTTGCTGGGCCAGGCATTGTACGTGAGATGAGAGAATAAAGAGTTCGAACGGAAGTCAGACCAGGCACTGAATTATTGCTCCTAGAGCGTACAAGCAGTACTGCTTTTTTAAAACGTACAATGCAGGCACTGAATTATTGTTCCTCCCGGTTCAGGTCTCCCGTGCTGCAGATTTCAAAACCATGGACTCCGCAGCCTGCCTGTCTGAGATATTTTTTTAAACTCAGCAACAAGGTTCAGCTTACCAACTACAGTTTAGTTACCGAGCTCCGACGGTAATCGAAAAATTGCGGTTACCGCGGTAACCCGTCGAAATTTTTTTAAAAAAATCGGACAAAATTCATTTAGGAAAATTTGAAATTTGGGAAAAAAATCGCGATTTTAGCTGCTCGGTAACCGGTCGAATTGGACCGGTTACCGAGTGGTTTTTACGATTTATCGAACGGTTTTCTCGAATTTTTCGCATTGTCGGTAACCACTCGGTTTTCTCGATTTTCCAGTGAAATTCAACAAAAAAAATCTAAAAATTATCTCAATCTTATAAAATCAATAACTAATTCATCTGAGCTTCAAATAAAGTGAAACAAATTTTGTTGGTTTACTTGTAACATGTGTTACATGATAAAAGTATTTATACTCATAAAAAAGTTTAAAATTTTCTGTGAGAAAATATATTTGTTAAACCAAGTTAAATTCATAGTTTACTCTTTGCTAATCCAAAAATCATGAAACTAATTTTCTTAGTCTTCTTATATGATCCTATGTCTTTTAAAAATACATGAACTCATGAATTAGTTATTGTAACATGCAGGATTATGTAAATGTGTTGCGACTAGATTAATTCATAACTGACGCATCACACCTCAAAAATTAGTGAAACCACTTTTATTAGTTTATTTATACTATGATTTACGTAGGAAAAATAATAGTAGACATGAAAAAGTTAATTACGGTGTTGTTTCTTAACATATTCACTTTATGCTTGTGAACTTTGTAAAAATCATAGAAAAATTAATAAAACTCTAAATAAAGTGAAATCAATTTTAAAGATCCTCTTAAGATATGTTCTACACAAGAAAAATATGTATTTGTATGTTAAACTTTTCCTTACAAGAGTTAATAACTGAGCCGCACGCTTCAATTTTTTTTCATTTTTTCAAACTTCCTCCTATAGAATATGATGCAAACGACATTATTTTTGAATTTTTTTTTTCATAGGTCTTAGAATTGTGTCTAATTTTTTAAAGATTTTTTTTTGATTTTTTTTATTTTTTTTGAATTTTTTGAAATCAAATTCGGTTACCGTTCGGTTTCTGAAACCGAGCCGGATCGAGATGGCCGGTTATCGCGATTTTTACTTGGTTACCGTCGATTTTTTGAACCCGGCTCAGCATTCTGTTCATCTCTACTCTTATTTTTCTTTTTTCTTTTTTGAGGGCAAGTTCATCTCTACTCTAGAAAATGGCCTGACTGTTTCTTCAAACAGAAGCCTTCTTTAATCTTGCGTAGCAAATAGCAGCTTCACTAGCATTTCAGAAGAATTGTTTCTGTCGTTTCACCATGCTTAATTCTCAAGCTGCTGAGAATTACAGTAGTGAACTTATAGAACTTGTGCAGACGAAAGCTACATCATTCACATCTCATGAGTCGCCATTAGATTTCCCTGTACCACAGAATGGCGATTCTGAAGCAGTTCAAGCAAAGAGGAGATCGCCAGGAATTCTACATCAGTACCACTCTGGTTTACATGGGAGACATCCACAGATAACAATCTAGCAGAAGATGACAGCTAGCTAACACAGGCTAAAAATACTACAAATCGGTTTCATAATCATATCGCTACAGTTCTTGCAATGTGATTCATGAGCTCAGGAAAGCAACGAAAAGGGTGGGTTAGCGGATCATGTTACTGTTCCTTCCAAATTCTCCCAGTGACCCGCAGTTTGAGCTCCTTCCTGTCACCACCCGAGAAGAACAAGGCCATGTTCCGCTGGATGATTAGCCCATCGTAGCTGTCTCGGACCTTCCGGTGGCTGTCTCTGATGCTCCGAGGCACCCCCTGCCAGATCATCTTGCGCCCAGTGCCTCCTACCTCCAGGCTGTAGCTGTAGTTCTTGGCTTCCGCGTCATCTCCCATGAACCTCAGGAAGGCGATGTAGACAGGTGCCATGCCCAACTGAAATGCTTCGAAATGTAAGCAGAAGTACTGGCCAAAGCAGCTGAACACCTGCACGAGGCATTTATAATTACTTAGTTTATTTCGTTCAATGGAAATGACAAGAAAAGGGGGGAAGGTCACATTTTGTAATGCACTCAAAGAAAACAGTGAGAGGAGCAAATCAAGAGGCAATTTGAAATATTTGGCACTCTGCCTTAAAACAGTCAGACTGTTATTTGCAAACTATTTGAAGGTGGATCTGCCTTAAAACAGTCAGTCTTTGTAGGAGAAGAATTATTTTTAGTCCAACAAGTGTGTAACATGATCAGCACCTTCATCATATATGTATGAAAAATAGTTGCTCAGTTGGCATGATAAACAACACAGACCGCAGTAAAAAAGCACCCAATAGAAATTCTTTAATCAACATGCTAATGTTGGTGAGAAATACCGTAAGCATCCAGGTGGCATTCTCAACTTCATGAGGGTTTGGCTTGACATAACGATGGTTGAAGGTGCAGCCGTTGTGCATGTCAACTTTGTGATCATCTTTCAAGTGATTTACCAAGTGTGGAATGTCACCAGCAACTGTGCATTCAGATCCGGCATATGGACAGCTATAAGGCCTATATTGACACTGCGACTCATGCTTCAGCTTGCTGTAGTAAGGATAAATGCCTAAGCACCCAAAGTTCTGGTACTTGCATGGAAGGTCAAGAGATGCAGCCACCTTCTCAAGAGCAAGGCATCTTATGTTACCCAGTTCATGCCTACAAGTTGGACAGCGATTATGAACCCTTGGTTTGCATCCAGAGCACAATGTATGACCATTAGAGCACTGCATAGACAAAAGATGGCATTACAATCATAGTTGAATAGAAAATATACAGGAGACATCTTAGAATGACTGTTTTGCACCATTGTGGTTTTCTAACCTAAACACTGTGGATTGAAAGTATCTAAAAATTGAAATAGGCCAGACTAAAATGATGATAGCAGTTCAGGGTACTGAAAGCAACTCTTTGAACCAGTAAACCATAATTTTCATCAAGCGACTACATTTGAACAGGGTTAATTCAATACAAGCACATATGATCTTTTCTTCACTAAATACGCAATGGATCGGAATGAATGTGCACCTGATGAATAGGAGGATACATGGCACTCAAGCAGACTGGACATTCCAGAAGTTCACGTACGCTGCTAGATACCACCACATTCGGTTTTGGTGAATGCTGAATATGGTCACCAACGAGTTCAGTAGCATCCAGTACCTCGGTCTTTGGAGGATCAATGACCTCAGAACAGGAATCATCAATATAAGCAGCTGAGGCCATCAGCAATCTCTTATATGGTCCTGCTAGGAAGAAATAACAAACATTTGCATTATAGTATGCGATTTTAAAAAGCACAGGCAAAAATATACTCTGTGACTCAGTAGCCTGTAGTCTGTACATCCTACTACTGATACTGTTAACATTTAACACAAATCATTTCTTCAACGAATTATCTCCAGTCTAAGCACAATTTCTAAGTTCCAACACAGTCTAGCTGATTGGACACTGTTTAAAGGCTTCGAAAGAGATGGAGCACATGGACTAGGGCCTCTAGTGATGCTTTCAAGTGTTGGTCAGACAGGTCTTCTTACTACGCAACGGATATATCACAAGTCTCGTAGTACTTGTTGATGTTTTCAGGTAGGCCTTGTATCAATATTTTTTTAGTATAATTTTGAGAAGAAAAAAGTTGCACACTTTGAGAACGAGGATCTGTCGTCCGGATTGTATTTTTCATTCATTTGTACACTTGTAGTATCAGTGCCTTTAAATAGAACTAAATGTTTACCCCTCAAAAGAAAATGTCAATAATCCTATGGGTTAAACAACCAAAGCTTAATTCCTTCTTTATCTTTGTTCAATCAAATCACACCATGATGGGGAAACAGGGAGATTTAACGAACAAAGAAGTGGGTTCCCAGCGGCACGCAATCGCATCAGATCGAGAAACTACACTGAAACCGCTGCTCAAAACCAGGCAACCAGCAAGCACGCGGTTAAACCCCTGCGCTTCCAGCCTCTCGCCCACATTTGAATCACTCGAACAGAGTCACCTTGGCAGCTCCAAGAACTCCTCCCCCACCCTCCCTCCCCCAAAACCCAATCTTTCACCCCGAAAATCATTAAAAAAAATCCCCAAAAAAGAAGCAGCAAGGAGTCGAGAGCAGGGCTTTACCTCGGCGGACGAGGGAACAGAATGGGGGCCGGCTCGGCCGCCCTGATCTCGACCTGTGCGGTGTGCAGCGGCGATGGTTGGCGAGGTGAATGGGGAGCCGAGGCGAGTGATTTCGAATGAAAGCCTCTCTCTCTCTCCCTCTCCCTCTCTCTCTCTCCTCCCTCTGGGCTTTTTGTTTTCTTTCTCTGGTTGTTTTGTCTCGTGAAAGTCGTGAAGCTTTTTCGTTCCTTGCGACGTTTGTTTGGATCCTCCTACCCTCGGCCTTTTATTCACTCATTACAATAAAAAACGGAGCTCTTATCGCTCCAACCAACTTTTACAACGTTAAAAAATGCCTGTAACATCAAAAGTCAATATTTATAATATTAAAAATATGTAAAAAATAGCTCATTATATGTATCTAATTTCAAAGAAAATTTCAACCATAACATCACTCTATGTTGCACGTAACATTTTTGTGAAAAACTTGTGTGGTGTTGAATTAGATATAACATACAAAATAATTATGATAATATTTTCACAATATTTGAATAATTAAATTTGAACATCTAAATATTAGAGATGCAAAAATATAAGAATTAACTCAAATGGATAATATTTTTAGATCTGAATCTGTACACAAGATATTTCAAGATACAACATACGAAAATAATTATGACAATAAATTTTTATAACATCTAAAATATTGAAGATGCAAAAATATATGAATTAACTCGAATAGATAATTTTTTAGATCCGGATTCGTACGCTAGAGATTTCAAAATATAACATACGAAAATAACTGTGACAATAAATTTTTATAACATCTAAAATATTAAAGATACGAAAATATAGGAATTAACTTAAATAGGTAATTTTTTTCAATCCGAGCACAGTCCAATCAAAATATCCAATGAGTCCGGCCGGCCATGCCACAACATTACCGTTAAAAATATAAACTATTAATTAGTAGTAGTCAATTACCTAACCATGGTTGAAACGCAACTACAGGAGCCTTGTAAGAGACTTTAATTATCGTAAAAATTTTGCGTTCAAAACGGGGCGTGAGCAACACTGTAGGATATATGGAGGATTTGGACGATTTTTTTCTTTTTGGGTAAATTCACCATATGCATGAAACAGATTATGGAGCAATCTTTCAGATGATACATGGTCTTGAAGCAATCAGTCAGTTTGACTCCTTTCTTGGAGAGGACTTTCACTTATTTTCTGTCACGATCCAGATGTAATCTGCATTCCTAACCTCCCTGGTCCTTTTGTCTAACGTGTAAGGGCTCGTTTAGTAGAGCTCTCTAAACTTCTGATTTTGTGGTGGAAGTAATTCTGTGGTAGAAATAGATTCTGTGGTGAAAGTGAATCTGTTTGTGAAATTGTTTGTTATATTAGTGGTGGAAGTGATTTCTGAGAGAAGATTGTGTTGAAATTAAGGAGAATCAGTCGGGAATCGGTGGAAGCTAGATTTTTCGGCTCCCACCTCGCAGTACAAAACGTGGAAGTGATTCTCTCTGATTCTGCCACAGATCGATTCTGCGTCAGAACGTTTGGTAGAGCTCCCGCTGATTCTGATGCATATTAGATAAGAGAGATCCATCATTACTGTAGAACCTAAGAGAACCCGCGATCCTTAGGATTAGATTTACTTATATCTTTATTATAATTGTTTTTTAAAATTAATCAAATATAGAACATGATATATAGCTATTATCTTAAGAGTTTGTTTAGCAACCGTGAAAGACAAACTAGGTTTCAATCAACTACATAGACATTGGGTTGATTTCCTTGCACCACCTAATCACCTCCTTCATAAGAGATTTGATATCTTATAGCCTGTTTGGTTGCCTGCAAATAGGGCTGATCAGGCCCCGCGTGTGCACACACGCGCGTTTGATGTCTAGGTGCACATGTGAGTCTCGAGCTATGCAAAATCACTATTGTAATCTGGCTCTAGAAAACGGATTTTGAATTCGTTTCTCCCGAGCAGGCTACGTTAATGATGGTATTAGCATATAATTAGTGAGTATTAACTCATATTAGTATATTTTAAATTAGATTAAGACTAAATATAATAAATTAAGTATTATATAATGTATTTATGCAAAAACACAGTGTTAATACTTATTTTTTTATTTTAATCTCATATAGCATATACTTATGCAGGTAACCAAATGCAATCTCTTATCAGCTAGGCTAAGCACATATATCTAACAAAATAAATAGCATTGTATACACACAACCTAGCTCACTAGATACAAACTAGGCTAGGCTATGCGGGCAACTAAACATATTATTTACTAAGCTTCATTTAGATCACTTTGGATTGGCATGGATTGCACATGTGCAACACAAATTTATGCCGGCACTGATTCAATCAAAATTGCAACAAACTTAATTGATACGGAGTCATAGCATGAAGCACTACGACGTTACACGTCTTTAATACTATAAAAAATAGCTCAAAAATTCAGAAATAAAATAATACATGCATTAAAAATCAAAAGAAATAAAAGAAAATCAGAAAATTAGGAAAAGAGCCCAAAACAAATAAAAAAAGTAACATGCATGTGCATACTTGATCACATGAAAATACATGAAATGTTTCGATATGACTTCAAGAAACGTGATTCATTAATCCTAAATAGAATGTGTGTACCGCATCTCAAGCAGGTAAGAAGGAAACTCCGCATGATCTAAACCTGATTATAGAATGCTAAATATTTAATGATGATGAAGTATCTCCTCATCTTCACATTTAATAGCTTATTTTACATCAATTTGCAAATTAGTTTACTCTTAAATCAACACTCTGGGTTCTTGAACCCTGTGAAGAGCTCACTGAAGAGCATCATTTGACTGGAATAGCTCCTAGTGTGCAATCATGTACTACCTGAAAAAAGAATACTGTGATGAGAAAATAAACTATCGAGGAAAAGCGAAATGAGATGTCGTGTAATGTGTGCACACCAACAAATATAATTTATTTTTCTCCTAAATAACGTGTGCACATATGCGAACATGCAGAACTGAATGAAGTTGGTAGTTCGACCTTCTGGTGTCATACATGGACATGAAAATAATGGTAGCAGCTGGAATCGCAATGCATTGCAAATTTGCTAGGATGTAACTAGCACTACTAAAAGATAACTCTCAGCAGATGATTTTAACAATATGTCCTGTACAATCACATTGGTTCAGATCAGATTTGTGTTTCAAACTGAATGACATATCGATATTGCCCAAATTCAAGATTTGTTTGCTGTTAAAAGATATATAAAGGAAGCACCATCTGTCCAGTATCGAATGAAGTATCACACTTCTCTTAAAACGTGTTTGGGACAATGTCTACAACCATTGCTACATTTTGCTATTAATGAAGTTGACTTGTTAACTATCAAGCAACTAGTATAGATCCTTGAGGCACCTCCACCTTTCTCATAAGTAAAAGACACTATGGTCTGACACTTATTGTAAGCTCTAGAGTGCAAATGCTCAATGAAAATAATCCATGCTAAGTAAATGAATAAACCATATGAAACTTAAAGATCAATCAAAACCTTGCTTATTTTGGTAGCAAAGGAACATTACATATAACCCTAAACAACTAAGCTAACCAAAATGCACTAATAGATCAGTCAATCCAAATTTTTAAAGGAACAACACAAAAGGAAGAAAAGAACATGGTATATCTGATGCTTCATCAGGCACATGTGGATGGTGTACTGTCGGTGACCTTGCGATTGAGAACCTTGCTGCAATTATGAAATGCACGAGGTTTCAATTTGGCTTGGCTGAACTCAATTTACAAGCAGAGACCAGGAGAGAGGAGACACACGGACATCTCGAAGAACTTATTGGGCTCACTGCTGGTGACCTAGGCAACACAGACAAGGGAGAGCTCCATCTTGTAGTGCTTGGGCTATGCCAACACCTCCCTCCTTTCTCGTTCCCCGCAAATCTAGCACATGAGCAGGAGATTCAACACACAAAATCCTAGCATGAAGGGGAGGAATGGGAGAAGGAGTGGGAGAAGGAGGGGGGAGGGAAGAGGAGGAGGGGTGGAGAAGGAGGAGTACCAGTTGTCGAGGAGGAGAACGTTGAAGCTCCACCAGAGTTGCCTGGGACACGAGTGTCGTGAGAAGAAGGCAAAGAGAACGATGATATGTGTGAGTGTTCTCAGATTCAATAAGAGATTCTTGTTTCTCCATCGAATCAGCTAGGATTAGATGGGATTTTTTTTTCTAACCCCACCGCAAGACAAATACCTTTTTGCTCCTCCACGTGTATTCTATCCTAGTGTGGGTTTGGCTCCCTGGGTAACGGGGATCGGGCCTCAATTCTAGCCGATCCACGCCTAGCCAAACGAGGCCTAAAGGAGGTTTGAACATGTATAAAACCTCGTGTCTTTCTATTTGATATTCACTGTTGATGGCTAAATATGTCTATTTTAAATAAGTATTTGCATAATTGATTTTACCAATAGTCGACACTAGCCTCACAATATTTCTCTTCTTTGTAAATTTCCTCATCAAAGCCAAAGTTTCTATGGTATAAATAGATAAAGATGGTCAATGCCTTTGCTTGATCAATTGTGTTCTTGAACTTCTTCATCTTTCCAATTGCATCCAACATCAAATTGAGGGTGTGAGTTGCACAAGAACTCTAAAATATATTGGGCCTCTTCACAAACAGCAAGTCCTTTATTGCCATTGTTTAAAGTATTGCCAGTCACTACTTGCACAATATTTTCAGCACCTACTCACTCAAAACAACCATCCACATACTCAAATATGAGATGTCCAGCATGCAACTCATGTGAGGCCTCCCTTGATTCAAGAAAGTTTATGCCAATGCTGCAATGCAAACAAATATTCATGATGCTTCTCCTTTTCTGGTCAATCCATGCATATTTCATAATGGAGCACCTATTTGTAGCTTAGCCTCTTCTTGCACCTTCAACATCTTATTTGTATCTTCCTCTTCCTCATACAATAATTTCTCTCACAACTCATGCTGATTTGGTTTCCTTCCACTAGGGCCAAAGTAGCCAGCCACTTATATCACTTGGTCAAATTATTCATTGTTGATGGAGTGGAAATGTATTTTTGAAATTAAAACAATTCAAGGTTAGAAACATAGAATTCATCAAATAATTCAAGGTTAAAAATTCATAGCAACAATGATTTTTTAATGCTACATCAACTTTGTGTTGCTCAATGAGCTAGGATCAAGAAGCATTGTGAACTTATCAATAGGCCCCAATATCTGTGGCCGAATCTCCAACCTCATCAAAGTCGTTCTCCAATTGTGGTGTCTTCATCACCCGGCGCACCCTCAAGGTCCACATCATCTTTGATCTCTTGCTGCTCATCTAGCCTGAACTTGTTAGCTTTCTTTGAGTCATTTATATATGACTTTCTTACACTTCGCTTTGCCCTCAGGTGTGGACTATAACCTTGCCATGAATCCTAGCAATATGGCACTTCAGCCTATATATATTCCTGCCTTCATAATGAAATCATGCAACTTGCACTTGATCATGTTCAAGTTGTTTGGATCCACCAACACTCCATAATCCCACACGATGTCACCAGAATTCCCCTTGAAGCTATTCATGGTGTTGGTGGAAGGAGCCAATGTAGTGGATAACATCATGCAAATGAGCAAATTACAATTTCAACACAAGCTACAATTTCACATTTTTGGAATAAATGAATAAGTAAGAAGCACTATAACCTTGAAGCAATAAAGCAATTGGGAGACTGTGAGTACACATGATAAGTAATCAAGCAATCTAGTTCTGTTTTTTTTTTTCATTAATCATAAGTAGGCAGCTTGCATTTGCAATGCAAAAAATTCACTACCTCAGAATGGGTTATCACACACGGTTGTTAAACCCTATCATAGACGGGTTTCATTTCTGTCTATTCAAAAGTGTCTGTGTTTTCGTGCTTCTCATAGATAGGTATCACTCCGTTTGCAATATAGATAGACAAAGACGGGCCTGATTAACAATTACGCCTGTAATATGGTTGTACAATTGTTAGATTCACAATTATCACATATGGATTTACTATAAAAAATGTCTGTGTCTGTATACTATCACAGATGGGTTATTTTCATAACCGTCTGTGTCTCTGATATAGTTTCAGACGGGGATTATAGAAACCGTCTGTGTCTGCTTATAGTTTGAGATGAAATTCGTAAGTAACCGTCTGTGTCATGTGACACGGACTGACTTTCAATTCATATTTCGCAGACGTGCTACTTTAATAACCGTCTATGCGTAAATATTTCAGGCGTATTGGTGTAAAAACCGTATGTGTTTCCCTAAATCCCTGAAGCACCAATTTAGCTCCTAGGAGGCCTTCTGAACGTATTACAATCTCAGAACATTATGAATCATATGCACATGCAATAAATATAATAGACACATTTGATATTCACAAGCACAAAAATAAATATAACTCATTATCAATGTTACACAATGTGTAACACTCTTCCACACATGTACAAAACTCATTAACAAATTACTTTCACAGTGTAACAAACATATCAGATACATCACCAATCTGAATGAAACTCTCCTTTTGGGTTAATTACTTGAGAAATTAAGAAAAGGGCAATCCGTCCTCAGATTTCAACAAATATTGTAGTTGGTAATGTAGTTGTTGGCGATCTGAAAGTCTGTCAGTAGAGAAAATATATAAGTAATAATGGGCATGTGTAGATCAAGGTTGACTTAAAAGTAATGATGTACAACCTTTGGATCTTGATGGATGCTCATGTCAGTGACGCATTGCATGTGGTGGGCAATGTAGAAGCCACATGTGTTGCTCGATGGTTACTGGTAGCACTAAAAATAAAGAATAGAAATATATTTGTGTCAAGTTAGTAGGACACATAGTAACAATAAGAATGTATGTAAAAGATATTACTATACCGGATATACGAAGGAATGGTTCAGTTTGGTTCCTTTCGGCTGTGGACCTCATTTGAGGCAGATGTATGCATAGAAAGCACTACATGCATGCAACAACAATAAAAATTTAAGTGCTACAAGAGGAAAAGAACCTCAAATGAATTGAGTAGTTTGAGAGAACTCATGTGTCGATAAGATTTTGTAGTGCAGATTAGTTATGTGGTTGAGACTTTATTGGATCCATGTACCACATCTTGTTGGCATTAGGAATTATAACCACAAAAACTCAATGCCTACCCGGGTTATAGGAAACCATAAAGTATTCCTTCCCTTTGAAATGCGATAATTGTTGTATAAGGTGTTTAGCAACGTCTGTCTCATTAGACATAATGCTTTGTCGGGAGAAAAACTCAGGGTCAAGATATACAACAAGTTGTTTCTTCACCCTGTTTTCTTGTATCATGTGCCTATATGTACATAACAAACAAGTTAGATACCACATTATAGTGGTATGAGTGATTGAAAGGTGCATTTTAAAGTCTTGTGAAGGTCCTCAAGAGTGACATGTCCAGTGCATCAAGGGTAAAGAGGTCATAGAAATCATTGAAGCCGACAAAGAAGTAGCCTCCGTCGCTGTGGTAGAAATGGTTTCTGGCAAATTTGATGAAGATTTCTGCCCTTCTCCTCTTGGTCCACGTAATATTTATGGAGAGACATACATGTAGGACCTACCGCTGTGAGTTTATTATCGGAAAGAATCAGTTGTCCATACTTGAATTTTGAGTTCGTAACAGCGTCCATGACTGTCATACGAAGCTCTTCCTCAACCATCTCTTTTTTTTGGACATCATGTGGCTTTTCCTGGGCACCTCTTTCTACTGCACATGCTGGGGCTTCTCCTGGGCCACCTCTTGCTGCACAACATCCTGTTGTTGCACTTGTTGTTCCTCAGTGTCCTTCTGAATGCTCTTGGCTTCAAGTTCCTTAGATTCACAAAAGGTTGCCGGCGTTGATGCTTCAGGGGCTGGAGGTGGATGTGTGGGAGAAGTTGGCAGTAGGGAAAGAATCCGGAGCGCTGGAGGATTCAACTGTATGTTACTCTTCTTCTATTGATCCTCTGCAGGAGAGCCTCCCCTAGAGTTGAGATCTCATCATTAGGTGGGATCTCTAACTTGTGCATCATGAAGTTGGGATGGACAATGTCCACCTCAACCACTGCATTGCCCTACCGCACCTCAACACAATGCAACATCTTCTATAGTGGCTATACTTGACCCCTTGCGACCTCAATGGTGAAACCGCCAGGCTTAATGATGAGGGTGCATGGCATCGGCCCGTCGAGGTCACATATGGGTGAGTGGCAGCTCTGCTCCACCTCAATGGATGCACAACTACTCCTTCTGATAACAACAAGGCTTCCAGTGACTGGTACAATCTGAAGTCCCTATACCTGCAGCATGGTGGTCATGTGGGAGAGGACTTCCTTAGTGACCTCTACTCGAATCCTCTAAGATAGTTGCTCGATATCCATGGGCTCATTCCTCTTACTATACAACTCACGGTGTTTGGGCTATCCATACTTCCAACCCTCATAACTAGGAAGTCCTCAGACCCGACTTGGATGCTCAGGGTTTTCGAGGGCAGTGGAGATGGCGTGCTTCTCCCTAACGCCGGTGAAGGACCCTTAGCCAGCTTGTACCTGCTGCTCTCTGATTTTTTCAGAGCCCTCTTGAGTCTCACTACTCTTAAAGCTGATCTCACCACTAGGCACCACGGTTGCCCTGCCTCGCAACCAATTCCTGGCACAGCCCTCAGGAATGTTAGCAAATGACACCAATCAACCTTCCTTCTTAGCTTTCTCATCCTCCTTCTGCCATTGAAGGATTTTCCCCTCGTATCCACATGTGCCCAACATGTGGTTGTGCTTGTTGCGAGCCCAAATATCCTTGTGTTTGCTATTTTTAGCTTTGAACTCATCTGAACTCTTCATCTCCACAAAGCAAGCCCAATCCTTCTATGATATGAACTTGTAGTCCTCAAACGGCTCCCGATTTCGATCAATGTACTCCCTAACAAGTTGGTTCTTGAATTTCCTCTAAGCCTTATTGATCACTCACAAAGCTTTCCTCGTCACAAGGCCCATCAAATTCTGCGGTATCTCCAAATAATTCTCAAGGCATGCAAACAGTGCCTCCGCCTCTAATTGACCGAGGAGCTTCCACTTCTTAAGGACAAAGGGCACCCTCTCCCTAGCAATTAGGCCACATACACGTCGAAAACTGTTCTTCACTATAAGGGGGCTGTAAGTAGCCCCGTGATGTTGATCTATGTATTGGTAATTTTGTCTATATGCCACTTGGTGTTCATCCTAGCACGCTGAGCTTGACCCTCTGAGGTGGTTGTATCTCCATGACATCCGTCATCAGAGTGGGGATGTTCATGAGAGGATGAGGATGAAAATTGAGCACTTGATACTATCTAGTTGAACTACATTAGCAAAAGGACAGAAATAATATGAAGGCAACTACAAAAAATATGGATAGATAATGTGGATTACAAAAATTTAAAAATTTAGCAATTAGGTATACATAACTAATCCTGCTTCAATCTGAACTACATGTCATTCTAAAGTTATGCATACAAAACTAATCCTAGAGAAAGAAATGCACTAAAAAAACCTACATTCTAAACCAAGCTCTAAGACTATACAAATGACCTGAGTATCTAACATTCGGTACCAAGTAAGAAACAATAACCAATGTGGGGATATTTTGAACTAGGAAACCCTAGCACCGCAATGGGGAGGACGAGAACGAGGATGAGGGCCCGAGCAATACTTGACGAGGACCAGAGCGCTGCAAGAGGGGAGGAGGAGGAGTGCCCGAGCGCCACCGCAGTGGAGAGGAGGAGGAGGAGTCTGAGCGGCGGCGCAGTGGAGAGGACGAGGAAGGAGTGCTCGAGCGCCGTCACAGTGGAGAGGACGAGGAAGGAGTACCCAAGCGCCGCCGTAGTGGAGAGGATGAGGAATGCCCGAGCACCGCCGCCGTGGAGAGGAGAAGAATGCGAAGCATGCACAAGATTTGTTTCAGTGAATGAACAATAGAATATGCACGATGCTAGGTTAAAATACACAACATATACGATTTTTTCTTAATGTTCGTCTGTATCTTACATATCACAGACGATATTAATTAATGTATGTCTGTGACCAATCCCGTGCCCTGTGGGCCTGCAGTACTAGTCATAGAAGGTTTCCTCTTAATGTCCATCTGTGACTTGTCCCGTGCTCTGTGGGCCTGCACTCCTAGTCATAGACAGTTTCCTCTTAATGCCCGTCTGTGCCCAAGGACACATACTGCCAGGGAGAGCCAATACTCACAGACAGTTTGTTGTTTTATGTCCGTCTGTTTCTTCTTACTGTCATATGTCTACCCACAATTGTTATATGTTGACAGATATCAAATAAATTTGAAAACATACATCATATAAATTTTAACACATGCATTTGAACAATGTAATTTCAACACAAACATGATAGAACTTAATTTGAAAAAAGATAATACTTTAGCATTAACACATATTCACATCACTTCATCAGTATATGGTCCGTAATTTACAAAATTGGTGTTATATTAGCAAAAAGGGGAGCTTCATCAAATTGATTGTACTCCTCCTCGTCAACGAAATTTTCAACTTTGACGATCCGTCTTTTCCCATTGAGAACTACATGTCAGTTCTTTTGTGATGTATGACGCACATAAAACACTTGGGTCACATGCTTAGCAAGAACGAATGGTTCTTGCTTATATCTGACATGTGGCAAGTCAACGGTAGTGATCTCATACTTGTCCATCGTCAAGCCATTTGGGGCCTGAATCCAACGGCATCGAAACAGGGATATCTTGAAACCTATATAGTCTAGTTCCTATATTTCCTTTATGTGTCCATAGTAAGTGCTCTTGTGCATATCGTTGTCATAAGCATATATGTGCACACCGTTGTTCTGATTTGTACACTTCTCATCATGTTTGGCCGTGTAAAATGTGTATTCATTAATACCGTATCCTTGTCATGTCACAATTGTAAAGATCGGCCCTTCTGCTAATTTTTTAAGTACCTGACTTGTGCAAGAACTCGATTGGATTATATCTCAGAACCAAGTGTTGAACCTTTTGTTATGCACTTTAATTATCCATATATCGATCATTTTTGGATTTTCTCGAATGAGCAATGCCTTGTGCTCCTCGATATATTTTGACACTTCATCCATTTGTTGCAACACGAGGAAGTGAGCCTGAGCATAAGACTTTTGGTCAGGAGTTATTGCCTTTTTTTTCCCAATGGTCCCTTTACTTGCCAGTCAGCCCTCGCGCTGAGATATGGGCATATCGATAGCACCCGATGAATCAATGAAGTTGACACACCACTCAACAACCTCCTCAGATGTATACCCTTAAATTATGCAGCCCTCTAGTTGAGATCAGTCCTTACATATGATTTCAGAATGCATATGTATCTCTCATATGGATACATCTAATGTAGAAATACTGAACCAATGTACTTTATCTCCTTTACAAGGTGCACAATGATATGGACCATAATATCAAAGAAATAAGACGGGAATACATCTCAAGCTGGCATAAAGTCTTCACCATGTTTCTTTCTAGGGCAGCTAGTGTTGTTGGATTGATGACCTTTGGGCAATTGCAATAAAGAAAAACACAGGCACATGATTGACTCTCTGATTGTGACTGGCAAAATATTCCAAACTGCAATAGGAAACATCTGTGTCAACATCACATGGCAATCATGGGACTTCATGCCAATAAGTCTCAGATTCTTCATAGAAACACGTTTTTTATTTTGACAAAGTATCCGGAAGGAACTTTCACACCATGCAGAAAGTCAAAAAATTCTTATTTCTCCTCCTTTGATAGATGTCAATATCCCACGGCTGCGAGGACATACACTTTGCCTTTATCATCTTTTTGGGGATGAAGCTCATGCCGTATGTTCAATTCGACCAGGTCATTTCATGCCTTCAGACCATCCTTTATTTTCTCCGGGATATTGCACAAGGTACCAATGAGACTCTCGCATATATTCTTTTTTATGTGCATGATATCGAGACAGTGTCGTACTTCTAAGTGTGGCCAGTAAGGTAGCTCCCAAAATATTGATTTCTTTTTCCACATGACATTTTCATCGTTACTAGATCGCTTTCTCTTTCCATGAACAACATTGATGTTCTTCACCTGATCATGGACCTCTTGCCCACTGAAATGTCTAGGAGCTATCGCATTCTCTCTCATGCCATCAAATTCTTTCTTCATATTCCTATATGGATGTGACTTGGGCAGAAACTATCTATGACACATATACACTATTTTTCTTGAGTTCTTTAGCCGCATACTCATGGTAGCATCTAAGTATTGGGGGCAGGTTTTGCTTCCTTTTACAGTTTGCCTTGACTAATTACCAAGAGTCGATAAATCATTGATTGTGCAAAATAACATGGCATGAGACTGAAGTACTCTCGCTTGTCCTCATCCCATACATTGACACCTTCTGCCCAAATTATTTTAAGGTCATCCACCAACAGTTTCAGGTACACATCGATGTCGTTGCCAGGTTGCCTCGACCCTTGGATTAAAATTGACATCATAAGGTACTTTCTCTTCTGACATAGCCAAGGAGGAAGATTGTATATGCACAGAACTACTGGTCAGGTACTATGTGTGCTGCTCATGTTACCAAAAGGATTCATTCTATCCGTGCTCAAAGCAAACCTAATATTCCTCAGTTCAATAGCAAACTCGCCAAATTTCATATCGATGTTTCGCCACTCACACAATCAGCAGGGTGCCACAGGTTTGAATCATTCTTATGACCCTCTTTGTGCCAATGAAACAATTTGACCTCCTTTTTGTTGGCAAACAAACACTTCAATCGAGGTATTATGTCACGTCCTAAAACTATAATAATGTAATTAAGCATAATCATGCTTCATAAGTATTATATTTGATTTTGAGTGATTTTGTTTTGGAGCATTAGAGCACTTGGTTTTAAGTCAATTGGATAAGAGAAAGAAATTTGGGATAAAAAAGAAATGAATTCGCAGTTCAAACGAGCTTCTTTCTCTAGCATGTTGGGCCCACATGGATGGTCAACCACTCCCTCTCTCCCTTGGGTAGTAGCCCCACCTGCTCCCTCTCTCTCCCTCACTCTGACCTGAGCTCCCTCCCCTCTCCAACTAGCCAAGGCAAAGGAGCCCATCCCTCTCTCAAGCACTCTCTCCTTCTCCCCAAAATCCCATCTCAAGAGAAGGAATTGAGGTATGCATGTGTTATTAATGCGATCCCTAGCTCCTAAGCTCCTCACCCATCCAATTCATTTTCATTTTCCCGAAGGATTCGAGCCGATTTTGATGTCTTCTGGTGCTCTTGGTTGAAGCACGAGGAGTACCAACGTTCTTCCTCTTCTTGAGCTTTTCCACCTTCCACCGATGGTCACCAACCTTGGCAAAGCATCTTGGGTGAGTCTCCTAGGCTCCCATTGCAATAATACGTCGTTTGGTTGGTTGAAATCCGAGTTTGGAGCTTTGGTTACAAAGTTGCGAAGCGCCTCATGTTCTTGAGATTTGGAACGAATCTGAGGATTTGGGTGGGATTGAGTTAGGAATCGTGTTTCTAGGTTGGTAAGTGAGGTCTAGGCTATATAAACTATCTCAAACATGTTTTCCTTTTGATTGGAGAGGCTCGCAAATCAAATCGGCCAAGTTCTCCCCATGTAAATTTCTCTCTGCAGCAACCCGGATAATCCGGATTTCACCTGAAGGTTCCGAGTAGCATGGGGGGAAAACCCCATTGAATTGTGTTTAAAAACCGTGATGGTTTAGGATGCAATTTGATTCTAAAACCCTTTGTATAGTGCTTATCCATGTTTAGGTGGGATAGATTTGGTATGCAAGTTGAATCGACCGAGGAAAACATATTAGAGCTCAACTCGACCAGAACTCGGATGTTCCGAGTACCACCCAGAGGTTCCAGGTTAAATCGAGAGGTTTTAACCGAGCACCCTCGCTCGGAGCCTCACCCAGATAATCCGCCCAACCCAGAGATTTCGAGTATAGCCTGAAGGTTCCGAGTTAATTCGATTTAGATTTAGCAAAGAACCTCGTTCGGAGCCTCACCCGGACATTCCGACCTGAATCAGAATATTCGGACTCAGCCCAAACATTTCAAGTTAATTCAAAAATGGCTAACCGAAAACCCCTGTCCGGAGTACACCCCGAAGGTTCCGGAACCCGGATGTTCCGAGTTCAACCTGGAATCTCCGGCCTCCTATTAGTTTTTCGGCGTTGTTTAGATCACAAAGTTTGTTGTTCTTTCTCATATCTTGCACTCTTAATATGTTGTTATGCATATTGTACAAACATTATTGCACCTTATTCATGCTCATCATTACATGTGTTCTTCTTTAATGAACAAAGAACCGGAGCGTGACACAAGCGTGGGCGAAGGCGACGCCAATCTACCAGAATTTTGCAAGTGTTGCATGGGTAGCATTAGGCAGACATCTAAGCACACTCTTCCCAGTACTTTGGATCAATATGTGTTTATTGTGATAAACTATGCTTTATGTATATTTGCATGGTAATGAGTCAAGTGTTGGGTTGATATGGGTAGAACTTATGTTGATGCAATATCTTTTCCGTGTATTGTTGGTAACCTATATCCTTGTAGCCTTGATAATATTGTTGGTGTCTAACTTAAGAGTCGCTCGAAATGCTTAGAATGCATAAATCTTTAGGTAGAAGTCGAGCGGTGGTTCAATCCCCATTCGCGAGCTTACGACTTACTTGTTCACAAAGGATATGACTAAGATGTCTGGATGTTTGAGTGTGAGGATGAGGCTAGATGTGGGCGGTGCTAGGGGCAGGTCAGGAAAGGAACCCGAATGCTATAGACCGCTTGCATCGGGTGCTGTTGGCTTTAGCACTTCCCGTACTCACCACATGCTGATCTAATGGTAAGGTAAGCCTAGTACCATACACCATGCTAACGCTCACCTTGTGGCCCTATGACGCGTATGAAAAAGAATGAGAAGAAGCAAGGTGGCGGGGATCTGCAGGTGTCCAGGACACGCTCGCGGTAACCCCGGTGCCATAGGGGCATGTGCAAGTGGGAAGTTCCACGTATAAGAAAGGTTGCTTCGGGGGCCACGAGGATGGATCTAGGGCGTGTGGGTAAAATCAATTCGAATTGTCACGCTCTTAGTCATGAGCATGGTTTTGTCCATCCGCATTGGTTGTAGAGTCATGATTGTGGGTTAGTGTGGTTCTGTTCAGTTATACTAATATGGTTCCAATTACCTACTTGTTCATGATGTTGGTTACATGGCAGAATGGTACTTTTATTATAGTATAGTTGCTCATATGTTTATGTCAAACTGCTTTCACATATGAATCTATTTAACTATATGGCCATTTTCTTGTTAACATCAAAATGCATAATCCTTGAAGTCGGTTATCTATAAGTACCTATTATGGATTAAATCTTGCAAATAACTTCGTATTCACGCTGCTCTTTCAGGTGTTACCGGCGTGGAGGACTTGGTCTTTGGCTACTTCACGCCTGCCGATATGGGTGGCAGGCATGAGTAGGCAACTACTCAGTGATTGTGCTTTTGTGATGGAGCCTAAGGGCATATAGCTCTATCCTCCTTTTGTTATTTATAGCTTTTACTTTCGCTGCATAGTTTCTCTTTGTCTAGGGGTTGATTAGTTTTAGTATCCTTCTAGCTCTTTTGCTGTAAATAGTGAGAATTTGCAAATGCTTAAGAACTTGTAATGTAAGCTTAATTACTCGCTCTTTATTAAGCTGCATTATGATGTTAAATGTTGATAAGGTATGTGTTCTGATCTTGGGCACAAAACACGTGCCGGGACTACCGAGATAATATTCTGGATAATCGTTGAAGTCATGATTATATAAATGATTGGTTTAGTGATTAATTAGAATACTATTTGGATGGTTCCTCACATATTACAGGAAGATATCACATCACCTTTGCAGGAGGTCCTTTGTTCCTACGAACATCCCCCATCATTATGCCGCTTGTATTGAGAGGTTTCACATACTAGGCACTCATGCAAGTCTACATACTCTCCATAGTAAATAATATAGTCTTGTTTGCAAGCATGGATTCTTTCCACTTCCAATCCTAAGGAACAAAATATCTTCTTTACTTCATACGTGGATGTGGGTACCAGATCCCGTTGGGAAGTAATGCTGCTAACAGCCGTAACAAAGCAGTGAAACTCTTATCAGACCACCCATTGTTTGCCTTTAATTTCAAAAGTAAAAGTGTCACATGCAACAATGTGTATTGCTCCTACAACCCGGGTATAAAGGTTCCTTCGACTGCCGCACAAATTCTTGAAATCTAGCAAATTCTCTATCATTGTATTCATCATTGCCCACAGCATTGCGGGCCATCTGCTCTAAATTTTCAAGAATATCATCACATCGGCCTATGAAGTCATCAACAATCTCTTCGATATCCCTATCTTGAATAACTTCATACACATCACAGTCATACTCTCCTGCTTCATGCATATCGCCATCACGGCCATTCGTGCCTTCTTCTCCATGCTTGGTCCAACATGTATAGTTTAGTTTGAATCCGCGCATAATCAAATGTGCATGTATATTATGTGCCTTTAAAAACTTTCTCTCATTTCTGCAATCAATGTATGAACAACTTACAAATTCCTTATTCTTATTCAACATATCTGCCTCAGCAACACGTATGAACCTAGATATGCCATTAAAGAACTCATCACAAATACGATTCTCTATGTACATCCAACTTCGGTTGGCCATCTGCAATTTCCAAAAGTTAACATTTATTGAATTTTCAACCTAAAGAATTGTTTTAAGTGTAAATTTTAGAGGCAATATAATGGTCCTGAACTAGAAATAGAAACCTTATGTGTTTTTAACAGAAGCTTGAACACAAGCTCAAATATTGTTAAGCTATGGTTTTGTCAACCTACAAATTCGGAGCTAAAGAAAGTAAATTCTAATCTCCACGAATTCCAACAGAGGAAGCTCGTGCTGCAAAGGAAGCTCCAAACAAATCACCCCATAGAGGAAGCTCGCGCTGCAGAGTTAAATAGAAGCTCAAATATTTAGACACAATGGTTCTGTGAATCTAGCTACCAATTTGGAGCTAAAGAAGGTAAATACTAAACCTTAGTTATTCCAACAGAGGAAGCTTGCGTGCTGCAGAGGCAACTCCAAAGAAATCACCCCGTAGGAGAAGCTTAGCACGCTGTCTGAAGACTCGCACACGCCTTTATCTTAAAAACTCACGCCAAAGGGCTCTGTCTTAAGACCAATAATTGTGGGACACATACGGTTATTAGAATGAACCATCTATATATTCACTTTCATGAAGATGGTCTTTAAGTACAGACGAATTATCATTTTTCATCAATTTGTGTCTACCAGAGAGACACAGATGGATTTTAGAAAAAACTGTCTGTGACAATGTTACATACGGGTATTCCTAAAGACCGTCTGTGTCTATATGTGCCTCTTGGCGATCAAAATACATATTTGATCAAAAAGCCATATGTGCCTCTTAGCGATCAAAATACATATTTGATCAAAAAAGCCATATGTGCATCTTGGGAAACCCCTACTATTATGTGAATTTTGACTTCTAAGTCTCTAGCGATCAAACTGTAGTTTATCTACCGGTTAGACCACCATCAAGCCAATGACTAATTTTAACTTTCAGACGTTATGATGGTCAAACCATGAACCCACACGATCTGACCCCTAGCCCTAATGGAGAGATTTTTCTCTCTATTCATTACAGCGGTTAGACTGCCCCTCTGACCAGTCAGACCACTCGCTATACCATCTCAATTGTCAGGAGTTCAATGGCCATACTTGCGATCTCCCACGAGATCTTCTCAGAGACTTTGCCCTCTCTGTCCAGATGACACTCAGACCGCCTTCCATGGTGATCAGACTGCCACGCACTTAGAACTTAATCTTGTCTAGGGCAAAGACATTTGCACTCTTAGAAACTCATCTACTGTCTAGAATTCAATGCAAGTTTGAGCAAAATGGCAACTATAGATACCTCAAGCAAATTAGTATCAATTTCTCTTAATAGTATGTCATATATTCTTAACAATCCGATCATTCTTTTCTCTAATCATCATTTGACTGATGAAACAAAATATCATATTTTATACATTTGCCTTGAGCTAGTCATCTTAATATGCTATCCACACATGTATCTTCTAGCGCTTTCATCATTTCCTGAACTAACCTTTCACATTCCTCAATTAAACACCTTAATCCACAATTACATGTTGCCATTAATTACAAAAACCAAATTAGGAGCCTATATGCTTCAGAGATTCTGTTTAATCAAGCAATCAGTACACCATATAGTCATCAATTCATCACAGCTAGCAATAGGCAGTAGTAGTCTAGTAGACTAGATCACATAACAGTAAGTAGTAGCTAGCAGATCACATAGATGACTAGTTGTGGCAGAAGTGCATAACAAAGCACACAAGCACATTGCAAAGGACAAGCACAATAAGAGGAGAGGAGGGAGTAGTACCAGGAGCCTGGGGAGGCATGAGACCTAGGAGGTATGAAGCTTGAGCTGGAAAGGCGCAGGAGAGGGAGAGGAGTCTAGGATGGCATGGGCCGTGCATAGCACGAGTGCATGGGGAGCGTCTGAGAACTGGTGAACATGACAATGCTTGACACTATAGCGGATGGGCAATGGAGGCAGCCCCTATATTGGCCGTCTGGCGGTGAGTGCGTAAGGGGGGGCTAAAATTTTCATCTTGCACTCACAAGCTCCAGCCTTGCCATCGCCTAAACGACACGCTAGTCAGCGTAGTCGTCGCCCAAGCCCGTGTAGCCACCATCCCGTGTTGGCCGCCCAGGATGTTCACGACCATGTACATGTCCAAACGGTGTAACATGCTGTTTATAGACTAAAGTACATGACCGACCATCCACTAGCATATACACGCCTACTTAGTCCGCCTACACGTCCGTTTAGGTGAACATTGTAAATATCAAAGTTAGAAAGTCGACAATCTGATAATGCTCGTGATAGAGCTCATTTTCCAAAATTCCCTTTTTAATGGAAAGTACAAAAGAGTTGAAGTCAACTCCATATAAAATAGCAAGAACTTACATATTTGAACAAGAATTGAGTTGTTACGTGTGAAATACCTGGAAAATTTATAAATTTTAAATGCAGCCTAAATCTCCGTTGTGGTTTGCTGGTGCTAGTTTTATTTTGCAAAAAAAAACCTTGTTCAGCAAGAAGAGCAGTAGAGCTAGGGTTAAAAAATGCGACGGTTACCACTCGAAATTCATGGTAACCGACCTTACCAGTCCGGCTCAGTTTCATAATGCGCTCGGTAACCAAATTTGAATTTAAAAAATTCAAATCGATTTTGAAAAAAACTCAAAAAATTTAGACAAAATTTCCATAAAAACTAGAGGTAATTCTAAGACTATATGTGAAAAGAATTTTTTTTTTAAAAAATATCATTTGCATCACCAAATAGCTGCTCAAAGATTGGAAGTTCATAAAAAGGCCGAAAATGAATAAAAGGCTGAAATAGGCCGAATGCACAGTGCAATCGGCCCGTTTCGGCCTAGCTCAAATGGATAAGGGAAGTCGGCGTTCAGCTCGCGTCGGTGCACAACTCACTTTCCCCTCGCGTTTGTCCGCAGCAAAAATCGAAGAATCGTCGCCCGGTCGGCTAGATCCGCGACAGTCCTACGGAAATCCGGCGTTGAAGCTTCGGTTATCGAGCGATTAGCGTTGGTAACCGACCGCATTTGAGGGGTTACCGTTCGCCTTCAAAGAGCAGCGCGGAGCACTTGACGCCGAGCGATTTTTGAAGCTCTTTGTTCGGTAACAGCCCATATACTAGCGATTTAGGAGGTCAGCAATTTGTTGTGTGGTTGATTAGGACGATTTAGTGGTTGATTCGCTCGGTTATTGACCCTATTGTATCGGTTTTTAGCCCGATGTGCACGGTTGTTACCTTGTACTAGCAAGGGTTGTTAATATTGGTCAAGTTAATTGTTTCTTGAGACATTTATGCATGACTAGCAACATGACAGCACATGTTTATCAATTTAACATGCATGGACATAATTATTACTAGTTTAACCATTGAGCTTTCTTCTTCCAACAGAGACAATACAAACTAGTTAGTGACGGTTATGCCGTTATGGTCCGTGTTTAGGTTGTTACTTGTTAGGGTTAGTTAGTATCCGAAAGCATTGGTTAGCGCCTAGTAGTTGGTTTTGTTCAATATTTTCTCGTTGTTGGAATTTGTGGAGTGCTTAGGATGATGTAGGTTGTTTTGGAGTAATCGATGGTGGATAGAGGTGTGGTTTGGCAGCACGGGGACAATTTGGCCCCGGGGTTTAGGTGCAATTACCGCAATAAGGAAAAGAAATACGGTGGAACCACAAGGTTGAAAGAACATTTGGCAGGGCACGAATCGAATGTTATACATTGTGATAGGGTGCCTCCGGATGTGCGTGATTATTTCAGACGTGAGCTGGATAGGGCAAGAGTTAAGAGGAAGGCAAAGACTGAGGAGAGGTTTCGGAGGCAAGAGTTCAGGTAGATTTGACAAGCGATAATGAGGAGACGGAAGAGGAAAAGGTGCAGCGTGTCATGGCTCAGTCTAGGGAGGAGGAAGAGTTCAGGAGGAGGGCAGGTGAGTCCTACGAGTATGGAGGTGGCAGTGGAAGTGATAGAGGAGGCATTGTGTTAAAGAGGATGCTTATGAGGGTATCTTCAACCAGGGAGCCACCACCAAGTGTTAGAGATTACAATATTGCTGTAGCAAAAGCCCATGTACAGCAGAGGGTTGACACCGGGTCATGGAGTGGGAAGGGAAAGAAAGCGAAGGAAGTTATTGGTTTGGCATGGTCCAAATTTTTCCACACTTCAGGTATTTCTAGTAGAAGGGCGGACGACACATTCTTTGTTGCTACAGTAAAAGAAACACAGAAATGGGGTGTGTCGATGTAAGGTATATGGGGGTCCCTTGCCAGGACGGACATCAACGACCGGTTTTTGCGGGACTAGTTCTTTTTCTCTAAACAGGCTCCATCGCGCGACCACTCGGCATCGCATGACCACACTCCTGACCCCCGCTGGATTTCCCGTGACCAGTCTCTATTGGTCGCGGGGCAGATACTCGTCTAGACCAGACCACTCTCATTTGATGCTAATGCCCATGCAGTTTTCCTTTCCCAGGCGCACCCCACTGGCCGAGGCGACTGGGGAAGACGCAAAGCTTCCATGTTCCCTCCCGTGGCATTAATTGTTACAGGATGGGTTCGCGAATGTCACTAAGGGTGTGGCAGGCACGCGTGGGCAACCGATGATGTGACGGAGCAGGCCGGGCGACCTAGACTGACAAGTATAGAAGGAGCTGACGGATGGGACAGGCCTCGTAGCGCTCTAGAGCTGGTGTGACGCGTGCATGCTTCGTAATGATAGCCTATTGTTGACCGTCTAGATAAAGATGGGTTAGTTGGATGGGCCCACTTGTAAAGATCTTTCCTCCCTGGGCTATAAAGGGAGGAGAGGATAGGGCTCCGAAAAAAGAGCAAGAACATCATCTGTAACCAACTGAAACCACAGAAAAGAATACACAGGATGTAGGGCTATTACCCTAAGGGGGTCTAAACCTGGATAATCCTCGGTGTTCTTGAGTTGCAAATACACAAACAAATTCAGTAGGCACTCCCCGAACAAAGATCACGCACCCGTCGTCCGATACACCCGGAATCATTGTCAGTTCGGGATTCGAGTTGCTGTGAGGTGTTCTTCATTGGGTACGACCCAGACAGATCCGATATGTCCCAAACTCAGGACATTGGATTAGGATCCGAAGGCTTCGGGAGGCAACAGGGGGCAGCAGAGGCATCCATGCTCCCGGCGCCAACGGACCACGCTTGGCCGGAGTGGGCCTGGTCACGGGGCATCGGGTCGGTCCCGGGCTGGTCGCGAGGCCCCCGGTCGGTCCCGGTATGGTCGCGAGACGCCAGGTCGGCCCTGGACCGGTCACGGGGCACCTGGTCGGCCTCTTGCTGACTGACATCACTCACGAGGCTGCCATCCTCAACCACCACCTAACCCTGCGAAGGTTGACTGCCTCCCGGGCCAGTCGGGTGCGAAGCACAACCAGGACGGGGGATGTTTGGGGTGGGGGCACACACTTCACGATCAATCTCTCGAAGGGCCTCATTGACCTCGTTGATTATTGGCCTCAGGGCATCGACCTCGGGAAGATGCTGAAGATAGCTCGAAAAATAAAACTCTGACCAAGAAAAAAACTTGGAATAGGAAATTATGGGAAAATGCTAAACATACCAGCTTAACCCGGGCCCTCTCCGCTGGGGGGAGCTCACATAGAGGGACACTCGAAGGGCCACCTTTCCTGGCGGTCGCTGCCATCAGCGATCTGACCCGCAGGTCGATGACCTCGTCGGGAAGATCTGAAATTAATAATAGTAAAACACCCCTCGGTCAAGCCTCTCAAGGCAAGAGGACGGCTGTAATATTACTTGCGGAGCTCTCCCAGGTATCATCATCTCTTCTGGTGTACAGGTAGGCCGGGTGCGCCCTTCGTCGTAAGGGGCACAGCCGGCGCTTGATGAAGTAACGGACGACATCTGACCCCGATAGACTGGCTTTCGCAAGCACCCTGACCCGATCAGCAAGGGATAGCAGTTCAACGGTTGGCGTGGGAGAACTTGCCCAACTCTCTGCAAGGCGTGCCGATGGTTCCTGCACGCAAAGGTTGTCGAAGGAGTCATTGGTCGTAACGTAGAACCGCTCCTCCCTCCAGCCCAACCACGATGATTTAAAATTCATCTCCAAGTAGGAACTAGTGACACCATCTCGGAGACGGAAACTGCAGCTCCCGGTGGCCAGCCATGGCTGCAGTCGGGCCACATAAAAAAACCTGAAGAGATCAAGACATGGCTCGACCCCGATGAAGTTTTTGCACATGTGAGCGAAGACACTCAGCATGATAATGGAATTGCAGTTTAGATGAAGATGGCAGATATCATAGAAGGAAATGAAGGTACTGAAGAACTCGGAGAAGGAGGGGACGAGACCCTCCAAGAAAAATGAGGCGAAGATTACAATCTCCCCCTGGCGGGGAGCAGGAACTTCTCCCCTAGGGCGGTATCCGGAGGATAGATGACGTGCAAGCAGTCGGTTCTCATACATCTGCTTTAGCTTCATGGCAGTGCATTTCGACTTGGGGAAGTCGGCCTCCTTTTCAGTGCGCGGCACCATGGGAATTCAGTGGTGGTTCTTTGAAAGACTCTGGTGGGGATTGGAGGTGATGGTCTCTAGTGCAAAGGCTCAGAAGGCTAAGAGATTACTGGGACCTTCTGTCCTTCCATTTATAGGATCGACTCGGTTCCGCCGCCTCGGCTCCCAAGGATCCATCTGGGGAACCGAAATTCCCTCGAAATCCAGTGTCCATTAAGGTTTCTCTCTCCCATGATTCTCTCCCTTGTGCATGCTTTCCTATTTTCTCTCTCCCACTATCCTTCTTCTATGGACACTTAATCTCCCCTCGGGGTGCGGTTTTCTGAACCCATCGCTAAAACAGGTTGCGTCACCGACCACTCCTCTGGCATGGCTTGAGTTCGTCCGGGGCTCGAATGGCACGACCAAACCTAGCCGCGTCCGTGTAAGGATCAGTTCAGGCCATCATAATCGTGGGGGAGCTTGGGGCTACTGTCGGTGTAAGGTATATGGGGGTCCCCTGCCAGGACGGACGTCAACGATCGGTTTTTGCGGGACTAGTTCTTTTTCTCTAAACAGGGTCCATCGCGTGACCACTCGACATCGCACTACCACACTCCTGACCCCCGCAGGATTTCCCACAACCAGTCCCTATTGGTCGCGAGGCAGGTACTCGTCTAGACCAGAACACTCTCATTTGATGCTAATACCCATGCTATTTTCCTTTCCCAGGCGTACCCCACCGGCCGAGGCGACTGGGGCGGACGCGAAGCTTCCGTGTTCCCTCCCGTGGCATTAATTGTTACAGGATAGGTTCGCGGACGTCACTAAGGGCGTGGCAGGCGCGCGTGGGCAACCGGTGATGAGGCGGAGCAGGTCAGGCGATCCAGACTGACAAGTATAGAAGGAGCTGACGGATGGGACAGGCTTCACAGCGCTCCAGAGCTGGCACGGTGCGTGCGTGCTCCGTAATGATACCCTATTGTTGACCGTCTAGATAAGGATGGGTCAGTTGGATGGGCCCACTTGTAAAGATCTTTCCCCCCGGGATATAAAGGGAGGAGAGGAGAGGGCTTCGAAAAAAGAGCAAGAACATCATCTGTAACCAACTAAAACCACAAAAAAGAATACAAAGGATGTAGGGCTATTACCCTAAGGGGCCTGAACCTGGATAATCCTCGGTGTTCTTTAGTTGCACATACATAAACAAATCCAGTAGGTACTCTCCAAACAAAGATCACGCACCCGTCGTTCGATACACCCCGAAATCATTGTCAGGGATTTTCCCCCGACAAGGTGAGTGATTAAGTTTGTAATGAATTTATTGTTGCCATATTTCTTTCTTTTTGACTTATGACAATCTGTTCTATAACAGGCGAGGGTGTACCATCTCCAACGGGTCGGGAACGAGAGTGCATTGAAGAAGATATTTGACAAGTGAAAGCTAGAATGGCCAGAGTATGGTGTGACCATCATGTCTGATTCTTGAACTGGACCGACGCACATGAGTATTATTAATTTCCTTATATATTGCAATGGTCGTATGTTTTTTCACAAGTCCGTAGATGCGACTGGCTACAGTCAAGATGCAAAGTATTTGAACAAGGTACATTATTTTACTAAGTTGGCAACATAGTATTTCAATTGTTGCATATTTATTTGGTTGATTCGTTTATGCAGGAGATAAGAGCAGAGTCAATGATTTGGGGCCACAAAAAATTGTGCAGATCATGACTGATAACGGGTCCAACTATAAGAAGGCCTATCAGGTTCTTAGAAGGGAATATCCTGCTATCGCGTGTGTTGGAGGGTTAACTCCTGTCGCAGGAATCCTGAGGGACCCCTTTTTAGAGATTCGGCCGTGGAGATAATCCTGAATATGTTTGCCGGAGAAATAAATGGGTATAAATGCGATGGCTGGTGGGGGTGGAATGATCTAGTGCGGAACGAAGTAAATGCACTGGGAGTTTAGACAGGTTCGGGCCGCACGGAGGCGTAACACTCTACTCCTGTATGGATACTATAAATGTCCTGAGAATGTCCCTCAAGGATGTTGCTAGTTACAGGAATGTTCTTCTATCCTAGAGCCTGGGGCTCCTTGGTCTTTGGTCTGTGTGTATCTGTTGGCTTTTTGGGTGCTCTTGGGCTTCTCGATCTTCTCTTCTCTTCTCTACTCACTTCTTCGGGGGTTTTCCCACTTCCGAGAGATTGTCTAACTCATCCAGCTTGTCTTTTTTTTAGCGCCTCCCTTTGTCCGTACTGCCGGCTGCTTTAAATACCCGCCGGCAGTAGCGTGCCCCGAATGGGAGGGCACGAGTTCCAAGGCACCATAAATGGAAAGGGCGTCATCATAGCCTCTGTGCGAAGTGACCGGGGGTGGAAAATGCGCCCCGCGCCCGGTCATCCGTCACCATAAATGCACTGGCAACGGGCGCCGTGGAGAGGGCCCACCGGGCAGCCGCAGAGCGGCCTGGCATGCCCGTCCTGTCTTGTTCTCCTGCCACAGCAGTGCGGCAGACGGAATGCCTCGGCCCTCACGATGTTATCCTGAGACGTGCCGGATGGCATGGGATGGGACCCGTGCATTTAATGTCCCCACGCCCTTCTGCCAGGATGTGGCAGGAACTGACACCGAGCATGGCGTGAGCAGTTGGAGGTGACAGGCCACGCGCGCTCTTAAATGCGGCCTCGGGCCTTTGACTGGCTGACACCTCATCAGTGGACCCCTGTGGGGGCCACTGACGGACGGGCTTCCTGGGTCGTCGGGGAACCGAGTGCTCGGGGGTCACTGTTCACCTCCCCGAGCACTCTCTCCCGAGAATGCCTTTTCTTAGTTCTCGGGGAATCGAGTGCTCGGGGGCTACTGTTCACCTCCCCGAGCACTCTCTCGCGGGCATGCTTGTACGGATCCTTGGGGGACCGGGTGCTCAGGGGCCGCTGCACGCAGCCCCGAGCACTCTGTCGTAGAATTTCCTTTAGTGGGTCCTTGGGATACTTGGGCGCCCGGGGGGCCACCGCTCGCGGCCCCGGGCACACTTCTCCCAGTACTTAGATTTCCTGGTCGTCGGGGGATTCGGGTGCTCAGGGGTCACGGTATATCTCCCCGAGCACTTCCTTCCCGGCACTTAGACTTCGCAGATCATCGGGGAACCTGGGTACTCAGGGACCACTGACTGTGGCCCCGAGCGCTCTCTCCCGGGACTTAATCTTTTTTGCCTTGCGGAGGCGACCCCATGGGATGGCGCCACATGGCGGATTGCTGGCCTGGTCTCGGGATTTGGGGACCCCCGGTTCCCAATTCACCGACAGCAGCCCCCAGGTCCATTGGCAGGTGATGGCCCAGAGACTGCGGATGGGCCCTTCGTCATCATCGAGGCCGAAAACAACATCGACACCACGCAGCACGCTCTTAGACACTGGCCCTTCCGGTTCAGGCGTCTGGTACGGCCCAACAGGGAGCCGAATGGATGCGCGTCCAGCCGACTCCCGAGGCGCGCGATAATGGGACGGGCGGCGCATGATAACGAGGCAGGTGGCGCGCGTGGCAACCACGCAAATTGAGGAAAGTACGCCTGGCAACCGCTGACAACCACGCGACTCGAGGGAGATTCGCCTGGCGGTTGCGCTGGCCGAGGAAACTGTCCCGCCGAGCGCACCGCGGCAAGCGACATTTGAACTTCCCTGGAATATAAAAGGAGGAGGGGAGCGAACCGCCGCCCTCTTTATGCCATCTTTGCGAACAAGCCTCCTTCTTCCTCGCGCTCCTGAGGCCTCAACCTCCCTTAGGCGATCAGAGCACCTCTCTTCCCTCACTGTTCCAGATCATCCCCCACCCTGACAAGATGTCGAGAGCGTGCTGCCGGAGTCCCGTCTTGTGAACGAGGAGGCGGCGGATAAGGTGCGGAAGTTGAGCTTCCCTCCGGTGATGGGCCGGCCGGAGCGCATCGTCCTCTTCACTTCTTTCGTGGCGACCGGGCTGGTGCTGCCGTTCTCGACATTCTTCCTTCAGATCATCGACACGTTCAGGATCCAGCTAGCGCACCTCAGCCCAACTCTGTCGTCATCCTGGTGGTCTTCGCCCACCTCTGTGAGATGTTAGTGGGGGTGCTGCCGTTGGTGTCGCTCTTCCGACACTTCTTCGTGCTGCGGTCGGCCGAGAAGAAGAGGGGCTTCTCCACCACTGACGTCGCTGGCTGCTGCAATTTCTGGCTGTGGGACAGCCTGGGGGAGTAGTACATTCCCCAGGTGCTGCGGAGCAAATGGGACGACTAGCAGCGCGACTAGTTCTACGTCGACATCAGCCCCCACGACCACCTGACCCTGCCGGAGAGGGCGGCGGAGCCCCAGAAAGCGACCTGGGAGGCGCCACCGCAGGCGGACGCGCGGATGGAGCCGGTCCTGGAGCGCATCGACTTCCTGCGCCGGGCCGGGCTTACTTCGGTGATGGTGGTGGCGGACTACCTGCACCATCGCCTGGCACCTCTGCGGGAGCGGGCCCGGCCCTGCTGGGTGTACACCGGCCCCCAGGATATCACCAGGACCCAGATCGGCGCGGAGTGGGACCTGGACAGGCCGGCTCTAAGGGGCCTGCTCCGAGTGGTGATCGGGGTGGATGACCTGGGCCGGGCGGAGCTCCCCTGGAAGGAGTTAGCGCTCTGCGCCAACCCAAACCGGGTGGCGCTGCAAGCGAAGCTGCCGGAGTTCGACGCCCAGGGGCTGGTTGACCGGCCAGGGCGTCGGGACCCCGGGACTATCTAGATTCCCGGGGCGGACGAGGCGACCAGTGAGGAGGCCACGGGCGGTCAGGCGTAGACCGGTGGCCCGGGCGCCGCGGGAGGCGGGCCGCAGGCCAGCGGTGGGGCTGCTGTAGGCAGCAGCCGCCAGGCCGGAGGAGGAGGCGCCGTCGGCAGCGGGGCAGCGACAGCACCGAGGGACAGAGGGAAGCGCCCCCGGATTTTCATTCCCACGCCAGCGTCCTCATCGTCGCCGTCGCCGTCGCCTGGCGAGAAGGAGGGAGGCCGGGACGGCCAATCGTCCAGCGCGGGGCCAGCGACAGGGGTGGCATCTACGGTTCTGGAACCAGACCTTGATCTGCTTGGGCCTGGTCTAGAACCCGGAGACCGCGTGGCAGCCCCGCAGAGCCCCTCACGGAAGAGGAGGAGGGAGGATTCCGGGCTGACGCCGTCGGGCCCAGAGTACAGGATCCCGGAATCAAGGTGGCGATACCGAAGACCCAAATCTGCGTAAGTTTCCCCCCTTTTTCCTGAGCATGCCCTGCCCGGAATGAGTTTGGAGACTGACCTCATTTTCTTTTGCAGGCCGCGTACGGACGCCACCAGAGACCAAGGACGGCCGGAGGCGCCGAGGCCAGCTCCAGCCCCGGAGTCGAGCGCGCCTGAGCGGAGCGCGCCGGTGGAGCCGAAGCCGCTGAGCGCGCCGGCCGAGACAGAGCCACAGGCGCTGCCCTACCTCGAGCAACCGGCGCTGGCTGAACCCGCCCCGAGCACGTCGAGTGTGGGTTGGATGGCCTCGTCGATGGCGGTGCCTGTGTGGCAATATTCGGGGACCCTGAGCCCCTCGGAGAGGGCTCGCAGGGGACCCAGCGCCCGGCCGTCGCCCAGCCAACCTGCAGAACCCCTTCCGGACGTGCTGGGGAGCGCCCGGGAGGTGACCGGGCGGCTGGAGGCGGCCGTGGCAGGAGAGAGGACGCTTCTTGAGGCAGGCCGCGCCGCCCTCTCCGAGGAGAGGGAGCGGCTAGCCGAGGGCAGGCGCCTTTTTGAGGCCTGCGTCGTCGCGGCCCGCGCCGCCAACGAGAGTGAGCGGCACGCGATAGAGGCGGAGCGAGAGGCCTTAGAGGAAATACGCACTGAGGCCGTGCGGGAGCAGGAAGAAGCCGCTCGCCTGGCCGAGACGTCGCGGCAGCAGGCTGCCGAGGCACTCACCAGGGAGTGGCAGGTGCAGGCTCTGGAGGAGGCGGCCCTGGCCCGCGAGAGGACGGTGGAGGCCTCCTAGGCGGGCTTAGCCCGCCAGAAAGGCTAGGCCGACCAGATCCGCGCCGAACTCCAGCGTCGGGAGGAGGAGCTCCAGCGCCGGGAGGAGGACGTCGCGATTCGCGAGACTGACGTCGGCACCACGGCGTCAGATCTGGAGGCCCGGGAGGAGCTGCTGATCTCCCGGGAGACGGAGGCTGCCGAGGCGTTAGTGGCCTCAGCTGCTCGGGAGGAGCGAGCCGCCAAGTGGGAGTCAGAGTTGACCGCTCGCAAGCAGGCCCTCTCTGCCCTTGCAGAGCGGGTGAAGCAGGCTGAAGCCCAGGCTCCCGGCGCCGCCTCGACCAACGTGGCCGAGGGTTCGAGCCTCGAGGAGTGGCTGCAGAGCCTGAAGGAGGAGCTCGAGACCGCCAAGACCGAACGGGCCAACGTGAAGCTGATGATGGAAGACATCCTTCGGCAAGCACGGAGGTCTGTGAGGGTGGCCGGGCTCGGACGAGTCCATGTGGGAGCGAAGGGGACGGGCATCGGCCACATCGCCCTTGGCTTCCAAAGAATCAGCCAGCGCCTCGTGGCGCTTCCCCAGGCGGTGCAGGAACTAGCCGCCCGGGAAGGGCGTGGCTTGGCCCGAGCGGTGGCCGAGCATGTCCTGGCCTGCTACCGAAGCCGGGATCCGAACTTCTCGCTGGAACCAGCTCGGGAAGGGGTGATCGAGGCCGAGGAGGAGGCCGCCCGGGAGGCAGTCCGGGGCGCCGCCGCCGAGGTGGTGGCATGCTTCATGCGAGAGGCGCCGCCGATTCCGTACCCGGGGAGCAGCGGCGAGGAGGCCACGCTATCTTCCGAGCCTGAGGGCTCCGACTTAGATTAGGCTTTTGTAATTTTCTTTTTTCTTTGACTTGATGTAAATATGGGAGTGATCCCTCAGAATAGCTGTCCTTTCTTGTGAATATAATAGAAGCCTTTCGTTGGGGTTGCAACTCCAGTGTTCTTCTAAGTGCTTGATGAAGTTTCTGTTCTTCTCACTTGATGTCCCGAGGAGTACTCAGTCAGATCGAGCCCGACCTTTCCCTCCCCGAGAACGAAGTTGCCCCGACCACTCGTCGCCCGAGCAGTGAGGCCTTCTTTGCACGTTCAGCCCCCGAGTCCTCGCGAGTCCGCAGCAGCTAAGTCAAAAGACAAAGGCATGAACTTCCTTGCTCGGGAGATAGATCGATCCAGCACGGAGCACGCCACGACCAGTGAACATTTTTCCATTCCGCGACCACTCAAACAGGTAGACTGGAGACACGTGCGGGCGGAAATACGACCAAGAGTCCCCACGGTTTGGTGGTGCCTGGGCTATGACGGACTGGACCGAGCACCGACAGCCCACCCTCAGGGTCTAGGTTCCCGACCACTCGAGCAGCTCGAGCGGTGAGATAACCCGAGAACCCTAGAGGCTCGGTAGTGCCCGGGGCTTTTTAAGCGGATCGAACACCACGACCACCATGAAAGACTTCAGTCAGACATCGCCGTTCGTACGGTACACCTTTCTATTGTCCGTTCTGTCGTTCCGGGAAAGTGGACACGTGGCAGGGTTTTGTACGCGAGGAGACCATCTCGCCGAACAGATTAGAATGCAGGGGCCCTAAGGACAACTCGGGAACAATATATTAATGACTGTAAAATTCGTATGAACTTAACAACTCACCGGACAGCTGTCAGCTTTTCGGCCGACTGATCCAGGAGAGGCATGCGCTCCGAGCTCAGGGTGCTCGGGAACTTGGTTCCCACGGCTGGGGCGCCCGAGCACTGGGGGGCACATGAGGAGCCCGGGATCAGGCGATCCCGACCACTCATGCCCGAGCGGTAGGACCACCCGAGGACCCCTAGGGCCGAGCAGCGACCTGGGCTTTGAGGCCCTCGCGGTCGAGCTGCTTTTGCTTTTGATTGTTGATCTGTGACTTCGAGAAAAATAGAAAGATTCTTTGCTTAGTGCGCTCTGTTAGTGCGGTACTCATTATAGACTACTCTCGTTTTCGACCCGAGACCTCCCGAATACCCGGACCGACGGACTATACAGGCAGAGGCATAACCCAGAGGTCCTATGGTTCGGTGGCGCCCGGGTATGACAGACCAACCGAGCACCGATAGCCCGCCCCTGGGGCCTAGGCTCCGGACTACTCTTTGCTCGAGCGATAGGATTACCCGGGAACCCCAGGGACTCGATGATGCCCGGGAGACTGCCACGACACCGAACACCACAGCCTACCACGACAGACGTAAGTCAGCGGCAACTGCCCGCGCGCATACCGATCGGGATTCTTTTATCAACGGGGAAAATGAGAGAGCAAACTTTTCTCGCACAATTGAGCATCTCACCAGATGGATTAAACATATGGAATCCAGAAAAAATAAAATTTGACATAAGAACTGCACATTGGTAACACGTATATATATTGTATTGACAATTTTTACAAGGCTGGGTGACTTACCTGGTTAGTGGTAGCCCCCGGTCAACTTGGGCGGGGGGGAGCCCCCGGCCTGGTTGACCTGAGCACGCATACATGCCATCTACAGGAAGAACTTGCGCAAATGCTCGATGTTCCACGCGTTGGGGAGCGATTGCCCGTCCTCTGCAGCCAGCCGAAAGGAGCCTTCTCGCGGGACACCAATCACGGTAAAGGGGCCTTCCCACATAGGGGACAGTTTATTCCTTCCTTCGCGCGATTGGACGCGTCGGAGAACTAGATCCCCCACCTCGAGAGACCGGGCCCGGACGTGGCACTGATGGTAGCACCGTAGGCTTTGCTGGTAGAGGGCTGCTCGGACGGCAGCACGCCACCGGCGCTCTTCCAAGTAGTCGACATCGTCGCACCTTTGCTGTTCCTGTTCGCCTTCAGAGTAGGCGTGCACCCGAGGGGAGCCTAGAGTGAGCTCGGAGGGGAGGACCGCCTCAGCGCCGTACACGAGGAAGAAAGGAGTCTCCCTGGTAGCGCGACTTGGCGTGGTCCGATTGGCCCATAGCACGGCAGGTAGCTCATTGATCCACCCTTTTCCGTGCTTTGCGAGCACGTTGTAGGTCCGGGTTTTGAGCCCCTTCAGTATCTCCGCGTTGGCGCGCTCGACCTGTCCATTGCTCCGAGGATGAGCAACAGAGGCGAAGCAGAGCTTGATGCCGAGGTCCTCGCAGTAGTCCCCGAACAGGGCACTTGTGAACTGAGTGCCATTATCGGTGATGATCCGGTTCAGGACCCCGAAGCGACTGGTGATACCGCGGATAAACTGGAGCGCCGTATTCTTGGTCACCTTGACGACTGGAACTGCCTCCGGTCACTTGGTGAACTTGTCGATGGCGACATAGAGGTACTCATAGCCCACGATTGCTCGGGGGAATGGACCCAGAATGTCCAGCCCCCAGACCGCGAAAGGCCATGACAGAGGGATGGTTTGAAGAGCCTGAGCTGGCTGATGAATCTGCTTTGTGTGGAACTGGCACGCCCTGCAGCGCCGAACCAGCTCGGAAGCATCCTGGAGGGCTGTAGGCCAGTAGAAGCCTTGCCGGAAGGCCTTCCCGACCAACGTGCGGAACGATGCATGGCCACCGCACTCGCCCTCGTGGACCTCAGCGAGAAGCTCGCCGCCTTCTACCCGGGTGATGCATTTCAGGAGGACGCCGCTTGCGCCACGCCGGTAGAGATCCCCATCAACTATGGCATAGCATTTGGACTGCCAAGCAACTCTTTCAGCAGAGGCATCATCCCCGGGGAGGAACTTTTCTTTCAAGTACCCTCAGATCTCCTCCATCCACGAGGCATCTTGAGAACAGCCAGCAAGCGCAGCGCACTCGCCGGGCGGCGGCACCCTGTCGGGGCTTCCCACTGAGGGCGCCGCCGGGTCCCCTGAATTGAGCTCGAGGTTTCCCCTTCGTCCTGTTCAGCAGGCAGGACGGAAGGCAGTGTGAGTCTTTCTTCAAAGACTCCGGCAGGGACGCGCGCACGTGAGGAGGCCAGGCGAGAAAGGTCATCAGCTAGAGCGTTGTCGCGGCGAGAGATGTACCGCAGCTCCAGGCCGTCGAAGTGCCTCTCCAGCTTCCTGACTGTCACCACGTACGTCACCATTTGAGGATCCGTGCACTGGTATTCTTTCGATACCTGGTTGACCACCAGCTGGTAGTCTCCCTTTACCAGGAGGCGACGAATCCCGAGGCCCACCGCGGCTCAGAGGCCGGCGATGAGGCCCTCATATTCCGCCATATTGTTGGTTGCGCGGAACTGCAGCTGCACGATGTACCGGAGTTCTTCACCCGTTGGGGAGGTGAGAACCACTCCGGCCCCCGCGCCTTTTAGCGTGAGGGAACCGTCGAAGTGCATAATCCAGTACCCGGGCATATCGCGCCCGGGATATGCGGAAATCTCTTCTTGGTCGACCTCGAGGACGGGCGTCCATTCTGCCACGAAGTCAGAGAGCGCCTGGCTTTTGATCGCCTGGCGGCTGACAAAGTGCAGGTCAAACTCCGCCAGCGTCACCGCCCACTTGACGACACGCCCGGTGCCTTCTCGGTTCCAGAGAATGGGCCCCAGTGGGTACGTGGTAACCACCGAGACCTTGTGCGCTTGGAAATAGTGGCGCAGCTTCCGGGAAGCAATGAGCACAGCGTAGAGCAGCTTTTGGGCTTGGGGGTATCTTGTCTTGGCCTCTCGGAGGACTTCACTTACAAAGTACATCGAGCGCTGTACCCGGTGGGCCCGGACTGTGGCTTCACCCGAGGGCCTGTTACAGCCCCTGAGCTCAGCGACGTGGTCGGGGCCGGCCAGGTGCTCGGGCTCGACTCCCTGGTCGGGAGGAGCCGAGTGGTCGGGCTCGACTCCTTGGTCGGGAGGAGCCAAGTGCTCGGGCTCGACCCCCTGCTCATGGGGAGCTGCGAGGATTGGGAGTGCTTGGGGGCGGCCGAGAGCTGGGACCCGGCATCTTGCCCTGAGCACTCATCGCGCTCCACCACCAGCACCATACTCACGACCTGAGGAGTGGCCGACACGTAGAGCAGTAGTGGTTCGCCCTTGGAGGGGGCCACCAGTACGGGCGGTGAGGTAAGATACTTCTTCAGATCGCGGAAGGCCTACTCGGCCTCCGGCGTCCAGTCGAAACGACCGGTTTTCTTCAGAAGCTTGAAGAGGGGGAGTCCTCGCTCCCCAAGTTTGGAGATGAAGCGCCCGAGGGCCGCCATGCAGCCGGCAAGATGCTGAACCTCCTTGAGTCGAGCCGGGGGTCGCATCTGCTCGATGGCCCGTTTCTTCTCTGGATTGGCCTCGATCTCTCAGTTGGAGACCAGGAAACCGAGGAGCTTGCCCGCAGGCACCTCGAAGACGCACTTCTCGGGGTTGAGCTTCAGGCGGGTAGTGCGGAGACTGTTGAAAGTCTCAGCAAGATCTTCGAGCAGGGTGGCGCGGTCTCGGGACTTAACCACGAGATCGTCAATGTAGGCCTCGACGTTGCGGCCAACCTACGAGTCAAGGGTGATGCGGATAGCACGTTGGAAAGAAGACCCAGCGTTGCGCAAGCTGAAAGGCATTGATACATAGCAATAAGTCCTCACCGGAGTGGTAAAAGCAGTTTTTTCTTCATCCTCTATGGCCATGCGAATCTGGTGATTACCAGAGTTTGCATCTAAAAACACAAAAGATCACATCCCGCGGTTGCATCTACAATCTGATCTATGTGGGGCAAAGGAAAAGGATCTTTGGGGCAAACCTTGTTTAGATCGGTGTAGTCCACGCACATGCAGAGCTTGCCGTTGGCCTTCGGGATGATAACTGGGTTCGCCAGCCACTCGGGGTGGAGGACTTCTCGGATGAATCTGGCGTTAAGGATCTTACTGACTTGCTCCCGGATGAACTCCTGGCGCTCAGGCGCCTGCCGCCGGACTTTCTGCTTCACCGGAAGTGCGTCCGGGCGCACAGCCAGGTGGTGCTCGATCACCTCCCTAGGGATCCCGGGCATATCGGACGGCTGCCATGCAAACATGTCGATGTTAGCCCGGAGGAAGGCGACGAGCGCGCTTTCCTATTTGCCGCCCAGGTCACCGCCGATTCAGACGACCTGGGAGGCGTCTTCGCCCACCACGACCTCCTTCGTAGGAACGAAGGTGTCGGCAGCGAGTCGGGGTTTGGATGAAGAGGGTCCCGGGCCCCCTGGACGACCTTCGACCTCTGCTTGAGCTGAGACCAAGGCCGAGTATAACTGCTCGGCGCAAGAGACGGCGCTGCTGGTCTCGGCGAACACGGAGATGGGGCCTGCTGGGCCTGGCATCTTAACCATGAGGTACGCGTAATGCGTGGCCACCATGAACTGAGCGAGCGCCGGGCGCCCGAGGAAGGCATTGTAGGGGAGGGGGAGCTCCACGACGTCGAAGATGACGTTCTCTGTCCGAAAGTTGTCCCGGCTCCTGAATGTCACGGGCAACACGACCTGCCCGAGGGGCAGGGAGTGGCGGGTGTCACACCCGGTTTTAAGACCAAAATCAGATGTAAACTATATGTATGCCAGGATCAGTTATTCATACATATAGCGACTTCATTAGTGTAACAGACACAGTGTTTCTTATTACAACGCTAAATTAATACAAAATGACCACACACGGGTCTAAAGAAAAGAACACCACAGCGGAAAAAGGAATGGTGCAGCACCAAGCCAACAGGCAGCCGACCGAGAGTTCCACAAGCCTAGAACTTGGCATCATCCTTGGGGAAGTCATCCTCAGGAAATTCTTCAAAGGTTTCACCTTCTGAAACAGCAAGCGTGAGTATTTCCAATACTCAACAAGTGGGGGAAAAGTGAATTTAATATGGTGACTTGAAACAAGGTTTCCTAATCTAGGGTTTCTTTTGCATAAAAGCCGATTTTTTTTTTAGCCCTGAACTATGGAAAACGAATTTTTATTTTAACCAAGAAGAGATGTACCAAGATTTTCTTTAACCTCCGGGAATTCAACCCAATTCCCAAATCAAGAAAAAAAAATACCCACCCGACTAATCATGTGAGGGTCCATGGTGCTCATAACCGTGAGCACGGCTGAATATTCAGTTTGACACTCTGCAGAGTTTGTGCACTTTACCCACGAGTCGTGATCATCTCTGTTGCCGGTACCTGATGGTACCTTACACACTTTCGGGGTGTGCGCCAAGAGATCACTACGAGGCCTTTTCAGAAAGTCTCCCAGTTACGCACTTGCCCACTAAGGTTTCATTGCCGTACATAAGTGGAGTAACCCTCCACCCCAGAAGCCCCCTCTTGTGCCGGGTAGAATCGGGAAGTAACCCTTCCTTATCTACACATCCGATTGGCTCATACAACCCTGGGAGAACATCTAGTTACTAGGCCAAGCCGTACCATATTGGTCCCGTGGTTGCCTTGTTTGCCATGGGTGTTCGCTCCACGAACCGGTCCTTAAAATAGTCTGGGCAAGACCTCCAATAACCCCATAAGGGTATACTACCAAACAACCAATCATGCTGGGAAAAGTAGCCCTTTCTTGCCCAAAACCCCAATTATCTTTGTTGTTAACTCCCTTAACAACATTAGTTTCCATGATATTCTTCCTATATAAATTTTTAGTTCCTAACTCAAGATTCATCATTCTACACGCTACATGTTCATCTAAAGCATGGCTAAGCATATACATGATGATCTGGTATGGATAAAGCACCTATTTCTAACACTAGTATTTGCTATACTACCCATTTGTAAAACTGCATGCATATTTGTCAAAGACTCGCTTTATGTAAAAACTAGGTTCTGCAATATGGTCAAGACACTTGCCTTCGTCGAAGTGTTGCACAGGACCTTCAAAATCTTCCTCTTAAAAGTTGCCGAACTCCTGGACTAAATCGTCTACACGAGCACACAATCTAACATAAGAACAGTACATCAAACATTCCTAAAACTAGATGAAAACCCTATAAATAGATCCTACGCGACGCTACGATTACTAGAGCGCAAAAATCGTCTAAATCGGAGCTATGAACAAAAAGTTATGATTATTTGAAGTTCCATCGGCTATTCTGCAAATTTTACTTGAATTTTTAGAGAATTGCCGAATTGTTTTTATACTGAAAATCTTATTTATAAACAAATCCAGGGGTTTCTATAAAAGTACATAGCTTTTATGAGGTTATAAAGAAGTCTAGGGGCTAACGTGCAAAAAATACCACTTTTCCCGAATTAAAACAAATATAAATCTGACTGGGTAAATGGATGATGATGTGGCATTGCTACGCAGGCAAAAAGGCTGAGGTGGCCGGCTTACGTGGGCGATGAGGTGGCGGTTCTTTGCCAACTGGGATAACATACACACGTGTCACAACGGAATTGGTTAGGCAAAGGGGTATTGGTGCATCTAATCTGGGCCATCCATCACGGATCCGACGGTGGGAAAAAGAGGGAGCTCGGACCGGCGGTGCAGACACGGCGGCGGCCGGCGGCAGCGGCGGAATGGTCGGAACCTCGCCGGAATCACACAAACGGTCACAAAATACGACGGGACAACTTTCAAACGGAAGAGGAGCTCACGAGGAGTGCATACCAAGGCTTCACAGTGGCGGAGATGGTCTGAGTGATGGCCGGCAACGGGGAAGAACGGGCGGCGGCCTTGGAGCTCGGTGCGATGGCGTTCGGCGGCGAGAGAGACACCGAGGAGCGTCGGGAAGCGTCGCCCGGTGTCCTGCGACAGCGAAGACCATGGTTAAAAAGGGGTTCAGCACGGTGAAACAAGGCGGCGGCGAGCTTCTCATCGGCGATGAAGAAGAAGCCAGCATCGGGGAAGAATCCGAGTGGAAAAGGAGGAGGAAACGGGTGCAAGATGTGCAGGACGTCGCAAGGGAGATGATGGAGGGCTTAAATACGCGAAATAGGAAGAGCATTGGCCGGAATTTGAAGAGAGGCGGCCGGCGGCCATGGCGTTCAATGGTGTCGGTTTCCTTGCTTTGATTGGGCAATAGAGAGAGGTAGAAAGGGGGAAAACGGGTGGAATCTCTCGGTGGGGATTTATGGCATTGAATCCATCCGATTTTGGAAGGGGAGGGGGCGCGGGGAGGCGCCGATTCGGCGGCGAGCCGGCGGAGGGGATCGGGCGCGCTGGAGGTTGAAGAAGCGGAGCTGGCGGGCTGGCGCGGCTCGGCTCGGGTGGGGCCTGCATGGCAGCGGATCAGAGGGCGGGAGGGGCGGCTCGGCCTAGCGCAGCAGGCCGGCTCGGCGGGGCGGCCCACGTGGAAGGAAGGAGAGGGGAGAAGGGAGGGGGGGTTGGGCTGAGGGAGAAGGTGGATTTCGGCCCAAGAGCGCTTTCTGATTTTCCAAAACTTTTTCCAATTGAATTTCATCAAATTTTCCAATGAGGTTTTAAAGCGGCGAAAACTAGCGAAATTTTGCAAACTTTTTCCACCCAATAAAACCTTATTGCATCTACCACGGCATGAATGTATTCAAACAACTATCCTAGGCCAAGTTAATTTTAGAAATTAATTTTCCTATTGAGCTAAGTTGCAACACTAAGTTAAATTCCTAGAAAAATTTTAAATTATTGCAAAAATTTGAATTTGGGTGTTACACCGGGTGTCACCCCGTAAAATGGGAGCGACGGCTTTAGGCGCCTGGAGGGCACCTGCAGCTTCTCGAAAGCCTCCTTGGAGAGGAGGTTAAGGCCTGCGCGCCCGTCGATCAGCACCTTGCTAACCTTCACATTGCAGATGGTGGGGGACACTACCAGGGGTAGTCGCCTCACGCCTGCAGTACTGGCGGGGTGGTCGGCCAAGATGAACGTGATCGGGGCATCCGACCACTTCAGAGGCCTTGTGGCCTCTTCGCTCGGGGTCACCGAGCACACCTCGCGCCGCATGGTCTTAACACTGCAGCGGGAGGAGGGCGTGTACACGCCTCTGTCGATGAAGGCGACGGTGTGCTCAGGCTCCTGGAAGCTGAGCTCTGGGTTGTTGGGGGCGGCTTCATCGTCGTCACCCCTGCGGGGCTCCTCACGGTCCCTTTGGCGCTACTCGATGAGGCCCTTGACCGTGCGGCACTCTGTGAGGTCATGCCACCTGGTCTGGTGAATCGGGCTCGGGCCTCGTAGGAGCGGGGGCCCTTGCCGGAGCGGGAGCCCTTGCGGGAGCCAGAGCCCTAGGAGGGGCTCGGGCTGGAGCCCTCGCGGGTGCAGGCTGTCTGTTGGGGGCCGCCCGGCGTGCTTGCCGGCGGTCGGGTTCCTGGGCTGGCCCATGGGTGGGGCCCCGGGCCGGCTCGACGGGGACAGCCTCGCGCCTCCTTCTCTTCTTCTTTTCCCGCCTGTCAGAGCGGGAAGGACCTAGCTGATCTGCGGCGGGATGCTCAAGGCGCGGAACATGCCATGCCCGAGCCTCCGCCGCCTTGGTGCACTTATCGGCCAGCACGAAAAGCTCCGCGGTGGTTTCGACCTCGTGCGTGCCTAGCTTCTCGAGCATCCGCTCATCGCGGACGCCTTGCCGGAACGCGACAATGATAGCGTGGGGGGTTATCTGCGGGATGGTGTTGCAGACCTGGCTAAAGCGCTGTATAAAACACCGCAGCGTCTCCCCCTCCTGCTGCTTGACGGAGTGGAGGTCACACTCCAGGCCGGGGCGCTTGAATGTGCCCTGAAAATTAGCCACGAACTGGTGGCAAAGATCATCCCAGGAGCCGATGGATCCTGGGGGTAAGTTCATAAGCCAAGAGCGGGCAGAGCCCCTCAAGGCGACATGGAAGTAGTTGGCCATCACCTTTTCACTGCCGCCAGCCATCTGGACAGCGGTGGTATATATCTGGAGGAACTCGACGGGGTCGATGGACCCGTCGTACTTCTCCGGCAGCTCGGGGCGGAACTTGGTGGGCCATTTGACTCGGCGGAGCTCACTAGTGAAGGCCCAGCAGCCAGTGCCGTACCCCGCGGCGCGAGCAGCACCCTTGGGCGGTGAACGCCGGCGAGCCGGGGAGCCCCGGTGATCATGGGCTGGCAAAGAGGAGGCCTGGTCCTCGGCTTCAGCCTCCTACCGGGTCTTCCGCTAGCGCTCGAGGGTGACGCGCGCGTCTTCCACGGCCCTCCGCTCATTGAGGTGTAAGCAGAGGTCCTGAGCTCCGGTTGTGGCCAGGGGGGCAGCGCTCCGCTTGGAGGCCCCCAGGCCAGTGCGACCACCACCCGATGATGGGCCGGTCTTAGCTGCGCCGCGGTGTGAGGTTGCGCGGGAACTTTCGGCCAGCACCTAGCGGTGGGCCGTGCCGACTAGGGCGGCTACTTCATAGAGCCAGCGGCCCTCCGGGGTTTCCCCCATCGCCTGGACTGGCGGGTGCCTGAGGAGAGCTTGTGCCGCAAGCAGCGCGCTCCCAGGACTGACCTCGCCAAAGGCGAGCCTGTGCCGCAGCGACGCCCTACGCTGTCTAGACGAGGACCTAGCGGCAGGAGTTTCGGCCGCCTGCTGGGGGTTGGATGGTGCACCGACGACGGCGGCGGCGGCCCTGCTGGACCCAGCACCATGGTCCCCTTGAGAGGGAAACGCCGTGCGTGCAGATCGTGGCTGCTGCTGGGACGCAGCAGCGACTGGGGCCTCCAGAGTGAGGGGCTCCATTTCCTCGCTGGAGCTGGAGCCAGAGCGCTGGAGACGATGACCGTCAGCCATTTTTTCTGTAGGAGAAAACAAACAAACAAAGGGATGCTTCTCCCCTACCTGGCGCGCCAGCTGTCGAAGAGTTAACTCCTGTCGCAGGGATCCTGAGGGACCCCTTTTTAGAGATTCGGCCGAGGGGATGATCTTGAATATGTTTGTCGGAGAAATAAATGGGTATAAATGCGATGGCTGGTGGGGGTGGAATGATCTAGTGCGGAACGAAGTAAATGCACTGGGAGTTTAGACAGGTTCGGGCCGCACGGAGGCGTAACACCCTACTCCTGTATGGATACTATAAATGTCCTGAGAATGTTCCTCAAGGATGTTGCTAGTTACAGGAATGTTCTTCTATCCTAGAGCCTGGGGCTCCTTGGTCTTTGGTCTGTGTGTATCTGTTGATTTTTTGGGTGCTCTTGGGCTTCTCGATCTTCTCTTCTCTTCTCTACTCACTTCTTCGGGGGTTTTCCCACTTCCGAGAGATTGTCTAACTCGTCCAGCTTGTCTTTTTTTTAGCGCCTCCCTTTATCCGTACTGCCGGCTGCTTTAAATACCCGCCGGCAGTAGCATGCCCCGAATGGGAGGGCACGAGTTCCAAGGCACCATAAATGGAAAGGGCGTCATCATAGCCTCTGTGCGAAGTGACTGGGGGTGAAAAATGTGCCCCACGCTCGGTCATCCGTCACCATAAATGCACTGGCAACGGGCGCCGTGGAGAGGGCCCACCGGGTAGCCGCAGAGCGGCCCGGCGTGCCCGTCCTGTCTTGTTCTCCTGCCACAGCAGTGCGGCAAACGGAATGCCTCGGCCCTCACGACGTTATCCCGAGACGTGCCGGATGGCATGGGATGGGACCCGTGCATTTAATGTCCCTACGCCCTTCTGCCAGGATGTGGCAGGAATTGACACCGAGCGTGGTGGGAGCAGTTGGAGGTGACAGGCCACGCGCGTTCTTAAATGCGGCCTCGGGTCTTTGACTGGCTGACACCTCATCAGTGGACCCCTGTAGGGGCCATTGACGGACGGGCTTCTTGGGTCGTCGGGGAACCGAGTGCTCGGGGGTCACTGTTCACCTCCCCGAGCACTCACTCCTGAGAATGCCCTTTCTTAGTTCTCGGGGAACCGAGTGCTCGGGGGCTACTGTTCACCTCCCCGAGCACTCTCTCCCGTGTATGCTTGTACGGATCCTCGGGGGACCGGGTGCTCGAGGGCTGCTGCACGCAGCCCCGAGCACTATCTCCCGGAATTTCCTTCAGTGGGTCCTCGGGATACTTGGGCGCCTGAGGGGCCACCACTCGCGGCCCCGGGCACACTTCTCCCGGTACTTAGCTTTCCTGGTCGTCGGGGGACTCGGGTACTCGGGGGTCACGGTATATCTCCCCGAGCACTTCCTTCTCGGCACTTAGACTTTGCAGATCATCGGGGAACCTGGGTACTCGGGGACCACTGACTGTGGCCTCGAGCGCCCTCTCCCGGGACTTAATCTTTTTTACCTTGCGAAGGCGACCCCGCGGGATGGCGCCACGTGGCGAATTGCTGGCCTGGCCTCGGGATTCGGGGACCCCTGGTTCCTGATTCACCGACAGCGTGGTAGCCTTATGTGGCGTATACGATAAATTTAATGTTGAAATCAGTTGGTGAATTTAGAAAACATGACATTATCATTCAAAGTGCAAGGTCCATATCGCGATGGTTGTACAATCATTCAAAGCTACATGAAGTGATGAAGATCGCGATTGGTGGAGAGTTGGTGAGGTGAATGCCACAAGATTTGGCACAAACTATCTATTTCTTGAAAGCTTTCTACGTTGAAAGGATAGGTTCATGCAATAGATGGCATCTAGTGAGCTCCAGTAGTCTCGTTACATTAGTTCTGATATTGGGAGATATGCACATAGTTGTCTATCCAGCTTACCATGGTAAGACAATCTTAAAATGGTTGTCGATTCCGTTCAGCCATTATATGCCTTCCTCCGATTTGCTAATCAAGACAAGGCACTGTTGTCAAGCAGGAGTACGATTCGTTGTATCACAATGATAGATATTCTTTTAAAAAGTACATGGTAATTGTCAAACGCAGAATACATGATCTAGTGAATGGGACCTACATGAATGCCGGTGGTACACTCCTACCACTTGCATTCTTATTGTACTAATGCTTATGGTTCTAATACTTATGGTACTAATGTTTTGATCATCAACTTGCAGCGGCCGTATTGAACCCCCGCAGGCACTACGCGTATGGCACGGGTCCAAACTTGTTCGAAGATCTCTGGGAGGCATTAGAGAGGATGACAATGTTAGTACTGCCGTGGAAGCACTTATTGAGGTTGAAATATATCGAACAAAGTCTCTGTCGTTCGCTGGTCCGCTCGCTTCATGGATGGCTTGTGACGGCAGGACTCAACCTAGTACGAATTGCGTTGACATATCTAACTGTTGCATCACTTTATCTACTTTTCCAAACGTTATATCACTTTACCTACTTACAGCGCAATGATGGTCTATGTTTGGTTCGTCTACATCTACACTAACGATGCTTGCTAGGCACCTAGTGTCTCAGTGCGCTTCATCTAGTGGGTGTGAGAGGAACTGGAGTACATTTGCATTTATCCACACGAAAATTCGCAACCGCTTAAGCTACAAGAAGCTCCATAAGTTGGTATATGTCAACTACAACCTGAGAATACAGAATAATTTGGATGCATGCATCAGGTCGACTGTTGATGATGATCCATTTTAGCGGCTTATGGAGCTCAAATTGAACGAGGAGAACTATCCGCTCCGGGACTGGATGGAGACTGGTAGATTAAATCCTGCCCCAGAGAATGATGAGGAGGACACATACAGTGACATACCCCTGCCAACTCACCTGGTGACAGACACAGTGAACCCAAAAGATTTGCAACGGTAGGCTGCTAAAGTGGTAGGTGACACACACACGAGAAAGAGGAAGAAACAAATAGCGCATCCAAAGAAGAGCAAGAAGATTAAGGGTAAGGGCAAAAGACAAGTGCAAAGCGATGAGAGCACGGATAGTGACCAAAGAGCTCAACTTACTAAGAATCAAATGACATCAGCTCAAAGACATATAGCGCTGACGATAACGGTCAGGGAGGTGGTGTTCCTCCATACCCATCCTCTGTCGTTGCTCCCGTGCAATTCATTAGTGAGAGTCAGTTTTTGCGTGCCACACAGGTCCAGGATCACGGTACCCCATCCTCACAAAGGTATGTCATACAGGGTGGCCATGATGAACCACAATATAGTGGGAGCTATTCCAGCAACTATGGCATGCAGAGTAGTTCCGGATTGTATCCGTATCACTATCCTGTCCTCGATGCTCAGTCAGAGCCTCCTATTTAGTGGGTCTATGAGTGGCAAGCCACTGAGTTTTATGCCATATTGTAAGGACAATAGTCAACCACTTCTGTATGGATGGGGCAAACTTGGGCAGAGTTTAAGGCAGAGTTGCTATCTACACGATGGATAATACTCATATCCACCGAGGAGTACAATACAACCGAATTTAATCGCCCCCAAGCTGGTGGTTCTGAAGGTGATGATAATTTACTTTCTGCAACTACTTTATTTACATACCATGGTATTGTACTAATTTTTTCCATCTCGTAGGTTGCACATGGCGTGGATACTATGCAAATTACATTTTAAACATCGATAATCACCTTGGTAAGTACTGATGGATGACATGTGATTGTGTTTTTAGCTTTTATATGGATAATTCGATATTTTTATTAATTTGAGGTGCTACATATATAATGTATGCATATATTCAATGAAACAATTATATGGTTATGCTCGTATTGCTATTAGTATCTATTTGTATGGACAATTCGATATATTTATTAATTTGAGGTGCTACATATGTAATGTATGCATATATTTGATAAAACAATTATATAGTCATGCTCATATTACTATTAGTATATATTTGTTTTCTTGAAAATATACAAAATATAGCAAAGGTCATGCCAAATTTTTTCCTGATTAAACAAAACATAGCAAATTTCATGTCATATTTGTTTCTATTTTTTTGATTTTTTGATTTTTTTTTATTTTTCTAGAAATTTATAGATTGGGAGTTAAACCGGTCGGTTATCACTTCAAATTGCTTGGTTTTCGATCAAAATCACTTGGTTATTGAGCATACAGTTATATAAAAGAACCGTTCAGTTTATCGCAAAATCGCTTGGTAACCGGTTACCAAACGGCGAATTTGGGGATTTTTTTTCCAAATTTCAAATTTAATTTAGTAAATTTTGAATGAATTCTTGCTAACTTTTGAGAGATTATCATAATAACCGTGATTTTTTTAATAGCCCGGATTCGATTTTCATGTCTCAAACGATGTTGCAATCCTTGAGTAGAGCCCGGTTGGAGCAGAATGCAGAAAGTCAAGCTTAAAACCCAAGGAAAACACTAAAACCCGAAAACCGTCCCCCCGAATCCCGACCCGGATGGCGACCTCGCCGCCGCAGAACCCTAGCTCCGTCGACCCCTCCGAGGCCACGAGCCTCGCCGCCGCGGCGCTTGCCGCGCCCGCGCGCGTATGGAGATCCCTCGTCGCCCGCCTCCCTACGCTTCCGGATTCCGGCCTCCTCGCCGTGGTCTCCGACCTCCAACACTGCCACTTCGCCGTCCGCCGCCGCCGCCGCCGCAGGCGCCCTGCTCTACCTCTCCCGCTCCGCCCTGCTGCCGCGCACTCCGCTCGGTGAGAATTGAATGCGAGGATTGGTTTGTGCTTGTGCTTCGCTTGCTGGTTCTTAGCTAGGGATTTGAACTTTGAATTGTTAGATGATCTAGGAGTGATTCTGAAGGTGATCGTTAAGGAAGTGGTACTGCGGACATTGCATGGACAGTGTTGCTCTGGTGCTTGTGTGGGATTTTGCTTGCATGTGTGCTTATCTTAGACTGTGGAGTTCGGACTAGGCAAGTACACTTGTGCGAGTTTTAGGCTATTAAAGGTTGTTGTGATCTGCATGGAGCTTGGTTAAATCTCTTAGGAATTCCTCACTAAGAGCAACATAGGGCATTTATCATTTTTTATTGATCATTGATCTAGTTATGTTCCTATATTTTTCATGCCATTGATGTCTGTGATGATACAGGGATACTTGGCTTTCTTTTTCTTTTCTTTTTTGACTATATGCCATTTGTAGGATTGCTGGTGACATGCCCAAAGCCTTTGTCATCTTAGATGATATTGTGCAATCTGCCCTGTCTAATTTGCATATTATTCAGAAAAGCTTACTGTTTTGGCAGTCCAAAGCTGAGGTATGAAGTTTAATTCATTGTCCTCTGAAGTATTTCATGCTGCTAGTACTAGAGAAATGTATCTTATATTCTTATTCTTTGTGCTGTTTGCTATTTTTACTGGAATGCTTTTTTTTTTTTTATCTCAGGGAACCACTTCACAGAAAGTTTACTTTATGATATTTGAAAGAGGTCCAAGGGCCTTTGTTGAAGTAACGTATCAAACTCTCACTAAATTCGGGAGAAATGAACGTCCAGTCCAATACATCTTGCATTCTGCATCTGGCATGGTCTCAACAAAGCTTGCTGTCCTGACAAGCATGCAACACTGCTTGGCTGCTTTCCTTGCAGAGGTTTGTTTACTTCGAATGTGTTTATTATGACAAAGCAGCAATGATGCCATAATCTTGACACTCTCTGCTGATGTGTAAAAGAGTATAATATTGTGAATAGTATTTTTGAAGTTAACTTTTTGGCTACCCTAAAAATAACTGCTGGACTATTTCAAACCCATATTTTTAATCTGGGATAATATTGCTTTGTGTTACATGCCTACAGTATCATAGACATCAATATAAATTCTACCTTGCCTTTTCTGTAGGTTCATTCTGAAGTTGATAAACACAGAGAAGGCTTAACTGAAAGTTCAGATAAATCTCTGCATACACTATTCATTGTTTTAAATACCGTATTTTCGAAATTGGAGGTGTCTCTTAGAAATGCTGGTGAGGTATGCAATGTTTATGTTCCATACAAATTTGGATGCTGTAGATATAATAGACTTCCTTCTTTGATGGTATTTTATATAATTAAATGTTTTCAGGAGAATGAACTACTTACGTATGATGGAAACTCATATGAACTTATGTTTGGGAAATTGCCAGAAGTTGATGCAGAGAGTTCACAATGGACAGAGGCCTTATCAACGGATGGTATAAGTTTGATATATCAAAACCTCCAGAACTTAGATAATTTTATCTCTTCTCAGGTAAGCAACTCTCTTGCCCTACAACAAACCACATGTGATATTTGCTGCTTTCATTCTCTCAGGTTCTGGACTAGAGTCGCCAGTGTTGTCGAAGTGCATTGAGAGTTTAGTTTGCTGTATTTGATCTATAGTTATAATAATAAATTTCTACAATCCCTGTCTGTGCTGCTTGTAGAAAATAATATTTATATGTATACATCAGTTGATGATTTTGCTGATTAAAAAATTAGAGGTAGGATGAAAGCTATAGTACGACATGTATTGTACAGGTGATGAAACATCTGAATTCATCACATGGATAAGCTGATGATCATGTGTTCAAACTTGTACCCCCCATTATCAGAATGCTAGTGTCCCGTCTTTTATGAACTTTTTTGTTGGCAATTTGTCCTTCTATTCCTTTTTGGCTGCTATAAATAATTTATTCTGTAATGCTTACATAGAAATAACTCTGGCTTGTTAACTGTACAGAAATAAATGTTCTGCTGTAGTTATATATGCATAGTGCTAAATAACTATATATTTATGTTCAAATCTACTGTATAAAGCAATATGTTGCTTAATTATCTGAAAAGATTCTTTTGTAATTGTAGCTTTCAAGTCATAAAGAACCAAGAAATATGACTCGATACTGGTTACCCTACACATGTGGAGCATTGGGCCTCTCTGTATGTTCTCTATGGCTTTTACGCCATAGCAGCTTGATGGGAAGTTCTGACATTGATAATTGGATTCAAGATGCTAAAAAGTCTGTGGCTGGATTTTGGGATGAACATGTTGAGAAACCAGTAAGATACCTTCTTTTATATGTGCTTTCATTATTTATTTTATGTATTATGCTAGTGTGAGTTACTAGAAGGTACATAACCTATTTTATCGAGGCAGATTCTGTTCTGACTGTTTATACATATACGTGTATAAAAAGTTCTGTGAAGTACTATAGGAAGGCCAACTTTATGCAAATATAAAAAAGGAACATCAGAGAATTGGACAGAGGGTCATGCTCCCTTATATGTACGAACTAACTTAAGTAGAAGAGTATATATAAGCCATGAAATCTAATATGCACCTGCTGTAGTGGTCTAAATATTATAGATCTAATTTTTATGTGGAACGTCTAAACTCTAGAGAGCATTGCTACAAGTAGCTTTGTTTTAGTTGTGAACTCATAATCGGCCTTAACATGACAACACATTTTTTCTATATATTATTTGTTAAGCTAAAACCGAGCTCTTTAAATTTTGAAGTTAGTTTTACTATCCTTGTTGGAGCATGACTATTTTGTATTTGTCATTCGTTAGATCATTTCCATTAGAGATGAGCTTTTTGAGACATTTAAGCAAAGAGATAAAGGTGTAATGGAAAAGCAAGAGGCTCAACTAACTGAAGATTCCTTGCGCAGGTTATTCCTGAATGCTATCTCTCTAACTTTTAATCACATTATGCTTTCTTGAAGGTAATATCTGCACTTCTTACTTAACCAAAGAATTGGCACAGTAATTTTGGTGAATTGTTATCTATTTGGGCTACCTTAAGCTTCCCTATTTTATCTAAAATGCTACATGAGGCACTGGATCATTCTCGGTTTGCTGGCCCTACCTTTTGTAGATCCATTTGTAGGATTGAATTGCTGACATAAGCTAATATTTATTTCTTAATAAAAGAAAAATGGTATTTATCACTGGTGGTGCCATTTCTACTTTTATTTTGATTGTTTGCTGCTAGTACGCTTTTATTTTGGTGTGTTCTAATTTATCCGGTACAAGATTTATTAAAGTTCATTGTCATAAATATGTAAACCTTCACCTTTGCAGTTATTTTCTAAATTCCTTTATTGTTGGGTATAATGTGGTCCTTGATTACCGTTTGCTGGAAAATTTACTTTGCATTGGTGGATGCAATGGTCCTTAGCTAATGGAGTGTTGTTCTGTTTGACGACAGACCTAATAAGTGTTTGTTCTAATTGCCCACAAAATAATTGCGATTGTGTCTCATAAACTGTATTTTGCGTTGTTTAACCCCAACAGTTACATGTTGGATTTGTCATTTGTAGGATGTTAGTTGCCTTTTGTGAGCAAACTTCAGGTGGAGAGCTGCCTCAAGATCTATCAGTGCAGGCATTGATGGAGATTCTCACTAAGAGGTAGGCTGTTTGAACTATGTATACTGTTTTGGTGTTGGCAGACTTGTCCTGTGTGTATAATTGATTGATTCTACAGTGCCAGGGAGTAGTTAACTTAATTTACGATGTCAAAATTCTTTCCTAATGATATCACTTCTTGCGACTTATTAGCATGACATAATCTGGAATATCATGCTTGGCTACTTTAGTAATTTAGTTTCTACTGTTTGGTCAACTGGCTGATGTGCGAGTTTCTCTGTTTTTGGATTACTACTACATGGATTAAGTTTGGCAGTGCTTCTCTGTTTACATTCTATTGACCAGTTGAAAAGTTGAGTTATGAAAGTATGGGAGTACATTAATGATATCTGATCTCTTATATTCCATGCAGATATGAGAAAGAATTGATACATCCACTTCAAAACCTTTTCAGTGGAGAATTAGCCCGTGCCATGCTTATACAGGTTCTTTCACTTTCTATTTTGGGGGCACATTCACTCAAACTTCACCGTATTACTCACTTTCAACTTTTAACATTTCAGATTCAGAAGCTTAAGCTGGATCTTGAGTCGTAAGTTAAACTAATTACTGTTTGAAAATATTGATGAAAGTACATAAAAGATATACTTTGTCTTGCCTAGTATTCCATAATTGATAATTGAAATGTCTTACGCAGGGGACTACTAGAAATGGATCAGATTCTTAGGGCAAATGCAATAAACTTTGCTGTTCTTGCAGCTCTTCCTGCGTTTGGTCTTTCGCTTCTGCTTCTTGTGTTAGTGCGAACATGGGCTCTGCGTGTAAGTATATAAATCATCGAAGCAATATTTTTGTTCACTGTTAGGAATAACAACTTGTATTCCCTGGAGGCAATAGGCCAGTATATATATATATATATGTATATATATATATATATATGTATATATATATATATATGTATATATATATATATGTATATGTATATGTACATGTGACAATATGCAAAGAACCCCCTATAACACAGGGATATTACACAGAAGGCAATATATATCTAACATTCACAATGTCACTTCTGGGCCATTTGCAGTAGTAGTTATAGGCCTATTGGGTCTTGGTATCTTGCTCTTTAACTTATGAGTGTTACCTATCTTTGCAACTGGCGCTGCTCAGAATTGTATATGGAAAGTAAAAACTAGGAAGAATTAAATTTCGCTAATTAATGTTCTGTTTGTTAAATAGGACCATGGTGCAGAGGGAAGAGGTAATATTGCACGATGTCAACGAAGGCAGCTTCTTGTCGATGTAGAGAGAAGACTTATGGAGTTTCAGCATTACAGGGATAATGGAATGGTACTTTCATCTAGATCTGAAATCAGCCTACTCTAGCATGCTAATTTTTTGAGCTGTACATGTTTCTTTTTCAAGTATGGGTTCACTGGGCCTTCTATTGGTAATTGTCCTTACTATAATTATATCACTTTTGAGTCATATTTGCAAGGATCGTGTATTCTCACCAAATATGAGTGCCAAAACCACCTTTTTAACATTGAGCACCCCAATAATAATCCCAAATATTTGAGACAATTGTTTTGCTAATCCAAAAGATATCATGCAACAAATTTTGTCTATACTTCCTTGAATTTTCTATTTAATAGGAGGAAGAGGCACGGTGTAAGTTTGGATTAGTACTTTACACGCTCGATAGACTATACAAAGCTGTCGAGTCACATGCAAAAGAAACAGGCGAGTGGTTAAGGTCAGTCTCTCAACTTAAAAGTTTTTTACTTCTTTTTTTGGTCACTTTGGATGTCCATGTGCACTTAAATTGTTTGCATTGCAGCCTGCGCGAAGATATTTTTGATCTGGCAAAACTTGATATGGGAATGGCGGACAAGCTGATCGTCGTATCGCGATTGAAGTGGATGTACAACTGCTTGCTTCCATACTCATCGAGTCGTTTGCCTCGTCTATAGCTTTCTCTGGTGGCGAACGTTGTGTGTTCATTTTGGATACTTTGAGGGGAACTTCTGCGGCAACTTGTTGTCTACTTCGTGATTCGGTAGGATAGCTGTGAAGATTTTGGCACAGAATACCAGGGAACCTCGTTGGCTTTTGTACAACAGAACAATGGTTCTTTGCGACAAACGTGATGTTTGGTAAATTTCACCTAGAGGTGGCTCAGGTATGCTCTACCAGCCACGATTGGAAAAGAACAAAAGAAAAGTTTAGACCCTCGACTTTGAAACTGTTGATTGTTCCCTTTGTTACTTGGGATGATCTATGTACCAAAATCGTTTGCGGCGTTGGGAAACATCTCGTGTGCGTCTGCATTGTACACCTTTGTTCGTGCGAGATTAATTCCTCCCGGTCACTAGCAGTGGTGGTTCCATATTTCAAAACTAGCTGATATTGTTTTTTTTTCAGTTAATAAGGTTACACAAGAACAAGATGATCATCTCCGTTCCCCAGAAAGAAGTGGGGGTAGAACCGTAGAAACTTATTCAAACTGTCACTTGAAAGAACATCTCTTATTCGGTACTACATACAGATCATAACCAAGTAGGACCAAGCACGCGATCAGGAACAGAACCGAGACCGGAGCTGAAAACTTCGGTATTCTGGATGGATCACTTGCCGATCATGGCGAGCAGCGCGTCCTTGTAGTGGCCGTGGGTGTTCTTGGCCGCCGCGTCGGCGAGCTTGGCCCCGTACTGCTTCGCGTAGGCGTCCTTGATCTCCTCCATGTCCGCGTCGGAGCGGGACACCACGGCGCGGGTGAGCGCCGCCTTGGCCTGCTTGTCCGCGCCGTCCTTGAACGCACCGTTGATCACCTCGGCGAAGTACTTGGCTGGCGAGTCCAGGCACTTGACGACCTCTTCAAGGCACGGCTCGGCGGCGAAGTCCTGACCAGTTAGTTGGATTCATTCAATGAGCAGGCATGCATGGAACGGAGGGAAAGAACCAGAGAGAGCTTTATTTGTTTGTTCAGGCTCTCCAGGCACCTCTTCGAGTGGTTTGCCGTGCAGCTCTTTGTAGAGCCTGAAGGTGGCCCTGAGCTGGGGCTTGCTCCTGGTGGCGAGCACCCGCACCACCTGCTCGTTGTGCACCAGCTTCGCCGACGACGCGGATGCCGACTTGACGGCGGCGCCCAGCGCCTTGGCCTCCTCCTTGGCCAGTTCCTCGCTCACGAGCGGGCCCTCGTATCGGTACGCGCTCACCAGCCCCACCAGCAGCTGCGGCCACGTAGTTCCGTGTGTCAGTGTGAGTCCGTGCGTGTGTGTGTGTCGTGCATAGGGAGACGAGTAAGGCACGGGACGCACGTTGGCGTTGGCCTCCTTGGCGCGGTAGGCGACGTCCTCCTCCAGCGAGCGGTGGTAGAGCGCCTGGTAGGCGCGCCTGGCGCCGAGCAGCTCGTCGGCGGAGCGCGTGCAGGCCACCTCCACGAGGATGGCCGGCGGGTGCGCCTTGTGCAGGACATGGTGCGCCCACCGCGCGTCGCGCTCCCACGGGTGCATCGCCCACAGAACCATCGCGCTCTTGAACCGGGAGAACTCGATCTTGAGGTGGCGCACGTACTCGTCCTCGCACAGCTCGATCCCGGCGCCGACGCAGGCGCTCGCGGAGAAGAAGCCCGGGAAGCTCCGGCGGAACTGCCCCCTCTTCTCCGGCTGCCTCCGCCACCGCCCCAGCGCCGACACCAGCACCGTCTCGTCGACGCCCAGACCGCCCATCCCTTCGTGATAATTTGCATCAGCATTTGCACGCATGGACACAACAGAAGAATGTGTACCTGAGAATGCCCTGGCGAGTTCTTGGTGGTCGTCGGCCATGGCTGCCGGCGCCTCCCTCTCCCTGTGCTGCGGTTCCCTCCTCGGTTGCGGCCTGAGGCGCGGCTGGGGCGACGCCGGCGGTGACGCAGCGCTGCTGTTGCTGCTCGCTTGTGCAAGAAACTGCTGCATCGGGTGGGTAGCGCGCCAAGGCTCCTGCAGGTATGGACCAAATGCTTGTTAATTTATACTGCTGGCGCCATACTTCCCCCACCGTGCAGACTCATGTTAATTAACTTGATGCTACTGAATCAATTCAGACGCTGCAGAAAATTAAGGCGGAGACTGGCGTTAACTTGAGGACGATTAATTTAGTAGTAATTCACGTCGGGCAGCTTGGCATGGCCATGACCAGGTGGAGCGTTTCGTGCTGCACGCGCGCTTCCTTTACCCATGGGTAAAGCTGGGCGACGGCGTGGGCAGGAGAGAACGACGCATTTCCATTCCATCGGGGCACCGACATGAATTTCTTTGTGGAATCGGAATGTTTTCGGTGGAGTTTCTATAAAACTCGTGTGAAATCGCTGCGTCGAGGTCTCCGGCAGCGGTCTGCCTGTGATCTTATTGCCTCTTTTACCTTACCCTGTTCTTGCTTAGAACTGCCTGTTTCTGCGGCGTGCTTGCTGGGAGGGGTACGGACGACTGGACGAGAAAGCACTGGCCGACATTCTCGGACGGAGGACCGGCGCGCAGCGGGCCGAGATACGCCGCGCGTACGCCGGACTCTACAGGGAGTCCCTCCCCGCTCCGAGGCTCCGAGCTCTCCGGGCTCCGGCGACTTCCGGGTACGAACAGAGCAGGAAAAAAAATAGAAGCTTTCTTAGAATACGTCAATGATGATTCTTGATTCTGTCCTCTTTGTGCTCCCAAGAACGCCATGGTGCTGTGGACGATGGACCCGGCGGAGCGGGACGCGCGGCTGGCGAACGAGGCGCTCGGCAAGAGGATGGGCGACCAGCACGTCTGGGTGCTGGTCGAGGTCGCCTGCGCTTCCGCGCCGGACCACCTCATCGCCGTCCGCTGCGCCTACCGCTCCCTCTTCGGCTGCTCCCTCGAGGAGGACGTCGCCACCGGCCCCGCGCTCCAGGAGCCCCTCAGGAAGGTCCTGGCCGAGGGCATCACCAGGAAGAAGCAGCCACACGGCGACGAGGCCGTGCGGATCGTGGGCACGAGGAGCAAGCACCAGCTGCGAGCCACGTTCCAGAGGTAGAAACAAGAGCACGGCAGCGACATCGATGCTGGAACGATTCATGCACTACCATCATATGAAACAAACACACCAAACCGTAAGCAATTTGCGAAAGTATTCGGAAATCGAAAGAACAGATGGCGACCTGGAGTGCTTGTTAATTTGTTGATGCCAGGATATCACGAAGCAAAGAAGCAGCAGGTTTGCAAAGATGCTCAGGAGCCCTGTCTGGTGCTTGACATCACCGGAGAAGCACTTTGCCGAGTTGCGGTAGGCACATCAAACTGTAATCTGATGCATCGTGAGGCTTGGTTTCGTTCGTCAGGTTATCAGATACTCGATTCTAGGACTCGGAACAGATGAGGACACACTACGTGTCCCGGGCCGAGATCGACGTGAAAAGGATCAAAGAAGAATACAAGACCAGATTCTGATGCATCACTAGCTGTCTTGCGCTGAGGTGGTAGGAACTTTGTTAGGCATGTACAAAGACCAAAGCATTCTGATGCATCCATTCTAAGATTTGAATGGTCCATTTTATGTTCAGAATTCAGATAAGACAAAATGTTTGTGTCTATTCGACAGTTCTGAAAAGCTCCTCTTGCCGTCTTGCGCTTGAAACTGTGAAGTATAGAAATTTGTGATTCACAACGAACTATCTGGCATCAGGTTAATAACATGCATTCTGTTATTTTATGGTAGCAGAATGTTTCGGGGCAACACAGAATACAACACTCGAAATGTTGCAACATTACGAGTGTTGCAACATTACGAGTCACTGACTCGCTTGGGCCTCATCATCTACTGACTACTATCATGTTAACATACATATAATTTATCATGTCTCTCGTCTCAACACAATGTAAGGCTGGCCTCACATGCAAAGAGTGCAAAAAGAAGAATAGTGAGCATCTGTTCACAAGTCGTACAAATCCTTAATCATGTTTCTGCCGATCTTAATATCTTATTCCCTTCATAAGAGACGCTCATTTCTTCCTGGATGACGAAGCAGCAGCAATTATACCACCAACAGCAAGCCCCACAACTCCGAAGGCGCCAGTGATGATAGCCATGCCAATCATACCATCTGCATATAAGCACCAACAAGTAATGTTAATCCTTCCAAAAGCACCAAGTCGGACAAATCAGAGATAGTATATCAAAATTATTAGAGGTTGCCATACATTTTTCTTAGCATGCAAAAGATGCAGATATAACTTTTAGATACTATGCCGTGTTGATCTCAAACTTTCTCGGTCCCAGGCTCCCAGCTGACAGCAGCTGGTGGGGAGGGCCCGGATTTGCAGTACATGTAAGAGCATTTCTCCGGGCCATTATATTTGATATTTACAGTAGGAAATGAAAAATTGTCCATACCCTGACAATGGATATCGCAGTAAGAAATGAAAAGTTAATTGACATACATTTTCCTACCCTGACACTGGACATTATAGTATGAAACGGAAAGCTAATGGACATTCATTTTCCTAACCCTGACAGCAGACAGCATGATAAATATTACACCAACCTCTTTTGGTTTTGTCTTCAACGAGCCTTTGCAAAGTCAGAGCTTGCCTCCAGTCAGGTTGAATCTGAAGAAAACATGAAAATGTCTTGGTCAACATCCAAGCATCAAATACATGAGCATCTCAAGAATTAACAGACTAAGGCCATAGAATAAAACAAGTGTGGAAGAAACCAAACTATCACACACACACACACACACACACACACACACAGATTCTGCAAAGCATTTTTTTTATTCCAGACATAGAAATTGCAATTTCATCAAAACTTTAAGTGAACATGATTGCAAAATCATACAGAAGTTTCAGTTTGAATTTCTTTTTCTTAAAACCGAACACATGTCCTCATCAGGTGAAAAGTAATACTATGTTATCATAAGTGCCGAGGTACTAGGTACTACCACGGAGAAGTTTCCAAACTAAGAGAATGAAAATGCCATATTGATGACTGGCATTGAATCATTGATGGGACGGTGGTCGTGGTCTCACACTCATCAGAATAACAACAGCAGAAATGATAGAAAGATATGTTCAGTAATCAAACCTCTAAGCATCTTTCTAAAAGCTGCCGGCTTCTTGTATAATCCCCAGTTCTGTAATGTCCAACAGCCAACAAATAGAGCTTCTCCCTTGTCTGCAGTGGGCTGCTAGACTTGTCCAAAGAAGCTGCCAACAGATAACATCATGAGCTCCCAGTGAGTTAAAGCAGGAAAGCCAGACTGAAAATGCAGAGGGCCAACAGAGTAGACAAATGTTGCAGTGAATAGGACTGTCTTGATTCAAGTGAATTGCGCAAGGCTAGGAGACTAGGACAAGGCTAGCCTAGATCTAAAAGATGATAAATTTTCATTGTTCGTCATTTATCTGTACTCTAATTTCGTTTCAGTTTCACGACTTTCAAATTCAGCAATGGATTCTGATGTTCATAACACTGTCAACTGGGGTTCTTCAGTGAACTGGCCAATGGAATTTGAAAGTCCAACAGGAGCATTTGAATGGAATTTCATGGGGTGAGACATATTCTAACACTTGTTAAGTACGTGAGACTCAACTATACAGAACTACTGAATACATGCTTCTGAAACAAATAAAGCAAAAGAAGACAAACAAGGGGATTACTCTTACAATTTCTAGGGAGCTATTTTATTCAGGTACAACTACTGTGTACTAAGTAACTCACCCGAGACTACTCACATGTTTTCAAGGAAATATTCAGGAAATGGGGCCAGTTCATATGCTGGGAACAGTAAAATTCTCAAGTCATATTCCAGTAACAAACTCCCAACTATTGGCACTTAAGGAGGTTAAAAGAATATGGATACATCACCTTGAAGCATTCCAATACCACGGTTGACATCTTCTGGCTGTCTTGAGTGAACAAGCGCCCAGGACAGCCTCATAAGGCTCTCATTTTTCTGTTCTTCATTTGCAGACTCAGCAACCTCCCTCTCACAACCCTGATCAAAATAGAACATGAGCAATTGGACATGCATGACACCGCTTAGGCCACAAGACCACATGATCAAGCACAACGTGGTCCGATAGCAGGATACAATCAGATAATTGGTTCGTTTCCCCTAGAGTCACAGTAGCGCAAAGGTGAATCAGAAACTAATTCGTTAACAGCAGGAATTTAGCATAGGGTTACAAAGAATTGAGTAATCAATTCAGGTAGCATCACCGATCATAGTTTTTTTATCACCAACCGCCGACGAAAACCATTTGGAAAGAGGCCAAAGCACGCCGCAAGAAATAGCGATTTAACAATCCCCCATGATCGCACGCGAATCTCCCCTCACGATTGGCCAAGAGCCAACAACTCAGCAGCACGGGTAGCGAAACGCGCGCCGATTCGCGAACCCCCCCGCGCACATTCCACCCGAAGCTCGCCGCCGCAACGGAGCGGAGAAAAGAAACGGCGACGATTGGAAGGCGCCCGTGGCCTCCCTGGGAGGGAGCCAACAGGGGTTCTTGGTGGGGAAAGAGGGGCGGGAGGAGCTGGGGTCAGGGCTTACGGCGATGATGTCGCGGTCGCACCAGGGGAGGGTGTCGCCGCCGCGGAAGATGGAGCCCACCGAGTCCACGAACCTGCCGACGTGCGCGTCCATCACGCCCTCCCTTCTCTTCCTTTTTCTTTTTCGATGGATTTTTTAGGGCTGGTTCGATCCGCGTGAGGGCGGTGCGTGTTTTATACGGGATTTTTTTTTTCTAGTGTGCTTGAGGAATGGTGAGTTGGGATGAGGTAGCCTTGGGGGCTAAGAAAGGAAGCCGTTAGTGCAATTAGTATTTGCAGGTTCTAGATTTCTTGTAACTCTTAAGTCTTCTTACTCTCTCGATTTCAGTTTATATGCTTAATTATTATGTTGGTTTATGTTCATGCTCAACTCCTTAATTAAAGCAGATTGATTTATATTCTCTAACTATTTAAATTGGAGTACTGATCCCTTTAATGAGTGGTATTGAGAATGGTTTTGCCATGTCAGATGCTAACATCATGAAACTTTATCATATTTGTAACTTTCTCATAAAAATACAAAGGGAAAGGGAAAGGAAAAGAAAGAGAAAAAAAGGTTATAAGTATTTTTTTTCATTTTTAGCTTCACAATCGTTCCATTTTAGTTGTTAACTTGAAAACATACAATTGATTGAATAACCAACTAAGCAAATTTATGTTATATAGCGGTTAATTTGGCGAAACCATTCTCAAAACCATGATTGAGGGGTTGAGTGCTCCAGATTGAGGGGCGAAAATTAAATGATATTATTGGAGTTGAGGTGAAAATTAATCTGAGACAAGTGTTATGGAACTTAAATTAGACATTTTTTCTAAGAATTTGGTTCCTACCTTTATTCCTTCTCCATAGCAAAATGTAGTACAATCTACCTAATTCTAAGGCCGATGTTATTTTGGTGGATTGTGGCCATTATGCTAGCATCGTATCCCTTCAACCTCCACGAATCGAGGCCCACTGATCGATAATGGAAGCTTAACTACCGTATATAGATGTTTATATTCCAAGCATAGTTGCTTTTTACATAGGCGGACGCATATCAAAATATTAGAAGTATTTCAAGCATAGTTGCTTTTTACATAGACGGATGCGTACCAAAATATTAGGAAGGCTTATGAAAACTTTAGTCTCTCTACAGGCCACACAAATTACTTCTTCCTCTTCTGTTCCTCAGGAAACCTAATGTTTTCTCTAAGCCTCATTTACCTAACTACAGAAGGATTGTTTATATGAAACAATTTTTTTAATGCAACACGTTAAATCACTATCTTTAGTTCAAAATTTTCTCTAAAAATAGTTTTAGATAGCATCGTAGTATATTTCTTCTAATAAAATATAAGTGATATTTAGAGCTATATCTCGTCACACTGTAAAGATTGAATACGATATAACATATCATCATGGTAACAAACTTACCAAATATTGATCGAGTTTTTCATCACAATTATTCATCAACCCCAATAAGAAGAAGAGCATATTCGAGAAGAACCAAACCCAACAGACAATATGTCCAAAACCAACTGAAAACCCTTCTAAGAAGAAAAAGACCTAAGCAGTACCAAGATTCCAAAAATCTTCGATAACCGCTCAGTTATCGTGATTATCAGCCGATTCGATTTGCACCGCATTTATAAGTCGACCAATTTTCACTAAATCCATTAGATTATTGCGTAGTTACCATGGTTACCACTTGTGAATGATTTCCAGTAGTCAAACATATTTGTGAACCTTGAGCCCTATACAGTACACCGTCCTTTCTTATCTATGCCTAAACACGAAAGAAAAAACAACAGAGAAGCCACCGCTGCCGCCTCACTTCATCACCCTTGTCGTACATATCTCCATCTTAAATAGTAGAAGCAAATTTTATAAGATCATATCAAAAAGATTTTTATGAGATTCTATTCATACTATTTTATGATTCAGTGACTGACTTAAAAAAAAATAGACACGTATTATAAAAGGGTCTTTCGTAGTATTGATTCTATTGCTTCGCATTAGCCTCTCACATTGCTGGGCCAAGCTTCGCGAACCCATGGCTGGGCGGCGGAAACGGGGGCGGAGAGGGAAAGGGAAGCGATGCGAGGTTCGAGCTCTCGGCGGAGCGGGAGTACTACGACTATCGCAAGTCCATATACGGTGACGTCACCCACCGCGCCTTCCTCGTCGACGCGTTGGCACCCTCATCGTCCCTGCCCAGCCACACCGCCCAGGTCAGCCCCATGGGACATTCCCTCTTCCGGTTCCGCTTCATTGTGTTTCGCTACTCGCTGCACTAGTGCTAGTGATCTTCACATCAGTCATCAGGGCATAGTGCGATGCGGAGTGCGGGGTGTGATTGGGTTGTGTGCTCCGATAGCCCGATAGGTTGTCTTGTGATCAATGCTGTTTGGATTGATTTTTCGGGTGTGGAATTTGCGATGCCTTGATGTGTCTCGTGTGGGTTATGATTGAATTGATGTGTAAATGTTTGTATTTTGGACTTCTTGTTCCCTGTGTACAAGAGCATTGGGGAGAAGTACGGACTGAAGTACTCGGAAATATGAGATCTTGATGCGGTACCGGCAGGCATATGAGCAACCATGGGGCGGATCGCGGCTCAGATGTGAATTTCTTATATAAATACACACACATGCCATGTACTGCCAATTTATCTACTCTGGTCTGATACTTGTGTAGGTATTTCTGATTATAGATAATAATCTCTTAGATCTTGTAGTGCCGTACTGCTCCGTTCCCGTTTGCATATTCTCTATTGGGTTGACGTAGTGAGTGTTTGCTGGTTTGATGCAAATCGATCAGCTGAATTGTCCTGACATTGGAGTTTGCTCTTCTGCCTTTTTCAGTGATTTGATTGGATGTATGTTTCTTATGTTGTAGACTCTACATAAACCTGCATGAAAATTGGCGTGCATTTGCATGCAAGTTGCACAACACGGCATTTTACATGTGCTGGCATAACAATTTATACAAGGATTAAGGACCCCTATTACACGACAGCTTTGCCACTTGTATATATAACGGCTTTCAGTTCAGATGTTACTTATTAGCAGCTCTAGATTTGCAAATAACGACAAAAGGGGAAAAAGATGGAAAAATAATGGCGTAATTGGATGAGGGCACGCGATTGCATTACCTTATCAGTTCTTTTGGTGTGTTTATTTTAGCATCAAGCTGGTCCCTTAAGATCGATTTTTTTAAAAAAAATGTTGGTCCCTTAAGATCTAATTTGTTTAGGTATCCACATTGCCAATTATTTGATACCATCGCTTGCTGCTTAAGACTTTCATGTCTCTACATCCCTGGGAGCATAGTTAGGCATGCCTTTTATGGATGTGCAGAGTCTGCAGACAACAAGCTGTGCAAAATTATTTTGTTTGCAAAAGCAATTGTATGGGTAGTGGAGAAGTCAATGCTTTGTGTTAGATCAAGAACAAAGTGTTGCTTACCCTTATTGTATGTTTTACAATTGGAATGGAGTTACAATTTGATCTATGTATCATTGTACCCTAAGTTAACAACTTTGTTCATTTCTTTACTTTCTACGGTTATAATTTCATGATCGCATAATTCATGCAAACAAATTGCGTTCCCTAATCAGATAGTGTGATCAGAACCTTACTGTAAAGGTGCATCCATAACACCAATGAAATCTGGCTCTATGTTCTTTTGTTTTCCCCAAACTTCTTACTGTAGATATACAGCAACTTATTACTCCGGGCTTGTGCTTGATTTCTTTGTAGTTGTTTCTGTTTATAAATGGTCTCTCTTTAAAGCAACTAATAGAGCTGCTTGAAGAAATCAGTGTGCTACAATTTAGGTTATTGCTGCATTCTGAAGCTAATTGGTACTAGAATGTACGGCATTAAATGAAAATGGTCATTTCTTTGACGTGGTCATGTCCTGTGCAACCTATATACATATATGTATTTCCTTGCATATCAACCATTACATTGTGATGAGTGGATGGTACAACATATGTTACCCTACTAGTGTACTGATGCATCTGGCTTACCGCTCTCTACTGGCACCATCTCTTTGTTTCGATTTTATTTGTCCAACCATGGTATTGTTTAGAAAAACATTGAATTCCATATTATTTTCTTTCCGATGTTGGCTGTTGCTTTTTAAGTTAATATGGACTAAAAGCTTGCTTAACATGTATTGTAAAGTCACTTATCGAAATTAGAGAGTTGTTTAGTCATTTCTTCCAATATGTACTTGATTTGTGAAAGCATGAGATGCTCCTTTAATATGCTTTCCTGGTACAGGCAACCAGTAAGCTGTTAAGTCATTTATTTTCTTCCTCTCATTTATTCTTTCTTCATTACTTATCAGCAGGGGGTAATGTTATTTCTGGATGTGTTTGGATGTGGGTGCTGGATGCATCCTTGCAGTCCTTCTATTTTTTTTCCATGCTGTCTTTACATACCCCTTTCCTGTTATTGTTATAGTTGTTGTGCTGTTGTGTATGCTCCTGCTATTCCCTAAATTATCTTTTTTTGGAACTCCTATTCTCTACATTATCATTGATCTATTTTGAGAATAAGTTCTTACACCAACATGGTCCAGGTATGGGGATGATGGGAGACCCTTTCGGCAACACATAGTCACTTCTTCTACAGGCTGTTCCGATGCACAGTACTTTGAGGAACTGTATCAATACTATATGACAGAAAAGGTTAGATTAACTGTGTGGTCAGCAAACAGAAATTACTTAGAATATTCTCTCTGACCGGACTAATGAGGAGCTTTTTATGGTTGCTAGGCTTGGAAGCTTTGTGATCCTGATGCTGAACATGTATTCAAAGCTTTAAGGAAGGCTGGTGTTAAAACTGCCGTCGTCTCCAATTTCGATACCCATCTACGGCCACTTCTGCAGGCCCTGAAATGCGACCACTGGTTTGATGCACTTGCTGTCTCTGCTATGGTGTGTTGACTTATCTGGTCATCTCTTCAACTTCTACTAAGATCAGATGGCTTAGCTGTTTAAGCAGAGTTTCTGTACTTGCAGTTTGTATTACATTCTATTTCCTGCATCTGCTGTGATGTAGTCATCTTTATGTCCATATAGAAACTTCTGTATTCAATTCTAAATGTTATATTCTATATTTCATAATGTCATTATTGCGAGCAATGTTCTATGTTAAAAATTGTTGTTTCCTATATACTCTACAAACAGGTCGCGGCAGAGAAGCCAAATCCAACAATATTTTTGAAGGCCTGCGAATTTTTAGGTGTCAAACCTGAAGAAGCTGTGCATGTTGGCGGTGATCTCAGAAACGATATATGGGTAGCTAGAGACGCAGGCTGTGATGCCTGGCTTTGGGGCAGCGATATTCACTCTTTCAAGGAGGTATTTCTGTTTCTGCACACCCTACCCCAACATTTACCATTTTGTACTCTTTGAAATTTTCTCCTGGGCAAAGTAGCATGCGTTTGTTTTTATCTTGATTGCAACTTGCAATTGATTTTGGTATCACTATGCTGGCAGCACGGGTTCTCGCGATCATTCTAGTGATAGTAGGATTGATGTTGTTGCTGTGCTTGCGGGTTGCTCGGATTGTCGATGAAGGTACGGCAGCTTTGTCATGCACTACAGGGAAATGATGGTTACATTTGTGGTCCGGCCCCACTGCGATGCTCCAAAGAACAGTACAGATGCGATCGACATGCCAAATTGTAACTATGCAAGAGTGAACATATATTTTTGTCACCTGTCTCCATCACATCAAATGTTCGTTGGTGCTTCAAGGGATGGCATTGTAGGTGCAGATGAAACCATATTTTTATGCCGGTGTCCTCTACGTGCAGGTTGCTGAGCGGATTGGCGTTGAGGTCACCAAGTGAACCATCAATGGTGCTGCGCTGCCGCCGCTTAGCAGCGATGAATACAATACAAATACAGTACCCTGGAGTGCGGTCGTGAAGATGTACATAGGAGTGAAGTGACCCATCCTTGTTTCTCGAGCGCCTGTTGTACAAACCCCCTAGAAGATGACTGCATATTGGTTATTAGCTAAAGGTGCTTGTGTTAGGGAATAAATCCATCTGGGCTGCAGGAAATTCACTAATCACATTAACACTTTTGTAATTAATGCGGAAATTAGAGGTTATAACATGAATTTGGTGAAGTCATCCCTTTCCTGTCGATACGAGGCCCACCAATTTCTATTCAATCTCCTTGTCTCTGTGAATTTCTTTGCAATTATAAAATCCCCATCTTATTTCCACAATTCATTTGCTGATTGTGTCATATTTTTTTCAAAGTCCGATGAGTTCCTATTCGATTTGTTGCAGTTCTTCATTTGTCTGACGCGTGTGATACCATAAGTATTATAAAAATAAAGCATTGATCACGCGAAAAATTAGCTCTGGTCAACACGTTTCCGTTTGACTATTTAAACACCATATTTAGACACCTGACGGTATAATAAATTTAGACATTTTTTCAAAAAATAAATAAAAGAGTAAATTTTATAAAACTATAACTATTTATATTTTTATAACGTAAAATTATAACTTCCGAGATATATTTTATAAAAACTATAACTACTTATGTCATTTATAACGTAAAACTATAATTTTTTTAGCCTGGTTTCACTCATCCGTTACATATTTTTAGTATAATAGGAAAAATGAGGAGTAATGAATGGATGATGGGTGATATCAGATAAAAAATTGTACTTTTGTATTATAGAGTATAAGTAGTTATAGTTTTGTGAAATAGATTTTAAAAACTATAGTTTTATATTATAAATATATAAAGAGTTTTAGATTTGTAAAATATACTCTAAATAAAAAGACGAGTCGTAACTGAGTCGGCACGGTGGCCGACTCGGCCATGACTCAGACGCCTGGGATCGGCCAGGCCAGGCCAGGCCAGGTCGCCGCCCTTTTGAGCTCGCAGCACGCCGTCGCCGACCTCGCCCAGCTCGTCACCCGCCGGTCGCCGCCGCCAGGTCGCTGCTGTCGCGCGCTCGCCTCAGACTCTCAGCCACCAGCACTAAAAGCTCAACACCCTCACCCTGTCCATCCAAACCGTCGCCACAACTCATCAGTCGCCACACTCCGCGCTGCGCTCCTCCTGCCGCCACGAGAGGGGATGGCGACGACAAGCGGCGTCTCCACCGGCCTCGTGCTGCAGCTTCCCTCCTTGCGGGTAGGAGGATGCCCCACTGCGTTTCGTGTGCCAGCCAAGAGCTTGCTACCGCGGAGAACAGCCGCTGGAGCCAGGGGCGGATCCAGCCCAATGCCAAGGGGGGTGCTGGGCCTCTTGTTATTGGACCAAATTCATAGTTTATGGGCTAAAATGATGTATTTTTTCTGGATTTTTCATTTCTTTCTCTAGGCTTCCTGAGCTTGTGGGCTAAAATGATGCATTTTTTTCTGAATTTTCCTCTACTTCCTCTGAGCTTCCTGGGCTGAGCCCGTGCTGCAGCCCCCCCCCCCAGCACGGGCCCTGGATCCGCCCCTGGCTGGAGCTCCGGAAGAAGAGGCAAGGAGCTACGTGAAGCTGATGTCTCAATCGTTGCTCTCAGCTGCTGTTTCTCTTGCCGACAAGCACTCGTGCCAAGAGGTTCTGAATGTAATATCGTGCCTAGCAGAAAACACCAATCACATTTGGTCTTTGATGAGGTTCTATCTGTGGCTGGAAGAGATATTTGTACAAAAGACATACCAAGAATTCGTGGAGGCTGGGCCATACAGGATGTTTTTTTTATGCATTTTCCCAGCATATATAAGGTGCTTGCACTTCTGTTTTTTTTAGTGCACTTTATCTATACTTCACAAAGAACTGTTGCAATAAACGATTCAGAGAAGGGGGAAACCACCTCTGAGTCATCAGCTGATGGTTGTATTATATATGCAAGCAACTATGTTTGCTCTCAACGCATTTATGAGAGGTGGTGGGAAGATTGGGAAACAAGCAGTTGAGCGAAGTTACCCTTCTGTTCCTTCTGGCCTTATGCTGAAGCTGGGGAGTCTTCATGGTTTTGCTGAGTTGGGCCGAAATGAACTTTTCTACGATCACTGCTAATTGCATTTTAGTCATTTTGCGAGTGTGTTGGCGATGAAAGATATTCGCTCGAGATGGAGAACAGACTGAGAAGGAGAAGTGGATTAATCTTGTTCAGGAGGTTGCATGCAGTTCCTCAGTAAAAAGACCAAAAGGGGTTCTGCCAACTTGTGTTATATTGAGTAAAGCTCTCAACAGAAATCAGAAGACTGGAAGGGAGGCGGCTGCTGCTGCACTATCAGAATTTATCGGCCACAGGTCATGATTGTGGCCACAAATCATTTTTCAAGGAATAAGCTGATGGAAGATATTGTTGGAACTTTAGCTTTCATGCCATTGATATATCCTTATGAACCGTGGAGATTTCAGCATGATCAACATCGTGCTAAAACAAACATGAAGTAGTGCCCCAAACCGTGCATAGGCGTGGTCATTGGGATTCATCGGTAAAAGGCAAATAACTTAGGGGTGCAGATAATGCTATCTGTATATTAATGTCTTACATCCTTTTAGTTTAATTAAAATGCAGTACATCTTATTAAGAGGAGCAACTTGGTTTACATTTGTACTCGCATTTGGTATTATTCGGTACTAAGGCGCTTATGCCGGGGAGGAGGAGGCTGGCGCGGAGGAGAGCTCAGAGACGGGGAGGCGCGGGGAGGAGAAGACCGAGGACGGCGGAGAGTGCATCGAGGGCGTCAGAGGTGGGGGCGGCGACGACGATGGTCGCGGCGGTGGCGAACCCTAGCGCGCGCAACCAAAACACTTAGCCAAAATGAGAGTGCGCACGCGTGGGGAAGAGTTAGGTTATATATACATATAAGTCATAGGTGATGGGTGATAAATGTCACCTATCACCTATGAGTATCACCCGTCACTTATTTTAAGTAAAAGGTGACGGGTGACTGTCACCTTTTACTTTGACTCGGCCACATGCGCATAAGTCATAGGTGATGGGTGATGGGTGATGAACGTCACCCGTCACCCGTCACCTATGAGTACGACCCATCACATTTTTCTTCTAATATTACAAATTCAAATTTAACATTAATATTACAAATTCAAATTTAACATTAATACTACAAATTCAAATAACTTGAAACTTAAAATTCAAATTTGACATTAACATTAACAATTCAAATAACTTAAAAGTCAAATTTGACATTGAAATTCAAATTCGCCGTTTTTGCGCTTTCTTGACATGGATCCCTTCGTTATGGTCGGGGCGGATGTATGGAGTTTCCTCGATCGGCGAAAGGTGTGGCACGACTGTAGTAGCAAAAGGGTTATTTCATCGAATTGATTGAACTCCTCCTCATCAACGATGTTTGCAACTTCGACGATGCATCTTTTCCTAGCGAGAACCACATGGCGTTTCTTCTTTGTTGTGTCAGTCACATAAAAGACTTGGCGAATATCTTTAGCGAGTATGAAGGGTTCAGACTTGTATCCAACATGTTTGAGATCAACGCTAGTGAACCCATACTTGTTATTAGGGACGCCCTTTGCCCCATGTACCCAATGTCACTAAAACAGGGCTACCTTGAATCCCAAATAGTTCGGCTCCCACATCTCCTCTATTTGACCGTAGTATGTGCCCCTCTGCATGTCGTTATCATAAGCATCTATACGGACACCACTATTCTGGTATATGCTCTTCTCATTTTGGGCAGCCGTGTAAAATGTGTATCCGTTTATATCGTACACTTGATATGTCATAATTGTGTATATAGGGTTCGATGCCAGTTTTTTTTTATCAGAGCACTTGTAGGAGTACTCGATTGTCTGATTTGATCTCAGAACCAAGTCGTGAACCTTCACATATGTTGCCTCGCAACCCAAGCTTCGGTCTGCCTTGGATTCTCATCAAGCATCATCTGTTTGTGCTCATCGACATATGGGCATACTTCGCTCATTTGTTGCAGCATGAGGAAATGAGCTTGGTCATAAGCCTTCGGATTAGGAGTTATTGCCATCTTCCCCAGAACTCCCACACCTGCGAGCCTCCCCTCATGGCGAGACTTAGGCACGTTAATTGGGTTATTTGGGTAAATGTAATTAACATACCACTCCAATGTCTCCTCCGTCGCTTAACCCTGCACGATGCATCCCTCAGGAAAGGCTCGATTCCTTACGTACGACTTGAGAACGCCCATATATCTCTCGTATGGAAACATGTGATGCAGGAACACAGGGCCAAGGTAGTGTATCTCCTTCACAAGGTGAGCAGTGAGATGTACCATGATATCGAAAAAGGATGGTGGGAAATACACCTCAAAAATACATAGAGTCTCAAAGTGTCTTCTTTCTAGCTCCTCCAGCGAGTTTGGATCGAGCACATTTTGTTCAATTGCATTGAAGAAAAAGCACAAGCTTAGGACAGCCTCGTGAACCTTTATTGGGAGGATGTTCTTAATAGCTACGGCAAGCAGTGACATCATCATCACATGGCAATCATAGGACTTCATCATGGCGAAATTCATTTTCAGATCTTTCACCGAGACTAATCTTGCGATGTTGGACGAGTAATCGGAGGGAACTTTCACACTGTGCAAGAACTCACAGAATTCTTTTTTCTCCTTCCTGGAGAGAGTGATAGCTGCCGGGGGTAGATGTTTTCCTTTGTCCGTATCTTGTGCATGGAGCTCCAGCCTTAAGCCCATTTCTTCAAGGTCAGCTCGTGCATTCTCATGATCCTTTCCTTTTCCCTTCATTTGGAGCAATGTACCGTTCAGACTCTCACATATATTTTTCTTTACATGCAGGTTATCGATAGAGTGGCGAACATCTATTTTTTCCCAATACTCTAGCTCAAATAGTATTGATTTCTTGTTCCACATTCTTAACTTTTCATCATCCTTAGAGGATTGATTTCGCTTGCCAAGGACAATATTGATATTCTTAACCTGATTGTGGACATCTTCCTTGCTGAAATGCCTTGGAGGTAACACTTTCTCCCTTGTGCCATCGAACTGCTTGTCCATGTTTCGGTATGGGTGCTTCCTGGGAAGGAAACGTCGATGCCGCATGTACACTGTTTTCTTTGAGTTGTTCAACCTCAAACTACATGTGTCATCTAAGCAATGGGGGCAAGCTTCACATTTTCTTTTGCTCTAACCTGACAAGTTACGAAGTGCTAGTAGATCATTGATGGTGACGAATAACATGACGTGCAAGGTAAAGTACTCTTGCTTGTACTGATCCCAAACCTCGACGCCTTCCGACCAGAGTTTCTTAAGATCATCGATTAAAGGCTTGAGGTACACATCTATATCGTTGCCAGGTTGTTTCAATTCTGATATCAAGATCAACAACACAATGTATTTCCGCTTATTACAAAGCCAGGGTGGAAGCTTGTAGATTGACAATACAACAGGCCAGGTGCTATGTGAGGTACTCCTGTTACCGAATGGATTCACGCCATCTGTGCTCATAGCAAACCTAATATTTATCAATTCTTCAGTGAACCAACCAAATGCGGAATCAACGATTCACCTCTGAGTGGAATCTACCGGGTGTTGTATCATTGTGTCGTTCTTACGACCCTCCTTATGTCAATACACCAGTTGGGCCTCCTTTCAGTTGGCAAACAGACACTTCCGATGGGGAATTATAGGAAAATACCACACCACCTTCCTAGGATCACCTTTACTTTTCTTGCCTTCGTCCCCGTTACCACTGTCATTTCTACGCTTATATCGATGGGTTCCACACATGGGACATTGATCCAGCTTTGTATACTCTCCACGAAACAAGATACAATCCTGCTTACATGCATTTATTTTTTCTATTTCCAGCCCTAAAGGACAAATTATCTTCTTCGTGTCGTAGACGCCCTTGGGCACCAAGTTCCCCTCCGGTAGCATGTCCCTTAGTAGATCCAGCAATACTTCAAAACTATTGTCATTCTAACCATGGGTTGCCTTTAGCTGTAGCTTTAGGTTTCCAAATATCCGCGTGTACTTCTCCTTACAATTGAGATAAAGGGGCGTCTTGGAATCCCGCACAAAGTTCTAAAATTTAGCAAACTCACCATTATTATACTCATCATGCCGCTCGAAATCCCGCATCATCTGGTCCACATTCTCCACAAAATTCTCGAGATCATTATCATTCAAACATAATATGTCCTCATCCCTGAGATCATGATCCATTTCACTAGGTGTAAGTCCTTGATGCACGCTGTCGATATGGAGGACTCGATCCATCTCTCTCTCTCTCGTTAAAGCCTTCTTTGCCATATTTGTTCCAACATGTATAATTCTCTTTAAATCAACGCATGACCAAGTGTGATGGATATTGTCTAGTTTCAGGAACTTCTTTTCATTCCTGCAGTCGTGATATGGATAATACATTGCTGTTTTACCACGATCTTTCATATCCGCCAAGGCAGTACTCATGAAATGCTTCATCTCGCTTAGGTACTCTGGACAATTCCGGGTTTCGAGGTACATCCAACTTCTATCCATCATCTATAATTAATGTAAAAATATTCATTCTTCATTAATAATGACCTTAATTTCATAGTTAAGCACGCGATTAAAAATTCCCTACAAATACACTATATCTGTGGCATCTTGCGGTAGATCAGGCAAATCTAATATAAAATCTAACATAAATACAACTCACTTGTACTAAGATTTTGGATAAACATGCAAAACAGTCGATTACAACTCAAAGCACAACAAATCTATCAATTAGGGTTTAGAGGACGAGAGGAAAGGGGGAGGAAAGGGGGAGATGCGAACCTTCAAAGACCTAGCACCAATTCAAACTTCAAATAAACAAGATATTGGAGAATCCCTAGAGGAGCCAGTGAAAATCGCCAGCTGCTGTGCGGGCGACACTGTGCAGTAACTGTTCACTCGCACAATGGATGGCCAGCTCTTAAAACAGAGTTGAATAATAGGTGACGGGTGATAAGGTTACCCATCACCTATTAAGAGTCATAAGTGACGGGTCATAACATGACCCGTCACTTATTACTATTGCAGGGGGGCCCGTCACCTATGACCAAGTTATAAGTGGCAGGTTTAGTTATGACCCGTCACTTATGTTATTGGTTACGGGTAATATTATGACACATCACCTATTATCTAGTATCAGTGACGGGTCTATAAATGGACATGACCTGAGGTGACATAAGTGACGGGTAGCGTAATGACCCGTCACTAAACTGTGTCTCCTATGTCCGGTTTTCACGTAGTGATATGGATGAACTTGATGATACCCTCAATCACATATGTCGTGATCTAACTGAGGTTCTCGATAATGAGAATTTGGACCATGTTTGTGACAATTTAAATGCGGTCCCTAGAAAGAAAAAGTCCAATTCATCTAAGAACAAAGACAAGATTCCTCGCCTGCCAAAGAAGCCTAATATTCCGTCCAAAATATATATCTGATGAAAGGTATATTTTGCAAAAGCAGAGGTCTAGAAGACTTGGCTAAACACAACTATATTTTGGATACAGTAAAAGAACAACATATCGATTTCCTTGCTATCATGGAAACTAGTTTAGACTACTTGTGGCATGTAATGCCACTGTGAGGAAGATCGGGAGGTATAATTAGGTGTTAATACTTCTGTATTTGACATTGGCTCCATAGTTGAAGGGGATTTTTACTCAAAATTCCTTTTAAAGAACATAGAAGATGGTTTGGGCATTATATATGCAGTTTATGGACCGACCCAAGAGGAATTTAAAGCCGATTTTCTCACTGAAATGGCTCATGTTTGTAGTTTGGAAACCAACCCAATGATCATAAGGGGGATTTCAACATTATGAGACATCCTGAGGATAAAAATAATGACAATTTTGATCCTCGGTGACCCTATCTTTTTAATGAAATTATAGACATGCTGGATTTACGGGAGGCCAAAAAGCTAAGGTCAAAGAGTTGCTGGAAGGGGACAATAATACCAAGTACTTCCAGTTAGTGGCCAATGGGAAAAACAGAAAGACAAGAATATACAGATTGGAACATGAGGATGGACTTGTAATTGGAGAGGCCAATCTTAAGAAATATATTACAAAATATTATAAAGGCCTTTTTGGTAAACCAGAGCAAAATAATTTTGCGATGGATGAATCACTAATTAGTGATATTCCTCAAGTAAGTGAAAGGAAAAATGAGATCCTTACCGCTCCTTTGTAGAGGAGGAGATAAAGAGGGCAATTTTCCAAATGGAGCATAATAAAGCTCGTGGCCCTGATGGCTTTCCTGCTGAATTCTACCAGGTTTTCTGGGAAATCATCAAAGACGATCTCATGGCATTATTCAAGGATTTTCACCGAGGACAATTATCTATTTTCAGCCTTAACTTTGGCGTCATTACCCTTATTCCTAAAAAGAGTAGTGCGCTGAAAATTCAAGAATATCGTCCAATTTACCTTCTTAATGTCAGCTTTAAAATATTCACTAAAATTGCCACAAATCGGATATGCACAGTTGCTGAAAAAGTAGTTAGTCCATCTCAAACTGCATTCATGTCTGGTCGCAACATATTGGAAGGATTGATAACTCTCCATGAGACTATTCATGAGTTGTATAGAAAAAAAAAACAGAATGGTGTCATCCTGAAAATTGACTTCGAGAAAGTATATGACAAGGTTAAATGGTCCTTTCTCTAGCAGACTTTGAGAATGAAAAGATTCTCGACACAATTGTGTGATTGGATACAAAACTTTGTGTCTGGGGGTCATGTTGGAATTAAAGTTAACAATGATGTTGGACCTTATTTCCAAACAAAAAAAGTTTGAGACAGGGAGACCCCCTATCGCCCATCCTTTTCAATATTTTAGCTGATATACTTGCAGTATTAATATCTAGAGCCAAAAGGGATGGACAAATCACTAGAGTTGTTCCACACTTGATTGATGATGGCTTATCTATTCTGCAATATACAGATGACACCATCATATTCATGGATCATAACCTTGAGCAAGCAAAAAATATGAAACTCTTACTATGTGTTTTTGAACAATTATCTGGGCTTAAGATTAACTTTCATAAAAGTGAGATCTTTTGCTTCGAGGATGCTAAACAATGTGAAGACCAGTACACACAATTATTTGGATGCGATATTGATTCTTTGCCCTTTAGATACCTTGGCATTCCGATGATTCACATGAAGCTAAGGAATATTGACTGGAAGGGGGTTGAAGAAAAGTTTGAGAGGAAATTGAGCGGCTGGAAGGGGAAACTTATTTCTGTTGGAGGACTATTAGTATTTCTAATCTCAGTACTAAGTTGTCTTCTAGTTTTTATGATGTCTTTCTTTGAAGTCCCTCAAGGTGTGCTAAAAAGACTGAATTATCTTCGATCCCGTTTTTTCTGGCAAGTTGATAATCATAAAAAGAAATATCAACTTGCTCGATGGGACATCCTTTGCCAACCTAAAGATCAAGGTGGATTAGGCATTACTAATCTATCAGTGATGAATACTTGTCTTCTCATCAAGTGGCTGTTTAGACTACTTAATGAGAATAGGGTTTGACAAAAAATGCTCAGAAATAAATACCTAGGCAGCAAATCTCTCACTCAAGTTGAAGGAAGACTAGGAGATTCCCACTTCTGGTCTGGACTCATGAAAGTGAAACCGGAATTCCTTTAATGGAGAACTTTCCAAATTAAGGATGGATGCCAAACTAGAGTCTAGAATGATACTTTGTTGGGTAATAATCCTTTGAGTGATCATTATCCTTCGCTGTATAATGTAGCCAGAAGGAAACATTCCACGGTGGCAGAAGTCATGAGTTCCATACCACTAAATCTTTCTTTCCGTCGACCAATTATTGGGGATAAGCAAATTGCTTGGCATAATATGGTGACTAAACTAGTACATGTTCATTTATGCAATGGCCGAGATTCTTTTAATTGGGGTTTGCATGCAAATGCTAAATTTTTGGTTCATTCAATGTACAAACAAATGATGACACAAACCATATACATCCCTACAAAAGGTGTATGGAAGCTTAAACTCCCTCTCAAGATCAAGATTTTCTTATGGTATTTATGTAGATGAGTGTTTTTGACCAAGGGTAATTTGGTCAAAAGAAATTAGAATGGTAGCTTAAAATGTAGTTTCTGTAACCACAATGAAAATATAGAGCATTTATTCTTTGAGTGTCACTTGCTAGATCCATTTGGCACATAATTACTATTGCCTTGAGAATTCAGAAACCTAGCAATATGATCCACATAATGGGGAATTGGCTAAGGATGAGTGAAGCTTTTACTAAATCATGGGTTCTAGTTGAGGTAGCTGTCATTTTTTGGTCTATTTAGCTCTGCCGCAAATGACAAATGGGAGGAATTGGATGAAAAAAATATTCTTTATACTAAGTTCAAGCATAGTTTGGGTTTAGTTGGTAATTTGGTGTTCATGGTGCTTGGTCACCCTTCGTGGTTTTCGAAAATAATTCTTTATAGACATCTTTATTCTGATTTTAAGTTAATATAAGATTTGTTGGATAATGTCCCAAACTTTAGAAATATCCTAGTCGAATACAACTCTACAAAAAGTCTATAAGTATAAGCAACCTAGTGTACTTATAATCTTAGACCATTATAATAAGATTAGTTCCTCGTGGGTTTTTACTTATGTATTGAAGAATTTTTTCACGTAAAATCAGTAGGATTCTCCTGGTTTCGATGTGATAGCAGTGAGGTTATCAGCATACCCAATCCGAGGACAAAGAAGCACCCGGAATGCTAAGGTCGAATTGGACGTACAGACGCTAGCAGCTGCATACGATTTTCTACAAACCTCAAACCAAACACCCCATACTAATTTCTATATAGATTTGTGCTGTCGTACACCATATACGTATGTAGGCACCTACCGGCGCCACCTGCTCCACTTGTTTTTGTAATGAGCAAGGTCGTGTGAAACAACCAAATACACGTGTCGCCGCTTAGTAAATTAAGATCTGTTTGATTCAGTTTTTTTTTCTTTTGCTTCTCCGAAACTAAAAGTCAAACCAAACAGTCCAGTTAGAGCTGGTTTGTGAGGAAATAAATTAAAATCTGAGAAACGGGTTGAGATGAATTTTAATTTTTAATATATTAAAAAACTAAAAAATTTATTGTAAAAGCCTATAGCAAAATACCATCAATCAGAACATAAAAAAAACCAAAAGCAAAAAACCTCAAACTAACCTAACAGACCTTAAATTGAATCACGTGTTTGTTGTTTGGCGTAGTTGGTCACCTTCCAAAGATCGGTGCCGTCGCATCTTCTTTTTTCAACAGTCAACTAAGGCTATTATTGGAGCTTTGTGTGGACCAACGCGTGCAGCGTGCGGGGCTGCGACGAACGAAGCCGAGTGAAGCAGAAGAGAGTTCCGATAGTTCCGAGGTAGTTGGAGCTTAAGAACGAGCCACGTAGCGTTCCAAGAGAACGCCATGCTCGGACCTAAATCTAGGTGGTCCATCACGATGGCACCATCTCTATCTCTATGTTTACACTAATCTCTCGTGTTTACATTTAGTCATATGTTTATAAGAAAAATGAGATGACAATAATAGATCTCCTATTCCATTTCTCAAATCACACGTATAAGTTAGGAATGAGGTGCCTCAAACCAAACACCGCGTAAAGGAATGGTAGATCCGTGATATTGCCGGTTCTGTGGAGTGTGGAATATATCGTATGCACATTGCAACCTGCATGCCCTAACCAACTACCACCGTTGATATATACACGTGCAGTAAGTACTATATATACTAGTTCCACTTGTGCATACAATAATTTATATATATATATAAAAACTAGTCTGTACTTTCAGAGTATATATCCTCTACTTATAATATATCACATAAGTGAACTAGATATACTATTTTATCACTATGAGTATAATTATATACTTATTTTAAGATACTCCAATATGAACTCCATAAAAAATAGAAAAGAAGTACATCAATTTTATTAGATTTCAATAATACCTTTGTATTTATATATAAAATATAATACACAAAAAATATATACAAACCACTAAAAAACTATACATACCACTTGGATGATCTTATATACTCACATGCTTCATATACATACTATTTATCATATAAGATACTTCCTACATAATAAGATACGTATATAAGAGTATATACTTCTGAGAGTACCAAATATGCTTCATATATATATATATTTGTCTTGACGTTGGTTGTTCCGGCAATTAAAATTTTATGTATAGCATGAACCAAAATATAATGCACGACGTCAAATTGAAACCCAAAATGGTAAAGTCGTAGATCCGATATCCACTAGAGATTGACTAGTATAACTGGTCATACTAACTAATTCAGACATACGTAAAATACAATGGAACTAAGAAGCAGTAGGCAACTCAAGCACGGCACATACTTGCTTAAAATAGAGTCGTCCCCACGGCATGTAAACCGCTGCCCTGACTAAGCATGGAAGTACGGAACCCATGGAACATTTGGTGGAGTATCACTCTCGCAATTTAATTACAGCTAGATAAAGTCATTTTTTTGTCAGAGCCGACGCCGAGTCCTTCACCTCGACGCTGACCTCTTCCACACATATGCTTCGGCCCCATTCGTGCGCCGAGTCCTTCACCTCGACGCTGACCTCTTCCACACATATGATTCGGCCCCATCCGTGCGCCGAGCCCTCCCGGCCTCTTCTACCGCGTGACCTCCTCACCTCTCGGAGCTGATGCTGAGTCCTCCACTCCCACGTCGGCCTCCTTAACACTGATGCCTCAGCTCTCTCCTGTAACATCCCAAAATTCTTAAACATGTTATTAAACATTTATTAGCATCATATTTAATTGTTTGAACAATTATACATTAATTAAAAATTAAATTTAAATTATTAAGTTTAATGAGAAGTGGTTCATGGTGAAGGAACTCATAAAATTACTATGCAACATAGGGTTAGAAATAATTCTAGAAATTAGTCCATGACATACGAAGAATATTATTAGTGATTTTCCCGGATTTTAGGGATTGAAATTGAAGCCTTCAAATTGGAGCAAGTTAGAAAATGTTGCAACTTTGAAGATTTTTCATTTAAATTTGGCTTAGGATTTTTAGGTCAAACCAGTTAAAATAGATTGCATATGAATTATAGTATCAAAAAAAACTCTAGAATAATTTTGGGGCTTGAAAAGATCTTCTTTTGAATCAGACAAGAGGGAAGAAGATAATTGTTTTAGGTCGGTTATTGTTCTTTTAGGCCCACTGGTCATCCTCTCCACCGACCTCACTCTCTCTACTCAGTGTCGGCCGCCGTCGTTGTTGACAAATGAAGTCGCCCAAGATGCCACACCACTAGGCCACGTCATCGACCGCCGCCCTTATCCCTCCCTTCCCTCACGACTCTCTCTCTCTCTCACTTTACTCACTCTCTCTACTCAATTTCTCTATCACCCAGTCAAACCGAAGCAGAGTAGAGTGCCACACTGCCACCGTCGACCAAATCTGCCAGATCCAAGCCCCAATTAGCCCAGTCTGCACTAAGAAGAGCATAGAGGAAGGCCACTCGAGGCTTCTCCAACAGGATCCAAGAGTTTCCAGCCCAAATCAAGCCTAGCAATGACGTCTTCCTCATCTCCGGTGAGCTCGTTCCGCCCCTCACCGACTCGCCACCGTGCCATAGCCATTCCACCCCAACCGAGAGCCTGGTGAGCTCCCTAGCTCTCTCCTCTTTCTTGTGCGCGCATTGATTTGGCTCTGACCCGACACCTGCATAGTCATCCACGGTGATTGAGCCACCGCTGCCCCTCTATGCTCGCTACTGACCGCTTTCTGGCTGGGCTCACAGGCTAAAACCTTGCCAAATGGGTTCCCTGCGGTGTGCTGTTGCTGTGGATACCCTCGTTTGGGCCGTTTTGGCCACCACTCACTGCTGGCGTGGTCCTCCCCTCACACCTATCATCGCCGTGCTGCCCTTTCCCCTACCAGCCATGCTCTGGTCAGCCCATCACCAAAGGGCCGCACCATCAAGTTCGCCAGCTCATGCTGATGCTCCTCCTGCATATCCTAGTCTACACTGTCGTGTCGTTCACCGCTGGCGAGGCTAGCCAGAGCCGCTAGCCATGGCAACACTGTGCGCCATGGCCTCAAGGCCTTTTTGACCGAAGTCAAATAAGCCAGCCCCATTTTCATGTGCAGGGCTAGGTATATCTAGGTGCAAAAAGGATTTTTGGGCATTTAGATTTTTGTTTAATCCAATTGATTTGGAAAATGCGAAATAGAATTATCCTTACACTATTAAATTGACTAAATCTTGTAAAATGTATAGTAAATTTATTGCTCCAAAAATAGTGAAACCAATTTTGTTAGCTTTGTATGATCATGCTCTACTTATTAAAAATGATAGGATCCATGAAATATGCACTGAAATTTCTTTACTTAATGAAATGTGTGTAAGCTTTAATAATTCATAATTAATTATTAGTAAGACCAAAATTAGTGAAACCAATTTTGTTAATTTTACTATATTATGCCTGATTTATTAAAAAAATATCCATCCTCATGTTATACATAATTAACTTTCTATTTAGGATTAAGCTTTGATTTAAGCTTAATTAATCTAGAAAATAGGTTAAACACTGAATAGTAACCCAAATTAAGAAATTGTTGATTCTATAAACTCAAGGTATGATGCATTGCATCTCCACATTTGTCATGCATTGTAGAGAATCTTTCATCGCATGGCATCCATACTCGTTTGTGATGCACCGTTCTTTTATTTAGAAACCGACGCTTCGAAGAGTCACGTGTTTGAACCCAAAACATGAACCAAAGGAGTTCGTGAGTGATGAGCAGTAAATACCATATAATCATCTATCATATTTCTCCTATATTTTGGTGAATTATTGATCAATTTTCTAGATATTACTATGTGTCGTATATGCATGTTTTAGTGAGTTGATGTCAGGAATGTAGGTAGATCCTATTTATTACTCAAGTTGTTAATCTTGGTCCTTGTAACCTGGGTATAACCATATTAATGTCAAACTTAAAAGAAGTTCAAAATACTTAGCAATACATAGGTCATCAGTAGAAGTCGAGCGGTGCAACATCCATCGTTCGCGAGCTACTGGGCTTCAATTACTGTTCTAAAGGAATGACAGGTTGGGATGATGAGTTGGTTAAGACAATATGTGGGCAGTGTTAGGGGTAGTTCGGGAGAGGAGACCCGAGTTACATAGAAATTGAGACGAGATGTGGGCGGTGTTAGGGGCAGTTCAGGAGAGAAGACTCGAATGCCATAGATCGCTTGCATCGTTTAAGCACCGATCATTAGTGCCGTTGTCTTAAGCACTTTTTCGTACTACCACATATCTGAATATGATAAAGATGAGCGAATACATCATGAGGTTGTGACCCTTTTGCTTGTTGGCCTATGGTGTGAGCAAAGCGTGCTTGTAGAGGCATCTAGGCTACTTGGGAAGTAGACCTACTTGACATCCACACCTATAGGTGCATATTCAAATGGTTGTGACTTATATGGAAAAGCTTGTCACGGGTACCCTTTGTGTAGTTGTAGTCGGTTGCACAAGCCGAATGATCTCATATCATGTGGGTAAAGAAGTACTCCCTATATGGTGTAATAACTATTTGAATATCATCGCGCTAGGTCATGAGCATGCTTAATATCCATTGGACATCAATCATAGAATTTTATTCAGTTGTGGGGGAAATGGAAAGTATGTGGGTTTTGAGGAGAAGCAACTGTTGATGCTTATTTGAGTTGAGAAAGTTAAGATTTCTTAGAGATTACGATCATTGATGATTAATGCTAGTTGTTTAGGTCATTACATTGATGAAAGTACTTTTGTTGAATCAATTTAACCTTGTGGTTATTCCTTGCTATTCAACTAAATACATTATCCTAAGAGTCAAGATAGTATATACTCATATTGTGTAAGTCTTGGGAGTACCTTTGTACCCAAGGTATTTCTCTTAAATTGTGTACGTAACGATAAACTAGTGTATGGATATTTCTATCCTGCTAATGCCGATGATGGGTAGGAGTAGAGGAGGTCTAATAAAGCTAATCCCGGTGGTGCCTCTTGGGCAATAGTACCACTGATATTTTGTTGTCAATGCTATCCGTTGCGTATGAAAATTCTGATATTAAGTAGAAAATGGTATGATGAACAAGGTATGTAATATAAGTTAAATCTTTGAACTCTATTTATATCTTGTGATTAAACTATATTTTAAATAATATATGCTGTGATCTTGAGTTTTGTTGACATATAGCGAGACTGCCAGGATTACTCTTGTTTTAATTGAATAGTAGCTACGATGAATATTTTTAGATAAGTGTTAGCACTCGATATGTCAAATGAAGGGTGTGTCCTAGTTCTTATCTTTATAGATAACCGACACTGTTGATTAAACCAAGTGTGATTTGGATGGGTCTGACACCTTCACATCGCCATCATCACAAAGTAATCCCCAACTATTACCTAATCCTCCTAACTAGTATAAGAACTTGGATATGTGTTGCTGCAAATGATCACTAAATAGAAAATTATTGTGTAAAAATGGATGATTAAATCTTAGAAAAATTGTGCAGCTTGCCAATGATGATTTCATGTTGAATTCAATTTTTTATATAATGGAAGTACAACTTCCGATCTCTCCACTAACAAGACATAAACGTTCTAGAGGACTTAAACTTGGGTGGCCTAACATATATCTACACCCTCAATCAACAGAGACTAGAGAAATTATACTTTTATTATCTTAAAAAAATCACTTTCAAATTTTTGACACACAATTGAGTCACAAATGAATAATTTTTGTTGTTATTCCTTGGTGCAATACTAGGCTAATCACTGATGGTTTCACAACCGGCATTGATACTCCTAACTTTCGCTGCTGATTGTGTATTACATGTTCAAAAACCGTCAATAATGGTAGTTCTGAACCAACACTGATAGCGATTTTTATAATAGTGTTTATTACTTGTATCTAGAGAGTTTTTTTACCAATACATAAATATGAGAATATGTATCGAGTACACTATGAGCTCGTTTGGAATGCTACCAATGGATGCCGTGCCAATTTTTTGATGGTTGACTGCGAAGCAAGCACGTATTTGGATAGTAGAGCTCGTGGGTGGCCGTTTCCTCCGTGAAATAATTGGCTCACCCAGCTTTTGGCGGGGTAGGTGTGGGCTAAAACCAAATAATTGGCTCGCCCGTTATTTCTTGTCTCTTGGATTTCAAGTCTAACTTAATTTTTTCACAAGACACTATCTACTTCTTTTTCCTCATTTATTTATTTATCACATCAGTTTTCATCACACGTGAATGTGTATTTAATGTCTAAGAAATAAGTCATGGTCGAGCATTGTGAGTACGACCCTAAGTAATCGTTCAGTTCATGGAGTTCATGGACACTACGCCTCTGCTGCAGTGTGCTGCTCGCGTCCACTGAAACCTGCCATGCATGCGCGCGTTCTCTCGTTTCGTGTTCAGTTTGCATCCATCTATCGATCAAGACGCCACAGAGTGCGCTCGCCACGGTGGCCACCACTCGATCGCACGATGCGCTCGTGGCCGGCGGGCGGGCCAAGCTGCGCGCTATAGCTAGGTCGATCTCCTCATGGCCGGGGGATTCGATCCCGGCCGCAGCCGGCGCGCGAGCGGGGGCGGATCGGTTGCCCTGCCACCGAATTCACTGGGGCGCACAGATCGAACGCACGTCCACCCGCACTAGCTAGCTGCAGTGAAGGCAGCGTGTGCTTGATCGATCAGCGCGCAAGCTCGCCTCTCGTTCAGCCGGCGCCGCCTCTGAGAGAGTGGCATGCGCTTTGGAGTTTAATTGGGCTCGATCATGCAACAACGTGCTCCAAGTCAAGCAATTCGATCGCAACTCTGATCCGAGAGACATGTCTGTGTTAATAAGATTGTGATCGATCGAGATCTATACGATTTCTTTTTTCTTTTTTAACAGAAGATCTATACAATTTACTCCGACAAAACAAAAGATTGATTTACACAAACAATTATCAAGCGCCTAATTATTAAGCGTGGAACTTGGCTAGTAGATGTAGATGCATGCATGGTTCCCTACTATCTTTCTCCTTTGGCGTCGAGCCCCAGGAGCCTGACGGCCACCGGCGAGAGCCTCCCGGGGCTGACCGACGCCACCGCAAACGCCAAGCCCCTCCTCCCCTTGTGCTCCTTGATCGTGTCCAGCCGCGGCGACCACGCCCGGCTCCTCGCCGCGCCCACCAGCTGCTCGTAGTGCTTCCTCAGCTCCGGCGTGCTGCAAAGCGCCCCGCACGCCTCACCGGCCCCCTCTTCGCCGCCCCCCATCTCTCTGCCGCCGCATCCTGCCTTGGCAGTGATGGCCCCAACGATGAACTCCGGCGTGACCTTTATCACCGTCCGCCCGTCGTCGCCCTTGACGTACTCGAACGGGCTCTTGGGTCCCCCGGCGATGGACGCCCCCGCCGCTTGGCCCCTGTCGTAGGACAGCGCGGCTAGGGAGGCCGCTGTGAGCGCGTCGTAGCCCTGCGGGAGGCGGTCGACGGGGAGCACGAGGTAGGTCTTGCCGGCGACGAGCCTGTCCTCGATGGCCAGCACCGGCGCTGGGCGGCCCAGGTAGAACCCGTCGGCGCGGCACACCACGCTACCCGCGAAGTCCAGCATGACCTGCCCCGCCAGCTTCCCGTGCCTTGCCGTCCGCGCCTCGCCGCCCCACAGCACCAGCCGCGCCTCCCCGCCCCACAACGGCGCGCAGAAGCACGGCACCAGGAGACAGCCGTTGCCCATGGCGGCCGGCGATCGATCGAGCTAACAGGTGTAGGTAGGTGGTGATGAACTGGTAAGCGCGGGAGATCGAGCTAGTTGCTCGGCTAGCTGATGCTAGTATGAATTGGCTAGCTAGGGTTTACTATTGGTGATATCTCGATCGGTTGGTATGGACGCGGGCGGGAGGGGAGGGGAGGGGCCGGGAGGAAGAGGGGCGGGCTGTTGACTGACGTACGTGTGCCGTGCGGTGCAGTGCACTCCATCTCCATGCATGCCATGGATATGATAGATGGAGCAAACACAGCTTGCGCGCTCGTCTGCAGTCAAAGTCGACGGCGTTTTGCGCGCGTGGCGCTCTCTCTCTCTCTCTCTCTCTCTCTCTCTCCAACGGAGGACAGAGTCATTGAACAGTGCCCGGTCCGGAGAAGGTCCAAGGTCGTCTAGCATGTTTAATGCGATCGAGGAGCCGTGGTTTTTAATTAGCTAGTTGATGCTGTCAAATTATTACATCAATTTTGTAATAAGTTAGTTTCTGTATGCTAGCTGAAATTTAGGAAATATGTTCAGTGAGAGATTCTCGTGGCTGACGGCGGGGTTGAGATTAAGGGTTTTGTGATTTGGGTTTTTTATGGCTGCTAGACTTAGAAAAGTTCGTGGGACGCAGACCAGCTCCACGGAGGAGGCGGGCATAGGGCGGCGTGGTGACTCTTGCCGCCGGCTGCCGTGAATGGTGGAGGATGACCGGTAGGTGGGGCCGGGGTGGAGGCGAGTGGAGACTAAAGGTTAGCGAGGGAGAGGCGATGGTCGCAGATCTGACAGTGGGGCTGCTGCCAGAGATTCGGCGACAAAAGAGGATGAAGGCAGGGAGTGAGCTAACATCAGACACGACCAGTGTGAGATTGAAGACGGTTGTGAGCCGTTACATACCCATTCAACGGCTCATGGCTGTTGCCTGAAAAAAATCAGCCATCCGGAAAAAAGCATCCCCTTCACTGAGTGCTAATATACCGCATGCAATTCTTCGGTTGGTTATTAGTACGTATGTAAGTGTAACTTGTGTGGCCCTGCTAGCTACTACTTGTAGTTAGTGGCAGATATAGAGAAGTTAAGTAGGAGACTCATTTATCTCTAATGCTCTTCTTCTTTCTTTTTTTTCTTACTCTCTTTTATCTATGGTAAAATAAATTATACGGAATTTCATTCACTTCTTCAGAATATATCTTATATATCGACCTATCACTGCCGGATCACTAAAATTGATAATGATAATAGTATCACTGTTGGTTCATATAAAAATAGGTATCACTGCCGGTTCTAAAAACAACCGACAATGATAATGACTTTTCACTATCGGCTCGTATTAAAAACTAGCAGTGATAGTATCACTTCTAGTTGTTAATTCGAATTGGCTGTGAAAAGTCATCTGGACCCAAAATCTAACTTCAACCCAATTTTATCTTGCAATACTCACGTCGGGCTCCAACTCTCTCACTACGTGAAAAAAAAAAATCATTAGTGACGGGTGATAACCGGCATTAGTGATGGATCCCGTACCCGTTACTCTTATCGCGTCACTAATGATAGGTTATTAGTGATGGGTGATGATCCGTCACTTATATCCAGTCATTAGTGATGGGTAGTAACCGTGACCCGTCACTATTAACTGAATATTAGTGACGGGATATAATCTTAACCCATTACTAATGACTAATGAATATTTTTTGTATTTTTTTTTACAAAAAAGTCAAAAAATATATTTTTTCACCCGAGCTATCCTAACGCAGGTCTATCTCATATGCCTCACAAGCCACGCTTTTTTCACATTATTTTCAAGTTTACGTTCCATCAGAATCGAACTCACGACCTTCTACTGCACGTGTCGCCACCTTACCACCTCTGCTATCATGTAGTTGTGATAGAAGCCGGATATTTTGATAGGTGATTCGGAGTGTATTCAGTAAAACAGGCATAACTTTGCATATGGATTCCGATTTCGACGTTTTTTTGACACTACGGATATCTAAAAAAAAGTTACATCCGTTTCTCCTTGAGTTTGTCGGATTCAGAGAATTTTTTGAGGCCAAAAGCGGCTTAGAAGATTGAGTTCTCTCCCCCAGAAGTTTCTGCACCATTTTCGGAACGCGCGTTTGTATCCATAGCCGCCACTCCTTATATCAAACTTGAGAAGAAATGTACAATAGTTCCTATTCTAGTGCTGCCGAGGTGAGAAAAAAATAAGAGAAAAATAAAATAAAAATAAAAAATATTTGCGAATATCGTCATTATTGACTGGAGTTAGTCATTAGTGACGGATTACAAGTTGACCCATCACTAATGACTTATATAGGACGACCCATCACTAATGAGTGGATCATTAGTGACGGGTCAAGTTGTGACCCGTCACTAATAATTAGTATCATTAGTGACGGGTCATAACTTAACCTATCACTAATGACTAGCCTAGAACGACCCGTCACTGATGACCTAGTCATTAGTGATGGGTCACAATTTGACCAGTCACTAATGATTGGTCTAGGACGACCCATCACTGATGACATAGTCATTAGTGACGGGTCACAACTTGATCTGTCACTAATTACTGGCCTAGGACGACCCGTTATTGATGACCTAGTCACTAATGACGGGTCACAATTTGGCCCATCACTATTATCATTAGTGACGTGTCATGTTAATACCCGTCACTAATGACCACTCATTAGTGACCACTCATTAGTGAAATGTCTATATCTGGTCCAGATCAGAAGGGACATTAGTGGCACGTCCTTATTGGACTCGTCACTAATGGGATATTAGTGACGCGTGTTGAGCAGCCGTCACTAATGTGGTATCTCCTTTGCTGGTTTCTTACATAGTATCTCTCTCTGTGTGTGTGGCCACTATCTTTGCTCCCTCGCTCTCTTTGCTGCCTCTCTTGCCCCCTCTCCCATCCCACTCCACCTCCTCCTGATCTCCTTCCCCACCGGCTTTCCCACCTGCCTCCTCTCTCACCGGCCTCCTCCTTCTCCTCCCCTCGCAAGATCCATAGCGGGATCCGACCAGGGATCTCACTAAGGGCAGAGATAGTGGGCAGCGGAGGCGACAAGGATGACAAGGGTGATCTGGAGGCCGACGCATCATGCGGCTACCATAAGGGTGGTGGGTCCAAGGGTGCCGCTGGACCCTTACCTTCATTAGCGTCACCACCGTCGCAGGTCCAAGGATGGGGGCGGATGACCAAGGCGCGGTAGTAGTGATGGGTAGATGCAGATGACCAAGAGCAACAGAGTTGGTGTCCCACGGTAGTGGGCGGATGCGGGTGACCAAGAGCGGTGTCCTTGGCGTGCGCCTCGAGGCTGCGAAGCATGCCCAAGGGTTGGCTCGCCGTGGCTGCTGAGATCTTCAGCGTGGTGTCATCCATGCTCATGGTCAATGTCAAGAAGGACGGCGGTGACACACTTGAGTACCGTTCCTTCTGTAGCAAGGACTCTGGCTGACACTCAATGTCTTCTGCTGCCTCTCGTTCATGATGGTCTTTGTCATGTAGGGCGTGGGCAGCAGCGGCAAGCAGGACATGATCGTGTGTGCTGTGGTGGCGGCCTTCGTGCCATGACATTTTTCTTGTGGATGGCACAACAAGACTGAGCTAGAGCAGCAACGGCGACAGAGCGCACTCGAGGTGACGACGGCCATTTCAAGCTGGCTCGTTTCTTTTTTTTTTCTTTCCCGAAACCACTTTCAATGCCGGTTGTACAACTGGTAGTGATTGGGGCGTGACTTTTACTGTCAGATGCAAAACCGACAGTAAAAACCACTTTAGAGCCAGCAATAAAGACACTTTCTATAGTAATGATGGGTTGTGAAGCAGTTGGGGAGGGTTGGAGCCCCTAGCCGCTCTGGATCTGCCCATAGTTGGTTGGCATACTTGCGTGGGTGTGTATTGGAGTAGTTGTGAATCTGCATGCAATTAACTTAACCGGCAGATAAGGAGAGATGCAAAGTGCCATTGTTCCGGGAAGGCTCATAACAGATAATGTGTTGATTGTGTATGAATGCATACATGCAATTAAGAAGAAGATGGGAAAGCAAGGTCTCTATGCGGTGAAACTAGATATGCACAAGGCCTATGATCAGATTGAGTGGTGTTTTCTAAGGAAAATTATGCTGGCACTCGGTTTTGCAGAACAATGGATTGATTTGGTTACGATGTGTGTCACATTTGTCAAATATTCCATAATATTTAACTCTGTCGAGACGGATGTTTTTTCGCCAACTAGAGGCCTACGTCAGGGAGATCCACTATCTCCCTACCTCTTCCTCTTATGTGTAGAGGGGCTCTTGAGCTTATTAAACTATGAGGAGGAGGTGGGCAATTTGGTGGGTGTAAAAGTTTGTAGAGATGCCCCACCGGTCTCCAATTTGCTATTTCTTATTTCCTGATGATTCTTTGATTTTGATGAAAGCAAATGGGGAGAATGCTAGGACCTTGAAGCGTATTCTTGATCAGTTTTGTGCAAGCTCGGGTGATGCGCGTTTGCCTGATCTTCCAAAGGTACTATGATAAGTGGATTGATGGAGTTTCAACATTGATGATCCTAAGGCTCCGATCAGAACAGATCGAGAACCCTCATAACCACTACTCCGTGGTTATCAACTGTGCCAAGACGCGGTTGACCTCTCCAAGAAGACTTTTCCTGCAAGCGAATAAAGAACACAAGCAAGAATCGGTAGATGCAATATGAATATTGCTAATTACCAATGAAGCACTCGAGTTGGGGTTCAACAAACCGATAAACAGTGAAACTGTCTAAAACAGAATAATCTAAGCTAAACTCAAGGCTAAACTATAATGGCTACTGTATATATATAGGGGGGATGTGAAGAGGTCGGCCTAGGGTTGTGCACCCATGGAAAGAGGCATGCACAATCTGGACTCCGACCCCGACACGATTACAAAACCCAACAAGGTCCAAAACGGTGTCGCAACACCTTATTCCTTTGACTCTGATTAAACTATAAGGAATATTTAGTCAAGCATAGATCCACTGAAAAGGGATCGTCATAAGCTTTCCAGAATGTCCAAGGTCTCCTAAAACGGTCTTCGTATGAGAGAGTTATGCCCATTTTACAGATGTGTTGTCCTGAGACTCGACCTCGACTACGACCACGACTAGAGCTCAGCCTCGAGTCCGAGTAGACTTGTCCTTCAAGAGGTAACATCCACGTAAGGTTGTGGTGCTTCTCCCATATTCCTAAGCAATAAAATAACACAAGAATTTAGTAGTAATCCATTGAAGAAAGCATGAACAGCAAAGAACTAGTTCATCTGGTGGTTTAATTGTCACGCACGTGCTCTTGTAATTGGACCTTGTATGATTTGAGGAATATTAATAGTATTGATCATATCTGAAGGAGCCATGGGCTCATCATCCTCCCCTCTTGAATTGGAGTTGTCCTCGACTCAAGCCCATCTTCTTCTCCCAAGTATGGCTTCAAATTTTGGTGGTGCGATGTACCGACCTATTGTAAGCAAATTCAAATGCGGTAAACACTCTTCCCACATCCTCAAGTTCTTTTTTAGATTAGCCCGCAACATGGTCGATAATGTGCAGTTGACGACCTATGTTTGACCATCAGTTTAGGGATGGCACGTAGTAGAAAATAGCAGCTTCGTTCCTAATTTATCCCAAAAGGATCTCCAAAAGTGGCTCAAAACTTTGCATCATGATCTGAGACACTAGTATTGGGCACTCCATGTAGTCGTACGATTTCCCTGAAAAATAAATCAGCTATATTTGTAGCATCATCACTTTTATGATAAGGTATAAAATGTGTCATTTTAGAGAATAGATCCACAACTACAAATATGCTATGCCTCCCCCTCTTTGTCCTAGCCAATCTTAAAATAAAATTCATTGAAATATTCTCCCAAGGTGCACTAGGAACAGGAAGAGGCATGTAAAGATCACGTCAATTTAAGCAAGACTTAGCTTTATTGCAAGTGGTGCAACGTGACACGTAGCGCTCGATATCACGTCTCTTATTTGGCCAAAAGAAATGAGCGGCTAGCACATCTTCAGTCTTCTTTGCTCCAAAATGTGCAATCAATCCTCCTCCATGCACCTCCTGCAACAACAAAAGATGAACGGAGCAATCTGTCATTCAAAACATATTTATTCCATGTTTTCACTTCTTTACAATGTTCAACACTTCTTTAAAGTCTAAATTAGCAGCATATAAATCCTTAATGGTCTCTAAATCAAAAATCTTATGATCAAGTTGTGATAACATTGTATAACATCTAGAAAACATATCACCAATCATATTGTCATTTCCTTCCTTATGTTTTATGACATGTGATAATAACTCAATAAATTCTACCCATTTAGCATGTAATTTATTACATTTAGCTTGACTTCTAATATGTTTCAGTGATTCATGATCAGAATGTATAACAAATTCTTTAGGCCAAAGATAATGTTGCCAAGTTTCAAGCACTCGAACTAAAGCATAAAATTCCTTATCATAGGTAGCATAATTCAGACTGGACTCACTTAATCTCTCACTGAAATAAGCAACATGTTTACCTTCTTGAATTAGCACACCTCTAATTCCAATCCCATTAGGATCACATTCTAGTTCAAAGGTCTTACCAAAATCAGGGAGTTGGAGCAATGGAACATGGGTGGGCTTCTCTTTCAACAACTTGAATACTTGTTCTTGTGCAGGTGTCCATTTGAAAACTACTCTTTTCTTTATCAACTTATTTAATAGAGCAGCAATAGTGTTGAAATTCCGCACAAATCACCGATAGAAACCCATAAAACCATAAAAGCTTCTCACTTGTATAATAGTCTTAGGAGTTGGCCAGCTCTTTATGGCTTTAATTTTTGCTTCATCCACCTTTATTCCCTGTGGAGTAACGATATAGCCAAGAAAAGAGACTGGATCAGTGCAAAAGATGCACTTTTCGTAGTTACCGAACAAACGTGCATCTCTCAAAGCATTAAATACAACACATAGATGATCGAAGTGTGACTCATATGAGTTGCTATAAATTAAGATATCATCAAAGTATACCACCACAAATCTTCCAAACGTAAAACTTCATTCATCAATCGCATGAAAGTACTAGGTGCATTAGTTAACCCAAAAGGTATTACTAACCACTCATACAAGCCAAATTTAGTTTTAAAAGCAGTTTTCCATTCATCTCCAAATTTAGTTTTCCATTCATCTCCAAGTTTCATCCTAATTTGGTGGTATCCACTTTGCAAGTCAATTTTAGTGAAAATTATAGAATCACTCAACTCATCAAGCATATCATTTATGCCTAGGGATAGAGTGACGATATCTTATAGTAATATTATTGATGGCTCTACAATCAACACACATACACCAACTACCGTCTTTCTTAGGAACTAAAAGAACAGGAACAACACAAGGACTAAAGCTTTCTCGTATGTACCCGCGATCCAATAGATCTTGGACTTGTCGCTGAAGTTCCTTAGTCTCTTCCAGGTAGTTCCTATATGCAGCACGGTTTGGCAAAGTTGCTTCCATAATCAAATCAATTTGATGCTCGATCGCTCGAATAGGTGGTAATCCCGGGGTACCTCAGCTGGAAATATATCCACAAACTCCTGCAAAAGATTAGCAACAGCAAGAGGCAAAGCGCTAGATATATTCTTGAGTGAAAGTAATGCCTCTTTGCATATCAAAGCATAGTATGGTAGCTCATTATCGTAAATTTTAGAAAGATCAGATTTAGTAGCAAGCATAACACACCCTTTCAATTTAATTCCATTGGACCTAGAAGTTGCTGTTGCTTTCTCCTTTTTGGGTGAAAAAACTTTTTCCACTGCTTGCTGATTTTCAGATTCATTCTCAAACTCTTTTCTCTTTTTTCCAGCTATCTCTTGTTCACATTTCACAATTTCAGTAGGGGTTAAAGGTAGAAAAGTTATTTTCTTTCCTTATGTATAAGAGTGTACTTATTATTTCTACTATAATATGTTGCATCAGTATCAAACTCCCATACTCGTCCTAGCAAAAGAGAGCATGCTTGCATGAGAACTACATTGAAATCAACACAATCATGGTATGAACTAATAGAAAAATGCACCATAGCTGTTTGGATTACCTTCACCTTACCACTATTGTTAAACCATTGAATATGATAAGGGTGAGGATGATTTCTTGTCGGCAAGGTAAGCTTCTTGATTATATATGAACTTATCAAGTTGTTGCAGCTTTCTCTATCAATAATGACTCGAACACGATAATCCTTGACTATGAGGAACATCTGAAACAAATTGTGGCGTTGTAGTTGTTCCTCTTGCTCCATTTGAGTGCTTAACACTCGCTACACTATAAGGGTCCGATAATCCTCCATGGCAGTGGAATCGAACACTTTTTCATGGTTGATATCCGTCTCATGTCCATCCTCGTCACCTGTATGGTTAGCTGCAAGAGCGTATTCATCCTCAATAACACTAGCACCTATATATCAAACATCTTCTGTTACAATGTACGCTCGCTGACTTGGGAAATCCTTCGTGATGTGGCCCATTCCCTTGGATCGGTGGCATACAATCCCGGTCGATCGGCCTGTAGAAGCAACCGAAGAAGAGCTCTTGGCTGGACCCTGCACACTTACGAATTTTCTTACCTCGGGAGTGTGTGACGGTGTCAACGGTACTGCTGAACTTACCCTACTCAAGAAGGGGGCAGCAGACCGTGTAGTTGAACGTGGGGCTATTTTGACTTGTCCCTATTTTGATTTTGAAGTAGTCGTACTTCCAAAATTGCTCCTTGGCCTATGTTGTCGTCCCTACAATTCTTTTTCTGCCAAATATGCAAGTTGAAACAATCTAGGAACACTATCATATTCTTTGTAATCACTATATCTTGAATTTCGCCTTAACCCTCCATAAAAGCATGGCATTGTAGCCTCTTCTTCCTCAATAATATCACAACAAACATACTAATTTGTAGCTCCTGATAATATTCTTCTACTGATCTATCACCTTGGTTTAAACGTTGCAATTTCTTACTTAAATCACGTTTAAAAGAGGGTGAAATAAATCTGTTACACATAGCAACATTTAAAGCATTCCCTGTAGTAGACGCTAACCCATCGAAGCAAACTCTATTCTACCAGATGATTGCAAAATCTTTAAATTCACTAGTGGCTTGCCTAACTCAATGCACTTCAGGAACCAAATGAGCATTAAACTTCTGTTTGATTGTCATCTTCCAATCTAAATACTTTTCAGTATCATAAGCACCAACAAAAGATGGTATAGTAAACTTAACCTTAGCAAATGGATCATCATTAATACATGGGTTATGTTGCTAAAAATTATTACCCCTCATACCTTGATAGTTGAAGTTCAATCGATTCCATTGTCGTGCATCAAAGACGTCTTGTTCTTGCCTTAAAATTTTATCATCTGCGACAGACTCCTCTTGCTCATGGGCTGCGCCATGTGGATCCACACGCCCATGGTTTGATGGCTGATTAACCACTTGATCAAAGTGTGTATTGAGCATGGTAATACTATCATTAAGTCATTGCAATATAGTGTTTATCTCCGCAAGCTTCTTATCGATGTCGTCATTAATAGCTTGTCGATGGTCATCCAACAATATTGTGTGTTCTTCCCTCAAAAGACACTCTTTCGCATCCGATGTTTCATCTGCTATGGTTAGTAACAGACAAAATATAACAAAAGATATAATCCATATCAACTACTAGGTGGTGAAAAGTGAAGTGGAGTCACACACTCTCAAGCGTATTACCATGCTCTTGCAAGTGTTCTTAACAAACACAGCAGTTGGCACAACCGGTGGCTGGTTCGTGATACCTTATTGGGTGCGAGTGAGGTGGTTGCAAGGGGAGAAACTGTTCTAATCGAGAGAAGGTGTAGCTTGGACATGCAATATTTAGTAGCAAGTAATAGCACTAATTGAAATCGAATTAGCAAAGCTAAATAAAAATCCACAGTACTCGTCACAGTTGCTGGCCCAAATACTTTCCTAGAAGTAGCTCAAGTAAGCCAAAAACTATAACAGAAACAAGCACAAGGGAACAAAATTCGCAATGCAAACTGATTTCTTTTTTTTAATTGTCTCTCTCTCTGTTTTTTTTACACTCTTTGCTTTTTTTCCACTCTTTGCTTCTTTCTTGCTTTTTTTTTGCGAATGTGACACAAACTCAAAACTCTTATATTGCCTTTTCTAAGACTAGTGAGGTACGTGGGTCATAGATTTTTTTTTGAAGAGCAGGGGTATAAAGGTAATAAAAAGATACTCTCTCTCTCTGAACTTTGGCTACCTCTATTTTAGCTATGGTGGTCGGATCCGAGAATGTGGGCGACTTCGACTAGGTGGTTAGATCCGAGAAGGTGGGCGAATCTGACTAGGTGGTCGCGGCGACTAGGTGGTCAAACCCGAATGGGTGGTCGGAGTACCTGGTTGGACCCTGAGTGGGTGGTCGGAGTGACTCGTCGGGACTCTAAGTGGGTGGTCGGAGTACCTGGTTGGACCCTGAGTGGGTGGTCGGAGTGACTCGTCGGGACCCTAAGTGGGTGGTCGGAGTGACTGGTCGGGACCTCGAGTGGGTGGTCAGATCGACTGTTCGGGACCCCGAGCAGGGACACAAACTCAGCTATAGCAAACTAGGGAAAACCAAGTAACTCGATGACTAAATTAGCAAAGACTCGATGCCAGAAACTAGAACACGATGACTCTACTAGCAACAAAGACACCGACGATGGACAAAAACTCAACAATGCAAAAACTGAAGACAAAACTGTAAAGGCCACAAAGTGGTTTGGACAGCGAAAAACTAAGATCTAAATCCTTTTTTGTGGGATAATTTTCTAGACTCTAGGTAATGGAACTCGATGAAACAAAAGGGATAATTAAGATTACCTAATGGGCAACTGAGGCTCTGATACTACTTGATGCGCGTTTGCCCAATCTTTCGAAGGTAATATGATAAGTGAATTGATGGAGCTTCGACGTTGATGATCCTAAGGCTCCGACCAGAACAGATCGAGAACCCTCGCAACCATTACACCACTACTCTGTGGTTATCAACTGTGCTAAGACACGGTTGACCTCGCCAAGAAGGTTTTTCTTGCAAGCGAATTGTGAACACAAGCAAGAACAAGTAGATGCAATCTGAATATTGCTAATTACCAATGAAGCACTCGAGTTGAGGTTCAACAAACCGATAAACGGTGAAACTGTCTAAAGAATAATCTAAGCTAAACCTAAACCTAAACTATGACAGCTACTGTGTATATATAGGAGGATATGAAGAGGTCTACCTAGGGTTGTGCAGCTGTGGAAAGAGATGTGCACAACCTAGACTCCGACCCCGACATGATTACAAGACCCAACAGGGTCCAAAATGGTGACGCAACACCTTATTCCTTCGACTCTGACTACACTATAAAAAATATTTGGTTGAGCATATATCCATTGGAAAGTAATCGTCATAAGCTTTCCAGAATGTCTAAGATTGCCTAAAACGGATTTCGTATGAGAGAGTTATACCCGTTTTACTAACGTGCTGTCCTGAAACTCAACCACGACCACGATCACAACTTTGACCATGACTAGAGCTCAGCCTCGAGTCTGAGTAGACTTGGCCTTCGAGGGGTGACATCCGGGTAAGGTTGTGGTGCTTCTCTCACATTTCTATGTAATAAAACATCACAAGAATTTAGTAGTAATCCATCCAAGGAAACATGAACAGCAAGAAACGAGTTCACCTGGCGGTTTAATTCTCGCGCACGTGCTCTTATAATTAGACCTTCTATGATTTGAGGAATATAAATAGTATTGATCGTATTCTGAAGGAGCCATGGGCTCATCATCGGGCCAACAGGTGAGCGTTGCTAAATCTAGTATATACTTCAGTCCTAATACTATGGTGGATAACAGGATGGAAGTGTGTTCTAAACTTAACATTATGACAGAGTCCTTAAATGACAAATATCTAGGCCTCCCATCTATGGTTGGAGCTGACAGGAGTGATTGCTTCTAGTTTTTAGTGGATAGAGTGGTTAAAAGAGTTGAGGGGTGGAAGGAGAAAATGTTATCTCTAGGAGGAAAGGAGGTTTTTATTGAAGGTGGTTGCTCAAGCAACACCAGCTTACACGATGTCGGTATTCAAGATTCCGAAAAGCATTTGTAAAGGAATTTATGATGCCATCTTGAGTTTCTAGTGGGGTGATGATGAGGACCAAAAAAAATGCATTGGATGGCTTGGTGAAGATCATGTATACCGAAGCAAAGAGGTGGATTGGGGTTTCGAGACCTCCATTGTTTCAATTTGGCTATGCTTGCCAAGCAGTGCTGGAGGTTGATGCACAACCCAGAATCATTATGTGTCAGGGTACTCCGTTCCAAGTACTACCCAGATGGTAGAATCCTGAATGCTAAACTGAAAAGTGGTTCGAGCTTTACTTGGCAAAGCATCTTAGCAGGAATTGAAACGTTTATAGAAGGGAATATCTGACGGGTTGGCGATGGAACCTAGATAAATATATGGTCTGATCCGTGGATTCCTATAAGAAAAACAAGGAATGTCCTAACACCGTGAAGGGGAGTTCTCTTGAGCACGGTGAATGAATTAATCGATCCTATCTCTAGAGATTGGGATGAACAACTAATCAAAGATGTTTTTTCACCGTTGGATGTGGAGCGAATACTATCTATCCCAATAGCAAGACATGGTATGGAGGATTTTGTTGCTTGGCAACATATGAAATTTGGTCTCTTTACTGTCCGATCGGCGTACCATGTAGCCTGGGATCATAATTTCAGAACAAGCGGGAGGGAAGACCATCTAGGAAGTTCAGGTTTCACACCGGTTTGGGACAAGCTTTGGAAAATGGGGGTACCAGCAAAGATTAAGATCTTTGGCTGGAGAGTTTTACTCGGGCTTGTGCCGTGCATGGGAGTGCTTGCTAAACATCACGTCCCGTGTTCTGGCCAATGCCCCTTGTGCTGAGACGGGTGTGAAGGCATTAGGCACCTGCTATTTATGTGCAAGCATGCTACTGCAATCTGGGAAGAGTTGGGAGTACTGGACCTCATCGAGCAGGCTCGAGATATGGACTGTGAGGGTCCTACTGCACTGGAACAAATTATATGTGACACCCAGCGTGCAGCGCTGCTTCTTGATAAGGTTGGAGTTCAGGAGCTGATCCTTGTGGCCATCTGGTACATCTGGTGGGAGCGGAGACAAGTGGTCCATGGAGAGCTGATTCAGTCACCACAACAGACGGCGAAGGCTATCCGTATCTTGACAACACACTACTGGTAGGCTGCGCAAAAATTGACAACGAAAAAACAAAATACATGGTCTAAACCACCAGCTGGCTGGGTCAAATTGAACACTGATGCTAGCTTTGATGCAGAGAGTTTCTCAGGGGGAACAGGAGGTTTAATAAGAGACGATCATGGAACCTTCATTGCAGCATCAAACTGAAAGATAAGGCATATCTATGATGCGGCGACTGCAGAGGCTCTAGCACTATAGGATGGCTTGGACTTGGCCATCAGAGTAGGATGCAAGAAGCTGATTGTTTAGTCAGATTGTTTAGAGGTGATTAATAATATGCATGTGAGTGGTTTCTCAGCCACCGCTGCTGCACCAATATATTAAGATTGCTATATTACAGCGGGAGGTTTTGATAGGATTTCTTTTGAACGCTGCCCTAGGGAAGGGAATATGGCAGCTGATGAATTAGCTAAGTATTGTGGTGTGTCCCAGCCAAATATGTGGCTTGCGGAACCACCGAACTTTTTTATTCCTATTTTGATAAATAATGTAACTATCATTTAAAGATAATAAAGCTTACCATGAAGGCCTTCCTTAAAAAAACACTTAACCGGCAGGTTTAGACGAGGTCGTTTTGATTACTTGCTTTATTGACATTTCTAGCCAAGTTGCCGCAGCTCTCGGTTACTAGCCTTGAGTCAGCTCTGTGATCACGAGCTCTTGCATAGCCAAGTTGCTTTATTTTTAGATAACAGTGGAAGCGCAACTCAACTTTCGCCCTCCGTACCAACCCGGGACGTGCAGAGCCAAGTTGCCTTATTTTTGGCTAATTTGTGATTACAAATGGTAACAAATGCAATGTCATGCCCGTGAATTAGATATCTTATTAAAATCATGCATTCATGCGTCCATAGATCGTTGGTTTTAATGTTTCGCCCATAACGATATGTTGGATCAAAGTATATACTTCACCTCTACTACTATTTGTTTTGTATGCGTTGACAAGTTAGTTACGAATTAGTACTACTATTATTTGTCCAGATTGTCCCTCCACGACTAGACGATAAACGAGCTAAAAGTAAAGGCAAACGCAAACGCAAACTAAAACACAACCGCCCTGTTAACTCAAAAAGTTATCATTTCATCATAATCTGGTTTATTTGAGCTGAAATAATCGATGGCCACTCTGATAAGATTTGCTCTTTATTAGTCAAAACTAATTACTCCGATCCGCTGTTTGGTCAAACATCACGATCATGTGAGCTCACGAAAGATACGTCAGTGCCGTCACAACAAAAAAGAAACAGCACGGGCGTCCGAATTCTTCACTTGATCAATTGTATAAAAAAATTAGTTCATACGGGAAACGAATTCACGCTTAATTTACAAGGGGTGGAAAAACAGAAGTCTAATTAGGTGTGTAGCTCAATGCAACGAGGAACATATGGGACTCGAAATTATCGGTTGACTTTCATGATCATCATATCTACAAAGAGTATCTTCCATGCACCAATTTAGAAGTGCACATGTACTAGTATAAATTCAGACAAATAACTAGCCTCTAATATCTCTGTAGGGTCTTGTTTTTCCCTTTTTTAAGAGAGATAGTAGATTCTTGTTTGCAACACACGATCGAGTTCACATTCTGTAGATCGAACAATGCATTAGTTGTTTCAATTTCTCTACACTCGTATAGAATCCCATTGTTAACTCCAGATGGTCCTCGGTTTCCGAGTCTCGAGCAGCTAGCACTACTACAGAATAAGTGATCATTATTATTTCATAACTAGCACCATTACCGTTTTTTAACCAATAATAAATAACCAACAATGATAATCTTGTTAGTTGTAGAACCAACAATAATAACACTTATCCCATCGAAGTGATAGTGATGATATCACTGCCGATTCTATCTTTGAACCGGCAGTGATAATTTGACATCTCTAAATACAAAATATGCATTCCCAGGTATCTAGATACCTAGAATACTACTATACCACACTAAAATCCTACCAAGCTTGATAGTTTTAGAAAATTTCGATACAGTTTTCCTTATAAATATATACATCCTAGACAATCAAGTAAATTGGATCTAGACTAATATAGGGTTGAAGTCGCTGAGTCTCGCAATTGCTAGGGTCTTGCTGCCGCTTGCCTCGAGATGCAACAGATTAGGTCTTTTCCTTCAAGGATCTAAGTCCCTGGCTTATATGGAGCTGGGATACTACCTTGGCTCCAACCGCAGTCGATAGAGAGTCCTTCAACTTGTCGACCAAAGTAAAGCAGATGAATCCGACCTAGGTACTAGTCGTACTCGAATTGGGTAACTGTTTGAGGCCTTCCTTCTAGATGTCCTGGTGTACCAGGATCCTCAAATTCGATTCCTTCTAGTGAAGTAGTTCTAAAGACTAATTATAAAAAGGCGTGTGTGCTCATTTCAATGCTGCTACTTCCATCCTATGCATGCCATAAATATTTGGTACTAAAAACCAAATAAAATATAAAAGTAAGTAAAAAGATTCAACAAGTATAATTTGGAACTAAAAGAACATATACAATATCAACATCAATGAAGAATGAGATTAAAGAGTTTTTGCTTTTCTTTAAAAATATCAATGAAATAGTAGTTTTCATCTGAAATAGAAAACACCTGAATATATCTTTAGCATTACCAGTAAAGTCAAGTAAGTAAGGATATCACTTACTCACACGAATATGAATATAAGAACCAAACAACACATTCATGGATTGAATTTAACCCATAGAACATGACTGATATGAGAGGAACAAACAGGAAACTTGAATAATGGACAAGAACAACATCATGAAATCTTAAATTAGGACATCACAAGAACACATATATCATGAAAGAATAAAATCAAACCATACAACACACATCAATACAAGCTCATCATACACTTATCTTAACTGCAGCGAGAAACCAGTGTCACACACAAATTACCAGAACTTCCCAAATGGATTAAAATTACACTTAATTTTTATCCCAAGATATCCACATGTTTATAATCATAATACTACAGCGATACTAGTAGCAACATGCCTAAAACATTGTCCGAAATTCTGATTTAAATATCTAGTCACTCGATGTTCTATCTGTAAATTTTAATTCTCTTAACCAAATGCAGCAAATAAATATATCTTGGATATCTATTGAAAATTTCCTACAACTTTGCTTTTATGACTTTGGGTGGAATCTTCTTCTAACTATGACCCTGTTTGGCATAGCTAAAAACTTATGGACTTTTGCTGAAACACTGCTTTTCTGAAAAGCTGCTTATAGCTTCTGAGAAAAGCTGTTAGCTTATAGCATTAATTTTTAGGCTCTCAGCACAACTTTTTAGAAAAGTCATTCTCAGCTAGATTTTAGTTCATTTCATTAAATGCCAGCTTATTAGCTTTTTAAAAGTCAGCAAAAGCTCAACCTGTTTTGTACAACTTATGACTTCTGAGAAGTAGAAGCTACTGATAAGCTGTGCCAAACAGATTATATGTCAAAAATAGATGAACAGAATGCTACACAGATTAAAATCGCAAGATAGAAGCATTGTTTTAACAGCTTCTCGTAAATTACTTATCCAAATTGAACAAAACCTGGGCCATTGAAAAGATATGGATGAAACATATAACTTTGGTTTTAAGCTTCTAGCCAAAATTTCAGCACCAATTAATACTAGTTTTCAATTTAATTAGGCTGCACAAAAATGGTCTATTGATCACAAATTTCGGTGGGAATGTCTTTCATCCAATTTAATCTATAAGCATCTAGAGACTAATTAGGTTTACCCTTCAATGAAATCATGAATTGATGATGAATTGGCAAAATCGACGAATGTCCCCTTCTTTCCTCCTCTTCGCCTCTCTTTCTTCCTTCTCCATGCCTTCTCTCTGGTTTGTCTACCGCACAACAGCTGAGGCACAAGCCAATAGAAGCAGTTGGCCACACTGGGCAGCAAACCAGCAAGGAGAAACTACAGATCGAGCAAAAGAAGGCAGGTTCCCTTTTCTGCTTGGTTGTGTATTGCCCTAGTATGCTTCTCCGGTGATCCGTGGATGGTCGCTCAGGCTAGAGTTGTGGCTGTGCCGGGTGGAGTTGCAGATGCGGGTAAGAGCGAACGAAGCGATGTCAGGTTCAGACTAGGCTCAGTGGAGCTTGAGCTCCATTGTGGCATCGCTACTGATGCAGCACAATGAAGACCTAGTGGTCGACGGCCTTAGGCAGAGGAGTACTCAGGCAACGACCTCCAGGGCAGAGCAGCGACAGGGGTGACGGTGTGAATAGGAATCGAACAGGCAAGGGCGATGTACCCAGTAGGTCATTTTTATTTATTTATTTTTTGAATCTAGAAAAGAAAAGCAAAACTAAAATGAAATCCAATGGTCTAGATTTAGTAGGTTCACCATGTATTCATCTGGTGTTCAAATGGGACGTGTGAATGGTCAAACATACTTGTTTCAACGAGCTCTATGCATTTGCGGTCTTTGATCATCCATCTGAGATACAGTTCCAAACGGTCAACTTTTCACCCTCCCCTTAGTCTTCCTGGTCAACATTTAATTTTACGTAAATTTCGGGGTATTACAGCTAGCCACCCCTCTGAAACAGACAACATCATACAAGCACATTTCATTCACATGCAACACAATTCATTTATTCATTCGTTCACATCATGGTTGTTTCATCAGTTCATACATCATGGTTGTTTCATTAACACATCATTCATACACCTCAGGCCATTTCATTCATTACTAGGTAAGTCACGAGTTGACAATGAAGGAGATGTACAGTTACGAAGCTCCCACAACGCTACATCATGGTTATCTGGGTCGTCATTTGGATTAATGACATGATCATTGATGAATCCGGTGAGTGCTAATGGTTATGATTCCATAGGGTAGTAGTCGACTTATGTTTAGCTTCATGCGCTGTCATTAAACAATTGAAAAAATTAATCCGTGAGCATGTATAGAAATAAAAAAAGTAGGCATTAATATGTAATTACATACATAAATATTATTATCTTTGACATTAGAATCAATGCATTCTCACATGAATGTGCATACGTAGAACCCACATAAATGGTTGCCTTGGTCCTACTTGTGACACTGAAAAAAGAAATAGAACTTCAAAGTAGTGGAACCACTTATTTACTTGGAATCACGATATATGAATATTCATATGTACTGGAAAGTTGGTGTAAACAAAGAATTCTTTCTTGCACAAGGGGTGTCTCACACTCTTTTTATAGTATTGTGCGAATACCCTATGGGTGATTGTGAATAGTAAATTAAACTTAGATGCAACTAAATGGAAGATTACTAGAGCATGTCTATAGATGAAACGAGCGGGTTTACCTATTGAGGAGGTCTATGAGGTCTTAGTACTATTTTTTAGGTTTTGTTTAGTGAGTCCAAGACAACGATCTTGCTTTTGTCTAGCTCAATGGCAACACGGATTTAGTGAAAACTACACATATATGTCACCATAGCTATTAGTCCTAGCGTCGTGTTGCAAGTAAAGAACAAAATGAGCAGGTGGGGGAACATATACCAAAAGTTATAAGGTAAAAGTAACATATCTTGTTTTATTGCTTGAGCATAGCCTTGAATATGTAATCCTTGGTCTTAGCTGGTTTTTTTTTTTTTTTTGACAACCTCCATGTTTACAAGTGTCAGGTCGAGGAATCCCACATTCGAATCATTCTATCTACTTGTCATTATCTCCAATCTAGAAAAGAAAGAAGTTAGATATGGAATATATCGATATTATAAAAATGTATACCGCAAATTATACATAAAATGCTTACGATGTCCAATATGTTATTACAGTAACGTTGGGGTCATCTTGGTTCAACAAGTAATAGAGGAGGCTGATATCAATGTAGAATGCGTCGTTCGTGTCATGAAAATGTTCCTCTTTGAACTTGACACTAAGAATATTTAATAGCACGTCCTGGTTGGACTGCTCCATGTACCAAAAATGTAAGTGCCACAACTGAAATGTTAGTTTTCCTAACTTGGATGCGGGGGGGGGGGGGGGGGGCATCGGCTTCCCCATCTCAAACCACACTCTTGTGGTTCCATCACCATCTACTTATCCTTTTTCTTGGAGCAAAAACACTTACTTACTAGCTGTCTTCGTGATAGGCTTTCTCGTGGCCTTTTCAATGTTGGCCATTTTAATGAAAATTTGTTGTATCTCAGGAGAGACTACACTTTTCTTACCATTTCTGTCTAGACGTTTGAGGAATGATGTTATACTAGGATTAACAACCTTTTTAGGATTATTAGGTGGTGGTGGCTTTGGAGGTGATGGTGGCTACTGAGTTGGTACCACCTTCTTAAGATGGTGGCCCGATAGGTTGCCAAGGGCAAGTCAATCATTGATGGTTACAAACAACATTGTGCGTAGGATGAACTTCTCTCGTTTATACTCATTCCATATCTGGATACCATCATTCTTTATTATTACATGATCTTCCACTAATTATTTGAGCTACGCATCAATATCATTATCAGGTTACCACAGCCTTTACATAAGCAATGGCATCATAATGTACTTCTGTTTCATACATAGATAAAGAGGAAGGTTGTAAATACGTAGAGTAACAAACCAAGTGCTATTACAACTACTCATATTTTCGAAAGGATTCATCCTATCTGTATTCAACCCAAACCTTATATTTCTCATATCATATGCAAAGTGATTCTTATATTTTCTATCAATTTTTTGCCACTGAGAAGAATCAACAGGGTGTCTTAGCATTTCGTTTCTCTTACACTGTCTGCGTACCATCACATCAAGCCTTTCATTCGCAAATAAACACTTCGACTGAGAGGATTATAGGAACATCCTACATCACCTTAGCTGGGCTTTTTTTTCTTCTTACGTTTCACCCCAACGTCATCGCTATCATTGAAGTCATCATCTTTGCACTTGTACGACAAAGCTTTGCACACCAGACACACATCCAAGTCCGCATACTCTTTTTGATGCAGGATAAAATCGTTTGGACCCATGCATTTATTCTTTGTACTTCTAATCTCAATGGGCACGCAACCTGCTTAGTTTGGTACATGGTTTCAGACAATATGTCCCTCTCTGGAAGCACATCCCATAAGAGATGTAGCAATTCTGTGAAGTTTTAATCAGATCAACCTTTAGTTTCCTTCAATTACAGCAATGGAAGCACATAATGCAATTTGTGTGCTTCTTTAAGCCTAGGAACAATGGTGTTTTAGAATCCTATAGCATATTTGGAACTTTTGAAATTGTCTTTGATTGGTGTAGTCCCCCTCCCTATCCCACATCATCTAATCTATATCATCTCCATCATTTTCGACCAACAAATCTGCATTGGAACCATATCCGTTGTCAGCCAGCATATTGTTGTGTATTCATCTTCTTCAATAATCTTTTTCCCTTGGTCAAATGGGTGTAGCCAGGCTTAAAACCCCTTCGAATCAAGTGTGAATGGATTTTCCCTATGGTAAAAAAAATATTTCTTATTCTTGCAATCAACGCATACAACATATATAGTTTGCATGCTTGTTTGACTTGTAATCCACGGCTGCTCTCAGAAATGCGGTCACGCAGTTAATGAACTCTAGGGAGCAATGATCCACATTGTACATCTATCTATTGGTGATATTCCCTAGAGGCAATCATAGAGAAGTCCTAGGAGAATTAAACTCACTGGAAGGTCTGGTGTTGAGGAGTTTGCATTCATCGGTGCTTTGTGCACAGAGGCTGATAGCCTCACCGGATAGTCTGGTACTCTATATGTCGAACTCACAGGAGTATTTCTAACAAAGAGAAGAATACTGAGGACCTCACTGGATAGTCTAGTGTTCTACACTGGATAGCATTGAAGTATTTCTTATAGAGAAGAATGCAAGTGCGAAGATTGAAGATTAACCCACCGGAAGGTCCGGTGCTTGATTTGTGCACACCGGAGTATAGCACCGGAGTATTTCTTGCAGAGGAGACTGCAAGTGTTGAAGAATGAAGAACAACCCACCAGAAGGTCTGATGCTCTGAAGATCAATGCACCGAAGCATTTCTTGTAGAGAAGAAGAGGCTGCAAAGGCTCGGATGGCTCAAGATAACACACCGAAAGATCTGATGCTTTATTTGAAGACACACCGGAGTGTTCAATGTCCACATAGGCTTTAAGTGGGGTTCCAACGACTAGTTTATGTGTTTGTACTTATCGGATAATCTGGTTTTAGTACTAATGTCCACACCGGATCATCCGGTGCTAACAGCTTTCCTGAGTTGTTGGGGAAAATGGCTAGTTGGCAGGTTTGAGGCTATAAATACCCTTCCACTCAGTCATTTGATGTGTGGCATGCTGTTAGAGTCTAGAGGAAGCTCATATACACTTGAGAAGACATCCAAACCACTAAAGTGCTTAAAATGATCATCCAATGCAATTCAGCATAAGATTAGAGAGCGTTTAGTGCTTATAGGCCTAGAGTGAGTAGCTAGGTGCTGCAGCTTGAAGAAGGGATTAAGGAGTGATTCTAGCTTGTACTGAGTTGTATATCGGTGACGTGGAGTCTTGGTGACTCGCCGGCATTTTGGGCCTTGGTGGCTCAAGCTTGTTGATCCTTTGACTTGGTGTGAAGCAGCAGCAAGACACGAGTACGGGGACATGGAGACTCTTGCCTTGGTGGCTCAAGCTCCGAAGTGACCACGACAGCAAGTGACCGGAAGAGAGGCTAGTAGAGAGATCTTGCCTTGGTGGCTAATCGTACTTGAGATCTTGTCTTGGTGACTTAGTAGCTCAAGAGCCATGACCGGAAGAGTCGTGCCGACCAGGAGCATAACTTTGTGGAGCTCCAAAATGGACTAGGGGTGGCATTTATACCATCACGGGATAAAAACCCCTTGTGCCGAGTTTGTCTCTCTATCCTTATTTACATTTTCGTATTTATATACTTACAATTTACCTTGCTAGAGTAGGTTCCAATACTCTTGAGCGATAGAGTAGACACACTAGATAAACCTAGAACACATTTACATAGAAATTGATATAGGTTTATCTTGTTGGAGCTAAATATTTTCTAAATGTCATAATTCACCCCCTCTTAGGACGTCATCGTTCCTCACAATTGGTATCAGAGTCTCGTGCTCTTGATAGGCTTAACATCCTAGAGTTGTGATGTTCGGGGTTGGGATGGATACCCATAGAGTTCTACTTTTCGATGGCATAAATTTTCCTTGTTGGAAAATTCTAATGTCTTGTTATGTGCAAGCTAAAGGTTTAGATATTTGGAGAGTCACCAAGAAAGGGATGAGACCTCGCATCACAAACAAGGATAGGAACTAGATGCTTTGGCGATGAGTATCCTTTTATCATCTTTAAATATTGATGCATTTAATCATCTTTATTCTCTCACCAATGCACATGATATTTGGACTAGTCTTATTGAAATTCATGAAGGCACAAAGGATGTCCGTAATGAGAAATATCATGTGCTTGTTACTAAGCTCAATACTATCAAAAAATTTGCCCATGAAAGTGCTAATGATATGCACTCACGTTTGAATATTCTTGTGAATGAGATAAATGGGCTTGGTTTGATGTCAATTGACGATGATCAAGTGGTGAGAAGAATACTTCAAGCTCTTCTTTCAAAGTACAAGTTGATAGTCTCTATCATCTACGACAACAACGATATCAAGAAGATGACTCCAAGTCAAATGCTAGGTAAGATCACCGCCTATGAGATGACCATAAACATAGTGCTGGAAGCCTCTTCCTCATCTGACACCAAGAATCTTACTCTCACAAGCAAGCAAGCACCAGACCCACACATGAAGGTAAAGATGAGGAGGCAACAACAAGAGTCTAGCTCAATCAAAGATGATGGAGATGAAGATAAAGATGAAGAGCAAAGCACATTAACTGATGAAGAAGTGGATCCAAAAGTCACTAAGCTTATCTCTCAAGTGGAGAAGAATATCAAGAAGATCAGTTCTAAGATTGATCAACGAATCTCCACGAAAGACTTGGTCAAAACAATTTATCACATCAAGAAGGAGAAGAAGACCAAGATCAAGAGAGAGAGAAGGGGAACCAAATCATTTGCAAGCATGGGAAGATGGGCGAGTGAAGATGAAGATTCAAGCTCAAGTGATAAGAGTTTCGCCACCCACTCCTCCAAGAGAAGCTCTTCCTGAAAGTCGTCATCACGCAAGCTATCATAATACAAGTGCCTTATAGCCAAAGGTATGGATAACAATGTAAGTGATGGTAAATCTGAAGAGGATTCTCCCTCATATGATGAACTCCTTCATTTGATCAATGAGCAACAAAGGACCATTAAGAAACAATCAAAATAGCTTAAGAAGTTCAATACCCTCAATGACCTTCATGCTACCTTTGTTTCTATTTATAAATAATTATTGAGCAAATTCAATTTGCTAAACAATGAACATGATGAGCTTAAGATAAAATTTGAGTGCATTGAATCTCAATCTAATGCCCCTTTGGAGCAATCTACCTCTCTGTTTAATTTTAATCTTAAGGTAGATGCTTATACTTCTTGCAATGATTTGATTGATATATCATGCTCACCCCTTTGCTGTGAGATATGTGTTGGAATATTCTTGTAGAACCATCTAATGAACTCATTGTACAAGAAAATGATGAGCTCAAGCAAGAAGTCAAAAAGCTCAAGAAGGACTTAGCAAGATTAAAAGGCAAGAACCATGTCCAACGTCCTCAAGATAACCATGCAATCATGGTGAAGAAGCTTGTGGAGGGGTTCACCATGGCATGCTTCAAATGTCATCAAGAATACCACAAGTCCTTCCAATGCAAGCAAGTCAAGTAGGAGACCAAGAAGAAGAAGAAATCAATGAACCTCTCCAACAAGATCTTCAACATCAACACTAAGCCTAATTACAAAACTAAGACCAAGAGCAACCACTACAAGCTCAAGAAGAAGAACAATGGTAAAGTGGTTGCACATATGGTTAGGAGAAAGAATTAGGGGTGAAATCAACCCATTTGAGTGCCTAAGGAAGTCATCACCAACATGAAGGGGCCCCAATCGGTTTGGATTCTAAAGAAGACTTGAAACTTGAGCCAGCTATAATGATTTGGAGACTTGTCTCACAAGATAAAGTAAAGGTTCAATCGAAGAAGCCGAGTACACAAGATTAGGCACTTTGATGAAGATCATGATCATCATATACCCAAATCCCCATCCAAAGGTAATGAGGTAATGGTAGCTAGACTTTTGTTCATGTTTTGAATCATTGCCTTGTCTAGGATTGCATATGCTTATTTCAATTTATTGCAATGCTTAATGTAAGTTTTCATGTGGTAGGTTGCTTGTGTTTTTCTCTTTCTTATGAGTAACCTCCATGGTTTATTACTTGTAGGTTCTTTTCATGGTATTAGTTTTACAATTGATGTCTTTTATGTGCTATGAACCAATCTATAGGGTACCCTCCCTATTGTTATTAATAACAAGTGTATATGTCTCGCAAGTATTCAAAACTTGTATGCACACATTTAGAGGGATTATATCATATGGGTTGTGATTTTGAGACTAGCATGTGTTGCTAGATGTATCTTTTGTTGTCTCATAGAGAAATCAACATGTTCCCAGAGGTATGCAATGTTTAAATGCTTCAATTATAATCATTGTTAATTCATTTATTCATTTAAGCTATCTCCATGCATGATATGACTTAAACTTCCTACCTCTACTTATTGTCTAGATATGCATATATTGCTATATTCCTACAAGTGGTATTCACAAGCGGGTCTCATTATATGTATGCACACAATTGATATAATGATATTATTATATGTATGCACACATAAAGGGGGAGTTTAGATTATATCATATGAGTTTCATGAATTATGATCCTTGTTCATTCATTTTTTAATTGATATCAATGCCTCCTATCCTCAGAATTGGTATCATGAATTATATCCTTATAATTTATATATCTTTTCAATTGGTATCATTTCATTGGATCGTGATTTATGAAGCTCTCTTCCATGTTCTCTAACCCTCTCCCTCGAGTTCAATATATATTTGTAGCCCTTTTTAAGATTGTTGATAAAAGGAGAAAAGTTTCATGACCAAAGCAAGAAGCAAGATACAAGATATCTGGGAATACCGAAGTTGACAAAGGGGAGAAGAAGATAAAAAAGCAACATGAGGCACCTAGGTTGACAAAAGGGAGAAGTTGTTGCATGGATCGATCTAGGGAGATAGTGGCAATGGATGAAGGGGGAGCCACAACAAATAGGACTAAATGTTAAGAACATGCATCTAAGCAATGTGGTAAGGCATTGTGCTCTTTACGATTGGTATCATTTATTATTTGCCACTTGCTTTGGTTGTATTATTATCAATCACCAAGAATGGAGAGATTGTAGCGAAAAAATGGCCATATTAGGTCATGATTGTGATTTTGGTGATTAATGACAATATAGTCATTGACACTAATATGTTTATATGTAGTAGGTCTCATGGATGCAATACATCAAGAAATCATCGCATCGAGACAAAGTTTGATTGAATTGGAGAAGTACCAGGAGAATTGACCTCACCGGAAGGTTCAATCCTGAGGAGTTTGTACTCACCAGTGCTTTGTGCACAGAGGCTGATAGCCTCATCGGATAGTCCGATGCTCTGTATGTTGAACTAACAGGAGTATTTTTGACAAAGGGGAGAAGGCTGAGGACCTCACTGGATAGTCCGGTGATCTGCACTGGATAGCATTGGATTATTTCTTGCAGAGAAGAATGCTAGTGTAAAGACTGAAGATCAATTCACCGGAAAGTCCGGTGCTTGGTTGGTGCACACCGGAGTATAGCACCAAAGCATTTCTGGCAGAGGCAACTGCAAGTGTTGAAGAATGAAGAACAACCCACTGGAAGGTCCAATGCTCTGAAGATCAATGCACCATAGCATTTCTTGCAGAGAAGAAGAGGCTACAAAGGCTCGTATGGCTCAAGCTAAGTCACCAAAAGATCCGTTGATTGATTTGAAGATACATCGGAGTATCCGGTGTCCACAGAGGCTTTGAGTGGAGTTCCAACGGCTAGTTTCTGAGTTTGTACTCATCAGATAATCCGGTGTTAGTACTATTATTCGTACCAAATCATCCGGTGCTAACAGCTTTACTGAGCCATTGGGAAAATGGTTAGTTGGCAGGTTTGATCCTATAAATACTCCTCCACTCAGTCATTTGTCGTGTGGCATACTGTTGGAGTCTAGATGAAGCTCATATACACTTGAGAAGACATCCAAGCCATCAAAGTGCTTAAAGTGATCATCCAAGGCAATTAAGCACAAGATTACAGAGTGTTTAGTGCTTATAGGCCTAGAGTGAGTTGTAGCTAGGTGCTACAGCTTGAAGAAGGGATCAAAGAGTGATCCTAGCTTATACTAAGTAATATGTCAGTGACTTAGAGTCTTGGTGACTCGTCGACATCTTGGACCTTGGTGGCTCAAGCTTGTTGACTTTCTGACTTGGTGTGGAGTGGCAACAAGACACGTGTACGGGGACACGGAGATCTTTACCTTGGTGGATCAAGCTCTAAAGTGATCACAACAGTAAGTAACCAAAAGAGAGGCTAGTGGTGAGACCTTATCTTAGTGGCTTGGTGGCTCATCGTGCTTGAGACCTTGTCTTGGTGACTTGGTATTACAAGAGCCGTGACCGGAAGAGTCATCCCACCTTGTGGTATGTGTCCAATGGGCTAGACTCGATGATACCAGTATGGATCAACTCACCTTGATCATCCCAACAGTGTGCCAATGTTCCAAAGATGATCTCTAAATCGGTAGGAGGCGATGCAAAGATGATCGCTGCCGATTAGATGTGATCGTAGAAGCCGGTGTCAAAGAATCCAACACGATCACGCCCTTGAGACCTGATCGATCATGAAAAACAAATGAAGGCCCCTACATGGCATGCAGACTGTCAAAGATTTGTTCCTGACAATGTGTCCGTAATCTAAATGGGGTACCTTCGAGAGATCAGGGATCAAGCAGGAAACAAGACACACGATGTGTACAGGTTCAGGCCCCTAAAGCAGAGTAATACCCTACGTTCTGTGTGGATGATGATGTATATGTATTGTCTCGAGTACAAGAATGGTGGCTAAACCTATTACAATGGAGTAGATTAGATCTAAACTAATCTAAGGTTAAAGTCGCTGAGTATTTCTAAAGCTAGGGTCTTGTGCTTACGTCAAGTTGCGTAGGTGTTGATCTGTCGTGAGTTGTTCATCCTCCTTCCAAGGGTTTGGATCCCTGCCTTATATAGGGGTCCTGGCACTGCCATAATCCCAGCTGTAGTCGATAGGAAGTCATTCATCTTGTCGGTCAAGGCAATGTAGTTGGATCCAACTTAGATACAAGTCATGCTCGAGTCGGTTAACTCGATCGAGACCTTCATGGCATAGGATTTCATGATTTTCAAATATATCGGGTCCCACAGTTGATATCCGAGTTGTCTAACAGGTGTACGATATACCATATCCATGTATGGTGTACTCCTTATGCATATATACCTCATAGTTAGATACTCGACAAACACAAACTGGCAATGTCACTGCCGGTTGGTTCGATAATACGTATTTTTGCAGGTTGGTAAGATGGACCGCTAGTGATAAGTAGTATCACTATCAATTCATGTGACCTCAATGATTAATTGGTATTTAGAGGTTATGAATCAGCAATGATATCTAATCATTGTCGATTTTAATCGAACAGTGATAGCCGGTCATCAGGGTTTTTTCAGTAGCGTAGCTTTCAAGTAATTAAGCTATTGGAATTAGATGTATCGATAGGCAAAATTGCATCTTGTCCGTGATGATTACTGGACTATGTGGACACCACGTCAGCCACGCCGTTTGGATCATAAAAGGGGAAGAAGAACACGTGTCGTACAAGGCGATTTTCCTTTCAGAAACACTGACCAAAACATGCTTGGACGCGACGGTCAATCCGACAACTCGATGCTTAGACTCCAAGCTTTTGGAGGTAGTCGTTATCCGACAGAAGTGCTCGACCATCTCTAGGCTCTCCTTGTCGCACTTGACCATTGTTCGGCTGCTCTGGCTATCAATGGAGTTGTCATCACCACTTTTGTGACCCTCACCGTTGTTGTTAGTGTCCATGAACTGGAGAACATTAGGCTCCTGATGATCCCAGTCGTGGTGTCCCACCTCGCGGTACGCAATCAATGGGTTGGATTCGATGATATCGGTGTGGATCAATCCGCCTTAGGCGTCCCAACAGTATGCCATGGTTCCGAAGATGATCTCAGACCCAGCAGGAGGCAATGTAAAGATGGCCGACATCGACTCGAAGTAGTCGTAGAAGCCATCGTCAGAGAATCCAACACGAGCATGTACTAGAGACATGATCGATCCTAAAAACCAAATGAAGTCCCCTACCTGACGCGCCAACTGTTAAAGATATATTCCCGACAATATATCTGTAAATTGAACAAGGGGTACCTTCGAGGTCAGGGATTAAGCACGAAACAAGACATGTGATGTAGACAGGTTTAGACCCTGGTTGGAGTAATACTCTACGTCCTGTGTGGATTAGATGTTGTTGTATATTGGTACCTCAAGTACAAGCAGTGTAGCTAAACCTATTACAATCAAGTAAATTGGATCTAGACTAATCTAGGGTTGAAGTTACCGAGTCTCTCAATTGCTAGGGTCTTGGTGTTGCTTGCTTCGAGATGCACTGGATTAGGTCTTTTCCTCCGGGGATATAAGTCACCACCTTATATGGGGCCGAGATACTGCCTTGGCTACAGCCGTAATCGATAGAGAGTCCTTCAAGTTATTGGTGAAGACAAAGCAGATGAATCCAACCTGAATATTAGTCGTACTCGAGTCGGGTAACCGTTCGAGATCTTCCAGCATATACCTTCTAGATGTCCGGGTGCATCAAGATCTGCAAATTCAGTTCCGTAAATATCCGGAGTAGCTAAATACAGATACAATGTATCCTATCTAAATACGATATATTCTTTATATGTATATAATCTAGTTATATGTTCTGTAAGTATGGTAGCTAGTAGCAGGTCTTGGACTAGCGACATCCACGATCCATGTGGCTCCATTGTTTATGATCTTGATCCGGTTCAATTCTGAATTAGTCAAGCAGAGGTTCGTAAGCCTTTTAGACTTATGCAGTGCGTGAACGATAAAAAAACGTGTCTCAGATATACCACCTCAGTTTTTATTAAGTTGTCACCGTGGCTTTACATAGCAATTTTGATCCTTTTTTTTTCTATAAATAGTTTATAGATATCTAAAACTTTTATATCATTAAATTTGACGTAAAGTGTACTTCATTAATATTGTATACTTTTAAGTATTTGTAAATCTTTAAAAAACATAAGATCAAAATCACTATAATAAATTAATGGTGATAAGCAAACGAAAACCGATATAGTAATTTATGTATGTTTCCGCGTAGCTGACCCATCCAGTTTGCACTTGTCGTATGTTCAGAGCATCCACACGATCTCTAGTGTACACGTTTGACCATACATTTTCATAATTAGTTTTCAAAAAAAATATTTAAACTATAATAGTTTCATTTTCATGCGCGTCAAATACTAATAGCTTTGTATGTATTAATAGTTGGATCGAGTAGATGTTTAGACTTAATTTTGTCCTTGAAAGGTCCGACAGGATAGACACATGGATCCTAAATGGAACATGCATGCACTACTCCTTTTTGACGTTTTGGTAGTAGCACACCGGTAGCGCTGGCTAGATGTGGCTCAACTACCACCATAAGTATGCTTATCGTATCCGGAGTATTATAAACAGCCTGCAGGTTATCGTAGCTGGTGTGCGCACGGTTCCTATAAATCAGTATTATGTATTAATCTGCTTGCACTGAGAGAGAACGAGGGATGGGTGTAGAGAGCGATGGCATAGTTAAAATGATTAATTAGATAATTAAGTTGAACTAAAATAGATATATGAATCACTCTGTCTGTCTTAGTTTTCAATTTACGTGTCTACGTATACCGCAGTCAGTTGGTGAGGACACGTGGCTCGAATATATCGGTTTTTTGTTAGAAGCAAATATGATTATATATAAAAGTTGGCCGTTCACTACATGACATCGGCTGTAGTCCAGCATCTGTTATAATACATGCCATTGGAGGGGGCGAGCGAGCTGGATTCGCATCGAATGGATAGTCAGAATTTTAGTGATATAGTAATGTTATATTACCTTTTTCAACAGTATTTTCGCTACAATGCTAAAACTGCATTTTACAGTTGATGCACTCACAAATTACTGTAGCACCTTGCGAGCCCGAGCGAGCCGGTGGTGGTGCCTGCTGCACGGCGCGGGAAGGGTAGCCATACCGCCGTGCCAAGACTGACGCGTGCGCAACGAGATGTTCCACTACATAATTAGAGGCAGATCGACGGCATGGACAGACATGCCAGTTTGCAGAGTTTGCACGTTAGCGATTAAACTCAACCGTTCTAATTTGTCTCCACGACGGGTCCAGAGCCGGTGTTCTTCACTCCTTTTCAGATCCGTGACCACCTGTGCTGCTCTCAAACAGTGGAGTGGAGATCTGTATCACAGTATCAGCATTAGCATGGCTCTGTACTGTTGTACATTCTTGTAGCAGACCACGAGAGGAACACAGCAAAGCAAGGGGATTCGGGGAATTCAGAGCCAGTAGAGATAGATCGAATCTCTACTTCCACGCGCAGAGATGAACCGAGTCATGAACTTGCAGCAGTATAATCAAAGGTACGTTTGGTTCCCGAATCTTTTCTACTTTGATCCAGTGGATATGTTTGGGAGCTTGCTAGTAATCAGTAGTACAAATGCACGTATTTGGTTTGGCAAAATTAAATTAAAACGTGGATCGGCACCACGACCTCACAAATTACCATGACACGAAGAAGCCTGTATTCGTGAGTCTAAATTTTTTCCTGAGTCAGACATGTAAATCCGAATCAAATTTTGATACCCGTAACTATGCGCCCGTTGCGACTGCAGCTCGATGAGGAGGTAGACCTGGCCGGCTTGAATGAATGCACGACCCAGTAATATACCAATACATAACGTATCGGCCCAAACCCAACACCATTACACAATTCTGGCCCAACTTCGGGATCCTTCCTTCTCAGCTTGTCGTGTTCTTCCCGACGTTCTAGTCTGCCATGACGACGAAGATGATGGCCGATATTTCTTCACCCATTCTTTCACATGCAAAAGCTCCTCAGCGTGTTAGACACCTGGACCTCTCCTACTGTTGTGTCGGTGTGCATACATACACTCATCTGGCAAAGGTGGTCAGCCGGCACGTCCAACGAAGGAGTGAGCCAACCTGCTCTGCTGCTGCTGCTGCTACCAGCAGCCTGCCTGCACTGCGCGACGCTGCTCCCACCCACTGGAGGCTGAGAAAACTGGTCGCTTGCGTACGAACCAAGTGTCACGAGGATTTCTGTCTTGTGTTCGCGCGTACTCGTCCGTATCGGTGGTGAGTTCAGCTTAACAGTCAGCGAGCGGCTGCATTTCCTGTCGTCTTATCACGGTATCGCTTTCGCGCGCCAAAACGATAATATTGTTGGCGTTTTTGTTACTAACAGTATACTTACTATGTTTCATCTTCCTTGCCTGCTTCTACACGTGTGGATCGAAAGTTCCGACAAGGATGTCCAACTTTCCATCACCTTCAAATAAAAAATGCCGTGTAACCTGTTCTTAAAATGTTACATGTAACGTTGCTTGGAGTTGCGTCTTGATCTGATCTTAATCTGATCAGATCTCTGGATGCGATTCCTGATAGTAGCTTGTTCCGAGAGGAAAATTGAGCACATGATGTTCCGACGTTTACAGCTTGGGAATCGTCAAAACTGCACACTACTCCATCGTTTGGAGTTACATGTAACGTTGGTGGATGGAAGAGGAATCTTTTTCACCACGATATGACATTTGATGCTATAATTGAATAGCACAACATCGTGATAATTGTCACGTATAATTTTTTATATTAGATGTGCAAGATAATACATAATAGCTACTACAATACTAATTATCACGATATCATATTATTTAACAATAATAACATCATACTATTTAACAGAATTCCGTAGTCGTCCACATACTTGAGCTCAAAACCAACATCCGTGTCTACGCTCGTGTACGTCGCACAACCTTAGAGAGGCTTGCATATATATATATAAAAGTCGGTTTCCCGTTAGAATCAATTATATGATAATATAGATATTACAGTACATTCTAGTTGAGAACCGATTAAGATATATTTCACTCGGTTGCGGTTGCCAACCGAGTATGATATAGCATTATAAATTAACTGAATCATCAAACAAGGCCGTTGAGTTAAGAACCGGTTGTGATAACAGTTTCTATACTTGGATTTTCGAAACCGACTAGGATCACGAACTAGAATTACGTTTTTTTATTAGTGATATATACGGAGTCACCTTGCTCAGAAAATATTTAGAACCTTCAGGACGTAAAACAAGAACGAAGCAGGCGTACGTCGAGTTATACACCCAAAACAGGGAAGTCTTTGCATTTGTGTTGCTTCTGCCACCGTCGGTCGACTCACTGATCGGTTACATACTTACGTATATCTATATATATTTAGATGTATATATATATACATTCTCAATTATTCCAAAATTAGTATAGTACCATGCGCTAACTTATCGATGGGAAGTTATTAACTCACCAATATATTTAATCATAAAAATACATGTACGAGGTGAGATTGAGACGATGGAGGCGCAAGTTAAGCTTTAGGTATGTATGCGTTGGATGGAAAATTTGCAAAAGGCGGAGGCTATATACGTGGCCTGGTCCGAACCACCCGATCAATCTGGCGTGTACCAGTTGGACGACTGGCGAAGAGAGATCTGTGGGGATTCGAAGTACGACGTGGCGTGCACCCGTGGACGCGCGCGCGTGCATGCAGCGCAGGCACCTACTACGTGCGTACTACCTGCACCAGTCGTTGCAGTTGTCAGCCTTGCATCGCTGGTAGCACCCGCCCCACTGGAAGAGGTTGTTGATGAGGCACTTGACGCGGCACGTCGCCTCGCAGATCTGGCAGTCGATGCTGCTCACCAGCTTCCGCGCGCCACCGGCGCCGCCTCCGCCCCCGCCGCCGCCTCGCGCGCCGCCGCCACGAGTGGTGCCGTTGCCGTCGCCTTCCGCGTCGATCGCGGCCTCCGCGGGCGCCTGCGCGCCCGCGGGCAGCGTGCCCACGGCGGCCGACAGGAGGAGGAGCAGCAGCGCGCAGACCGCGGCCGGCCGGCAGGAGGAGGATGCCATTGTCGCCCCGGCCCCCGCGCGCGAACGATCGAACGAGGTGATCGAGGCAACAGCGGTTGGTGGGAAGAATCAGATGGCGCGAGGAAGGGAGGATTGATTTGTAAGTGCGGCGCGCGGCGCTTTGTGCGTGATGGCAGCGACCGGACTGGTGTTGGTACCCGGTGGTTGGGTCATGGCAGGAATGCTGCGTAGGATCAATCGGGTGGTGAAACAGGGACCGAATAAATCCAACTGCACACTGTTAGCTCAAGTGCATAAATCTTTTGAATAGTGCCATCGTAACATGCAATAATGTTGAAATGTAATAAGTCGCAAAGTAAAAACATAATAATATTATTGAAATTTGATTGCCGCAACGCCGCCCGAGCAGAAACTAAATCTGGTCCCGAGCAGATGAAGCTAATAGGCCGGATCTAGCCCAGGTACCGCTGAACTAGGACTGGTCTAGCAGCCAAGACATGACATGCATGCATCCGTATAGGAAACGAGAGAAGATACCATCAATGGGCCCGCACAGCTCAACAGCGCTCGGTGTACTGTTGGTTACTTGCCGCGTAGCGGCGAGTTGACGACGGCGAGGACACGGTGGTGCCAAGCATGCATCATCGATCGCTGTGACCGTGAGTTCGTGACTAGATGGCATGCACCTAGAGAGAGAGACTGCGATTCTGCATGTGTGAAGAATTTGGGTGTCATGTTCTCAATCTCTCGGGCGCGTGGCCACTGATCACAACTATACAAATGATCATTAGTATTGACTCAAAAACGTTATTAATGGTGAATTTTTAATCGGTACTAATTACTCGGTACTTATAGTCTATGACTATCAGTACCTGTCGGTGAATCAGAAACCAGAGGTCCCCGAATCCTGAGGCCAGATCAGCAATCCGTCACGTGGCGTCCTCCCGCGGGGGTCATCTCCGCAAGGTAAAAAGAACTAAGTTCCGAGAGAGGGCGCTCAGGGCTACAAACAGTGATCCCCGAGTACCCAGGTTCCCCGATGATCTGCGAAGACTAAGTGACCGAAAAGAGAGTGCTCGGGAGGTGAACAGTGACCCCCGAGCACCCAAGTCCCCCGACGAACAGGAGAACCGAGTACCGGGAGGGGTGTGCCCGGGGCTGCGAGCAGTGGCCCCCCGGGCACCCGAGTACCCCGAGGACCCAAGGAAGATAGTTCCGAGAGAGAGTGCTCGGGGCTGCGAGCAGCGGCCCCCGAGCACTCGGTTCCCCGAGGATCCGTACGGACAAGCCCGGGAGAGAGTGCTCGGGCCATAAACAGTGGCCCCCGAGCACTCGGTTCCCCGAGGACCAAGAGAGGGCGTTCTCGGGAGAGAGTGCTCAGGGAGGTAAACAGTGGCCCCCGAGCACTCGGTTCCCCGACGACCCAGGAAGCCCCCTGTCAGTGATCCCCATAGGGGTCCAGCGATGAGGTGTCAGCCAGTGAAAGGCCAGATGCCACATTTAAGGGCGCGCGTGGCCTGTCACCTCCAACTGCTCCCGCCACGCTCGGTGTTAGTCTCTGCCATACTCTGGCAGAAGGGCGTGGGGACATTTAATGCACGGGTCCCATCCCGCGTCATCCGGCGCGCCTCGGGATAGCGTCGCGAGGCCCGAGGCGTTCCGTTTGCCACGCTGCTGTGGCAGGCGAACAAGATCGGGCGGGCACGCCGAGCCGCTCTGCGGCTGCCCGGTGGGCCCTCTCCATGGCGCCCGTTGCCAGCGCCATCATGACGACTGAAGACCAGGCGTGGGGCGCGTTTTCAACCCCCGTCACTTCGCGCAGAGGCCATGATAACGCCCTTTCCATTTATGGCGCCTTGGAACTCGTGCCCTCCCTTTCGGGGTACACTACCGCCGGCGGGTATTTAAAGCGGCTGGCAGGCACGAACAAAGCAGATCCAACAGGGTCCAACACAGGTCGAAGTTAGATCAATCAAAGGTAGAGGCAATCCCAGACAAGTTGTAGCAAACAGAGGACGCCCGAATTCTCAAGCACTTGCTCAGAGATCGAAGAACACCTTCGTACAGGCATAGAAGCTGTAACCACCGAAGAACAAGGAGCCTGAGGCTCTAGGATAGACAATTATTCTTATAACTAGTACATTCCTAAGAGATATTCTCAGGGCATTTATAGCATCTACACAGGAGCAGGGTGTTACGCGCGCGGTCCGAACCTGTCTAAAAATCCCCCCCAGCGCATTTACTCTTTTCTGCATTTGATCATTCCACCCCACCTGCCATTGCATTTACATCCATTTATTTCTCCAGCAAACATATTCAGAATCATCCCTCCGGCCGAATCTCTAAAAAGGGGTCCCTCGGGATCCCTGCGACAGGAGTTAACCCTCCGACAGTACCGGTTTGTGAACCGATACTGATAATGAGTTTTAGTGTCGGTTCATAACAAACAATCGGCACTGATAGTCTGAGTATCAGTACCGGCTAATGGGACAAGCCGACACTGATATTTTTGTAGGCGCCAATAAATTACAAATTCAATAATACAATATTCAAAATTCAATTTCAAATTTGTATTCATATATATATATATATATATATATATATATATATAGGCATTCATCACAGAAAGATATATACATAAACACATGCATCACAAAAAGTTAATCCAAATCCACACATAATCATGAGTTCATTAACATCCATACATAATCATGAGTTCATCAACATCCACACATAAACATTATCTTAGTTCACATCATAAAATTAAACACATTACAAATGCACTCATCTTTGATTCTACGGTGCAGGATGAATCATATTATCCTCATAGTTGACATCTACGATATCAACTCCATATATCTCATCCAAATAGCGTAATTCATAAATGAGCATACTATCTCGAGTAAAAAAGGTAGATCCAACAACATTCCATAAACAAAGAAATTGCTGATACTTGAATCAAACTCCACATAAGCCTGATACCTGCCTTCATGAACCCTCTTCACTTTCAGTCCAATCATTGTGTACCCAAGCCACTCTATAATATAGCATAAAAGTGAACCCAAGCTAACATAAGAAAGCATTCTACTGTTCCATTAAAAATCCTACAGGTAAAGAGCATGAATGTAAAGAGAAAATTTTATAATATATGAGATAATACTATAAGTTAAAATTCATGTCACAAACCGTGTGAAATGCATGTAACCACGAGAGACTGGTAGTCATTGATGCCACATCCTCCACATTTTACTCAAGCGTTTTCAATTCGAATAGTTGTAGTTAGGTAAAATATACCCTACTTGATCCTCAACCTCTTGCAAAATCACTGCCACTGCGCTTTTTTCAGCCACATAGCTCTCTGGTGATTAGATGCCAGAGGTAAGAATATTGATAGATTCTTCTTCGCTTGTCGGCATCTGAAAACTAATTGATATCTTCCTTGTACCGCCATCACCTATAGTGGTAGTCACAACAGGTTGTGTACAACCCTTTATGCTAGCAATCATTTCGTTTAACCAAACTAGAGGAGAAATCACCTACATCAATATAGGCAAATCTTTAACAACTATACATTTTCCAACTATAGTTGTCCAACCAAACTAGATGAGAGATATACCATTTTGATCATACATGAGGGCATCGAGGAGGGCGGGGTGAAGCCATCATAGGGGAATAGGCCAGGAGGACGAGTGGGGGGAGGGGGGACCACACGTCGGGTAGTAGACGCTCCTTCGGATGTGTCCATGATACTTGCTAGATCCATGTGGCATCTAAAAAAGTAGGGCATATGTGCTGATAGAACTAAACAACACATGTAAACATTTCAAGTCCACCTTATAAATCAATGAAACCTTACACATAAATACATAGAGATTTGTTTTTCTGTTATTATTCACATTCTACACCATCTTATGCACTCGGTCTGTATTTTATATTCAAAGACATGACAACTTATATTTCAAAATCTGGTTGTTGCTCTATTATACTGATCATATGGTAAAAAAAAGCATGAAAATTTGCAGTCATCTGTTATGCAAGCTATCTTCAGAAAGTAAGCAAGATCGTGCATATTGTAGCTATCACAAATTCACAATTGATTAACATTGTTTGTTGTCTCATCGTCACCAGTAGTAACTAGCAAGGCGACCACCACATCACCAACTAATATTCACAACTGATTAACAGTGTTTAGTTGTACTTATAATCTGGACATTGATCGATCAGTTATCATACATACAATCTACCCAAACTCTTCTGAAAAAAATACAAAAACTCAATCTGTCCTAGCCCCAATACAGTAATCTTGATATATATATATATATATATATATATATATATATATATATATATATATATATATATATATATATATATATATATATATATATATATATATATATCTTAGCTTACTTGTATGAAGGCAATAGGAGTTTTGGACAAGTACAGACTGGTAATCATTTCATCATTCCTGTCCTAAGCATGAAGGCGGGGCACATGAAAATCTTCCATCCATCCATCCTTGGCTACTGAGCCTAAGGAAGAAAAAAAGGGTGATGGGGTTCTTACCGGAGTTGTCGTGGGAGGAGCACGACCGGGTCATTGGCGAAGGAGTCGATGGCGGTGTGATGGCACTCGGGGACGAGGAGGCCAGGCTTGGGCTTGTGGTGCTGGGGAGGAGGCCGCAGGGGAGGAGGTCACCAGGGAGGAGGTCATTGGGGAGGAGGCCATTGGGGACGAGGTTGTCGGAGTGGAGCTCGGGAACAATGACACTGGGCTTAAGCTCGAGGCACCGGGGAGGAGACCATTGGGGATGAGGTGCTGGGGCTGGCGTCAGGCTTGGGGACGAGTAGGCTGCCTGGAAGGAGATGCTCAAGGAGGTGTCAGGCTTGGGGACGAGGGCGGCGGAGTCAGAGAGGCGCAACAATAGCATCGTTAGGGTGGAGGAGCCGTCGGGAAGATGCAAGGGGCACTGGTGGTGGCTTTTGGAAATGAATTGATGATGTTGCAGCTAAAAGCTGAGATATATAGGATAGAGCATCTGTGCCAGCTCTGATCTACAACTGACTCTGATAAGAGCATTAGTGGCGGCTGCGGTCTGCAGACCGCAACCGCCACTGATTCTAGGACTATTAGTGACGGATATTTTTCCTTTTTTTGATCTATAATTAGGGTTTATATTAGATCTATAATTTTTATATTAGGGTTTATATTAGACCTATAATTTTTTTGACACGCATGTATTTTCTCTACTTTCAACCCCAACGGGCAGATAATCTGCTTGATGCGGTACGTGTTTTTAGCCAGCTCGTTGCTCTCTAGATGCAAGTCCCTCAAGAATCGTAACAGTTCATTATAGCCCTGATGATGCCTCAGGAGCTCATCCCCCTACCTAAGAGCCTGGATTGTGCCTGCATAATTAAGGACATTAAAACATCGATGATCAGAGAGACAATGAAATTTTTGATGGTGAAGATGACTTATTATCTGATGAGCTACAGTTTGATAGGATGAAATTGGGAGATCAAAAATTGGAGGAAATCCATGTTCCAGGGTTCAATAGGTGCTCTATACTTGAATATCAGCAACAAGTGTGACTGACATTACCTTGGCACCAATTGTGGAGGAGAAAATGGTGAATGATGATACTTTCAATCATGAATTGGGAGAAATACATGTGTTCTCTGTAGATATTCACAAACCTCAAGAGGAAGTTTTTTCTGAAGATCTTCAGCCCAAGGCTCTTGCTCTAGCCCCTACAAGAGCCAATGAGAGGTGTGCTCACCTGGTAGAATCTGGAAGGTAATTCTGACTCTACCTATCAACATCATAGTAATAATTCATTTGCTGTTCTTCCATCTGATGTTATTATATCTAAAGCTCATGATATGGGGGTGTTACTTAACTCTAATGATTATGAGGTAGTTAATATGATTAAAAATCTAGAAGATGCTAGATGTGCCTTGATGGCCAAATCTGAACCTCCCCCCATCCCTAATGATTCTAGGCTCATACTTGAACAAATCTTATCCCCTAAACCTCTGAGTGTTAAAGATAACCAAAACTTTTTTGCCTAATGGGGTTGAAGTGCGCATGTGCTGGTGTGGAGACCTTTGTAAGTTCATGAAGTCCTTCGAGTTCTACTACACCTACGAAAGGTGGTTCTTCATATGCCACAACTACGAGTACGATCCACCGCAGGGAAGCACCAATGTTGCCTCCCGCCACCAGGTAATAACTTCTGGCCAAACTACTCCAAAAATATTTTGGTCTTCATTGCAGTAGCCGCTAGGTAATTTACCACTTAACATTTTAGTCTTCATTGCAGTTGCCACCACCACTACGTGACTTCTTACAATGGCTGGATACTGAGCAATCGAAAGTGGATGTGTTTCTCCTTCACACTTAGCACCGCGCTACTTGGAGACGCTTCTATGAGATGGAAGCCGACGAGATGAGGGAGAGGCTATGCACAAGCGCATTCAGGACGAGCAGCAGAAGATGAGGGAGGACTATAACCGCATGATGGCAAAGGCCCGTGAGGCGGAGAGGGAGAGGAAGCGCAAGAGGACATGCCGGGCGCGTGAGGCAGGACCAAAAGCGGCGATGAATGGAAAGTACCCACGTTGCACTCAATAGACCATATGTTATAATCCTGTTGTTTACATTCTCTAAGACATGTTAGGTTTAGACGCGATACTTGTTTAGGTTATAATGATCGTGTATCGTACATGTCACCATCGTGTATATTGCAGTTCCTATTAAATTCACCGTGTTCAACTTTTTGTTTCTATAAAATCTGGGTATCCAAAATATCGCACAAACATCTAATAGCATTGGACAATTCGACAACAAAAAAATTGCGGCGCATATACGTCTTTTCTGTCACAAATAAAATTAAATTCGGCCACAGCAAGGTGTCACCTATTGACTAGGTGAGACATTGCTGTCGCCCGTTGATTGGGCAAGACCAAGGTTGTCACCTGTTCACTGGGCGACAGCAAAGTCTCACCCGGTCAACGGACGACACGTGGCACGTCACCAAATTTTTTCCGTTACCTAACTAACAAGCAGGTCCCACAAGGTGCCACTCGTTCATGGGACGAGATATTGCTCTCGTCCTATGAACGGACGATGATAACTTATTGTTACAATTATTTAAAACGGCTGTGTAATTTTGAAAATATTAAAAAATTCAGCAGGCAGCAACGAAGTCACTGACCGTGGCCCAGAGAAGGCCATGTGTGGCGTAGCCCAGTGGTTTTTAGGACCAAGAGATGTTTACTTGTTAATGGGCCACAATTAAGCAGCAATTAAATAATTGATGGAGTTGGTTTTACTGTGAATTTTGTACTTTGATGAAGTATTCAAATTTTGTGTTTGGTGTGTATTTCAAATAAGTTTTTTGGACAATAAGATGTTAACCCCGTTCACCATCCAAAAATAATTCTGGCTCAGCCATCCAAGTACTAACTGACATTGGTCATTGTATTGCCATTTGCTTCTACGGTTTTTGGCTTAACCAAAGGGATTAATTTGGTACATTAATCTGATTCCCTGAAGGAAGATGCAAATTGAAATTGTCACCTGAGTGCCCTCAAAAAAAAATGTCACATGAGCTCCAATGAGAATCCTAGGAAAGAGGGTAGGGTCCACACACAACCAATGACAAGGTGGCACAGCAATGTCAGCTTAATACTGTATATCTGCCATCTCTTTCTGACAGACAGGCATGCACACAAACATGGATGATATGGTCGGATGGACAGCCACAATGGGTTCACAGACAAAGCACAATCTAGACTACTTTAACAAAGACTTTCCTTTCATCGTGTGAGTTACTACTACGATGGATAGCTAGTGCTTCCTCCGGTCACGAAAACATGATATTCTGTATATGTCTTGGGCGAATTTTGTAAAATTTTGACTAATAACATTGCAATGGAAAAACAATGGTTAAAACTACATTTTAGAAGTCACGTCGTTGTCCAAAATGTCACGTATTTATGACGGAAGGGAGCAGTAGCAGTGACATAGTCCTGTTTGTTTCAGCTGTAGATTGTGAAAAACAGCTTATAGATTGTGGATTGTAAAAAGCTGGATTGTAAAATCTGGATTGTAAAAAGCTGAATTGTGGATTGTTAGAATCTGGTGGAAAGCAGATTGCTGGATTGTTACAATCTGTGTGTTGGATTGTAACAATCCAGCTTTTCCAACCAGCTGTTTGTTTCAGCTTTTGGATTGTGATCAGAATCCAGCTTTTACAATCCAGCTGTTTGTTTCAGCTTTTAGATTTTGATCACAATCCAGATTTTATAATCCGAAACAAACAGGACCATATAGGGGGCATTTGGTTAAAAGTTAAAAGGTGCTAATGGATTAATGCGCTAATGATAGTGGGTTAGGCAGGTTAAACTTATTGGGTTAATCTATTTGAACTCCTAAATTATAGGATTGGGCTAAGCTCTAAAAAAGAAGTGGAGTAAGCAAGCGAACATAGTAAAGAAATCCAAATCCTGGTAGTTAATCATTCTACTTCTAAAACTGCTAATAATCTATTAATTAGTCTCGGCAAATAATATACACATTGTATTTTTTTTAAGTACAACTAGGACACGTGTACATGCACACCTACACATATACTTCTACTACTAATACACAATGTACACACGTGCGTACACCTCCTTTTACACATGCTAGGATATATTAGGGGGCACAAGATCCTCTTTTATATGAAAACACATAGTGCCACTTAATATACATATGCATGTGTACTCCTAACTACTAAGGATCTAAACCCGAGTGAGAAATTCGTCTCGGATTTAATCCTAAACACAGACGAGCTCCTACATCGAGCTTCCCTCTAACGCAAGCCAACGAGTTGCACACCTGGTGACTTACCTACCATAGGACAGCCAGCCTCCCAAGGCGTTTGTGGGAGTTATTGCCAACCGGTGGGGGTGACACAACGACGAGTGGCAATGATTCAGTTTTATAAACTGTAGACAGGTTATCAAACACACAAAATCGACGTAGCTTGTCTAAGTGAAGATTAGCTAATAACCTTGTTATCTCATCCCTAAGCTTAACGGTCCAAGTCAAGATATTTGGCATTACCCTACCTATGTCTCGCGTCCCTCTCAATCACAAATTTTTTCACCTGTCTTGGCAGTTTTCGTTGTCTTCCTCAAGTTGACAAAGCAACAAATCACAATAGATTTGCAGTGTGACAATTGAAGGCTACTTATAATGCCCCATATAGAAAACAATATTTCACAAAACCATGTGGTAAACCGGTAATTATACATACATTCTCTGTGGAACATCTAGACTTAAGGTCCTATTTGTTATTTATTATGATTATGCATGGATTCTGTCCAAAAAGCAAATGCAAAAACAAATGGTCGCAATTTAAAATATGATTATCAAAATCTATAATTAACATTGTATTATAAAATCTTATAATCCATAATTTGAAGAGAAAAATTTCGACACAGAATTTAAATTGTGACAGTCTCCAGCAAAAATAAACAGGACCTAACTAGATCTGCCTGCTTATATTGAAAGCAGCCATCACAATTCTTAGAAGGGGCGGAGCTGCACCTAGGGAAACTACCGCCATGACCCTAAAACACGTATAAACATCTCACTAAAATTTAAGATAAATTCAAATACATGTAGAATCTAACATATAACACATTAATCTAGCTTTAGTTATAGTAAAATCCTAGCTCTGCCGCTGTTGTTACATGCTTGCATGGCAGAAAGTCTCAACCAAAGGACGGAGAAAGTTATCTCGCAAAACTAAGAAATGTAATCGAGGCTTTAACTCGTGAACAAATCCACGCAAGAAGCAGTAGCAGGTGCAAACGGATCGAATGCAAATCGAGTAGTCTATTTCTTATATTGTTATCTATATTTTAATACTAATATGAATATATATAAATCCTAATATTTTTGAATGCAAATACGAACGGATTATTCGAATATGAATTAGCATCCGAATACGTAGATTTAGTTGTATGTGAATATCCTATAACTTTAACGATAAATTATGAAATAATAAATTTATTTGACATGAGCATGATAGCAATTCTAACATAAGTAACTTCATTTTTATTGAATTCATCATCTACCTTAAGGCAAAGAGCCACTTTTAATACAATACCATGACTTTAGATGCTTTTGGATCATTGGATGTGACATGAAAATGACATATTTATGGCTACAGTATACATGATACCATACCTAGCAGTAAAATAATAGTTAGGATTGGAAGAATTAAGTAAAATAATAAAATAAAAATAAAATTTTATGTTACTCAAATTTATATTATATACAAGTATTTCTATATATTCAGATACGGATAGTATCCATATCTATTTTTAGAAAAATGGATTCGGATATATACATATTCATATCTGAGAAACAAATTCAGATATATTCGCATCCGTATCTGTTTGTCAATCGAATATAAATTTTTTTCATATTTATATTTAATCGAATAAAAATATTAGATAATATGGATATTTATTCTCTATTTTCCACCCATAGTAGCATCATCACTTCCGACGAGCTGCGACCTGACACGCTGGGGATGGGCGAACAGGGGCGCGGAATTAGTGCGAGAGCGAGAGGCCGGAGAAAGGCGCGACAGGGCGGGGACAGCGGGACGCGGCGTGGGCCGTGGAGCCCCCCCTGCCCGCCACCATGTCGCCCGTCTCCGCGGCAACCAGCGCCGCTCCGCACTTCGCGCCCGCGAGCTCTCTTTCCACCCACCGATCGCCGCTGTGGCGTGCCAACGAGATGGCCGTCCGCCGTCTTCCGCAGCACGCACAGGACACAGCTTCAGCTGGTGACGAATGGAGGTACCCAACCGCGCGTCTACACCTGCTCCGTTCCGTTCACACATGGTACCCTCTCCCAGTCCTTCTTCCCAAATATTTACTACGCCGAATATACCATGTTTTAGAAAATGTGCAATCAGACATTCCTCACTTTTAACTCATATTAAAGTTAACCGTGTGGACATGATCATATTTATATCTTTTGTAAAAATATTTGCATCCCCATGTACAATTTTAGGTGGAGGTTTTTATGAGCATGATAGCGGTGAGGATGGTCAAGTCGGGATAATTTCGTATTTGATATTGTAAACTATATAGTTATGGATCTCATATGTCAGAGATATATTTATAAAAATTTGCAAAATTATAATAATATAGGAGGAATTCGTGCAATGAAGGGGGCTTTTGCTACGAAGTGCAAATAAACTCTACCTGTATCCAATACCAAATAGATATTTATGTTATATAAGAGAAACATCGGATCAGATAGTCCATAACTGATGGGATATCTAAATAGATAGTGTAACAAAGTTGCATGTAAATGGTTCGTGTTTACGTGAGGCATTTCGCGGCTAGCATGTCAACTTCAAATAACTGTATTTGTACATGGTTTTGCTTCAGCAGATCCCTTTAATAAGTAGGTTACCAGTATCAAAGAATATAATCACTCGTTACTTTTGAGATGGAGCAAATCTGCACCCACAAATTAATGAATGAACCAAATTGATAACTATATACAGATATACGTTACAAATAAATGAAATTTTAGCTCCAAGCTTGCAATATGAATAACAATCTATATAATCATACGGGGTTCATTTGAGCGAAATTATAGTTATGGGGCGTTTGTTTCACAGGTCCATAACAAACTATTTTCTAGAAAAGAAATTCATAGGCTCACCTTCATCAGCATACCCTTTTTTTAAGTACAAGTTCACAGGCACTCATGTTGACACTTACCTCGTTGGTGCACATTCGCATATGCATTTACTATTCTTTCTTTAGAATTAAAGATTTAGAGAATTAATTAGAAGAAAATATGAACACAGAGTCTGTAACTGGGTGGGCAGATTCCACCACAACTGCCCTATGCTAAGTCCACCTTCATCAGCGTACCCAATAGATCGCCTTGGCACTCTAGCTAAGGCATTGCCGCCTGGGCAGCAACAAGGTACCTTAGGGTCTGTTTGTTTGAGCTTCTGTTTTTAATTTTTTTGAAAAATTGTGTTTTTGATTTTTCTGAAAAGCTATTTTTGGAAGTAGACTGTTGGCTTCTACAATAAATTTTTAACTTCTCAGCACATAACGTCTCAGAAAAGCTACTCTCAGCGAGCTTGTTAGCTTCTAATTTATTTTCCTCATAAACAGCTCTGATTTCTCCAGAAACCACTTCTCAACAAATCCGTTTGTTCTGACTTCTGACTTCTAGGCTTATGACAGAAGCAGAAACCAGAAGCAGCTGGAAACAAACAGGCATTTAACCTATCGAGTCAAAATTTGTATACCTTTTTAGAATTTGGCTACCGTTTGTTATTCTGCCAAAATTTGGTGATTAAATATCTCATTCTGCTCATCTTGTTCATTTTGGAGGTCAAATTTAATCAAAATCTGAACCACCAAGTTGGTGACATTAATTTTAGCATGGCTTACATGTGGCAAATTAGTGTGGAAACCAAACAAACGGCTTGTCCTTCCCAAGACACCTCACCTCCTCCCGTGCCTTCCCGCTGCCATCGCCCGCCACATTCGCCAACCATTGGCGACAACACAATTAATACATGGAAGAAAAAGGCAGAAAGGGCAATTGAGAGGCAACATGAAGTGGATGTTGTGGCGTACAAAATCATTCTAAAATATCATTCTCCGTAAAACAAAAAAACTACAAATGCCAAATTTTATTCAAATGTTGTATATAGAATCCAAATATTATGACAAAGTGAGTATAAAGGATTCAAGTGTCGGCGGCAGAGGAGACAAGTGGGCAAATTAGTTTTCAGTGGAGTGTAATTTTTTAATTTCAGTTGAGAAACAGAGAAGAGAATCCAAACTCTCTAAGTGTAATTTTTTACGATTTCAGTCGCCTAACATATATAATCTCTTTTTTATAATTTAGAATTTGATTCCTTGATGATAGTGAATCGTCTGTACTGATATCAAAGGATCCGGTGACAATATTCCAGAATAGAAAACCTAAAAAATCATTGGAAAAATAGAATAGAAGAAAAAAAGAAGGCACTCCTTTGCACGTTCCAGCTCCTCCCTCTCCTCCTCCACTCCTCGACGGTCTAATTTTTTTCTCCCTGGAAGTGGGCCGCTCCTCGATCTCCCCCACCGACAATGCCGCCGCGCCGCGCCCGGGCGCCGGCACTGCTAGCATCCTCGCGCGACCCACACCGCGGCTGAGGGAGCCCGACCACTGGCGGGCCGAGGGCGACCAATGTGCGAGCACGCCCGGCACGCGAGCCGCGTGTCACCGATGCCGCCGCCCGCGGGCGAGGACCCCGACGCGGCGCCCTGCTGCAGCGGCGCCGGCGACGGGGAGCAGGAGCGGGAGCGGGTGCTCCCCAACGGAGACCTCTACACGGGCCAGTGGCGCGGCGCCGTGCCCCACGGCGCGGGGAAGTACCTGTGGGCGGACGGCTGCATGTACGAGGGCGAGTGGCGCCGCGGCAAGGCCACCGGCCGCGGCAGGTTCTCGTGGCCATCGGGCGCCACCTACGAGGGCGAGTTCCTGGACGACTTCATGCACGGCGCCGGCACCTATGTCGGCGCTGCGGGGGATACCTACCGCGGCGCCTGGGCCAAGAACCTCGAGCACGGCGCCGGCGAGAAGCGGTACGCCAACGGCGACTGCTACGATGGCGAGTGGCGCGCGGGGCTCCCGGACGGGTGCGGACGATACGCCTGGCTCAGCGGCACCGAGTACGCCGGCGGCTGGCGCGCGGGGCTCATCCACGGCCGCGGCGCGCTCGTCTGGGCCAATGGCAACCGCTACGACGGCGGGTGGGAGGGCGGCCGCCCTCGCGGGCAGGGCACGTTCCGGTGGGCGGACGGCAGCCTCTACGTCGGGTTCTGGGGCCGCGAGGCGCCTTGCAGCGCCGTCCATCAGAAGGGCGTGTACTACCCATCCCCAGCGGCCGCGGGCGAATCCCCTCGGGCGCGCGACCCGAGGGAGGTGTTTGCGCGGGAGCTGCCGGAGTGCGTGCGCTCCGGCACCGAGGGCCCGTCGGCCCTGAGATCGCTCAAATGGCTGTTGCGGTCGGTCAGCGGGCGCGGGAGCTCGTCGTCCGGCCGGAGCAATGGCTCAAGAGGCAGCCTGGTGCACTTCTGGGGATCGGACGGGGACGTCAAGTGCGATATCGGAGACGACTGGAGGCGACGGAGCGTGAGGGAGGGGAGGGGGCTGCCGCCCCCGTCGCCGGCGCCGCACATAGCCAGGGGCGCGGCGGTGCGGGTGTCGAAGCGCCAAGGGGTGACCATTGCCAAGGGGCACAAGAACTACGAGCTCATGCTCAACCTGCAGCTCGGCATCAGGTGCATTTCTTGCCCGCGATCATTATGTACCTTTTTTTCTTGACTGGAAGATCATTATCTACTTGATCTCCGTGTGACCTTTTCTTATTGTTTTAGTTTAGGAGTTTGATAATTCCCCATTTGAGATCTCACATAATTCCTGAAGAAATCTGCATTGTGACTATGGTATCAGCGCCTCATTGGTAAACGATGAGTTATGAGCCATTGACAATGTATTCACTTTTCGGGAGAGCGCTGAAGCACCTCTCTGAAAAATTTCAATCATAGTTGCTAAGCCTAAAATTTTGTTATCACGCATTGAGAGTGTGAAACATCAAGCGAGCATATAAAGACTTGTATTTAGAGGAATGGCTTCAAACTGGAACAACATAGCATAGTCTGTATTTGATGTGTTAGCAGAGGATTCGCTGTTTTATGCTGTATATTCATCAGCATAGCACTCCCTCCAGAGTTGTCATCATTAGTTGAAATCCTGAAATGAAATTATATTCCACACACTCAATACTGGTTGTGCTTTGTGAAGTTATAAATCAAGAGAGACCATGCATGAACAACACCCCCCGACTTGCTCTATCTAATGGGGCAATTGCCACCATACTTTGGCAATCATGGTTTATTTCTGCATTTTCAGTTCTTTTGAGTGTGGTGCGTAATATATCAGCTAGATGCATCCCTAATTGTTTTCATATATTTTTAAGGAGCGAATTTGTTCTCATATTAAGAATGTCATATTCCTTTCTACAATACAAATAAATTTCTTATTTCCTGAACGTGTTATCTGGAATAGGCATGCAGTAGGAAGGCAAGGTCAAGCTATATTAGACCTGAAATCATCAGCATTTGACCCAAAAGAGAAAGTGTGGACAAAATTCCCTCCAGAGGGCTCAAAATATACCCCTCCACACAATTCTTGTGATTTCAAATGGAAGGATTACTGCCCAAAGGTGTTCCGGTTGGTCATCACTCCGATAATAAATATGCATAGTATATGTAACCATTTCAATGTGTTATGCTCATCAACACACGCATCTGTTCTGAACTCAATTGCAGGACACTGCGCAAGCTGTTCAAGGTTGACCCAGCTGACTATATGTTATCCCTCTGTGGAGATGATGCTCTTCGTGAGCTCTCGTCCCCTGGCAAGAGTGGAAGCTTCTTTTACTTGACGAATGATGATCGCTACATGATAAAAACAATGAAGAAATCTGAAGTAAAGGTATGGCCTTTGCTGTCTTTTTTTTCTACATGCTTTCTAAGCATCTTAGATGGGCATAAGTTTATTTTAAATGTATGGATTACCCGTTACCATACAGATGCTTCTGAGGATGCTTCAAGCTTACTACAAGCATGTCCGTGCATTCGAGAATACCTTAGTGACAAAGTTCTTTGGTCTACATTGTGTGAAGTCTGGAGCACACCAGAAGAAGGTTAGAAAAGTATATTATTGCCCATTCCATCCTCATGAATAATTCTTGTTATTTGTTAATGGATATGCAATATGCCATTTTTTATGGATAATATCTTTGCCTGAGTGTATGTTTCTTACTTACTACCCAGGTTCGTTTTGTCATAATGGGAAACCTGTTCTGCTCTGATCATACTATTCATAGGCGATTTGATCTGAAAGGATCATCTCTTGGCCGTATAACTGACAAGCCACAGGCAGAAATTGATGAATATACAACTCTGAAAGACCTTGATCTTAACTTTGTCTTTCGGTTACAGAAACAGTGGTTCCAAGAGTTCCAAAGGTGTGACGTTTGATGCCTAATTCTCAAATCATTACGACCTAAGCACCAGTCAGCACCATGCTATTTTTATCCCTTGTGCTAATGTAGATGTTAAATATCTTGAAGCAGGCAAGTGGACAAGGACTGTGAGTTCCTCGAGCAGGAGAAGATTATGGATTACAGTCTTTTGGTGGGTGTACATTTTAGAGGTAATGGAAACATACCTGATTCTGAAGGTTGGTTGAAAACTTAAATGCTGACTTTGTTATGTCATTGGTTGAAGGTGCCATTGACATTGATGGTGAGAAATCTGCAACACCTCGTCTTTCAAGATGGGACAGGGATCACTTTCTTTCTGATCCAAACAGGTAAAGATTCTGAATTATTCTTCTCAAAATCCTAGTTATATATGTTTTGTCTCAGTCCAAATCATTTGCTCAGTCTGTACGAGGTACCAGAACCTAACTCACCATTGGGTTAATTCGTTCTTCAGCCTCTTAATGTGCTAATTGATATGCTTTCTCCACCCTAAAGGGTGATTGCCCTTGATATCTCCCCATTAAACAATGTTTGATGAGAGCCCTACTGTAGTACTGTCTTGTACATTCCTTTTTACATTTGACAGCTTTACTGTACATTGCTATACTAATACATTGATCTTGAGTATTGATGGGGGCTAAACAATTAGTCAGCTTGAAAACATAATCAGGTTAGGGCTATAATAGGTGGTTGGCACTATTACCTAATGACTGGGATTCACTTGATGCATCATACATTTTCTTGAAAATTACATCTGATAAAGGCTCTTGTTCATGCCTTCTACGATGAGATAATTAATTTGTTTGGCTGAACAGGTGGTCGACAATTAAACTTGGGGCAAACATGCTATCAAGAGCTGAACTGACAACCCGAAAGAACGATAGTGATGTTGGAGAGCCAACCAGGGAGTACTGCGATGTTATATTGTATTTTGGGATTATAGACATACTTCAAGACTATGATATAGGCAAAAAGCTTGAGCATGCATACAAATCTTTCCAATATGACTCGACGTCCATTTCAGCAGTAGACCCAAGACAGTATTCCAGGCGCTTCAAAGATTTCATATACAAAGCGTTCCAAGAAGACAAAGTAGACAGCTGAAAGCATATTGAGACCTTGCGGCTGATATTGTCTGTGACTTTGAAAGGCGAAAGATCAAGCTGAGCAGGAGTTCAGCAGCTTCTGTAGAAGGCATCAGTGTGAACGAGATGCTGGAGCATCTGGTGATCCCTCGCTTTCCAAGAATCAGATTGGCTGACATGTAAATATAAGAAACTACATGCACAGATACAGAGTTCGGTATATTTACAAAGGGTAGGAAATGTTACTTACAGAATCAAATTATACATAAAAACATGTAACCGTCCGGAAGTGCCAAGGCATTCAGGGGTCGTAAATGCTCTTTGCCTGAGGATAACGTGGGCGTGGGCAACATTCTTTTCTTACTGTCTCGAAACCTTTCAGTAGATTGAGAGGAAAATTTTCAATTCCTCAGTTTTGTGCTACACAGTTCAGACTAATATCGGTCCAAAATCCAAATGTGATTATTTTGTCATCCATTATTTTGAATGTTTCCAATTTTCCATTAGTTTCTGAATGCTTCGATGATTATTTTGTCATCCATTATTTTGAATGTTTCCAATTTTCCATTAGTTATTCTGAATGCTTCGAAGTGCGAGGTCTGATGATGATGTTTCTGAATGTGAATAATTGTATCGGTTATTTGCAAGGTGAAATAATATGATTGCCACAAGAATTTGGCAAAGTTCCCGTATTCTAAGTGGGGGCTCAAGTACCTGGTTCAACAATTTGGAAATTGAACATCCAGTGGTTCATTAATTTTTTCTGTCCTGCATGTTATAAGAAACAGAACAGTGTCCTGATATTCTTTTTGAGTTTTCCTGTAACGACTTAAGAGCGTGTCTGAAGGATTAGACAAACATATAATTTTGAGAAACTTTTTTAACTGTTCATGTCAAAGTTCGAATTGAGTTATTTGAGTAGATCAGTTTCTTTCTTGATATATATAATCACATAACATTACGATTCATCTTGGTAGAATAGAAGGTGCATTGAATTTATAGATGGACTTATATTTATAACAGAGGGCGAAGACATGATAAACTTATATTTATAATTTTTTGAAGTGTGTTCGGTTGATAAGTAAACTTACCTAACTAAAATTTCATGCGTTGAAACCGGCACGAAATGTTTTTCTACAAGACACATGGAGCAAACATGCCCTTAGAAAGATTGTAGCGGACCATCTTTAAGACATGTATGTAATTTTAGTGATTAATGACAACATAGTCAATGTGACTAATATGTTTATCAAATATATATTTTAGTAAGTCTCATGGATGCAATACATAAAGAAACCACTGTAATCGGAACAAAATTTGATTACATTAGAGAAGTCTTAGGAGAAAAGCCCTCACCGGATAGTCTGGTGTAGAAGAAAGTGTATATACCGAAGCTTTATTTGCAGAAAAGAGCAAAACAGGTGAAGGCACCGGATAGTCCGGTGATGAAGGGTATAAAGCATCGGAGCAATTCTTACATAAGTGATTCCAAGTGCTAAAGAATGGAGATCATGTGACCGGATGGTCCAATGAATGTATTGTGTATACCGGAGCATCATCACCTAAGCATTTCTTGCAGAGAATGTGTCAGGAGTTGAAGATGTGAAGAGGAAGTGCACCGGAGTATTTTATACAGAGAATAAGTGGCGTGGTTTGGCTGAAGTTAACTCACAAGAAGGTCTGGTGATGAAGTTGAAGAATCCACCGGAGTATCCGGTGTTCAAGATGACTTTGAGTGGAATCCAACTGCTAGTTAATGATGGTGTACTCACCGAATTGTTCGGTGATTGTACTTCTGTTGTAAGCGGATAATTCGGTGTTAACAGTTTTTCTGAGCCGTTGGGTTAGCGGCTAGTGCACAAGTTTGAGGCTATAAATACCCCTTCACTCAGTCATTTGAAGGTGTGGCTGTCCAGAGAAACCCATATACACTTGAGAAGATATCCAATCCACCAAAGTGCTTAAAGTAATCATCCAAGAAAATTAAACACAAGATTAGAGAGTGTTTAGTGCTTATATAAAATCAAATTGTTTCCGATTCACCAAACCTATTCTTAACTCTTTCTGAACACTTCTACTTGACACCTATTTAAATGGATCGTCTCGCCGCTACCTTATCCTATTTCCATACTTCTGTCGCTACCTTGTTACGACTTCACTCCAGTCACAAGCCTAGCCTTAGGCATCCCCCTCCTTACGGTTAAGGAGGATCTCGGCAATATATGCAATTCCTGAAGAATGATTCTCATGAAGTGTCATTCTGTCCTACAGCTGATAGGGCAAAATTGCCTAGAGTGAGTTGTATCTAGGTGCTGCAACTTGAGGAAGGGATCTAGGAGTGATCCTAGTTTGTACCAAGTTGTACGTTGACACTTTAAAGTCTTGATGACTTACCGGCAATTTGAGTCGGAGTTGCTCAAGCTTGTTGACCTTCCGACTTGGTATGGAGCGGTGGCAAGACACGTGTATGGGGACGCGGAGACTCTTACCTTGGTGGCTCAAGCTCCAAAGTGATCACGATAGCAAACGATCGGAAGAGAGGCTAGTGGTGAGGCCTTACCTTAGTAGCTTGACGGCTCATCTGGTTTGAGGTCTTGGCTTTGTGGCTCAAGAGGTCATGATAGGGTGCCTACCGGGAGTATATTCTTGGTGGAGCTTCAATGTAGACTAGGGGTGGTATTCATGCCATCGGTACTACAGAATAAAAATCTCTTGTGCTGAGTTTGCTCTCTCTATCTTATTTACGCTTCTGTATTTACATTCCTGCAATTTACCTCCTAGATAGGTTGAAATCTCTTTTGAACGGTAAAGTAGACACATTAGATAAACCTAGAGTACATTTAAATATAAATTAAGATAGATTTATCTTGTGAAGATTTTGGAGCCAACTTGATTAGTTTTGTAAGTATCCTAATTCACACACTCCCGTCCTCTTAGGACATCACCGATCCTCACAATTGGTATGAGAGCCGGGGCTCATACCTTGACAAGGACATGCCATTCAAGTAGTATTTGAGACCCCATATCATTTTGATCGGTTAGGCTTCACTGCCTAGTGAGTTGTGACGTCCGGGGTTATGATAGATACCCATAATGTTCCATTTTTCGTTGACACAAATTTCCTCGTTGGAAAATTATTGCAAGCCAAGGGTCTAGATGTTTGGGAAGTCATCGAGAAAGGGATGAGACAACGCATCACCAACAAGTAGAGGCAATAGATGCATTAGCGAAGAGTATCATTTTATCATTTTTAAAGGTTGATGCATTTAATCATGTTTATTTTCTCACTAATACACATGATATTTGGACTAGTCTCATTGAAATTCATGAAGGCACAAATGATATCCGCAATGAGAAATATCATGTGCTAGTTATTAAGCTCAATAGCATCAAACAACTACCCTATAAAAATACTAATGATATGTACTCATATTTGAATATTCTTATCAATGAGATCGATTGGTTAGGTTTGATGCAGATTGAAGATGATCAAGTGATGAGAATAATACTTCAAGCTCTTCTTCCAAAGTACAAATTGATAGTCTGCATCATCTACGATAACAACGACATCAAGAGGATGACTTTAAGTCAAGTGCTTGGTAAGATCACCACCCATGAGATGACCATGAACATAGAGATGGAAGTCTCTTCCTCATCCGACGCTAAGAACCTTTCTCTCACAAGCAAGAAAGTACCATGCCCACACATGAAAGCGAAGATGAGGAGTCAAGAGCAAGAGTTAAGCTCAAGCAAAGATGATGAAGATGAATATGAAGAGAGCGATGAATATGAGCAAAATACCTCAAGCGATGAAGAGATGGATCCCGAAGTCGTCAAGCTCATCTCTCAAGTGGAGAAGAACATCAAGAAGATCAATACGAAGATTGATCACCGAATCTCCATGAAAGACTTGTCAAAACAATTGATCACATAAAGAAAGAGAAGACTAAGAGTAAGAGGGAGACAAGAGGAAGAGCCAAAGTATTTGCAAATATGGGAAGATGAGTGAGTGAAAATGAAGATTCAAGCTCAAATGATGAGAGCTTCGTCACCCACTCCTCCAATAGAAGCTTTTCCTTAAGGTTGTCATCATGCAATTCATCATTACACAAGTGTTTAATGGCTAAAGGTATAGAAAGCGATGTAAGTGATGATAAATCAGATGAGAATTTCCCCTCTCAATAAGAACTTCTTGATTTGATCAATGAGCAACAAAGGGTCTTAAAAAAATAAACTAAAAAACTAAAGAAATTCAATACCCTTAATGACATTCATGCTACTTTTGTTTCTAATTATAAACAATTAGTTAGCAAATTTGAATTGCTAAACAAGGAGTATAAAGAACTTAAGGCAAAACTTGAGTGCATTGAATCTCAAACTAAGGTCCCTTTAAAATAATCTACTTGTCTATTTAATTTCAATCCTAATATAGATTTTTGCACTTCTTTTGATGATTTAATTGATCTATCTAGTTCACCTCTTTGCAATGAGATATGTGTTAAGAATGTTATCGTATAAAAGTGTGATGATCTCATTGCACAAGAAAATGATGAGCTCAAGTAAGAAATGGAGAAGCTCAAAAAAGACTTGGTAAGATTAAAGGGTAAGAATCATGTCCAACCTACTCAAGATAACCATGCAACCTTGGTGAACAAACTTGCTAAGAGGTCCACCGTGACATGCTTAAGTGCCATTAAGAAGGCCACAAATACTTCTAATGCAAGCAAGTCAAGAAGGAGACCAAGGAGAATAAGAAAGCAATGAACCTCTCCAACAAGACCTCTAATCTCTACACCAAGCTCAATTATAAGATCAAGAACAAGAACAACCACTACAAACTCAAGAAGAAAAACAATGGTAAGGTAGTTGCACACAAGGTTGCGAGAAGAGATTGGGGGTAGAACCAACCCATTTGTGTGCCTAAGAAAATCATCATCAATATGAATGGGCCACAGTCGGTTTAGGTTCCAAAGAAGACTTGAGGTCTAAAGATTGGCTTGGGGGAGTTATAGACTTAGCTCACAAGATGAAGCGAAAGTTAAAGAAAAAAGCCAAGCATATAAAGTTTGAACGTACTGATGAAGATCATGATCATCATATACCTCCCTCATCCAAAGGTAAAGAGATAATGATAGCTAAATTTATGTTCATGTATTTTATTTTACATCTAGCACTTTGCCTTGTCTAGGATTGCATGTGTATCTTTCAATTTATTGTAATGTTTAGTGTATGTTTTTCATATGATAGTTTGCTTATACTTCCCTCTAACTCATGTGCAACCTACATGGTTTATTAGTGGTAGATTTCTTTCATGGCACTAATCTTACATTTGATATCATTTATATGCCATGAATCCAATCTATAGAGTAAATTCTCCATTGATATCGATGATGTGTGCATATCTCACAAGTACCAACACTTGCATGCACGTATTTAGTGAGAGCATATCCTATAGGTTGTGATATTGAGACTAATATGTGTTTCAATTAATATCTTTTGTAGTCTTATAGAGTGATCAACAAGTCTCCAGATGTATGCAATGCTTAAAGCTTTCAGTTGGTATCATTGTCAATTCATTTGTTCATTTAAGTTACCTCCATGCATAATATAGCTTAAACTTTCATCTTTACATATTGTCTAGTTGTGCATATGTCTCTCTCTCTTATCATATGTATGAACATATACATGGAGAGTTTTAAATCATATCATGTGAGTTTTCATGATTTGTGATCCATATGCTTTCATTTCAATTGGTATCATATTCTTAAAATTTTATCCCGACAAGTGGTATCCCTTCAATTGGTATCATTTCATTGGATCATGATTTATTAAGCTCTCTTCCATGTGCTCTAACGCTATTCCTCAAGTTCAACATGTGTTTGTAGCCTTTTTTGAGATTATTGATATAAGGGGAGAAGTTTGATGACCAAAGAAAGAAACAAGATGATCGAGAGGCTATACCTAATGGAGAAAAAAGATGTCTAGGGACGCCAAGACTCGCAAAGAGGGAGAAGTCCTAGATTGACAAAGGGTGAATCATCTACATTTGGTATCAAGAGCATGCAAATAAAGAAGCTCTTGCATAGATCGTTCAAGGGAGATAGTGACAATGGAGGAAAAAAAAGCCACAACAAAGAGAGACTAAGTGGTAAGAACATGCATCCAAGCAATATAGTATGGCCTTGTACTCTTTACAATTGATAACATTTGTTATTTGTCACTTGCTTTGATTATGTTGTCATCAATCAACAAAAAAGATGAAGATTGTAGCGAACATGCCCTTAGGGAGATAGTAGCGGAACATCTTTAATACATGTATGTGATTTTGGTGATTAATGATAATATAATCAATGAGACTAACATGTTTGTTAAGTATATATTTTAGTATGTCTCATGGATGTAATACATAAAGAAACCACCGTAGCTGGGACAAAGTTTGATTGAATTAGAGAAGTCCTAGGAGAAAAGTCCTCACCGGATAGTCCAGTGTAGAAGAAAGTGTACACACTAGAGCTTTATCTGCAAAAAATAGCAAAATAGATGAAGCCACAAGATAGTTCGGTGCTGATGAAAAAGATACACACCGAAGTATTCTTAGGGAAAGTTCACAAGCTGTGCATTGATTGGATAGTCCAATGATGAAGGGTATAAAGCACCGGAGTAATTCTTGTAGAGGCAATTCCAAGTGCTAAAGAATGGAGATCATGTGACCGGATGGTCTGGTGAATGTATTGTGTACACCGGAGTATCATTACCGGAGCATTTCTTGCAGAGAATGTGTCAAGAGTTGAAGATTAAAGCTTAGCTCACGGATGTTGTGGTGTGAAGAGGAAGTGCATCGGAGTGTTTTACATAGAGAAGAAGTGGTGCAGTTTGGTTGAAGTTAGCTCACAGGAAGGTCCAGTGATGAAGTTGAAGAATCCACGGAGTATCCGGTGCTTAGGATGACTTTAAGTGGAATCCAACAACTAGTTAATGATTGTGTACTCACCGGATTGTTCGGTGATTATACTTCTATTGTCACCGGACAATCCTGGAAAACTTAATTAACTTCCTTTCCTCAATCTCAATCTGGATTCGCGCGGCAAAAAAGATGATATTATTGTTAATAGTTTTTCTGAGCCGTTGGGTTAATGGCTAGTGCGCAAGTTTGAGGCTATAAATACCCCTCCACTCAGTCATTTCAAGGTGTGGATGTCCAGAGAAACCCATATACACTTGAGAAAATATCCAAATCACCAAAGTGCTTAAAGTGATCATGATGAGCCCATGGCTCCTTCAGATACGATCAATACTATTAATATTCCTCAAATCATACAAGATCCAATTACAAGAGCACGTGCACGATAATTAGACCACAAGGTGAACTCGTTTCTCGCTGTTTATGCTTCCTTGGATGGATTACTACTAAATTCTTGTAATATTTTATTGCTTAGGAACGTGGGAGAAGCACCACAACCTTACTTGAACGTCACCCCTCGAAGACCAAGTATACTCGGACTCAAGGCTGAGTTCTAGTCATGGTTGTGGTCAAAGTTGTGGTCGTGGTTGAAGTCGTGGTCGTGGTCGAGTCTCAGGACAGCACGTAAGTAAAACATGCAAAACTCTCTCATACGAAGTCTATTTTAGGTGATCTTGGATATTTTGGAAAGCCTATGATGAGCCCTTCTCAATGGATATGAGATCGACCAAATATTCCTTATAGTGTAGTCAGAGTCGAAGGAATAAGGTGCTACGTCACCGTTTTGGACCCTGTCGGGTCTTGTAATTGTGTCTGGGTCGGAGTCCAGGTTGTGTACACTTCTTTCCACGGTTGCACAATCCTATGTCGACCTCCTCACGTCCCCCTATAAATATACAGTAGCCGTCATAGTTTAGGCTCGGGTTTAGCTTAAATTATTCTGTTTTAGACAGTTTCTGTCAGGACCCCGAACCCGGGTTCCCCTGTGCCTCCTGTATCAGTCCCTGGATCAAGTAGCTGATACGCGCAGAATTCAACATAATGATATCAAATACATACTTCGAATACAATAAGTAAAATAAATACCTGAAAAGCAAAAAGATGATTCGGTGGACAAGAATCCACAACAGACCAGCCAGGCAGAAGAGCCTACAGTGCAGCGGAGCGAAACGACGATGCAACCCAATGCCACAGGCAACTCAGGTGCGGACGCGACCTTAGAATTCTTCTCTTTGACTTCATCTGGGTTGAGGTTGATCTCCAACTCAACAATCTGAAAGCAATAAGACTGAGTACGGAAGGTACTCAACAAGTTCTATACTACTTCAAGGGGGTTGATAGATGCATAATGGATATTTCAAGGATAAGGCTTTACGTCATAGTTTTGAGCGTAAAATAGGTTTTATGCAGGTATCCAGTTATATTCTTCATTGTTAACCTTTTGAATTAAATGTAACAAAGCTTTTGAAAACAAAGACAGGCATCTTCTGTTGGTACTAAGTATTACCTGAAGTCCCCAACATATTAGAAGGTGACATGATGACAAAGCTGTCAAAACGGTTTAGAAGTAAAACGGTTCAGACATCTTCTGTTGGTACTGAATATCACCTCAAGTCCCCAACGTATTAGAAGGTGACCTGGTAATAAAGCTGTTGAAATAGTTTTAAAACCAAAACCAGGGCAACAAGTTGTATCTGGGAGTTTTCGGTCCTGGGAGGGGCTATACCTCACTCCGCAGTCCCTTTTATCATATCTGGTGTACCTCTAGTACCACACAACTTCTGGCGGATCGAGCCAGGAACCACATCACATGGACATCTAGTCAACACACTCACTCGTCAAGACGCACGCACCCAGAGTCTATTCAAGTGAGGTCAATGCTTTGCATGTCCATGACCGTGGACACGGCTATTCGAATAGGTTTACACTTTGCAAAGGTTGTACAACTTTACCCATATGATATGCTCAGCGTCCAACCGTTGCAAGCGGAGGAGCGAATCATACCGAGATTCTCCAAACACCTTTTCTACCGGGCTTTTCCACGAGACACGCCAAGTTCCAGAGCTGCATGTTCCGAAGGCCAGCCTCCCTTTTTAAGCCTAAGCCGGTCCCTGAATCCTCCAAACAGTGGAACAGATAGACCCTTGGTTGCTCGTTGCTCTCAACCTCCTGATATGATGCCCAACTCAGTCCAATGAAGAAAAAATCAAGTCTTGCCCATACAGGACGCATGGTTGCACGGGGTGGCTAAGCATGACGGGGCAAGACTCGGTCCTTAAGCGGCCGGACTAGGCATCTTCATGGGCAATAAATACCACCATGTAACTCAAGCCCCCAAGAGCATCCTCCCCGGAGGACTACTCTACCTGCCCGCACCAAAATAGTTTTCACCCATTTTTACACATCACCTTCCATGTCCCACATGACATCAAAGATTTTCCGACCATCACGGAATTCACAACCATCAAGAAATCATGGCATATGAGTTATCATTGATAATAGTAAATCTTGTCTCCGAAGAGAAGTGTTTTAAAAGCAACATCTTCGAGGAGATGTATTCAATCCTAAGCATGCTAGATATCCAGACGTCGTCTATTGTTAATATATTTAACAACAGGTATTCCTAGGGTGATATGTATTCTAGATGATGATATGTAAGGCATAGCAGTGTTGATAGGATTAACTACTACAAGTAGTTTGAAAGAAAACGCAATATATAGCACATGCGATAATAAGTCCGGTTTTAGTTGATCATGTATATTATTTGAAAATCATAGGTTCAATATGATCAAGGAAATAGGACTTGCCTTCCTGAAGGGTCAATTCACGATTGGTCTTGTCGTTCACATCTTTCGGGTTCTTCTTCATCACTGGATCTTGCCTTCAGTTCCTTCCTCGCGTTCTTGCTTAGAACCTTGACTTCGAGCCTACGCAGATTAACGACAAAAAGCGTACAACGACTAAGCAATTGAACACCAAAACAAAACTAAGAAATACCAAAACGAAAGAAGAACGACGAAGAAAACGACAAAAGCTAAACCTAGTGAAAGACGATCAACAACTCTAATCAATACGAAACTAATACACAGAGAATAATGGGATCATCTAGCGAACCTAGGCTAGTCTATTAACCTAGTTGTTTTATTAACCTAAGAGAAAGCCTAAACAAATCACGATTAACTAGGTGAACTCTTATTAGAGTAACTGCCGGAAGGCGACAGTTAGAGATTCTACATGTAGATGAGTGCACGTGTACATGCATGAATATATGTGTAATACTTACGTCTATATGTATGTGAGCATGTATACATATATACGTAAGTATAACTCTAGACGATTATCTGTGCTTAAGTGTGAAGATTAATTATTCTAATCTATATCACTAAATATGATTATTTAGCAACTAATCTTAATTACTTGGTGTTGTTTAATTGCCACACTAATTAAGTTATATTCTATAGCTATGTTAAAAGCATGCATGTAATTAATTAATTAGGTTAATCTATTCTTTGAATCTAATTAATTAATTAGGTTAATCTATTCTTTGAATCTAATTAATTAATTATCAAAAGGTTATTCAATTAATTACTAATGTTAAATTATTCTATCATATTCTATTAACATATATTTATTTATTTAACCGCTACACGGATTAATTTATTACCTTAATTGAGCTAAGATTAATTGTAACCCATCACATGAAATAACAATATACTGCAACATTAATTAAAAGATTAATCTACAAAACTACCCTTTAAATCACATGATGATTAATCTACACTTAAGCTAGATTAATATAAGCAACTTATACATGATTATATCCTAAATATATTTATGAAATTATCTAACTCACTTTATTTATTAAAAGACAAAATCTAAATCTAAATCAAACACGACGGCACAAATTAAATACCGGATGAGAAAATAAACAAACTCCAAAATTACAATATTTGGTATGGTGGTAGATTATGATTTTAGAGGAATATCGGCGAAAGAATCGCTGAAATCGGAGTTGAAATGGAGGAGATATGGCTACCGAAAGTTTTGCCGGAAAAGAAATCCTGAAAATTAAAAAAGAGCACTGTTCTGTGGACTTGGTCTACGGAATTCGTGAACCGGAGGTGCTTGTGAAGGCGGTGCACCGTGGACCGAAGGAGTACTGCGCAGGTGGATTCGGTCCACGAGCTGGTGAACCGGGGCGGCTCGGGTGGACCGGTGACTTGCCCAGCCACTGGGGCCCACATGTCGGAGGAGGCATGAAGGGATAAGGGAGGGGGCGACTGTACCACGGGTGGCTCACGGGAGAACAGAGAGAGGCGGAGGGAGAGAGGAGGGAGACCGGAGCGAAGTGAGGTGTGCTGGAGAGATGAGAGGGCTCGCCGGCTGGCGGGACAGCACGCACGGCGGCAGCGCGGGCGGCAGCGCTGCGCGGCCAGAGGGGCAGCGGCTCGGCGCGGTAGCCCACGCAGCAGCTCGGCCGGCCAAGCAGCGCGGCGGTCGCTCGGGTTCGGCAGCCGAGGAGAGGATGGCGGCGCCGGGGAAAGAAGCGGCGGTGCGGCCAGGAGAGAGGGAGCTGAGGTGGTGGAGCTCGGATTCGGGCCGCGGCGGTGAAGGCGCTGCCGGAAAAGGGGGCGGGGGTGGAGACCGGCGGCGCACGCGGGCAGCGCAAGGGCGCGACGCAAGCGAGGGCTAGCGGCGTTGTGAGCCGACGGCGCAGGAGGTGGCCGGCCGGGCTCGGCCAGGGCAGCGCCCGAGAGGGGCTGCGGCTGGGCCAGGGCGAGGCGGTGTGCGCGGCAGCCAGCAGCGCGGCGCGATGGCACGGCCGAGGGTGGATGGGCGCGGTGCGGCAGCTCAGTTGGGATGGCACGGCGCGAGCAGGGGAAGACTGGCTCGGGCCGGGCTAGCCGGGCAGCGTGGTGTAGCGTGGCGTGGCCGAGTGGTTGGCAAGCGCGGGGCGACACGGCGGTGCGACGGAGTACGGCCGAACGGTTGGCGGCGCAACGCGCGTTCAAGCAGCGGCACCGGAGACCACGGTGGTTGGAAACAGAGAGGGAGGGGGATGCTCACTGTGAATGGATGGCGCGGCAGCGATGGCAAGACGGCGCCACGGTGGAGCAATGCGCGGGCGCGGAGGAAGGGAGCTCGGTGGGGGTGCCTGTGTGTATATATGCATGTTTGTGTGTATGTATGCTTGTGTGAGAGAGAGGAGCAAAGGTGGTGCTGTGCTTGTGTTGTGCGTGTGTGTCTGTATGTTGCTCGGTGGCTTGAAGGTAAAGCACGAGAGAGGAGAAGAGCAAATGGATTTTGCCATCCGGTTGAAAAGATCAGAGCATAGCATGGGCATGGTGTGAATGGAAGAAGGGTATGGCAGCAGGGAGATCTTTTGCTGTCCAGAGAGAGAGCAGGGTAGAGAGAAGAAAAGAGATGAGATGTTTGTGTAAATGGATGTATTTGTATTTGTAAATATTTAATTTGAATAAATTGAATTGAATCGGATTGGTGTAATTCAAAATGAGTTTGAATTAGGAAAGGATTCATGATAATTCGAATAATGGTACTCGAATTTGAATTTGAATTGCATGATCATTCAAATGAATAACTTGAGATTGAATCGATCGGTAGGCAATTCAATTTGGATTTGAATTGAAAGTTGTCATGACATTTGGATTGAGGATCCGAATATGAAATTAAAACTTGAACTTGATTCGAATCGAATGAATTTGCGAAGTGGTTGAATTGGAGATCATTCGAGTATGGAATCGACGAAGATTTGATTGAAACTAGATTTCAGTTATTTGGGATTAAATTCAATTAAGAGTGTTTGAATTAGGAAAAAGGTTTGAACTGGAAACCTCGGTATTTGAGAGAGGCTTGAATTCAAAGGAATTGAATTCAATTTGTATTTGAGCTGAAAAGAATAAATATTGAGATTCGAATTTGAGAGACATTCAATTCGAGTCGAACAAAATTAAATGGGGATAACTCAATTGAATAATTGAATTATAGATTTGAGTTGGATTGGAAGATCGATCTTTACGAATTGATTTGGATTAGGAAATTGCCAAGAAGAACTAGAATAAATTCGAACTGAGAAGCATTTAACACTCGAATCGCCACACAAAGAACCATAAGAACAATAAACCAAAATGCATATGCTCAATTTATGCAACGATCAATTTAGAAATTAACTTAGTGATCTTTGGAATACTTAGCCAAAATAATATATTTAAATATATACATACGATATATACATATTCAATTATATATTTCCTTGATTTTATACTAGTTTAATAATTATAAAAAGTTTTAATTTGGAGCGAATTTTGCTATATTTTTATATGCTAAAATTCAGGGTGTTACAGTTTCGCCGTTTATCGATTTGTTGAACCCCAACTCGAGTACTTCATTGATAATTAGTAATATTTAGATTGTATCTACTTGTTCTTACTTGTGTTCGCGATTTGCTTGCAGGAAAAGCCTTCTTGGCGAGGTCAACCGCGTCTTGACACAGTTGATAACCATGAAGTAGTGGTGTATTGGTTGCTAGGGTTCTCGATCTGTCCTGGTTAGAGCCTTTGGATTATGAACGTCGAAACTCCACCAATCGACTTATCATATTACCTTTGGAAGATCGGGTAAACACGCATCAGATCATTCATAGCAATTAAGTACAAGATTAGAAAGTGTTTAGTGCTTATAGGGCTACAGTGAGTTGTAGCTAGGTGTTGCAACTTGAAGAAGAGATCAAGGAGTAATCCTAGTTTGTACCAAGTGGTACGTCGACGTCTTGGAGTCTTGGTGACTCGCCGATAACTTGAGCCGAAGTTGCTCAAGCTTGTAACCCTCTGACTTGGTGTGGAGTGGTAGCAAGATACGTGCACGGGAACGCGGAGACCCTTTCCTTGGTGGTACAAGCTCTGAAGTGATACGGCGGCAAGCGACCGGAAGAGAGCTCAGTGGTAAGGCCTTACATTGGTGGTTTGGTGGCTCATCCGGTTTGGGTCCTTATCTTGGTGGTTTGATGGCTCAAGAGTTATGATTGAGTATCAATCGGGAGCATATCCTTAGTAGAACTTTAACATAGACTAGTGGTGGTATTCATGCCATCGATACCACGAGATAAAAATCTCTTATGTCGAGTTTGCTCCCTCTACCTTATTTACGCTTTCATATTTATATTCTTACAATTTACCTCCCTAGATAGATTGCAATATGTTTTGAACGGTAGAGTAGACACACTAGATAAATCTAAAGTATATTTAGATAGAAATTAAGATATACTTATCTTACGAAGATTTTGGTGCCAACTTAATTAGTTTTATAAGTGTTCTAATTCATCTGCTTCTTAGGACGTCATCGATCCTTACAATATAACAAATTGCTAGCACGTGTTAAATAGTCAAGGAAAAGTATTTACTATCTCCAATACTAAATATAAGTTCATTTAAGTTTATTCTAAATCAAACATTTTAAATTTTGACCATCAATAATTAAATATAATATAGATAAACAATGTAAGGTTGATGCTATTAGATTCATCATGAAAAATCCTTTCATAATATATAACTCTTTTTATTTAAAATAATATATTTTTATAAATATTATTAGTCAAAGTGTCCTATTAGAGACAATATCGATGTACTAATGGAATTATATTTGGATCAGATGAAGTAGTATTTACAGAGCACAGAAGTAAAAAAAACAAAAAAACAAAAAAAAGACACTACGGGACTATGAGCTGAAAATTGACTACTCCCGCACCACACGACATCTATTGTGTAATAAAAGGATATAATCAACTCTCCACAGTCGCTAAGAAAAAACAGAAATGACATTGAGAAAAGAAAATATTTAGCTCTTTATTTGATTGAATGTAACTAAGGTTGGTTACCACCAATAGAGCCGAATAGACTTAGCCCACTCGAATCTATACAACCAACTAAGGCCTATTTAGCATTTGCCAACTTAAGCCAACCCCAATAGGGATGCAAACAACCGCTCGACCCATTTACCAACAATGATTTAAGCAAAGGCCCAAAAGATGCAGGTAGCCATTTATGTGTTGTTTACTAACAACAAACTCAAGTGCCCAAAATCATCACGAGATCATTTATTCGAGTTAAAAAATATAAACAAACAAGATATATATACCATGCACACTTTAACGCAGGAGTAAAGCCAGCTGTCGGAGGATGAATTCCTGTCGCAGAGATCCCGAAAGACCCTTTTTTAAAGATTCGGCCGGGGGGATGATCCTGAACGAGTTCGTCGGAGAAATAAATGGAAGTGGAAATAAATGCAACGGCCGGTGGTGGGGGATGATCGATCTAGTGCAAAGAGAAATAAATGCACCGGAGTTTAGACAGGTTCGGACCGCACGAGGGCGTAATACCCTACTCCTGTGTGGATGCAATATCCTTCCTTGAAGGGAATCCTTCAAGGATGTATCTGGTTACAAGGGTGTATTGTCTAACGGAGAGCTTGAGTCTCCCTTGCTCTAGCTCTACTCGAGCTTGCTTGTGGTGTTCTTCGGATGCTTCAGGGGAGCTTCAGGGGCGATAGCTTCTTTTTGGAGAGATAGCTTGATCCAGCTTGATCCAGGTTGATCCCTTCCTTTTATACACTCACCGACCACGACTTACCCCAAATGGGAAAGAGGGGGTGCAAGTTCCAAGACGCCACGGAGAAAGGCATCATCATTCCCTCTGGGCGAAGCGACAGGGGCGGTGGAAAAACGCAGCGCGCATCCGACCACCCGTCACTGTGGACGTCCTGGCGCCGTTAAGAGGGCCCACCGGGCGGCCACAGAGGCATCCGGCGCGCCCACCCTGTCTTGTTTTTCTGCCAGGGCAGGGTGGCGGGCGGAACGTTTTGATCCTGGCAACGTTATCCCGAGATACCCCGGATGATACGGGACGGGACCCGTGCAATTAATGGACCCATGCCCCTCTGCCAAAGCATGGCAGGGACTGACACTGCGGCGTGGGCAGTTAGGAATGTCAGGATGTCAGGCCGTGCATGCCCAGTAAATGCGGCTTCGGACCTTTGACTGGTTGACACCTCGCCGACGGGTCCTTCCGGGTCGTCGGGGCGTCGGGTGATCTTGCGCGAACCTTCGCGGAACCGGGTGCTCGGGGGCTGCCACGTGCAGCCCCGAGCACTCTCTTCCAAGCACTTCTGCAGAACCTTTGGGGAACCGAGTGCTCGGGGGCCGCCACGTGCAGCCCTGAGCACTCTCTCCCGAGCCCTTCTGCAGAACCTTTGGGGAACCGAGTGCTCAGGGGCTGCCACGTGTAGCCCCGAGCACTCTCTCCCGAGCACTTCTGCAGAACCTTCGGGGAACCGAGTGCTCGGGGGCTGCCACGTGCAGCCCCGAGCACTCTCTCCCGAGCCCTTCTGTAGAACCTTCGGGGAACCGAGTGCTCGGGGGCTGCCACGTGCAGCCCCGAGCACTCTCTCCCGAGCCCTTCTGTAGAACCTTCGGAGAACCGAGTGCTCGGGGGCTGCCACGTGCAGCCTCGAGCACTCTCTCCCGAGCACTTGGCTGTTCGGCCCATCGGGGGACTATGGTACTCGGGGGCGAGCGGGCACCTCCTCGAGCACTTTCTTCCCGGTACTTGGACTCTGCGGGTCATCGGGGAACTGGGGTGCTTGAAAACCAGAGGCTGTGGCCCCGAGCACCTTCTCCCGGAACTTAGATTTTCCTCATCCTGCAGGGGGGACCTTGCGGGATGGTGACACGTGGCGGACGGCCGGCCTGTTCTCAAGGACCCCCAATTCCTGATACACCGACAGTAGCCCCCGGGCCCATTGGTAGGTGATGGCACGGAGACTGCGGATGGGCCCTTCATCGCGGTCGAGGCCGAGGCTGGCGTGGACGCCACATGGCAGGCTTTCGAGAGGTGGCCTTTTTAGACCCGGGCCTTGGGTACGACCCAGCGGGGAGACGAGTAGACGCGTGTCCACACAACTCCCGAAGGGTATGACGACCGTACGGGCGGCACGCGCGGCCACCGCGTAGATCGAGGAAAATACGCCTGGCAGCCGCTGACGTCGCACGATCGGCGGGAGATTCGCCTGACGGTTGCGTCGATCGAGGGGGCGTTTCGCTGAGCGAACCGTTGGCCAGCAACATTTGAACTTTGAGATATAAAAAGGGGGAGGGGATCGATCCGTCCCCCTCTTTACGCCTTCCTGCACTCTTGCTCTTGCCTCCTCCGTGCTCCGAAGCCCTTAGAAAACTTTCAGGCGACCGGAGCGCTTCTCCTTCTCTCTCTCCACCACCAAAGCACCTCCACTCCTGCCGAGATGCCGAGAGTCGGAGGAGGCCGTCGCGACAAGGCTCCGGACAGCATTCTGCTGGAGTCTCGTCTGAGGAACGAAGAGGCGGCGGCCAAGATTAGGAAGTTGTTGGTGCCCGAAGGGCAAGAGGGAGCCATGGTGGTGACGCCGGCGACAACCGTTTCCGGGCGGATTGTTCTCTTTACCTCTTTCGTGGCGGCGGGGTTGGTGCCGCCGTTCTCTACCTTCTTCCTCCAAGTTCTTGAGACCTACGGCATCCAGCTGGTGCACTTGAGCCCCAACTCCGTCGTGGTGTTGGCGGTCTTTGCGCACCTCTACGAGATGTTCGTGGGGGTGGCGCCTTCGGCGACGCTTCTACGAAACTTCTTCGTCTTGCCGCTGGCGGGGAAGAAGAGAGGGCACTCCACGGCGGATGTCGCGGGGTGCTGCAGCCTTCGGCTACGAGACGGCCTGGGGGAGCACTACATCCCCCAGGTACTGCGCAGCAAGTGGGAGGAATGGCGACGGGACTGGTTCTTCGTCGACGTCGACCCCCACGAGCGTCTTGATCTACCAGAAGCGGCGGCGAAACCTCGGAGGTCGACGTGGGAGGTGCCACCGCCAGAGGACGCGAGGTTGGGGCCGGTGTTTGAGCGCATCCGGCTCCTGCGCGACTCCGGGCTGACCTCGGTCATGGTGGTGGTGGACTTCCTACGCCGTCGCCTGGCGCCCCTGCGGGAGCAGGCCCGGCCGTGCTGGTTCTACACTGGGCTTGAGGACATCACTCCGACCCAAATCAGCGCGAGCTGGGACCTGGGCCCGGCGGAGCTGAGGGGCATGACCCGAGTGATCACCGGAGTGGAAGACATGAGCCGGGCGGAACTCCCGTGGCCGGAGATGGCGCTCTGCGCCAATCCCGATCGGGTGGCAATCATGGCGCGGCTGCCGGAGTTCGATGCCCAGGGGCTCGTGGACCGGCCGAGGAGCCGGAGCCCCGAGGCCTCCGAGCTCCCTGGGTTGGACGAGCTGCTCTGCGAGGAGGCTACGAACAGCTCGGCGTGGGCTGGCGACGGGGCCGCTGCGGGCAGCAGCCGCCGCACCAGAGAGGAGGGCACCACCGACATTGCAGTGGTGGTGGCGCCGGGGGATCGGGGGAAGCGCCCCCGAGTCTTCATCTCGGTGCCGGACTCCCCGCCGTCGCCGTCGGTAGCGGCGGCGTTCCCGGTCCTGGAGCCGTGACTCGTGCGGATGGGGCCTGGCCCGGCGCCCGAGAGCCGCGCGGCGGCCCCGTCGAGCCCCCAGCGGAAGGGGCGACGGGAGGACTCCGGGCCGGTGCCGCCGGACCCGGACTTCAGGCTCCCGGCGGCCAAATGGCAGTATCGGGGGACGACGACCGGGTAAGTTTCTTTCTTCGCTCTTTCTTGGGCGCTCCTTGCCCGAACTGAGCTTCGATTTTAATCTTCGTCTATCTCCCGCAGGCCGACCGCGGGCGCCACCGCGATTGAAGGGGCGCGGGCGCCGAGGCCAGAGCCAAGCCCACTGGCCGCGTCGACGCAGGCGGACGCAACGACGTCGGGGGCGCCAACGGCCGTGGCGGCCACGGGGAGGACGGCGGAAGCGGCGGCCGAGAGGAGGACGGAGCAGTCGCCCGAGCCCTCGGCACCGGCGGAACCTATCCCGGGCATGCAGAGCCCGGGGGGGATGATGGTGGAGACAGCGGCCTTGCCGGGGCCGGCGAACTTGGCGGCCGAGGTGGAAATGTGGCCGCCGCCAGAGTCTTCGGCACCGGTGGAACCTACCCCGGGCAGGCAGAGCCCGGGGCGGATGGTGGTGTGGTATCCTATGGAGACCTCGGACCCCCCGGAGGCGATCTGCGGGGAGGCCGACGCTCCACCTGCACCCGGCCATCCCGCTGACCCCCTCCTGGCCGCGATCGAAGGCGTCCAGGTGGCGGTCGGGCGGCTGGGCGCGGTAGTGGACGCGAAGGCGGGGCAGCTCGAAGCTGAGCGCGCCCGGCTGACTTCGGAGAGGGCGCAGCTCGCAAGCGCCCAGGAGGAGGCCCGCGCGACGACCGCGCGGGAGCAGAAACTCCTGGATGATACCCGTGCGGAGGTCGCGCGGGAACAAGAGATTTTGAAGGCCGCGAGGGCGGAAGCCGCGTGGGAGCGAGAAGACGCCGTCCGCCTGGCTGAGGCGTCGAGGCAGCAGGCTGCCGAGGCCCTTGCCAGGATGGGGCAGGCGCAGGAGAAGGAGGCAGCGGTCGTGGGCCGAGCTGACTCGTCGTGAGGGCGAGGCCGAACAGACGCGCGCCGAGCTCCAACGCTGGGAAGACGACCTCCGGAAGATCAGAGAAGATATCTCCCGTTGGGAGGAGGACATCTCCCTTCGGGAGGTGGACAATGAGATCACGGCGGCGGATCTAGGTGGCCGGGAGGACTCGTTGGCCCACCAAGAGGACGTGCTGGCCCGTCGGGAGGGGGAGCTAACCCGTCGAGAGGGGGAGGCTACCGCGGCGGCAGCGGCCGCCGCCACCAGGGAGGAGGAGAACACGAAACACGAGGCGGGGCTAACCGCCCGTGAGCGCGCCTTGTCCGAGCTGGTGGCGCAGACGAAGCAAGCTGCCAGCTCCGCAACCGACGGCGGTTCTTCTGGCCCGGCCGGGGACCAAGGACTTGAGGCGCAGCTGCGAGCTGCGAAGGAGAAGCTCGAGACCACGTTCGTCTCGCGGGTCAACCTGCAGCAGATGTTGGAGGACATACTCCGGCGGATGCGGCGGGCCGTGGAGAAGGGCGGTCTCGGACGGCTCGTCGAAGACCAGAAGAGTGACAGCCCCACACGACAAGTCCTAGGGCTTCAGCAGGTCTGCGAGCGCCTCGAGGCCCTGCCCTGGGCCGTCCAGGAACTCGCCGCCCGGGAGGGACGCGGCTTGGCCCATGCGGTGGCCGAGCACGTCCTGGCCTGCTACTGAAGCAGAGACCCAAACTTCTCGCTGGAGCCGGCGCGGGAAGGAGTGGTTGAAGCCGAGGGAGAGGCTGCCCGGGAAGCGGTTCGGAGTACCACTGCCGAAGTGGCGGCCGGTTTTAGGCGGGAAGTGCCGCCACCGCCAGCCCCCGGGGATGACCCAGATGACTCGGACACCGCCTCCGCTGCCGACTAGGCTTTTTGTAGTCGTTTCTTTTCCTTTTGTTGTTATCTTGGACGGATGTAAATATGGGAGTGATCCCTCAGAAATGCTTGTATTTGCCTTGTGAATATAATGGTAGCTTTTCTTTGGGCTCGCAACTCCAGTATTCTTGAGTACTTAGTGTTCCTTCCGATGTTTTGCCTTGAAGCCCCGGGGAGTACTCAGTCGGACCGTTCCCGACCTTTCTATCCCCGAGAATGAAGTTGTCCCGATCATTGTTCTTGGCGTGTTCAGCCCTCGAGCCCTCGCGAGTCCGCATCGTCTAAGTCAAAAGACAAAGACACGAAGTTCCTTGCTCGGGAGATGGATCGATCCAGCACGGAACACGCCGTGACCGGTGAATACTTTTTCACCTCGCGACCACTCAGTCAGTAGACGAGAGACGCGTGCGGGCGGAAATGTGACCAAGAGTCCCCGTGGTTCGGTGGTGCTCGGGCTTAAGATGGACCGATCCGAGCACTGACAGCCCGCCCCTGAGGCCTGGGCTCCGGACTACTCGAGCAGCTCGAGCGATAAGATTACCCAGGGCACCCAAGGACTCGGTAGTGCTTGGGGTCCTTAAAAGCGGACCGAACACCACGACCACCACGAAGGGCTTCGGTTGGACATTACCGTACGTGCGGTACACCTTTCTACAAACTGCTCTGTCGTTCCAGGAAAAAGTAGACACACGGTAGGGTTTTGTGCGCGAGGAGATCATCTCGCCGAGCAGATTAAAATGCGAGGGCCCCCGAGGATGACTCGGGAACATAAAATTATTGAACGCAAATTTGTCTGAATTTAACCACTCACCAGACAGCTATCGGCTTTCCGGCCAACCGATCCAGGAGGGGTGTGTGCTTCCGAGCTCGGGGTGCCCGGGGACTTGGTTCCTTCAGCCAGAGTGCCCGAGCGTCCAGGGGCACATGAGGCTCCTGGGGTCGGGTGATCTCGACCACTCATGCCTAAGTGGTAGGACCACCCGAGGACCCTTGGGGTCGACCAGCGACCGGGGCATCGAAGCCCTCGCGGTCGAGCTGCTCTTGATTGTCGGCCTGTGACTTAAGAGAGAATAGGGAATTTCTTTGCCTAGTGCGCTCTGTCAATGCGGTACTTGTTATAGACTGCTCTCGTTTTCGACCCGAGACCTCTTGAATACCCAAATCGACGAACGAGAGCAGACAGAGGCATAACCCAGAGGTCCTATGGTTCGGTGGCGCCCGGGTATGACAGACCAGACCGAGCACCGACAGCCCGTCCCGGGGGCCTGAGCTCCGGACTACTCGAGCAGCTCGAGCGATAGGATTACCCAGAGCGCCCTGGAACTCGGTAGTGCCCGGGAGCTTGCCACGACACCGAACACCACAGCCTACCATGCCGGACGTAAGTTAGTGACAACTGCCCGCATGCATACCGATTGGGATTCTTTTATCAGCAGGAAAAATGAGAGAGCGAACTTTTTCTCGCACAATTGAGCATCTCACCAGATAGATTAAACACACGAAATCCAGAAAAACGAATTTGACATAGCGACTGCATATTGAGATATTGAATTTACAAATTTTACAAGGCTGGGCGACAGGGACTTACCCAATGGGTGGTGGGAAAGCCCTCGGCCTGGTTGACCTGAGCCGCGAGCATGGCCGTCTACGGGTAGAACCTGCACAGGTGCTCGATGTTCCACAGGTTCGGGAGCGGCTGCCCATCCTCTGCCGCCAACCTGAAAGAACCTTCTCGCGGGACCCCGATCACGGTGAAGGGACCTTCCCACATAGGGGACAGCTTATTCTTTCCTTCGCGCGACTGGATGCGTCGGAGAACTAGGTCCCCCACCTCGAGAGATCGGGCCCGGACATGGCGCAGATGATATCACCGCAGACTCTGCTGGTACCGAGCCGTCCGGACGGCGGCACGCCGCTGGCGCTCTTCCAGGTAGTCAATGTCGTCGCGCCTTTGCTGCTCCTGCTCACCCTCAGAATATGCATGCACCCGAGGGGAGCCTAGAGTGAGCTCGGAGGGGAGGACCGCCTCAGCGCCGTAGATGAGGAAGAATGGAGTCTCCCCGGTGGCGCGGCTTGGCGTGGTCCGATTAGCCCATAGCACGGCGGGCAGCTCGTCCACCCATCCCTTCCCGTGCTTGGCGAGCACGTTATAGGTCCGGGTTTTGAGGCCCTTTAGTATCTCCGCGTTGGCGCGCTCGACTTGCCTGTTACTCCGAGGATGAGCGACGGAGGCGAAGCAGAGCTTGATGCCGAGGTCTTCACAATAGTCCCCGAACAGGGCACTCGTGAACTGGGTGCTGTTGTCGGTGATGATCCGGTTCGGGACGCCAAAGCGACTGGTGATGCCGCGGATAAACTGGAGCGCCGTGTTTTTGGTCACTTTGATGACTGGGACCGCCTCCGGCCACTTGGTGAACTTGTCGATGGCGACATATAGGTACGCATAGCCCCCGATTTCTCAGGGGAATGGACCCAGAATGTCCAACCCCCAGACCGCGAAATGCCATGACAGGGGGATGGTATGAAGAGCCTGAGCTGGCTGGTGAATCTGCTTTGCGTGGAACTGGCACGCCCTGCAGCGCCGAACCAGCTCGGAAGCATCCTGGAGAGCTGTAGGCCAGTAGAAACCTTGCCGGAAGGCCTTCCCGACCAGCGTGCGGAACGATAAATGGCCACCGCACTCGCCCTCGTGGATCTCAGCGAGAAGATCGCCGCCTTCTGCCTGGGAGATGCATTTCAGGAGGACACCTCCTGCGCTACGCCGGTAGAGATCCCCATCTACTATGGCATAGCGTCTGGACTGCCGAGCAACTCTTTCGGCAGACGCCTCATCCCCGGGAAGGAACTTTTCCTTCAAGTACCCTCGGATGTCAGACATCCACGAGGCATCTTGAGAACATTCGGCGAGTGCAGCGCACTCGCCGGACGGCGGCGCCCTGACGGGGGCTTCCCACTGAGGGCACCGCCGGGGTCCCCTGAATTGAGTTCGAGGTTTCCCCTTCGTCCTGTTCGGCAGGCAGGACGGAAGGCCGTGCGAGTCTTTCTTCAAAGACTCCGGCAGGGACGCGCGCACGGGAGGAGGCCAGGCGGGAGAGCTCGTCGGCCAGAATGTTATCGCGGCGAGGGATGTGCCGCAACTCCAGGCCATTGAAACGCCTCTCCAGCTTCCTCACCGCAGCCACGTACGCCGCCATTTGAGGATCCGTGCACTGGTACTCCTTGGATACCTGGTTGACCACCAGTTGGGAGTCCCCTTTGACCAGGAGGCGACGAATCCCGAGCCCCACCGCAGTCCGGAGGCCGGCGATGAGACCTTCATATTCCGCCATGTTGTTGGATGCGCGGAACTGCAACTACACGACGTACCGGAGCTCTTCACCCGTTGGGGAGGTGAGAACCACTCCGGCCCCTGCGCCTTTCAGCGAGAGGGAGCCGTCGAAGTGCATGACCCAGTACCCGGGCGCGTCGTGCCCGGGATAGGCAGAGATCTCTTCTGGAACGATGTTGGGGACGGGTGTCCACTCTGCCACGAAGTCGGAGAGCGCCTGGCTTTTGATCGCGTGGCGACTGACCAAGTGCAGGTCGAATTCTGCCAGCTCCACTGCCCACTTGACAATACGCCCGGTGCCTTCCCGGTTCTGGAGAATGGGTCCCAGTGGATACGTGGTAACCACCGAGACCTTATGCGCCTGGAAGTAGTGGCGCAGCTTCCGGGAAGCGACGAGCACGGCGTAGAGCAGCTTCTAAGCCTGGGGATATCTTGTCTTGGCTTCCCGGAGGACTTCACTGACGAAGTACACCGGTCGCTGTACCCGGCGGGCCCGGACGGCGGCTTTACCCGGGGGGCTGCAGTAGCCCCCAGGCTCGACGGCATGGTCAGGGCTGGTCGGATACTCGGGCTCGACTCCCTGATCGGGAGGAGCAGTGTGCTCGGGCTCGACCCCTCGCTCAGGGGGAGCCGCGAGGACGGGTGAGCGCTCGGGGGCCACTGGGAGCTGGGACCCAGCACCTGGCCCCACGCACTCGTCACGCTCCACCACCAGTACCATGCTCACGACCTGAGGAGTGGCCGAAACGTAGAGCAGTAGGGGCTCACCTTCGGAGGGAGCCACCAGCACGGGTGGCGAGGTGAGGTACTTCTTCAGATCACGGAAGGCCTGCTCGGCCTCCGGCGTCCAGTCGAAACGACCGGTCTTCTTCAGAAGCTTGAAGAGGGGGAGCCCTCGCTCCTCGAGCTTGGAGATGAAGCGCCCGAGGGCCGCCATGCAGCCGGTGAGACGCTGGACCTCTTTGAGTCGAGTCGGGGGTCGCATCTGCTCGATGGCCTGGATCTTCTCTGGATTGGCCTCGATTCCTCAGCCAGAAACCAAGAAACCGAGGAGCTTGCCCGCCGGCACCCCGAAGACACACTTCTCGGGGTTGAGCTTGAGGCGGGTAGTGCGGAGACTGTTGAAAGTCTCGGCAAGGTCCTCGAGTAGGGTGGCGCGGTCTCGGGTTTTGACCACGAGATCGTCGATGTAAGCCTCGACGTTGCGGCCAACCTGTGAATCAAGGGTAATACGAATAGCGCGCTGGAAAGAGGATCCAGCGTTGCGCAGGCCAAAAGGCATTGACATATAGCAATAAGTCCCCACCGGAGTGGTAAAAGCAGTTTTTTTCTCGTCCCCTACGGCCATGCGAATCTGGTGATATCCAGAGTTTGCATCTAAAAAGTATAAAATATCGCATCCCGCAGTTGCATCTACAATTTGATCAATGCGAGATAAGGGGAAGGGATCTTTAGGGCAAGCCTTATTTAAGTCCGTGTAGTCCACGCACATGCGGAGCTTGCCGTTGGCCTTCGGGACGATGATTGGGTTTGCCAGCCAGTTGGGGTGGAGGACTTCTCGGATAAATCCGGCGTCGAGGAGCTTGTTGACCTGCTCTCGGATAAACTCCTGGCGCTCAGGCGCCTGCCGCCGGACCTTCTACTTCACCGGGCGGGCGTCCGGGCGCACCGCCAAGTGATGCTCGATCACCTCCCTAGGGATCCCGGGCATGTCGGACGGTTGCTAGGCAAACACGTCTGCGTTAGCCCGGAGGAAGGCGACGAGCGCGCTTTCCTATTTGCTGCCCAGGTCACCGCCGATTCGGATGACCTGGGTAGCGCCTTCGCCCACCACGACCTCCTTCGTCGGAACAGAGGCGTCGGCGGCGAGTCGGGGTTTGGATGAAGAAGGTCCCGGGCCCCCTGTACAGCCTTCGACCTCGGCCTGTGCTGAAACCAGAGCCATGAATGACTGCTCAGCGCAGGAGACGGCGCCGCCGGAGTCGGCGATCACGGAGATGGGGCCCGCGGGGCCCGGTATCTTAACCGTGAGATATGCGTAGTGCATGGCCATCATGAACTTGGCGAGCGCCGGACGCCCAAGGATGGCGTTGTAGGGGAGGGGGAGCTCCGCGACGTCAAAGAGGACGCATTTCGTGCGGAAGTTGTCCCGACTCCTGAAGGTCACGGGCAGCTCGACCTGCCCAAGGGGCAGGGAGTGCCCGGGGGTCACTCCGCAGAAGGGGAGCGACGGCCTTAGGCGCCTGGAGGACACCTGCAGCTTCTCAAAAGCCTCCTTGGAGAGGAGGTTGAGGCCTGCACCACCGTCGATCAGCACTTTGCCGACCTTAACATTGCAGACAGTGGGGGACACCACCAGGGGTAGTCGCCCCACGGCTGCAGTACTCGCGGGGTGATCGGCCATGCTGAACGTGATCGGAGCGTCCGACCACCTTAGGGGCCTAGCGGCCTCCTCGCTTTTCATGACCTTGATGCCACGGCGCGAGGAAGGCGTGTAGGCGCCTCCGTCGATGAAGGCGACGGCATGCTCGGGCTCCTGGAAACTGAGCTCGGCGTTTTCGGGGGCGACCTCAGCATTGCCTCCCCCGCGGGACTCGTCTCACTCCCTCTGGCGCTGCTCGATGAGTCCTTTGACCGTACGACACTCTGTGAGGTCGTGCCATCTGGTCTGGTGTATGGGGCACCATTTACCTGGCTCGGGCCCCGCGGGAGCGGGGACCCTCGCTGGAGCAGGAGCCCGGCCGGGGGCCGGGGCTCTTGCGGGAGCCGGTGCCCTAGCTAGTGCCGGGGCCCTTGTGGGCATGGGGGCCCGAGTAGGGGCCCTGGCAGGGGTCCTTGCGGGTGCGGGCCGTCTGTCGACGCCCGCCCGGCGCTCTTGCCGGCGGTCGGGCTCTTGAGCCGGCCTATGGGCGGGGCCCTGGGCCGGCTCGACAGGAGCGGCCTCGCGCTTTCTTCTCTTCTTCTTTTCCCACTTGTCGGAGCGGGAAGAACTTGGCTGGTCGGTGGCGGGGCGGGGAGCATGCCACGCCCTGGCCTCCGCAGCCTTGGCGCACTTATCGGCCAGTGCGAAGAGCTCCGCAGTGGTCTCAATCTCGTGCGTACCTAGCTTTTCAAGCATCCGCTCGTCGCGGATGCCCTGCCGGAAAGCGACGATAACAGCGTGTGGGGCCACCCGCGGGATGGTATTACGGACCTGGCTGAAACGCTGTATAAAGCGCTGCAGCGTCTCCCCCTCCTGTTGCTTGACGGCGTGGAGGTCGCACTCCAAGCCGGGGCGCGTGAATGTGCCTTGAAAGTTGGCCACAAACTGGTGGCAGAAGTCATCCCAGGAGCTAATAGACCCCGGGGGTAAGTTCATAAGCCAGGAACGGGCAGAGCCCCTCAAGGCAACATGAAAATAATTTGCCATCACCTTTTCGCTGCCTCCGGCCGCTTGAACGGCCGTAGTGTAGATCTGGAGGAACTCGACGGGGTCGATGGACCTGTCGTACTTCTCCGGCAGCTCGGGGCGGAACTTGGAGGGCCACTTGACCCGACGGAGCTCAGCGGTAAAAGCACGGCAACCGGTGCCGTACCCCGCGGCACGGGCGGGTGCCCTGGGTGGCGAATGCCGGCGAGCCGGGGATTCCCGGTGATCGTGGGCCGGGAAAGAGGAAGCCTGGTCCTCTGCCTCGGCCTCCTGCCGGGTTTCCCGCTGGCGCTCGAGAGTGACACGGGCGTCCTCGTGGCCCCTCCGCTCGTTAAGACGCAAGCGGAGGTCCCGAGCTTCGGACACGGCCAGGGGGGCGGCACTCCGCCTGGAGGCCCCCCGGTCCATGCGGACGTTGCCCGTTGAGGAGCCGGTTCTGGCGGCGCCACGCTGGGTGGTGGTGCGAGGACTCCCGGCCAGCACCTGGCGGCGAGCAGTGCCGATCAAGGTGACGACATCTTGGATCCACCGGCCTTCCGGAGTGTTCGGCGTGGCCTGGACGGGCGGGTGCCTGAGGAGAGCATGCGCTGCAAGCAGCGCGCTCCCTGGGCTGGCCTCGCTAAAGGCGAGTCTGCGCCGAAGCGGCACCTGGCGCTGTCCAGAGGCGGACCTGGCGGTCGGGGTCTTGACCTCCTGTTGGGGGTCGGAGAGTGCATCAACGGCGGCGGCGGCGGCCCTGCTGGGCCCAGCACCTTGGTCCTCTTGGGAGGGAAAAACCGCGCGCGTGGATAGTGGCTGCTGCTGGAACGCAGCAGCGACTAGGGCCTCTTGGGCGTCGGGCAGCACTCCGTCACTGGAAGTGGAGCCGGAACGCTGGAGACGGTGCCCACCGGCCATCTTTTCCTGTGGAAGAGAGCAAACGAACAAATTCAGGGATATTCCCCCCTACCTGGTGCGCCAGCTGTCGGAGGATGAACTCCTGTCGCAGGGATCCCGAGAGACCCCTTTTTAAAGATTCGGCCAGGGGGATGATCCTGAACGATTTCGTCAGAGAAATAAATGGAAGTGGAAATAAATGCAACGGCCGGTGGTGGGGGATGATCGACCTAGTGCAAAGAGAAATAAATGCACCGGAATTTAGACAGGTTCGGGCCGCACGGGGGCGTAATACCCTACTCCTGTGTGGATGCAATATCCTTCCTTGAAGGGAATCCTTCAAGGATGTATCTGGTTACAAGGGTGTATTGTCTAACGGAGAGCTTGAGGCTCCCTTGCTCTAGCTCTACTCGAGCTTGCTTGTGGTGTTCTTCGGATGCTTTAGGGGAGCTTCAGGGGCGATAGCTTCTTTTTGGAGAGATAGCTTGATCCAGCTTGATCCAGGTTGATCCCTTCCTTTTATACACTTGCCGACCACGACTTACCCCAAATGGGAAAGAGGGGGCGCAAGTTCTAAGACGCCACGGAGAAAGGCGTCATCATTTCCTCTGGGCGAAGCGACAGGGGCGGTGGAAAAACGCAGCGCGCATCCGACCACCCGTCACTATGGACGTCCTGGCGCTGTTGAGAGGGCCCACCGGGCGGCCACAGAGGCACCCGGCGCGCCCACCCTGTCTTTTTCTTCTACCAGGGCAGGGTGGCGGGCGGAACGTTTTGATCCTGGCAACGTTATCCCGAGATACCCCGAATGATACGGGACGGGACCCGTGCAATTAATGGACCCACGCCCCTCTGCCAAAGCATGGCAGGGACTGACACTGCGGCGTGGGCAGTTAGGAATGTCAAGATGTCAGGATGTCAGGCCGCGCATGCCCATTAAATGCGGCTTCGGACCTTTGACTGGTTGACACCTCGCCGACGGGTCCTTCCGGGTCGTCGGGGCGTCGGGTGATCTTGCGCGAACCTTCGGAGAACCGGGTGCTCGGGGGCTGCCACGTGCAGCCCCGAGCACTCTCTCCCGAGCCCTTCTGCAGAACCTTTGGGGAACCGAGTGCTCGGGGGCTGCCACGTGCAGCCCCGAGCACTCTCTCCCGAGCACTTCTGCAGAACCTTTGGGGAACCGAGTGCTCCTGGGCTGCCACGTGCAGCCCCGAGCACTCTCTCCCGAGCCATTTTGTAGAACCTTCGGGGAACCGAGTGCTCGGGGGCTGCCACGTGCAGCCCCGAGCACTCTCTCCCGAGCCCTTCTGTAGAACCTTCGGGGAACCGAGTGCTCGGGGGCTGCCACGTGCAGCCTCGAGCACTCTCTCCCGAGCACTTGGCTGTTCGGCCCATCGGAGGACTATGGTACTCAGGGGCGAGCGGGCACCTCCCCGAGCACTTTCTTCCCGGTACTTGGACTCTGCGGGTCATCGGGGAACTGGGGTGCTCGGGAACCAGAGGCTGTGGCCCCAAGCACCTGCTCCCGGAATTTAGATTTTCCTCATCCTGCAGGGGGGACCTCGCGGGATGGTGACACGTGGCGGCCGGCCGGCCTGTTCTCGGGACTCAGGGACCCCCAGTTCCTGATACACCGACACCAGCAGATTCAATAAACTTGAAGAAAGACATTTTCAGTCAAAAAAGCAAAGAAATATACAAGAGTTAGATAATGTAGAAAACTGTATGAAAGGTTAGTTGTTCAATTGTGGAGGCCAGTCAGCTAGAAAGATCCTTAAGTCGGAAAAACAAGATGCTTCAGCCATCCACTACTACATAATCGGTCTTTTATATCGACTCATTACTGCCAGTTTACAAGCTATGTAGAAAAAATCAGGCATCACAGCTTATGAACCGGTAGTGATACTATCACTATCGGTGGATAATATGGACTAATAGTGAAAATTAAGCCGAGCCTGAATTTCAATCGAATTCAGTTCTGGAACGTCTCACGTCCGATCGGCTCTATCTCTTCACGCCATGGCCACCTAATTTTTCTAAGTCCTCAACCCCCCCCCCCCCTCTCTCCCACCAGCCAGCCAGATTGGGAAGGTGGCTAGTCGGACAGTGGGGAGCTCACCGGCGGGCTTCTTCGTCCTGGTGGTGGCTCCACGACGACGGCGGCCTAATGCGCGAGACGGTGGCTAATCGCGATGGGCGCGGCGAGGCTCATCGCGATGGGCGCGAGAGAGGAATGCTGGGGCGACCGAGACCTTAATAGCGACCTCCACAACGAGCACGGCGGCCAGGAGATCCATGGCGAGCATGGCGGCGAGCACAGCGGTGAGGAGATCCACAACGTCCCCGAGAGCTCCCACCTACGTCATCCCAGAGAGCTCCCGTCTTCCGCACGCAACTTGCCGAGGCCGGCATCCCCAAGCGCGAGCATCGGTTCCCGTTCTGCATGCTCAGCGGCGTGATTTGACCATAGGTGGATGTTCTGTGATTGCTCAACGGCGAGCACTACTTGTTATGTGAATGTTCTGTGATTGCTTTAATTTGATAGTGATTTTTGTGAATGTTTGCTAGTTCTATTCTGTGAATGTGTTCTCGGCTAGCTTGTGATTTTTGTGAATGTTTGCTCGGCCCGATGGCAGTGGCGGTGTGAGTACTGCATCGAGTGGCGGCCAAGGTGAGTAGCGACGGCGGAGTGGGCATGGCCGAGCGGGATTTTTATTTTTTTTATTTCTGAAAAATGGTAATGCTGCCGGTGGACAACAGCTAACAGTGATAGCAGTCGGACTATCACTACCCGTTGCGTATTGCCGATTCCAAAACTGGTAGTGAAAGTCAGTTTAAAACCAGTAGTGAATGGTTGTTTTGTAGTAGTGATCCTTAGAGAAGAAAAGTTAGGAGATGAAAGAAAATATTAGAAACTTAAATAATATAGAACATCGTATAGCACCTAAAAGATGTGAGGTCCTTACATCTGAACAATAAATTAAAAAACTAGAAATTCAAGAGAAAGTGAATAACTTATAATTATTTTTGAAGTGCTATATAATAAATATGTATATTAGTTAGAGCAATTACAGATGTATAATGTCTAACTATATTTTAAATTATAAACATTAGAATCGTGTACAAATTGTAGCCGTATTCTTGATCATAGAGATTATAATTGTATAATGCAACGACCGTAATACATTCTAAGCCTAGCCATGCAAAACAGCAGGCTTAGAAATTAGAATAGTCGAGTAAAAAAAGAGGGGTTTTTTTAGACGTCTTGTTATCGGTAGGTACGCTATTTATCATAAAAGAAAATTTTTATCTTTGTAAAACACATTAAGAGTAAATCTAAAGTTTAATACTTGTGGGTGTGATTTTTTTTTTTAAAAAAGAGAGGTGAAATTAGAAAGGTATTGCCCTGTTTTTGTTTACTTGTCACCATTGATTCACTATAGTAATTTTGATCTTACGTTTTTCTACGAAAAGTTCATAGATACCTAAAACTTTCGTATCATTATATTCATCGTGAAATATATTTTATTGGTATTATATATTTTTAAGTATTTGTAAACTTTTCATTAAAAATATAAGGTTAAAATTGCTCCAATAAATTAATAGTGACAAGTAAATGAAAACGGAGGTGGTATAAAATGTATGGATTTTGTAGTTTATACATAAACTCCATAATATAATAACCGGGAAGTGGATGACGTGCGTGGTTGTTGAGGCGGCACGTGGTAGAGACGAACCGGGGAAAGCACACAGCTCGGCGGGGCGGGCAGCGAACGGGTGCGCGAGCTCGGCGTCGTGGCGGAGCAAAACTTCCGGGGTGGGAGAGGAGAGAGAAACTTTGCAAAGATCCGACTTTGCGGGGGGGGGGGGGGGGTCGAGGTCTCTGGATGGGGACAACACGTGCGGCATTGCGGAGGGGACGAGGTGGAGGCGGAGGCGGAAGCGGAGGTGCCGGTGAGAGTGCCGCGGGGGTGGTGGAGGGCGACGGGGAGGCGCGCCAAGACGGTGAGGGTGGAGGACGCCGGCGATGGGAAGGGCCTGCCGCCGCCGTCGCCGGCGACGGGGCCGCACGCAAGCGGCAGGTCGCGCGGGGCGCGGCGGCAGGGCGAGACCATCGCCAAGGGGCACAAGAACTACGAGCTCATGCTCAACCTGCAGCTGGGCATCAGGTGACCCACCCGCGTCTAGTCTCATTCCCCTTCGTGCTGATGTTCTCTTCCAAAATCGAAAATGTCGCTTGGTGATCCCATCTCTCCGTCCAGGCGCCCAGTATTAATTAATGTGGCTTTGTGAACTGTTTTACTTTGAGGATTTTTTATTGATGGGATCTGTTGGTGCTATTGTGCATTTCATCTCATGTGATGCCATTTCCATACGGAGGAATTTAGATTTGGTTAGGGACTTTATTATAAGAGATTAGATCATCCTGGTTCCATGGTTATCTAAAGTTTTCTTTTTTGCATGAGAACTTACGATAGCTGGACAGAACAGGTGGGTTTCTTGACCAGTGATGGTTGATGAATGGTATTTTATCCTCCTTCAGCTGTTGATGCAAGATTTCAAGATGATTGTCTAATGCCTAATGCGATGTCTTGCAAGATTGAGAGCTATAATAGTGGTGGCTAATTGCCAGGATTTCGATGTCTGCCTCTGCCACTCCATTCAAAGGGCATGAGTGGTAACACCACGTGCCTTTTCTTCTATAAACTAAACACACACAACAGCGTGTTGTTGAAAGAAAGAAAAACAATACTGTGTGCCTTTTCACTGAAAATCAACATGTTTCTTTTAAAAAAAATCATTGAAAAAATTCGTTAAAAAATCAATACGCGGGGATGGCTACATAGAGGTACTCAGGGCCAGGGCTTGCCATACGATTTTGGTTGGACACTCATGCTTGGAAAGCTATTTTTTTGTCAACATTGCGGATCCCCCATTTTCCATTCATATAAACCGGAAACATGAGAGTTTAGCACAACGTAGAGGAGAAGATCCAGGCAATAGGAGACTACTATGAGATCTCTCAATATGGACAGCATGAAAGCACACTTGGAATGTCATCCTCTTTAACTTGCCATTTAGCTAATAGCAGTGGCTAGCGGATTGGCCAATTGAAATAGTATAAGGGATCAGCCCTTCTACAGCTATTCACTGGATAGTTGAACCCCTGACTTGAAGTAGAGTAGCATATTAATAAACAGGGAGCTTCCATGTGGCAAAAGCTTTTTTTTTGCAGTTACATATTTTAGTTATGAGTAGACATAGATCTTACCTTGTTACCTCTCATAATTAAGAATTGCATATGCCTTCTAACATCTGAAAGTAAATATGTTCGTGTCCTAATTATGTTTCCTTGATAACAGACACGCAGTAGGAAAGCAAGGTCCAATTACGCTTGATCTTAAGTCATCAGCTTTTGACCCGAAGGAGAAAGTATGGACAAGGTTCCCTCCGGAAGGCTCAAAATACACCCCTCCGCACAATTCTTGCGATTTCAAATGGAAAGATTACTGCCCTCAAGTATTCCGGTTGGCCATCACTCCCAACATTAATAAATGCGTATCACCTTCATTATGGTGGCATGCATGCTCATCAGAAGTTCAACACACCATTTATTCTAAAATGAATCACAGGACACTGCGCAAGTTGTTCAAGGTTGATGCAGCAGACTATATGTTATCCCTTTGTGGAGACCAGGCTCTACGGGAGCTCTCATCTCCTGGTAAGAGCGGAAGCTTCTTTTATCTCACAAGCAATGACCAGTATATGATAAAGACAATGAAGAAATCTGAAGTAAAGGTTTGTATGTTGTCTTTTTCCAAGTTCTTTCTCAACTTCAAAAACTACCGTTGGTTTTGTTCTTAATTAACCGAACACTTGTTATCATATAGATATTTCTGAAGATGCTTCGAGCTTACTATAATCATGTCCGGGCATTTGAGAATACTCTAGTCACCAAGTTTTTTGGTCTTCACTGTGTCAAATTAGCTGGAGCCAACCAAAAGAAGGTCAGCAATTAGCATTTATTTTTCTATCATGGTATAGCTAGTTGGCTACGGCAATTAGTAAATATACTCTTTCCAAGCTAACCTGTCATGCCTGATTATCTGTTTTCTGATGTACTATCACTCAGGTTCGTTTTGTCATAATGGGAAATCTGTTCTGCTCTGATTACTCTATTCATAGGCGATTTGACCTGAAAGGTTCATCCCTTGGACGAACAACTGACAAGCCACAGACAGAGATTGATGAGTACACTACTTTGAAGGATCTCGATCTCAAATTTATATTTCGATTACAAAAACAATGGTATCAAGAGTTTCAAAGGTGAGTGATGCTAAAGCTGATAAGAAATCATCACAATTTGACGCATGTTAATATAGAGGCTAAATCTGTTGAAGCAGACAAGTTGACAGGGACTGCGAGTTTCTCGAGCAGGAAAATATCATGGATTACAGTCTCTTGGTTGGTGTACATTTTAGGGATAAGATGGATAGGCTATTGACTGGAGGTTGGTTGGAAAAAAAAAACTATTTTAATAATTTTTGGCATGGTTATTGTGTACCTTACAAATTGCATTACTGCATTGCTTGAAGGTTCATTTGATAGTGACAGCAGCAGAGCATCATCACCTCACCTGTCTAGAGGAGATACAGATCCAAACAGGTAAAACAAGACACTCGATAATTCTTCACTTAGGTAAAACAAGATAGCGACCCAAACACTTGTTAGATGCAGCAGGATTTGTACCCTTTGGTCCATCCGTGTCTTATCCTAATTCAGGTAGATCTGCCAAAACATGGAGGCCATATTTGTTTTAGCCCAACATTTAGGCATTCCCTTCATGTGTGCTTCCTGAGTTGGGTCTAGTTGATAATTTTGGCTGCATTAATACCTTCTAATGTTAACATAACCAAGGTTGTTTGTTTGGACAGGTTAGCCAAGATAAAACTTGGGTCAAACATGCCAACAAGAGCTGAACTGACAGTACGAAAGAGTGACTGTGAATTACAGATTATGGGAGAGCCTACTGGGGAATTCTACGATGTTATATTGTATTTTGGAATTATAGACATACTTCAAGATTACGACATCAGCAAAAAGCTTGAGCATGCATACAAGTCGTTCCAGTACGACCCAACATCTATTTCAGCAGTAGATCCAAAACAGTATTCGAGACGCTTCAGAGATTTCGTATACAAAGCGTTCCAAGAAGACAAGTTAGACTTCTGAAAACACATAGAAACTCCATAGGTACTGTAGCCGCTGATATCGATATCGGTGTTGAACTGTCGAAACATGGTGCTGCTCAGATTGCCGCAGAGCTTTTGTTGACTCTAATTGCCACTTGCACATCATCATTTGTCCACACCAGACTGCAGTGCATAACAGCAGCTTCATCAGGATGATCAAGCCCCTGCCTGCGGACTTCAAGGAATTCAGCTGGCTCTCATGTAGAAATAATGCTCCAATTGAGATATCGGTGCATTTCAATAAGCAGGTTCAACAATATTTTTTTCACTAAATAGTTGTTAGCAAACTGCTTTCACGCAGCTGCCTTTCTACAGCTGCTATATTACATTGCACGGTGTAGCATGGCGCAGCAATGCCAAGCTATACCTAAATACATGCATATAGAAATCACTGATATTAGTGTAGACGCTGACTTGAACCAACCTACAGGGAAATTTGTAGTGACAGTTCAGAGATGTAAATCTTTTTTACATGAGACAGCATGTCACCTTTCTACTTTCTTTTGTTTATGGAATTATTGGACAAGAATTTACTCGGATTACTCGTGATTTTATATTTTACTAAATTGGGTGATTTTAACCCACAATCATGGTTTCAGCTACTGACTGCTGCCGTTGGGGAGGACTGTGTTCGGCAGGGCACTGTCTTGCGGAGGTTGGGTCGTGCGCGCTGCATAGTTAGGGTGAAAATGGGTACCCAATGGGTAATACTAGGTTACCACTTAATTTATTACTTTTCTTAATTTAATTGGGTGAAAATAATTTTTTAATTTATTTTATTTAGTTTTGGATCGACTCAATAACTTAAAAAATACCAGACTTGTATTCTTATACACCGTGGATGCATGGTGGCCTCTAGGTCTGCACCCGCAGATGGTGCCTTGCCGTGCAACCCCCACGGGAAACGCGACATCCAGGGTTTCAAATCCGGATAGTGGAGTAATATTCAGCTGGTAGACAACAGAGCATGCTTCCATTCAAGCAGATCTTTGTTTCCAGTTTGGGCAACAATGTCAATGCCCCAAACGAATACCGGACCGGCCGTACCGGCGGAGCCCGGAGGATGATAGATTTTCAAACGATAAATTAAGTTTAAATTTTAAGTTGTAATCTCAAGATAAACCTTCCGCAATCATAACAAGGCACGGCATCGCTGCTGGACGAGTGGTAGGGTAATCAGTCGCTTCCAATCCTTACAAGCAGGGCGGTGAAGAAAAGAAAGAAATGGGGATCGGGGACCCTGCATGCTTCCGTGAAGATAAAGTCTAGCGTCTTACCGGTTACAACCATGACACCTGCGAGACTGCATGCTTGCAAATTCTAAAATTTAAGATAAAAGTGACAGAATCATGTTAAAACACAGCCTCATGCCTTCAATAGATTATTTATAAACTCATGTCGGGTTCTCAATTAAACCCTGCTTCGCTCATCTCTTTGCACTAGGCATGAATCAAACGGCCATACAAGGTCTCAACCTCTAGTTTCTATAAAACCTCCATAAAATACATATACACCGCGACAACGCTGGAAAAACTCGTCTAAATGGCACCTCCATGACACATTACATACAGAAGACTACAACATCACACCCCACTCAAGAAGCTATTCTGATGCAACAACAAAACGGCGAAATCATATTGAAGAACAAAATAGATTTACACTCGCAGAGGCAGTTTTCTACAATTGACAGCCGGGGAGAAAAGAACCACTACTGAGAATATACAATCATGGAATTGAATGATCATCCTACCTTGGGTTGTTCCAAGGAGAGGGTGGCTTGTATGGAAAACCCTGAGGAGCAGATCCATGTCCTAAATCAAGGCTATGGAGTTGTTCCATTAGCTGCGACCTCCGCTCTTTGAAGAAATCTAGTCTAGTTGTTAGTTCTACCAAAGTGGAGGATGCCATCATTGGTTGCCTCCCATATTCAATGCCCTGTCGTGCAAAAATATGAATAATCTTAACATTTTTTACAGTATATTTAATATTTAAGCGCTGTGATTTCACGAACCTCGGCTAACTTTGGGACATTGATGGTCACAGAAGTGTTCTCTGTAGACATGCTTGTTGAGGCTTCTGTGCCTCCTACACTCGAAGAGGCATCAAATGAAAGCTTACGGGTAAGTGGCCTTGAACAACCATAAGGTAGCACGTGTTGCTTGATGTTTCTCCATTGTGATGAATCCACTGAACTCTCCTGCTAACATGATTCAATGTAAGTATTGATGGATACAGTATCACCTACAAACTTTTCATCAGATTTATATGGGAATGCCACACATAGCAATGGTTAGAGCCACAAGTCGAATCAATGTAGTTCATAATGGATGGATACGTTAACACATTATAACACCACGATAAAGGAGAGAAATTTCCTACTGCGTGGCAATCATGGTTAGCAATCACCCTTACTCGTACTCTGATGTTTGATTGGTAAATTATTTACTACGAGAAACTCAAGCTTAACACATGGAAAATTGATAATTATAAAAGCCTCCAGACTAAAGGTTGGCCCACTTTTACCAAAACACTGCAAACCGATATAAGTTAACTTTAAAATAATTACAAGCACGAAAATCCAATTGCTGCTTACACAAAATTTGACCGTAACTCTACTCAATAAGTAAGGCATGTTCATATCATATTTCATTTTCCATCACTAAGTTTTTTCTTACCAGCTGGACAACTTTTAATTTTCTGCTTACCAGCATGAACAATAACAGTGATGTTCATTTTTTTTAGGGAAACAGTAACGTTCAATTTCAAAACTGAAGGCTTGTAATTTACATAGCATTTCAACAGTTTATTTGAATCATGCATGCTGACAAGCCAATCTGTAAGAATTGAAAAATTCAAGGGGTTTCAGCACTATCATTAAGAACAGAAAGTGTAGAGAGAATTTCTTAACATACCTCGTATCTCTGCTTCTCTTGATTGCAGAAAGCAAGGTTCATGTCAAATCCTTGTTGAACAAAATTTCTGGCAGGAAGAAATATGAAGAATAAATTAGGGGAACATGACATATCCAACCACACGTCTAGAAGCATTGAATTGTTAATTATGAATGCAAAAATAATCTATTCCAGTGATATAGTGTCCACAATAGAATCTGTGTTACAACTTACAACCAGGTTCAGCATGATTCACACTACTAGAAATGGCTTTTCTTGGATGGCATAGAACTATTGACAGTTCCCCACTGGATTCAGATAGTTGCAAGAAACCAAAAAAATGCTATAACCAGAGATCCAGAAGCATCCCAAAAGAACTTGCAAGAGCAGAATTTGTATCTTACTGCTGCAAGAAGTGACCAGGAAGACAGTGATGATGATCATTTGCATCCACTGCAGAGCCATACTGGTGTTGGCGTTGTTGATTGAGTTGGAGGTGAAGCTCCGAAACCTTCTGTTTTAACCTTGCAACATCAGCTTCAGCAAGAGCAATCTCCTCAAGCTCTGCCCTTGTCTAAGGTAAAACAGGGAGGAAAATGAGACTCCATAAAATAAATCCAGCAAGTGTACTAAGGGTTGTACCTTCACGTCCATAGAACATGCACTTGAAAACTGTCCAGAAGACATGCTCAAGCCAACCTCCAATGCAGCTCGAAGATCCCTCTCAGCTTGTAGCTGTTCTTGCAACCTGGACACCTACAGTTATAAGCAGTTGTAGAAACTACAGTTAGAACAATTATCACACCATCTATATATCTCGAACTATTCAACAATAACAGCACCAGAAGAAAATAAAGGGGAAATTATCAATTTGGCCCCTCAGCTTTTGGACTGTGCTCAGTTTAAACCTTGAATTTTGCACTGGTAATATTTTTTGACCCCTTAACTTGCGAGATGTGTCCAATTAAAGCCTTCCCTATAGCTAACTTGTAAGTTACAGACAGACAAGGCCCATCTATAATTTACCACCTGTAGGTAGGACCACAAAGGATCCAAATAACAGCTGAACCTGATTCCTGCTGGTTGCCAGAAATCTTGGCTAGGACTGAGATTTCTAAAATTGCACGCTACTCCAAAGAAACATAGATATTAATTATGTACCATAGGTATAGGAGTATAGGACCATACGAAGCTAAAAAAAGAAAAGCAAAGAAAATAAAGCCAGTAGGTAAATAAAAGGACACCAGTCATCTCATCTCCCAACAAACCAATGGCAAGCTTATAGTTAAAACTCTTGAGAGTTGGAATAACTTGCTCCCAGAGATAAGGGACCAACATATCGAGTTAGTGGTCTAGAAGTTCAAGGTAAACAGGACCTAATCGTGGGGTTGAGGGACCGAAATATACTTTCATCCTAAACACATAACAAAGCATGGGTAAGAAAATTTGACAAGGCAAGGGAATGCAGCATACATCCTGTTCCAGAGCCAAACGGCGTTCATGTAGTGCTTGTTTTCTTCTTTCCAAACTTGCCTGTAGAATTGCATTGCCCCTAGCCTGAGAGGCACTTTCTATTAGATTACAGGAGGCCAATAGATCAAGGTTAATTAGCACATGTGCACTTTCTTCCCGTACCTCTTTGGCAATTCTGTTTTGCAGATCATTCTTTGCAATCTCAAGCCTTTGAATAGCAAGCCTGAAATGTTTGTTCGCATAGTATAAGTAAATAAACTGATTTTCTGGTTATATGCATCCGAGAAAAGAACAGGAGACTACCAAAAGAAAAGTGCACTTTGTTCGTGAATTTCTGAGACAGTTGTGGTAACATAACCAGAAAGCTAACAAACAATGACCTTCATTAATAAGTAATGACCTTCAAATGCAAAGGACATACCATATTTCTAACTAAGTAGTAAGCATGAAGAATACAGATGCTACAGGACAAGAAATAAATGGTTTTATAAGATGCCCTAAATGTAATATTACTTCTCATAGTTACAACTATCAACAAAGTCCACTGCATGAAAAATTAGTGTAAACACATATGGTTAGTGCTTTAGTGGCAAAGGGCTTACTCTTCTTCGCCAGATGAATCGACTGATTCCGAATGTTGGCTCTTTCTTGCCTGTGCATGAATCATATGAATCAGAATTTTGGACTGTACTTCTGATAATTACAACAGCTCCAAGAACAATATGGAATTCAGTGAGCCAGAAAGGGACTTTACTACATACTCAAAAATAGTGCCATGAAAGGCAGACAAACAGAAACATAAACTAGATTTCTTGCTTACATTATTCCGCCCCCAAAAGTTACTGCGCTTCACATGCGGGTGAGATCCATTAATTTTGTTTGACTGTCTCTCTACAGAATATTCAGAACTTTGACTAGGTACAGAAATTCCAGGTTCAAATGAAGAAAGGATATCTCCCATAGACAATGGAGTCTCATGACCAGATGTTAGATTAGAAGGGTTGTTGTCACTGAGTAATGCGTCCGCATTTGCTGAACCATTTTCAGTCGAACAACTATTTTGTACTTTGCTCAAATCCACATTTCCTTCCAACACCTCTACAGAGAGTTCAGCATCTGATTCATCAGCATTGACAGCCTGTTGTTCGATCAGGAAAACTACAATAAGCAACAGACAAAAAAACAGCAGAAAACTAGGACATGACAAATACAGCATTAAATATTAGAACGTGTTATAACCTCATATAACAAGACCTAGAAATCTCAACAGTCAACACAAGAAATTTTGGAACAAGAAGGAACCTAACAAATGAACATGCTATAATAAAACTTGGAAACCGCTGCCAAACCTTAAACACAGTTCTTCTATGGCTATATATCCAAAATGCAACACAGATAGATTGAGACTTCTGGCCAACGGTGTTAACCTTCATGATGCACTATCATTATATTGCATACACACTAGATGCTGCTAGGCAATAACTACCACTTAAGTCGTTCATATCTATACTGATCAATACCAATAGGACATATAGCATGCCACCATGTTGTATCATCTTTTGTACACCATTCGCCAGTAAAACTGCTAACTCAGATTAAAGATTCACAGTTGCAGTAATGGTAACATCAGCAAACACCAAGGATAAAAAAAATCAAAAGAATGAAGCACAAAAAAAAAAAACCTTATAGTCATAGAGGTCACTGCCAGCATATCCACTGCTCTCACTCAATTTCCCACTAAGTACACGTTCTGCACCATTGTCATCATCCATTTCTTGATCTACATCATTTTCTGCATCATGAAATCCGTTACCCTTGGCATCCAAGTTCCCATCATCAGTTGATGCTTCAGTACCACTATCTTCAATATGAGACTCCGGTGACAAGGAACATCTGAGGTGTTTGTCCTGTAAAAATGATAATCATGAATAATCAATAGAATAGCTATGCTTTCTTTCTAGTTCCCATGTGTAAATTTGTAAGCCACCCTAACAAAATATATGCTAGTGTAATACAAAACTTCGTAGAGCCAAATTCAATGCCAATAAGCCAAAGATTGAATCCGAAGGGGCAATGCTACTGTCGAATGAAAGAACCTTACATCAAATATACCCTCATATTCCTCTAAGAGAGTTGTGACAATGCCTTGAGCGCTGTTAGCAGCATTTGCTGCAGCAAGAAGCTGAGCAGAATCGTCACCATCCATATCAAATACCTCATCCATCTCACATTCACCAGCCAGAAGTGGACGCAACAGAAGAGGTGCCATACATGCAGCAACCGCTGATGCGGTCATCCGATTTTCAGAAGTGTGAGAGGCAATAGTGTGCATCATTTTCAAAATTCTGCAACCAAAAAAACATACAACTCTTTGAAGAAAGAATTTTTGCCGTAATGAAATGTTTCAACAACCACTTAACATGTTTCACATCATAAATAGCAGGGGATAATAAAAATGCAGCAAAACTACATCCAATGAAGAAACATTGTGAAATTGCATTTCTGAATAAACTAGAAAAATATTGTGAAGCTGAGAAATATTAGTCGTTATTTCAAATGAAAGTAGCATCTGCAAGACAATGATAACATGCTCAGGCTCAGCAGCAAACTGGATTTTTCACATAAATCAATTATGCATTGCAGTTAGCATAAGCTGGTAGACAAAGAGAAGTCAAATGAGAACACAACTTCCCAGCAAAAGCATTTAGATGTTATCCAGTGCTTAAAGATAATGCTATGAGAAAAATGTAAAACTAACCTCTGCAGTAACCGCCGATTGGGCTCAGGAAATGTCTCATATATAGCTGAACGCATAGCATTTATCCTAGCATCCTTAGACTCCAGACCTAGGCAAGTGAAATAGAATAGGAATAATTAACCACATTGAAAACGTCAAAAGAATAGGAATGCACATAGAATCTTGGCTACGTCCATAACAACCATTTGAGTTATTAAAATGCTTTAGGAATAAAATAACAACCATGAGAAATCTATAGTAACAGAGAGCTGCCTTATGTTTATACAAAAAAAGAAAAACCCAGAGAGCACCCTTCCCCATGATTTTTTTATGAAGACAGGGGTGGTATGAACTACTTGTTAACTAGAGTACTATACAAGGTGATGGATAGACAATCCTCAGACCTACCACACCATCCATAACGGATCGAAGGCCAACAAATATTTACACCACATGCCATAACACATAAACAGTCAAGAACATTTGGCTTAAAGACAAAATACTTACGAAAAGCTTCCAATAATGCTGTACAGCAAGAAGCAGGCACTGGGGATGATGGTAGCTCTCGGAGAACATGCTGCGGAGGCATTCCAAACAATACAAATAGTGAGAAAAGCAATTATTTGTGATCTGTGGTGCACCAAAATTTTTGAAACTACAATGACATAGGTACCTTTACACAGTCACCGACAATGTGAGCATCCTCATCTGCTGAAAACTCAGTCCTTCCTGGTATAGAATTGAAATTATATAGATGTTAATCAATACAAGGATACCACACCAGCACAAGGAAGCTACCAACACCAAAGACTTGATACAAAACTAATGACACCAACCTTGCTCATATTCCTGCAATCTCCTGTCAACCTCTTCCACATCTGCAGCCTGACGCAAAATCCCTTCCACTTTTATCCCTGCAAGAGAAGATTTACATAACCCATTAAAATTCATGTTAAGGAAATTAACCTAGCACCATGTAAGGGCTTCAGGCTCAAGCTAACACTATTTTTGCCCCCACCATGTTTCTCAAGAAAGTGCAGGGCTTTTTCTAAAAAAGAAGGGCTGCCATCAATATCCTCAAGTGCAAGCAGAATTGGCCTGCCTGTTACCAATGACTTGATTGGCCTCTTCTCTCTCCCTGCGGACAATGGGGAAAGGCATCATTAAACAATAAAAAAGTTCCAAAATCGAGAAGCAGAAAAATGCAGCAGTATAAAGAGACCAACAATTTGGAATAGCTCCTTCATATGTGTCAGCCGTGTCATTACGAAATATCCCATTATGTCCCATCACAAGAGCTGCATTTGGAGCTTGTGCAAGAGCTTCTTCTAATGCTGTTTTCCACTCAAATAAATCTTCAAAGGTTTCTGCCTGTATTGTGCAAAGGTAAATTTTTTAAAGATATAAAAAACAGAACACATGTTTGTTTATTTAAATTCTCATTATTTATCAGAGGAATCTAATTATTAAATTGACAATAAAAGCCAAATACCTTAAGGGTGAACGCACGACCATCACGGCCATCTGGGAAAAGGACGGTCAACAACTTCTTATCTTCTCTGACTACCACACTGCAAATGAGAAGTGCTATTAATACAGTACTATTAATGCACAACACCCCGACAAAAAGAAAGATATGAAAGGAATAACGAGAATGAGATAAATACCTCCCAGAATTATTCAAATCAATCCCTCCTAGAGTAGCATTCACTTCACCACCTCTCTGGGGCAAGGTACTCTGCAATTACAGCAAAAGGCTACTTGTCAAGTGAGATAAGGTGTGCTTACACAAGATATAAATTGGATGAGTGAACTAACAAGAGACAAAATAAGGAAATGGCCACCAAGAGTTCAGCTAAATTAAATTCTACTTAGAATGTGGGGGATAAGAACAAGCTGCTTGACACAGCTAGGGATCTTGCTGTTACGGGCTAGAATGGAATCGAAGCATATGGCGCAGTTGTAGTGGACAACAGACTGCGGGAGAGGGCCTCAGCGCCGGCTGGCCGTGGTGAGGGTGGTGGTGTGTCTGGCAGAGAGAGGCAAGGAGGAGATATCCTTCTAATTTCTGCTTGTTCTTTATCAATAATCCTCCACTCTTTATATAGAGAGGTTGCCTAACAATCTGGAATTCAATAGAAACCAAATCTATTTTAAGAATCTAATCTCTAACTTCCCTATCTAATTTAGCTAACTTAACGGGTAAGACAATAAACAAATCCTCATCGTAGACCTGCTGCTGCAGTACCATAACACATGCTTTACCATTCCCAAATGGCTGGATATTTGATATAATGTATATACAGAACTATCATATCCAACATAAGAGAATTCGTATACATCCAAAGCAAGGAAGAAACACGATACATAGAAAAAAGAAGCTGCAGGACATGACAACATTATTCTGCTGCGCGGAAGATAGATAGCTGAGCTTGGCTAATAAAGAGAGCAAATAGTGCAATCACTAATCTGTCTGCTATGAGGCACTGAACCTGGACAGTTAGGGCCTGTTTGGTTTTTGGCCCCAATAGACCAAGCCAAAATTTGGCAAGGAAAGAGGCCAAGCTAAATCAGGGCAGTGCCAAATTTTGGCCGTCAAAATGGCGTTTGGTTCGTGACGAAGCCAAATTTGAGATAGGTGCCAAAATTAGAGGGAAAATAGTGTTTGGATTGCAGCCATGACAAAGTCTGACAAAACTCTGTGTATGACATGTGGGTCCCACTTGTCAATAATTTTTTTTTCATCAAAATATAGTCATATGAGATCTTGTTTTGTAGATCTAATTATAAGGAATATTATGGTGCAAAAAAAAATCATAAATTGGATATACAGTTTAGAAGATAAAATGGTTTGAAATTTGTTAATCCTGAAATTTTGAAACATGTGTACCCTATCACGTGCTGCCACGTCACACAGGCAACTGGGAAATTTGGCTGGGCAGCTCGGGCGGCCGAATTGCTCGCCCGGGAAAGGGCCTGGCTTTGTGAAGCAAAAGTTTGGCTGCCAAATTTTTCTTTGGGCTAGCCAAAATTTGGCTCCCAACCAAACGGAGGCCAAAATAGTCGGGTAAGGCCAAAAATTGGCTTGTTCAGGTTGGTTCAAGATCCAAACATGCCCTTAATACTGATGCATGATGGTAGTATCTGTATGCATGCAGACAGAAACTGAATTAAGGGCTACTCGCCAATCAAGGATGCAATGCGGACAGAAGTATCCAAGCTCTAACCTACTAGATCCATAAGCAGTATCATTGTAGCAGTTTCGGGAGTCTACAACATTTACCCTCACATCCTGTTAAAGTTATACTTTTGCAAGAACCAATTCAATCATCAAATGTTACAAGTAACAGTAATCGCTTTTCATAATAAATTATATAGAAGTTCCAACCCAGCCATATATTGCACTCAACAAATAAAAAAATAGTTAAGAAAGAGATACTAACAGGATCACTCTTGAAGAAAACTAATGATGTTCGTGTGAGGATGAACCAACGTTTTTTCCATGATTTCCATCCAATTCCTGAGAAATACAGATGCATGAATTCTCTTTCACAATAAAGAACAAGAGGTATTAACATACGTAAACATTTGTACAAGAGCACAACTAACCATGTGGAACTGAACCAAAGAAACCAGTGCTCACGGCATGTAATAAAATATGTATAGGAAAAAGGTTGTTCTGCTTGCTTGATTTACCTAAATACTGATTTCAAGAAATCAATTTGTTTGAGCAAATAGTGATTTAGCTAGATGGAAGGCTCGTTTGGTTGGTTGGTTTGGCAGTTGATTTAAAGTTGAGCAAAAGACAATTCAAAAAACTAGTGTTTAATATGCTCCGTACATGATAACAGATTTCAATTTTTCTTTCCCACTTAAGTTGCGAAAATGACACATATAACAGCAGTCATTCTTAATATGTACTGAAATCAGGAGAAGAAATGAAAAAAGAAAGAAAAAAAAATACTTGATACAAGCATTGATGACTTTTTCATGCATGACGCAGCGACTTTGGGCTCGTCTTTAAAAAACAGCTTTTATGATTGTACATTTTTTTTTGGAGCTCCTGGTGCACATGTGTTATTAATAAAACATTTAAATTTGATTGCTCTACTGAGGAAAGTACAAAACATTTTGTTTGTTTGGAATAGCAACTTGTATTCAATAGTAGCCCCTGAGGGCAACATATAGAGTACATGAGAAGTACAGGATAAGGACTGTAGTAACCTAACCTATACATAATGGAAAAGGATTCTATATTCCTAACCCCCCCCCCCTCAAATGAAAGGTGTATGCAATAGCGTTGCATTTGAAAGAGGTGACACTAAGTAATAAACTTAGACAAATACATCCAAAAAATGTCTCTTCAAAGCCACCGTAGAGTTGAGTCTTGTAATCCTGTCAGACCAACTCGAGCAGGATCTCCGAGAAGGCAGAGGCCGTGGCAGGGTCCTGCACCTCTTACACGGCAGAAAGTAGCATGTGGTGGATGGCGGACGGAGGAGCACAGCGGATCGAAGCGGCGGCATGGGGAAGCAACGGCGGCGGCGGGTGGGCCAGCCGATCAGCATACGGGACCCAGCAGCTGGGAAGCCGCTCGGCGAGCATGGCTGGGTGCAGATGACCACGCCGGCAGGAGAGCGCGAGGCAGAGTCGAGGCAGCCAACGAGTAGAAGGAGCTTAACCGGCAGAGAAGAGATAGTGGAGGGAAAGAAGCCGGCAATGGGAAGAAAAATCGGCAATTTTGGCTAGATCGGGACGAGTTGCAGCGTCCATGAAAAACCTAGCTATGATACTATGTTAGGAATAACAATTTGTATTCAATAGTAGCCCCTGAGGGCAATATATAGAGTACATGAGGAGTACATGATAAGGACTCTAGTAACCTAACGTATACGTAATGGATAAGGACTCTATATTTCTAACACTGTTCATCCCACTTGGTTATATAATTGAATGGTAGTAAAATTACATAAATTGGTAGTAAAATTACATAAATTCTCTTTAAAAAACAATAACTAATCAACAAACAAGGAAAGAGTCAGCCTAAAAAAGAATAAAGTCATTGCATCATTGCACAATGATGGTTTCTCAGCTTATCACCAGAAAAGAAAATGGAGGCTTCCAAAATAGCCTTTTAAAAATGGCACAAAAGAAATGAAGAAGTTTGAAAGGGAAGTGATACTTCTCATTTGTATGTTTTCATTAAATAAACTAGAGAAAAACATTGGTGAAGCACACAGGCCGCTAGACATTGTGTGTGGATGATAGGTAGGGGTTACCTTTGGATGATATGAAGAGAGGCCCACTCTTGAAAACCTGGTTAGAATGGTTATGGCATCAGACATGTTATAATACTAGCAGCTAATAACAGATACAGTAAAATACTGCAACGTTTACCCACCCAAAACCCTAGTTTTCAATCAAGTACCACCAGAGGCCAATCCAGTATTAGTGGTGGTCAGAGCAAAAAATGGCATAAAGATTTTTATCACAATTCTTAATAAAGTCTTTTGACTTCAAGTCTAGTAATAATGGAAAGTGTCCTGCTTTATGCTAAATGTCGCAAGCATAAGCAGGTGTTAGGAGTCAGGAGTAACTGAAGTAGTTCAATTTAACTAATCGATGGCTATGCACTAATTTAATAATGTTATGATTGAAGCATCTTAGTTGGTTCACTGATGCCAAACAGCTTTGTGAACTTCCATGAAGCCCACTGATCCATACAGAATGCACTCATTTTGGACACATATCAGCCTCATAAATTCTCCTCCCTCCTTGCACTGTTGCTTCTCTTCTTCAAACCATAGTATCCTTCATTTCCAATCTACTTTACCATATGCTCTTACCATTTTTACTCCAGGTTACCATACTGCAAATCTCATCACCTGAGCTGCCTTTTTCAGCCTGCCCAATTTAAGTAACATCACTTATCTCAGCAGCACACCAAAACCGTTGCAACATCTTTCACATGGTCACACCATTTAAACAGAACGACAGTCCAATTCAGTTCTCAAGGCAGAGTCACACTCACAATGCCCCTTCAACCATTGTGAAACCAACAAAACCTCTGAAATGCACTTCTATGGTGTATTTATGGTAAATTCACCTACAAATCCAATCCGAATCTGAGCTGCATTGCCAGTATCCTAGCAGTATCAACATCAGTCCTGACGACTGTAGCTACTGAGGACCCAATGGGGCGGAAACTCTACAAGCAGGCACCTCCAACGCAATCCAAACTGAGGTCCAAGCCAACCTATTAATAGAAGAGAAGCAGCGACTCGTGCAGGCCAACACCACCGTAGAGCATCGTACCCTGGCAGCTCAAGCCATGCGAAGTCAACAAGCAAGCTACCGGCCACCCACCGATACACAAAACGGGGGAGATACCCATCAGCTGATCAGCATCAGATACCAAAACCGCACCAAACCCCCCAACACCCGCCCACCCACGCACTCACGCACGCAAGGGACCGCGCGAACGCACCGTGTTGCCGCTAGCTGCCGCGGCGCCGCCACCTCGCTGGTACCTCTCGAACGCCGCCCCCGGCGCCGGCGCGGACGACATCCCCTCCCCGCCACCGCCGCCTCAGATCGACCGCGCCCGAGCCGCCCCGCTCTACGGCAGCCGCGGCATTGGATCCGGGGCCGCGGCAGCCGATCTGGCGCGCCGCTGAGGGGAGGGGCGGCTGTTAGGGTTTGGGTTTTGGGTGCTAGCTTCTGGGGAGGGAGGCGCAGGCGGAGATGGGCGTGGCGAGAAGGAGGTGGTGGTACTACGGCGAGGGGAGGAAAGGGAAAGCGACACAGATGGTGGCTACGGCTGGGCTGGCTGCTTTGGAGCCATTCAAGGGTGGGGTGGGGGCTTGCTCTCTACGCTTTCTCAAATCCGTAGCGAATACAGGAGGTGATGTGTGTGTGTGTTTTTTTTTTCGGTTAAGCCCTGGCCCAACCTTCAATTTTTGGCCGGATGCACGGGAAATTTCCTCCAATTTTTTAGCATGGAAGAGGAGAAAAATGAGAAGAAGGTGTTAGAGAACCTGAAGTTTTATATTCTATCTTAATATCTTAAAATATTATATTCTATATTTTAAGAATTTTTTTACTATATATATACGAGGTAGAACCCTTCATTGTAAATACAGATTAATAAAGAATAAATAGTTTTTCCCTTATATTGTGTCTCTTTTACAATTGTTCTCTCGAGGGATCGATGGACTACACTCGTAGCCATGGTTCCTCAATACGTTATTAGTAAGAAGCTCTGCCGGAGACAAGCTAGGGAACCGGATCATCTCGCTGGTGAGGATAGAAAGGTACTATCAATTCGGTACATACATTCGCTTCTACTATTTATTTTGCGTCAAAAAATAGATCTGAATTGCATGAATAGTAGCGAGTCCGCATAAACAGTAGCGAGTTTGTACGAATATCATCATCGCATCTCGCATGAACAATATGACTTATGGATGAACTGTAGTGAAATTGCATTAACTCCACGAATCTGATTTGGTGGGGCCCGCAGCCACCACCTCGCCGTCGACCGGTACCAAAGGTTGTTGTCTCCGCACAGATCAAAAAACAAAGGAACACGTTGTCGCCCGAATCCGCTAGCTGCCGCCCTCAATCAAAGTATGCGGTGGCTCGAAGGCCACCGCCACATATCGAAAAAAGAGGGGGTGTATGGTTGCACCGCCGGCATGGAAGTTGGTAGCTTTCTTGCTTCGCCGTGCCGCTGCACCCCTGGAGGACTGTCAGGGCTACCCTGAGCACTCGCCGCTATACACCCTAACCACACGTGCCACTACCTTGAAGCCGTTGCACACCGCCTGTGCCCATGCGTCGCCCGAAGCGGTGTCGTCGGACTATCACGCCGCTGCAACCTCTGATGGACCACCCTGTGCCTAAAGTGGCCCCACCGTGTTCCATACCGCCCGCATGCAGCGTGCCGCCAGCCGCACCGCTCGCACGCGTGACCACCTGAAGCGACGCCACCACGTGCTGGCACCCGCCGCCGCCCGGATCGTGTGCCACTGCAGCCCTCGCGAACCACACCGGCATCGCCCCCACATGGGCATAGAGCACCATCGGCGCCACCCCACACCGTGCGCTGCCGGCCGCCTCTCGGATTGAATTGGGAGGTAGCTAGGGTTTCCAATAGTTGCCCCATATAAGCACGGTGCGCGAGGTGGATGTGCCAGGCCGACCCAAGTTGTAAGCAGGCCAGCACCATAGAAGGAAAATCCGGTAAAAGAAAAAGAAATTTTTGATTTTTGCCCCCCCCCCCCCAAAGTTTTTCCATTATTTGAGCGCAATCTTGAATTTTTGCATTTAGACCCCTGGTTATTCTGAAATTTATCCAGATGCTCTGTTTTGCATAGAAGTACATCTAGAGTTTGATTTTTTATCTGTTTTAACAATTATGCAGTATTTACTTCTGTTATTATTGTTTATATGTTGTTAGTTATTATTTTACTATTTAAATTACCTATTATGTGTTTAAATTTAGTAAAATTCATATAATAGTATAGAAAATGTTAAAAATTTGCAGTAATCCTATTTAGCGACATGATGCAACTTTACTAGTAGTAATGCTTGCATTATTAAATATGCAGATGGCTGGCACTACAAATAAGGAGTTCGGTGAGCTTAGTGTAGATAGCTGCAACTATCTCACTTGAGTGTCGGATATCCGAATTGTACTTGGAGCGAAAAGGCTCTGCACTGCCATTGGCTTAGGAACAAGTAGTACAATGGCCCCCACGGAGGATGAGAATGATCAGTCACTTTATTTTCTATACCATCATCTCTCTCCCACTTTGAAGGATGAGTACATGGCAATGACTAGTACTAAGGTATTATGGGACGCACTGTAGGAGCGTTTTGAGCGTCTTAAGTACACCATCAAGCCTCTTGTAGAGTAAGAATGGGTCCGGCTCTATTTTTATGACTTCAAGTATGTCAGAGAGTACAACACCATATTGCACCATATTTGCACACTCCTGTGCCTTTATGGGAAAGAGATCATCGAAGAGGAGAAAATTAAGAAGACTCTCTCTACTTTCCACCCGAATGTGGCATAATCTGCACGCAATCACCATCAATCAAAAATACAAGAAGATGTGTTGCAGCTTCATGAAGTTTATGGTAAAGTCATAAACAAGAACTTCTTATCCAAGCCGCAAGGGACGAACAGTGACCTAGAAGTCAATCATAGCTCTTTCAAAGCACCATAATAAGAAGCGGAAGAAGGGAGAAAGGAAAGCGGTGGCAGAGAAGGTCAAGCCTGGTGATGGTAATGGTAAGAAAAAGAAAGTAGTCAAGCAATACGGTGAACAGAACCAAACATGATATAAGTGTGGTGTTTGGGGTCATTGGTCCCGAATCTACAAAGCACCAAAGCATGTTGTGGAGGCATACCGAAAGAAAAAAAGAAGAAGCAGCCAGAAGCACACTTCACCATTGCAGTGGGGATCAAAGTGGACAAAGCAGTAACAGTTGGGAGAAAACATCTCACATGGAAGTTGATGATGCTCCCACACTGGCAGTAAAAGACTTCCAAATGAAGGATGCAGATACACCTACTTTGCCCTCCTCCATTGCCATAGAAGATGCCATGAAAGATGAAGCGGAAAAGAAAGTCATTGAAGAAAAAGTGGTCGGATATTTCACAGACTCTATTTAGAATTAGAATGATTAGCCATTTAATTAGTTGCTGAATTTAGGATGATTGAATAAATGTAAGCTGTAGCAGAGCAAGTTTAGCTGCAAACAATATTTTCGATAGTTAATAAAGCATTTAGTCTTGTTGCTACTTCCTCATATGTGAATGATTGAATGATTTATTTATAGAATATGTGTGGTTCCCGCATGAAGGAAGTGTGTATTGTGGATAGTGGATCCACAAACATCATCTTAAAAGAAAAGGTATATTTTTAGTCTATTAGAAATAGCTCTGAAAAAGTGATGACTGTCACTGGAAGTGATAAATGCATAATAGATTTTGGAAGAGCCACGATCATACTACCTATGAGAACTACTTTGCATATAGAAGAAACATTGTTGTACCATGAATCTACTAGAAATCTCTTAAGTTTTAAAGATATTCGCGCTAACGGTTTTCATATAGAAACTGGTGAAGAAGATGTTAGGGAGTACCTACTCATCACTAAGCATGATAGTGAAGTGAGAATATTAGAAAAACTTCCCTTCCCTCCATGAGCAGTGGCTTGTACTACACTCGCATTAAAGCATATGTAGTGTTCACTACCTTGAAAATTATATTTCGTAGTGCAGAATTATTCTCCCTATGGTATGATAGATTAGGTCACCTTGGTCTTAGAATGATGATGAACGTAATTACTAACTCACAAAGGTCATGGCATAAATGTGAAGAATTTTCCGAATCATAAAGATTTTGTATGCCCTGCATATGCTACTGAAAATTAATTATAAGACCGCCTACCTTGAAGGTATAAGATGAAATCTCTGCATTCCTAGACCAAATCCATGAGGATATTTGTGGTTCTATTCAGCCATTTTTTGCCCGTTTGGGTACTTTATGGTGTTGATAGAAGCATCCTCGAAGTGGCCGCATGTATATCTATTATCTATCCGCAATCACGCCTTTCCAAAGTTGATCTCGCAGATCATACAAATCAGAAATAATTTTCTTGACCATTAAGTGAAGTTCATTAGAATGGACAATGCTAGAGAATTTACTTCTAAAGCATTCGATGATTATTACACTAGTATGGGAATTAAAGTTGAATATTATGTACCGCACGTCCACACTCAGAATGGACTAACCGAAGCACTGATAAAAAGAAGAAAATTCATTGCTAGACTTTTGTTGCAGCATTGTAATTTGCATACTACATGTTAGGAATATGTAGTCTTACATGCGACAACTCTCATTAATTATAGATCATCCTTATATAACATCCATTCACCTATGCAACTAGTATAAGGGGTAATTTCGAAGATTTCTCATTTATGCAAATTTTGATGTATGGTTTATGTGCCAATACCGCCGCCATAGCAAACCACTATGGGGCCTTTGTGAAAAGTTGGAATATATATTGGTTATAAGACTGCATCCATAATCCGATACTTAGAACCAACAACTGGAAATCTACATACGGCCCGCTTCGCTGACTGTATTTTTTATGAAATATACTCTTGGATGAAAAATGCCGAGAAATTATTTGGCAAGCCGAAGGAAATGAAGCACATGATCATCGCACTAGTGAAGCAAATGATGAAGTACAAAAAATTATAGATTTGCATAAATTAGCAAACGATCTGCCTGATCATTTTTGTGATTTGAAGAGCATAACTAAGTCGCATGTGCCTGCATAAAATGCACCAGAGATGGTGGAAGTACCAAAAGAATATACCCCTCATCTTGTTCTAGGAGTTCCAAAAAATAATAAAAGGACAAGAAATTCGGTTTCTCAAGTCTCAAATAGTCGGAGACGTCTGGCGAAAGTGGGAAATCAAAGCTTACCACAGTTGATCACAAAAATACCCTAAAAGAAAAAAGAAGGGGAGTCAGTTGAGACCTGGTGATGATATGGAACATCAGGAAGTAGGAATACATGATTTGAATCTTTCCACGCAGGAAGAAACCAGCGAAAATGTGCGCACTAAAACTGACACTGGTAAACTAAAGGACATTACTCCAACAATAAGGAATCATGAAGAGCAAGACGAAGAAGCACCTGAAAGTGCAACCCATGATGAAATAGTAATAAACTATGTAAATTCAGGGGAATCCTAGAACAGAGCAACAACAATAGTTGACACATACTTTACAAATAAAGTTGCAACAGTTATAGATCATGACCCGGAGCTTGCATCGCTCACTGAATATAGAATGAGAGATTGGGAAGACTAGCAAAAGACAATAACAGCTAAACTGTTGTCCCTGAACAAAAGAGAGATTTTTGGGCCAGCATACCGCACACCTCCCCAAATCAAACCAGTAGGATACAGTGGGTTGTTGTTCATAAGAAGAATGAAAGGAATGAAATTGTGAGGTACAAAGCACGACTGGTTACACATGGTTTCACTCAATGACCAGGTGTTGGTTATGAAGAAACCTATTTCCCGATAATGGGTGACATTACCTTTATATATTTGATTTCGATGGCAGTCAATCTAGAGTTCAAAATGACATTGATGGATGTTGTGACCACATATCTTTATGGGAGCCTTAATTCAGATATTTATATGAAGGTACCTAAAGGAATACCATTGTCGAATCAGGATAGAGGAAATAGGCACCTTTATAACATACAATTGAAGAAGTAGCTATATAGGTTGAAACAGGCACCTTTATAACATACAATTGAAGAAGTAGCTATATGGGTTGAAACAGTCAGATAGAATGTGTTACAATTTTTTGAGTGAATTTATCATAAAACGAGGCTACACAAATAGCACAGATTGTCCTTGTATTCATAAGAAGGTACTAGAATAGATTTTGCATAATATCTATGTATGTAGATGATTTGAATATCATCGGTATAGAAGAAGAAATAAAGGAAAGTAAGCGCGTACTTGAAATCTGAATTTGAAATGAAAGATTTGGATAAAACAAAGTTTGCTTGGGTCTGCAGCTAAAGCATGTGGCAGATGGAATCTTTGTACATCAGTCAAACTACACTCATAAGGTTTTAGAGCGGTTTGGTTTTGAAAAATTATTTCCCGCTAAAATCCCTATGATCGGAAGGTCATTGCAAGCAGATTAAGATCCCTATAGACCTAGAGAAGAGGGGGAGGAAGTATTGGGACAGGAATTCCCATACTTAAGTGCAATAGGTGCGCTAATGTATCTGGCTAATTGCACTAGATCAGACATTATAGAGAAAATGACTCTATTAGGCTATGATTATGATTTTGATGATTAATGATAACATAGTCAATAAGACTAATATGTTTATGAAGTATATGTTTTAATAGATCTCATGGATACAATACATAAAGAAGCCACCGTAGCCGGAACAAATTTTAGTTGAATTGGAGAAGTCCCATGAGATTTGTTCTCACCGGACGGTCCGATGTACTAAAGGTAGTACTCACCAGAGCATATTCAGCAAAGGAGAAAGACCTCACCAGATAGTCCGGTGCTAAGGCTTGAGTACGATGATCATAGAAGGATACACACCGGAGCATTTCTACCAGAGAAGGTTGCAGCCATTGAAGATTGAAGATCAACTCACCGGATAGTCCGGTTATCATAGAGATAGTTGCACCGAAGCATTTCTAGGAAAAAGAAGAGAATGTTCAATTCATCGAATGGTCCAGTGTGAATGGGATGCACACTGGATGCTTACACTAGAACATTTTACATAGAGAGGCTGCAAAGGCGTGGATTCGCTCAGGATAACTCATCGGATAGTCTAGTGATGGAGATGAAATATACACCAGAGTGTCCGGTATTCACAGTGACTTTGAGTGGGAGTCCATCGGCTAGTTTCTACGGGTGTACACACCGGATGGTCCAATGTTTGTACTACTGTTGTCACCGGATCATCTGGTATTAACAGTAAAGTTGAGTTGTTAGGGTAATGTAACACCCTAAATTTCTAATTTTTGCAATAGTTTAAAATTTTGCTAGAATTAAATAGGAGTTGAAGATTTTATTCAACTTTGAAGGAAATTAATTTCTAAATTTAATTTGCCATAGGTTATAATTGTGTTGATGCATTCATGTTGCAGTAGTCGCAATAGGTTTTATGTGTGGAAAAATGTTTGTAAATTCGCTAGAAGACGCTCGCTTAAAATCTCTTTTGAAAATGGTTCAATAAAAGGAAAAGCTTTTATGAAATCCTCTCCGCTCCTGGGCCGTTTTCCATCTCAAAGCCGACGCAAACCCCGCGCCCGATTCGGCCTCTCCCTCCTGCCTCTCTCTGACAAGCGGGCCCGACTCGAGCCAAGCCACCGCCAAGCCGTTGCCGAGCCGCTCTGCCCGGCTCCTTTTCTTCTTCCTTCGTCTTGAAAGGATAATGATGTCGCCTAGAGGGGGGGTGAATAGGCGTTTTACAAAAAATCGTCCCCTTTTACCGTTGGCCTAAACTTGCAGCGGAATATAAATTAACGGATTGAAAAATCTAAATATGCTAGGCTCAACTAGTGCACAATCACCCTAAATAAGTGTGGAAATTACAATCCTAAAATGACTAAAATTATTCAATTCTAGCAAGAGATATGCAATAAAACTTAAATTGAAAAAGGCTGAAAACACTGTTCATATGCCTGAAATTACTGTTTATTATACAGGTCTGGAAACTCCGGTGAAGTCCGGATTCTCCGGATTCTGTACAAAACTGAGCCCGAAACTGAATATAAAGGATGGGTAGAGAATTCTAGCTCAAACCAATTGATGTCGTGTGTTCCCGGAGATGATTCCAAGTAGATCCACGAAGAACCTACACTCAAATCCACACACAAGTAGATCGAGCAATATGCACAAAGATTTGAGCAAGAACTTAAAAGTAAGGAAACAAGAGAGGAGACACAAAGATTTATTTCCCGAAGTTCAGATTCACCACCGTGAATCCTACGTCTCCGTTGAGGAAGCTCCAACGAGCCGGGTCTCTTTCAACCGCTCTCCTCGATCTACTAGCTTTATCTCTTCCCTTTCAGAGGTGAGATCAACCTTCACAAACTTTCCCGCGGCTCACCACACGTGCAGGAGCTCACCGGGCAACACCTAGCCGGCTAGGAGGCTTCACCTCCAAGAGTAACAAACGCTTCGAGAACTTCTTGTCAAGAACTCAAGTGCTCAAGATTGGATTTTAGCTCACTTGCACTCAATCTTTCAATCTCTCAACCCAACTCACTTTTCTTCTCAAATCACACACTAGAATGGAGTGGGATGCAGTTCTTTTGGCTCTAAAAAGTGTTTCTTTCGTGCCCTTGCAGCAGCCTCAAAGGATGGGGTGAGTGGGGTATAAATAGCCCACTTCAAAAAACTAGCCGTTAGGCTCTTTTCTGGACTTTACCGGAATATCCGGCCTATACCGAAGTCTCCGGCCACTCCAGGTACCGGAGAATCCGGTCTTCACCGGAGTCTCCGAGTACAGCATAGCTGACCTCCGAAAAACGGCGATAACTTTTGATTCCGGAGTCCGATTTCGACGATTTTGGACTCTATGGAAAGCTTATTCAGAGGGCTACACATCACAACTGAATTCATGACCTAAAACACATAGGATCAAATTAGGAACACTCCAAAATCTATTTTGGACACTTCCACACTTTTCGCTCCAGACTCTTAACAACAAACTCTCACTTTGGGTTTGGTTGAGAACTCTTGAGCACTGAGACGCGACAATTAGCTCATGTTGCATCCCTCTTAATAGTGCGGCATACCTAGACTCAATTTCAAAGATAGAAATCGTTTGAACCACTTTGAGCATTTGAAAACTTTCAAGTACCGCTTCTTTCTTTCAAACCTTGAGGGTTGCCAACTTCCATATATTCTTCACTCCATCTCTTCTTGATTCTTCATATGATTGATGTGAATCATCCATAGCTTCCCATGGCCTTGCATGGTCCATCGGCGCAAAGCCTTTACTCGCTCTTCACCACCGCCTTGGTCCTTCAGCGCCAAGCCATTTGCTTGCCCTTCACCACGGATGGTCCATCGCAGCCGAGTCTTGCTTTCCCTTCACCGTCTTGCCATAGAAAACCACTTTGTATTCGACATCTTCAAGGAATTCATTTTATCAAATATGGAGTCCACTCTTGTTCTTCACTCTTGGCATATATGATTTCAATTCAACTTATACCTTCTTATAGATCCTAACCCCAACTCACTCTCAAGCACAAAGTATATGGGTTAGTCCATAAAATCTAAATGACAACATTTATACCTTAAGTTACTTGATCTCCACAAGTAACTTATTAGCCTTCATGCATATTGTCAATTTTCATATAGAACCTAACCCACTCATTCTTAAACACATAGCACATGGGTTAGTCCATAAAACTCTATTGACAAGTCATACCTTTAGTTACTTGATCTCCACAAGTAACTTAGCCTTCAAGCTTATTGCCAGTTTTATTGAGCTTTTTCTTCTTCTTATGAGCATCACTAAAAACTCAATGACTTTTGATGCAATTCTTTGAACTCATAGCATTTCTCAAAGAATTCATGCTTCATCATTTATGCATCTCCTATGGAACAACCTAAAAGTAATTCTCAATATGATTGTTAGTTCATAGGCATTGTCATCACTTACCCGAGCATCACCTAGAGCTCATTCATCTCGATGCATTTTCAATCTCCCCATTTACCTAGAGCTTGTGGATATCTCTTATCTATGCATCACCTATGGAACAACCTACTAACAAACTCAACACCATTGTTAGTCCATAGGTATTGTCATTAATTACCAAAACCACACATAGGGGCTAGATGCACTTACACGTTTCACACCCGATCCCTCCACCGCTAGCTGTTTCCCCTCCCCGCGCCCTCTCTGCTACCCAAAACGGCCGGATCCGAGCCATTAAGCCCCATCAAGTCCGCCCTACCCATTTCCCCCTCTCTATTGCTCGATTCAATGAAGGAAACACCGACATTAATGGCCATTAACATCAGTCGTTCCTCCTCCGTGCACCCCAGCTGCTCTGCTCGCCCTCGTGCCCATATAAGTAGCATGTGGCCTTCTCGGCGACGTTCTGCACCCACACATTGCTCACGCCCCTTTTCTCGCTCAGATTCGTCGTCGGCGTTGTCTTCTTCCCCGTCTCTGGTGAGTCGAACCCGGTCACGTCGTAGTCGTTCGGATGCCGGAACCTAGTCCCTGACGCCGCACCGACTACCGCTGCCAGCCTCGTCGTCGCTCACCATCCATCGACCCTCTCTGCCGTCGAGGACCCCATAGTGAGACTCCCTGTGTCCCCCTCTCCCTTTTTGCACTTTCTCCCATCACCAGCGTAGCCCGAACACCGCCGTCGGTTGGTCATGGTCCCTATCCAACGTCGTCGGCCAAGTTCAAAAGCATTACCTCCATCTCTGGCCATCCGATCAAGAACGTGCGACTCAGATCGCGTACCCCTTCACCCTTGCATAATCAGTCCACCATGGACCATGGACCGGCCCTCAATGAAAGTGCATCTAGCCCTTATGTGTGGTTTTGGTAATTAATGATAATACCTATGAACTAGCTATGTTATTGAGAATTGTCAGTATGATGTTCAATAGGTGATGCATGGAGGGGAGATATGCATCAAGATCAATGAGCTCTAAGTGATGCTCGGGTAAGTGATGGCAATACTTATGAACTAACAATGATGTTAAGAATTGTTATTACGTTATTCCATAGGAGATGCATAAGAAATGAAGTATGGATTCGTTGAGAAACACCATGAGTTCAAAGAATTGCATCGAAGTCATTGAGATCTAAGTCATGTTCATAAGAATAAGAAGTAGTTTGAAGAATGAAAAGGCTAAGTTACTTGTGGAGATCAAGTAACTAAAGGTATGCCATTATCAATAGAGTTTTATGAACTAACTCATGTGCTTTGTGTTTAAGAGTGAGTTGGGGTTAGGATCCATAAGAAGGCATAAGTTGAATTCAAATCATATATGCCAAGAGTGAAGAACAAAATTGGACTCCATATAGGATAAAATGAATTTATTGAAGATATCGGATACAAAATGGTTTTCTATGACAAGATGATGAAGGACAAGCAAAACTCGGCTGCGATGAACCATCCGATGGTGAAAGATAAGCAAATGGCTTGGCGCCGAAGAACAAGGCAATAATGAAGAGCGAGTGAAAGCTTTACACCAATGGACCGTGTGAGGCTATGGAAAGCTATGGGTGACTCGCATCGATCATATGAATAATCAAGAAGAGATGGAGTGAAGATTAAAGGAAGTTGGCAACCCTCAAGCTTTGAAATAAAGAAGTTCAAAAGAGTTTTACATTTGAATTTGAGTATAGGTATGTCGCACTATTAAGAGGGATGCAACGTAGAGCTAATTATCATGTCTCAGTACTCAAGAGTTTTCTAACTAACCCAAAAGTGAGAGTTAGCTTAAGGAGCCTAGTGCAGAAAGTGTGGAATTGTATGACTTGGGTTTTGGAGTGTTCCTAGTTTGATCCATTGTGTTTGAGGTCATGAATTCAGTTGAAATGTGTAGCCCTCTAAATAAGCTTTCCATAGAGTCCAAAATCGTCAAAATCAGACTTCAGGATGAAAAGTTATCGCTGTTTTTGAGGGGTTCGTTCTATTGAACTCGGAGGTTCCAGGTGGAATCTGGATTTTTCGGGTTCCGGACCCTCCGGATGAGGCTCCGAGTTGGGGTCTTAGTTTGGCCTTTTTTTAGTTCACTCGGAGTCTCGAGGTTGACCTGGATACTCCGGGTTTTGATGTTGTATCCGGAGTCTCCGGGATGAGCTCCAGTTAGGGTTCTCGGTTAAGCGTTCTAGTGCCAACCCATAGTCTCCGGGTTGACTTGGATACTCCGGCTCAATACAAAGAGCCATGTGATGGCTAGGTTTTTCTTTTTTTGGGGGGGGGGGGGGTGTTGGGTATATATACCCTCTCACCCCCATCCTTTGTTGCTGCGGCAAGAGCATGGAAAGAACATCTTTAGAGCCAAAAGAACTCCCTCCATTCCGATCTAGTATGTGATTTGAGAAAAAAAGTGAGTTGGGTTGAGAGTTTGAAAGATTGAGTGCAAGTGAGCTAAACTCTATTCTTGAGCACTTGAGTTCATCGATGAGAAGTTCGCGAAACGTTTGTTACTCTTGGAGCTTAGATCTCCTAGGCGGCTAGGCAGCGCCGGTGAGCACCCAACGTTGTGATGTGTCACAGAAGTTTGTGAAGGCTTCGATTCTGCCTCCGCAAGGGAAGAAATCAAGAGTGGAAGCTAAGCTCAAGTGTGACCGAGCTTGAAGAGGAAAAGAGTTGAGAGAGACCCAGCTCAAGTGTGATCGAGCCCCTCACCGGAGACGTAGAAACCTCTAGAGGAGGTGTCCGAACTTCAGAAAACAAATCTTGTGTCTCCTCTCTTGTGTCCTTGTTATTGTGCTCTTGCTTAATATTTGTACATTTTGCTCGATCTACTTGTTCGTGTGTATTTGATTGTAGGTTCTCCGTGGATCAACTTGGAATCATCACTTGGAATACACGACTTCACTTGGTTTAAGCTAGAACACTTTAGCCGTTGTTTAATTTCAATTTTGACCTTATTCTCTGTTGAACCTGGTTACTCTGAATTCTGTACAATCAGCTCCGAACCCAGAGTATTCGGGTCAACCCAGAGTAGCCGGTGAACAGTGTTTTCAGGACTTTCAACTATAGTTTACTTGCATATCTTTTGCTAGTTTTGAATTATCTTTGTCACCCTAGGATTGTAAATTTTACATTATTTAGGGTGATTATGCACTAGTTGAGCTAGCATATTTAGGATTTTCACTTGTGAAAAATCCGTTAGCTTTTTTCGCTGCAAGTTTAGGCCGGCGGTAAAAGGGGCGATTTTTTTTTTTGTAAAAAACGCCTATTCACCCTCCTGGATGAAATCATTGTCCTTTCCATTGGTATCAAAGTGAAGTCTCTCTTTTCTTACTTTACTGCCCAAAGAGTAAAGATGTCAACTAGCGGATTAGTGCATATAGAGTCACTCCCATTAGATGGTTCTAATTACTTGGGTGGAGTACTCGCATGCTTAATATCTTTAGGACCAGGAGTACTCAAATAGAGCGAGTTGTAGATGTAAGTATTTCTCCTCCTAGTTAGACCTTGCTAACACTCGAAAAAGAAGAGAAATCCATACATCTCAATGCTCTAGCTACTAATGTCTTATTTGATGTTATGGGTATAGATGTGGTTGAATCTATCATACCGCTTGAAGACGCTTATCTCATTTGGACTACTCTCAAAGAAAGATATGACAAGCCCAAATGTGATAGAGAAGTATTCCTTTTGGAGGCATCATTTGAGAAGTGCTCTACTTTATCAACACATCATGAATAGCCTCAAATGATTTCTCCATCGACCACATTGGTCTTGCCGTGCAAACCTACCTCACCAACATACTACTCTGACTAAGGTAATGAAATGGTAGGTGAGTTTAGTAAATGTACAGTTCTCTTTTTGGACTTTAACAACACTTGCAATGAAACTTCTAACTCTACTAATGTTGTTAACTCTTGCATATCATCTAGTGCAACTTTGTCTATTTATCATGATGATATGATTAATTGTCCTTATTGTAATGAATCTATTTCCATTAGTATTTATGAGACTAATATTTTGAAGAAAATAGAAGCTTAGTTGAGACAAAACTTAGGTGGAAAGATTTCAAGAAAAATCAGGAAGAGATATCCATCTAAGAGAAGATAAAAAAGGACATGCTATACATATAATCAATATGGATATTATAGCATGGATTATCCTCAATTTGTAAGTGAAGCATTCACCTCTCCAAGGTGCTCATCCCATCACACTAATTCTCCATTGTGCCTCATGGCAAAAGGTTAAAAAGAAAGCGGTAAGTGAGGTTAATAATGCTAATACTAGTTATAGTGCTAGTGATAGTGATGAGCTTGGGTTTGATTAGTTGAGCAAAAAGGATAGGTTTAAAATGATCAAACTCATACGCATAATAGAAGACCACGAGGAAAGCCTCGAGAGGTAAGATGAATTCCTTATTGAGAAAATTAAAGAGCTTAAGGCCTTATGAAAAATCTTCATGAATCCCACAGTTATTTATCTAATATTTATTGGGATCTTAAAGTTAAGCATATTTCTTTTCTTGATAAATTAGATGCTATGCCTCTAGTGGATTTAGAAAAATTATGTCCTAATTGCAATATTTTATCTAAGGACAAATCCAGTATTTCTCCTATTGATGATACTTGTACTATTAACTCTAATTCTTGTGTAGCAACGTTGGAGAAAGAAAATAATGAGCTAAGGGCTCAACTTGAAAAGCTTATTGACAAGCATGTGAGTCTACAAGAAAGTCATAAAAAGCTTTTGTGCACTCATGAAGATCTTGTAAATTCTCATGCCATGCTAGAAATAGCTCATGAGGTAATGGTCATCACGGTAAAATCCTATGAATCTCATGTAAACGTTATCACATTTTCTTTGCCGAATGTAAATTTGATATGGGCTAGTTCTAGCAATTTATTTGATGTCAATTCTATATCTAATGATGAATTGTATACTAATCCTTGTTACTCTAAAGCTAATATTTTCTCTAGTGTTACTTGTGATATTGATAGTAAAGAGAAAAACAAGAAGCTCAAGGATCAAGTGCGTTCAAGAAATAAAAGTGGACTTAGACTCAATTCCAACAAGAAGAATAAGTCCAACAATATCAAGATCAGGGGAAAATCAAAAGAAGATTATCACTTACTTCAGGTGCAAGAAGAAGGGTCACCATGTGAGATATTGCTCCTTGAAGAAGAAAGAGAAGGACATGAGTAAGAGCCAAGATAAAAAGATGGCTCATGTCAAGTGTTTTATGTGCTCAAGCATGAGACACTATGCCTCTATATGTTCCAACAAAGTTGATGATAAGATCATACTTCCAAATAAAAAATAAGAAGAAGCAAGAGGAAGTGTTATGGATGCAATGAGAAGGGACATGAAGTTGCATCATACCCCTACATGAAAAATAAAGGCCTTATGTTATCAAGGAAGAGGCTCACCAGCAAGGAAGCAAGCAAGAAGTAAGATGCGAAGGCATCTTGCAAGGACATGGATCACATTTGCTATACTCTCTGGGACAAGAGATATATTGGTAAAAATTATCCCAAGGGTAATATTCTTAAGCCTAACTCTTTTAATAATAATCAATATTTGCTTAGGAAGTTAGGATGGTGCTTGTGTTGCTAAGGTGATTAGTTTACCTCATGTCAATGTAAAGGACATTTGGGTGCCTAAGTCTCTAGTGACTAATCTTAATGGACCCAACATGGTTTGGATACTACAAAGTGCTTAAATTGCAAAATAGGTACCTGAAGATGCATTGAAGACTTGGCTCACTTGAGAAGAATTATATTGCACATATCTTGTCAAGTTTTATTTCAAGTGGTATTTCTCATAATTTGTGGAAAAAGCGCTAAGATTGAAGATTATTGTTCTAATATCAAGAACCAATGACCTCATTGGCTAGGCAATGAATACTTGGTGGGAGTCATCAAGAAAAATATCAACAAAGATCAAAAGCTCATCAAGTGCCCGAGAGACCATTTCATCAATCATGTTTAAATAGACATTTGAAAAGGTGATGGTTATTGCTAAGATCTCTAGTTACAATCTCTAGTGAAATTTACCTTTTGTGTCTTTGTGAGATATAAGGTAAAATAATCACTAGATGATTTGGACTTGGTGATGGCTATGGAAGATGAACTGAATTTGCATGTTCTCATGAATCCTCTTGATGAAATGGAGGACATTGAAGACTTGACTAAATTATTTGAAGATTTATCTAATTGATTAAAAGAGCCAAGTTGTGTTGAATTATATTTATTATTATCGAACGCCACTCTATGAAGGTAACTCTATATCATAATGCCTTAAATTCATATTCTTGTTCATTGTGTTAGATTTATTGGTCTACACATTTTCTAGAATGTTCCAGAACTCGGATAAAGTTTCTAGCTCTTTGCATGTGTAGGTTATGTATCTATATTTGTTTAGAGTTTGTGTCTATCCTAGCGTGTGTAGACTTTATTGCAATTTTGTCATGTGTATATTTCATATCCATACATATTTTGATTGCTTGCTAAATGTGCTATAATTTATTTGTGATGCTTCTAGCTTTTCTTACCAACTAGTATCTGTAAGTCATATAACTAGGATGTGTAGGATGCATTGCACACTCATTTGTTGATTGTTTATTTGTAGAGTCTTATTTTATTTTATCCGTCTTATTGAATTCTATCTTGGATCTTTTGGAGAAATTAATGGAATATCACATTATGGAGGAGTAATATGTTTTGTGCATCTTAAGTACCCATAAAGTGTGAATATTTGAGCAATACCACTTTGAATTGAGATCATTGCTTATCTAGTATCTATGTGGTATATCAAACTCATATAAAACTCAATTTTGTAAATCCATTAATTAATCCATATTTGATTTTAAATTAAAACTTCAGATTCGTGGTACTTATCTAGTGATCTATTTAATCTCAAGATTTTCAATTTGAATCATTTCTCATTCGAATCAAGTCAACTATGATTTTTATGTGTTTACTTGTAATAGTTGATTTTGTGAAAAATATTTTGAAGCATGATGTTTATTTTCTAAAATCTTTTTTCTCATGCTTATTAAAAGAAAGTTGATATATGTCTCATGTTTATTGAAAGAAAGTTGATATATATCTTGTTGCAACTACCAACTTGTGAAATCTTCATATATCATTGTTTTCTTATAATTGGTAGTAATACAAGTGCTAATCCTTGTCGATCATCTTCCTTTCAAATTTTGCTTCTAAGTGATTTCTTTCTTTATGAAAGATTCATTTAACTCCTATGCTAGGAATATTGGTTTCTTCAAAGAAACTTTCCTTTTATAGTTGTTGGAAGCTTACTATCTCAGTGCTTGAATAATTACTCATATACTTGCTTGAGATAAATTTTTAAGCATGTTTAGAACTTCTTCATGTCTCTATATGTTCAATCTTCACTTAGTTCATTTGTTGATCTTTTGGTCTTAGAAGAAATTTGGACATCATTATTGGTATTTTATATTTCATTTGGTATCTTCAAGTATTATATGCTATTTTGTCCAAATTATATCTTTTTGGATATTTAAAATGACGAGCATGCTTGTTTGACTTAAATGTTAAAATCTATAGCATGTTTGCTTTCTTCGATCCAACATATAGAGTAAGCCTCTCTCAAGAGATTTTATTGGATACAAGGTGCATATAGTTTCACTTGATTTTCAATTGGGATATATGTTTTTAATCCTTCAATTGGTGTATATCTTCAATTGGTATCTACTTCATTTGCACCGTCCTTTGAAAAGTTTACTCTATATGATGGGTTCTGCTAACCTCTTTGGACCCAATGAGTTTAGGGATCAAATTGTACTTAAATGAGTTTTAGGTAAAATGGAGATGCATTGGAAGCTTGGACTAATCATAATGAAGGTCCTTCCAAATAACACATTTTTAATTGGAATTCATGAAGAATGTCTTCATCATTCAATTGATATTTATAAAGAAGACCGTCTTCTTCAACTTTAATTGGAATCAAAAGGAAGGATCATATCAAACTAATGCCTAGTAAATATGAACAAGTTATTGAGATAAATAAGTCACCAAGATCAAGTAACTTGCTCTAAATCTATACAATCTACACAAGTTTCAATATTGCATCATAGCATGAAAACACTTGCAAAAATATGTTTTTCTTGCAAGTGCTTAAAAACCTCTCTAGTGCAAATATGAAAAATTTGAAGTAGCGTATTTCTGTGGAAACTTTATAATCATGTTTATGATTCATTCAATCCCAAATATGTAAAAGAATCCATATCAAATGCTTAAGTTACTCATATATACAGTATTGATGAAAATCACAAAATCTTTTACTAAAGATTTTTAGTCTGGTTTGTTTAGCCTTATTGAACACGTATGCTTATGAGATGTTGACACTTTGTGCTAAATGAGGTATTCGTTATAATGTCAACTATTTTGCTATGTTCAATTTTGTGCCTAATCTTTGAGTCATGCTTGACTCGTCTTTAAATTGAATTTGTTTCAATTAGTATCTATCTCAATTGGTATCTTTTTGAAATCTCTTTTGGCATATTTTTAAACCCCTTTGAACTATTGTATAGCTTGTTCTCCTCATATAGTTCATAATTGGATAAGTATATTTGGTTTAACTCAAATTATGAGAAATACACATATCATAAGGAGTTTACACTATACATGGTCTTGCACTAGCTCTTGATTATTTCTTTTGTAGGATAGAGCTAATGTACTTCGGAGGAAAGTATCTCTTTTGGCAAGTTCTCCGTATTGCTTATCAATGTGACGTCAATTGGTGGAGAATTCATTTTAATGATTCATTTTGGCATTGATGTCAATTAGGAGAGAATTTAGACTGATGTTATATTTTTAAAGAGAGATTTGTTTATGGGGGAGAATTTGTAATCCCATATGTTTGTAAAGAGGATGTCATTTGGGGGAGTTTCAAAAGAAAAACCATGAAACTAGTTTTTGAAAGTTGTTGCGCTTTGCATGAGCATATTCATCTTCATACATACTCTATCATGCTTGCTTGATATGTATAAAGGAAACTCCGTTCAAAATTTGAGATAGATAATATATGCAATGATATTCAAGATTCATTCACACATGCATAGATTGTGAGAGAGTTTACTATATACATATTGATTTTTACTAACATCAAAACCTTTATAGTGTTTGATGTTAGTAAAGCAAATTTCGGTAACATCAAATGTCTTTGTGATATTTGATGTTTCCAAAACTTGTTCTTTGTATATATTCATCTTCGGATTAAATGTATACTTAGAACTTTAAAATTTTGTCAAATATAATCATCTAGTGAGATTGGCATTAATTACTAAAATGGGGGAGATTGAAAGTGCATCTAGCCCTTATATGTGCTTTTGGTAATTAACGACAATACCTATGTACTAACTATATTGTTGAGAATTGTTAGTAGGATGTTTCATAGGTGATGCATTGATGAGAGATATGCATTAAGATCAATGAGCTAGGTGATGCTCAGGTAAGAGATGACAATACCTATGGACTAACAATGATGTTGAGAATTATTATTAGGTTATTACACAGGAGATGCATAAGAAATGAAGTATGGATTCATTGAGAAATGTCATGAGTTCAAAAAATTGCATCTAAGTCATTGAGATTTTAGTGATGTTCATAAGAAGAAGAAGAAGTTTGAAGAATAAAAGCTAGGTTGCTTGTGGAGATCAAGTAACTAAATGTATGCAATTATCAATAGAGTTTTATGGACTAACTCTTGTGCTTTGAGCTTGAGAGTGAGTTAGGGTTAGGATCAATAAGAAGGCATAAATTGAATTGAAATCATATATGCCAGAGTAAAGAACATGATTGGACTAATATATGATAAAGTGAATTTATTGAAGATGTCGGATACAAAATAGTTTCCTATGGTAAGACGGTGAAGGGCAAGCAAGACTCGGTTGCGATGGACCATCCGGTGGTGATAGGCAAGCAAATAGCTTGGCGCCAAAGGACCAAGACGATGGTGAAGAGTGAGTTAAGGCTTTGGGCCAATGGACTGTGTGAGACTATAGGAAGCTATGGGTGACTCGCATCAATCATATGAAAAATCAAGAAGAGATAGAGTGAAGATTATATAAAAGTTGGCAACCCTCAAGGTTTAAAAGAAAGAAGCGGTACTTGAAAGTATTCAATGGGTCAAATTAGTTCAAACGAGTTTTACATTTGAATTTGAGTATAGGTATATCGTACTATTAAGAGGGATACAACATAGAGCTAATTGTCATGTCTTAGTGCTCAAGAGTTTTTTAACAAACCCAATGTGAGAGTTAGCTTAAGGAGCACGGTGCAGAAAGTGTGGAAGTATCCGAATTGAGTTTCAGAGTGTTCCTAGTTTTATCCAATGTGTTTGAGATCATGAATTCAGTTGAGATATGTATCTCTCTAAATAAGCTTTCCATAGAGCCCAAAATTGTAGAAATCGGACTTCAAGATCAGAAGTTATTGCTGTTTTTCAGGGGTCAGTTCTGTTGAACTCGGAGGTTCCAGGTGTAATCTTGATTTTTTTGGGTTTCGGACTCTCCGGATGAGGCTCCGGGTTAGGGTCTTAGTTTGGGCCTTTTTTAGTTCACCCGGAGTCTCCAGGTTGAACTGGATACTCCGGGTTCTGGTGTTCTGTCGATAGTCTCCGGGATGAGCTCCGGCCAGAGTTCTTGGTTAAGCGTTCTAGTGCCAACTCGGAGTCTCCAAGTTGACCTGAATACTCCAGGTCAGTACAAAAAGCTGTGTAACAGCTTATTTTTGGGGTTGGATATATATACCCTCTCACCCCCCTCCTTTGTTAATGTGGCAAGAGTACGAAAAAGAACATCTTTAGAGTCAAAAGAACTCCCTCCACTCTGATCTAGTATGTGATTTGAGAAGAAACGTGAGTTGGGTTGAGAGTTTGAAAGATTGAGTGTAAGTAAGCTAAACTGTATTCTTGAGTATTTGAGTTCATCGGCAAGAAGTTCAAAAAGCATTTGTTACTCTTGGAGATTAGATCTCCTAGGCGGCTAGGCGTCGCCGGCGAGCACCCAAGGTTGTGATGTGTCATGAAAGTATGTGAAGGCTTCGCCTTCGCAAGGGAAGAAATCAAGAGTGAAAGACAAGCTCAAGTGTGGTCCAGCTTGGAGAGGAAAATGGTTGAGAGAGACCCAGCTCAAGTGTGACCGAGTCCCTCGATGGAGATATAGGAACCTCTAATGGAGGTGTCTGAACTTCGGAAAACAAATCTTGTGTCTCCTCTCTTGTGTCCTTGTTCTTATGTTCTTGCTTAATATTTATGCATCTTGCTCGTCCTACTTGTTCGTGTGTATTTGATTATAGGTCTCTATGGATCTACTTGAAATCATCACTTGGAACACACAACTTCACTTGGTTTGAGCTAGAATTCTTTAGGTGTTGTTTAATTTTAATTTTGAATTTATTCTCTATTAAACCTGAAGGTTCCAGATTGAACTCGGATACTCCAGATTCTGTACAATTAGCTCTGAATTCGGAGTATCCGGGTCAACCTGGAGTATCCGGTGAACAATATTTTCAGGATTTTCAACTAGAGTTTTCTTGCATGCCTTTTACTAGTTTGAATAATCTTTGTCACGCTAGAATTGTAACTTTTACACTTATTTAGGATGATTGTGCACTAGTTGAGCCTAACATATTTAGGATTTTATGAAAAATCCATTAGTTTTTTTTCGCTGCAAGTTTAGGCCAATGGTAGAAAGGGCGGTTTTTAAAAAAAAAAACATATTCACCCCTCTCTAGGTGACATCATTGTCCTTTCGCTCAGGTCATGGTCCATAATGAGTCCATGGACTTTTTCCATAGGTTTTTCAGTATAAAAATATTTTTGTTTTTCTTTAATATATCATCTTGTGCAATAAAAAGGATTTTTAGAATAAAAAATTAGCCCATATTTTAGTTAAATTTTATAGGAAAACCCCTAGATCTTCAAACCATCATAATGTTTTGCTCGTACCTCTGATTTTGGTGATTTTTTGCGCTCAAATTATCGTAGCATCATGTAGAATATTATAGGGTTTGTACCAAATTTTATCTTTGTTTGGTGTACTGTTCTTAGTAGTTTATTTTGTGTGCTTTTCCGGTGTGTTGATTTGGAGGTGATTAGTTCGTGAACCTGCAAGACCAAGCTTTTGAAGACTTTTAGCAATCCTCGGTTGAAGGCAAGTGTCATTGAACATCTTGCTCCTATTTTAGGGTTTATATGTAGTTGTTTATCCTTCATTGCATGCTTGTCTAAAATGGAAGCCTATGATTTTGGTTTACTCGGTTCTTGTATGATTATCCTTATCGTCGTTGATGAGTCATAGAAAATGAAGGGTTGATATGCTAGTTACTGTCATAGTTGGAGTAAATGTTAAATTTGACTAATAATTATGCACCACGAACCAGGTATAGTAATTTTGTAGCAACATAATGTAGGGATCCTAATAGGATGGTTGTGTGATGATAGTGCGAGAATGCACGTGTACGAAAATGCATAGTTGGTTTGTGGTTGTTCCTGTGTGGGATCCTAGGTTCCGGTTCTTGAAGCATGTAACCTGGCTAAACAGCACAACCATGAGGCCTATATGGGTATGATCTGGCCAATTAATTAGTCACTCCTCCGATTCTGTGAGCACCATTGGAGGGTTAAGTGACATAAGAGGGAGCTTCTGCAGTGATGAAATTACTGTTAGTAGTGAAATCTTAGTGGGTGCTTGCATGTCGGCGGGAGCTTTGTAAGAGTCTTGTAGTGATCTCTCAGTGCACACCTTAGAAGTGTGTAAGTTACCGACAGGTACCAGCAAAAGAGTTGATCATGACTCATGTGTAAAGTGTGCAAACTCTACAAAGTATTCAAATTGATCGATCAGTCGTGTTCATGGTCAAGAGCGTGCTTGTACTTCTTCTTGATTAGTTAGGATCAGGGTTTTAGTATGATTGGTCAGGTAGCCGGGTAATGGAATTACCTAGTGAGTCTTGGTAGTCGGATGGAATCTGATGAGCTGTTCTTCTTGATATATATGTGTCTTCATATTTAGTAAATATGATGCCTGTTGTTGGAGTTATAGGTCAAGGTTGCTTAGTGAAGTACACTAGTGTCTAGCTTATTCTTGACTTAAGCCTCATATCATACTTTCCCTTCACTTGTAGAGTACATTATGTACTCACACCCATTGCTCCCCTTTCTTGCATTCTATTACTGTTCAGAAGAAGCTGTCAAAGAAGCTGCTCCCTTCGATGGAGACGACATCGACTCGGAGCTCCTTTTCTAGGCTGGTGATTCCCCGATTGATGCCGGTGGAAGGTGGAAGACCCTCTGGCGCTGGATTTTTCCTTTCCGCTGTGTTTTTCTTTTACACCCTCGAGTCCTTTTGTAGTAAGTTATGATGTTATTGTAATAATGGCACTGTGATGATACACTGATGATGTAACGCATGTATGAAAACTTGATCCTGGCATACATGTGTTGTACTTGGTTTTGTTCCTTTAAAACCAGGTGTTATAGGTAATGACTAGTTGGTAAGTTTGAGGCTATAAATACCCCTCCACTCGGTCATTTGAAGGTGCTGGAGTTCAGAGCTTGAGAAGACATCTAAGCCACCAAAGTGCTTAATGTGAGCATCCAAAATAATTAAGTACATGATTAGTGAGTGATTAATGCTTACAGGCCTAGAAAAAGTGTCATTAGGTGATTGCTACCTAGAGAGTGGATCAAGGAGTGATCCTAGCTTGTGCTAGGTGGTACGCCGGTGCCTTGGAATCTTAGTGACTCGCTGACACCTTGAGCTGGAGTTGCTCAAGCTTGTTGACTCTCCGACTTGGTGTGGAGCGATGTCAAGATGCTTGTGCGAAAATGCGGAGACCCTTACCTTAATGGCTCAAGCTTCGAAGTGAAGACAACGATAAGTGATTGAGAGAGGCTAGTGGTGAGACCTTGCCTTTGTGGCTTGGTGGCTCATCCAGGTTGATGCCTTATCTTTGTAACATGGTGGCTCAAGAGCCGTGACCGAAAAAGTCTTGGCAACCAGGATTGTATCCTTGGTGGAGCTCCAACGTAGACTAGGGGTGGCATTCATTCCATCAATACCATGGGATAAAAATCCTTATGTTGAGTTTGCTCTCTCTATCTTATTTACGTTTACGCATTTACATACTTGTGATTTACCTTCCTAGATAGGATGGGCGGTCATCAATACCCTCAGGCGCGTAGTGCATTCGGTGAAGTCAAGACGTCTTTATGGCTTGTCTGCTCTCTGCAAAGAGGGATAGACGGTCATTATGGTGCGTCAAATCAAGATTGCGGTGAAAATGAGCACAAACGGGAGTGCGTTTTTAATGCCCACTTGCCTGGTGGTTCGAGCTCACTCGATATTCACATCGCAGTTAAAACAATAGTGCCGGGGGCTTGCACTCTCGAATATTCAGTCAAGGATGGTGTGTCGATACATATGCTCTACTCTCTGTCTTGGTTGCTACAACAAACAGAGAGTCAGAGGCTACATCGCATACCTTCGATGCAGGAACTTCACTCTTTGTTCGACTACATTATCGACCAACGGTACAGGTATATCCTTTTTTACTCTCTGATCGAGTAATTTCTTCCTCGACCATAGAGTCGGGGGCTACATCATAATACCATATTTTTTGCAAATTTTTATTTGGCTCTGCATCGATCACATTGAATAGAACCAATAGAGGCATATGTTGGGTCGATGACGGATGATTATACCTCAGGAGGCATAACTGCATGGAGATTGTCAGACATCTCACGCCTAACGGCCAAAAGGGTTCTGAAGTCCTAGTTTGCCTCGCGTGTGCTCTCTATCGAGTTCATGTTTATGTGCTGATTTAATGCGCAAGTTGATAAAAGTTCGCAGAAAATCCGATATGCTCTAAGCTCTGTATTAGTCTTTTTTTCCTTACTATTACGGTCTTCTCGAGTACTCGAGGGCCGCGCATCTAATGACTTGTCTAGCTATGATTTCAGGTATCACAGATATACCATTGATCGATCCCGAGAATAACGATAGCGCGCTCTGATCGATTTTACATCTATTAATGCTAAACTCTATTTCATAGACAAGGAAATAGTAGTGGTAGCATATTAGACAGGAAAAATATCAGCAGCGCCTCCAGTACAATTATCAAACAAGAAGAAGCCTATTACATACTTAATAAAAAAGTTTCGGTGATATCCATTTACAAGAACGCCACTTGAAATTTCCTTCAAGGGACTTTACGGTTCTAGACACTCCGTCGTAGGAAACTTCAAGCGTGTTATAATCTTCTCGGTCCTAAGCTGAGTTTGTCTAGCAGAAGCTCAGAATTCGATTAGGATTGGTAATCCCGGGTACTGGAGAGATGGCTTCAGATGTCAGGCCCAACAGGATTGTTCTTTCCTTCGACCAGGGGAGAGCTTCCCATTCTAGCGGCTCCCATATGTTTTCACCAAATGTGTGAAGGGAAATCAATGTTAGTGCACTGTGCTCAGATGGATCATCAATCTGCTCTCCAACTTTCAAGAAAAATGCATAAGTGTTGACCAGAAGCAGTCGAGAACCTCTCAGACCAGGTTGCCAGATCTCGAACTCAGGGGTCAATTGTTCTAATGATGCCACCGCGCCTGATGGATCTCCTGAAGCCACTCTATCTAAGAAATCTGCAATACGCCACCAAAATTTGCTACTGGAAACTCGGAACCATCGTAGTGGCCTGTCAACAAGATATACGTGCACTCCCTCTATCATCTGAAGGTGAAAACAAGGCATCCTCGGGACAACGATGAAGAACAATTTCCCGTTCCTCCGCACTGCGCATCCTTCTAGACTGACCCAGAATGCGTCGTATGAAAGCAGAGGAAGGTCAGAAAACCATCCTGTTACTGGGTTGATCACCCTACCTTTGACTTGATGCCCTCGTTCGATGACGATTAGGAGCCCGTTCGAAGCCCCGATTATCTCCCAGCTGTCACCGACCAGGCCTCGGAAACGAAGGTCGATAACTGCTTCACTCCCCCAGACGATGCACCTCCACCAAGCCGTCCTCATGTATGAATGGCCCTTTCGAGATCCATGGAGAAAGTTCCGCCCTTCTATGCACATCTCGCCACGCGGTGCAGACACATCGAAAGAACGCAAAATCCTCCAGATGAACCAGCTTGTTGGAGATGATGACGAGCACTCCCGAGGGAAGAGCTGCCCAATCAAAAGTCTCTGCCATGAGAATCAAAGGGAAAAGATGAAGTTCTCCAAGTAGAATGCGAACAATGGTGGACGAGATCGAAGGGCATGGTTGCAATGGATGTCACGAGAGTAGGATGATAGAGCTTTCTACTCAGATAAATAGGCCCTGCCTCAAGGTATGACACGGAAGTTGTTTCCGCTTCGAAAAGGGAAAATTTACCATCTCTTCGACAACAACGCCCGCTTTTACTATGCTTCAACTAGCGTGAAAAGCAGTATGATGACGACGTTCGAATCTCTGCACGCCCTTTTGCCTGCATTAAATGCACCTGCACCCGTTGTTTCAAATTTTGAAAGGTTTTTTTTTAACTCTACTCGGAGTTGGGTGTCGATCAATTGAGTTCTTTAGTCTTTTCCTTCAAGTCTCGAGTGCGGTTAGCCGCAGGGCGCTCGACCCAACTGAGCTTTCACTCGATACTCGAGGAAGGACCCGCCTATGCTCGATTCCTTCGACCATGAGATTGATCCACTTTACTCGACCAAGCTTAAACTTGGCGGTACTCAAGTGGGCACTTATGGAAACCTCCCCTCCTGAGTAGAGTTAGGGGGCTACTATCGAATATCTAACTATAGGGTATATGCGCATAAGGAATATGTCATATATGAACAGGGTATGTACCACACGTACCAAGAAGTTTTAGATATCACGGAACCGAATCAGCGGTACCTGATACACCCGGAATCACAAAAGTACATATCAGGAAGGTTTCGATTAGTTACCTAACTCGATACGGTTAGTGCTCAAAACAGATCTATCTACTTGGACGTCAAGTAAGACAACTCCCTATCGATCACGGCTAGATAGGAGTCGATACCCCCACCCCTATATAAGGCAAAAAGACTGGGTGGGGGGGGGGGAGAAGAACAAGAGACTCGAGAACAACACACAAGGAAAATACAGGAAGAGAGAACTCGAGGCAAGCATCAAGACCCTAGCAGAGAAGGTACTCGGTGACCCTAGCTTTAGGTTAGAACAGATCTGATATACTCTCTGTAATAGATTTAGCCCCATTGCCTGTACTCGAGATCATCAATATACGGCAGGAACACCCACACAGGACATAGGGTATTACTCTAATCGGAGGCCCGAACCTATATACATCAATTGTCCCGTCTCGTGATTAATCCCTGCACTCGAAGGTACCCAATCCATTTATGCACAATTGTTAGGAATTAATCTTCGACAAAACCTACTTGCACAATACAATGTAGAGCTCACTAAACGGCACTGGAAGGGCTTGAAGGATATTCTGCGTTACTTGCAAGGTAGCAAAGATCTGGGTCTGTTCTACAGAAAGAATCAGGACCAAAGTCTGGTTGGTTACGCAGATGTTGGGTATTTGTCAGACCCGTATAGAGCAAAATCACAGACGGGCTATGTTTTGTTATATGGTGGAATTGCAATATCCTAGAAATCGTAAAAATATTACATCTACTTCGATGAACCAATAAAAAATAATAGCTTTATATGAAGCCGCACGGGAATACGTACAGCTTAGAAGATTGATTAATCATATCCAACAGTCATGTGGTTTGAACACCACTAACATTAGCACCATTATCTATGAAAATGATGTTGTATATGTTGCACAAGTGAAATCGGGATATGTGAAAAGCAACTTAATGAAGCATATCAACCCCAAATTATTTTATGCTCATGAATTGCATAGAATAAGTGAAATAAAGGTAATGCATACCAAATCATGTGAAAATCTTGCAGATTTATTCACTAAGTCTTTCCCTGCATCTAGTTTTGAAAGATGTGTTTGTGGTTTTGGGATGATGAGGCTTAGACAGTTGTACATTTTAGGAGGAGAATTTTCACATAACACCGATACAAGGAATTAAATCTTAATTAAGAAGATTAAGTGTGTAAAATTTAATCATGAAGATTATATGAAGCATTTTGAGTGGATTATACTCTTTTTTTTCCTAGATGAGTTTTCCTAAAGTTTCTCATGTTAAGATTGTGATTTTGATGATTAATGATAACATAGTTATTGGCGCTAACTTGTTTGTCAAGAATATATGTTAGTAGGTCTCATGGATGCAATACATGAAGAAGCCACCGAAGCCGGGACAAAGTTTGATTGAATTAGAAAAGTTCCAGAGAGATTTGCCTTATCTCATGGTCCAGTGAAGAGGAGTTTGCACTCACTGGAGTATTGTGTCCAGAGGCTGAAAGGCTCACCAGATAGTTCGGTGAATAGGACATGAGACCACCGGGATGTTTCTAGCAAAGAGGGAGAAGACTAAGGACCTCATCGGATGGTCCGGTGATCTACACTTGGTAACACTAGAGTATTTCCTGCAGAGAAGAATGCAAGTGCAGAAGACTGAAGATCAACTCACTGGATGGTCTGATGCTTTGTTTGTGCACACCGGATTATAACACCAAAGCATTTCTTGCAGGGGCGACTGCAAGTGTTGAAGAATGAAGAACAATCCATCGAAAAGTCTGGTGCTCTGAACATGAATGCATCGTGTGCATTTTACATAGAGAGGCTGAAAGGCTCGGATGGCTAAGATAACTCACCGGAAGGTTCGGTGATAGATTTGAAGGTACACCAGAGTGCCTTTTGTTTACATAGGCATTGAGTGGAGTTCCAACAGCTAGTTTATGAGGTTATACTCACCGGATGATTCGGTGTTAGTACTACTGTTCTTACTGGATCATCCGGTGTTAACAGCTTTTCTGAACCATTGTTAAAACAGCTAGTTAGCAGGTTTGAGTCTATAAATACCCCTCCACTCAGTCATTTAAAGGTGTGGCCATATGCCCTTAGGCTATAAATACCCCTGTACTCTTGAGAGGACATCCAACCTACTAAAGTGCTTAAAGTGATCATCCAAGGTAATTAAGCATAAGATTAGTGATTGATTAGTGCTTATAGGCCTAGAGAGAGTGTTGCTAGGTGATTGCTGCCTAGAGAGTGGATCAAGGAGTGATCCGAGCTTGTATCGAGAGATACGCCAACGACTTGGAGTCTTGGTGACTTGCTGATATCTTGAGCCTTGGTGGATCAAGCTTGTTGACCTTTCGACTTGGTGTGTAGTGATGACAAGATACGTGTACGGGGACGTGGAGACCCTTGACTTTGTGGCTCAAGCTCCGAAGTGATCATGATAGCAAGTGACCAGAAGAGAGGCTAGTGGTGAGACCTTGGCTTGGTGGCTCATCTGACTTGAGACCTTGCCTTAGTGTCACAGCTGGTTTTATAAAGGAACAAAACCTGATATAAACTACATGTATGTTGGGATCAAGTTTCAAACATGCAATGACTTCATCAATGTATCACACAGTGCCATTATTACAATGTTTAACTTAAACAAAATAGAAAAATCTCAAAGTCTTTAACTAAAACATACTAGCAAAACACAACGAAGCTCACATCTTTCATAGGCAATTGACTGGGGGTCCACCAGCCTAGCAATCTTCATCTTCGTCGACAAAGTAGTCTAGCTCTTCCTCATCGTCTAAGGAGCGTTTGATGCACATTTGGATGGAAATAGCAAGTGTGAGTACATATCATACTCCGTAAGTGTGGAAAATAAATGACATGCAAGCTTAAATAAAGGAACAGACTGTAACAGGTTAAATTTGCATAAATGTCAACTATACTAACGAAGAGTTATAAAAGCATCCTATTTAACTATGTGATTCACCACTAAACTCCCAACTTCTAGAAACATCTCTGTATATTTCTCAACTACTCAAAAACCACTTCAGGTTCCCAAACCATCCGTCTTAATACCCATCACGAGTAACCAACCATCCACCAAACCAACTAAACAAAACCAAACCCATCCAACTAATCATGTGAGGATCCAAGTCTCTCATTACCGTGAGCACAGCTGATATATCAGATTTTACACTTTGCAGAGGTTGTCCAGCTTTCTCGACGAGTCATGATTTCTTGGTTGTCGTGTCTGCCAAGCACTTAACACACGCCTATGGTGTATTGCCCAAAGATCACTACAAAGCTTTTACAAAGTTTTATCCAGTATATGCACGCTCGCTAGGTTTCACCGCCGTCAAAGTGGTTTTCATGCCACCTAGAAGCCCCTTTTGCGCCTTGTAGCTCCTGAAATATTTCACTCTTCCCTTCCACTACACATCTCATACCACTAATCAAATGTTTCTAGCCTTAGCTGTCCCCACACATCCACTCTTCCCTTTGGCACGCACAAAAACTGGAATCCACTAATTAATAGGTCATGTCTGTCCCATACCAGATCTCGTGGTTGGTACGAAATTTCTTGGGCTATCACTTCACGAATCGATCTTTACTTAGCTCACTTGAACAAACACTAAACCAACTACATAACCATCAACAACAACACTACTTTGCTCAAGGTCTAAGGTTCCATGTTTCCATACCATTACCGGAATTCCCAACTCATAGTTGCATAGTTCATTAGTTATGTTTAACCATCAACTCATCTTTTAGTCATTCAGACTCTTAGAAGGCTTGATCATGTAGATTCTCAAACTGCTCCTCATCTGCTCCCGGCACACACCGGAAAAGCACACAATAAAACTAACTAAGAGAAGTATATCAAACAATAGCTAACATCTATGAAAAAGGTAATAAAAGATAGTACACGCTACTACGAACACGAGAGCGTGGAAAGTTACACTAAAAACAAGTTTAAGGTTAAATTAAAAAACAAAATGACTTGTTTTGAATAAAACAGAAAATCAGAGGCCTTTTTGTAAAAATAGAGGGACCTATTTGCAAATATGATAAAGTTTAGGGACTAAACTACAAAGAGAAGTTCAAGGGCTAACTTGCAAAATTGCCACTTTTTCCTGAATTAAAAATAATTCAGTCTGACTGGGTAAAAGGGCTGCTGATGTGCTTGGGAAGGCCTTTCGGCAAGGCTTCTACTGGCCTACAGCCCTCCAGGACGCTTTTGAGTTGGTTCGGCGCTGCAGGGCGTGCCAGTTCCATGCAAAGCAAATTCATCAGCTAGCTCAGGCTCTTCATACCATCCCCCTGTCATGGCCCTTCGTGGTCTGGGGGCTGGACATTTTGGGTCCATTCCCCTGAGCAATCGGGGGCTATGAGTACCTCTACGTCGCCATCGACAAGTTCACCAAGTGGCCGGAGGCGGTCCCAGTTATCAAGGTTAACAAGAACACGGCTCTTCAATTCATCCGCAGTATCACAAGTCGCTTCGGCGTCCCGAACAGGATCATCACCGATAATAGCACCCAATTCACAAGTGCCCTGTTCGGGGACTACTGCGAGGACCTCGGCATCAAACTTTGCTTCGCCTCTATCGCTCATCCTCGAAGCAATGGGCAGGTCGAGCATGCAAATGCTGAGATACTGAAGGGGCTCAAAACCCGGACCTATAACGTGCTCGCAAAGCACGGGAAAGGGTGGATCGACGAGCTGCCTGCTGTGTTATAGGCCAACCGGACCACGTCAAGCCGCGCCACCTGGGAGACTCCGTTCTTCCTCGTGTACGGGCTGCAGCGCTATCATCAGCGTCACATCCGGGCCCGGTCACTCGAGGTTGGGGATCTAGTTCTCCGACGCGCGTTTATCGTGACCGGTGTCCTGTGACAAGGCTCATTTCAGCTGGCCACAGAAGACGGGCAGCCGCTCCCAAATGCGTGGAACATCGAGCATCTGCGCAAGTTTTATCCATAAGACGGCATGTTTGTGCTCGGACCAACCAGGCCAGGGGTCCCCCTGCCCAAGTTGGCCGGGGGCTGCCACCAACCATGTAAGTTACCACTTCTGTACAAATTATCAATATACACTCTTATTCCGAGTTTTCTCTCTGGAATCCATACGTTTAATCTGTTTGGTGAGATGCTTGATTTGTGTGAGAAAAACATGCTCTCTCATTTTTCCCGTTGATAAAACGGATCCCGGTCGGTATGCGCGCAGGCAGTAGCTGCTGACTTAAGTCTGTTGTGGTAGGCTGTGGTGTCCGGCCACATGGCAGTACCCCGAGTGCTACCGAGCCTCTGGGGTTCTCGGGTAATCCTACCGCTTGAGCAAAGAGTGGTCGGAACCGCCTAGACCCCAGGGGCAGGCTGTCGGTGCTCGGTTTGGTCAGCCCTACTCTGGGCGCCACCGAACCATTGGACCTCTAGGTTATGCCTCCGTCTGTACACTTCACCGGTCCGGGTATTCAAGAGGTCTCGGGTCAAAAACGAGAGCAGTCTATAATGAGTACCGCACTAACAGAGCGCACCAGGCAAAGAACCTTTTCCTATTTCATAAGCTTACAGATCAATGATCAAGAACAAAGCAGCCTGACCATAAGGACTCAGTGCCCAGAGCGCTGCTCGAACCTACGGGGTCCTCGGGTAATGCTACCACTCGAACATGAGTGGTCGGGATCGCCTAGCCCCTGGTTCTCTCACCTGCTTTCCAGTGCTCGGGTGCTAAAAGGACGTCCTGAGGCTTAGGCACTCCGTACAAGGGAACCAATGTTCCTAGGCGCCCCGAGCTCGGGGCATCTCCCCCCTCCTGGATCGGTCGGTCGGAAGGCTAACAGCTGTCCGGTGAGTAACTAAAGTTATATGAATTTCCTCTCTTACATACGCAATAAACTATTGTTCCCGAGTTATCCTCGGGACCCTGGCATTTTAATCTGTTCGGCGAGGTGGTCTCCTCACGCAAAAAACCCTGCCCACGTGTTCGCTTTTCCGGAATGACAAAAACAGACAGTAGTCGGTGTACCGTACAGACGGCGATGGCTGACTAAGGTCCTTTATGTTGGCCGTGGTGTTCGGCCGGCTTGGCAGTACCCCGGGCACTACCGAGTCTCTGGGGTTCTCGGGTAATCCTACTACTTGAACAAAGAGTGATCAGGACCACCTAGACCCCAGAGGCGGGCTGTCGGTGCTCGGTCTGGTTAGTCCTACCCCGGACACCACCAAACTGTGAGGACTCTTGGTCGCGTTTCCGCCCGCACGTGTCTCCAGTCTACTTGTTTGGGAGGTCGCAGAGTGGAAAGTGTTCACTGGTCGTGGCGTGCACTGTGCTGGATGGACTTATCTCCCGAGCAAACAAGTACGTGTCTGTGTCTCTAACTTAGCAGCTGCGGACTCGCGAGGGCTCAAGGGCTGGACGCTCGGGTGGCCCCATTACTCGTACGATGAGTGGTCGGGGCAACCTAACTCTCGGGAGAAGAAGGCCGGGCTCGGTCCGGCCAGTACCTCTCGGGACATCAAGCAAAAAGCAAACAATATAAAGACAAACACAGTGGAGTTTCGATCCCAAAGAAAGGCTTCTATTATATTCAAAGGAACCGTTCTGGAGGGGATCACTCCCATATCTACAACATTCCAAAAACAAAAAACCTAACTATCTACAGGCTCAGGCTGAGGCGAAGACTCATCGCTGCTAGGTTCTGGCTCCAGCTCCCGCATAAAACACGCTGCCACCTCGGTGGCGGCGTCGCGGACGGCTTCCTGGGCGACAGCTTCCTCGGCCTCAACCACGCCTTGCCGGACTGGCTCCAGCGGGAAGGCGGGGTCTCGGCTGCGATAGTAGGCGAGAATGTGCTCGGCCACCGCTTGGGCCAGAGCACGCCCCTCCCGGGACGCCAGCTCTTACACCGCGCCTGGAAGGGCCTCGAGGCACTGGGCGATCTCTGCAAAGCCGAGGGCGATGTGGCCAGTTGTCTCCTTGTCCAGCGGCTGCTCGCCCACGTGCACGTGCCCGAGCCCGGCCGCCTTCACGGAGTTCCGTGCCTGCTGAAGGATGTCCCGCATCATCAGCTTCACGTTAGTCCGCTTGGCGATGATGGTCTCGAGCTCATCCTCTGCGTTCTTCAGATGGTCCTCGAGGCTTGTGCCACCGGCGGCGCTGGCAGGGACGCCCCACGCGGTCGGGATCTCCCGGCGTTGGGTGGCCGCCTCGGTCTGAGCTCGCTGGACCTGCTCACCTCGGGCCTCGATGGCCTGCTCTCGGGCAGCCAGGTCGGCCTCCCGCTTGGCGACCAGCTCCTCCCAGGCGGTCAGGGCCGACGATGCCAAGGCCACCTCTACCTCGCGATTTGCTCCACCAGGGCATCAAGGGCCACCGCCATTATTTCAATGTCAGTCTAGCGTACCGCGACCTCCTCCTCCCGGCGGAGGACTTCGGCGCAGCCACGCTCGAGCTCATCGTTCTGGCAGGCCAAGTCTGCCTGGGCAGCACGCGCGAGCCACTCCATGCGGCTGGCCTTCTCCTGCGCAGCGACGGCTTCGTCACGGGTCTCCTCCAGCGCTTCCCGCTCCTCGGCCGCCTCGTGCATAGACTTCTCGTAAGACGCGCGAGCTGAGGCAATACAGGTCTCCAAAAGTTTCCCGACCTCTTCCAGCCGGCCCCTCTCTTCAACCAGAGCAGTGCGCTCTTTGTCAAGCTCAGCTCGCTCTACCGCCACAGCCACTTTGAGACACCCGATGACCTCCCGGGCGCTTCCCAGCACCTCCGGGAGGGGTTCCGGGGCCTGGCTAGACGGCGACCGGGGGCTGGGTCCCCTGCGAGCCCTCTCTATAGAGGCGCTCGGGGTCCCCGACGGCTACTACACCAGCACCGCCCTCATCGCGACCACCTCCCCTGCGGCCACTCGCTCCTTCCTCGGAGGGCTCGGGGCAGGCTCGGTCAGCGCCTACTAATCGGGACTGACCGGGGCCCTCGGCTCAGGGCTGGCTGGTGCCCTCGACTCCGGGTCCACTGGCGCGCTCGGCTCTAGAACAGGCGCGCTCAGCCCCGAAACAGGGGCTGACCTCGGCTCCTCCGGTTGCCTCTAGCCTCCTGTAGGGTCCATGGGCGGCTTGAAAACAAAAAAGGTTAGTAGCAAGCCAAAATCCGGGCAGACGTGCTTGAGATAGAAAGGGAGCTTACATGGTCTTCGGCCCGCGGTACCACCACCGAGACTCCAAAATCCGGAAGTCGGGGCTCTGCAGCTTCGGTCCAGGCTCTGCCTTCCTCCTCTTCGGGGGAGGGCTCGGGCCCTCGGGCCGTTGTGGGCCAGCCCCAGCGGCCGCCCCGGAGCCTTTCTCCGACGGTTGGTCGGTCCGGCCGCCAGCCGGGCCCTGGCCCTCGGGCTGCTGCGCCCCAGATCTGGCCTCCGTCCCGAACTCCGCTCCCGAAGATTGGACGCCTCGACCACCCTCCATCGTGCCGTGCGCCGCCGGCCGTTGTCGCGGAGGTGATGGCGATGACGATGAAGACGGTTGAGGGACGTATGCCCAGGGACGCTTCCCCTTGTCTCCTCGGGCCGCCGACCTACTGCCTTCGGCGGTGGCGCCCTGCCCTCCGTTGTCATCCACCCCGGGGATCTGTATGGTACCGGGGTTCCGACGCCCCGGACGATCCACCAGGCCTTGGCCGTCGAACTCCAGAATGGACGCCTGCAGCGCCGTCCGGCCTGGGTCTGCGCAGAGTGCCAGATCCTCTCGGGGCAAGACAGCCCGGATGAGGTCATCGATGTAGGTCACCACCTTCAGCAGAGTCGCTAGCGTCCCCTCGTCGAGGTCTCCGTTCGGTCCGATGTGGGTCCTCGTCAGGTCGCCCGAGCCGGTGTACATCCAGGCAAAGCGGGCCCGCTCCCGCAAAGGGGCCAGACGGCGGCACAGGTAGTCGGCGACCACCATCAGCGAAGTCAGCCCCGCCCGGCGCAAGTTGTCGATGCGGTTTAGCACCGGGCGCAGGCACTCATCCTCCGTGGGGGCTGCCTCCCAGGTTGTCCTGTGGGGTTCCGTCGGTGCTTGGGGCAACGTGAGGCGGTCATGAGGGATGACGTCAACGTAGACCCAGTCCCAACTCCAGTCCTCATATTTGCTGCGCATCACTTCCGGGATGTAGAGTTCACCGAGCCCTTCCCGCAGGCGGAAGTTGCAGCAGTCGATCACCTCCACCTCGTCGGATCCTTGTAACACAACAGATCCCCAGAGAGGCATTCCCAAAAGCATTTGTAGCATACACACAGAAGTCGTGAAGCACTTTGGGGAGTCGTCATCATCATCACTCATTAAGAATGATTTTCTTGGTGTTGGCTTATGGATAGTAATGGTGGCGACTCCTTCATCATCGGAGTCAGAGTCGGAGTTTGAATCCCACTCTTCTCCAATGTGTGCTTGGCCCGAATACTTCTTCTTGTATATCTTGTTCTTGTCCTTCTTGTATGGCTTGATCTTATTGTCTTCTTTGTCCTTTCCTTTCTTCTTGTTCGGACAATCGGCTATGAAGTGACCAACTTCGTCACATTCATAGCATGCCCTTCTTGATGTTCTCTTCTTGAGCACGTCTCTCTTGTATTTTGAATAGCCTCCCTTTCTCATGAACTTCTTGAATCTTTTCACAAAGAAGGCCATTTCTTCATCTTCGGAGCTTTCCTCTTCACTAGTACTTGATTCTTGAGCTTGCTTGCTTTTGCTTGCCTTGAATGCAACCTCCTTGTTCTTGGAGGTTGAGCTTTGTTTGGCATGAATCTTTACTTCATTTGCTTCTTCTTCCATGAGCTCATGAGCAAGGATCCTTCCAAGCACATCGCTTGGTGTAAGCCTCTTGTAGTCCCTTCTCTCTCGAAGAAGTGTCATCAAAGTGACGTTTTTAGGAGAAAATGCTCTAAGCAATCTCTTTACCACTTTGTGATCATCAATGTCCTCACTCCCAAGCCCTCTTAGCTTGTTCACAAGCACCATCATACGATCATACATGGTTTGAGGAGTTTCATGATCTTCCATCACAAATCTTCCTAGCTTGCCCTCAAGTAGCTCTATCTTAGATTCTCTTACGCTTGTTGTCCCTTCATGAGCAACTTGAAGAGTATCCCAAATTTGCTTGGCTTCTTCAAGTCCATCCACTTTATTGAATTCTTCCGGACTCAAAGCACTAAGCAATACACTTGTGGCTTGAGCATTGCGGTGCATATTTTGTTCTTCACTTGAGGTGAGCTCTTGATCTTCCTCCGGCAACTCAAATCCTGTGCAAACAATCTTCCAAATACTAGGATGAAGAGAGATTAAATGCATTTTCATTTTGTGCCTCCAAGCGGCATAATGTGTACCATCAAAAAATAGTGTACGCCCGGAAGGCACGAAGATATAGTTGCTTGAAGAATTTAAACGATCATAATTGAAAGGAATTTCACTTCCCTTTCCTTTACCATTTCCGTCATCATTCTTCGATGGATCATCTTTAAAACCCCTCGGACTTCCGGATGTCGACATTATAATTTCCTCCAAGCGGTGAAGCCTTGTAGGAGGTTAGGCTCTAATACCAATTGAAAGTGCCTAGAGGGGGGTGAATAGGCTTTTCTGAAAATTAAAACTAAAACAGCGGATTAAATCTGTCGGATACTCCGGTGAAGGTCGGATACTCCGGTCTGGTCCGGAGTATCCGGTCTAGTCTGGAGTCTCCGGTTTATACAGGAAATCAAGAACAACTACGAATTAAAGCGAGCAGCTAGAATCTAAAGTTGTAGCTATGTCTACTAGTTATCACACAGCTAAAATAACAATTGATACTAGTAAGATGATCACTAAGGCAATTTATATGAAGAATCACAAATTCACACGATTAAGTAAATTGCACAAATAAGAACGCGAGAGATTATCCCGGAGTTCGGCCACCTCACAAAGAAGTGCCTACGTCTCCGTTGAGGAGCTCACAAAGAGCCGGGTCATTTCCAACCCTATCCTCTTCTAGTGACCACAAAGATCAAGCTAGAATTTCTTTACTCAATTTGAAGTTGATTACAAACTTTCCGTGGCACTCCACAAAGATTGGGTGCTCTACGGGTGATGCCTTGCCGTCTAGAAGCACAAAGCTTCAAGAGTAAAGATCACAGCGAATGCTCGAGGAAGAACTCAATGCTCAAGTGGCTTAAACTCTCTCCAAACCCAAACTCACTAAATTTTGCAAACTTTGCACTAGAGGTGGTTGGAGGGACTTTGAATGCTCTTAAAGTGCTCAAGGAGTCTAGAGTTCACCAGCAACAGCAAGCCTTTAATACCATGGGGTGTGGGAGTATTTATAGCCCTCTCTCAAAAACTAGCCGTTACTGTTCTGTCAGACCTGACCGGAGTATCCGGTGAACACCGGAGTATCCGGCCACAAATCCAAAAACGGCGTCAGAACGGTCACAGAACGTGTCAGAACTAGCCGTTACAATTCTGTTAAGTTACCGTAGTCTCTGGTCCTGACAGGGCTTTCGAAAAGACCAAGTCCAGAGACTTGTTGGACCCTCCGGCCTCTCCAGGTACCGGAGTATCCGGTGAACACCGGAGACTCCAGTCTTTTTATCAAAAAGAATAAATGCTAACTGAGACACCCCTGCCGGAGTCTCCCTCAGAAACTCCGGTTAAAACATTTTCTCCTACCGGAGTATCCGGTGAACACCGGAGACTCCGATCTTTTTCAATAAAAATAAAGACTTAACCGATTGACCTCTGGTGGAGTCTTTTTTTTAACAAAAATAAATCGGAACCGAGCACCCTCTACCGGAGTCTACCTCGGAGACTCCGGACTAAATACTGAGTACCGGAGTATCCGGTGAACACCGGAGTATCCGGACTCAGTGAACTTTGCAAAACTAACCCGGTGTCTATGGGTGAGTGTGTCTCTCAACTTGTTGGTTCTAAAGGATATCTTGAGCATTGAGACACTAATCAAGCAATCAAATGCAACCCTCTTAATAGAGCGGCTATCCTAGACTCAATTTCAAAAATAAAAGAATTTAAATCCTATTGAGTACTCTTAGTTTCTTCTCCTTTCTTTTCGATGGGTGTCAAACGTCATATGTCTTCTCAACTAAGACTTAAACCTGTTCATGACTTAGATAAACATATTAGATCCTTAATCGTTTTGTCATCAATAAGCCAAAACCCACTTAGGGGGCCTAGATGCACTTTCACTAAGGGCATATTGCTTCATCCTTCTTTTGTTGTATAGTCTTTAGTCTTCCGCTGTGTAGTTTCTTTTGTTGGTTAGGAGTTGAGTCAGTTTTTATCTCCTCGTAGCTCTCTTTTGCTGTAAATTGTAATAATTTGGTAAATACTTAAGAACTTATAATCTAATGTTAATTACTTGCTCTTTATTAAGCTGTGTTGTGATGTTAAATGTTGAAAATGCATGTGTTTCGATCTTGGACACAAAACACGTGTCGGGACTACCGAGATGGTATCCCGATTAGTTATGAGAGTCGTGATTAAGAAAATGGTCTACTTACTGACTAATTGGTATACTGTTTGGATAGTTCCTCACACATAGGTACACAAAATCAGCGTGATCTAGCCAACAACTCGACTGGCGGTGGTAGCAGCGGCCTCGACCGGGAGGCGGTGGTGGTGGCCTGGAGTTGCGGCAGATTGGTGCTGACTTGGACTAGCGCTGGCAGCGATGGCGAGGACGAGCGGGTGGTGACCCCGGTGACCACACTCAAAGGGTGGTGCCATGAGGCGATGACAACGTGGTCACAAGCGTAGGCGCTCGTTGGTGTGATGGCTCGATGGTGTGGATGACAGGTCGAGGGTAGTCATGGTCGAGCAACGTGATCGGGGTTAGAGGTCGAGGATGCTGGTCGAGGGCAGTCGTGGTCGAGTGACGTGGTCGGGGTCAGAGGTCGAGGACGGCCGTGGTTGAGGGAGGCGCGTGGTTGATGCAGGCGCATGAGATCGATAGGCGGTGGACGACGTAAACCGATCTTAGATTGGAAATAAAGTGAAACGCCAGCAACGACTGGCAAAAGAGAAAAATCTGATCAAGAGATCGAAAAAAAATTCTCTAGGGTGACCGATCAACACGATCGACGGCGCGAACCCTACGGGTAGCGCTGCCCTAGGTACGGGTGGCTAGGGTTTGTGGTCTAGGATGAGAACCTTAACTCGTGATAACATGTAAGAGGAATATTGTATGTATTGCATTGAGCCTCTAGTGCGAAATATATATATATATATATATAGTACAAATAGCTTAAATATCAAACAACTCTAGATATAAGATGAAATCTAATCCTAATCTACCATAACAAATGGATCCTTATATATGTTCATATACTCTAACATTTAGGTATTTCTTTAGATGCTCTAACGTCTCGTGTAATTCCAGCAAAGTTCACCTCGCAAAAAAATGAAAAATCAAGCAAACCATGAGTGAACTTGTCTGCATTGGATGCTCTCACGTTATGTTCTTTGAACAAAGCACCCTCTCTGTCATGGCAGTTGGCAACTCACTTTTCTCCGATACAATTTTGGAGTCGGGGCAAGAAAGCGTGCACAAGAGATTTTTTTTTTGTCTCCACATTTCATAACTATCTTATACAAAATATGCTTGACTACCATTGGTGTCACAAGAGATGTTTACTCACTTTATTCGACGCCTGTTGTTTATAAGTGATCTACGGAACCAAAAAAAACAAAAAAAGTTCAGATTAATGTCGAGAAAAAGGCATGTAAAAAAGCACGAAAAAGCCGGATGGCATAATTGACATGTGACAATTTGCTTTCTGAGCTTTGCAAAACAGAATATAAAATAGCATTGTTTGCCTTCCCGTAAAAGAAGACACAAAGGTCTGCTTTCGTTGTGAGATGCGCATGCTCCCAACAACAATGATAAAACAGCATCAATAACCAATAACCACGCATGTTCCATCCAATCACCAAACTGGATCTAATTTCTATTTTCTTTTCTTTTCGTTTCTCTTATGTTTTTAGTAGACGGATCTAGCTTTTCTTGAGCAGTATACAAAATTACTTTGTAGTTGTAATAAATTATGCTTTTTACATAGAAGTGAACAGTGCATCACATGTTGCAATCCTCATGCAGTGTGCTCAACCTTGCTGTCAATCTCGGCCTATTCAGGAAGCAGAGTAGCAGACACATACAGCTTTTGCAGAGGAGATCACAGCAGTCGTTTTAACCATTTCAGGGCCCAGACAGTAAGTTAGTAACGAACTAACTGCTCCTGACTGATGCTCAAATGACAATGCATTTGGGTAGAAACCATAAGCTTTTCTAAAAAAATTGTGGGCCAGCAAAAGTATGGTATGATTGAGCTGCTGCTCCTGCATGAACATATGTTTGCCTGTCTCTGGTCCACAAATTTTGGACTGGTTTGCAGCTTGGGACTAGATATCCAAGTCAAGCAATACATGCCCAGCACTCCAGCGGCAAGGTTCGTAGTGCCTTATGATCTGGTTGCTTGTTTATCACATGGAAACTATAACACTCACTGTATGTAAATGGCGCTGAATATGTATGTTGCAGAGGGTTTTGATTCACTGCAGAAATGCGTACTAGTGCAAATTCGCGACTGTAAAAACCTGTTCCAAATTGAGTAATCCTGATCTACCTGTCAAATAGGTTTATCTTGTATTTCACATCATGCTTGGCATGCAGTTCAAGCTAAACCTAACACCCTAACCTATTTGGCATGTAATAGGTTTAATTAAGTAGCCCTGAACTACATCTATTGGACTTTCGAAAATAATCTGATTGTGCGTAGAACAAAGTGATATCTAACATCTGAGCAGCTTCCCATTGCAAACTCATCATTTGCTCTCAAATCTGCACGTCACAATGGGTAAAACGATAATAAAAACGGGCACACTGTGTAACAATTTCAGATATGATACCCGATTGTACAATTAATACAAAAAGGTACACTGTGTAACAATTTCAGATATGATACCCCGATTGTACAATTGACTGCAGCTTTCAGCAAGAATAAACTACCGACACAAAAGATGAACGACCCAAAAAAGTCCATTTCAAAAAGGTAGAATTTGATTCAGAACTGATTACAGATATATCCACGGTTATTTTGATTTTCCGACAATCCAGGCCACGGTTATACTCTCAAACAAACATGGTTTATCCACTGATTTCAAGGGGTTATTATACATCAGCAGACCTCTTATGGCATCTGCATCTCTCCCTGTCGAAAAACAACTCGACAAAGGAAGTCCATTGCTATCGGAGCTAGCTAGAAACTCTGGTCCCTTTGGAACAGTATCGAGCCAATCATAACTGCTATTCCAGTCACGGCAATTGTGATGAGCAGGCGCTTGTGTTGTGAACCGTGAGCAGGACGTGCTGGCCGTACTGGTGGCAGAGGCCGCACTTCTCTCTCTGGAATTGTTCTAGCACTTAAATTATAAGCGTCTGATTAGCTCGAGAGTTTTGTAGTATTTATAATTGGACTTCTAAAACAATTGGAATCTGACTTCTTCAAAAATGAAAGTTGAAGAAGTAGGTGAAAACATGGAAGGAGAGACCAGTTTGTTACTCACTCGGACAAACTGTAATCTTGACAGGAAAACCCAACAAGTGCAAACAAATACAGATCAAACTAACTGATTTTGAGTTACATTACCATCTTGATGGCAAAACCAAGCATTGATTGAACTTGTAAGTAGGAAAGCTAGTGTATTTGATTTGCATAATGGATTGTTAGAAAATCTAAGCTCATTCGAAATAAGCAGTTGCAGTGTTTTATGCTGAATCATATTAATGTTATATGAATGATACAAAATCCAGCTTTCTTTAGAGAAAGGTGTCTGTCTATACCTTGATGTTTCCACAGAACCGTTCGAGTTTATATGGCACCGTATTTCGTGCCCTATCCATTCGTGCAGTCTAATATACTTCCTGCATGTTTGGCAATATTCTGTTCGGTTTCCACATACATCCTGCACCAAAAACTACTGTGATCAGAGCATGCATTTTTCTCTCTCAAAATATACATAGTTTCAATGGCAATGACAAACTATACCTGATGTTCATGAAGATCAACTGCAGGCAATTCGAACTAGCAATATTCACAGGCAACAATTCTTTGTGGGCAATTTTCACTTTTATGATGATCCCAGCTCTCACATTCTAATGTTTCTTTGCAAAGAGAGCAATTTATCTGTATGTAAGAAGATAATATATTTAGTGCACTTAAAAAGAGGTCAACAAGATGTTTTAAACATCCTGGGAACATAGGCATTCTACTCCTCTTGTTCATATAGACTGACAATGTTTCATTAGCTCCTAGTTTCAGTTGGTCAAGTTAACACACGAAAAAGGCACGAGTGAAATTCACCAGTGGTCCCTAAACTTGTCCCACATTCTCATCTAGGTCCATAAACTATCAAAATGTGAATCCAGATCCCCAAACTTGCTAAATGTACCACCCAAGGTCCAAAACTTCCTAGTCAGCAACTCAGCATTGACTTGCCAACGTGGCATGTTGACTTGTGACAACGCGGCCATCTCTCTCCTCCATCCTCTCTCTCTCTCTCTCTCTCTCTCTCTCTCTCTCTCTCTCTCTCTCTCTCTCTCTCTCTCTCTCTCCACTCAACCAGGCGGCATTAGAAGTCTTAAATATCACATTTGGGCTGATTGCAAGCGTACCGGAGCATGGTTTTCATTGTAATGTTCATCCATAAGCTTCCTGGGAACCATTTCTCCACAGCGCTCGCACTTTTGAAGGTTACGGGCACAGTGGACAGAATGCAAGTCTATGTTCGACGATGGAATCTCCCGCTGACTGAAGACACAAAGATAAAAAAAGAAACTTAAATTGATAGCTAACATCCAATAGCAAATAGCATGAACACAATGCCCATTAAACTACGATCAAATGAAATTACATAGAACTTGACTAGCGATAGTAGTTAGAAGCATTGTAGAATGAAAAACTGCTGACCCCTAAGCTCTATCAATTACCACTACGTTCATCTTTTGTACAGTTGATCAGCAAAGGAGCCAAAAAAGAGGTGGTTATAACCTAATGTTAAAAAAAAAATTGGATAGACAGTGTCCTGGTACCAATTACCAACACTCCTACAATGATCTCTTAGTTTGTTTTTCTGACAACAGATTACTCGAACCAAGATTATTCCACACTCTGTCAAGAAGCACATCTACTGACCATCGAACATGTAATTTTCCTTCCAAGTAATTCGATTGTTCGAGATGCAAAATATTATATGTGTGCATCCAGACATCGTCACCAGTAGAGTAGGACATCGCGAAATTCATGTTCCGAGCACGATTCAGCCCAAATATCCTGCCACACTGGGTGGCGCTCCTAACATTTGGCACCAAGATCAGAACGTAATGATCACGCGACACGCCAGATCAGAACATAACTACACAAGAAAGAGCTTCTGTCACCACTACGGGAAATCACCCTCTCCTCGATCCAATCGGGGGTCCTCCTAGGCTCAGATCCAAGCCCACGAGACCGACCGCATCATCGGCACGTGGCACACGTGCACCAAGAAACCTGGAACCGCGAGAGACAGGGAAAACAAAATGGGGCCAGGAACGGGGGGCGACCACGAACCAGTGCTTGCAGGTCGAGGTGGAGACGGCGACAAGATCGGAGTCGGCGGCGGCCGCGGTCATGGCGCTCGCTGACGGGCTCGCCTCGCCCCTTGAACTCCGGCTCCCGATCCGATCGGCGACCGAGCGTTCTCCCGCAGCAGAGACGGCGCCGATCTGGGCCGAGGAGGCGCGGCGAGATGGGCGGCCGTAGGTTCCGAGGGAAGGCGGAGAGGGGACGGGACGGTGTAGTACCCGGCACCGCCAGCGGGGGTTGGGCCTTGGGTTTTGTTTGGGCCGGGTGGAGCTCTTTTTCTTTATTGTTTGGGCCGCGCCGGGCTTGGGTTTTGAGGCTCTGTAGCCATACCATCTGTTTCGAGCCCGGCCCAGACTAGCAAAATGACTTGGGGTGTGTTTGATTTGATGGATATCACTGTATGGAGGTGACTATATAGTATTTTGAGATGTTTGCTTAGAGGGGAATGTGGATGAGATGACCATCTAGTTTTTTAATGTCTAGTTAGAGGGGAATGTGGATAGAATGATCATTTAAAGATAATATTTTTCTCAGATGCTGGATGATCTTATCTACCAAAAATTGCTAGATAGAGCCATTCATATTCTAAATAAATTTTATCCCCACTGATGTAGCATATTCTACGTGGTTAGAGTAAATACACTTTTTTGTTAGCACATATTAAATGATATTATCTCTTAAACCGTTTATCTAATTCGCGATCTGATTGTACTATTGTATTCATTACAATTAAATCAATAAAATAAGATCTGGCGTGATTATATTTTGATGTAAACCTAAATATATGATAAGCGGGTCTCATAAAATTTTTGCTAACCCCATCTAAGTTTTATCTGTCCAACCAAATAAGAAATTGGATGGTTTCATCCAATAAAACATAAATGATCCTATCTCATCCAACCTTTCCTTCAACCAAACGCATCCTTGGTGATTGTAGCAAGGACTCAGGGCATGTCTGGTTTTCAACCTTAAGCCAAATACCCCGCTGTCGGAGGAAGAACTCCTCAAGCAGGGATCTTGGGGGACCCCCTTTGAGATTCGGCCGGGGGATAATTCTGAATCTACCTCGTACGTGAATTAAATGCGAGTATATGAGATGGAGGCGGGACGGACGATCGACTGCTAGTGAGAGTAAATGCTCGAGGGGTTTAGACAGGTTCGGACCGCACGGAGCGTAATACCTTACTCCTGTGTGTATGCTATTAATGCTCTGGAAATGCCTTTCTCTGGATCTCTTGTGTTACATGGTTTTCTGTCTAAGGATCTCTTGTGTTACATGGTTTTCTGTCTAAGTCTAAAGCTTCGGTCTTCAAGCGCCGATCTCTCTAAGCTTCTGCTCGGTTTCGTATGTCGTGATCCTGAGACTTGTGTGTCCTCCCCTGTTCTTCTCCTGAGTGCACCCCCCTCTTATACCGTTAGGGAGGCTTGGCGTGCCCAGAAAGGAGGGCACGAGTCCCCATGAGCCATAAATGGAAAGCAACTATCATGGGGCTGCAGTTTGATGTTATGGGGGGTTAAAAATGCGTCCCCGGTCGGTCCTATCGTACATCATGCCACCTTTTAGCGGGTGCAGCAGGGGAGCCCACCGGGCAGCCACCGAGCAACCCCGCGTGCCCGCCCGGTCAGAGCAGGCCTGACACAGCAAGGCGGCAGGCGATATGCCTCGAGCCAAGCGACGATATCTCCAAGTTGTACAGGATGACATGCGATGGGACCCGTCGCATTAAATTCCCCCACGCCTCCCTGACGGGCGGTGGTAGGGACTGACAACAGGCATGGGGGGAGTGGTTGGAAGTGACAGACCACGTTCCCTCTTAAATGCAGCATCAGGCCTCTCACCAATTGACACCTCATCGCTGAGCCCTTGTAGGGTCCACCGGCAAGGGGCTTCTCAGGTCCTCGGGGAACTCTGGGTGCTCGGGGACTACTGTTCATAGCTCCGAGTGCCCTCTCCTGGATATGTCTCTTCTCGGTCCTCAGGGAACTCGGGTACTCGGGGACCACTGTTCATGGCCCCGAGCGCCCTCTCCCGGAACTGTGTCTTCTCGGGTCCTTAGGGAACTCGGGTACTCGAGGACCACTGTTCATGGCCCTGAGCGCCCTCTCCTGGAACTGCCTTCTCGGGTCCTCATGGAACTCGAGTACTCGGGGACTACTGTTCATGGCCCCGGGTGCCCTCTCCTGGAACTGGGTCTTCTCGGACCTCGGGGAGATAGTCCCCGAGGGAAGGCGCCACGTGGTATTCTGCTGTCCTGGCCTCGGGACTAGGGGGCCCCTGGTTCCCATGTCACCGACAGTAGCCCCCGGGCCCATCGGCAGGCGATGGCCCAAAGACTGTGGATGGGGCCTTTATTTCTTCAAGGCCGATCACAGCATCGGTGCCACGTGGCTTGTCCTCAGGCGCTAGAGTCTTGTTGTCTTTGCAGTCTTTCCGGCCTAGGCTTTTGGTACGGCCCAAGCGGGAAACCGAAAGGGCGCGTGCCCTTCCGACTTCCGAGGAGAGTGATAACGAGGCGGGAGGCGCACGTGGAAACCATGCGGATTGAGGGTAGTGCACCTGGCAACCGCGTGGATCGAGGGAGATGCGCCTAGCAACCGCGCCGATCGAGGGGAATGCGCCTCGCAGATTGCGCCGAGGCTAAAAAGGAGAGGGGCAACGAACCATTGCCCCCCACGCCATTCTTGCAATCGTCATCTTCTATCTTCTTCTTCCTTGCGCACCGGGAGCTCTCTCGCTCTCTTCAGCCCGCAGCGCACCTTTCTTCTCATCTCCTCCAGCACACTCCCCACCCCCAAAGAATGCCGAGGGCAGGAAGCGGTCACTGGGACGCATCGAGCTCCAACAGCGTCCTGCCGAAGTCCCGCCTCATGAATGAGGAGGGGGCAGAGAAGGTCTGCAAGTTGATGGTCCCCGCCGGACAGTGGGAGGCGTCGGTGGTGATGCCGGTGAACTTCTCGCCCTCCACGCACAGGCCAGAGCGGATCATCATCTTCGTGTCCTTCGTCACCGCCGGACTGGTGCCGCCATTCTCGACGTTCTTCCTGCAAGTGCTGGACACGTTCGGCATCCAGCTGGCCCACCTGAGTCCGAACTCGGTGGTGATCCTGGCGATCTTCGCTCACTTCTGTGAGATGTTTGTGGGAGTGCCGCCGTCGGTCGCACTGTTCCGGCACTTCTTTGTCCTCCGAGCGGCCGGGAAGAGGAAGGGATCCGACGAGGTGGAGGTTGTTGGCTGCTGCAACTTTCGCCTGCTGGAGGGACTCGGCGATGTCTACATACCGCAGGTGCTGCGCGGTAAATGGGAGGACTGGCGTCGGGACTGGGTCTACATCGACGTCAGCCCCCATGACCGGCTCTCGCTGCCCCAAACGCCGGCAGAACCCCACAGGCCGATCTAGGAGCCGGCCCCTGTGGAGGATGAGCGCATGCGCTTGGTGCTGAACTGCATCGATGACCTGCGCCGGGCGGGGCTTACCTCGCTAATGATGGTCGCTGACTACCTGCGTCGCCGTCTGGCCCTGCTGCAGGAGCGTGCCCGCTTCGCCTGGATATACACTGGTTCGGGCGACCTGACGAGGACCTGCATCAGCGAAGATGGGGACCTTGACGAGGGGGCCCTGGCGACTCTGCTGAAGGTGGTGACCGGCATTGACAACCTCGCCCGGGCGGCGCTGCAGGCGTCAATGCTAGGCTTTGACGCCCAGGGGCTGGTGGACCGTCCGAGGCACCGGAACCCCGGGACCATACACATCCCCACCGAAGCTAGCAGGCCGGTGACCCAAGGCGACAAGGGGAAGCGTCCCCGGGCATACGTCCCTCAGCCATCTTCATCTTCGTCGCTGTCACCTCCACGACAACGGCCGAAGGCAGGCAGCGCGACGGAGGGCGGCCGAGGCGGCCAATCTTCGCGAGCGGACTCCGGGATGGAGGCCGGATCTAGGGCGCGGCAACCCGAAGGCAGAGCCCGGCTGGCGGCGCAACGGCCGACGGCCGGACCGTCCAACTTTCGGAGGCAGGCTCCGGGGCAGGCTCCGGGTCGGCTGCTGGGGCCAGCCCACAACGGCCTGAGGGCCAGAGCCCTCCCCTGAAAAGGAGGAGGGTAGAGTCCAGGCCGAAGTCGCAGAGCCCCGATTTCCGGATCCTGAAGTCTCGATGGCGATACCGCGGGCCCAAAACCACGTAAGCTCCCTTTCTGTCTCGAGCATGTTTGCTCGGATTTTGGCTGGTTACTAACCTGTTTTTGCTTCAGGTCGCCCAATGACTCCGCAGGAGGCCAGAAGCAACTGGAGTAGCCGAGGCCAGCCCCTGTCCCTGGGCCGAGCGCGCCGGTGGACCCCGAGCGAGGGCTCCGGCTAGCTCTGAGCCGAGGGCCCCGGCCGATCCCGATCAGCGAGCGCCGACCGAACCTGCACCGAGCCCTCCGAGGAAGGAGCAAACGGCCACCGGGGAGGTGGTCGCGACAAGGGCGATGCTTGCACGGCCACTGTCGGGGTCCCCGAGCGCCTCTGTAGAGAGGGCTCCCAGGGGACCCAGCCCCCGGCCACCTTCTGGCTAGGCCTCGGAACCCCTCCCTGAGGTGCTGGGAAGCACCCGGGAGGTCATTGTGCGGCTCGAAGCGGCCGTTGCAGCAGAGCAGTCCAAGCTTGAACAAGAGCATGCCGCCCTAGTTGATGAGAGGGGCCGGTTGGAGGAGGCCCGGAAGCTTTTGGAAACCCGTATTGCCTCGGCCCACGCGTCCTACGAGAAATCCATGCGCGAGGTGGCCGAGGAGCGTGAGGCGCTGGAGGAGACCCACGATGAGGCCGTCGCCGCGCAGGAGAAGGCCAGCCACATGGAGCGGCTCGCGACCGAGCGCGACCATGCGTCCAGGAGGCGCGCCGCAGAGCTGCTTGCTCGTGAGCGGCAAATGGTTTCTCGGGAGGAGGCCGCCAGCCAGAGGGAGGAGACCGTGCGGTCTTCCCAGGTGGATCTGTGCCGCCAGTACGACGAGCTCGAGCACGGCCGTGCCGACGTCCTCCGTCGGGAGGAGCAGGTAGCGCTGCGCGAGACAGACGTCAAAATAACCGCGTTGGCACTTGACGCCAGGGAGGAGCAGATCGTGCGGCGCGAGGCGAATGCCGACTCAGCACCGTCAGCACTCACCGCCCGGGAGGAGCTGGTCGCCATGCGAGAGGCCAACCTGGCTGCCCGAGAGCAGGCCGTCAAGGCCCGGACCGAGCAGCTGGAGCGAGCTCAGACCGAGGCGGCTGCCCAACGCTGGGAGATCCCGACCGTGAGGGTTGTTCCTATCAGCGCCGCTGATGGCACCAGCCTCGAGGACCGGCTGAAGAACACCGAGGACGAGCTCGAGACCGCCCTCGCCGAGAAGACGAACATGAAGCTGATGATGCGGGACATCCTTCAGCAGGCACGGGACTCCGTGGAGGCGGCCGGGCTCGGGCGCGTGTTCGTGGGAGACCAGTCGCTGGACAAGGAGACGATAGGCCATATTGCCCTCAGGTTCACGGAGATCTCCCGACGCCTCAAGGCCCTTCTTGACGCTGTGCAGGAGCTGGCGACCCGGGAGGGGCGTGCTCTGGCCCAAGGAGTGGCCGAGCACATTCTCGCCTGCTATCGCAGCTGAGACCCCGCCTTCCCGCTGGAGCCGACCCGGCAGGGCGTGGTTGAGGCGGAGGAAGCTGCTGCCCGGGAAGCCGTCCGTGACGTTGCCGCCGAGGTGGCGATGTGTTTTGTGTGGGAGCCAGGCCCGAGCAACGACAGCAGTAGCGACGCGTCGTCTCCTTCACCTGAGCCTGTAGATAGTTAGTGTTTTTTGTTTCTTGGAATGTTGTAAATATGGGAGTGATGCCCTCCTGAACGGTTCCTTTTAATATAATAGAAGCCATTCTTGGGATTGAAATTCCGCTCTGTGCTTGTCCTTTATGTTGTTTGCTTTTTGCTTGATGTCCCGAGAGGCACTGGCTGGGACGAGCCCGACGACCTTCCCTCGAGAAGTTAGGTTGCCCCGACCACTCATTGTTCGAGTAGTGGGAACACCCGAGCGTCCAGCCCCCGAGCCCTTGCGAGTCTGTAGTTGCTAAGTCAAGAGACACAGACACGAACTTCTTTGCTCGGGAGACAAGTCCATCTAGCACGGTGCACGCCACAACCAGTGAACACTTTCCACCCTGCGACCTCTCAAACAAGCAGACCGGAGATGCGTGCGGGCGGAAACGGGACCAAGAGTCCCCATGATTTGGTGGTGTCCGGGGTAGGACTGACTAGACCGAGCACCGACAACCCGCTCCTGGGGTCTAGGCGGTCCCGACCACTCTTTGTTCAAGCGATAGGATTACCCGAGAATCTTAGAGGCTCGGTAGTGCTCGGGGTACTGCCAAGCCGGCCGGGCACCACGGCCACCATAAAGGACCTAGGTCAGCCATCGCCGCCTGTACGGTACACCGACTACTGTCTGTTTTTGTCGTTCCAGAAAAGCAAGCACGTGGGCGGGGTTTTGCGCATGAGGAGACCGTCTCGCTGAACAGATTAGCATGCGAGGGTCCTGATGATAACTTGGGAACAATAGTTTATTGCGTATGTATGAAAGGAAATTCATGTAACTTTAGTTACTCACCGGACAGCTGTCAGCCTTCTGGCCGACCGATCTAGAAAAGGGTAGATGCCCTGAGCTCGGGGTGCCCGGGAACGTTGGTTCCCTCGTACAGAGCGCCTAAGACCCCAGGACTTCCTTTTAGCACCCGAGCACTAGAAAACCGGTGACAGAACCAGGGGCAGGCGGTCTCGACCACTCATGTTCGAGCGGCAGGATTACCCGAGGACCCCATAGGTTCGAGCAGCGCCCTGGACACTGAGACCCTTGCGGTCGGGCTGCTTGGTTCTTGATTATTGATCTGTAAGCTTAAAAAATAGGCAAAGGTTCTTTGCTTGGTGCGCTCTGTTAGTGCGGTACTCATTATAGACTGCTCTCGTTTTTGACCCGAGACCTCTCGAATACCTGGATCGGTAAAGTGTACAGACAGAGGTATAACCAAGAGGTCCAATGGTTCGGTGGTGTCCAGGGTAGGACAAATCAAGCTGAGCACCGACAGCCCGCCCCTAGGGTCTAGGCGGTCCTGACCACTCATGTTTGAGCAGTAGGATTACCCGAGAATCCCAGAGGCTCAGTAGTGCTCAGGGAACTGCCATGCAGCCGGGCACCACAGCCTACCACAATAGACTTAAGTCAGCAATCACTGCCTGCGCGCATACCGACCGGATCCGTTTTTATCAGCGGGAAAAATGAGAGAGCGTGTTTTTCTCACACAAATCGAGCATCTCACCAAACAGATTAAACATATGGATTCCAGAGGAAAAAACTCGGAATATGAGCGTATATTGACAATTTGTATAGAAGTGCAAACTTACATGGTTGGTGGCAGCCCCCGACCAACATGGGCAGGGGGAAGCCCCTGGCCTGGTTGGCCCTAGCACAAACATGTCGACTTATGGATAAAATTTGCGCAAATGCTCGATGTTTCACGTGTTTGGGAGAGGCTGCCCGTCCTCTGTGGCCAGCCAAAACGAGCCTTATCGGGGGGCACCGGTCACGATGAAGGGGCCTTCCCACATGGGGGAGAGTTTATTCTTTCCTTTGCGCGTTTGGGCGCGTCGGAGAACTAGATCCCCAACCTCGAGTGACCGGGCCCGGATGTGGCGCAGATGATAGTTCCACAGGCTCTGCTGGTATCTGGCTACTTGGACGGTGGCTCGTCGCCGACGCTCCTCCAGGTGATCGACGTCGTCGCACCTTCGATGTTCCTGTTCGCTTTCAGAGTAAGCATTCACCCGGGGGGAGCCGAGGGTGAGCTCGGAGGAGAGGACCGCCTCAGCGCCGTAGATGAGGAAGAACGGCGTCTCCCCAGTGGCGCGGCTTGGCGTGGTCCGGTTGGCCCATAACACAGCAGGCAGCTCGTCAGTCCACCCTTTCCCATGCTTTGCCAGCACGTCGTAGGTCCGGGTTTTGAGCTCCTTCAATATCTCGGCATTTGCACGCTCGACTTGCACATTGCTCCGAGTATGAGCGACAGAGGCGAAGCAAAGCTTGATGCCGAGGTCCTCGCAGTAGTCCCCGAACAGGGCACTTGTGAATTGGGTGCCATTATCGATGATGATTCTGTTCGGGACGCCTCAGCGACTTGTGATACCGTGGATGAATTGGATTGCCATGTTCTTGGTAACCTTGACAACTGGGACCGCCTCCCGCCACTTGGTGAACTTGTCGATAGTGACGTAGAGGTACTCATAGCCCCCGATTGCTCGGGGGAATGGACCCAAGATATCCAGCCCCCAGACCGCGAAGGGCCAAGACAGGGGGATGGTATGGAGAGCCTGAGCTGGCTGGTGAATCTGCTTTGCGTGGAACTGGCACGCCCTGCAGCACCGAACCAACTCGGAAGCGTCCTGGAGGGCTGTAGGCCAGTAGAAGCCTTGCCGAAAGGCCTTCCCGACCAGTGTGCGGAACGATGCATGGCCACCGCACTCGCCCTCGTGGATCTCAGTGAGGAGCTCACTGCCTTCTGCCCGGGTGATGCATCTCAGGAGGACGCTGTCCGCGTCACGCCGGTAGAGATCCCCATCTACTATGGCATGGCGTTTGGACTGCCGTGCAATCCTCTCTGCAGAGGCATCATCCCCGGGTAGGATATTTTCTTTCAAGTACCCTCGGATCTCATCGATCCACGAGGCATCTTGAGAACTAATGGCAAGCGTAGCGCACTCACCGGGCGGCGGCACCATGACGGGACCTCCCACTGAGGGTGTTGTCTGGGTTCCCCCAAATAGGCTCGAGGGCTCCCCTTCATCCTGGTCGGCAGGCAGGACGGATGGTCGTGTGAGCCTTTCTTGAAAGGCTCTAGCTGGGACGAGCGCCCGGGCAGAGGCCAGGCGGGAGAGGTCATCGGCCAGAGCATTGTCGTGGCGAGGTATGTGCCGCAGCTCCAGGCCATCAAAGTGCCTCTCCAGCCTCCTGACTTCCGCCACGTATGCCGCCATCTGAGGATCCGTGCACTGGTATTCCTTAGATACCTGGTTGACTACCAGTTAGGAGTCTCCCTTGATCAGCAGTCGTCGGATCCCGAGACCCACCGCTGCACGGAGGCCAGCGATGAGGCCCTCATATTCTGCCATGTTGTTGGTTGCTCGGAAATGCAGCTGCACGACGTACTGGAGTACTTCACCCGTTGGGGAGGTGAGCACCACTCCAGCCCCCGCACCTTTCAGCATGAGGGAGCCGTCAAAGTGCATGACCCAGTACCCGGGACCATCTTGCCCGGGGTACGCGGACAACTCTTCATTGTCGACCTCGGGGACTGGCGTCCAGTCTGCCACAAAGTCGGACAGAGTCTGGCTCTTGATTGTCTGGCGACTGACGAAGTGTAGATCGAATTCTGCAAGCTCGACCGCCCACTTGACGATACGCCTAGTGCCTTCTCGGTTCCTGAGGATCGGCCCCAGTGGGTATGTGGTTACCACCGAGACCTTATGCGCCTGGAAGTAGTGGCGCAGCTTCCTGGAAGTGATGAGCACAGCATAAAGCATCTTCTGGGCTTGGGGGTATCTTGTCTTGGCGTCTCGGAGGACTTCACTAACGAAGTACAACGGTCGCTGTATATGGCGGGCCCGGGCAACAGCCTCGCCCGAGGACTGGTCACAGCCCCCGAGCTCAGCGCAGTGGTTAGGGTCGGCTGAGGTCTCGGGCTCGACTCCCTGGTCGGGAGGAGCCGTGGTCTCGGGCTGGACTCCCTGGTCGGGAGGAGCCCCGAGACCCGTAGGCTGCTCGGGGGCGGCCAGGAGCTCGGACCCAGCACCTTGCCCCGAGCACTCATCACGCTCCACCACCAGTAACATGCTCACGACCTGAGGAGTGGCCGAAACGTAGAGCAATAAGGGCTCGTCCTCGGAGGGGGCCACCAGTGCGGGCGGTGAGGTGAGATACTTCTTCAAGTCCTCGAAGGTCTACTTGGCCTCCGGTGTCCAGTCAAAATGACCGATCTTCTTCAGCAGTTTGAAGAGTGGGAGCCCTCGCTCCTCGAGCTTGGAGATGAAGCGCCCCAGGGCCGCCATGCAGCCAGCGAGACGAGCCAGGGGACGCATCTGGTCGATGGCCCGGATCTTCTCCGGATTAGCCTCGATTCCTCAGCTGGAAACCAAGAAACCGAGGAGCTTGCCTGCGGGTACCCCGAAGACGCACTTCTCAGGGTTGAGCTTCAGGCAGGTGGTGCGGAGACTATTGAAAGTCTCGACTAAGTCTTCCAGCCGGGTGGCGTGCTCTCGGGATTTGACCACGAGGTCTTCGACATAAGCTTCAACGTTGCGGCCAACCTGTGTATCAAGGGTAATGCGCACGGCCCGCTGGAATGACGATCCAGCGTTGCGCAAACCAAAAGGCATTGACACATAGCAATAGGTCCCCACCGGGGTAGTAAAAGATGTTTTTTTCTTGTCCTGTTTGGCCATGCGGATTTGGTGATAACCCGAATTTGCATCTAGAAAACACAAAAGATCGCATCCCGCAGTGGAATCTACAATCTGATCTATGCGGGGTAAAGGAAAAGGATCTTTTGGACAAGTCTTGTTTAGGTCGGTGTAGTCGACACACATCCGCAGCTTGCCGTTGGCCTTGAGGACGATGACTGGGTTTGCCAGCCACTCTGGGTGGAGGACCTCTCGGATGAAGCCGGCGTCGAGGAGCTTGCTGACTTGCTCCCGGATGAACTCCTGGCGCTCGGGCACCTGCCGTCGGACCTTCTGCCTCACCCGCCGTGCGTCTGGTCGCACAACAAGGTGGTGCTCGATAATCTTCCTAGGGATCCCGGGCATATCGGACGGTTGCCATGCAAACAAGTCGACGTTAGCCCGGAGAAAGGAGACGAGCACGCTTTCCTATTTGTCTCCCAGGTCACCGCCAATTCGGATGACCTGGGACGAGTCTTCGCCCACCACGACCTCCTTCATGGGGATGGAGGCGTCAGCGGCGAGTCGGGGTTTGGATGAAGAGGGCTCCGGGCCCCTTGAGTGTCCTTCGACCTCGGCCCGAGTAGAGACCAAGGCCGAGTAGAGCTGCTCAGCGCAGGAGACGGCGCTACTGGTCTCGGCAGGCACGGAGATGGGGCCAGCGGGGCCCGACATCTTAACTGTGAGGTAGGCGTAGTGCGTCACCACCATGAACCGGGTGAGCGCTAGGCGCCCGAGGATGGCGTTGTAGGGCAGGGGGACCTCCGCGACATCGAAGACGACGTTCTCCGTCCGGAAATTGTCCCGGCTCCCGAAAGTGACGGGCAGCTCGACCTACCTAAGGGGAAATGTATGCCCCGGTGTCACCCCGTAGAAGGGGAGCGACGACTTTAGGCGCCTTGAAGGCACCTGTAGCTTCTTGAAGGCCTCCTGGGACAGGAGGTTTAAGCCTGCACTCCCATCGATCAGCACTCAGCTGACCTTCACATTGTAGATGGTGGGGGACACCACCAGAGGTAGTCACCCCATGCTTGCAGTACTCGCGGGGTGGTCCGCCAGACTGAAGGTGATCGGGGTCTCCGACCACTTCAGAGGCCTTGCGGCCGCAGCGCCCGTGGTAGCCGAGCACACCTCACACCACATTGTCTCGACGCAGCGATGAGAGGAGGGCGTGTATACTCCTCCATCGATGAAAGCGACGGTGAGCTCAGACTCTTGGAACCCGAGCTCTTGGTTTTCGGGGGTGGCTTTGTCATCGCCACCCCTGCAGCACTCGTCGCGCTCCTTCTGGCGCTGCTCGGTGAGGCCTTTGACCGACCGGCACTCAGTGAGGTCGTGCCAGTCAGTTTGGTGGATCTCACACCACTTTCCTGGTTTGGGCCTCGCGGGAGCGGGAGCCCTCGCGGGAGCGGGCTTCTTGTCGACAGCCGCCCGGCGTGCCGGCCTGAGGGCAGGGCCCTCCGCCGGCACGATAGAGGCAGCGTCACGCTTCTTTCTCCTTTTCTTTTCCCACCTTTCAGAGCGGGAATGACCTACCTTGTCAGCAGCGGGTTGCTCTGGGCGCGGGACATGCCACGCCCGAGCCTCTGCCGCCATGGCGCACTTGTCGGCCAACGCGAAGAGCTCCGCAGTGGTTTCAACCTCATGCGTACCTAGCTTTTTAAGCATCCGCTTGTCGAGGACACCCTGTCGGAATGCGATGATGATGGCATGGGGGGTAATCCGTGGGATGGTGTTGCGGACCTGGCTGAAGCGCTGTTTGAAGTGCCTCAGCGTCTCCCCCTCTTGCTGCTTCACAGCATGGAGGTCACACTCCAAGCTGGGGCACGTGAAAGTGCCCTGAAAATTGGCCACGAATTGGTGGCACAGATCATCTCAGGAACTAATAGATCCTGAGGGTAAGTTCATAAGCCTGGAGCGGGTAGAGCCCCTCAAGGCTACGTGAAATTATTTGGCCATAACCTTTTCATTGCCGCCTACCGCCTCCCGCATCATCGGCACGTGGCACATGTGCACCAAGAAACCTGGAACTGCGAGAGACAGGGAAAACAAAATGGGGCCAGGAACGGGGAGTGACCACGAACCAGTGCTTGCTGGTCGAGGTGGAGACGGCGACAAGATCGGAGTCAGCGGCGGCGGCAGTCATGGCGCTCGCTGACGGGCTAGCCTCGCCCCTTGAACTCCAGCTCCCGATCCGATCGGCGACCGAGCATTCTCCCGCAGCAGAGACGGCCCCGATCTGGGCCGAGGAGGCGCGGCGAGATGGGCGGTCGTAGGTTCCGAGGGAAGGCGGAGAGGGGACAGGAAGGTGCAGTACCCGGCACCGCTAACGGGGGTTGGACCTTGGGTTTTGTTTGGGCCGGGTGGAGCTCTTTTTCTTTATTGTTTGGGCCACGCCAGGCTTGGGTTTTGAGGCTCTGTAGCCATGCCATCTGTTTCGAGCCCAGCCCAGACTAGCAAAATGACTTGGGGTGTGTTTGATTTGATGGATATCACTGTATGGAGGTGACTATATAGTATTTTGAGATGTTTGGTTAGAGGGGAATGTGGATGAGATGACCATCTAGTTTTTTAGATGTCTTGTTAGAGGGGAATGTGGATAGAATGATCATTTAAAGATAATATTTTTCTCAGATGCTGGATGATCTTATCTACCAAAAATTGCTAGATAGAGCCATTCATATTCTGAATAAATTTTATCCCTACTGATGTAGCATATTCTGCGTGGTTAGAGTAAATACACTTTTTTGTTAGCACATATTAAATGATATTATCTCTTAAACCGTTTATCTAATTCTCAATCTGATTGTACTATTGTATTTATTACAATTAAATCAATAAAATAAGATCTCGTGTGATTATATTTTGATGATAACCTAAATATATGATAAGCGGGTCTCATAAAATTTTTGCTAACCCCATCTAAGTTTTATCTGTCCAACCAAATAAGAAATTGGATAGTTTCATCCAATAAAACATAGATGATCCTATCTCATCCAACCTTTCCTTCAACCAAATGCATCCTTGGTGGCTGTAGAAAGGACTCAGGGCATGTCTGGTTTTCAACCTTAAGCCAAATACCCCGCTGTCGAAGGAAGAACTCCTCAAGCGGGGAGCTTGGGGGACCCCCTTTGAGATTCGGTGGGGGAATGATTCTGAATCTACCTCGTACGTGAATTAAATGCGAGTATATGAGATGGAGGCAGGACGGACGATCGACTGCTAGTGAGAGTAAATGCTCGAGGGGTTTGGACAGGTTCGGGCCGCACGAAGCGTAATACCCTATTCCTGTGTGTATGCTATTAATGCTCTGGAAATACCTTTCTCTGGATCTCTTGTGTTACAAGGTTTTTTGTCTAAGTCTAGAGCTTCGATCTTCAAGCGCCGATCTCTCTAAGCTTCTGCTTGGCTTCGTATGTCGTGATCCTAAGACTTGTGTGTCCTCCCCTGTTCTTCTCCGGAGTGCACCCGCCTCTTATACCATCGGGGAGGCTTGGCATGCCCAGAAAGGAGGGCACGAGTCCCCATGAGCCATAAATGGAAAGCAACTATCAAGGGGGCTGCAGTTTGATGTCATGGGGGGTTGAAAATGCATCCCCGGCCGGTCCTGTCGCCCATCACACCACCTTTTAGCGGGTGCAGCAGGGGGGGCCCACCGGAAAGCCACCAAGCAACCCCGCGTGCCCGCCCGATCAAAGCAGGCCTGGCACAGCAGGGCGGCGGGCGATATGCCTCGAGCCTAGCGACGATATCTCCAAGCCGCACAGGATGACGTGCGACGGGACCCGTCGCATTAAATGTCCCCACGCCTTCCTGATGGGTGGTGGCAAGGACTGACAACAGGCGTGGGGGGAGTGGTTGGAAGTGACAGACCACGCTACCTCTTAAATACAGCATCAGGCCTCTCACCAATTGACACCTCACCACTGAGCCCTTGTGAGGTCGACCGGCAAGGGGCTTCTCAGGTCCTCGGGGAACTCTGAGTGCTCAGAGACTACTGTTCATAGCCTCGAGCGCCCTCTCCTTGATATGTCTCTTCTCGGTCCTCGGGGAACTCGGGTACTCGGGGACCACTGTTCATGGCCCCAAGCGCCCTCTCCCGGAACTGTGTCTTCTCGGGTCCTCGGGGAACTCGGGTACTCAGGGACCACTGTTCATGGCCCTGAGCGCCCTCTCCCGGAACTGCCTTCAGGGGTCCTCGGGGAACTCGGGTACTCGGGGACCACTGTTCATGACCCCGGGCGCCCTCTCCCCTTTGAGGAATTATTGAATTTTTGTCAACCAAGGATTTCAGGGTTTTAGTCGTTTTCAATTGAATCCCTGATCTTAGTATCATGTCCAAAGGTTCATTCGCTACCCCCATCTCCTCCGTCGTCTCCAACGAGGTTAAGGACTATAGTTAAGGTTTGTTTAGAAAAGCTCCAGCTCCAATAATTCTTAGAGGTGGGTATTTAAATTCATGAAACTAGAGTTGTTGGTACATCGAGAGTGTTTAGGTGAGTAATTTTGTTTCTATTTTAGTCTAAAAATAGATATTTAAACTACTTTATTTTAACCTATAAACTCAAAATTTGACGTGAAGCTTGTAGCTGAAGCTATGCCAAACATGGCCTACAATTAGGTTTGGCAGATGAAATGGAAATCATGCTTTAGTGGCTTTTGTTTTGAATGGTTTTACCTTTATCCTTGAATAAGTGATTTAGCTTTGGGATTCCTTTGGTGAAAACAGTCTTCTTTGGTTGAGGAGAATAGCTATTTTATAAAGCTGTCATTCGGACTAATTAAGAAACATGACTTTCCAATATATAACATCACAACAAAGCTTAAGAAAGAGCGAGTAGTTAAATTATATTACAAGTTCTTAATCATTTAATTATTTACAACAATTTACAACAAAAGATTAGAGAAACTACGCCGCAGAGAAGTAACACCTATCAACACCAAAAGCTAGGTGAAGCCATATGCCCTTAGGCTCCACCCAGAAGCACTCCACATGAGTGGTTTACACTACTCATTCCCGTCACCTACATCGGCGGGTGTTAAGTAGCCAAACACGAGCTCCTCCGGATTGGTAGAACCTGAAAGAGCAGCGTGAGTACGAAGGTACTCACAATACTTAATCCATAATGAGTACATATAATAGCCCAACTCCAAGAAGAATGCATTGAGGTATTAGCAAGGAATCGTCCATATGGTTAAGTAAATTTCATAAACAAAATGCAATTCGACATACACATATGAGCTTTTATATTTAACCATAGGTATCAATCTATCCCATAATTATTACAAGAACATATGTAACTAGAACCATAATAAATATATCTGTAAATAGAACCAGCTCAACCATAACCCAACATGCCATACCACAACATCCCACATTCGTGACTCTACGATCGATGCGAATGGACAAAAGCATGCTCATGACCGAGGACGCGATAATTCAAATTGTTCTTACACCCTGCAGGGGGTACAACTTTACCCACACGACCCAGGTCCATCCTCTTAGCACCCGAGACAACCTTTCTTATATCCAAAACTATCCACTTGCACATGCCCCTATGGCACCGAGGTTATCGCAAGCGTGTCCTGGACACCTCTAGCTCTTCACCACCTTGCTTCTTCTTTATTTTTCTTACATGTCATAGGGCTGCAAGCCAAGCGTCAGCACGTCATATGACACTCAGCTCATTCGTCCATTATCCAAATATATGGTTGTACAGAAAGTGCTAAAGCCAACGATACCAATGGACGATGCTTAAACAATGCAAGTAGTCTATTGCATCCGGGCTCCTCTCCTGATGTACCCCTAGCACCGCCCATATCTATTGTTCATTTTGTACCATACCTTTGAGCATGCATTATCATCAACCAATAGTATATGGGTCTAAGCAAGTGATTTTCGACATAGCGAAAATAGCACTTGCTTGATATATGTCGGAATTTGACTTTTACCTCTTGTCATCACAATAGCATGAGGACTCGCGGTAGTGATCTTTCTGAGGGTTCTAATGAGAACAACCCTATGCTGCTTACTCCACCAAGTATTGTGGATGTCCTAATGCAAATAGAGCAGAACCACGAAGCTCAGACTGCTCTCCTTGAGGCCTTCATGCGCAACATGACCCCTCATGGAGGAGGTGGGGCCGAGAGCCGAGATAATTTCTCGGATTTTCTTCGAACTCAGCCGCCCACCTTCACACGGGTTGAGGATCCTTTTAATGCCGACCATTGGCTTTGCACAATTGAGCAGAAGCTCACTCTCCTTCAGTACGAGGACCATGAGAAGGCTCTCTTCACTACCCATCAACTCCAAGGCGCGGTCGGTGCATGGTGGACCAACTACTTAGCCGTACACGCCACCGGTCATCATGTCTCTTGGGCAGATTTCCACCAAGCATTCCGTGACTTCCATATTCCCAAGGGGCTAATAGAAATCAAGAGACAATAGTTCCTGGACCTCCAGCAGAGGGGCAAGTCTGTAATGGAGTACGTGCAAGTGTTCAATCACTTGACACAGTATGCTCTAGAAGAGGTCAGCACCGATAAGAAACATTATCACTTCGTGAACGGCCTCACTTCTAAGTTGCAAGACCGCCTCTCGGCGCACGAGTTCACCGGCTTTAACAAGTTAGTGAGAACCTCCCTCACAGTAGAGTTCAAGATGAAGAACCACCAAGAAGAGAAAAAACACAAGAGGACTCAGTCACCTTCTGTGGGCGAGAGCTCTCAACGCCTGCATGCGAAGAGTCAACCTCCTCAATCCCACATGATGGTTTTAGCTGCTTCATGGCCAATATGGATAGTGCGGCATCCAACTTCCTTCACTCTGCAAGGACAACCTCCACGACCCACAGGGTCTCAAGGGAGTGTGATAGGTGACCCCGGTGGCCCATGTTATAACTGCGAGCGTGTCGGACACTTTACGCAGGAATGCCCTTTCCCGAAGCTCGGAGCCACGCTGAATGCTCCAAGGCCACCACCACTCGCGCAATCCTCTCATCAAGCCTCAAAGATTGCGCAAGTACCTAAGCGTGGTCATATCAACTACACCACCACCGAAGAAGCTCACGAGAGTGCCAATGTGTTGATGGGTACGTTGTTTGTGAATTATAATTCTGTCATCATTCCCGCAATCGTTCTTTTTGATTTGGGAGCTTCCCGTCTTTTTATAACGAGGAGTTGCACTCGGCATCATGAGCTAAAGATTAGCACTGCTCGTGCACCTTATGTTATAGAAACACCCAAAGCCAACATCCTTTACTAATAAATATGTGTCCAATGCATCAATCATCATTAATAAGATGCCCTTTTTTGTAAATCTGCTAGTGATTGACTCCAAATGAATAGATATCATTCTGGGAATGAATTGGCTCACCAAGAATAAGGCTGTCATTGATTGTTCTCAGAGAACTATCACTCTTAATGATCTATCTGGCACTCAAGTCCATCTGAAACTTAATGACGTTGATCCTTGTCTTTATGCCCGAAGGTTGTGACCACCATGGATCTTCTGAATATTCCTATGGTATGTGAGTTTCCGGATGTCTTCCTAGAAGAACTGCCAAGAATGCCACCCGACCAAGCGGTGGAATTTTCTACTGATCTTTTGCCCTGTACGGCCCCGATTTCAAAGAGGTCTTATTGGATGTCGCCAAATAAATTTGCAGAGTTGAAGAAGCAAATTCAGGAGCTACATGCAAAGGGTTTCATTCGTCTGAGTTCCTAATCTTGGAGATGCCCGGCACTCTTTATGAAGAAGAAGGATGATACTTTGTGGATGTATGTTGATTATCGTCCGCTCAATGCTATCACAATCAAGAATAAGTATCCACTCCCTCAAATTGATATTTTGTTCGATCAACTGACATGTGCCTGGGTTTTCTCTAAGATTGACTTGAGACTGGGCTATCACCAGATAAAAATCCGTCTGAAAGATATTCCAAAGACAACATTCTCCACCCGTTATGGGCTTTATGATTTTACTATCATGTCTTTCGGTTTGACAAATGCATCGGCATTCTTCATGTACTTGATGAACACGATCTTCATGGAGGAACTCGACAAGTTTGTTGTGGTGTTTATCGATGATATCCTCATCTACTCTAAAACCCAAGAAGAGGATGCAGATCATCTACGAGTTGTTCTTGGCCGACTTTGAGATCACCAAATTTATGTCAAGTTCAGCAAATGTGAGTTCTGACTCAAAGAAGTCACCTTCCTGGGTCATGTCTTATCGGAGAACGGAGTCACTGTTGACCCGAGAAAAATACAGGAGGTTCTCAATTGGGCTTAACCTAAGAATGTCATCGACATCCGGAGTTTTCTCAGACTCGTGGGTTATTACTGCTGGTTCATTGAGAATTTCTCCAAAATTTATAAGCCTATGACAGAGCTATTGAAGCAGGGGACTGTATTCGAATGGTCAAGTGAATGTGAGTCAGCCTTCCATACCTTGAAGAGCCTGCTCAGACCGCTTCCATTCTGGCTCAACCCGAGGTGGATAAGGGTTTTGACGTCTATTGCGATGCTTCCCACATTGGCCTCAGATGTCTCCTCATGCAAGAGGGTAGGGTTGTCGCGTATGTCTCACTCCATTTGAAGCGGCATGAAGAGAATTATCCAACTTACGATTTAGAACTTGCGGTAATGGTACCCGCCTTGAAGATTTGGCGACATTATCTACTGGGAAATCCTATCCATATTTATACAAATCACAAGAGCCTTAAATACATTTTCACTCAGGATGATTTGAACATGCGAAGATGGCTCGAGCTAATCAAAGATTATGAACTGAAAGTTCATTATCACCTCAACAAGGCAAATGTTGTCACCGATGCACTAAGTCAAAAAGCTCAATGCAATTGTCTCTCTCTCCAGCCTAGAGTCACCATGCTTTGTGCTGATCCTAGGAGGCTTGGACTCAAGATGGTTGCGGAAGGATTTCTTGCAAACTTGAAGATTAAATCCACCCTCTTCGACCAAATTAAGTAAGCTTAGAAGACATACAAAGGCATGGAGAAGATCCGTGACAAGATCAAGGAGGGGCAAGCCAATTGCTTCGCCCTGAACGATGAAGGTGTCTTGCAGTTCAAGAAAAGGTTAGTGGTCCCTAAGGTCCCGGAGTGAAGAAGAAAGATTCTATAGGAAGCTCATGATTCTTTACTATCTATCCATCTCGGGAGTACTAAGATGTACCAAGACCTTAAGTCCAGATGCTGGTGGACTCGCATGAAGCATGAAATCGCTCGATATATTGCTGAATGCGATGTATCTCGGAGAGTGAAGGCCGAATGCCTCAAGCCGACTGATACGCTCCAGTCTTTACTTGTACCCTCCTGGAAGTGGGAGGAGATTGGTATGGACTTCATTACGTGTTTGCCTAAAACATCTCATGGGTGTGACTCGATTTGGGACATTGTGGACCGGTTGACCAAGTTAGCTTATTTCTTGCCCGTCAAGACCACATACTTAGTCAAGCAATTTGCGATGTTGTACCTCACTCGAATTATTTGCCTTCATGGAATTCCGATGAAGATCATCTCTGATCGAGGCACTCAATTCACCTCTCATTTCTAGAAGAGCTTGCATAAAGCTATGGGAACCGATCACTTCCATAGCACCGTATACCATCCCCAAACTGACGGTCAAACCGAGAGGGTAAACCAAATCCTCGAAAACATGTTGCAGGCTTGTGTTCTCACATATGGGAAGAAATGGGAGATTTTCTTACCGTTTGCAAAATTCTCCTACAATAACAGTTATCAGACGAGCATTAAGATGTTGCCATTCGAAGCTCTCTATGGCCGAATGTGCTGAACGTTGTTGAATTGGTCTGAGTCCAGTGAAAGAGCTTTCCTAGGCCCGGATTTTGTCAAAGAAGCAGAAGAGCATATCTTAACCATTCGTCAACATCTACTCATAGCTTAGATTCGTTAGAAGAGTTATGCTGATCGTCGTCGGCGTGAGCTTGAGTTTAAAATTGGAGATTTTGTCTATGTTAAGGTCTCTCCTCTCTGAGAAACGCAACACTTCTAGATAAATGGAAAATTAGCACCCCGTTATGTTGGCCCTTTTCGGATTATTGGCCGATGTGGTGAGGTGGCTTATCAGCTGGAGCTACCTCCATCCCTCTCTATCGCGCACGATGTTTTCCATGTCTCGCAATTGAAGAAATGTCTTTGAGTCCCCACCGAAGCCATTGAAGTGGTAAATCAAGAATTGTAGCCAGATCTTTCCTATTGTGAGCTTCCAATTCGCATCCTTGATGAAGCTGAATGGAAGACGTGACTCAAGTTGATTAAGTTCCACAGGTTCAATGGTGTAATCACTCCGGGGATGAAGCGACATGGGAACGAGAAGATCGGCTTCGTGCCAATTATCCCGAGTTTTTCTCCAATCTATGAGTATTACTTTAGTATTATTCCTCACGGCGTGTTATCTCACAATGTGACATAATCTCTAAATCTTCCTTGACTCGTACCGAATCTCAGGACAAGATTTTAAGGGGGGAGGTTTGTCACGTCCAAAATCCATAATCATATGATTAAGCCTAATTGTGTGTCATTAGCATCATGCCTAAAATTGGGCAATTTATTTTGGCACACTAGAGCACTTCATGTTGAGTCAATCAGATGAGAGAAGGAAATTCGGGAGAGAAACGAATAAATTCGCGTTAGAAATATCTTTCTTCTCTTGCATGTGGGACCCATTTGAGTGGCCAACCACTCCATTTCCCTCTCTCCCACGTGCAACCACCCACTCCCTCACTCCCACCGTGCTCTCTCTCTCTCCCCCTCCTATTTCCAACCGACAAGGAGAAGGGCAGCCCCTCCCTCTCAAGCCCTCTCTCTTTCTCCCTCAATTCCTCTCTCTAAAAGCCGAATTGAGGTACGCATATTGTATTCACATGATCACTAGATCATAAGCTTCCCATCCTCCAATTCATTTGTGTTTTCCCTAAAGATTCGAGCCATTCTTGACGTTCTTAGTGTTCTTACTTGATGCACGAGGAACCACGGTTGGACTCCTCTTCTTGGGCAATTTCTTCATTTCCTTCATCACCCGATGGTCACCAACCTCCACAAGTACCGTGGGTAAGTCCCTTAGGCTTCCCTCAGTAAGAATGCGTGAATTGGTGTGTCAATTTTGAGTTTGGAGCTAAGTTTGTGGAGTTCTCGAGTTCTTGAGCTTTGGAGCAAAAAGAGAGAATTCGGATGAGTTTGTGCTAGAAATCATGTTACTAGGTTGGTGAGTGAGTTGTAGACTCTATGAACTATCTCAAACATGTTTTCCTTTAGTTTGGAGAGACTCACAAATCAAATTTGCTGCGTTTCCCCCCTCAAAGCAACCTCTCTAGATAACCCGGATAGTCCAGGTAGCCTAGTGAAAACCCTGATGAATTGTGCTAAAAAATCGTTAGGGTTTAGGATACAAGTTGAGTCTAGAACATTTTGTATAGTGTATATGTATGCTTATGTAGGATAGATTTAACATGTGAGTCGAATCGACCAAAGAAGATTATCGAGAAGTGCAAGTTTGTCTAATCTGGATAGTCCGGGTTAAACCCGGAGGGCCCGGGTAATTCACAATGCTTTTAACCGAGCACCCTCGCTCAGAGCCTCACCCGGATAATCCGCCAAACCTGGATAGTCCGGGTTAAACCTGGAGGTTCCGGGTTAATTTGATTTAGATTTAGCAGAGAACCCTCGCTCGGAGCCTCACCTGGACATTCTGGCCTAAACCGGAGGTTCCGGGCTCAGCTCGGACCTTTCGAGTTAATTCAAAAATGGCTAACCGAGAACCTCTGTCCGGAGTACAACCCAGAGGTTCCAGAACCCCCCGGATGTTCCGAGTCGACCCGGAGTCTCTGGCTTCCTATTAGCTTTCCGAAGTCATTTAGATCACAAAGTTTGCTATTATTTCACATGTCTTCCACTTTTACCTTTTTTATGCATATTGTAGCATACTTTGTTGCACCTCATTCATACTCATCATTATATGCATTCTTCTTTAATGAACAAGGATCCGGAGCATGACGTGGGTGTGGTTGAAGGTGACACCGAGCCACACGAGTTCTGTGAATTCTGTGTGGGTAGCATCAGGCAGCCGCCTGAATAGTAAGGCAAGCATTTAAGCATGTTTCTCCCATTAATTTGGATCATATGTGTTTAATGTGATAAAATACACTTTATATACGTTATGCATGTTGTTGAGTCGACGTCGGGTCTTGTATGGGTAGAACCTATGTTGATGCATTACACCCCGTCTTGAGTCATTGGTGATCCATCTCCTTGTAACCGGGGTTTACTTTGATGATGGTCTAGTTTAAAAGTTAACCGAAATGCTTAATCATGTATAGATTCTTCAGTAGAAGTCGAGCGGTGGTGCAACCCCGTTTGCAAGATATAGGCTTTAATTACTGTCACATTGATAATAATGTTGGGTTGATAATGTTGGTTGGTTGAGTAGTGAGGATGAGGCGAGATGTGGGATGTGTTAGGGGTGTTTCTCCTGCCCCGATGTGGAGTTCCCCGGGGTAGGTTGGGAGAGGAACCCAGACACCGTAGACTACTTGCATCACTTAAGCACCGATCGTTATTGCAGTTGGCTCTAGCACTTACCAGACTTACCACATTCTGATCTAATGGTAAGATAAGCTGAATACCTTTGTAGTTGTAATCATTTGAGCTTGCACATCGACGGTGTGAGCGGGTGGGCTTGTAAGAGACACTTGACGTTGCTTCGGGAGTTAACCTAAGTGGATTCCACACTAAGTGATGCCTAATTCAAATGGTTATGGCTTATTTGGAAAGGTTGGCATGAGTACCCCCTTGGGTGGACCTATGTGGTCACTCAAGCGTATAGTCTTTGAGCCTTGTGGGTAAAGTTGTACCCCCTGCAAGGTGTAAAAATATTTTAAAATACTGTGCTCTCGGTCATGAGCATGCTTTTGTCCATTTGCAGCAGTCGTAGAGTTATGAGTTTGGTTTGAGGTGGTTGATGGGTTGAGATGGCTCTTTTTAGATATTATTATTATAGTTCCTTTTACATATATGTTCAGTTGATGGTTATAGGTTAGATAGTTGTGTTGGTTAAGTTTAGATGCTTACACATATTTTTGTCAAATTTTCTTTCGCATATAAATTTACTTAACCATGTGATCGTATTCTTGCTAACATCCAAATTCATAATCCTTGGAGTCGAGTTATCTATAAGTACCCAATATGGATTAAGTCTTGCGAATATCTTTATACTCACGCTACTCTTTCAGGTGCTACCAGCCAGGAGGAGCTGGTCTTTGGCTACTTCATGCCCGCTGAGGGTGGTGGTGGATATGAGTAGGCAACTACTCAGAGGTCGTACTTTTGTGATGGAGCCTAAGGGTATATGGCTCCATCCTCCTTTTGTTATTTATAGTTTTAGCTTTTGCTGCATAGTTCTCTTTTTTCTAGGAGTTGATTAGTTTTAGTCTTCTCTTAGCTCTCTTTTGCTGTAAATTGTAAGAAATTATGGATGCTTAAGAATTTGTAATATAATTAAATTGCTCGCTCTTTGTTAAGATTTGTTGTGATGTGATATGTTGAAAATGTATGTGTTTTGATCTTGGGCACAAAACACGTGTCGGGATTACTGGAGCGGTATTCTGATTAATCATTGAAGTCGTGATTAAGTAAATAATCAATTTAGTGATTAATTAGAATACTGTTTGGACGATTCCTCACAGAAGGGTTTTGTTCCTCGACACAAGCGAGGCTATGCCTTTGAGGTGCGGAGGGTTTGAACCTTGACATGACCGAGGCTATGCCCTCGAGGTGCCGAGGGTTTTGTTCCTCGACTTGACCGAGGCTATGCCTTCGAGGGGCGGAGGGTTTCGACCTTGATGCGACTGAGGCTACACCTTCGAGGTGCGGAGGGTTTGGATATCGACACGACCAAGGCTGTGCCTTTGAGGTGCAGAGGTTTTTGTTCCTCGATATGACTGAGGCTATGCCTTCGAGGTGGGGAGTAGAGCCATGGCGATAGGTGACACTATTTGAGCAGGGATCTAACTTAAGTTTTGCGACTACTATTATCAGAGAATATGTAATAGAGAATATTAGCAGCTAGGTAAGCTACTTTCAGCATACGCTAAACTCCTTGTATGAAACATATACCAGCTAGGTAAGCTATTGCTAGTACTGGGTAGTTGTCGGCAAGCATACCTTTTGCAGAGTGGAGCTTCCTCAGCAAGGCCGGGGGCGCAGAAGCCTCCACCATAGGGGGCTTTGCCTGAGCCTCTGGAGTGGTTGGAGCCTGACCGTCAGAGCTCGGCACCCCTCCGCCTGGGTCACTAGTGCGGAAATGGAGCCTCGATGATAGGGGGTTTTGCCTAAGCCCCTGGAGTGGTTGGCGATGTTTGACCGTGACAATTAGGATGTGGGTGTGGGGGAAGTTCACCCCACTATGTTTTGCTGGAGGTGAAGATCACAGAGGCTTCGGCTTGTTTGCCCTGACATGGATGCCCTCGTGTGTGTAGTTTCGCTAATGCCACTTCCTAGAGGCACCGGAGGTTCCATCTTCGGTTGTGACTAGGACTGTATGCATTTCACGGTCCCCATTGCTGAGGCGCTGCACCATTGGTGGTGGAGTTGGAGGCGACAGAGCTAGCTTGGTTGGGGATGCTGGGTGTAAGGCCAGGTGATCCACTTGGCGCCCCGTTGCAGGCGCGATCATCGGGTTGCCCGTCACTAATTCTTTCCCCGCTGTATGTGCTGCTTGCTTCTCGAGGTATTCCTACCAGAATGTTACGAGGGCCGGACATTCTTTGGTATTATGGGTACATCCAACCCCATGTAGAGTGCACCAGTACCCCTTTTCCGGTAGCCGGCCTAGGGTGCGTTATCGTTCAAGGAAGGAGCTGGAGCACCTTTGGCCGCACCGCCAATATCGGCGTGGGCTCGAAGCCCCCTGCACGCGATCGATGTTGTAGACAACGTGTCTTTGGTGTTGGCGGGATCTGCGCGCTCCGAAGCTCTCAACCCCCTTATAGCCTCTTTGCATCGAAGGCGGCCGAGGAGACTGCTGGGCGGACCGGCTCTTAGAGGACATTGGATCGATGAAGGTGCCCTGGTCATTGTCATAGAAGGCATCTCAAAGCTGGGGCTAGGCATAAACACCCATGGGCTTGAGCACCTAGAACTAGTGGAGGGCCGCATGTACAGCTGCGGCCTCAGCTATAACCCCATGGGGTACAGTGAGGTCCTTGCTGTATTGCTGCTGGAAAGCCTCCGAACTGGCTGGGGTCCCTATGCCAGCCACCACTAGGGTTGTGGAAGGATCGACGGTGGCCACCGAGCCATCGTTCCACCCGACTGTGGAACTTGTAGTGGCACATCGCGCGCGTGGTTGCAGTTGCCTTGCTGACTTTCGCACAGTTGAGGCAGTGGATCCATCCACTTGGGCCAATGCCCTGGTGGTTTTCTTCTTTCGTGGCATTCTCTTAGTGCTCATAATCTTCTACAACATCCATCCCCATCGACAGTGCTAGCTATTGGTGAAAGAGCGAGAACCAATTCACAAGAGTGGCTCAAGCTTAGGGAAGAAGTGGAGAGGAAAAGAATGCCTAGAGTTATTGTGAAATCTGCTGCCTTGGGCATCATGTGCCCATGGTCTATATTTATAGTGCCATTCAGAGAACAAGTGTACAAGCACACCCCTATGGGGATTGGGATATAAGTTGCCGCTTACACGGCTAGGGACCTAGGGCTAGTCTAGTAAAAAATTCCCCCTACCTAGACCATTATATCAGCTGCTCTGATCTTATCCCCGATAATGGAGGTTACTGTGACGGTATATGGCCATAGTGCTTGGTTGGTTGTCGACGACGACACGCTAGCCCTGTGTGACGAACCTAGAGCGGCCACCACTTGCGTCGGGTGTCTGGGTAGCCACCACTTGCATTGGGTGTCAGGGTGGCCACCACTTGCTATGGATGTCAGGGCGGCCACCACTTGCTTTGGGTGTCAGGGCGATCACCACTTGTACTGGCATTAAATGCTAGTCCTATCGTGGTTGTCTATGTGATCAGTGGGTCTGTCCTGCTGGTGGGGTCTCCTCGCCCCTCCCGAGGCCTCTAGAAGGCTCCGAAGGCTTGGGCCTTTGTGATCCCTCCGGAGCCCACCATTGCTGGAGGGGTTCTTAGCCTGACGGTCTTCGAACGGAGTCTTGACAGAGCCAAGGGGCATCGAGAGTCCTTGGTTGCAACCTGTCAACAGTATCTATGGGCTGAGGTGTTTCCCCATCAAAGATGATATTGTGATACTGACAAGTGGGCATGCCTACATGAGTGAGTGCTATTGGTGAAAGAAATTGTCTTCGACATACAGGATGTGGCGAGAACCAGCTCCAGGAGTGGTTTAAACTTAGGGAAGAAGTGGAGAGGAAAAGAATGCCTATAGTGATTGTGAAATCTGCTGCCCTGGGCATCATGTGCCTATAGTCTGTATTTATAGTGCCATTCAGAGAGCAAGTGTACAAGCACACCCCTATGGGGATTGTGAGACAAGTTGTCGCTTACACGGCTGGGGACCTAGGACTAGTCTAGTAAACAATTCCCCCGACTCGGACCATAATATCAGTTGCTCTGATATTATCCCCAAACAGTGGAGGTTACTGTGATGGTATGTGGCCACAATGCTTGGTCGGTTGTCGACGATGACTCGTCGACCCTGTGTGGCGAACCTAGGATGACCACCACTTGCGTCGGGTGTTAGAGCGGCCACCACTTGCTCTGGGTGTCTGGACAGTCACCACTTGCACTGCAAGTCAGGGCGTCCACCACTTGCACTAGCATTAAATGCCAGTCCCACCGTGTCCATCTATGTGACCAGTGGGCTTGTCCGCTAGTTACATCAGGGGCTCCTCGCCCCTCTCAAGGCCTCCAGAAGGCTCCGAAGGCTTGGGCCTTCGGGATCCATCTGGAGCCTGCCATTGCTGGAGGGGTTCTCAGCCTGGCAGTCTTCGGAAGTAGTCTTGACAGAGCCAAGAGGCATTAGGGGTCCTTGGTTGCAATCTCCCAATAGTATCCATCGACTGAGGCGTTTTCCCAACAAAGATGATTTTGTGACACTGATAAGTGGGCTTGCCTGCATGAAAGAAACTACCTTCCACGAATAAGATACGATGAGAACTAGCTCACAGGAGTGGCTCAAGCTTAGGGAAGAAATGAAGAGTGAAAGAATGCCTAGAGTGATTGTGAAATCTACTACCCTGGCCATTGTGTACCCATAGTCTGTATTTATAATGCAATTTAGAGAGCAAGTGTACAAGCACACCGCTATGGGGATTGTGATACAAGTTGCCGCTTACACGGCTGGCGACCTAGGACTAGAATAGTAAAAAAATTCCCCTGGTCCAAACCATATTATCAACGCTCTGATATTATGTTCAAACAGTGGATGTTACTGTGATGATATGTGGCCACAATACTTGGTCGGTTGTCGATGACTATGCGCTAGCCCTGTGTGGCGATCCTAGGACGGCCACCACTGACCATGTCCAACCATATTCGTTTCATTCCCGATTCTCTTCCCCGTTCCCATTCCCTTTACTTTCTCTCATCTCCAACAGCTTCCCTTCGAGGGAAATCGCGAAGGGAAAGGAGAGAGAATCCTGTCCTGAAGGGAATGACCTTGGGAATCCCTTCGTGATGGGAACCGTGAAGGAAAATCGTTGGAGCGCTGAAGGGAATGAAAATCCCTTCACGACGGGATTTTCGTCCCCGAAGGGAAACCGTTGGGAGTAGTCTTATGTTGGGTGTCAGGACGGCCACCACTTGCTTTGGGTGTCAGGGCGACCACCACTTGCTCTGGGTGCTAAGGAGGTCACCATTTGCATTGCAGGTCGGGCGGCCACCACTTACACTAATATTAAATATCAATCCTATCGTGTTCATCTATGTGAGCAGTGGGCATGTCCCACTGGGTTACATCAGGGGCTCCTCGCCTCTCCTGAGGCCTCTGGAACACTTCGAAGGCTTGGACCTTTAGGATCCATTCGGAGCCTGCTATTGATGGAGGGGTTCTTAACTTGATGATCTTCGAACGCAGTCTTGATAGAGCCAAGAGGTGTCAGGATCTTGGTCGCAATCTTTCAATATTATCTATGGGCTAAAGCGTTTCTGCAACAGTTAAATACACAATCAAATTTGATAAGTGTGGAGGATTATTTTTTAGGTGGGGTAGGTGGGGTGGTTCTCAATTCCGGTTCTTTTCGCTGTCCTTGCTGATGGGCGCGCAGGCGTGTGATGCATGCATTCATTCATTCATACCGACTACGTTGCCCAGTCCATGCTGGCCAAGTGGGCGAAGCCTATCTTTCTCCGCACATCCAGCCGCCACGTCGCGTTGGATCTTCCGTCGGTGGCACCAAGCCATGCGTAACCCATACGGCCATGATTCCGAACGGTGGCTCACAGCACAACTGATCGGTCCGTCTCCCCTTCCGGCCCGAAGCATGCGTCTATCGGTGGGGTGGGGGGTGCCTGATCAATGAGGGTCCGATTGGTTCTTATGGATAAATTTTGGTTCAGTAAATATATATAATTTTAAATAAAAATATATTTATTTATATGTATGCACGGTTCTAGTTTGACTTAGCGAATACAAATATATATCTATAGCATGGTCCGGTAAATATAGACTCTGTATTTGTTGATTTTATATTCGGTTAATCAAACAGAAACTCAGTTTAATGTATCTAAATAGATATATCTAACACATACTATTCTTTTTAATAAAATATAACTCTGTTTAAACTTTTTCTCCTAATATATATACAATCTATATAGATAAAAACCAATTACATCCTAAATAATTGCGCGCTGGGCCTGGGGGTGCACGACAACATGCGATCTGCCTGCGGGCAGCGCACCTTTTCCCTTTTCAGAGTTGCTTCTGGGCTGGCCCGAGCGACCGGAGCACCCTTCCCGACGTACTTGGACAGTTCCACGGACGCAGTGCAGCTAGACAGCTGGGCCTATATATATATGCATGCCGATTAATTGCATTCGTCGCGTCGAATTACATAGTACAGCAGAATTCTTCCAACCCTTTTTTTGAACGAAAACTAATTCATCTTGAACCAAGATCGAATTCTGTTCAAATTTCTTTCGTACGTTGCGGTCTCCATTTCCTACGATCTCGTCGCTACTACTATTCTTATTGGCAGACTTCAGCTTTCAGCTAAAACTTTTAGTTGTACGTTGAGTTTTAAGTTTGTAAATTAAATAGAGTGATTTAATTTTTTAGTTTTATATTAAAATAAAAAATATGATTCATCAAAATATTCTCAGTATATCTATAGCTCTAGCTCTATAAATTTTTAGAGTTAATATGTTTAGCAGAATTACAGCTCCGAGATCCATACAAAATTTATAATTTATATAATAAAATAAAGTAATTTAAATATATATTTTTATTTCAAAATAAGAACAAAATGTCTAAACCATAGACACTAATCCATCCTTGATTCCAGCTTCAAAAATCTTTAAAACTAAAAATAATCAATTCTAAAAATTCTTAAAACTAGCTAAGACGAACGGACCCTGCTGCTCAAGAATTCTTTTGTTGTAGCTGGAGCTACACGCCCACGTCTACAAGCTCGCCTGCTCCGTCCCACCTAGAGTACTTAGTATCCATGTCGTCCCTCCCCGCCGCTAGTACAGAGCCGCGTATAAATAGGGGCCCTCCTTAAATCGGGCAAACGCAAATCGCTCCTTCGCGTCAGATCCGTCCATACGTTCCATTCAGAGGCAGTTTCCATCATTCCGCAGCGTCGCCTCCGCCGCCCTCTGCCCTCCGGCTCCACGCCATTTCGGCCCCGCTTGACCGATCCCTCCCGGCGCCGTCCCATTGGAGTCCCTCGCCAGGTACCGTTCGACGTCGATCAACAGCTTGTCCCCCCCCCCCCCCGCTCCTTGTTCTCGTTTCGCGCGATCGGGTTTCTAGGATCTCACGCGTCGCAGTTTGATCTGCTGTGGCGTCGTCGTACGCGCGGGGCGATCGGATCCATGCGGCATCCGGTAGCGGTGCCAATACTGCATGCCGGCGTGTGGTTATGTGGGGCGCGGACTGCGGTGATCGATCGTTAGCTTTAGTTGCGGTTGGTTTGTGCGCCGCGTCGCCGGAGATGGGCGATCGGCCGGCGAATTTCGGTGCCATCAAGGGGGGTGAAATGCACAGAGGGAACAGCGGATGCGCGAATACGTTTGGCGCCACCGAGGTAGCCGTTGCTCTGTTTGGCGATTACTGCTGCCCGCCCAATCGGATTTGTGGCTCGCACAGGTAATTTGATGTGGCTGCTAAATGGCGATGGTGCGCAGCCATTGCCGTGAGGTGTATGGCTGCTGATGTAGATGATTGATCTTATGGCGCAGCCGGTGATTGCATTTTTTCCTTGATGAGAATATATAGGCGGTTGCTGTTTGAGGCAGATATATGGTTTGTGTTGCGTATGTGTCCGGGTACACGCAGAACATACATACTGTGATGTCGAGGCCGATCTTCTGTCACAATTGTTACATAGATCCACCAATTTTCACTGACTGCGCACTAATTGCCGCCTGGCATCTTGCAACACCATGGATTGTGATGACCTGAGCCAGAGAACTCGAAAGGTTCCATCATGGTCGGATTCCTTAGATTGAAGCTGCATCTCTTATAATTGAGTGCCTAATCCACATTGCATGTGGCATGCTTTGTAATCTCTGACACTGTTCAGTGCATGCCCTGAATTGCTCAATTTCTGGAACTTCAGACTATAATTTTTTCCATTGTTCTTGATGTTTTTTAGTTTCTTTATATTTACTTATATGAGTTCCACTTCCTAGTGTTCTGTCCCCTTGTCCAGTGGTGGGAGCCATCTGCCTCTTTGTAGCGTTCAAGTGATCTTTTGTAAGATTCCTGCTCAATGTCAAATGCGAAAGTGGTGCTTGATCCTGCATTTCAAGGAGCTGGCCATAAACCGTTTCCTTACTTAGATGTCTTGAAACAGGCTGTTAGCTGTTTTTTCTTTCCATGCAAGACTACTCTTTTTCTCTTTATGTTGTATGCCCCTTAACTTAAATACAGAGGGTCAGAAATATGGAGAATTGAAGATTTTAAGCCAGTTCCTTTGCCAAAATCAGATTATGGTAAATTCTACTGTGGAGATTCATATATAGTTCTACAGGTAATTTTTCATTTTTTTCTTCCTCATTCATAGGCATCTTTATATGTTTGAGGGAAAAATATTATTCATGCATCTTTAGATGGACAGATACACCTCTTTATATTTTTTTGAGGGAAACGCAAATAATATTTTTCATGCATCTGTCCATCTATTTAGACGACTTGTAACAAAGGAGGTGCTTATCATTTTGACATCCACTTTTGGATTGGGAAAGATTCTAGCCAGGTAGATTTTCTATAACACTTCAAATTTTCTATGCTAGAAATGACATTTCATGCCTACTTCTTGAATTGATATGTTATAATGCAGGATGAAGCTGGAACTGCAGCAATCAAGACAGTTGAACTTGACACCATGCTTGGGGGTCGTGCAGTACAGCACAGGGAACCACAAGGCTATGAATCTGATAAATTTCTATCATACTTTAAGCCGTGCATCATACCCTTGGAGGGAGGTTTTGCTTCTGGGTTTAAGACGCCAGAAGAGGAGAAGTTTGAAACACGGCTATATATTTGCAAAGGGAAGAGAGCTATCAGAGTTAAAGAGGTGCATTGTGTTTCACCTCCTTGCTTCATAATGAACTAATTAAGTCAATCCTATTATCCTAGTGATGTATCAACTAAATGACTTCTTTATTCAGGTTCCCTTTGCTCGTTCATCATTGAACCATGATGATGTCTTTATCTTGGATACTGAAAAGAAAATATGTCAGTTCAATGGTGCTAACTCCAATATTCAAGAAAGAGCCAAAGCTTTGGAAGTGATCCAACATTTAAAGGAGAAGTACCATGACGGAGTGTGTGATGTTGCAATTGTTGGTGAGATGAGCACCATATAAACTTCATACATGTCAAACTGGCAGCAAGTCCAACTTTACTTATACTTTTTTAATAATAGATGATGGAAAATTGCAAGCAGAATCAGATTCAGGTGAATTCTGGGTACTTTTTGGTGGTTTTGCACCAATAGGGAAAAAGGCTATAAGTGATGATGATGTTGTTCTTGAAACTACACCACCAAAGCTCTACAGGTATGTCTTTTTTTTTTTTGGGGGGGGGGGGGGTATACAATTAGTTAACTTTGATATTCGGATTTTAAGTATATATACACACACTAGTACACCAACTTTCTGAAAACACTTGCTCCAAAGAATTGCAGAGACTTTCTTAGGATGCTTTCAAGTTATTTTAACATGGTGAATTTACTTAAAAAGACAATCAAATATCTGTGTCAAACTTTGCCTAATGGACTGCTCACAGCCTCATATGAGTCCCCAGTGAATAGCTGGCAGCAAGAGATCACTAGATTGAGTGTGGGCAGGATGATTGGGATGGGGCTTATGTAAACTAACCTAATGTCCAGCATAATTATACAGTCTAGCTTATAAGCACTTCTGCAAACTGAAAGTTTGAGAATACAACAACAACAACCTTTGTCCCAAGCAAGTTGGGATGGGGCCTATGTTGTACCAACATAGCCGGTCCTAAGCCCGGGTTAAGGAGGAGTGTTGTGATAAGCTTGGCGAGCCAACGTAAAAAACCTAGCCACTCTTGTGAAGAAAGTTTGAGAATGTATTTTAAAAATTCTGAATACCATGTAAATTAAAGGAGGAGGGTTGTGATAGTCTTGGTGAGCAACGTAAAAGCCCAACCACTCTTATGGAGATAAAACCCAAAAGAAAATTGTTGTAAAAAAATGTATTTGTGTTTGTCTAAGATATATTACCTGGGCGGCAGTCACCACTTTAATTTTCTTATGAACACATTTTTTTAATGTCAGAATGAAAATTAGCAATATGTTATGTTCTTCAGAATCTACAGCTTACTTCTACAGATGTTCCTTTCCTCATTACAAGGATTTTTTCGGATAATTCAGTACAGATTAGTTAGTTGGTTTGCTAGTGCTTTATATAGGTCTGCTCTTGTTTTGGTTGAGTTCTAACGGACTAAATGGGCAACACACTTCTAGTTGGTCCATAAAGCCTAATACTCTTTCTTTAGGTCTGACTGCCCCCTTATACAATAGGGAAATACAAGACATGAATATATAACATATTTGCCTTACAAATTTTCAGTTATTCAACTATATTTTTATTTATCCAATTGTTTTTTTCCCATACCGTTAATTGTTATGTTTGCAGTATCAGTAATGGCCAAATGAAGTTAGAAGATACTGTTCTTACAAAATCAATTCTGGAAAACACCAAATGCTTCTTGCTTGACTGTGGGTCTGAGCTGTTTGTATGGGTTGGTCGGGTAACACAAGTAGAGGATAGGAAAACCGCCAGTGTGGCAGTTGAGGTAAACCTACAATCCAACTTTCTCGGTTTGTTACCTTGTTCAAAGATGTATCCTATGACCTATCTTAATGTCGCCTCTTGCAGAAATTCATTATTAAACAAAATAGGCCAAAGACAACAAGAATAACTCAAGTGATTCAAGGTTATGAGAATCAGATGTTCAAGTCTAAGTTTGAGTCATGGCCAGTAAGTAATGCGGTAGGGAATGCTGGTGTGGAGGAAGGGCGAGGGAAAGTTGCAGGTAGTATATTCATTGTTGGGATTTTAAAAATCGAACTTTTGTCATTCTCAATAACATCTAGTTTTATCTAGCATTATTGAAGCAGAAGGGTGTCGATGTCAAAGGAGCCTCAAAAAGCAGTGCTCCAGTAAATGATGAAGTTCCTCCTTTGCTCGAAAGCGGTGGAAAGCTTGAGGTTTTGCTGAACTTGCTTCATGCTTTATAAGTTGCATTTTACTATCAAGTACAATAGGGAATGCCAAAATGGAAGTGAAACCATAATAAAAATCTGTGCATATTTCAGGTTTGGTGTATTAGTGGAAGTGCTAAGACTGTTCTTCCAAAGGAGGAACTTGGAAAATTCTACAGCGGAGACTGTTATGTTGTCCTCTACACATATCATTCTGGTGACAAAAGAGAAGAGTTCTATCTAACTTACTGGGTTGGGAAAGATAGTGTACTGGTAATTGTCATTTCGATATATATATGCTTACGATGTAGTGCATCGAACTTTCTTGCTTTGCATCTTTCCCCTACTTTTAAATGCATAACTATTTTTCATGAATTTGTCTCGGGTCCAAATAGATAATATTTTTGTGCAAGTTTGTTTAATGGTGGCCCCTTACATATTTTAAATAGCATGTCACATATACTATATAAGGATTCATGGGGGACTCAATACCCATATAACTGTGCTGTGATGTATGAACTTACCCTTTGTTTATTTCACATAGGAAGATCAAGAGATGGCTTTTCAAACAGCTAATACAATATGGAATTCGATGAAAGGAAGACCTGTGCTGGTAATGTATTCATATTTTGATGATGGCGTACAATATTTCCTATAGAGGAGTTTCATTTCTTGGTTGTGGTATTGTAGGGCCGTATTTATCAAGGGAAAGAGCCACCACAATTTGTTGCTCTTTTCCAGCCAATGGTTATTCTGAAGGTATAGTCCTCACTGTGATTATATTATGTATTGACAAATGAGAGCTGTCCTGCAAGAAACTAATATTTTTTTTAGGGCTAAGAAACTAATAATGAATCAGTCTATAGAACTGAAGAATGATTTGTAATGTCACTTCAGAAATTAATAGATAAATATATTTGGCAAATCATGCAGGGTGGCATCAGCTCTGGATACAAGAAATTTGTAGAACAACAGGGTCTAATGGATGAAACATATTCTGCTGATGGCATCGCTCTCATTCGAATTTCTGGAACATCAGTTCATAACAACAAAACACTTCAAGTTGACGCGGTATTTTTTGACCTCTTGTTCTTATAAAGATTTTGAAACACGAATAAAATTTTCATTAAGTTTCGTTCACCAACTACAACTATCCTAAAAGCTTAAGGTATGGGGAAATTTGGGCAAATATATTTCAGTCACTTTTGACTGAAGTATGGAAGTATAATGGCCCGTCATGCTAACATTCTTATTATTCGTTGCAATGATTTTCATGGCCAGTAAGACTTACTTAAAGAGTACATACAAGCAGCTTTATTCTTATTTGTATAGCTAACACAAGCCTGAACTACAAAGAACTTAGAAGATTCCAAATTGTTGCTCCCTCCCTTGAACTTATTACTATTTTATTTTCTAGGTCTCAACATCCTTGAGTTCCACAGATTGTTTTGTTTTGCAATCTGGAAAGTCGATGTTTACATGGATTGGCAATTCAAGTTCTTTTGAACAACAACAATGGGCTGCAAAAGTTGCTGAGTTTTTTAAGGTATGGAACAATGAAACCAACCAACTTTGATATTCCTTCATTTAGTTAATGCATACTAGCCTCATTTCCAATTTACTTTGTCATTTAGGACATTGGTACAGTCTCCAACGCAGACCTTTGAATTTGACCATTCTTTCTAAGCATATGTTACAAAATATTAATAAATTATAGTGATAAATACTTATATTATTTTCATTTGACAAGTCTAAATGATTTAATGTATAACAATGATAAAAGTTGTTGGAGTTCAAATGCACGCATTCTTGGATGACATCAACTTTGGACTGGAGGTAGTACCTCTCATGTAAATAAGATTTTTTTTTCTTTACCACCTAGTAGATTTGTTGAAAATGAAGAATTTCAAGTTTCTTTGCAGTTTTGCATTGCTGCTTCTCGTGCAAGATCACTTTGTGTTATTGGAAACTTTTAGTAAAACCTAGTGGTGGACCTGTAGGGAATAAAACAAATCTGCATGTTGATTTTGTCGAAAGCTGCAAACAGAATGGTCTTTAAGATAAACGTTCACTATTCTCACAGATAAAAGTTGCATGCACCAATACCTGTGCTATTTCATCACAAGCTAATTTAAGGTTCGTTCAGGATTAACAAACTTTGAAATATGCTGATATTATGGAGGCATATATGACTTTGCAATAATGCATGTGTTGGAACTATTTCCGTGAACACTACCGAAGGGTTCCATCCAGGCAGAGAGAGGAGTGGATGTGGAAGGGATCTCCCCCCTCTTGACCTCTTGGGTCCTTTCCGTGAACAGTACCGAATGGTTCCATCCGAGCAGAGAGAGACGAGTGGATGTGGAAGGGATCTCCCCCTCTTGACCTCTTAGGTCCTTTATATAGGTGAGGGAGAAAGGTGAAACTTCCTCTCTAACATTTGGTAGGGTACAAATATTACATAAAGGCACTTGAACCTTTATATAGGCTGCTTTGTTACATAGGCTCCTTTGTAGGTTTGGACCTTTCTACCAACAGTAGCCCCTCAACTGTAAGCTCCGATGGGACAGCGGGGCGAACAGCTACAACTAGGAAAAGATCTAGACTAATAGTCGTCATGTACGTCTCGCTAAAAACTCCATTCCAAAAAACCCAGTGGGAAAGAAGGGCATGGAGAAAAGAGCACGTACATGACACATGTTTTTCTTTACATGACTGCTAGAGCTAGATACATTCTTATAACGCTTCGTCTTGCTCGGTGAAGGGGTCTTGGGCGAAGGCTGAGGACTTTGGCGGCTGGCGAAGGTGCTTCTTCCTCTGTAGTCGAAGTCGAAGGTACATCTTCGATGACGTGCTCGGCGAAGGATGCCGCCGAGGCTTCGGCGATCTTCGATGACGTGCTCGGCGAAGGCTGCCGCCAAGGCTTCGGCGGGCGCAGCTTCAACGTAGTCGACGTAGCCGAATTTGAAAGCTGCTACCGTGGCCCAGCGAAGGAGATGATGTCCTCGCATCTCCGCTCACATGCGCTGGCCAAACTCTTGGGACCCAGGACGGGATTTTAATCCGGGTGCCCCCTGTAGCCCTTCTTAACCGGTGTTCGTGAGTGGTGAAGGATGTCGCGCGGTTGACGTAGTCGGAGTCGGCATGTGCGAAGTCGTCATGGCTGAAACCCCTCTGGCCGACGGAGTCGTAGTCAATGGAGGCGAAGTCGACATGCCCAAAGCCCTTCTGGTGACGCGGTCGTGGTCGTGGTCGAAACATGTGAAGGCGTCACAGTCGAAGCCCCTCTGGTCGACGTCCAAGTCGACAAAGCGAAGGCTTCACAGCCGTAGTCGTCACCTGGTCGATGTAGTCGGAGTCGACAGAGGCGTAGTCGTGTAGGCCGTAGTCGTCGGCCGAAGCCCCCCTGGACGATGTAGTCAGAGTCGCCATGGGCAAAGTCATCATGGCTGAAGCCCCTCTGGTTGACGGAGTCGTAGTCGACAGAGGCGTAGTCGACAGAGGCGAAGTCGACGTGCCTGAAGCCCCTCTAGCGACGCGGTCGTGGTTGTGACCGACGCATGTGAAGGTGTCACATCCGAAGCCCCTCTAGTTGTCGTTGTCGGAGTCGACGGAGGCGTAATCGTCTTGGCCAAAGTTGTTGGCTGAAGCCCCCCTGATCGACGTAGTGAGAGTCGACGAAGGCGTAGTCGTCATGGCCGAAGTCGTCGGCCGAAGCCTACCTGGTCGACATGGTCAGAGTTGACAGAGGCATAGTCGTTGCGGCCGAAGTCGTCGGCCGAAGCCCCCTTGGTCGATGTGGTCGGAGTCGACGGAGGCGTAGTCGTCGTGGTCGAAGTCGTCGGCCGAAGCCCCCCTGGTCGATGTGGTCAGAGTCGACGGAGGCGTAGTCGTCGTGCTCAAAGTCATCGGCCAAAGTCCCCTTGGTTGATGTGGTTGGAGTCGATGGAGGCGTAGTCATCGTGGCCGAAGTCGTTGGCTAAAGCCCCCCTGGTCCACGTGGTCGGAGTAAAACGAGGCGTAGTCGTCGCAGCCGAAGTCATCGGCAGAAGCCCCCTAGTCGACGTGGTCGGAGTCAACAGAGGTGTAGTCTTTGTGGCCGAAGTCGTCAACTGAAGCCCCCTGGTCGACGTAGTCAAAGTCGACAGAGGCGTAGTCAGCGCGGCTTGTCGAGGCATAGTCAGCGCGGCTAAAGTCATCGGCTGAAGCCCCCCTAGTCGACGTAGAAGTCGACGTGGCCAAAGTGAATGTGGCTGAAGGCAACTCTAGTCGAAGTAGACGGGGGCAAATCTGTCGAGGACTTCATTTAGAGTCTCATCGACGCTATCGAAGCTGAAGGTGAGGGCGACTCTACCTGAGTTGATGCCAATGCCGAAGGTAACGACGAGTCGATGTCGAATGGGTCAACATAGCCGAAGTAGTAGCCACTGTCGACGAAAGTGGTCGGCAATGCCCTATGTACGAAGGGTCCTTCGGCTCCACCGAGCACAAAGGGTCGTGTCTTCAAGACTTACTGTCTGAGGTCCGAGTGGAGTGTTGCTTTTACTTGAAGCTGAGCGGCACCTCGGTTCTCTTCGACGGGCCCTTGTCCACCTTTTAAGTCGATTGGTGTGCTGCCTTTACCTAAGGAGCATTGACACTTCGACTTCTCCTACAGGACCATAGGTGCTTCACATTCTTTTTGGAGACGAAAAACACATTATAATCTATGTATGTTAGATGTGTGCACATAAAGAATAAATACTTAAATGCATTGATGTAATCCGAAGGTTTCTTTTGCTTTCGGTGTGGGGGAAGACACTCTTAGCCCCCGTCTTTTATTTTGAGTCGAGAGGTGCACTGCCTTTGTTCTAAGGTCAAGCAGTACTTCGGCTTTTAATTCCCGAAGGTCTCTTTTGCTTCGGTGCAGGGGCAAACACTCTTAGCCCCTATCTTTTATTTCAAGTTGAGAGATGTGTTGCCTTTGTTCTAAGGTTAAGCAGCACTTCGGCTTTTAGTTCCCGAAGGTCTCTTTTGCTTTCGGTGCGGGGGCAGGCACTCTTCGTCCCCGTCTTTTGTCTTAAGTCAAGAGGTGTGCTACCTTTATTCTAAGGTCAAACAGCACTTCGGTTTTTTGTTCCTGAAGGTCTCTTTTGCCTTCCGTGCGGGGGCAAGCACTCTTAGCCCCTGTCTTTTGTGCATATGATAAATAAATGCAGGAAAGAGTACAATCGAAGAGTAAATGCTTTAGCATAATGATAAATGTAGCAACAAAGGATAAAACCTTCAGTATATGAGGGATAAGCTCCTGTCCTATGAAAATTAAAAATTCCTGTATATGAGCAATAAGAGCTTTCTCATACGAAGGTTAAATCTTGTGTATGAGGAATAATTATTCCCTCGAGCGAAGGGTAAGAACTTGCATATGCGAAAAACAAATGCTTCGACATATAGAGGAAAGGTGAATACTGAACAGAATGGATAATCCCCCATGCGAAGGGTGAGATTCCTGCATTTGTAGAGGATGTGCTTCGATGCAAATAAATAATGCAAGCGTAAAGAAAATGAATACTTTGGCAATTGTGCGAAGGATAAACGCTTCGATACATATGCGAGCGTTTGAAAAAGTAAACATATGCAAAAATAAATATCTCGATGCACTTAGGCAACGGAAACCGTGCAAAGTGTACGCATTTTCGAGTGATGACACTATGCAGATATATGAAAAGTATGCGTTTCATCGCAAGTGCGTAATGAAGACAAACATGCATGCGAAGCGTATATATGCGCGAAGTATGCATTCATGCAATACACAAAAAATGAACACATCGGCACGTAAATGCGATGTATGAAGCGTATTTTTCGCCATATGAAAAATGGAACATATATGAAGGATGGATGCTTCATCACACTGAAGAATGAAAACTCTCAAGAGAAGGGTAAGAACCCTATGAAATCTGCAAACGATGAATAAAGTCCCTCGAGCGAAGGGTTAGGACATGTATTAGGAAGAGTAAATGCTTCGGTACTCATGCAAAATGAGCACATGTGATGTGAGTATGCGAAGAGTAAAACACTTTGGCATGTAAAAATGAGATATGTCATGTGCAAGGGTAAAAACTTGCATTGGATAAAGAAATAGCCCCTCAAGTGGAGCATAAAAAACCTGTATATACTTGCGAAGGGTAAGAATAAATACTTCGGCTCGTTTATACTATGCAAACGCACAGAAGGTGAATACTTCGGTATTCATGCAAATATTACGTGCTTCGATGCAGATGCAACGTGGGCTCGAAAAATAAACGCTTTGACATACAAGCCATGGGCAGATGTGACGCACGCATGAGGAGATAAATACTTCGGTAAGGAGCTCTCATTCGTTTATTCATTCATGCGAAGGGTAAAGAGCTTCACAATGAAGCTTGTCACGCTGAACGACAAAGTTGAGATCTAGTCGATGCTCAGACACGCGAAGCTGGACAATGCCCAGCTAAGAAAACCGGAGCTAGTTGTGCTTCGCTCGTCACTCACTGCCTGCAGGGTTTGCATGGCAATAACAGTGCAAATCGCCACGTTCAAGCGGTTGATGACGCTCCCTGGCACAAGGAACGATAGCTTAATGGGGCAACTTGTTAGCACAAGGTGCTTCGCTCGTAACTCAATGGGTCAGCACGTGAAATTAACATTCGAAAGCACTACTACTCCCAGCACAAGATACGATAGCACGTTGAGATGCTTTGAAGATAAAGCAAAAAATATAAATCGCGCCTAACAAGAGTCAAAGGAACTAGTGGTCTAGAGGATTGCCGCTCGCAACCCGAGATATCCGAGTTGGAACCCTGGCTGGTGGTTCCTTTTTGCGGATTTTGCACATAAGAGCTGGTGGGATGGCATATGGGCATACCTCCTGGGTCGAAGATGACCCATGGCCAGGCACGAAGGCCCTTCAGGTGAAGGCTGAGCTCACGAAGGTTCGGAGGGATAAGGCCCACTACGCGTGTGAAGGCTCAAGGGCCCATGGCACGAGGCGAAGACCCTTCCGTGTCCGTGAAGGCCTACCGCACAACGCGAAAGCGCGGCCGAGAGTGCGGAGTCCGGACGCGATACGCGAAGGCGTACGAAGGCCGGCAGGCGCATTCCCTGCATGCAAAGTGATGACAAAGGCCCATGGCGCGAGGCGAATATAGGGCCCCGCGCACGATGGCCCAGTGCGCAACGAGACGGCGCGGCCGAGCGCGCGATGTCCAGACGCACGAAGCGAAGGCCCAGCGCACGACACACACGGAGACCCGACGCACGAAGCGTTCATAAAACAAATATAGCATATTAGTATATATCTTTCTTTCTTTTGCGAATTCAAAAAAGGAAGATGCAAAAGATGCCACCTGGAGAGCTTCGGGCCTTGATCCGCGATGACCCACGAAGGTGCGCACTGTGCCTGGGCTGTAACTCGCTTTTGCCTGCCTAGTAGAGCAGGGAGCAAAGGCATGCTGCTAAAGCCTTACCTTTGGGATGTATATTCCTTCGCATGACAGGGCTGCCATGAAAGTCCGATGACGGTAGGTAGGCACCCAAATCTCTGAGGCAAAGGCCGGCCCATTTGTAGTTGTGGTTGCCAGGGGGCCCGGCGCGCGAAGAACTGCTAGCCAGTTTTACGTGGTAAGGTACGTCGAGTCGTCGACAAAGCCGAGGCCATCCTCAGACGAGGGTGGACCACCTTCGTCCTTAGAGGCAAGGGTTGATCATGTGTGCTGAAGCCGGAGTTGCCGAGGCTCACGTCTTCCCGCGCATGTGAAGGTCCAGGTGAGTTAGTCCCACTTGCATTGTGCGAAGGTCCTGGTGGTGCGAAGCCTTGCCGAGGCACACCCACGGTAGTGAAGGCTGGTGAAGGCCCGCACGGGTTGGCAAGGCCTATTTCCTTCGAAACTGGATCAACACGGACTCGCGGTGGCAAAGGCCTGCTGGTCCGAATGCAGCCTGGCGAAGGCACACGCGTGAAGAGCGGTGGCGAAGGCTCGCGTGCGAAGACGTAGCCCGACGAGTGCCTGCGTAGAGCCCATCGTAAAAATAGCACTTCCGTGTGAGTACCTGTGTATGTTAGTACAATAAATTCCTAGTGCATGCAAAACGAAAATGCTAACAGCGAGCGTGTTCTTCGTGGCCTGCGTTACCATTAACAAAGTAAAAAACAGCAGCGTGCGCCACCTTTGGACGATGACTTTTAATCTAGCTAAATATCTTTTGCTGCTACGGTTGCTAATTTGTAGATATAACTCTCTTTAGCATGGATAAAAATATACTTGGTAGCGAAGACAATAGCATAAAGTGATCAAGTTTATAAGTGGAGCATGGTGTGTGATTATTTCCCATGGAGTCCAAGGAAGCTCACATGGCTTCAAACTTTCTATGCCGCATCCCATCGGCGGGTGTCTCTTGTACAAAGAGTGCCTTTTGTACGAAGGGTACCACTTATACGAAGGGTTCTTATCACTTTTGTACGAAGGCCTGATGCAGTCCTTTTTCCCCGACTAGGTCCTGACGAAGGGTTCCTTTTCCCCGACGAAGGCTTGACGAAGGGTTGTTGTCCAACGAAAACCTGATGAAGGGTTGTTCCTCGATGAAGGCCTAACGTAGTCCTTTTTCCCCGGCTAGGGCTTGACGAAGGGTTCATTTTCCCTGACGAAGGCTTGATGAAGGATTGTTCCCGAACGAATGCTCGATGAAGGGTTCCTTTTCCTTGATAGGCTTGACAGAGGGTTGGTCTCCGACGAAGGCCTGACGAAGGGTTGTTTTTCAATGAAGACCTGACGAAGGGTTCTTCCCCTACGAAGGGTTGCTCGACGACGAAGCTAGTACGAAGGCCCCGTCTGTACGAACGCCTTGTACGTACGAAGGGAAGGCCTCCTCTGTACGAAGGCCGGCCTCCTAGTACAAAGGACTCCTTGCGAAACCTGTGTGCTCCGAAGGCCTTCTCACTCTTTTGGACTAGATCCTTACGGTCGGCGCCAACTGTTGGAACTATTTCTATGAACAGTACCGAAGGGTTCCATCCGAGCAGAGAGAGATGAGTGGATGTGGAAGGGATCTCCCCCCTCTTGACCTCTTAGGTCCTCTATATAGGTGAGGGAGAGAGGTGAAACTTCTCCTTACATCCTTGGTGGGGTACAAATATTACATAAATGTTCTTGAACCTTTATATGTGCTGCTTTGTTACATAGGCTCCTTTGTGGGTCTAGGTCTTTCCCCCAACAGCATGTAAAGCATTGGTAGTTACATAGTTGTTGACTTGATTCTAAAGCATCTTTTCTGGATGAAATTGGCCAATGGTATGGAAACCACTATGTTGAACGCACTATCTCCATGTCAAGTTACATATAGAATTTGAAATTGGCCTCCAGTTGATGCTGACGGGTTCAGCCTAGGCTCGTCAGTTAGGGATGTTTCGGTAATTTTTCGACTTGCTTGTGGCGCTTTATGTAAGTGTGCTTGGGGATAGTTTCTACCTTTAACGCAGTGACATGCAGTTCTTCTGGGTGTCCAAGAAAAAAAACTGACATGCAATTTCGCAGTATGCATTCCAACTTTCCAAGAATAATCCTAGACGAAGGTCAAGGTCTTATATGTGTACATGGGCTAAAACTAGTGAAACAGTAATATATGATACAAATATTAACATTTTCTTTGGCATGTTTTTCTTTTTGAGTCAGGAATAATATCTACATAATAAACACGATGCATATGTGTGAAAGCAATGGTATATTTGAATTATGATCGTTGCTCACAGTTCCTGTCATGGGTGGGTGGGCATCCATTGTTTGTTGTTATAGTTCCAAAAATAATACTGATTTCATCTTGTATATGTTAGAGCATACGCGGAAGGTTAATGTCACAGAACTATGTTCGTTGCTAAATCCTCCTTTCTCCGGAGTACTTTGCTCTGCTAAACTAAAAGTAGTTCATATTTTTTATCCTGGCCACTATTACTCACTAAGATTATTTGTACCCCAATCTTACAGCCTGGTGTTGCTGTCAAACATTGCAAGGAGGGAACCGAGAGCTCTGCTTTCTGGTCTGCTGTTGGTGGAAAGCAGAATTATACAAGCAGAAATGCTGCACAAGATGTTGTTATAAGAGATCCTCATTTGTATACCTTCACTTTTAGGAACGGTTAGTAGTAGTCAAACCCCTATGCCCACATTTTCTCTTATTGCTATGACATTCTGTTTCCTATGCTCTATAGTTACCCTAATTATCATTATTGTTTTGTTTCATGCACGATAACATCATCGCCATTTATCAGGGAAGCTGGAGGTTTGTTGGCGTATTTCTTTGATCTAAATTTGTCATGCTCCAGCAATTTTGGATTCTTAAAATTCTAAAAGCTTGCTTGTATGCAGGTTACTGAAGTTTTCAATTTTTCACAAGATGATCTGTTGACAGAAGACATGATGATACTTGATACATACTCTGAGGTCTTTATTTGGATGGGTCAGTGTGTGGAGACAAAAGAGAAACAGAAGGCATTTGAAATTGGCCAGGTATGATATGAAGAGTTAACCTTGCTTGTTTCAATTATATCACGAGCGTCCAACTCCTGGCAATAACGGCTTCCCCTCCCAGAAATACGTGGAACATGCAGTGACCTTTGAAGGTATTTCTCCTGATGTGCCTCTCTATAAAGTCATTGAAGGGAATGAACCTTGCTTCTTCAGGACATACTTCTCCTGGGATAACACACGATCTGTGGTATGCTCTTAGATATTTATTGCTGTATTTCATAAAATTTCTTTGTCCTTCTAATTCTGTTATATTTACCATTTATCTGTATAGGCTAGTTGATATTTTGAAGGTTTACCTTTTTACTTAAGGGGAGCATTGACTTTGTATAAGCAGAAAACTTCCCATGTAATAGTTTCAGTTCCTCTGGGCTCAGCTTAATTTGGCTTCCTTATAAAGTAGATATATCTGTCACTTTGTTGCGAGATTCTTCAATGTTTTTCCGTTCGTTTCACTCTCCCAGTTTGTGTGCTAGACTGAAAATTGTGTAGTGCATAAATTGCTCACTAGAATAGTTATTATGTTTTGGATAGTTCTTTGAGGCGTGCTGCTACTGTCTTGAACATGTATTTCTAATGAGTTGAGGCATGCTAAAACTAGAAACATGTATTGCTAATGAGTTCAAGAAAACCGGGATATAATTTCCATTGCCTTTCAAATTTTCTGTTGAATAATTTATATTAAATTGTACTGCACAATAGAAGTCATTTCTGTGGCATGGGGAGGCTGGGCAGGATTATGTTGACATTTCAAAATCCAAAATAACATAAAGAGAACAGATATATCTTTGTCCATGTGAAAGAAATTGTCTGCTGTTGCAAAGATAGGATATTTGGTGTAAGGAAATTACTAGGATTCCTTGAATATTTGATCATGTCATCAGTTTGCAGGCCATTCCTCTTTGATAAACTGAAAATGTGAAAATATTTTTTTGGTATTACATCTGTGGCGTCCTAAAATAAACTATAAAAATATTTCGTAGCATAAGGGGGATGATAAACTTAACCTTAAAACTCAACCTTTATAAGGAGAAACGAAAAAGACAAATATCACTACAGAGTAAAATGGCTCGTTTTAGTTGTGTGTCTTGGAGGTTATCCAGGCAACTGAAAAATTCGGGGGAGTAAAATGATTTTTCTTTTCATATATACATGCTATCTTGTTAGGTTGTGACGTAATAAGTTTCATCCTTGAAACAGATTCATGGGAATTCTTTTGAGAAGAAACTTTCATTTCTTTTTGGAATGCGTTCAGAGGTAAGTTCGCTTTTGTTCTTCAATTTAAAAAGTTACACGAATTTTATTGTTTTCTCTTGCTTCATGCCAAAAGCAGATAATTACAATGTAAATTTGTGGATTCAAACCTACAACTTTTTAACTTCTTTCAGGGTGGACATAAGAGCTCAGGTTATGGTGGGCCAACTCAAAGGGCATCAGCATTGGCAGCTCTTTCAACTGCACTGAATCCATCTTCCCAAGGGAAACAGGTATTGCTGATACTTTCCTTCCCAATTATAAACAACATAAATATTTTCATATACTAACCACCCAATCGTGGGTCTTCTTAGTCGAATGTGAGGCCCGCAGGCTCAGGTGATGGACCTACTCAGCGTGCGTCAGCAATGGCTGCGTTGTCCTCTGCACTTAATCCATCATCAAAACCCAGCAGTCCACAGCCACAATCTCATTCAGGTCAAGGTTCTCAAAGAGCCGCTGCTGTCGCTGCACTTTCCAATGTTTTGACTGCTGAGGGATCTCGAAGCCCCTGCAACAGTAGGCCGTCCCCAACAGCAGGTAGTACTGGTCGGCCTAAATTTGATCTTTTCGCCTTTTTATTACAACATTAACACTAGAAACATGTCCCAAAATCCCATTTGATTTCCTTCCTGCAGCACCAGTAACGAAGGTAAGTAATATTGGATAATTTTAGCTCTCCGCATCATTTATTCTTTTTCGGGAAATATTTCATAAGGCGTTCCCTGTTTGTTCCCTCTGCAAGAGTAAGAAAAATTTGGGATGCGTTGCAATGTGTTATCTGTGTTTCCTTGTGTTTTATTTATAAATTATGGACAAGTAAAAATGTAGTATTAGCTGAGTAACTGCAAGAAAGTAGGTGAAAATAATCCTAGAATAATTCTGCGGTTAAGTTTTTTTTTTTTTTTTTTGCTTAGCTTGATGCTAAAGCTTGACACCTTCACTTGATGCAGATGCTGAGAAGACTGAATTAGCTCTGTCGGGTGCTTCTCCTCAATCTGGAGCAGGGGAGTCCTCAGAAATTTTTACAGACAAAGATACCCCAGGAGATGGCCGAACAGAGCCTGATGTCTCACAGGAACAAACTGCTAATGAAAATGGAGGGGAAACAACCTTTAGCTATGACCGCTTGATATCGAAGTCCACCGACCCTGTTAGTGGAATAGACTACAAACGGCGAGAGGTTTGTTATTTCCACTGCTCCCTGAAAACAAAGTTGCTTCTGTTTGTTACTTCATATCCTTGTGAAAGGGCTAAATATTTCTCGTAATTGTAAAGGGAGATTATGGGACATTTTACTTCAGATTTTCGATATATTGGATTGTGTTTCTTAGTCCCATCAGGCATGCTAGTTAAAGTTTCTTTGCTTGTGTTTTTTTAAAAGGTAACTGGCAGGAGATCTGCAAATTTTATATTAATAGAGGAGGAGAAAATTCATAATAACAGACTAAACAGGATAATTAGGACAACAGAAGAAAAGATGCAAGGCTCTTGGCTCCCACAATGCACCATGCCCTAGCCTCCTTGATTTTCACCACTAAGAGGATCGTCGAATTCTCATGGTGTTGGAAAACTCTCTCATTCCGTACGTTCCATAGCCCTCATATTATCAGAATGATGAGGAATTGAAGAGCCCTATGCGGCACCCCCTGCATAGAGCCGATAGCTCTCCACCAGTGGTTAACAGTATCGAAAGCATCCCAGGCCAAAGTGCCGATGGAAGTCCCGGTGCACAAACTGAAGATGGCCTCCCAAACCCGCTTGGAGAATCTGCAGTGAGCGAAAATGTGGATCGCCGACTCATCCGTGGCTTTGCATAAAGGACAAATCCTCTGATTTGGCCATCCCCTCTTAATGAGCATGTCCGCTGTCCAAATCCGATTCTGGAATGCAAGCCACGAGAAGAACTTGCACTTCGCTGGCGCCGAGACCTTCCAGATCAGCTGCTCCATATTAGAGGACGTCAATCCTAAGAATTGCGCTTGGTAGGCGGAGGCCACTGTGTACTCTCCATGGGATGTGATGTTCCAGATGATAGCATCAGGGACATTCTCATTTAATTGGACATGCTGGAGGCGTGACCATAGGAGGATAAATTTGACGAAATGTTGGGCGGAAGTAATGGCGTTAAAGTTGATGTGCCGCACCCAAGTGTTGTTGTGCAAAGCCTCCTTGACCTTTTGGAAATCGCGAAGATGTTCGGCGCTAACCTCCTCGGCGAATCCCCTTGTAGCCACGGCGAGTGCCAGAAAGTGGTTGTTTCCCCGTTTTCGATGATGATCGTGGTAGCCGCCTCAAAGAGTGCTATGTCTGTGTTAGTGCAAGGCGTAGGCATTCCAACCCAGGGTTTATTTTCCGCCGTCCACTCATACAATAACCAACGAAGCCGGAGAGATCTTGCCAATTTCCTCAAGTTCAGGATGCCCAGCCCACCCAGCTTTTTAGGTCTGCAAACCCATCTCCAATTTAGTTTACATTGCCACCCACAATCCTATCCGTGCTAGTCCATAGGAAACTACGTCTCTTGGAGTCTATTTAGTCAAGGATGCTTGTTGGGGCCTTCAACGCAGTCAAGTAGTAGATTGGTTGTGAGGTGAGCAATGATGTTACTAAAGCCTTGTGCCCAGACGGATTCAGATGCTGACCTTGCCAATTTGCGAGCCGACCACTTGCTTTATCAAGGACTAGTTGGAAATCTACTTTCTTGGTGCGCGTGAGGGTGATCGGTAGTCCCAGGTAATTAATCGGGAAGGAAGCGCGAGCTACCGGAAGGTGGCCAAAGATGGGGTCTAGATCAATATCTCGGCATCTGATGGGAGCCACCATGCTCTTCTGGAGGTTGGTGCTAAGACCAGTTACTCTGCCGAAATGGCTCAAAAGATCGGCGATGGCACACGAGCCGTGGGTGCTAGGAAGATGACTGTATCATCAGCATACAACGATAGACGCATTTTGGCATGATTGCCCTTCAACTTCGTAAGAAACCTGTCCTCAGTAGCTTGATCAAGTAGGCCTTTTAGCGGATCAATGGCCAGAACAACGAGGAGCGGGGAGAGAGGGTCTCCTTGACGTGGACCTCTCCCATGATGTACGCTTGCGCTTGGTGCCCCATTGAGCAGAACTCTTGAGGAGGTTGAGAAAAGCGTGGCTAACCAGTTCTGCCAACTGTGTGGGAAGCCCAACCGCTGAAGGAGTTCAAGAATGTAATCCTAGCAAATAGAGTCAAAAGCCTTGGCAATATCAAGCTTGAGGAGGAGTGCTGGTGTTCGAGATTTGTGGAATCTGCATGCCAAGTTCCGAACGTGCATGTAATTGTTGTGGATGGCTCTCTTTTTGATGAAAGCACTTTGGCTATTGGAAACAAGGGAGTTCATATGGGGTTGCAACCGCAGGGCAAGGATTTTGGTGATGAGCTTCGCCACGTCGTGAATGAGACTAATGGGTCTGTAGTCACAAACTCTTTCAGCTCCTTTTTTGGGGACAAGGACGATATTAGCGGAGTTGAGCATATGCAGGCTATTGTTGCGTTGGCCGTGGAAAGCATGGAGCACTGCCATAAAATCTTGCTTTATGATGTCCCAGCGCAATGAGAAGAAAGCCATCGTGTATCCATTGGGCCCCAGGGCCTTGCCCTTGGGCATCTGTTTGAGAGCTGTGAGAACCTCCTGCTAAGTGAAGGGAGCAGCGAGGTGTGCCAGGTTCGTCGAGGGGATATTAAGAAAATCCCAGTCAAAATCTAAATCTCTCCAGTGAGGGGCCCCTAGAACCACCGTCAAGTGATCTTGAACAAGATCCATTTTCTTCTCATGAGAGGTCACCCAGCCGTTCTGCTTTTGCAGCTTGGTAATAACATTCTTTTGCCTCCTTGCATTGATTTTTAGATGAAAGTATTTTGTATTCGCATCTGCCACTCTAAGGTTTGTTATGCACAAAGTTTACCGTTTCCGTGTGCATTCCAGGATGGCGAGGCCAAGGACCGTATTCTTCAAGTTCGCTCTAAGGTACCTTTCATCCGCAGTCAGCGCTCTACTTTCTTAAGCAATATCAAGCTGGAGGATAATTTCTTGGGCCATGTGGAATTGCATCTTGGTAGTAGACACCAAGGTTTTGATCCACTCATGCAGTTTCTTAGCTGTTGAGATGAGCCTATGATTCAATCTGTGAGCCGGTTCTGTGTGGGGATTTGGTTCGCTCCATGCCGCTTGGACCACATCCTTGAAACCCGGCATACGAAGCCAGAAGTTCTCGAACTTGAACTGTTTTGGTCGCGGCAGGCTGCATTGATTAGAAAGTAAAAGAGGGCAGAGGTCAGAGAGCGATGAAGCAAGCGCATGTAGAATGTGGGAGTCAAAAGCAAGGTCCCATTCCTCGTTGCAGAAGACTCTATCTAGTCTCACCAGAGTTGGATTCATCCTCTCATTGCTCCAAGTGAACTTTCTATTTTGGAGGTGGATCTCCTTCAAGCTACAGTGATTTATAGTGTCGTGAAATTGATTCATACAACGTCGATCAAGGTTTGTGTTGTTTTTATCTCGTGCTCTGTAAATGAGGTTGAAGTCTCCTAGGATGAGCCACTTTTCATCTAGGAGCCGATTTGTTGCGGTCACGTGATGGGTCGTACACTGTGGTTAAGAAGAAGGAAGTTTCAGTTTCTTTTACGGTTGCCTTAGCCGAAATGGAGTGATCTTTGCGGATGATGTCTGAGATGTCCATGCAGGTATCATTCCATAGGAGCAAAATTCCCCCACGCGTCCCGGAAGCTTGCAGGAACGCAAAGTTTTTTGGGCGGAACCATCCCACGTAGAAAGCAAGCTCATGGTCTATGGTACCCAACTTTGTTTCCTAGAGGCAGGTTATTTGACAAAGCGTTGAGGCTAGGCACTCGTGCACAGCATCTCTTCTCGCCTTGCTGTTGAGGCCCCTTACATTCGAGCAAATGATGTTTAATTGCGCATGGAAAGGTGGTTACTCTAACAACTGCACCCCTGGGGCGAGGTGCATGAATTCGTAGCACACGTACACAGACAGAGCCGAAAGGAGGCATCACATTGCATAACACTGCAGACCTAATATTGCATAACATTGGAGGCATAGCATCACAGGTAGGTTTGCAATAGACCGAACGCCGGACGTCCAAGCTACTGAAGGCCCCATGCAGTGGGCAGCAAAGACTCAAGATATAGAAGAGACCGACATGAAGACAACTAGAACTAGTAGCCATGGAGGAAAACAACAAGAAGCGCGGATTTGAAACACTTGGTGAACTAAACCCAGCATCATGCCACATTGACAGCATCTGGGAACATCTCAGCAGCTATGCCCGCTGCCTCTTAGCCGCCGAGGGCAATCAGGGCCCAGTCCACCTCCTTGACGCCCTCTTTGTCAAGGTGGAAGAGGGCCATCAGAGCAGCAATTGCATCATGTGGAAGAGGGCATTTGAACATGTCGAAATTGTCTTGAATCACCTGCTCGATCAGTGTGAGATCATCCTTGAGGTAGCCTAGCTCCCTGCAAAGATTGTGGCGTGCTCGCTCTTGAATCGGCAGGCATTTGAGCCTATTGCAAGCCTGCCGCTTAATGCAACGAAGCTTGGTGGGGTCGATCGGAGTGTGTTGCGCAGTCTTGTTGGACCTGATGATGGGAGGGGTCGGGGCATGAAGCAAGCTGGGCATAGGTGTCAAAAACAGCCGCACCAGGCTATGTGTGGCCGTGTCCAGCAGGGAGGGAGGTGTAGTAGGCGGTGACCGTGGTCCCGGACTGCCATCTAGGGCGATTGACTCCCTTGGTAGCACGATCAGGGCCTATGTGTCCGCCGCAACAGGCTGCGCTGGCATAGCAGACAACATGACAGAAGCGTCCAGAGGCTGTGTGCCTGTCGCAACAGACAGTGTGGCCAGATCAGCTAACTCATTGGTAGGCCTGGCGTCCGGAGAGTACGCCCCAAGATTAGGTTTCACTTCGCATAGGGGCTGGCTTGGCGACGTGCTCAGCTGCAAAGCTCCTATGACAGCAGGCAGGGCCGACGAAGAACCAAGGGCGAGGTTTGGCATTGTGGTGTCACCCAGCGTGCCCTGCAGCGACGAGATCTCAGGAGGAGCTCGTAGGGGGGACCCGGTTGGTGCAGTGCGAGCTCGCCGCCAGCTACATGCATCGGAGTGCCTCCTCGACCTGTTGCACAGAAGTAGGAGTCGTAGGGTTCTTCATTCGCCACACGTTAGGAGGCAACGTTGTACCTTGGTTGGCAGACCATGTCTCATTCCGCTTGCTGGAACACAGCAGAGCCTCAGCAATGGATAGCCTGTCCGCCAGGATGTAGGCTTTGGCGATGTATTCATCTTCATCCTTCATCCAGTGATGTTGGGTTTCCTGCAGAGCATGAAGACGAGCATGCACCGGTAGAAACGATTTAGACACAGAAGAGAGAGGTTGCTCGTTCAACAGCTACTGGAGGTCAGATCAAAGGGCCGCAGCGTGGGAGGTGAACAACTGTTGCAGTTCTAGCATGTTCGAGTTCCGAAGAAGGTCCAGTGAAGGCAACTTAAAGCTGAAATTGGCCGGAAGCGCAAATGTGGGTTTGATCACAACCCCATGCTGGTGACGAACGTTGTGGTGACCACCGTTGTGCTCCCACCTCCGTGGGGAGCGAGTGTGCTCCCTGATCGGCCTGCCGTGGGCACCAACGCCCCTGTTGCCGTGTGGGCACCCAGACCGGTCGTCGTCGCCGTGACGTTCGTCGTCCGAATCATCGCGGTGGCGTTGGTGACAGTGATGGCGCTCGTGGTCGTCCCCAAGGCTGCGGCCTACACGTGCGCGGTCGCCGCGTTCTCCGCGGTCGCGCCTACCCTCCTGAGCCTCCCGTGCAGTACGGGCTGCGTGGGCGTCGTCAAGCCTATCATTAGGAGGTGGTGCAGGGTGTTCGTACACCCTATCCGGCCCAGGCTCTCCATCACGCTTGCCTCTAAACCAGGTGAAGGGGTGCGGAGTGGGTGGGTGTTGCAGGATCTCATTGCCATGGGAGTTGAAGCTGATGGAGAAATTGATTAAGTCTTCAAGCTTGTCTAGGTGAACAAGCACCTGGAATTTGGTGTCGTATTGCCACCTCTCCGGCGGGACATCAGTGGCCTGGGCGGAGGAGGAAGGTTTGCCCATCGCCCTGTGCGTAAAAGCCAGCCACAAAACCTTGGGGATAGCACTGGGATTGGCCGTCCACGCCACAGGTTGATGATGCTTGTGTCAGTGGGTTGCAGCATGTCGGTCTCGATGAACTGTAGCAAACAGGTGCGGCCGATGAACAGGTGCAACGTAAATAGATACACTTATTCGCAACAAAAAAGTAAATAAGTTAACTTAAATATTTGATATAAACTTTCCTTTAAGGTCCCATTTCCCAATGGTAACCGGTTGGTTACTAATCTCTTAAGACTTCCAATTTTGAAAATACCGATCAGGATTGTAGATATTTTACTGCAAATGCTGCTACTTGTGAAGAACACAAGTTACAGAAGTTTACTGGGAGAGAATAGAACTTGAAAAGGACAACAAAGGAATGGTACCAAGACTTGATCAGAATCACAGAGAAATCCTACTTTTTAGAATCCCAAAAATAGAATCCTTTTTTGCACTCAGTTCATGCAGATTTGTCTATACTTTCCAAGATTGACGTTTTCAGTCATTTTTAGGGCTTCTTAGTTCATTGTCACATCTTAAAACGTGTCATCTAATTCCCTAAGTACTACAGCCAGCAGCTCTGTGGAACAGAAGCTGGAATTGTTATTGTTAGTCTCATTGAACTATAATGATTAAGCTGAGGCTTTTAGAACTGCACCTAAATCGATGGTGCTTTTGTGCCCATTATAACTTATGGCAACCTCTTTTCTGCCTTTACTTACCCTCATGTTTAAATGGGTTTCAAAGACAAACTTTATTTTGTTTCTGCAGACATATTTATCAGACAGCGAATTCCAGATCGTATTCGGCATGACTAAAGAGGAATTCTACGAGCAGCCAAGGTGGAAGCAAGAGTTGCAGAAAAGAAAATCCGATCTTTTCTGAAGCACAGCTCCGAATAAAGCCTTTTTGTGCTACAGAGGTTGCACACTCCTACTTTTCTCTTCACACGATTGCTGTTGGTGCCACCGCACAGGAGTGTCCACGCTGTCCAGCGTTCTCATCATGTTCCACAGATTATCACCAGCATCTTTCTCTGCTGTTTTTGTGAGTTGCCAGTTCACGTGTATTTTTTTTCCTCAATTTGGTACAAATAGCATTACTAGTAAGATTTTGTAAGGTAATGATGTATTGACACTAAAGCTCAAACTTCAGCTTCTATTGCTCTGGTGTTAAATCCCACCAAAGAAACGCCACTACTCTCTCATCCCCCACCGTTTTCCCCCGTTTCCAGCGTCTTCGCGGCCTTCCAAAGCGTCTGCCACCGCCCTTTCGGCAGATCCAGGCGGAGGCTCCGTCTGCCGAACAGATCCGGTCCCAGGAGCGGTGGTGCACGAGAACAGCAACCTGAGGCGCATCAGATCAGAGATCTCCATGGCACCATTCACTTCCCATGCAGCCCTCCTTTGCAAGATCCGAGATGGGTCTCTTCGAAGTGGAAGTCTGGATGCAGCTCGCCCTCTTTGCTGCTGCATTCCAGCGCAGCGCCGGTGGGGGCTGGAGGGGACACGGTGGTGGTTGACATCCCTCCGCCGCCTGCCGAGCTTGGCCCCGTTGAGGGGCATGGCGCTCCGAGCTGCACTTGGACCTGCTTTGAGGAGAAGCTCTCCCCGGATGCGGTGTGTACAAGTAAGAAGGTAGTCGGCACAGAACAAGCAGCGCCTGCGTCCAAGTAGCGTCGGTCCCCCCTCCCTCCATGGCCAGCCAAGCATAGCTCCCCATCGGCGCAGTACAGGAGACAATCCAAGAATGGCATCAGGACACTGGAGGGTCCCTGCCATGGCGCCTTCCCAGCGCTTTAGCCACTGACACCTCCAGCTTTCTTTGCTCGACGCCTCTAGCTTCTTCAGATCTTGGAGCTCCAGCGGCTCACGTTGCTCCTGAGGAAGCAGAGTGGTGTGTAGTCAGGGGAAACTACTGGTGGAGGAAAAGCAGATCTCTTCCAAGAAGAGCAGCAAGGTCACCAAGCTGATCACCGAGTGGCAGAGTGCAGAGATCCGCTGCTACAAATGAACTCTTCTTGATACGAACTAGAGGGAGGTGCTTCAATTGTCTGGCTGCTGATCACCGAGTGGCAGAGTGCAGAGATCCTACAAAGTGCTGGAGATGCAGGGGGTCGGGTCACAGAGCGTCATCATGTTCTTCCTCCTCTTCGGTTCGCCCCCAACATCAACATCCTTCCACCCTGCCCAAGCTTCCCCTGCACAAGCCGCAGTCTGACAAACCTTCATACCTGCAAGTCCACAAATCTAACCTCTCTCCATCGTTGTAGAGCTTCTAGAAGTTTCCTGTGCGCAGTTTGGATGCTGCCAGACCTACGAAAGAGAGCACCTGTTTCTCAGCGACAGGTCCCATCGCGAGGATGGAGTCTCCGCACAGGCGCTGGGAGCACGCCTTGGACTGCCGCTATGGAGTTTCACAAGCATCCTTTGCGCCACCGCTGGTCGACCTCCTCGTCCCGCCGAGACAGGGATGACGACGATGGCGGCTACAGGCATTGCGATTCTAGGAAGTCCTGGTGCAGCTCTCTGCGGCCCAGTTCCCGCCATTGCTGGGTTGCATGGGGGTTTCGAACCCGTGGTCCGGACGATCGCCCCTCTGTGTTGTCCGCTCCCCCATCGACCCATCAGTCACTGCTGAAGCAACACAAGACCAAGAAGACGGCCTCGAGAGTCCGTTTTGCCTCGCCGATTGCCACCGTCATACACCTGAGCACCAGCAGGCGACAAGAGTCCCGTCTGGTGAGGAAGATGATGTGGTTACCTGAAGACCATGTTCACGTTTTCGGCCGCGCAGAACGAGGCAACAACGACGTCGTCGTGACGCTTTCTGTCCGCACCGACCCAATGTGCCTTGAGGCCGCTATTATTCCTTCAGGTCATCAGGGTCCCTCACAACCCCTCGCGCTCTTGCCGCACGCGTCGCCTGAGCAAGTCCCTACCCCTGCGATGCTGCAATGCGCTCACGTGATGCTACAACCACGCTACGGGATCAGCCACAACTCTCTCGAGGAAGGCGTGGAGCAAGGCGTCAGCGCTACAACCAGGCGTCCTGACGATCGGCATGCAGAGACTTCTCATTGCGTTCTGCCATGTCGCGTAGCTCCTTTTGACCTTGTCACTGCCCGGTTAACAGATTTCTCCTCTGACCTTCACGCTGCCAATGGTCTCCTTGTCGCCCCGCCGCGATCCCCTTGTGCTGCTGCCGCTCCCCAGGGATGGTGTTGGGCAGCAGCCTCGGGGGCCACCCCATGTCTGGTTTCTTTTCCCACGTCTATTCGAGACGAAGGGGCCGTGGGACTTCCCGTGCCCATACGCCGGCTGCTGGTCGTGGTCCCTGCGCGGGGCCGGACCCTCTGTGCGTTAGCGAGCTCCTCTCAGGGCCAGAGCAACTGGCCGATCCTGCTCCGGGCCAGAAAACCGCATCTTCGGCGACGTTTGTGATTAGACTTTCCAAGCCATCCGTTGGACTGCTCCCCGTCCCGGTTTTTCAGAAGCAGAGGACCAAGATGCTACCACCAGATTTCGTTCCTAATGCAGCACGCACGTGGCTACCAGAAGAAACCCCACATCCTCATAGCACTAAGCCTCCACTAGAATAATGCGCTGCCTAGGTGTATTGGGAGAACAAGAACATGCAAATCAAGAAACTCTAGACGCTTATGCTCAGCTTTTCTAGAACCCCATCAGTCATTCTCACCTGGAGGCTCTGGCAGCCCTTTTTGGCTGGACTGTGCCAGACGAGGACAAGAGGATGACGGTAGATCTTGCCACCGCCATATGTTGACAGTGTGAAGTCATTGGTGCTATGTCGTTATCTCTTGTTTTCAATGATGCCGTCAAATATCTTGGTGTGGAATGCGCGCGGGCTCAACAAAGCCCGCATGTCGAAGCTCTGTTTAGGACATGGTTGAGTCGGTTAAGCCGAACATCATATGATTTCAAGAGTCTAAGTTGTAGCAGCTCACTCACCACGTAATCCTTTCTTTGTTGGGTCCGAGTTCAACCAGTTTGAGTTCCTCCTGACCGATGGTACTCGCGGTGGTGTTCTTGTAGCTTGGAAGGGAGTTGTTTGTCGGGTGGTGAGTACAAGGGTAACAACTTCTCTATCTCCGTTCTCTTCGCTGGCAATGATGGCCCGGATTGGTGGTTCACAGGCGTATACAGGCCTTCTTGTGACAGTGAAAAAGGCCTCTTCATGCAGGAGTTGCGAGACATTCGAGTTGCTTGTACTGGACCATGGTTGATTGAGGGAGACTTCAACTTGATTTACCAAGCTGAAGATAAGAACAATGCTAATCTAAAACGAGCTTTGATGGGTCGATTTAGACGTCTTCTCGATGAGTTGGATCTCAAGGAGCTTGCCTTACTTGGCCGGCGGTATACATGGTCTAACAAGTGGGAGACGCCTACTCTAGTGCGACTTGACCGTGTATTCTGCACAGTGGATTGGGAGCTTATTTTCTTAGACAGCCTCCTGCAGAGTATGGCTTCGACACCTTCGGACCACTGCCCTTTATGGTTAGGTCTCAAAGACAATATCCAAGGAAAGCGAAGATTTCACTTCGAGAGTTTTTGGCCTCAATTGGAAGGATTCCAGGAGACTGTGGCCGCATCTTGGGCGGCGCCGGTGGATGTCTCTTGCCCCATACAACACCTGTCAATCAAGTTCAAGTGCTTATCAAAGACGGTTCTAGCCTAGGGTCAGAAACAGATTGGGCATGTGAAATTGCAACTTCAACTTGCCAAGGAGGTCCTCCATAGATTGGAGATTATTCAGGACGGTCATGCGCTCTCAGAGGATAAGGACTGGTTGCGCTGTAAATTGAAGCTTCATTGCCTCAATTTGGCATCCCTCGAGCGTACTATTGCTCGGCTACGCTCTTGCATCAGTTGGCTAAAGGAGGGAGATGCCAACACAGGTTTCTTTCAGCTTCATGCTCGCTACCGAAAGCGTAAAAACTTCATTGCAAAGTTGCAGGTTGAGGACAACTTCTCACCTCCCAGGATGATAAGCACCAGGCGGTTTTTGAGTTCTTCAATGGTTTACTTGGTACGGCTATGCCTCGATCGAGGACACTTGACCTTGGAGCCTTCTATCAGCCGAATCATGATCTCTCCTCACTGGACCCGCTATTCACCGAGCAGGAGGTTTGATCTACAACGAAACAACTCCCTCTTGACAAAACTCTAGGGCCTGATGGCTTCACTGGAAGGTTTTACCACTGCTACTGGGAAACCATTAAATTGGATCTGCTTGAGGCTCTACAAGTGTTGCAGTTTGGAGACAGACGTAAGATGGGGTTGTTTAACTCCACGCTGCTGATTTTGATACCGAAATCTACTGATGCTATCAGAGTCAAGGATTATAGGCCAATAAGCTTAATACACAGTTTGCCTAACTTGTTGCAAAGATAATGGCAAACTGACTTACGCCTCGGCTGGGTGGAATTGTTTCCACCAACCAAAGTGCCTTCGTACCCGGTGCATCCACGATAACTTTTTGCTTGTTCAGCAAACAACAAAATTTTTGCATCGACAAAAGAATCCAAGGATTCTCCTTAAGCTGGATATTTCAAAGGCGTTTGATTCCATATCTTTGCCTTTTCTTCTAGAGGTCCTCTCCCATGTGGGTTTTGGTAGCCGTTGGAGGAAGCTCCATCTATGTCAAACTCTAGAGTTTTGATGAATGGGGAGCCCAGTGAGGTCATCTACCACCATGCTCTTCATTATCATCATGGATGCGTTCAATGTCCTAATCATTAAAGCCTATGAGGACAACCTATAGCGAAAATGGTCATATTAGGCCATGATTATGATTTTGATGATTAATGATGACATAGTTATTGGGACTAACATATTTTTTCAAGAATATATGTTAGTAGCTCTCATAGATGCAATATATCAAGAAGCCACCATAGTCGGGATAAAGTTTGATTAAATTGGAGAAATCCTAGGAGAATTGACCTCACGGAATGTCCGGTGTAGAGGAATTTGCACTCACCAGAGCATTGTGCATAGAGGCTGATAGCCTCACTGGATAGTTTGGTGCTCTGTGTGTTGAACTCACTAGAGTATTTCTGACAAAGAGGGAGAAGACTGAGGACCTCACCGGATAGTTCGGTGATCTGCACAGGGTAACACCGGACCATTTTTTGCAAAGAAGCATGCAAGTGTAGAAGATTGAAGATCAACCCATCGGATGGTCCGGTGTTTAGTTTATACACACCAGAGTATGACACCAGAACATTTCTTGCAGAGGTGATTACAATTGCTGAAGAATGAAGATTAACTCATCGGATAGTCCGGTGATCACCGAGATAATTGCTCCGGAGCATTTCCAGGGAAAGGAAGAGAAGATTTAACTCACCGGATGGTCCGGTGTGAATGTAACGAACACCGGATGAATGCACTGAAGCATTTTACACAGGGAGACTGCAAAGGCTCAGCTGGCTCAAGATAACTCACTGAATAGTCCGGTGATGAATTTGAAGACACACCAAAGTGTCCGGTGTTCACAGAGGCTGTGAGTGAAGTTTCAACGACTAATTTTTGAGTTTGTACTCACCGGATGATCTGCTGTTAGTACTACTGTTCCCACCAGATCATCCATTGTTAACAGTTTTTCTGAGCAGTTGTGAAAACAATTAGTTGGCAGGTTTGAGATTATAAATACCCATCCACTCAGTCATTTGAAGGTGTGGCATACTGCTAGAGTCTAGAGAAAGCTCATATACACTTAAGAAGACATCCAAGCCACCAAAGTGCTTTAAGTGATCATCCAAGTCAATTAAGCACAAGATTAGAGAGTGTTTAGTGCTTACAGGCCTAGAGTGAGTTGTAGCTAGGTGCTGTAGCTTGAAAAAGAGATCAAGGAGTGATCTTAGCTTATACCGAGTGATACGTCGATGCCTTGGAGTCTTGGTGACTCATCGGTATCTTGGGCCTTGGTGGCTCAAGCTTGTTGACCCTCTGACATGGTGTTGAGCGGTGGCAAGACAAGTGTACCAGGACACAAAGACTCTTACCTTGGTGGCTCAAGCTCCGAAGTTCTCACAGTGGCAAGTGACCGGAAGAGAGGCTAGTGGTGAGACCTTACCTTGGTGGCTTGTTGACTCATCATGCTTGAGACCTTGCCTTGGTGACTTGTTAGATCAAGAGCCATGACCGGAATAGACTTAGCGACCGAGAGCATATCCTTTGTGAAGATCCAACATGGACTAGGGGTGATATTAATGCCATCGATACCACAAGATAAAAATCCCTTGTGCCGAGTTTGTCTCCCTACCTTATTTACATTTCCACATTTACATACTTACAATTTACCTTGCTAGAGTAGGTTGCAATCCTATTAAGTGGTAGAGTAGACAAACTAGATAAACTTAGAGTACATTTATATTGATATAGGTTTATCTTGTGAAGTTTTTGGAGCCAAGTTGTTTTAGGTTTCTAAGTGTCCTAATTCATCCCCTCTTAGGACGTCACCCTAGAGTTGTGACGTCCGGGGTTGGGATGGATACCCATAGTGTTTCACTTTTTGATGACACAAATTTTCCCTGTTAGAAAATTCTAATATCTTGTTATTTGCAAGCTAAAGGTCTAGATGTTTGGAAAGTCACTGAGGAAGAGATGATACCTCATATCACCAACAAGGAGAGGCAATTAGATGCATTGGTGAAGAGTATCCTTTTATCATCTTTAAATCTTGATGCATTTAATCGTGTTTATTCTCTCACAAATGCACATGATATTTAGAATAATCTCATTGAAATATATGAAGGCACAAAAGATGTGCGCAATGAGAAATATCATATGCTTGTTACTAAGCTAAATAGCATCAAATAATTTGCCCATGAAAGTGCTAATGACATGTACTCACGTTTAAATATTTTTGTCAATGAGATAAATGAGCTAGGTTTAACACCAATTAATGATGATCAAGTGATAATAAGAATACTTCAAACTTTTCTTCCAAAGTACAAGTTGATAATCTCCATCATCTACGACAACAACGATATCAAGAAGATGACTCCAAGTCATGTGCTCGACAAGATCACCGTCCATGAGATTACCATGAATATGGGGGTGGAAGCCTCTTCCTCATCCGACGCTAAGAATCTTGGTCTCGTAAGCAAGCAAGCATCATGCCCAAACATGAAGGCAAAGATAAAGAGACAAGAGCAAGAGTCAAGCTCAAGTGAAGATGATGGATATGAAGATAAAGATGAAGAGAGCAATGTGCGGAGAGTTCGCATATTTTTGCGGAGACTCCATAGTTTGTGAGTTTTTCTTTAACCTACCCATCAGGTTAAATTCCTCTCTCTTTCACCAACAGTTATTCTGCCTTCACCACCGACACCTCTCTTGTTCTCTCTCTCTCTCTCTTCCCCGAGTTTCCTCTCCAAATCTCAATCTCTGGTGACTTGAAGGCCCAATCTTTGGAGGCTCCACATCTACATCAAGATCAACTCTCCTAGTGCGGATTCTTTGTGAAGTTCTCCAGATCAACCTCAAGTTCATATCTCCTCTCTCTCTCAAGGTACAAATCAAGTTTTTGCCCGATCTCTTCATAGGATGCCATAGAACGATATTCTTTTAGTAGATATCATCATTAGGTGTCTATGATTCCATATCTCTAGGGGCATTTGCATCCCTTGGTAGAATCTTTCTAAATCGTGTTTTAGGGTTTGATCTGTGATCTGCAGAGAGTCTACGTATTTGAAGAGACTTCGCACATTTGCTGAGGGTCCGCAAACTTTTGCAGAGACTTTGCAGTTTGCAGAACAATGTCTAAATTGTGATTTCCTACTTGAATCTTGTTCCAATATCTTCCATAGCTTATGCACCCCCCTTTATCTTTCAGTTGTGATGGAACATCCAGACCCGATGAACCCGGCAACTCAAGCACGTACCAAATGCCGCCATGACCCTTAAGCTCAAAGTTATGGACCTCCTCCCTTTGATGAGCCGTATCGAGACGATGTTACTTTTGGGGCAGGAGAACAGCTAGGAGAAGGTAGTGGTTCTTGCACAACTAGGGCAAGTGGTGGTCATGTTAAGATTACCGCAAGAAAGCAAGCAGTCAAGTGAGGTGGAAGAAGCGGCAGACATGGTATTCACATTGAAGAGCCTTTAGATGATGCTGATGATGTTGCTACCGCTACTGCTAGAACAGCCAGAGGTCACATGACCCAGGCAAAAAGAGATGAAGAACATTTAGGGAAATGCTTTGATCCAATTTTTTGTCCACATACACCTCCACATATTGATCTTACCTTTGGAAGAGAACAAGTGTCATACAATGAGTTTCCCAAGATGCACTCTCCCCATATCAATCAACCATATGATCCTCGCTTACCAAAAAGCTACATGAATCAAGGGCTAGTGGTCAAGAAGGAAAGAAAAAATGACCCATACTTGTGGCCAAGAGATGAGTCCTTGGATGGATGGTTTTGGTGTCAATTCCACTTTGATTTTTTATCTTTATGTCATCCACTGAAGCAAGATCAAGTCTATTGTTCCTATGCAGTACATCGATAAGAAGTACATGAAAGATGTCGATGATCCTATATTTGATGAAGTAATAGATGATTGTACGGAAAAAGGGATGAGAGATATCATGGGTTTCAAGTATGATTCGAATGAAGAGATCATCACTTAATTTCACGCCTCATTCTTTTCCATATCCGCAAGAATGAGATTCATTGGACCACTCTTGGAATTCATTATTGCATTAACTACATGACCTTCTCTCATCTTCTTGCTGTTGGATCAAAAGATCATGAACATGGTACCATACTTATTGAGAATAAGATCAAGGAGTATTACTTGGGTGAGATATATGAGGATCCTCGGATAGCCGATGGTTGTACTCATGGTTTGAAGCCATATTATCATTATCTCAATCTTCTTTTTGCCAAACCATCAACCTAAAGAAAGGAGATGTGACTAAGCTTTATAGCATGTCAAGGAACATTCTCCTTAGGATGGCACCCGGTGGAAGACCTTTTAGCATTAGTTATTTCATTTGGGTTGAGCTTTGTGACGCCATGGATGATGCAAGAAAAAACCTTCCTTATGCTCCTTACATCATGTACATCATTGCGAAGGTCACCAAGATCACTTTTCCTAAGGATTGCATTCATGAGTCCTATCGTGTCAAGAAGAAGGCCTCCTCTAGGCCATCTTGTGGTGCAAGCTCATCTCGTGCAGCCCCATCTTCATCTCGTGCACCTTCCTCTTCACATTCTCATGGTGGTGTCTCTTGTTGTCGTGGCAAATATATCAAAAGTGTGATTCGATCAATCTTCTCAATGTGTCGCTACAATGCCACAGAGGTTAATGAGTTAAGACAAGAGGTAAAGGAGATTAAGGGACATTTAGATCTTCCTACTTCTCCCCATCAAGAAGTGCCCAATTTTGGTGTTACGTTTCCCAAGTGGGAGGCAGCGGATCGTGAAGAAGAAGAAGAAGAAGAGGTTCCTCCTCCAGTTGCCCGCTCTCGTCGTGCTCACCCTACTCATTGTGAGATTAAAGAAGAAGAAGAAAGTGAACAAGAGGGTGAGTATCAAGATGATGATGATGATGACGACGACGACGAGGATGAGGATGATAAGTAGATGTTGTTCATCAAGATCTTTCACTTTCTTCTTTTTGGCGCTTGATGCCAAAGGGGGAGTGAAAGCTTATCTATTCGTGTACTCGTCATGTAATAACTCCTTCTATCGTGTGTGTGGTGGTGGACATGAGAACTTGTGTGTTTGTGGTGTGCTAGAACTGCTAAACTTTCTGTTGGAACTAACTTTTATTATGCTAGTGTGTGATTATTTGTTTTTGTGTTGTGATGCGTGTTTATTTTAGATTCTGTCAAGATCAGAGAGTTCGCAAAAATGTCCGGAGTGTTCGCATATTTTTGCGGAGGATTCGTAGTTGTACAGAAATTCATGTTATTGTTGTACATATCATGTCATGCGCATCACAATTATTTTTGATCATTCACACATGCTGTTGTTGCATCCCACAGATGCTATGATATAGTGGAAGTCTCCACACTATCCTCAAAATATTCAATTGGCATTTAAGGCCAAATTTTTTGAAGTACATTCAAATGCACATATTTAGGGGAAGTTCTCTATATCATAAGGGTTCAAAAGTTTTAACTATATATATCTTTCATAAGCTTTAATTAGGTTATCATCAATCACCAAAAAGGGGGAGATTGAAAATTGTTCTAGGCCCCCTTGGTGGGTTTTGGTGGTAATGATACAACAATTAAAGCACAAATGAGATTTATGAAGTATGGACAAGTTTAATTCAAACATGTGAGAATTTGATGCATGGTAATCCCCCAAAAAGGAAAAAGGAAAGCGGCACATGGATCTTATATATTTAAATTCATTTCATCTTTTGAAATTGAATTTAAGATGTTGTACAATTAAGGGGGATACAAAATTTACTAATTTGCATAGAAGCAGTGCTCAAAAGATCTAACATACCTATGAGAGACACATCAAACACAACACATGCACCTAGGTTAGCCCTAACCTTATAGAGATGTGCACTCCTACGATTTTAGTAAGTAACTCTAGCTTGATCTTTGTGGTCGTTTAGGTGAGGAAAGGGTTGAAAGAGACCCGATTCTTTGTGCACTCCTTAATGGAGACGTAGATACTTCTTTGTGGAGTGGCTGAACTTCGGTGAATAAATCCTTGTATCTCCCTTGTCATTTCTTGTGATTTGTTGCATACTCTTGTACCTGTTGATTTTTAGGGTTTCGACCCAATCTACTTTCTTGTGAGGTTTGAGCTATAGATAATTGGTGAAATAGGTTAGAATACATCCACTAGTGCGGAGTAATTTGTTGAATTTGATCCACGTTGAGTTGCATAGGCATCAATTTGATTTTTCCCTAAAAACTTTGGAGTATCCGTAGATTTCTATGGAACCTCTGTAAATCTGTGGAGGTTTCAGAAAAATATGCGGATTGTCCGCACATTGCTGATCCGCTGCATTTAGTTTGTAAAAAATTTTAGGTTACGCCTATTCACCCCCTCTAGGCAGCATCAAATCCTTTTCAATAATTTACAAAGATGAGGTGAAATTTCTATGGGAACCAACTGATTTTGGTGTCGAGTTGTGTAGATTGTGGGGGTTAGCAAAGGTGATGCTGAGCTGTTGTGTCCAGGTCCATGGGCTGGACGACGTAGTTGATATTATCGGCATCGGTGGCAATGACGCAGACACTTTCAACATCTCCACGGGCGCCACCATCCTCGCCTCCATGGCCGGTGCCAAGTTCACCAAGGTATCACATTTTCACACTTTCAACTCTTCCAGTTTGGGTATAGGAGTAGACAGTGGTGGTGATGTGTTGTTTACTTGTTTTGCAGCAAGGAAGCAGGGCGAGCTCGTCGGCGTGCAACAACACTGATGTGTTGGAGGAGCTGTGTGTCAACATTGATCTGGGACTAGAGGTATTGCCATATTCTTCATCGTGTGCCCAAAAATGGGATGTAACTTTCCAGGATGGAGCAAAAGTAATCGCATGCTTTAATTGTGTTGTTTGACTTTCTATTTCTCAGCCTCCTATTTATCCACTACATATGAAGTGCGAGGGTGCAAGTTGGCATCCTCTAAAGAATGTGATGTGTAATGGTTACAGCCTTACAGGACGGATATGTAGATTTGCAAGAACATTTGTATCTGAGATGTTTCTTACTCTGTGGTTCAAATGGCTGCAATTGTCAGCACAACTTTCTTGAGGTTTTAGTTTTTCAATACGGTTGCTAAACCTTTACTTTTCTCCCAACTACATCCAGTTTGACAACATGCTCCTTTTGTTAGGCTCATGTGTAGTTCATGCACCTCATTCATTAGCTCATGTCTATTACTATGTGAGTTGATTTATTCTCTACATTTATAGATCAGGGATCTTAAGTATCTTTCATATGGACCTTTGGTTTTGCCGGTAGCCATTTAGTTTAATGATTTTATAGTAGCTTTGGATTGCATAATAGATGAATGATGAAGGCTGGGTGGAGTAGAGAAACAAATCTTTTAATTGCAGTAAGTTTCCTTTTTTAAAACACTCATCAGTGACGGGTCAAGTCTAGACCTATCACTAATGTGAACTTATCAGTGATGTACAATCATTAGTGACAGGTCAGGTCTAGACTCGTCACTAATGTGGACTTATCAGTGGCACTTGTCACTAATGAGGGTAATCATCTATCACTAATAGATTTTTTTGAGGTAGTGCCACAGCCACCATGTTGCCTCTTCCCACCGTGTCACCACTCCTGTACACCGTGCGTGTCACCACCTGCCACACCGTCCCTCAGCTTGCCGCATCACCATCACCCACCCAGTCGTGTGCCACCAGCCCGCTACTGTCGGCCGCCATTGTGCCATGCCTATTGTGCATCATGTCGCCGCCCTAGCTGCACAGTTGTGCCAGCCACCTACGACGTTGCCGCCGGCTGTTGTGCCACCTCACGCCGGCCATCGTGCCATCTCTCTCTCCCTGCCAGGAAGAGATGAGAGAAAAGGAAAGGAAAGGAAAGAAAGGAAAGAGAAGACAAGGAAAGAGAAGAAAAGAGAAGAAAGAAAAGAAAGGAAAGAGAATAAAGAAAAGAAGGAAAGAAAGAAAGAAGAAAGAAGGAAGAGGGAAGAGGAGGAAGGAGAAAGGGCGAAAAGGGGAAGAATTGGAATCCTCCCAATTTTGCCAAATTCTTCATCAATCCTTCGAAGGTGATTCCTAAGTAATCTCTAGATGCTTGTAGATGAGTTGAGTCAGTCAATTCTCATGGGATATATGATCAGCAATCCGATTTACTTACAATAGCCGTTGTTTGAGATGAAGATGTGACATCCGAAGTATTCCGTCCTTTCATTTTAATTGAGCAAGGTTTAGCTAGTATGGAAAGTCTAATTCAACCTTGAGGTGGAGATGTCACATTCGTTCTTGCTGTAAGAGTATTTCAGTTTGGCATGCTTTTGAAGTAATGCCAAATATGTGACATTTTCTGGTGTAAGAAGCGTCCTTCTATGCTATACGTGTTTCTAATACGTTTTGGTGCCAAATATATACATGTGGAGGTGGTAGTACTTCCGAGTGTGCTTAAACAGGGTTCCTCAGTTGCCTTCGGTAAAATGAAAGTAATGTAAGGGGTGTAATTTAGTACTGTGTTTATATTCATATCTTACTTCTTTTATGAATAGATTGAAGTATTTTCTCCTTTCTATTTTATTCAAATCATGAACGATATTGCATTTTATGAATTAAATCTATGCCATTTTAATAATTGTGATTATGTCATTGGCATCACGATATGAGTGTTGTTCATCATGATGAGTTATCAAAAGAAGAATTAAGAATTGACATTGTCGGAGGATTAACTCCAGTTGCAGTGATCCTGAGAGACCCCTTTTTAGAGATTCGGCAGGGGGGATGATCCTGAATACGTTCGTCGGAGAAATAAATAGGAATGAATGCAATGGCCGATGGTGGGGGTGTTGACCTAGCGCAAGAAGAAATAAATGCACCGGAATTTAAATAGGTTCGGGCCGCACGGGGAAGTAATACCCTACTCCTGTATGGATGCTATAACTGTCTTGAGGAAGTCCCTCAAGGATGTTGCTGGTTACAAGAACGTTGGTCTATCTAAGAGCTTGAGACTCCTTGTTCTTCGGCTGGGACTGGGCTCAGCCTTCCTCACAGTGTTTCTCTTGCGCTGTGTTCTTGTCTATCCGTTATCTCTAACCGTCTTCTTCAGCTATGCTCTTTCTTGTGTCTCTGTTCACTTGGTCTTTCCTTTTGTGCCGCCGGCTGCTTTAAGTACCCGCCTGCCGCGACATGCCCCGAACGGAAGGAGGGGGCACGAGTTCCGAGACGCCATAAATGGAAAGGGCGTCATCATTTCCTCTGAGCGAAGTGACCGGGGGTGGAAAATGCGTCGCACGTCCGGTCATCCGTCACAATAAATGCCCTGCCAACGGGCGCCGTGGAGAGGGCCCACCGGGCAGCCGCAGAGCAGCCCGGCGTGCCCGCCCTGTCTTGTTCCCTTGCCACAGCAGCGTGGCAGGCGGAACATCTTGGTCCTTACGATGTTATCCCGAGACAGGCCGGATGGCACAGGACGGGACCCGTGCAATTAATAACCCCACGCCTCTCTGCCAAAACATGGCAGGAACTGACGCTGAGCGCAGCGGGAGCAGTTAGAGGTGACAGGCCATGCACGCTCATTAAATGTGGCCTCGGGCCCTTGACTGGTTGACACCTCATCGGTGGGCCCCTCGGGGGCCTTTCTGGGTCGTCGGGGTACCGAGTGCTCGGGGGTACTGTTCTCCTCCCCGAGCACTCTCTGCCGAGAATGCCTTTCCTTGTCCTCGGGGTACCGAGTGCTCGGGGGTACTGTTCACCCCCCCGAGCACTCTCTCCCGAGCACTCTTGTATGGATCCTCGGGGAACCGAGTGCTCGGGGGCTGCCGCACGTAGCCCCGAGCACGCTCTCCCGGAACTTAGCTCTCCTGGTCGTCGGGGGACTAGGGTGCTCGGGGGTGACCGTACACCTCCTCGATTACTTTCTTCCCGGTACTTGGATTCCGTGGATCATCGGGGAACTGGGGTATTTGGGGGCCACCGACTGTGGCCCCGAGCACCTTCTCCTGTGGCTTGATCTTTTCTCATCCTACAGGAGAGACCCCGCGGGATGGCGCCATGTGGCGGATGGCTGGCCTGGCCTCGGGATTCGGGGACCCCCGGTTCTTGACACACCGACAGTAGCCCCCGGGCCCATTGGCAGGCAATGGCCCAGAGACTGCGGATGGGCCCTTCGTCGCGAACGAGGCCGAAGCCAGCGCGAACGCCACATGGCGAGCTTTCAGAAGGTGGTCCCTTCGGTCCGGGCCTTTGGTGCGGCCCAATGGGGAGCCGAATGGACACGCGTCCACAAAACTCCCGAAGGGTATGACAACGGGACGGGTGGTGCGTGATGACGGAGCAGGCAGCACGCACGGCAGCCACGCGAATCAAGGAAAATATGCCTGGTAACCGCTGACACCGCACGACCTGTGGGAGACTCGCCTGGCGGTTGTGTCGATCGAGGAAACCGTCCCGCCGAGTGCGCTGTGGCAGGAGACGTTTGAATTCCCTGGGATATAAAAGGAGGAGGGGAGCGAACCGCCCTCCTCTTTACGCCATCTCGTGATCCAGCCCCTACTTTCTTTGCACTCTTGAGCCCTTAGACTCTCCCTAGGCGATCGGAGCACCTCCCCTTCTCCACCGTCCAGATCATCTCTCACCCCGACGAAATGCCGAGAGCAGGAGGAAGCCGCCGCGACAGGACTCCTGACGGCGTGCTGCCCGAGTCTTGCCTGTCGAATGAAGAGGCGGCGGGGAAGATTCGGAAGTTGTTGGTCCCCGAGGGCCAGCAGGGGGCCCTGGTGGTGACGCCGGCAAGCTTCCCGCCGGCGACGACTCACCCGGGGTGCATCGTCCTGTTCACCTCCTTTGTGGCGGTTGGGCTGGTGCCGCCGTTCTCCACGTTCTTCCTTCAAATCCTCGACACCTACGGGATTCAGCTGGTGCACCTGAGCCCCAATTCGGTCGTCATCCTGGTGGTCTTTGCCCACTTCTGCGAGATGTTCGTGGGGGTGCCGCCATCGGTGACACTCTTCTGGCATTTCTTCGCGCTGCGGTTTGCCGGGAAGAAGAGGGGCTTCTCCACCGCGGACATCGCTGGGTGCTACAGCTTCCGGCTGCGGGACGGCTTGGGGGAGCGATACATTCCTCAGGTGCTGCGAAGCAAGTGGGAGGAATGGCGGCGCGATTGGTTCTACGTCGACGTCGACCCCCACGACCGTCTCACCCTGTCGGAGGTGGCGGCGGAGCCCCAGAAGGCGACCTGGGAGGTGTCGCCGCCGACGGACGCGCGGCTGGAGCCGGTCTTGGAGCACATCGGGTTCCTGCGCGATGCTGGGCTCACCTCGGTGATGGTGATGGTGGACTTCCTGTGCCGCCGCTTGGCGCCCCTGCGGGAGCAGGCCGGGCCTTGCTGGCTCTACACTGGCCCTGAGGACATCACTCGGACCCAGATCGGCGAGGAATGGGACCTGGGCATGCCGGAGTTGAGGGGCATGCTCCGGGTGGTGACCGGGGTGGATGAGCTGAGCTGGGCGGAGCTCCCGTGGAAAGAGATGGCGCTCTGCACCAATCCTGAGCGGGTGGCGATCCAGGCGAAGCTGCTAGAGTTCGACGCCCAGGGGTTGGTCAACCGGCCGAGGCGCCGAAGTCCCGAGACCACCGTGACCCCCGGGGTGGACGAGGCGGCCGGCGAGGAGACCGCAAGTGGTCCGGCGTAGGCTGGTGGCCCGGGCGCCACGAGCGGCGAGCCGCAGGCCAGCAGTAGGGCTGCTGCGGGCAGCAGCCGCCGCACCAGAGGAGGACTGGGGGAACGCCCCTGGCTCTTTATTCCTGTGCCGGAGTCCCCGTCGTCGCCGTTGCCAGGCGAGGGGGGAAGCCGGGATGGCCAGTAGTCCAGCGCGGGGCTGTCGGCGGGGGCGGTATCTGCGGTTCTGGAACCGCACTTTGGTCTGCTTGGGCCCGATCCGGCGCCCGGAGACCATGCGCGGCCCTGCAGAACCCCCAGCGGAAGAGAAGGAGGGAGGACTCCGGGCCAGCGCCATCGAGCCCGGAGTTCAGGATTTCGGCAGCAAGATGGCAGTACCGAAGACCCACAACCACGTAAGTTTCGTCCTTCATTCTTTCTTGGGCGTGCTTTGCCTGGACTAAGTTCTGGATTTTGATCTCGTTCTTCTCCTGCAGGCCGCCTATGGGTGCCGCCGAGAGTCAGGGGCGGCCAGAGGTGCCGAGGCCGGCGCCAGCCCCCGAGCCGAGCGCGCCCGAGCCGAGTGCACCGGCGGAGCCAGGGCTGGCAAGCGCGGTGGCGGAGCCGGGGCCAATGGACGCGGCGGTGGAGCCTGGGCCGACGGATGCAGCGGTGGAGCCTGGGCCGATGGGCGCGGCAGCGATGCCTGGGCCGATGGGCGCGGCAGCGATGCCGGGGCCGGCGGACGCGGCGGCCGAGGCGGGGCCGGTGGATGCGGCAGCCGAGACAGAGATGCAGCCGCTGCCAAGCGTCCGGCGCCGTCCGAGCCCACCCCAAGCGCGCCGAGCGTGGGACGGGTGACCGCGTGGCAGTTTTTGGGGACCCCGAGGCCCCCGGGGGAGGCTCGCAGGGGACCCAGCGCCCAGCCGCCGCCCAGCCAACCCGCCGAACCTCTCCCGGTCGTGCTTGGGAGCGCCCGGGAGGTGATCAGGCGGCTGGAGGCGGCCGTAGCGGAGGAGATGGCGCAGCGAGAGGCAGAGCTCGCCGCTCTGGCCACGGAAAGAGCGCAGCTCGCCGCGGCTTGGCGCGTTTTTGACTCTAGCCTTGCCGCGGCGCGCGCCGCCAACGAGGACGAGCAGCACGCCATGGAGGAGGGCTGGAAGGCCTTGGAGGAGGCCCGCGCGAAGGTCACGCGGGAGCGGAAGGCTCTGGAGGACACCCGCGCGGAGGTCGCGCGGAGCGGGAAGAGCCGCCCGCCTGGCCGAGGCATCACGGCAACAGGCTGCCGAGGCCCTTGCCAGGGAGAGGCAGGCGTAGGAGCGGGAGGAGGCGGCGGTGAACCGCGAGAGGGCAGCAGAGGCCTTCCAGGCCGACCTAGCTCGCCAGAAAAGCGAAGTCGACCGGACCCGCGCCGAGCTCCAATACTGGGCGGAGGAACTCTAGGATGTCGAGGGGGAGCTCCAACGCCGGGAGGAGGACGTCACGATCCGGGAGACCGACGCCGAGATGACGGCGGCGGACTTGGGCGCCCGGGAGGATCTACTGGCCCGCCGGGAAGCAGAGGCTGCCGAGGTGGCGGCGGCCGCTGCTGCCAGGGTGGAGCGGATCGCCAAGTCAGAGGCGGAGTTGGCCACCCGCGAGCAGGCCCTGTCCGTCCTGACGGGGCAGGTGAAGCTGGCCACGGGCCAGGCACCCGGCGCTGGCTCTGCTGGTGCGGCCGGGGGCCAGGGGCTCGAGGAGTGGCTGCGGACCACGATGGAGGAGCTCGAGGCCGCCTCGGTCGAACGGGCCAGCCTGCAGCTAATGCTAGAGGACACCCTCTGGCGGATGCAGCGGTCCATGATGGCGGCCGGACTCAGGCAACTTCTTATGGAGAAGAAGGGGGGAGGCCCTGGCCGGTACGCCCTAGGCTTCCAGAAGGTCTACGAGCGCCTCGAGGCGCTGCCCTGGGCTGTCCAGGAACTTGCCGCCCGGGAGGGGCGTGGCTTGGCCCAAGCAGTGGCCGAACACGTCCTGGCTTGCTACCGGAGCCGAGACCCGAACTTCCCGCTGGAGCCAGCTTAGGAAGGGGTGGTTGAAGCCGAGGAGGAGGCCGCCCGGGAGGCAGTTCGGAGCACCGCCGCCGTGGTGGCGGTTGGCAAGCGGGAGGTGCCGCCGCCCCCAGTCCCGAGGAGCAGCAACGAAGGCTCCGACTCCGACTCCGACTAGGCTTTTGTAGTAGTTTTTTCTTCTTCTTTTCTTTTTGACTTGATGTAAATATGGGAGTGATCCCTCAGAACAGCTATCCTTCTTTTGTGAATATAATGGAAGCCTTTCTTTGGGGTCGCAACTCCAGTATTCTTCTGAGTGCTTAGTGTAGTTTCCGCTGTTTTCACTTGATGCCCCGAGGAGTACTCAGTCGGACCGGCCCCGACCTTTCCTTCCCCGATAACGAAGTTGCCCCAACCGTCCTTCTCGGTGCATTCAGCCCCCGAGCCCTCGCCAGTCCGCAACGGCTAAGTCAAGAGACAAAGGCACGAACTTCCTTGCTCGGGAGAAAGATCGATCCAGCACGGAGCACGCCATGACCGGTGAACACTTTTCCACCTTGCGACCACTCAGTCAGCAGACTGGAGACACGCGCGGGCAGGAATGCGACCAAAAGTCCCCACGGTTCGGTGGTGCCCGGGCTTAGGACGGACCGGACCGAGCACCGACAGCCCGCCCCTGAGGCCTAGGCTCCGGACTACTCGAGCGGCTCAAGTGATAGGATTACCCAGGGCGCCCAGGGACTCCGTAGTGCTCGGGGTCCTAAAAGCGGGCCGAACACCACGACCACCATGAAAGACTTCGATCGGACATTACCGCATGTACGGTACACCTTTCTACGGACCGTTCTGTCGTTCTAGGAAAAAGTGGACACGCGGTAGGGTTTTGTGCGCGAGGAGACCATCTCACCGAGCAGATTAGAATACGAGGGCCCCCAAGGACAACTCGGGAACAAAATATTATTGAATGTAAATTCATCTGAATTTAACCACTCACCGGACAGCTGTCAGCCTTTCGGCCAACCGATCCAGGAGGGGCATGCTTTCCGAGCTCGGGGTGCCCGGGAACTTGGTTCCCACGGCCGGGGCGCCCGAGCACCAGGGGGCGCGTGAGGAGCCCGGGGTCAAGCGATCTCGACCACTCACACTTGAGCGGTAGGACCACCCGAGGACCCTTGGGGCCGAGCAGCGACCTAGGCACTGAGGCCCTCGCGGTCGAGCTGCTTTTGCTTTTGATTGTCGATCTGTGACTTGAGAAAAAATGGAGACATTCTTTGCTTGGTGCGCTCAGTTAGTACTGTACTCGTTATAGACTGCTCTCATTTTCGATCTGAGACCTCTCGAATACCCAGACCGGCAGACAAGAGCAGACAGAGGCATAACCCAGAAGTCCTATGGTTCGGTGGTGCCCAGGTATGATAGACCAAACCGAGCACCGTCAGCCCGCCCCTGGGGCCTAGGCTCCGGACTACTCGAGCAGCTCGAGCGATAAGATTACCCGAGAACCCCAGGGACTCGGTAGTGCCTGGGAGCCTGCCACGACACCGACAACCACAACAGACGTAAGCCAGCGGCAACTGCCCGCGCGCATACCGATCGGGATTCTTTTATCAGTGGGGAAAATGAGAGAGCGAACTTTTCTCGCACAATCAAGCATCTCACCAGACAGATTAAACATATGGAATCCAGAAAAATGAAATTGACATATGATTGCACATTGATACACATACTGTATTGACAAATTTTTTTTTACAAGGTTGGGTGACTTACCCAGTTAGTGGTAGCCCCCGGTCAACTTGGGCGGGGGGAAGCCCCCGGCCTGGTTGACCTGAGCCGCGAGCATGGCCATCTACGGGTAGAACTTGCGCATGTGCTTGATGTTCCATGAGTTGGGGAGCGGTTGCCTGTCTTCTGCAGCTAGCCGAAAGGAGCCTTCTCGCAGGACACCGATCACGGCGAAGGGGCCTTCCCACATAGGGGACAGCTTATTCCTTCCTTCGCGTGACTGGACGCGTCGGAGAACTACTTCCCCCACCTCGAGAGACCGGGCCCGGACGTGGCGCTGATAGTAGTGCCGCAGACTTTGCTGGTAGTGGGCTGCCCGGACGGCGGCACGCCACCGGCGCTCCTCCAAATAGTCGACGTCGTCGCGCCTCTGCTGCGCCTGTTCGCCTTCAGAGTAGGCATGCACCCGAGGGGAGCCTAGAGTGAGCTCGGAGGGGAGGACCGCCTCAGCGCCGTACACGAGGAAGAAAGGAGTCTCCCCGGTAGCGTGGCTTGGCGTGGTCCGGTTGGCCCATAGCACGGCAGGCAGCTCGTCGACCCACCCCTTCCCGTACTTTGCGAGCACGTCGTATGTCCGGGTTTTGAGCCCCTTCAGTATCTCCGCGTTGGCGCGCTCGACCTGCCCGTTGCTCCGAGGATGAGCAACGGAGGTGAAGCAGAGCTTGATGCTGAGATCTTCGCAGTAGTCCCCAAATAGGGTACTTGTGAACTGAGTGCTGTTGTCGGTGATGATCCGGTTCAGGACACCAAAGCGACGGTGATGCCGCGGATGAACTGGAGTGCCGTGTTCTTGTCACCTTGATGACTGGACTGCCTCCAGCCACTTGGTGAACTTGTCGATGGCAACGTAGAGGTACTCATAGCCCCCGATTGCTCGGGGGAATGGACCCAGAATGTCCAGCCCCCAGACCGCGAAAGGCCATGACAGGGGGATGATGTGAAGAGCCTGAGCTGGCTGGTGAATCTGCTTTGCATGGAACTGGCACGCTCTGCAGCACCGAACCAGCTCGGAAGCATCCTGGAGGGCTGTAGGCCAGTAGAAATCTTGCCGGAAGGCTTCCCGACCAGCGTGCAGAACGATGCATGGCCACCGCACTCGCCCTCGTGGATCTTAGCGAGAAGCTCACCGCCTTCTGCCCGGGAGATGCATTTCAGGAGAATACCGCATGCGCTACGCCGGTAGAGATCCCCATCTACTATGGCATAGCGTTTGGACTGCCAAGCAACTCTTTCGGCAGACGCCTCATCCCCGGGGAGGAACTTTTCCTTGAGGTACCCTCGGATGTCGTCCATCCACGAGGCATGTTGAGAACTTTCAGCAAGCGCAGCGCACTCGCCGGACGCGGCACCCTGACGGGGCTTCCACTGAGGGCGCCGCCGGGGTCCCCTGAATTGAGTTCGAGGTTTCCCCTTCGCCCTGTTCGGCAGGCACGACGGAAGGTCGTGTGAGTCTTTCTTCAAAGACTCCGGCAGGGACACGCGCACGGGAGGAGGCCAGGCGGGAGAGGTCGTCGGCCAGAGCATTATCATGGCGAGGGATGTACCGCAGCTCCAGGCCGTCGAAGCGCTTCTCCAGCTTCCTGACTGCCGCCACGTACGCCGCCATTTGAGGATCCGTGCACTGGTACTCTTTGGATACCTGGTTGACCACCAGCTGGAATCTCCCTTGACCAGGAGGCGATGAATCCCGAGGCCCACCGCGGCTCGGAGGGCCAGTGATGAGACCTTTATATTCCGCCATGTTGTTGGATGCGCGGAACTACAGCTGCACGACGTACCGGAGTTCTTCACCTGTTGGGGAGGTGAGAACCACTCCGACCCCCGCGCCTTTCAGCGAGAGGGAACCGTCGAAATGCATGATCCAGTACCCAGGCGCATTGTGCCTGGGATATGCAGAGATCTCTTCTGGGGCGACCTCAGGGATGGGGCGTCCACTCTGCCACGAAGTCAGAGAGTGCCTGGCTTTTGATCGCCTGGCGGCTGATAAAGTGCAGGTCGAACTCCGCCAGCTCCACCGCCCACTTGACTACACGCCCAGTGCCTTCTTGGTTCCAGAGTATGGGTCCCAGTGGGTACGTGGTAACCACCGAGACCTTGTGCGCCTGGAAGTAGTGGCGCAGCTTTCGGGAAGTGATGAGCACGACGTAGAGCAGCTTCTGAGCCTGGGGTACCTTGTTTTGGCCTCCCGGAGGACTTCACTGACGAAGTACACTGGTCGCTGTACCCGGCGGGCCAGGACCACGGCCTCACCCGAGGGGCTGTTACAGCCCCCAGGCTCGGCGACGTGGTCGGGGCTGAGCGGGTGCTCAGGCTCTACTCCCTGGTCGGGAGAGCCGAGTGCTCGGGCTCGACCCCTGCTCGGGAGGAGCCGAGTGCTTGGGCTTGACCCCCTGCTCGGGGGGACCCGCAAGGACGGGGAGTGCCTGGGGGCGGCCGAGAGCTGGACCCAGCACCAGGCCCCACGTACTCGCCGCGCTCCACCACCAGCACCATGCTTACGACCTGAAGAGTGGCCGATACGTAGAGTAGCAGTGGCTCGCCTTCGACGGAGTCACCAGCATGGGTGCTGAGGTGAGATACTTCTTCAGATCACGGAGGCCTGCTCGGCCTCCAGCGTCCAGTCGAAACGACCGGTCTCTTCAGAAGCTTGAAGAGGGGGAGCCCCCGCTCCCCAAGTTTGGAGATGAAGCGCCCGAGGGCCGCCATGCAGCCGGTGAGACGCTGAACCTCCTTGAGTCGAGCCGGGGGTCGCATCTGCTCGATGGCCCGGATCTTCTCTGGATTGGCCTCAATCCCTCGGCTGGAAACCAAGAAACCGAGGAGTTTGCCCACAGGTACCCAAAGACACTTCTCGGGGTTGAGCTTCAGGCGGGTGGTGCGGAGACTATTGAAAGTCTCAGCAAGGTCTTCGAGTAGGGTGGCGCGGTCTCGGGATTTGACCACGAGATCATCGATGTAGGTCTCGACGTTGCGGCCAACCTGTGAATCAAGGGTGATGCGAATAGCGCGATGGAAAGAAGATCCAGCGTTGCGCAAACCAAAAGGCATTGACATATAGCAATAAGTCCCCACTGGGGTGGTGAAAGCAGTTTTTTCTTCATCCTTTACGGCCATGCAAATCTGGTGATAACCAGAGTTTGCATCTAAAAAACACAAAAGATCACATCCCGCGGTTGCATCTACAATTTGATCTATGCGGGGCAAAGGAAAAGGATCTTTAGGGCAAGCCTTGTTTAGATCGGTGTAGTCCACGCACATGCAGAGCTTGCCGTTGGCCTTCGGGACGATAACTGGGTTCGCCAACCACTCGGGGTGGAGGACTTCTCGGATAAATCCGGCGTGAAGGAGCTTGCTGGCCTGCTCCCGGATGAATTCCTGGCGCTCAGGGGCCTGCCGCCGGACCTTCTGCTTCACGGGGCGTGCGTCTGGACGCGCGCCAAGTGGTGCTCGATCACCTCCCTAGGGATCCCGGGCATGTCGGACGGTTGCCATGCAAACATGTCAGCATTAGCCCGGAGGAAGGTGACGAGCGCGCTTTCCTATTTGCCGTCCAGGTCACCGCCGATTCGGATGACCTGGGAGGCGTCTTCGCCCACCACGACCTCCTTTGTAGGAACAGAGGCGTCAGCGGCGAGTCAGGGTTTGGATGAAGAGAGTCCTGGGCCCCCTGGACAGCCTTCGACCTCGGCCTGAGCTGAGACCAAGGCCAGGTATGACTGCTCGGCGCAGGAAACGGCACCGCCGGAGTCGACGGTCACGGAGATGGGGCCTGCTGGGCCCGGCATCTTGACCGTGAGATACGCATAGTGCACATCCATCATGAACTTAGCGAGCGCCGGACGCCCGAGGATGGCGTTATAGGGGAGGGGGAGCTCCACGACGTCGAAGAGGACGTTCTCCGTGCGGAAGTTATCCCAACTCCCGAAAGTCATGGGTAGCTCAACCTGCCCGAGGGGCAGGGAGTGCCTGGGTGTCACCCCGCAGAACGGAAGCGACAGCTTTAGGCGCCTGGAGGGCACCTGCAGCTTCTCGAAGGCCTCCTTGGAAAGGAAGTTGAGGCCTGCGCCCCCGTCGATCAGCACCCTGCCGACCCTTACATTGCAGATGGTGGGGGACACTTCCAAGGGTAGTCGCCCCACGCCTGCAGTACTGGCGGGGTGATCGGCCATCTCAGGGGCCTTGTGGCCTCTTCGCTCGGGGTTGCCGAGCATACCTCGCGCCGCATGGTCTTGATGTCGCGCTGCGAGGAAGGCGTATAGGCACCTCCATTGATGAAGGCGATGGTGTGCTCGGGCTCCTGAAAGCTGAGCTCTGCGTTGCCGGGGGCGGCCTCAGCGTCGCCTCCCCCGTGGGACTCGTTGCGCTCCCTTTGGCGCTGCTCGACGAGGCCCTTGACCGTACGACACTCCATGAGGTCATGCCATCTGGTCTGGTGGATTGGGCACCATTTGCCTGGCTTGAGCCCCGCAGGAGCGGGGGCCCTTGCTGGAGCGGGAGCCCAGGCGGGGGCCAGAGCCCTTGCGGGAGCCGGAGCCCTCACGGGAGCTGGAGCCCTAGGAGGGGCCCGGGCCGGGGCTCTTGCTGGCGCAGGCCGTCTGTCGGCGGCCGCCCGGCGTTCTTGAGGGCGGTCGGGCTCTTGGGCCGGCCTATGGGCGGGGCCCTGGGCCGGCTCGACGGGGACAGCCTCGCGCCTCCTTCTCTTTTTCTTTTCCCGCCTGTCGGAGCGGGAAGAACTTGGTTGATCGGCGGCGGGGCGCTCGGTGGCGCACTTGTCGGCCAGCGCGAAGAGTTCCACAGTGGTCTCGATCTCATGCGTACCTAGCTTCTCGAGCATCCACTCGTCGCGGACGCCCTGCCAGAAAGCAACGATAACAGCGTGGGGGGTTATCCACGGGATAGTGTTGCGGACCTGGCTGAAACACTGAATAAAGCGCTGCAGCGTCTCCCCCTCCTGCTGCTTGACGACGTGGAGGTCGCACACCAAGCCGGGGCGCGTGAACATGCCCTGAAAATTAGCGATGAACTGGTGGCAAAGATCATCCTAGGAGCTAATAGACCCTGGGGGTAAGTTCATGAGCCAAGAACAGGCAGAGCCCCTCAAGGCAACGTGAAAATAATTAGCCATCACCTTTTCACTGCCACCAGCCGCCTGGACAGCGGTGGTGTATATCTGGAGGAACTCAACGGGGTCGATGGACCTGTCGTACTTCTCCGGCAGCTCGGGGCGGAACTTGGAGGGCCATTTGACCCGGCGGAGCTCGCTAGTGAAGGCACGACAGCCGGTGCCGTACCCTGTGGCGCGGGTGGCGTTCCTGGGCGGTGAACGCCGGCGAGCCGGGGAGCCCTGGCGATCATAGGCCGGCAAAGAGGAAGCTTGGTCCTCAGCTTCGGCCTCTTGCCGGGTCTCCCGCTGGCGCTCGAGAGTGACACGCACGTCTTCGAGGCCCCTCCGCTCGTTGAGACGCAAGCGGAGGTCCTGGGCTCCGGACGCGGCCAGGGGGGCGACGCTCCGCCTGGAGACCCCCCGGCCAGTGCGAACGTTACCCGACGATGGGCTGGTTCTGGCGGCGCCACGCTGGGTGGCGGCGCGAGAACTCTCGGCCAGCACCTGGCGGTGAGCAGTGCCGACCAGGGCAGCGACTTCCTGGAGCCAGCGGCCCTCCAGGGTTTCCGTCATCGCCTGGACAGGCGGATGCCTGAGGAGAGCGTGCACCGCAAGCAGCGCGCTCCCGGGGCTGGCCTCGCCGAAGGCGAGCCTACGCCGGAGAGGCGCCCGACGCTGTCCAGACGCGGACCTGGCGGCAGGAGTTTCGACCACTAGCTGGGGGTCGGATGGTGCACCGGCGACGGCGGCGGCGGCCCTGCTGGGCCCAGTGCCCAGGTCCCCTCGGGAGGGGAACGTCACGCGTGCAGATCGCGGCGGCTGGGGCCTCCTGTTTGAGGGGCTGCATTTCCCCACTGGAACTGGAGCCGGAACGCTGGAGGCGGTGACCACCGGCCATTTTTTCTGCGGAAGAAAACAAACAAACAGATTCAGGGATGCTTCCCCGCTACCTGGCGCGCCAGCTGTCGGAGGATTAACTCCAGTCGCAGGGATCCCGAGAGACCCCTTTTTAGAGATTCGGCCGGGGGGATGATCCTGAATACGTTTGTCGGAGAAATAAATGGGAATGAATGCAATGGCCGATGGTGGGGGTGTTGACCTAGCGCAAGAAGAAATAAATGCACCAGAATTTAGACAGGTTCGGGCCACACGGGGGCGTAATACCCTACTCCTGTATGGATGCTATAACTGTCCTGAGGAAGTCCCTCAAGGATGTTGCTGGTTACAAGAACGTTGGTCTATCTAAGAGCTTGAGGCTCCTTGTTCTTCGGCTGGGACTGGGCTCAGCCTTCCTCACAGTGTTTCTCTTGCGCTGTGTTCTTGTCTATCCGTTATCTCTAACCGTCTTCTTCAGCTATGCTCTTTCTTGTGTCTCTGTTCACTTGGTCTTTCCTTTTGTGCCGCCGGCTGCTTTAAGTACCCGCCTGCCGCGACATGCCCCGAACAGAAGGCGGGGGCACGAGTTCTGAGACGCCATAAATGGAAAGGGTGTCATCATTTCCTCTGGGCGAAGTGACCGGGGGTGGAAAATACGTCGCACGCCCGGTCATCCGTCACAATAAATGCCCTGGCAACGGGCGCCGTGGAGAGGGCCCACCGGGCAGCCGCAGAGCAGCCCGGCGTGCCCGCCCTGTCTTGTTCCCCTGCCACAGCAGTGTGGCAGACGGAATGCCTTGGTCCTTACGACGTTATCCGAGACAGGCCGGATGGCACGGGACGGGACCCGTGTAATTAATAACCCCACGCCTCTCTGCCAAAACATGGCAGGAACTGATGCTGAGCGCGGTGGGAGTAGTTGGAGGTGACAGGCCACGCACGCTCATTAAATGCGGCCTCGGGTCCTTGACTGGTTGACACCTCATCGGTGGGCCCCTCGGGGGCCTTTCTGGTTCGTCGGGGTACCGAGTGCTCGGGGGTACTGTTCTCCTCCTCGAGCACTCTCTCCCGAGAATGCCTTTCCTTGTCCTCGGGGTACTGAGTGCTCGGGGGTACTGTTCACCCCCCTCGAGCACTCTTGTACGGATCCTCGGGGAACCGAGTGCTCGGAGGCTGCCGCACGTAGCCCCGAGCACTCTCTCCTAGAACTTAGCTCTCCTGGTCATCGAGGGACTAGGGGCTCAGGGGTGATCGTACACCTCCCCGAGCACTTTCTTCCCGGTACTTGGATTCCGTGGATCATCGGGGAACTGGGGTACTCGAGGGCCACAGGGGAACTGGGGTACTCGAGGGCCACCGACTGTGGCCCCGAGCACCTTCTCCCGTGGCTTGATCTTTTCTCATCCTACAGGAGAGACCCCGCGGGATGGCGCCATGTGGCGGATGGCTGGCCTGGCCTCGGGATTCGGGGACCCCCGGTTCCTGACACACCGACAGACATCAATTCACATGCATACATATGCACTTATGCATTTCATATGGAGATAAAAGCTAGTCACCACCATCATGTCGTTACTCGTACCGGTACATGGAGTTACATGAGAGGCTGGCATCGTCCAGCACAAAACTCTCAAATGGAGTTGCATCATGGCATTCATACATTTATACAATATTTGAAGAGTACAAAATATTGGAGAATCTAATGCCATGATATATGGGAGATTGTGTTAGAGATTATTGTTGTTGTGTTGATGGATATTATGTCGTGTGGAAGAATACTCCCTTTAAATTCATATGCCTTGGCCTTTCTTTGTGAGTACAATGGTTGTTTCTAAATCACTCTTTAACTGATGTTTATGTTCATAGCCATTACTTGCTGAGCTTATCTCACCCCTGTTAATTCTTTTTAGGGACATTTATATCATTTTTGATGAGCATAATGGACTTGGGTTAGAAGCTTACACCTTCCACACTGTTTATATTCTAATTCACTCTATGAACTTAGCTAAAAGTGTGATGCTCGTTCTCGAGATAAGCTTTTGGTGTAAAGGAGCTTTGATCTCATTTGCGTTAAAAAAAGGTTGTATGGCTTGATCGAGTAATAAGGAGTCTTGGTATTGCTTGTGTCATATTATGACTTGCTAGTGATCTTTTGCTAGTTATACCTCAAATTATAAAGGAAGCGCTGTCAAAATTTTGCATTTTGGTTAAAATAAGCTTAAGTTGCAAAGTAGAGCATTACAATTGGTATCAGAGTCTAGGCTTTTGGTCCTAGGGTAAGTAGTTAAAAATTGACACACTTTGCACTAATAGGATGGGAGGGGGATTTGCATTTCATTGCATGCACTTTTATGTTTCTATGCAGCGTTTATTATTTATTCTACTATGCATTACAGTTATTTAATGATTTTGCTCTCTCTCTCTCTCTCTCTCTCTCTCTCTCTCTCTCTATATATATATATATATATATATATATATATATATATATATATATATATATATATATATATATATATATATATATATATATATATATGAAGTATATTTGGTACTCCCAGGAGTATATACTTTCACATACGTATCTCATAACATAGGGAGTATCTCATGTGATAAATAGTATGTACATAGAGCATACGAGTATATAAGATCATCCAAGTGATATGTATACTTTTTTAGGTGGTTTGTACATATTGTTTTGAGTATATTACATTTTATGTACAAATATGAAGGTATTATCAAAATATATTAAAATTGATGGTCTTCTTTTCAATTTTTTCATGTAATTCATATTGGAGTATCTTAGAATGAGTATATAAGTATACTCAGAGTGATAAAGGAGTATATCCAATTCATTTATGTGGTATATCATAGTAGGGAGTATGTACTCCTGGGAGTACAGACTAGTTTTTTCTATATATATATATATATATATATATTGATCAAACAAATTGACTAATGGTTGTTACTGCTCATCTTTTCAATAGTAAGAAGTGACATGGCCTGTAGAACCTGAGAAGCTTTAGTGGATTAGTAGCATAACTATTGTGTGGCATTGCAGATAAAGTTAAGTGGAGAGCCCCAATGATGCCTCCTCTACATTGTTAGGTGAGGTTGACTGAGTGTTAGGTATGCGATCCAACTATCCACATATAGAGCGAATGTTTTGGGTATGAGATGGACTGACCCCCATGTTGTTTACCCTAACTATTCATTCTCAGGATGTCGGAGAAGTGGATTGATGTCTGCCTTACCATAGAAGGCAAGGTGACAGCATTTTCAGCCTAAACCTTGGAATGGTGTAGGAGTTTTCCCCATAGGGTCGATGCAATCTTTTTGCCGGCCATGAAGATGTGTTGAAAGTGAGATCCGAGTGGGGTTTTGGGAGGTTTTTCCAATCTTTTTGCTAGGGTTGTACCCTAGTTGTTGCTGCTTGAGGTTTAGTTGAGACTGTGCTTTAGCAGGATGGCTTACATGGCTTGAGATTTTGTTGTTGCTTGAGATTTAGTTGAGCCTGACGAGTTCTACTCATCAAGTAGACCCCAAAATTTAGGGTTGCTTGAGTCTTTCCTGGCCAAGTGGTCGGAGGTGCCACTAAAGCCTGTTATGTCATTTCTTTGAAAGATTCTTGGTGTGTGGTCCGATCTAGGACTTTTGTTCTTGTTGGCTCTTGTAGATCAAGTGGAACTAAAGAAGTGGCTAGTTTTTTAATTGAGGTTTTCCAGCGGTGGAGCGGATCTCCATTGGTCGCCCTAGTTTTTTTTTTCCCGCTAATATGGGGGATAATAGGGAGATGTCTGGGTAAGTTGTGTGTTGGAAGGTTATCCCTATCAGGAGTAAGAACCATCTATTTCATAGGCCATATAGTGGGCACTTGGTTGCTAGGACGCTTGCATAAGGCATGTTTCAACCCTCTGTATGAACATTTTTGCAGTAACCAGCTTGTCGGTTAGATTAACCGATGTTTCTCCCACTTTTGCAGAGGATGTGTTTTGCATGCGACATTACTTTGAAGAAGTGTGGCATGGTTATCGATAGTATGACAGACCTAGGAGTGTGAGCGAGATGTGAAGTTCTTTAGTATGCCATTTTAGCGTGTTTCTGAACGTGTCGACCAGCGTAGTGTATCTATTGGTCCAACTCCCTCTAGATGTAAGTGTTCTATCGTTCGAGTTAGGCTTATTCCCTAAAGGATGAGCCATTGGGTGTTAAGAACATTTGAGTTGGATAAGTAGTTGCAGTCTTCTTTTGTTCCTTCTAGACCCAGTGGTGCACTAGGGTAAGACTGACCAGCTGAAGGTTCATGTTTTAAGATTATAACCATCTCTGGAGTAGGGTTACCCTCACTCATGTTTTGGAGTTAACGGTGTTGGTGGAAGAAGTGATGTATCGATATTTCCCTTAATCTTAAATCGCAAAGGTAAGGTTATCCTTTTTCTAAAGGATTTGAGGTTGAGGCAAAGAAGGTTGTTTATTCTTATCAAGGTTTTTGACCCGAGTTTGTGGTGTTAGCCAAGCAACATTTCGGGTGCGATTGCATCCACCAAAGAGGTTGTTCCTAGGCAACTAATACCTTGGTTTCAGAACTTGTCTAAGAGAACGTCTCATAACTTGCTGGTATAGTATTAGTAGAAATTTTGTGTGTTCTTGGGTCCGTTTTCTCTTCTAAGAGTGAGAAGGAAGCGGAATGGAAAAGCCAATGTGATAGAGATTTAGAGTTTTCTTGGACTCGCTGGCTATTAATGGCGCTTTGTACAAGGTTTTTCTATTACTGCAAAGCTTATGACTAGACTTATTCAGAAGGGTATTTCATTTGTGGACTAATAATTGTGATGCCAGTTTCCAAACCTTGAAGAATAAGTTAGTGAACGCTCCTATTCTGGTTTGCCTGAGAGTGGCAAGCATTTCATAGTCTACACCGATGCTTTCCTAGTTAGACTTGGTTGTGTAATTATGCAAGAAGGCCAGGTAATTGTCTATGATTTCAAATAATTGAAGACTCATGAACAGAATTATCCCACTCATGACTTAGAGTTGGCTATAGTGGTTTTTGGCTTAAAGAGTTGGAGGTATTACCTCTATGGCGAGTCATGTGATATTTTTACCGATCATAAGAGCCTCAAGTATATTTTTATTCCAAGAGATCTGAATTTGAGATGGTGAAGATGGTTAGAGTTAATCAAAGACTATGATTTGATGATTTAGTATCATCCGGGAAAGGTGAATGTGGTGGCAGATGCTCTTAGCAGAACTGGTGATCCTAAGGCAGTATTATCCTTGCTTTCGTACTTGGATCAGATGGGAATCTCTTTCTACTTTTCTAGCACTATACAGAAGGAGACTCAGATGCTTATTCAGTTCACTATACCTGAGTGTGTACGTGAGGCTCAACATCACGATCATCTTCTTTTAGAAGTTCGAAAGATTATTTCGGCGGAAGAATCGCAAGAGTTTAGCATTGATGAGTAGGGTGCAATACGCTTCAGAGGGTGTCTTTGTTTACCGCAGAAGGTAGATGTGAAAATGGATATCTTGAGAGAGACTCATCGAACTCCTTACATAGTTCATCCGGGTGAAACCAAGATGTATCGAGACCTAAAAAAATTCTGGTGAAAAAGGATGAAAGTGGATATTGCCAAGTATGTGACAGCTTGTGGTGTCTGCCAACAAGTAAAGGATGAGAATAAATGACCTGTTGGGTTAATGCAATCTTTGGAAATTCTAGAATGGAAATGGGAATATATCGTTATGGACTTCTTAGTTGGGTTGCCTCGCTCACCTCAAGACAGAGATGCCATTTGGGTTGTAGTGGACAGACTTACTAAATCCGTGCTTTTTCATCCTAATGAAGACAACCAGTTCCACACATGATTTGGCTCCCTTGTATATAAAGGAAACAGTGAGGTTGCATGGTGTGCTCATGTCAATCATTTTAGATCGGGATTTCAAATTTGTATCCTAATTTTGGTAGAGTTTGCAAAATGCATTGGGCACAAACCTCTCTCTTAGCACAGCTTTCCACCCTCAAACGGATGGCCAGTCAGAGTGGACCATTCAGACTTTGGATGACATGCTTCATGCTTGTGTCCTATCTTGGAAAGGCAATTAGAAGAATCATCTAGCCCTAGTGGACTTTGCTTATAATAATAGCTATCATTCTAGTATTCATATGGCTCTTTTGAGGCCTTGTATGGCCGAAGGTGTGTTTCCCCTTTGTGCCGGGATTACGTCGAAGAGAGATCATTGCTGGGTCTAAATTTGATTAAGCAAACATCAAAGTAGGTAAACCAAATGCATCAAAACCTGTTGGCTACTCAGAGTCGGCATAAGAGCTATGCAAATGTCTGGAGATGAGATCTAGAGTTTGTAGTTAGCGACCATATTATTTTCAAAGTATCGCCAACCAAAGGTGTTGTACATTTTGGTACCTCTAGAAAGCTTAGCCTTAGGTACATTAGCCCATTTCTGGTCACAACCCAAATAGGCAGTTTGGCTTACTGTCTCGAATTACCATACTCGATGAGCGAAGTACATAATGTTCCATGTTTCTATGCCAAAGAAATACCTGAGAGACCTCTATGCCAAAGAAATACCTGAGAGACCCCGAGCAGAAAATTAACATTGAACCAATCACAGTGGTGCAAAACTTGACTATGAAGTATCGTCCAATATGCATCTTGGACTCTTCAGAGCGAGTCATGAGGAGAACTATCAAGTTTGTGAGAGTCCTTTGGATAATCAGTCAGAGTGAGAAGCAACATGGGAACTTAAAGAACAGATGTGTAAGAAGTATCTTGAGCTTTTTGAGACTGGTGAGTCATAAGTTTTGAAATAAATGATTTACCTCCATTCCATAGTTGTTGTGGAAGTGGCATAATTCGGGGGTGAATCCTTTTAAGGGGAGGAGAATGTAATACCAAATATTCAAGAAAAAAGAAGAAACTTTGTTGACCAAGTGGACCAAATAGTTGACTTTTAAAGATGTTGCTCATATGAACGATCGGAGACCACATCTGCGTAGATCTTATCGAGAGGAACCTATTTTGCTATTTAAATGCTTGTTTCAGAGATTATGTGACCCATAGCGAGCCCAATAAACTTAGAATGTTAATTTTTTAAATGTAATAAAAGGAAAAAGGAGAGGATAAAGTCATGGATGGATCGGTCACCACCCTGATCCATCCAGACTCCTCTCGACCGAGCTGTCGACTATCCCTAACTCCACATCACTGCCGCCCACAGCCACCTCGCTGCAGCTCCTATACACCATGCGCGCCACCGCCTGCCACGCTGTCCCATGACCTACTGCATCACTGTCGCCTGCCTAGTGGTGCGCTATCAGCCCGCTCCCTCTGGCCACCACTGTGTCCCACCTCCCCCTCTCACCGCACCACCCTCCCCACCTTGCTGGCACCTCCCTTGCTGCACCGCCGCCCTTGCTGTGCATCGTGTCACCCCCTAGCTGCACAACTGTGCTGGCCAACTGCTACGCTATCGCTGGCTACCGTATGTGTCACCTCACCTCAGCCATCATTCCATCTCTTTCCCTGCCAGGAAGAGAGGAGAGAAAAGAAAAGGAAAGATAAGAAAGGAGAGAAAGAAAAGGAAAGGAAAGAAATGAAACAAAAGAAAGAAAACAAAGGAAATAGAAGAGAAGAAAGAAAAGGAAAGGAAAGAAATGAAACAAAAGAAAGAAAACAAAGGAAATAGAAGAGAAGAAAGAAAAGAAGGAAAGAAAGAAAGGAGAAAGAAGGAAGAGGGAAGAGGAGGAAGGAGAAAGGGAGAAAAGGGGAAGAATTTAAATTCTCTCAATTTTGCCAAATTTCTCATCAATCATTCGAAGGTGATTCCTAAGTAATCCCTAGATGCTTGTAGATGAGTTGAGTCAGTTATTCTCATTGGATATATGATCGGTAATCCAATTTGCTTACAATAGCCGTTGTTTGAGATGAAGATATGACATCCGAACTAATCTGTCCTTTGCATGAGGGGTTGGCATTGTCCAGCATAAAAATTTCAAATGGAGTTGCATCATGGCATTCATACATTTATACAATATTTGAAGAATACAGAATATTGGAGAATCTAATGCCATGGTATATGGGAGATTTTGTTGGAGATTATTGTTGTTGTGTTGGTGGATATTATGTTGCGTGGAAGAATAGTCCCTTTAAATTCATATGCCTTGTCCTTTCTTTATGAGTACAAAAGTTGTTTCTAAATCACTCTTTAACTAGGTGTGATATTCATATTCACAGTTGTTCCTTCCTGAGCTTATCTCATCCTTGTTAATTATTTTGCAGGTACATTTATATAGTTTTGACAAGCATAATGGACTTGGTGTTTGAAGCTTACACATTCCACACTGTTTATATTCTAATTCACTCTATGAACTTAGCTAAAAGTGTGCTGCTCATTATCGGGATAAGCTTCTGGTGTAAAGGAGCTTTGATCTCGTTTGCGTTAAAAAAAGTTGTATCGCTTGATCAAGTCATAAGGAGTCTTGGTATTGCTTGTATGATATTATAATTTGCTAGTGATGTTTTGCTAGTTATACCTCAAAGTATAAAGGAGGTGTTGCCAAAATTTTGTATTTTGGCTAAAATAATCATAGGTTGCAAAGTAGGGCGTTACACTCCTGGACTAAATCTATGGAAAATAGTTGGAAAAAGCAATTTATTCCTCTATCTAGAATGGCCATGTTATCTAAAATGGCTACGTCTAAAAAGCCTATATTTGAAACGACTATGTCTGAAAAATCTATATCTGAAATGGCTACAAGTGGATTAATCGGACGAGAAGAGTACAAGCCGGTGACATTCCTCTTCCCACCTTTGAAGTTAGTCACTGGTGATGTTCCTGTTTCCTCTCATGACGTGCCTCCTGCCGTTGGCATATTTTCTCTATCCTAATCTCATACTTATATTTAGTTTCAAATTTTCTGATACATCCTCCCATCCTAGCCTAGCATGAAGGGGCCGGATGTGCCATCTAATTGTGCTTGGTCTTGCAGGAGAGGAGTCATGTCAGCACAACATGACACAACGTGCTCATCGTGCCTGGGAAGCATGGCCTGACGTGGCCCAAGCACGATGGGTCCAGACCATGACAACGTGGTAGTGGGCAGAGTTTGCAGTGCCACACTATTTGGTGTGACCAAAAGGTTTGAAAATAGAAATTTAGTCTGTGAGTGTTTATTAATAAAATATTACATTAAACACGTGTAAAAACTAAACAAGTTTGAGACCAAGTTTTTGTTAGGATTAATTAATTATTTCAGAGGGAGAGAATCACGATGAGATAGAAACATACGCATATGTAAATAGATGTGTTGGTCGTACCCTTGTAGGCATCAACAATGTGCATAAATAAAAGGAACAAGTTCAATTCACAACCCTGAATTTATTGTGGAGTCTGATTTACCCTATGAATACGAAAACTAGAAATGATGTATCCTTTCACTCTGAAAATCGAACAAATTATCCTCTCACCTCTTCCCACCCCTGTCACCTAGTTTTATGCCACGTCACTCAGATCAAGACCCACATACCAGCCTCCTCATCTTCTTCCTCCTCTCGTCTCTCCCAACTATTATCCCCACTCCTTCACCCCTTCTCCGATACCTCCTGTTCCTCTAACCTCCTTCGTCACCTCTCCCATCTTTTATCACCTCCACCTCTAACTCCACCACACTCATTGTCATCTCCCCATGCCTGTCCTCCTCCCCCACCCTCAAGAACTCCAGGCTCTGATCCTCTCCAACCCCGTCACCCGCTACACCATGCTCACCCTCCGCGCGTGCTCCGCAATGTCAACGACAAGGCTACATACCACAAGGGCGAGGGGCTAGACCGATTGCAAGTCTGTAGGTCAAGAGGGCGATGAGGATTAGACTACCGGTTCTTGAGGAGATGAAATCATGGGGGACGATGATTTGGGTGGAGGATCCATCGACGACAAGGATTATGTCAGCTGTGACGAGGATACGTATTAGGGAGCACCAAAAGGTAGATCTGGGGGAGGCTCGCGTGGGGGACGTCGGATCAAAGGCGGCGGTTTCTACGCCGAGTGAATGGAGTACAAGCTCCATATGGAACCTCCTTTGTGACTCTAGTGACGCTGACAAGGTCAGTGGATGCAGCCAATGCCGACATCTGTGTGGTTGCTGTGCAGCACCAGTTGCTTCATTTTCCCAAGACGACGATGTGGAGTCAGGGAGTCGCGCGACCAAATCAGGGAGCGTCTGCCACCGCTTCTCCCCGACCATTCATCCCTTCAATGGCTTCTGCAACTCGATCAACATCATCATTGTTTACCTGTCAACTCTGGTTCATCGATGTCAATGATATCTCTAGCCTCAGTGGCAATGTCCTTGCGACCTCTCCTACTGCTTCCTCACCGGGGAGACACCAACGACAACATTGCTCAGCCGAAGGAAGGAGGAGAGAGAGAAGAAAAAGAGTTAGAGGGTACTAACACGCAGGTCCCACTCCAAATGAATGAGGTGGATCTTGACATGTGGGCCATAGTGCCACGCACCGGCCAAAACCACCCTATAAACCACCTTGAAATGATACAGCGGGAAGGGGCGGGGGAGGGGGATTTATGGTTTTTGGACTGGGAAGGAAAATTATATTCTGTGAAGTTCAGGAGGTGAATTGGACTTGTTCCTAAATAAAACCAAATTATCTTTGCCAACCCTAATACATATAATCCAATGGACACCGCCACCAATTGTTTCTCGGCCATCCTCGATGCCTTGCTCGTGCGCGTGATCTCCTTCCCTCCCGTCAGGGATGCCGCTCACACTGTCATCCTCTCACAGCGATGACACCTTATGAGGCCAAAATAGTATCATTGTATTAATATATTTTCAATAAAAAATGCTTCAATTAACCCTCTCCAACGTACGCTCTATAGTATTAATATTCCATAAAACTTGATATTAATGTTTTATACTTTATTTTTAATGATAATAAAGGTGCTATGGAGCTCCTATGGGCGAACCATGACAAAAGGAGTCAAGTCGGAGGCAATCCAAATGAGTTACGGGTTCCCAAATTACAACATGAAGATTCCATCAAGTATTTGCGAACCTTTATGACCTCAAATGCAAAAGGCACAACATGAAAGTCACAGATTATAGGACCAAGAATGACGACTAGAGAGGAGGGGTTAATAGACGTCTTACCAAATTCTTTCGAATCGGATGACCTTCTACTTCGTTCCACCCAACGCATATCAAAAACTCAAGCGGAAGCAAAATTTAAAAAGAAGCAAGTTGCAATCAAGAACACAAGGCAAATCATGGCTCTCATAGTTATATATGAACCCTAGGTTCCAATAAAACTCGATCCACGAGTCATCACCATAGAAAGATTACAATTTGAAGAAAGAAACCTTCAAATCAAAGACAAGATTACCGGTAGAAGAGATTCTCCAGGTTAATGATCTAGAGGCAAGAAAATTCAAGATCCAATTATATACATATACATGTGAATTTTATGTCTCTACCAACAAGAAGAACAACTTTACAAGATGAGAAAATTTCAGCTCAACAATCAAAACAACAACACAACCAAAAAGAGAAAAACTCACAACAAAGCAAGGGAGTCAATAGAAAGAGACTATAAGGAAATGAACACAAGCATCGAAAGAAACAATCTCTTTATTTCTTGCAGAGGATAGCCATCTTTTCGACAGATTACAAGACGTTTTCCTCACAAAAATCTCTCACCTATTACAAAGGCTAAAGGCTAAGCTCTCATTTCCTCTCATCTAAAACCTATCTCTCAAGGTTCAAATGGTTGGCTCCAACCTCCCACATAGTCCTACCCCTCTATTCATAGGCCTAGAGAGGTAGCTTAACCTTTAAGCTTCCTTGTTCCCAAAATACCCCCCTATCTTCCAATAGCCTCCTACCTACCACAGGGTATTTTGGCCTATTTTTTACTCCATTCATCGGACGGACATGGTGCCTTCACAACTTAGCTTCGCCTCGATGCAAACTTTGCGATGATGCCACGTGTCCTCCATCCTTCCACTGTTTTGAGGCCAAACCGCGAAACCGCCTTGTACGCTCCTCAAAAAATGACTCATTGCCGCTTGCTCTGACCCCAAGTAAGCATCCTGATAGAGATATGTGTACTCCGTCTTACGATCTTGACCGCCGGTAAGTCTCTCCCGCTCCTGATCCCTCTGGGCCGCCTTGTCACTTGCATCGGCATCCCCTTCGCTTGACTTAGTCAACACACTATTTTCATCCTTCCTTCCATGCTTTACTTGACCTTCATGTGCACAGCTAGAATCAACCTTGACTCCGCTCGATCTCCTCAATCGTCCGACACCAAGCACCCTGCTTGGCCCTGATCATCCTTCTATCGGCCGCCAAGTTGCATCTATCAGTTGCACAGCACAAGACAAGAAAACACATATATCCAAACCATCTCCAATTAGTTCCAAATTGAAATACTCAACTTAAGACACATCCCAGAAAAAATCGTGAACGCTAGATGATTTGGCATCCACACCTCCTAAGCGCCAGACCGTCCGGCTTGTTTAACTCCCCAAACCTACCATCTGGAATCCTCTCGGTAAGAAATAGTTTGGCGTACACAATTTCTCCATCAGACAACCATTTTGCAATCTCTCCGCAACAAATGGTCTGGTGTATTATCCGGCATTCACATCTTCCATTGCCGGACCATCCGGCGTATGTAACTCCACCAGAGTCGATTTGTAACCTATCCGCCAGAAATGCTATGTATTCATTGTGCCCATCGCCGAACTATCCGGTGTGTACTTCAACTTTTTATTCTGAGTTAAAATGCTCCTGCGTGTAGTCTTCCTAGGTACCGGATCATCCGGCGTGTACAAAACTCCCAGTACCGGATCATCCGGTATGTACAATTTTTCTGGATTTAGAGACAAAAATATCAACTCCATTTCCTCTGTAATTTTAGTTAGTCATGATCATAATTGCAGTACATATACATGCTTATGCAATCCAACAATCATCAAACCAATCCACAACCTTGTCATTCACTCATCACATATAAACTAATGCATATTTCAATTTAGTTTCTCACAGATCTCGTCGAGAGTTACAATATTCATATAAAGATCGTCTCCATCCAACTCCAAATGATTTTCTGAAGACGAGCTGTGTAGTGGAGAGATTCCAGCAAGTGATTTTCTGAAGACGAGCTGTGTAGTGGAGAGATTCCAGCAAGTTATACGGGGGCTTGTACGGTCACCACACCACCGCGTTGGGGGCACTCGAGAAGATCCCTGATCGTGCCATAACTTTCTCATTTCCAGGCCGACTCAATTAGAACTTGTTTTGGAAGGTTTCTTAGCACTTAAGGAATATATTTTTGGAGGAGAAACCACCAATCAACCATTGGATTGGATTGACATCACAATGGAAGGATCAAAGAACATCAACACCTCTATATATTGCCATCCAAGTGGAGTAGAAACCTTAGCCACCGGGGGAACTCACCCCACATAGGGGGAGTACTCCCCCAAGGTCCTCCCTCTTTATCTCCACACCATTGCCACCGCTCCAAGTCTCCACCGTGCCCTAGGGCTTTGACCTAGGTGCCATCGCTGCTGGTCATAATCTCCATCATGCCTCCACCTCGTCGGCGTCGATCTCCACCATCTCCACCGCGAGTCGTCTTTCATTTGTAACTAGGGAGTTCTGGACAACACCATCTTTGTATTTGCATTATTAGTTTAATGATTCATTTGTGACTTGCATTTGTCCTATAGATTGAAAGACTCATTATTGCGATCTATATGATATTGTGTTGCATTTATTTTTCCATTTCCATGGCTGTCTAGATGTTGCATGAGTAAATGATTATGGCCTTAGGCCCATGGTAAACTAGTATGAACTAGGGTTTGGTTGTGTTATTACCTTGGTTTTATTGTCCATTGTGATCCGATCTTAATGCTAGTGTAGGGAGACGTCCTTGCGCTATGATCTAGTTTAGCATTTACACTAGCACGGTGGAAGATAGATCTTTGCGTATGAACTGGAGATGCCACTGAGGACATACCCAGTGTTGAAGGGGATTGCACATTTATCTAAGGAAAATTGTTAATCCATGAAACCTAATGCGTTGGTCTGACCCTTATGATCTTAATACCGAAACATCTACCTGAATAATGATTTGAAAAGTGGACAATAGTGCTGTGACCTCCGGAGTGAGCCAACAACTAGATAGGGAGACTGCCTAAATGATTGTAAAACAGTTATCATTTTTCCTTTACTAATCTAGTGATACCTAAGCTTAAGATCCGTCATTTGCTCCATCAAGTCTCATTTGCATTATATATTTTACATTGAATATTTTAATTTAATTTATTATTTATTATTCCTTGCATTTAATTGTTATCTCTATAAAGCATTCAACCCTTCTTCCATTGCATCCATGCACGTGACTTAAAGCACATCTCACCACATAACAAGATAGAGCTGGATTTGATGACATAGGAATACACCTGAGTGAAAGTACGCCGCGATCTTGCTCTTGCAAGTCTGTTGTGGCTTCACACCGGCACCATCAACCTCGATTCTAGGTCCTATGGCTAGTGCCTCTATCAAATCAGGGAGTCACTCTTCCGCCACGCCGGAGCCACACTTCACTGGTTCCCCGTCCGCGAGGACGCTCTCCCCTCCTGTTCGTGGAGCACGACAGGGGCCACGACTGCAAGGAGCTTATCAGTGCCGCCTCGTGTAGTTTGTGGGACTAGAAGATGTAGGCACCCGTGGCCCCGCTACATGGACGCGCTGCTCGCCGACCCAACGCTATGGAGCCTCAGCTCGAGGAGCTACGCCTTGGTTTTGAGTTCAAGAAGAGTAGCCAACGGTTCGTATACGAGCTGCGCCCTGAGGTGCTACCGAGCCACACCCTTCAATTAAGATGCTGGCATAGGTCGGCGTCGCATTCCCTTGTCTCGTTTCCCTTCGGCTGGACAAGTTCTCGACGCCGGCGCTCCATCTCGAGGCCGCACCCACGTCGCACCAAACCTTGCAACGCTGCACCGCAGACATGGACGAAAAATTGGCGGTCCACTGCCTTAACCTCACCGTCCTTTCACTGGCTAACTTGCAGATGTCCAAACCCATCGACATCTATGCGCCATTCTTGCACACCTTCAGGTACAGTGGACGATACACGAAGTTCTCCATGAAAGTCGATGCCATGAACCTGACGCGGGTCGGTTTGAAGTTGGAAAAAGTCCATTTTACTCCCATAAAATATTGTGAGAGTTCACTTAACCTCCTAAAGTTTCTTTTGGTCTACTTAACCGCTAAGTTTGTAATATCAGCTCACATCACCCTCTATACCGATTTTGCTAAGTGATTTTGATGATGTGGAAGATTGTATATATTGCCATATGGACTGTCATATTACATGATCTTTCTCTTTCTCTCTCTCATCCTGGCCTCTCTCCTCGGATGGGTTCTGACAGTGGCCACGCATCCACGGATTGGTAGAGGAAGATGGGGGAGGGCGTCACAGTGCTCTTGCTGCTGCTCCCTGCACAGAGCTGCACCTCCACCCGACCTCTTGCTCGTCAGACACATACTCATACCAAATCAATAAATAAAGCTTAGTCCTGTATACCGAGTGCATGCATGCAGTTAATTAATATCTTATATGGAGCACACACGTGTCATCATTAGCATGCTAGAGACACCGGTTGTTCAACGAGCTGCTCAAAGAAGGGCTACACGAAGGGGCTGCTCATCCTCGCTCCTTGATCCGCTGCTCATCCTTCTCTTAGCACACCAGCAAATGGAAGCTGTGGTGGTCTACACCCTTTTGCATGTGTATGAAGTCACAGTAATGGTTGAAGGCAGTGCGGTGACGTGGAAGAAGGTGTTGATAATGAGGATAGAGCTCACGACGTCTGAGTAGAGAGAGATGGAGTGATGTGTGGCAGTCTGCATGGCAATACAACCTTCAACATTATTAAAACCACCTAGCGAAACTGGTATATGGAGTGATGTGAGCTGGTGTTATAAACTTAGAGGGTAAGTAGACCAAAAGATGGTTAAGTATACTCTCGTAATACTTCGAAGGAGTAAAGTGAACCTTTCTCTTTGAAGTTCTCTAGTTACATCCAGCACAGCGTGTTGCCAGCCATCGTGTGTCAATTCCTTGGCAGCCTACACAGCGCAAAGAACTTGAAGCTGCACGTGCTTAACATCGAGGACATTGTCTTGGACAAGGACATGCATGGTGAGCACTCGGTTGTGTTGCAGAAGCTAGAGCACCTTGAACTTTAAGGGGCACTCGAGCCGGGCCACGGAAAGGTCTCTACCGGAGTAGTAATTTCTCGCTGAGGATGACAAATAGGCCCTCCTGAGTCTATGATAGTGGGCTCAGTGGTAAATTTGCCATTCCACCGGATGGCAGAATGGCAAAAGATCAAATCCCCCATGGAAAGGATATTCCAGCTTGCTGTTGCCATCGCAGCCCTGCTCCAATGCTGCCCGGTGATCCATGAATTGCAGCTTAGGTTGAGAACAGGACGTCATCTTGGCGATAGAAGTAAGGTGGTATGTGTGTGTGTGTGTGTGTGTGTGTGTATCATAATTCGATGTGTCTATGGATTTGTTCAAGAAGTGAGAAACCAAGTGGATATGTATTTTAGTTTATATGTGATGAGTCATTGACAAATATTGACTGAGTTGAATTTGATTTGCATGAGCATGTCTATATACTATAATGTATGATTATGATTATAACTAACCGGAGATGGAGAGAAATAGAGTTGGAGAAACTTATGTGCTTCACTACTACAGAAAGAATCATCAGTGCCGGCTCAGAAACGCTATCAGTGACGGTTTTTGAACTAGCACTGATTACTCGGTTCATAAAAAGGAACTAACACTGATACTCAGACTATCAGTGCCGGTTTGTGAGACAAGCCGGAACTGATACAGAGACTATCAGTGCCGGCTTTTTGTTATTAGCCGGCACTGATGACCCTCCCGTATAGAAAACAATACAAAAGAAACCCTAGCATCTCAAGCTTACAAAGTGCAGAGCACTTTATCCTCAACATTTTCTTAGGGAAAATAAAAGCAAATGATAGTGCGATATCATTGACTAATAGACATTTTCTCATATAGACAGAGAGGAGGGTGGGTAGCAACAAAACTTCATGCGACAGAAAAGCACCCACTACTTAGGACTAAACTTTTATCAACTACAATCATACAAGTTTGTTTTGGTTGAAAGCAAGCTTGTTGGATGAGAACTGAAGTCTCCGAGATCTTTTGATGTTTCTTCAAATCACAGATGGTGGGTGCTCTTGCTGATTTATCAAAACCCAGCAGAGAAACCAAAAATTGGTTGCGGCTACAGTATCATCTTTAATCTTCACTTTGGATGTCAAAAGTTGGCTCCAATGCCTTCTCAAATACTAGTGGTACAAAGCTTCTCTTCCGACAACTTATGCTCTGCACAACATACTGGACAACTATGAAAATGTTGGTAATAGTTGTCAGACCTTGCCAAATTTGATTCTAATCATCACACATGTTCATGATTTGCTATCTATGATTACGTTTGGTCCTAATTGCCTTAGATTGAACACAAAATAGTCTTTTTACATATATATGTGTATGTGCACTTATCGGCTCAGATTGGGGACAATTTGAGCTCGGATTAGGATGAATAGGGCTTGGACGGCAAGTAGAAGGAGGGTATTGAGGAATTTTCAAGAATCCTAAAGTCAAATCCTAATATTTATCCCCAAATCTAAAACTCTAGAACCCAATTTTGGGGAATTTTCAGAACCTAAAGTCAAACTCTAAGATGTGTCCCTAATCTGAAACCCTAATCTCATTTTTTCCCCAAATCCAAAACCCTAAAGTGCAAATCCCCCAAAATCCCAAGCCTTATACCTAAAGGAGGAGACGTACTTACGATTTTTGATCATTGTTGCGGCCGCTGGAGCTCTTGGACCCTTCTTCTTCGGTGTGTTGATCTAGGCTTGGGTCGTGCTTGGATCCTTTAGTCTCCTATGCCTTCATGACGCCACCGCCACCTCTTACGTGCACGTAGGCTCCTCACTGGCGCGGTCTCCATTTTCATCTCGTGCATCGGGCGCTACCACAGATCCACCGATGCGGCCACGCACGAACTTGGTCGCACATGTGCTCCAGTGGGTAGACATGTGGCAGCACCGCCTTGCTTCCTCACTCCTCTATCTCTCACTCACACTGCCATGGACGACGACCGCCATGGATGACGAGAGGAGGAGAGTTCGAGAGAGGGAGGAGACAAAGGGGATCAGAGTGAGAGAGAGGATGAGGAGAGAGGGCACACAACACATAGGAGATAGGAGAGAGCCGGACGCGAGACATGCGAGCTAAAAGCTTATTGAAGTGAAATTTTGGGTCCAAACCCATATCAGTGCCGATCTATGTTTACGAACCGACATTGAACTATTAGTGCCGATTGGTAACTAGAACTGGTACTGATAATAAGTATCAGTGCCGGTTCAACCTGGCTCAATCGTTGATCGCGTAGAATGTTATGAACCGGCACTGATACTTCATCAATGCCAGTTTGTGCCTAACCGGTACTGATGGGGTGGCACGGATGACCTATTCTGTTGTAGTGCTTGTCTTATGATGTGTAGGTGATGGATGCAACTTAGCGGACGACGGCGAGATGATCGAGGCTAAGAGGGGTGTTTGGTGCCAGGCGATCAAAGAGGTTAGGCAGAGTCAAGGTTGATCCTAGTTGTACACGTGGAGAGCAAGCGAAGCTTGAGAAGATAGATGAAGACGGTGTGTTGATAAAGTCAAGCGAAAGGGATGTCGTGCAAGTGAGAAGGCGGCCCGAGGGATCAGGAATGGGAGAGGCTTACTAGCGGTTGAGATTGTAAGACAGAGTAGATGTGTCATCATCAGTAAGATTACTTGGGATGCAAGAAATTTAGAAAACTTAGGATGTAAGAAATCTAGAAAACTTGAGATGTAAGAAATCTAGGAAACTTGTGATGTAAGAAAGCTCCTAAGGCCTATAAATATGAGGGGAGTGCTATGAGAGCCTCCTAGAGCCATCCATTTGAGAGTTGAGTTCTAGGGTTTTAGAAGAGAAAGAATTGAATAGCATATGGTTTAGGTGAGAGCTGTGTATCCAAAACCACTTTGTAATCAGCTGAAAATATGGTGTTCCTCTGCAAGTAATGAATATTATGTTGCATCTTACCCGTGTGTTCCTCTCCTTCTAATTTCCCTCTCTTGGCTCCCTTGTATAATTTCAAGTTTTTTGGTTTTTATTGTGTTTTTCATTTTTATTGGAGAGCTAAATTTTTGCATTGTGTTGAATTTATTTTTCTTATTGCTAGAGGGATAAGAATTATCTATAAATTGGTCGTGAACAATCTCTTATCTCTAGATTCATCAACTTGGAGAGTTTTTTTCACCCGGTGCGTAGTCCTTTGGATTTGAGTGTTTTCTCATCGCGTTGCAAATTTTTGTAAGCTATGACACTTGTAATGGTTTTTTTATAGAACCTAGGATTCAGATCCATCCATTAGAGTTATGATCAAAACAACCTTTTCAGAGATGTTCGGTACCATTTATTCTTGTTTCTCTCAGTTCCTTGCTTCTGCTTTTTGATTTGAGACACGTTAGGTAAAGGATTAGGATATACCATCCAAAAATTTTAGTGAGACTCCTATTCACCTCCTCTAATTGTTTTCCTTGGTCCTACAAGAAGTGTAGATCAAAGCCCAAAGATGACGATAATTCCTCGGGAATAGAAGCTCGATCTCCCTGGTTTGACTGATCGTTAGTTCAATTGCTTTAATCATCTGAAAAATGTGAAGTTGCGGTTTGACCTAAAGGAAATGAACAACTTTGAGGTTTCCCCAGCCAAGTTCTTCGCAGAAAATTGTAAGGTCCCTGGCCTTGAGGTGCTGCAAATCGATGATGTCAACCAAACTTTCTCAACTCATGTGTCAACTAGAATTTAGCTCTATTACAATATGCTGGGTTCAAAATGTTGTTCTATTTATGGTCTGGTTTTGTACGGCAAACTTCGACAGTTTATTTGCAGTGACGACAATGATGCACACTGCACGCATTTATTTCATATATATACTTCCATTGAACTGTGACTTAATTTTGGGTCGATTTGGCCAATGTTTGCTTGGTCCGGCCGGTTGCCTAAAACTCTGAATAATATTCAGACTGAACCCCAAAACAAACGCCGCAAACACTCAAGTTGTCAATCGCCCATCGCAACATCTGAAAATGTCAGGAGTATGCTCCATATATATGGTCATACAAATTCAAACCTGCTAACATATAACGTAGAGACCCCGCAAAAAGAAAAACATACAACGTTGAGGGTACACAGCGAACATAAGGAAAACGTAAAGCTGCTGGCCTCTTAAAGCAACGCATAAACCGAGATATCCACTACTTATACTGGGTAGGAGTACATTTTTGACACTTTATTAACTGCTCTGCACACACAGAATATATATGTGGTACCTTACACACATCCACCCTCCGGTCACAAATAAGTAACATTTTGAGTATCAATACGATTAAAAATATAACTTTAACTACTACTTTTTGTTGTAATATATTTAAAAATATAGTAAAAATATACTATTACAAAAATACTTTTCGAGACAATCTACTCGTATAATTTTTAAACATACAAACCTATTACATAAACTGTTATTTGTAAGTTTAGAAACAGTTGACTACACATTGTTGGAGAATGGATAGGCTATGATAGCACAAAACAAAATTTTCTATTGCGTTCAACTAGGAAACAATGAGAGTAGGGGATCATAGATCGTTATGACTTGACGCACAACACAGCGAAAGAAGAGTTGGAGCAGACCAGTCCAACATCGTGTGTGTCGATATAGAAGAAGTAGTCGAACTCAACATGATGATCGTCATTAATATTCCCAACTCATAATTGCATTAATTTGTTAATCGTGTTTAACCCTTAACCCTTCAATCCCCTTGTGCAAAGCTAAGCATGAGTACCCATCATATCCTCTACTATCAACATGGCGACAAGGAATTATATGGAACAGGATACTATAAGTACATAGGATTCAGGAATAACAGCATGCATGTTTGAAATAAAAGAATGCATTTTAAACAAAACTGGGATCAAAATGTTCAAGGACACTTGCCTCTCCCAACTTGCTGCTCAGACTCTTGAAAAACTTGGTCCAGAAGATTCTCGAACTGCTCTTCGTCTGCGCTCGACACACACTGGAAAAATATACAACAAACCATCTAAGAACAGTACACCAAATAATATCTAACATCTATGAAAAAGGTACTACAAGATAGTACACGTCGCTACGAACACGTGAGCGCGAAAATCATCTAAATCGGAGCTAGAACGAGAAAGTTATGCTATAAATAAGATTAGGGTTAAATCTGAAAATAAAAAGGGCTTAGTTTAAATAAAAACAGAGAGGTTAGGGGTCTTTTTGCAAAAATTGAGGGACCTATTTTTAATTAAGAAAAAGTTCAGGGGCTAATCTGCATAACTATAAGGGCTTTTATTTAAATATAGGAAAGTCCAGGGGCTTATTTGCAAAACTGCCATTGTTTACGAATTAATTTAATTCGTAATATGACTGGGTATTTCTTGGGTAAGGTGGCACTGCCACTCAGGTTGGTTGGCTGAGGTGGCCGGCTTAAGTGGCGATGATGTGGCTAGCTTTGATGACTAGGATTACACATGCCACGTGTCGCCACGGGATTAGCTCGACGAAGGGTTATTCTGGATCTAATCTAGGCCATCTATTTTGGATCGGGTGGCTGGGGCTGGAAGGGGCTTTGGCCGACCGGCTCAGAGAAGAGAGGCGGCGGCGGTAGGCTCGGGCACGGCGGCGTCCTCGCCGGAGGGGCGGCGGACCACGTCGCCGGTTATGAGGGACGACGGCGAGCGGCGGTGGAGAGAGAAGAGAGCACAGGGAATCCGTTTTAGGCATGTACCGATGACGGCATGGCTCGGGTGACGTGTGGCGGCGGGGTAGACATCGATGAGGCTCGGGTGGCGTCGGGGAGTGTTGCTCCGGCGACCAAACTCGACGGCGATGGCTCCGGCGAGCACGGAGGTCAACTGAAAGGCTCAGGGGCTACTTGGCTTCGGCAACTGGGCGTCAAAACGGCGGCGACGAAGCTCGGGTGGCTCGGCTATGGCGGCGGTGGAAAAACTTCAGATGGCCGGTAGATGGGAAAAAGAGGAGGGGGTCCGGGCTTTATATAGGCGGGGGGAGATAAGGGCATGCGGTTTGGGTTTAGATCACTTCGGTTGGGATATGGACGCAGGAGAGCGGCGAACGGCGTCGGCCTCGACTCGGACACCAGCGGAGTCTCACTCGGGCGGAAGAGGAAGAAGGCGTGGGGCCCACCTGGCGGTGTCTGCGGAGCGAAAACGGCTTTTGGCCGGGCGCCACTGGGAGGAGCAGCTCGACGCCGCTGGGCCGCGGCCTTCGGTCGGCCCAGGTAGGGAGGCAGGGGGTGAGGGGAGGAGGGAGTGGGCCGACCCGGGAAGGAAGAAAGAAAAGGTCGGAAAGGAGAAATGAAAAAGGGGAGGAAAAAGGAAGATTCGGCCCAGAGAGAGAAAAATGATTTTTCCTTTAATAAAACCTTTTCAAACTTAGTTTTTATTTCAAAATTGGAACGGCGCGCTCGGGGTTTTCAAAAGTTTATTTTCCACACAATAAAAACTCTAATGAAGCTAAACTCAGCATGAATGCAACAAACTATAATATAGCCTAGGTTCATTATTCTAGCTTTTAGAAAATAATTTCTTTCTCCTAAGATTTTGAGGCAAAGAAAAACACCCTATTCTAAGGAAAAGGATATGTATTACTATTTCCAAAAAGTTGAAAAACTAGGGTGTTACAACACCCATGACATGTTTTATGGCAAATTCGAAAACTATATCTATGACTACCCAGTTAAAGAGTAGTATTTGACAGTCCCAAATTGTGTCACTACACATTCTGAGAATCAATGGTGATCTGAGGTCTAAGAATCCTGCAGGTATATCATTTGAGATTACAACTGATGTCACATCATATAACAATCTCAGTAGTATCTTAGTCGGCTTATGAACCGACAGTGAAAGTAAGTATCACTGCTAGTTCAAGCTAGAACCGACACTGATAATCCAACTATCACCATCAATTCAAGTTGGGAACTAACAGTGATAATCCATCCACATGTGCAAAAAATACTCTACCGTAAACTTTTTAGTATGGGGGTGTGCCTAAGTTTGATCTCAAACTTAGATAGAGACCCCATAATGAAATGCTTGCGGTAGAGTATTTTACATCTCAAACCTAGATAAATAGGAGAATATGTTGCAAAGCTGTTGTATCAAGAGCTCTTTGACTCGGGAATGTTGAAGAGCTCTTGGTACAGTCGCCTTGCACCATCCATTTTATATTTTACGCTATCCAAGTGATAATAGTACATCCAAATGAATGGTGAAAATACAATAATTTTGAAGCAAATGTATTTTCTGCCACTCATTTAGGTCTACCTATTACCACAATCTAGCTACTCAACTTGCCACTCATTTAGTTGGAGAGACAGGGAGATGGGGAGACGGGCTCGGGAGACGGGACGACAGGCTCGAGATATGATGAGACGGGCTCGGGAGACGGGAGACGGCGAGCTCGATGATACGGTGAGGTTGGCGAGATGGTGAAAAGCATGAAGGACGTGAAAGCCAGGACCAAGGGGTAGAGGCAGGCGTAGTGGCGATGATGACCATTGCACCACTTCAACCGCCACTACCTGTCACACCCCCAACTAGGGCCTAGACACGACAGCTAGCACGGCTTGGCTTAGTCGGGCCGGCACGGGCACGACCTGCCTAGCCCCACCGCCCAACCGCTCGGCCACCATGCTGCCCCACACCCCAGCCTCCCCGCCCCGTCGCTTCGCCCCCGCGCTGCTGCTCGGCCACCCCGCGCTGCCGCCTCGCCCCTTGGCCTCCCCACCCCACTGCCCCACCCCCGCACCACCGCCCAGCCACCCTGCATCATCGCCTCGCCGCTCGGTTGCGCTGTCCCGCCCTGCTGCCATGCTGCCCCACCCCCGCCTCTGCGCCGCCATCCTACCCCGTTGCCATGCCGTCGCGTCGTGCCTGCTGGGCCACGGGCCGGCCGTGCCGCAACAATGCCCGGGCCGGCCCATCACGGAACGATGGCTAACAGGCCGTACCATGGGCCGCGCCTCCAGCAAGCGGGCTAGTATGGCATGCCCTGTTAACGTTACCAGGCCTGTTATGCCGTGTTGTAGCCGGGCCGTGTCGGGCCGACCCGACAGACCCATTTGGACAACTTTAGTCTTATCCTCTCCATCAATTAATTTGCATGTTTCTGGACCCCACCTAGCTAGTGTACTTCTAATGTAAGAAGAAGCAGGTGACTAGTAGTATTGGTTTTTTCCTATGATAGTTGGGTCCTACGACAAATAGCTTATTTATGAAGCAAGGTCAAGGAGCAACTAGCGTGGCAAGCATGACAGTTGGGTCCTACATGTACTACTGGAAGCCACATCGACCAATCAGGTTGCTTCCCTCTCTAGCTTAGCAAGTTTGACAAATCCTTCTCTATCTCTGACAGCATGGCCCCATGAATCATGCACAGGCCCAACTACAAAGCTTTTCTAGCAGCTGTACATACAAATATTCACGCACACATGCATGCAGGTAACAAACATATGGTCATACATGTTTATTAGTTAACCGAAGAATATGGCTAGTGAGGTACTATACATGCTAGCTTATCATTAGCTCTCAAGTCTAATTAAAATCCATTATTCTATGTGGTAACTAATATTAGATAATTAGCACTCTCTAAAATATGGGGTATTACACTAAACCTCAGGAGTAGCTTTGGGCTATCACAAGGTGGCTCGGGGAAATGAGGGCAGTCGTGAGGTGGCTCGGGCTGGGGAGACGGTGACGAGGTCGGAGGACGTGGAAGCTAGTCACAATGGGTAGATGTAGCTGCAGTGGCGACGATGGTCATTGTCGCCACTGCGTCCGCCTCTACCCCTCGGAAGCGGCTTCTTGAGATTGGGAGTGAAGTGAGATGGGGCGTGGCTAAGGGAGACGGGCTCGATTTAAGAAGAATTATCACTGCCGGTATGTAATATGAACCAACAGTGATAATAATTAACACCGTCGGTTTGTCTTCGCTCAATTATTGCTCTGTCGGTGATTATATGAACCGGCAGTGATAATCCTTATCATTGTCGGTTTGGAATATGAGCCGACAGACTATGAACCAACAATGATAATAACTATCATTTCTAGTTCTTAACCATTCACGGTAAGATATGCCAGTTCAGCTTATGAATTATCAGTGATACCTTATCACTGCTGGTTATTTTCGAACCTACAATGAAAGGATGGTAGAGATGACCCTTTCTGTTATAGCTAGTGTGGGTATACCTAACACCATATTCTCTAACATGTGTCAATATTATTGATTTGATATTTCTATATCTATGATCCGTGAAACATGATCATTAATCAATACATGTGCTAGTCTATGAATCGTTATTGTCCCATATAATGATATAAGACTAGGGATCATTTAGAATAACATCACAATAAAATAAAGAGTTTTAGAAATAAGTCACATACTTACTAATCAATGTAAATGATAATTATCCAAGAAACTGAATTACATATTATTCAAAAGTACATAAACATAGATGTGATACAATCATCTCTATGGCTACCTCTAAAGCATATCGCCAACAAACATAACCCAAAATGACACTTATGTGTGAATCAATCGTTGAATCATGCTTTAAAAGTTTATTTTATTGCAAACTCCTGGTTAAGCATACACCCTATATATAAGGAAATGCATGGACCATCACCTTGCCCATTTGTATCAGGTGTTTGTTGATGCAATTTGTCTAATCAAGCTTAGGATTGTCACATACACACGCAAAGACCTGAGGAACACAGAGAATTGGTGCGCCAACAACCTGCGCTTTTTTTGTTATCTTCTCCCCCTTATATTCTTCTGGTGAACCAAATACACATACACACACACGATGCCCCGATTCTTCCGGCCACAATTTGATCACATCCATGCGTGGGTATGCCTAGGGAATCAGTCCACTACGCCCAGCCTCATCGTGAACCAACGCCCGACGCAGACAACATTTGGCACTTCAGTCCCGACGCAGCGGTCTCTGAAAACGCTGATGAAAAACCGACAACAGGACTGATGCTAACTAAAGAACCGACTATGAACTGAGCTAGAACCCAAACTACAAATTGAACAACTTCACTCTACCACAAGCCTACGACAAGGTTACTTCTAACAAATCCCCCCTTAACCTTGGCGTACCTTCACATCGATGACTCCCATCTTCCTCCTTAGCTCAAGAAATCTTTCTTGCCCGAGAGCTTTACTCAAGATGTCTGCTAGCTAATCTTTTGTGTCTACATATTCAATATCTATTGATCCCCTTTCAACAAACTCACGAATGGAATGGAATCTTGTGTCTATATGCTTACTGCGATCGTGGAGCACAGGATTTTTGCTTAGGGCAATCGTCGATTGATTATCCACCACAAGCCTAAACTTTTCAGTATCAGCTCTTGTCAGACTCCTTACCAGCCCGCTTAACCAAACACCTTGGCAAGCACCAGTGGCAGCTGCTACATATTCTGCTTCACAACTCGATAGAGTGACAATCTTCTATTTCTGAGAACTCCAAGTCACGTCAGATGGACCCAAGAAGAACAAGGTACCTGTTGTACTCCTCCTGTCCTCCACATCTCCGGCGAAGTCACTGTCAGTGTAGCCAGTTAGACTTATTTTAGTTCCTCTTTCTAAATAAGCAGCCAAAACCTTCAGTTCCACTGATATATCTCACAATACCTTTTAGTGTTGTCATGTGTTGAGCTGTGGGTGACTCCATGAAATGACTGACCATACCCACTACAAAAGTGATATCTGGCCTAGTGTTGACTAAGTACCTCAAGCACCCAATCAGTCGTCTAAACTCTGTTGCATCCACTGGAGAATTGCCATCCTCCTTTTGCAATTTCAGAGGATTCTCCATTGGTGTGAGGCATGGATTACATCCTGTCATCCCAGCCAGTTCAACTATCTTTCTCACATAACTGCTTTGGCACAGAGAGATTCCCTCATTGGTTTGCTCTACCTCAATGCCCAAATAGTAGCTGAGAAGACCAAGGTCACTCATACTGAACTTCTCTTGCATTTGCATCTTAAACTCAGTGATTTCCTTAGAACTGGAACCTGTGATGATTAGATCATCAACATAAACTCCCACCAACAAGACTCTTCCTTGGTTATGTTTCCTATAAACAGCATGCTCCAATGGATTCTTCTCAAAACCTAGTGACAGCAGTGTCTCATCAAGCCTTGCATTCCATGCTCTTGGTGCCTGCCTGAGCCCATACAGTGCCTTGTGGAGCCTTAACAACCCAGCTCTCTTGGTGTCAACAAAGCCAGGAGGTTGTAAAACATAAACCTCCTCAGTCAATACACCATTTAGAAAAGCTGACTTCACATCCATCTGGTGGACCTCCCAACCTCCATGAGCTGCCAATGCCATTAGCACACGCACAAATTCCATCCTGGCAACTGGAGCAAAGACCTCATCAAAATCAATTCCTTGTTTTTGTGCATAGCCCTTTGCAACTAATATTGCCTTATGCTTGATCACATTGCCTTCTGGATCCTTTTTCAGTTTGAACACCCATTTCAATCCAATTGGCTTGTGATTCTTTGGAAGATCTGCAAAGGTCCATGTCTTGTTGTTCTCTATTGATCTCAACTCCTCTTTCATTGCATTCCTCCAGTCTCCATCTCTAATCGCAGCTTCAACATTTGCAGGCTCCTCGGCACTGAATAAGCACAGACTACTATAATCCAAATCAAATGGTTCTGTAGTTTGCAATACATTTTTCAAGGTTCTATACCTAAGGGGAACCCCTTCTGAATCATGGGTCTCCCCAGAAAGTGGCAAAACCCATTCAATTCCCTGTTGTGGTTGTTCTGTATGTGATGAAACTGGTGTTGTCGGATTACCAGTAGATTTCTCTAACTACTGATTCACTGCAGGAGCTTCTTCAATGTACACTGTTTCTTCTTCTACAACAGAAGTATCATCTATCCCTTTTGCATCACATACCTTTACTGGTTTTTCCCAGTCCTAGCTTCTATGCTCTTCAAAAACAACATCCCGTGAAATGTGTAGTTTTTGTGTTTCAGGATTATACAGCCTGTAGGCTTTTGATCCATTTTCATAGCCAAGCAACACCATTTTCTTGCTTTTGTCCTGCAGATTTTTCAGATGTGGTTCAGCTACTCTTACATGTGCCACACATCCAAGAACCCTCAAATGCTTGACCTTTGGCTTTTTGTTACACACAACCTCATAAGGTGTTTTCCCAATCAAACTCTTTGTCTGAGCTCTATTCAACAAATACACTGCAGTAGCTGCTGCCTCACCCCAAAATCTGCCAGGTAGTTCATGCTCTTCAGTAGACTCCTTGTCATAGCCACCATTGTCTGGTTTCTCCTCTCTACCACACCATTTTGTTGTGGTGTGTAGGGTGCTGTCATTGATCTTCTCAAACCCAACTGGTCACAATAGCTTGCAAATTCAGTTGACAGGAACTCACCTCCTCTATCTGTTCTGAATTCCTTCACCTTGAGACCCAGCTCTAGCTCAACCTTCACTTGTACTGATCTGAAAGCCTTCAGTGCTTCATCCTTTGTTCTGATCAACACAAGCCACATGAATCGAGTACAGTCATCGACAATCAGCATGAAATACCTTTTGCCTGCAGGTGTTGCTGGTGTGATAGGACCACACAGGTCTCCATGGAGTAATTTTAGTGGTTTCTTGGCACAAAATGTGGATGCTCATGGAAACGGCTGACGGTGTTGCTTCCAATCAGACAACCCTCACATAACTACTCTACATGATTAAGCAATGGCAATCCTTCAACCAGACCTTGTCTGGTCATGTCCCTGAGTGCCCTGAAATGGATATGTCCATAACGTGAATGCCATCTCCATGCTAGATCATCATCCTTTGCAAACAAACAAATAGGACCAGCAATGTTCAGAGGCATCTTATACATCCTGCTACCTAATCGAGCTACTTTAGCTAGCAACAGACGTGCTCGATCATAGAGGTAAAGTTTTCCATCCTCGATGACAATCTTACACCCATTCTCATCTAATTGTCCAAGACTAATAATGTTGCTCTTCAATTGGGTATATAATATACCTCCGACAAAGCCCGATGTTCAGTATTCTTATCCTCAAACATTACTGTCATTTTCCTTCTATTTCAACTAGTGACCCATCCCCAAATTTCACTGATCTTTTCACAGATTTGTCTAGGTATGCAAACATAGAACTATTTCCTGTCATATGATTGCTACCACCACTATCCAAGTACCAATCTTCTTTGCCTGTATCTATGGGAATGAGCTTTTCTTCACTGAGAAATACCTTATGGATGTGTTTGTTTTCAAACGGTACCTTTGCACTGATGTTATCAGTCGGAGCCAATTCGCAATGCTGCACCATTAGAAGAGTGGCTTCGTCTTCATGTGCTTGCACAAGATTCACCTCCTCTTTCTTCTCCTGTCATGGGCGCCGGCACTCGTGCTCCCAATGCCCGAATTTTCCACAATTCCGGCATTTGTCCTACGACTTGTCCTTCTAGGGAGGTCTGGCATCACACCAGCCGGTACCACCGTCTCTCCCTCTAGGAAACCGGCCACGCCCGTGCCCAGCATGCCTAGGCTTGCGACCACCGGAGCCCTCCTCTCTGGCCTGCCGATGCTTGTACTGCGCCATCCACTCCTCCTCGGACAGCAACAATTTTGCTCCACCCGAGCTGGACTGTGTGCCTGCATTCTTGTCGTGTCGTTCCTCCACCGCCTTAAGTCAGCCGGTCACAACCTCAACTGACAACGTCTCAAGATCGAGTAAGGTCTCAATCGAGAGAGCTATCTGAGAGAGGTGTGACGGCACAACTCGAAGATACTTCTGAACAACCTCCTCCTCGCCACGCTCGTTGCCGAGGATGCGCAGATTGCTGACAAGACTGGACAATCTTACAACAAAGTCGTCCATCGATTCGCCATCACAGAAGGAGATATCTTCAAACTCTCGGCGAAGGCTCTGCACCTTTGCCTTGCGCGCCCGATCACCACCAATCAGCATTATCTTCAGCGTGTCCCACGCCGCCTTCACACTGGCCTTGCTGGCGAGGGTCACCAACAGCTCGGCCGGCACTACACGCAGGATCACCTCCATCGCCATGCGATCCTCCTGGAAGTCGTCGACATCATGCTCGACTGCATCCCACAGGCCTCGCGCTTGCATCATGACTTTCATCATGAGAGACCAGTCGGCTTAATTGGTCCGCGTCAGCATCAGGTAGGCGGCCAATCCACCAATTTCCTTCACCACTCGCTGTACCACCAGGTCGCTGCCGTCGCTGATGCCACTGTCGCTAGCACCTCTATCGCGAACCCTGGGACGCGGTGGTGACCGTGAACCGCCGGACTCCCTCTCGCCATCGCCTACCTCAGACATCGCCATATCGCTCCAACGAGGCTCTGGTACCAATTGTTGATGCAATTCGTCTAATCGAGCTCAGGATAGGTGCGCCAACAACCTGCGCTTTTTCTGTTATCTTCTCCCCCTTATATTCTTCTGGTGAACCAAATACACATACACACACGACGCCCCAATTCTTCTGGCCATGATGTGATCACATCCATGCATGGGTATGCCCAGGGAATCAGTCCACTACGCTCAGCCTCGTCGCAAACCAACCGCACGACGCAGACCACATTTGGCGCTTCAGTCCCAACACAGCGTTCTCTGGAAACGCCTAATGAGAAACCGACAATAGGACTGACGCTAACTAAAGAACAGACTCTGAACTGAGCTAGAACCCAAACTACAAATTGAACAACTTCACTCTACCACAAGCCTACGACAAGGTTACTTCTAACAGTGTCTGACTATTGCGCAGACCCACATTAACTGATCCTACAATTTTGTTGGTGTTGCATCTCTTATAATTTCCAGGGATTTGGCAAAATCATCTAGAAGCTGGTGAGAATCTGGAAACTGTGCGTCGTCCACAGCAAGGATAATCTTGATCTTATCCGTGTAACTTTGCCAATGTATAGTCAACGCCTACACAAATTTATGAAAAAAAAAAAGGAGCAGTAAACGATCAAATGTTATTATTACGCATTACATACTGCAGAATTCAAAGCTCATACATATATACATATATACAAGTTTCAGGTTTACTGAAGACTGAGCTACAGTACAACACGATTCAGTAATAATTATTCTGAACCTCTGATTCAGTAAATCATGATCGGACAACGCCAAATTAACTCCGTCCTCTCGAGTGTTGTCAATTGATTCTAAAGTGTTTTAAGGTTGTAATTAACATACTAATATGTCATCGTATAAACTTTAAGGCCAATTAAACAAATTATTTAACTGTCACACAAATGGACATCGTTAAGAACAACTTACCGATGGATGCCCAAAGACACTAGGTGCGATGTAGACGATCGGGTGGCCGTAAAACTCTATTGGTTCAACAGGGCCGGTCATGTTAGAGAACTGCACGGTGGTGCTAGCTACCAGACGATGGAATAGAGCAGCTGATGCCTGCAATAATCGTTCAAATTAAATGAAAAGTATATTGGCAAGGTGATATATAATGATCGATGTAACTATAAGGCGATGCTTAATTATTAACCGAAACAAATTAAGAAGAGATGAATATATTATTGGGTGTACCTCAATGCCGAAAAGTTTGATGAACATTTCCGTAATCACATGAGTGACAATTACTTCTAGTGAATATTTTTCCTATCCACAGTCTTCTTTGCTTTGCGGACGTAGTCAAGAGGGTCATCATGCATCGCTATCTGGAACGGAAGCATGACGTAGCCAAGCCTATTTCCCCATTTCAAGTAATTATGCTTACCAGATTCCATCATCTTAACTAATTCCTGCTCCACATAGAAATTCATGAGTAATATGCAAGGAGCTTAATAGGCAAAGTTTATATTTGATTCTTTTTTTATAGAAGTGTCATATATATTATTCGGCTTAATATATTACCTGTATGCCAGATGTTGGCCTTATATTGACGAAAAGGACCGATTTTATGCACGTGCCTTTGTTTGTGGTATGGTCACCTGAGGGAATTGTGTCAGCATTCAGCAAACATGCATACTCACTTTTCATAGCTAGAGAGCATCGGCCCAGGGGGAGAGACGTCCTTTCGGCGTTGCATTAAGAAAAAGTGAGGAATGAAACCCGGGCAGGCTAGATGCGACCTACGTGGCCTAGCCCATAAACCCAGGGAGACTCCTCCCATATTGTTTCATACATCGACACATCTCCAATAACTTTTTAATACTTATTCGATTATAAATACATATTATTTTGAAAAAAAATTATACAAATTTTTAAAATTTGAACTAATAATAACTTTCAAAATATTTAATTTAGAAACCTTAAAATCATATATATATATAGATAGATAGATTTATGTTATTTTCGTAATATTATAAATTTCATAGATTTTATAATATATTTTAATAGAAAAAATAATGATCAAACCTATTTATGACCGGAGGGAGCGACTGTGTAGTACTAATCAGTACTTACCCAGTTTTCGGAAGTAATACCGTGATAGAGCTGCAGATGTCACTCCAACTAGCACGTCATTTATCGTCTGTGCGTCAAGGCATGGAAACAGATGAAAATTTTATCCGTCAAGCTGAATATATAATATATACCAATCATGCAGTTTGTTCGTATATATACTAATATGCCTGATTCTGGAGTAAAATTACTCGAGCATGCAAGAGCATGCATGCATGCATGCTAAAACTAATCCTTGGGTGAGATAAATCTATAGCATGCTCTGTACGTAGGCAAATTTACTATTCAAAAATGCTGGATCCATGTTACGTACGCAGGCGAGGGCGTTCTTGACATGCTTGATGTCGCCGAGGCTGAGGGTGCAGCTGACGAAGCGCTTCCGCCTGAACTCCACGCCCTTCACAGAGGTGAACACCGTGCGCGGGTCGCGCACGAGCTGCAGCGCTATCGCGACTAAGCGCGCCACGTCCACCAAGGTGTGCCAGGCGAGCAGGACGCATGACAGCACCCACGCGACGAACGCCAGGACGCCCGCCGACCACGCCGGCCGCGGCGGGGCGCCGTAGACGGGGTGCGTTCTCCGCGCGGACAGGGACGACATGGCGGGAAGGGCATTTGGGTCGGCGGCGCTCCGCGTGCACGCGAGGAGGAGGGAAACCAGCGACGTGCCGTCGCCGAGGGCGTGGTGGATGCGGAACACGACGGCGGACGCCGCCTCGGAGGTCGGGAAGTCCAGGGCGTGGACCTCCCAGAGCGGCCGGGAGAGGTCCATGGGGAGCGTGGACAGGGAGGCCACGTACTCCTCCAGGACCTCGTCGGGGTTGGCCGAGATGGCGGCGGGGTCCAGGTCCGGGACGATGATGTGGTCGTCCAGGTTCACCGTGGTCCGGACCCATCGTGGCTCTGGCCCGTCCATCACCTGGTCGTCCAGTTTACGTCATCAGTGCAGTAATAAGCTAACTTGAAAGTGATTTGAATGAAATATTAGTTGGTGATCAAAATTTTCAAAGTTTGAGTTTCAGTGCATGCATCGACACCAAACGGAGGAAGCATGGGATTACACATACTCGGATGCTGCAGAAGCGGGGGTGTCGCACGAGGCTGACCTCGAGGCCGGCCCGGGCAACGTCAAAGTTGATGGGCGTGGCGAAGCCGAGCACGGAGACGATATAGAAATCGTGGAACATGCGTGCCGTGGGGCTCAAGGGCTCGTCTGCCTCGCCGACTTCCCCAACCCCACAACAAGTGTCAATCGAAAGCGGCGGCGGTGGAGGCGGTGCGACGGGGCAGGTACCATGGGCACCCATTCTTCTCTATGGTACTAGAGACTATATAATATTGGTATGCTTTGCACGTGAAGAGCAATGGCAGGGTGTTTATGATGATCGGGCTGCAACGCAGGCTTTCGTACTTTATAGATAGGATTAGCAATATTAATGAGTCGGTAGTTGGCAGCACACCAACATTTAATGCATGTTTCTTTCAGAGAACACTCAAATGTAATATAAGCTTTAATTCTTGACACCCACCCTCAACCAGATCCTCCTCCTGTCACCATCTGATGCGACCTTTCGCACTAGGTACCTCTCAACCTAACTCAGCCTTAAGGACAACTCGAGTGGAGCACTTAAAACCGAGTTGTATCACTATGCTCGTACTTTTTGCCGATCCATCCGCCCGCATCCTGCTTCAGCGGAGTCGATTTCAAACACTACAGTGATGCAGGAGCTCAGGACTGTAGCGCTCGCGATGGAAAATTTACGGGAGCTCAGGACGGGCCGCATTACTGTAGTGAGAGAATAACTACGGGCCTGGAGGAAGGAGATGAATAATTAAAGGTGAGAAACAGGGTAGCTGCTGAAGATGAAAAAAATAAGAGTACTGTAATAGTGTTAGAGGATGCTGTAATAGTATTATAAGGGATGAATTTTTAAGTATGTGCTGGAGATGACTGTGCTGAGAATAAGTCTTATTTTCCCACAATATTGCAGGTGCATAATTAACACCTACTTAGGGCAGGGACAATATTACCGTCTTATAGGATGCTTTATAGCTTTTACGTAATCTTAAAGACGATTTAGCTGACAATGTGTTGTCTCGATAATTAATGGGCCGGCGAACGGGAAGAAAATGTATCCATCATAACAACATACCGTACAATAGTATGTGAGTTACCTCATAGCACTAGATTTTACAAGACTTTACGAGACAGATATTTTTCACAAAACTACTATCTCTTCCTCTCATCTTCTTCTCTGTCTTCTCCGTACCATCTAAAATCCTAGTATATCTAACGAACGTCCTTTGTTACAGAAGGCTGCTTATTGTGGCACTTCAACACTATAGACAAGCAGTGTACATCGGCTGGTAGCACGGAGATAAGTAGGAATACAACATTAGTGGCTGAGAAACCCAAGCCGTGCCTGTTGTTGCAAATCGACGATTTACACTCAGATGGATTACACACATGCGCAAGAACTGCACAACGCAAGAAATTTTGGTGCGCGCAAACAACCGCACTTTTCTGTTTTTTCTGCTTGCCTTTTATTCAGACACAAGTACTACAACAACAATGCCCGATTCTCCTGCCCACGATCCGATCACTCCGCATCATCGTGACACTTGTGGCACCCGGGAGATTCGGCCCATTATGACGTAGCCTCACCGTGAACAAATCGCACGAATCAGGCCTGACTCGACGCTCTAACTTGACGACTGAAAGAGCTGACAAAAAGAACGACAACAGCTAGTAACTCAGTTCAGTAGCGTTCCAGCTCTGAACCTAACTCCGACTCTAAGCTAATCGACTCAAACTCGACTCCTATCTTCCTCCTCAGCTCAAGAAATCTTTCTCCTCAGCTCAAGAAACCTTGACATCAACGACTCCTATCTTCCTCCTCAACTCAAGAAATCTTTCTCTCCCAAGGGCTTTTGTCAGAATGTCTACCATTTTCTGGTGTTCACATGCTCGATGTCCACCGCTCCCTTTTCAACACATTCACGGATGAAATGGTACCTCGTGCCTATGTGTTTACTTCGGTCATGGAGCACTGGATTCTTGCTTAACGCTATTGTCGATTGATTATCCACCAGCAGCTTGAATCTTTCAGTCACTCCTTCTGTCAGGCTCTTGACCAACCTACTCAGCCACATGCCTTGACATGCTCCAGTGGCAGCCACCACATATTCAGCTTCACAGCTTGACAATGTCACAATCTTTTGCTTTTGTGAACTCCATGATACTACTGAAGGACCTAGAAAAAACAACACACCTGATGTGCTTCTTCTGTCCTTCAAATCTCCAGCAAAATTACTATCAGTGAAACCAGTTATCGTCAGTTCAGATTCTCCTCTTCTGAAGAAACAGCCATAACCTTCTGTACCACTAATATATCTCACAATGCGCTTTAGAGCTGCCAAATGCTGAGCTGTTGGTGCTTCCATGAATCGATTGACCATGCTCACTGCAAAGGTTATGTCAGGTCTGGTGTAACCAAGTATCTCAAGCATCCAACCAGCCTTCTATACTCAGTTGCATCCACAAAAGGGCTTTCATCTTCTTTCTACAGCTTCAATCGATTTTCCATTGGAGTCAAGCAGGGATTACAGCCTGTCATACCAGCTATCTCAACTATCTTCCTCACATAGTTTCTCTGACATAATGTTATTCCTTCAGCAGATTGCTCCACCTCAATACCCAAATAGTAACTGAGTGGACCCAGATCACTCATGCTAAATTTCCTCATCATTTGTCCCTTAAACTCATTGATTCCCTCTGTGCTTGAGTCTGTGATGATTAGATCATCCACATATACTCCCACCAGTAGTAACTCTCCATTTTTATGCCTTTTGTAGACAGCATGCTCAAGAGAATTTATGTCAAACCCTAGTGAAATCAGTGTCTCATCTAGTTTTGCATTCCAAGCTCTTGGTGCCTGCCTCAAACCATATAGTGCTTTATGAAGTTTCAATACCGTATCAGCTCTCTCATTATCAACAAACCCAGCAGGTTGTAGCACATACACTTCCTCAGTCAGTTCACCATTGAGAAAAGCAGATTTCACATCCATGTGGTGGATTCCCCCCCCCCCCCCATGAGCTGTCAATGCCATTAGCGCACGCACAGATTCCATTCTAGCAACTGGAGCAAATACCTCATCAAAGTCAATACCTTTTTTTGTGCATAGCCTTTTGCAGCTAATGTTGCTTTATGCTTTATCACATTTCCATTTGGATCATTCTTCAGTTTAAACACCCACTTCAGACCAATTGGTTTGTGATCTTTTGGTAAGACTGCAAAGGCCCATGTCTTGCTATTTTCAATTGATTTCAACTCATCTTCCATTGCTTTCTTCCAATTGCCATCTCTGATTGCTGCTTCTACACTAGCAGGTTCTTCAGCACTAAACAAGCACAAGCCACTGTACTCTAGATTTAGTGGCTCAGTTGTCTGCAGCACATTGTCCACTGTCCTGTACCTGAGTGGTACACCTTTTGAATCATGTGTTTCTCCTGGTGGAGGTGAGACCCATTCGACTTCCTTCTATGGCTCTACTAATCTTGATGTTGCTGGTGTTGACTGATCACCAGCAGTAGCACATAAGGGCTCACCAGCTGCATATCTAGTGTACACTGTCTCCTCTTGTATGACAATTGTATCCTCATTTGTTCTTGCATCACAGGTATATGATGATTGCTCCCAGCCCCAACTTCTATGTTCTTCAAACACTACATCCCTTGACACATGAAGCTTCCTTGTGTCAGGATCATAGAACTTGTATGCCTTTGAACCACTTTCATAGCCTATGAACACCATAGCCTTACTTCTATCCTGCAACTTCTTCAGGTGGGGATCTGAAACTCTCACATGTGCCACACATCCAAAAACACGAAGATGCTTCACCTTTGGATTCCTGTTGTACATAGCTTCATATGGAGTTTTCCCAATTAGGCATAAAGTACCTTTTTCCTCCAGGTTTTGCTGGTGAGATAGGTCCACATAAATCTCCATGAAGCAGCTCTAGTGGCTCTTTAGATCGGTAAGCAGATGCTGAAGGAAAAGGCTGACGATGTTGCTTCCCAATCAGACACCCCTCACACAATTGCTCAACATTATCAATCAGAGGTAGACCTTCTACAAGCTCCTGCCATGCCATATCCTTTAGAGCTCTGAAATGGATATGCCCATATCTTGCATGCCATTTCCATGCCAAATCATCAATTTTTGCAAGCAAACACACAGGACCAGCTATGTTCAGTGGCAGCTTATACATTCTATTGCCTACTCGAGACACCTTGGCGAACAGTGAACATGCTCGATCATAAATGCTGAGTATTCCATCCTCTATTACAATCTTACACCTATTTTCATCCAATTTCCCTAAGCTAATAATGTTACTTCTCTGTTGTGGTATGAAATATACCTCAGACAAGGCTCGGTGTTCACTGCTCTTACACTCAAACATAATTGTACCCTTTCCTCCTATTTCAACCAGTGATCCATCCCCAAATTTTACTGATCCCCTCACAGATTTGTCAAGGTATGCAAACATGGATTCATTCCCTGTCATATGATTGCTACCACCACTATCTAGATACAATCTTCCTATACAATATCTACGGGGATGAGTTTTTCTTCACTGAGAAATACCTGATGTGTGTTCTTGTTGCTGGACAACGACTGTGTGACAGTGCTGTCTGTCAGAACCAACTTGCAGTGCTACGCCATTAAGAGTGTGGCTTCATCTTCACAAGATTTATCTCCTCCTTCTTCTCCTATCGTGGACACTGGCACTCGCGCGCCTAATGCCGAATTTTCTACAATTTCGGCATTTGTCCAGTGAGTTGTCCTTTTGAGGAGGCCTAGCATCACGCCTACCGATGCCACTGCCTCTCCCTCTAGGAGACTGGCCATGCCCGCGCCCAGCATGCCCAAGCTCACGACCACCGGAGCCCTCCTCTCCGGTCTGCCGCTGCTTGTACCGCGCCATCCACTCGTCAGACAGCAACAATTTTGCTCCGCCTGAGCTGGACTATGCACCGGCATTCTTGCCATGTCATTCCTCCACCACCTTATGTCTGCCGGTCACATCCTCAACTGACAACGTCTCAAGATTGAGTAAGGTCTCAATCGAGAGAGCGATCTGAGAGAGGTGTGATGGCACAACTCGGAGATACTTCTGAACAACCTCCTCCTCACCACGCTCGTTGTCGAGGACGCGCAGATTGCTGACAAGACTGGATAGTCTTACACCGATTCACCGTCACGAAAGGAGATATCTTCAAACTCCCGGTGAAGGCTCTACACCTTTGCCTTGCGAGCCTGATCACCACCAATCCGCATCGTCTTCAGTGCACCCCACGGCGCCTTCACACTGGCCTTGCTGGCGAGGGTCGCCAACAGCTCGGCCGGCACTGTGTGTAGGATCACCTCCATCGCCATGCGATCCTCCTGAAAGTCGTCGACGCTGTGCTCGACTACATCCCACAGGCCTCGCGCCTGCATCATGACTTTCATCATGAGAGACCAGTCGGCGTAATTGGTCCGCGTCAGCATCGGGTAGGTGGCTGATTCACCGATCTCCTTCACCCTGGGATGCGGTGGTGACCGTGAACCGACGGACTCCCTCTTGCCGTCGCCTACCTCAGACATCGCCGGATCGCTCTAATAAGGCTCTGATACCCATTGTTGTTGTAAATCAATGATTTACAGTTAGGTGGATCACACACACGTGCGAGAATTGGAGAACATGAGAAATTTTGGTGCGTGCAAACAACCACACTTTTCCGTTTTCTCTTCTTGCCTTTTATTCAGATGCAAGTACTACAACAACGATGCCCGATTCTCCTGCCCATGATCCGATCACTCTGCACCATCGTGACACTCGTGGCACCTTGGAGATTCGGCCCATTACGACCTGGCCTTGCCACGAACAAATCATGTGACTCAGGCCTGACTCGATGCTCTAACCTGATGACTGAAAGAATTGACGAAAAGAACGACAACAACCGGTAACTCAGTTCAGCAGCGTTCCAGCTCTGAACCTGACTCCGACTTTAACCCAATCGACACAAACTCGACACAACCAACATGACAAACACTAGAATGCGATCAACAAAAGTAACTGCTAACAGTGCCAACCAACACCGTGATGCCCCTATTACCATACTGCCTTCCTTTTCTTGCAGACTTCATCGTATTCTCGGAGGCTATTGTTTGCAGCCCCATGACTCGTCATGGGCTTATGGCAATGCCACCACGTGTTTTTGAACATCATCTGTGCGTGTCCTCAAACAGTTGGTATCAACAAATCTTAGCATTGATATGATGCATCCTAACAAGATCTAAAACGGTTAATCAGTATAGCTCTATTTTTTTAATTGATATTGTTAGACTACCAAGGATTGACACCACTTCCTTCACCTCCAGCCGTGCTGCACCTCCTGTAGCGCACCTGACAGCAGGCCCGAGCAGCTCGGATCACGCGGCGGCAATTCCAGGCCCACGCGGATATGGGGAAACTCCAAGCAGATTGATTCGTTCCTATCTTTGGCACAGGTTGTTTTGGAATGTATCTCCAGCGTGGGTTGTTACCCAATTGAATTATAATCTGCTATATGTGCCGCTTGGACACATCAATAAAAATTATCGCATGTTTGTGCCTAACCTTCCATGCTTTCAGATATAGCTCTAGTTTTAGTCCTAGAAAGAGAAAATGTGGACACGTAGGATCCAGTCACGATATCGTTAGCAGGAGAAAGAAAGAAATGTGTTTTTTCTTGGGAAATGCACCATTTGTCATTCTTAAAGTTTCCTGTTCATGTTTCGAAACTCTTAAGTTCACGATTCATGGTAAACATTTATTTTGAGGAAAATTATTGCAATCTATCATTCAAATTGTACCGTCCAATTATTGTCCATCAGTAAAATGACATTATTTGAGGTTGAGCTGCATATGTCTCCGCCGGAACCTTTGTAACGGCCCATTTATCATGCCTCAAGTAGTTATATGGTAGGCTGAAGTATGAAGTATTTAACCGGCCCAATTATCTGGCTGCAATTTTAATTTGGCTCGATTATTGGGTGGCCATTTGTGATTAACTTGGGAAATGGAAGCACATTCTCATTCCTGATAATTTCTGCTGTTGGTGTTGGCGGTTTTCCAGAACTTTATTGATGATGCTGACATATAAATTAATGTATTGTTAGTATGTCAATGCTGTCCTCTTCTGCCTTCCTATATGAGAATACTCACATATCAAGGTGGTAGCGACGTAGCGTCCGGTTCCTTAGTTTGCATCCATGTTACTATCAATCTATCGATTCCTCAAGAATATAGACTCTGACTTGCATGGTTATCTGAGCAGTGTTCCTCAAGTTATTTTCTTTTACAAAAACAAAAAATATCACTGGCATGTGGACTCTCTGTTAGTGGCTGTAATTTTCAGCTCCGTTGTGTATTCGACCATCCATGCATGTCGACTGTCAATTAACTATTCACTGGCATAGGTAGACAGGGAGTAAACAGTTTCTTCAAAAATTGTTGCAGTGGGTATTCAATAACTGGTTGACATGAATACGGATCCAAACAAGTAAAACATTATTGGGCCTTCGGGCACTATAAAAAAGGGGTTGTTCCTGAAGGCTTGCCAGAGAACGGTGTATAGCGAGAAATATCTCCGTATTGAGTCCAAGTCAGATTACAGAGTTCTAGTCTAGTTCTAGCTCATCATGTAAGGTTCCGTCTCCACGTACCCGTCCACCGCACCCATATACACATGACACATCTATCAGATCAATAGCGTTGAGAGAGGTTGTAGACTACATATTTGTGTTTTGTTCTTCTAATTCTATTTGATTAGCTTGGTGCGATTATCGGAATACTATAACATCATCCATACTTGATATAGTTAGCAGAAGACAGAAAGAAAGGTATATTGATACAATGTAACGGAAATTACGTGACTATTAGAATACTATAACAACATCATCCATACAATCATGAGTTGTTGAGTCATTATCACAGACAAGATAACGTATTACAGACTGATATGAAAAGGAATATAATCGGTAGGACACGGCATAGAAGAGGGTTGCTCACCTCCCTCCAACCATAGATAAGCTACTACTCCAGCATCAGTCTCTCTAGGTGGTCCCTTCCATCAAGCTTTGCTGCCAAATATTGCATAAAGAAATCCTGGTAACTCGTCGATCTGTACCGCATTTTGTCGCCTTTCACGAACTCCGGCAGAGGGCCAAGCATCAGATTCTGGCAAGGATAGTGGAACATTGCCACAGAAATCCGCTCTTTGTTTGGGTGTATCACGGCCCTATGCTCAACACTTCTGAACTTCCCATTACTCAAGATCTGCAAACGAAGGATAACATAAGAGACAGCTGAAGTAGCCCGAGGCCATTCAATAGTGTTCAGAACCATAGCATCTATTGCAACTAACAAATATAGTTGAGAATCAAATGAGCTGACAAAGAGTCTAGCACTGTCCACCCAGGTTCTAGTCTTAGATTTGATGCCAGTGCTCACATATATAAAATAGCTATATATATCCTTAAAGTCCGATTGGTATAGAGATCAAAAATTGCACTTCCTTTATTAAAAAAAAAAGAGTCTAGCGCTGCTCTCTAGAAGAACTTTCAACCGGCCTGCTGCTTGGAGCTTTGACAAAATGGTGTACATATATAATCTTATATAATCTTATCGAGTCGAGGGATCGCAAGCCGAAAGATCGGATGGTCGAGCTCGAGCACAGTCCTGTGGGCTGAACTGTAACTGCCCCATCCATAGGCGTAGGAACTAGGAAGACTTGAGGAACCGCATCCCACACAATATGCACGATCTACAGAGAGTGATAAACAATTACTGTGAGGAACATCATGAAGACGATAGTCATTATAATGACCGTAGGTCTCCAGGATGAGATGGTCGATGTGACTCCCCTGTTTGAAGAAACAGGCATGACAATCCTCCCCATCTCCTCCTAAAGAATTCGATAGAGGTTACGAAGCCTTCGCACCTGAGCTTTGGTAAATACTATGGGATGAGAAGTTCAAAGCGGATCCGATCCAGAAGTACAATGGGAAGATCAATCCCAATGAGTGGTTACAGATCTATACTATTGTTATTCAAGCAGCTGGTGGCGACAATAGGGAAATGGCCAATTACATACTGACTGCCCTCGATGGACCTGCAAGGTTCTGGTTGTTGAACCTGCCACCTAGCTCGATCTGGTCGTGGGCCGAGCTGAAGGCTCAGTTCATCATCAACTTTCAAGGTATGTTCGAGCGCCCAGAAATGGAAGACGATCTTCATTAGCTGAACCAACGTAAGGATGAATCCCTTCGAGACTTCATTCGTATGTTCGGTGATAGGCATAATATGATCCCAAACATCTCCGATGGGTTTGTCATCATCGCCTTCAAACGAGGCATTAAGGATAAAGACCTGGTCAGGAAGCTGGCTACCTGGAAGATTCATACAGTCAAAGAACTCTTTGAGTTGGATGACAAGTGTGCAAAGTGTTCTGAAGCCTAGGCACACGCCAAAAACCCTCAGTCCGGGAAGGACAAGCCTGAGTCTTCAAAGAATGAGGGGAGGAAGAACAAACCTGGTGACAAGCGCAAGGGTCTAGACACGACCGTAGCCATGGTTGAGAGGAGTAAGTTGCGCAACACTGGAGATAGCAAGGGACTGAGCTGTGGTGGTGGGAAGTGGTGTTCCATCCAACAGACCAACCAGCACGATTTTGACGACTGTCACATTATCAAAAGAAGCTCAAATATAAGCTTAAGGTTGTTATTGCTGATTATCAAAGCAAACAGGCCAAGCCGGACGCTAAAGATGACAAGCGCAAATTCCGTGGGGCTGATCAAAACTTGGCACACATCTTTAGAGGATCCGTCTCGTATGAGTCCAAGAGGTAGTACAAGGCGGTCGAAAGGGAGGTCAACCTAGCATTGACCGGGCCTCCCTGGTGCCTCAAGTGGTCAGAAGTCCTGATCACCTTCGATCAAGCTGACCACCCATCCGTGGTTCCACACCCGGGTTGGAATTCGGTTGTGGTCCAACCTATTATCCTCAACATCAAAATCTTTAGGACCTTAGTCAACGGGGGTATCTCACTCAACCTCATCTTTGCCAAGACATTAGACAAGATGGGGATCCAAAGGTTGGAACTCAAGATAGGAGCTAAGCCTTTCCATGGTATAACTCCAAACTTATCGACCATGCCCCTTTGCTAGATCGAGTTTCCAGTTACATTCGGTGAGCCTGAAAACTTCCGTATAGAGAAGCTGACCTTTGATGTTGCGGATTTTGAGATATCTTACAATGTGATCCTAAGCCGCCCAATGTTGGGTAGGTTCATGGCCATCGTGCGCTATGCGTACTAGGTGCTCAAGATCCCAAGTCCAGAAGGAGTTATAACCATCAAGGGAGATCAACGTACAGTGGTCAAGTGCGATAAGCAAAGCCTAGATATGGTTGAACACTTTTGCCGAACGGTCACTACCTCAATCCGCCACCAAGGTCAAGGACGCAAGCTCGTGAGCCTCTGATGTGCATTTACCTGATCTTCTGAAGGTAATACGATAAGTCGATTGGTGGAGTTTCGATATTGATAATCCAAAGGCTCTGATCAGATCAGATCGATAACCCTCGCAACCACTACACCACTACACCGTGGTTATCAACCGTGCCAAGATGCGGCTGACCTCACTAAGAAGGTTTTTCCTGCAAGCAAATCGAGAACAAAAGCAAGGACAGGTAGATGCAATTTGAATATTGCTAATTACCAATGAAGCACTCGAGTTGGGGTTCCACAAACGGAACAAGCGGTGAAACTATATAAAACAGAATAATCTAAGCAAAACCCAAGCCTAAACTATGACGGCTACTATGTATATATAGGGGGACATGAGGAGGTCGACCTAGGGTTGTGCAACCATGGAAAGAGGCGTACACAACATGGATTCCAATCCCGACACGATTACAAGACCCAACTAGGTCTAAAACGGTGGCGCAACACCTTACTTCTTTGACTCTAACTAAACTATAAGGAATATTTGGTCGAGCATAGATCCATTGGAAAGGGTTCATCATTAGCTTTCAAGCAAGTCAAAGAGCGCCTCAATTGGACTCCGTATGTGAGAGTTATGCTCGTTTTATTGACATGATGTCCTTGGACTCGACCACGACCACGATCACGACTTCGACCACGACCCGAGCTTAACTTTGAGTCCGAGTAGACTTGTCCTATGACAGAAGTCATCCAGATGAGGTTGTGGTGCTTCGTCCAGGTTCCTAAGCAACAAAACATTACAAAAACTTAGCAGTATTCTATTCTTTGCGAAGAAAATATGAACAATAAGGAACGAATTCACCATGTGTGTATCCGAGGGAGCCAAGGGCTCATCGGCCTCAATGATGCCTCCAAGTCTACCGTCACCGCAAATGGCGAGCCAACAATGGTGCCAAGGATAAAAAAGCTGGTGTCAGCATCAAGGTAGTGCCCCTCGATCTGTCTGAGCTGGACAAGATGATCAAGATAGGGGTCGACCTTGATCCCAAATAGGAACTCGAGCTCATCACTTTCCTCTGAGAAATCGAGATGTGTTTCTGTGGCAACCATCCGATATGCCCGGAGTCCCTAGGGAGGTGATCGAGCATCAACTAGCTGTGGAACCTGGTGCCAAACCTATGGTGCAAAAGCAGTGAAGATTCGCGAAGGACAGAAAACAAGCCATCCAGGAGGGCGAAGGACAGAAAACGAGCCATCCAGGAGGAGGTCGGCGAACTCCTAAAGGAAGGTTTCATTTGAGATGTTCATCATCCCACATGGCTCACGAGTCCAGTCCTTGTGAAGAAAGCCAATGGCAAGTGAAGAATGTATGTCCACTTCACTGACCTCAATAAAGCTTGTCCCAAAGATTCTTTTCCTCTTCCTCACATCAAGCAGATTGCCGACTCCACGGTGGGTCATGCATTGCTGTGTTTTCCTGATGCCTATTCAGGGTATCGCCAAATTAGCATGAGGATAGAGGATGAAGAAAAAACTTTTTTATTACTCTTTTCAGTGTATTTTGCTATGTAAAGATGCCTTTCGGTTTGAAGAATGTTGGTGCTATGTATCAACAATGTATTTAGAATTTATTATAGCCCTAAATTGGGCGCAACATTGAAACTTATGTCGAAGATATTGTAGTCAAATCTAGAACCAAAGATGCATTGATCGATGACCTCAAGGAAACATTCAACAACCCCGCCATCAGCACTATCATCCTTCGTCCGTCTATAAAAGCCCAGCTGCTTGCCCCTCCACTCCTCACCACCTTCCCCCGAGCACACTAAGGCAAGCTCCACTCCTCTATCTCTCTCTCTCTCTCTCTCTCTCTCTCTCTCTCTCTCTCTCTCTCTCTCTCTCTCTCTCCCCCAACCGAGCATCGAGCTTCTTTCCGTTGATCTCCCTTACCGGTCCAAATCTGCCATCGCCAAGCTGCCTAGAGAACCCTAGCCACCTCCTCCACCATCTCCCTAACTCCTCTCCCCTCCTTCAGCCTCCACCGAGCTCCCTAGCGAGCTCCCCAACCCGCACCAATGGTAGCTCATAGCCAGCCAATCCTGTCCCCTCCTTCATTTGGACTCCGCACAAACTGAGATCCCCATGCTCCCCTCTCTCTCCTCGTACATTCGCCATGGTGAAAGGTGGCCGGAAGGCCATTTCGGCGAATCTCCTGTGTCTCCTCTTCCACGGGCCGGAGACTGCGAGGCGGCGGCGCCCTATGCCATTCTGTGGAGATGCCGTTGCCCCCACCGTCTCCCCCTCTCTCTATGTGTAAACCAACAAGTGGGCCCGGTCATGACGCTATTTCTCCCGCAATCACCACTCCCTTGGGCCGGAGCTGGGCCGCTCGGCCCACAGGCCAACCCAGTGGCTGGTAGAGCCCAGCCGCATAGCGTACATGCCTTGTAACGGCCCATTCGTACAGTACCCGACCCATCTCCCTTTAAGCCAGCCCAAATGAACAGTCCCAGTACATTAACCCCTCTCTTTTTTCTAGATTTAAATTTCCAGAAGCCCGTATCTCCTACGTTTCAACTTCGATTTTGATGATTGTTTCACTAATATTCCTCTAAATTCAATTCCTATCCATTTCCACCAGGTTCATATTTATTTCAAATTAGTTTGTATTTTGTTTGTATTTAATTGGGTTGTTTGTGTACCATGTTTTAGAGACCAGAGAGTTCGAGGAGGAGGAGGAGGAGGAGCTGAGAACACATGACTTCGAGCAGGACCCCCTCGAGGGCTTCACTGGAGGCAAGTCTTGATCTATTTTGCCTCATTGATCATATTGTACCCTGTTTTATCACCACAACCCATAAGAACCGTTTTCCACCGAATAATTGCATAAGTATTATTTATTGGCATAATTTAAGTTGTGATCTAATTATGTCCTATTGTAGAATTAGCCGGCCTAATTGCTATCATTCCATATATAACCTTGATAATCCTAGACTTACCGTCTCAGAAATATCAAATACGCCAAGACGAATCCCTTGATACTAGTATGCTTAGGACTATGTACTTTACTGTTATCTCATATTTAATCATGGTTAGTTTTGCAAAATGGGTAAAACTTGGTGCTTTGGTGCTGTGTGAGTATCAGGATGGGAAGGCTTACTAGATATTAATAACAGCAGTGAATCTATTAGAGCTGGGGCAAATCAGGGTTCCCGTCGGGAATACCTTGGGACTTTAAGTGTTGTCTGTGTGGCAGGCTTAGTGTGGAGATGTTTGCCTTGGCTCGATTAATGGTTAAGTTGGTGTGACATCTTACTTAGTCTTTACAGTACAGCCACACGACCATGTATGTGGCAGAGCTTAGTCTAAACCCCACCAGCTAGTATACTGGTCATCCGAAGGCAAGAGTGCAACATGAGACCATGGAGCAAGTGCAAGTAGGTGCAGGCTTGTCGACCTGGTTGGAGGCCTAGTATAGGTCAGGAATCTTTGGTAAGCTCCTGTAGGCAGCTAGTGGGATTATGTTGTGGTGTAATAGCTTTGTTGAGTTGCACTACCACGATGGTGCTTTGTTGTCAAGCTCTGCTTGTGGGTAAGGTGTACCACTCTGCAGAGGTAAAACATTTGAATAGTTGTGTTCACGGTTATGGTTCGGTCACAACAACTAGCATGGGTTGTGTGTGTTTCCTAGGAGTATGAGTGGGCATGGTATGCTCATTTTTTTGGAAATAGGTCCAGCATTTGCAATGGGTTATTGTGGACGGAGTGCCCGGCAACATTAAAACTTTGTTTGTTGTAGAACTTTGACATCATCTGTTGTAAGACTTGTATTTACCAGTAACTGATTCAAGGACTGATATAATAAAGTTTTAAGCACTATGGATGACCTGGGGTGCTTCAGGTGGTATCAGAGCCCTACTTGGCTGTAGGACGAGACCATAGACCTGGACATGAAAATTTTCTTAAAAGTATCTTACATAACTTCTTACTCTTCTCCCTTCTATTGAAAACCCCTTTTTGTAAGCGTTGTTCTCCTTTTTCGCAGATGGGTAATCGAGTACTGCTTGGACACCCTCAGCTTCCCGAAGGTGCTGTACGTTTCCATGACCAGGCTGGGTATTATGGAGCACCAAGAGTATGTTGGCAGGGAGTTTGAGGAATACGTCATCAAGTGCTACGAGGTCACCATCTACACTAGACCCTGTGAAGACTACCCCAACAAGAAGCCGTGGAGTGTGACCACCACAGGGTTTAGGTTCGCAGACACCTTCCAAGATATGGCTTGCAAAGCTTTGTGACACCTATGCTAGATCTATGAGAAGCCCATCGGCCATATGTCAATGAGATTCTTTCCCGAAACCGCCCCACTTGGTTGGCACGGATGATGACCTTGGAGGGCTTAGGGTGCGTGAAAGTGACTTGACCGTGGTGGCCATGATGCATACCTGTTGACCTTGGACGAGCTGTATGACCAACAGGTAGCGGAATCAACCACAAAAGCAACAAAGGTAGTAGAAGAATGCCAAAAAAAGGCTGATCAGTGAAGCGTACCTCACCGGTCGTGCCAACAGGAGGACCCTCAACATCCTTGGAGTAGAAGGACTCCCCATGCTTGAACCCCTTTGTCCCATAGGAAGCCTCTAGAGGAATTTCTCGGAAGCAGTTCATGCACTACTGTCGCCCAATGCCACCGGCAAAGAAGAACCTCTCCCTCTGACCCAACGGTCCCCCGACGTGGAAGAAGATGAAGAGTACACTCATCTCACCCCGCCAGAAAACCCCCTCACTAAGGAGATCAAAGACTGCACTGACGAAGCACAGTGTCCCAAAGAAGAGGAATGAAGCATCTAGGTCCAGCCGTAGTATGAGTTAGGCACGATCTATGTTTATGAACCGACACTGAACTATCAGTGCCGATTGGTAACTAGAACCAGCACTGATAATAAGTATCAGTGCCGGTTCAACCTAACTCAATCGTTGATCGCTCAGAATGTTACGAACCAGCACTGATACTTCATCAGTGCCAGTTTGTGCCTAACCGGCACTGATGGGACGACACGGATGACCTATTCTATTGTAGTACTATCTTATGATGTGTAGGTGATGGATGCATCTTAGCAAACGACAGCGAGATGATCGGGGCTAAGTGGGGTGTTTGGTGCCAAGCGATCAAAGAGGCCAGGCAGAGTCATGGATGATGCTAGCTGTATACGTGGAGAGCAAGCGAAGTTTGAGAAGATGGATGAAGACGGTGTGTTGACAAAGTCAAGTAAAAGGGATGTCGTGCAAGTGACAAGGCGGTCCGAGGGATCAGGAGTGGGATAGGCTTACCGGCGGTCGAGATCGCAAGACAGAGTACATGTGTCATCATCAGTAAGATTACTTGGGATGCAAGAAATTTATTAAACTTGGGATGTAAGAAATCTAGGTTACTTGGGATGTAAGAAATCTAGAAAACTTGAGATGCAAAAAATCTAGGAAACTTGCGATGTAAGAAAGCTCCTAAGGCCTATAAATATGAGGGGACTGCTATGAGAGCCTCTTTGAGCCATCCATCTGAGAGTTGAGTTCTAGGGTTTTAAAAGACAAAGAGATGAATACTTAGCATATGGTTTATGTGAGAGCTGTGTATCCAAAACCGCTTTGTAATCAGCCAAAAATATGATGTTCCTTTGCAAGTAATGAATATTGTGTTGCATCTTACCCGTGTGTTCATCTCCTTCTAGTTTCCCTCTCTTGGCTCCCTTGTATAATTGCAAGTTTTTTAGTTTTGTTGTGTTTTTCATTTTTGTTGGAGAGCTAATTTTTGCATTGTGTTGAAGTTATTTTTCTTGTTGCTAGAGTGATAAGAATATATAAATTGGTCTTGAACTATCCCTTATTTCTAGATTCATCAACTTGGAGAGTTTCTTCACCTGGTGTGTAGTTCCTTTGATTTGAGTGTTTCCTCATCGCGTTGCAAATTTTTGTGAGCTATGACACTTGTAATGGTTTTTTTATAGAACCTAGGGTTCAGATCCATCCATTAGAGTTATGATCAGAACAATCTTTTCGGAGATGTTCGGTACGATTTATTCTTGTTTCTCTCAGTTTCTTGCTTCTGCTTTTTTATTTGAGACGCATTAGGTAAAGGATTAGGATATACCATCCAAGAATTTTAGTGAGACTCCTATTCACCTCCTCTAATTGTTTTCCTCGGTCCTACAAGAAGCGCAGATCAAAGCCCAAAGATGATGATAATTCCTCGGAAATAGAAGCTCGATCTCCCTGGTTTGACTGATCGTTAGTTCAATTGCTTTAATCATCTGAAAAATGAAAAGTTGCGATTTGACCTAAAGGAAATGAACAACTTTGAGGTTTCCCCAGCCAAGTTCTTCGCAGAAAATTGTAAGGTCCCTGGCCTTGAGCTGCTGCAAATCGATGATATCAACCAAACTTTCTCAACTCATGTGTCAACTAGAATTTAGCTCTATTACAATATGCTGGGTTCAAAATGTTGTTCTATTTATGGTCTGGTTTTGTACGGCAAACTTCGACAGTTTATTTGCAGTGACGACAATGATGCACACTGCACGCATTTATTTCAAACCTGCTAACATATAACGTAGAGACCCCGCAAAAAGAAAAACATACAACGTTGAGGGTACACAGCGAGCATAAGGAAAACGTAAAGCTGCTGGCCTCTTAAAGCAACGCATAAACCGAGATATCCACTACTTATACTGGGTAGGAGTACATTTTTGACACTTTATTAACTGCTCTGCACACACAGAATATATATGTGGTACCTTACACACATCCACCCTCCGGTCACAAATAAGTAGCATTTTGAATATCAATACGGTTAAAAATATAACTTTAACTACTACTTTTTATTGTAATATATTTAAAAATATAGTAAAAATATACTATTATGAAAATACTTTTCGAGACAATCTACTTGTATAATTTTTAAACATACAAATCTATTACATAAACTGTTATTTGTAAGTTTAGAAACGGTTGACTACACATTGTTGGAGAACGGATAGGCTATGATAGCACAAAACAAAATTTTCTATTGCGTTCAACTAGGAAACAATGAGAGTAGAGGATCATAGATCGTTATCACTTGACGCACAACGCAACAAAAGAAGAGTTGGAGCAGACCGGTTCAATATCGTGCGTGTTGAAATAGAAGAAGTAGTCGAACTCAACATGACGATCGTCCTTTCCGCGTGATCTTCTCCTCGAGTAGATGTAGATGATCGACTTCCTAGTCGGGTGCATTCTGACTTCCTACTCGGAACATAAGTCAAATTGATAGCCGTTGAGTTCAACTTGTCAAGCCAATCAATGTCCGGTGTGCTAGCATTGCATGCATGACTAGGGTTTTAGGAGTTCAGGTGGAGGGGCGCGGCTAGGATTTGGAGTGGCTGAACCATGTGCACCCTCCCCACAGCCTCCCCTTCTATAGAGCCCAGTAATGGGCTCCTACGTTGGTGGCCCATTAGGACTTTTAATCCCTCATGGTTTACAATCCAATCAAATCTACTAACTATTCCAATCCGTATTACACTAAACCTCGGGAGTAGCTTTGGGCTGTCACGAGGTGGCTCGGGGAAATGAGGGCAGTCGTGAGGTGGCTCAGGCTGGTGAGACGGTGACGAGGTTGGAGGACGTGGAAGCCAGTCACAATGGGTAGATGCAGCTGCAGTGGCGACGATGGTCATCGTCGCCACTGCGGCCGCCTCTACCCCTCGGAAGTGGCTTCTTGAGATTGGGAGTGAAGTGAGATGGGGTGCGGCTGAGGGAGACGGGCTCGATTTAAGAAGAATTATCACTGCCGGTTTGTAATACGAACCATCAGTGATAATAATTAACACTGTCGGTTTGTCTTCGCTCAATTATTGCTCCGTCGGTGATTATATGAACCGACAGTGATAAGGACGATAATCCTTATCGCTATCGGTTTGGAATACGAGCCGATAGACTATGAACCAACAATGATAATAACTATCATTTCCAGTTCTTAAGCATTCACGGTAAGATATGCCAGTTCAGCTTATGAATTATCAGTGATACCTTTATCACTACTGGTTATTTCTGAACCTGCAGTGAAAGGATGGTAGAGATGACCCTTTCTGTAGTAGCTAGTGGGGGTCTATCTAACACCATGTTCTCTAACATGTGCCAATATTATTGATTTGATATTTCTATATCTATGATCCCTGAAACATGATCATTTAATCAATACATGTGCTAGTCTATGAATCGTTATTGTCCCATATAATGATATAAGACTAGGGATCATTTATAATAATATCATAATAAAATAAAGAGTTTTACAAACAAGTCACATACTTACTAATCAATGTAAATGATAATTTTCCAAGAAACTGAATAACATATTAGTCAAAAGTACATAAACATAGATGTGATACAATCATCTCTATGACTACCTCTAAAGCATATCACCAACAAACATAACCCAAAATGACACTTATGTGTGAATCAATCGTTGAATCATGCTTTAAAAGTTTATTTTATTGCAAACTCCTAGTGAAGCATAGACCCTATATATAAGGAAATGCATGGACCATCACCTTGCCCGTTTGTATCATGTGTTTGTTGATGCAATTCGTCTAATCGAGCTTAGGATTGTCACATACACACGCGAACACCTGAGGAACACAGAGAATTGGTGCGCCAACAACCTGCGCTTTTTTCTGTTATCTTCTCGCCCTTATATTCTTCTGGTGAACCAAATACACATACACACACACGATGGCCCGATTCTTCTGGCCACGATGTGATCACATCCATGCATGGGTATGCCCAGGGAATCAGTCCACTACGCCCGGCCTCGTCGCGAACCAACCTTATGACGCAGACAACATTTGGCGCTTCAGTCCCGACGCAGCGGTCTCTGAAAACGGCTGATGAAAAACTGACAATAGGATTGACTCTAACTAAAGAATAGACTATGAATTGAGCTAGAACCCAATCTACAAATTGAACAACTTCACTCTACCACAAGCCTACGACAAGGTTACTTCTAACAAATCCCCCCTTAACCTTGGTGTACCTTCACATCGATGACTCCCATCTTCCTCCTTAGCTCAAGAAATGTTTCTCGCCCGAGAGCTTTAGTCAAGATGTCTGCTAGCTGATCTTTTGTGTCCACATATTCAATATCTATTGAACCCCTTTCAACACACTCACGAATGGAATGGAATCTAGTGTCGATATGCTTACTGCGATAGTGGAGCACAGGATTTTTGCTTAGGGCAATCGTCGATTGATTATCCACGAGAAGCCTGAATTTTTCAGTATCAGCTCTTGTCAGACTCCTTACCAGCCCGCTTAACCAAACACCTTGGCAAGCACAAGTGGCAGCTGCTACATATTCTGCTTCACAGCTCGATAGAGTGACAATCTTCTGTTTCTGAGAAGTCCAAGTCACGACAGATGGACCCAAGAAGAACAAGGTACCTGTTGTACTCCTCCTGTCCTCCACATCTTCGACGAAGTCACTGTCAGTGTAGCCAGTTAGACTTATATCAGTTCCTCTTTTTCTGAATAAGTAGCCAAAACCTTCAGCTCCACTGATATATCTCACAATACGTTTCAGTGCTGTCATGTGTTGAGCTGTGGGTGACTCCATGAAATGACTGACCATACCCACTGCAAAAGTGATATCTGGCCTAGTGTTGACTAAGTACCTCAAGCACCCAATCAGTTGTCTAAACTCTGTTGCATCCACTAGAGAACTGCCATCCTCCTTCTGCAATTTCAAACGATTCTCCATTGGTGTGAGGCATGGATTACATCCTGTCATCCCAGCCAGTTCAACTATCTTTCTCACATAACTGCTTTGGCACAAATAGATTCCCTCATTGGTTTGCTCTACCTCAATGCCCAAATAGTAGCTGAGAAGACCAAGGTCACTCATACTGAACTTCTCTTGCATTTGCATCTTAAATTCAGTGATTTCCTCAGAACTGGAACCTGTGATGATTAGATCATCAACATAAACTCCCACCAGCAAGACTCTTCCTTGGTTATGTTTCCTATAAACAGCATGCTCCAATGGATTCTTCTCAAAACCTAGTGACAACAGTGTCTCATCAAGCCTTGCATTCCATGCTCTTGGTGCCTGCCTGAGCCCATACAGTGCTTGTGGAGCCTTAACACCCCAGCTCTCTTGGTGTCAACAAAGCCAGGAGGTTGTACAACATAAACCTCCTCAGTCAATACACCATTTAGAAAAGCTGACTTCACATCCATGTGGTGGACCTCCCAACCTCCATGAGCTGCCAATGCCATTAGCACACGCACAGATTCCATCCTGGCAACTGGAGCAAAGACCTCATCAAAATCAATTCCTTGTTTTTGTGCATAGCCCTTTGCAACTAATCTGGCCTTATGCTTGATCACATTGCCTTCTAGATCCTTTTTCAGTTTGAACACCCATTTCAATCCAATTGGCTTGTGATTCTTTGGAAGATCTGCAAAGGTCCATGTCTTGTTGTTCTCTATTGATCTCAACTCCTCTTTCATTGCATTCCTCCAGTCTCCATCTCTAATCGTAGCTTCAACATTTGCAGGCTCCTCGGCACTGAATAAGCACAGACCACTATAATCCAAATCAAATGGTTCTGTAGTTTGCAATACATTTTTCAAGGTTCTATACCTGAGGGGAACCCCTTCTGAATCATGGGTCTCCCCAGAAAGTGGCAAAACTCATTCAATTCCCTGTTGTGGTTGTTCTGCATGTGATGAAACTGGTGTTGTCGGATTACCAGCAGATTTCTCTAACGGCTGATTCACTGCATGCAGGAGCTTCTTCAATGTACACTGTTTCTTCTTCTACAACAGAAGTATCATCTATCCCTTTTACATCACATACCTTTACTGGTTTTTCCCAGTCCTAGCTTCTATGCTCTTCAAAAACAACATCCCGTGAAATGTGTAATTTTTGTGTTTCAGGATCATACAGCTGTAGGCTTTTGATCCATTTTCATAGCCAAGCAACACCATTTTCTTGCTTCTGTCCTGCAGATTTTTCAGATGTGGTTCAGCTACTCTTACATGTGCCACACATCCAAGCACCCTCAAATGCTTGACCTTTGGCTTTTTGTTATACACAGCCTCATAAGGTGTTTTCCCAATCAAACTCTTTATCTGAGCTCTATTCAACAGATACACTATAGTACTTCATGCTCTTCAGTAGACTCCTTGTCATAGCCACCACTGTCTGGTTTCTCCTCTCAACCACACCATTTTGTTGTGGTGTGTAGGGTGCTGTCATTGATCTTCTCAAACCTAACTGGTCACAATAGCTTGCAAATTCAATTGACTGGAACTCACCTCCTCTATCTGTTCTGAATTCCTTCACCTTGAGACCCAACTCTAGCTCAATCTTCACTTGTTCTGATCTGAAAGCCTTCAGTTCTTCATCCTTTGTTTTGATCAACACACGCCACATGAATCGAGTACAGTCATCGACAATCAGCATGAAATACCTTTTGCCTGCAGGTGTTGCTGGTGTGATAGGACCACACAGGTCTCCATGGAGTAACTTTAGTGGTTTCTTGGCACAAAATGTGGATGCTGATGGAAACGGCTGACGGTGTTGCTTTCCAATCAGACAACCCTCACATAACTACTCTACGTGATCAAGCAATGACAATCCTTCAACTAGACCTTGTCTGGTCATGTCCCTGAGTGCCTTGAAATGGATATGTCCATAACGTGCATGCCATCTCCATGCTAGATCATCATCCTTTGCAAACAAACACACATGACCAGCAATGTTTAGAGGCATCTTATACATCCTACTACCTAATCGAGCTACTTTAGCTAGCAACAGACGTGCTCGATCATAGAGGTAAAGTTTTCCATCCTCGATGACAATCTTACACCCATTCTCATCTAATTGTCCAAGACTAATAATATTGCTCTTCAATTGGGTATATAATATACCTCCGACAATGCCCGATGTTCAGTATTCTTGTCCTCAAACATTACTGTCATTTTCCTTCTATTTCAACTAGTGACTCATCCCCAAATTTTGCTGATCTTTTCACAGATTTGTCTAGGTATGCAAACATAGAACTATTTCCTGTCATATGATTGCTACCACCACTATCCAAGTACCAATCATCTTTGCCTGTATCTATGGGAATGAGCTTTTCTTCACTGAGAAATACCTGATGGATGTGTCTGTTTTCAAATGGTACCTTTGCACTGATGTTATCAGTCGGAGCCAATTCGCAATGCTGCACCATTAGAAGAGTGGCTTCGTCTTCATGTGCTTGCACAAGATTCACCTCCTCTTTCTTCTCCTGTCATGGGCGCCGGCACTCACCCGCCCAATGCCTGAATTTTCCACAATTTTGGCATTTGTCCTGCGACTTGTCCTTCTAGGGAGGCCTGGCATCAGCCTGCCGGCGACACCGTCTCTCCCTCTAGGAAACCGGCCACGCACGCGCCCAGCATGCCCAAGCTTGTGACCACCAGAGCCCTCCTCTCTGGCCTGCTGGTGCTTGTACTGCGCCATCCACTCCTCCTCAGATAGCAATAATTTTGCTCCGCCCAAGCTGGACTGTGCGCCCGCATTCTTGCCATGTCGTTCCTCCACCCCCTTAAGTCTGCCGGTCACATCCTCAACTCACAACGTCTCAAGATCGAGTAAGGTCTCAATCGAGAGAGCTATCTGAGAGAGGTGTGACGGCACAACTCGTAGATACTTCTGAACAACCTCCTCCTCGCCACGCTCGTCGCCGAGGACGCGCAGATTGCTGACAAGACTGGACAGTCTTACAACAAAGTTGTCCATTGATTCACCATCATGGAAGGAGATATCTTCAAACTCCCAGTGAAGGCTCTGCACCTTTGCCTTGCGCACCTGTCGGTGACATAGGAACTAGGGGTCCCCGAGTCCCGAGGCCAGGACAGCAAATGCCACGTGGCGCCTTCCCTTGGGGATCATCTCCCCAAGGCCTGAGAAGACCTAGTTCCGAGAGGGGTGCTCGAGGCCATGAACAGTGGCCCCGAGTACCCGTAGTTCCCCGAGGACCCGAGAAAGATCCAGTTCCGAGAGGGGTGCTCGGGGCCATAAACAGTGGTCCCCAAGTACTCGTAGTTCCCTGAGGACCCGAGAAAGACGCAGTTCCAGGATGGGTGCTCGGGGCCATGAACAGTGGTCCCCGAGTACCCGTAGTTCCTCGAGGACCCGAGAAGAGCCAGTTCCGGGAGGGGTGTTCTGGGCCATGAACAGTGGTCCCCGAGTACCCGGAGTTCCCCGAGGACCGAGAAGAGACATATCTGGGAGAGGGCGCTCGGGGCTAAGAACAGTAGTCCCCGAGCACCTAGAGTTCCTGAAGACCTGAGAAGCCCCTTGCCGGTGGACCCCACAAGGGCTCAGCGGTGAGGTGTCAATTGGTGAGAGGCCCGATGCTGCATTTAAGAGAGAGCATGGCCTGTCGCTTCCAACCACTCCCCCCACGCCTGTCGTACTGAATACGTCAGTCCCTGCCACCGCCTGGCAGGAAGGTGTGGGGACATTTAATGCGACGGGTCCCATCGCACGTCACCCTGCACGGCTTGGAGATATTGTCGCTGGGCACGAGGCATATCGCCTGCCGCCTGCTGTGTCAGATCTACTCTGACCGAGCGTGCATGCGGGGTCGTTCGGCGGCTGCCTGGTGGGCCCCCCCACTGCACCTACTCAAGTTGGCGTAATGGGTGACAGGACCAAGGGCGCATTTTTAACCCCATGTAACATCAAACTGCAGCTCCATGATGGATGCTTTCCATTTATGGCTCATGGGGACTCGTGCCCTCCTTTGAGGGCACACCAAACCCCCCCCCCCCCCGACGGGATAAAAGGGGGTTGCACTCGGAGAAGAACAGGGACAGCAACAAGCAGAAGTCTTAACATGCCTGAACAAGTTTCGGACGAGGACAACACACAAGTCTGAGAAGCGGAGCAGAGGTTCACCAAGGCTCGAAGCAAGACCGAAGCTCTAGACTTAGATAAAAATCCTTGTAATAGAAGAGATTCATAGAGAGGCATTCCCAGAGCATTAATGGCATACACACAGGAGTAGGGTATTAGGCTCCGTGTGGCCCAAACCTGTCTAAAATCCTTCGAGCATTTACTCCCACTAGCAGAAGATCATCCGTCCTGCCTACATCTCACATACTTGCATTAAATCCACGTACAAGGTAGATTCAGAATCATCCCCCCGGCCGAATCTCAAAGGGGGTCCCTCAAGATCCTCGCTTGAGGAGTTCATCCTCCGCCAGCTAGCGCGCCAGGTAGGGGGGTTGCATCCCTGAATCCACCTTGTTTTCTGCAGGAAAAATGGCGGGCAGACATCATCTTCAACACACTAGCTCAAACTCAAGCGAAGAAGTGGAGCCCATGGCCCAGGAGGCCCCAGTTTCTGCTATTCCTCAGCAACGGCAGCCGCAGTCGGCCCGTACGGCGCCCCCCTCCCTTGGGGATAATGGCGCTGGGCCCAGCAGGGCCGCCGCCATAGGTAGGCCGCCCAACCCTCAGCAAGTGGCCAACACCGCAAGATTAACGTCCGGACAGCGCCGGGCACCATTACGGCGTAGGCTCGCCTTTGGCGATGCCAGACCTGGGAGTGCTTTGCTTGCGGCGCAAGCACTCCTCAGGCACCCGCTGGTCCAGGCAGCGGGGGAAACCCCGGAAGGCCATTGGCTGCAGGAGGTGGCCGCATTGGTGGGCACGGCTCACTGGCAGGTGCTGGCCGAAAGTTCCCGCGCCACCTCCCACCACAGTGCAACAAAAGCCGGTCCATCTTCGGGTGGCGGCAGAACCGACCGGGGGGCTCCAGGCGAAGTGCCACCCCCCTGGCCACAACAGGAGCTCAGGACCTTCGCTTACACCTCAATGAGCGGAGGGCTGTCGAGAATGCACGCGTCACCGTCGAGCGCCACCGGGAGTCCCGGCGCGAGGCCGAGGCAGAGGACCAGGCTTCCTCTATGCCGGCCCGCGACCATCGGGGTTCCTCAGCGCGTCGGCGTTCGCCCCCCAAGGGCGCTGCTGGCGCCGTGGGATATGGCACAGGCTGCCGTGCATTCACCAGTGAGCTCCGTCAGGTCAACTAGCCCACGAAGTTCTGGCCAAAACTACCGGAGATGTATGACAGGTCCATCGACCCTGTCGAGTTCCTCCAGATCTACACCACTGCCGTCCAAGCGGCGGGCGAAAATAAAAAGGTTATGGCCAACTAGTTTCACATAGCCTTGAGGGGCTCTGCCCGTTCTTGGCTTATGAACTTACCCCCAGGATCTATTAGCTCCTGGGATGATTTGTGCCACCAGTTCGTGGCCAATTTTCAGGGCACTTTCACATGCCCCGGCTTGGAGTGCGAGCTCCATGCCGTTAAGCAGTAAGAGGGGGAGCCGCTGAGGCGCTTCATACAGCGCTTCAGCCAGGTCCGCAACACCATCCCACGGATTTCCCACCACACTATCATTGTCGCATTTCGGCAGGGCGTACGTGACGAGCGGATGCTTGAAAAGCTAGGTACGCATGAGGTCGAGACCACCGCGGAGCTCTTCGCGTTGGCTGACAAGTGCGCCAAGGCAACGGAGGCTCGGGCGTGGCTTGTCCCGCGCCCTGAGCAACCCGCTGCCGACAAGGCAAGTCCTTCCTGCTCTGACAAGTGAGAAAATAAAAAGAGAAAGAAGTGCGACGCTGCCCCTGTCATGTCAGCGGAGGGCCCTGCCCGTAGGCTGGCACGCCGGGCGGCTGTCGATAAGAAGCCCGCTCCCACGAGACCTGAACTGGGAAAATGGTGCAAGATCCACCAAACTGACTGGCACGACCTCTCTGAGTGCCGGTCGGTCAAGGGCCTCGTCAAGCAGCGCCAGAAGGAGCGTGAGGAGCGCCGCAGGGGTGGCGACGATAAAGCCGCCCTCGAAAACCAAGAGCTCGGGTTCCAAGAGCCCGAGGAAACCGTCGCTTTCATCGATGGAGGCGCGTACACGCCCTCCTCTCGTCGCTGCATCAAGACAATGCGGCGTGAGGTGTGCTCGGCGACCCCGGGTGCTGCAGCCGCAAGGCCTCTGAAGTGGTCAGAGACCTCGATCACCTTCAGTCTGGCGGACCACTCCGCGCGTACTGCAGGGGTGGGGCGACTACCTCTGGTGGTGTCCCCCACCGTCTGCAATGTGAAGGTCAGTTGGGTGCTAATCGATGAGGGTACAGGACTAAACCTCCTGTCCCAGGAGGCTTTCAAGAAGCTGCAGGTGCCTTCGAGGCACCTAAAGCCGTCCCTCCCCTTTTACAGGGTGACGCCAGGGCACACATTACCCCTCGGGCAGGTCGAGCTACTCGTCACATTCAGGAACCGGGACAATTTTCGGACGGAGAACGTCTTCTTCGACATCGCGGAGGTCCCTCTGCCCTAAAACGCAATCCTCGGGCGCCCGGCGTTCGCCCGATTCATGGTGGTGACGCACTACACCTACCTCACGGTCAAGATGCCGGGCCCTGCTGGCCCCATCTCCATGCCCGCCGAGACCAGCAGCACCGTCTCCTGCACCAAGTAGCTATACTCAGCCTTGGTCTCTACTCGGGCTGAGGTCAAAGGACACCCAGGGGGCCCGGGACCCTCTTCATCCAAACCCCGACTCACCGCCGACGCCTCTGTCCCCACGAAGGAGGTCGTGGTGGGCGAAGACTCGTCCAAGGTCATTCGAATCGGTGGTGACCTGGGTGACAAATAGGAAAGCACACTCGTCGCCTTCATCCGGGCAAACACCAACGTGTTTGCATGGCAACCGTCCGATATGCCTGGGATCCCTAGGGAGGTGATCGAGCACCACCTTGCCGTACGCCTGGACGCACGGCCGGCAAGGCAGAAGATCCGACGATAGGCACCTGAGCGCCAGGAGTTCATCTGGGAGCAAGTCAGTAAGCTCCTCAATGCTGGCTTCATCCGAGAGGTCCTCCACCCGGAGTGGCTGGCCAACCCAGTCGTCGTCCCGAAGGCCAACGGCAAGCTGCGAATGTGTGTTGACTACACCGACCTTAACAAGGCTTGTCCAAAAGATCCTTTTCCTTTACCCCGCATAGATCAGATAGTAGATTCCACCGCGGGATGCGATCTTTTGTGTTTTTTAGATGCAAATTCGGGTTATCACCAAATCCGCATGGCCAAACAGGACAAAGAAAAAACATATTTTATTTCCCCGGTGGGGACCTATTGCTATGTGTCAATGCCTTTTGGTTTGCGCAACGATGGATCTTCATTCCAGCGGGCCATGCGCATTACACTTAATACGCAGGTTGGTCGTAACGTCGAAGCTTATGTCGACGATCTCGTGGTCAAGTCTCGGGATTGGGCCACCCTGCTGGAAGACCTGGCCGAGACTTTGAATAGTCTCCGCACCACCCACCTGAAGCTCAACCCCGAGAAGTGCGCCTTCGGGATACCCGAGGGCAAGCTCCTCAGTTTCTTGGTTTCCAGCCGAGGAAGCAAGGCCAATCCGGAGAAGATCCGGACCATCAAGCAGATGCATCCCCCGGCCTGGCTAAAAGAAGTCCAGCGTCTCGCTGGCTACATGGCGGCCCTGGGGTGCTTCATCTCCAAGCTTGGGGAGCGAGGGCTCCCGCTCTTCAAATTGCTGAAGAAGACCGGTCATTTCGACTAGACACCGGAGGCCGAGCAGGCCTTCCAGGACTTGAAGAAATATCTCACCTCACTGCCCGTACTGGTGGCCCCATCCGAGGGTGAACTTTTATTGCTCTACGTCTCGGCCACTCCTCAAATCGTGAGCATGGTACTGGTGGTGGAGCGTGACGAGTGCTCGGGGCAAGGTGCTGGGTCCTAGCTCCCAGTCGCCCCCGAGCAGCCTTCGGGTCCTGGGGCTCCTCCCGACCAGGGGATCGAGCCCGAGACCATAGCTCCTCCCAACCAGGAAGTTGAGCTCGAGACCTCGGCTGGCCCCGACCACTATGCCAAGCTCGGGGCCTGTGATAAGTCCTCGGGTGAAACCCAGGTCCGGGCTCGCCGTATATAGTGATCGGTGTACTTTGTCAGTGAAGTCATCTGAGACGCCAAGACAAGGTACCTTCAAGCCCAGAAGATGCTTTATGCAGTGCTCATCGCTTCCAGGAAGCTACGCCACTACTTCCAGGCGCACAAGGTCTCGGTGGTAACCACATACCCACAGGGGCTGATCCTCCGAAACCGAGAAGGCACTGGGCGTATCGTCAAATGGGCAGTCGATCTCATAGAATTAGATCTGCACTTCGTCAGCCGCCAAGCAATCAAAAGCCAGGCTCTGTCCAACTTTGTGGTAAAGTGGACGCCGGTTCCCGAGATCGACAATGAAGAGTTGTCCGCATACCCCGGGCAAGATGGGCCTAGGTACTGGGTCATGCACTTTAACAGCTCCCTCACGCTGAAAGGCGCAGGGGCTGGAGTGGTGTTCACCTCCCCAACTGGTGAAGTCCTCCAATATGCCGTGCAGTTGCATTTACGAGCGACCAACAATATGGCGGAATACGAGGGCCTCATCGCTGGCCTCCGAGCAGCGGTGGGCCTCGAGATCCGGCGGCTTCTTATGAAGGGAGACTCCCAACTGGTGGTCAACCAAGTATCCAAGGAAAACCAGTGCGCGAACCCACAGATGGCGACGTACGTGGCGGAAGTCGGGAGGCTGGAGTGGCACTTTGATGGCCTGGATCTGCGACACATACCTTGCTGCGACAACGCTCTAGCCGATGACCTCTCCCACCTGGCCTCTGCCCGAGCGCTCGTCCCAGCCGGAGCTTTTGAAGAAAGGCTCACACGGCCATCTGTTCTGCCCGCCGACCAGGATGAAGGGGAACCCTCGAACCTAGTTTGGGGAACCCAGGCAGCACCCTCAGTGGGAGGTCCCGTTAGGGTGCCGCCGCCCAGTGAGTGCGCTGTGCTTGCCGGTAGTTCTCAAGATGCCTCGTGGATCGACTAGATCTGAGGGTACTTGAAAGAAAACATCCTTCCCGGGGATGATGCCTCTGCGGAGAGGATTGCACGGTAGTCCAAACGCTATGCCATAGTAGATGGGGATCTCTACTGGCGCGGAACGGATGGGGTCCTCCTTAAATGCATCACCCGAGCAGAAGGCAGTGAGCTCCTCACTAAGATCCACGAGAGCGAGTGCGGTGGCCATGAATCGTTCTGCACGCTAGTCGGGAAGGCCTTTCGGCAAGGCTTCTACTGGCCTACAGCTCTCCAAGACGCTTCCGAGTTGGATCGGCACTACTAGGCGTGCCAGTTCCACACAAAGCAGATTCACCAGCCAGCTCAGGCTCTCCATACCATCCCCTTGTCTTGGCCCTTCACGGTCTGGGGGCTGGCATCTTGGGTCCATTCCCTCGAGCAATCAGGGGCTATGAGTACCTCTACGTCACCATCGACAAGTTCACCAAGTGGCCAGAGGCAGTCCCAGTTGTCAAGGTTACCAAGAACACGGCAATCCAATTCGTCTGCGGTATCACAAGTCGCTTCGGCGTCCTGAACAAAATCATCACTGATAATGGCACCCAGTTCACAAGTGCCCTGTTCGGGGAATACTGCGAGAACCTCGGGATCAAACTTTGCTTCGCCTCTGTCGCTCATCCTCGGAGCAATGGGCAAGCCGAGCGTGCAAATGCAGAGATACTAAAGGGGCTCAAAACCCAGACCTACGATGTGCTGGCAAAGCATGGGAAAGGGTGGATCGACGAGCTGTCTGATATTTTATGGTCCAACCGGACCACGCCTAGCTGGGGCATCGGGGAGACGCCATTCTTCCTTGTTTATGGCGCTGAGGCGGTCCTCCCCTTTGAGCTCACACTCGGCTCCCCTCGGGTGAACGCTTACTCAGAAGGCGAATAGGAACAATGAAGACGCGATGGCATCGATCACTTGGAGGAGCGTCAGTGACGAGCCATCGTCCGAGCCGCCAGATACCAGCAGAGCCTAGGGCACTACCATCAGCGCCACATCCGGGCCCGGTCACTCGAGGTTGGGGATCTAGTTCTTTGACGCGCCCAAATGCGCAAAGGAAAGAATAAACTCGCCCCTATGTGGGAAGGCCCCTTCATCGTGATCGGTGCCCCGCGACAAGGCTCGTTTCGGCTGGCCACAGAGGATGGGCAGCCTCTCCTAAACGTGTGGTACATTGAGCATCTGCGCAAGTTTTATCCCTAGGTGGGCATAATTGTGCTCGGGCCAACCAAAACAGCGGCTGCCCGGTGGGCCCCCCCACTGCACCTGCTCAGCATCGGGTAGGTGGCCGATCCACCGATCTCCTTCACCACTCGCCATACCACCAGGTCACTGCCATCGCCGACACCACTGCCGCTGGCACCTCTGTCGCGGACCCTGGGATGCAATGGTGACCGTGAACCGCTGAACTCCCTCTCGCCATTGCTTACCTCAGACATCGCTGGATCGCTCCAACGAGGCTCTGGTACCAATTGTTTATGCAATTCGTCTAATCGAGCTTAGGATTGTCACATACACACGCGAACACCTGAGGAACACAGAGAATTGGTGCGCCAACAACCTGCGCTTTTTCTGTTATCTTCTCCCCCTTATATTCTTCTGGTGAACCAAATACACATACACACACACGACGCCCCGATTCTTCTGGCCACGATGTGATCACATCCATGCGTGGGTATGCCCAGGGAATCAGTCCACTACGCTCGGCAAATTCGCGGGAGCTCAGGACGGGCCGCATTACTGTAGTGAGAGAATGACTACGGGAATGAAGGAAGGAAAGGAGTAATTAAAGGTGGGAAATAGGGTAGCTGCTGGAGATAGAAAAAATAAGGAGTACTGTAATAGTGTTAGGGGATGCTGTAATAGTATTATAAGGGATGAATTTTTAGAGTATCTGCTGGAGATGACCGTGCTGAGAATAAGTCTTATTTTCCCACAATATTGCAGGTGCATAATTAACACCTACTTAGGGTAGGGACAATCTTACCATCTTATAGGATGCTTTATAGCTTTTACATAATCTTAAGACGATTTAGCTAACAATATGTCGTCCCGACAATTCATGGACTGGTGAACAAGAAGAAAATGTATCCATCGTAACAACATACCGTACAATAGTATGTGAGTTTCCTTGTAGCACCAGATTTTAGCTTACAGACTTTACAAGATAGATATTTTTCACGAAACAACTATCTTTTTCTCTCATCTTCCTCTCTGTCTTCTCCGTACCATCTAAAATCCTAGTATATCTAACGAACGTCCTTTGTTACAGAAGGCTGCTTATTATGGCACTTCAACACTATAGACAAGCAGTGTCAGCTGGTAGCACGGAAAGAAGTAGGAATACAACATTAGTGGCTGAGAAACCCTAGCCGTGCCTGTTGTTGCAAATCAACGATTTACACTCAGATGGATCACACACTTGCGTGAGAACTGCATAACGCGAGAAATTTTGGTGCGCGCAAACAACCGCACTTTTCCGTTTTTTCTGCTTGCCTTTTATTCAGACACGAGTACTACAACAACGATGCCCGATTCTCCTGCCCACGATCCGATCACTCCGCATCATTGTGACACTCGTGGCACCCCGGAGATTTGGCCCATTACGACCTAGCCTCACCGCGAACAAATCGCACGAATGAAGCCTAACTCGACGCTCTAACCTGACGAATGAAAGAACTGACGAAAAGAACAACAACAGCTAGTAACTCAGTTCAGTAGCATTGTAGCTCTGAACCTGACTCCGACTCTGAGCAAATCGACTCAAAGTCAACATGACAAATACTAAAACGCGATCAACGAGGTTACTGCTAACAAATCCCCCCTTAACCTTAGCGTACCTTGACATCAATGACTCTTATCTTCCTCCTCAGCTCAAGAAATCTTTCGCTCCCAAGGGCTTTTGTCAGAATGTCTGCCATTTTCTCTCTGGTGTTCACATGCTCTATGTCCACCGCTCCCTTTTCAACACATTCACAGATGAAATGGTACCTCGTGCATATGTGTTTACTTCAGTCATGGAGCACTGGATTCTTGCTTAACGCTATTGTCGATTGATTATCCACCAGTAGCTTGAATCTTTTAGTCACTCCTTCTGTCATGCTCTTGACCAACCTACTCAGCCACATGCCCTTACATGCTCCAGTGGCAGCCGCCACATATTCAGCTTCACAGCTCGACAATGTCACAATCTTTTACTTTTGTGAACTCCATGATACTACTGAAGGACCTAGAAAAAACAACACACCTGTTGTGCTTCTTCTGTCCTTCAAATCTCCAGCAAAATTACTATTAGTGAAACCAGTTATCGTCAGTTCAGATTCTCCTCTTCTGAAGAAACAGCCATAACCTTCTATACCACTGATATATCTCACAATGCGCTTTAGAGCTACCAAATGCTGAGCTGTTGGTGCTTCCATAAATTGATTGACCATGCCCACTGCAAAGGTTATGTCAGGTCTGGTGTTAACCAAGTATCTCAAGCATCCAACCAGCCTTCTATACTCAGTTGCATCCACAAAAGGGCTTCCATCTTCTTTCTACAGCTTCAATCGATTTTCCATTGGAGTCAAGCAGGGATTACAGCCTATCATACCAGTTATCTCAACTATCTTCCTCACATGGTTTCTCTGACATAATGTTATTCCTTCAGTAGATTGCTACACCTCAATACCCAAATAGTAACTGAGTGGACCCAGATCACTCATGCTGAATTTCCTCATCATTTGTCCCTTAAACTCATCGATTCCCTCTGTGCTTGAGCCTGTGATGATTAGATCATCCACATATACTCCCACCAGTAGTAGCTCTCCATTTTTATGTCTTTTGTAGACAGTATGCTCAAGAGAATTTATGTCAAAACCTAGTGAAATCAGTGTCTCATCTAGTTTTGCATTCCAAGCTCTTGGTGCCTGCCTCAAACCATATAGTGCTTTATGAAGTTTCAATACCATATCAGCTCTCTCATTATCAACAAACCCAGCAGGTTGTAGCACATACACTTCCTCAGTCAATTCACCATTGAGAAAAGCAGATTTCACATCCATGTGGTGGATTTCCCACCCCCACCCCCCAATGAGCTGCCAATGCCATTAGCGCACGCACAGATTCCATTCTAGCAACCGGAGCAAATACCTCATCAAAGTCAATATTGTTTTTGTGCATAGCCTTTTGCAACTAATCTTGCTTTATGCTTTATCACATTTCCATTTGGATCCTTCTTCAGTTTAAACACCCACTTCAGACCAATTGGTTTGTGATCTTTTGGTAAGACTGCAAAGGCCCATTTCTTGCTATTTTCAATTGATTTCAACTCATCTTCCAATTGCCATCTCTGATTCCAGCTTCTACACTGGCAGGTTCTTCAGCACTAAAAAAGCACAAGCCACTGTACTCTAGATTTAGTGGCTCAGTTGTCTGCAGCACATTGTCCACTGTCCTGTACCTGAGTGGTAAACCTTTTGAATCATGTGTTTCTCCTGGTGGAGGTGAGTCCAGTGATCCATCCCCAAATTTTACTGATCCCCTTACAGATTTGTCAAGGTATGCAAACATGGATTCATTCCCTGTCATATGATTGCTACCACCACTATCTAGATACCAATCTTCCTATCCAGTATCTACGAGGATGAGTTTTTCTTCACTGAGAAATACCTGATGTGTGTTCTTGTTGTTCGACAACGACTGTGTGACAGTGCTATCTGTCAAGACCAGCTTGCAGTGCTATGCCATTAAGAGTGTGGCTTCATCTTCATGTGCTTGCACAAGATTCACCTCCTCCTTCTTCTCCTGTCGTGGACACTGGCACTTGCACGCCTAGTGCCGAATTTTCTACAATTTCGGCATTTGTCCAGTGACTTGTCCTTCTGAGGAGGCCTAGCATTATGCCCACCGATGCCACCGCCTCTCCCTCTAGGAGACTGGCCACACCAAAGCTCATGACCACCGGAGCCCTCCTCTCCGGTCTGCCGCTATACCGTGCCATCCACTCCTTAGACAGCAACAATTTTTCTCCGCCCAAGCTGGACTGTGCACCGGCATTCTTGCCATGTCGTTCCTCCACCACCTTATGTCTGCCGGTCACATCCTCAACTGACAACGTCTCAAGATCAAATAAGGTCTCAATCGAGAGAGCGATCTGAGAAAGGTGTGACGGCACAACTCGGAGATACATCTGAACAACCTCCTACTCACCACGCTCGTCGTCGAGGACGCACAGATTGCTGACAAGACTGGATATTCTTACACCGATTCGCCGTCACAAAAGGAGATATCTTCAAACTCCCGGTGAAGGCTCTGCACCTTTGCCTTGCGAGCCTGATCACCACCAATCCGCATCGTCTTCAGTGCGTCCCATGCCACCTTCGCACTGGCCTTGCTGGCGAGGGTCGCCAACAGCTCGACCGGCACTGTGCATAGGATTACCTCCAATGCCATGCGATCCTCCTGAAAGTCATCGACGCTGTGCTCGACTGCATCCCACAGGCCTCGCGCCTGCATCATGACTTTCATCATGAGAGACCAGTCGGCGTAATTGGTCCGCGTCAGCATCAGGTAGGTGGCCGATCCACCGATCTCCTTCACCACTCGCCGTACCACCAGGTCACTGCCATCGCCGATGCCACTGCCGTTGGCGCCTCTGTCGCGGACCCTGGGATGCGGTGGTGACCGTGAACCGCCGGACTCCCTCTCGTCATCGCCTACCTCAGACATCGCCGGATCACTCTAACGAGGCTCTGATAGCAATTATTGTTGCAAATCAATGATTTACACTCAGATGGATCACACACACACGCGAGAACTGGAGAACATGAGAAATTTTGGTGCACGCAAACAACCGCACATTTCTGATTTCTCTGCTTGCCTTTTATTCAGACGCAAGTACCACAACAATGACGCCCGATTCTCCTACCCACGATCTGATCACTCCGCATCATTGTGACACTCGTGGGACCCTGGAGATTCGGCCCATTACGACTTGGCCTTGCCGCAAACAAATCATATGACTCAGGCCTGACTCGATGCTCTAACCTGATGACTGAAAGAACTGACGAAAAGAACGACAACAGCCGGTAACTCAGTTCAGCAGCGTTCCAGCTCTGAACCTGACTCCGACTTTGACCCAATCGACTCAAACTCGACACGACTAACATGACAAACACTAGAACATGATCGACAAAGTTACTGCTAATAGTGCCAACCAACACCGTCGACACCCCCATTACCAGACTGCCTTCCTTTTCTTGCGGACTTCATCGTATTCTCGGAGGCTATTGTTTGCAGCCCCATGACTCGTCATGGTCTTATGGCAATGCCACCACGTGTTTTTGAACATCATCAACTGTCCTCAAACAGTTGGCATCAACAAATCTTAGCATTGATATGATGCATCCTAACAAGATCTAAAACGGTTAATCAGTATAGCTCTATTTTTTTTAATTGATATTGTTAGACTACCAAGGATTGACACCACTTCCTTCACCTCCAGCCCTGCTGCACCTCCTGTAGCGCACCTGACAACAGGCCCGAGCAGCATGCAGCTGGGTTAACGCGGCGGCAACTCCAAGCGCAGATTGATTCGTTCCTATCTTTGGCACAGCTTGTTTTGGAATGTATTTCCAGCGTGGGTTGTTACCCAATTGAATTATAATCTGCTATATATGCCGCTTGGACGCATCAATAAAAATTATCGCGTGTTTGTGCCTAACCTTCAATGCTTTCAGATATAGTTCTAGTTTTAGTCCTAGAAAGAGAAAATGTGGACACGTAGGATCCAGTCACGATATCGTTAGCAGGAGAAAGAAAGAAATGTGTTTTTTCTTGGGAAATGCACCATTTGTCATTCTTAAATTGTACCGTCCAATTATTGTCCATCAGTAAAATGACATTATTTGAGGTTGAGCTGCATATGTCTCCGCCGGAACCTTTGTAATGGCCCATTTATCATGCCTCAAGTAGTTATATGGTAGGCTGAAGTATGAAGTATTTAACCGGCCCAATTATCTGGCTGCAATTTTAATTTGGCTCGATTATTGGGTGGCCATTTGTGATCAACTTGGGAAATGGAAGCACATTCTCATTCCTGATAATTTCTGTTGTTGGTGTTGGCGGTTTTCCAGAACTTTATTGATGATGCTGACATATAAATTAATGTATTGTTAGTATGTGAAAGCTGTCCTCTTCTGCCTTCCTATATGAGAATACTCACATATCAAGGTGGTAGCGACGTAGCGTCCGGTTCCTTAGTTTGCATCCATGTTACTATCAATCTATCGATTCCTCAAGAATATAGACTCTGACTCGCATGGTTGTCTGAGCAGTGTTCCTCAAGTTATTTTCTTTTACAAAAACAAAAAATATCACTGGCATGTGGACTCTCTGTTAGTGGCTGTAATTTTCAGCTCCGTTGTGTATTCGACCATGTCTATGCATGTCGACTGTCAATTAACTATTCACTGGCATAGGTAGACAGGGAGTAAACAGTTTCTTCAAAAATTGTTGCAGTGGGTATTCAATAACTGGTTGACATCAATACGGATCCAAACAAGTAAAACATTATTGGGCCTTCGGGCACTACAAAAAAGGGGTTGTTCCTGAAGGCTTGCCAGAGAACGGTGTATAGCGAGAAATATCTCCGTATTGAGTCCAAGTCAGATTACAGAGTTCTAGTCTAGTTCTAGCTCATCATGTAAGGTTCCGTCTCCACGTACCCGTCCACCGCACCCATATACACATGACACATCTATCAGATCAATAACGTTGAGAGAGGTTGTAGACTACATATTTGTGTTTTATTCTTCTAATTCTATTTGATTAGCTTGGTGCGATTATCGGAATACTAAACAACATCATCCATACTTGATATAGTTAGCAGAAGACAGAAAGAAAGTATATTGATACAATGTAACGGAAATTATGCGATTATTAGAATACTATAACAACATCATCCATACAATCATGAGTTGTGCTGAGTCATTATCACAGACAATATAACTTATTACCTACTGATATAACAAAGAATATAATCGGTAGGACACGACATAAAAGAGGGTTGCTCACCTCCCTCCAACGATAGATAAGCTACTACTCCAGCTTCAGTCTCTCTAGGTGGTCCCTTCCATCAAGCTTTGCTGTAAAATATTGTATCAAGAAATCCTGGTAACTCGTCGATTTGTACCGCATTTTGTCGCCTTTCACGAGCTCCGGCAGAGGGCCAAGCATCAGATTCTGGCAAGGATTGTGGAACATTGCCACAGAAATCCGCTCTTTGTTTGGGTGTATCACAGCCCTATGCTCAACACTTCTGAACTTCCCATTACTCAAGATCTGCAAACGAAGGATAACATAAGAGACAGCTGAAGTAGCCCGAGGCCATTCAATAGTGTTCAGAAGCATAGCATCTATTGCAACTAACAAATATAGTTGAGAATCAAATGAGATGACAAAGAGTCTAGTACTGTCCACCCAGGTTCTAGTCTTAGACTTGATGTCAGTGCTCACATATATAAAATAGCTATATATATCTTTGAAGTCCGGTTGATATAGAGACCAAAAATTGTACTTCCTTTATTAAAAAAAAAAGAGTCTAGCGCTGCTCTCTAGATGAACTTTCACCCGGCCTGCTGCTTGGAGCTTTGACAAAATGGTGTACATATATAATCTTATAAGTAATTTCTCTATTCGCGATTACGGAATCACGTACCTCGAGCACATCGCCGACGTTGACGATGATGGCGTCATCGAGAGCGACCACGGCGAACCACTTGCCGTCCTTCTTGACCTGCAGGCCCTGGACGTCGTTGTTCATCTGCAGCAGCAGCGTCAGGCCACCTGGGTCGGTGTGCGGCGACAGGCCCAGCACCCGGTCAGCATCCTGGCACGGCGGGTAGTAGTTCACTCTCATGCCCTGAGGCTGTCCCTGTCCTTCAAACACGCCTCGCAGCGTCGCCGGCTCCACGCCCACGCCCTTAGCCATGAACTCCAGCAAGCGACACGTTAGCTTCGCAGCCTCCGAGGAGTATACATTTACGGAATGCCTAAATTCATGCAAAAAAAAGTATTGAGATTAGTTAGAAAGATATTATATATTTATATATATAGTTTTTCGCGAGATAAAGAATCAGGTTGCGATGTTTTTCTTTTAAGTCAGCGAGTTTTGGCGGCGGATCTAATGAACCTGAAGGATGCAGGGTGAGTAGGCCAGAACCGAAAGTCCCGCGACGCACTCGGCTGAACCTGAAGGTACAGCATGTCTGCCCAGTCCAGCTTCTGGTCCTCGGACACAACAAATGCTTGGCCATAGCCTTCAAGACTGCCAGGTTGTTGTGAGCATTCCTTCTTGGCTTCAAGTGGCAGCTTGAAGAACTCAGCTATGTCACTCATCAGGTTTCTAGTCACTTCATCTGGCACTCCATGGTTGACGAGCTGCACTTTAATTTGTTCCGTTAATTCATGGTTCAGTTATTCCATTTGCACAATTGAAATAAAGTACTATTATTTGTAGCAAACTTAATCTATTACCTGTGCTGCACAACCGATATATTTTTCCATCATTCTTATCTCTATTTGCTATTCGTCCAAATTAAAGCTGAAACTATGTACCAACAAGAAACTTATCTTTGCATAGTGCATACATACCTGAAAGATGCCCCAGTTCTGACAGGCAGATCCCAGCTTCACGCACTCCGCTTCCAATGACTGTGGGTCCAGCAACTTGTCGAGATCGATGATCGGAATTGCCGAACCACTGTCATCGCCGGCGATGATCTCGTCGGAACTAGCCTCCGTGCGGAGGTACCTCTCCGGTACCTGTTCATCAAGCCCGTTGCAAGTCGCTGCAAGCGCCTGCACGTTAGCCACCGGGAGAGACCCAATGGTTCTTGCTTCCGCCATTGGTATTCCCTCCCGAGCTTCTGCTGCGGATGCTCGATCGTCCTTTCTTGGGGTATTTGATCTCTTTTCGGTAGCCTGAGAGATGTTCCTCAAATTATTTTCTTCCACAAAAATATCTTCCTCAAATAAACCTTCTCTATTTTTATGGCCTGCATTCCTCGTCTGTTTCATGACAAGACAAGCGGTAGAAGGGGCAGCGCTAGGATTGGAAGTAGAGGGATCGGAAGGCACAAATGATTGGCTTATTTTTAGACGTCTTTCTTTATCTTTTCAAGAAAATAAACTTTTTACAGCAGATAAGATCATCATTGCTACTATCCATTTTTTACAAACCAATAGTGACAGTGGATTGCAAATTCGATGTTTTTTTTACCAAAATGACATTTTTTGTTGTTAAACCTGCGAATATAGCAAATTACGTGCACACACAGTTTGTGATAGTCGAACCTAGGACATCACCCTTCGCGTGAAGCTTTCTTATCATCCCATCTCATAGTTTTAATTGATGATTATATAGTAATTTATTCTTTTAACTTTCCTATCCAAATTTTTAGATGATTATTTAGGCAAGTAGATTTTTTTAAATAAAAACTTTGTTAACTACAAAGTTGTAGATCTCGTTGAGATATAAACTTTTCATATAAAGTTTGTCTCCATTTGACTCCGTATGAAAATGTTATGAACTTTTGAAAATGAGATATCTACCATTATCACTGCCGGTCCATAACAAAAATCGGCAATGATACTCCCTCCATTATTAATATCGGTTCATAACATAAACCGGCAATAAAAACCCTATTTTCACTCTTATCGAATATCTAACTACAGGGTACATATGCTTAAGAAGTACATCGTATACGGACAGGGTACATTGTATACATCTTTAACAATTCCAGATATTACGGACCCGAATCTGCGGGACCTGATATACTCAGGGATGTCGAAAGCTTATACTAGGAAGGTCTCGATCGGGTTAAACGACTCGAGTATGACTAGTATCCAAGCTGGATTCGGCTGCCTTGCCTTGATTGACAAGACAAAGGAGTCCCTATCGACTACAGTTGGACCCAGGGTAGTGCTAGGACCCTATATAAGACGGGGACCCAGACCCCTAGGAGGACAATCTACGCATATGTTACTCGACGCAAGCGACAACAAGATCCTAGCAATCGGAGAGACTCGGTGACTTCAACTCGGCGATTAGTTTAGATCCAATCTGCTCCATTGTAATAGGTTTAGCCACATTGCTTATACTCGAGACAGCCATATATACAACATCATCCACGTAGAACATAGGGTATTACTCCAATCGGGGGCCCGAATCTGTATACATCGTGTGTCTTATTTCTTGCTCGATCCCTGATCTCAAAGGTAACCCAGTTCAATTACGGATATATTATTGGGAACTAATCTTTGACAGTTGCCGCGCCAGGTAGAGGCCTTCATCTATTTTTCAGGACCGATCATGTCTCAAGTGCGCATTCATGTTGGATTCTCTAACACCGGTAGTCATCTTTGCATCGCCTCCTACCGGCTCTGAGATCACCTTCGGAATGGCATACACTGGTATCATCGAGTGCAGCCCATTGGACGCATACCGCGAGGTGGGACACCTCGACTGGGATCCTAAGGAGCCTAATGTTCTTCAATTCATGGACACCGACAGCAATGGTGAAAGTCACGAGGGCAGCGACGACGGATCCATGATGCCCAGAGCAACCGAATAGATCTATTTGTGTTCATGGCCGGAGCCGACGGCACACCTGTTGAGTAGAACGCGGAAGATCCGGATGCTGTGATGAACAATAGGGTAGGAACCTCTGAGGTTCGAGCACCGACTGCCGCCACCCAAGAAACCGGCACCGCTGGAGGGTTACCGCTAGGGATGACTGCGGTGGGAGCTTTGCCTGTCCCCAATACCGCTCATCATCAACAGACGGCAGAGGGTCTGGTGAACCCTAATATTCGACAACGACTTGTCGTGGGAACCCCTGTTGATCAGGCTCTACCTCCACTTGCAACGATTCCAAGATCGAGGAACGAATCTCTCAACATGGCGATCACGGAGCAACATTGGCTCAATCACCGCCGAGTCTAGGCAGTGGTGTTTTCAGTACTCTGGAAGCCAATGCCCAGGGTGCTCATATGATTCTAAGATCCTTATCCGAGTTGGATCCGACGAATCCCCTAACCCCAATGGTCAATCAGCTCAATACTCTGCTTGATGCGGCTCAGATCTAGGCTGCTTCAGTAAATAACCCCGGTGGCTCTAGGCATCACAGCTAGCAAGGTGCTGGTTCGAGGAGCCACGGGTGCAGGCACCTCCGAGTCGAGGGATCACAAATAGGAAGCTCGGATGGTCGAGCTCGAGCACAGTCCTATGGGCTGAACTATAACTGCCCCATGCATAGGCGCAGGAACCAGGAATACTTGAGGAACCGCATTCCATACAACAGGCATGATATGCGGAGAGTGATAAACAATCGCCATGAGGAACATCATGAAGACGATTGTCATTATAATGACTGCAGGTCTCCGGGATGAGACGGTCGATGTGACTCCCCTGTCCGAAGAAACAGGCATGACAATCTTGCCCCATCTCCTCCTGAAGAATTCGATAGAGGTTACGAAGCCTTCACACCTGAGCTTTGGTTGATACAATGGGATGAGAAGTTCAAAGTAGATCCAATCCAGAAGTACGATGGGAAGATCAATCCCAATGAGTGGTTACAGATCTATACTATTGTTATTCGAGCAGCTGGTGGTGACAATAGAGTAATGGCCAATTACCTACTGACTGCCCTCGATGGACCTGCAAGGTTCTAGTTGTTGAACCTGCCACCTAGCTTGATCCAGTCGTGGGCTGAGCTGAAGGCTCAGTTCATCACCAACTTCCAGGGTATGTTTGAGCGCCCAGAAATGGAAGATGATCTTCATCAGCTAAACCAAGGTAAGGATGAATCCCTTCGAGACTTCATTCGTATGTTCAGTGACAGGCATAATACGATCCCAAGCATCTCCGATGGGTCAGTCATCATCGTCTTCAAACGAGGCGTTAAGGACAAAGGCCTAGACAGGAAGCTGGCTACCTGGAAGATTCATACAATCAAAGAACTCTTTGAGCTGGCCGACAAGTGTACAAAGCGTTCTGAAGCCCAGGCACACGCCAAAAACCGTTAGTCTGGTAAGGACAAGCCCGAGTCTTCGAAGAATGAGGGGAGGAAGAACAAACCTGGTGACAAGCGCAAGGGTTTAGACACGACCGTAGCCGTGGTTGAGAGGAGTAAGTCATGCAACACTAGAGATAGCAAGGACCTGAGCCGTGGTGGTGCGAAGTGGTGTTCCATCCATCAGACCAACTAGCACAATTTTGACGAGTGTCACATTATCAAAAAGAAGCTCTAATATAAGCTTAAGGTTGCTATTGCTGATTATCATAGCAAACAGGCCAAGCCGAACGCTAAAGATGATGAGGCCAAATTCCGTGGGGCCGATCAGAACTTGGCACACATCTTTGGAGGATCCGCCTCATATGAGTCCAAGAAGCAATACAAGGTGGTCGAAAGGGAGGTCAACCTAGTGCTGATCGGGCCTCCCCGGTGCCTCAAGTGGTCAGAAGTCCTGATCACCTTCGATCAATCTGACCACCCATCCGCAGTTCCACACCCGAGTTGGTATCCGGTTGTGGTCCAACCAATTATCCTAAACATCAAAGTCTTTAGGATCTTAGTTGACGGGGGTAGCTCACTCAACCTCATCTTCGCCAAGACATTAGACAAGATGGGGATCCAAAGGTTGGAGCTCAGGACAGGAGCTAAGCCTTTCCACGGTATAAATCTAAACTTATCGACCATGCCCCTTTGCCAGATCGAGTTGCCGGTTACGTTCGGTGAGCCTGACAACTTCCGTATAGAGAAGCTGACCTTTGATGTTGCGGATTTCGAGACAGCTTACAACGTGATCCTAAGCCGCCCAATGTTGGGCAGGTTCATGGCTATGGTGCGCTATACGTATCAAGTGCTCAAGATCCTAAGTCCAAAAGGGGTCATAACCATCAAGGGAGATCAACGTGTAGCAGTCAAGTGCGATAAGCAATGCCTGGATATGGCTGAACACTTCTGCCGAACGGTCACTACCTTAATCCACCACCAACGTCAAGGACGCAAGCTTCAACCAGATCAGATCGAGAACCCTCACAACCACTACACCACTACTCAGTGGTTATCAACTGTGCCTAGACACGTTTGACCTCACCAAGAAGGCTTTTCCTGCAAGTGAATCGAGAACACAAGCAAGAACATGTAGATGCAATCTGAATATTACTAATTACCAATGAAGCACTCGAGTTAGGGTTCCACAAACTGAACAAGCGGCAAAACTATATAAAACAGAATAATCTAAGCCAAACACAAGCCTCAACTATGACGGCTACTGTGTATATATAGGGGGACATGAGGTGGTCGACCTAGGGTTGTGTAGCCATGGAAAGAGGTGTATACAACCTAGACTCCGACCCCGACACAATTACAAGACCCAACTAGGTCCAAAACGGTGGCACAGGAGATTACTTCTTTGACTCTGACTAAACTATAAGAAATATTTGGTCGAGCATAGATCCATTGGAAAGGGTTCGTCATAAGCTTTCCACCAAGTCCAAAAACGCCTCAATTGGACTCCGTATGCGAGAGTTATGCCCTTTTTATTGACGTGTTGTCCTGGGACTCGACTACGACCATGATCACGACTTCGACCACGACCAGAGCTTAACTTTGAGTCTGAGTAGACTTGTCCTTCAAGAGATATCATCCAAATGAGGTTGTGGTGCTTCTCCCAGGTTTCTAAGCAACAAAACAGCACAAAAACTTAGTAGTATTCTATTCTTTACGAAGAAAATATGAATAATAAGGAACGAATTCACCATGTGTGTATCCGAGGGAGGGCTCATCAGCCTCACTGATGCCTCCAAGTTTGCCGTCGCCGCCAAAGGTGAGCCAACAATGGTGCCAAGGACAAAAAAGCTGGTGGCGGCGTCAAGGCAGTGCCCCTCGACCTGTCTGAGCCGGACAAGATGATCAAGATAGGGGTCGACCTTGATCCCAAATAGGAACTCGAGCTCATCACTTTCCTCCAGGAAAACCGAGATGTGTTTCTGTGGCAACCATCCGATATGCCCGGAGTCCCTAGGGAGGTGATCGAACATCGACTAGCTGTGGAACCCGGCGCCATCCTGTGCTGCAAAAGCAGTGAAGATTCGTGGAAGATAGAAAACAAGCTATCCAGGAGGAGATCGGCAAACTCCTAAAGGCAGGTTTTATTCGAGATGTTCATCATCCCACATGGCTCACAAATCCAATCCTTGTGAAGAAAGCCAATGGCAAGTGGAGAATGTGTGTCGACTTCATCGACCTCAACAAAGCTTGTCCTAAAGATCCTTTTCCTCTTCCTCGCCCGGCGGAAGCCAATGGCAAGTGGAGCAGATTGCCAACTCCATGGCGGGTCATGCATTCCTATGTTTTCTAGATGCTTATTCGGGGTATCACCAAATTAGCATGACGATAGAGGATGAAGAAAAAACTTTTTTATTACTCTTTTCGGTGTTTTTTCCTATGTAAAGATACCTTTCGGTTTGAAGAATATTGGTGCTACATATCGACAATGTATTCAGAATTGTTTACAGCCCTAAATTGGGCGCAACATTGAAGCTTATGTCTATGATATTGTAGTCAAATCTAGAACCAAAGATGCATTGATCCATGACCTCAAGGAAACATTCAACAACCTTAGGAAGTATCGTCTGATGTGTAACCCTAAAAAGTGCACGTTCGGCGTCCCGTCCAGCAAGCTTCTCAGTTTCTTGGTGTCAAGTCGATGCATTAAGGCCAATCCGGGCAAAATTGAGGCTCTCGACTAGATGCAGTCACCCCGAACACTGAAGAAAGTTCAAAAACTCACAGGATGCATAGCAGCCCTTAGTCTACTAATCTCCAAGATGGGCGAGCGAGGGATGTCTTTCTTCAAGCTGCTGAAGAAACAAAATCGGTTTGAGTGAATGGAAGATGCGGAGAAGGCCTTTCAAGACTTAAAAAGGTATTTGTTATCTCCATTAATTCTAACCCCACCCAACGAGAGAGATGAGCTCTTTTGTATATTGCAGCTACCCCACAAGTTGTAAGCATGGTCCTGGTGGTCGAGAGGGAATGTCCCGAGAAGACGAACAAGATCCAGAAGCCGGTTTACTACCTGAGCGAAGTCCTACATTATTCTAAGCTACGATACCCATAAGTGCATAAGTTGTTGTATACAGTCTTAATGTCTTCCCGGAAGCTGCAGTATTATTTTCAAGTGCACAAGGTTACTGTCGTGATAACATATCTACTGAAGGATATTATATGCAATAGGGAGGCTACTGGACGAATCGCGCAATGGGCGGTCGAGCTCAACAAGTTCGACGTGGATTATGCACCGTGTAGAGGCGTCAAGTCGGGAGTACTAGCAGAATTCATCGCCAAGTGGAAAAATGTTGAAGAAATAAAGTCAAATGTGGCCGAGGACCACTGGACACTTGTAACATCCCAATTTTCGGAAAAATTGAAATCCAAAAAAAATCAATTTCAAAGAAACCGAACTCAAACAAAATTTGAAAAATTTTCTTCTTCCTTTCCCCCCTTATTGGGCTCAATCTGATCCAACTCTCCTTCCGCGGCCCATGACTTTTTCTTTTTCTTTTTCTTTTTCCTTTCCCATGGCCCAGGCCTCTCTCTTCTTTGCTTCTCTCCTTTTCCTCTGCAGTCAAACACGCCCTCCAGCCTAGCCGCCCCTCTCTCCTTCCTTCTTCTTCCTCCCGCTCCCGCTGCCCTCCCACACGCACGAGCACTGTAGCTAGACCCGCTGCCTAGCCGCGATGTTGTCGCTCGCCTAACTCCACCACTGCTACATCGTACCGCCAACAAAGTCACCGTCCACACCACCCCTGTTTCACCGCTCCTAACTCACAGTCGCCGCGCATCGCGTCCCACGCCCGAAATCCCCGTTAGCATGAGCATAAGTGAAGAGAAGATGTCACTACCTCGACTGCCGAGCTCGACCTTTCCCGCCACGCACCACACGAAGTCCGCAATGCTACACCATTGACACGATCTCCATTTGACAAATCATCATACCGTATTGCATGTGAGCTCTGCCGCCAGACCCCACCATCAGCACTATCAACCTCCATCCGTCTATAAAAGCCTAGCTGCTCGCCCCTTCGCTCCTCACCACCTTCCCCCGAGCACACTAAGGCAAGCTCCGCTCCTCTCTCTCTCTCTCTCTCTCTCTCTCTCTCTCTCTCTCTCTCTCTCTCTCTCTCTCTCTCTCTCTCTCTCTCTCCCAGCCGAGCATCAAGCCTCTTTCCATCGATCTCCCTTACCGACCCAAATCCGCCATCGCCAAGTCGCCTGGAGAACCCTAGCACCTCCTCCGGCATCTCCCTAACTCCTCTCCACTCCTTCGGCCTCCACCGAGCTCCTTGGGGAGCTCCCCAACCCACACCAATGGCAGCTCACAGCCAGCCAATCTCGTCCCCTCCCTCGTTCGGACTCCATGCAGACTGAGATCCCCATGCTCCCCTCTCTCTCCCCGTGCATTCGCCATTGTGAGAGGTGGCCGGAAGGCCATTTCAGCATGTCTCTGATGTCTCCTCTGCCACGGGCCAGAGACTGAGAGGCGGCGGTGCCCCATGCCATTCAGTGGAGACACCATTGCCCCCACCGTCTCCCCTCTCTCTATGTGTAGCAAGTTAAGTGCTGTTCTGAGAACGTCGTCCCCCCGACTTTTCGGCTGTAGGTACCTTCGGCGGATGGAACTTTATTCCTGGCAACCCGGTAGCTCGTGGCATTATCTCGCGTTGTAATTCCTATTTATTCATATCTCTTCCTTTTTTATTCCAAAGTTTTGCTTTTTCTTCAGTGCGGGGGTAAGCACTCTTAGCCCCCGACTTGGTCGAATGGTGTGCCACCAGATCTTAGGTCGAGCAACACCTTGGCTTTTTATTTTCTCTGAAGGATTGTTTCTTCGGTGCGGGGGCAGGCACTCTTAGCCTCCGACTTGGCCGAGAGGTGCGTCGCCTAATCTTAGGTCGAGCAACACTTAGGCATTTTATTTTCTCCGAAGGTTTTTTTCTTCGGTGCGGGGGCATGCACTCTTAGCCCCCGACTTGGCCGAGAGGTGTGCCGCCTGATCTTAGGTCGAGCAACACTTCAACTTTTTATTTTCTCCGAAGGTTTTTTTTCTTCGGTGCCGGGCCAGGCACTCTTTGCCCCCGACTTGGCCAACAGGTGTGCCGCCTGATCTTAGCTAGAGCAACACTTCGGCTTTTATTTTCTCCGAAGGTTTGTTTCTTCGGTGCAGGGGCAGGCACTCTTAGCCCCCGACTTGGCCGAGAGGTACACCGCCTGATCTTAGGTCAAGCAACACTTCGACTTTTTATTTTCTCCGAAGGTTTTTTTCTTTGGTGCGGGGGTAGGCACTCTTAGCCCCCGACTTGGCCGAGAGGTGCGCCGCCTGATCTTAGGTCGAGCAACACTTCGGCTTTTTATTTTCTTCGAAGGTTTTTTACTTTGGTGCTTTGGCAGGCACTCTTAGCCCCTGACTTGGCCGAGAGGTGCGCCACCTGATCTTAGGTCAAGCAACACTTCGGCTTTTTATTTTCTCTGAAGGTTTTTTTTTCTTCGGTGTGGGGGCAGGCACTCTTAGCCCCTGACTTTGCCGAGAGGTGCGCCACCTGATCTTAGGTCAAGCAACACTTCGGCTTTTTATTTTCTCTGAAGGTTTTTTTTCTTCGGTGTGGGGGCAGGCACTCTTAGCCCCTGACTTTGCCGAGAGGTGCACCGCCTAATCTTAGGTCGAGCAACACTTCAGCTTTTTATTTTCTCCGAAGGTTTGTTTCTTCTGCGCGGGGGCCGGCACTCTTAGCCCCCGACTTGGTCGAGAGGTGCGCCGCCTGATTTTAGGTCGAGCAACACTTCGGCTTTTTATTTATTTTTTTTATTTTAGGTCGAAGGGTATGATGTCTTTTCTTGACACTTCGCACCTCAAGTTTTGCAGCGGATTTTTAGCACGCTCCTCATCGATTGGTGTGCCCCCTTGTTCTAAAGGGCTGCCACACTTCGACGACGAGTTATTCATACTCAAACCAAAGTGCATTCTTTCTTGGGGGTATTTCAATATATATATTGATGTTTACAAAGGTCCTTGCCTCATTAAAAACCTCACACCTTAACGAAGGGTTTCTCCTGCGAGGAAAAGAGTGCAGTTCCTGTACATTTTTTATTACATGAAAGGAAAACAAAATTACATAAATGTTGCCCTGGTATGGGTGCTTCGCCCAGGGGTGCGAAGACTTTCACCGCTACTACACGTAGAACTTGCGAAGGTTGTTCGCATTCCAAGTATGCAGGAGCTCCTCACCCTCCAGAGGAGCCAAGTGATAGGAACTGGGCCTTAACGACCTCTTCACCAAGAAGGGATCGTCCCACTTGCTTTGCAGTTTTCCCACAGATGAAGCATTGTTGAGTCTTCGCAGTACCAGATCCCCAAGGGCGAAATTCTTTAAGGATATTTTCTTGTCTCTCCACCTTCTATTCTCCTCTTGGTATTTGTTCAAGTTTTCGGCAGCATGCAATCTCACTTCCTCGAGCGCATATTTTGATGTTAATTCTTCACTTTGTGCCGATTCATTTACGACCCTAAATGTTCTATTCTTACATTCTTCTGGAGTCATCGCCTCTTCGCCGAAGAGCAGACGAAATGGTGTGAAACCGGTCGGTCTTGTTACTGTTGTTCTTACAGACCATAAGACCTTCAGCAGCTCTTCGACCCATTTTCCTTTTGGCAGGCCTTGCAGACGCCTCCCAACACCAGCAAAGACGATGTCGTTTGCCCTTTCCACAGCTCTATTCGACTATGGGTGATACACGGATGCGAAGTGGACTTTGATTCCCAAGCCTTCGCAGAAATGCCTGAATCCTGCACTATCAAATTGGGTGCCATTATCCATGGTTACTTCGTGTGGGACTCCGAAGCGGCAGATGATGTTCTGCCACAAGAATTTTTGGATATTTCTTGATGTTATATTCACGAGCGGCATTGCCTCCACCCATTTGGAGAAATGTTCAACTGCAACGACAGCATAACGCAAGTTTCCTGGAGAGACCAGTAGCTGGCCAACAATGTCAATTCCCCACCGCGTTAACGGCCAAATTGGTGGAATGAGTTGTGTCTTCATTGAAGGCTTGTTTGATCCCTTCGCCTGGTACTGGCATTGCGTACAACTTCATACTATGTGATCCACATCATTGAGCGCCTTCGGCCAAAAGAATCCCTATCTGTATACTTTTCCAACTAGGGCATGAGTGCCTACATGCGAGCCACATAGTCCTCCATGTATTTCTCTCAGCAAACTTTGCCCTTCTTCCTGAGATATGCATCGCAGCAATGGTGCACAGACTCTGACCTTGTACAAATCGTTTCCCACAATTTTGCAGTTCCTGCTCTTTGGGCCATGCACTTCGCTTCAACATTATCTTCGAGCTCATAATAGCCATGAAGGTAAGCCATTATGGGAGAGCGCCAATCTTCACTTTCAATTGACAACCAATCGTATCCTTCGTGAAGAGTCCTCTACAGCTGGCATACTCAACTTTTGGTAGAATACATCTAGCAGTATTGGCAGATTTTGTGATGCAGCCTTTACGAGGTCATCTGCTTCGAAGTTGTCATTCCTTGATATACTCTTGACCGTGAATCCCAGGAAGTGTTTTTCCATGCTTCGGACTGCTTCCATGTACCTAACAAGCTCTGGTTCTTTTGTCTAAAATATCTTGTCAATTTGGCTTGCTATTACTTTAGAGTCCGTCTTAACCAGCACCCTTCGGGCGCCCAAAGCTTTCGCCTTGCGAAGGCCAAGGAGGACGGCTTTGTACTCTGTGATATTATTTGTTGATCGAAATTCTAGTCTGGCAGCATATCTTAATTTTACCCCCGAAGATGAAGATAGTACTGCCACCGCTCCTGCTCCTAAGGCCCCCCAGGCCCCATCACAACATGCGATCCAGACCGGGTCTGACGATTCTTCTGCTAGGGCTTCGGCAAGCGGCATCCATTCTGCTACGAAGTCCGCTAATGCCTGGGAGTTCATCGTTGTTCTTGCCACGAAAACTATCATGAGTGGAGCGATCTCTGCAGCCCATTTTGCCATCCTTCCTGTAGCTTCCCGATTTTCAAACATGTCACGAAGGGGTAGGGAGGTCGGCACTGTAATCCTGTGAGCCGTAAAGTAATGGCGAAGCTTGCGCGATGCCATTACCAGTGTGTATGCCACCTTTTCCATTTCGGTGTTCGCAAGAGCCTCCGACACGTAATATATTGGAAACTTTTGTAGATTGTTATTTTCTTGCCTCTCCTGCACAAGTACGGCACTTACTGCCGAAGGGGATGCTGCTATGTACAACAACAAATTGGCCTCGGGATCGGGACTGGATAGGATTGTGAGCTTCGTTAGATAATTCTTCAATTCATCAAAGGCTTCTTGCTGCTCTGCGCCCCATTTGAATGGGTCGGAGCCTTTTAGCGTCTTGAAGAAAGGTAGGCTTCGTTCTGCGGATTTTGCAATGAACTGATTTAGCGCCGCCAATCTGCCTACCAGGCATTGTGCTTGTTTGCTGCTCAGCAGAGGTCTCATGTCAATTATTGCCTGAATTTTTTGGGGTTCTACTTCGATGCCCCTCTTCGACACCAAGAACCCCAATAGCCTCCCGGACTGTACTCCAAAGGTGCATTTTGCAGGGTTTAGCTTTAGGCCTGCGCTTCGCAAGTTTCCGAAAGTTTCCCGTAGGTCTTCGAGATGTTGGTTCTTTCTGGCACTCTTGAACACTATGTCATCGACGTATTCCAGGACATTTTGCCCTATTTATGAATTTAACACTGTTTGCACCAACCTAGTAAAGGTAGCGCCAGCATTTCGAAGGCCAAAGGGCATCCTTACAAAGTAGTATATGCCGAAGGAGGTTCTGAAACTTGTCTTCTCCTCATCCTCCTTCACCATCCAAACTTGGTGGTACCCAGAGTATGCATCTAGGAAACTCAACATTTCACAACCAGCAACAGAGTCCACCAGCTGATCAATTCTTGGTAGTGGGAAATCATCCTTCAGACAGGCTATGTTTAGGTCTGTGAAGTCTACGCACATTCTCCACTTGCCATTACTTTTCCTAACTAGCTCCGGGTTTGCTAGCCACTCTGAGTGTAACACTTCACGTATCACGCCAGTGTCGAGCAGCTTCTTTACTTCAGCCTTCGCTGCTTCTTCCCTTTCTTTCGAAGCTTTCCAAAGCTTTTGCTTCTTTGGCTTCGCACTTGGGTCTACATTTAAAGTGTGCTAAATGATTTCCCTACTGACTCCTTGCAGATCCTTTGGAGACCAGGTGAAGACATCCTCATTGCTGCGAAGGAACATTATCAATTATCGCTAGTCTTCCTCTGGGACCTCCGCCCCGATGATGATTTTTTATTTGGCTTATCTAGACACAGTGGCACTATTTTGGTCTCCCCTTCCAGTACAGTCTTCGCCACCTTCTTTACCTTCGGCTGGACCTCACATTCCCTGAGATCCATCGAAGTTCCCGTCACCACATGGACATTTTGCCGACCTGAAGTGATTCCCACTTTGATCCTACAGGCCACTTGCTGATCTCCGAGCACTGTTATGACGCCTCTGGGACCCGACGTCTTCATACACAGATATGCATGGTGCGGTATTGCTCCGAATGTGTTCAGGACTCCTCACCTGAATATTGCATTATAGGGATAGTTCATATCGACCACATCGAAGGTAATGTCCTCCGTCTGGAAATTTGACCCTTCACCAAATGACACCGGGATTGTTATCTTTCCCAAAGCGTTGATTGTGTTTCCACCAAAGCCCAGTATTGGAGACCTAGCCTGGTCAAGGTTGCTTCACCGTAAACCCATTTTGTCAAAGGCATCCGCAAACATGATATCTGCCGAGCTTCCGCCATCTATCTGGATTCTATGCACTTCATTTCCCGAAATGTTTGTTGTAACCACAAAGGTGTCCGTGTGTGGGTAATCTAAAACCCTCATGTCATCCTGTGAGAATGTAATGGGCACATTGTGAACATAAGTTGGCCCTACGCCAACGTGGTTAACCCTTCGCACATATTCTTTTCGTTGCCTCTTCGATTCTATCTCCTGATTGGATCCTCCTGAGATTGCCAACACCACGTTGTATCCATGATTCATTGTGTTTACCGACCTGCTGGTCTTCGATGGTGCTTCGATCGCTGGTCTTGGTGGAGGCGGAGGTAGCTCCCCTTGGAAGGCCAATTGCCCAGTCGTCTGATCCAGCTGGGCTGAGGCTATGGGAACATATTGTTGTGCCGGCGCGAGCATTGGTCGCCACTGTTTAGCAAACGTTGTGCCTGGATTGTGGTTCTGATTGTTCTTCCATGCTTCACCGCTCCTGAACTGTGTGGCGTGGTGCATGGTTCTTGCTTGACCGAAGGATTGCTTCGCTAAGCTTTCTTTCATGGCCATGACCTGTGGGCACTGTTTGGTCCTATGACCGGCGCCTTCGCCATGTAACTCGTAGTAGAACGTGGCCGGATCCTACAGAGCCCGTCCACCTCGACATCCTCGGCCTCCTCAAGTAGCCCCACTTTGCCCTTCGCTTATCGCTTGAGAAACTTCGATTGGCCCGGAGTCTATCTGATTGACCTCTTTTTGCTTTGTTGTGTACTTGGATGCTTCGGCTTTTCTCACATGCCTCAATCGGTCTCTGGAGTGGCCAGTGCCTGCCTCCCTGGCCGACGTATTTGTTTTTAGTGCTTTTGAGGCTCCATTTCATTCTTCCTCCGTAGGTGATCGAGCTCGGATCTTGCGTATTCTTCCATCTTATTAAGCAGCTCTTGTACACTCCCTGGCCTCTTTCTTGTAAGCTTTCCTGCCAGAAGTCCTCCTCTGATGCCCTGTATGGCGGCATCGATGATTGTGTCTTTGCTCAGCCCTTTCGCCTGACAGCGGATGTGTACGAAGCGACGCATATAGCTCTATAATGTCTCTATTGGCTGCTGCTTCAGTGCGAAGAGGTCGCTTGCGGTAATCTTGTCTGCTCGATTTCCTTGGAAATTGTTATACAGGGCGTTGCACAGTTGCTCCCATGAATAAATGGATCCTGGAGGCAACGTGGAGTACCACGACCTTGCTATCCCTTTTACAGCCAAAACAAAGGCCTTCGCTAGTGTTGCGTCGTCTCCTCCAGCAGATTCGACTGTCACCTCAAAACTCATTACAAATTCTCTTGGATCTGACTCTCCGTCGAACATTACTACTCTAGGCATCTTGAAGCCCGAAGGCCACAGCTGGTTCTGCAAGCCAATGGAGAGCGGAGACTCTAGATCGCCTGCGCATGACCGTCACCGAAGGTCCTGCGTCGGTCGTGCTATGATTTCCGATGGCATCATGTGGCAAGCTGTTTCCTCCGTGTGATGCAACATATCGATCTCTTCTTGCATTTTCTCCAGTGTTTTCCTGGCTTCCTCCGCTCGCTTGACATATTCCGTGGCTTTTTGACTTGCCGCCAGGCTATCCAAAATGCGCTTTTTCTACGCAATCTGCCTCTCCAGTTCTTCGGCTTCCAGCCTGGATGTTCTTTCCTCCTGTGTCTCACCTTCGTCTTCGTATGCTGCAAAGTCATCCAGGTCTTCCCACTCTTCATCTTGCGCCTTGCCTCGCTCTTCTGTCGAAGCCTCCAAACGGGCGCGATCACTAGTTTCTATGACCCGCACTGCTGCTGTGTTTTCCTGGACGGCCGCTCCGTGCCTACTCCATTGTCTCCTGGGGCCGCGACATCAACATCGTAGTGTTGTTCGCGCTCACCGGAAGCTCCTCCGGCCGAAGCTCCGGCTGTAGCCGAAGGCTCCGGCAATGTCTTCAATGTACCAAGTGGCTTCATCTTCTTTTTGGGTGGCATAGCTTCGGTCCGTTCGATCCCCACGGTCGGTGCCAACTGTTGAAACCGCTAAACCCCAACTAGAGAAGGCCTTTGTTCTAGGGGAAAACCGAAGGCTCCAGAGTGTGACACGTGTTATGAGTAAATAATCTTGATTTTTCCTCGTCCTTCAGGTACAGTATGGCCCTATTTATAGCTCATACCCAACTACCTAATGCTAGGATTTACAGTTTAGCCCTCTCAACTGCCACATTCCTGGCATATTCGAGGGCATTATGGTACAATCAAGAATATTTGTATAATTACAACTGTGCCCTGGGCGGTTAAGTGGGCCTCGACGTCCACTTGTGATCTTTGGCCAGTCTCATGGCTGCGCTGAGGGCCCCTCTCCATCTTCCAACCGAAGGTTCGCCAGTACCTTTCACCCGCTCCGGTGAGCAGAATCGCCGGTCAACCTTCGACTTCCGACCGAAGGCCTGCCGCAGCCTTCGCCTACGCGGGTGGCAGGGGTCGCAGACGTACCTTTGGGCTTCAACGGAAGGTCCGCCGTGGCCTTCGCCTGCACGGATGGGGGAGGTTGTAGACCAACCTTCGGGCTCCGACCGAAGGTCCGCCATACCTTCACCTGCATTACCTGAAACACCACTGCAACACCCATCAGTGTTTAGCCACCGGTAAACTTCGACTTGCCATACGAAGGGGGACGAGAGATCATCCCCAACAAACCTTATTCTTATTGAGCCTTCATATGCATACCATTCCTTCACAAGTTGTTGAGTACGACAAGTGCTCACTCTTGCTATTACCAAACACTCAGTTGGAGAAGGTATCGAGGAGTACGCTAAAAGTGGATCGTTCTAAGATGCTTTCTACGTCGATGATACCTGTGGAAGAGTCATAAAAGATTAGAGTCTTCGTAGTTCGTTTAGTTCCGCTGCAGTTTATTTGGTTCTTCGGTCCTTGAATGTCACTTTTGTAAGACGGTTAATTCGATTAAGTATGGATATTGTACTAATTATCATCAATGAAATCACTATGTGTTGGAATTGATTCCTAGGCTCAGCATATAGTTTGTTTCTTGAACTGGTCTCAACATTAAGGGAGGCATTGTTAGTGTTAATCTTAATCTTGACGTGTTGCGTTGTGGCTTAACTGTTGTGTGTGTTCGTGTGTGTTGTGTTTGCTGACCGGATTGAGTCACTATGATACTTGGTTCAGCTCAGTTAATGCGTGCATGAGTTCAGTTAGAGAGTGCGTGAGTCTGTTGCTATTCTGACCGAGAAGCGGTGGCTGATGGCGTCATGGCGTTGGTGTGCGTAGAGATAGCCGAGATGTGTGAGCGTGCATTAGTTTGCAGCCAAGTCATGCGGCTGAGCGTACGTTCGTGCGTGGTTGTGTGAGCTGGTGTTGAGTGCTTATTTAAGTGCATATATATGCAGTGCGGTGTGAGCGCCGTGTGCTAGTGTGTGCAAGTGAAAGTGATCGAGTGTGTACAAGTGAAATATAAGTGAAGTATTAGCTTGTGTACAGTGTTTTGTTTTCCTGCTCTGCGTGTGTCTCTTTCTTCTCTGTGTTTTTCCAAGCATTCACGTGGAGTGTTAGAGAGCAGTGCTCCTCACGTTGAGCTCGGGCCTGTTCCAATAGCCTCATGGTCTACCTCCTCGTCGGTCCTGTGACCACAAAATTCCACTGCTACCCGAAGTTCAGCCAGTGTCCATCCGACAATATCATTATCCCCCAGCATTGAAGAATGAGGTTGAGCAGCAAGTGCAAACTATGTTGCAGCAAAGCATTACACAGCCAAGTACTAGAGACTTTTCCTCTCCAGTTCTTTTGGTCAAGAAAAAAGATGGTGTGCGGCAGTTCTACGTTGATTACAGACACTTGAACGCATTGTCGGTCAAGACCAAATACCTAGTACCCATTATCGATGAACTGCTCGACGAGTTGGCGGGCGCCTATTGGTTCTCCAAGTTGGATCTTCGTGCCAGCTATCACCAAATCCATCTGGGTGCTGGGGAAGAATTCAAGATGTTGTTTCAAACTCATATGGGACATTATGAATTCAAGGTGATGGCATTCGGATTAGCTGGTGCTCTGGCGACATTGCGACATTGCTCCGAGCTATGAACACACCATTAGCTCCTCTATTGTGCAAGACAGTGTTGATCTTCTTCGACGATATCCTAGTTTACAGTACTTCCTTCGAGGCTCATGTCCACCATGTCAATGAAGTATTGCATCTGTTACTGGAAGGTGAAATTCGCTAAGTGCTCCTTCGCTCAGCCAGATTCACTTATTTGGGTTATGCGGTCAGCTCTGCAGGTGTCCACACAGCTGAAGCGAAGATAGCAGCGATCAAAGCTTGGCCTCACCTAGCAATGTCAAAGAACTTCGGAGTTTCTTGGGTCTCGCTGGTTATTAACGTAAATTTGTTCGAAACTATGGTTCCATCAGTAGGCCGTTTACTGATTTACTACGCAAACGCAATTTATTCATCTGGACAGTGCACACGGAGACAACATTTCACACTTTGCAGCAGGCATTGATCTTAGCCCCAGTGCTCACCTTGCCGGACTTCACCAAACCATTTCATGTTGAGACCGATGCAAAAGACAATGGGGTGGGTGTTGTGCTGACACAAGAGGGACATCCATTAGCCTTCGTCAGTAAGTCCTTGGGCCCAAGAACATGTGGATTGTCAACATACGAAAAGGAATACTTGGCGATCTTGCTTGCTATTGAACAATGGCGTTCTTATCTCCAGCTGGGCGAATTCACTATCCATATTAATCATTGCAGTCTGGTGCACCTCACCGAGCAACGCCTCCACACACCGTGGCAACAAAAGGTTTTCACCAAGCTGCTCGGCCTGCATTATCGGGTTGTGTATAGGATGGGCAGCGACAACAGCTCGCTGATGCTCTATCGCGCCATCCAAACCCAGGTGCAGCTCTGCAAGCCATTTCTTCATGTACCCCTATGTGGCTCGATGAAGTTGTCAAAGCATCTGCAAAACTACTGCTTGAATTGACAACCTCTTCTTCTTCTGACGGGCCATATACTCTGAATCAAGGCATTATACGGTACAAAAACAGGATTTGGATTGGGGATAACAAGGAATTGCAACACATAATTATCGATTCTTTGCACAGTAGCGCAATTGGAGGGCATTCCAGATTTCCGGTGACATATCGCCGCATCAAGAAGCTCTTTGTCTGGAAGGGAATGAAGTCTCAGGTACATCACCAAGTGCAAGCTTGTCATGTCTGTCAGCAATCAAAGCCGGATCAAGCTAAGTACCCCGAGTCTCCTGCAACCACTGCCAGTGCCAAAACACTCTTAGCAAATCATCTTGATGGACTTCATCGAGGGACTACCACGATCGGGCCGGTACAATGCATTGCTTGTGGTGGTTGATAAATTTTCCAGGTATGGGCATTTCATCCCACTCTCCCATCCGTTCTCGGCCACCAAAATTGCTCAAGTGTTCCTGAACCCCTTTACAAGCTTCAGGACCTGCCAGATTCCATTGTTACCGATCGCGATCGCATATTCACAAGCTTGTTTTGGCAAGAGCTTTTCAAATTGGCAAGCATTCAGCTCCGCATGAGCTCAGTGTACCACCCGCAGACCGACAACCAGACCTAGCAACTTAACTAATGTGTGGAAACATATCTACGCTACTTTGTGCACGCTTGTCTGCGCAAATGGAGTTCCTGGATCCCTCAAGCGGAGTATTGGCACAATACATGCTTCCATTCCACGCTCAACCAGTCGCCATTTGAAGTCTCGTATTGCACCTCGCTGCATCATCTCGGTCTGGACGACATGGCGTCGTCGGCTTCCACAGATATTGCTGCTTGGTTGCAGGACCGTGTGCTCATGAACACCCTGTTGCGCCACCATCTAGACCGAGCGCAACAACGTATGAAGCATCAAGCTGACAAGAACCGCTCCGAGCGCCAATTTGTATGTGCAATCCTCTGTGGCCTACAGGTCCAACAACAAATTGGCGTTCAAGTTCTTCGGGCATTTCGCATCATTGACAAGATCGACGCCATCGTATACAAGCTTGCCCTTCCTCCATCAAGCTCCATCCATCCGTTCTTCCACGTCTCCCAGTTGAAGACGACCCATCCCTTCAGATCCCAGAGAAGATTCTGGATCGACGCATGGTGGACCGGGGATCTTCTTCCATTACCCAAGTCTTGGTCCAGTGGTCCGTGGCGCCGAAGGAGCTCGCAACCTGGGAGAACGCCGAAGCCTTGCATCAGCACTTTCCGTACGCGCCTGCTTAGGGGCAAGCAGGCCTTCAAGGGAGGGGGGATGTCAAGCCCTGGCACAAGGCAGCACGACAGCAAACAAACGGTGGGCGCGGCGAGTGCGCACCCAGGCATGGCGAGGACGCACCGAGATGTTCCAAGCGACAGCAGCAGAGGAGCACGCGTGAGTTTGGAAACGACTGGGTAATGGCGTGATGTCGAGGGCCCGACCCTGTGGTGCGCTTTATATTCGAGAGAAGAGAGGAGAGCAGAGAAGGGCATGATGTATCGGACAAAGAACAGCATTGCCGTGAACTTCCTTCTATCCTAAACCCAGAACCCTTCTTCTCTCTAACCCTGTTCTTCTTCTTCTTCTCCACTCAATCCCCATTGCTAACACTCCGGCCGCTGGACAGCGTCGGCGATGGAGAAACGCGGCGGCGCGGGCTCGGGAGGTCACTGGAATCGCGCTCCGGCGCTTTGACTGCGACGACAAGCGGCGTAAGATGAAGAGACACCCACGGCAAGTCCATTTGAGGCGTTGCGGAGCTTCAGGGAGGCGTGTAGCGGTGTGGCAACGACGGCGTACTTCGAGCTCGACGGGAGGCTTCCTGGGCGGCGCTCTCGCTCGGGAAAGATAGGGGAAACGGCACATGATCCCGTGTGGTGCTCAAGGAGGTCTCGAGGCGCCCTTTTATAGGTCGAGGAGGGGGAGTCCATGGCGGGTTAGGGTTCAGTGGCTGGCATGATTTCCGCCAGTGGTTTCCATGCTTTAAGCTTCAATCCTTGCGCGATTTTGGTTTACCTTCCCTTCTTCACGGGCGTGCCTTCCAATTGTGCGTCCACGCAATGATCTCCTGCAGATTTGGCACGGCTGTCGAGTGCGGGACAAAAAGGGGAAAGAAAAGGAAATCGGCGAGAGGTAGGGGGTGAAGCCGACACGAGGGCTCAGGCGGCAGCAAGAGGGAGAGGGCGGGCGCGCGGGAGCGAACGTGGACGCGAGCGAGCGCGTGGACCGGGGCGCGATGGCCGCCCAGAGCGGGTTGCAATGCGCAGGAAGGCGAGGCGGGTCAAAGGGGTTGCGGCCCAGAGGGGCGTGGGGCACGGAGTTTTTTTTATTTTTATATTTTTTCAAGTTTAAATTTAAATAAATAGATTCCCGACGAAAAAATTTGTCAAAGTAGGCACCCACCGCCCTCTCAGAGGGCTGGAGCCCTCTCAGAGGGCGGGTATGGGTGCTACCGCCCCCTGATAGGGCGGTAGGCCTTCCCGCCCAGGCCCCACAGCTAACCGCCCCCTCAGGGGGCGGGTAGAGGTCCTTACCGCCCCCTGAGAGGGCGGTAAGGGCGCCTCCCGCCCGCCGCCCCGCGCCAGCCCCCTGCGTCCTGAGTCTATATAAATCCCAAAAATTAGAGAAAAAACCAGAAAATTCGGAAAAAAAGAAAAATTGAGAAGAGAGAGGAGAAGAGAGGAGAGGGGAGGGGAGGAAGAGAGATCGGCGAAGCTCTGCTGCATTTGGGCTGCGGATTTGGAAAAAAAATTCAGGTCAATCTTTTTATCCTTTTTATTGTTGTTAATTAGTGCAGTAGTAGTATATGACATATATTTTAGATAGTTAGATCTAGGGTTTAGAAAATTGTAAAATTTAGTTAGAAAATTAGTACATTATTTTCAATTTGTTACCTATAGTATATTATTTTCAATATGTTGTTTATAGTATATAGTTTATAGTATATTACTTGTACATGCAGACGTATGAGTCAACAGTAGATGATAATTTGTGAATCTAGGGTAGCATTTAAAAACTATTTTATCCGATAATCAGAAATATAGTTTGTTATCTTAACATGTGTTATGTTTGCGGGTGTTTCCAGGAATGGGAGATAAATTAATTTTTCAGATATATTATGGTGAGGGTGAAATTATGTACGGTCCCAACGGTGTAGATCTCTTTGGATTTCGCCATGTTATGAAGGGGCTTAGTAAGGCTAATGAGAGGACTATTGTGGGGGTGTGCAAATGGCTCATGCCGCTTGTTTTATTAGCTGCGGCGTACCTGAAAGATCAAAATGAGGTGAACTCTGAAGAAGCAGTAGCAGGACCAAGTGAGGCAGTGGAAGATGAGTCAGAGGCGGCTAATGTAGGGTCCAGAGAGGAGGTTGGTGATGTTCCAGACCTGGAGCCGATGGGTGTAGCTAATGAAGGGGAGCACATCCCTAGCATCATTGAAGATACGGATTTGGAGGATGAAGAGTTGGAGGAAGGCCTTGCCGATGGGGATTCTTCTGGTGAGGATGGTAATGCTGCAGTTCCTGCGGAGTGGCGGGATCAAGAATTTTCGAAGTTGGTGGTTAGCGAGGCTGACCAGACACCGTGGCCATACCATGAGAATAAGGTGTCACAGGGTGCTATGTACCCTACAAAAGAGGCAGTTATTGATGTTGTGAAATTCTGGTCGTTGTCTCTTCGTAGGCAATTCAAGGTTGTTAAATCAAGTAAAAGAGAGTACGATGTGAAGTGCTTGGTTCCTGAGTGCCCTTGGCGGGTGCACGCATTTAGAGGGAAATGGGCAAACTACTGGCAATGCTCAATAGTTAAGGAACATAATTGTTATATTGAGGAAATAGAGTTCGCCCATCGGAACCTGTCTTCTACTTTCATTGCAAATGTTATGTACGGAGAGATTGTGGACAACCTAAGGTATGAGCCACGATCAATAATCCGTGCTATTGAGCAAAGGTTCCAGTACACAATAAATTATGCGAAGGCATGGAGGGCGAAACAAAAGGCTATTGAGATTAGGTTCGGTACATATGAAGATTCGTATCACAATCTACCTCGTCAATTAGCCACAATTTGTGCAAGAAATCCAGGCAGCTACTATGATATCAAGCATTACCCCTCTACTGATGTGGAGTACAACGGAAAAAGAGTGTTGCAGCGTGCTTTCTTTGCATTCGGTGCAACTATCAAAGCATTTAGATATTGCCGACCCATCATATGCCTAGATGGAACATTCCTAACTGGGAAGTACAAAGGGCAGATATTGTCTGCAATAGGGGTCGACGGTAACAACCAAGTGCTGCCACTAGGGTTTGCGTTCGTGGAGAGTGAGAATGGGGACAGCTGGTATTGGTTCCTAGAGCGGGTGAAGCATGCAATTGCTCTTGACCGACCAGCTGTGTGTCTCATTCATGATAGACATGCAGGATTGTTGCAGGCTTTGTTGGATATGCAACACGGTAGCGTGCGACGGGGTGTACCAGTACAGTGGCTAGATCTCAAAAGCAGGTGGTGCATGCGCCATATGGGTGCGAACTTCTACAGACAGTTTAAAAACAAAGAGTTAATGAAGCTCTTCAAGAAGTTGTGCAGTCAGAACCAACAACGTAAGTTCAATGCATTATGGGCAAGACTTGATGAACTGACTCTTAAACAAACTGCGGAGGCCGCACCTAACCGTGAGGAACCAATAGCTCTCGGTCGGCTCCCAACCGATACTCCGCAGATTGTACGGAGATCTGGCTCATCTATTAGGAGCTTTTCACAGTGGATACGCAATGAGCCTAATGAAAAATGGGCTCTGATGTACGACAGTGGTGGTGCCAGGTATGGAGTGATGACTACAAACCTTGCAGAGGTTTATAACTGGGTCATGAGAGGAATGAGGTCCCTACCACTAGTTGGAATTGTAGAAGGCATTTTGCATGGCACCTGCAAGTACTTCATTGATCGGTTTGCAGCTGCTAAGGTTGTAATGGAGGACAATCATATGCTTTATGGCCGGATGCTATGTGAGTACATGGAGAAGGCAAATAGGAAGGCCCACATGCATCACGCAAATCAAGAGGGCACAGCAGAGCACAGGTTCAGTGTCCTGTGTCGGGATAAGGGTCGGAGGGGGGGTAGACGTGAGCGGCATGTTCAAGAGTGTGTGCTAAGGAGTGGGACATGCATATGTAGTTGTCAGAAGCCACAATTACTCCACAAACCTTGTACACATGTCATAGCTGCATGCGCGGAGCACCATATGCTTCCAAGGCAATATGTGTCACAATATTTCATGAAAGATCAAGTACTGAACACCTGGAACCAGGAGCTGTATGGTTACGGCATTGTTGACACTTTTACAAGTAACCCAAGGCCTTCAAGAATATATGTGCCTGATTTGGGAAAGATGAAGAACGCACCGGGCCAAAGACAATCTCGGCGGATTCGTAACGATATGGATGAATCCGAGGCTGGCCCTAGGATGCAGCGATGCAGTCAGTGCAATGAAGTAGGTCACACTTACAAATATTGTCCCAAAAGTGCAGGCGGTGATGCACCTGTTGTGTAGGTTTCAGCAAAATAAGTTAGAACTGTGCTCAGGTTACTTCGGTGACGAGGCCGGTCCGTCTTCGGTGGCCCCACACCCTACCCCCCCCCCCCCCCCCGCAACGTACTACGGCACGTCAGCGTGGCCTTCTTCTGCTGCACCGTCGTACCACGCAGGTACATTTTTTACTACTACTTTCAATACCATATTGTTCGTATCTAACGTGATTATTTGTTCACAGGCCCCTCCAGCCAGTACACATGGACGCCTGCCGAGCCTTCACAGTCCTCCTACCCTAGTCAGGAGGATGAGGCTGGCCCCGACACCGCATACGACATCGTCCGTGACTTCTTCGGGGGCACACCTGACTACGACGTCCTTCAGCGGTCCCAGGTTTCCAGTGCACCGCTTCGGACCCAGCCCACGCATGACGAGCCCTCGACACCGGTGGTCCCTACTAGGCCTAGCAGACACGTCGGCCCACCTGACCCCCTCACCTACTCCAGGGGTCACGTGAGGGTTAACCAGCGGCATCGGGACCACGATGGGGCGCACGGACGACGGCAACGAGGGAGGCATGAGTAGCATTTTACATTTTTTGTAACTAACATATGCGTATTCGCTTCGTGATGTGCTCATATGTATTAAGACACGTTCACTTTGTATGGTCGACTTAGCATTTCGTAAATGCATTTCATATTCAGACACGTTCAATGAACAAGTGACCACACCACTAAACTTTAACCATGACTTAGACAACACAATGTGACAACACTACCCAGCTTTTTCAAATCAGTAAATGACAACACGGGTACCAATAAATGTGGAATCTCTGACCATGGGCAACGACAAAACTGTCCTATTCTTCAAGATGGAATCCGATGCTCCTCCCGCCAGCTACGCCCATGCCTTAATTCCTTTCTTTAAGAGCGAATCCAATGCTCCTGCCTCCCCCAACTATAAGTAGCCAAACCTCCTTACGGAGAAGCATCGCTCATTTCTCATATCTCTCAAGTGCAATGTCTTCCTCAGCTCCATCGAGCCCACCAAAGAAATATTGGGGGACTACCGTACATGAAGGTCTCGAACCACCAATGTGCTTCTGTGGTGACCTTTGTAAGCTCCGCGAGTCGCAGGACATCTCATACACCTATGGACTACGCTTCTTCATGTGTGCCAACTACGAGTATGACAAGCCTCGCAATGCAACAACTGGTTATCGACCGATACGGTAACAGATGTCTGCCTCATCTCTTCCGATTACGCACCCTCTTTTACTAACCGCTCATCTTGTTCCATTTGTTCAGTCCCCTCCACCGCTCTGTGATTTTATTCAGTGGCTCGACAATGAGCAAAATGACTCACAGAAGCTGTGGGTCGACATGAACATGAGGTGGAGAAGGGAAGCGTACGCACGTCGGGAGTACGAGCAACAGCAAGAGGAACTTCATCTCAAGCGGGAGGAAGAAGAGCGCATGAGGAAGACGGCGCACGACCGTACCGTGGCTCCGGCTCGAGAGGCTGAGAGGGAAAGGAAGCGGGAGAGAGCCCGCCGTGCTAAGGCGGCAGGTCCCGATGCCCTCCGAAAGGAAAAGTATCCTAGATGCACGCAGTAGAGAGTACCTAATGTAACCCGACATACTTTCCTTCCCTAAGGCATGTTATGATTAGGATCGGCGCACTAATAAGGTCTTAGTGCGAACCGTACATGCCACCTTTGTTTTCTCATCGTGTCGTCGCGGTTACAGTGTATTGTAATATTTTCACCATGTGTTCAATACTATGTTTGTCCTCGTTCGCACCCCATACCCACGTAAAATGCTGCAACTACTAATTACTGATTTTTTCCTCCCGTTATTACATAACCTACTCCAAATTTAATTTCTTAATTTCCTTACACTCCTTCTTTTTTTTCCTTCAATTAAAAAATAATATATTTTTATAAGATAAAATGGAAAAAAAAATAATTTTACATGAAAAAATCCCCTAACCGCCCTCTCAGAGGGCGGCTAGGGGCTAACCGCCCCCCCCCCCCAGGGCCTAACCGCCCCCTGAGAGGGCGGTTAGCCCCTCTTGCCGCCCTCTGAGGGGGCGGTTAGGCCTACCGCCCTCTCAGGGGGCGGTTAGCACCCGTACCCGCCCTCTGAGAGGGCTGCAGCCCTCTGAGAGGGCGGTGGGCGCCTACTTTTGCAAAAATTTTCGCCGGGAATCTATTTATTTAAATTTAAACTCAAAAAAATATAAAAATAAAAAAAAACTCTGGGGCACGCGCGGAGAGAGAGAGAGAGACCACGCGGATGGGGCTGGGGGCGCGGGACTGGGCTAGAGAGGGAGGCCGGGCTGGAGGGAAGGGGGGTTGGGTTGGGCTGGAAGAGAGAAAGAGAGGGGAGAGGGCCCAGGGAGGATTTTTATTTTTATCTTCTATTTTCTTTTCCAAGCAAAATTTATTTTTCGGATTTTAATTTTGGCAAAAAAATTTGAAGTTGCAAATTTGAACTGTTACATAAGGTTCAACTATTTTCACTAACCATTCAAGCCATCTCTGTCATCTGTATATCTACTTACAATCTGCATCCAACAAAGACACCAATCGCCTAGCGCCGCGATGTATGGATAAGATTTTGTTCCCCTTTGCCCTTCGGGCTTAATTAACACTGTTTTTTTGTCTCGCATGGTTCCGTTGGAATCTGGCATAGTGATTGGTCGGCAGCGGAGTGTAGGGCGGTTGGAGTGGTTTTCTATTTTTATTTTCTAATTTAGTAAAAATATTCATCTGTTTTTAAAAATTGAAAAAATAGTACCTTCTCACCTGTTCAGCGGCTGAGATATAAATCTTGCTCTTTCAACATGCAAGATTTAAAAATTGTCCATTGAATAGGCGAGAAATGATGTGACAGACCATGTGCCTGTGCATAGATTTTTCTTGCCCTTTGAGTGGGAGAGAAATAAATATTTCCCTCCTTTAAGGCTAGAAATATTTCTCTCCCTCTGGGTGGGCGAGAAGGGTGTTCTTTTTATAAAATTTGCATCACATACACATAAAGGCCATACTATTCATATCATTTCCTGTAATAACAAGTTAAGCTTAGAATTGAATTCTAATTGCACGATGTGGATATGTTATACTTAAAAGCTATACGCTTGGACAACACGAAAGGTCACCCTTGGAAATTTTTTCTTGGAATATATCGTATCTATAAAAAAAATGCTATGAAAATTTCATTGGATTAATCATATCAAGCTAATTCCGAACCATTAAGAATGCCTATATTTTCACTAGATCAATCATATTTCATGAGCGTCTATTTTTAGAATGACTTTATTTTCCAGCCCTATGAGAGGGCTTTTTTTCTAAATCTCGCCCTCTCAATGGGCGATCCATTTGCTGGGTCCACCAGGAGCGCGACTCCCATGGATCGCACACTCTCACAATCTCCACAAGGGATCCATTTCCTAGCCTCCATGGAGGCTATGCATGCCACGGTGGCAGCCCAGGTGGACTCTGCCCACCCTCTGGTTGGGCGATAATATTGATCGCTGATTTATATAAATAGTTTCCGTTTAGTGGACGAAAAAGGCTTATTTTGCATTTTTTTTGAAACAACTACAGATTTCTGTTAAATTACAAAATAAAAAATAAAAAGATCGGGATAGTGGGTTCGTTCACAACAAATCCTGAACCGAACAAATTGTATGTCCCAAATTCTGACACTATGAAGCAGAAGATGGGATGTCGCAAGACTACAAGGATTAGTAATGACATGAACGAATCCGAAGCTGGACATCATGTGCAATGGTGTTGCAAGTGTAATAAAATCAGACACACTTTCAAGAAGTGCACCAACGGTCCGGTAGATGGCAACGATGACAAAGTAGGCCCTTTTGGCTCAGGTTTCGATAGGAGATGTCCATGGAAGGAAATTCTATAAGATCGGGTCCTTCGAATGACCCTCTCCACCAGCACGACACGTGTCCTACTTCTCTCTCCTGCACACGATAGTCATTGGATCAGGGTAGGGTAGCATGGATCATAGTCTCACAGGGGTCTTCCTGTGAAGGGTCTTATAGAATTTCCTTCCGATGTCCATGGCCTCGTCATTCACCTACTTTATCCATGCATTATGGAGTTATGTGACCGATTGTTGTCATATTGTAATGAACCTTGCTGTGTGTAATTTATGTTGTCAGACTTATTATTATCATATTGTAATGGCATATGATGTAACGAACTGTGTTGCTATTGTAAGATTATGTTATTGTAAGTTTCTGTTATGATGTAAACTTGTTATTGACTTATTGTAAGTTTTTGTCCGTTTAATTGTTTACTAATGTTCAAATTGCAATGTTACATGTTAGGGTGTTATGGATTCCTGGAGGAACCGCCCCTTCGGAGTACCACATTGGTATGAGCGTCTGTTGTGCTCATGTGGTGAACGAGCCCAGATGTTGATGTCCTTCGATATGAAGACATTTGGTAGGAGGTTCTTTATGTATCTCGAGATTGACCCCAATTTCATGGTATGTTTCTCTTTCTCACTCTTCCACACCTGTCAATTCCATATTACGAACTACACTCATAACGTCACCTTTAATTGTTAAACAATCTTGCCATTTCAAGGAATGGATTGATGTGGTTAGGCCGTCATTCAATGCTGGATGGATCAGAGAGACCAAAACTAAACGATAGTACAAGATCAGGATGAAGATAGCACGATAGAGGCAGGAGGCACATCGTGCGTGCCAACAAGAATGTCAGTGGCGAGAACAGTAACACAAGCGGCAAGCTGAGGACCTGCAAAGGTGAGAGGAGGAACGCTGCCTCTGAGAGACCATTTTAAGGAGACAGGAGGCCGGACTTCAGAGATATGAGGAACTACTTCAAAGGTATCAAGCTCTCCTGCGTCGTCAGAAAGAAGAGGAGTGCAAAGCGGCACGTGAGAGAAGGTGGAAATATCCCCGGTCCACGCAGTAGAATTCATGTTCTATCCTCGGCATTGTAATATCTACAACCATGTACCGCAAACTTTGTATTAATCGGAGACATCTATCTTTGCGGATCAAATTACCGGCTTATACTCTCCCCGACCGATTAATCCACAATAATTCTATTTTTAAATCATTCCTAATTTCATTGGCAAAAAAAAATATAAGTATATGTCGCCTGTTGGAAGGGCGACACGTCATGTCACCTATTGAACGGGTGAAAAGTAGCCATGCATATCTACACTGGCAGGCCATGTCGACTTGTCGCCCAACGGGCAATGCGTCCATGTTACCCTTTCAACGGACGACAAAAGTCTAGATTATAATTTTTTTTTAAAATGGAAGCATATATTTGTATTTTTTATTTAAAAATAAAAAAATTGCGCAAGCAGTAGGGGGTTCAAATGGTTGTGCGGCTCAGGAACAATGAGAGAAGTTGGGCCTATTGGAGTTAAAGCCCATAGAGATAGAGATGGTGGTTGGTGATGAGTGGGCTTGGGCTCGACGGGTCGGACTGAGTCAAGAGTTTGGGGAATTTCTGGAGAAAAATAAATAATGAAGGATTCGGTTTTATAGTTGGGAATAAAAGCAAATATAAAATCAATAAAACCCCATTAATCCATAAAAACCCAGAAAATCTGAAAGCTCCAAAAAGATCTTCCAGAAATATTTTTCGAGAAAGTTCGCTCCATTTTAAAAGTCGGGCCGCTACAATTAGGCACTGGCCTGTACGTTGCAATGTCTGTCTCGCATGCATGCATATAAGTACATGCAATGCCTCGATCCAACGATTAATATGATTTCCAATTGAATACAATAGCATATGTTATATGTAAAATAATTAGTGTCTACAAGACGGAAATATGTAGAAAAATTAAAAAAACTACTGGACAGCTAATATTGCAACCACATATAGATCAAACGCAGCCCATAACTACGATATGGCCTAAGTGAACAAAATGACCAAACGTGTAATCAATCGTAAAGCAAGCACGGACGCACGCGTACGTAGTTAATCAATTCCATATTACGAACTACACTCATAGCATCACCTTTAATTGTTAAACAATCTTACCATTTCAAGGAATTGATTGACGTGGTTAGGTCGTCATTCAATGGTGGATGGATCAGAGAGGCCAAAACTAAACGACAGTACGTGATCAGGATGAAGAAAGCACGATAGAGATAGGAGGCACGTCGTGTGTGCCAACAAGAATGTCAGTGGCGAGAACAGGAACACAAGCGGCAAGCTGAGGACCTGCAAAGGTGAGAGGAGGAACGCCGCCTCTGAGAGACCATTTTAAGGAGGCAGGAGGCCGGATTTCAGAGATATGAGGAAATACTTCAGAGGCATCAAGCTCTCCGGCGTCGCCAGGAAGAAGAGGAGCGCGAAGCGGCACGTGAGAGAAGATGATGAGGACATAACTCATTTAGATACACGCGCTACAAGTGATCCTCCAGTGATTGATCTATTACAAGAACCGATTACACGGGCTCGTGCACGTCGTTTAACTCATGAGGTGAATTCGTTACTCGCTGTCCATACTACTAATTATAAGGATGGGATGCTACTTAATTTTTGTGAATTTTTTATACTTAGGAATATGAGAGAAGCACCTATGGAACAGCCAAGTCGGACGGGGCTCAAGCCAACTTCAAGTCGGAGTCGGAACTCAGTTCGGATTCAGCAGACAGCGCCGCACTAAAACGGCCATAACTTCTTCATATGGAGTCCAAATAAGGTGTTCTTTGATGCGTTGGAAAGCTAAGGACAATAGATTTGTTTTTTACTGGTCTCAGCTCTAGATTCAAGGTGGATTATTTTGTGTCATCAAAACAATATGCTGTGTCATAATTTTGGGCTATATCGGGCCTTGTAAATGTGTTTGGGTCTAAGCCCAAGTTGTGGACGCCCCCCTGGTCGCCCAAAACCCTAGCACGCCCCTCTTCATATATCTAGCAGCCGTCGTCATAGAATTTTTAGGTTTTGCTTAGATTAATCTGTCATTGAACAGCTTCACCGTCGTTCGGTTTGTGAAACCCCAACTCGTGAGCTTAATCATATTTGCAATTTCAAATTGTGTTCTTCCGTGTTCTTTCTTGTGTTCTCGATTCTCTTGCAGGAATTAGCCTTCTTGGCGAGGTCAATCGTGCCACGCGCGGTTGATAACCAACGGAGCAGTGGTGTAGCGATTGCAAGGGTTGCATTATGTCCTGATCGGAAGCCTTGGATCGTCAACGTCGAGTCTCCACCAATCGACTTACCATTACCTAACGGAAGATCGGGCCTAATCCTCTCATCAACTGGTATCAGATTTTCAGGTTGCCCGCTAGATAATTTCTTTTTTCCCTTCGATTAGTTTTGTTTTCATCACCTAGAGTCTACAAAAAGCTAAAAATATTTCCCTTGTCCGCTGTCCTACAACCCTTTGGGCCTTGCAGTTTCGTTTTTGGTGTCACGTTGTTGAGTTTGTGTCCATCGTGGTGGAGCCTTGTTGCTGGTCTAGAGTAGTGTTCTTGGTCTTAGTTCAACGCCCGTGCTATTTGTCGCGCCGCTCTACCACCACCCCTACCCCCACCAACAAGTCGAGCCACTACATCACTCGATTTGCCCTCGCAAACCGCCTTATGTTAATTCTCACCACGCTAGCCCTAGATAGGTCGCAAGCCGTCTTGTATCACTCGCCCTGCCACCGCAGCCCTCCTTTTTCATCTGGCGATCCGATTGCTTGCTTGCCCTAATTTCGTGGATTTACCGATTTAGGGAAGCTTTGCCCTAATTTTCCGCTGCTGTTATCATCCATAGCCCAGGGAAGCTTTGCCCTATGTGTGTTTACATCACTAAGTAGAGTTACTTAGCCATGTCTTGTGTTCGGTTGATAGGGAAGCTTTGCCCTAAACCGACAGAAGAAAATAAGTGCGCAGAAATCCTAGTTTGAGCGTTCACTAAATCAAGCGTAACTTTTGCATACGAACTCGGATTTGGACATTCTATATGCCGTTGGAAAGCTAATTTCGAGCCCGACGTGAAAAAAGCAACTGGTCATTGACCTGTTGCCCTATTTGACCCCCAAATTTGACTGTTTAGACCCCCTTTTGGGGCCCAAAAGTTTTAGCACCCGTTTTTCACATCCTGCTGTCTACCGCTTTGTGATCTGTTTTGGCTTTGCTTGCGTCCAAATTTTGTGCCTATCTTTTTTAGACCCTTTATAAGTGTGTGCTACAACATCTGGAAGAGAAAGTGTGCAAAAAAAATAGAGAAAAAAAATATTGTGGTAAAAATCAGAAATATTAAAGGCAATCAGATTGTGGTAGCACACTGTGTTCTTTGTGCTTGGTCCTTTCTTTCAGCTTGTTGTGCTAGGTCTAGGGACACGCTAGGGACCAGGAACGATAACTACTTTAGACATTTATTCAGCTTTGCTAATCTGATTACGATTTTGCTACTCCTTTCTACCATATTGTGCCGTGCCAAGCTACACTTTCTCTTGATCAGAACAGGTCCTCTCTTGCAATCATACCCTTGCTCGACAAGTTATCAAGAAGCAGACGCCGATTGTTCCACCTGCTGCGTTGGTAAGAACACTTGTAAGAGCGTGGTAAGATGCTTGAGTGTGTGTGATTTCACAGCCTAATAGTGATAGGGATAATTTTGTTTTGTCCTTTACTTTCTACTAACCATGGCAGATGATCCGACGGATTTCAAGGACTGTGTCTCCAAGGGAGAACTTAACACCTTCGTTCAGCAACAGAATCAAGCGTTGAACAACATGATGGCAAGACAGAATCAAACATTGAATGACATTATCACAAGGATGAACAACATGAGAGCAAGCGTTGCTAATCTAGTCACACGGGTGAACGACATTGAGCTGCGGGATCCATAGGAAGAAGATGCTTCTGACAATGATGATCCCAATGCTGGACATGAAGATGATGATGCTGGTGTTTTTATGGGACAAGATTAGAGGGCACAACATCAGCGCCGGCCGAACAACAATAACAACAACAGTAACCACCACATGGGAGGTAATGTTCGAGGTAATGATGATCACTACGCTAAGGTCAAATTTAAGATACCCTCTTTTGATGGTTCATATGATGCTGATGCTTATTTAGATTGGGAAATGACGGTTGAGCAGAAGTTTAATTCTCACATGGTTCCTGACATACATAGAGTTAGACAAGACACTAGTGAGTTCACTAATTATGCAATTATTTGGTGGAATGGTTGGTAAATGCTGGATTAGAACCTACTACTTGGGAGAGATTATATCATGCCATGCGTAGTAGATTTATACCCCCTGAGTACAAAAGAGAATTATAAAAGAAATTACAGTGCTTCAATCAAGGTAGTCGATCTGTTAATGAATACTATAATGAACTACACATTACTGTCCTTCGCTGTGGTATACAAGAAAACGATGAGGATACAATGATTCGTTTTTATTCGGGGTTAAGACGTAAAATTCAGGACTTGGTTGATTATAGAGATTATAATACCATGGATAGGTTGTTCCATCTTGCTATGTTGACAGAGAAAGAATTGCAGGGACGTGAGCCGAAGTCACGGAACATTGGGAGTTCGTTTTCCTCCAGATCGCAATCGGGCAAAGCCAAATCAGCCTCGTTCGCTCCAGCACGGTCTGCTGCCCCCTCCGATAATAGGGCGCGTACAGCAGCACCATCACCACCAGCACCACATACAACCGAGGTGAGCAAATCTGTTTCTGTGCAGCAACCAGCGACGAAGACCACTCCTTCAACTGGCTCCACGAGTAGTTCAGCGAGTATTATGTGCCGCCATTGCAAGGGCATGGGCCATGTCATGAAGGATTTCCCCAGTCAATGCGCTTACGTTGCAACCGATGACGGTGGGTACATCAGTACTAGTGATGTTGAGGATGAATTTGTGCTTCAAGCTAACCTTGCAGGTGATCATGAGACCGATAGCGATGGTGATGAAATTTTAGGTACCGCTGCCATTGAGGACTACAAAAATAGAACATTTGTTGTACAACGGGTTTTAAGTGCTCAAATGGAGCAAGCAGAGCAGCTTCAACGCCATAATTTGTTTCAGATGTTTCTCATTGTCAAGGACTGCCGTGTTCGAGTTATAATTGATGGTGGGAGTTACAATAACTTGGTGAGTTTAGATTTTGTCAAGAAGCTTGGCTTGGCCACTCGCGCACACCCTCGTCCATATCACATTCAATGGCTCAACAACAGTGGTAAGGCGAAGGTAACACACACTGTTCGTGTTCATTTTTTCATTAGTTCCTACCATGATTATGCAGATTGTGATGTCGTGCCTATGCAAGCATGTTCCCTTTTGTTAGGCCATCCTTGGGAGTTTGATACTAATGCTACAAACCATGGTAGAAGTAATAAATACACACTTATGCACAAAGGAAAGAAAATAACCTTGCTTCCTTTAACACCGAGTGAGATTGTGCAATGTGATAAAGCGATAGCTAAAAATGCGAAGAGAAAGCAAGATTTACAATCTGAAAATCAGCAAGTAGCTAAACATGTTTTTCCACCAAAGAAAGAGCAACCAACACCTTCTTCTAGTTCCACATGCATTAAATTAAAAGGTGGTGTTATGCTTGTTACAAAATCAGATCTTGCTGAAATTGTTAACAATGATGTTCCTTGCTACGCTTTGGTATGCAAAGAGGCTTTATTTTCACTTGATGATATACCTTCCTCTTTGCCTTCTGCTATCACTAACCTTTTGCAGGACTATAAGGATGTGTTTCCAACCGAGATACCCTCGTGGCTGCCACTTTTGAGAGGAATCGAGCACCAAATTGATTTGATCCCGGGAGCGACTTTGCCAAACCATGCAGCATATAGGACCAATCCGGAGGAGACTAAGGAAATTCAGCGGCAAGTCCAAGACCTTTTGGACCGTGGGTATGTATGAGAAAGCCTTAGTCCTTGTGTTGTTCCTGTTCTTTTGGTTCCTAAAAAAGACGGTAGTTGGCACATGTGTGTTGATTGTAGAGCCATTAATAATATTACTATAAGATATCGTCATTCTATCCCTAGGCTAGATGACATGCTTGATGAGTTAAGTGGTTCTATTATGTTCACAAAGATTGACTTGCGTAGTGGTTACCACCAAATAAGAATGAAATTGGGAGATGAATGGAAAACTGCTTTTAAAACAAAGTTTGGTTTATATGAGTGGTTAGTGATATCTTTTGGTTTAACTAATGCACCTAGCACGTTTATGAGATTGATGAATGAGGTTCTACGTGCTTTCATTGGTAAATTTATGGTGGTTTATTTTGATGACATCTTGATCTATAGCAAGTCACATACACAACATAGATCATCTACGTGCTGTTTTTGATGCTTTGCGAGAGGCATGTTTGTTTGCTAATCTTGAGAAGTGCACCTTTTGCATCGATCGAGTTGGTTTTTTTGGCTATGTTGTTACTACACAGGGAATTGAAGTGGATGAATCAAAAATTGAAGCCATCAAGAACTGGCCGATCCCAAAGACTATTACACAGGTGAGAAGTTTTCATGGTCTTGCATGGTTTTATCGGTGTTTTGTGAGAGATTTCAGCATCATTGCTGCGCCCCTTAATGAGTTGACAAAAAAGGGTGTTCCATTCTATTGGGGTCCAGCACAAGAAGAAACTTTTAACACACTGAAAGAGAAGCTTACACATGCACCTCTACTCCAACTTCTGGACTTTGGTAAGACTTTTGAGTTAGAATGTGATGCTATCGGAATTAGAATTGGAGGAGTGTTACTTCAAGTAGGTAAACCCGTTGCTTACTTTAGTAAGAAATTAAATGTGTCATCTCTGAATTATTCGACTTATGATAAGGAGTTGTATGCTTTAGTTCGAGTTTTAGAAACATGGCAACACTATCCTTGGCCTAAGGAGTTTATTATTCGTTCTGATCATGAATCTTTGAAGCACATTAGAAGTCAAGCTAAAATGAATAAACGACATGCTAAATGGGTTGAGTTCATAGAATGTTTTCTATACATAATTAAACACAAGAAAGTTAAAGACAATGTCATTACGGATGCATTATCTAGACGTTACACCATGTTGTCCCAACTAGATCACAAAATCATTGGTTTAGAAACAATAAAAGGGTTGTATGCAACTGATTCGGACTTTAAAGATGCTTTTCAAAATTGTAAAGAAAGGAGAACTTGGAATAAATATGTGCTGAATGATAGACTTCTTTATCGCACTAATAAGCTATGCGTTCCAGCTAGCTCCGTTCGTCTTTTGTTTTTACAGGAGGCACATGGAGGAGGTTTGATGGGATATTTTAGAGTGAAGAAAACTGAAGATGTGCTGGCCACTCATTTCTTTTGGTCAAAGATGAGACACGATGTCAAGCGCTACGTGTCACGCTGCACTACTTGTAATAAAGCTAAGTCTCGCTTGAATCCATATGGTCTTTATATGGCTCTTCCTGTTCCAAGTGTACCTTAGGAGGATATTTCTATGGACTTTGTTTTAGGATTGCCTAGGACAAAGAGGGGGAGGGATAGTATATTTGTTGTGGTGGATCGTTTTTCTAAAATGGCATATTTTATACCTTGTCACAAGAGTGATGATGCTACACATATAGCTGATTTATTTTTCAGGGAGATTATACGCTTACATGGAGTGCCAAATACCATTATCTCTTATCATGATGCAAAGTTTTTGAGTCATTTTTGGAGGACATTATAGAATAAATTGGGGACGAAGCTGTTGTTCTCTACTACATGTCATCCCCAAACTGATGGACAAATGGAGGTTGTTAATCACACATTATCTACTATGTTGTGTGCTATTTTAAAGAAGAATTTGAAGATATGGGAAGAGTGTTTGCCTCATATTGAGTTCGCTTACAACAGATCCGTCCACTCCACCATCAAGGTAAGTCCGTTTCAGGTCGTGTATGGTTTTAATCCCCGTGCTCCTATTGATTTACTACCTTTACCTCCTTCTGAAACTCTGAATTTGGATGCTACACAACATGATGAATTTATTCTAAAGATGTATGAAATAACTAAATAAAATATTAAAAAATGAATGAGAAATATAAAGCTTATGGTAGCCAGGGTAGAAAATATTTAACTTTTGAACCAGGTGATCTTGTTTGGTTACACTTGCGTAAAGATCGATTTACTGAGTTGAGAAAATCTAAATTGATGCCTCGAGCTGATAGTCCTTTTAAAGTTCTTGAGAAGATTAATGATAATGCATATAAGCTTGAGTTGCCTGCAGATTTTAGAGTTAATCCCACATTTAACATTTCAGATTTAAAACCATATGTTGGAGAGGAAGATGAGGTTGCGTCGAGGACGACTCCAATTTAAGAGGGGAAGGATGATGAGGACATCACTCATTTAGATACACGCGCTACAAGTGATCCTCTGGTGATTGATCCATTACAAGGACCGATTACACGGGCTCGTGCACGTCGTTTAACTCATGAGGTGAATTCGTTACTCACTGTCCATACTACTAATTATAAGAATGGGATGCTACTCAATTTTTGTGAATTTTTTATGCTTAGGAATATGGGAGAAGCACCTATGGAACAGCCAAGTCGGACGGGGCTCAAGCCAACTTCAAGTTGGAGTCGGAACTCGGTTCGGATTCAGCAGACAGCGCCGCACTAAAATAGCCATAACTTCTTCATATGGAGTCCAAATAAGGTGTTCTTTGATGCGTTGGAAAGCTAAGGACAATAGCTTTGTTTTGGTACTGGTCCCAACTCTAGATTCATGGTGGATTATTTTGTGTCGTGCTGTGTCACAATTTTGGGCCATATCGAGCCTTGTAAACGTGTTCGGGTCTAAGCCCAAGTTGTGGACGCCCCCCTGGTCGCCCAAAACCCAAGCACGCCCCTCTTCATATATCTAGCAGCCATCGTCATAGACTTTTTAGGTTTTGCTTAGATTAATCTGTCATTGAATAGTTTCACCGTCATTCGGTTTGTAAAACTCCAACTCGTGAGCTTAATCATATTTGCAATTTCAAATTGTGTTCTTCCGTGTTCTTTCTTGTGTTCTCGATTCTCTTGCAGGAATTAGCCTTCTTGGCGAGGTCAATCGTGCCGCGCGCGGTTGATAACCAACGGAGCAGTGGTATAGCGATTGCAAGGGTTGCGTTCTGTCCTGATCGGAAACCTTGGATCGTCAACGTCGAGTCTCCACCAATCGACTTACCATTACCTAACGGAAGATCGGGCCTAATCCTCTCATCAGAAGGTGGAAATATCCCTGGTCCACGCAATAGAATCCATGTTCTATCCTCGGCATTGTAATATCTACAACCATGTAGCGCGAACTTTGTATTAATCGGAGACATCTATCTTTGCGAATCAAATTACCGACTTATACTCTCCCCGACCGATTAATCAACAATAATTCTATTTTAAAATCATTCCTAATTTCATTGGAAAAAAATACAAGTATATGTCGCCCATTGGAAGGGTGACATGTCGTGTCGCCTTTTGAACGGGTGAAAAGTAGCCATGCATATCTACACTGGCAGGCCACGTCGACTTGTCGCTCGTTGAACGGGTGACATGTCCCTGTCGCCTGTTGAACGGACGGCATGTCCATGTCACCCTTTCAACGGGCGACAAGAGTCTAGATTACAATTTTTCAAAACAGAAGCATATATTTGTAATTTTTTATTTAAAAATAAAAAAATCGCGCACAGCGTGGGTGTGGGCCGAAGCAGTAGGGGTTCAAATGGTTGTGCGGCTCAGGAACAATGAGAGAAGTTGGGCCTATTGGAGTTAAAGCCCATAGAGATAGAGATGGTGGTTGGTGATGAGTGGGCTTGGGCTCGTCGGGTCGGACTGAGTCAAGAGTTTGGGGAATTTCTGGAGAAAAATAAATAATGAAGGATTCGGTTTTATAGTTGGGAATAAAAGCAAATATAAAATCAATAAAACCCCATTAATCCATAAAAACCCAGAAAATCTGAAAGCTCCAAAAAGATCTTTCCAGAAATATTTTTCGAGAAAGTACGCTCCATTTTAAAAAGTCAGGCCGCTACAATTAGGCACTGGCCTATACGTTGCATTGTATGCCTCGCATGCATACATATAAGTACATGCAATGCCTCGATCCAACGATTAATATGATTTCCAATTGAATACAATAGCATATGTTATATGTAAAATAATTAGTGTCTACAAGACGGAAATATGTAGAAAAAATAAAAAAACTACTGGACAGCCAATATTGCAACCACATATAGATCAAACGCAGCCCATAACTACCTAATCGCCTAAGTGAACAAAATGACCAAACATGTAATCAATCGTAAAGCAAGCACGGACGCGCGCGTGCGTAGTTAATCGAACACTGTGAGCAGCTGCACGCATGAACGACGGATGCACAACGTCATGGGCTAGACGCCGCCACAGCGGTAGGTGATCCGGCACGTCCTGCCGACCCTGACCACGTACGTGTGCTGCGGCTTGACGAGGAACGGTGGCAGCCGCAGCAGCGCCTCGCAGACGCAGTCCTTCTGCACCTCCTTCAGCCACCGGCAGCAATCGCGGTACGCGCGGAGCTCCTCGTCGTGGTGCTCGTCGTCGTCGTCGTGATCGTCGTCGTGGTCAGGGTCGTCGTCGTCGTGATCGTCGTCGTGGTCAGGGTCGTCGGTGTCGTGGTGGTCGTCATCGTCATGGTGGTCGTCGTCGTCATGATGGTCGTCGTCATGGTCAGGATCGTCGGTGTCGTGGTGGTGGTCGTCGTCGTCGCCATTGTCGTCCCGCAGACGGCCACGCCGGCCCCGGCCGCGCCCGCGCCCATGGCCGCCTCGGGTGCGGTTGCCGTGGTGGCCACCGGTGCGGTTCCCTACGACGACGCCATGGCTATCGTTGCCCGCCATCAAGCCCGAGATGCTGATCGCCGCCGCACGGTGGCCGCGGCGGCCACGGTCGTGGTGGTCGTCGTGGTGTTCATCATCATCGTCATCGTCGTTTTCATCGTCGTCGTCGTGGTGTTCATGCTCATCCGGGGGACTCGGCGGCAGGATGGAGCAGGCCTGGCTGGCGATGGCGAACTGGCTGATGCAGAACGCCTTGGCGCCCTTGGGCTGCGCCGCGACGGGCGCGAGGAGGGAAGGGAGGAAAAGGAGGACGGCGGCGAGCGCCGCGACGCGAGCCGCCGAGGCCGCCATCTTGGCCTACTCCTACTACTGAACCTCTCTGGCCTCTGCCGCTGGCGACGTGCCACTTCTCTATATAAAGACGTGGATTATTTCAAGTAGTTAGAGCCGGCCAACCTCTGCAGGGTTTGGATTAGGTGCTTTATTTGTGCATCACTAGACGAGTAGGAGTGACCAGATCATGGGTTTGAATTAGGTGCTTCATACCGGTGGTATGCATGCATGGAGCCCAACTTGTTCAGCCATGTCCACCTTGTTTACATGCATGCAGCACTTGTAGCTGGTGAGAGGTTAGTGGCTCTTTGCTCATGCATGCAACTCAAAAAAAAAAATCTTTTTTGGGGTTCGCAATGACAGATTTGCTATTCATAAGTGATCTGATTTTTTTCAAGTCACATCTTGTGACCACAACCAACAGGGCTATCCAACAAATAACCGACTTAGGGCAAGTTGGTATTGCATTGCAGCTTACTCGAATTTTGCTTAGGTATAGGAATCGGATGTTGGGGGAGAACTGTTAGCTATTATTTTGAATGTTGACGAAACAAATTCTGGAAATGGGGGCACAGAATGGATTCAACCAGAACCATGGGCAATGCATTTCACACGGCTCGTACGTGACAAAAACGCATAATACCTATGTAACATAAGGGTGCAAATCATTCAGAAACAAAAAAGGATAATGACCAAGCATAAAAGCAGACGTTAGTTCGTCAACATTTACACGCCATACATTGTGTTGAAGAAAAGCAAACACAAAAGCAGTAGCCGTCTAGAAAGAATGTCCTTGCCCTGTTTTATGCAGTTTGACAAGCAATGCATGCAAGGGTCTTCAGCAGATGCAAGGACTACGGCAAAATGGCTCGTATTTTACTCTTTGGCTTATGTACGCTGTAATCAAACAGTTTCAGTAAGTCATCAGAGTAGCTGTTGCCTGAGGGCAGGAGGGGATACGTTAATGGACATAAGCAATGAAATTCATCCGAATGAAATTGAACACTGTCGGACTAACAACACAATCTACAGCTAACATTGGTTGATACATGACAGCCTATCCTTAAGATTCAGCTCTCCATGTGGTCGAGCAGTCTACCTGTGTGATACAGCTCTTCATGCGGTTGGGACTGCCGTTCCTTCCACAATCGCAGAATAATTCTAAGATACATATGTACAGGGAGGCAGGTAACGCCTAGCCACTTTCAGGGTAGTTTCGCGCTAGACCCCACTGAGGGAGACAGTTAGCTACCTCAGCCTTCCAGGTTTACCAAAGCCAAAAATCCCAAACTAAAAAAGCATCAGCACCTAACAGAAACAAGACGTCAGAAGATATTAACGACTTGCATATAGCAATCAGAACAATGCCAATGGAACAGTAACATACCATTTCAATATAGCGAAAGGTTATCTTGGTCTCCAGCTACCATGTCCTGCAGTAAAACAGGTACATTTAATATCAACTCTATAGTCACCTAAGAGAATGTCAAGAAACTTTCTTTTGAAAATGCCCCGTCACGCTTATTTTAGCATCAACAAGCAAATTACATAAATACAACTGTTACTGAGCGTGAGGAATCAGAATTAGCACATTTGGACCATCGAACTGAATGTGATTCATTCAGTTCATAATCCAATGCAGGTAGCATTTGAATTTGATTCAAGCCAAATCAAAACCCAATTTTTTGTTTGGTGTGCTGAATTGGAAGATGTTTCACCAATTTTTTTAAACAACAAAATGATCAAGTAGTCTCAGCTCCCCAAATCAAGCCCAAAACTAACACCAGTTGCTGCCAGCTGCACAAAGCACCACTGACGATGGATGGAAAGTAAGCAGCGATGGAGATGGAGCTGCTCCGTCCAGTTAATTCGCCCACCACCAGCTCAGGTGGTGGGGAAGAAGGCCTCACCGACATACTCCACACAGTTGCGGCTTCGTAGTACGCAAGAAGACAAATCCAGCCCGCAAGAAGACAAGTCACGACTCGCGATCGGTGAAGGAATCACCGATTCTTTTATTTTGACTAAGAATTGTACTTAGTTATCTCATCCCCTCTCTGGAATTATGGTGGAATAGTTTATTCCAATTCCAGATTCCAGAAGCGCACCAAACAGTCCAAACTATGGAATCCAATTCCAATTCATCAATTTCACACCCAATACCATGGATCCAAACAGGGCCTAAAATGGAAGCTTTTGAATCAACAAAATTATGTCATTCTTTCATGAGGTTCCCCCACCTGATCTTTTACTTAAGCTTTTGAATTAAGCCTGAAATGTTTCTACCATAACCGCAAAATAGTAGCAGTTTCATACAAGGCAAAAGCTATCAAATCGGATTTTCCGGTAACAATGATAGATAGGTAAATGGATGCAACTTAGATTGGGAAACATATCAACATACCTCCAGGTACATGTGAAACCGGAGGCTCCATAGAATGTCTGGAGGGAGAATAGTTAGATATCCTAGGGGGTCTAGACCAGCCTGCACAAGGCCCTGGTGGAGGATCCGATGGCCGTCCATAGTGCATCGGGACTGGTGAAGCTTCAAAATGGTCTGGAATTGGAGGCCCTGGATAGTACACCAGAAGAAACCAAATTAACTCAATACTGGGTGATCATATAACAAGCAACAGCTTATTCATGAAAAAACACTAGCAAGTCTGGTTTTTATTAGGGAAAACTTTATAGCATGAAGACCATGATAAATAAGAAAAGGTTCACAACATGACCATGCTAATAAGTTTACCTGGCAGAAAAGGGGGAAATCTTCCCCTCTCAGCAACCTCATGGTGCATTGGTCCCCTAATAGCTCTCTCATCGAAGTGATGCCCTCGTTCATCGAAATGATGTCTTCTATCATCAAAGTAATGGGCTCTATCATCGTAGTGATATCCTCCATCATCGTAGTGATATGCTCTATCATCAAAATGGTGTTGTCTATCATGCCCGTGACTTCTATCATGTATGTGATGACCTCGATCACGTCCATCGTACCGATATCTCTCAGGATAAGATGAACAGTTATTGCCCCAATGATGTGGCCTTTGTTGAGGTTCTGCTGGCACACAAGGGAATTGATTTAGAGGCGGCGGAGGGGGTGGTGGTTGCAAATGATACCCCTCGTTAGGAATTGATGTAGTTGGGGGTCGATGGTAGTTATTCCCCTGGTATGGTCCTGGGGGTGCAGCAGGGAAATTCCCATGGGAACCAGGAGGATTGGGTGGTGCCATTGGCGGGGGAGGTGGTATCTGATTTGGGTGACCTCCATATCCCGAGTGACAAAATGGTGGAGGCGGCAATGATGCCACAGAAGGATTCATGTTTCCTGGGTGCTCCACAGTAGAATGCTGTTGTTGACTTTGAACATTCTGCCAAAAAAAGAGGCACCTGTTAAGTACATAATATAATGATTGTGTAACCTCTTCTTGCACATGAACAAAATATACATACATAGGTAGCTCTTGCAGGCTGCAGCCCAACGGGATCAAATGTCTTTTGTAATTTTGGCTGCATCTGTGAACTCTGAGAAATGGGAACAGGTGGAGGTGGTGGCACAGGTGGAGGAGATGATGGCAATGGTGGAGGTGATGGAGGCCTATCAATAGGAAGGGGAGGACCAACATCTGAAGGACGTGGATCAGATGTTGCAGACTTGGTGCCCCTTTGCTCTGGTCGGCATTTGGTGCTAACTTCGACTTCAGAAGGTGGAGCTACATCCTCCATCTCAAGCTCACCATCAACATCTTCAAGGATACGCCGGTGCTTCTCCACAGGCATTTGAGATTCTTCTTCATCATCATTACCTGGGGCATCCTGTTCAGGTGTAACAGCTTCAAAACTCCTATCTTCAGAGGAGCTTCCTTCCTCTTCTTCAAGTACTTTTGTGCAAATTAAGTTGGGTAGCTGAAAACCAGCATTGCTGTTGAAAATAATGAAACACATAAAAACATGAAGAAAATACAAGTAGGGAACATTTTCTCAGAATAAAAGATGATGCTGCATACTTCTATATGCATAACTGATTTGCTAAATTGATGACGTCAAATTTGAAGGCCCTCTTGGCACTATGATGCCACTGGCACGGCTCTGCACTGCATGCATTATACATGACCCTAAACGCATCATCATAAGTTTTCCTACCAATATATTGTACCATATATATTATAGAAAGCGTGCCCATTATTGCATATAATGTAAAACCATTTTCCATTTCCAGTACATGAATGAAGGAAACCGCCATAGCTCCCACCCATATTCCTACTAATGTATTGGTAAGAAACAAATAAAAAATTAGTGCATAGAGCATGATATCATGACTTAAAACCATTTTACATTTCAGGAAAATGAACGAGGGAAACCGACATACCTCCCATACTCATCAACAAGTATTCCTTCATTGTCACGCAAAGGATCATTTAGAGCTCTTTCTGTTCTTGAAGAACGACGAGAACTTCCAAATGATGCCTCATTGATAGTCTCAATTTCTCTAATATGGTGACGGATGATATATTCCGAAAGTGTTTTTCTCTCAAGCCAAAGTTTCAAGACCTAATAATCAAATGACAAACTTGTAAGGGGCAAAAGAAAAGGCAGCACACAATATCTGTTCTGCCAGACCAAAAAAGGCACTTACCTTAAGACACTGCCTTCGATTCTCCCAAGCTGAGTTTCCAGGAGGTGCAGCAGCATAGAGTATTCGAGGTAGAACTGCCTGAATAAGAGATGGATATACATCCCCAGCTCCACCTGCAAGATTTTTAACAGTGAGATAAATACTATGCATACATAAAATAATGAGCAAACATAAAATAACCAACTTACCTTTCTGATTGCGAGAGCACTGTGTTATTGAATCCACAAGAAAGAAGAGGTCCACCCTCTTATATAAATTAGATTCATTTTCCAGGTGTTCAACAATAATATCAATTACCTAAAAAAAGGCATCGTAAAAATTTGATAGATGGCAATTGGTTGCGTGAAAGGTAGGCTGAACGCAACATGCATGTTTATATAAACTTCCAAGTAAACTAGAATTTAGAAGCAGAATGTCTGACTGGATTATCACTGGTTATTTCCCAAGTCCATAAGTTGATGATATAAGTTCTCATACCATGCCTAAGCCAGTAGAAACTATTAGAGATGGCTCTCTAAGGTAGCAAATACGATACATCAAAATGAAATGCTTGCTCCTCAAGCTAGTGGTTGGCACAGAGAACAACACATCACCATCATGCTAAGAAAACAAATATTTGTTCACCAGTCCACCAATAATCCAACATATCAAAGAAAACAACATGGACCAGCATATCCAATACCCTATGCCATGCTTGATGGGAATAAATCCAGAAGCATGCAAATGAAGATAATCCTAAAGAGAAACCTAGTTATAGGACATGAACGAAGAACTAGGAGTCTAGGACTTGTAAGAAAACAGTATTCTCTGTGAAAAATACAAGCAAAAGAGGAGAGATAGGCATGGTCTAACCTCACCAGCAATGCCGAATTTAGCACAATCAATAGCAAGCCGTGTTGCACGTGCTATACTTTCTTTTGTTCTCGTCAGTGTATCAAGGAAATCTTTGAAAGCCCTTCGTGCAGCATTGGCTTCATCATGAACTGCTAATTTCTTATGTTGAATACTATCAAAAGGACTCCTAGACTGAAAATTATCATTTGTCAAGGTGGACCTGATTATTCGATTCGAAGGTGATAACTGCCTGTGCAATCCTTCCTTGGGAGGTGTACTTACTAAAGTTTCGGGAATGTACTTGGCATTTAAGAAGTTATCTGGAAAGGTAGTTGATCGAGATAACCTTCTAGCTTGTGCAACAGCTATGAGTTCTTTCATTGGCATTGAATCCGGAGAAGTGCTCTTGTCCTTTAGGTTCCTGTGGTTCAGTTCTTTCAATGCCAAAGCTGAGAATGTATGCCTGCAAGACAAAATAAGCACAGTTATGTCTTTTCAGAAGGCGACCTTGTAAATTTAAGCACCGAGTCGGAAGGTACAACAGAAGAAAAGATCAGAACTGCAAGAAACAACAGCATATTCATGAACCTAATCTACAATCTTATTTAATTCTCCATCAAAACTGTAAATCTTGCATACAAAATTTACATAGGAGAGCATTACTTATGCTTCACAGCTTGAGTGAAATGAAAAGAGTTCCGCCTGTTAGAGATAGAGTCGGTTTTTGATACATAGAATCTATTCAGTTATGTAAAGCTGCCGTGTATTATCAGGAAAGTCAGGCCGGGCTATGTTTAGATAGAAAGGATAGATTGTTTAAATGTATAATTGGAAACCAACCTGGCCTGCTATTCTTGGACTTCACGGCAGCGCCCTCTCTGTAATCCTCTCAGGCGTTTCAGCCCTATATAACACAAAGGGACCAGCAGGGGTCCTTATAGCCAAATAGAAGAATTCACATGGTACCAGAGCCAGCCTCATCTATGGCGAGCTCCTCTTCTTCTCCCTCTATTTTTCCCTTTGTCGTCCCTGTGACAGAGAAGCTGACCAAGTCGAATCACATGCTGTGGAAGGCGCAAGTCCTACCCACTATCCGCGGCACCCTGATGATGGAGTTTCTTGATGGAACCTCAAAGGCGTCAGCAGAGGAGATTGAGGTCAAACAAGGAGAGAAGACGATCAAGATTCCCAATCCTGAGCACATTCAATGGGTGGCCAAGGATCAGCAGATCCTCGGGTATCTACTGTCTTCCCTGATCACGGAAATTCTCATCCACGTCGCTGACAAGAAGACAACGGCGTAAGTCTGGCAGGTGATTGAGGGCATGTTCTTCGCAGACTCGTGCGCGGTCAGTGAACAAGCGCATAACCCTAGCCACAACTCAGAAGGGCAATATGAGTGTGGACGAGTACATCGGCAAGATGAAGACACTAGCAGATGAAATGGCATCTGCTGGAAAACCGCTAGATGAAGAAGAATTGATCTCCTACATCCTCTCCGACCTTGACATGGAGTACAATCCAATCGTGACGAACTTGGTTGGGCGTCCAGAACCAATCTCAGTTGGAGAGGTTTACTCCTAACTCCTCAGTTTCCAGCAACAGATTCAGCTGCTACAAGGCAGATCATTGCAGTCCTCTACCGATTCTGCTACGCGCGGACGCAGAGGCTTTCAGCGTGGTTTCCAGAGAGGTTGTGGCCGCGGCCGTGGCAATGATGGCCCCAGCAATGGTCATGGTGGTCGTGACAATGAAGAAGACCAGGCAATGAAGAAGACAATCGTCTTATGTGCCAGCTATGCAAGAAGGGGCCCACGGTTGAGATCTGTTGGCATAGGTTTGATGCTAATTTCGTCCCAAGCAAGAGAATAGCAGCATCAGCCACCACTTCCTATGGCGTCGACACCAACTGGTACACCGACACGGGTGCCACCGACCACATCACCAGCGAGCTTGATAAGCTGACGGTGCGCGATAGGTATGGAGGTGGAGACCAGATTCATGCCGCCAATGGAGCAAGTATGGACATTATGCACATTGGTCATTCACGTATTCATACCCCTAAACGTGATCTTCATCTAAGAAACATCCTTCATGTTCCTAAAGCTACTAAAAAAAATCTTGTTTCCGTTCATCGTCTTGCTGCTGATAACCAAGCCTATCTTGAATTTCACCCTGATTTTTTCTTGATTAAGGATCAGGCAACGAGGCAAATCCTGCTGCGAGGCAAGTGTGAGGGAGGTCTCTACCCTCTCTCATCCATACCCATCAGCCCGAGAAAACAAGTCTATGGTGTGTTAAAGCCATCCCTGTCGCTATGGCATAGTCGGCTAGGTCATGCATCTCCATCTGTTATTCAGCGTGTCATTAGTAAAAAATAAACTTCCTTGTTCTTCGAAGTCAAATAAGGGCTCAGTTTGTGATGCCTGTCAACGGGCAAAGAGCCATCAGTTACCTTTTTTGAGATCTCCTAGTGAATCTAGTCTACCATTAGAACTTGTTTTCTCTTATGTGTGAGGACCTGCCCCAGAATCTGTGGGCAGGAATAAATACTATGTCAGTTTCATTGATGATTTCAATAAATTCACATGGATCTGTTTGCTGAAAAATAAATATGAGGTCTTTCAGAAATTCCATGAGTTTCAAAACCTTGTGGAAAAATTGTTTAATAGAAAAATTATTTCTATTCAGACCGACTGGGGTGGTGAATATGAAAAACTCAATCCTTTTTTTCAAAAAATCGGTATATCCCATTGAGTATCTTGTCCTCTCCTCACACTCATCAGCAAAATGGAGCAGCTGAACACAAACATGGGCACATAGTTGAGGTTGGTCTTTCCCTTCTTGCTCATGCCTCAATGCCTCTCAAATTCTGGGACGAAGCCTTCATTGCTGCCACTTATCTCATAAATCGCACACCAAGCAAAACTATTTTTTGGAATACTCCTTTGGAACATTTACATAATATCACTCCTGATTATTCCTCTCTTAGGATTTTTGGGTGTGCTTGTTGGCCCAATCTTCGTCCTTATAATTCTCACAAACTTCAGTTTCGCTCCAAACAATGTGCCTTTCTTGGATATAGCAATATGCATAAAGGATTCAAGTGCCTAGATATTTCAACTGGGAGAACTAATATCTCTAGAGATGTTTTTGATGAGCATGTTTTTCCCTTTGCTCATCTTCATCCAAATGCAGGAACTAGACTACGATCTGAGATTCTTCTCCTTCCGAAAGAGTTGTTGAATCATATTGATCAAGGGGGTGAAAATGTGTCCGATCAATCTGCTAACTGTCATAATCCTGTTGAATTAGATGATGTTGCAGAAATATTTTCAGAACAGAAATTCACTCCTGAAGTTGAAGCTCCTGCACCGGCTGTTTTTTAGCTTGGCACAACAGAAGGCTTGGCTGCAACAGAAGCTCGATCACCTATTACCAGAGTATACAGTCAACGCCTCAAGCCTTCTACACCAACTCCTGAAGTTGAACCTGAACTGCCGAGTAATTCCTCTCTTATGCCGAGTTCTGAAGATGACAGTACAACATTAGATTCAGTACCTCCCTCTCCTGTTGTTGTAGCATCAGTTTCACAACATCGACCAGTGACAAGATCACAAAGAGGTATTGTTCAACCTGTTATTTTTACTATGGCCGAGACAAGTATACAGATGGGCGTGTTAGATATGGGTTCCTTGCTTCTAATGGTGAACCATGTAACTTAGAAGAGGCTCTGCAAGATAAGAATTGGAAAGATGCTATGGATGCAGAGTACATGGCACTTAAGGACAACAAAACATGGCATCTTGTTTCTCTAGGAATGGAATGAATTTGATCGATTGCAAGTGAGTCTATAAAATTAAAAGAAAGACTGATGGAAGTATTGATAGATATAAGGCTCGTTTAGTAGCAAAAGGTTTTAAGCAAAGATATGGGATCGATTATGAAGACACTTTTAGCCTTGTTGCTAAGGCTGCATCCATCAGGATAGTTTTGTCTATTGCCATTGCAAATGGATGGAGTCTTCGCCAACTTGATGTGCAGAACGCTTTTCTTCATGGTGTTATTACAGAAGATGTTTATATGAAACAACCTCCTAGGTATGAAGATCAGCAACTCAAGAATTATGTTTGTAAGTTGGATAAGTCTTTGTATGGGCTGAAATAAGCGCCAAGAGCGTGGTACTCCAGACCTAGTGATAAGCTGCAGCAGCTCAGATTTACTCCTTCTAAGGCTGACACGTCATTATTCTTCTTTAGAAGAGGAAGCACTGTCATTTTTATCCTCATATATGTTGATGACATAATTGTTGCCAGCTCTAGTACAGATGCTACAGCAGCCCTTCTTCAGGACTTAGAGGCTGAATTTCCTCTAAAAGATCTGGGTGAATTGCACTATTTTTTAGGAATTGAAGTCAAGAAGGCACAAGATGGTATTCTATTGACTCAAGAAAAGTATACAGCCAATTTATTGAAGGCGGCGCAGATGTACAACTGCAAACTAGTTAATACACCCATGTCAACGACAGACAAGCTTATAGCTCAAGGAGAGAAGCTTGGACCTAAAGACAGCACAAGGTATCGGAGTATTGTTGGAGCATTGCAGTATTTGACTAACCAGACCTGATATATCATTCTCAGTTAATAAGGTTTGTCAATATCTGCATGCTCCAACCATTATGCATTGGACAGCAGTTAAAAGGATCCTCAGATATTTGAAGCATACTCTGGGAATTGGTTTAAAGATAAGCAAGTCATCATCAATGCTTGTCTCTGCCTTTTCTGATGCAGATTGGGCAGGATGTTTAGATGATTGAAGATCAACAGGAGGTTTTGCTGTTTTCTTAGGAAAAACATCTTATTTCACGGAGTGCTCGAAAACAAGCAAATGTGTCTAGATCAAGTACAGAAGCAGAATACAAGTCAGTGGCTAATGCCACGGCCGAAATCATATGGGTACAAACTCTTCTCAAAGAACTAGGTGTAAAAAGTCCATCTGTGGCAAAGTTATGGTATGATAATATTGGTGCAACATATCTCTCAGCTAATCCTGTTTTTCATGCCCGTACAAAGCATATTGAGGTGGACTATCACTTTGTTAGAGAAAGAGTGAAAGACAAGTTGTTGGATATTAAGCTTGTGTCTTCAGGAGATCAAGTTGCAGATGGATTCACAAAGCCACTTCCACTGAAACAGCTTGAAGAATTCAGATACAATCTCAACTTAGACAAGTTGTGATTGAGGGGGAATGTTAGAGATAGACTCGGTTTTTGATACATAGAATCTATTCAGTTATGTAAAGTTGTCGTGTATTATCAGGAAAGTCAGGTCGGGCTATGTTTAGATAGAAAGGATAGATTGTTTAAATGTATAATTGGAAACCAACCTGGCTTGCTATTCTTGGACTACACGGCGGCGCCCTCTCTGTAATCCTCTCGGGCGTTTCAGCCCTATATAACACGAAGGGACCGGCAGGGGTCCTTATAGCCAAATAGAAGAATTCACACCGTCATCACTTAATGCATGTAAAACTCCTCCCTCCATTTTGCAATATTTGTCCAACTTCTCAGGAAGCATTGTTTCAAAATGTTTGTCCATCAACGAAAATAATATTGTAGTTTCTTTTTTTTAACGAAAATGATATTGTAGTTTTACTTTTTACGAAAGCCAGCGTGTAGTAATTGAATTGCTTCCACTCTCTACCCTGCTTTAATGCTGTGAAAGAACTTAGAAGCTAGGTGTTTGTAGCATGTCATACGATAGAGGTATGTGTGGTTGTTTTCTCATTACTTTTTTTTCTTATATTTAGTGCTCTCTTGGTCTTGAGCATGGTGGGGCTGGACAAATATTATTAAGTGGAGGGAGTACACTACTAGGATAAAATATAGATTTTTAACAAGGGGAAGGTGATCCAATATGTAAGACAAAAATTGCGATTATAGGGCACTGATGTGAATCTTTTCATTCTTTCAAAATAAGCATTCCTGCTTAGAAACAGCAAGGCAGTTCCCAAACAGTGGATTTAGACCTGAAGCAATAGAGGATGTTCAGCCTTCAAACATGTCCCAGCATTTTGGTCCTAACACAGCAACAATTAAATCTCCATTGTGGTCCCAAAATTAATCTCTACCAACTCCTAAATGGCATCTTCTATGAAAAATTATATAGCTAAACAAAGATAGAATGAACATATTGATTCCATCATATAGATAGAATATCAGGTACACAAAGAGGTAGACAATAGCCCCAACTGCCTCACATTCTTAAGAAAGAATTGTGCAGGATAAATGAAATACCTTACAAAGATATATTGGCATCCGCAAAAGTATGCAGTACGAAAAGATTTATTGGATCCACAAAAGCTAGTCAGCACATTTTTTAAAATCCAATTAAAAAAATCAAATCTACATAAGTCAAAGGTGCTAGTCAATTAGCAAATCAACTTCCAGTTAAACCACTTATGTACAGTACAGTAGTCCTTCCACTTAATTTTGTCCTCTGAAATGATTGAGTGAGGTGAACATTAACCCAAGCTATCTGGTCTTAAAAAGAGAGTTATCCTGATGCACAAAATATCAATGTAATATTACACTAAAAAGGGTCTGTATGGGACATAGGGATGTTGTAGGAAAGGCAATTTCAAGTGAGGGTGGATATTCGTTTCTGTTCCAAACAAGGGATGGATCTAAAAGATTAATATCACGTACATTATCATCTGCATATTGGCATAAGATGGTTAATGAGCCACTGCTTTTTAGGTACAGTGCAAATCATGTATCAAGGCACAAGCATTTGGTCAAATTTATTTGCAGGAAAGGGGAAGAGTTCAGCTGTCCAGCACCATATGTGCAGCACCTTTCATTTCCCTAGTTTTTACAATCAATGCCCTACCAACGTACCAGCAGAAACATGTAGTATATAGGGTATCCTCCTAATTCCTAACCCATTGCAGACCTATTTTGCAAATGCAAATTCAAAAATATACATCTTTAGGTTAGTAATTATCTGTTACATAATTCAATAAAATGGAAAGGCCATAGTAACAAAATTTTGGAAAGGAAGCATGTCTAAAACAGAAAGGGTGCATGCATGAACATTATCGAAGGGCAAAGACAGACATGTAGATAGGAAAAATATCATGGTAAACAAACAGATCACTGATATAGAGAAAAACTTCAGCATGAAAATCTGGATCTTACACTTCAAATGCCCGGGTGTCTGCATCGGATAATATACTGGACAATTTAGTAGCCAATGAAGAGTTGCTTGATGTATCCCTCACATTATTTGTTGATTCAGCTATAACAGTCTCACCACGGCATATAGCATCAGTGATTACATTGTTGTTTGTCTGTTCAATTGGCTCAGAACTTCTGTCAACATCACAAGCAGCGGAGCCGATTGGTTTTGTGTCCTTGCCACTGATTGGTTTTGTGTCCTTGCCGCCGATTGGTTTTGTGACCGCATTTCCACCAGCTTTCTCCAAAGACGAAGATAGCCGGTCAGGTACAGATGTGGCTAGTGTGACATCAAGAGCAGGCTCATTCAACTTCATACAAAGGGCTGAAGGTTTCCCACAGACATCATTATCAACTTCATTACAAACTAAGGAACCGTTGGTATTTTTGCTGTCCATGTGGGTTCCTTCACAAATATTACCTTTTATCATGATATGATTGTCAATATCATTTGCTTCTGAAGGAACTGAAGTAGAATGAGGAACATTGTTATTTTGTAAAATTGATTCTGAGGTATACATTTTGCCTGTTGGGCTATGCACGAATTCCATGTTCAAAGATGGTCTAGGGCTTTGAACTTCTGCAGATTTATTGAAGGTTGCACCAACTGCTTCTGCAGATTTATTAGAATTGCTGTTTGCTAAAGAAAAAGGGCTGCTTAAAACCAAGTCATTTAGTCCTGTTACTTCAGGTAGACCATTAACAGTTTCAGCAACATTAGCAGACATAGCTTCTAAGGCGCGATGAAGGCGTTTAGACGGAGGCAAAGCAGCTTCCACATCCAATGTTAAAATCTTTGGTTGGTATTCTTTATTCTTCCAAGAAGGATTACCATCCCCTGACGAGACAGGCATGTCAAATATGGATGATGAATTAGAAACAGTATTTACCACAGCGGACACTTGATCAGCTGAATAATCATTGCCTTGTATTGCATGTGTACTATGAATACCACATTGGTCCACAGGTGTAAAAAGCTCTGCTTTGTTATTGGAAACATCAATCTCATCAACAGCTGAGTACTCCAACTGAGGCCTTCCCATTCGAACCCTTGCCCTTTTAACCAATGGCAAGTGCTCATCTCCATCTGACTTATTCACTTCATTCTTTGAGTTTGGAGAATCTGCAAGGTTTTCGCTTGACTCAGCCTGCAATTCTTCATCTTTATTTGGTGCAGTACAATCTGTAGAATGAGGAACTGTTCTATTTGATTTTCTTTTTCTCTTGAAAATTACTGCTGTGGCCATGGGAAGATTTGATGTACCATTCGATTTCAATTCTGTCTCTGAAGCTCCATTTTCAGATGCTTCACTGTTACAGGTATCATCTACCTTAGCAGGAGGATTCAACTTTTTATCGATGTTACTAGTCTCAAAAAATTCAGGTTGTTTGAAAGTGCCTCCACTTGAATGCAACCAAACATTGTTTGGTTTTGAAACAGAACCTGGGTTAGCTTTGTCATCTTCTACATGCTTATGACGATGCAAATCTTCCTTATTGTCATCAGAAACCAAATCAATAGAATCCAAACTGGTACGACCCAGAAGTTTACCAGAGCCTTGAGCCTTTCTTGATTCAACACTTAATGAACTTCTTGACTTCCGCATCAATGGAACCCTGTTACGTGTATAGCAATTCTGTGGCTGTGCATCCCTTAGCTTCTTCGAAAGTGAACTGGTGGATAAAGGGGTATCCCTCATTTCATCAAGGATGGATACGTTTTCAGTAGGCTCATCAAGAGCGGAATTTACAATACAACGTGTGTCCCCTGTTACAGTGACAGAAGGTCCATCAGAATTGAGCATGTCATGACTCCTTCCAGTGAAAGAATGGCCTTCTAGCTTTTTATCACTATCCATGTTGGAGCTATTGACTAGACTTTCAGTATCCATGCAGCTTTTATTATCAGCAAGCTTTTCTATAACTGGCTTCACTTCATCAGCAGCCAATTCAAGCTTATTATTACCTTTCTCATTTAAAGAATCATAAACTTCAATTATCTCATCAACCGCTCTCAGAAAATCAGCCCCTTTACCATGTCGCCTGGCAAGTAAAGACCTCTTTTTCTCTTCGGTGAATGCCTCAAGATCAGCATAACTGCAGAAAGCACTGCAACAGAAGGAACTAAAAGTCATACATGATATACAGGCTTCTTAGTAAAGGTAATCTAGTTCCATACTACAAATTTTCTGCACAGCAGTATGCAAGACACAACCCAAGGATTAGGTGAGACAGAGAAGAGATGGAGGCAAAGACCAAGAATTGTTTTCATAATTTATCACTTTGCATGTCTGGTCTCTCATAGACGACAAATTTTCTTCTAGATAACAGCAACAGATATTGTTGACCTGAACACAAACGGTTGAGAGAATTACAGGGCAAAAGTCACACAATCAGTGTCATATAGACATGTTTGCATGTATTCAATCCATAGTCCCAAACAACACCGCCTCTAGAAAAATTTTGCTGTCATGTAGTAGTGAGGTCCTCAGGGGACAGTCTTTACAAAGCATCTTTTATAAGGGATCCTAACACCTTGACAAGCAATTTTCACCTTTGGCTTATATGTCATTGTAATGCTAGTCTAAGAGACATCTTCGACAAACCTGTTGATAGTTCTCATCAGCCAGCGAGGACCATATACAGGAAAATATTGTACTTTCCATCAATCCTCAATAGTACTCCCATTTTTTAAGAAACCAGCACAAGAGAGTGGACTTTTAGCAAGTTTACTTCATCTCCCTATTGTGTGTGGAATCTCCAAAACCAGAACTATCATAATATTTTTGTGAACTCAATCGGCTTGACAAGATAATCATTTTTTAAATAGACCAAATCAACTCTCAGAAGGAGTACTAGCAAATTTTTACCGTTCAGTATAATAAAACATGCATAAGGATGTTGTGGTCGTCAGGTGTATAGAAGGGGGCAACCGAAGAAGGCAGCAGATCAAAGTGGCGGCTAAGGTTGCCCTAGTCAGTCTCAGTAGATTAGGAAGTCTTATATAAGATTCTAGTAGGTTGAAGATAGGAATCAGAGTCCTGTTCGGCTGGTAGAAATAAGATTTGGTAGGTTTAGATTTGCAATCAATTCGGTTAGGAGATGTAATTAGTTTTGGACTTGCTTGAGGGTTGTAATCGGCTCTTAGAAGGGAGTCAGCAGCAGCTCTGTATATAAAAAGCAGTAGGCCTCTTTAGGAGATTAAGAAATAAATCAATCTAGTTTCTCATCCCTATTCTCCGATATCTCATCCCCTTGCTGTTACTTCTATTCCCTCATCCCCTGATGCTACCGATTACCCACCAGAGCCGACGCCCCTGGCGTCATCTACCTACAACACAAGCAGGAGTCGGCAAAGGAGAGGCCGGCCACCTCCCACAGCTACCCAATTTGATCACCTCCCCACGGACGTGACAAAGGATTTCACAAGTGAAGCGGTGGCACCCAACCAACAAGGAACTTCTCAGGATCAGGGACTTCAATGTGGTAATGTAATTGAGGCACTTTCATATTTAACATTTTGTAGGAAACCCATAGGACCTTAGTTAGCGAGGTCTGCCTTCGACACACCCCACCCGCCCCCAGTGGGAAAAACGATGAAGATGAGGAAACTACGGAAAGGAAAGGAAAGGAAAATTTGGAAGTCAGATGTTAATATCCGCATTAACAGTACATAAACCATGTTTAATCCCATTTCACCAAAAAAGTATATCATTTGATTATTAATATTTAAAAAAAAGAACTATAAAAGACAAGTAGGAATATCGGCTAATCCACAATAACAACACTAGGATGTGTCTAAAAGATGCTGTTCAGTATATACAAAAGCAACTCATAAATTCAAATAAAACTGGATAGTTCAGCCCAAATAGCACTTAGTCACTTACATTTGTTTAGTACCATAGAAATAGACCAGCAGCTTCTTTTTAACACAAGACAGGCCCCATTGCTCTGGCTCACTTATCTGCAACAGTATGCAAATATACAAATGAAGTTATTTCTAGATGTTCCCTCAAAAAAAGGTAATTTCTGAAAGTGTAAAATCAATACTCATACAAGCAAATGTATCATGCTCACATGAATATCCATACCTAGTTCCCTACTAAAGCAGTCGGACCTAACATAGCGTAAACTAGAACGAACAAGCCAATAGCAGCTCCATGAGAACTATAGCAGCTGAAGTTAAAAAGTAAAACCCCGGAGACAAAATAATTTACTGGGAACCCTAGTCGCTCTCAGGAAAATGTCTATATCAGCAAAAGAGCAGTCTAACACAGTTAACAGTATGCCTCCTCAGTGAATACAGGATGAAGGAAAGTTTGTAAGGACGTCGATGTAAATAGGAGTTCTGGTAGGCAGTAGCGGTACCTAAGCATCTTAGCTGAAAGATGGGGCAGAATGAAAATTGAAAACAGAAGATAAGAAATTATTGAAATGGAAACCATCAGTTATTCAAAATCAAATTATCACTTCAGTAATGAAGAACATTTATTGGTTAGTGTCTGTTGTCCAAAATCATCCATAGTGTGCTCTCCGTTATAAGAATGTCCAAGACAAAGCACGTATAAATGCTCAACCAAGCTTCCCCAGTCCATTCTACTCGTTCCAACAGGGAATGGCAGGAGTGTTGCATTCCGCACGAACACAGCATAAAAGTCGATGCAGTCCGTTCCATGCTAAATATCAGACATTTCAGCCAACAACAAGCAACGTACTTACGACGGACATTCCTGTACTGGCCAATGCCAAGCTGGTGATGGCCTAAGAACTTTACACATCGAACCGGAGAATTTCCAGTGTGCTCTCAATCATGTCCTTCCCTCCTCCCCACCACGCATTTCTTACCAAACCAGTATATCCATGCAACAGACATATGTACCCTACATTTTATCTTACGCCACAAGAAAGTAGTAAAGGTTACATTCAGGACAGGACGTGCAATAGTTTGACCTGTGAAGCATGCACTGGACAATTTAAACAAAACACATGCCAGGCCGTATTTTTTGTTTCAATTAACTAAAAGTTAATCTGTTTATTTTCATGCACTGGAACAATATAAAGGAAGGACTCATTATCAAAACATTTCCATCCTCGGGACCAAATAGAATGCTCACTGCCTCACTGAAATGGAATTAGTAATTGTGTGCTGAAGTGTGGTATCATGAAGGATTGAGAACACTTTTTTCTGCAGTGCAACCAATGGGATGAGAATGAGAAAAGGTTTGAAGTGAAAGAGGAAATTGTCATGAAAAGTGACGGTAGCAAAAACTAGAACAACCTCGATAGTGGGCTAGCAGATTAAATAGGATATTTTCTATCACAAAACAGGCATAGGCATCCTAACAATAGAGAAGTCAGCAATATTCCATAATCACCGAAGAGCTGAATCAAGTTATCAAGCATACTAGACCAGTGGTGCGCCTACTAACAAAAGGAACGGTCATCTTTTAGTTCATTGTCCCTGTCTTGATCCAAACTTAAACACAAAACATGATGAAACATTTGAGGCGCACTTCAGTTGACTCTTGAATATATATACCAAAAGTACAAAAGCAAGCATACAATAAATTCCACATATTGATATCCATTGTTGCATGGGCACCATAGAAAAAAGAACAAATTATCAGATGCTAAATCGAAAAGTGAAAGAAAAAATCAAAAGATTAAAGTGGCGTCTACCCTAAAAGACATCCTTACCTTTCCTACCACGCAATCGGTAATTTGACATGTAAAACCTACCAAGGAAAACTGTACCTCTGTCACAAATCATAGAGAACCTCACCTCTGTACTTGAAAACATGCCAGTTCTAAGAGCAAATAACTATGCAGATAAGAACACAGTCCATATCTGCAAATAAAGAACTTCAAAGAGCTAATATCACCAAAATCTTGATGGCACATCCAAACACAGGCAAGGGAACCACTAATAACCCAAATCCTACCAATCCCAAGACCATTTATGCCATAAACCACCAGCAACACCAAATCTCAACATGAAACCAGCAGCTAAACAAACAAATCAGCAAGAATTGAACCAAGCTAGGTCAAATTGCAGTAGAAATTGGCCCCTACTCCGTAAAGCTCAGCAGAAAGTAACAGAAAGGGTTTCTTTTGAACAAATATCCTCATCTTTCTTGAGCACGTGGTATACGAAACCGTACGTTCACAAAATCTCAGTGATGTGCAGCACCAGAAAGACAAAATTAGCACAGATTATCAGCTAAAATGGGGAAATCAAGGTAGGAGACCACCGAAAAACCTAAGATTTAACCGAACTGGCCGCGGCGCAGCCCCCAGGCCCGGGTCTCCCACGCCCTCACGAAACCCTAAGCAAGTACCCCCGCCCATGGCCCAGAATCCCCGGACCCAGGCTGTCCAGGACACCAGGATGCCACAGATCAGAAGAGAGCAGAGCAAGCCGCGAGCCACCCCTACTCACCATGGCCGGCCACGCTGGGAAGCCCTTCATCTTGGCGAGCACGAGGTCGCCCACCTTCCACTTGGCCGCGGCCTCCGCGGCAGCCGCGGCAGCAGCCGCCGCGCGCTTCCTCCTCGCCGGCGCCATCGCCCTCCCCCGACCCCGCCCCCGGGCTCACAGGACGCCCCTGCGACGGCTACCGCCTGCGCCCGTGGAGTAGATGCAGCGACGGCTCCGCGGGAGGCCACGGCCGGTGGCGGCTTCGGCGGCGCTACAGGTGGCGGTCGTCCTACTCTCCTCGGCTTCGGCGGCGGCGAGGGGAGGAGGCATGGGAGGGGGGAGGGAGCGGAGGAGTGGTTTGGGGATTTTTTTTTTTCCCTGTCAGTTTTATTTTTGCGCGTGTAGTAGTAGTTTACTCCAGCGAGCGTGCGACTCGCCCGTGGGGTGTGGTGGGGTGTGGTGGGGTGCTACTTCGGTGGAGAAGGAAGGCGGGCTTTTGTGGACGGAGTGGCTTGCTGCCACATCCTTCTCGGTATTCAACTAATAGTTCTGTTTAGCATAGTTAAAATTTATAGATTTTTATTAAAAGATGTTTTAACTGAAAAGTGTTTATGATTTTTAGCTAATAATTTATAAAAAAATTTAGGTTTTTACATATTAAAAATTAGAAAAGTTACTTTCAGCTTACCAGCTTTTAATTTATTTCATTAAAATCTAGCTTTTCAAAAACTAATAATAAGACAGCCTATTTATTTAAATTTTTAGCTTTAAAAAATAGAAACCAACAATAAACTAAAACCAACAACGGCAAAAACAATCTGATCGGGTATTAACCATGAAGTCTCATGGTGTTTATGTCTACGGGTTGACGGGTGCGACAGGAGCTTAACCATGGAAAGTAATAACATCAGCTCTATAGATCATGATGGTACTATTTTAATGCCATTACTCTTCTTTTTTACTTTCCTGTAACATGGTACGGCTGCCAATCGCCCACCAACACCAGTAATAAGTGGTAAACTACCCTACAACAAAATCATCATTAATGCCAATTTAGAACCGTCATTAATGATAATTTTTAATCGATACTGTATAATCAGCAGTGATAGTCTGGGATTATCACTATTGGTTTCGCAATCGGCAGTGATAGTCTAGTATCACTGTCACTGCCGGTTTGAACCACGAATCGGTAGTGATATCACCATTATTATTGTTGATAAGAGCCACGAACTGGCAGTAATATATTCATTGTGACTGTCGATTTTAGTCACGAATCGGCAATGATACTCCATTGTCATTGTATGTTCATGAAAGTGATAGTGATATCACTATTATTACTATCGATTCATGGCTAAAAACAGAAGTGCTAATTTCACCCCAAAAAAAAGTAGTATATATGGTTCACATACAGATAGATAATCACTAAATATAATATGGTTCACATACAGGTAATTATCACATATCGCATATGGTTCACATACAGGTAATCATCACATATGGTTCATATGCAGGGCATCATCCCATATCATATATGGTTGACATGTAGTTCATCATTTATATATGATTTTATCATTTATTTATATAAAAATTGAAAAGTAGGCATATTTTAGCATCATTTAAGAGGACTGCATCATTTAGAGAGGGTGGGTGGTTCCAATAGTCCTAGGATGAGTACCCTAGAAAACATAATGCATCTTCCATCCAATGTCATGCTAAGATCTTTCAACGGTGGTCATCAAATCAACTTCAAAACATCATTAGTAAAACCCTGTATCAAATAAAACAACGTAAGATATGACACGTCATTGGCAACTGTTGCCATCATTGCCTCGTGTAAAAAGGGTCTCAGATCTGGGACACAAGCCAAAAATCAACAACATGTGGATTGTCATAATTCTACACCTTCTTGTTCCATGGCTCATAAAATTAAAAGAGATTGAATAAGAAGATATGGAATAGTGACAATCAAGCTACTAGCCCTTAACCATATAACTGCATAATTGTAACACCCGGTTTTAAAGGAACAAAACAGGGCACAACACATGTATGCCAGGATCAAGTTTCATATATGCGTTACATCATCAGTATATCATCACAGTGCCATTATTACAATAACGTAATTAACTTCATACAAAAGGACCCAATTGTCTAAAAAACACAGTGGAACTAAAGATCTTCAGCACCAACGGGGTTTCCATCTTCCACAGGCATCAACCCAGGGCACTCCAGCCTAGGACAACAACTCTGGGTCGAAATAGTCTTCATCAAGGGTTGCAGCTTCATTGACGACTTCTAAACAGTGGTAGAATGCAAGAGGAGACAACGGGTGTGAGTACAAAAATGTACTCCGCAAGTGAAGGGAAAATATGCTATGGGGCTTAAGTCAAGGAAATGTTAGACACGGTTAACTGCACTAAGCAAACTTTAAACTAATGACTCCAACAACAGATATCATATTTGCTAAGTGTGAAGACATCACTGTAACAAAAAGATTGACTCATCGGATTCCATCCGACTACCAAGACTCACCAGATAATTCCATTACCCAGCTACCCAACCAACCATACCAACCATGATCCCATCTAATCCTGAAGAAGTCCAAGTCTGCTCTTGTCCGTGAGCACGGCTAATCGACCAGATTGATACTCTATAGAGTTTGCACAGCTTTTCCCATGAGTCGTGATTCCCGTGCTGCTTCACACTTCCGAGGTGTGGAGTCGGGGTCTCACTACAAGGCTTTTACAAAACTCCCACCAACTTACAAGCATCCACTGAGGTTTCACCGCTAACAGACGATTACATCGCTGCAGAAGCCCTCTCTTGTGCCACTCAACCGTCCAACGGTGCCCACAAAGTTAGAGGGGTGGCTAATTAGTTGGCCATGCCGTAACCATATAGGCCTTATGGTTGTGCCGATTCACTTGGTTACATGTTCAAGAACCAGTCCTTAAGATCCCACACAGGAACAAACTCAAGCCTGATGTATAGCACCATCTCAAACCAATCATCATGTTAGAATCCATATACCATGTTTCTACAAAAGATTACCACTCCTGATTTATGCTGCATAGGCATTATTCAAGATTAATATTTTCTCCAACTATGACTGCACTAGCATATACTGCCCATTTTAATCCATGGTTAAACAACGGCAACAAGGAATGATTATACAAAGCTAGTAAACTCTAACATAGGATTCCAATTTAGACAAGCATTCATAGAAGGAATAAAATAGCTACACATGATTCCTAGAACATGGGTAAAATATTTAAGGACACTTGCCTTCAGCAGAGGGTTGCTCAAAGTCCTCAAAAGCTTGATCTTGAATATTCCCGAACTGCTCACCTTCTAATCGACATATCGGAGAAAGCACATAATAAAAACTACTAAGAACAGTATACCAAATAGTACTAAAACAAGGAAAAAACCTATAAAAAGATTCTACAAGATGCTATGAGAATTTGAGCGTAAAAATCGCCCAAAATGGAGCTACAAGCAAAAAGTATTGAGCTTTTGAAGTTTCATGGGTTAATCTGCAAATTTTACTTGATTTTCGAGAATAAACTGAATTGATTTTATACTGAAAATTTTATTTATGGTGTCATAAATCAAATACCGGAATTATTTTTGAATTAGAAAACCTATGGAAATGGTCCATGGACCACGGCCTGGTGGCCGGTCCAAGGGTCTACGTGGGCGGTTATGAAGACCGACGGGATACGTGATTTGGACCGATGGATGAAGTTCGGACGGCCGGGGCGAAGGGGGCTCGGACCGGGCGACGCAAACAAGGGCTGCTGGAACTTTGCCATTGTTGCACAAAAGTGCGTCACCAGCCACAGATCGCGATGGGACAAGGAGCAAACGAGATAGGGCGACACGAGGGTCATTACCACAGGCTTCACGTCATCGGAGAAGGGCAGAGGGAGGCTAGCGATGGAGAAGGGCGGTCAGAGGAGCTCGGTCACAGCGAGGATGGTGCTCCAGCGGTGGAGGGAGGCTAAGGAGCGGCGGGAAGCTTCTCCGGTGACCCTGCAATGCCGTAGAGGGGAGAAAAAGGGGTTAGAGGAGCTTGGCCATGAAGAATTGCAGCGGTGGTAAAGCTCTCACAGGAAACGAAGAAGACAACGATGCCGAGGACAAAATCGAGTGGGAAATGAGGGGGAAACGGGTGGAATGTGTGTGGAACGTTGCAAGGAAGTCGATGGGTGACTTATATGCATGATAGAGGGAGAGAAATGGTCGGATTCGAAAAGAAATGGCCGGTGGCTTTAATGGAGATGAATGTGGCTGTTTCTGCATTTCAGAGGGGTTATGGAGGGGAAAACGGCCGGGTATAAGTGATTAAGGGGCGGGGATCATGGCTACGGACTTTAATTGGAGCGAAACAGCTCGGGGAGGTTGGATTTGAACCGTGGCGGTGGAAATTACGGGTGGTCTCCATGGGCGGGAGGTAGAAGATGATGAGCCGGGCGGCAGCTCGGCTCGGGTGGCACGGCGGCTCGGCTCCTTGAGGCGATACAAAGGAGGGAGGGGCCGGCTCGGGAGCGACGTAGGCCAGCGCGAGGGGGGTGGGAGGAAAGGCCGGCCAAGCGGGAAAAAGAGATAGGGGAAATGGAGGAAATGGACCAAGGAAAAAGAATTCGGCCCGGGAACCTTTAACATTTTTGAAATCCCTTTTCTTTTTAGATTTTGAGCAAAATTTCAGAAGAGGTTTTAAACGAACGACTTCTAACGATCTTTTTTGCAAATCTTTTTCACACATAAAAGCCTATTGCAACTATGACAGCATGAATACATCAAACATAAATACAACCTATGGCAATTTAAATTTAGAAATTAATTTCTTTTATTGAATAAAATTGCAATTCCTATTTAAAATTCTAGCAAAATTTTAAGCAATTGCAAAAATTAAAATTTAGGGTGTTACAATAATCATCATAGCCTCATGTGACCTATTTTGCACTTTTGTCATTAAAAAAAATGAGAGTAAGCAATTGTGCTAAGGAAATGACAACAAAAAAAAATTCATTTGTGCGTCAGTTGTGTGTCCCAAAATTTGAATGTGATATTATAGTTAGCAGGGTTTAATTAATTTGCTTGACCTAAACCCTGATACCACACAACATTACATTCAAACTTAATTTGACATGGTATCATCATTGACAAACTGCATCAAGTTATCCAACATAGAAATTATCCAATATGTGGCATCATATCATTTACCTATTTCATCATTGTCAGGATAAAACATAGCTAAAATTCAACTAAATTTCTATAAAAGAAAACTAATCCACTAAAACATAGCTGAAATTCAACTAAATTCATTATGGCATCTCTAAGAATAATTTCTCTACCAGTAATAATCTTTTTTGCTCAATATTGTTCTACCCAGTGACCATTTGCAGCAATACGCTTCAAAGTTTTTAGATTTATAGGGATAACTAGGAAACGGTTGGGAGTTACCTTGGGATGATGGTGACGAGAAGAGAGCTGAGGCATCGGTGTGGAGGAGGTCGGCATCGGGGTGGATGAGGCGGTGATGTCAACTCCGAGATGTGGAGGAGGTCGTGCGGTGGAGGAGGCCGGGGAAGGTAGCTGAGGCATCAAAGTGGAGAAGGCTGACGTCGAGGTGGATGAGGAGGTAGTGTCGGCTCTGAGATATGGATAAGGTCGCACGATGGAGAAGGCCAGGGAGGGCACGACGTGGGGAGGGAGCCGAAGCGTCAGAGTGGAGGAGGCTGGAGTCAACATGGATGCGGAGACATCATCGGCTCTGAGATGTGGAGGTCACGATTTAGAGGAGGCCATGGAGGGAGCAGCAAAGGGTGGCAACCGAGGCATCAGTGTGATAACTTGGGAACAGATAATTGTTGTAGAAGGGAGAAGAAAGACAATTATATAGGATAATGATACTATCGCTGCTGGATTAAGTAAACAACCGACACTATCACTGCCAGTTCACAACTACAACTAGTAGTGATAGTATCAATGCAAGAGCCGTGGGAACCGAGGTGTCATTCTACCACTTCTGGTTGGTAACCTCAAATCTGCAGTGATACTATCAGCTTAAATACAACTAAAAATTGTGAATAAGCAAAATGGTTGTTGTACGTTTTTATTGGCTCAACCATTTCAAATTGCATTGCCCACTATTTATCTCTTTCCTTTTTCAGTTTTCTCTCTCTTTATGGTGGTTCCTCTTCCCCACCCCACCTCTTGTTCTATGATTTCTTCATTTTGTTTGTTTGATTTTCCTCAGTACCAAGATGAGTGTACCTGGTTCGGTTGCACTCAATGGTGATTCCTCCTTTTTTATCTAGGGTTAGGTTTTTGGTATTTATATACCTTTTTTACATAGTGGTATTCACGTTTCAATTGTGGGACTCCTCTTAGGTTGTGTGACATTTTTTCTCATTGTTTATGTTTTTTATTTCTTAAGCGATGATCTGTGCATTTGGTCCGATAAAATTTTCCATATTCAGAATGTACCCGATGTGATGCATTTTGTGACATCTTGGTCTTATTGTTATGTTTGTCGATGCCCTATGCCATCTTCTTTGGATTTCCGTGATAGTAGGAGGCTTTTACTCTGTATTTTTCAACAATTCAGGGATTTTTCTCACAAATGCTTATATCTAGGGTTAAACTGATTTATCGCAGCTTTGCCAAGTCGAGAACTAGAAGAATAACTTAGGCAAACAAGAAAAAGGAGCAAAAAATACTAATTTTTTTGGAAATTATAGTCTCATGTGATATGAATTATTTTTCTTCCTATGTTTTGGTTTCCGCAATGTGTAAAAGGAACTTTGATTATTTATTGTTTCTTTGATTCTATCATTTCCTTAGATTTTTTCTTTCTCTATCTTTAAGATGCCCTGATTAATATTGATGGGTTGTATAAAACTACCATATCCAGATACACTAGGGTTTCCTATATTCTCGGGGCATTCTCTATCCCCAAGAAGGGAATCTCTGGACATATAGAAACTGCCTGTAGATGCCTAGGATATCTCGTAATCAAGGAACTTTATCTTCAAGAATAATAAGTAAAGACTCCAGAAGGCGTACGACGACCCTCTATATATACGGAGCCAGAGGACCCTGCGGAGAAAAAAAAGCCCATCAAAGTCAATACAAGCCATTAGAAGTCAACATAACTCTATTGAAGTCATTCAAGCCTACGGAAGCTCTGCACCCTCGAGCCTTCTACAACTTAGATATGTATTAGTTACTCTCCCCAATAAAATACAATGGAGTCATCTGACTAGGTTTAGATCTATGTAGACTAACCAGACACTCCCTTGTAAACAGTCTCAGAGCATAATACAAGACCAACAGGACGTAGGGCTATTAGCCTCAGGGAGGCCCGAACCTATATAAAAACATGTTTGTGATGCGTGTTTCATCTACACGATGCATCCCTTACTCTTCATATAAATTCGTAAGATCAGCAGTTCAACAATCATCGACAGTTGACGCCGCCCATTGGGATCATGACCAAAGGCGTTGAAACTTCAACACATGATATGCCGTCGGCTTCACTCAAGCTTGCACCAGTACTGGCTTATCAGATGAGGGGTTATACGACAACTTCATCCCCTCGACCAATGATGAGCCGACGATCGGCTGGGTGGACCTTAACGAAGACCTTACTGGCGATGACACCAGTGGCGAGGTAAGTCGCTTTATGGATCAGTGTGTCAAGGATTACGACATCGAGTTTGAACCACTCGATAACCAAGATGACAGCGCAAGCAACATTCTCTCAAGTCGGGATGCTCCCATGTGGCTTCTGACAATATGGATTGCCAAAGTACCTATCCGGAGATTTCCTCCGATGATAGATTCATGATGGATCTGGACTTCTTCTCCCTTAGAGATTACCTTCGAGAAGTCTTCATCATCGGAGACAGGAGCCCTAGTCTGTCCACTCATGATGACGATCCCGCAAGTTCGTGGGACCCCACTCCAAGGCTTGGGGGCTGGAATTATACTCATCTCTCTCACAGGGGAAATGTTGTAATATGCTTTGCAGCTCAACTTTCCATCCACAAACAATCTAACCGAGTATGAGGGTCTGCTCCCTAGTCTTCTAGTATCTTCTGCTCTTGGTATCCGTCACTTCACAGTTGGTGGTGAAGCAAGTTAACGAGGAGTATCAAACCTCGAACAATACCATGATATATTACGTCACGGAGGTGACGAAGCTGGAAAAAAATTCATCAAACTCGAGGTCAAGTATATCCATAAGAGGGATAACTGTCTTGACGATGGTCTTGCCCGACTACCCTCCTCATGATCTCAAGGACAATTCAGGGTCTTTATAGAGAAACTCTTGAAGCCGTTTATGAAATCATCAGATTACACAACCGAAGGAGTGGTGGTCTACGAGACTTATAACTAACTTGAGGGCTCGCTGGGAATCAATGCCTTAAAAGGAGCCGCGAGGGAACTCATGATTCTGCTCGACTGCGAAGATTCGTGGATAGATCCGATCCGCAAGTTCCTTCAATATCGAGTTATGCCTGAAGATGATGCACTATCCAAGCAAATATCTCATTGAACCAGGATGTACACCCTAGTAGACGCATCCTCTATCACTGAGATGCCCACAAAGTTCGTATGAGGTGTATTTGTGACAAACTGTCCAGATAATATTCCAATTAGTCATTAAGTCGATCATTTATGTAATCACAACTCACATGACTAACCGGAATATCACCTCAGCAATCCCGGCATGTGTTTTTCTTCCAGGATCAGAACACACGCCTTTACAACAAGCACATCATCACAAGATATAATAAAGAGCGAGTAATTAAAAATAAGTTACAAGTCTTTAAGCAAATTAAACTTTACAACAAAATACATGATCCAAACACCGGTAGAGTATCTACGCAGCGGAAAGTACATAACTACAAAAGGTGGGTATCGTTGTTTGCCCTAAAGCGTCACCTTAAAATATCCACACACAAGTCGTCGGCGGGCGTAAAGTAGCCAAAAATTAATTCTTCCTCACCTGACAAGCAAAAAGCATGTGAGTACGAAGGTACTCGCAAGACTTAATCCATAGTGGACACTTATAAATAGCCTGACTCCAAGGAGAATACAATTTGGATAATTAGCAAGAACTCGACCTCAAGGTTAAGTAAGTTCTTAAGCAAATGCAATTTTGACTCAAGTGTAAGCATCCACATCTAACCATGAGCAACCTTCTATCCTGAGATCATCAACATAACTGTAACTGTAATACGAACCAAACCATCCATCATCAACATTATTATCCATCTCCCATCATACCATTATGATCACAAACGACAACTCTACGACTGCTGCAAATGGACAAAAGTATGCTTATAACCGAGAGCGTGACAATTTGAATTATTTTATATACCTTGCAGGGGAGTACCTCTTTACCCACATGACTTGAGAACCATTCAGCTCGTGTGACCAAACATGTCCACATAAGGGGTATTCATGTCAACCTTTCCCAAATAAGCCCCAACCGTTTGGACATGCGCCTCAGCATGCGAGGGTCATCTAGAACTACTCCCGGAGCAAACTAGATACCCTTTCCAAGCCTATTATACCGACAACACCCGAGCCTAGCACACCAAAAGATCACAGCTACATAAGGTATTCAGCTCATCCATCCCATATACGGATACGTAGTAAGTATGAATAAGTGCTAGAGCTAACTGCAACAACAAACGGTGCTTAATCGGTTCAAGCAGGCCTATAGCTTCCGAGACTCCCTTCTCGAGTCGTCCCTTATGCCCGCCTGGATCTCGTCAATTAAGTTAGATCATTACTTGACATGAACCACCCATATCACCAAGGATCAAGCGATAAACAATGTCAATGAAGGGCAATGCAATAAATAGGATCTACCCATATCGACCCAACACTTAGGACTCATTTACATGAAACATACATAAAGCATAACTTATCAATTAACGCGATAGATGATCCGAAGTATTGGGATGAAAATGCTTAGATGCTTGCCTTGTTGATTAGCTTCACAAGCAATGAAAACAATCTTCGAATCGCCCTCGAGCACGCCCACGTCCCCCTCCGGTCCTTCGTTCATTAAAGAAGAACGCGTGCAATGATGAGCATAAAAGTGATGCAATGAAATATGCCACATGATGCATATCAGTAGTAGATGCATCCTAACATCAAGCTCAAAGTACAAAACATACAAAGAAACAACTTATGCCTCAAGAACCTTCTTTCCATCTCTAATGCCTCAAGAACACGACATTGCTTTGCTAATCTTCCGTTGTTGTTGGAGCAAGAGTTCGTCTTGCCCCAGTAAGTACGGCGAGAGTTTCTTCTAAGGAGAAGACTCAAGTTTGGAGACGAAGTTTGAGAGGAAGGAACACCACAAATGTATTGATAGTAAAAATATGGACTGGACCAGGTGGAGTATCACAGGAAGACTTGTGATTGTGCTCCTCCGTGCTGTCTTGAGCGTGCTCTTTCTGACCTCCCTCTTCTAGGTGACCTCAACCCCTATTTATAAGGTAGTACATATCTTAGTGTACAAGTTATCACGATATACAAATATCTAGGACCTGACCGAATTATTGGGCCTTATCCTGGATAATTACCTTTTACCCTACATAAAAGATAAATATCTACTGTGGTAACTATTTTGGTTCCTGCCCCCTGAGGGGTGAGCCGGTTGCCAATTATGGCCCGGCACTGCTCTGTCAGTGTTGTTAGGACGACTTGTATCGTGTTAGGGTGTCAGGATAAGCACCACTTGCACCGGCTTAATCGTCCATCACCTTGCGTCAGGTCGGCTGCAGAGGGGGGTGTCCTTTCTTCCCTAATATTATCTCTGGAGGACAGTCGCACCTTTAGGCTTCGGAAGGCCTCATGGGCACCTGAGGGGCAGCCCAAAGGGGTCCGTAGCCTCTAGGGATAAGGTCTCCTACTAAGTTCAGAGGCCAAAGGCTCTTGGGGGACTTGCTATATCTTCAAGTCTTCGGAGGGCCACGTACGTGCCGGGGAGGCGGCCCGAAGGGGTCTGTAACCTCTAGGGGTAAGGCCTCCTGCTGAGTTCGGAGGCCGAAGGCTCTGGAGGGACCTTTGATAGCGATCGTCAACCATTATCCTCAGGCTAGTCTATTTTCCTCCAACTATTGTTGTCCACAAATTCAACCAAAACCGAGTTAAAATTGCGATGCTATCATGGAAACCCTAGGGTACTTACCCAAGGTCCTTTACCAAGGCTTGAGGACATCGATTTGGGGAAGAATCGAAGGAAAACACTTGGAGAAGTGAGAGCAAACCTGTTGAAAGTTGCAGAACAACAAGGGTGACGAATTTGATTGAAAACTCTCCAAACCTTCATGCATGTGAGTAAGAATTAGATGGATGGAGAGCTACAGAGGTGGGAAATGTCATAGAGTGACATGCAAACCTCATTTCTTGCTCCTTCGGTGGGATTTTGGGGAAAGAATGCAAAGAGTGCTTGAGGTTGAAGAGAGGGGCTGCAACCTTTGCTCTGTCCAGCTGAGAGAGAGAGAGAGAGAGAGAGAGAGAGAGAGAGAGAGAGAGAGAGAGAGAGAGAGAGAGCAAGAGAGTGAGTGAGTGAGGTGGGAGAGAGGGAATGAGCTGAGGTGGAGAGGGGTGGGCGCCCAGGGGGAAAAGAGAGGAGGGATGGGGCCGACCAAAGGTGGGTCCCACTCGCAAGAGAAAGAGAAGCTAATAACTGCTGCTAAACTTTTATAATAACTTGTGCAGCGATTAACTTCTAAACGAGATTTAAACTAATAAAAAGTCTAATGTTGGTTATTTTCAAAATGCCTAACAAAAATCAGAACACCAATTGAGATAGCAAGCAATCCAAAATACTTAACAATAAACATAGTGATTATGATGCTTAATAACATGTTTATACTTAATGACATGATTAAGGAATTGGGACGTGAGAAACCTCCCCCCTTAAAGAATCTCGTCCCAAGATTTATTATGAGTCGGGAAAGAGTATGGTGAGTCAAGGAACTTCATGACTTTGCAACAAACCATGCTATGAGAATTACAAACTAAAGATACACTCATAGGTTGGAGAAGAACTCGGGATAGTTGGCACAAAGTCGATCTTTCCGTTCCCACATCGCTTCGTTTTTGGAGTGATTACTCCATTGCACCTTGAGAAACTTGAAAGTGTTGCATCGTGTCTTCTGTTCGGCTTCATCAAGCATGTGAATAGGATGCTCACAATAAGAAAGATCGGCTTGAATCCCTTGGTCATCCACAGTCACAACTTCCGTTGGAACGCGGAGACATTTCTTCAATTGCGAGACATAGAAAATGTTGTGCATAGTAGAGAGAGATAGAGGTAACTCTAGTTAATATGCCACCTCGCCACGCCGGACAACGATTTGTATAGGACCAACATATCGCGGCACCAATTTTCCCTTGACTTGAAAACGCCGCGTCCCTTTTAGAGGAGAGACTTTGAGATAGACGAAATCTCTTATTTTGAACATGAGTTCACGTTGGTGACGATTGACATAGATCTTCTGACGAGATTGAGCTGTGAGAAAATTCTTACGAATGGTTAGGACATGCTCTTCCGCCTCTTTGACCAAAATCCGGGCCCAAAAAAGCTCTTTCAACGGACTCGGACCAATTTAGAGGTGTTCGACACCTCCTTCCATAGAGAGCTTCTAAAGGTGACATCTTAATGCTCGATTGGAAGCTATTGTTATAGGAGAATTCCGCAAATGGCAAGCATATTTCCCACCTTTTCCCATATGTGAGAGCACAAGCCTGCAACATGTCTTCTAGAATTTGATTCACCCGCTCGGTTTGACCATAGGTCTGAGGATGGTACGTAGTGCTATGGAAGAGTTCGGTTCCCATGGCTCCATGAAGACTCTTCCAGAAATGGGAGACAAAGATAGATCCATGTCGGAGACTATCTTCGCAGGAATACTGTCGGAGGATGAACTCCTCAAGCGGGGATCCTGAGGGACCCCCTTTGAGATTCGGTTAAGGGGATGATTCTGAATCTACCTCGTACAGGGATTTTATGCGAGTATATGAGATGCAGGTGGGACGGATGATCGGATGCTAGTGGGAGTAAATGCTCGAGGGATTTTAGATAGGTTCGAACCGCACGGAGCGTAATACCCTACTCATGTGTGTATGCTATTAATGCTCTGGGAATGTCTTTTTCTGGATCTCTTGTGTTACAAGGTTTTTTGTCTAAGTCTAGAGCGTCGATCTTTCTTCGAGCTTGGTGAACCTCTACTCCGCTTCTCAGACTTGTGTGCTTTGGTTTCTAAAACTTGTCCGACTTCTAAAACTCGTCTGAACCTGTCCTTCTCCGGGGTGCACCCCCCTTTTATCCCGTCGGGAGAGGCTTGGCGTGCCCAGAAAGAAGGGCACGAGTCCCCATGAGCCATAAATGGAAAGCAACCATCATGGGCTGCAGTTTGATGTGACAGGAGGTTGAAAATGCACCCTTGGCCGGTCCTGTCGCACCTTATGCCACCTTTTAGCGGGTGCAGCAAGGGAGCCCACCGGGCAGCCACCGAGCAACACCGTGTGCCCGCCCGGTCAGAGCAGGCCTGACACAGCAGGGTGGCAGGTGAGATGCCTCGAGCCCAACGACGATATCTCCAAGCCGTGTAGGGTGACGCGTGATAGGACCCATCGCAATAAATATCCCCACGCCTTCTTGCCAGGCGGTGGCAGGGACTGATAACAGGCGTGGGTGGGAGTGGTTGGAAGTGACAGGCCACGCTCCCTCTTAAATGTAGCATCGGGCCTCTCACCATCTGACACCTCACCGTTGAGCCCTTGTGGGGTCCACCGGCAAGGGGCTTCTCAGGTCCTCGGGGAACTCTGGGTGCTCGAGGACTACTGTTCATAGCCCCGAGCGCCCTCTCCCGGAGATGTCTCTTCTCGGTCCTCGGGGAACTCTGGGTGCTCGAGGGCCACTGTTCATGGCCCCGAGCGCCCTCTCCCGGGACAGTGCCTTCTCAGATCCTTAGGGAACTATGGGTACTCGGGGACCACTGTTCATGGCTCCAAGCACACCTCCCGGAACTATGTCTTCTCGGGTCCTCGGGAAACTACGGGTACTCGGGGACCACTATTCATGGTCCTGAGTGCCCTCTCTAAGAACCGTGTCTTTTTGGGTCCTCGGGGAACTACGGGTACTCGGGGATCGCTGTTCATGGCCCCGAGCACCCCTCCCGGAACTGGGTCTTCTTGGGCCTCGAGGAGATAGTCCCCGAGAGAAGGCGCCACGTGGCATTCCGCTGTCCTGGCCTCAGGACTCGGGGACCCCTAGTTCCCATGTCACCGACAAATACCATGAAGACAAAAAATTCGAGTGAGGTAAAGCTTCACATATTGCTTGATAGAGTACTTGGTTTGACAAGAAGAAAGTGAGCTGATTTGGTCAACCGATCCACAATAACCCAAATCAAGTCATACCCTTGAGAGGTTTTAGGGAGTCCGGCTGGCTTCCAAGAGGTAATGGGAAAGGGTTGGAGCATACCAGCCGGCTTGAGATGTTTAGCTTTCACTCTCCGACAAAAATCACACTCGGTGATGTACCGAATGATCTCACGCTTCATGTGGGTCCACCAAAATCTTTGCTTGAGTTCTTGATATATTTTGGTGCTCCCATGATGAATAGACAACAATGAGTCATGAGCATCATCTAAGATCTTTTTCTTCAACTCATGAACCTTAAGGACCACAAGTCGCTTCCTAAACCACAAGACGCCTTGATCATCTTCCAAAAAATCCACAGCTTTGCCCTCCTCCATCTTGTAATGATTCGGGCCATACCCTTGTCATTCTTCTGCTCTTCCTTGATTTGATCGAGGAGGGTGGATTTGATCTCAAGATTTGCAAGAAATCCATCCGAGACCATATTGAGTCCAAGTCTCCAAAAATCATCACAAAGTATGGCATTTCTAGGCTTGACCATAAGGCAATTGCACTAAGATTTTCGGCTCAAGGCATCAGCAACGACGTTCACCTTGCCGGGATGATAATGAACCTCCAATTCATAATCCTTGATCAATTCAAGCCATCTCCTCTGCCTCATGTTGAGATCGGCTTGAGTGAATATATATTTGAGACTTTTGTGATCGGTGTAGATATTGCAGATATTTCCAAGGAGATAGTGGCGCCAGATCTTCAGAGCAAGCACAATGGCCAAAAGCTCTAAATTGTGAGTTGGATAATTTTTCTCGTGGTGCTTTAACTAGCGAGAAGCATAGGCAACGACTCGATCCTATTGCATGAGAACACAACCAAGGCCTATACAGGAAGCATCACAATAAACGTCAAAGCTCTTGTCCACATCTGGTTGAGCAAGGACGGGTGCAGTGGTGAGAAGATTCTTCAAGGTATGAAAGACTTGCTCACAAGCATTGGACCAAGCAAACTTCATGCTCTTTTGCAAGAGTTTGGTTATAGGCTTGGCAATTATGGAGAAATTCTCAATGAATCTGCGATAGTAACCCGCAAGTCCAAGAAAACTTCGGATATCAGTGATGTTCTATGGTTGCCCCCAATTGAGCACATCTTGAACCTTGCTTAGGTCAACTGCGACACCATTCTCGGAAAGGACATGGCTGAGGAAAGGAACTTTCTTGAGCTAGAATTCACATTGTTGAACTTGGCATAAAGACGGTGTTCATGGAGCCTTTCATGAACGACTCGAAGATGCTGGGCATATTCTTCTTCGGTCTTCGAATAAACCAGGATACCGCAATGGAGATTACAACGAACAAATCCAGCTCTTCCACGAAGACTGTGTTCATTAGATACATGAAGTAAACCGGTGTATTGGTTAGGCCATGACCGTGTACTCATAGAGCCCATAACGAGTGGAGAAGGCTATTTTAGGAACGTCCTCAAATCAAATCTTTATTTGATGATATCCCAATCTTAGATCAATCTTGGAGAAGAATCAAGCACCGCTTAACCGATCAAACAAGATGTCAATGTGAGGAAGAGTATATTCATTTTTGATGGTGGCCACATTGAGAGGACGATAATTTACACACATCTTCAATGTATTATCTTTCTTCTTGATGAAGATAGCTGTGCATCCTCAAGGTGAGGAGCTCGGACGAATAAAACCTTTCTCAAGTAGCTCCTTCAACTGTTTATTCAAATCCATTAACTCTTTCGGAGGCATATGATAGGGTCTTTTAGACATCAGGGCTGTTTCGAGTGCGAGTTCAATGACAAACTCCACATCCTTCTCAGGCGGCATCCCCGGTAATTCCTCCAAAAAACATCCAGGTGCTCACACACCACGAGAATATTCCAAAGGTCCGTGGTTGCGGCACCCTCCAAAGCATAGAGATGGGGACCACCCTCTCTCAAGTGGAGGGGGATCCAGACACCGGTCAAAATTTTGAGAGGGATGATCCTCCGAGCGCAATGGATAAGAGCGCCATTTTTGGTTAACCAATTCATCCCTAAGATAACATTCACTCCCCTAGTATCAAGAATGATCAAGTTTGCAGAGAACGAAACTTCTTCAATAATGATCTCGGCCAAAGGAACGACTCTACTGGTTTGCAACCGGGTACCAGGTGCATCAATATGATATGAAGAAGGTAGAGTCTTGGTGACCATATTGTGGCGCAAGAAGTAATCCTCCTTAATGAAAGAATGAGATGCTCCAGAATAAAAAATTGCAACTACAGAGTGGGAATTCACGAGTACCATAGCAACGAGCATGTTGTCGTCCGCTTAAGCCCCATCGGCGGTGATGTGGTTCACCCTGCCACGTTTGGGAACCTGCGCAGCCTTGGACACCTGTTGAGATGATTGTTCTTGTAGTGGTGGTCTTGGAGCATTCGCCACGGCTCCCATTTTTGGAAAGCGACACTCCTTGGAGAAGTGCCCGACACACCCACAATTGTAGCATGGGCCACTAGGACCACCAGTCACACTCCCCTGGGATTCAGCGGGCCTTGCAGTCTGTCTGGGTGATGAGGAGTATGAACGCTACACCACCCACATTGGACGCGGAGCAGACGGTGTCAACATGGAAGACAGAGAGGGCTGATTCCCCGTTCGCTGACGTTGATAGCTCCCACCCATAGAGGGTGACGGGACCCTCTTACACTTCTTTTCCTCCTGATGGTTCTTCAACTTGTGCTTGACGGTGAGAGAGGTGCTCACCAACTTGTTGAAGTCAGCAAAATCGTAGTGGATAAATGGTCTTGCATCTTGGTGGAGAGACCATTTACAAAGCGATCTTGCTTTTGAGCATCCATACCGATTTCTTCTGACGCATATTGTGCCAAGTGGTTGAACGCTTCCACATATTCCATGACTGACTACCCTCCTTGCTTGAGGTCCAGAAATTCCCACCGCTTGATATCCATTATCCCTTTGGGGATATGATAATCGCGAAAGGCTTGATGAAACTCCACCCATGAGATGCGATAATCAGCGGCGCGCATGGCGAGATAGTTTGTCCACCATGCACCGACCGTGCCTTGGAGTTGATGTGCGGCAAAGAGGGCCTTCTCATGGTCCTTGCACAGAAGAAGAGTGAGCTTCTGCTCGATGGTACGTAGCCAGTGGTCCGTATTGAGAGGATACTCAGTGCACGTGAAGGTAGGAGGACTAGTACGGAGGAAGTTTGAGTAGTCATCATGACGACTGGCTCCTTCTCCTCCTTGAGGAGCCATATTACACACGAGCACCTCGAGCAGAGGTGGTCTGTGCATGGCGATTTTGCTTGATTTGCATGAGCACATCCGCCATGCTCGATGGTGAAGGCGGCATGAGATTTTTCTCGTTGGACCCCTCAAGAAGATCACCCGAATTGCCATGGGGCCCTCATCCTGCTAGGACGATAAGATGGAAAAGGAAGAGGTCAAATTCTGACATAGCAAAAAAAGTACTAGTCGGATATCAAATGCAAGTGATGCACACTAAGGCATAGTGTCCGTATTACTACGGAAAATGCGGAGTGTCCGCATATTTTTGCAGAGGATCCGCGATTTGGATAATAATTCGGATTAGATCTTGACAAAGCAAAACGACCAAAGAACCTTAAGCGACAGGGAAGGGATAAATCAATAGGAATGCGGTCGGGCTCCTTAAAACCCAATATATGTAAATGCGTGCAAAATGAGAGATAGGAATGAAGTATGCTTGATCCCTACCTACACATTTTTTTCTTGTGTGCATCACTCCCCATAATCATCATAGGCATGAATTCATTCAGACCACCAATCATCACCCTTCACACGAAAAGGAATAAGTATTCGCGCGAATGGTGCTTATGCAACTCGCCACACAAGCGACGTTTCATACATTGTTGCTAACGTATCCACTTCTCGTACCTTCGCCTTACTGGACACCCCATGTAATCGTCATATGGGTAGATGACTATAACTACCATCGTATGGTAGATGTTCATATGTTATTGCTAATGTATTCACTTCACATACCATCGCCCGTACTAGACATACCAGGCCTCTACCTCGCACTGGTTGAGCCCCCAATATTGACCGCTATCGGGATACGTCCCTTACCTTCTTACCTTTTTGTCGATTGCGTCGATGTAATATGAGTAAAGTGACAAAATAATAAACCACAATCAACAAAACTGACAGACATATTAAACAGTCATAATACTCGTACAACCTAAAGGTACAACATACAAATCTCATACATAGAGCATAATATAGCTATCTTAATTGTCCAAAAGTTCGCGAAAGAAACTACACCCTATTACATAAATAAAGCTCCATCGACTTAAAACCACCCACAATACGGATCCCGAACAAAATCCTTCAAAAATTCATCCAAAAGATGATGTTGAGGGGAGCCCGTATCATCAATGGCCTTAGGGTGTGAGAGAGGTTGTGACTCATCCAACAACACTTCCCTCATGTAGCCTGAATCGTGAAACAGAGACACTTGTAAACCAATGGATGCTCCCGCACCTCAGCCACGGGGACGAGGTACCCGTGTGCCTTGCACCACCGGAAAGCGGTTAGTGTGAGGTGCTATACCATACGATGTCATATGGTCATTGCCATACAACACCTCGCGGTTCACCAATCCGCAACACATTTGTTGTTCCAACACATGTTGCAATCTGCTATAGCACCTACGTGTCTCCCACAACTCAACCACCACACAACGGTAGGATTGGTCTAAGGAGTGAACCATTTCTACCATGCGATGCTCATTGAGTGGAACCGCATCCGGGACATCTTCAAAGTAGTTGACATTGTTGCCCCAAATTGAAAAATAGATGAACGGCTATCCACAGAGAACTGACAGTTCATCACGAAGTGTAGCCATCACCTTGTATGCCATAGCTTGGACCGTCATTTCTTCTGAAGTTCCCATCGCCTCAAAGTAGTGGGGATTGGTCCTGCCTTCAATGATCCACAGTCGCCAAGTTGTCCACCAAATCTAGACTAATTTCTCGCACATACACCGCATACTCTGGCACATAGGTGAAGTTAGCACACCAAAGCATTTCACGGTGGAGTGCGGGAAAGCCATCCACACCCTCAACACGAGTAGCCATTATCAACGTAACAACGGCAATCCTTAACCCATTAAGAAAGAAATGAGTTAGAGATCAAATTTAGGCATGTTAACAACAAGAGGTACGATTAGCTCTAAGATAAGATGAGGAATAAATAGAATAAATACTTGGGAACTAAAGATAAACTTTAGTGAGTTGTCTTAGTGAGGTTGACAAAATTTTATTAACTCATCCTAAGCATGTTTAAGATACTTTATTAATTCGATCATTTGTATAATCACAACTCTCATGACTTTACAACAAGCACAAAATTTTATTAACTCATCCTAAGCATGTTTAAGATACTTTATTAACTCACCTCGGTAGTCCCAACATGTGTTTTTCTTCCAAGATCGGACCACACGTCTTTACAACAAGCACATTATCACAAGATAAAATAAAGAGCAAGTAATTAAAAATAAGTTATAAGTCTTTAAACAAATTAAACTTTACAACAAAATACATAATCCAAACACCGATAGAGTATCTACGTAGTAGAAAATACATAACTACAAAAGGTGGGTATCGCTGTTTTCCCTAAGACGTCACCCCAAAATATCCACACACAAGTAGTAGGCATTACTCATGCCCGTCGCCAACGTCGACGGGCGTAAAGTAGCCAAAATTAATTCTTACTCACCTGAAAAGAAAAAAAAGCACGTCAGTACGAAAGTACTTGTAAGACTTAATCCATAGTGTGCACTTATAAATAGCCCGACTGCAAGGAGAATGCAATTTAGATAATTAGCAAGAACTCAGCCTCAAGTTTTAAGTAAATTATTAAGCAAATGCAATTTCGACTCAAGTGTAAGCATCCACATATAACCATGAGCAACCTTCTATCCTAAGATCATGAGCATAACTGTAACTATAATATGAACCAAACCACCCATCATCAACATCACTATCCATCTCCCATCATACCATCATGATCACAAACGAAAACTCTACGACTGTTGTAAATGGACAAAAGCGTGCTAATAACCAAAAGTGTGGTAATTCGAATTATTTTATATACCATATAAGGGAGTATCTCTTTACCCACACGACTTGAGCACCATTCGGCTCACGAGACCACACAGGTCCACACAAGGGGTACTCATGTCAACCTTTCCCAAATAAGTCACAACCGTTTGGACATGCGCCTCGGCATGCGGGGGGTTATCTAGAACTACTCTCGGAGCAACCTAGATACCCATTTCAAACCTATTATGCCAACAACACCCGAGACTAGCACGCCAAAAGATCATAGCTACATAAGGTATTCGGCTCATCCATCCCATATACGGATACGTGGTAAGTATGGACAAGTGCTAGAGCCAACTACAACAACAAAAGATGCTTAATTGATTCAAACATGCCTATAGCCTCCGAGACTCCCTTCTCGAGTCATCCCTATTACCTACCCAAATCTCGTCTCATTCTCATGATCTCATACTTCTCATCATCCTCAATCATTATTATCTTTGTAAAATATAGTAAGTTCTAAGCTCGCGAACGATGGCCAAACCACCGCTCGACTTCTACCGACGACCTAAGTCATGCTAAGCATAATGCCTTCATTTTAAGTTAGATCATTAATTGACATAAACCACCCAGGTTAGCAAGGATTAAGCGATAAACAATGTCAAGGAAGGGCAATGCAACAAATAGGATCTACCCATATCGACCCGACACTTGACTCATTTACATGCAACAAACATAAAGCATAACTTATCAATTGACACGATAGGTGATCCAAAGTAATAGGATGAAAATTCTTAGATGCTTGCCTTGTTGATTAGCTTCACAAGCAACGGAAAGAACCTTCGGATCGCCCTCGATCACGCCCACATCACCCTTCGGTCCTTCGTTCACTAAAGAAGAACGCGTGCAAGGGTGAGCATGAAAGAGATGCAATGAAATATGCTGCATGATGCATATCAGTAGTGGATGCATCCTAACATCAAGCTAAAAGTACAAAACATACAAAGAAACAACGAAAGTTTGTGATCTGAATATCGTCAGAAAGTAACAGGAGTCTGAAGTCCCCTCTAAATTTTTCTAGAATCTCCACATAATTCTTCGGACTCTTCGGGTTTCTGGATTTTCTCTGGGATATCCGGACTCTCCAAATTTTTATTCGGACTCTCTGGAGTTATGCAAAACAATTGTTCGCGATGGTTCGTCGATCGAATCGTCTTGCATGTTGAAATCTAGACTACATAAACATGCAATGGCACTAATACATTGGTTCTAAATGTAATACACTCACTCTACACCCTCGATTTACTAGCTATCTAATCCAAACCTTCTTTCCATCTCTAATGCCTCAAAGACACGACATTGCTTTGCTAATCTTCTATTGTTGTCCACAAATTCAACCAAAACCGAGCTAGAACTTATGATGCTATCATGGAAACCCTAGGTTACTTACCTAAGGTCCTTTGCCAAGGCTTGAGGATGTTGATTTGGGGAAGAACCGAAGGAAAACACTTGGAGAAGGGAGAGCAAACTTGTTGAAAGATGAAGAACAACAAGGGTGACGAATTTGATTGCAAATCCTCCAAACCGTCACGCATGTGAGTAAGAATTAGATGGATGGAGAGCTAGAGAGGTGGGAAATGTCATAGAGTGGCATGCAAACCTCGTTTTTTTGCTCCTTGGGTGGGATTTTGGGGAAAGATTGGAGAGAGAGCTTGAGGGAGAAGAGAGGGGATGCTGCCTTTGCTCTGTCCAATTGAGAGAGAGAGCAAGAGAGTGAGTGGGTGAGGTGAGAGAGAGGGAGTGAGCTGAGGTGGAGAGGGGTGGGCACCCAGGGGGAAAAGAGATAAGCTAATAACTATTGCTAAACTTTTATAGCAACTTGTGCAGCGATTAACTTCTATGCGAGACTTAATGAAAAGTCTAACGTTGGTTATTGTCAAAACACCTAAGAAAAATCAAAACACTAATTGAGATAGCAATTAATCCAAAATGCTTAACAATAAACATGATGATTATGATGCTTAATAACATGTTTATGCTTAATGACATGATCAAGGAATTGGGCTGTGACAATATCGCTTGAAAGTAGAGTAAAGGAAATCCATGGAGGGGTGAGCCAAGCTCACGCACTACCATAGAAAAGGGTTATCCGTGCCCCCTCTTCATTGTTGGTTCGTAAACTTTAGCCACACATAAAAAGCTGAGCCAACAAAAACCGGTAGTGATAGTGATTAACTCTATCGGTTCTTGTTACTAACCGACAGTGATGTTCAAATTATTATTACTGGTTTTAGCTAAGAACTGGCAGTGATATTATCTCATCAAAAGATGTACCTTTAATAACCGGCAGTGATACGAAAAAATCCATAAGTCTTCGCATGCGCGACTGCCAGGCTTCACGCGCTTGGTTGCTCGATCATCTTCCTAGCGAATTTAAATGTTTGTTCACTCTCACTCGCTCTATCACTCTGCTCACTCGCTCTCTCTTGCACGCTCTCTCGGCCACCACCAGCCACCTCCACCTCCTGCGTGATCCACATGGATCCATTGCCGCTCCACTACCTTCTCCAAGGATGCCTCCCATACCCACGTCCTTGTCCAGGGAGGAGGAGGCCCCGTTGGATGAGACGTCCCCCACCTATGATTCTGGCACTTCAACGAGATCCCCCTTGTCAGACGACAAGGTGTAGGATGCGCTCAACGATGAGTTACTGAGGGCCAAGAAGGCTCGAACAAGCTTGTCGGAGGAGGAAGATGACGCCAACCCTGACTCTGAGGATGACAACGGCAATTACAACGATGACAACGGTGGTGATGCTGATGACAATGAGGTTGCAGACTTCCATTCGTGGGCCGAGTTTCAACTCGAGCACGGCTAGATAGCTAGGTTAGTTAACATGGGCGTTAGGGTTTTCACACTATCGTCTACATGACAGCAGTTTTTGCTGTAAATAGTATAAACTATATTAATATGCTCATTAGTAATGTTAATCTTGTTTAAATTAATGCATGAATGTTTTATTTTTTTACTTTTTTTGTCCTAGATTGAGTATCACTACATGCTCGTAGCTGAAATTGGCAGTGATAAGTATATAAATCAAGTGGAATGAGATCAAGAACTGGCAGTGATAGATTGTATCACTACCAGTTCTGGACTGGTAGTGATAATCATGGATCATCAACATGACTATCACTGTTGCTTATTCACTGCCAGTTCAAAAATTGGCAGTGATGTCAATTTTGAACCTGCAGTGATGACCTTTCCTATAGTAGTCGTGCTTTCTTCCAAACCCTTGTTGGAAATTCTTTCAGACAAGGTTCCTACTGGCCTACGGTTCTCCATGATGTGAGCGAGATGGTAAAAAGATTTGTCAAGTGTCAATTTCACAACAGACTGATGGGGAGCTTGATGATGGCTAGTATAAAATTATTGTATCTGGATAGCCTAGGTTTCCTACATTCTCAGGGCATATTTGTATCTCTAGGAATGGAATCCCTGGACATATGGAAACTGCCCGCAGATGCTCGAAATATCGTAAACATGGAAGCTTATCTCCAAGAATGATAAGGAAAGACTTCAAAAGTCGTACAATGACCCCATATATATATAGAGCCAGGGGACCCTGTGGAGAAAAAAAGGCCCATCAAATTCAATACAAGCCATTAGAAGTTAGCGTAACTCCATTGACATCATTCAAGCCTACGGAAGCTCTGCACCCTCGAACCTTCTGCAACTTAGATCTGTATTAGCTACTCTCCTCGACTACATACAAGGGAGCCTTCCGACTAGATTTAGATCTATGTAGGCTAGCCAGGCACCCTCTTGTAAATAGTCCCAGAGTATAATACAAGACCAACATGATGTATGACTACTATCATCAGGGTGGTCTGAACTTGTATAAAAACCTTGTGTGTGCTATGTGTTTCATCTACGCGAGGCATCCCCTACTCTTTATATAAATTTGTAAGATTAGCGGTTCACCAATCGTTGACAAATATATTAGTTGTTTAATCATACCTATATGGTTTGCTTGCTCCCCATAGCATCACAAACAACATAATCAAACATGCAAATATTTGTTAGCCATATTTCATTTCTTTTCTCAACTTGGCAGCACATGAAACTTTCATCAATGTTATATGACATTCATACCATAAGATCAAAATATACATGGTTGCTTTCCAAGTGAAACTCAGTCCGAGGAAAAAGTAACAAATAAACATTACATGTAGTTACGAGAACTTCAAACGTAAAATCATCATTGTTAATGAAATGGTGCTTAAAGTTTTCGTATTGGTTGTAGTTCTCCGATACCTACCAAGCATCGCAAGAAATTTACAATGCGCAAACTAAAATCTACAATGTAGTCTCGAATGTGCTAAAATTCTAAAACATTCTGATCATATACATCAATTTTGGATTTTTCAAACTGAACCGCAACACCTTACTAAGTGAATATGGGAATTTCTAAAACAAAAATTGCTCCACCTGAGTTGGCAATTGTACTTCAATTGCGAACTATGCGAAATCTGGATTCTTGAACAACCTTTTCCTATTGTCTGGAACAGACCCTTTCCGTTTCATCACAGCCATTCATGACAAATTATACCTATAAGTCTAGAACACTTATTAAGTTTGATTCTTGGTTTTTATACATTAGCACATGTGCAGTTGCATGACACTTGATGCAATTGTCATTGACTTCTGGAAATGACACTTGATTCCCTATCTTGACTATTTTTCTTCATTTCTGTTCTCTTAAAGCAAAGCATTTTTAAATTCGAATTTGAATATCCTAAAACAATATAAGCAAAATATGTATGATATTTATAGTCTGGACTATATTTTTTATTTCATGTCTAAATACTTCTGCCTTTATGCTTTGTAGCAGGTTTGCTCCAGTTAGGACCTACGCCCAGCTTCTCCATCGAGTTTGCCTTCACGATGTTATTAGTGGGCAAAAGAACAATAGTCCCTATGTAATTTATTGGTGGCAATAGAGACATGAGACAAAGATACTTGGATGCTATGGCGTTGGTGCAGAAGTATGGTAAATTGGGCATCTTCCTCATCATAACTTGCAACCCAAATTGAGAAGATACCGCTCAGAAGTTTGAGCTTGGTCAACTGTCACATGATCATCTTGATTTCGTGGTACGTATTTGTAGAGCCAAATTAGAAGATCTCAAGATAAACTCTTCGGAAATCACATCATCGGTGCTATGGTTGCACATGTCCATGTTATCAAGTTCCATAAAAGAGTATAGGGATCAGTGACGTTCTATGAGGGGTGAATTAGGACACCTAAAACTATTGTGCTCCAAAAATTTTCCAAGATAAATATATATTAATTTCTATCTAAATATACTCTAAGTTCATCTAGTGTGTCTACTTTACCATTCAAAAAGGTTTACGACCTATAGTTAATCCTAACAAACTACTCTAGAAAGGTAAACATTCAAATATAAATTGTAAGTATGTAAATATGGAAACATAAAGAAGGTAGAGAGAGCAAAGTCAGCATAAAAGATTTTTATCCCATGATGTCGATGACATAAATGCCACCCCAAGTCCATGTTGGAGCAACCACCTACGCTATTACTCTTGGACAACACCTGATCACGGCCCTTGAGCCACCTAGGTGTCAAGTAGGTTGAGCTATCAAGCCACCAAGGCAAGGAAGGTTTCACCACAAGCATCTTTTCTGGTTACTTGCCACCGCCTTTACTTTAGAGCTTGAGTCACCAAAGCAAGGGTCTCTGCGTCCCAGTATAAGCATCTTACCGCCACTCCATGCCAAGTCAGAGGGTCAATAAGCATGAGCCACCAAAGCTCACGGTGTCGGCAAGTCACCAAGACTCAAAAGTGTTGGCGTACCACTTGGTACAATATGTGATCACTCCTTGATCCTCTCTCTATGTAGCAACACATAGCAACAACTCTCTCTAGGCCTAATAGCACTAATCACTCATTTGATCTTGTGCTTAATTGCCTTGGATGATCATTTTAACAGTTTGTTGGCTTGGATGTCTTCTCAAGTGTCTATGAGCTTTCCTGAACTCCAACACACTCAAATGGACGAGTGGGGGGGGGGTATTTATAGCCTAAAACCCACAAACTAGCCATTGCTCCAACAATCAAAAAAGACTGTGAATACCGGATGATCCGGCATCAACATCAGCAATAGAAACTACCCGTTGGAACTCCACTCAAACTCATTGTGAACATCGAATGTTCCGGTGTAACCTTAAACTCCATCACCGAACTATCTAGTGTGTATACTTGAGCTAACCGAGCCACTTCTCACAATCCATTTATCCGATGTGTACAACCACACCATACAAGCTCTTCCAATATCTCCTGGAAAATGCTCGGTGTAGTCAATTTCTTATTGTTGGATCATTCGGCGTGTAAAACATTTTCACCTTCTTCTGATAATGCTCTGATGTGTACAAGCCTCTGAGCGCCAGACCATCCGGCATTCAAACTCCTTCTGCCACCGAGAAACAGCTCCTGGAAAATACTCCGACGTGTTTATCACTTCAACACCGGATCATCTAGTGTATTCTTCAATTTTCTCTTCTGATCCAAAAACACTTCAACGTGTACATTTTACTGAGCATCGAACCATCCGGTGAGTACAATCTTTTCTAAACTTGTCAAAATTCAAACTTTCTTGAGTTCCGCTTTGGTGGCTTCTACATGTATTGCATCCATGATACCTACTAAAGCATATACTTGATAAACATGTTAATCTCAATGTCTATGTTGTCATTAATCACCAAAATCACATACATACCATAAAAGGGTCATCTTTGCTACAATCGCCCCCTTTTTGGTGATTGATGACAACACAACAAAAGCAAGTGACAAATAAATGATACCAATTATAAAGTGCATAATAGTGAATGACAACACTTGTAAAGTACACAAGGTCTTACCACTTTGCTTGGATGTATAGTAAGAACAACCAATAATACCAATCGTAAGGAAACTAATGATACAAATTAAAAGTGCACCATAGATACCAACTAAAAATGAACTAGTTGTAAGGAAAATATCATATTTTTGTCATATATTGTTCTTACCTTTACTTTGTCCCCTTTTGTTCTAACTATCAAAGAAATAATTCTCTCCATTTCTCCATTGTCACTATCTCCCTTGCGATCCATTTAAAATTCTCTCATCCAAGAAACAATCTTACATCTTGCTTAACAATCATGCATCTTGGTTTGGTCGTCAAAATTATCTCCTTTGTCAACAACCTTAAACAAGCTACAAACACATGTTGAACTTAAGGGAAAATGTTAGAGCACTCGAGAGAAAGCTTCATAAATCATGATCTAATAATAAATGATATCAATTATAGGAATGCAATTAAAAACGTTACGTGGATACCATTTGAAATGAAACAACATGGATCACAATTCATGAAACTCACATAATATGATCTACACTCCCCCTATATGTGTGCATACATATGATGAGAGTGAAACATATGTATAACTAGACAATATGTAGAGATAGGAGATTTAAGACATATTATGCATATAGGTAGCTTAAAAGATAAAATTAATTGATAATAATACCAATTAATGAATAAGCATTGCATACCTTCAGGGACTTGTAGATTACTCCATCAGATTATAAAAGATACCAATTGAAACACATGTTAGTATTAAAATCACAACCCATAGGATATGCTCCCTATAAATATGTGCATATAAGTATCAAATACTTATAAGAGACATACACTTGTCATTGATAATAATATGGAATTTATCCTATACATTGAACTCATGACACATAAAATATAACACTTGAAGAAACATTTCATGTAAAGAGCCTACAACTAATAAATCATGTGGGTTGCTCATGGGTTAGAGAGAAATACAATCAACCTACCATATGAAAAACCTACATTAAGCATTGCAAGGAAATGGAATATGATATGCACATGCAAGCCTAGACAAGTCAAAGATACTAGATGCAAAAAACATGAACAAAAATCTAGCTAACATCACCTCTTTTACCTTTGGATGGGGGATTTAAATATATTATGATCAAGGTCTTCATCAATACGCTCAATCTTGTACACGTGGTTTCTTTGCTTTAACCTTTACTTCATCTTGTGCGCCAAGTCTCTAAATCCCCCGAGCCGACCGTTGACTTCAAATCTTCTTTGGAACCTAAACCGATAGGGGCCCCTTCATATTAATGATGATTTCCTTGGGCACCCAAATATATTGGTTCCAAATCTGGTCCTTTAGTCCAACCATGTGTGCAACTAATTTGTCATTGTCCTTCTTCTTGAGCTTGTAATGGTTTCTCTTGGTCTTGATCTTGTAGTTGGACTTAGTGTAGATACTTGAGGTCTTGTTTGAGGGGTTCATCATCCTTTTCTTTTCATTGGTCTCCTTCTTGATTTACTTGCATTGGAAAGACTTGTGATCTTCTTAATGACACTTGAAGCATGTCACGGTGGACCCCTTCGCAAGCTTATTCATCATATTATCACTGTTATGTTGAGAAGGTTGAACATGATTCTTACCCTTCAATCTTGCTAAGTCCTTCTTGAGCTTCTCTATTTCTTGTTTGAGTTCATCATTATCTAATGCAACGAGATTATTATATGATTCTACAACAACATTCTCAACATATGTCTCATTACAAAGGGATGAGCTAGATATATCAATCAAATCATCACATGAAGTAGAAACTTCTAAATTAGGATTGAAATTAAAGAGAGAAGTAAATTGCTTCAAAAGGGCCTTAGGTTGAGATTCAATATCCTCAAGTTTTGCCTTAACCTCTTCATGCTCCTTATTTAGTAATTTAAATTTGCTTAATAATTATTTATAATTAGAATCAAAGGAAGCACGAATGTTATTAAAGGCATTGAATTTCTTAAGTTCTTTAACTTGTTTCTTTAAAGCATTTTGTTGCTCATTGATGAATTCAAGAAGTTCTTCTTGAAAGGGTGAATCATTATAGGATTCATCATTACTTACATCACTTTCCATATCTTTGCCCACAAGGCACTTGTGTGATAACGACATTGAGAAAAAGTTTCTCTTGGAGGAGTGGATGGTGAAGCTCTCATCATTTGAGCTTAAATCTTCATCTTCACTCACACTTCTTCCTATGTTTGCAAATATGATGCCTCTTCCCCTTATCTCCCTCTTGTTTTTTATCTTCTTCTCTTGCTTGATATGATCGATCGTGTTGACCAAGTCATTCATGAAGATTGGATGCTTAATCTTGGTATTGATACTCTTGAGGTCTTTCTCTAATCTTAAAATGATCTTGGTGATCTTGGGATCTATTTCTTCATCACTTGAGGTGGTTTTTTCTCATCTTCTTCATCGCTCTTTTCATCTTTATCACCATCATTTTTGCTTGAGCTTGAGTCTTGCTCTTGCCTTCTAATCTACTCTTTCATGTGTGGGCAATGAGCTTACTTGCTTATGAGGGTAAGTTTCTTGACGTAAGATGAGGATGAACCTTCAACCTTTATGTTCATGGTTATCTCATGGACAGTAATCTTGCCGAGAACATGACTTGGAATCATCTTGCTAATGTTGTTATTGTCGTAGATGATGGACACGATCAACTTATACTTTGGAAGAAGAGCTTGAAGTATTCTTCTCACCACTTGATCATCTCTAATTTGCGTCAAACCTAGCTATTGATCTCATTGATAAGAATATTCAAATGTGAGTACATATCATTAGCACTTTCATCAGCAAGTTGTTTAATGCTATTGAGCTTAAAGACTATCACATGATATTTATAATTGCGTATATCCTTTGTGCATTCATGTATATCAACAATATTAGTCCAAATATCATGACCATTGGTAATAGAATATACTCAATTGAATGCATCAATGCTTAGATATGATAAAAGGATACTCTTCTCTAAAACATCGAATTATCTTTCCTTGATTGTGAGGCTAAAAGGACAATGATGTTGCATAGAGGGGGGTGAATAGACGTTTTTACAAAAATTTGTCCCCTTTTACTGTTGGTCTAAACTTGCAGTGGAATATAAATTAACGGATTTTTCATAAGTAAAAAACCTAAATATGCTAGGCTCAACTAGTGCATAATCACCCTAAATAAGTATGGAAATTACAATCCTAAGGTGACAAGAATTACTCTAATATAGCGAGAGATAATGCTGAAGATACTGTTCACATACCTGGAATCACTGTTCATCCGGAGTATCCGGTGTAGTCCGGATACTCCGGGTTGTACAGGTCCAGAATCTCCGGTAAAGTCCGGATCTCCGGGTTCTGTACAAAACTGAGTCCGAAACTGAATATAAAGGATGGGTAGAGAGTTCTAGCTCAAACCAAGTGATATCGTATGTTCCCATAGATGATTCCAAGTAGATCCACGGAGAACTCACACTCAAATACACACAAACAAGTAGATCGAGGAATATGCAAAAAGATTTGAACAAGAACTTAAAAGTAAAGAAACAAGAGAGGAGATACAAGATTTGTTTCTCGAAGTTCGGATTCACCACCGTGAATTCTATGTCTCCGTTGAGGAAGCTCCAACGAGCCGGGTCTCTTTCAACCGCTTTCCTCGATCCACTCTTGATTTCTTCCCTTGCGGAGGCGAAATCAAAGCCTTCACAAACTTTTCCGTGGCTCACCACACGCGCGGGAGCTCGCCGGGCAACACCTAGCCAGCTAGGAGGCTTCACCTCCAAGGGTAACAAACGCAATCGAACTTCTTGCTGAGAACTCAAGTGCTCAAGATTGGATTTTGGCTCACTTGCACTCAATCTTCCGATCTCTCAACCCAACTCACTTTTTTTTTCTCAAATCACACACTAGAATGGAGTGGGAGGGAGTTCTTTTGACTCTAAAATGTGTTTCTTTCGTGCCCTTGCAGTAGCCCCAAAGGATGGGGGTGACGGGATATAAATAGCCCACTTCAAAAAACTAGCCGTTACTCAACTGTTCTGGTCTTACCCGAAGTCTACGGGGTACACTAGAGTATCTGGCTCAACTAAAATAGCCCAAACCAAAATTCTCTGGCGGAGACTCACCCGGAGTCTCCAGCCAGCCCGGAGTATCTGGCCTACACCGGAGTATCCGGCTTCAGCACAGCTGACCTCTGAAAAACGACGATAACTTTTGATACCAGAGTCCGATTTCGATGATCTTGGACTCTATGTAAAGTTTATTCAGAGGGCTACACATCCCAACTGAATTCATGACCTAAAACATACAGGATCAAATTAGGAACACTCCAAAACCCAATTCGGATACTTCCACACTTTCCACACCGAGATTTCTAAAAAGGAACTCTCACATGGGTTTGGTTAGAAACTCTTAAGAACTGAGACATGACAATTAGCTTACGTTGCATCTCTCTTAATAGTACGGCATACCTATACTTAAATTCAAAGATAAAACTCATTTGAACCACTTTAAGTATTTAAAAACTTTCAAGTACCGCTTCTTTCTTTCAAACCTTGAGGGTTGCCAACTTTCATATATTCTTCATTTGATTCTTCATATGATTGATGTGAATCATCCATAGCTTCCCATGGCCTCGCACAGTCTATCGGCGCAAAGCCTTCACTCGCTCTTCACCACCGCCTTGGTCTTTCGGCACCAAGCTATTTGCTTGCCCTTAACCACAGATGGTCCATCGCAGTCGACTCTTGCTTGCCCTTCACCGTCTTGCCACAGAAAACCACTTTGTACTCGATATCTTCAAGAAATTCATTTTATCAAATATGGAGTCCAATCTTGTTCTTCACTCTTGGCATATAAGATTTCAATTCAACTTATACCTTCTTACAGATCCTAACCCCAACTCACTCTTAAGCACATAGCACACGGGTTAGTCCATAAAATCTAAATGACAACTTTTATACTTTAAGTTACTTGATCTCCACAAGTAACTTATTAGCCTTCATGCATATTGTCAATCTTCATATAGAACCTAACCCCACTCATTCTTAAACATATAGCACACGGGTTAGTCCATAAAACTCTATTAACAAGTCATACATTTAGTTACTTGATCTTCACAAGTAACTTAGCCTTCAAGCTTATTGCTAATTTTATTGAGCTTCTTCTTCTTCTTATGAGCATCACTAAAATCTAAATGACTTTTGATGCAATTCTTTAAACTCGTGACATTTCTCAAAGAATCCATGCTTCATTATTTATGCATCTCCTATGGAATAACCTAATAGCAATTCTCAATATGATTGTTAGTCCATATGCATTGTCATCACTTACTCGAGCATCACCTAGAGCTCATTCATCTCGATGCATTTTCAATCTCCCCATTTACCTAGAGCTCATGCATATCTCTCATCCATGCATCACCTATGAACCAACCTACTAACAAACTTAACACCATTTTAGTCTATAGGTATTATCATTAATTACCAAAATCACACATATGGGCTAGATGCATTTTCAGAGGCGTTGCTTCATCCTCTCCTCGGTGACTCTCAAAATATCTAAATCTTTGGCTTACAAATGACAAAGGAGATGTGAGTGCCGTCAAAATGTGGAGTACTCTACCGATATATATCCCTACCTCGGATGTCACAACTCTCTACATATTAAGTCTATTAAGAGCATGATACTCTCGTGTCAATTGTAGGGTAAAGAGAACCTGCTCTGATACCAACTGCAGGGATCGGTGACGTCCTAAGAGGTGGAGGTGAATTAGAACATCTAAAACTAATCGACACCAAAAACTTCATAAGATAAACTTATATCAAATTATATCTAAATGTGATGTATGTTCATCTAGTGTATCTACTCTACTGTTCAAAAAGACTTGCAACCTATAGCTAATACTAGTAAACTACTCTAGAAAGGTAAACATGTAAAGGTAGATTGCAAGTATGTAAATGCGGAAACATGAATAAGTTAGATAGAACAAACTCGGCACAAGAGATTTTTATCCTATAGTATCGATGGTATAAACATCACCCCTAGTCTATGTTGGAGCAGCCCCTCACCTAGGCTATTGCTCCCGAGCGACACTCGGTCACGACCCTTGAGATACCTAGGCCTCTGTGAGGAACCGTCCAAACAATATTCTAATTAATCTTCAGGAGGACCATTATTCATAAATACAACCTCGATGATTAACCAGAACACCATCCCGGTAGTCCTGGCACGTGTTTTGTGCCCAAGATCAGAACACATGCATTTTCAACATGTACATCACAACATAGCTTAAGAAAGTGAGTAATTAAAGTTATATTACAAGTTCTTAAGCATGCAACAATTTGCAATAGTTACACAAAGAGAAACTACGCAGCGGAAGATTAAAACCTTAACAACAACAAGAGGAGAGTGGAATCATTTGACCTTAGGCTACACCCCAAAAGCTACGCCTCACCAGAGTAAGATGCACTACTCTTGCCCACCACCTGTATCGGCGGACACGAAGTAGCAAAACACCGCATCACCCTCACTAGCAGAACCTGAAAGTGCATGCATGAGTACGAAAGTACTCACAAGACTTAATCCATATAGAGCACATATACATAGCTCGACTCTAAGGATTATGCATTGAGCTATTAGTAAGAGTAGGATACAAGGTTAAGTAAAGTATATGCGGTAAGCAACGTAGACATATATGTGTGAGCATCTATACTTAACTAAAGAAATATCTTTCTACCCTGTAAACCACAACTTGAACATGTATGTATAGGAACCATAGTATCTCATCAACAAACTACCAACCAATTCCATCATACCATAACCTTATCCCATATTCGTAAACTCTACGACCGATACAAATTAAACAATAGCACGCTCATGACCAAGAGCGCGACAATTTGAATTATTCTTATACCCTGTAGGGGGTACAACTTTACCCACACGACTCAAGGACCATTCGGCTTGTGCTACTCACGAAACTACACACAAGGAGTACTCATGTCAACCTTTCTCATACCTGGAACCACCCACTTGCAATATCCCTATGGCACCGGGGTTACCGCGAGCGTGTCCCGGACACCTCCGGCTCCCCGCCACCTTGATTCTCCTTTTCTTTTCTCGTCATAGAGCCGCAAGGCAAGTGTCAGCACGACATATGATAATCAGCTTACCTTACCATTAGATCAGCACGTGGTGAGTACGGAAAGTGCTAGAGCCAACTATACCAACAGATGGCTTTAAACGATGCAAGCGGTCTATGGCATCCGGGCTCCTCTCTCGAACTATCCAGAGGACTCCTCCTGGGCAGAAGATACCCCTAACACCGTCCACATCTCGCCTCAATATCACATCTCAACATCCATCTCAACCTCATCTTTATATCTATGAACAGTGATTAAGCTCTAGGCTTACGAACAACGGCAGCACCGTCGCTCGACTTCTACCAAGGACTTAAGTATTGCTAAGCATTTTGAATAAACCTTGAAGCTAGACACCAACTATATCATCAAGGCTACAAGAATAAGGATTCATCAATAAGTCAAGGTAGACATAATGCATCAATATAGGTTCTATCCATATCAACATGACACTGGACTCAACACATGCAAACATACATAAAGCATAATTTATCAATTATAGACTCCATTTAAATTGAAAAAAGGGTGCAGTATGCTTAGATGCTTGCCTTTCTGCTCTAGGGTTTGCCCGATACTTCCCGAACAGAACTCGCAGAAGTGGTGTGCCTCAGTGTCGCCCTCGATCACACTCGCATCACGCTCCGGACCTTCGTTCACTACTGTCGGAGGGTGAACTCCTCAAGCAGGGATCCGGAGGGACCCCCTTTGAGATTCGGCCGGGGGAATGATTCTGAATCTGTTTTGCAGGTGAAATAAATGAGCGTAAATGCGATGCAGGTGGAATGGAATGATCGGATGCAGAAGTAGTAAATGCACAGGAGGTCTTTTAGACAGGTTCGGGCCATACTGAGCGTAACACCCTACTCCTGTGTGTATGCTATAAATGCTCTGAGAATGTCTCTCAGAGATGTTGCTGGTTACAAGAATATTTGTCTAGTCTAGAGCTTCGGACTCCTTGTTCTTCAGTGATCTGAGCTTCTGTGCTTCAACTTGTCCTGGCGGTTGCTCCATGTCAACCGGGTTCTTCTTCTCCGGGGAGCCCGCCCCGCCTTAAATACTCGCTGGGGGGTAGCGTGCCCAGAAAGCGAGGGCACGAGTTCCGAGGCACCATAAATGGAAAGCAACCATCATGGGCTGCTGCGCAAAGTGACGGGGAGGGTTGAAAATGAGCCCCCGTCCGGTCTTGTTCGTCATCATGCCGTTCTGCAATGGGCGCTGCGCAGAGGGCCCACCGGGCAGCCACTGAACAGCCTGGCGTGCCCACTCGGTCTTGTACTCCTGACACAGCGGGGCGGTAGACGGGGCGCCTTGGGCTTCGCGATGTTATCCCCACGCCTCCCTGCCAGGCCGTGGCAAGGACTGACAGCGAGCGTGGCAGGAGCAGTGGAAGTGACAGGCCACGCGCCCTCTTATATATGACATCGGGCCTTTCACTTGTTGACACCTCACCGCTGGACCTCTGTGGGGGCCACCGGCGAAGGACTTCTGAGGCTGTCGGGAACCGAGTGCTCGGGGGTCACTGTTCACAGCCCCGAGCACTCTCTCCCGGATATGCCCTTTCTCAATCCTCAGGGAACCGAGTGCTCGGGGGCCACTGTTCACGGCCCCGAGCACTCTCTCCTGGAACTAATTTCCTTGGGTCCTCGGGGTACTCAGGTGCTCGGGGACCACTGTTTGCAGCCCCGAGCACCCCTCTCCCGGTACTTGCCTTTTCTGGTCGTCGGGGGACTTGAGTGCCCAGGGGCCACTATTCATGGCCCCGAGCACTCTCTTCCCGGCACTTGCTCTTTTTGGGTCATCGGGGAACTCGGGTACTTGGGGACCACTGTTCATGGCCCCGAGCACCCTCTCCCGGGACTTAGCCTTCTCGTACCTCGCGGAGATGATCCCCGCGGGAGGGCGCCACGTGGCACACTGCTGAACTGGCCTCGGGACTCGGGGCCCCCTGGTTCCTGTGTCACCGACAACTACTGAAGAACACATACAATGATGAGCATGAATGACGCGCAATGACGGATGCTCCACAGCATATGACGACAGTGGAGATGCAATGCCTCATGACAAGAGTTTAAAGCCTTAAGGTTTTCTTATTTCGGATTATTGACAAACACTTAATCTTTTTTGATTAATTAAGCTTAAAACAAAGCTTCACCCTAAATAGGAAATTAATTCATACGTAACATGAGGGTGATTATTTTTAATGAGCAAGGAATCAATTAATAAGATTCACACAATTGATTTCATTAATTTTGGAGCTACCAATAATTAATTATAGATTAATGAAGATCAAAACCCTATTTTATTAACCTGTAATTTAAATACACATTTCATAGCACCCAATATTTTTTTATCATGTAGATTATGATCATACAAATCCAACAAAATTGGTTTCATTATTTTTGGAGCAATATTCTATTTTCTATGCATTTTACAACTCTCAGCTGAATTGTTAGTTGAACGAATATTCAAATTCACATTTTCTAGTTTTACCGAATATTAAAAGGCCTAAATTCTTTTTGCACCCAGGCGGATCTAGCCACGGTCGCTGACAACGGGCCTGAGCGCTTTGACCACGGGTCAAAATCGACCCACGCCCAGAGCATAGTGCCGGCGTCACGGGCGACCTCGCCGGTGATGATCGGCGGTGCGGCGAGGCTAGAGGAGGGCACCGGTGGCACCAGTGTGACACGGGGAACTCGACTGAGGGGCATGTGGTCACCGGCGACTACCGGAGGGTAGCCTTACAGCGGCGGCTCGGTTCCACGCACCGGCGGCCAAACGGCGACGTAATCGACCCGGCCGAGCACTCCTATAGCATCTACGTAGGCTTCTGGACTCAATGGTGTGGCTAATTTTCAATGAGCCCGACAGTGGCTCGGCCAGCAGCGTGCGCCGAGGTGGCGGCGGCGGGCGGCTCACGAGGAGAAGCACGCCGACGACGCGCCAAACAAGAATGGACGCACGCAAAGGATTCAAGAGGTTGCTGGGAAGCTTACCGCAGAATTGATTCGGCCGAAGAAGTGGTAACACGGCGGATCAATAGCAAACAGCGGGAGGAAGGGCACCGTCGCCGAGGAAGAAGCGCCTGCCGAGGTCGATTAGCGCGAGAAAAGCCAGGGAAAGCGGTGGATGAGCTCGGTGAGGGTCCTAGTGCCACCCTTCAGTGCTCTGGGGAGCTTGGCTGGGGCGAAATCAAGCTCAGCGCAGTGGATTTTGGGCAGCGGCGCTGCTGTGCACTCTGCTACTCTGGACTTGATCGAACGAGAGAATAGGAGAGAGAGAGAGAGGAGAGAGCAGCAAGGGGGGAGGAGATAAGGGTGACACCCATGCCTCTGGATGCCTCCGTGATGTGGCCCGGCTTTTTGGCGATGTGGTCGGCCGCAACAAAGCCGGCGGCGAGAGAGAGAGAGAGAGAGAGGAGAGCAAAAGAGAGGATGACGGGTGGGGATGATGAATAGTGACCACCGAGTAAAAATATCCACTACACTTCTTCTATTCAAAAGAACACCTTCTGGAGGTCCAAAAATTATGGGATGAATTTTGTGTGAAACTAGAATTCATGTGCAACCCATTTTAATTTGTTCGACCCATAATGCCTGAGCCAATTTCAATCTAAAATTATCCAAAGATGCAAGCTTTTTCTAACTTGTGGTAATTTTTATGCCTTCAAAATCATTCCCAAAAACTTGGAAAAAATCTCTAATATTCCTCATTTAACATGGACTAATTTCTAAAATTATTTCCAATCTTATATTTCATAGCAATATTGTGAGTTGCTTCACAAAGCACCACTTAACATTAATTTTCACAATTTATGTTTAATTGAATTTGCATGTTAATAATTGCTCAAAACAAATAAACATGATGCTAATGATACTTAATGATATGCTCAAACCATTTAGGCTATCACAACCTCAAGTAGGTTGAGCCACCAAGCCACCAAGGTAAAGTCTCACTACAAGCTTATCTTCTGATTATTTGCCACAATCTCCACTTCTGAGCCAAGGGTTTCCACGTCCATGTATAAGCGTCTTGTTGCCACTTCATACCAAGTTAGATGGTCAACAAGCATAAGCCACCAAGGCTCACGGTGCCGATGAGTCACCACGACTCCAAGGTGTCGACATGCCACTTAGTACAATGTAGGATCACTCCTTGATCCCCTCTCTAGGCAGAAACATCTAGGCCTAATAGCACTAATCATTCCCTTAATTTTGTGCTTAATTGCTTTGGGTGATCACTTTGAGCACTTTGATGGCTTAGATATTTTCTCAAGTGTCTATGAGCTTCCGTGAACTCCAGCACACTCAAATATCCGAGTGGGGGGGGGTATTTATAGCCTCAAAATCATGAACTAGCCATTGCTCCAATGGTCAAAAAAAGATTGTAAATACTGGATGATCTGACGTCAACATCAATAAAAAACTGGACCATCCGGCATGTGCAACAGTAGAAACTAGCTGTTGAAACTCTACTCAAACTCATTGTGAACACCGAATGTTCCAGTGTAACCTTGAACTCCATCACTGGACTATTCGGTGTGTATACTTGAGCCAACCAAGCCACTTCTCACTGTCTATTTGTACGACGTGTAGATCCTCTAATCACCTGACCATCTAGTGTGTACAACCACACCAAACAAAGCTGCTGCAACATCTCCTGAAAATGCTTCGGTGTAGCCAACTCCTCATCGACGGACCATCCAACGTGTACAATATTTTCACCTTCATCTGAGAATGCTCCGGTGTGTACAAGGCTCTAAGTGTCGGACCATCCGGCGTTCAAACTCATTCTGCCACCGAGAAACAGTTCTTGAAAAATGCTCCGTCATGTTTATCACTTCAACACTAGACCATCCGGCGTGTTCTTCAATTTTCTCTTTTGAGCCAAAAACACTCCGGCGTCTACATTTTACTAGCATCGGACCATCTAGTGAGCACAATCTTTTCTGAACTCATCAAATTCAACCTTTCTTGAGTTTTGATTCGGTGGCTTCTACATGTATTGTATTCATGAGACCTACTAAAATATATACTTGACATACATATTAATCTCATTGACTATGTTATCATTAATTACCAAAATCACATAAATGCTCTAAAAGGACCATGTTCGCTACAAAGGGATCTACGACATATGCATTTTCTTCTTACTTGTACCTAGATGTCTCTTGGGTGTCATTGTATTAGGTTAACTTTCATCGCATTCATGTTGGACAAGAAACAAGACTTCGTTGTATTATCAAAATCTTAGGCATGTGGAGCACTTGCTTTATGAAATTAAGTTTTATCATTGACATCATGATTTATTCTAAGTGTGTGGGGAAAAGATATTTTGTGTGAGATTTAGGAACCGTTGCAACGCAGAGACACATTACTAGTATTTTGTAATTATGCGTTTTCATTTTTTTTCTAATTATTGTTTTTTCTTTTGGGATATTGTTGGTGCAAGTTGGTTAGTTAAACCGAGTGCAATGCTAGGAGTAGGAAGAGGTGGTTTTGCACCAATAGGGGCTAAACAGGGGCCTAACACAGGTTTTTACAACAAAACATTGATGATGAAAGTATGATATGTTAGGAAAATGCTAACTCATATTCGGACATGAAGAAAATCACAAACAAAAGGTAACAAGAATATTTCCCCTCTTATGATCAAAGATATAACTGAAAAGTGTTTAATATTATGAAATAAGGTAGTATCAACGAGGCGATGTGTTTGCTATGAACAAACAAGAAGGTAATATCTATTCGTTAGGAAGAATTGCAATTGGACGAAAGCTCTTATGTAACTCATTCGAATTTTTCAAACAAGTTTCTAAAGGTTGTCAAAGAAATTTGGATAAGTGACAAATGTGTAGATAGTTCATGGATGTAGAAAGTGTAACAAACACTTCACTATACACAAATCCACATGAATCATGCCATAAGTTCCAAATTATACAAAAACATTATTCAGACGGACAAGTGATGGTATATACTCTATAAATTTCACAATCATATTTGTGTGTTGCCAAAAGAAAGTAAACGAAACAATATTCATACCTCGATGCGATGGGGAGAAAGAAAGATGTTAGGGAGAAGTCACTTTGGCATCGAGATTGTAATAGTAGGACTTGAGAGGGTGGGACAAGAATATATAGTATATATGATAAAAACACAAAGGATATTGTAGAAAAAATCTCCTTGACATAATCAATGAATTAATTTCCATGTCACCGCTATAACTATTGTTGTTGGTTGTTGATGACTACGCCAGTGTCATATAAATAAAGATTTCTTCGGTGAGGAAGTTGTTTACCCATATGTGGATATTTATTTCAATTGTGTTTAGACACGTGTATGGGTGACCTAGTGACTCACCCTCTTAAGACCTTCGTGTACTCTCCTCCTCTATATTATATAATTGAGTAGTTTTGTGATCCACGTTTGTTATTATACATATATAATCTAGAATATTAGATGTGTTAGAAATACGTATAGTAAGCTCTTTACCAATAAGATAGTATAATTGGAAAAGGAATTGGCAATTTATTCCTTGCAATGAATCAGCCACTACCACCTATTCTAGATACAGTTGGTTTAGACTTGCACATGATTCATGGTGCATGAATTGACCATTTGTCCCTTAATCATTTCCATATTTCCATGAATGTGGAAGGGTATAATGGGAAAAAGGAAATCGGCAATTTTCAATGTTTCTCTTAACATCAACAAATTCTCTCTCTACCAGCAACTTTAATGGTACTTAAGTTCACCGAAGTCTGTAAAATAACTTGACTTATTAAACAAATCGACCTTCAAAGGGAAGGGCGAATCCAAATGGTAAAAATACTAAAAACATATCTCGTACACTAAAGGTGTTTGAAACAGGGAATAAGTTCAGGACCCTGGGAATTCCAAGTCATATTTCCTACATAGATTGTTCGGATTGGATGTTTTTTCTTAGACTATTTGGATAAGAGAATTGCCTCAAATTACTTCATGAGAAACATTCTTATCGTGTACAGGAAAACATATTAGCTAAAACTTCACATAAAAGTTCCTTTGATTTTTGGTTTAAGGCAATGCCTCCCTTGAAATCGCTATAAATACTAAGAATCAACATACACAAATAGTACAAGTATATCGGTCTTGAAATGACTCTGGTAAAAATCATGATCTTATAAATATGCATAATCAAAGTTAGTACGGAGTACCTACTTTTCCATCTCAATGTAATTTCCAAGTTTTTGCAGTTTCCACAATTACCTGGACAGCAGCATTCCCCATGAGCTAAGGCAGGCAGGGTTTGTACCGTCACATAAATGCTGGCCGGGGGACCGGGCCGTCCAAAAAGTCGTTCCTTCCTTGCCAGCCCCGTCGACGGAGGCGGCCCGACAGGCGACAGCCTGTGCCACTGCCGCGCGGGCCCCACGCCCGGCGCGCTGATGATCTGATCCCGCTATAAATAAACACACGCTTCTCTCGTCTTCCTGTCGGGGGAGAAGAAAAGAACTCGAGGAAAAGAATCAAATCAAGAAACAGGATTCGAGAGAGCTCTGGCCGGGAGGGAGGGGAAGGGAAGGAGGAGCCGCGGAGAGATGGGGGCGGCCGAGTCCGTGCCGGAGACCTCCATACACGAATTCACCGTCAAGGTGCGGCGATCCCCCTCGGGGAATCACGTTTCGTTGCGTGATCCTTTTGTTTGTTTGCCGATTTTTGTAAAACTTTTCTTCGGGGAATTTTCCTTTTCCGGAGCAGGATTGCAACGGCAAGGAGGTGAGCCTGGAGACCTACAAGGGCAAGGTTCTCCTCGTTGTTAACGTCGCCTCAAAATGGTATCATCTCTTCCCCTACCAGTTGGTAGCTTTTTTGGGTGTTCTCTTGGCCTGTGAGATGCTGAAATGGTTGGTGTTCTTGATGCCGTCAGCGGCTTCACGGAGACCAATTACACGCAGCTGGCGGAGCTTTATCAGAAGTACAGGGACAAAGGTCAGTCAGTGCTTTGCTTCTGTTCTTGGCCTGTGCTGTGTTTGTTTATCGTCCAAATTTATGAATCTTTGTGGATATTACCGTGTACAAACGATTGAACAAGGGTTCTAGTTCGATTGTTCCAATTGGAGAAGTGCATATTGACGCTTGTCGGAGTAGTGGTTGTTGTCTTTGTTTTTAAGTGGAGTTTCGAAGAACCACCTAATTTAATTTTTCACCTGAAAGAAGTGTATGATTAGTCTTTCCCTGAGGCTGAGGGCGACTTGACCTTGTTGGGCAGACAGCACCCATACTAAAGTCCAAATCTTTGTTTAGCAGTAGCCATATCTGCTGATTGCTTGGAAACATTGTGTTCTTCCACATGTATGGTCGTAGGTCCATTTGTGGGTGAACGCATAGGTAGTGAGTGGCCTGTACTAAATGCATATGAGTCCACCATGTTAGGGCTTATCCAATGGGAGCAGTGATGTATGTTTGATCTTTCAATTTCTGGTGTGCCTATAACTGCATTCAGGAGTCATCAATTCTGTCAACCATCATAGTCCCTCTTTGTATTGGAACTATTTTGAGAGGATTAGACTTGATAAATTTTAAGATGAGTAAGGATCAATTTGTCCCAATTTTCTTTTGAGAAATATTTGAATAGCTGAGCGTGCATGCCACACGCGGTGTCACAGCAGGTGTGTGCCGTTTGGCACTTCTTTTGATAATATAGATTTTCCAATACAAGCGCAATTTGAGGGGCCACTTGGATAACTTTTTTTTTTTGCATGGATACTGGTTCTAACTTCTAGACACCTTTTGAAGATGAATGAAAGGTTTTAAAAGAAGGCAGCAAAAACTTTGTTTTCCTATAAAGATATTTGCTTCCATGAGGATTGTTTCCCCAAAATGTCTTGAACAACTCCCAAAATTGAATGAAAGCATGGCGTTAGTTATCAGCCACCTAACATTTTCCTGGCCAGTGGCTATTTTTTTCTTTAGAATTGCACGTTGCCAAATGTGATTTACTTTATATGGGCACTGTTCAGCAAAAATAAATCAAAACTGCAAGGAGTTTAAATGACATTGAGAATGCTAGTGATAGATTTTTACTTATGCATTAAGTACTAAGCCCTGTTATGGAATTTATTTTGTTGTGAGTTCAGTATATGGCTATCAAACCAATTGCCTCCTGCAACCTTACATACATAATTTGATTCAATTTGCGTGTGTTATTCCATTGAACTGTTGAATACTCTATTGTTCTTCTCTAGATATAACAGAAACTGACTTCACTTCCAAAATTACCAGATTTTGAGATATTAGCTTTCCCCTGCAACCAGTTCTTACGACAAGAGCCAGGAACTGCTGAGCAGATTAAAGACTTTGCTTGCACCAGATTTAAAGCTGAATACCCAGTTTTTCAGAAGGTAGGAACTCTTTGTCAGACCTACTATTTGCTTGTTGAGAAGTTTTTTATACTTTTTGACTTTTTCTAAGATTAAGGAATGCTGAATTCTAGTCTCTTGTTCTTGGTAGCTAGTTCGATATCTATATATTCTTCACGCTGATTTCTAGATGGTGACAAACACTGAAACAGTATGAAGAGGTCATGTGATAAAATATGCATCAATTTGGGAACTGAGTTCATGTGTTGAAAACAAAATCGAATATGGAGAGGCATTGTTTGTTTGGTTTTTGTTTGGCATAATCAGACAACATTTTTAGTTTGCACAAGCATATTTAAAGAGGTAATCTGCATATGTATCTTACCGACTTACAATACAGCTAATCAGCTGTGGTGAAAATTTATCGGAATGGCATATTTTGGATAGACTCGTAAACATGCAAACTAGTTGTTTTATTAAGAATGGTGATCACTTTTTGAAGCTTCAATTTGCAGGTGCGTGTAAATGGGCCGGATGCTGCGCCAGTTTACAAGTTTCTGAAAGCCAGCAAACCTGGTTTGTTTGGGTCAAGAATCAAATGGAATTTTACCAAGTTTCTTGTCGACAAGAATGGAAAGGTTATCGAGAGATACTCAACTACGACTGCTCCATTGTCAATTGAGGTCTCTCTCTCTCTCTCTCTCTCTCTCTCTCACACACACACACACACACACACACACACACACACTCACTCACTTTGGGATGCAGTATTTTCTTATGCATTGGTTTCGAATTTGCAGAAGGACATCCAGAAGGCCCTTGAGAATTAGATCTCATACCCTCCCATCCATCTCCCACTTGCAGAAGTAGGCGCTTGCAAAAGTATTCAGTTGTAACATCTAGACGTCCGTGCTTGTTTGTAGTGATTTTGTGTATGCTTTTCACCTTCACGCTTTCTGTGCTTGGTTTCCATTTGTGTAAGTAGAGGTTGACTAGAGCACCTTCTTACCTATACTGCCCTCGTATGGTTTGCCATTTTTTTCTCATTCTGTTAAAAAACACGACATATCACTGCAAGCTATGTAACATTGTTGAAGCATTGTAATTTGAGCCAAGGTTTGTGCTTTTGCTTATTGTGTTCATGATTTTTCGTCCATGCTCTTCATATCCTCAACGCCTCTGGTCAGACCTTCCCACTCATGGATCGCTATGAATCTTTCAACATTTTCTGGTCAGATCCTGAAGGCTTCTGATAAGACGTTTTTAGGTTGGTTGGATCGCATAACTAACAGAGAGAGAGAGAGAGAGAGAGAGAGAGAGAGAGAGAGAGAGAGAGAGAGAGAGAGAGAGAGAGCGCTTCGATAAATAACAGTTTAGGCAAGGCCGCACAAGGGAGAGTCGTTTGACAGGTAACGTTTTAGTCAGATCGCACATGAAATGGCCAGGCCTGAAAACTGCTCGGTGTTTTAGCCCCTGTTTATTTTCTACTTTTATTCTGTTTCTACTGTTGTTAGATGTGAGAACAAATAGAGTTATGTATAAATATCTTCAGAACAAATAGTTTTAGAGAAGTGGCTTCTAACTTATAAATAGAGTTGTAGAGAAGTGATTTCTGAGAAAAATAAATTAAAGTTAAGAAAGTTTGTCGAGAGACTTTTATGAGAAATCAAAAATTTATTATAGAAGCTAACATTCTATTTTTAAAAATAATTTTTTAAATAAATCAAAAACATAATTTTTTAAAAAAATCTAAAAATAGAAACCCAGGACCCTTACAACAATTAGTTCAGACATACGTGAGTCGTGCCTGTGAACTACTGCACCATTCAGAGTCTCACGCACACGATGACGCGCGCAAAAATACTAGGAGCAGGGCTGGCTACAGGTTGCAGCGAGGCTACATGATGATAGTGAAAAAAAAAGGAAAACATATCATGTGATGTCCCAACTCACAGAAGAATCTCCTGACAGCACAATGCTGGCTGCGGATTCCACCAACTGAAACGAGGGCTCAGACTTTATCAGAAGCACCCTCCTCCTCCTGCTACTGCTGCGGCTGGGGCGTGCCCTCCGAGCTCCTGACTGCAGCCAGCTTTTCTGCCAATCTTTGCTCCAGTGCCCTTTGACCCCTTTCTCTGCAGCGAATGAACAACAGTTAGCCAGCTGGTCAAATGAGATGCCAATAGAACCCAATATTGTCGGATTGTTTAAGAGGCTCAAGCTCCACAGTAAGAACAAAGCTAGCGACATGAGCGAGTTGCTTAGGAGTACAGCATTTTCAGCTGCGCAGGGTGCACGACAAACAGCGAAATAGGCTATGGCTATGAAAGTGCAGTAAATCCTGCATTGAAAGCGTGTGGTCACCGATATCGATGGTCTCACTCATTGACTAGATAGGAAGACGAGGTAAAAGGATATTCGTACCTCCTCCTGTTTGCTTCAATGGAGCCTGAACCAGGGAACTGTGAGCCATCCAATGCCTGGCCTGTAGCTTCAGGCCTTTGAGTTCGCCCACAAAGAAGTTTATCGAATATAGAAGCTATCGGGTCCAAAAATGGCCTGCACATTTTGATAACTCAGCAACAACATATCTAATCATAAAAATAAGTGTAGAAGCACGCGCGGATCACCGGACGGGTTAGCGCGGGCGCGCGCGCGCGCACAGCGAGGTGGGGAGGGAGGGGAGGGGGAGAAAGAGTGTGTGGCAGCAATACCGCCGCGGGGATCGAGGTGGTGGAGGCGCTCATCGTGTCGGCAGCGACCTCCCTTCCCCGTGTCGAACCCGAGGTCTCCGACACTCGTCACAGGGCGGGGCGGCGGCGGCACTCGGAAGGAAACGCAGCCGGCGACCTGCGGGTCCAGGCCGCTGCGGTGTTGCGCTCCTGCTCGGCAACGACCTCACGGCAATGGAGACGGGAGGGAGCGGGGAGCCTCGCCGTCCTCCGTCGGCGGTGAGCCGAGCCGAGGGAGAGCGAGTCGAGTAGAGTCGAGCCGGCGCAGAGGGGCGATGGAACGGGTGGGCGTGGGCCGGCCCGTTCCACTTGCAATCGCGAGCCGAGAGCGGTGGACGGAACGAGGTGGGGTTCGGTTGGGTCCAAATCCAGCGCGCGCGCGCGCGCGCGATTCGAGCCTAATGCGCACCCACCATTTGGAACAAGATGCCGACACCGCGAGCGAGCATCACGGGTGAGGTGGCGCGGCGCCGCGCGGTGCGGTTCTGGTTGGCGCCTTGGACCTCCGCGGCTGGCACCGCGTGCGCGTCGACGGCGATCGCGTGCAGCGCGGACGGCGGGCTCGGTGAGAACGGGGAGGACAGCCTTACTGATGGACAGCGCAGCCACGCCTCACGCTGCCTGCCGGAGAAGAATTGGAAGCACGCTCGTCCATGGACCTGTCGGCGAGCAGCTAGACGCTCCGCGTACTCTTACGTCGTCGGAGCTACACGGACCGCCGAGCCACGAACCGCCGGGAAGGTGATCGGTCCCATCCCGTCAGTCAGGCACGGCCGATGAACTCTCTCAGGCGGTCAGGCCTGCCCCACACGAATCAATAAATCATGTCGCTGTCAAATAGCTCCCGCTCCAATTCTCATAGCTCGGTATTTTTAGCTCAAAAATCCATGACCTTGGTACACCGAGTGTGTGAGCCATCTTATTTTAATTATAGACAAAACTATAGGCTCAAACCATTTTATTTTATTCTACAAAATATAAGATAAAACTAAACTACTTTATTTTATTCTATAAAATCTAAGATAAAGCTAGAGTCCTGCCAAATAGAACCTAAGATGTAGAAGAGAACATTATCCTTTTTCAAAAAATAAATACAAAAATTTCTTCTAGGCATCGCTGACATGAACACAAAGACTAACATGACCAGATACCCACGTATGTGCAAGAGAAATCAACCCCGCATTGCGAGGCACTACCCTTCACTAAAAATAATGCTAATTAAAAAATCACAAATACAACTACAAAATAATCAGCTTTCCAATTATATAACACCACATTAGCAAGAATAAGGGCTTGCCAATTCGCCAGAAGCAAAGTAGTGTGGAGACGCTTCCTTGTTCTATAGATATATATACACGAACATCCTGAAACCACTTGTGTATTGTGTTTCCTTTCCATTTTACAAGTAAAACCAATCAAGCTGGGCATCAGCCAAAGGCAAGCAACTCTGACTATTAACATAAGAACACGTATTGTCAACGGAGTCATAGTGTATTCTGCTCGTATCAGTCATTGTTCTTGAAGAAGGAACCCCATTTTTGTGTCAAACCATCTATCAGGCCACCGGTCCGGCTCTTTTGAACGACCAGAGTTGCTCTTGTGCCATCCTCCCCATTGACGTTCTGAGTTGTTTCCTGGGATTCTACCGAGGCAGGCTTCCCGTTGGTGATCTGTATTGACGCCTGGGGCTCTTCAGAAGCACCGACAGAAGCAGCGTTATTTACAGTGTGGTTATCTGCACTTTGCACTTCAGCAGATTTTGTTTCACTGGTGCAGACTGTTATATGCTTGCCAGGAGCATCAGTGGCACATGCCAACACGGAGGATGCATCTGGCTCCAATGCCGCACCAGACATGCCATTGCAATCTTTTACGGCATTATTTTCTTTGGATGAAGCATCAGATGCATTTTTTGTATTTGACAGTTCAAAGTCCTTCAGGGATTCAAGAATTGCTTGCATCAGCATCTGCATTTCAGCACAGCAAAGTGAGATTCACCGCCGAGAAGTTTCAAAACATAAAAGGATGAATCTTAGAAAATAGAAGCAGATTCAACATAAATTAGCATTCATCCTTGTAGTCCCTAAGACATTGATTTGTGTAACTACATGCATGAGGTGTGTAGCGTGGTACCACAGAAAAAGCACTACCATCAAAGCTCCCCACAAAACTGACAGTGCAGTCAAGCTTATGGTATAAAATCCCAATGTGTACTGTCATCACTCAATCGAAGATTACTAAGAACTTACTGTTACCAGGTCAAGGTTGTTTCCTATCTTCCAGTCGCCACATTAAAAAATTAATCTTGTTACATTCAAGCAATCAATACTAATCAGCTCCAAAGTCACAACACCTACAACCTGACAACCTTATCTTTTAACCTGTGACCCAGGGCCCAGGCACCCAGCCCCAGATCCTATTTTTACTCTCTGTTGAACTATTAAAAGGTCCTAGGACAGTACAAAAGATTGTGCAACATAGTCATAATTATGACTCTGAATGCTGAAGGATTTTAAGCTATAACTTACTCTATCTTCATCTTCCACAGTGTAAGGCATATCTGATAAACTATCAAACGAGTACTCCACATATTCGCCATCATCAGAAGTTGGGGTGAGCAGCCTTCCGTTGCGGCCATTGGGAGGAGTTGCAGTAGATACGCTAGATGAGGAGGGACCAACATCACTATCAATTCCCTGTTCAAACAGCAACTGGATAAGAATCTATGTGGTCATGCTCAACGAGTGTAATCTTCTGTAAGCTTGTTATGATTAGCATTTAAGACATACAGATCAAAGCATTGTCACTGAAATTAATTTATCAGAAAAATACAATATTGAAAGAAAAAAATATTTAGTCTGACATAGAGCTAAAGAAGTGTATTTTATGTATTGCGCATTGGACTAAAGTACAAAAAACTAGGTGCAACATTTCACACTCTTTTGTCTAGCAAGGTATCATTTGGTAGAGTTTGATTTGTGCATTCTGACAACACGTGAATTGTCGTACAAAAGTTATCGTTCACCACAGGTGTGCCGTAATGACACACAAACTGTAAATATACCTCTGTTGTAATACCAATACTTCCAAGGGTTATCGCATTGTTAATCCCCACATTCTTGAACCAGATGTACTTGGTATACCATTATCCAGATTAAATGGCTACCGTATTGTTAATCCCCAGATGCTGTAACGCCCATGTGATTATAATTGCAATTCCAAACAAAATGACACCCAAAATTCTATATTATGGATTAATTCTCTTATCAAGTGCACCAAATACTCATTATATGATATACATTTCATAAAGTAAAATGACAACGGCTCAAGTGAATGGTTCTTCGAACATAGCAAATTCAGAGCCAGTCACAAAAGATACACAGAACAGAAAATGAGATTTAGATATTACAAAGAAAGTGGAATTAAGATAGGTGATACATTAGGAGCGATCAGCAAAGATATGGTCCTAAAAGAACACTTGGTCATAAAAGAAGAGAAAAAAACAGCACCAAGAAATACCTCAGTTCTTTCAGTTGTGCCTTCTGTGGTGGCACCAGATGGGACCTGCAAAACAATTATAAGAAAACGAACAATGTTTGCTGCCCCATGAAAGAGATAAGACTGCTAGGACAAACATTGGGCTACATCCATTTTCAAATGCTTGACACTTTTGACAAAAAGTTATGCTCACAATATTAGGTGCTTTGAAATTCCCCAAGCATATTTTCCCAAAATAGCTCTCTTAGGCTCTTAGCCATCCCCTCCACAACACCCTGCTATGGTGTTATCTATGCTTGAGATATTATTGAGAGGCATTTTAGTCACATCTTATCCAAAGATGACTAGTTATGCGCATTTGGTCAAAACAATTTGAAACGAAGGAAGTAAATTAGTTTATAATTCTGGATTTGCTCTTTAGTGTTTATTTAAGAAATCAGAGTCTCAACCAATTATAACACCCACTTCCATTCTGCTCATGAGCCTTCTAGAACGCAACTGCGCAATGGCATCTTCTGTGGTAGTTGCACGGGTTGTCCCTGAAAAAAACACATAAGTTCTTGCTATTGATTGGCGCGGCAAAACTAAATGGAAACCAACGTTTGTAAATCATACCTGTAGGTGACTGAGCAAACCTATATTCTATGTCTTGTTCTGGATCCCAATGACCCTATCAGCAGAACCTAAGGTAAGTAAAGCCAACATAATAATCAACTATCAAGGAATATTATTCCGTAATACCTGGCCAAGGCTGCCATGTGGTGTCAGGAAATAATGATCCTCAGGGACATCAGGAGGGTTTAGCACATTATGAAAAAATATTGTTATCGAGTCAAAATAGAATTGAGGGCGTGGTGAATTGTGGTCCCCGTCAAATTTGATGATGTTTTTGTCACCCTGCAGATACATTTGGAACAACCATATGTTACTTTATGAACAAAAGTAATTGTGCTCCACATTGAAGGGAAAGATGGAAACTTACAACATATGATTCATAGATTTTGTCTGAATGATGGGGAAGAATAAAATCATCCTCAGTAGCATGTCCAAACAAAGCAGGAACGAAACATCGTTTTGCTACCTGCAATGTTACATTTCAGGTAGTTAATACATATTAGCGTGCCATCAAAACAGAGCCAGAGATAGGAATTCCAATGATATGTTGCAACACCTTTCAAATAAGCTTGCCATAGTGTAGTTGGCTATCAGTGAAAGAAAATGCATTTATTTTCCGCAAAAGAAAAGGCCTGCATAGTTCCCCTGTTTCTTACAGTGCTTCAATTTGCAATTGTTTACTCAAGAGGTCATGGGGGAGGGGAAAAACACGGGGAAAAATGGAGAAGGCGTGCATATGATGCCAATCTAGCAGTCATGGAACAACCAAAAAATGGCTTGAGAAATCTCCTAGCAGCAAAAAGCAACTTACATCATTTGCAAAAGAGCAAAGAATAACAAAAATGTAGAACTAAAAATTAAGGAAGTTCAAATGAAAAGAAGAAAATAAAGTGCGACACACTGACCCAAATGAAAAGGTTAAAGATAGTCTATGATAGCAACACAGGAAAAGTTAAAGCGAAGTAAAGGATTTAAAATATATATATAAGAACATGTAAATCATGGGTACAACAGGAATTTTTTTAATATTTAATACAAGTATATAACTTCAGATTATGATTCTAATAAACCTGAATAGTATCAAGATCCATGATGTCAAAATTGGCTTTTCGCTTGACGATCTTTCTCATATGCTGTATTGCAAGTTTGACCTAAGGAACAAACAGAAGCAGCACAACCAGTAAGATGGAATCTACTGAATGGAACTATGGAAGTATGCATAAACAAACATACATATATAGAGAGCAAGAGAGAGGAAAATAAAATGGGAAAAATGCAAAACACCCCCCCCCCCCCTCCCAAAAAGTCACTTGGATTTTGACTTTCCCCCCAGAAGTTGTTTTGTTGCAAAAAAAACCCCTCAAAAGTTTGACTTTGTTGCAAAAAACCCCCCAAAAATTCAAAAAAATAAAAAAATCTAAAAAAACTAGAAACAATTCTAAGACCTTCTGTGAATTTTTTTTTTCAAAAATAATATCCTTTGCATCATATTTCATGCAGAGGAAGTTTGGAAAAAAAAAGAAAAATGTACAGCTCATTTATTAACTCATGTTATTTTAACTTTGTCATGTCCTCATGTCTACCATTATTTTTCCTACACAAATAATTGTTTAATTAAACTAATAAAAGTGGTTTCACTAATTTTGGGGGTGTTATGGATTAGTTATGAATTAATCTATCTACAACACATTTACTCAATCCTGCATGTTACAATAACTATTTCAAGATTGCATGTATTTTTAGAAGATAGAGGATCATGTAAGAAGACTAAAAAAATTAGTTTCATGATTTTTGGGTTAGTAAATAATTAACTATGCATTTAACTCGAATTAATAAAAGAGCTGCACCTTTTTCTTTTTTTTCAAACTTCCTCTCCATGAAATATGATGCAAAGGATATTATTTTTGAAAAAAAAATTCACAAAAGGTCTTAGAATTGTCTCTAGTTTTTTTTAGAATTTTTTGTGATTTTTTTAATTTTTTTGAATTTTTGGGGTGTTTTTGCAACAAAAACCAAACCTTTGGGGGGTTTTTTTGCAACAAAACAACTTTGGGGGGGGGGGGGGGAAGTCAAAATCCAAGTGACTTTTGTGGGGGGGGGGGGGGGTTTGCATTTTTCCCAAATAAAATTAATACAGAAGTCAAGAGAAACTGATGTACAATTGCAGTTAACAAAACCCAGAAGTCACGAATTCTGAATCAGGGCAGTAAACACAAGGGTGGGCAGTAACAAGTCCCTGGAACTAATACTAGTTGATGCAGGGCATAATAAATGGAGTATGAGATTGCACAGGTCATGCATGGTTCCAATAGGAGGGTTCAAGTATTTATACTCAATTGCTCACACATAGAAGTGGTATCATTAGGTGTTTATGCAGGACATGATGGTGATGCCACTTATGTGAAAGCAAACACTAGCTACCACTAGTGCCTGGGCCAACAATCCCATTGCCACATTAAAAGTAACAAGTGTCAAGCCCTGATCATCAAATGATGCTTACCGTGAATTTTGGCAGTGGATATTTGTAAGTATCCACTAGCTCCATCATCAAGTCAACCAAGTTGGAGAATGGACTATCGAGAACCATTCCAGCAATTGATGGATCATCTGCTCCGTACATTAGACTGAAAATAATAATGATACGAGATAAAGAGTGAATAAAGCTAAAATTAGAGATAATAATGGTGTATGGCAAGGGTTGTGTGCAAACACACATGGAGAGGAGGGGCACACAAGCAATATTATTATGTATCAATGTTTTAAAGGATGATAAATGTCAGGTACAATTTTTTTTTAAAAAAAAAACATGAATAGGGATTTTCACACCACCAGCCACCCGCTAAGCTGGCGTGACCCAGACGCAGATGTGCCACTTGTTCTCTTTGTCATTGGCAACAAATCCCTGCTGCGGAACAAGTTCCGGTAATTTCCCCCGTTTTTCTCGATGATTAGTGAAGAAATAAATCTTCTTTGGGGAATGATGACCAGGCCAGGTTTCGATCCATGGACAACTGGGCACTTCTGGACAAACACGTCTATCATATTTCCAACCTCTATTAATGGCTAAATTTTGGAATACATAAATCCTATGACTGTACTAAACTGAACGCTGTGTTATTGTAATTTACTCGTTCATGGTCAGATTTGTTTGAACACAATGAGCATACCTTGTGACAGCACCCATTGACCGACCCCACAAAGCAATGCAAGATACATTCCCATCTGTCCGCAAGTAATTAACAACAGCTTTCAGATCTTCTCTCTGTAAAAACGAAAGATATTTCATCAGCAGGGTGCTCTTCGATAGCAACAAAAGCATTCAAATTAGGCGCCTCCATGCAGAAGACATTTGCTTCATTCATGAAAATATGCTGTGACTAAGACAAGTAAATTCAGAAAATAAGAGTGCAAAACAAAGGGGACAAGGGAGGTTACAATTAGCAGACATCAACATGCTAATCAGTCAGATACTCAGATGTCAAAAAAGGACTGATTCCATGCTAAGAATGCTCTATAGCTTTGATTAGTCTCCTACGCCATTTCACCAAGACAATAGCTGCCCATTTGACAGTTATAATGTTTTTCCAGATTATTTACTTCTGAACGAAAACATAAAATAAATACCATAATATTTCACACTATTCATTTCTCAACTTGCCTGATCAAATTTCTGCTAATGTTGAATGCAAAACTAAACAGGCAACCTCAAGTCTTGGAAAAAGAACAAGTTTTGACTTTATCTTCTAAAAGCACGAGAACTCACTTCATTCCAGCCTAAGGTGACATGATCTCCTTCAGAGAGTCCAGACCCTGAAAAGTCCAGTGTAAAGACTGTAATGTTTGATGGTAGAAGAATAATAGCGGCTTCACTACCATCAGCTCTGCATCCACTGGAAAATAAACAATGCAAATCAATTAATGCCTAGTCAACAGAACAGAATATCATAAACAAAATTATGTAAGGACAGAGCTAGTGAGCTTCATATTAGTTATAGGTGGAAAGGCAATTTGCCAGAACTGAAAAACCAATGCACATTAAGCAATAAGATAGCATGTACACATACATATGCCCTACCTGTTTCCATGACAGTATATGACACAAGGAAGAATTTTCTCTTCAGGAATCACAGCAGGCATGTAGTGACTGCATTGCAATTTCTTGCCCTGACCATTTATGACCTGAAAAAGAAATTCTACACATATTTAATCACAAAATCATGGTGAACTGAAGAACCCTAGATTATCTTCATAAGCTTAGATCTCTGTTCACTATCGGTAAAATATGTCATCGAATAATATCGTGAAAACTTTAAGTCAGTGTTGGGGTAGAGATTACAGTATACCAGGAAAACAGCAACTCAAAATAATACTAAAAGATGTGACAAACATTATGCGGCATTTAAATAGCAAATAAAATAAAGAAAACGACTCATATAAATTTCTCATCCACCGACCACCTAAGTTGCACAGATACGTCTCACATATGCGTATCGTCCAGGACACGTACAGTACGGGGATCCGCCGCTGCCCCTCCTCATTGCCGCCCCAGCAGAAGAGAGGAGCACAGGCGTGCCACGCCGCGGCCGCCCCTCCTCTCCGCCGCAACAAAGAGGAGCACAAGTGTGCTGCGCCGCCGCCGCCCCTCCTCTCCACCTCAACAAAGAGGAGCACAAGCGCGCTGCGCCGCCGCCCCCTTCCTGTCAGCCGCCGCCTGCCCGCCGCTATGGCCCTTCCTCTCCGGTACGGAGACAGAGGCGGAGGCAGAGGCGGCAGGAGCGAGAAGGAGGAGAGGCGGCGACGGTGGCTGGGGTGATCAGGAGGAGAGGTGGCCGGGTGATCGGGTGAGAAGCGACGGGCGAGTGGAGAGAGGGTATTAGGTAGGGTTGTAGATGGGCTGTTGGATGGGCCGGATGGGTCCTAAAATGACAGCCCAATACATCTAATTCTTTTTTCTTAATAAACATGTGATGTATTTTATAAAATTATATATTGTATGTATATTCTGCAGGTATGCTCACTGTAGTTCATGTTTGCGCACATCTCACAAGTTGTAACTCACAGCGTTCCGGGTTGTAACTCACAGTGTTTCGGATTGTAACTAGGAGATGTGCGCAGTACGAATAACAAGTTGTAACTCACAGTGTTAGCTTCTCGTATTGCAATTATGCATTTATGGATGTGAAGTTGTAACTGGTCTACCTAACAAGTTGTAACTCACAATGTTAGCTTCTCATGTTGCAATTATGCATTTCTGGATGTGAAGTTGTAACTGGTCTACCTAACAAGTTGTAACTCATAGTGTTTCGGGTTGTAACTGGGGGATGTGCGCAGTGCGAATAACAAGTTGTAACTCACAGTGTTTCAGGTTGTAACTAGGGGATGTGCGCAGTGCGAATAGCAACTGCGTATAGGCGCAGAATAGCCTCGCCGTGTGTGTGTGTGTGTGTGTGTGTTCACAATAGAGGTAAGACCTGCTCCCAATTTTCAAGCAGAGAACATGGCAACACGGCAAATAGCTCGATCTCTTCTCTTTTTCTTTTTTGCGACAATGAATTCAACATTTAATATTTTCTTTCGTTTGGTGTTTATCACAACAAAATTAATAGTAGAGAACAGGTTGATGTTAGCCAGTTGTGGTCATATTGCATAATGTATAAAACATATAACCTCTAAATCCTTCCTGTGAAACCATCTTCCCTTCAACATAAACTCCTGCTCCAATAAATCATCATTAGGACTGTAGTCAGCTCTGTCATGCAACGAAGTAGCACGAACATCAGTGACTCCAATAGCAGTAAGTTACTCAAAGAATCATTGCGGCATGTTGTCATAGATTGAATAGTTAGAAAAACAATAATAATAACTTGTCTATTCATGGTAAAGGGGACTCTAGTGATAGTTGAATTTAAGAAGAGTAGTTTAGTTGAAATGGAAGCCCTAATGAAGAAGTCATAACTGGCAAGAATAAGAGCATGAATGCCACGTTAACAAGGACATGAGAGCAATGCCATATCGACAGGCATGCATTCAATATCACTTGTAATGTAAGATTTGAACATGAGGAACAAGCATATGAGAGCTTATTTTATTGGAAAGTATCAAGTATGCCAGTGTAACACATATGTTTTCGATGCTAACTACACATTAACAATATTCTCATAAAATACGACCATCTCTCAACAAGTTCGATGGACTATTTGAACTCCACCAAGCTCACCAAAAAGTATGAACAATGTCTGTACCTACACTTCAATCATAAGAAAACAGGAATCCTATGACTGCGAGCTCACCAAACCACCGCTAAGCTGAACCCAATAAGAAAAGGTCGTGTTTACCAGAGCATCCTAATCCAGTAGCGTACACAGTTACACTCGGAGCAACACCAACCCCAAGCACCAAGCTCTGACCACTCCAACGAACCGAATTGCAAGCCCCGTACCTACACATTACCACTACCATTACCACTACCACGTATAAACATTAAAAAAAACAGGAATCCACCTGAACTACGCGGCCGCGAGCACAACCCGCTGACTGCCACCCGCGAATCCGATTCGACTGCCGGGGCCGTACAACCCGAAGAGGGCAGAGACAGAGGAGAAGCCTCGAGCCGGCGCGGCCCAGATCCAAATCCACACCATCCGAATCGAGGCGGCGGGGGAGCTCACCTGGGCGGGCGGATGATGAAATTGACGAGCTGGTCCATGGGCGGAGAGCGCGAGCGACCCAAATCACCGCAAGGAGAGAGGGAGAGGGGATTCGGGTAGACGAAGCAGCAAACTTGCTTTCGCTCTGATCGCTTCTGGTTTCCCCCACCTTCCCTTCCCTTCTCCTCCTCCGGCTTTTTAATTGCTTTGGTTGGGCTGGACGAGGCTGTGGGGCGTTTGCTGTAACCTTTTCCGGGCTCGGGCTCGGCAGGGCAGACGACGACAACGCACGCTGGGAAAGGGAAGGAAAGCAATGGCGGTTTCACGTCTGGGACCATCTATTCTTCTATTTTGACAGCACTGCACTAGTCAGGCTCCTCCCGGTTTTTTTTTCTTACTAGCAAACTACTCATATATTACAATAAAAATATAAATATTAGATACGATAATATTAATAACAATCTTATGATATAAAAATATGGATACGATATGAGAGTGTCACCGTATAAATACGTTGAGAGTGATATCATAGTTTGATTAAATAAGATTTAAAAAATAAGAAGATTATTCACTAATTTTTTTCTTAATTTCTTTATTTATTTTTATTAGTAAAACAGATCATATATCTATATCTGATAACGAGGCAGGGAGGCTGAAGGACGAAGGTGGATGATAAAAATGGATAAAGTATTCGAATTTTAGAGATTGTTATTAGATAAGAGGAGTGTAGGGAAAGAGATGACGCAAAAATATATCGTATTTTATATAGTAGAGAAAAAAAATTCAATTATTGTAATTACTTTATACCTATTAGTTGGACTTGTACTTTCAACTTTAGAATTCAAGCAAATCTATCACTCCAGAAAGAAGATTTTTTGATAAAGTTTGGGTCATGAACATGTACCAGAAAATGAAGGCTTTCAAATAACTGCGACAAAGTGAGCGGAGAGAGTGAGCTGAGGGAGAGAGAGGGGGGAATAGGTGGGTGCTGCCTCTTTGGATGGTTGGGATGGTGGGGCTGATCAGGAGGGCCCACGTGGAAGAGAAAGGGGTCTGTTTTAATTGTGAATTTCATTCTTTTCTCTCTCAAAATTCTTTCTCTTGCCCGATTGACTCTAAACAAATTACACCGGCATTCCAAAATACAATTACACAAAATTAAATAAAATGCTTAAGAAGTCTGATTATGCTTAATTATGTGATTACGGATTTAGGACGTGACAACCTCCCCCCGTTAAAAGAATCTCGTCCCTAGATTTGGAAATCCTTGGGAGAAGGGGATCGCGATGAACATAGACACGTGAGATGTTCCAATGTGCACATATTATAATGGTAATTACAAGTTTTCAAAAAGCTCGGGATACTCAGAGCGGATCTTATCCTCACGCTCCCAAGTCGCTTCGTCCTCGGTGTGGTTGCTCCACTGGACTTTCACAAACTTGATAAAATGACACCGAGTTTTGCATTCTGCTTCATCCAAAATCCGGATTGGTCGCTCACAATATGTAAGATCCGGCTACAACTCTTGGTTTGCCACTTCAATGACTTCGGTTGGGATCCGAAGATATTTCTTCAGTTGCGACATGTGAAAGACATTGTGAACATCGGAGAGGGACGGAGGCAAGTCCAACTGATATGCTACCTCTCCACGCCGGGCAACAATTTGGAATAGTCCCACGTAACGAGGCGCTAGCTTACCTTTGACTTGAAAGCGGCGAACCCCTTTGAGTGGAGATAGCTTGAGATACACAAAGTCTCCAATGGCGAATTCAAGATCTTAGTGGCGACAATCTGCATAGTTCTTCTGCCATGATTGTGCCGTGAGGAGACACTTCTGAACTGTCAGAACATGCTCTTCTGCCTCTTTGACCAAATCCGGACCTAAAAAGCTCTTTTACCAGATTCGGACCAATTCAGGGGCGTTTGGCATCTTCGGCCATAGAGAGCTTCAAACGGTGACATCTCAATACTTGACTGACAGCTATTGGTGTTTGAGAACTTGGCAAACGGAAAGCAGATTTCCCACTTCTTCCCATATGTGAGGACACAAGCTCGGAGCATGTCTTCTAGAATTTGGTTCACCCGTTCAATCTGACCATTGGTCTATGGGTGGTATGAGGTACTGTGGAAGAGCTCGGTTCCCATAGCTTCGTGGAGGCTCCTCCAGAAATGAGAAGTGAATTGAGTGCCTTGATCAGAAATGATCTTCTTTGGAATCCCATGGAGGCAAAATAATCTGAGTGAGATACAACTCTGCATATTGCTTGACTGAATGCGTGGTCTTGACAGGAAGGAAATGAGCAGACTTTGTCAATCGGTCCATAATGACCCAAATCAAGTCATAACCTTGGGAAGTCCTCGGCAATCCAGTAATGAAATCCATGCCGATCTCCTCCCATTTCTAGGAGGGAATGGGTAAAGGCTGGAGCATACCGGCCGGTCTGAGGTGTTTGACCTTGACTCTTCGGCAGACATCACATTCAGCAATATATCGAGCGATTTCTCGCTTCATGCGAGTCCGCCAAAAACGTGGCTTGAGGTCTTGATACATTTTTGTGTTTCCTGGATGGATGGATAACAAAGAGTCATGAGTTTTATCCAGAATTTTCTTCCTCAATGTCTCAACTTTAGGAACCATAGGACACCTTGATTGTCCTCAGTAAAACACGTGGTCTTGCCTTCCTTCATCTTGTCTCTAATTCAATCCATGCCCTTATCACCTTTCTGAGCTTGCTTGATTTCATCCAGAAGGGTGGACTTGATCTCCAAGTTAGCAAGAAAGCCATCCGGAACCATTTCAATTCTAAACTGGCGGAATTCATCTCAAAGTGTGATATTTCCGAGCTTGGCCACAAGGCAATTGCATTGAGCCTTTCGACTTAAGGCATCGGCGACCACATTCGCCTTGCCAGGATAATCACGAATCCAGCTCGTAGTCTTTGATCAATTCGAGCCATCTTCGCTGCCTCATGTTCAGATCCGCATGAGTAAAGATATACTTGAGGCTTTTGTGATATGTATAGATATGACATAGATTTCCCAGCAGATAATGGCGCCACATCTTCAGAGCGTGCACAACTGCCGCAAGCTCTAAGTCATGAGTTGGATAGTTCTCTTCATGGTGCTTCAACTGTCGTGAGGCATAAGTAACAACCCTGTCCTCCTGCATGAGGACACATCCGAGGCCTATGTGGGAAGCATCGCAATAGACATCGAGCCTTTGCCCACATTAGGCTGAGCGAGAACGGAAGCGGTCGTGAGCAGTGTCTTCAAGGTTTGGAAAGCCGACTCACATTTACTTGACCACTCAAATACATTTCTCTTCTTCAACAACTCAGTCATAAGCTTAGCGATCTTGGAGAAGTTTTCGATGAACCAGCGGTAATAACCCGCAAGTCCAAGAAAACTCCGGATGTCAGTGACACTTCTGAGCTGCACCCAATTGAGCACATCCTGCACCTTGCTCGGGTCAACTATAACTCCATTCTCTGACAAGACATGACCTAGGAAGGCAACCTCTTTGAGTCAGAACTCACACTTGCTGAACTTGGCATACAGTTTGTGATTTCGAAGGCAGCCAAGAACAACACGGAGGTGATCTGCATGCTCTTCCTCAGTCTTGGAGTATATAAGAATGTCATCGATGAAAACCACGACAAACTTGTCAAGTTCTTCCATGAAAACAGTGTTCATCAAGTACATGAAGAACGCCGGGGCATTCGTCAAGCCAAAGGACATGACGGTAAACTCATAAAGACCATAACAAATCGAGAAAGTCGTCTTCGGAATATCCTCCGGTCGAACCTTGATTTAATGATAGCTCAATCTCAAGTCAATCTTTGAGAAAACCCGGGCACCGATGAACTGATCGAACAGAATATCGATCCTGGGAAGCGGATACTTATTCTAGATAGTGACCTCATTCAGCAGGCGGTAATCAACACACATCCGCAGGGTACCATCCTTCTTCTTCACAAAGAGTGCCGAGCATCCCCAATGTGAGGAGCTCGGATGAATAAACCTCTTCTCTAGCAACTTCTTCAACTGCTTCTTCAGTTCCACCAATTCATTTAGCGGCATCTTGTAAGACCTCTTCGAAATTGGGGCCGTTCCGGGCAAAAGATCAATCGAGAATTTTACTGCTCGGTTAGGTGGCATCCCTGGCAACTCATCTGGAAAGACATCAGGAAATTCACACACCACATGGAAGGGATATTCATGAGATTTGTCTGGCTCCTACTTCTTCTACTCCAGCAGAGGGTCTTACAGCCTCTACTTCCACTTCAGCTACTTTTGAGTCCGCACCAGCTTTGTTTGAGAGGGGGGGGGGGCTCTCAAGGCATGAGGCTCCTCAACACTTTCAGCGGTGACATCCCCCACACATGATGATCGGAGATCTCAGTGAAAGAGTAACTAGGTCCAAGTCCGCTTCTCATGCTTATTTTACTAATTCTGCATTCGTTGCTTCTTTTGAGCCTCATGATGTTGAACATATTTTATTTGATTTAAATTGGGTCAATGTCATGCATGAAGAGTTAGAAAACTTGGAGAGAAACTAAGTTTGGATCCTTGTAGATCCACCTCCCAATGTTCACACCATATGCATAAAATGGGTTTTCAAAAACAAACAGGGGGAGGATGGGTCTACAGTGAGAAACGAGGCTAGACTAGTGGCTAAGGATTTCACTCAAATAGAGGAGATAGACTTTGGAGAGATCTTTGCACCAGTACCTAAGCTAAAAGCTATTAGGATTCTTCTTACTTTTGCAGCATCCCAGGGTTTAAAGCTATATCAAATGGATGTCAAGAGTGTGTTTCTAAATGGTTTCATACAGGAAGACGTCTATGTCAAGCAACCCCTAGACTTTGAACACACTAAATACCCACATAGAATATAGAAGCTTCAGACTAAATACCCACATAGAATATACAAGCTTCAGACTAAATACCCATATAGAGTATACAAGCTTCAGAAAGTTTTGTATGGGCTTAAGCAAGCTCCTAGGTCTTGGTATAATAGGCTTAAGTCTTTTCTTGTTAAAGTATGTGTATGTCATGGGGTCGGTTGATAAAACTTTATTCGCTCTTAGGCATGACAAAAATTTTCTATTTGTTCAGATTTACGTGGATGATATCATTTTTGGTGGCTCTTCTCATGCATTTGTGGCCAAGTTTGCGGAAACTATGAGCAGGGAGTTCGAGATGTCGATGATGAATGAGCTCAACTTCTTCCTTGGACTTCAAATGAAGCAATGCAAGCAGGGTAAATTCATCCACCAAATGAAGTACACCAAGGAGTTGCTGAAGAAGTTCGACATGAGTGACGTGAATCCCTTGGCAACATTGATGGCTACCTCGATTGTGCTTGATCCGGATGAAGGGAATTCAGAGCATGATTGGCTCCCTCCTATATCTAACGGTGATAAGATCGGACATCCACTTCGTCATCTGTCTCTGCGCGTGCTTCCAAGCTTCACCAAGGACGTCTCACCGCCAAGAGGTGAAACACATTCTGAGGTACCTCAAGCACACTCTCGAGTATGGACTCTGATTTTCTGCTTCCTCTTCGCTTTCTCTTCGAGGTTTTTCTTATGCGGATTTTACTAGGTGTAGAATTGACAAGAAGAGTACTTCTAGTACGTGTCATTTCTTAGGTACTTCTCTTGTATGTTGGTCTTCTTGCAAGTATTCTTGCGTTGCGCAATCTATTGCTGAAGCTGAATATGTAGCTGCCGCTAGTTGTTGCTCACAAATTTTGTGGATGATTACTACCTTGAGAGATTTTGGGTTAGATTTCAAGAGTATGCTACTTTTGTGTGGCAATACCAGTACTATATGCCTAGCTAATAACCCAGTCCAGTATTCCAAAACCAAATACATAGATGTGAGATTTCACTTCTTAAGAGATCACAATGAGAAAGAGGATATATATTTGAAATACATTGATATCCAATACCAGCTAACCGGCATCTTCACCAAACCTTTATATGCTATTAGATTTGCCTATTTGAGGGGTGAGTTTAGTGTGTGCCATCCCTATGGCATTGTGTGAGAGGGAGTCTTTTATGTACATACTCTATCTTATTTTTGTTGCATTTGTATTGCATAGCATTTTGTAAGATAAACATACTAGATGAGCTTCACTTATATGTTCATTGCACTTTCTTATACTAGGTGTGAATTTGTTTTAAGTGTAGTGAATATATAACAATTTGTGCAAGCTTAGACTCTTTTTTGAGACATAGCATGAAATCTGTTAAGCTACCTTGTATTTTCTAAGAATGAACTTAAAATGTGAATGGTAAACCTAATCATTTTTCACTTTTGAGTGTTTGCTTTAACTTGATTAGTGCTTAAATTAGTGCTAGTTCTGTGAAAAGTTTATGCTAGACCGCTTTGTTCAGTTCAGTGGATTGGTGGTCCTTGACCATTGTCTATGTAAATGTTCAGCCCATGATTAACCCTTAGGAGAGCATATGGTATTTTGTGTTGCAAAGGCACAACTTGTCTTGGCTTTATAAAAATTTACATCTCTTGAATCCTATGTTAAGTTCATCAAATAAGTGATCAAATTTTGAGCTAATATTGCATCTAATATGGTGGCTTAATGCTTCATGTGGTTTGCCAAAGATGAGAACCCATGGTTGCCAAAGTTCACTTGAGGATAAGAAATGATCAAATGATAAATTTAACTAGTGCTTTTGTGCTAAGTATGTTATTTTTCATCTTATCCAACTAAGATTTTGATTGATATGTGAGTGTTTGCATAGCCCGTCGGGTTGAACTTAGTTGCCTAGTTTGAACTTGATATAGCACTAGTTTTACTAATCTTTACACTGATCATGAAACTATGGATGTTTTTATGGTGACATCTTTTTGATAATTGAACAATATGATCAAAATTTGCTATACTCCTGGTGCTTGTGACATGGAATCGCTTTAAGACTTTGTGTGCTTTTGAGTTATATTGTTTACTTTTTATAGTGCTTTGACATCTCTAGCCTTGAAAGTGCTTTGTAATCTATATGTGAAGATTTATAGGTTTGCATCGCATTCGCACATTTTCCGCATTACCCAAGGGGAAGTAAAATGGAAGAAATTGCATAAGATAGGGGGAGCCCTTGCATGCCTTTATATCATTGTGCATTCATGATAAATCCATTGCCAATAAGGGGGAGAGAAAAAGGATATAAGTGAGAGAAAAATCAAGCTTTGATTGTTTCTTTTTGGTTTCCAGTTTTGGGCTTTTGCAGATCCATCTTATACTAAGTGATCTTGTTCTTACTCTTCTTTGGCCTTTGGATCACTTAGATGTGCTTATTGGTTCTTGTGTTTCAACTCTTTCCTTGATATTTATGTGTGTTATCAATGGAATCATCAAGAGGGAGATTGAGAAACCAAGTTGAGATGTGTCTTGGTTTATTTGTGATGAGTCATTGCCAATGTTGGTCTTGAGTGGAACTTGGTTGGCATGAGTATGTTTATGCATGATTTTTCTTATGGCTAACCATTGTTGGAAAGTACAATGGAGTTGATGTGAGTCTAGAAAGAATTACCTCACCGGATCATCCGGTGCTTAGGATTTTGCACTCACCTTATTGTCCGGTGTTAGGGTGAAGGAAGTACCGGAGCATTTCAGCGTAGAAAGAAAAGTGAAAGTAGTGCATCGGATGGTCCGATGAGGTCAAGCGACGTCACTGGACTAATTCTTGCAGAGAGGGTGCAGAAGTGAGTCAGGTGGAGATGAACGCATTGGAACATTCGATGTTTATGCCTTGTGCACACTGGTATTATTCACTGGACAAATTCTTGCAGATAGGTTGTAAATGAGAGTCTAGTGCATGTGAAGTGACCGGATGAATTGGTGATGGACATGAGATCACCGGAACATCTCACCGGAGCTTTCCTTGCAGAGAACAAATTTTATGTGCACAAATGAAATTGAACTTACCGGATGGTCCGGTGTTTAGGAGCAGAACGCACCAGAACATCCGGTGTTTATGATTTTTGCATGATGTGCTTTTATTTGAGGATTTTTGTTTTGAGCTAATCTGGAGATAGTTTGGAGTGGGAGAAATATGTTTGCTTGTTTCATAGTGTGCAGGTGATGGATGCAAATTGGCAGTCGACGACGGGATGATTGGGGCTAAGCGGGAGACTTGGTGCCGGACGATCAAGGAAGCTGGCTAGAGTCAAGGGTAATCCTAGCGGTACACATGGAGGTCAAGCAAAGCATGGATGGAGAACGATAAAGACAGCGTGTTGACAAAGTCAAACGAAAAGGATATCGGTGCAAATGACATGGAGGATAAAAGAGAGTGTAGTTATTGCCAAATCTCACTCTCTAATTCTACTTGACGTGGAAGAGGGGCATGTGTCGCCATTTCTCATCTACTTTTCATTAAACTTATATAGTGAAATGGAGAGAGTAATAGTCTAGTGTTGTATTTAGATATCCTAACCCACGTAAAGAAATTTTGTCCTACTTGTACATAAATAGAAAAGCTCCTATCCTTTTCTTGGAAGAAAAAAGAGTAAATTTATTGGCAAAATTGTCGCAAACCTATAGATTTTAACGTGTCTGTGCAACCGATCTACATATTTAAGATCTTCTATCACAAAACTATAGGTTTACTGTGTGATGTATAGCCAAACTTACCTGTAATTTTCTTTTAAAAAATACATAAATGCCAGCCCTGTATATGCATTTTTTTAACAATTGCTACCTTATATGAAACCTGTGTTTGTATTAACATGAACTGAAGATATACAATACAGTAATACATACATTTGTCAGCATGAGTTTCCCCACCATGCATATATACTAATGTTTACAAGTTACAACATCACCTATATATATATATACAAAATTAAGAGGGTGAATTGCACATTTTCAAAAAGGAGATACCCATGAATCAAAAGAAGGAAGCAAGTCGTGCCCTTCTCCTCAATCTGCATTCCAATCAAGACCCCAAGAACACCAGGTGAGTTCCAATCCTCCTTCCATTTCCCTGTCTTCTCTTTTATCTTTGTTCTGTAGCATTGCGTGAGTGCATGCGCCTCCCCTTCTACAAGAACTGCACGTCCTACCACTGCTAGGTCCTCAGGTGCTGACTGCATGCTCACCACTCCTCGATCACCGGCGATGAGTGCCGGTAGAGGTCGTAGGGCGCCCAGAGGTAGTCCACGGCGCAGGGCCGCCGCGCGTCGAGCCGGAGCCACGGCTTGACCTTGCCGCTCCAGTGGAGCAGGCTGATGGGGCCCGGGTGGAGCCCTCGGCAGCAGCCCTCGACGTAGTCGCCCCCGAGGCCCGAGCCCGTGCTGGTTCCACCGGTGGTCACCGCCCGGATGTCCCCGGCAAGAACCAGCAGGAACGGCGGCAGCGAGCCGAGGTGGTAGATCCGCCACTGCTTCTGCACCGCCATCCACTCCTCCACCCGCCGCGTGTACCCGCCGGTGCGCCACTTCTCCACATCCATCACCATCACGCCCGTGTTGAAGTAGCAGGGCCGCCGCCCGCGGAATGTGCCGTCCAGCGCCGTGTCCGACCAGAACGCGTCCGTGAAGTAGTTGCGGAAGTTAGCGTGGCAGTACTCCGGTGCCGCCACCACGTGCCCTCCGAGGTCCACGGAGGCCAGCGTCCGGATGTCGTCCACCACGATCACGTCGGAGTCGAGGTACGTCACGCGACTCACGTCCGCGGGCAGCGTGTCGGTCCAGCTCCTGGCGTACCGACCGGGAGATGCGGCCGCCGACGCGGACGCGCGACGGGTCGAGCGGTACACCCGGAGGTCGAGGAATGGGAACGTGGAGCGCAGCGCGGCGGCCAGGCTGTCGTCGTGCTCGGCGGTGAGGAAGTGGAAGATCACACTCTCCGGGCACGCCGTGTGCTGCAGGATGGAGAGCACCGCGGCCATGGTGCCGCGGAGGTAGTTGGCGTCCAACGTCATGGCGATGTCCACCGGTCCGCCCCACACTCGGCAGCGTTCCGGAACGCTGGCGCCTCCCGGAACATCGGGGAAAGATGAGGCGGACTGCTGTCGTGGCGCCGACACGAGCGCTGGTGACCACGGTTACCGCGTGGCCCGCGCCGAGGATGACAACAAAGAGAGCAATGGCAGTGACACAGCTGGAAGACATTTTTTGTCACCGGAGAGGGGGAACGCAAGGACCATAGGGCGGCCGAATGGGTGCCGGCTGCGCCGGCGAGGCACGCCATGGCGACAACGGTGGTGGCCGCCCTGGTCCTTGGAATGGTGGGGGAAAAGGGTTTAGAAAGGGAGGAGGGGGGCTACAATAAAAATGGTGGGGAAAGAAGGTGATACATAGAGGTTGAAGCAATGGAGGGCAACAGGTAGGGGTGGAGGGTGAGGAGAGAAGGTAGAAGAAGGGAAGATGGTAGGGGTGGAGGGTGGAGGCTGTTTGCCTGCTTGGGTGCTGCCTATACTTGGGTTGTTCCATTACCTGAAACAATGTACTGTGAACTCATAAATCCATGACGCTGTTCAGAATTAGACGCAGGAATTTCATAAAAAGTTTGCAAGAATTTCACAAAACACAGTTCAATTCCTACAGTAATCAGGAAAATTCTCCCAGATGCACGCGCAAGCAGGAGCTGGCCAAGCTTCACAGCTAGTAATACAACAGAAGCCCGTGCATAACCAAACCACTCAGGAGAATTAACATGTAGCAACAGATTCTCTTCTTCTGAAACAAGGTAAACAAAGGAACCAAGGAAACTGAACAAGCTATCTTTATCTAAGCCTGTTACTGTAGGGTAAATATCCCGTGACATTGGTATTCAGTCACAAAATTGGTACAACTGCAGCGAAAAATAATACAGATAGTCCACACAGAAAACTTCACTTCTCCCGTATGCAGAGTGCAGAGTGCAGAGTAATATTTCACTTAGTACATATCATCTTCAAGTAGTAAAACTTGGGAAGGGAAAGGAGATTAGTTCAATGGGATCCCTCCACCAGCATATTCAACCTCCTGCCGTGAGAAAAGCAAATAATCAGTTTAGGCAACCAATATATACTGACACACATTACATAGTCAACCTCCTGGCGTGAGAAATAAATAATGAGTTTAGGCAACCACTGACACACATTACATAAACCTGTACGAACAATAGCAGTTGGCAAACAAACATTTTATTGGACCTGTAGAACTTGACTTGGATGGTATTGAAATGGGAGGTAACAGAACATGTGGACATGGATTAAATTTGGCTTACTTAGAAAGCATCCTTTAGTCACTGCAGTAAAATTGGCACATTTCATTAAGCAAAGCTACATCTCATATGTTTCACTGGCAGTGACCATTAATTCATTGATCAACCAGAAGAGATCTTACTATTGTTCGCAAGTTAGGCAAAGCTTCATGTTAATTGTTCAGTAAAGCAACAAAGCCGCGATATTTTTCAAACACCATTTTCACTGCGATTGGATGATTAGATAGTTTTGAGCCACTTCATAGGCTGCAAAGTGCAGCTGTCCTCAAGAGATGAAACTGTTCCATCTGATATCTCAGTGGCTATTCATGATTGAAACTAGTACAGGCAACTAGTAGCAACAAGTCTGAGTACCAGTTTTTAAAACACTGGTTAACAGCAGGCACTAGAGAAGTAATATGCATCATTAGTTAAAGAATGCAACTGAAAAATTAGAAATGAATCAGGCGAACAATAGTTTGAATTTTGTGACCTGATTTTAAAAAGTAAAGTTGATTGAACAAGCCATGTTAATACTGAACACTGAGAAGTCAAGAAATTTAGGTGTTATCAGCAACATACCCGAGCAGGAGACAGCGAAGATACCCAATCTGATGGATTTGTTGGAAGAAGACCCAATGTATTAAGCTGCAGAACCAGTTATATTAATTACCTGAAATGCTTATAGAAATATAAGATAACCATGTTATTAGAACTTACCTTCCATACACCCAAACCCATGGCAGCCAAGTTGAGAGCAATAAAGAGCAACTTAGGAGCAAGAGTATCCACTCTTGGGTCCTTAAATGGTTCAAAAGCTGAAAAAAAATACAGATATTTCTTAAGAAAAAGCTCAATGTCTGAATTGCATGGACACTAAGGTTATCACTAATTCACTATTTTGGTACATCATGGCTAGAATATTTGCTTGATACGACCTAAAGAAATCATTGATGCAAGGTAGTAAGAGAACCCGATGTAATATGTCATATTTCCACAAGAATAAAAAAGCGGAGTGTAACAGAAGTACTATTGTCCTTTCCCATTTATAATATTTGAAATCACACAGGTAATCTAGTTCTAGTTATGGTTTGCAATTTCTTCCGCTCAATTCTTTTCATGACAAACACTTATCAGTCATCACTTGGGAAACATATAACCACAAACAAAGGAAAGATTTTGCAACACACAATGGATTGCATTTCAATACATATTACATTCAAACAATGTTATTTTGCTCTGATCCATATGCTTTGACTACTAATAAACAGAGAACGGATAATTAAAGTGGCATTCAAGTGAAATCGGGGGTATTGTGCCACCAGCTGCATTGTCAAAGTTAATATTTCAGGCACTGGGAGATCTTATTACATTGCTTTGGAGACTCCTAAATCAATTTGCGTGTATCAGACTATCAGTTATTCAGATTTCAATCTCTACTAATATAAAACAGTAGCTACGTCGTCACCCCCTTGCCCCAATTTCCTATCTAATAAAAAAGGGAAAAAACCGCGCCTACCACTTTCCCGTACCTACCATCTGAAATTGAGAAAACAAAAAACCACTGAACCAGCCATCCTATCCGTTCCCCACCGTTCTCCCCACCGTTCTTAGCCTCCATCGCATGCTTCGTCAGCGCTGCCTTCGCTCAGGCTCCCCTCGCCTACGCCACCGTCCACGGCTGTGCACGCCCCCTCCTCTCCACCACCGCCACCCCTCCTCAACCTCTCTCACACACGCACACCCCCACTATCAACTCCCTTTTGCCGCTCAGCGTTGTCAACAATGTCAGTGGCTGATGTGTTCTCCATCCATGGAGGAGTACCCAACGGTGAGGGTGGGTCACAGATCGTGAATTGACCACCCCCAACCCAGGAAGACACCGCCTCCTGTGTGTCGCAGACTGCGCACAACCGCTGAGATCACAAGCTCCCTTGCCAACCGCCTAAACCATGAGCTCCCTCGCCAACTGCCGAGCTAGACCGAGTTGCACATTCCTTCCAAAACCTGTGTTGAATGATTCATAAAACTGATTCCTTGGAGGTCATGCCGAAGAAATAGGAAAACCACTACATAAGTAGTCTCTTAGAGCATGCGGCAATCTTGGAGGTCATGCCAAGAAAGAACCTGTAGCTTTGGGCACTGCTGTTCGTAGGTGAGAGATGTTTTGCAATTCAAAATAGCCTGAATTTATAACGATCTGTGTTCATGCAGAGCCATTTTGGATGCAGGGTAAGGGCAAGGTTGGGACCACCCATGACTTAGGGTGATCTAAATAACACAGATATGAACCCATCACTGTTCTTTGTGATGAATTAATTGGTTTCCAGTTCTTTGATTTCATCAAGTGACCAAGATTGGAGAGGCATGGTAGCTATCGGTGACATGGGAACCAGGGGTCCCCAAGTCCCGAGGCAGGATAGCGGAATGCCACGTGGCGCCATCCCTCGGACCTCCCCAAGGGCCGAGAAGAGCTAGTTCCGGAAGGGGTGCTCGGGGCCATGAACAGTGGTCCCCGAGTACCTGGAGTTCCCCGAGGACCCGAGAAGAGCCAGTTCCGGGAGGGGTGCTCAGGGCCATGAACAGTGGTCCCCGAGTACCCGGAGTTCCCCAAGGACCCGAGAAAAGACAAACCCGGGAGAGGGCGCTCGGGGCCAAGAACAGTTGGTCCCCGAGTACCCAAAGTTCCCCGAGGACCTGAGAAGCCCCTTACCCGTGGACCCCACAAAGGCTCCACGGTGAGGTGTCAATCGATGGGAGGCCCGATGCTGCATTTAAGAGGGAGCGTGACCGGTCACATCCAACCACTCTCCCCCACGCCTGTTGTACTGAGTAAGTCAGTCCCTGCCACCGCCTGGCAGGAAGGCGTGGGGACATTTAATGCGATAGGTCCCATCGCACGTCACCCTGCGGGGCCCATAAGGGAAACGGTTTGGAGATATCGTCGCTAGGTTCGAGGCGTATCGCCTGCCCCGCTGTTGTGTCAGTTCCGCTCTGACCGAACGGGCACGCGGGGCAGTTCGGCGGCTGCCCGGTGGCCCCCCCTGCACCTGCTAAAAGTTGGGCGTAATGGGCGATGGGACCAGCCAAAGGCGCATTTTCAACCCCTGTAACGTCAAACTGTAGCCCCATAATGTTGCTTTCTATTTATGGTGTACGGGGACTCGTGCCCCGTTCTAGGCACGCCGAGCCTCCCCCGATAGGATAGAAGGGAGGTGCACTCCGTAGAAGTCCAAGCTCTTTGACAATTCTGAGAAGTCCAAGCTCAAGGGAGACAGACGAACAAAGCCTTATAGACCGGACGAATCAAAACAAAACCGAAGTTCAAGACTTAGACAAAAAACCTTGTAACACAGAGATCCAGAGAAAGGCATTCCAAGAGCATTAATAGCATATCATACACACAGGAGTAGAATATTACGCTCTGTGCAGCCCGAACCTGTCTAAAATCCCTTGAGCATTTACTCTCACTAGCCGACAATCATCCGTCCCGTCTAGATTTCATATATTCGCATTAAATCCACGTACGAGGTAGATCCAGAATCAGCCCACCGGTCGAATCTCAAAGGGGGTCCCTCAGGATCCCCGCTTACGGTGTTCATCCACCGACAATAGCAGAGTTGGACTTGTTTATCTTATGTATTAGTAGCGATTGTGTTTGCATTGAAAAGAAAACAATAATCACATGTGATACATAATTGGAGATGCAGGACATCATATTTATTATTAATGCAGATTTGTCTATCCAAACTATCGAGCAAGTGTTGTACTGTTTGTAATATCTACAATGAGAGTTAAAAAATGATGTTCTATGTCAATTGGATTATTGTGACCACTGCATTTATTTCTTGGTTGTTCTTGCCTATAGGTAAAGTTCAGTTTTACTTTGACTATTAATTCATAGTTCTAACAGGGAAGGACTTTACCTATTTTTGTGTATATCTCTAGCAGATATTTCTTATATATTTTTTACAATTCAACATAAAATTCCATTTGCATGTTAGTTCTGGAAGCTACAGTATCTTCAGAAGAACATACGGAAGGACTTTTATTTCACTGCAGGTTTATAAGATATAAAAAGACGCCACAGAAAAGATGCTGTATTCTAATTGTTTGTTTCGTTTGTATGGGCTGCTGGGGAGCTGGCAGGTAAGTTGCCCTTGTCAAAAGCTCTGGCTGTTGTCTCGAGCATTTTTGTGGGGCTTTCCGTAGCAGTCATTGTCTACCAGGTTGTTACCTTATTGCATTCTTGGTCATAGAGAGGTATGAACCTTACAATGTGTGAAAGATTATGTAATAAACTTACAATCGCGCTGTCTCACAATTGCTATGTGGTGGCCATGGCCACGGAGTTTGATGAATACACCAGTGATTGGCTTTACCTCCACAAAAGCCAAAGGGACCATTGTTCAAAATATTGTGTTTCCCTTGACCGTTTGATCTCAACATCCTGATATAGTTCATGTGCTGCTTTCTCACTTTCCAGTTGTTTCAAAAAAAATTGTTAACAATTAGGCCTTCCTACCGAAGAGAAAGTTATCCTACTCAGAGATTTCAGTCAGATTAAGTGTCTCTTTTAAAGGAGCTGAGTACCCTACTGGTCCCAGTGAAGCACCAGCAATGTTGGTATCAAAATTGGCTCCATTCCAACAATGCTTTCACGAGGTGAGCCTCATCTTATTTTGATGTTTTACAGTTGCAGCAATGACTAGACTTGCAAGATCTTATGGGTTTCATCTCTAGCCTACCCCAACTTGTTTGGGACTGAAAGGCTTTGTTGTTGTTGTACAGTTGCAGCAACTGGACTTATCTTTTCTCATGTGTTCTGCTTACAAATTTCTGAGTTGTTCACTCACGATTTTTTTTAATGTATTTCATACTCATTTGGTCCCCCATGCCTTATGAAGCTTTTTAGGTTCCTTGATGTGCTAACCCGTGATGGTTATGTGCTCTTGCAATGACCATATAAAAAGCTTGCATTCGTTTGCTTGAATCTCCTGCAAATCTAGTAATTGCTTGGTTCTGCTTTTGCTCATCTGGGACACTCAACAGATGAGCGCTACAACTTGTATCATTCTGCTGTTCGAAGATCCCTATGTATTATAGGTCATGGGAACTGATCATGTTTGAGAATTCTCTTTAATTTATGTTTGAATTAGAATACAAATATTCTGCCTGCATTTTTCATCTGAGTATGATGCGAAAGCTGACTAACCATCTAGAGTGTGGGCTGCCTAAGATACATTCTTATGGCGCATCTCATTTGCAGATAATTAGATGAACAATTCATGCAGAGCTCAAGGTATAGAGATGGAAATAACCATTTGAAGAAGTTACCAGATATGATTAAATTAAATATGCAATTTGATTGGAGAGAGCAGCAGATCAAACATGTTTATTTGGTTGTACTACAGTGAAGTTGTGTACTATTTGGTGGATAGTGCGGTATAGTAAGAAGTTCTATGTATGTACCATATACAATACTATTTTTTTATGAAATGTTTTTGTTGGGAGCTATTCTTGATTGTGCATTGCTTTTTCTCACTCTTTTTCATGGAATTTTAGCACTTATCTTTTCTTACTAAATTCAACCAGCTATTACTTCTGCTAAACCTTAACTCATCCAATAGATTTAATCTTTGAATGTATTTTCTTCTTGTGGATACAGAAAAAGACATAGCTAAGCAAGGAGACAACTGTTGCTTTTTAATGCCTAAAGGAAGGTGTAATGTTGAGAGCCTGTCCTATGATGATGGAATCAATTGAGTGTTAAAAAGGAATCAAAATAAGTTTGTTCTGTTACAGCAAAAAAAATTGAAGCATCGCAGAGCATTTTTGTTTATGAACTTAATTGATGTCGACACCATTACGACACATTTTGCTTTATGAACGTAGGTACTATGTCCAACATTACGTTCCAAAAGATGCATATTACCTTGTTTGGTCTTTTGACAGCTAAGTGTAGTAGCTGTCCTGATTCTATTTGAGTGGATGTGAAGAACAATAAACCATCTTGATCTATACTACCTTAGTGATATATTCATGTCATCTTTTGATTACTTGGTTTGTATCTTGTGTCAAATTAAATGGTTGGGTTTAGGATTTGAGAACCGTTGCAACGCACGGGTACCTTACTAGTCAGTCACAAAGTGATACTAAAATTGCATTTGTTTGTGTGTGTGTGTGTGTGTATAAAATAACTCCCACACAATGTGCCTGTTGAAGGCCAAAGAGAACCAACAAGCTGATGCAATTTTAGTATCACTTTGTGACTGACTAGTGAGGTGCTCGTGCGTTGCAACGGTTCTCAAATCCTAAAATTGTAAGTATATTACTAGAAGAAAAACATGTAAGTTAAATATGGAAATTTAGTCATGCCATGATGCGACTATGTTATTCCTTTATTGGGGTCACAATGATGTTACATATCACCAGTTTTACTGCAGAAAACAGCCGAAGAGCAGCTACATGCCCTGTTTCTAGCACTAAGCTTCTTGGTTGTCATCATTGCAAATTTGCAATGGTTCAAGATATAGGATTTTAGAGTCACAAAAATATATTGCAGAATTATCAACTCTAATTTTAGGAATGATTAACGTGACCACATATTTGATTTATCCACTGCACAAGGGTTGTAAGTGTAAGATATTTCTTATTTTCCCATACTAAAATGCGCCTAAGGTTACTTGCACCTCCAGAATGATTCGATGTGGACATACATCAAGTGATCAACAGTTAAACTGATTTAATTTCAAAACACATCAAGCAGTTAACAAAATATGGATCAGAATATGGAAGTTCAAAGAGGCTGCCAGCCAGACTGAAAAACACCTAAAAGAACTTACAAAAGTAATTACTATTGACTATTCATCACAAGTGCACCCCTAGTCTTCCTAGCATAGCTATGCTAAATTGCCAGTTCCAAAACACCTAAAAAAACTTACAAAAGTAATTACTATTGACTATTCATCACAAGTGCACCCCTAGTCTTCCTAGCATAGCTATGCTAAATTGCCAATTCCAATTAACAAGGTCAAGGGCATATGCGAAGCTGCTGATAAAACGGTCCTAAAGTTGCAAGGATTCACGCCTAATTTAAATCCATGGAGTTAAATTAGCAACCGCGGAGAGAGTTTGCTTCAGCAAAGGCGGTACCTTTCCCGACGGATCGAAGCGCGCTGAGGGGCTGCCACAGAGCGGAGAAGGTGATCCCGATGCTGAACAGGTGGACGGTGCTCCCGGCCATCCACATCATGAAGCCCATCATCATCAGGTTCTTGAACGGAGCCTGCGCTACCTCCCACGCTTTCTGCTCACACCGAAGAGCACACACGGATCAAGATCCAGGTTTTGCAAAACTCTGTCTATCCGAGTTGCCAAGTCGCGATGAACGCGGCCTGGATATACTTGACCAACCACGCGAGAGGGATGGATCGAACGAACCTTCGCCTTCCACGCGGCCTCGGAGTCCTTGCGCTGGCGCGCGCCCGTGGCGTCGTCCTGCGAGACAAGGGAACCATGTGAATTCCGGCCTCCGGGATTCGCCCAAGCGAGCAGGAAACCAGTGGAAGGAAGAAGAGAGAGGGGGGGGGGGGGGGCGGGGGTTTACTGCGTCGGGTGCGGATCTGGTGAAGCCGGGGGGGTCGGGAACGGCGGCGGAGGACGACGAGGAGGAGGCGTCGTGGAGCTCCACCGCCCAGCGGCGGGCGAGACCCTTTCCCTTCTCCATCGCCGGTGGCCGCTGCTGCTCGGAGATCGACGGCCTATTCCGCCGCCGGCTTCCGGTTCTGGTGTTGGTGCGAGTCTGGGCCTCGAGATGCGGACGGACGACTGCTCTGAGTTCCAACGAGGAGTTTTTTTTTTAAGTCTTTTTGAAACTAATATTTTAATAATAACCCGTGAGAATCTAAATTTTCAGAAATTAGTTCATTTTGTCACGCCAAAATATCTGGCGTGACTCCCCAACGTAGTCACACCATATTCATTGGTGTGACCAAAGTGGTCACGCTAGTGGAAACTCCGGTGCCTTTACATGTGGGTTCGACGTGGCAGCCTGAGCCATGCTAAATTGGTTGACGTGACTCGGATAAATATAGCGTGACTACGTTGGAAAGTCACGTCAGACACTTTGGCGTGACAAAAAGACTAGTTTCTGAAAATTTAGATACTTATGGACTGTTATTAAAATATTAATTTTAAAAAGTCTAAAATAAAAAAAAACTCTCCAACGAGTGGGGGATACCGATTTTCCAGTAAAGTCCGTTTCAAGGTCTGATTGGTTAGGACGATGCTTTTAATTTTTTATTAAAAAAAAGTTGATTTTTGGTTTTTAGTTTTTGGCTATATTTTTTTTATTGATTTTTATAATAATTTTTTTCTTCTTAGCACACCAAAGATTAAAAAGTTTCTCTTAATTTATTGTTCAGCTTTTAATTCATTCCTTCATAAATTAGCTTTTCAATTTTTTTTTAAAAACAATATAACAACCACTCATTTGGTTGGGCTTGTAGCGTATGTCTAAATAAGGTTAATACTAAACGGCATGACTCGCATCCGAATTGACAGGTTTATCATAAATACTTTAACCAAATGAGCTATGTATTAGTCCTGCGGGACCAGGTAAATCAGAAATAGACCTTTGGCTATTCTAGTTGTGGTTGTGTCGGATTTAGCTTGGGCTGCAAGTTGGTTCGATCAGTTTGAGGCATTCTCAGCCGATTCCATTTGTCTCCATCTGGTTCTTCGCCTATTTTCCAAGTCGATTGTCCACCGCTAGAGATAAAAATGGGTCGAATATGAATTAAATTGTATATTTTTATATTGTTATCCCTATTTTATTATGAATCTGAATTCGAACATCCTCGAATATGAATACAAATTGAATTATTTGAATATGAATCCGCATCTGAATACGTATTAGATTTAGTTGTATACAAATATACTATAGTTTTAACAATAAATTGTGAAATAAGAAATTTATTTGACACGAGCATGATGAAAAATTAACATAAGGAACCATATTTTCAGTGGATTGATCATCTAACTTAAGGCAAATAGCTATTTTTAATACAATACTACGACTTTAGATAATTTTGAACCATTGAATGAGAGATAAAAATACCAAATTTATCGCTACAGTATATGTGGTATAGTACTAAATAATAAAACAATTGGTAGAATCGAAGAATTAAGTAAGAGAATCAGATAAAAGAATAAAACTTTATTACTTATATTTATATTCCACATAAGTAATTCTACATATTCGGATACGAATATTATCTATATCCTTATTCATTTCTAGGAAAATGAATTCGGATATATCCATATTCATATATAGAAAACGAATTCAGATATAGTCATATTCATATCCATATGTCAATCGGATACATATTTTTCTTACCATATTTACATTTGATCAAATATAAATATCGAATAATATAAATATATGTTATCTATTTTCCACCCCTACCCACCACCATCATAGAGCCACACATACACATGCTAGGCCTTGATACCTACATTTACACTAGAACTTGCCAAATCAATCTAATAACCAAGAATCAAGCTAGCCTTATATAAGGAACCATCTAAACAATATTCTAATTAATCATTAAATCGATCATTTACTTAATCATGATTTCAATGATTAATTAGAATAATGTTCCGATAGTCCCGACACGTATTTTATGCCAAGATCAGAACATATATTTTTTCAATATATCATATTACAACAAAAACTTAACAAAGAGCGAGTAATTAAATTATATTACAAGTTCTTAAGCATCCACAATTTCTTACATTTTATAGCAAAAGAGAGGTAGAAGGAGACTGAAACTAAACAACTCCTAGACCAAAGAGAACTATGCAGCGGAAGCTAAAATTATGAACAACAAAAGAAGGATGGAGCTATATTTACTTAGACCCTAGCACAAAAGCACAATATCCGAGTAGTTGACTTCTCATGCCCGCAATCACTCTCGACGGGAGTGAAGTAGCTAAAGACCAACTTCTACTGGTTGGTAGCACTGAAAAAATAATATGAGTACGAAGGTACTCGCAAGACTTAATCCATATTGTGTGCTTAAAGATAACCTGACTACAAGGATTAAAAATGCAAACCCCTAAAAGTCAATTGGATTTTGACTTTTCTCCCAGAAATTGTTTTGTTGCAAAAAAATCCTCCAAAAGTTCAGCTTTGTTGCAACCCCAAAAAATCAAAAAAATAAAAAAAATCTAAAAAAACTAGAGACAATTCTAAAACCTTATGTGATTTTTTTTTCAAAAATAATATTCTTTACATCATATTTCATGGAGAGGAAGTTTGAAAAAAAGGAAAAAATGTGCAGCACATTTATTAACTTATGTTATTTTAACTTTGTCATGTCTACCATTAGTTTTTCTACACAAATAATTGTTTAAGTAAACTAATAAAAGTGGTTTCACTAATTTTGGGGTGTTATGGATTAATTATGAATTAATCTATTTGCAACACATTTACTCAATCCTGCACGTTACAATAAATATTTCAAGATTTCATGCATTTTTAAAAGATAGAGGATCACGTAAGAAGACTAAAAATTGGTTGCATGATTTTTAGATTAGTAAATAATTAACTATGCGTTTAACTCAAATTAATAAATGAGCTGCACGTTTTTCTTTTTTTCAAACTTTCTCTCCATGAAATATGATGCAAAGGATATTATTTTCGAAAAAAAATTCACAGAAGGTCTTAGAATTGTCTCTAGTTTTTTTAGAATTTTTTATGATTTTTTAATAATTTTTTTGAATTTAGGGTGTTGCAACAAAGGCGAACTTTTAAGGGGTTTTTGCAAAAAAACAACTCCTGCGGTGAAAGTCAAAATCGAAGTAACTTTTGAGGTTTTTTTTTTTTGCATTTTTCCCTAGGCAAATATAAGATTAGTGGAAAATATTTTTCTGCTGCACAAATTCGATGTCAACAACATACAGAGTAGAAACATGATAACTGTGGAAATATTTTGTAACCAAAAAAGGAAATTATAAAACATAACAGGCAGCACCAGCTCCCCTTGTGCCACTAATACACGAAGTAAAGGAAGTAGAAACGCCCATACTTTGATACCCTTTAAGCTTTTTGTTTAGTTGGTACATTGCTGAACAGCAAACACACAATCCAATAGGCAAAAAAAAAAAAAATAATACCTGGACAATGAAAAGACCAATTTCAGTAACACTGACCTAGAAGGAAAACATTTTTTTAAGGAACAGCACTAATCATTCAGCTTGGAGAGTCATGTCTTAAATGCTTTAAGCAATTTCGTTACCCAAGAGCTGACATGAAGGACACCTTAAACATAACACAAGAAGTGCATATCTACCTCAAAGCCTGCAAATGCCTTGAACAATTTTGAACAAAATGATAATCTCCACGCTGAAAAAAGTGCACAACTCCTAATCAAACCGAAGAAGAAGCTGAGGCTATAAAAAAGCTCATCCTATCATAAATTTAGAGTTGAACCTAGCAGAACCGATAAGCAAAATTCTATTTTTGCACCTAATCAATGTCAGAACTGAAATCAGCAGGCTAATTCCCGATGCCCGATTTTACTTTTAAGCATAATTCTGCAGCCAAAAAGATCAGTTAAAGGAAAAGGCTAGGTACCACAATTGCAAGTCTACAACTATGAGTAAACTGTAGCTTAATTCCTCACAACTGAATGCAGAATTATTGACTCCACAGTTTCTGCAACACATCACAGGATTGCCGAATAATCAGTGACTCGCAGTTGGAAAAAATATTGATAGAACAGGTAACGAATTGAAAACTTGTTTAGAAAATAAGAAAGCAAAAGGGTAAAACATGTCCATAACTCCATATATCAACTCGAATAAGCAAGTAAATTATTGGACTACTCAAGCAAGGATGAAGAATAAACACATTCATACATTCGACCCCCAATGATATAACATTGTAATCGTTGTTTGATCCTAATGCACTCGAAGTGACGTGACAAATGGGTAGCAAGCCCAGAACAGGAGCATTCAAAGTTTTCAAACCAATGCCAGCATGCAAAGTGACGTGACAAGTAACAGCACAACAAAGATGCTCACCTTTTGGCTTCAGACATGAAACCCACCAAATGCGCTAAACTATAGGCAGTGATAGTCTCGAAGTATCAGTACCAATTACAGAACCATCAATGATGACTTAGTATCACTGTTGGTTTGAGTCACAAACCAACACTGATATCACCATTATCACTACCGGTTTGAACCATAAACTAACAATAATATTGCCATCATCATTGCATGTTCGAACCATGAACTGACAGTTATCACTGCCTGTTTGAGCCACAAATCGGCAATAATACATCCGTACAAGAAAAAACAGAATATGTGGTTCACATATAGTTTATCTTTCTTCATATACACATGTAATCATCACATGTCATATATGGTTGACATGCAATTCATCATTCACATATAGTTTCAACATTTATATATGTACAAATTAAAAATTAGGTGTTAATTTGTAAAATTACATACATTAGCATCATTTAGGAGGGCTACATCTCTGTCATCGCAGAATGCGTGAGAGTAGTTTGAGCCCGCTATAAAATATTTTGGTGGCTAATCCTATGTTTGGCTGAGGAAATTTCACAATGGCTGAGGAAATTTCACAATGGCTGAGGTGGAGGATGGTTGATCCAATAGTCATAGGATGAGCACATACTAGAAAACCTAATGCACCTTCCATCACTCCTCCTTCTCCAATAGTCTAGAAGGTAAAGCTTATGGTCACATGAAGCAGTAAGCACATCTTTATTCCTGTAGGTGGAAAAAAACAGTAAAAATAAGGCTACGTCCCACCTCTTCACCAAAATGTCCATAGGAATTCATCCAATTTACAAACAAATTGCCATTCATATAAATATTAGAAAAATCCACTCCCACCCCTCCCCCTCCCAGATGTCTCTCCGCGTCGCACCACCCCTCCTCCCAGGCGCCACCCTTCCCCTCGCGCTGCCATGGCCAATTCGAGGTTGTTCTCATCGGGATCCAATGGCCGCTGGGATGCCTTTGGCCGCCACATCTAGAACTCGTACAAAGGACCTCAACATCCCCTACAAGCATCTCTATGACCTGCCCACCTCCCTGGAGTTCATCTTCCAGGAGGAGTCCATCACGCAACGCCACTCCTGGGGTGAGAACCTCACCTACTACACCGGCATTGGCTACCTCGCCGCTGCCAAGATTTGGGCCAACCGCATCCTCAACTCATGTGGTAGCTCAGGCTGCCACGTAGGCAACACTCTCTGTAACACCCTGCATTTTAGCATCTAGAAAATAGCCAAAATCCACTCGTATTTAAAAAAAAAATTCTTAATAAATTAAGCCAACATAAAATCCAGGAATATATGTGTGTATGTATATATTCGTCTATGCATATATACATGTATATTATTATTGGACTATGTATTCAAAAATTCACCGAAGTCAATTTCTAAATTCGAAACTTGCATCAACTTGAGCAATTGCATTTTAGTTTCTCGGTGTCCTTGTTTTTTTGTATGGCAATGCGAATTTGAATGTTTCTCAAATTTGAATCCTATTTTATTTCTTTTTGGCTGAATCCTAATCTAATTCAATCCTTGAAAATCGATCCTCCAATCTAGATCAAATCCATAATTCAAGGTTAAATTGTACTATCCCTAAATTGACTTTGATCGACTCGAATTTGAATCTCAATCTTGGTTCCATTTCAGCTGAACCCAAATCCAACTCAAATCTTGGTTCTAATCTCAATTCGACCTATCTCAATTGTAGACTCTATCAAACCGTCATCGAGTTCATTTTCGAATGTAATTCAGATCGTCCGAGATACGATCTCATGCATTCTAGTTTAATTGCTTGGAAAATTCAATTCAGTTTGATTCAAATCTTGGTTCAAGTTCAAATCTCATATTTCAAATCCTTGTTCCAAAATAATGCCAAAATTTTGAATTATTATAAATCTAGTTTCAAATTCAAATACATTTATTTGAATTGTCATTCCAAATTTCCTCACTCTCTCCTTAGATCTTTTTCCTAAGATCTTTTCCCTCTCTCACTCTCTGTTCTCTCTCAATCTCTCACTAAGCTCTCTCTCAAACAAAAAAGAAGCAGTCAGCCTTCTCACTGCTGTGTGGATCCCACTGTCAGGATGTCCTATCCTCCAAATCTTTTCTTCCCAACCAACCACCTCCTGCCACTTGCCACTGTTCATCAGACAAAAGGCTCGGTTATTGTTCATTGTTCTACCCTGGAGATGGAGTCACCGCCGCCAATGTCGGGCGCATTCACACCACCTCTCCTTGTTCTCACATAGGCAGCAAGAGCAAATCGCCTCCCTCTACTCCTCTTGCTCTACCTACACAACCCAAATACCCACGACACAGGCACATCACACACAATAGCAATGGAAACATAGCCACGTTGAGCAAAGGTGTGTGTGGTGGAATATGGTGTAGTGCTTAGAAAACCCTGAAAACCTCTATGGCGAGGGCGAGCGGGGTAGTCCTTTGAAAGATTGGAGGCTATCTCTTGCAGGTATTCCTTTGGGAAGGATGCCTCCTGATAAGCAAGTCCTTAGGGGAGGATTATTGATACGAAGATGCTTGCACCGGCTGTGTAAGGATTGAATCATTGAGCTGCTGTGCTAAGCCATCCCATACAACCATGTGCCCTGTTATGGGTATGATTTGATCTCACACCCTATTAGCTAAGCCCGATACCCACCCTGGAGGCAGGGGTGCAACGAAAACTCAGGAAAAGACTCGTTACTATGCGTAGTACGAGAGCTGGCTGGTGACATTGCAATGGCCGGACTCGAGCCACAATTAATCCAATGCTCTAGACTCCTGTTTATCTCATGGGCCGATCATGTGGCAACATGCTTGATGGGTACGAGATCTATGATTCGCTACTCTGCTTGCAATGGATGGAGGCTAAGCATATCATGTGGGTACAATGTACAACTTATTCATAGTGTAAATCTATTCGAATAGCCGTGTTCACGGTCATGGACATACGAAGTTACGGATTCACAATGGTTAGTTTTGTGGCGTGAGTGGTCAGTGTATCCATGTTTTGAAGAAACTCAGCTGTATATCGTTGAAACTGGTTGGACTAGACGTCAACCAGCTAAAAGATGAGAACTGCAAGAGAATGGATAGCTTTCCCCAGGGCCAACAACTCTTATCAATCAAACATCACATTTATATATCTAGTTTAAACTAAGTGTTACACCTTAATTCATATTGCATATAAACACGGGCCTCGACACGGGCACGTTCTTTCACGCCGCCAATGGGCTGAGGTCAGCCATCGTTGTGAGGCTGTCATAGGGGTCCTCACCGGCACCGAGGATGTCATTTATTTCGTTTCTTGTTCCCCTGGTTAATTATTTGGGAACAGTCATGCATGTTTTTCTTGACATAATAATGCTGCAGTTGCATTATGCTGTAGAACCCATGACATTGTGAAATGCAATGTTCATTGTAGTGTAGTCCTGCACTCCTGCTATGTCACTGTTTTTGTTTCTCTCTAATGATGAAATAGTTTGCCTGGCGCTTGTTTATTAAATAGGTTTTTTTGATCATTCTGTGAATGTTTTGCAAACCAAATGATGTATTAGTAAACTTGAATTAGTACATAGTTTGGTAGTAGCAAGTCCTTAAGTCCTTAACATTCTATCTATATAGCACAATAATGTTTAGGTTACAAGATTATTCAGAAATAATTGATATGTTACATTTGATCCTTTTGTCCATTTTCGACCCTGACCGTTATCCTGGACTTGCAAATACAGCCTTGCTGTATCCTGATGCTTTGAATACAACACTGATGTGGTTATGATATACCAATAATTCAACATATCTCTCGGGTGGTCATTGCATCCTTTGTTTCAAAATTTGATAAACCCATTGGATTGGACTTGATTCATAAACTTATGTTGCATATGATCGTCATGTATAAGTCTCAAAACTATCATATAACTTGTTCAATGGTATCTTGCGACGCCTTGCCGCATGAATGATTTTGCCATTCATCACCCTGTTCCTACCAAATTGCCGCATTCAAGTTCTATGGCTGCTGCTTTTTTTTTCATAAAGAAAGTTTTATTGAACTCAGTTAAGTACATCGAGTTAATATAAATCGGGCTAAGAATACTCCCGATCTCTGCATATTTAAGATGCACACAGCCAAAACAAGAGAAAGAAAACACCAGAAAAAATGACATCGGTTGAAACAGGAGTTGCTAAAGCGCGTCGATTCGCCGACTAGACCGCCACTCATTTTCTTGGTTGAAAAAACTCCCTAACCACCTACTCCAAATGCTGACACGCCTGTGCAACCATACCCCGAGAATCCGACCTCTGTAAGATGGCCCAGGTACGGAACCAGTGAGTATATAGGTAAATAACCTGCAAAGGAGAAAAAATATTTCTCTGATCAAAAACCATATCATTCCTGCATAACCATAGCGACCAGCAAGTAGCAGTGACCCCTCAACAGGGCTTGTAGTTTCAAATCCTTCCTAATACCCCATAGCCAAGTACCAAACATGTGAGATATGCTACAAGGTTTGAAAAGACCTGAAGCCACTTGTATGATAGACCACATAGCATGAGCAAGACGACATTCAAAGAACAGATGTTTAATTGTCTCCTCTTTGTTACAGAAACAACAGTTCTTACTACCTTGCCAATTGCGCTTAGCCAGATTATCTTTCATTAGTACTACACCTTGGTGTAAGTACCAAAGGAAGACCTTGACTTTGAGTGGCACCTTTAATTTTCAAAGTTGTTTGTTTACATTGGGAACATCACAATGAACTAAGGACAGATAGTGGGACTTCACCCTGAACTTCCCATTCTGGGTAAGATTCTAGTGAAATTCATCTTGCTTCTAAGTGAGCATAATATTAGTGATTCGAGGAAGCAAAGCATTCCACGTCACTAATTTTGTCCCTATAAGATCCCTTCGGAAAGAAACATTCAGAGAGAAGGTTCGAAGGACTTCCACTATAGTATCCTGTTTGCTCCTAACTATATTGTAGAGGCAAGGATATTGTTCTCACATAGTTGAATTACCCAACCATTGGTCTTCCCAAAACCTAATGTGGGTACCATCCTTGATTGTGAAGGTTCCAAATCGGAGAAAGTCATGCTTTACCTTCATAAGACTGGCCCAAAAATGTGAGTCCCCAGCTTTCCACTAAACTTGTGAAAGGGGCTTTGAGCCCAAGTACTTATTGCGTATCAGCTGTTGCCACATTCCATCAGTCGTGAGCAATTTAAACAACCATTTTGCTTAGCAAGGCAATGTTTTTGGAATCAAGATCCTGAATTTCAAGACCCCCTTGATCTCTAGGTCGGCACAGGATGTTCTATTTAGCAAGACGATATTTTTATCATCATTTTGCCAGTAGAACCTGGACCGAAAATAATCAAGCTTTTTAAGGACCCCCTCGGTATAGCAAAGAGGGATATCATGTACATGGGCAGGCTACTAAGCACTGAATTTATTAATGTCATTCGGCCGCCAGTTGAAAGGTGCTTTCCTTTCCAACTATTGAGTCTCTTTTCCAGACGCTCCTCGACCCCTTTCCAGTCCGCATTTCTCAGTTTCCTATAATGAATAGGAATACCAAGATACCACAAAGGGAATTCGTTAGTGCCACATCCTAAAATCTCGGTGTATTACTCGGTCATGGCTTGGGCCTCGCCAAAGCAAAATAGCTCACTCTTATGAAAAATTGATCTTAAGACCCGAGAGTTGCTCAAAAGCACAAAGCAACAGCTTCATATTCTGAGCTTTCTCAAGGTCATAATCCATAAAGAGTATCGTGTCATCGACATATTGTAGAATATATATAGCATCATCCAAAAGATGAGATACCACTCCACTTATGTATCCGTGAGCTTTGACCCTTTTGATAAGAACAGCTAGCATGTCAGCTACAATGTTGAACAACACCGGGGAAAGAGGGTCACCCTGTCGGAGTCTTTTTTTTTAAAAGTAAGGTCCGATGTCATCATTAACTTTGATTACTACACTACCTCCCGAAATGAAAGTTTCAATCGAAGAGATCTACTTGGGCGAGATGCCTTTCATCCGAAGAGTCTGTAGTAGGAAGGGCCATTTGACCTTGTCGTAGGCTTTCTCAAAGTCTACTTTAAAAATAACCCCACTCAATATATTTTGTCATTGTTTCCTTGCACTTCCAACTTTCTGGGTCCTCAATATATTTCATGATGTTAATGTAAAATTGAAATGAGTAAGTCTTCATTGGCTTGGTGTTAACACAAAGCTGAAATGACTCGATTAAGTAGCAGCCGCAAAGGGAATCACCAAGCTGCAGGAATCATATTTAAGTGTTTTTCTATTTTATAATCTTATTTTAATGCTTAATAACTGCATAAAAACAGTCTCAAATAACAATATTATCAATTAGACACTAAACAGAACAAGTCTAAGGGTAACACAAACTTTTTACCATACTACTAAGATAATAAGCTTAAATTTCATAAGCCGTTTAGAACAGGACATCGAGTTTCTCAAGGATCCTGTGGATAATTAAGCTGGTTTATTTATAAACTAAAGCTATCTAGAAGTGGATCATAGACACTAGTGTAGAAATTATCTTCCCAATGCAAAGTCTACGCCACACCTAAAAATATGTACCCTCGTCTAATGTTCTATTTGTACAACCAACCAAACACTGGTTTTGTAGACAACCTGTGAAGGAGTAGTAATTTTCTTCATTGTTCTTTTCGGCGTCTCCTCTCAATTCACCCTCATCTCCTCTTGATCCTCCTCCGTGTGAAACCCAAGTAGGGATGGCTATCCTACTAATGGGTTCTGGTACCCGTGGGTATCACACCTGATGGGCGTGGGCACGAGTCTGAGTTTTTGCTCGTGGGCATAATGGGTCAGGTACCCACAAAGTAACGAGTCAAGCACAGGTATTATAATCTACCCATAGGTACCCAAGCACTGTTGCCCCAATACTCCCACTTCCCCCCGCGACACAGGCCATTGCTATTTGCTAACCCTAGCTTAATAGCTTTTCTTCAATTGCTCCTCACTCCTCACCGCACACTCCTAGATAGAGGACCAGACTGCCGCCAATTGCCCCCCTTGGTTGATCCAGGTGACCAGGCCACAGGCGGCCACTGCACTCCCGGACAGATGACACACTGCCACCCCCTTTGCCAGCCAGCTCTTGGCTCCCCCTAGCTGGCGACCGGCAGTGGTGGGATAAAGGTGGAGGTGCGTGTTATGGGAAGCGCTCAGACCTGCTTTGTTGTGCTCCCGCTCCATCTCATCCATGCACTGGAGCGCACCTTAGCTTCAAGCAATCTCTTGCCACCCTCGCACTCGACTTCCACGTAGTTGATGGTGTCCTCTGGTCCCCCGCCTGATCCGATGCAGTGTCTTGATCCCGTGGCCGGTGGAAAACCCATGACAAAAATGATCGGGTGTCCCACTTCTTAGACTGGAGGTCCGAATGTCCTATTTGTTGGACTAGGAGGTGTCATATGGACTTGATACATATGATGTATAACAAAAAATTAGTCAGTGTCATGTGCATCCCTAGCCTCAATGTGGGTCCACCCCTACATGTGGCATCGAGCATCGAGGTGAGCGGCCCCAACCAATCCTGTTGTCCGAGTCACCACGACACTTGATTCTCGAGAATTGTGGATGCCAAATCATCGAGAACTTGTTTGACACCACATTGTCATGTGGAGTTAATTTGGTGCCCCATTTGGCTCGTGGAGACTGGAGAGTGCAGAGAGTGATGTTTGGTATTTGTAGGTTTCCTTTCATATTTCCCTGTCGATTAGTTATTGCTTTGCAAAACTTAGATTGCAAAACTATGATTACCCTCTCTTCTTTGTCCTCATTTTGTTTACCTCACCCACTTCCCAATATTACATAGAAAATTACACCTTGAATATTTGCTCTACTTGTTGAATGTGACTTGTTGTTGTTCACGTAACCATGGGTGACCCATGGGTTTTGAGTACCCGACAGACACAAGCACGAGTACAAAATTTCGCCGGTCAGGTTTTATGGATGCAGGTTGAGTAAGACAGTTCGGATGACGGGTCAGATACGGATCTACTTTGCCCATACCCGATCCGACCTATTGCTATCCCTAAACCTGAGCCCACCACCCGCTACTTCCCCTCTCCCCCTCACGCGTGTCCTCAGTGCACCTTGAGTCCCCGACTCAACTCCTCTCTTAGCATAGAAGAGCGAAGGAAGGAGACGAAGAGGGAGAGATGGGTGGCGGCAACGCACAATAGTCTAGGATGGCCAGGGAGAGGAACACCAAGAAGAACAAGGCCCTAAATGGTAAGTTCTTGATTTCTCTCTTCTCATGATTTGGGTGTGCTGATTGAATCAATTTTCTAGATGGATTCCTCATCCCATTCACTTTCACTTGGGGTTCTATTATTTGATTCCTTGTAGGGAGCCAGCTTGAGGCCAACAAGAAGGCCATGAACATCTAGATGCATGCATCAATTTGCCCCCTCTGATCCACCGATCTATCCATACCCCTGTCCTCTCTTCACGTTCTTTCATTTGGGGGATTATTCAAGGGGTTATGGATGGGATTTGGGGCAGTTGCAACATTTGTGTATTTGATTTGCATATCTTGCCATGTTAATTAGATGGAGAAGGGGACTTCTAGAAGATGAAGGAGTCCATGGCCATAGGGCTTGCTACTGTTGATATGCCTGTGGCACGTGGATGGATGTGATGGTGCTTCCTCAAGGTGGCAATTTCGATTCCCTTCTCCATCTGGTGGCAACGGTAGCAGTGTTGTGAGGAGGTAAGACCATGTGGGGAAAATATAGTCGGGACCATCAGGGTCCCTCCCCTGTCCCAACATGCTAATCCACAACCAACCCTGAACGATGTGGGGGAGGATGGTGAAGGGAGGCACACATCACGTTGGAGGGAGGGCCGCCGCATAAGAGAGCCGGAGCGACTCAATGATCGGAGATGGAGCCAGTGCAAAAGAGGAGCTGTGGGCATGGGCCGAGCTCACCAATGCACTGCTCCTTTTACTCTGAATTATCATAGTTTCAATATAGACTTGCCTGCTGAGCACCTCCCAATGCATATTGTCCATGCTAGCTTGATTTAATGAGATTAAATAGTGCTTATAGTTTTTTTTATCAATACCTATTCTAATTGGTAAATATAGTGGCTTCATGCCTCGGCTCTCATCATGTTTTGGGTTAGATTTTATCTTTGATATAATAGTGTAAAAAAATTGCAAGTACCTAAGTGTAGACAATGATGTGTTTAATTTCACAGGAAATGCTTCATGCTATTTTCCATAAGTTTGAATTCATAGTTGGTTGACAGAGCGTTTCCCTATTCAATGATAGATGAAAATTGCTGGCTTAGTACTTAAGCTACTTGCCCCAGATTTTATTGTTGCAAGGTGTTGTACTCAACTCAAGCTCACCATGTCTTTGTACATTTCATGCGTGTGATGGTTGTTAATGCTGTCATTTGTTTGTCTCATATTCATGATGAGGTGAGGAAATTTTCATATCAGACTGGTGTTAAGGTCTGGTTCTTCCTTCCTATGAAGCTTGAAATGCAATTCTGCAACTGAATTGGCATGATTGAGTTTGTGAATAATTTAGTTAGAAGTTTTGTGAAAGTTGTTTGCTTTCTTGGCATAAATTTCTATTATCAAAATCATTTGGATGAGTGTAACAGTTAGCTGTTTGACAATGATGCAAAGTTTTGAAAGCAGGATGTGAAATTGGCTCTTGGAATATGGCATGTCGTCCCACAATAGCACCACTCAGTAAGTAATTTTAAGTATCAAAATCAAATCTCCCACAACTATACATATATGCCTAAATAGAGTAATGATGCATCGGCCCTAAACAAAAAGCGTGACAACCAGGCTAGGGTTTCTTACTAACAAAAAATACTAGGTTGTTGGACTATGAATCATAATAGATTGGTGGGGTGTTGACTTTAAAGAGCAAAATAATTCCAAATCTAGCTCTCAAAACAACTAATTTGAGACCAGCTGAAAATGTCAATAACTCAATCGGGGTTAAGTTAATTTAGCACATGTCTATAACAGAAATATTGACAAAATTAGTTTTAAAACGAATGGCTAAGTTTCATGCCAAAAAGAAAAGATTTTACTTTACGGATACAACTGTGATTCGTTGGTTAGCGCTTACGGATCAACTTTTGATATGCGGAGTTTCTGCCGATGAAAACAAATCTTCGTTGTCAAAAACTCTGCACGTCAAAAGCCTGTCTATAAGCATCAACCAACAATTTGCAGATGTACCCATAAATGAAAATCTTATCTTTTTAATATGACATTAAACCTAGCCATATGTTTAAAGCTAATGATGTAAACATTCCTCTATTACAGGTGAATTAAAGTGTTACAACTTCATTTGGTGTGCTAAATCAAGGTACGCTACTAACTCCTTGCTACCAACAATTATATTTTAACCATCTATCATATACGATACATATTAACTTCTTTGATTATTGGGAGTGTAAATCATTACACATGCAAGTAAGCATGATCAAATCCCCCATCATCTAATCTTTGGATACAAGCTCAATAACTTTTATATACTTTTACCATCTAAAATAAGATTTACTATGCATTACTCTTTTACATGCGGGCTATGCTGTGTAAGTTTGCACAATATTTCAGAAATCAAATACCAAAAAGTGTTAACCTTCAATCACGTGGTGAATATAATTTTTCATGTTCAAATTGGAAAAAACATGGGCAAGCTAATGTTCCAATCTGGATGCAAATCATTACATTCATGCAATGACCTATCCCCAGCTCATTATATGTCACAAACTTGAAGCTGGTTTATCTATTTACCCAACGTTAGTGATATGTATTGAACATATTATAATATGACTACTTGAAATATGTGCTATCTCAACTTTGTATGTCAAGATTCGGTTGGAAACATCTTTTTGATTTCTAGTTATGAGTCTTCTATATGTATATGGAACTAGTTTAAAGATAACTCTACCTCATCAGAACAAGTTACAAATGCAAAATCTTCTGTATGTATATTCGGTGACGCCACGTCAAGTTCGCGCTATTTTCTAGTTTTCTTCATATTTGATGCTAAATTTTTCACGATGTCATCCCATTCCCCTCGGCCTCTGCCGTTCATCTCAGAGTCTCCTTGTGGGCTGTGGCCAGGAATTTTCTTCCCCGTTTTCCAGTTTTCATCAACAGAAACAGTACAAGCAAAGGAGAAAAAGCATGTGGCTCTGCATGGTTTCCCTCCACGGGCCTCACTGCCCAAGTGCCCCCACCTCCGATGCAGAATCCGACGCGATCACACCTGGCCCAATCACTCCTCCCCGTCCCGCCGCCCTATCCTCCTCTTCTCCGCGCCGTCGCCTTGCCCCACCCCGCCTTATCCTCGCCACGCTACCAACCGTTAAACCCATCCACCTCACTCTCCTCCTTCGCCACGCTCACCAAAGTTTACAGCTTGGTTTACGCTCGCACGAAGCTCCTCGAGCTCTCCTCGGCAATGGAGGAGCTCCTTCTGCGCCACGCCAGCCTCCCGAGGCTGGCGGCGCCGCGCTGGCGACTCCGCATCGTCGCCGTCGCGCTGCGGACCAGGCCGACCAGCCTCGCCGTTCCAGGGCTCCCGCCCGCGCCGGCGCCAGCGCCGGAGCGCGTGCTGCCGTTGCCGCCCGTGGCAGCGGACGCCGCGGCGGTGCTGCTTGCGGCGGGTGTGCCGCCTGCGGACCTCCGGCGCGCCGCGGGGATGTGCCCGGAGCTTCTGTCTGTGCCCGTGGAGACAATCGCGGCCGCACTCCGTTTCCTGACGGAGGAGGCGGGGGTTCCGGCGGAGGATATCCCGCGCGTGTTGCGGCGGCGCCCGCGCCTCCTCGTGTCCCCCGTCGCGGTCCGGCTCCGGCCGACGCTCTACTTTCTGCGCGCACTCGGCGTGCCGGACCTGCACCGCCGCGCCGACCTCCTTTCCTTCTCCGTGGAGGACAAGCTGCTCCCGCGGATCGAGTTCCTCGAGTCGCTGGGCCTCCCGTCACGCGCCGCGCGCTCCATGGCGCGCCGCTTCCCGGCGCTCTTCTGCTACGGCGTCGATGGGAACATGCGGCCCAAGGCGGAGTACCTCTTGGGCGCCATGGGCCGCGACGCTGACGAGCTATTCGAGTTCCCGGAGTACTTCTCCTACGCGCTCACCACGCGCATCGCGCCGCGCCACGAGGCGTGCGCGGCCCGTGAAGTGAGGCTGCCGCTGCCCGCCATGCTCCGCCCCGGGGAGGCCAAGTTCCGCGCCACACTCGCGGGCTGCGTCGGGTCCACGCCGCCGCGGCGGCGATCGCCACTGTGGCACGCCACGTGGGTGGACGCCGACGCCGACGCCGGCACGGTGGGGAAGGAGGCCACGGTGTGACGCCGCCGATCGTGCGCGTGCGACATGCGCATTGGTAGGGAGGGGTTCTTGGTGGTGTAACATGTGCATACGGATTGACATTGGCTGCTTGTAAGTATCAAATTATACCATGAATCTAGTTGGTTTTATTGCTGCCGTGAAGCCAAGGGATTGTCTACCTGTGCATAAGTGTTGTGAAGTGGTAGGGGCTGCCGAGCCGAGTTGGTTCCCAAGGCCAGCTCCTTGAGGGGATGATCTGGGTTTGATCCCTAGCGCTCTAACCTGTAGGCGCCCCTCAGCTCTTTTCTGGTTGGGTTGTGGGTCTCTTTTGTAAAAAAAAAAGTGTTGTGAAGTGAAACTGGATGTGATTCTATTTAGAGTCCAAACATCAAGTCTCGGTTACATATATTTGACTATCACATTTTTTTAACTAAGTAGCAGAAATTCTTAAGGGAGTACTTATGGTTATAAAGCATGAAATGATGAAAATAAATATATTTTATTAATGGTCATAATTCTAAAAACTGACACAATATGAAAGGGTGACATTTATTTTAGGTAAAGACTAGTTTCCCACCGTATATGCGTTTGTCTTTTTGCATGCACACGTCGTGGACCGCCCGATCTGAATCCAAGAGACATGCGCGTCCTGTTGGAAAAATTCACTCCATGATGCCTGTGACGCACTGATTTGAAATGGAAGGCTTCGGATGTTTGGTAGGGCAAGCCTTAGCTTCAATGTACTACGATTTTTCCCATAGAAGCCTCTTCCATCTTGGCTCTCTCTCTCTCTCTCTCTCCCTTCTCATCTCTCGCTCATCTCTATTGAATGTCATGACGAGGCTACGGTGGGGTGGCGATCTTATGGTGGCACGGTGACCCGAGCCCGCGGCGACGCATGAGGCCTCGGCGAGTGGGCTGCAACCGACGAGGCCATATGGGGGTGTCATCCCCATGGTGGTGCGGCAAGGCCTCGACAGGGTGGCAAGCCCGTGGTAGCGAGCTCACGGTGGTGCAGCGGCCAGCCTGCAGATATGCGTCGAGGCCTCGGCGAGCGGGCAACAGTGGGGAGGCCACGACGGAGAGGCAACACTAGTGGCGACACAACGAGTCCATGATGGGGTAGCAAGCCCTGTGGCGATGAGTCAAGGCCTCGATCGGCAGGCGGTGAGTCCACGTGGAGTGGTGAGCCATCAATTTTTTTTCATGCCATAAGCAAAATGAGTGGAATTCCGGCGATAGCATGCAAAATTGCTTGTAATTTGAAACAAATTTTCTTTCTCGGTTTAGTTGATTTTGCTTTTCATTTAAAACAAATACGCCTTTTCTGATTTCATACTGATTTTGCTTATATACAGAGTCAAATTTGTCTATATACAGAGCCGATTTTGCCTATATACAGAGTCAAATGTGCAGAGCAAAAAAAATCAAATTGTTTTTTGATTTGGTTTGCAGTAATCCTAATTTGGTTTATGAAATCAACTATTTGCATTCAAATGTTATGTAGATTTGTTTTGTTCAATCACCTCATCACGTGATCGTGATTTGCTCCTAATTTTTAAACCAATTTTCTCCTTCTGAGACTTTTTAAATTATCCATATTTGCGTTTTAGGACCATTTTATTTGTCTTCTCCAAATATCCTAATTTTGCTCCCCAAAATCCCACAGATTTGCTTTTTGTTTGTTTTGTTTTTTTTTCACACATGGACAGGACGAACACGAGAGAGGTTCGTGTGACACCCCGAAGATTAATTTTGTTTTGGGTTCTTTGGTTCGCTTCCATCCTATGTCGGGTCTTTGTTAAGCCATTGTCGTGAATTAAAACTAGAAAGCGAACCTAATAATATATTTGGGCCGACCTAGGAGGGCCCAAAAGGCTCAAGCTGACCCCACACCCATCTAAACCCTAGTGGGGGGGGGGGGGGTGTCCATCACCCCCTGGACGATCTCCCTGGTTGAGGCAGCTAGCACTACCTCCCGCTGCCCTCCCTGCTTCCTCCCTTGCTCCCTCTACTTCTTGGTGGCAGGGATTCCCTCCCCATCTCCCCTATGTGCTCCTCCTCACCCCTGTGGTGCTGCTGCAGGAAGAAGAAGAAAGGAGGAGAAGGGAAGGAGAGAAGAAGAAAGGGGAATCAAGGGAAGAAGAAAGGGAAGAGTCGGAATTGGAGGAGAAGATCATTTCCGTGGTGTTTTCCCTCACGATTCCCACTGTTTCCCCCAAGAACCCTAGGTATGAAACCCCCCCTACTATTCTTCATGAATTTGGGGATGATTTTGGTTTGTAGTTCGTGGTTGGGGAGGAATTAGAGAAGGGTTTTGGCGGTTGATATCAAATCGAGTGTTCTGCGCGCAGGCAGTTTGAGCAGTGCGCATGTTCCTGATTTTTCGACAACCTAGATGCTTTTTTCTGCAGAAGCAACTAGAAAGTTGTAGATAATGTCTAGACCTAGTTTCTGAAAAAAATTTAGAATTTTTACTCACACGGTTTAAGAGATATGACTGTCTGAAGTCAACAGTATGTTCTGTTTCAGTTCAAAAAATTCAGTTTGAGCAGTGCAGATTCGGCAGTCGATTTGATGACCTTAGCTATGTTTCCTCAAAATTGTCGTAGCTACAATGTTGTATGGCTTGGAACTATCTTTCTATCCATGTAGAGTTATCTGTCATAGCTCTGTGGTTTGTGAGGTACCCTGTTGAAATTTGCTGCTGCAGTTCTAGCTTCTGTTAAAAAGCCCCTGTTCGAGGGATGATTCGGAGGTTTTGTAGACCTCTGAGTTGTGATCCACCAAAACGAAAGTTGTAGATCTTGGTGTTATATATTTTCTGCAAGATTTTCATACCATTTGGAGTTGTGGTTTGACTGTGATACTTGTTTGAATGTTGCTATCAGGACGTGGGAGACAGATTCAGTCATTTGTTTTCAATTGCATGTTAGGCATAGATAATTTTAGAATTTAAATATTTTCTATTCGTGAAAGTTGTAGCTCTCATTCTATAGTTTTTAGAAATGTCATAGTTTTATATGTTTTGTGTAGTAAAACAAAAAGATACAAAATTGTGAAGCAGACTTGCTGCGATATGTTTGACTTTTTAGTTTGCCAGTTTTGTCGTGTTGTGGGGTTTTCAGACGTAGGAGGCGAATGCATGATTTGTGGGTGCTTTTGTGGTGTTGTTACATAATGAAAATGTATTCGCACAGGTGGTGCTATTTCGGGATGCAATTAGTGCCGTCATCTTCGTCGGTGAAGGCAATTGAGTGTGACGGTTGTTGTCATAACTTTAACTTGTTATTTTTGCTACCTCCACTTATAATAATACAACACACATGATCATACTCATTAATATGGAAGATTATATCTACTTGCTCTGGATATGCGAATTTGGCTTAACCTTTTGGTTATAGTTCATGGAGTCTTATGCAATAATGATGATGTCTTATTGGTTTAGTCATTTCTAGCACAACCTCATCTTATGTCTAATCGTTAGTTTACTTGAGGATAATGATGTCAGTTATGTACAACCTCATCTTATGTAGAAGCTTATGTCTAATGGTTATTTACTTTGTCTTGTATGTGGGCATTTAATTCTTTTTGGATGACTGTTTCTTATGTATATAACTAGTTGGAATATAACATTTTGAAACCTTATTCATGTTAAATGATAAGCTAGTAGAAGCATAATTCTTATCTTTTTGTGCCCTACATACAATTAACCTTGTAATATGTGGTTACAAAATGGGGTAGGCCTTGCTCTTTCAAAGCAAGTTTATTGTTGCTATATGTTTATGTTCATGTCATATGCACTTTAACATGAGGAAAGAATGGTGGATATATGTAGATTGTTTCTATATGTTTATTTTTTGGTATTTGAAGTATATCATGTGCATTGCACTGTATTGCATTTCGTATGCATTGGAAGTTATGTCATAAAGATCACGACCATACCGGTACGCATCGTATGTTGCCCGAGGAGGGGTGTGATGTAAAAAGAAGGCATGCCATTGCATTCATATGCATTGCTGTATGAAATTGATGTTGAAGTTGCATTTGAGGTCATTATGAGAAGTGATGCTTCTCTGTGGATATGTTCATTGTGGTATGACTTGTGGATTTGTGAAGGTATTGAGGTCCTACGTAGATTTGCATTGTATAGTATCCATATACATCATATTGTGTTACAGTAATCTTCCATATTCAATTTGGTTGTGATGAATGGCATGCAGATGTTTGAGTAACTTCACTAATTGTAGAAGGTATGTAGTTGCGAGTGGGTTATTCTTAAAACTATCATTTATTATTAATATAGCTTGAACTCTATTCATGATGTCTTGGATGATGATATTTTCTTACAAGTCCTATTTATCTCTTAGAAGTTGAAGTCAATTATTGATGTTGATATCATGTCCTATGGGATATATAGTCTTTTTTTTTATCTTACTTGTGTTATAGTTATATTTGTTATGGATATGTATTTATTGATCTTTTTTTAAAAGTAAATATTTAACTTGCTTAAAAATGAACATAATGAATAATATGCTGTCTTTTATACCTGTTTAAGTTTAAATTAGTGCTTTAAATACTGTGGTTTAAATAGTTGAAGCTAGCATGGAGGGCAGGGATTAGAAGCACGTCTTGCACTTTATGTCTTCACTTAATATCACCGGGTTGTAATAATAAATTACAGTTAGTTGTTAGAGTCGTGTGTTTGAAGTTTAAATTATGGTTGTGATTTTAAACTTAATGGTTTACTCTTGGTCTTGGTTAGGATGTTTTTAAATGCTAGTGTGTTATGCTTTATATCTTTCTTATCTATGTTATTGCTTCCGCATTACTTAGAATACAGGGGAGATGCTGTTGTTTTTTTTTATTTAAGTTCAGTTGTAGGTTGTGTAGTTTAGTGTTATTCTAGGTTTTGTGATCCCTGAGGTGTTACAGTTCACCTCCACCACCTTGTCGTGTTCTTCGCTATGCCACCACCACCGCTGCATGGCTCTCAGAATTAATATAAAATGCTTTTTTAAGTGATGATGAAAATTGCTTAACAATTGACCTTTTTTGTCTGATCGTATCTCCTTGTGAGCGCCAACAACACACACAATCTACTTTGCTTTTAAAGTTGTTCTAATTTGATCACTGAATTAATTTAATTGCTTTTCAAGTGATAATGATTTGCTTTTGTCAATTCAATTTTCCTGTCTCCTTGAAATAAACACTTGTTATGTCTCAAGTATGCTTATTGTGGGGGACTATGGGATGCACCGGTCCATGCATTTCAAGTTTGATGAGCTTGCTTCGTGAGGTAGGGTGCTTTTGCTGGTGTTGGCATGAGTGTGCTCTCGTGTGAGGTGCTTTTTAGGGTAGTTTACCAGATTAGGAAGGTGCCTAATCAAGTTCTTCCCTGATTAGGTGTGTGCAGGCGAAATGACATTAGGATGCACGTGCAGGCAATAACCACATCCTTTATTTTATACTCCAGGTAGTAATGCTCACTGGGATCTAATAACACTTATGATGTACTTAAGCGTCTCTCTTTTGTGCATAGAGCCTTGACAGGCGAAAGTTTGAAATCTTGGGCTCCATATTGTCACGCAGAAGTATTATTCTCTTAGAACGAGTTATTACAGATGATTATTAAACCTTATCATAGATGGGTTATGTTTTCATCTATGTAAAAGTGTCTGTGTTATCGTGCTTGTCATAGACGAGTAACACTCCGTCTGCAATATAGTTACACACATATAGGTCTGATTAATAACCGCGTCTGTAATATGGCTGCACAAATACCAGTTTCACAAGTCTCACAAACAAATTTTCTTCAGTATTCATCTATGTGTATGTAGTGTCACATACAATTTTGTTCAGAACCATCTGTGATTCTCAGATGGTTTCAGACAAAGATTTTACAAACTGTCTATGACTATCTGATGATTTCAGATGGAGTTTGTAAGAAACCGTTTATTTCCTGTGACATAGACTGTCTTTTAGGTCAAATTTTATGGACATATTACTTTAAGAACCGTCAGTGTCTTTGTAACTCAGACATATTTGTGTAAAAACTGTCTGTGTGCCCTTAACCAACCCCTAGCACCAATTTTTCTTCCAAGCGGTCAGCTAGACATACTACAATCAACATTATGAAACATATATATAGCCAATTAATATCACACAGAGATTAATCAGATAGCACAAAAATAGAATTCATTATCAATAAAGTTGCATAATGTAATAACACAAGACCACATGTACATAACTCTTTGTTCGATGGTTGCTGGTAGTATTGGAAAGCATAGAAATATATATGTGTGAAGTGGATTGGAGACAAAGTAACAATAAGGATGTATTTAAAAGATTTTACTATATCAGAAATTTGTAGGAATGATACAGTTTGGTTGATCCTTTCATCTGTGTACCTCTGAGGTGAATGTATACCTCGAAAGCTCTAAATGCATGGAACAACAATATAAATTTAAGTTATACAATCGGAAAAGAACCTCAAATGAATTGAGTATAGTCTGAAAGAACTTGCGCATTGATAACTTTTTGCACTGTAGAATAGTCACGTGTTTGCGCCTTTATGGAATTCATGTACCACATCCTATTGACTTTTTATAACCTCTAAAACCAAATGATGATCCGGGTCATAGGGAAACAAGAAGTAGTCCTTGGTCTTGAAATGCGACAATTGATTTACATGGAACTTAATGACATATCCTTCATATGATATAATGCTTTGTTCTGCCAGAATGTCAAGGTCAAGATATGCAACATGTTATTTGCTCACTGTCGATGTAAAGAATAAGGGGTCCCCTATCAAGAGGGCCCACACCTATAGATCCCGGCTGTCAGTTGATATTTTCAAAACCATGGCCCCACTGCACGACCAAGCGGGGCTCGCGCGACCAGTTCCTTGATCGCAGATGGAAAGCTGGTCGCGAGGCAGGTACACACCTAACTAGTCTAATCGTATTTAATGCCATCCGCTCATGAACTTTCCTTTCCCAGGCACCCTTTTGATGAATGAAGTCATGGGCTGGCGCAGAGACGGAGTGATCGGGCAGGTGTGATGGTGTTTGGCAGATGCGACAGGGAGTGCAGGATGACTAGGGCGGGCTGGATGTGCCCACTCCATGTAATAATGACCTAGGAGTAGCTGGTTTTGTCAGGTATATGGAAACCACCGTATTTAGCATGGTCTGCTTGTACGTACACTTTGCCTCCTGCTAGATAAAGGGGGAAGGACCACGCTTGTAAAGGAGGACACTCTGGAGAAGTTTATCAAACTCATAAGAAAATACACAAGACGTAAAGCTGTTATCCCACAGGAGGCCTGAAACTGGATAAACCCTAGTGTTCTTGAGTTCCTTTGACACACACGCACCCACCCACCAACAACCATTGGAAATGTTGATCATGCACCCATCGTTCAGCATACCCTAGATACATTATCAAGGATGAACCCTCGACAATTGGTGCGCTAGGTAGGGGGAGCATTTTCACATTTTGGTAAGTGTTGATAACTCGATCGGGTTATCCATGGCCGGATCCACGATAACCGTTAGTCCCATTCCGAGGACCCTGGTCACCGCAAGCTGTTCGTCATAGGATGCGACCCAGATGAGCCCTCCAAGTTTGAGACACCAAATCAGAGTCTGAAGGCTTCGAGACTTAATGTGAAGTTTGCATGGCAGGCCATGCAGTAGGGGGTAGCGGAGCTCCTTGTGTCCCAAGCACCATCGGTGAGCCCCAGGCCTTGCACCCAGAGGGAAACTGGTCTGGTACCGAATAGGGAGGCGCTTCGATACAGCCCCCTCCACTATAGTTTTGCCTAGATCCCCCCCACATAGGGTGCTATCCTTTGTGGCATCGTTGTCTAAGCCATCACACCACGCGACCACTGGGGGTTGCCCTCTTCACGATATGTCAGCGCTCCACGCTCAATGGCTTGACTAGGAGGCTATGACACCCACGCAGAATTTGTAGACCTTACAAATGCTCCTTAGGCACCCATCAGCGGCCGTGTCGGAGGGTTCGCCAGTAGCACCATGGCTAAGCGACCTCACCCTCTTGGTAGAGACCGCCCGAGGCTAAACCGTGGTGGAAACACCATGTTCGTCATAAGGACTAGTGAAGGTCACACTCACTAAGAATCATAGTAGGCAATGTGGTAGGAAAAATCTCGTGCTCCCTCCGTGACAGGAAGTACTCGGAGACCCCCGCCGCGTAGGGACAGCCAACCCTCTAACCCGTGCAACTCTCTGTGACCGGGAGCAAGAAAAGGGTGAGTAGCCCTACAACTCACCTCCCAATCACTAGGAGGCGTCAGTCTCCTCCACCCAATCGCTAGGGCCACGAGATCGTCGTCTCTCTCCCGAGCGACTTCCTATTACGGGATGGGGTACAACGCCTTGTTCGCCTGGCTATGAGAGGTACGCTTGTCAGACAAGTTTTGGCCAGTCCTAGACAAAAAATATAATGACTTGACCAACCCTGAGGAGTTCTTGTAGATTTACACCACCATGGTGCGGGCCACGGGAGGCCATAGGAAAGTCATGGCCCACTATTTCCAAACCACTTTGGCAGGTTCAACATGGTCCTGGCTTATGAACCTCCCCTGCGGGTCAGTTCACTCCTGGGAGGAGTTGTGCTACCAGTTTGTCACCAACTTCCAGGGGACCTACGCCCGACCAGGGTCGAGGACGACCTGTACTAGATCAGGCAGCAACATGGCAAGTCATTGTGAAAATACATCCGACGTTTCACCAAATGTCAAAATACCATTCCAAGGATTACAGGTGAGTCCATGGTCATAACTTTCCGGAGGGGGGTTAGAGACTAGAAGGTGGTCAAAAGCTAACCACCAAGGAAGTCTAGAGTACCATCGAGCTCTTTGAGCTCACGGACAAGTGTGCGTAGGCCATTGAGGCTTGAGAGTGCCAGAGCGGCCCAAAGCCACAACTGACCTCTGACCATCCCACCTCTTTCAAAGGGGCCGACTAGAAGGAGAAAAAGCGCAAACACAAGGCAGGACTGCCCAATGTCCTGGCAGTCGAGTAGACCGACCAGCCTCGTTGGCACTTTGAGAAAAAGGACAGAAAGAAGGGCTGAGGCTACTGCCCAATATATCGCACAGACGCTCATGACCTGACCGAATGCAAGGTCGTGCGAGGCATCATTGACAAGGAGATTGGGGAACGTAAACCTAGGCACGATGATAATAGTGAGGATGGGACCGACCCTGACTAACTGGCGTTGGGATTCCAGCGGGTCGATCACATAGTCCACCATATCTTTGGGGGCGCCGCAACATATTACTCGAACAGGGAATACAAGTCAGTGGTCTGTGAGGTGTAGGTGACCACGCCGGTCCTGAGTTCGCATTTGAAGTGGTCAGAGATACCCCTCATCACCAGCTAGGCAGACCACCCCATGTGTGTTCGATGCCCTGGTCGCTATCCTATTGTGTTCGAACCAACGGTTCTAAACATTTGACTTGGTCACGTACTAGTCGATGGAGGGAGTCCCATCAATCTCCTATTTGCTGACGCTCTGCAGATTCTGAGGAGTGTGTTGAAACCATCTCCTCCCTTCTTTGGAATTACCCCTGGCTCCTCAACTAAACCATTGGGGCAAATCGAGCTTCCTGTCACCTATGAGTTGCCGAGTAACTTCAGGACTGAAAGGATCCCGTTCGATGTGGTGAACTTCTGGACTGCTTATAATGCAATCCTGGGGCAACTAGCGATAGCCCAATTCATGGTCATCACCCACTATGCATACTAGACAATCAAGATCCCTAGTCTGATGGGGGCCATCACTGTCTTTGGCAACGCAAAGATGGCACCGAACTATGACAAGAGGAGTTTCGATATGGTCGAACTGACTCTTTGGTCGCAGCCCGAGAACATCGGGCCCAGTGGTCGCTCGATTAAGGTCCACATCATCGCCAATCAAGTCAATCGGTTCATGGTAGTTTGCATAGACAACTTCAATCCATCTTGGATGGTCCTGATAGGAGCTAACCTAGACCCCAAATAGAACTCACGATCATCATTTTTCTCCAGGAAAACACATACATCTTTTCATGGAGTTCGTTTGATATGCCCGAAGTCCCTAGCTGAAGTCCCTAGGGACGTTATGGAGCACAAGTTGTCAGTGCGACATAACGTGTGACATGTAAAGCAAAAGGCGCGTTGGTTCGCACTTGACCAAAAAGAAGCACTTCACGAGGAGATCGACAAGATCGTAAAGCAGGCTTCATCGGAGAGGTGCTATACCCAGAATGACTGGCTAACCTAGTGATGGTCCGGAAACCGAATGGTAAGTGGAGGATGTGCATCAACTTCACCGAACTAATTAAGGCGTGCCCAAAAGATCTCTTCCCTCTGCCCTCGGATTGACCAACTTATTGACTCAACCATCGGTAGTGATCTGATAAGCTCCTTAGATGCCCGTTCTGGGTACCATCACATTAACATGTATAGGGAAGATGAGAAGAACACCGCTTTTGTAACACCCTTTGGGGTCTTTTGCTATAAAAGCGCCGATGCCACTTACTAGTGTTGTATTTAGCTTGTTCTATGACCATAGCTTGGTAGAAATGCCAGGGCACATGTTGATGATGTGGTTGTGAAGAGTAGGACAAAGGATGACTTGGTCGTAGACCTCAAGGAAACATTCGATAACGTTCAAAAATACTGCATGAAGCTGAACCTGGAGAAATGCACATTTGAAGTCTCATTAGGGAAGTTGCTCAGCTTTCTCGTATCTAAATGAGGAATAGAGGCAAACTCTAACAAGATCATAGCCATAACCAGATGAGATCTCCGATGAGGTTAAAAGAAATCCAAAAACTAACAGGGTGTGTGATGGTATTGAGCAGGTTCATCTCGAGGCTAGGCTGCCGCTCTTCAAGCTCCTAAAGAAAAGCGACCATTTCTTGCGGATGATAGAAGCAGAAATGGCCTTCTAGGATATCAAAAGATACCTCTCTTACCCTCCCATACTGGCCGCTCCTCAACCAGATGAGGAGCTCTTGCTCTATGTTGTAGCTGCCCCATAGGTCTCGAGCGTAGTCCTAATCGTTGAACTAGAAGGTCTTCAATGACCATTGCATTGTGTTAGTGATGTCTTACATGATGTGAAAGCTCGATGCCCACAGGCCCATAAGCTACTATACACCATGTTGATGGCCTATCGCAAGCTCACACACTTACTTCCAAGCCCACAAAACCAAGGTAATCTCCTCTCTCCCAATTCGAGAAATTCTCCATAATAGGGATGCTACAGGAAGAACAACAAAGCGAGCAGTAGAGCTCAGAGAATCCGATATTCTTTTCATCCCTCGAATGGCTATCATGTCTCAGGCGCTGGTCTATTTTGTGGCCGAATGGTCTTCCTTTGAGCCCAAGTAGGAACAACGACCAGAGGCAGACGAGCACTTGACCATGCACTATGATAGGTCATTCATGCTGAAGGGAGTGGGGGTTGGAGTGGTCCTGACTTCACTGACCAGCGACATCCTTAGGTACATAGTTCAATTATATTTTTTGACCACTAACAATAGTGCAGAGTTCGAGGGACTCTTGTCTCGAATGCGAGCAGCCTCCACACTTAGGATAAAGGGCCTGTAGTGATAGGGGACTCGCCTACTGGTCTTGAACTAAGTGCAAAAGGAGTTTCAGTGCTTTAATCCGATAATGATGGCATACCTTGCTGAAGTGAGAAGGCTAGAGCGATACTTTATTAGTTTTGAAGTCAAGCATGTCTCTTGCAAGGACAACTTCCTAGCCGTTGAGCTGGCCTATCTAGCTTCTTCTTGCCAACCTATCCCAATCGGAGCCTTTGAAGAAAGTCTCACATGACCATTAGCCATGATCTCGGGCCAAGGTAAAGGGGATACTCTGCTTGGAAACGGAGCACCAGAGACAACACCTTTTGATGCAACACCTCCTTTGGTGTAGTCAACCTCTGGTGGCCATCATGTGGTCGCCCTACTCGATTCAGGTACGACCTAGATGGATCAAATCTTGGACTATCTTCAGAATCAAGCAATCCCTGATGATAATGCATCATCAGAAAAGGTCAGGTGGCAAGCCCACAGATACTCCCTGGTAGAGGGACATCTTTACCGCAAAGGGAGCAACGAGCTTTTACTGAAATGCATCAGTAAAGGTTTATCTAGCCCATAAGTGTGTTTTTGGTAATTAAAGATAATACTTATGGACTAACAATTATGTTGATAATTGTTAGTAGGTTGTTCATAAGTGATGCATGAAGGATTGAGTATGGATTCATTGAGGAATGACATGTGATCAAAAGAAATGCATCGATGTCATTGAGCTCTAGGTGATGTCATGAGATAAAGGAGAAGCTTAAGAAGATTGACAAGAAGCATGAAGGCAAAGTCACTTGTGGAGATTAAGTGACTAAAGGTATGCGATTGTCAATTGTGTTTTATAGACTAACACATGTGTTATGTGCTTAAGAGTGAGTGGGGTTATGTTCCATATGAAGATTGACAGTAAATAGTGAAGGTCAAGTTACTTGTGAAGATCAAGTGACTTAAGGCATAAATTTGTCAATTATGTTTTATGGACTAACCCATATGCTTTATGCTTGAGAGTGAGTTGGAGTTAGGTTCCATAAGAAGGTATGAGTTGAATTGAGATTTTCAATATGCTAAATCGGAAGAGCAAGATCAAGACAAGCTTAGTGGACAATATATATACTTGATTCTTGTGATTCATGCCTTGGTGGTGAACCAAATGGAGATGATGTGAAAAGAGAAGTTTTCCATGCTTGGTGCATGGGAAGCAATCAAGTGAACTTCATTAAGCTTCTGGAGATCGAGTGAAGATCAAGATGGAAGCGAGTATGATCATCATCTTGAAGAGAAGAGGAGTTGATGACGAGGCTTGAAGAGTTATGAGAGGCGTCGGGGATTGGATGATGTATTCGTAAAGTCTGATGGAATTGCTCAAGGCAAAGGTATAACTAGAATAGGTTTTCTAGTTTTGCCGGTCTCAAGGAGGTTGGTGGAAGACTGGGTTATAGGATCTTTGGAGTGTTCCTAGCTTTGATCCAACGTGTTTGAAATATAAATTTAGTAGGGATGTGTAGCACTCTAAATAAGTTTTCTATAGAGTCCAAAATCACCAAAATCGGACATCAGAGTCAAAAGTTATCGCGGTTTGCATGTTTTTAATCGAAAGTTCCAATCTAAAAATCAAAAGTTCTGATGTGTTGTTTTTCCCAGATCTGGGAGTGAGTTTCACTTAGATTCGATCGTTGGAATTCTTGGAATTCTTGCTATTTAGCCTCACCCGAGCTACCCAATAGATCCATCACCACCCACCGGAGCTCCTGCTGCCATTGATTTGGATCCCCAGCCACTGGAGCTTCCCCGCCGTTGAGATCTCGAGTGCCCTGCCACCTCTGTCATCGCTGAGACTCTTCCCAAGCGGTCCTGCCCGAGGTAAGCCATCAATCGAGTTCCCCGTGCCCTCCCATAGCTATTCCGCCGCTTGCCAGAGTTCGAAGCCCTGGCCATGCGCCGCCGCACCATGCTTGCTGCTGACCATCTTTCGACCATCTCTGGCTTCCTGAGAGCACCTCGGTGAGTTTGTCGTGGTTCTCTCTATCTCTCCTCCGCCGCTCGCCGTTGAGCCATGAAGTCACCGATGAGGTTTTGGCCATCCTCCGGTGACATCGCCGCCGCGTCTAAGCTCAGCTTCACCATCCTTCCTCTTCCGCTGGCACCGATTGCCTCCTCAACCTTCCAAGCCATCTAATCCAATCTCAATGACCGAGATTAGATCTATCTCATACCCCTCCAATAGCCCGTTAGAAGCCGCCACTTGTCCACTTAATCCCAGTTAGCATATGTGCACTGTTGACCACCACGTCGTCATCCATGTTCGCATCCTTGCTGATATGTCAATCCATGTCATTGCCACATCAACCAAAACAGAAACCCTCTTGCCATGTCATCATGCCATGTGGTTGCCACATCATCCTACCACCTTAGCCTTCCTTGCCAGCAACCCTGCTGATATGTCATCTTTGTCAACCTGCCGTGTCATCAAAAGTCACCTAGTCATCTATCCAGTCAGCAATTCAATCTTTTCCCGAACGCAAATAATTCCTGAAATTTCCAATAATAAGAGAAGTGTGCAGAGAAGTCCCTATAACTTCAAATTCTCATATCTTTTTTGTTTTAGCTCCAATTTGAGTGATGCTTGCGCTCAAAATTTCTAAAAACATGATCTATCCAACCATGCTAGTTTTAGATAGCAATTCTCACATCTCTATAGTAGTTTTCCCTCATTAACATCTAGATCCCTACAATGTGAAGATATTATTTTGATTAGTAAATTTGTGGTTGTCACAATGAGATATAGGTCATGAACTACATGTCATTGTATCACAGACATGGATTTATGATATTAAAATAATGTATTAATTTTTAGGTCACACAAGTTAATGATTTAGTTAATCCTTTCTACCATTTCATGTGAAACCTTAACCCTAGTTTCTATATCTTTATCTTTCTTCAAAAGAAGTCCAATCGATCATGTTCTCCTTGTCCAGCCCAATCTAAGATCCTAGTCTACCGTTCTATTCCTATTATTTTTTCAATTTGGAGTTTACTTGGTGTTTATTTGATGCTACTTTTGTTAGTCGATAGAATTCATGATTAGTCGATAACGCTTCGGATCTGTTCGAGGGATTTCAAGACCAAGATCTCGAAAACACTAAGCAACATTGGGTAAAAGGCAAGTGTACTTCTTCATCATTCTGAACCTATGTTTTTAAATGTTTTGTTTTACAAATTGCATCCAGTGTCTATTAACCTGATGAGGTAATCACCTATGTTAGGGTTTGCCCTAATTTTTCCTTACATCCCTTGAAGCCTAAGTGGTTTATGGTTAGGTGTCTTTTGTGGATAGAAGCGCTTAGCCATGCTATTAGGAAAAGTTGGGAAGTGTCATTGACATAGTGGACATATGCAGTGCTGATGATAAACTTGATATAGTAACATGGAACCCTCGGACTTAGGCAAGGAGATGGTTTGGTAATGGTGGTTCATGTGGTGGGCTTGTGGATACGTTCCAAGTAAAGGTGTTAGGTTTCGTTGGTTATTTCCCTGTTGGATTGTCTTTGCCTAAGTGTAACATATAAGGACCAGTTTGTGGAGCGACAACCCAACAAATATCATACCAACCATGAGGCCGATATGGGTAAGGCTTAGCATATTGTTTAGACACTTGGCTTACATCCATTGGGGTACCAGGACCTAATTGATGGACCATGCTTCATAGTGATCTCCTGGCGGCACAACACTGGCATGTGTTAAGTGTCTTGCAAACACGGCAACATGGAAATCACGACTCGTTGGGAGAACTGGACAACCTCTATAGAGTGTAAAATTTGATATATCAGCCATGCTCATGGTCATGAAAGACTTGGATAGTCACATGATTAGTTTATTTGGGTTATGGTTATGGAATGGTTATGGATATGGCTTTGGTTACAATGTAGTGATGGTTATGGTTTGCAAAGTAGTTAGCCTTAGGTGATGTTTAATGGTTGAATTAATTAGGCTACATTCACTTAATGACTGCTCAATGATTTTAAAGTTCAATTGTTTAATTTACTCATATTTATGCAAATAAACCCGTGTGTTAGCCTGTCATTGAAATAAGCTTGCATATCATTATTATCCTGTATACTTGTTGAGCGTGTCATGTGCTCACACTTGTTATTATACTTATACCATGCAACATGTGTGGTGCTGCTCAATGAGTGAAGATGTTGAAGACTATCAAAACGAGGTTGTAACGTTCTAGACGTGTGTCTCCTGGTCGGTTGTTTGCGGTGTTGTTGAGCACTAGTGCTTCTGTTCCATTGTAGTGATCTACATAGAAGATAATATATGTCAATTGTTGTAAGAGTTAAACGTTTAATCTATAAAGTATTGCTACTTTTATTTCACCTATGATGTCCTTATGTGTGTTAAACATCACGGCAAACATATGCCTCATCTTGTTTGTTCGTTAAAACTGGGTGTGAAAATGAGTTGGGGGTTATGCCATGGAAAGGCTTTTCTCCTGCCTTAAGCTCCGAACCACTACGCAAGTCAATCTTTGTGAACATAATAGAACCACTTAACTCATCAAGCATGTCATCTAGCCTAGGGATAGGATGACGATATCTTATGGTAATGTTATTACTGGCTCTACAATCAACACACATGCGCCAACTACCATCTTTTTTTAGGAAACAAAAGAATAGGAACAGCACAAGGACTAAGGCTTTCTCGTATATACCCATGGTTCAAAAGGTCTTAGACTTACCACTGAATTTCCTTAGTCTCCTCTGGATTGGTCTTATATGCTGCACGGTTTGGCAAAGTTGCTCCCGGGATCAAATCAATTTTGTGCTTGATTCCTCTCAAAGGTGGCAGCCCCGGGGGTATCTCGGTTGGAAACACATCCTTATACTCCTGCAAAAGGTTAATGACAGCAGAAGGCAAAGAGGAAGGTATATCATCAAGTGAAAATAAAGCCTCTTTGCATACCAAAGAGTAGCAAGGAACATCATTGTTAACAATTTCAGCAAGGTCTGATTTTGTAATAAGCATAACACCACCTTTTAATTTAATGCTTGTGGAACTAGAAGAAGGTGTTGGTTGCTCTTTCTTTGGTGGAAAAACATGTTTAGCTACTTGCTGATTTTCAGATTGTAAATCTTGTTCTCTCTTCGCATTTTCAGCTATCGCTTTATCACATTGCACAATCTCACTCGGTGTTAAAGGAAGCAAGGCTATTGTCTTTCCTTTGTGCATAAGTGTATATTTATTACTTCTACCATGGTGTGTAGCATTAGTATCCAACTCCCAAGGACGTCCTAACAAAAGGGAACATGCTTGTATACGCACGACATCACAATCTGCATAATCATGGTAGGAACCAATGGAAAAATGAACACGAACAGTGTGTGTTACCTTCGCCTTACCACTGTTGTTGAGCCATTGAATGTGATATGGACGAGGGTGTGCGTGAGTGGCCAAGCCAAGCTTCTTGACAAAATCTGACCTCACTAAGTTATTGCAACTCCCACCATCAATTATAACTCAAACATGGCAGTCCTTGACAATGAGAAACATCTGAAATAAATTATGGCGTTGAAGCTACCCCGCTTGCTCCATTTGTTCTATTTTTGTAGTTCTCATTTGCAGCGGTACAACAAATGTTCTATTTTTGTAGTTCTCATTGGCAGAGGCACCTAAAATCTCATCACCATCACTATCAGTGTCATGATCACCTGTAAGGTTAGCTTGAAGCACAAATTCATCCTCAACATCACTAGTACTGATGTACCCACCGTCATCGGTTGCAACATAAGCGCGTTGACTGGGGCAATCCTTTAAGACATGGCCCATGCCCTTGCAATGGCGGCACACAATACTCGCTGAACTACCTGTTGAGCCAGTTGAAGGAGTGGTCTTCGTCGCTGGTTGCTGCATAGAAATAGATTTGCTCACCTCGATTGTATGTGGTGCTGGTGGTGACGGTGCTGGTGTACACGCCCTATTATCAGAGGGGGCAGCAGACCGTGCCGGAGCGAACGAGGTTGATTTGGCTTTGCCCAACTGCGATCTGGAGGAAAACGAACTCCCAATGTTCCGCAACTTTGGCTGACGTCCCTGCAATTCTTTCTCTGCCAACATAGCAAGATGGAACAACCTATCCATGGTATTATAATCTCTATAATCAACCAAGTCCTGAATTTCACGTCTTAACCCCGAATAAAAATGGATCATTGTATCATCATCATTTTCTTGTATACCACAATGAAGGACAGCAATGTGTAGTTCATTATAGTATTCATTAACAGATCGACTACCTTGATTGAAGCGCTGCAATTTCTTTTTTAAATCTCGTTTGTACTCATGGGGTATAAATCTACTATGCATGGAATGCTTTAATCTCTCTCAAGTAGTAGGTTCTAATCCAGCATTTACCAACCTATTCCACCAAATAATTGCATAATTAGTGAACTCACTAGTAGCTTGTCTAACTTTATGTATGTCAGGAACCATGTGAGAATTAAACTTCTGCTCAACCGTCATTTCCGAATCTAAATAAGCATCAGCATCATATGAACCATCAAAAGAGGGTATCTTAAACATGACCTTAGCGTAGTGATCATCATTACCTCGAACATTACCTCCCATGCGGTGGTTACGATTGTTGTTATTGTTGTTCGGCCGGAGCTGATGTTGTGCCCTCCAATCTTGTCCCACAAAAACACCAGCATCATCATCTTCATGCCCAGCATTGGGATCATCATTGTCAGAAGCATCTTCCTCCTATGGATCCCGCAGCTCAATGTCGTTCACCCTTGTGACTAGATTAGCAATGCTTGCTCTCATGTCATTCATCCTTGTAACAATGTCGTTCAATGTTTGATTCTGTCTTGCCATCATGTCGTTCAACACTTGATTCTGTTGCTGAATGAGGGTGTTAAGTTCTCCCTTGGAGACACAATCCTTGAAATCCGTCGGATCATCTGCCATGGTTAGTAGAAAGCAAAGGACAAAACAAAATTATCCCTATCACTATTAGGCAGTGGAATCACACACACTTAAGCGTCTTACCACACTCTTACAAGTGTTCTTACCAACGCAGTAGGTGGAACAATCGACGGCTGCTTCTTGATAACTTGTTGAGCGAGGGTATGATTGCAAGAGAGGACCTGTTCTGATCAAGAGAAAGTGTAGCTTAGCACGAAATAATATGGTAGCAAGGAGTAGCAAAATTGTAATCAGATTAGCAAAGCTGAATAAATGTCTAAAGTAGTTATTATTGCTGGTCCCTAGTGTGTCTCTAGACCTAGCACAACAAGCTGAAAGAAAGGACCAAGCACAAAGAACACAGTGTGCTATCACAATCTGATTGCCTTTAATATTTTTGATTTTTACCATAATATTTTTTCTCTATTTTTTTTGCACATTTTCTTTTCCAGATGTTGTAGCACACACATATAAAGGGTCTAAAAAAGATAGGCACAAAATTTGGAAGCAAGCAAAGCCAAAATAGATCACAAAGCGGTAAACAACAGGATGTGAAAAACGGGTGCTGAAACTTCCGGGCCCCGAAAGAGGGTCTAAACAGTCGAATTTGGGGATTAAACAGGGAAACAGGTCTAATAATAGTTGCTTTTTCACGTCGGGCTCAAAATTATCTTTCCAACGGCGTATAGAACATCCAAATCCGAGTTCGTAGGCAAAAGTTACGCCCGATTTAGTGAACACTGCTCAAACTAGGATTTCTGCACACTTATTTTCTTCTGTCAGTTTAGGCCCTATTGACCGAACACAGGACACGGCTAAGTAACTCTGCTTAGCGATGTAAACACACCTAGGGTAAAGCTTCCCTGGGCTATGGATGATAACAACAGCGGAAAATTAGGGCAAAGCTTCCCTACTCAATCGGTAAGCCCACGAAATTAGGGCAAACAAGCAATTGGATCGCCAGATGAAAAATGAGGGCTACGGTGGCAGGGCGAGTGATACAAGATGGCTTGCGACCTATCTAGGGCTAGCGTGGTGAGAATTAACACAAGGCGGTTCACGAGGGCAAATCGAGTGATGTAGTGGCTTGACTTGTTGGTGGGGGTGGGGGTGGTGGGAGAGCGGCACGACAAATAGCACGGACGTTGAACTAAGACCAAGAACACTACTCTAGATCAGCAACAAGACTCGACCACGATGGACATAAACTCAATAACATGACACCAAAAATGAAACTGCAAGGCCCAAAGGGTTGTAGGACAGCGGTCAAGGGAAATATTTTTGGCTTTTTGTAGACTCTAGGTGATGAAAATAGAACTAATCTAAGGGAAAAATGAAATTACCTAGCGGGCAACCTGAAAATCTAATACCAGTTGATGAGAGGATTAGGCCCGATCTTCTGTTAGGTAATGGTAAGTCGATTGGTGGAGACTTGACGTTGATGATCCAAGGCTTTCGATTAGGACAGAACGCAACCCTTGCAATCACTACACCACTGCTCCATTGGTTATCAACCGCGTGTGGCACGATTGATCTCGCCAAGAAGGCTAATTCCTGCAAGCGAATCGAGAACATAAGCAAGAATACAGAAGAACACAATCTGAAATTGCAAATATGATTAGCTCACGAGTTGGGGTTTCACAAACCGAACAATGGCGAAACTGTTCAATGATTGATTAATCTAAGTAAAACCCCAAAAGTCTATGATGACGGCTGCTAGATATATGAAGAGGGGCGTGCTAGGGTTTTGGGCGATCAGGGGGGCGTCCACAACTTGGGCTTAGACCCGAACACATTTACAAGGCCCGATATGGCCCAAAATTATGACACATCACATTATTTTGATGACACAAAATAATCCATCGTGAATCTGGAGCTGGGACTAGTACCAAAACAAAGCTATCTACCTTAGCTTTCCAAAGCATCCAAGAAACCTTATTTGGACTCCATATGAAGAAGTTATAGCCGTTTTAGTGCAACGCTGTCTGCTGAATCCGAACCGAGTTCCGACTCTGACTTGAAGTTGGCTTGAGCCCCGTCCGACTTGGCTGTTCCATAGGTGCTTCTCCCATATTCCTAAGCATAAAAAATTCACAAAAATTGAGTAGCATCCCATCCTTATAATTAGTAGTATGGACATCGAGTAACGAATTCACCTCATGAGTTAAACGACGTGCACGAGCCCGTGTAATCGGTCCTTGTAATGGATCAATCACCGGAGGATCACTTGTAGCGTGTGTATCTAAATGAGTGATGTCCTCATCAAGATGTAACAATGTAGTGAAACTCTTATCAGACCACCCATTGTCTGCCTTCAATTTCAAAAGTAAGAGTACCACATGCAGCAACATGTATTACTCCTCACAGCCCGGATATAAATGTTCCTCCTACTACAACACAAATTCTTGAAATTTAGCAAACTCTCTATCATTGTATTCATCATTCTTTTAGCATTGCGGACTGTCTGCTCTAAATTTTCAAGAATATCATCAGCTTGGTCCATGAAGTCATCAGGGATCTCTTTGGCGTCCCTATCAGGAATAACTTCATACACATCACACATAGGAACTCCTTTTTCATGCATATCGCCATCCGGATCATTCATGCCTTCTTCTCCATGTTTGGTCCAATATGGATAGTTCCATGTGAATCCACGCATAATAAAGTGTGTATATATATTTGGTGCCTTTGGAAACATTATCTTATTTCTGCAATCAATGCATAGATAAGACATAAATTTCTCATTTTTTCAACATATCCGCAACGGCAGCACGCATGAACCAGATATGCCATTAAGGAACTCATCACAAATACGATTATCTAGTTACATCCAACTTCGGTGGACCATCTCTTAATTCCTAAATATAATAATTATTTAATATTCAATCTATAGAATTGTTTTAAGTGCAAATTTTAGAGGCAATGGTCCTGACCTAGAAAAATACAACATATGTATATATACAAAATCTTGAATAGAAGCTCAAATATTTTTAACTATTGTTATGTGAATCTACTAATTTGGAGCTCAAGAAAGTAAATAGTAACATATAGGAATTCCAACGGAGGAAGCTTGCACTGTAGAGGAAGCTGTAAACAAATCATCTCATAGAGGAAGCTCACGCTGCAAAGTTGAACATAAGCTCAAATTTTTGGATGCAATGGTTCTGTGAATATAGCTACCAATTTGGATCTGTCACTAAATAAATAGTAATAGACGGTTGCTAAGACAGACACATGATAGCAACAGACGGTTTATAAAAGCCATCTATAATATTACTATTGGTGATATATAATGCTAGTTTTTCCAACAAAAGAAAGTGCATGATGCGTGGTAAACTCGAGAAAAACACATAAATATGATAATAAATTGTCATGAAGAAAAGGGAAAACAGTCATTTTGGTGGTCCATTGATGACGCGTTGACAAAATCTCTTAGAAAGAGATGAAATAGACTATAAATACATAAAAGGGAAAACATTTAGACTTGATTTTGGTATATCCTAATTGCAGCTAATCCACAACCATTAGATGCTGATCGACAGCATTATTTATATTGATCCGCTAGAAATAACAACTCCCTTTAAAAGTATATATTTAGAGTTAACAATGTACGTAGTTTACTTGAGAAGGCAACCTTTGGTTGTATGTACACACAAGCATGCTTAAGAAAATCTTCTAGATGCTTCAAATTGTAACAAGCTGTGTTTTGGCATGATTTAAAATTTCACTAAAATTTTGATCTTTTTCAAATTTACAACGAATTCAAAACATGCATGCTTAAATTGGGCTAAGGTAATCCAAATTCACTCAAAATTGAAAATTTAAAATTTTGAAAACTTGCACAAAGGAAAACTTAGTGCATTTTTGGGTTTTCTGAATTTTTATTCGAATTTTGGTTGCTGAACTTCTTCAATCTCTGGAAAATTACCAAAGCAGCTTTAATATTCTCTAAACCTCAGTTGGGCCAAACCCTTCCTTCTCCTCAAAAGTAGCCCATCTAAATCACTCTTCTTTTTTTAATATATATTTTTTAATATTTTGAAGAATACATGTCCGTTTAAAAAAATTGTATGTTTAGGCTATCGTCGCCTGTTCAATAGACGAAAACAAGCTCTAGCCTATTGAACGGGCATGAACTTTTGGGCCCCGACTCAATGCATTAAATAACTGGAGAGAGAAAGTTCTCACCTGTTCAGTGGGCGAGAACTTGGTCTCGCTTGCTGAACGGGTGAGACCTCCGTTCCTGCTATTGGTGATATGCCCTAGAGGCGATCGCGTATGCAGATAGGATCTGCAAATGAGATTTAATATGATTGAATGCCCATTAGGATTTAGAGTCATGATGGTCTTTAATGTGATTAAATGTCCATTAGCATAGTGTGTGGTACTAGCACACCGGTGTAACGAAAATGGCCCTATTAGGCCATGATTGTAATTTTGGTGATTAATGACAACATAGTCATTGGGACTAATATGTTTATCAAGAATATATGTTAGTAGGTCTCAAGGATCGGTTATGTGTACTGGATTGGGAAAATCTAAGGGAGTTGATCATGAGCGAAGCCCACAACTCCCCTTATTCTATTCATCCTTGATGTACCAAAATGTTCACAGATCTGAGGACCAAATACTGATGGACATGAATGAAGGTTGATATAGCAGGGTTCGTTGCTCGATGTGACACCTGCAAAAGGGTCAAGGCAGAGCACCAAAGACCGGCAGGATTGCTGCAACCATTGCAGATCCCAACTTGGAAATGGGGTGGACTTGGTATGGATTTCATAGTTGGATTACCCAGAACTCAAAAGGGTAACGATTCCATATGGGTTATCGTGGATTGTCTGACTAAAGTGGCTCACTTCATACCCGTTAAGACAACCTATAGTGGAGACAAGTTGGCTGACTTGTATATTGACAATATCTTGAGAGTGCATAGAATTCCAAGTAGGATCATCTCTGATAGAGGCCCCCAATTCACCTCTAGATTCTGGAAGAGTTTGCATACCACCCTGGGAACTAAATTAGATTTCAGCTCTGCTTACCACCCACAGACCGATGGTCAAGCTGAAAGAGTAAATCAGATCTTAGAGAATCTTGTGAGAGCTTGTGTGATCACCTACGGAAAAGACTGGGAGAAGAGTCTATCATTCGCAGAATTCTCTTATAATAACAGTTTCCAGGCTAGCCTAAAGATGTCATCGTTTGAGGCATTGTATGGACGGAAATGTAGAACAACTTTGCTATGGTTAGAAGTAGGAGAGTGATCGCTCTTCGGACCCGCGATAATAAAAGATGCAGAGGATCAAGTTGCCAAGTCAAAGAGAATCTAATAACAGCTCAAAGTAGACAGAAAGGTTATGCAAATAACCTAAGGAGGAACTTGACCTTCGAGGTTGGGGACTACGTCTACCTCAAGGTATCGCCAATAAGAGGCACCCGGAGATTTCAGGTTCACAAGAAATTGGCCCCTAGACATGTTGGACCATATGAGATACTCAAAAAGATCAGAGTAGTGGCTTACAGGTTAGCACATTCTGCAGAAATGTCTGATGTGCACAATATGTTCCATGTATCACAATTAAAGAAATGCCTGAGAGTTCCAAATGAACATGTTTCCCTGGAAATCATGGATCTACAACGAGATCTTCAGTTTGAGGAGAGACCCATCTGGATCTTAGATGTGGCAACATGTTAGACCAGAAGAACAACAGTCAGGTTCTGCCGAGTACAGTGGAGCAATCACACAGAAGAAGAAGCTACATGGGAACGTGAAGAGGATCTAAAGAAAGAATTTCCAAATCTCTTCGACAAACTTTCTAAATCTCGAGGTCGAGATTCCGTTTAAGTGTGGTAGGTTTGTAACATCCTGAGTTTTAGCATGTAAATTAATTTCAAATTTTACTCCAAATAAAAAATATTCTAATTATTTAAACCAATATAAAACCAACAAATATATATTTGAAGTATATATACTTGTATGTATATATTCAAATATATTATTTGGGCTTTCCAAATAACACCAAGGCAATTTCCAAATTAATCCCTACTTTAAATTGGTTCATATGCTTTGGTTTGAAATCTTTATGGTTCTTTGTGTGTATATTTACATTTGAATGTCTCTCAAATTCAAATCTACTCTTAGATTCTATTCGGCTCAATTCCAATTCAAATTCAACCCTTGATTCAAATCATCTTAGGAAGCTCAAGATTCAAGTTCAAATCATAATTCAAATATATTTATTTGAAATGATCCAAATCCAAAGTCAAATTCAAATTCAAATCTCTCATTAGAATATAATTCCAAAACCAATTTCCTTTTCCTTCTTGTTTTCTTTCCCGGCTCGAATCTTCTCCCTCGCGCGGGCCAACTAGCAAGCCCGGCCACTTCCCCCCACCTTCTCCTACGTGCGCAGGCCGCCGCAGCCTCGCGCGGCCCAGCTTTCGCGTTCATGGCTTGCTCTCGCGTGTTAGCCTGCCACCCGCGCTCACCTATGTGCGATCTACACCGTACGCGTATTGTGCATCTGCTGCTCGCCCGCGCCTTCTCCTTCATCCTCCAACGCGACGCCGCACCGTGCTGTCCCGCGCCACCGGGACGACCACCTCTCCATGTTAGCCATGACACCCCTCCACTCCCTCGCTCTCTCTCTTCTCTCTTGGCCCATGCTTGCATCACCCATGACTCTGCGCCGTGCGATTTCCATTCCCACGCACGTGCGTGGACACCTCAGGCGCCCATGCTGCGGGAAAAATGTTGGGCGCCGCTCTGTCACGTCACCGCCATGTTGCCGCCGATGACCACACAATGTGATGCGCTGCACCGCCTCACTACTGCGTCTCTCTCTATAAATAGAGGGGCCCGGCCCCTCTCTCTCTGTATACCCAATTCACCACCACCACAGTGCCGCCTCCATCTTCATTCCTACGGCTATGACCTCACCATCACCAATCCATCTTCGATGTGCTGCCGAGGAGCACCAGGGAGCCCTCGTCGTCCCAGTGTCGCTCTCCGTCCATTGGAAGCACGATGTGAGCTACCTGCTTGTGGAGTCGAGTCAACTGTCATTGCCTCTTCGAGAAACCGCCGGCCACCACGACCAACCCACCGCCGTTCTCCTTCTCAGTGAGCCTCTTGTCCCCCAGCACCCTCCTAGCTAGCACGTAGTCGCCCCGAATCGTTGAGGTGCTAGGCCTCTTTTTCTTGCAGGATTGGCACCTCTCCGTGCAGGGGAGGTGCTGCCCATTTTTACCCGTGCCACTGTCCCCTCTCTGACTATCATATGGCACCCTCTCACTATCAGCCACTGTCGAGATGCTCCTAATTGAGTCCACCATGTCCCATAGAACCCCGGCATTGAATTCCCCTCGTGAAGCCCCGGTCGGAGCACTCCTCTAGCGAGCTTTCCTGTGCGTGCCGATGTGGATTCCTCACCGCCGGCCATTTCTCCCTCCCCTCCACCGCTTGCACGCCCGTGCGCCTGCGCGCTCCTGCGGATCGGCCATTGGGCCGTAGCTCGGCCTGGCTGAGTGGGCCAAGGCACGACCTAGTAGCTGGCCCAGCTGCCCAGTGGCTGTACCCCGTGGGCTGGCCCAGCTTTCAAGCCCAATAGATAGCGAGCCCAAGACCCGGGCGGGCCTGCACTATGCAGCCCAGCCCATCTAGGTCCGGGTTCAGCCTAACTCGGCCCAAACCAGTATTGTTCATGTGAGGCCCACCGAGTCACTGTTCATGTGAGCCTAAGTTACTGTTCAATGGACCCCACATTCAGGGTCCCACCTACAAATAGTGCCATTTCATAATTTCCTGATTTAAATTTCAATTAAATCTTCGGGAGCCATAACTTCTCCATTCTGGCTCTGATTTCGGCTATTTTTTCACTGAAATTCATCTAAAAACAAGATCTACTCATCTATAACATTGTGATATCTATTAGGGCTCATTTGGCTTTCCATTTGGTATTATTTGATTCTTCTCTAGTATAGGTGTTATTGATCGTAGTCGCAATTGCAGAGCAACCAGAGTTCTACGAGTGCTGCGTGGGAAGTGCCAAGAGCGAGGAGGATCCCGACTACAACCAAGAATTTGAAGAAAACTTCAGAGAAGACAAGTCCTATTTTCTTGATCATATTGAACCTATGTTTTCAAATAATCTACATGATCAACTTAAAACTGGATTTATATCGCATGTGTTATGTATTGCGCCTTTACAAACTGGTTGTAGTAGTTAATCCTATCAACACTTGCCATGCCATAAATGCTATCATCCAAAATACATATCACCCTAGGATTACATGTTGTTATCTATATTAATGACAGACGACGTCTTAATATCTAGCGTGCTTAAGATTGAACACGTCTCCTCGGAGACGTCGCCTCGGAGATAAGACTTACTGTTATCAATGATAACTCATATAGCATGAATCCTTGATGGTTGTGAATTTCATGATGGTTGTGAAATCATCAATGTCGTGTGGGATATGGTGGGAGATGTGTAAAAATGGGTGAAAACTGCTTTGGCAGGGCAGGTAGAGTAGTCCTATGGATGAGGATACTCTTGGGCATGAGTTACCTTTGTGGTATTCATTGCTGGAAGATAGCTGCCCTGGCCGTTTAAGGACCGAGTCATTTCGCAGTCATGCCTTAGCAACCCCCATGCAACCATACGTCCTGAATGGGTAGGACTTGACTTCTCCTTCACCTGACTGAGTTGGGCATCATACTAGGAGGCTGAGACCAACGAGCAGTCAAGTGGCTATCTATCCCTCTGTTTGGAGGTTGCTAGTACCGGCCTAGGCTTAAAAAGGGGACTATCCTTCAGTACATGGACTCTGGCGGTTGGGGGTAAATCTCGTAGAAAAGCCTGGTAGGAAAGTTGATTGGAGTGTCTCGGTTTGATTTGCTCCTCTGCTTGCAACAGTTGGAGGTTGAGCATGTTGCGTGGATAAAGCTGTACATCCTCTGCAGAGTGTAAATCTATTCGAATAGCCATGTCCACGGTTACGGACGTGCGAAGGAAGAACCTTTTTTACTAGACTCTGGAGCGTGTGTCTTGATGAGTGAGTATGTGGACTAGATGTTCATGTGATAAGTTTGCTGGCTAGATCTGTTAGGATCTGTGTGGTACTAGAGGTACACTAGATGTGATGAAAGGTACTGCAGAGTGAGGTGTAGCCCCTCCCAGGATCGAGAAAACCCCAGATATAGATTGTTACCTGGTTTTGAACTATTTAAATTGTTTTAAAGTCAATCATAGATAATACAATTGAATACCTGCATAAACTATTTTACGCTTAAAACTAAATCATAAAGCCTTATCCTTGAATCACCCATTTATGCATCTATCAAACACTTTGAAATAGTATAGGGCTTGCTGAGTACTTTCCTTACTCATTCTTACTGTTATTGTCATTCAGATGAGAAAACCAATGCTGACTTCGTCGGAGGTGAAGGCAATGATGAAGTATAGTCTTAGAGGTCGCGTCCGCACCCTAAGTGCTTGTGGCTTGGGCTTTTGATTTCCGCTGTGTTTTGTTGGCCTCTCGGCCAGGTTTGTAATATACAGTATGGTTTGTAAACCTTTTGTACTCTATAACCTTAAGAATTTTATTCAAAGTTTGACTATGATACTACAACTGTTATACTGTGTATATCAGCTACTTAATCCAGGGACTACTACTGGAGGCACAAAAGAACCCGGGTTTGGGGTCTTACACTGATTGCTATTGGGGTTGATGGGAACAACCAAGTTCTACCATTGGCCTTTGATTTTTTGAGAGTGAGAATAGCAACAGTTGGTATTGGTTCATGTAACCTGTGAGGATGATAATTGTTGGTTCTCGATCCAACGTGTGCCTTATACATGACCAGCATGCTGGGATGCTCACGGCAATTAAGGATCTGCAAAATGGAATAGATGATGGCTTGATTAGACCTGTGTGGTCAGATCTGCAGAGTAGGTGCTGCATGAGGTATTTGGGTACAAACTTCTTCTGCTAATTCTAGAACAAGAACCTCATGAACATATTCAAGATGCTGTGCAGTCAGAACCAATAGTGGAAGTTTGATGCTCTTTGGAAGACATTAGATGGCTCACGAAGCAGAAAACACATGAGCATTAAGGGAGGCCCATGAGCTGACCAGAGGATGAACCAGTACCTCTGAGTCCCTGTCACAACCTGATTTTCAGAATTTACAAATTTTTAAAATTTTCCAAGATTATTGAATAGCTTCACCAGTAGAATAGGTTTAAAACCTATTTTCATAAACAATCAATCAATAGAGGTTATTATTTTGCATGCTGAGTTTTGCTAGGAGCTAGGTAAATGCATTAGAGTTCTTTTTCTTTTTCTTTCTTTGATGTCTTGAGTGAAAAATATTTTGAAAAGGTTTTTACAAAACTTTGTAGTAAATTAGTTAAGGATCTTAATGGTTGGAATTCAAAATCTTTGAATTCATCATCTATTTAATTCTTGATCATACCTGATCCTTTTCTAATTCAATTCAAATCTTATCCAAATCCTTGTTTAAAGCCAATCTCTCCTCTTTCTCAAATTCTACCCAAATCCAAATTTAAATTCCTTATCTACTACTATTCTTGTTCAACCTCATTTTTCGTTTCTCTTAAATTCACTCCAAGCTCAATTCAAATTTAAACACTATTCAAATTTCTCTGCCAAAATTTCTTTTCTAAAACCGTAAATATGCCTAAGGTGCCATTAGACTTAATCCTACCCAAGCCCAAGCCCAAGCCCTTGCCCAGTACACAAGTCATCTAGAAGGCTCAACACAAAGGATCCACAAAATCTGCAAATTTTCGCGGAGTCCTGGACAGTCTCATCTTCCCATGACGTTTCGAAGTTCAAAACGACCTCAAATGCAAATATTGACAATACCAAAGTTGTATGTCTCGTCGAGAGCTTCTATTTGAATCTATGGAAGTCCGCTTTTAGATAATGGAGCTAAGAGTTATGGCCCCCGAAATAAGTGCTGCGCAGATAAGTTTGAGTTCAAACAGTTTATCTTGTGGTACATTTTTGAAAATTAAGATAGTGTTTTCAGAAGTTCCAATGAATACCAAAGTTGCAGATATTTTTAATTAATATAATTTAGAGTCTAGAAACGTCCAATTTGGAGTTCGTACGATGGAGATATCATCCTTATAATAGAGAGCTGTGAAAAATAAAATCCTAACCGACTTGGACTCAAACCCATTTCGTGTTTGGCTTAGACTCCACCTCAACCAGCCGCCCCTAGCCCTATAAATGGGAGTTCCATGCCCTCTCCTATCTCTATTCCACGCCCCAAACCCTAGACGCCATTGTTGCCCTGTTCGTGCGCCACTGTTCGCTGGAGCCACTGCCGCCGCTCGTGATGCACTACGTCGTCATCTCCGTTAATTCTTTTTCCTCGACCATCGAAGCAAGGTGATGACCCTTTATTCTCCTCCCTTAGTATTGTTTTACCCTCATAATAAGTCCCTAGCCAATCCCTAGCCCCGGCCAAAGCTCGATCTACGCTACCACGGTCATCGCTATCGTGGACAGTCGCGCCATCGCTGATTGGCATCGATGTTCCCGGCCGACCAGAGGTCAAATCACTATGCCCTTTCACTAGTGCATGACCCATGATGTTTTCCACGCCCTCACCAACTGGTTCATCCAGTAGATTAGCCAAACCACGGGGATCAAGGTCGACATGCCCACTGTCCGGTTTCTAGACATGTTCTGCGCACGCACCAGATTTGTATTCGCATTCCCCGTCAATCCAAAAGCTGTATGGATGCACCAACCACGTCACGGCATGTCCCATCGTGTATTCTATGTGACCCTAGGAGCCCATCCCCGCTTGTCCAGCGGCACGACAGGAACGCGATTGCCAACCACAACATGTCGCAACCGTCACCCATCTTATCTCCACTAATTGTTCTTCCTCTCAGAGGATGATCTACCAAAACCCATGCTATAGCATTGTGTTCCCGGGATATATGAACGTCTCTGTGCAAACGGTTTCTCAAATTTAATAGCCAATCTTCTGAAATGCGAGCATCTTATTTGCTACATTTGTTCGCGGTCACCACCAAATCTAGCAGCAGTCATCTCTGTTTTGCCGCTACCTCGGATGACCCCTTCCAAAACCAACCCTACCTTTAAGTTAGCCTTTCCATGTTCTACACTATGCTTCTCTCATTTTGCTGAAACACCCCTAAAGCCCAACATCGATGTCAGTGGCCACGTGCCCAATCACCATCTCCAATGAAACCCGAGCCACCGCCATTACATAGAGTCACTAGTATTATCCTTAACCTAGAAGTGCAACCTCTGGCCATTTGATCCATCTTGGGTGGTCGAGACTAGATCTCATCGTATCTTTTTTTAATCCAAGATGATACTTGCATAGCATGCCAAGCCAGCACTACATCGTCCTCCTTAGTCTAGTCAGCCCTATACTCCTTGAACCATGCATAATGACGTTGTCAAGCCTAGCGCAATGATTGCACAATAAACTCTTTTCCTATAGGAAGATAACTCCAGTAAACTAGTTTTTCCTTTTAAGCCTAATACATCTTCCAAAAGATGTTTTCTTTTCATTTTAACTCCGATTTAGGCGATTCTTGCGTCTAAATGTTTCTAAAATCATACATATCCAGCCATAGTGTTTTTAAATTTTTTTTATTGATGTTTGGTATATTATTCTTAGTGTTTTTCTTTGTGTTGTTTGTTGATAGTTTTCGCGATTAGTTGATAACGTTCTGGAGTAGTTCGAGGGATTTCAAGACCAAGATTTCGATAACACTGAGCAGCATTGGGTAAAAGGCAAGTGTCCTTGATCATATTGAACCTATGAATTAAACTGCTTTATTTCACAAATCGCATGCAATGTCTATCAATTAATGATGGGTAGTCACCTATGTTAGGGTTTTTCCTAAATTTTCCCTTATCATCCCTTGGAATATAGATGGTTTATGGTCAGGTATCTTTGGTGGGTAGATTGCTTAGCCATGCTTTTAGGATACTGGGAAGTGTCATAATCTTGACTAATGAACTATGCAACTATGAGTTGGGAATTATGGTAACTTGTGTGGCAATATGGAACTTAGGGATGTTGAGTAGAAGGTTGGTTGATGATGGTGTGTGAGGCACAATTGTGTGAAACACTTTGGTGGGTGGTAGTGTTTGCTCGGTGTCCTCAGGACCGGTTCATGGAGTGACAACCCAAGAATTATCGTCAATCCATGAGGCTTATATAGGTATGGCCTAGCTTAGTAATTAGCGGATCCTCAGCATAGAATGAGCTACTAGTGGTGTAGTGGAAGGGAAGAGTGGTTCTTTCCGGAGCTACAAGGCGCATGAGGGTGGTGAAACCTTAGCGAGCTTATTCTTGTTGGGAGGATGCTTTGTAATAGCCTTGTAGTGGCTTTCCGAGCGATACACGACTGGCGTGTGTTAAGAGTTTGCACAACACAGCAACAAGGAAATCACGACTCGTGGGGAAAGCTGGACAACCTCTGTAGAGTGTACAATCTGATATATCAGCCGTGCTCATGGTCATGAGAGACTTGGATCCTCACATGATTAGTTGGTTTGGTTTAGTTGATTTCGTTGGTTACCTATGAAGGGTAAATGTCAGTGGATGGTTCTTGGTTACCTGTGATGGGTATCAAGTTGGTTGGTTTGGGAACCTGATGTGGAATTCAAGTAGTTGGGAAATAGGTGGAGATATTTCTAGGAGTTAGGAGTTTAGTGATGGTTCACATAGATAAATAGGTTGTTTTTATAACTCTTTTTACGATAGCATAGTTGGTATTTATGGAAATTTACCTGTTATAGCCTATTCCTTTAATCAAGCTTGCATGTCATATATTTCTCACACTTGCGGAGTACGATATATACTCACACTTACTATTTTCCCTATACCATGCGACATGCGTGGTGCTGCTCAGTGAGTGAAGATGTTGAAGACTATCAAGACAAGGTTGTGACATTCTAGGTGCGTATCTATCGGTTAGTCACCAACGGTGTTGGTGGGCACCAGTGCTTTTGTTCCACTGCAGATATCTTCATAGAAGATAATATATATATCAATTACTGTAAGAGTTAACATTTATTTAATAAAAGTATTGCTATTGCTACTTCACCTGTAATGTCCTTATGTGTGTTGAACATCCTGGACACACATAAGCCACATCTGGTTTTGGCTGTTAAAACGGGGTGTGAAAGTCCATACCATTGAACAATGAAGCTGGCATCATGTAGAGGACTGAGTCATCTACCAGGTCATTTAGCGAGTGGATTGAGAATGAGCCAAAGCAGAAGTGGGCTCTTCTCTACGACACAAACGGGGCTAGGTACAGCATTATGACTACAAATTTAGCAGAGGTTTATAACTGGGTGATGAGAGGTGTGAGGGGGTTGCTACTGGTGGGGATTGTAGAGTTCATACTTCAAGAGACCTGCAAGTATTTCAGGGACCACTATACGGTAGCGCACATGGCGCTGAATGATGGTTGTCTGATTTATGGGATGAAGATGATTAAGTACATGGAAGATAAGGCGGAGAAGGCAAAGATGTACCAGGTGAAGACCATGAGAACTACACATCACATATACGAGATTATATGCAAGGATAAAGGAAGGAGGGGGGGGGGGCAAGCATTAGAGAGTTATCCACGAGTGCACTATCTTCGATGATAGGTGTGTTTGCACCTGCTACAAGCCGATGCTACTGCAGAAGCCATGCTCCAATGTGATTGTTGTGTGTGCTGTGACGGGTATGAGGACTCGGAGGTATATCTCTGAGTACTTCAAGAAGGAAGCTTTGTTCGACACATGGAACTATGAGGTCTACAATTTCAAGATTTATGGTTCTTTCACGAAGGAACCTGAGTCCAATTGTGTATTCATCCTTGATCCCAACAAGATGAAGGAGAAGAAGGGACGACCCAGGACTACAAGGCTCTGTAATGACATGGATGAAGCAGAAGCTGTGCGTCGCACGAAATTGTGCAGCAAGTGCAATGGAACAGGACACACTTATAAGAAATGTACCATTAGTGTCCCTAGTGTGAATTCCAAGGAATTAGGTCCTTCTAGGTTTGGTGCAGATGGGAGACGTCTTCAGGGCCGTCGGTCATGAGCCAGGTCAGCTCATTGAGATCAATTAATATTGTAATTCATGGTGTGATGGATATTCATGTGCACAATATTGTACTTTACTGTTTTAGTATTGAGACTTTCACTATGTGCGAGGTTGTAACGTGTTAGGTTCTGATTTGTTCACATATTTTTGTAAAATATAAAGAAAATATTATGTCATGTTGTATGTTGGACGTTTACTTATTTGATTACCATAAATAAAGACTAGTTTGGACTAGGTCTAGAGTGGTTGAAACTTCTTGCTCTGTGTTTGTTTTGAATATACAAATATAAATAAGTTGTGAACATGCAGCTATGGCGCACCTGGAGTTGCTTGACCCTGAGCTCAATGAGGCACCATTCGTACCACACTGTGGTGCTTGCGAAGGAGCTCCTGGTACTATGACCTCATGTGCCGGATGAGCTCATGAGGATTGACGAGCGTTGGATCTCGAGGTTTGTCTATTTTGAATTTAACATTTCATACCAACTGTTATCATTATTCGTCTCTAACTGTATTGTGTTTGCAGGTTGCATGCTACTGGCCGACTTCCACTTTGTCGGTTGGTGGAGGTGGACGTGTTGGCAGGGGCCTCGGAGGTGGTGACACGGTTCAGCTACGATAGGGCCCTCCTTGCGGCCCGACAGGTGGCGTCCCGATATGCACACGTTCCAACTCTCACGCGACAAGATGGCACCCACGCTCAAAGATGTCTGCTCTTAATGGGCCTGCCTTGTGTGAGTGCCGCTTTTGGGGCTAGGGATGTGGGTGTGGATTAGCGCGATGAGATAATGGCATACTTCTCCATCGTTGAACGGATGGACGACGGAGCCCCATTCAGGCCTTTTCTAGGGACCGAGAAGCATGGCCCGACGAAGGTCTTTCTCATTCAGTTTGTTGTATGTATGTCTTGTACTGTATTCTCATCTCCTTTACATTACTAATAGATGAGGATATTGGTACTTGTTTCTTTTTTTACAGGCAGACAACATCCACCCATAGGGTGGCGACGAGGACATCTCTCGCCAACTGGAGGCGTATCTCCTGTGGTTGTTCAGGTGGGTCTTGTCTACCAAGACCCACGATAACACGGTCTCGAGGAGTATGATCCCTTACGCCAGAGAGGTTACGGGCATCGACTCGAGGGAGGTCCCGTAATATAGCGGGGCTTCAGTTGTGCTGGCTATGATGTAACGTGACCTGTGCAATGGCTGTATAAATACTGATATCAATGTGATCCTCACCGGGTGTCCCTTGCTGCTTTAGAAGTGGTCGTACGAGCGCATTGCCATCGGCAGGCCCGTTGTCGACCATAGCGCGTACCAGTTCACCGCGGATGGCGTCAATGGCCCGACCATAGGGTCCTTGTGGTGTAGACGTAGGGTTAGTGCTACGCTACTTGTGTATGTATATGTTCATTAGTTCCTTTTTGTTTCTCTAACTTAGTTTGGTTGCATAGCCGAGTTGGTCTAGCGTTCAGACACACCATGCATACCCAAACTTTGTTCACTAGTTCTATGAGCTGATGGTGGACTGTGTCCATTGGAGGCCATATACGGAGGCTGAGGTACATCGACGTGCTCTGCTAGGACTTTTGGTGCTCTACTTACATGATCGGGAGTATTGGCTCATGACTTGTACCCTCATCTTTGACATCTATGTCGAAGAGTACTCCCCGCATCGCGTGATATGGCAGTTCAGGAAGTTACAGGTGTTCCCACTATAGGTGACTAGGTCGGTGCCTATAAACATCCATAGGTGCATAATATTGTAATTACATTTTCATACGACCCATGTCTACACCTGTTTTTTGATGTATATATCTTTTTGCAGGTTGACGCAGAGGGGGGCTCATTCCACGAGTGCATTTGTGTCACGTGTGTAACAGTGGGTTGACGAATGGGACCAAGCTATCGAGCACATCATGGATGAGGATCGACCATCCTCTGAGGAGGTGAACATAGAGTACCTCTCATGGTTCATGCCTCGGATGCGGATGTGGGTCACGTACACACCGGTTGAGCTTCCATAGCACGTGGTGGATGTGCGCGACACATACCCGATGCATAGGGACAAAGTGCATTCTCTTGAGGTATGAATAACACTACGTGAGTCCTCATTTACTACAACAGATTGTACAAAAAAATTATGTAATTAAATGAAGCTTTCTTTTGTAGAGGGACATACTGCACAAGATTGATGTCGAGGCACGTGCATCAAAGCTGCAGATCGATAATGATGACGAAGTCCCCAGGGCTGAGATGAGCGTGACATTTGGCAGGATTATCCGGAATGTTGGTCTTTTGATCGATGAGTTGCAATTCGTCCTCGGATGTTACTACAGGACCACGAGCATCGTCTCATCTTCTGGCATGCCCATCCACCACGTTCACCGAGCCGCTGCACCCACCGGTACGCCCGGCCTTCTCCACCGAGCCGTCGAGGGCGTCTTTGAGCCGTCGAGGGCATCTTTGATCCCGACTTCCTCTTTTACCCCTACTACGTTGAGACAATAATTCTCCAGTATTGGTGACCCCCGTTACGGTGTCACAATGTCTAGGCCACCCTTCACCAGTGGTGGTGACTGCTTCTACGCCATGACCGGGGTGACACACCCTTCCTCCGCGGACATAGGTCCTTTGAGTTCTCGTGTCCTCAGCTTAGGTACAACACTCGCTTCATACATAACTAATTGCTACGTATGTCACAATTTATCGATACTAACATGTTTCCTTCGTTGTTCCATGTGCAGAGATTGACGATCTTTAGGAGGTCAAGGTGCAGGGTAGCTACATGGAGATGCTTAGCAGGGACGTTACTCAGGTCCCTAGGTATGACTTCATGTTTGGACAAAGTGATGAGCTCAGTGTGTCACAGCTACCTAGCATGCAACTCCATGGGGCATAGCCCTCCCAGGATGAGTACGCCACTCCACCGCCCGCTGGGTGGCCTGAGCTGCAGATCATTCCACTCGACCCCCAGACGTACTCAGCTAACTAGGTGAGAGCGAGGAGGTGTAGTGATGTGGGTTTACCTGATCTTCCGAAGGTAATCTAATAAGTCAATTTGGTGGAGTTTCAACGTTGATGATCCAAAAGCTCCGACAAGAACAGATTGAGAATCCTTGCAACCACTACACCACTATTATGTGATTATCAACTGTGCTAAGACACGGTTGACCTTTCCAAAAGGCTTTTCCTATAAACGAATTGCGAACACAAGCAAGAACAGGTAAATGCAATCTGAATATTGCTAATTACCAATGAAGTGCTCGAGTTTGGGGTTTCTACAAACCGATGTACGGTGAAACTATCTAAAATAGAATAATCTAAGAAAAACTCATACCTAAACTACGACAGCTACTATGTATATATAGGGGGATTCGAAGAGGTCGCCCTAGGGTTCTGTGTACCTGAGAAGAGGCGTACACAACCTGGACTCCAACCCCGACACGATTACATGACCCGGCAAGGTCCAAAATCGTTACGCATCACCTTAATCCTTTGACTTTGACTAAGCTATTGCAACAACCCAAATTCTCAAAACCAAGAAATTTAAAACCTTTTAGAGAAAATAAAAGAATTTGCAAAGTTATAGAATCTTAAGAGTATATGTGTTTATATTTGAATACTTGTTTGATTGGTTGATTTTTGTGAGGCAATATATATATATATAGAGAGAGAGAGAGAGGGAGAGAGAGAGAGAGAGAGTATTCATTGGATGTATATATATGTATGTATAAACCTGAGAGAAAATGGGAATGAAAAAGAAAAGATTTTTGAATCAGGTCGAAGCCCATCTCTTTCTCTCCTTTCTCTTCTCTTCTCTGTTTAGCCCAGCCCAACCCGATATCTCCCCTCTCTTCTCTCCTCTTTGTTTTAGCTCGCAGCACAGCATAAGCCAGCAGCTGGCCGCTGCTCATGTAGACGCCATCGTGTCCAAGCTAGATATCGACCACCAAACCACCAAATGGACTCGCTAGAGCATCTAGAAGCTAAAGCTCGAGCCGATTTTGCTAGCGCCTGAGCCAAAACCTACATGGACACAAGAGTTCATCCGTCGGTCGACCAAAACCCCACTCGAATTTATGAGATAGACATAGAGACAAGTAATGGATCGAAAGGAGGAAGATTCCAAGGCCTATGTGTGAGCTTTTTCCCAAGAGATAGAGTCCCGAGTGCATATGAGCAACTAGAACCGAGATGGATCGCCACCGCTGCCTCTCTTTAAAAATCAGAACCGAACTCGAGATAAGAAAGCCTCTTGCCTATAAATATGTGCCCCTAGACCACCCTTAGAGTATCCCGAGCCTTTTTCCCAACTTCTCAGAGAGAAATCGACGCCCACAATGCATCTTTGACGAGCTCCAATTTTTTGAGCCAGCCTTGCTAGTTCCAGCCTCGCTGGAGCATCGCCAACCTCAACACGTGCCCTAGGTGAGTTCCTCGTGCTGCCCTGATCCTTTTTCATTGCTCGCCGTTGAGTTTAGATCACCGGAGCGCCGTTCTGGCATAATTCCACCAATGCGCCCCCGTGGGATGATCGCCGCCACCATCTGTTTCGCTTGAGCCGAGCACCAGTGCATTTGTGCCATTGGATCTAGATTCGATGGTGAAGATTAGATTAGCTCATACCCCTTTGCCAGCAAACCGTAGCGTGCCACGTGTCTTACATAATCCCAGTCAGCCTTGCCATGTCATCAAGCCGCGTCAGCACTTTTGCCGACATGTCGTGCCATGTCAACAGGTAGTGCCGAGTCAGTAGGCCAGTCAGGTATTCTTTTCTTTTTAATTATTTTAATTGTTTTGCTGAAGTCATAAATAGTAAATATTGCATGATAAATAGATTTTTAGCATGAAAATAATTTCTGATAACATTTAATAATGTTATACAATTTTATTTAATTCTGTTTAATAGTTTTATATAGTTTTATAATTCAAATAACTGCTAGAAATTTTTTGAAAAATCTCATAAAATCATATATGGCTTTGGAAGAATTCTAGAAAAATTTTAGCAACATAATTTCATCTGTAGATAATCTTTTCAGTTTTGTTTTAATATTAAGAAAATCATAACTTGTCAATCGTAGCTCCGTTTTGACCCGTTCTATCGCCGAATTGTCCAGAATAGTGTAATCTTTTGAGTGATTTTATTTGTTGTGTGATGTTTGGTTCTTTTTGGATCTTGGTATTTATGTGTTGTTGTTTTTTGCGTATGTTGAGAGTAGACGCCAACGTTCAGGAGGAGCTAGAAGGTCTGCAAGATCAGGATTATGAAGACCTAACTGAGTTCAGTGAAAGCAAATTGTGTTCTTAAATATATATGTCCTGGTTTTACAAATGTATTATTTCATAAACATGCATGCTAATAATTTATTGGAAATCACAAGAGTTAGGCATTACCCTAGATTTTCTTTTGTCATCCTTGTCACCATAGTATGGTTTTGGGTTATAGATGGGAAGATGATTAGTTGCTTTGGGATGGTAATCATGATAATTGTTCCATGAACTTGATAATTGTCCTATGCAACAATGATAAAATATGATGGAATAATTTTTGTAGTCTTGCTCAAATATAAGGATCGGTTCGTGGGGTGACTTTTCTGTGTTTACAGTACAACCACAAACCTGTTATAGGACGGGCCTAGCTAAGTAATTTGCTTACTCTCAGCATAGTTTAGATCAGGCAGAAAAGCGGTGAATGGATGATGTCTTAGGATCTGAAAGGCACAAGAGGGGGCTTCCGTTGTTGAGGTGGAACAACGCGATAGTGAAACCTTAGTGGGTAGATATGTGCTGAGAGGGGGCATTGTAAAGGCTTTATAGTGGATTCCTAACACACACCTCGGTAGTGTGTAAGAGTTCTCCGTCGGCCAATGGATGCTCGGCAAAATGGGATGAAATGTCTTGTAGATAAAGCACAACCTCTACAGAGTTAAAGCTGAATATTTAGCCGTGTTCATGGTCATGAGCGGCACTGAAAACCTACCATGATTATAAATTGATGTTTTAGTTAGTCTGGTCAACTGTGATGGTGGGAATCATAGTTGAGGGTCATCAGTCACAGTGGTGGGAACTATGATTGAGGTGTTTAACTTTAGTGGATGGAACTTTGGTTGAGGTTGGGAAGTTGTTGGTTAGGTCAAGATGGATGGAACCTTGAGGTGGTTTGTCATTCACTTAATTATTATTTCTTTTCAAATGTTTCTACTTAAATGTTGTTTTATGCAGAGCCATTTAGCCATATTCTTGTTTAAGTCTTCATATGCATACTGTTTCCTTCACAACTTGCTGAGTATGACAAGTGCTCACTCTTGCTATCACCAAACACTCAGTTGGAGAAGGTATCAAGGAGTATGCTAAAGGTGGATCATTCTAAGATGCTTTCTACGTCGATAATGCATGTGGAAGAGTTGTAAAGGATTAGAGTCTTCGTAGTTTGTTTAGTTTTGATGTAGTTTAATTAGTTCTTCAACCCTTCAAAGTCACTTTTGTAAGACAGTTAATTCGATTAAGTGTGGATATTGTAATGATTATCATCAATGAAGTCACTATATGTTAGGATTGATTCCTAGGCTCAACACATAGATGAGATTGGTTTATTTCTTGAACCGGTCTCGATAGAGGTCGTATCGGAGCCATATCGACGTAGAACATAGCCTTAGATAGCTGGTCAACCCTAAAAAGAGGAACTTTGGAAAGAATAACAGCTATGCTTAAAGACCCCTTACCCTCCTCTCTTCTAGTAAGGTTTACTTACCCTCCTCTTGTGCTCAAATCTATAGATGGAGTCAGATCTCAACGAAGTTCACCGTTCCAATGGATTGTGCCAAGGGATCTTGCAAAGGATGCTATGGGCCTTACTTACCGATATGGGACACCAGAAGAAGCTGATGCACGAAGGAACAAGGCAAGACAACCGCACGGAATGGTCCATCACCGTCTTCATCTATGGATGTCACTCACACAAGGGAGAATTCATAGTTGCACACGCCTACACCACAGAGACAAGGAGGTCTAGCTTCGAAGAAGGCAAACGAGACGCCGCCTATCAAGCCCTCTACCGCGTGTGCCTGGACTATGGAGCAACAACAATCGTGATGACTCAAACCCGGATACTGGAGTCTGATGCTACTGCAATGAAGAGAATATCACACTCCAAATTCAAGTTCAACTCACTATCGCCCTGGATCCACTCTATGAGAGTACCTTGCAAGAACTGAAGGAGGTTCACCATCGCTTGGACGAACCTAAAGAGGACAACATGACACTTCGACATTGCTTGCGTGAATTCACTCCTACACCAGTGTCGCCCCAAGAAAAAGAGCCCACTCTGAACCTCTTTCCAGCTCAGGATCAGAGTACCCAGTGACTCGGATGGAGAACCTACTACCCCACCATGTCTACCAGATAGGGAGTCCCCTATTAGAATAATAGAGATCGATTAGTAGTTCTGTTTAGGACGTTCCGGAGTTTATTGTTCTTATAGATCTTTTGCTTAGGATGTCAGATGTGAGTTACAGGATCGCCCTTAGGCGCCTTATCTGCATCCACATCTTTAGAAGTAGGGTTTGATGATAGTAAGTAATAAATATAATAAGAGTTTTTTTAAGTAAAATCAGTCTCTACAACATATACTTCTTCCTAGAATCTTGTGTTTTTCTCTTATCTATGCCCTACTCTATCACATGGTCAACACCAGGAGCAACCTCGGAAGTAGTGGCAATCGCACAGAAACTCCGTCTCCACCACCACCTCCAATGTCTATGGAGCAGCTTATGGTTATACAAACCCAGATCTTGCAAGGGATGGCCCAATCAATAACCAACATACAATAGACTACTCAGAATCAGCCGCCACCACAGCCCCACTACCACAACGAATCCAAGTTGGGAGAATTCATGACAACTAATTCACCCACATTCTCCCAAAACACTGAGCCAGTCGATGCAGATGATTGGCTTAAGACAGTTGAGAAGAAATTGTTGATTGCCCAATGCAACGATTGTGAGAAGGTTATGTATGCTGCACATCAGCTCACCGGTCTTGTCGCTAACTGGTGGAATGCTTTCTGCAACGCCCATGAAGACCAAGAGTCAGTCACTTGGATAGAATTCAAGGAAGCTTTTCAATGCCATCATGTTCCGGTAGGCACTATCACTATGATGAAGAATGAGTTTCACAACCTGAAGCAACGGTCAATCTCAATGAATGAGTATGTCAACATATTTACTCAACTCTTAAGGTATGCACCAGAGGATGTTGATACTGACGAGAAGAAATAAGAGTGTTTCTTGGATGGGTTGGTATATGGAATTCAAGCTCATTTAAGCACCTATGACTACCCAGATTTTCGGCATTTGGTAAACAAGGCACTAGTATCGGAAGACAAATGTCATATGCTTGGTGAAGATCGCAAGAGAAGAATGGTCTCACAAGGACAACACTCAGGTAGTAATTCTCACTCATGCACCATGCCGCACCAGGGGCAGCAGCAATCATCCACTCAGTTTAGACCTCAAGTAGTAGCACCTTGTTCTGTGAACTAGCAGCCCCACTCTAAGACTAGCTACAACACACCAACCCTGGCCAAGAATCCTAGGCTCCAACTAGATGCACATGTTTCAAATATCATAAGATTGGACACTACGCTAATCAGTGTCCTAAGAGGAGGTAGAACCAATCACCGGTTCCATTCAACTTGAACACACCAACAAAGACAGCTGCTACAACTCAGAATCATAATTAGTATCAGGAACCTGCACCACCCAACAGAGCTCACCAGAACCATGTGAAGGGACTCTTGAACCACGTCTCCGCAGAGGAAGCTTAGGATTCACCTGATGTCGTACTCAGTATGTTCTTTGTCAACTCAGCCCTTGCATCTATTTTGTTTGATTTTGAAGCATCGCATTCGTTCATTACATCCAAGTTTGTGGCTAAACATACTTTGCCAATAACAACCTTGAAACATAAGATGCTAATTAGCTCACCTGGTAGAGAAATGAGAGCTAGTCTCCTCTGCCCTAAGTTAAACCATGAATTAAGGGGGGTAGAGTTCCTAGCCAACCTCATCGTCTTGGAATCAGATGGGATTGACGTGATTCTTGGAATGTATTGGTTATCAAAGTTCAAAAGAGTAATAGAGTGTGATAAAAGGGTAGACACCTTGGAAAACGGAGAAGGCGTCAAGGTAGAGTTCGTGGCAGACACACCGTAAGCAGAGCAATGCAAGTTGAACCATCTTGAAGGATTGATAGTAGACCAGACACGGATAGTCTGTGAGTTTCCAGATGTGTTCTCGGATGAATTACCAAGTATGCCGCTAGACCGAGACATTGAATTTGTAATTGATCTTGTGCTAGGAACTACGCATATAGCTAAGAGACCCTATAGGATGCCTACTAATGACCTAGCTGAACTAAAGAAACAAATACAAGAGTTGTTAGAGAAGGGTTATGTCCACCCTAGTACCTCGCCATGGGGAGCACATGTGCTCTTTGTGCAAAACAAAGATGGAAGTCAAAGGATGTGCATAGATTACCGAGCACTCAATGATGTCACATAAAGAATAAGTATCCCTTACCCAGAATTGAAGATATGTTCGACCAGCTTACCGGAGCTCGAGTATTTTCAAAGATAGACATAAGGTTAGGATACCATTAGCTGAAGATTCGAAAATGAGATATACCCAAGACAACATTCATCACGTGGTATGGATTATATGAGTTTACAATTATGTCATTCGGATTAACTAACGCCCTAGCTTACTTCATGTACATCATGAATAAGGTTTTCATGGAGTATCTGGATAAGTTTGTTGTGGTGTTTATTGATGACATACTGGTTTACTCTAAGAGTTAAGGAGAACATGAAGAGCACCTAAGGAAAGTTTTAGGAAAGCTTAGAAAACATCAATTGTATGCTAAGCTTAGCAAATATGAGTTTCAGTTAATACATGTGCCATTTCTTGGACACATTCTATCTGTCGGAGGAGTTGCAGTAGACCCAAGTAAGGTGAAAGATGTGTTGAATTGGAAATCACCTACCAGCATTATAGAAGTGAGAAGTTTTCTTGGTCTAGCAGGCTGTTACCGTGGTTTCGTAGAAGGGTTCTCGAAGATAGCTAAGCCACTCACATAGTTGCTAAAGAAGGAAAAGAGGTATGAATGGACAAGTGTGAAGCTAGTTTCAATAAGCTTAAGAAGAAGTTAACTACAGGCCCAGTGCTAATGTTGCCAGATATCCAGAAGAACTTCGACATATACTGTGATGCATCTCGACAAGGTCTTGGATGTGTTTTGATGCAAGAAGGACAAGTGGTAGCGTACGCTTTGAGACGGTTGAGGACTCATGAGAAGAATTATCCAACTCATGACCTGGAGTTAGCAGTGGTACATGCTTTGAAGATATGGAGGCATTATCTTCTTGGAAAAAGATGTGAAATATACACGGATCATAAAAGCTTGAAGTATATATTCACCCAGACGGATCTTAACTTGAGGCAATGAATATGGCAAGAATTGATCAAGGATTATGACGTAGGAATCCATTATCACCCGGGAAAAGCAAACATGGTTGCATATGTGTTAAGTCGTAAAGTATACAGTACTATGGCTATGTTGCAAGAAGCTCGGCCGACTTTGTGTGAAGAATTATGACATCTTAACCTAGGTTTTGTCGCAGATTTAGAGGTACTAACCATGGAAGTGGAACCTACTTTGGATGATGACATCCGGAAGGGACAGGCAGAAGATGAAAATATCAAAGGGATTAAAGAGTATATTAAAGCAGGCAAATCCCCAAAGTTCTTAGAAGACGAGAAATGTATGGTATGGTTTGGCAAGCGCATCTATGTACTAGACCAGAAAAAGCTTAAGGAGATAATCTTAAGAGAAGCTTATGAGTCAGCTTATTCTATTCACCCAAGCAGTACCAAGATGTATCAGGATTTGAAGGGCCGCTATTGGTAGCCTGGTATGAAGCGAGAAATAGACAAGTATGTGGCAGTGTGTGATGTATGTCAGCGTGTGAAAGTAAAACATAAAAAACCAGCAGGATTGCTAAAGCCTCTAAAGATACAAGAATGGAAGTGGGAAGAAATTGGGATGGATTTCATAGTTGGTTTACCTCGTACCCAATCAGGCTATGATTCAATATGGGTCATTGTGGAGCTCATTTCATTCCGGTTAAAATAACCTATAAAGAAGATAAGTTAGCAGAGCTATATATATATATATATATATATATATATATATATATATATATATATATATATATATATATATATCTAGGATTGTGTGCTTACATGGAGTTCAAAAGAGAATAGTGTCGGATCAAGGGACTCAATTTACCTCAAGATTTTGGCAGCAACTTCATAAATCATTAAACACGAAGTTGAATTTTAACTCGGCATATCATCCACAGATAGATGGATAGACAAAGAGAATAAACTAGATACTTGAGGATATGTTGCGAGCTTGTGCTCTTCAAAATTGCAATAGTTGGGACAAGAACTTGTCATATGCAAAATTTTCGTATAACAATAGCTATCAGTCCAGTTTACAGATGACCCCATTTGAGGCATTATATGGAAGAAAGTGTAGAACACCCCTACATTGGAGTGAGACTGGAGAAGGTCAAGTGTTTGGACCAAAAATACTCAAGGAAGCTGAGGAACAAGTCAAGGCAATACGGGAAAAGTTAAAGACAACCCAATCCAGACAGAAGAGTTATGTGGATAACCGACGCTGAGAGTTAACTTTCAGGGTTGGAGATTATGTGTATCTCAATGTCTCGCCTTTAAGAGGACTTCTCAAAACCAAGAAATTAAACTTTTACAAAGAAAATAAAAGAATTTGCAAAGTTAAAGAATCTTAAGAGTATATGTGTTCATATTTGAATGCTTGATTGATTGCTTGATTTTTGTGAGCTAGTGTGTGTGTGTGTGTGTGTGTGTGTGTGTGTATATATATATATATATGTGTGTATATGCATTATATGTGTGTGTGTATATACATGAGAAAAAATGGAAATGAAAAAGAAAAGATTTTTGAATCAGGCCGAAGCCCATCTCTTTCTCCCATTTCTCTTCTCTTCTCTGTTCGGCCCAACCCAGCCCGCGATCTCCCCTCTCTTCTCTCCTTTCCATTTCAGCTCATAGCACAGTAGCAGCAAACAACCGGCCGCCACCCGCATTGACGCCACCATGTTCGAGCCATAGATTGACCACCTAACCACCAATGGACTCGCCAGAGCGTCTAGAAGCTAAAGCTCAAGGTGTTTTTGCCAGCGGCCTAGCCAAAACCGACATGGACACTTGAGTTCATCCGCTAGTCACCCAAAATCCCACTTGAATTCATGAGATAGAGATAGAGACGAGCAATGGATAAAAAGGAGGAAGATTCCAGGGCCTATGTCCGAGCTTTTGCCCAAGAGATAGAGTCTTGAGCATGTTTGAGCCACCAGAACCGAGTTGGATCGCCGCCTCCACTTCTCTTTCAATATTCAAACCAAACTCGAGAAAAGAAAGCCTCCTCCCTATAAATATGTGCCCCTAGACCTCCCTCATAGCATCCCGAGGTTTTTCCCGAAATTCTCGTCGAGAAATCGATGCCCAGAACACATCTTCGACGAGCTCTAAAGCTTTGAGCCGCCCCTTACTGTCGCCAGCCTTGTTGGAGCATCGCCGATGTCGACATGTGCCCTAGGTGATTTCCCCGTGCTACCTCAATCCTTTTCCTCCGCTCGCCGTCGAGTTTATATCACCGACGCGCTGTTTCAGCGTAATTCCGACAATGCGCTGCCATGGGATGGTCACTGCCACCATCTGTTCCACCGCAGCCAAGCACCAATGCATTTGAGCCGTTGGATCTAGATTCGACGGTGAAGATTAGATCAGCTCATACCCCTTCTCCAGCAAACCATAGCGTGCCACATGTCTTACATAATCCCAATCAGCCTTACCACATCATCAAGCCACGTCAGCACTATCATGCCATGCCAGCAGGCAGTGCCCAGTCAGCTTTTCTTATCTTTTTAATTGGTTTAATTTTTTTTGATGACGTCATAAATAGTAAATATTACGCAATAAATATATTTTCAACATGAAAATAATTCCAATAATAATAATTAGGAAATTAATTTATGATAATATTTCATAATGTTATATAGATTTATCTAATTTTGTTTAATAGTTTTATAATTCAAATAAATGCTAGAAAATTTCAAAAAAATCCCAGAAAATCAAAGATAGTTTTGGAAAAATTCTATAAATTTACCAGCAACATAATTTCATCTGTAGATAATCTTTTTAGTCCTATTTAATCTTTAGAAAATCATAACTTATCAAGCGTAGCTTCGTTTTGACTTGTTCTTTTGCTGAATTATCTAGAATAGTGTAATCTTGTGAGTGATGTTGTTTGTTGTGTATGTTTGGTTCTTTTTGGATCTTGGTGTTTATGTGTTGTTGCTTTTGCAAGTAGACACCAACGTTCAGAAGGAGCTAGAAGGTCTGGACGTTCAGGATTTTGATGAACCAACTGAGTTTAGTAAAGGAAAGTTGTGGTCTTGAACAAATCTATCCCAATTTTACAAATATTTTGTTTTATAAACATGCATGCCAATAATTTATTAGAAATCCCAAGAGTTAGGCTTTACCCTAGATTTTCTCTTATCATCCTTGTCGTCATAATATGGTTTTGGGTTATGGATGGGTAGATGATGCTTAGCCTTGCTTTGGGATGGTAATCATGATAATTGTTCCACGAATTTGATAATGGTCCTATGCAACAATGACAAATATGATGGAATAATTTTTGTAGTAACATGGTATAGGGATTTGAGCAGGTGATACGTTGAGATGTATGGTTGGGAAAGTGGTAGTATTGCTTAAATCTAAGAACCGGTTCGTAGGGTCACCTTTCTGTGTTTACAATACAATCATAAGCTTGGTATGGGATGAGTTTAGCTAAGTAATTTTCTTACTCTCAGCATATTGTAGACAAGGCAGAAGAGTGGAGAATGGACGATGTGTTAGGATCCAAACACGCAAGAGAGGGCTTCCGTTGTTGAGGAGGAATCACGCGGTAGTGCAACCTTAGTGGGTAGACATGTGCTAAGAGGGGGCATTGTACAGGTTTTTTAGTGGATTCCTAGCGCACACCCCGGTAGTGTGTAAAAGTTCTCCATCAGCTAACAGATGCTTAGCAAAATGGAATGAAACATCTTGTGATAAAGTACAACCTTTGAAGAGTTAAAACTGAATATTCAGCCATGGTCTTGTCCATGAGCAGCACTGAAAACCTACCATGATTATAACTTGATGTTTTGGTTAATCTGGTCAACTGTGATGGTGAGAATCATAGTTGAGGGTTGTCAGTCATAGTAGTGGGAAGTATGATTGAGGTGTTCAACTTTAGTGGATGAAACTTTGGTTGAGGTATTGGGAAGTTGTTGGTTAGGTCAAGATGGATGGAATCTTGAGGTAGTTTGTCATTCAGTTAATTATTATTGCTTTTCAAATGTTTCTACTTAAATGTTGTTTTATGCAAAAGAGTCATTTAGCCATATTCTTGTTAAAGTATTTATATGCATACTATTTCCTTCACAACTTACTAAGTATGACAAGTGCTCACTCTTGCTATAATCAAACACTCAGTTGCAGAAGGTATCGAGGAGTACGCTGAAGGTTGATCGTTCTAAGATGCTTTCTACGTCTATAATGCATGTGGAAGAGTCGTAAAGGAGTAGATTCTTCATAGTTCACTTAGTTCTGCTGCAGTTTAATTGGTTCTTCGACCCTTGAAGGTCACTTTTGTAAGACGATTAATGCGATTAAGTATTGATACTATAATGATTATCATCAATGAAGTTTGTCGAGGGATAGTCCCTGATAATGATTTCGGGGTATGCTAGACAGTGGGTGCGTGAGCGACATTTCAAGAATCGATGTGCGCGCGTAAAATGGACTCAGGGACATAGGGAGTTATATAGGTTCAGGCCTCCCGGAGGATAATAGCCCTACATCCTGTGTGTTGTGTTATGGAGGATCTCAATTGGTTACAGAGGTCGTTCTAGCTGGCTGTCAGACTTGATCTGTCTCTTTACAAACAGGGTCCCCATCCCTTTATATAGTAGGGAGGAGGAGAACTTACGTTGTCACACTCGATTTTAATGGCCAAAACCAGATGCGGCTTATGTGTGCCCAGGATGTTCAACACACATAAGGATGTCACAGGTGAAGTAACAAAAGCAATACTTTTATTAAATAACATTAAACTCTTATAGCAATTGCCATATATTGTCTTCTATGAAGATATCTGCAGCGGAACAGAAGCACTGGTGCCCAACAACACCGCAGATAACTGACCGGGAGACATGCGCCTAGAATGTCACAACCTCGTCTTGATAATCTTCAACATCTTCACTCACTGAGCAGCAGCATACATGTCGCATGGTATTGGGAAAATAGCAAGTGTGAGTACATAAAGTACTCAGCAAGTGGGGGAAAGTAATGATATGCATGCTTATATCAAGAATAGGCTAACAAATGGTATATTTGCGTAAATGCGAGTAATGAAAACATATTTGGACTCAAAAGCATTAAGCAATTATTATGTGAATGTAACCCATACAGTCCAACACGCAGCATACAAGGCTCCCCACCTTGCATACCATAACCGTCTAGTACTCCCTGTACTATAATTATAACCACAACTATCTAGTACTCCCTGTACCAGAACCATAACCACAACTATCTAGTACTCCCTGTACCAGAACCATAACCACAACTAAACTCATAACCACAACCCACTAATCATGTGAGGATCCAAGTCTCTCATATCCGTGAGCACGGCTGTTATAACAGTTTTACACTCTGCAGAGATTGTCCAGCTTTCCCCACGAGTCAGTGAATTCCATGTTGCCATGTTCGCGAAACACTTAACACACGCCAGTGGTGTGCCACCAAGAATCACTGTATGACACTTGCCACTAACCAGAGACTAATCCACTATGTGTCTGCCTACTAGGTTTCACCGCCAGACTTTACGCAAGCTAAGCTCCAACCTAAAAGCCCCCTTTTGTGCTGACCCAACACACACTAGACAGACTCTAATCAGTATGTCACGCCTTACCCATATCAGTCTCGTGGTTGGTACGTTACTTCTTGGGTTGTCGCTCCACGAACCGATCCTTACTTAGGTTACTTGAGCAAACACTAATCCAACGTCATAACCATGACAACTATCACCAACATCCCTATGCAAGACCTAAGGTTCCATGTTGCTAAATTATTATCATATTATCCATCATTACTGCATATGTTCAATAGTCAAAATTATGACACTTCCCAATATCCCAAAGCAAGCTAAGCAGTCTACCCATAAAAGACTCCTAACCATAACCATCTAGGTTCCAAGGGATGATAAGGGAATATCTAGGGAAAACCCTAACATAGGTGACTACCCATCATATGGACAGACAATGCATGCAGTTTTGTAAAACAAAACATTTAAAAACGTAAGTTCAATATGATCAAGGACACTTGCCTTTTTCCCAATGCTGCTCAGTGTTGTCAAAATCTTGGTCTTGAAGTCCCTTGAACTGCTCCGGAACGTTATCAACTAATCGCGAGAAGTACCGACAAACAACACAAAGGAAAACACTAAGAACAACATACCAAACATCATTAAAACACTTTAAAAACACTATGGTTGGATAGGTAAGATTTTAGAAACATTTAGACGCAAGAATCGCCTAAATCGGAGTTAAGATGAAAAGATAACAGCCTTCGAAAGACGGATTAGGCTGAAAAGGAAATGCTGATTTTCTGAAACTATCTTCCTATGAGAAAGTCATTATTGCGAAATCACTGTGTCAGGCTTGACAATATTATTGCGCAAGATTAAAAAAGTGTAGGGTAGACTAGATTTTGCTGACTAGGCTAAGGAGAATGATGTGGTGCTGACTTGACATGCTATGCAAGTACCATCTTGGATTAAAGAAAGGATACGCTGAGATCTAGTATCAACCACCTATGATGGATCAAAAAGGCCAAAGGTTGCGCTTCTAGGTTAAGGATACTACTAGTGACTCTATGTAGCGGTGGTGGTTTGGGTTTCGTCGGAGATGGCGATCGGGCATGTGGCCACAGACATCAATGTCGGCTTCAGTGGTGTTTTAGTGAAACGAGGGAAGCATAGCGTAGAACACGGAAAGACTAAATCAGTGGTATGGTTGGTTTTGGAATGGGTCATCCAAGGTAGCGGAGCGATAACTGCTTCTAGGTTTGGTGGTGACCGCGAACAAATGCAGGAACAAAGACGCTCGCGTTTCAAGAGATTGGCTATGAATTTTGAGGAACTGTTTGAACAAGGATGTTCATATAACCCAGGAACACAATGCTATGGCATGAGTTTTGGTAGATCATCCACTGAGAGGAAGAATGATCAGCATAGATGAGGCGGGTGATGGCTGCGACATGCTATGGTTGGCAATGGCGTCCTGGTCATGTCGCTGCACAAACGGGGATGGGCTCCTAGGGTAACTTAGAAGACTCCACGGGACACGCTGTGACGTAGTTGGTGCATCTATATGGCTTTTGGATTGACGGGGGACGCGAATGCAAATCCGGTGCGCACGCAGAACGCATCTAGAAACCAGACAACAGGTATGTCGACCTTGATTTCAATAGTTTGGCTGCTCTACTGGCCGAACCGGTTGGCGAGGGCATGGGGAACATCATGGGACATGCACCGGTGAAAGGGCTTGGTGATTTAACCTCTGGTCGGTCGGGAACATCGATGCCAATCGGCTACAGTGCGGCTATCTCGTAGCTATCCGCGACGGTGACGACCATGGCAGCATAGATCGGGCTTTGGCCGGGCTAGGGCTTGTCTAGAGACTTAGTATGATGCTAAAACAGTAGTAAGGGAGGAGGATAAGGGGTCCTCACCTTGCTTTTATGGTGGAAGAAGGATTCGTGGAGAAGATGACGTAGCGCATCACGGGTGGCGGCGGCGGCGGCGGTGGCTCCGGCGAACGGCGGCGCTCCGGCGACGCACGGGCAGGGTAGCAGTGACTTCTATGGCTTGGGGGCATGGAATAGAGGTAGGAGAGGGTGTGCAACTCATATATATAGGGCTAGGGGTGGCTGGTTGAGGTGGAGTCCAAACCGAACACGAATCGGATTCGAGTTCGAGTCGGTTACGATTTCCTTTTTCGTAGCTCTATATTCCGAGGATGATATCTCTATCTTCCCAACTCCAAATTGGACATTTCTTGATTCTAAATTGTAGTACTCGAAAATATCTACAACTTTGGTAGTCATTGGAACTTCTGAAAATGCTATCTTGATTTTCAAAAATGCTCCACAAGATAAACTATTTGAACTCAAACTTGTCTGTGCAGTACTAATTTCGGGGGCCATAACTCCTAGCTCCATTATCAAAAGGTGACTTCCATAGGTTCAAATCGAATCTCTCGATGAGACCTACAACTTTGGTATTGTCAAGATTTGCATTTGAGACCGTTTTGAACTCCGAAACGTCATGAGAAGATGAGGTTGTCCAGGACTCCGTAAAAATTTACAGATTTCGTGGATCCTTTGTTGGGCCATCTAAAAGACTTGGCTAAGGGTTTGGACTTGAGAAAGATTGAGCCCAAAGACACTCTAGGTATATCTAGGGTTTAGAAAAGAAACTTTGGTAGAGAAATTTGAATAGGATTTTAATTTGAATTGAGTTTGGAGTGAATTTAAGAGAAACGAAAAATGATGTTGAACAAGAATAGGAGTAGATGAGAAATTTGAATTTGGATTTGGGTAGAATTTGAGAAAGAGGAGTGATTGGATTTAAACAAGGATTTGAATAAGATTTGAATTGAACTAGAGAAGGATCAGGTATGATGAAGTATTGAATATATGATGAATTTAAAGATTTTGATTTCCAACCATTAAGATCCTTAACTTATTCACTACTGAGTTTTGTAAAACCTTTTCAAAATCTTTTTCACTCAAAACACCAAAGAGAAACAAAAGAAAAAGAACTCTAATGCATTTACCTGGCTCCTAACAAAACTCAGCATGCAATGCACACAAAATAATAACCTATATTGATTGATTGATTAAGAAAATAAGTTTTAAACCTATTCTACTAGTGAAGCTATTCAATAATCTTGGAAAATTTTAGAAATTTGAGAAATCTGAAAATCAGGGTGTTAGATACGTGTTGGTCCAAACAGAAGACCCTGCTCATCCTAATATCTAACCCAAGCCATCATTACGGAGGACCGTCCCCGACCACTTGCCTGATTGGCCTGCTGCAATGTCCCGTCCGTCGTGCGGTGCTGTGTCGACCTGCAAAAGTCCCACTCCATAGCATTTAATGCTACAAGATAGGACAAGGCCCCTATGTGCCATCCATGACTTCGCCCACTGGAGTTGGCGCCTGGGGAAGGAAAATACTTCAGTGAATCTCAATAAATGTGATTAGACAGGTTATGTCAGATCCGACCCTGTGACTAGGTGAGGCCGGTCGCGGGTTTATGTGAAGGTACAGGGAGACTGGTCGTGTATGCCTTGTCTTGGTCATGGGAACCATACCCTGGTCATGCAACTGACCAGTTTTAGAAAATATACGTCTCTAACCATTATATCCCTCGTGGGGCCTGTTTGCTAAGGTACTCCTTTACCCAATAGACCGACAGTAGCCCCCAGGCTTCCTCGTGACTGTGGCCCAGCCTGGTCACACCACTTGGGCCCCGGGCGAACGTAGTCTACCTAGAGAGTGGTCATTGATGCCGTCAGTCCTCAGAATGCAACTCTGGACTTCATGTCATGTGGGCTGGTTTAAATGACCTAAGAGGGAAAGAAGAGGGCATGAGAGAAAGAGAGACATTGATTGCCGCTAGAACTAAAGGACTCCTGGTTCCTTCTATGTGCCCCCTTAGGTTTTGAGTGGTTTTGAAGGTCACGCTGGTTGTGGTGTCGCTGTGGTTTAAAAGGAGGAGTGCTTGCAGGCCTTTCGAGCCACCCCCTCGCGTTCGTTCTCACCCTCAAGCTTTTAGTGACTAGAATCCATTTTCCTCCATCCCATCCTGCATTCAGCCCCATAGTTTCTACAGGCCCGGAGGCCATGGTGTATTCCCCTCCCTCATCACCAGAGAGGTCTATGACCTCGTACGGCTTGGCGGGGGTAGAGTCTGCTCTGACTCTGGATCCACTCGCTGTGGTGCTTCTAGAGACGGTGGCTATCAAGGGTACTCTTACGAGGTTGAAGCCAGCGACCATCGAGCGCACACCCTTCCAAAGAAGGCAGCCCCCCTCCGATCCATCTCGATCTCCCGCCTGGGTGGATCTGTTGACCAAGGTCATCGATATCTCTGATGATGAGGAGGAGGTCGATTGGGACCTTCTGGAGAAGGAGATCTCTAAAGAGGAAGAGTCGGAGATGAAGCGAAAGGGAGGTCTGTAGGGTGCCGGTCAACAGCCCCAACAGGGTTTTTGTGTCGGCCACCTTCCCTGGACCTTATGCCGGTCATCGTCTGATCCCTGAAGTGATGAGTTGCTGCCCCAAGGAGGAGTACAAGAGGTTCCATGACTCGTTTAAGGGCAAATATAGGTGAGAGTTTGACGGGCTCTTTCTGTCAACTTCACACTAGCCTCTTGAGCTAGGGAGGATAGGGCAAGCATGTAATAGGATAGTTAGTCTGATCAGATGCAACTAGTTGTCCTGTAACCTAACCTTTCCATGAATGAAAAAGTGTTGGGGTTGAACGCCTGTTCTTGTTCTATCCGCCCGCTAGTCAGGTTCTTGGTGCGCAGAACAAGACACGGCTCAGCAAGGACTTGTGGCTTGGTCGTTGTTGTCTCTGGCCTCCTAGTCGTTCGACATCTTGGTCATTAAGTTCCGTAGTGGCTATCGAGCATCGTCGCGTGCTGTGGTCAGAGAATCAATATGTTGGGAGCCCGTGGCTTGGTTGTGAAGTCCTGCAAAATAGAGAGTCTGAGTTTTCTTTTCGAATTTAAGAACTTACAAGTTGTATTCCATGCTCGTCCAAAAGGTCCTACAAAATAGAAAGATAAGCCCATATTCGACCGACCCTACACAAAAAATCTGCGCAACAAGGCGATGTTCCAGGAGTTGTGTAATTCACAGTCGTCCTCTATGGCTAGCTTGACTGCGCCAAGTCGGGTAATGATGACCACATCGTATGGTCCCTCCCATTTGGGGGAGAGTTTATTCCTACCAGCCATATTCTGAATTTACCTAAGGATGAGGTCGCCTACGACCAGTATTCGCTTCTGCACCTTTCGACCATGGTAGCATCTGAGGCTATGCTGATAACGGGCGCTCGAATTAGAGCGCGATCACAAAACTCTTCGATCAGGTTTACGTCATCCTCCCATCATGACTCCTGGTCGTTATCCGAGTAATTGCTAACTCGGAGCGACTGAAGGGCTATTTTAGAGGGGAGCATTGCTTCGGCCCCAAAAACCAAGAAGAAAGGGGTTTCAGCTATGACCCAGCTAGGGGTCGTTCATAACAACCAGAGTATTATGGGGAGTTCATCCACCCAGCGTCTCAAATAGCCTTTATGCTGATCGAAGACCCGAGTTTTGATCCTTTGCAGTATCATTCCATTCGCTCCTTTGACCTATCCATTGCTTTGGGGGTGAGCCACAGATGCATAGAAAACCTTGGTCCTGATCTCTTCGCAATAGTCTCAAACAGCACTACTGGCGAACTGAGTTTTGTTGTTCATGATTATGCGGTTCACACTGCCAAAATACACTACCAGCCCTCGTATGAACTTAATCGTGGTTGTGGCGGTGATCTTCCTGATGGGCTCGGCCTCAATCCACTTAGTGAATTCATCGATTGCCACGAACATGAACTCAAAACAGCCTGGGGCTTTAGGGAATGGTCCCACGATATTGAGCCCCAGATAGTGAAAGGCCAAGAGAATGGTATGGTTTGCAGTGCATGGGCTAGTAGGTTAGTATTTCAGCTGTGGTACTGACACAACTCACACTGTTTCATCAGCTCGCAGGCATCCTGGAGGGCAGTGGGCTAATAGAATCCTTACTGGAATGCTTTTCTGACCAGGGTGTGGTATGAAGTGTGGCTACCACATATGGCTCCGTGTATATTAGAGAGCACTGTGTTCCCCTCTTTCTGAGTGATGCATTTCAGTAAAAGGCCATTGCTCCCTCAGCGGTAGAGGCGTCCCTCTACCATGGAGTATCTGCGGGCTTGCTGTGAGGCCTTTTCTACTAACGCATCATCATTAGGGACTACTCGATTCTGAAGGTAGTTTAAGATCTGATCCATCCATGTCATACCCGAATCGATCACGGCGACCATATGATGGCTGCCCGAGGTCGACGACACCTAAGGAAGTGTTGCCACGAAAGGTGTTGCCTCGGGTGCTTCATTTTCGAGTAGAGCATCCCCTTCACCTTGGGATAAGACCGCGGTGGATGGTCATGAGAGTCTTTCTTCAAACACTCCAACCAGGATAGGTTCATGACAAGAAGCTAGACGGGCCAGCTCATCGGCTAGAAAGTTGTCCTTGTGAGGGACGTACTTGACTTCAAAGCCGACGAAGCGTCCCACTAGTCTTCTAACTTCAGCAAGGTATGACGCCATTGTCGGTTCAGAGCACTGAAACTCCTTTTGCATCTGGTTCACGACTAGTAGCGAATCCCCTATCACCAATAGTCGTTTAATTCCAAGTGTGGAGGCTGCTTGTATTTCAGACAAGAGGCCCTCATATTCAATAGTGTTATTAGTGGTTGGAAAATATAATTGAATTACGTACCTAAGGATGTCGCCGGTAGGTGAGGTTAGAACCACTGTATTCCTGGCTCCCTTTAGTGTGAACGATCCATCCAAGTGCATGGTCTAGTGTTCGTCTGCCTCTGGTCGTTGTACCTGCTCGACTAGAAGGACGACCACTCAGCTACAAAATCGACCAGCGCCTGGGACTTCATAGATGTTTGGGGGATGAACTTGAGATCGAATCCCTGAGTTCTACTACCCACTTTACTGTTCTTCCTGTCACATCTTTATTATGGAGAATTTCCCTGATTGGGAACAAGGAAATCACCTTGATTCTATGAGCCTGAAAGTAGTGTCTAAGCTTGCGAGAGGCCATTAAGGTGGCATATAGCAGTTTTTGAGCATGTGGCTACCGAGACTTCACGTTGTGCAGGACCTCATTGACATAATATACTGGTCGCTGGAGACCTACCCGCTCGATGACCAAGACCGCGCTCGCTAACTATGGTGTTGAGGCACCATAGAGCAAAATCTCCTCATCAGGTCGAGGCTCGGTCAGTATGGGAGGGGAGGAGAGATACCTTTTGTGCTCTTGGAATGCCGCCTCTACCTCGGTGTCCACTAGAAGTGGTCATTTTTCTTCAGGAGTTTGAAGATTGGCGGTCCCTTCTCCCCTAGCCTTTAGATGAACTTGCTCAGAGAAGTAATGTATCTTGTTAGTTTCTGGACCTCTTTTAATCTAGTTGTGGATCTCATCTGGTTGATGGCCCTGCTTGTCAGGATTGGCCTCTATCCCTCAATGAGACACAAGGAATCCGAGCAACTTCCTTGACGGAACCCTGAACGTACACTTCTCCGACTTCAGCTTCATGCGGTATTTTCAGAGGTTGTCGAACATTTCTTGAAGGTCTGAGACTAGGTCTATCTTGGTCCTGCTTTTGACGACCATATCATCGATGTTTCTTCTAAGCTGTGGTCGGAGAATGAGTTGAATACACCGTTGGTAAGTGGCACCGACACTTTTTAAGCCAAATGCATTTTTACATAGCAAAAAGACCCCATAGGGTGTAACAAAAGTTGTCTTTTCTCATCTTCCCTAAATATATTAATCTGATGGTACCCTGATCAAGCATCTAAGAAACATAACAGATCGTTGTAGGCTATTGAGTCAACTAGCTAGTCGATTCGAGGAAGAGGGAAAAGGTCCTTTAGGCACACCTTGTTAAGGTTGGTGAAGTTTACACACGTTCTCCACTTACCATTGTACTTTTGAACCATGACTAAGTTAGCCAGCCATTCTGAGTACTGCACCTCCCGGATGAAGCCTGCTTCTAGGAGCTTGTCGATCTCCTAATGAAGCACTTCCTTCTAGTGGGCTGCGGATCGATGCACTTTTTGCATTACTGGTCGCACATCTGGTCACACAGACAACTTGTGCTCGGGACTCTGAGCATATTACATGGATTCCATGAAAAGACATCCGCGTTCGCCGGGAGGAAGGTGATGAGAATTAGGGCTCTTTCTGTCACAGTGTAGGGCCATTTTAGCGTTACAAACAATGGTGATGGCCCCTGCTAACCTAGGGATTTTGATCGCTTGGTATGCGTAGTGGGTAATGTCCATGAACTGGGCCATCATTGGTCGTTCAAGGATCGCGTTATACGTGGCCCAAAAGTCGGCCACATTGAATAGGACCCTTTTGGTTCTGAAGTCATCCGGTGAGCCGAAGGTAACGGGCAACTCGATTTACCCTAGAGGCTTAGCAAGGAGCCCAGGGTGATCTCGAAGAAGGGTGGAGATGGCCTCAACGAGCTCCTTGAAATCTGTAGGGTGTCCAGCGTGTCGGCGAAGAGGAGGTTCATCGAGCTCTCCCAGTCGATGAGTATTTGGCCCAATCATATGTTCTACACTCTGGGTTCAACCACGATGGGGTAGCGACTAGGGTGTCTGACGCACGTGGGGTGGTCGACTTAGCTGAAAGTGAGCGGGACCTCCGACCACTTTAGGCGTGGCCTCAAGTCCGATGCGATCACCCACACCTCTTGGACCATCGACTTATATTCCTTGTTAGAGGAATATATCATGGCGCCTTTGAAGATGTGGTGGACCATGTGATTGACCTACTAGTATCCTAGTGCCAACTGGTTGGGGGCAGCCCCATTCTCATCTTCCTCGTCGTGCTTGTCCTTGCGCTCCCCGAGTTCCTGGTCGATGATGCCTCGAATGACCTTGCACTCGGTCAGGTCGTGGGCATCTGTACAGTGGATTGAGCAGTAGCCCAGACCCTTTTTCCCATCTTTCTTCTCGAAGAACTGGTGTGTTAGGCCAGTTTGCTTGACCGCCAAGACCTCAGGAGGTCCGACCTTGTTCTTGCTCTTCTTGTCCTTTCGCCTGACCACTTTAGAAGAGGCAAGCTGGTCGGAAGCAGGTCATGGCTAGGTGTCAACCTGCCTCTCTCAGGCCTTGGCAGCATACGTGCACTTGTCCGCGAGCTCGAAGAGCTCAGTTGTGCTTCGGATTACCTGAGTGGACAGCTTCTCGACCATTTTTTGGTCTTTGACCCCTCGCTTGAACACTATGATCACAGATTCTCCCGTGATCCTTGGATTGGTATTCCGGCATTTGGTGAAACACCGTATGAAGTCTCACAACAACTCTCCTTATCGCTGCCAGACCTGATATAGGTTGTCCTTGACCCTTGGTCGGGCTTAGATCCCCTGGAAGTTGACAACGAACTATTTGCACAGGTCCTCCCAGGAGTGACCATCCTACCTCCTCTACCTGTTTTAGAACCAATCTTTTGTCTTAGTAGAGTCTTTCAGTGGCATGTTTCAGTCCTCTTTCAACTCGGTTGGTGTCTCCTGTCCCCCGGTTCTTCTCTTGTCTTGATCTGTCACCAATGACTCTATGTTCAGTGCTTTTGTTAATAGAGGATCCTTAATAATAATTTTATTGAGACTTGAAAGGATCTCACTATGATCAAATTGTGAGATCTCCTAATAGTGGAACTACGGAAGATGACTTGTTTTCAGCACTGCTCTTTTCAAGCTATGATGAAGTAAACACCAGAATAGGTAGGAAGCCCGTGACGGCCAATCGGTCGATGAGGATGAGAGAAAGATGTTCAAAAAGAACTGGAAAAGATATGGAACAGGGTAAAAACTATCCAGCAAATACATGCCGAAAGGCAAAGGGTCTCCGTTCACCGAAAAATCATTCGCTCATAGGGACATATCTATCCGGATAGAGGATAGTCTAGATCAATTTTTAGAAAAATCTCTCTCTATATAGATAGGTATCTCTGTGGATAGAGATAAAGATAGGGATCCCTATAAATCGACCGATCCGTGGGGAGGTTCATCAGCTATGACTAGGCGAAACCGATCAAGACAGTAGGAAAGTAGTTGATCATGACCTTCCCATGGCTTCTCGCAGCCTGCACCATGGTGGTGTAGATTTGCAGGAACTCCTCCAGGTTGGTCAAGCCGTCATACTTCCCAGCTAGAACTGGCTGAAACTTGTCCGGCCACCACACCTCCTGTAACCGAGAAGATAGGGCGGTGCACCCTATCCCGTAACAGGGAACCACTTATTGTTGGCAGCATCACGTGGCCGAGGGGAGAGACGGCGTTCTCGGGGTCCCAACGATGGGGTAGAGCCGTCCGATGCCTCCCTGAGGGGGGAAGACGTGCGGTAGGTCTGCTTACCCCCTTTCTGCTCCCTCCTAGCCCGGTCCTTCTGCTCTTTAGTGTCCACTAGGCTCTGGATCACGCCCCAGAGGTCACGTTGGCATAGAGAGTCACGCGGGTTGGAAGGTTGGCTGTCCCGATGTGGTGGTGGTCCACGAGTACCCCCTGTGGTTGAGAGAGCACGAGACTTATTCCACCGCAGGCCTTGCAGTGACCCTTGGCAACTGTGACCCTCACAGGCCTTTGCGATGGGCGCAGTGTATGTTGACGTGGTCTGGCATCAAGCGGTCTCAGCTAGGAGGGTGAGATCACGCAGCCACGGTACCACAGGCGAGCCCTCTGGTATAATTACCGGTGGGTGGCTTAGGAGCACTTGCAGGGTCTCTAGGTTCTGTGCTGGCATCATGGTCTCATAGTCAAGACGCTAGACTCGGAGCGATGATAAATTGCAAGGGGGGAGCCCCTGACACTTGGGTGGCACGATGGCCCAAGCAATGATGCCGCTGTAGACTACGCCTTGTGCATGGGCTCCTTTAGACGGCGATGGGGATGCAGGGACTGTCTCGAAGCACCTGCCTGTCCGGTGCCAGACTGGTTTTCCTCTCGGCATATAGCAGGGGGTTCGCCACCAGCGCTTGGGACGTGAGGGCCTCCAGCGCCCAACTCTACATGGTCCGCCATGCAGACCTCGCATTGGGTCTCGGAGCTCTCAGACTCTGTCTCGGTGTCCCATTCTGGAGCACACTGGGTTCATCTGGGTGGTACCCCATGAGAATACATCACGGTGGTCGGGTTCCTCGGAACGGGACTCAGCTGTTGTCATGGATCTGGCTATGGGTAACATGATCAAGTTTTTCAAACTTGATAAAAAGACGAAAATGCGTCCCCTACCTAACGCGCCAAATGTTAAGGGTTAGTCCCTGACAATGATTTTGGTGTATGCTGGACAGTGAGTGCATGAACAGCATTTCATGAATCGATGTGCGTGCATACAATGGACTTAGGGACACAGGGAGTTATACAGGTTCAAGCCTCCCAGAAAATTATAGCCCTACGTCGTGTGTGTTATGTTATGGAGGATCTCAATTGGTTACAGAGGTCATTCTAGCTAGCTGCCAGACTTGATCTCTCTTTTTACAAACAGGATCCTCATCCTTTTATATAGTAGGAAGGAGGAGAACTTACGTGTGGGTCCAAAGAGAAGGCCCTGCTCATCCTAATATCTAACCCAAGCCATCATTACGGAGGACCATCCCCGACCACTTGCCTGATCGGCCTGCTGACAACGTCCCGTCTGTCGTACAGCGCCACATCGACCTGCAAAAGTCCCAATCCGTAGCAGTTAATGCTACAAGACGGGACAAGACCTCTCTGCACCGTTCATGACTTCACCCACTAGAGTTGGTGCTTGGGGAAGGAAACACTTCAGTGAATCTCAATAAATGTGATTGGACAGGTTGTGTTAGATCCGGCCCTACGACAAGGTGAGGCCAGTCACGGGTTTATGTTAAAGTGTAGGGAGACTGGTTGCGTATGCCTCATACTGGTCGTGGGAGCCATACCCTAGTCAAGCGACTGACCAGTTTTAGGAAATATACCCCTCTAGCTGTTATATCCCTCGCAGGGCCTGTTCGCCAGGGTACCCCTGTACCCAATACACTGACAAAGTCACTATGTGGAAATGATTCCTGGGCTCAGCACATAAATGAGATTGTTTGTTTCTTGAACCGGTCTCAATAACTATAAGGAATATTTGGTGGAACCCAAATCCATTGGAAAGGGCTAGTCATAAGCTTTCCAGCAAGTCCAAGATTGCCTCAATTGGACTCTGTATACAAGAGTTATGCTCATTTTACTAATGTATTGTCCTAAGATTTCGAGCCAAATTTGAAGCCTGACTTGAGCTCGACTTGTTGTTAGAGTAAATTTGGCACTCGAGTGATTACATATATGTGAGCTTGTGATGCCTCTCCCATATTCCTAACCAACAAAACATCGTAAGAATTTAGTAGTAATCCGTCTAAGAAGGCATGAACAACGAGGAACAAGTTCACCTAGTGGTTTAATTATCACGTGCATGCTCTTGTAATTCGCCCTTATACGATTTAAGGATTATTAGCAGTGTTGCTTGTATCCGAAGGAGTCATATCCTCATATGCAAGGTCTTGAGGACGCATGCGACTAGGGGCCTTATCCCTAAGAGGCGACGTAACCTATAGGTAGCTATGTCATTGTTAGTTTCATGGTGTTATGTTATTGTCTTTCTTCATGGTACTATATTATTGTTACTTAACATTGAGTCCTGGTGGTAGTGGTTATATGTGGCAGCACTAAAAAACCTATTGCCTAGATTGCACCGGCCTATTAGGGGTAGCACCGAAAAGTCTATTCACTAGACTACATCGGCCTATTAGTGGTACCACTGAAAATTGTATAGTTTCTAAAACCTACTCCACATTAAGGTGAAAAGTAGCATCAATACGTAGGCCAAAGCGTGCCAGAGGCAGAGGTCAAGGTAGGGGTGTCGTCTTGTCAGACAATTAATCGTTGGCTTGCAACTTTCCATATCAAAACCATTCGCATTACGAACCCTACCACTACTACATTCAGGATACATTGCTTCTAGTCATACTGAATTGACAACACTCTCATAAATTACAACAACGATAGTATGATACACGTAGCATACGTCACATGAATGCCTTAAATGGAATACATTGGTGGTAACAAACTCAATGGTCAACACTAGTTGAACCACCCTTCCCGCGAGAGGCAACAATAACTCATTCCTGAAATTTTGTAGAATGAAATGACCATACCAAGCAACAGTTTTCATAGGGAATCTCTACCAAACATCAATGCCATATTTTTTCCAGCTTTAACAGGAAATTCCATGCTCCAGCTCCCAGCCATGCCCATGTACTCAGTCCATGCACCAGCCCTCAGCCACCATAAATAACTCCACCCTCAAGCATGGATAGACCACGCCATCAGCTCTCTCAACTGCAATATCATCCTCAGCACCACCAAGCCCATGTCATTGTTATTTTCATGGTGTTATATTATTGTCTTTCTTCATGTTACTATGTTATTGTTACTTAACATTGAGTCCCGATGGTAGTGGATAGATGTGGCAGCAGTAAAAAACCTATTGCCTAGACTGAACCTGCCTATTAGGGGTAGCACCGAAAAGTCTATTAGCTAGACTACACCAGCCTATTAGGGGTACCACTAAAAATTGTATAGTTTCTAAAACCTACTCTACATTAAGGTGAAAAGTAGCATCAGTGCATCAGCCAAAGCATGCTAGAGGCAGGGGTCAGGATAGGGGTGTCATCTTGTCAGACGATTAATCGTTGACTTGCAACTTTCCACACAAAACTATTCGCATTACGAACCCTACCACTACTACATTTGGGATACATTACTTCTAGTGATACTGAATTGACAACACCCTCATAAACTACAACAACGATAGTACGATACACGTAGCATACGGCACATGAATGCCTTACGTGGAATACATTAACGGTAACAAACTCAATGGTTAGAACTAGTTGAACCACCTTTCACACGAGAGGCAACAATAACTCATTCCTGAACTTTTGCAGAATAAAATGACCACACCAAACAATAGTTTTCACAGGGAATCTCTGCCAAACATCAATGCTACAACTTTTCTAGCTTTAACAGGGAATCCCATGCTGCAGCTCCCAGCCATGCCCGTGCACTCAATCTATGCACCAACCCTCAGCCACCATAAATAACTCCACCCTCAAGCATAGATAGACCACTCCTTTCTTAGCTCTCTCAACTAAAATATCTTCCTCAGCACCACCAAGCCTACCCAAGAAACATTAGGGGATTTTCATCCTTTAGTGGGTTGAATTGCTGGTGTACTTCTGTGGCAATCCTTGTCAGCTTCGTGAGTCCCAGAACATCTCCTACATCGATGGCATACGCTTCTTCATGTATACTAACTACTAGTACGACCCGCCTTGACATAGACCATATGAGTACCCACCAGTAAAGCGACATAGATCACTCCTGTGACACTTTCCATACAACTTCTTGCACTGTCTTCCCCTCTTGTTTCATTTTTCCACTCTCATCCACCTATCTGTGACTTCATAGGATGACTGGACATGGAGCAAACTGAGGACCAAAAGTGGTGGGTCGATATGAGCATGCGGTGGAGGAGGTAGGCTTATGAACACCGGGAGTACGAGCAACAACAGGAGGAACTAAGGCTCCACAATCAGGAGGAGTGCATGAGGAAGACAGCGTATGAGCGCGTCACGGCTGAGACACGTGAAGCAGAGAGGGAAACAAAGTGGGAGAGAGCCCGTCGCACTAAGGCGCATAGCCCTGATGCCCTGCGAAAAGGCGAATATCGTAATTGCACTCAGTAAGTCATTTTAGGTTTAGCAGCGGCACGCTATTAGGTTAGTCTTTAGACGTATCGTATATACCAATGTTTGTTAGCGCCATCTCTATATGGTTAAAGTCCTTTCGCGCTACGAAGGAAAACCCTACATCTCATGTAATGTTCATGAGCGTATGTAACCTCTATCCAGACTTTACGATAATTATGCTTCACAAGTACTATTGTTTGATAAATTATTTTACGCCCTCTCATGGTTACTTCAACTAAATAAAGAAATGCCGATAAAATGACATCCAACCAAAATTAAGGATAGAATAAACCATTCCGTAATGCTGTTTCGAGAACTATTTGCATAACTAGCATTTTTCGTCAAATAAATGTGCAATATTTTTCAAATTGCTGTATAAAAAATCATATTAGAAAAAATATTTATGCTGAAAGACTGAAAAAACAATTGTCATATCACCCATTCACCAGAAGAGACAAAGTTATCACCCATTTAGCGAGCGAGACTAAGTTCTCGCCCACGGAACATACGATAACCCCCTCTCTCCGGTTATTTAATACACTAAGCGTCCGGCTCATAAGTTCTCACCTGTTAAACAGGTGACAGTAGTCTATATATGCAATTTTTGCAAACAGACATGTATTTTCAAAATATTAAAATATATATAAAAAATTCCTTCTTTTTCTGTCTCGTTCCTTTTTCCACCCGCCTTGCTGTGCGAACCGATGCCAACTCACTTTTTTAGCGGCTACTGTGAATTAACGGTCCAAACCAGTGGCAACCGTGCAATTTTCCAGGAAAAAAATAAGTCTTATGCTGGGACCAAAGTCTAACCCACGCTAGTTTATGCAGAAGGGGACAAGCTGAGGAGACGAATCAAGTAAGCACCCACTTAGTACTAGTACTGGAGCGCATTCGTTGGAAATGAGAACATGTGCAGGTTCAATGGACCTTTTGCAGCAGAATGTGTACATACTTCATTCTTGCTTGTTTGTGACGATTACAAATCTTTTGGATACATTTCGTTGACAATTTTTAGTTTTTTACACTCGTTTTGTAATAAATGCAATACTAAGAAGCCAATTCATGTCTGGTGCCTTTCAAAGGAAAAATATTGGAGGTAAATATATTGAAGATCCTCAAACTTATTCTGATATATCATTTAGATTCACAAACTCTGAAAATGTATTTTTAAATTATTAATATTGTCAAATTATGTCAATCAAGTTTATACCGGCTCAGAGAGAGTTTTGAAGCTAACGTGGCATGCCACGTAGTGTATGCGTGGAAAAACAGTAAAAAAAAATTACAAAAATTAAGAAAAATCAGAAAAATTAAGAAAAACTAAACAATCATAAAATGGAAAAAATCAATAAAAATAGAAAAATCATAAAATTAAAATATTAAAAATTAAAAAAATTAGAAAACTCAGAAAAATTAGAAAAAATCAGGGTGCGTGAATGTCACAAGATCACATGCAACATTTCCTAGTCTATAACATATTTTACTTTTAAGAAAGAATTAGAATCAAAAGGACCAACGAGTGAGTCTATTACTAACAGACACTATAACATAATATATCACTAGACTACATACAACACATCCTACGTGCTAACAAACAATATATTACTAGAATAGGGAGCAGGAGCGGCGTGGCCATGGGTGAGAGGGCGGCAGGAGCGGGAGCGGGAGCGGGAGCAAGAGAGCCGGCACATGATTGTATCAGGCTATTTTTGACTGACAGACAAATTACTGATGTTGCTCTGAATGGTATGGTAGGTAATTTTAACAATATTATCACAATTACAAAAATATTCAATTACGTGGATTGATGGATTAAATTTATATACTATCTCTCACCTCCACGTAGTATGAACCACTGTAAAAGAGCTATATTTTCTTCACTCATCTTTACTTTATATGTAACCAGTGGTCACAGTTTACGAATTACTTTCTCATTCTTGTTCTATTTAAAGTAAAATAGACTCATTCGTTAGATATGGTCTAGTGACATATTACGCTATGTTGCCTATTAGCAATAGACTTACTCGTTGGTTTTTTCTATTTTAATTGCTTCCTAAAAGTAAAATATGTTATAGGATATGACGTGTTGCATATGGTCTAGTGACATATTTATACGTCTTAATTTTTTTCTAATTTTTCTAATTATTTTTTAGTTTTCTATTATTTTTTATGTTTAAAAAACCTGATTTTTTCTTGATTTTCCTAATTTTTTCTATTTTCCTGATTGTGTTCTATTTTCCTGATTTTTTTAATATTTTCTTGATTTTTCCTATTTTTTGATTTTTAGTTTTTCTTAATTTTCTTGAGTTTTTTATTTTTTTCGTACCACCTTTGTCACCTAGGCATCACGCGGTATACCATGGCTTTACCACGTAGGTATCACACGACATACTATGTCAGCGTTAAAACTTTTTCAAAGTTAGTATAGATCTGATTCACACGGTTTGACAATATTAATAATCTAAAATATATTTTCAAAGTTTATAAACCTAAATAATATATCTGGATAAGTTAGAAGACCGTTAATGCATTTATGCAAAAAAATCTTGCAACACAACAATTCTAAGTACGTCTTCTTTTTTATATATCTAGGAAGCTGTTATGAGTATCGGCGGCTCATCGGTGCCAGTAGCGAAGATGCTGTGCGGCCTCGTGGGCTTACCAACTCCATAAAATGTCGTTGCTGCCTCCTCGACGGCTCCATCGTCACATCCTCTCTCACTCTGCCTCCTCTCCTCTCCTCCTCTTTGCCAGGGCATTGGTGCCTCCTGTGCCTTCCTCGGATCGCTCCCGTGGCTGCCGCGGCGATGGCGTCTGGGGTCAAGGCGAGGAGCGAGGAGGAGTGGCGCGCCGTCCTCTCCCCCGAGCAGTTCCGCATCCTCCGCCTCAAGGGCACCGAGTGAGTAGTACTTCCTCCCCGTCCTCCCCTATCTACCATCGCGTAATTCGTCTGTACCCGAGGAATCTATCGGGCCAAGATCTGCGACGAAACACGGTGTTTAGTGACTGTCATGCTGTGATTTGATCTGTGCCTGTGCATGATAGTCTTTTTTTTGGGTCCCCTTTATTCTTCTTGGGCGTGGATGGATTGGATTCTTGTGCGTTTCTTGGCATGTAGGATGTCTCATGCTAGTGAGCGTTGAAGATGTTGAGGCCGTGGTTACTGATTAGTTTAGATTACTGAATTTTGAACCGGTCCTGGAGTTACCGACGAGTGATTCAGGCTCCCTGTTCCAGCTCTTGTTCGTCTACTTCAATATGGATCATGAAAATACTTCTTGGATTCTCGTCTAAAACCATTCCAAGTTGGCTTTTTTTAGGACGACTTCTCGAAGTTGACTTCTGATAATCCTATACTATTTAGGAACCTGGAGCTAAAAAAAGGGTCCCAACTTGTTGCAGAGTTGCCACTTGCCTTAATATATCCTGTAAGTTTTGATCATAATGCTGATTTTATTTCTTAACATGTGCCCTCTTGCACGCAGTTGAGTCTCTGGGTTTAGATAAAAATAAGAATCATGTTCTGTCCAAATCTAAATATAAAGTCATGGTATCAGTCTGCGAACAATGCGACTCATGAACTTTTCCCCCTCAAATTAAAGCAAGATTTCACAGAGTGTGCGGTTCTAATCACGGGTTACAGATGAAACAGTAGACAGGGGTGCATTGACATGTATCAGGAGTACAAATAACTCTAGCCACTCTGTTAACATATGGATTTGGGCACTTCTAGTTATCGAACTGTAAAAGTACTATGATTTGAAAAGAGTCTAAGAAACTCTGTTGCTAAAACTGCTTTGTTTTGGCTCTACATACTTGTAACAGCTTCAAGTTTCTCTATTGTAGAGAATGTGCGAATAGCACGGTAGTAAGACCTCTAGGTGTGAGGCTATCAACCAGGGCAACCAGGGCTCAAACCCTAGTTCTCGCAAAAAAAAGGCTCCTCGCTGCGTGTTTCCCGTGGTCGTGGCGCGGTGGCTTAGTGATAACGTGCGGGTTGTAGCTGGCTTTTGGGACCTTTTCTCGACCTTAATGCAATGCCTTCGGGGTGTCTTTCCCCTTGGGTCGAGTTTTTTCTCTCTCTTGCAAAGTATTCCTGTCGTGTCAAAGAAAAGGGAAAATATGGAATTCATTCTGGAATTAGGATCCACTATAAATTATATAACTAAATTGGATATTAATGGATGAGATAGTGCATATATACCTTTTTAAAGAACCAAAGTATGCTATGTTTTCTGGCACTACTTTCAGTTATGGTGCTAGGGTCTAGGCCTCATGTTATTTGGACCTCATTTGGTTGGACCAGAACAGTACCTTATTCCTGCTCATCTATATCTCAATTAGTTCAACTTACACGCTCATGCTCAACCAAACAGTACCTTATTCCTGTGGGAGTTAGTCTCTAGTAGTCCAGATAACATGCCAAGCAAGTGACACTCCAAAAACGAGATGGCTGCCTGTCATGGAACTCAGTTATATTGGAAGTAGAAGTTAAGCTGTCATCAGCATTCCTCAGCAGGGTTGGTGTACAGTCTAATTGTCTACTGTAATTTGCAAATCCATGAGCCAGTCAGCTATAATTGGAATCATTCTTATGGGTGAAATCATATCACAGTTTGATTGGGCATTACCAACTTTAGACATTCAGGATTGAAATTTGCATAAATTTCAAATGCTATGCTGCTTTGCGAGCTGTGACCACTGTCGCATGAGGCCAATAGGGAGTAATGAAGTGTGTGTCTGGATTACTAAAGCGAATCAATACCTAAGTAATTGACTTGTTGATTCAATTCTGATGCTTTATCAAGCTGCTCATAGTATGTTTAGTCATGGCAATACGGTGTTAAAGGATAAACTAAATGTGCAGTTGTACAAAAGACATGTTAACAACTCAAGTATCATATTGGTTGGCTTGAAACACGAATATCTTGTTTGTCATTTAGATTTTTCTGAGAATGATCCAAGCATACTAAAGCACTTGTCCTCAAGCAAAGCACACATTCATGTTCAGGTTACCCGGAACAGGTGAGTACAACAAATTCTACAGTGATGGGGTTTATAACTGCGCTGGCTGTGGAACTCCCCTGTACAAGTCCACCACGAAATTCGATTCTGGTTGCGGCTGGCCAGCGTTCTTTGAGGGGCTTCCAGGAGCCATAAACCGAACAGTATGCCTCAATAGCCATTTGCTGTCTGTCTCGTATGCCCCCTTTCTTTTAATTGATATGCTGATCACTCATATTTCATCGTTTTAGCCGGATCCTGATGGTAGGAGGGTAGAGATCACATGTGCAGCTTGTGGCGGGCATTTGGGCCATGTTTTCAAGGGAGAAGGATTCAGGACACCCACCGATGAGCGCCACTGCGTGAACAGTGTTTCGATCAAGTTTACTCCTGGCTCCTAAATCATCTTCTCTGGATGAAAATTCGCATGTCTGGAAGCAGCACAAAATAATGAAGATCCTGCCAGCATCTAGATACCGCTTACTTAACATGTGCGTGTGTTCCCTTTTACTTTGGCTGTGACTTGTTACTTCCAATGCCGGGAATGGTAACTGAATCTGTTTCATAAAAAGTTAGTACTGTATGTGATCTGTAATCAACATAATGTTTCAATCCCCCCCCCCCCCCCTCTGAAAGATCACAATTAATACCCAAAAAGTTGACTCAGTTAAAAGTTTGCGATTGTTACTCGGTGGGGGGCTGTTTTGTTTGTTGCACATATGAGCCTTACGAAAGATTTGGTAACACCAAAACGTGAGCGTTACCAAAGGAAGCGGCTATACAACAACAGGGTGTTTTAGGGGCTTCTAATACCTGATTTTTTAGCCATCAAATTTTAAGATCTACACTCAAATTGGATCTAACTTTGTACTAACCAAAAATCAGATTTTATTGGGGCTCTAACATGAAAGATAAATGACACTTGCATTAGATCAATATGATTTTGGTGATTAATATCAACATAGTCAATAAGACTACTATTGTTGATTAGTATGCAAGGTTTAGTCTTGTAGATTCTATGTGATGAACTTGAGGTTCTAAATATCTCAAAGTAGTCAACATTAAGGTCCAATAAGAGCTTCACGAAGATATAAAAACCGATTGTTTAGACAATATATCATGGTATTGATACTATTACATGTGCAGATAGTTTTGTTTTTCTATCATACTATCAAAAGGAAGACTAAGACATCAAGGAAAAGAAGCCACAAGGATTGAGACTTAAGATAGATTGAATTGGATAAGTCTCCTCTAGAAAACAGGAGGTTATCGTATCATATGTGGGGTCACCGTAACATGCAGTGGTGGATAGATAGAAAACAACAAAGTTTCTAGAGTCACTGTACATAAGGTGGGGTCACCATATCATACGATGGGCACTGTACCGTGAGACAGAGAGTTTGTCAACTGGTTGTGCTATTTACATTCTGCACTTATTTATTGCATTGATTACTTTCCACATTTACCTTTCTTAGAATTGCCTTGTGTAGTTTGTAGGATTGAAATTTAGGGTGCAAAATTTTGTTGCATTAGAATAGCCTCACTAGATAAATCTTGAGCACATTTAGATAGAAATTGAGTTAGGTTTATCTTATTGAATTAAGCCATTTAGTTTTTAGAATCCCTAATTCACTCCCTCTTAGGGCATCACCACTCCTTACAATTGGTATTAGATCCTATGGCTCACATTTGGATGTTTTAGGCTTCATCACCTCGTGAGAAAGTGATGTTCGGGGGACAGGTTGGATATTGGTAGAGCTCCTTACTTTGATGCCACTAATTTCCCCTATTGGAAGGTCCTTGTGTCATATTGAGGCAAAAGGAGGGTGGTAAATGTTGGCATCAACCTCTTGCGTAGGCCTAACAATCCTACAAAGCCGACAAAGAAGAGTTGCAATTCAATGCTATTTCTAGAAGTATTTTATTCTCATGTCTTAGTATTGATGTTTTTAATCATGTTTATAGTCTCATCAATACTCATGATATTTGAATTACACTCATTGAAATTCATGATGGTACAAAATATGTGCATGAAGAAAAATATCATCTTGTCATGTCTAAATTAAGTTATTTTGTTATGCTCTCTCATAAAAATACTAATGTTATGTACTCACGTTTAAATATTATTATTAATGAGCTCAATGGCATAGACTTGACACAAATGGGAGATTAAGATGTAGCGAGAAAGACTCTTCAAGTTCTACTTTGACCAAAATATGACAATATTGTCACCATCCTTCACAACTGTGAATATTTGAATGACATGACTCCCACAAGGGTTCTTATGGAGCTCATGGCATATGAGCTTTACATGAAAGAAGGACCTTCTTCATCAAGCAACAAGAGTCTTTCTCTTTCAAGCAAGCAAGAAAAAAGGAATATGATGAAGAAGAAAGAAGAGTCAAACTCATCATCATCAAGAAGAAGAAGAAGAAGTAGCAGATTCAAGTGAAGATGAAATTTAATCCTAAAGTTCTTGAGATCATCGGGAAGTTGGACAAAAACTTGAAAACAATCTACTCCAAAGACATCCCAGTGAAAATTAAAGATGTCACACACACATGAGGAGAGAACAGAGGAAGAAGAAGTGTCCTCGATTTAAATAAAGAGAGCACTCCATTGAGTATTGTCCATATCCTGCCAAGATGAAGGAGGACAAGCTTAGTAAAGAAAAGGAAAAGAGTAGGAAAGGGAGAGGAAATACACCCACAAGCATTGGCTAATTGGTGGATGTGAAGGATAATGAACTTCAAGTTCAACCTCAAGCGATGATGATGAAGCAATCTTTAGCAAGAGATTGGCTACTCTCACCATTGAGGAATCAATTCCTCCACCACTTTCATCATCATCATCATCGCACATGTGCTTATGGCTAAAGGTAAAATTGAAAACTAACTATGAGTAGTATAAAACTACCTTTTACAATACATATACGAATCCCTGGGCTACCCTAGATATTCAGAACATACAATCATAATTAGGAAGGGAATCCCCAGACGTGTGGAAACCTTCAGTGGGTGCCAAGATATCCCTTAAACAAGCAAGTCTATCCCTAATTGTAAGGATGACATAATCCTACTTGAAAAGGAGTCTAGATGCTACATGGCAACCCCCATATATATGGAGCGGAGGAACCCTACAGTGGAGGACAAGTAATACAAGCCATTTGCATCTGCAATCACAACCACAATTGCGATCTACATCGGCAACTCAGCAAGACTATGCACAAGGAGCATTTGAGGCTAGCCATGACCCTCCTTGTATTATGTCTCGAAGAGCAATACAAGAACACATGACATAAGGTTATTTTCCTCCAGGAGGCTTGAACCTGTATAGAATCTCTGTCTTTGGTGCTTGATTCGGCAAGAGGGAGTATTCCCTACATTCATCATGTATTTGTAAGATCGGTGGTTTACTAATCGTCGATAGTTGGCACCATCTATGACGATCATTGCCAACGACGTTGAATCATCGCCATTTGCCTTATCACTGACTCCACCTAAAACCATGTCGAAATCTGGCTACTTGAATGACAAAGATCCGTAGGAGAACCTCTCTGATGACGAGTCCAACGATGATGTAAGTCATTTCATTGACAAGTGTGCCACGACTTACATTATCGAGCTTGACTCACCCGATGACCAGGACATTCGCGTGAACAATGTATGCCGCAAGTCGGGATCCTCCCCCACGACTTTTGACAACTCTGGTTGTCAATGAAACATCCTGGAGATATCCTTTGATAATAGGTGCATGATGGATATAGACTCCTCTTCTAGCATAGTGTATCTCCGAGAAGTTTTCTCCATCGGGGATGAAAGCAGTGCTCGGTCCGACCCGAATGATAACTCAGCGGACCCACAAACTCCCGTTGATCTGGCCGAGGGAGATAAGACTCAATCCCTACATAGGACAACGCCCTGCGACCAGGTCTAATGCCCTGTTGCAAATTCAGATCTTTCTACCCCATAACACCAGCAAGGTGCTAGATGCTTTAGATCTGGGGCTACTCAAAGGCTCTTGGGTGTCCAGGACCTACTCCGACAGCCTCCCACGGTAGATCTTATTACCCGCGAGGGAATGAAATGGCTCGGTGAAGTTGAGGACATCGTCCGACATGCACAGGCACATGCCGAATCCTCTCATTAAACGACAGCTGATAACAACTCTACTCAAGGGAAGATCCGCGCCAACTCTACTCGTGAGGGGTCAGATCCAGAAAGACGTAATCCCTGAAATTAGATTGTCCGAGAAGGCAACCAATCTCAACGTCATCACAAGACCTCGCCGATCCAAAACCATCCCATCTGGGACATGCGCGATGTCATCAACGAGCGAAAATGCTCATGGACCCTCACAAATAGTCACCCTCTCCATGACAACACAACTAGAGGTCATCCCAGCACCGTAGTCATTCAAGTCGAGGTTGCGGCCGGTCTTTGACCCATGCGATTAGGGCGCCCATGGCTACTCAGGGTGTCAGGCTTTCTCGCCCGAGCTCAGGAGAGTCAAGTGGCTGGCCTGGTTCAGAATTTGGTCCATAGAGAAGTACAACGAAACCACCAATCCCAATGAGTTCCTCCAAATTTACACTACTACTATCCAAGCGGCTAGTGGGGATGAGAAGGTCATGGCCAACTACCTTCCCACTGTCCTTTAGGGTCTGGCTAGGACCTGGCTAACCTACAACCAGGGATGATCTACTCGTGGGAGCAGCTCTATGACTTGTTCTAGGCAAACTTCCAAGGAATGTATGTTCAGCTCGGCAAGAAGAACGACCTTTTTGGCTTTTTGGGATGGAGAAGGAAATCCTATGCGAGTTCATTCTGTGCTTTAGCAACACCCAGAACACCATCACTGAGGTAAATGATACTGACGTTATCCAGGCATTTACCTGAGGTGTCAGGAGCCACCAGTGTGTTGAAGATGTCACCATAGCTGACCCTTAGATGATCCAAGATTTGATGGACATTGCCGACAAGACAACCATTGCCAAGGAGGCACTCCTATAAATCAAAGAAAGGGATCAGAACATGTAACAACCTCAACCCAGACTCGTTGGTGGCTCGACAAAAAACAAGTGCAAGAAAAAGCCCTCCAAATGAGGCAATAGGAAGAAGCCCAAGACAGACAAAGTCATGGCAGACCTTCCCGATAAGCGTTCTAACAAGCATTCCATATCATCCTGTGGCAACGGTAAGCAATTGACCACCGGTGAGCATTCTAGCAAGCCCTGGTGTGACATACACTAGTCTGACGACCACAGTCCCAAGCAGTGCCACGCCTTCTGAAAGCGGTCAAGGCCAAGGTCGAGAAGAGCTAGGGGAAAGCTCCACAGGTTGCGAGTCAGAGCATGGACTCCAGTTCAGACTGTTTACCTTTCTAGAGAGAGACAAGAGCTGTCGACCACATGTTCAGGGGCTTGGCTTGCTACGAGTCCAAGAGGCATTCCATGATGGTGGCCTAGGAAGTATTATTTGCCATACCCAAGAATTGCCAAGTGGTCCAGTAGTCAAACATTGAGATCTCCTTTGACCAAGATGACTGTGTTGAGAACTTTGTCAGGCTCGGCTGCTTCCCAATAGTGGTCGAGCCCGTTATCAATAAATGAAAGGTTACCTGAGTGCTCATGGATAGAGGGAATTCCGTGAACATCCTCTTCACAAGCATGATCGATGCGATGTAGATCTCTCGGTCTGCTATCAAGCCGGTGACTCAAGCCTTCCACGGCATAGTAACCGGATCCTCGGCAACACTGATTGACCAGAACACACTTCCTGTCACCTTTGGGAAGCAGGACAATTTCTAAATGAAAAAGATTCGATTTGACATGGTTGATTTCATGACAGTATACATCGCCATCTTAGGACAAGCAACTATAGCCAAGTTCATGGCTACCACGCACTATGCTTACTAGTGCATGAAGATTCTAGGACCTGAGGGAGCCATTATTGTTCGTGGTTGCACCAAGGTAGGCCTACATGCGACAAGCGGATCCTAGACATAGCAGCAGAACATCAACCTGACAAGGAGACCAAGAACTCAAGGTCCAAAGTAGCTGTGAAATCTCACGGTGATGTAAAGACCATTCCTTTGAACCCAGCGGAGCCATCCAAGATCGTTCGGATAGGCTCCACCCTAAACCAGAAATAGGAACTTGAGCTCATCACCTTTCTCTGGGCAAATGCCGACATGTTCACATGGCAACAGTCCAACATACCTGGTATATTTAGGGAGGTGATTGAGCGTAGGTTGGCTGTCTGGCCGAATGCCAAACAGAAGCTCCAGTGGTTTGGTCTCGACCGAAAAGCAGCAATCAAGGCAGAAATCGAGAGGCTCTTGAAGGAAGGATTCATCAGAGAGGTGGAGCACCCCTAGTGGCTAACCCAGTCATGGTTAAAAATTCAAACAACAAGTGATGCATGTATGTGGACTTCATAGATCTCAAAAAAGCCTGCCCAAAAGATGTCTTTCCCTTGCCCTAAATATACTAGATAGTTGACTCCACCTCCAGGCGCAACTATCTAAGCCTTCTCGATGCCTACTCTTGTTACCACCAGATTAGCATGTTTCCTGAGGATGGGGAGAAGACCTCCTTCATAACCACTTTTGGGGTATTTTGTTATGTAAATATGCCTTTCAAATTAAAAAGTGCCAGCGCTACGTATCATTGCGATATGCAATTAATTCTTCATGACCAAATTGGTCAAAATGTCAAAGCCTATGTCGATGACCTTTTCATCAAATCCAAAAGGAAGGAATACCTTATCTTCGACCAACAAGAAATCTTCGACAATCTATGCAAGCATCGGGTCATGCTAAATCCATAGAAGTACGCATTTGGCGTCGACACGGGAAAGATACTCTAATTCCTGGTGTCACACTGGGGAATCAAGGTCAATTCTAAAAATATCAAGGCCATCGAAGAAATACATACCCTAAAGTATTACTAGAAGTTCAAAAGCTAACCGGGTGCATGACAGAACTCAGTCATTTTATCTCCCAATTCGGAGACAGCGGCTTCCCTTTTTCAAGCTCTAGCGCCAACACGATGGGTTCGAGGGTTCGGAAGAGGTAGAAAAGGTGTTCCAGAATCTCAAAAGGTATCTTTTGTCCTCCCTTGCTAGTTGTTATATATGTATTCACCGACTTTGTTGCCGAATGGACAAAACTTGAGCAACCCTAAGGCGCCCATGATGACATGGTCGATGTATGGACTCTCTACTTTGATGGGTCATTGATGATCAAAGGCTCAGGAGCTGGGATAATACTGATCTCTTCAACTAGAGGAAGACTGCAATACGCTTTGTAGATAGACTTTCTGGCCACAAACAACATGGCTGAGTATGAAAGTTTTCTCATAGGTCTTTGTGCAGCTTCTGCGCTTGGTATCTGCCGTCTTCTTATGAAATGGGATTCACAACTGGTGGTGAAGCAAGTTAGCAAGGAGTATTAAACTGTAGGATCAATTACACTCTAGTATGACAATCAGAGGGGGGGGCGGTGAATGATTGTGGAAACCAAATTCAAAGATTAATTCACCCAAATAAAAAGCAGACTTAAACTCGATATTCCACTTGAGACAGATTGCATATGCTCTAGTAAAAATAATGTAGAGTAAGATCCGATGGTCTAATTTCCCTCAAAATTGGTCAGCTGAAATTAGATTCAAATACGAAACAATTCAAACAAGAATCAAGTCAGTCGGATATGTGGATTAAGAATTATATCTAATCAAAGTAGACTGTACCACACAAAATCGAGTAGATCAACACCTAGTCGATAATGAAAAAAAGCTACTCGAGATTAAATCAAAGCTACTCGAAATTTTCTCATATCAAACATTAGATATTATAGAAATATTTTGGATGGATTAAACCAAGATGAAACTCGATAAAAACACAAAAATAATTGAAAACTAAAACCAATCACGTAGAATATAAACAGAGAGAAATTTCGAATGAGCAACTCATCAACTGACAAAACTTGATTTTTATTGCATAGATTAGTTTACAAGAAACCTCTCCAAAACATCCAACAAAGATTTTCACAAAATCCTAAAATAGCTCTTACTAGGGTTTCTCTATTTTTCTCTCTACTGCGTTGTCTACCCAATACAATAGAGCTCTCTATTTATTGGATAGCCACACACACAAATATGACCTAATCGAACTACAACTCCAAGTCGTATTTAACCTGGTCTCTATCCTCCTCTAATCACAAGAGGACAAACAACTTACGCTAATTAGCCAACAACTCTCACATAATCATGCACGTAACATCTCAAATGCAGACATGCATGTACGTAACCCCCTCAGAATCCATCTCTAACACTAACTCCTGTCTCAAGTCCAACCACCACACGACTCCCTCGTGCTTTCTCTAACTCAAACACGAATTAGTCTTCACGTCCCCTCACAACCAGATTGCCTCCTGCGTCCATCGTGAAACCTTGTCTCTATATGCATTATTCTCTCAGCTTGAACGTCTCGCATGACATCCTCAATCACCATGACCTTAGTTCCTCCTGAACCTAGTCGTCGAACCTCAGTTCCTCCCTGAACTTAGTTCGCCGATCCATCATCAACCATGTTCACCTTCGAGCAACACATACACATGAATCAAACAACAAACGAGTCCGAGCACAAGTCCTCCCCGACTTGACTCGAGATCAATTCACACAACACTACTCATACAAGTATATTGCATCATCTCTACGCTAACACCAGTGTATAAGCATATCTAAGCAACATCTTAGCAACTCATGAACATTATCCTAATGTCATTTTACTAAATCACTTTATCTTGCCAATTTCATCATTCAAACCAAATCTTCATCTCATGATATCATAATCTCCCCCTTGATGAAAACATTGGCAACCCTCATGTAAACATTGGAAACCTCTTAACATACATGATTTGATTTTAAAATCAAAGCAAAGTGAAATCAAAGATCAACAAAAAAATTCAACACGGAAAATCTCTCCCCTTTGAGAAAAAAAACAAGAAACAATTCTCCTGAAATGAGCAACTCTCTCCCCCTTTGGTAATGATTTCATCATAAATTCAAAAGGAGAGAATGAATTCTTTTTGTTGTTTTTATCATTATAAGAATCATAGATCAACCACATATATAACAAATAATTGACCAACTTACACTATCATGAATATCTACACCAACCTGTCTACACATGTAAAAATATAGTGTGAGTACAACTTATCAAGTATAATTAATGATTTATTTGTAAGGCATGGTCTTGCAATCTCAACTACTCTAATCCACAATTTATATGCTATAAAAAAATATGGATACCAAAAGTATATCATTATTTTGATTAAAAAATATAGCAAGATGTCAATTATGCTGTCAAGAACTTCTCATATTCTTTTGCAAGGAATTATATACACCATCAACCTTATTCTATCTAACCATGCCAAGCATATGCAAAAAATACAACCAGAAGCTTAAGACAATGATTACGGTCGCACATGACTTCTTCTAAGTTCATATCAAAGTGCAATAATAAGTCTCGTAAAGAAGAAGTGCGATAGTGCATACTTCCTTTATCTTTTACATATCATCTATTATTCAACACTTATTCATTTATTTGAGTTTTTCACATATAGCATTTTTTTTTATCAAAGATCAAAGCAATCAAGAGAGTTCAACCATGAAAAGATTTAATTCAAGTTGTCATTCGATTTAGAAAGTCATGACAAAAACTACAGCTTACATATATAGATATGAAGCTGCAAAAACTCTCATGTAGCAAAATATTAGCTTTAAAAGTCATATATGTATCAGGTATGATGCCCATCATATTTCATGGTTTTCTCAACTTTAAACTCTGACAAGCTCCAAGATATAAGAACTCATACTCAAAACAATCCCACATGATGAATAACACCAAGTTATCCTAGAAGAAAAGCAAAATGAGAAGAATCCAATGGTTTTGTGAAAATGTCTACTAATTGGTGTTCAGTATCCACGAGGAGAAGTTCAATGTTCCCTTTTTCCACATTGTCTCTAATAAAAGGAAACTTGGTGTCAATGTGTTTTGTCCAAGAATGTCAATGTTACACATGGTTTTTAGCAATATTTATAGCACTAGTGTTATCAAAAAAAAGTGAAACACTCTCTAAATTAACCCCATAATCTTTAATTGTAATAACTATCTAAAGAGTTTGTGAACAATAACTAACAAAAGCTACATATTCATATTCAACAGTAGATTATGCAACAGATGATTGTTTCCTAGATGACTATGCAACAATAGAATTATGCAAGAAATGACATGTACCAAATGTACTTTTTTATCAATTCTACAGCCTCCAAAATCAGCATCAGAAAAAGCTCTTAAGCTAATAGATGAAGAAGCAGAAAGCCAAATGCTAAAAGTCTTGAGTGGCATGTAGATACTTGAGAATCCATTTGACTACTTGTCGATGTGAAGCACGTGGGGAAGCTTGAAATTGTGCACACAAGCATACGACAAATTGTATATCTGGCTTTGAAGTGGAGAGATATAAAAGTGATCCAATCATGCTTCTATATTTTTTTCATCAATTGGCTCACCATCTTCATCAGGATCAAGTGTCGTCATCGCTCCAATGGGTGTCATGATCGGATTGCTATTTTTCATCTCAAAATATTGTAGCAGGTCTCGTATATACTTACCTTGATGAACAAAAGTACTTTCTTTGGTTTGTTTGACTTGAAAACCCAAAAAATACGTTAGTTCACCCATCATACTCATCTCAAATTCCCTGCTCATCATTTCTAAAAACTGGGACACCAAAGCATGAGAAGACACCAAAGATTATATCATCTACATAAATTTAAACAAATAGTCGATCATTACCATGCTTGAGCACAAACAACGTCTTGTCACTTTTCCCATTACAAAACCCTTTTCAAGCAGGAAAGTTTTTAACCTATCATACAAAACTCTAGGGGCTTGTTTTAAACCATACAAAGCTTTAGACAGCTTGTATACATGATCTAGATACTTATGATTTTCAAAATCAGGTGGTTGCTTAACATAAATATCCTCATTAATATAGCCATTCAGAAAAGAGCTCTTGACATCTATTTGATATAATCTAAAGCCTTTAGATGTAACAGAAGCTAAAAGAATTCTAATGGCTTCTAGTCTAGCAACTGGAGCAAAAATTTTCTCAAAATCTATCCCTTCTACATGTGTAAAACCCTAAGCTACAAGTTGTCGAGGATTTGATCCTGACAATATGTCCGGAAATAACAGGGTTCCCTTTGTGGATCAAAGATTGAACATGAAGCGAGGCACGCATAACATATACAGGTTCAGGTCTCCGGTTAGAGTAATACCCTATGTTCTGTGTGGATGATTATGTGTATGTGTTCACTCGAGTACAAGCAATGCGGCTAACCTATTACAAGGAGTAGATCAAATCTAGTCTAACCTAGGGCTAAAGTTGCCGAGTTCCTCCTGTGCTAAGGTCTTGATGCCTGCCTCCAATAACTGAGAGAAAGAGAGCCTCCTCTCGGGGGTCTGGGTCCTTTCTTATATAGGGGTGATATACCACCTCATATCCAGTCGTAGTCGATAGAGAGTCATTTTCCTTATCATCCAAGTAGATAGATCTGTCCTAGATACTAGTCTTCTCGAGTGGGGTAAGCAATCGAGACCTTCCTAGTATACACCTTCTGGATTCCAAGCGTATCAGGTCCCACGGATTAGGTTTCATAATATCCGGAGTAGTTAAGTATGCTCACGGCATACCCCATTCGTATATGGTATACTTCTTATGCGTATATACCCTATAATAAGATATTTGATAGTAGCCTCCTAACTCTACTCAGCAGGGAAGATTTCTACAAGCACCTACTCGAGTATTGCCAAGTCCAAGCCTGATCGAGTAAGATAGATCAAACTAACAGTTGAAAGAATCAAATAAGAAGAAGCTCTGTTCCAAGTATCGAGTGGAAACACTTTTTGGGTCAAGCGCCTTGCTGTATCCGCACTCGAGACTCAATAAGGGCCAGTCTAGTATCGACTTCTCGACATCCGTCTCTGAGTAGAGTTAAAAAACCTTCTGAAATTTGAAACAATGGGTATAGGCACATTAAATGCAGATAGATGGGCGTCCAGAGATTTTTGAGTCTCATCTTGATGCAAGCTAGGCCTATTTAATTATCGGAGGGGAGAACTTCATTGTCATTGTATTAGTCTCGTTGCCTCCTGTGCAGACTCGCCCTTCGAACTCATCCACCATTGCTCGCATTCTACTCAAAGACTTCATCTTTGACTTTGGATCTTATGGTGGAAACTCCTGATTGGGCGACTTTGCCTTTAGGGGTGCTTGACACTATCTCCAACAAACTACGGCATCTAGAAGATTTCGCCTTCTTCTGTTGTGTCTACACCTCATGGTGTTAGGTGTGTAAGACGACGGAATTTGCTCCTTGGATCCTGAAGGGACCATTCGTGCATAAGGATGGCTTGGTAGAGGTCCATTACTTGGGACGTGAAGCAATTTTTGACCTTCATTTTCAAGGTTTATCAGTAACAACTGGGAGATGATTGGGGCCTCTAACGGGCTCTTGATTGTCATCAAGCGAGGGCATCCGATCAAAGGTAGGGTAATTAACGTAGTGACCGGATGGTTCTGTAATCTCCCATCGCTTTCCTATGATGTGTTCTAGGTGAACCTGGAGGGGTTCTGATGAGCCCCTCCTTAGGATATGATCAATATCGTCAATAATCCTAAAATCATACAAGGTCCAATTACAAGAGCACATGCATGACAATTAGACCACCAAGTGAACTCGTTCCTTGCTGTTCATGCTTCCTTGGATGGATTACTACTAAATTCTTGTGATGTTTTGTTGCTTAGGAACATGGGGAAAGCACCACAACCTTACCCAGACATCACTCCTCGAAAGTCAAGTCTACTCGGACTCGAGACTAAACTCAAGTCGTGGTCGTGGTCGAGTTGCAGGATAGCACGTCAGTAAAACAAGTATAATTTTCTCATACGAAGTCCGTTTTAGGCAATCTTGGACATTCTAGAAAGCTTACGATGAGCCCTTTCCAATGGATAAGAGCTCAACCAAATATTCCTTATAGTTTAGACAGAGTCAAAAAACTAAGGTGCTGTGCCACCGTTTCGGACCCTGTTGGGTTTTGTAATCATATCGGGGTCGAAGTCCAGGTTGTGCACGCCTCTTTCCATGGTTGCACAACCCTAGCTCGACCTCCTCACGTCCCTCCTATATATACACAGTAGCCATCATAGTTTAGGCTCGGGTTTAGTTTAGATTATTCTTTTTTAGATAGTTTCGTTGTTTATCGGTTTGTTGAACCTCAACTCGAGTACTTCATTGATAATTAGAAATATTCAGATTGCATCTACCTGTTCTTGCTTGTGTTCTTGATTCTCTTGCAGGAAAAGCCTTCTTGGCAAGATCAACCGCGTCTTGGCATGGTTGATAACCACGGAGTGGTGTAGAGGTTGCGAGCGTTCTCGCTCTATTCTATTCAAAGCCTTTGGATCATCAACGTCGAAGCTTCACCAATCGACCTATCATATTACCTTTCGGAAGATCGCACATCAAGTGGTATCAGAGCCTCGGTTGCTCGTTAGGTAATCACAATTATCCCCCTTTTTTCATCGTTTTCCATTACCTAGAGTCCAGAAAATTACCCCACAAAAATATTAAGATCTTAGTTTTTCCGCTGTCCAAACCACTTTGTGCCTTCGTAATTTTATTTTCAATATTCGCGTTGTTGAGTTTGAGTCTATCGTTAGTGTCTTTGTTGCTGGTTGAGTCATCGTGATCTAGTTTCTAGTATCGAGTCTTGCTATTTAGTTGTCGTGTATCTCGGTCTGGCCTTGTTTTCTATACCCGAGATTGTGTATCTACTCGAGTTCGACCACTAGTCGAGTCGACCATCAAGTCGTGTTCGACCACTAGTCGCTTTAACCATCTACTCGAGTTCGACCACTAGTCAAGTTGACCATCAAGTCGTGTTCGACTACTAGTCGCTTTAACCATCTACTCGAGTTCGACCACTAGTCGAGTCGACCATCAACTCGTGTTCAACTACTGGTCGAGTCGACACTCTACTCGGATCGACCACTAGTCGCTTCGACCACCCACTCGGGGTCCCGACCAGTCATTCCGACCACCCACTCGGGGTCCGACCAGGCACTCCGACCACCCATTCGGGATCCCGACCAGCCACTCCAACCACCCACTCGGAGACCCGTCCAGTAACTCCGACCACCTAGTCGAAATCACCCACCTTCTCTGATCCAACCATCCTTTCGAGCACCTAGTTGGATTCAACTACCCACTCGTTTTCGCCTCCACAACCTAGTCGGAGTCTGTCTATTCTGGTTGCTCTCGAACACCCTACGTACTCATCATATCGAGTCTTGCCCGACAAAGTTCTAGTATCACTCGATAGCCCAAACAGATGTAGCCAAAGTTCAGAGAGAGAGAGAGAGTATATGTTTATTACATTTATACCCCTGCTCTCCAAAAACATTTGTGACCCATTACCTCACTGGTCCGAGAAAAGGCAATAGAAGAGTTTTTTGAGTTGTGTCACATTCGCAAAAAAAAAAAGAAGAGAAAAGAAAAGCAAGCAAGAAGTAAAGAGTGCAAAAAAAAAAAGAAAAAGAAAACAAAGAGTGCAAAAGAGAGAGAGAGAGAATTCAAAAAAAAGGAAAATCAATTTGCTTTGCAAATTTTGTTCCATTGTGCTTGTGTTTGTTATAGTTTTTGGTTTGCTTGAGCTAGTTTTAGGAACGTATTCGAGCTAGCAACTATGACGAGTACTGTGGAATTTTATTCAGCTTTGCTAATCTGATTTCAATTATTGTCATTCCTTGCTACTAAATATTGCCTGTCCAAGCTACACCTTCTCTCGATAAGAACAGTTTCTCCCCTTGCAACTAGCTCACTCGCACCCAATAAGGTATCACGAACCAGCTACCGGTTGTGCCAATTGTGGTGATTGGTAATAGCGTGGTAAGACGCTTGAGGGTGTGTGACTCCACCTCCACCACCCAGTAGTCGATAGGGATAATTTATCTTTTGTTGTTTTCTATCTTCGACTGACCATGGCAAGTGAAGCATCGGATGCGACAGAGTGTGTTTTGAGAGAAGAACTCACAATGTTGTTGGATGATCATCGACAAACTATTAATGACGACATTGACAAGAAGCTTGCGGGAATCAATACCGCATTGCAATGACTCAATGAAAGCATTGCAATGCTTAATACACACTTTGATCGATTGTTTAATTCCCCATCGAACAATGGTTGAGTGGATCCTCATGGTGCAGCCTATGAACAAGAGGAGTCTGTCGCGGATGATGAAATTTTGAGACAAGAACGTGACGCCTTATGATGAATGATAAAGGAACCGATTGAACTTCAACTGTTAAGGTATGAGAGGTAATAATTTTCAGCAACATAACCCACGTATTAATGATCATCCATTTAATAAGGTTAAGTTTACCATACCATCTTTTGCGGGTGCTTATGATGTTGAAAAATATTTAGATTGGGAGATGATGGTTGAATAGAAGTTTAATGCTCATTTAGTTCCTGAAGTGCATAGAGTTAGGCAAGCCACTAGTGAATTTAAAGAGTTTGCAATTATCTGGTGGAATAGAGTATGCATCGATGGATTAGCGCCTACCACATGGAATGATTTAAAGGTTGCTATACGTAACATATTTGTTCCACCTAGTTTTAAACGTGATTTGTGTAAGAAATTGCAGCGCTTAAACTAAGGTGATAGATCCGTAAAAGAATATTACCAGGAGCTACAAATTAGTATGTTGCATTGTGATATTATTGAGGATGAAGAGGCTATAATTGCATGTTTTATGGAGGGTTAAAGTGTGAAATTCAGGACATAGTTGATTAAAAAAAATATAATAGTGTTTCTAGATTGTTCCAACTTGTATGTTTGGCAGAAAAAGAATTGCAGGGACGACAACAGAGGCCAAGGAGCAATTTTGAAAGCACGATCACTTCAAAATCAACACTGGGACAAGTCAAAATAACCCCACATTCAGCTACACAGTCTGCTACCCCCTTTTTGAATAAGACGTGTTCAACAGTACCTCCGACATCATCGCACGCTCCCTTGGTAAGCAAATCTGTAAGTGTGCAGGGTCCAGCTAAGAGCTCTTCTTCGTTTACTTCTACAAGCCGATCGACCGGGATTGTATGCCACCGATGCAAGGGAATGGGCCACGTCATGAAGGATTTCCCAAGTCGGTGAGCGTATATTGTAATAGAAGACGGTGGATATGTAAGTGCTAGTGATGTTCAGGATGAATATGCTCTTGCAGCTAACCATGCATGTGATAAGGATGGTCATGAGACGGATATTGACCATGAGGAAGTGTTCGATGCCACTCCCACAAAGGATTATCAGACCCTCATTGTGCAGCGAGTGTTAAACACTTAAATAGAGCAAGCGGAACAGTTACAACACCACAATTTATTTCAGATATTCCTCATAGTCAAGTATTATCGTGTTCGAGTCATTATTGATGGAGAAAGATGCAACAACTTGGTAAGTTCAGATATGATCAAAAAGTTTGCCTTACCGACAAGAAACCATCATCACCCTTATCATATTATTATAAATTTGGATCCAGATCTTTTTATGAATACACATGGACAAATAGAGTCATTATGGTACCCTTTTTTGTAAAATATTCACTGAGACGATTATACCACATTCGCCTTGATTACTTTAGAGAAAATTTATTATATGCTATCAGAATTCATCTCAAATTGACGATTTACCATTGATAAAGTTTATTTTTATTGCGTGCCACTGTCAATCTAAAAAACTTCCACTCCATATTATTATCGTGATGTTACCGTGAACTACCTTGTCAGACATTATCAAAATTTTAATCATGCTCTCGGTGGAAACAGAACCCAAACCCCAAACTCGACCGACCCTCCGTCCATCGAAGAAACATAACCCCATAGCAACTCTGAGCTCCAAACCTCACCATGGCTAAACCCTAACCCCCCAAATCAAGATGGCCATGGTAAGGACAACATGAGCAACACGAGCAGCGACGGGGCGACATCAGCGGCGCAGACGGTAGGGGCGACATCGGTGGGGAGATGGCACCTGCAGCGAAGGGGTCTGAGACAAAGTCGGTGGCTGTGACGTGAATCTGTTGCAGGCGATGTAAATTTTTGCGAATGTGGATCTAGATCTAACGGCATTAGTCTGCCGCATCTCATTGTTCTATCAGTAACACATTGCTGCTAGTGTTTTTTTTACGAGTCTTGATTCTTCAAGTAACTAGCGGTCGACCTGCCGGCTCAAGGATAAATCCCTTGATCCATTTTATTACTTCTGGAAGAGCCCAGTGTAATCCTGTGCTGTTTGGTTTGTTTCTTGATTGTATATCAGCGGTTCGGTTAGATCTCAAAAATGTGAAGTTGGAAGCAGACTGAATAAGATGGCGTGTTCATAGATGATGTCGATCTTGCTCCAGAGGGTTTGTTTAAAGAAAAAAAAGGCCGCATAGAGTGTATCGTCCTGTGGCCAAATAGTTGGAGCCTTGCATTACATTCAATGAGATTCTTGCCAGGTAACGCAGGTTTTTTTGTGCTGATGCTTGCTGCTATAGCTGGTATTATGAACCTGGTGAAGTAGTTCATGAGTATCTGGTGTTTATCTTCTTTCTTGTTTCAGTAAGAGAACCATTTATGAGTTGATATATTTGAGTTGTATCTAATGAACTTATATTCAGTTTTGTATTTTCTGAATTATTTGGAACCATTTTATTGCTGCCATGTTTGAGCTGAATTATTTGTGCCAATAGACATGTAGTTGATTGGGTGGAATTTTCAGTGGTACGGCGTGAAATTTTATAAACCACAAAAACAAAGGGTACAATATATTTTTCATATGGCTAAACGGAGCTCAAACAGACGGGAAGCAACGCCGATAGTATGAACTGAAAAATCTACCATTTTAATAAGGGTGTGGCTAACGCCTGCACGTGCGTCCGTTTGCATGTACGTCCGCACACTCCCTATTAGGAAATCAATCCTGATTAGTATGCTTCCTAATCAGGCCACGTTCTCAAAGCCCGAACCAGCATGAATCGGGCACGAGCTCCACCGGCGCGCTTCGTCTCAGTTCCCCGGGCCCACCGTGGTCTCCCACCCCAGCACGCCTTCAGCCTTCCCAATCCCCACACGCCTCCTCCCTGGAGCAAGTGGCGGAGGAGATCTGTAGCTTCCAGATCGCCATTGCCGCACAGGAAGAAAAGCAAATAGGTATGCATTTGCCCATCTGATTGGCCATCTGATTGCTTTTTTTTTTGCAGAAAAAAGAGCCCTTAATGTTGATTAAATGCAGATCTAAACATAACTAGCTAATAAATGCATAACTCAGAAGAGACAGAAAAATTGCCTATAGATCAACATTAAAAATCTGTTTCCCTAACAACACAGCACATTAATACTGTAGATCTGTTTTTCAAATCTGAACATCAAGTCAAATTGTCCTAAATCATATGCATGACAGATTAACATGCAAGTTTTCACAGCACATAGCACTGTACTTTGAACTACATATTTCTCACCATATATCTACACATATTTGCATACCTAACCTCAGCTGCGCATAGCACTGTACTTTGAACTACATGAGAAAGCAAATGCACAGATCACGTAATATAGTTTTGCACGATTTTGCTTGATCCCAAATGAGTATATTCTTTTTCTTGCATAATGCATATACAACAAGCATTGCAGTGGCTATTTTGAGTACCTGCATTGCAAATAGAGAAAAATAAGTGTGTGTGAGCAAGTAACTTTGCAATGTACCTACTTAATTGCCAAACATGCTTATCAGTCCAAACCCACTTAAGTAGCCTAACTTGATCACCAGATTTGCCTTGACAGTAAGTGCAAGAAGCAGCAGACAAGTTCCAAAAAGTTGGAGTATGTTGGTGGTCCATTTTAGTTTGTCTAGGGCAGTACCAGTAGGGGATAGATGAGCAGATAAAAGAAAGAACCTACTCCACATTTAATAAGCTGAACAGTTAATGAAACAGGCTAAATCTCTGGTGCTTCGTCAGATATATAATAAGATGAACAAAGTAGATTTGCCTCAGAGATACCACAGGTGTGCATTCATAGATCGCGTAGCAATATCTAGGAGTAAGAAAACACATTAGATTTAATTTGGACACTAGAATTACCTTACTATTGGCTGTTGATTTGCATGAGACACAAAAGAGCTCCCTGAAAAAACAAAAAACAATGCAGAATTCAATATTTCTGTAGCATCTCGCTCCCACACAAATGCACAAATGTCATTCAATTCTGGTTTTTTGTTTCATGTCCATGCAGAAATCAGAAAAAAAAGAAGTGATACAGGATGGATTTGAATGAACTACCCCCTGATGTTGACTTTGATTTCATTTTTGGAGCTAACATAGATACGTCTACAAACAATCCAACCTTTTGCACTCAGGTGGATCCTGTGGAGCAGCAATGTGCTCCGAGCGTTTCAGAGGTTAGAATGCTGCTTGAAGATAGACTTATCCTATGCACTTATTCAACTCATTGCATGTATTCTTATGCAACTCATTCCATATATGCTTATGTAATATGTGCTTCTGCATACTATTACATTTTGCTTGTACCTTTTGAAAATATGCTTCTGCAAAGGAGAAAATATGGTTATACAACGCAAAATTGTGCTTCTTGTTCATTACATATATACTTATGCAACTCATTCCATATATACTATTATATTTTGCTTGTACCTTTTGAAAATATGCTTCTACATACTATTAAACTTTGCACTCAGGTGGATCCTGTTGACCAGCAAGATGCTCCTAGCGTTTCAGAGGTTAGGTTGTCATTAGAAGAGACACACTTAGAAGAAATTCAGCAAGTTGTTCATAACACAGAATTGGCTGGTGGTCAATCTGGTACGGAAGGTCTTTTTTCAGAAGCTGTTGAGGCAGAAGTGTGGTCTACACCTCAAGGGCCACACGATGGAATGACATTCAGCACTCTATTAGAAGCAAAAGAGTACTACAATTCATATGCTAAAAGAATTGGCTTCTCAATCAGGACCAACACATCACGCAGATCAGCATTTACAAAAGAGGTAGAAAAGGTGCAATTTGTTTGCAACAAAGAAGGTAAAGGGAAGAAAAGTAAATCTGAAGAACAAATTGATGAGCTTATATATGATTCTGATGATGATTCTAATTCTGATCAAGAGGGGGGTGCTGAGATGCCAGTAGAAGGAGAAGAAGACAGGAAGCATAACAAAAATAGTGCTGGCATCAAAAGGAAGAGGGAAAAAATGAAGTGTACACAATGCAAAGCAAGAATGGTTGTAAAACTCATTGGTGCTAGGTGGCATGTGATTTATTTCATATCTGAGCACAATCATGCACTCATTACCAAGCCTTCACTGACAAAATTCCTTAGGTCACATAAAAAAATTCCTAAAGAAGATAAAGCCTTTATCTCTTTGTTGCATGGCTGCAACTTAAAAACTAGGCGTGTTATGCAGCTAATGTCTGAATTCTATGGATCTAGGCAACTAGTACCATATGAAGATAAAGATGTGCACAACTTCCGCTCAACACTTCGTACAACTGAAAAGTATAAAGATATGCAAGAAACGCTGGAGTATTTTGAAGAATTGAAGCAACATGACCCAAAAATTTTTTACAAGTTTAAGTTGGATGATGATTACAGGCTTCGGAACCTATTCTGGATAGATGGTGCAGCAAGGAGGGCGTATGAAACATATCATGACTGTGTGTCTTTTGATACAACTTATATGACAAACATGTATGATATGCCCTTTGCACCCTTCATTGGGATAAACAGACATGGTCAATCATTCCAGCTAGGTTGTGCGTTCCTAAGAGATGAAAAGACACCAAGTTTTGTCTGGCTTTTTCAAACATTCTTGGAAGCGATGAAAGAGAAAGTTCCGTTGAATATTATTACTGATCAAGATGGTGCTATGAGAAGTGCAATTGAACATGTGTTCCCACTTGCAAATCATAGGAACTGTCGATGGCACATAATGAATAAAGCAGCGGGTACTGTAGGTCCTTTACTTAAGGAAGATAAAGAGTTGGAGGACGAATTCAAGGACTGTATAAACTACAGTGTCATGCCAGAAGAGTTTGAGGCAAAGTGGCAAGCTATGATTCAAAAGCATGGCTTGCAGGACAACAAGCATTTTGGGCATTTGTATAGCATCCGACAGAGTTTTGTGCCAGCGTACTATATGCATTGCTTCTTCCCGTTCCTCCAATCGACGCAAAGAAGTGAAGGTTTTAACGCAGTGTTGAAGTTGTATGTCAGCCCAAACTTATCAATACTGGACTTTGTCAAGCAATACCAGAAGATTCAAGATAAGTGTCTTGTTGCTCAAGATGGGCAGGACTTCAGAACCGATGATAAGACTCGAAACACGTGGTCGAAGAACCCTATTGAGAAGCATGCCTCAACTGTGTATACGAAGAACATATTCTACAGATTCTCAAAAGAATTTGAAAAGATCGAAGAGTATTTTGTGCAGCATATAGGTGACTACCAGTTCCGGCTTGTGCCAAATGACAAGTTTGTTGATGGCTATGGCACTAGGTCATATAATGTGATAGCAGTAGAAGAAGAAGAAAGCTACTATTGCGAGTGCAGCAAGTTTGATAGGGATGGCATAATTTGCTGTCACATCATCAAGGTTATGAGCAGATTTGGTGTCAAGAAGCTGCCTGACCGATACATAATGGAAAGGTGGAAGCAACAGGAAATGACTGTTGGCACAAATGCTAATGCAAATCTTCAAGCTGATGTTGGAACTAGTGGTATGCCTTTGCTGAACCAAAAGACAATAAGATTCAACAATCTTGCCTCCACGCTCACAAAGTTTGCTCGCGAGGGATCAAACTCAGAAGATGCTTATGAAATTGTTACAAGGCACATTGGAATGATGCGATCTGAACTTGAAGATCTAAAGAAGAAGAAGAAGAAAAGGACACGGTGTAATGAGATATCAGCTAATACTGCTGCTGGTGCTCTCAATAATCCCAGCACTCCTCATGCTACAAATGCACATATGAGTGCACCTTCTGCACCTTTAACTACTGCAACTTCAGTTGCTGCATCCACAACTGCTATGTCTAGTCATACTGGACTTGGGACTATTGGAACAAATCTACAGGATCCTACCATTCCTAGTAATTCAGGAAAAGTAAAGAATCCTCCAAGATCAGTTGTCAAAGGGAGAAAAAAGTCGAAAAGGCTATCTAATGGAATGAATGCACAACCAAAGAGGAGGAACCAATGCAGCATTTGCCACTCTGATAAGCACACAGCTCCCAAGTGTCCGAACAAAATAGAAAAAAGAGTTCCAAATGCAGAAATGCAGCTATTCACATAGCAGCTTGTAGAGATATATACATCAGAATATTAATTTAATTTAATTATGTAATGAACGATGTGTTGCTTTTATTGAACCAAAGTGATTGATGTAGTATACTTCATATTTGAATATCAGGTTGCTTCTCTGTTTTTTGAAAAAAAATATGCTTCTACATACTATTACATATTGCTTTTACATTTTGTAAATATGCTTCTACATTTTGTAAGCATATCTGAAAACTACTTTTACTTGAACGAGCATGAAGCTACAAACAACATTCAATCAAAACATATAGGCAAAAATCATGTCACAGGGGAAAGTATTCAAAAACATTTTGTGAGTAAAAACTGCAGATGGATAGACAAAAAGAGAATTGTCATACCACCCTAAAAAGTTACCAAATAATGCACATAGGGAGTACAAGTTACAGAATTTTTGCTTCTTGTTCATTGCATATATGCTTATGCAACTCGTGAAAATGCTTGCACGTCGAATTGAATGAAATAAAAACTAGGAGATTGTAGCAGGTACCTATTCTATTTTTAGCTTGCGCTTCCAATTCACATTATTTTCAGGGTGGTTGAGCCATTTGTATGTCAGCAACTTACAAATATTTGGCATATATTCTTCCTTGAATGTAGGTAGGACTCGACCGTCCCAATATTCACAATGCATAAGCATATGGAATCCACAATCTTGGTTGGGGAAAAAAAGCAAATGAATTTGCAATTTGAACAGACAAGAGTAAAATGAAAATAAGATGGAGACATGAGTGATATTATCAACTTACTCATTGGTTTGCAAAGGGACCTGAATGTCTATTACTTCATAGGTGTCTATTTCCTTCTTTGTGTCTGGGTAGAATATTTTCCAACACTCCTTGATTCGTGATACAAGGTTGGCATAGCAACTTGCTAGCTTTTCATCATTTAGAGACCTCATGGAGTCAAGCACCTCAAAACGCTTTGCCCGCAAGTTCAAAACCAAAAGGAAGTAGTGGCCAACTTTTTCATCCAGCCCTTTTGGTGTCCATGTTTGAAGGACAGGGAACAAGACCTATATTGTTTTCTCAAAAACATAAGCAACACAGCTTGGTACATACTGCTTGTACTTAATAATAAAAAAGAAAAAATTGAGGCAAGATAGAACAAACCATTTGAAAATGATCCAAATGTTGTATACGTCTTTGGAATGCCCTTTTGACTTCAGCATGGTCTATTTGACTGTCTTGCAGCTAAGTCTAGCAAAAAGAAATAAAGAGTAAGTGCAAGCTGCATTTTTTCAGAATGATTGAAAAAAATGAAAATGAACACGAGGAGAGAAGGAATACGTGTCATGATATTTTAGGGAAATTGTAAGTTGGGGTTACTACTAAAAAGCAAAGTATGCATGATTCTGACTTATGGAAAATATGCATTGTTAAAAAACGTTTCTGTAGTTTATTACTAAAAAGCTTTGTATTGCTGTCATGGATGCTTTAAAAATGCTTTATGAATATGAGACGCTAAATCAATAGTTTATTGCAAATCCAGAAAAATTGTGTGATTCATTTGAAGTTGCTTTTTGATAATCAGGGAAAAAGCTTTTACGTTGACTATGTATTGCTTTCAGAAATACATAAAAATTCTTTCATATCTGTAACATGTAGGGCGGCTGTCAAACAAAGTAACCACAGCCTCTCCAACAGAAACTAAACAGACTTGTTTTTCTTTCTCTCCATGTCTCCAAACAATCTAACATAAACTAACCAATATACAAAATTGAACACAAATTTTGAAGAAAAAATCAGCATAAATGTAGAATGAGTTGGTACAATGATAAGTAAATTCATGGGAATAGCATGTCAAAAGTTATTTTGGACAGGCAAAGTCATTTTGAATACTGAGAGAAGCAAGTCAGTACAATTGAATAAGCAATTATTATAAAATTGAAAAGCAAATCGGACTCTGTATAAAAGCAAATCAGTAGTATTGCTGATCTAGTGCAGTAATACTACAGTTTACAGCATCTCCTAATCAATCTATCAATTAGCAAAATAGTAGAATTTTTGCAGTTTATCAATAGTTTAGCAATACTACTGCAGTTGTATTAGCTTTTTAGGTACTGGTTTTAGCAATACTACTGCAGTTGTAATACTACTACAGTAGTATTGCTGCATGTCATGAACACAAAATATTTAGGCAAAGCAGGAATTGCAATATTTTCAAGAAAACCAAAAAAAACTTACAGCAACTCTTAATGGCAGTATTCGTTTTATGTGGTTCCTTCTATTGAAATTATTCAGTGCATAGATTCCAATTTCGGCAACAGTGTTCAGTAGCTTCCCCTTTGGTCTAACAGACTCTGAAAGATGAGCCAAACTAACGAAGTAGGCGAAGTAGTTGATGATAATAAGGCTGCACAAAACAATAAAACTTAAAAAGTATCACGAACTATTTATGCAAAAAGTAAAACTGTGTAAATGATTGTAGAAATATAACAGCTATATTGAATATGGTGGATGAAAAATGAAGATGACATACTTTTCTGGGCTGGAACTTTGGCTGGACCTTGTAGACCTTCCGCAGGCTCGGCACACAACATTGTATACCATGCATATCTCCTTACTGCACTTGAAAGTATTCTTGCTGCTGTAATCAATATATGGAGACCGCAATGCAGCTGGCACCTTGTACATCCTCTTTGGCTGAAGTTCAAACGTAACTGTACCAGAAATGCTTGCTCCACTAGGAGGTTCATGAACACTTGGTGCTGGGGTTCTGCCTTGAAGGTCTTCAATTAGTGACAATTCAATGTTTTTTTCAATGCTTGCTACCGATTTGTCATGAAAGTTCATGTTCCTTGAACAAGACTCATCTATTCGAACTTTTCTCTGCCTTTCAGCATCTTGTAAAAGCTTATCTAGCTCCTCAGAAGATAAATCATCTAACCAGCTATGTGTAGCGGAGCCTTGTTCAAGTGGAAGGCCTTTTGCTTCAGGAACTTCCTCGGTACAGTCTGCCATGCAACCTTTCTCTATAAAATGAACTGCAGCTTCACCTTGTTGCGAACCACTGTCAATGAACTTCATAATGTTGCAATCGGGGGGCGAGAAATCCCATGAGTTACTTGTAGCAATGTTTGATGAAGTTCCAGTTGTTTCGGGCAGCTTCAACTTTGGCCACCTGCTCTTTGCAAGTCCTTTACCTTTGTAATCAACTCTCACATCTTCGCTGGTTGCATTTTTATTAGGGATGACAGCTATAGGTTGAGGACAGGCTTCAGCATTATCGTTGATGCTCACTGTGCCCTGATTCCATATCCTTCTGAGGCTTGGCTCCATTTGAACAAGGACAGGTGGAACTTCAATCTGCTCCTTATGAGGCTCAATGTGCCCTGATTCCATAACCTTGCTCCTCCTTGATCTCCGTACAAGTGGAACTTCAATCTCTTCATTACCTTCACTGTCATCTGGTTCTTTTTCTCTATCATCATTAGCTGGGTTTCCCTCCTGACCCAATTCTTCATCTTCTACATCTTTGCCTTTATCTGCACCTGAATCCTGCTCCTCCTCATCACTCACATTGTCTTGGCTTGATTCATAATCTTCGTCGTTATATTCTTCTTCCTCTTCATAATCAGAATCCAAAGATGTTTCGTCAACATTATCTTTATCTTCTTCACTGATTTTTGTCCGCTTAGATCTTCTAAGTGTTGTTTCACTTTGATCAATGGGATTGTCTCCTTCAATTATTTCAGAGACCTTTCCTGGGAAGTTTCCCACAAGCTCTATGATACCTATACAAACTTTGCTGACAGCATGAGATAGCATCCTCTTTTTCTGAAAAAGGAAGAAAGAAAATGTTTCAACAGATTGCGCAACTTAAATAAAAAAAGAAGTAAAAACTGAATAATATAAAAAGTAAGATAAGATATGCTTATCTCATTTCAGATTCAGATCACATTCAATAAAACACACCTATCATTTGTACATGAATTGCTTCTGAAAACAAGATAACAGAAAACTGCCACAATACTAGTAGCTACCATGTGAAACTGCCATAATGGAAAGTCTTGAAAAACAATAATTTACAAACCTGAGATGAGAGACTTGGTTTGACCTTTGATGCAACAAATCTCTCAATGTCTTCCATCTGTCCGAGTAATGATTCATGAACAACAGAGTGATCCCCTTACTTAATCTGAAATATAAATAGTGAACAAGAACAAAAAATCAGTCCCCCCCCCCCCATTGAAATAAAAAAAAGCCTCAAGCTATTGTTAAAATTAATTTGCATAAAAAAGGCAAACATACTTTTAGTTTCCCGAAGGTGCCGTCTATATTAGTATCAAGTTTGATAACCTTGTCAATCAGTGGCTTCTTCCAAGCTGCAACTCTTGGAAGACCACCAGGAATTTGAACATTTGGAACAGCCAATGAGTCAAGGTACAATACCTGCACAGATGATTGAAAAAACATACATTCATTAAACCTGCTCAGTCAACAGCAGGTTTACATTATGCAGAGAATAAATTGGCTTGCTCAAAAATTAAAAATAAAATCTATATTCCTGTACAATGATTCAAAAAAATGCTTATGAAAAACATACAGTATTGCTTGTGGAGAAAGAATACACGAAAAATAACTATATTGTTATCTTGCTTCTAACAAGGACGTATTGTTACGTATAGTTGCGACCTTGCCAAAAAAAAAGCATATATGTATTTGGTCACTCAATTAAGTATTAAAAAACAACATCTGCTGAAATTAAAAAATGCTTTTAAAAATACGCAATACTGCTTTTCGACCTAACTCCTAGGGGGTCTCATTTAGCGATCCATATGAAAAAATGAATCACTAACTTGCTTAACCATGATCAGTAAGTTGCTTACAAAAATAATCACAACCTTTCTTAATGTTGACAGTGGAAAAGAAACAAATGTTTGCAGCAGTAGCAGCTTGTCCACTGCATCTCTAGGAAAAAGAAAACAACATTGACTTGTTGTTAATATATGACAGAAAAGGATTAGTTACTAACAACAGATGTCCTATCCACTCAATTTCTGACAAAGCATACTACTTGTAGCTGTCAATGAACTTAGTAGGGTGCAAATACTAGGCACATGTTAGTGTAGCAGAATGAACACGTGGAAATAAACTCTTGCATAGAAAATGGAAAAAGCGCTCCAGCAAGACCATGCATATCACCATTACTTATTTATTTTACCAATGTATGTGTGGCTAAATATATGTTTAAAGAAATTAAATGGGAAAATCTATAGTCCGTGAAGGAATTAATTAGTAAAGAAATACACTGAAAAAAACCTCAATACGTTACAGCTGAAAAAGAACCAAAAAATGCTAATTAGTAAAGGATAGTATCTTGCATAGCTTACCACAAGAAATAAGAGGCAACCCTTAACAGAATTCCTGGTCTGCATTTCATGTACAGAAGTTTTCAATGAATCAACCACAAACTGGCACCAATTAAGCTCCTTGACTTTTGATAAATCGCGCAAGGCAGGATAACACTTTGGGCTAATGAACAAACAAGTGGTTGGGCACAAGAATGTGGACACAGCCAACATAAGCCAGGACCTAAGGTAATCCTCATCTGCATTCTTATTGTCTTTTAGTCTTTTCACAATTGTTTTGATCTGAGGTGCCACACCATCATCAATTTGGTATTCCTCATGAATGAAATTGATGGCTTCAACATCGAAGTCATAGATCACCTTATTCCCTCCCCTTGGCAGACCGAAAATCTTGTGAACTGTTTCAGCTGCAACACTCACCCTCCCTCTCCCAGGTATCACAAGTTCACTTGTTTCGGATTGGAAGGTACTTATCACCCACTTTGTTAGATCAACAGGTAACACATTGGTTCCGATGTTAAGCAACCCACCAAACCCAATGCCTTCTATCATGTTTTGCTGCTCAGGTGACATAGTTTTGTACAATTTGACAAGTCTTGCTGGTGAAGCTCTATTTCTGGCACCCTGTATTAAATAAAAGACAGTAAAAAAAATTAAATCTATGGTTTGGTTACTAAACTGCATAATTAGTGTGCCATACGTAAAACCATATGAGTAAAAAAACTACATAGTCAGTGTGCATGCGGCAAATGATTATGAAAGAACTGCTTCCATATTCATAGAACTTGCTTTTCATATTTTCAGAAAAATACACACTGAATAAGGTGTTCAAAACCTACTTTTATTAGCTTCATCCCTGCTGCTCACCAAAAAAAGAAAAAAGGTGAGTGATCAACAGGGGGGGAAAGGTGCTCTATCCCTAGTAATCAGGTGGCCTGCGTTTTTTGGATAACAAAAGCATGCACATATGAGTGCTCGTAAGCATATACAAAAAATGTGCTCTATCCCTACTGCATATGCACAAAATGCAAAAGAGATTATGTTAATTCTAAAACGATCAACATGGATGCATATGAGTCACTCAAATAAACAATCAAACACCAAAGAAGGATGAAAACCACCAGCAAGTACTGATTTTCTGATCATAAGACACATATGGGGCAGTAGAGAACAGGATGCACAAATGCAATAATTGATGAACAAAACTGCATCATGGTTTTAAACCAGTTGCTTTTGCATTTGATAAAACTTGCTTATAATATTTACACAAAAATCCTAAAAAAAGAAAAATATCATTAAAAAATCAAAAAAAAAGTTAGCTGTACATACCCCATAGTTGCGCTTCCCAACATGATTGCTACGCGAAGAAGATGGAACATCCTTTTTCTTCCCATTTATCCTTGCCATTACCTAATAACACAATGACAACACATAATCTTGTGATTGGCTGCATGCATCTGATCTATCTATCTTTAAAAAGGAATACACACTAAAAACTAAGTAATCCTAGTATCCTGCCATGGTGAAACATTTCCAAAACCAAGCATTAGTCTTTGCCACATTGAGGTTACTATGCTGAACTAACTTTCTTTTATTAGCCCTATTTCTGAAACAAACTATATGTTTAGCCAAACAAAAAAACAAAACAAGAAAAAAATATATAGCTCCAATGCCCAAAAACTAGCATACATCATATGTCAAATGTTCAATACCTAACAAGTTGATCATAAAATTTTGCCCAAGAATAAACTGGTATGGAACCCATTTTTCGATAACTGCAGCAATACTACTGTTTTGCACTTGCACAAAAAAAAGTGTACCCATAACACAAAAGCTAATCTACTGATGAACTGCAGCAATACTACTGTTTACAGCATCTCCTAATCAATCTATCGATTTTCTTCGCAAACTTGCATGACATGCAAAACAAAACACAAAAGCTTGCTCAATGCAATTGATGGGCACAGGATATGACCGTCGTCAGAACTAAATCAGAAACCCGACGGAAACACTCGATGAAAGGACTTGTTAGCCGCGTCCAACACTCAAAAACCACCAAAAAAAATCTCGCATCCGATTTCGAGTGGAGAGAACTAAATCGACAAGAATAACAGTGCGAGATCTCACCTTCCTGTGTGCCCTTCCCCCGCTTCCGATTTCGACTACTCCAACTACATCAAAACACCAAATAACAGACTATTAACACGATTTGGGGAACGGAAGCAAAATCGCCTGGGAGTGAGAGAGAGCTAGAGAGAGAAACAGAAACACGAACCTGATAGAGGCGCGTGACGAAACGAACCAGCTCGACTTCGTGCGCGAAGATCCCCCCGCTTCCAATCCGCTCAAAATCAAAGACACAAACACTCAAAAACCATCCGATTGCAGCACGAAATCGACTGGAAAAATCGATCTCACCTTCCTGTGTGACCTTCCCCCCGCTTCCGATTCCGACTTCTCGCACTAGATCAAACAGTGAAAAACCGAAACCATGGGCGATCGATTTGAGGAGGGGAAAGGGAAATCGCCCGCGAGTGAGAGAGAGCCAGAGAGATAAACCTAGAGAGAGAAGGCAGACGACGAAATGTCCCCGGGCGCGCCTCCCAATGTTTGAACCGTGCGTATCGATATGTCCGAGCGGGAGCATACACCTCTCACGAACGCGCCGACGACGGATGCCAATCGGACGGCAGGTGGTGCGTGCGTACCGTCCAGACAGCGTCCGCACGCTCGGAAACAAGTCTATGGGTTTTAATAATACAGAGTGAAAACGAATTTTATTAATGACAAATAATGAAACTGGAGCCATCTGGACGGCACACAGTCAATCGGCCCGAGAAATTCCGGTGCCTGAACACCCTAGGGCCTAGACAGCTGCACCCGGCGGCGGCGGCGGCCAAACTCTGAGACCCATTCCTCGCGGCCCGTGCTACTGCCTACTGCAAATGGAGGCCACGGCCGACGCCGGCGAACATGTCGCCGGCGGCCAAGAAGACCAGCAGCCGGCCAAGACCCTGGTGGACTGGGCGCTGGAGATCCTCCTCACGGCTGACCCCGACAAGAAGGCCCGCCTGGGGGACCTTGCCGCGTCGCGGTGGCTGCGCGGCGACATCCCGCTCCCCTACGACCCGTCCCGTCCCGCGCGCCCGCCGCCAGACCGCCCCGCCCGGAGCGCCGCGGTGCGGCTGCTCCCGCCGTCGCGGGCGCCGAAGCTGGGCAAGGGAGGCAGCGCGCAGAGCCGGCTGGCGATGCTGCACTCGCTGGCGCACACCGAGAGCTGGGCGGTCGACCTCTCCTGGGACATCGTCGCCCGCTTCGGAGCGCAGATGCAGATGCCCCGTGAGTTCTTTGACGACTTCGTGCGCGTCGCGCAGGACGAGGGCCAGCACTACACCGTGCTCTCCGCGCGGCTGCGGGAGCTGGGCTCGCACTATGGCGCGCTCCCGGCCCACGACGGGCTCTGGGACTCGGCGATGCGCACCTCACACTGCCTCCTCGCGCGCCTCGCTGTCGAGCACTGCGTCCACGAGGTGAGGCACAACGCCTTTTTCATACATTTATATACTTCTGATACATTATTAGCACGAAGACAATAAAATTGCGTATCATTGCCAAAATCGTGTCGACACGATGATTAGAACGAGCTAGATGTATCTCTGTATGCCTTTGCTGCTGCAAGCTTATATAGGCAAATCCTTAAAAATGTATCGCCTTTCTCGAATCTTTTGCGATAAATTGAAATTTAGATTTGGAAGGCTAATGTTCTACTGTAAACTTCGAACCTGAAATGAGTAAAGGACTTCAGATTCTAATCATTGAAATGTTTGTTGGATCAGGAAACTTGTTTGTAGGAAGAGCAGTAGGGGATATTAGCAGACTATCATGTCGCTATGAGCTTGATGCGAGAAAATGAGCTCCCCCTACCATAGTCTGAGGGATATCTTAATTATTGGCCATGACTTATTGATAGTGAGAATGTTAAAAAAAAAAACGTCCATGCTCAATGGTTTGGAGATGCCACCAATCTACTGAACCAATCTGTACCATTTAATGTTCCGAGATTTGTAAAAAATATTCAGAAAGGATGAATTATATCAAGAGGTTGCAATTTGACATAGTAATTGAACTTGGGCTATGATACCGGATTGGATGACCTTCCATTTCATATGGTTTTGGAATTTTAGCTTGCGCAATGTTTACTCCAGGGGAACATGTAACCATTTTAATGCAGTTTCTGCAGTAAACTTGCATGTGACAACCTTCCAGACTTTGTGTGGTTTTTGCTGCACTGCACCTGATCTCTTTTTTATAGTTTACTGTCCACCTGATGTTGCTTTCTATAATATCATGTGTTCAGTTAAGTGCTCTTCAGCTGTCCAAGCCTGTAATTCTCTGGAATGATGTGAATAATCAGCATTTATCTGCCCTGTATAATGTATCAGTATTCCTCATTCCCTGCCTGTTATAAATTCTTATAAATTGTATTTACGTATCACAACTAATAAATGTTCAAATTAACACATTCTCTGTAATGCAGGCTAGGGGATTAGATGTCCTGCCAACCACCATATCAAGATTCCGTGCAGGCGGGGATGAACAAACAGCCAAAATACTGGAAGATGTTATTTATCCTGAAGAGATAACACATTGCGCGGCTGGAGTTAGATGGTTCAGATACATGTGCCTCCGGTCCCAACATGATGATCCCATTGCGGATTCAGTTCCACAGTCTGAACCCCATTGCTCTGAGCTTCCAGGAGATGGTACCCCTGATGCTAAGACAGTTCAAGTGGTGGAAGATGAACTGGCATTCAGCCTGACACATGGGATTAACAGCGACGTTAACACGGACGAAGATGTGGAAGATGAACGGATGTCCAAGGTTGCACAAGGCGTTAATGCTCTTGATAAGATGGTCCAAGAAGTGGAGGATGGATTGGCAAAGTGTAAACTAGGCGACAAAGTAGAGGAGGACGAAGCAGCAGTCATTAGTACCTTCCATAGGATTGTTAGAGAATATTTCAGGGGACCTCTGAAGCCCCCTTTTAACAGGGAGGCGAGGAAAGCCGCCGGCTTCGAGCCTGCCTGGTATGAACCCCTGGCAGTTAAGGAGGTATATGAACCCCTGGCAGTGACTGAGGCATATGCAGAGGGAGAGACAATTGAGTGACGAATTCTACTGTTGTACTAGTATTTGTGCTATGTAGCAGGGCTAGAAGACAAATAGATACGGGGATGTTTCAGTTTCCTTTCTTTAGCAGAGAGACGGTGGTGTGCTTTTTTATCATGGTTGTTTAGCATGGTCAAGTTTACTGAACTGTGGAACAGACCAACCAAACTGAAGAATGTTTTACATCAACTTTTCACTTCATTACGAGAACTTCATTGTATTTTTTATTGCTTAAGGCTGTGTTTGGTTGCCCGTACGGTGGCGTTCATGTACGGGATCGTTTAGGATCGGACCTTGTCCCATGTTTGGTTGGTTGGATCAAACCAAACCGGACATAGAGATATCAGTTTGGAGAATATTCATGTTGAACCGTCCCGTACGTCCAAATCAATCGGACTGACGCCATACAGGAACCACACAATCCTCCCATCACTCCTTTCTCCTTTCTCACGTGACCTGACGCTGAGGATCATCCCCTCACCGGCGACAATGAAATGCTTGGTACGACCACGTGCTCCTCCTCCCTTCCCTCCTTATCTTGTGGCCTCAGAAACCCGCAAACCCTATGCGTGGCAGAGGGTTAGGTGGGTGCAACGGCAATAGGAAGGTTGGTGTTGGTAGCATAGGGGTTTTGCGATGTCCGACACCAAGATTGTGAGGGTCGACGTCGGGCAAAGAATTGCAGGCGGGCTGCATGAACTTTGATTCGATTTGGTGCTGGCGGCAGAGGGATTTTACTGCATCGAGCACCAAGATTCTTCCTTTCTCATTCCGTTCTTGGCTTGCTTTTCCCGCAAACAGAAGGTATGAAACCGAAATCGTACTTTGTACCCTAAATTGTGATTAATGGAGGAGGATTGGATGATTGATGCTTGTTTGTGGTAGATTCAACAGTTATATATCTTGATTTGTTGAAACTTTTGATAGATCTGATTACTAGTTCTTTGAAGTGCACTATAATGCAGTTTCATATTACTGCATTACTGAGCTTTTCCGTGTGTATCAATTTTAGTTATTGGGTCATTGGCTCAGTAACGCAGTTTCAGATTCTAGCATTTATGTTTCTGTAGTTTTTTCTATGAAAGATGTTATTATTTTTTCTGTAGTTGTATGATGTCGCCTGCTTGCCGCAAATTTACATTTCTAGGTCGAATAGGTGTAGTTCTGTATTATAGCATTAGTTATTTCCTTGCTAGAGCGCTAGCGTTGTTGTAAAGGTCGCGCTCCTTTTCCTCTTAATGAAGCACCATGCACGTTCTTGAAAAACAAATATTAGTCCGCAAGCGAATACATACTCGTTACAAGAAGACTGCATACCTGGGTAGTATGACCTCCACCAAGTTACACTTTCTATGAAGCGCACAAGATAAACCAACAACGTAAGTTGATAATGATCCACATGATGCATGCTACTGGATAACACATATGGTAAAATTTGTTACAACATGAAGATATTTTCTGCAAAACAATTAAACATATGGTAAAATTTGTTAGCAACAACTATGATAACAGATACTCAGATTTGACCATGTATAATAAAGTGCACGGTTTCATGTACCGGACGAAATATGAGTGGCAAGCATGTATGATTTGGTCATGTAGATGAGAGCTTCTTTGGACCTGGTCATGTATGCACAGTTTCATGGCTATATTGGACCAAACATGTATGATTTTTGTTACTATATTGAACTATTGATATGCTATATTGAACTACTGATTTCTGTTACAATTTTTTTTATTACAATATTGCTATGTTTGTACTGTTTTGGCATGAATCACAAGGAAACATGCCACTAGCTATGTGTTAGCTAGCTGCTTGTGTGGGCTTGGCTTTGAGTAGATCACAGTAGCAACATACATAGTCAAATATCAGTGCAAAGATAATTGAGATATTGGGAACATGAAGACATGTGTCTTAACTAGCTAGCTGCTAGCTTTTGCATATCTTGTTCAATGGAGTAGTGCTTGTCTTGCTCTTCGGAGCCTGCTGCTTAATCAATCTCCCAAGTTTTTTAGTGCCTAATCCAAATTATTTTTTCTTTCAACTTTGAAAAACCAACTTCATGCACTTATGTAATTAACTCTCCTTTTCTTTTTTTCATCTATAAAAGGACTCCATATGAGCACTAATTTAGACTAGGCAGCTGGTTCTTTTTTTTCAATTCTAGTTGTATCACCTGGTTCGTAGTTAACTTTTCTATATTAATCTTGGCAACTTCAGAATATGCTTTCTTTATTGTGCTGGCTAGTAATTGTTGTATGTGGTGAGATTAAATTATATATCATGATTTCTGTATCATGTAATATTTCTGCGTTGGATCACATCTTTGGGTGTTTGGGAGTGGGAAGTAATGCGTGTGGGGACGATTAGGTTGTGGATTTTGGCTTTGATTGAGGAATCTGACACTTGCATATGATAGTAACATGTCACAAATAGCGTGTTTCTGTAGCTTCTTAATCTATGCATGCTTGATCTGTATGGCTATGTCAATTGCACTTCAGCAGAATGATAAGGACAGTACATGTTCTCTTGCTATAACGTAGTCTGTTAAGTAAAAAAGGATTATATGGTAACCACAAGGGAATTAATTGTATATGAATGTTTTGGATAATTGGTTTCAGTATAGTTTATAAACATAATACATAACTATTGAACTATTGAATTTTGTTACAAATTTTTCATACATGTTTGGATTGCCTTTGGTCATGTAGATGGATAAGAGGAAGGTTAAAAGGAGAAAGTTATTGCTAATCAGTACTGCTGCATATGTGCCTGCTTCTATGGTTGCTTTGTATGTCCGGTCTAGATTAAGGAACAAGAGAGAACCTATTACATATGATCCAATGGAGGAAAATGATAAGGCTAGAATAGACTATATGAGCAATTAAATTTACAAGAATGATACAACCTGCACAAATATGATTAGGCTTAAGAGAGCATCTTTCTTTCAGTTGTTTCAAGTTTTGAGGGAACGGTATTTGCTCCGTGACACTATACATGTATGTGTTGAGAAATAAGTTGCCATATTCTTGCATACAGTTGGACACAACACTAGGAACAAGGTAGTTGGTACACACTTTGGTAGATCAAGTGAAACAGTTAGCCGATATTTTAGACTAGTCCTTCATGCCATAGGTGAGCTAAAAAATGAGCTTATCAAGCTACTGTCTTTGGAGACTCCAACCAAAATTGCAGGGAACCCAATATGAGATCCATATTTTAAGATATGACACTTGACAATTATACCTTAGAGTTAGATGTATGTGGTGTATATTTTGTAGGAACTAATTTTTTTTGCATGTTGACCAATATGATTGTATTGGAGTCATTGATGGAACACATATAAGAGCATCAATTAGTAAGTATATGGAACTAGCCTTTCATGGTAGAAAGTCATTCGCTACTCAAAATGTGATGGCTGCTATAGATTTTGACCTGAAATTCACATATATTCTGGATGGTTGGGAGGGGACAACACATGATGTTGTGGTTTTAGCAGATGCACTAGAGTGTAAGAATGTCCTACGAGTTTCAGAAGGTAATATTATTATAGTTATATGTGTCCTTACACAATTTATTGGAAAATAATGTAATCATCATGTCCCTCATGTCATAGGAAAATTCTACCTAGTGGATGCGGGATATGGAGCCAAACCTGGGTTCTTGCCACCTTTTTGCGTTGTGCGCTATCACTTGAATGAGTGGAGAAAAAGTTGGTCCAAAATGAGGAGTGACCGTAGAACGTGCCTTTGGGTCACTCAAGAGGAGGTTCAAAGTTCTAGATGATGCTACCCCATTATTCCCATACCCTACTCAAGTCCATATTGTCATAGCTTGTTGCATCCTCCACAACTGGGTTCTTTCTCAAGGGATTGATTGTTTCATTCTACATGAAAATAGTTGGACACCTAACCCCATAGGTCAGCTAGGGAACAAGCAAACGACCATAGATTCATGATTGACAAGAGGCAACTGATTGCTGAAAGAATGTGGGCGGACCGACAAAACCATTATGGCCATTAACTATAGTTCTTTTATGTAATAATGAGTTAGTAATGTTCTGAATTTGTACTGCCTATTTTTTTTTTCAAATGTATGTACTGGGAATATTTGGTACCTTGTACCTTATGTTTGATCAAATTAATGTAATAGTTAGCTCTTTTCTGCTGATTTGGTTTATTTGTTGTTGATTCTGTTTGGGATTGAACAAGAAACATGTTTCATTTGTAATGCCTACCAGCTTGTTGTTCCAAAAAAATGTCTGTTCTTATGAAGCATTTTACTGCCTTGTGCTGTCAACCTTTGGAATAATTCAACCTTGTTTTTCTTCTTATCAAATGTTCATTTTTTGGTAGGAAATGGATCTTGAACATGATGGAGATAGGTCTGAGTGTAAAAGTGTTGGAACCGAGCTGATTGTGTGGACGAATGCAATGTCATCCTTCATATTATCCTACTTATCTCAACTTATGGCTAATGGCACTCGAACCTCTTCCGGCTTCAAGCAAGTTCATCTTAATGCTTGTGCTAAGGCTTTACATGAGCAAATTGGTGTTCTTGTTACCGGCACCCAAGTTGGTAACCACCTTAGAAAGTGAAGAAAGGTCTATAAAAAGATTCAAAAGCTCAAGAACCTAAGTGCCGCACTTTGAGATGAGAACACTTGCACTATCAGGCTTGATCCAGGGCATTACAAAGATCATGTTAAGGTAAGCTTGTTGCATCTTGCTTGAAGATTGTGGTAATTTTATGAGTGCATTACAATTGGTCCACCTGCAATTTGAAACTAACTTGGTAGTAATAATGATACATACCATCTTTGCATTGGCTTGTTGGAACTACCACTAACTTGAAATGACAATAGATTCAAGTATTTCCTATGCACATTAGTCTGATATAACTTACATGACAATGAAAAGAAGAAAATGAGCAATGTATAGCTTCATTCCATACAACTGATATATGAGATTAAGGCTATGCTAACTTTTGTTATATAGTTGTCCAATTTGTTTGGTATGCTATATAGCTTCATATATAGATGTCCAACTTCGTTCTATACAACTTCATATATAGTTGTCTTACTAAGGCTATGCTAACTTTTGTTTGGTTCTAATATATATTTGCCCAATTCTAATATATAACTCTTGTTACAGAAATCTGAGAGTATAGTCATTTTTGTTCAATTCTAATATATAACTCTTGTATGTATTGTTAACTACTTCTTGGCATGTCATACATACTGCTTGTCTCTGCCAACAAGAATCTGCTTGTTACCCCTTTTAACATTCTCTGCTTGTTATAGAAATCTGGGAGTATAGTAATGTTTATGCTACACTAGTTTTCTGTCCGTACGTTGCAACGGGAGCCGAATATTTTCTCGAGACAATATTGATGATTGGTTGAAACATGTGTTGTTCCTTCACTATGGGAGCGTGTGTATGTTGTACATGGGTGAATCGGTTGAGGAAGCCACGAGAAAGGAAAAACAGAATACAACAAATGAAAGGAAAGAATTAAGTGGAAAAATTTTGTTAAACAAAAGTGGCGTAACACACATACAGCCATGCAAGTTTAGCAGTCTAAATGTAGTGATAATGTAAATAAAAATAGATTTCATCCACATCTTAGTTTGTCCATATGCTGATTGTAAATACTTGGAATAATTCTAATCTCCAGATTGGCTCCCTCGCAGTTGAAATGTCCTTTGATTCTCAAGGTGCATACTAATTCTTTGCAAACACAGCTTGGTGATGTTTTTCCCAAAAGTCAGGCCCTATGATATCAACATGTGCCACTGTAACTTTCAATCATGTTCTTTTTTAGGGATTCCCATAGTCATCAGTCTTCACCATTGTTTCTACCTAGAGTTAATATGCAACACATTAATATCATGTACAAGAAGTTTGATCTGAAATCAAGTCATAATTAGGCACCTCAGGAGTGAAGTATAAACAACTATCGTATATGATAAACTAAGCATCTGTAAGTGAAGAACTTAAAGCGTTGAACTCTCAGCTGCAAAACCACTTTATTCGTTCCTTGGGCCTTTCATCTAGAGACAAGTAGAACCGTTACGGGAGCAGAAAAAGTAATGCTAACAATGCAAGCTCAGCATCAGGGTCACTTGGGCCATCAATCCTAGTACCGGTCCAAAAGTCCGAATGGGTGGTGACTCAAATCATCAAATTTCATGTCAATGAAAAATAAATTAAGATTCTTTGTTCTCAACGTAGGAACCAAATCTTGGCACAAGGGAGCTGCCAACTTTAGCTCAACTTTTTTCAGAGCAGAGTTTGACATGCAGGTGCCTTGTTTAGCTCACAATTTGTAGCCCCCCCCCCCACCCAATCATTTCACACACCATAGGACACCGTATAGCATGTCCCAAAAGAACACGGGAATTCAAATTGTGAGCACCTCGTAAGTAGATTTGCACAACCAAATGGACTCTTAAAGAACCATAGCACAACCTAAATATGGCTTATTATTTCAACTACAGCAAGATTACAGCATGTTAGAAAAATCAAACTGATAATGTACAATTCATAGGCATTCTCTCCTATGTTACATCGTGTGATGGAACTCAGGAATAACAAGCAGATAGACTATGACGATAGCGGATGGGCACAAGACTGCAGCTAAAAATTGCCACTTCAGTCAATTGCAGCAGGTCTATATATCTGTGTACTAGCGCCAGGCATGAGGAACTGGCACAGATTGTTGCTAAGATCCTTCCAAATGAATCGAAACCACGTATATTTGCAACGTCTCAATGTCCTCGTCCCCTCAAAGCTGAAAAGAAGCCACCCAGTATTTTATCCTTGTGCTTCCCCTCATGCTCATCTCCAACCTATCAACATGGGTTGATAACAGCATAAACTCCCATTTCCATAAGCAAGTTGCAATCGCCGTATACTAGGCCCTCCAATTTCTTAAGGGGTTTATCTAAAAGATTCACGATATAACTAGGAGGACCTTTCAAATACCACACATGAGTCACTGGACATGCCAGTTTGATGTTAATCCTTAATGCAAACCTCCTCTGCTGTTCTCTGAAGAGTTTCTAATATTTCAGAGAAGTTTGGCCTTTGAGCAGGGTCCAGTTGCCAACATTTCTGAAGAAGCTCAGCAAGCTTTGCATGAGTGTTTTTTTGGAATTGTAGGTCGTAATCCCTGTGAATGAAACTTAACATATTAGAAGCATTCAATAATGCAATTCTATTTCCTTTCTCTCTTTCTAGTGCAGAGGGAAAAAAGTATTTGACCTGTGGTAAAGAAAACACTGGTGTAAGAGTTTACATAAATTGAGCAATAATTCCACTTATAAACATAATTTGAACAAATAAGACAACAGAAAAAAAAATTGAAGCTGAAATTTTTTACCTTCTGCACCACACCAACAGCTTCTTGTAGTGGAGTCAAGTACTTGTAAGGAATCTAGAGACGACCGATGGAGACACCAACTAATAACCCATTTCAAAAGAATAATCTAGTGTAATGAATGAATAGAGTAACAAAAGATTAATGCATGCACCTTCCCTATTAGTAGTTCCCACAACAAAATTCCAAAACTAAAAACATCAGCCTTGTGGTCATAGGGTTTGTGTTCTATGACCTACAACATTGAAGATTTTGTTAGGCGATGTACCACTTGTGTACAAAGTAGTAAATGGAAAAGCTCGATTTCTTGAGCCAATTGCTATTGCAAGTTTGATCATTTGGAAGGTATACTTTATATTCCATACCACTATAACTTACTGTAAAGATGCATAGATGTTTTTTTGTCATGACGATACATAAGAGGAAGCTACCAGCCTACAACAACATGAAAACCTTCGAAATTCTTCCTTCACCAATTATCTTACGCTCCATATCATCTCTATTCTCGGATAATTATTTGATGGCTAGGGTTTAAGTTAGGTGCTGCTAAAATTGAAATTGTTGCGAATAAATTAGTAATAAGTAATTCACACTTCTCCCAAATACATGGAACAACATAGATTTCGTTCACATATTAATCATGAACCGTGGAGATGAACTTAAGAGAGTGGGTGTTTCATGACATAGTGACAACATTTCTTTAATATAAACATTGACAGCTATAAATGATAAAGGTGGCAAGGCTAATAATAAAGGATTACCTTGGGGGCCATCCAATGGTAAGTACCAGTTTCTACAGTCATAACTCCATATTGAGCTTTAACACGGGCAACACCAAAATCAGCAACTTTAACAATCTGCAGAAGGAAAAAAAAATTGACTAGGCAAATTTATCCAATCCCACTTTGTAAATCAAACTTTCAGGTAGATTCATTAGACGCTACATTGTGCTTGTGCATAAATCAACAAAAACTAATTTTAAAATCTGGTGCATGTGTACCCTCTGGGAAAACTATGATGACAAGCTCAGCGACAGCTCTGAATGTCAGCTTCAAAGCTCTGCATTTTTCATCACGTAGGTGATCCACATAAAACCATACTTTTGGTGATCTAGTTATCTGAATTTACCGATCGCCGCCCATTCCCCTAAACATTCCACTCATTTCCTTTGATCCCATATGTTTCATCAGAGATTGCAAACCGCCCATGCCACCTATCTACTTCAGTATCTGTGGCAAAAGGACCTTGCTCATGTGCAGAACGTTCATGTTGCGGGACAGTGCACTCATCTCTCCTTTCTTTGGTATCTTGAGCCCCTTCATCTTGCTCCAGATCTTAGCAAGCTGCTTGTACTCTTCCAGCATGTCCATGACATCCCTGATAGGCCAGCTAGATCCTCGGGCAATCCGAATAATTCTGGATTCAGTCATCAGCTTTGAATTTGTGATGTCAAGCTCTAAGAAGAAAATTTGGTATGACGATGACAATTGTTGCAATATTACTCCAGTAATTAATATAGAGGAAGGAACATGTCAATGGGGCTTACCTGCATCTGTCATGGAATCCATCATCATCATGTACCACTTAATCTTAGTCTAGCTTTCCTTCTCATGTCCTTTTGACATCAATTCAGCGCTAAATCCAGGCAACAAAAAGAAGACCTGCAAATAATCCAAAATTTAAGTTTTCTTTCAGTGATGCGCCCTGATCATGATGTTGACTGAACATTAATAATAATATGTGATTTACTGTGCTAGTTTTGCATAGATGTTAATGAAATTTTGAGGACTAAGTAGCTAACCTGGCCAATAGGACCCATTTTCAGAATGTTCTGGAACTGCTCATACATAAGTCTGAGAGTAAAGCTTCCTTAAGACAATTTCTGCAGAAGCTTTGGTTGTTGATTGGTAAGTACTACTTCATGAATCTTGTCCATAAAGTCTGACCAGTCTCCCATGCCTGCCAAATACACAAAATATGGTTAACCAAAGGTAACACACATATAAATGAGCGTACCTCATATTTTCACTAACCTAACAGATGACTAACAAATGGTTTCACATCAAAAACTTCAAACTCATCGATATGTTCTCCAATTCCAATAAATATAACTGGACTTTTTGTTGCTATGACCCTAAAAAGAAACAAGGATGTTAGGTACGCCAAGTTCCTCACATGTTCTGAATGTTAAACGTGATATAGAAGTAGGTATTCAAGGATGGTATCCTAAATGCATGCACAAGCACGAAGGAATAACTTATTGAAAAAATAGAATAAACTAAAGACAACATGAACGAAGAAAGTGTTGTGCTCAAATTAGCTCCAGGCTAGAAGTACATTATCCTGAAACACATGTGATATGTAGAAACTGTTTCAAGAATAGCATCCCACTATCTCAAGGGTCAAAAGAAAAGCTCGGAGAAGAGAAGACCACGCTACTGAAAATTTCAAAACAACAACAATGGTGATAAAAATGATTTGGCAATCACCAAAAACCTCATGCATGCAAGAGATTGTTGGGTGAGGGAGATGAGGAATGTGATGGTATAACATGCATACCTCAATTCCTTGTGCTCGAAGAGGAGATTTGAGGGAGAATGAGAGTTTGAGGGAGAGGGAGAGGGAGAGCAGCAGCTCTTGCTGCCCCTTGCTGTCTAGTTGGGAGTGAGGGAGTGAGAGAGAGTGGGTGGGGAGAGAGGGGTGGGGCTGCTGCCTTGTAGCCAAGTAAGAGAGGGTGAGGTGTGAGGCCAGCCAAGTTGGGTCCCCCTCGTAAGAGAGATAAGTATTTTATTCTGTAGAAATTATATTTCTTCTCTCTCCTTTCTAATACCCCAAAAGAGAAATTCTAACGTCGGGTATTTTTCAAAAATGCATAGCAAATATCAAACACTAATTGAAATAACAAACAATCAACAAAGCATAACAATTAAACATGATGCTAATGTTGCATAAATGACATGATTATGCTTTATGACATGATTAAGGAAATGGGACGTGACAGTAATAGGAATGGCCATTTGACCTTGTCATAGGCCTTCTCAAATCAACCTTAAAAATTACTCCACTCATTTTCTTTCTGTGTAATTCATGTATTGTTTCATGTAAGATGACGACTCCATCTAGGATATTTCGTCCTCGCATGAAAACAGTTTGAGTTGGACTGACCTCTTGATCCACAACGGAATTAATCCAGTTAGTGGCTACCTTTGTGAAAATCTTGAAGCTGACATTCAGCAAACAAATATGCCTATATTGTTGGATCCTATTTGCCTCTGTGATTTTCAGCAGAAGTGTTATAACCCCAAAATTAAGAATAAACAATGACAGTTCTCCCACATATAATTTGTGAAATAAATTCATCAAGCGAAACTTAATGACATCCCAGAATCTCTGGTAGAATTTTGCCAGAAACCCATCCAGGTCGGGAGCTTTATTGGTTCCATGTTGAACACTGCCTCCTGAACTTCCTTCTCTGGGAAGGGTGCTGTAAGGAATTTGTTCTCAGCCACTGAGACCTAAGTGGCATCCTCATTTCTAGACTCATATAGTGAGAAGGAATTGTTCTCTGATGGCCCAAACAAGGTCTTATAATACTTGGTAATATAGTCCTTTAGAGTGGTCTTGCCTTCTATTTTTCCTTCATCTTGCTCTAGGAAAAAGATTTGTTTCTTCCTATGCTTGCCATTAGCAACCATCTGGAAGTACTTGGTATTATTATCACCTAGCAAGACATCTGTCACCTTCGCACGTTGTTACATCCTGAGTTCTTCTTCACCAAGAAGTCTGGCCAGCCGATCTCTAGATTGAGCCAACTGCTCTCTCTCAATATTGGTTAGGCCGCATACGTCGGGTGCAATATCCAACTCATCTACTATGGACTAAAGGTTGGACTTTTCTTGTTTTTAAGTACCACTAGTATGGGCCGCCAACCCGTAAATGTATGTGCAAAGTGCTCATCATGTTATTCCATCGTTGGGTAAGGTTACACCCTTTTACCAGCTTATTCTAGATTTCCACCACACGGTCATGGAAATCATCCCGTGTGAACCAGCTAAGTTCTAATTTGAACTGCCTCCAATGCCCTGGTAAACCCACCACTCTAGTGTCAACCAACAGGGGCATGTGGTCAAAAACACCTCTATCCAGAGCGTGTATAGAGACTAACGGATTCTTAGACTCCCATTTTGTAGTCATAAGAACTCTATCTAACTTTTCATAGGTCAGAGTAGGAAGTTTGCCCAAGTGAACTGTCAACCTATTAAATAAATTTCTCTAAGATCAAAGCTATTAATGGCAGCATTGAACAGAAAAGGCCAACGATCATTATATCTGTTGTTATTCTTCTTAGTGATATTCCTCAAGATATTGAAATCTCCACCAATCAAGATTGGGAGGTGGTTCTGTTGGCAGGCCCACACTAACTCCATAAGGAAGTTAGAATTAAAATCATCATGCGCCAGTCCGTAGACTGCCAAAAGGACCCATCTAAATTTGTCTATCTTATTGCTTAGATGGAATTTGACCAAAAAAATTCCATAGTCTTCTCCACTACGGAAGCCGAATATATAGCCGTCTAGAGCATGTTGTGCTGAAATCCTTTATATGAAGCAAACCTTGTTGGACTTTAGTGTTCGTCTAGAGAAGTTTTCACTCTTTTGTGACAACAATAGTACCATAAAACTTGCAAACAATCCGGAAAAATCTCACACAAAGCACATTGACATTCGCCATCACTTTCCTAGAGATCATGTGACTAAAAATAATATTTCTCTTAGTGGTGTAAGGCCAGAAGATTACTTGGCGGATATCTTCACAAAATCTCTAAATAAAGCCACATTTTGTAGATTGTAAAGTGAGTTGAGCGTGATAGATGTTTCAAACATCTTGTATTGCCTTGTCATATAGATGCATTCATGATAGATGCTTGTCTAACCTTCTCAAGATAGTGGCAAACATGGGTCTTGCTTGAGTTGATGGCCTCAATTTTTCACTCAAGGCATATTATTGGGTTCACCATGAAGAAGCTTGGGTAGGGAAGTAATATGACAAGATAAATTCATTTTATGCTATGCATTCACATGTCATATAATGTGCACTCATGTTTAATTTCATGCAGTCATTTTGCATTGCATGTGCATTGGCGGTAGAGAGATCACAAAGGAGGATATCACTCTTTGATATTGTTGTTTGCTCTTAATGTGAACATGCACCTCTATAAGTGTAATTAAACAGATGTAAGTGCCTAATGCCTATTGTTTCATGTCCTAGCGAATTTTAAGCCTTAATCTTTGAATCATAGGCAATATGGCTCAAATATTTCCTTGGAGTTTTCTTCCTCGTTCTTTGGTTTTTATTGTATATTTCAAAATTATTATAAGATAGACGTGTGGCAAATATTTGAAAATGAGTGTTTTAGAGGGTAAGGTTTCACTTAAATTGGTCCAAACATGTGTTCTTGTTGTGTGGTTATTTGAAGTTTGGACTCAGCTAGAGATTTTAGTTCAGCAGAATCTTTTTCTTATCACCAGATGATCTGGTGCTCTCTGCTTTCTCCTCACCAGATCATCCGGCACTCAGTGGTCTGTGTTGTATGAAGTCCCCATGCAATTTGTCCAATGTCAGCTCCAGGTCATCACCGAACTATCCAGCGCTCAGTCAAAGGCAACAAAATCAGAGATGTTCAAACATAGTCGAGGAGTACGGTTTTGTCAACATCGGACCTTCCGGCATTCAGAATTCAGTTTTTTCTCAGAAAAGGTCCAGCGTTCAGTGCTTTGTTTAGCGGACATTCCGATGTGTGAAAGTCAGTTTTTAGCTCAGTTTGCAAGCTCTCTGCAAAAATTGGTTCGGCGCTATTTCCGGCATACAAACTGTTTATCGTCGGACCTTCCAACATTCGAACTTGTCGTAGGTCCCACCTGTCATATATTCTTTGTGGGCTCGGCTATAGATCCATATCGTCAAATTTTCTCAAGTTTCATTCATATCCATGCAAAATCCGACCAAATTTGAGCAATCCTTTGATCATGTGTTGCAATTAGAACCTAATCCTATACAATGATCACCTATTAGGGCATGATGATCTAAATTGTGCATCAAATTGCTTGATTTCTTCAATTATAGGTCAACATCTAGCAAATTTGTCTCAATTTCATGTGCCTTTTGATCAACTTGTTCAAATTGAAGTCAAATCCTTTGAAAATTGATCATTTTCTAGTGTCGCAAACCAGAATCCATAGCACCTTCATCAAAATTCTCCACAAATTCTTGCTTAGGATTCAAATTCGGGTACAATCGTTCAAATTTCTTAAACTTGAAGTGTTTGCTCGTCTCTCTTTGTTGTTTTCATCCTCTGGATGGGTCATGAACACCGCAACAAGGGCAAGGCAGTTGTAGAGCCAAAGAAGAAGAAGTCCAAAGCACAGAAAGAATGGGATCATGCAGTCGCAGCAGTAGATGCACAACACGGTTTTCATATTAGGGATGACTCATCCACACCTCGTCGGTCCTCCCGTACTTGTTCTATCACGGGGTCAGGCTTGATGCCTCCCGACGTGTCAGGTAGCCAGAAGAGGGCTCGTCATAAGCCAGAGACAAAGGAGGAGGAGCAGCCTCAGGGGGAGCAACCCCAGTAGTAACCAGAGCAGTAGCCAAAGCAGCAACCTCCAGCACAAGGTGAGATTCGCTTGCGTGACTTGATGTCCTTCAGGTCACCAAGAATCAAGAAGTTGAGGTTTGTGCTAGCCAAGGAGTGGTTTACCCCGTATAGAGATGAGGAGGTAAATCCCGTGTTTTGGACCATTCTTCAGGAGAGTTTTTATGCATCTTACTTGAGGAAGAATGTCAATTTGAACAAGCATAAGACGCTCAATTGGCACTATATGTAGTTGGCTGCAGGAGGAGTCGATTTGAGATCTCTCTTTGACGTCTTCCCAGGACTCTTAGCTCTACTTATAGATGTACACTGATATGTTAAGGAGTGAGTGAGAGTATTCTATGCTATAGTGTGGATTGAGCCGGAGCACAACTTCATTCAATTCATGTTTGAGGGATTAGATGAGTTGTATAGGAGCAACAAGCTATAGGCCTTAGGGGTTCAGGTGAGTGAGAGGTGTTTGCAGAAGGTCGTTCATCTGAACACCAACCTCCCTCGTCGTGGTCTTATTGGAGGAGTCTTCCCTATAGACGACGAGATTAAGCCACTCTTCAAGCAGCCCTTCATCCTAGGTTCACCTCGCCTATCAGATATGCTTACACCTGAGGCGAAGGCGATTCACATGGCCATGAGATGCAGTTTGCTGCCACGTATTGGATACGCATAGTCGATCACCAGTTTGCAGCAGTGGCTACTCCTCTCCATTATCACTCAACAGTATTTTGATATTGTGGATTTGATTCTGTATGAGATTGAGGACGTGATAACCGATGGTATGACCATGGTCAGATAGCAGTCGTATGCACACCTTATATCTCATATGCTTGCTCACTCTGCCAGGTTCTCAGAGTTCCTTCAGACCTACGAGTAGTCACCGAGTTACTTCAAGGAGTATATTCCTATTGCTCCTATAGATAAACATCATGGTCAGCGTGCAATGTTTCATGCACAACAAACAGGTGCCAGCTAAGGATAGAGACAAAGTTACAGTTAAGGACTAGGCCCTAGTTGAGGCTGAGGAAGAGTTACCTCAAGTGTTCTTTGACATAGACAGTGACAGTGACTTAGATGACATGGAGTACTTTCCACCAGTTGCTAGGTCTTTCAATGATGAGCCAGGAGGTTCCTCTCATGCTGCACTGCAGACTTCGGCTCCTTCTTCTTCAGCACCTGAGACAACACCTCATGTACCTCCTATTGCTTAGTCTTCTGAGCTCACTCTCATTCTTTAGCAGATGCAATAGCAGTAGCAGACCATTCAGCAGCAATAGTTGGCAGCTCAGGCAGAGATGCAAGCAAAACTTCAAGCTGACTATTTGTGCTAGCAGGGGAAGTAGATGGTCGATCCAGCAGCAACAGGCTATGTTAGTAGCACTTCAGTCGTACAGAGAGAAAAACACTCAGATGTTCTCGTTCCTGTTTCAACATATAGGTCTACAGTTGCCTGCTGCACCTCGAGCACATGCTCCAGCTCTGAGATCTCTCCCATGCAGTGTTAGCGGTCTTTTGGATACTCCAATGTCAGGCTTTCCACAGTCAACACTCTTCTCCACTGGAGTCTTCTCATAGCCTGTTGGGACTTCGCAGATACCAGTGTTTACTCTGTTGATGTCACCTTTGACTACTGGACCTCTCAGTTTCGATAACTCTCCACAGCTGATAGTCCTAGCTTAGCAGCAGTCAGTCGAGTCACCTTTGTGACGGCCGTCTTTCCCCTCCATCTCCTCTCTCTGCCACGTCAGCCCCTGTGTCATCCACCTCCTCCCACCTCTCTGTAACTGCCGCTGAAAACCACCGACCATGACCCCCACGCTGCGCATACACCACCCTCTTCGCGCCATCTCTGCCCAAGCCGAGCCCAGCTACGGTTTCCTCGAGGCCGTGTCGTGCCGTAGCACCCCTTCTCCGTCACACCCTCCCATGGAACTGCCGCCAACATCGTTGACCGAGCCGCCTCCCTCGCCATTCTCCTCTGCCAAGCGCGCGCCCCGCCCCATCTCCGACAGAGCTGAGCCCACCTGCAGCATCCTCACATCGACGTAGTGCCATGGAGTCACCCCCGTGTCACTCTCGCGCCTCGCATTTCCACCACCGTCGACCTCAGCGCACCGTCGCCGACCTCCTCCACCGCGCACGCCTCTCCGCGATTCCGGCTGAGCCAAGCAGCCCACGGCCTCACCATGGTGTGGTGACCTCGCCAGCACCCCTCCTCGCTGCTTGTCGAGTCTCCATCGCTGGCGACCGTCGCCGGGGAGAGCATGGCCGAGTCCTGCTTTGCTCTCCTTTCTCTTGGTAAAATAGCAGAAAACCCCCTCCCTTTTCTTTCTTTCTTATTCCTTTTAATTCATGTTTAGGATTCTTTGAAGTTAGCCCCTATTGTCTATAGTTAATTCTGTTTCTAATCCTTTTAGTTCAAATACAAGTTATCTTTTCAATTCTTTCCAGCGAATTTCATCCCAATTCAAACTCCATTCCAGATATTCATCTTATTCATCATATTTCAGCGGTTCGTACTCTTTCATGTCCGATAATTATATTTTGTCGCATAGCACTATATAATTTCTAAATATTATTTTAATAAGTTGGATGCATATCATATGACTGCGATGTGTAAGAGCTCACATATCGTTGCACATCAGATATGAATTCAATATTAAAATGGTATTTATAAAATTATATAAGATCTCACTTGTCAATATTATCGGACATCGTTGTACGTTCATCTCCGATAAACCCAAGTTTTTGTCGTCTTCATGTTAAATCCAGTCAACCCAGTTCTTCCTTCATCAAAAACCCCAACCCTTTTTGTCCTTTCCCCTTTTTAATTGCAAATTTGGTTTCATTTTGTATTTATTTAGTTTTGCTCTTATTTGCATGATTTCACGAGTAGAGTACGACGTGTCTAGAAGAATCGATGATCTGCAAAGTCAAGAGTCAGGACTTCAGGATATCCCAGGACCTAGTTCAGGAAGATCACTGAGCAGCATCTAGGCAAGTGTCCTTGATCACATTGAGCCTATTATAGAGTAGTGTGTCTTTTACTTTTTAATTGCATGCTTTGTCAATATGAATCCCATGTTTAGGGTTTATTAGTACTTTCCATATTATCTTTGTGTGTTGTAGTTTGGGTGTCGAGGTTAGAAATGCTTAGTTGTGCTGTCAAGTCGGGTGGGATAAATGTTAATTGGATTAATGGTCTATGCAATATAAACCGATTTGGGTAATCTATTGTAGCAACGTGGATCATAGGGATCTGTGCAGGTTGGTTTGGTTGGTATGGCTGCTGTGTGCGCATTGGGTGATGTGCAAGTACCTGCTTTAGATCCTAGGGACCAGTTCTTGAAGCCTGTAACCCGGCTGAACAGCACAACCACATGGCTTATATGGGTACGGCCTGGCCGATTAATTAGCCACCCCTCCGGTTCTGCGAGCACTGTTGGACGATTAAGTGGCACAAGAGGGGGCTTCTACAGTGATGTAATCGTCTGTTAGCGGTGAAACCTCAGTGAGTGCTTGCAGGTCGGCGGGAGCTTTGTAAAGGCCTTGTAGTGAGACCCCGGCTCTACACCCCAGAAGTGTGAAGCAAAACGGGAATCACGACTCGTGGGTAAAGTGTGCAAACTCTGCATAGTATAAAACTGATCGATCAGTCGTGCTCACGGTCAAGAGCGGCTTGGACTTCTTCATGATTAGTGGGGAATCTTGGATGGTTGGTTTTGGGTAGTCGGGTGGTGGTACCCCGATGAGTTGGTAGCCGGATATGGAATATCTGGTGAGTTTGGTAGTCGGATGGAATCCGATGAGCTGTTCCTTTAATGTTGGTGTCATTACACATAGTAAATAGGACTGCTAGGTTTCCTTGAGTCCTAAGTTATTTTGGCATAGATGCAGTAAACCTGAGTCAAACCTTTCTTGTCTTAAGCCCTTATGTCATATTTTTCCACACTTGCGGAGTACGATATGTACTCACACTTACTATTTCCAAAAATAAATGCTGCTTAGTTAGAGAAGACCACACGGAGATCAAGGAAGCTAAAGACTACAATGAAGACGGAGCATCTTAGGTCGCGTTTCCCCCAATCGATTGCCAGTGGTGTGCCCTAAAGCTTTCGTTGGAGTTTTCTCGAGTTCATCCGCTGCTATTCAAAACTCTGGTAATTGTTTTAATAAAGTTGTTTTTGTTCGATATAGAACTGTATATCACTGATATGTCACCGCATGTATGATGAAACTGATCCTGACATACATGTGGAATACACCTGGTTGTTCTTTTGAAAAACTGGGTGTGACAACCTCCTCCAGTCGCTCAGCCCGTGCTTGATGAGGCAGATTCTCCCCTTCGGGCTGTGCAATGCCATATCATTCAGGAGATGGCAGGTTAGGATGTCGGTACCTCTAGCTCCAACCCCTAACCCGACACAGTCTCGTCAGAGGTTCCTGCTCTTTAGCCTCTGATTAGCCTTCCACGGGATTCCTCTCACCTCTCATTGACACTGTTGCTGCCAAGCTCAACTCTTCTACATCCAATTTCGAGTCTGATGCTTCTTAGTTTCTGGTGCGACCTTCTTTGGTAGTGTCAACTTCTCCGTCTCCTTTGGCTCCAGATGTTTAGATGTATTCTCTTTTTTGTGCTTAGATGATAAAGGATGAGAGAGTCTAGTGTTAGTTAGGGGGAGTTGTGAAGAGAGATAGATAGTTTTGAGTGTCTAGAGAGCTTGTTAGTTTTAGGGGGAGTTTAGTTTTTTGGGTAGCTTGGCTCGAATTTTTGGATTTTCATGGATTTTGATGTAATGATAGGCTATTTGGCTCTCTCTATTGATGTGTTTCACTTGTCATCACATTGTGTTTTATCCAATGCCTGTTTTAATTCTAATTCATTTAGCATGATAGGTTGTTCTAGTGCTAGTCTTTGTCTTGCTTTATTGCTTTATGTTGTCTATTGCCTAGTTTGATAGGGTGTACTTCAGTTCATATCTTAGTATTTTTCATTCGTGTTGTCATCAATCACCAAAAAGGGAAAGAGTGTAACATCTAGTCCCCTAGAGAAGTGTTAAGTGTTTCGGTGATTAATGACAACCGTGTCATTGTGGCTAGTATGTGTGTTTTGGAGGGTATCAAAAATTTAGTTCACAATGATGAGTGGGTTCCTTAGTCCCCAAGGTGATATAATGGACGATCAAAGGACATATGCATCAAGATTAAGGATCTTCTAGTTCTAAGTGTCATAAGGAGATGAATGACACTTAGAGTAGTTTAGGTCTCTTTTCTTAGTCTTTTGACCGTACTATAAAGGGGGCTAAGAGCTATAGCTTGACCTAGTTGAGTCTAGACAAGGTTGAATGCACACTTGCGAACTTATAGCACTATGTAGCTCAAAGAAGCCCGTGGTTAAGATGTCAAGACATTAGAGCTGAAGATTGCTTGAATTGGACGAGCTCAGAAATTTTTCAGTACACCGGATGATCTGACGATACCAGAGATGATCACGCCAGAGTATTTATTGGATCAAGGCAAAAAGATCTTATGCACACCAGATAGTCTGGCGACTAAGACTCATTAACATCAGAGATATTTTTGTGTGGTGATGTAGCACAAAAAAGTTGAATACACGCTGGATGTTCCGACGTGTAAAGAAGGCTACGCCGGAGAATTTTTTTGTAGAGAGGATTTTAGCAAGGTGTTTGAAGTTTATACATGATGGATGGTCTGGCGTGTACACCGGAATATACGCTAGAGTATTTCTTGCAGAGAAGAATTTCAAAGTTTGGATTTCATGGTTCTACATGCTGGACAATCCGGCGTGTGACCAGAGGCTTCATCAGAGTGTTTAATAAGCTTAATGGCTAATTGATAGTTGGCAGTTGGGAGTGTTTGAAAAGGATACACGACGGATGTTCTGGCATGTGTAAGTCAGTGCACGTCAGATATTCCAGCATTCACAAAAAAATGGGGTAGTTGGGCAACAACTAGATTTAGACCTCTAGCCTATAAATACCCTCTAAATCTATTTCACTTTGAACTCTTGCAACCCAGAGGATCTTATACATTGTGTGTGTCATCAACAAGCAAGAGAGAGCACTTAAGTGATTTGCAAAGTCCCTAATTGGAAGATTAAGGACATCATTAGTACTTTGAGAGTAGTAAGTGTGCATCTAGTTGTAGTTTAGTCTAGATCTTGGTTAAGTGAAGCTATTGGCTTGTTACTCTTGGTGGTTGGTAACACCTAGCTGATCTTAAGTGATTGGAGTTGCCTTGGTGAGCTCTTGTGGGAGCCCCGGAAGTGCGATGTACTTGGTTTGATTCCCGCTAATCCGAAGATGGAGAAATGGCAATCATGAGGGAGCACTTGAATCTAGGTGACTTAAGGGGGAGCGATATCCTTGGTAGATGCTCCAACAAGGACTAGGGGGAGTGTCAACTCCTCGATACCTCGGCAAAAAATCGGTGTCCTCTTGTCCATATTTCTACTTTCCCGCATGTACTTTGAGCATTTATATTCTTGCAAGCTTTAATTCCGTAATTTTCTTAGTGTCTTTGCTTGCTTGTTTTGTTGTCTTTCTCTATCTTGTTCATGTAGTTGTATTAAATTTTATCTAGGATAAGGTTTCTACTTATTTTAGTTTTCGGTAGAAGTGTTTTTAATTAGTGCCCAATTCACTCCCCTTGGGACATTCGATCATTTCAAGAGTCCGACCACGAGAGAAAGTGTGAACAAAGAGCACAGGATCATGAGTACTAGGAGAAAAACCAGTGGCAATGATCACAGAAGAAAAACGCTCAAACCAAGTTTGAGGAGCTTGCTTAAGGCTATAGAGAGTGACGGAGGTGACAAACCATGCCCTCAAGAACAAAATACCCTGGTGATGGGTATATGTAGACCTCCTCACACAACTCACTATTAAGAAAGGCATTCTTGACATCAAGCTGAGAGATAGACCAATGACGCACAAATGCAACAACAAGAAGAGTGCGCACTATGCTCATATGGGCCATCGGAGCAAAAGTCTTATTATAGTCACGATCATGCTCCTGCTGGAAACCATAGGCAACAAGACGAGCCTTATAATGCTCAAGAGAACCATCAGATCAAGTCCTAACCTTATAAACCCACTTTACACGTGATAGACTGAACATGTGGAGGAAAAGGAACAATATCCCATGTTTCGGTGCGCTCAAGAGTAGCAAGCTCCTCTGCCATCGCATGCTGCCATTCCTGATGTGTAACAGCATCACGATAAGAAGATGGCTCGGTAGGAATATCACCTGCAAAACCAAAATGATCAGGAGGTCAAATTGAATGGCAATCACGAAGAGAATAACGAGGAGAAGATGGAGGAACTAAATCACCAAAAGTAGATGGCTCATCAGAAGGTGACACAACAGGATGAGAGACAGCATGAGAACAACAGGTCTAGTGGAAAGGAAAAGGCTCAACAAAACCAGAAGGAGGAGGATCATGTGATGTGGAGACCAAAGGCATGGAAGACACGGAAGAAGGCATAACAGGAGAAGGCACTAGTTGTGCATGGGGAAGGGAAGAAGAAACAGGAACAGGTGTGGCAGGAAAAGTGAGAAAAGAAAGTGGCTCGACTAAGGAAGCTGAAGAAGTGGAAGGAGAGGTAGGAGGATAGAAGGGATGAGACTCATCAAAAGTAACATCACGAGAAATGCGCATCCGACGAGCAACTGGGTCCCAAAAACTATCCCTTATACTTAGTACTATAACTAGGGAAGACACATTCAACAGATTAAGCGGTCAGTTTGGTACGTTCACGAGGGGCGAGAAGAATGTAACAAACACAACCAAAAGGACAAAGAGAGGAGTAGTCAGGAAGGCATCCACATAGACGCTCAAAAGGAATCCTACCCTTGAGAGTAGAGGAGAGTTGGATATTGACCAAGTATGTGGCACTGGAGATCGCCTCAGCCAAAAAATGAGATGAAATAGAAGAGGCAATCATAAGTGTGCGAGCTTTCTCAAGGAGATGACGATGCTTGTGCTCAGCAATACCATTCTGAGCATGAGCTCCAGGACAGGATAACTGAGATAACATACCATGTTCAGCAAGGAAGGAATAAAGTGCCCAGAAAGAAATTCGCCAATAGAGTCAACACAAAAAATACGAATAGGAGTGTCAAACTGAGTATGAATCATAGTGGCAAAGCGCTTATATATAGATAACACCTTGCTATGAGAAGACATGAAATGAAACCAAATGTGGCGAGAGAAATCATATATAAAGATAATATAGTAGCTATGACCCCTTTCAAAACGAATGGAGCTGGACCCCATACATCTGAGTGAACAATATTAAAATGACGTTGAGATACTGACTCACTATAAGGATAAGGAAGATGAATCTGTTTACCAAGTTTCCAATCCTGACAATCTAAGGATGCATCTCTTGAGACAGACCCTAAAAGACCATGACAAATTAAAGAAGATAGATGCGTCCCACAAACATGACCAAGACAATGATGCCACTACTGAAAGAAGCAACTAGTCAAGGAAGCAGAAAGACTGACAACGGTAGCGAAAGGAAGATGAAGCCAATCAAGCTCTCGTAGACGCTGAGAATAATGGCACCGAGGGCCAGTACCAACCAAAGAACTCGTGCAACGATCCTGAACACAGCAAGAGTTAGAATCTAGGATAACACGAGAACCATGGTCAGTAAGCTAACCAGCTGACATGAGCTACATGGTGAGTTAGGGAACATGAGCAACATAAAGAACTCTAACAGAAGAACTACTAAGAGTGCCCTAACCAGCAACAGAAAGAGAAGTAACATCAGCAGTAACATCATGAATAGGAGAAACAAGATGATGAAGCAAAGACAGATTGGAAGAATCAAAAGTCATATAAAAAGATGCTCCTGAGTCAATAATCTAAGGAGAAGTACCTGATTCCGTGGAAAGTGATCTCTTAGTGATAGAAGAGAGAGTAGTAGAACATGTCGGTGTAGAGTCAGAGGTAGTAACTAGACAACGAAGCAGCGTCATAATCTCCTGCTGAGCGTTAGCCGAAGTAGAAGCACTAGAGGAACATCGAAGATGCTTCTTCTTCTGGTAGCAATTCACCTCAACATGGCCCTCCTTACTGTAGTAGATGAAGCGAGGGCGACCACCACCACCTAAAGAGGTTACAGAAGGCGAAGGAGTCGCACGAGGAGTAGACAACGGTGTAGACAAAGACGTAGGCGCAACAGGTGGATGAGCAAGCAACACTGAAGGAAGTGGTAGTGATCCAGAACCACACAGACGAGTCTCCTCAGCTCTGTAAGAGCCTTCACAAGTGTGACACGAGGATGTCGTGCAAGTAGTTGGGCCCAACGCTGCTCAACTCTATACGAAGGCGAGTCAGGAACTTGTAGAGGCATCAAAAGTCACATTCAGCACGCAGATCCAAGCAACACTGATAAGAGTGGCAACCAATAATACAAAGAGAGTCCAACTGATACCACACATCTAATATCTGAACATAGAACGTATCAACTGTGGCATCACCATACTGAAGAGACTGCTCTTGGCGAACAACAGACAGATAGAGAGCATCTCCAGATGGCTCATAGATCTGATGAAGATGAGCACATCTAAAAGGCAGTAGAGAACTCAACAATCTCAGAAGAAAATATGTGCTCCACACCAGCAATCAGAATAGACGCTGCACGAGCATCATCATCCATCCACTAAGCACAGTCAGATAACCGATCATGGTATAGCTCCAAAGCTTCCTAATATGTGGAGACAACGTTCTCATAAGTAGCTGTGGTGATGTCAATAGCTACTTTGTCTCCTTGGTCAATAGTCGGCTGCACGGGCTCCATCGGAAGCTTCAAAAAAGGCAGATAAGGAACGTCGTCACATAGAACACCCCAAAGACGAAACCCACGTATGTCAATAGGGTAGTTAGCACCATCAAAGATCATCGAGGAACTAAAATAGTGTTCGATGACATTTTAAAGAAATGACGAACGACGGCAATAGCGCAAAGGGGAGCGGTGATCGATAGCAAGAGCGCAAAGATAACAGCGAGCAACAACAAGAACGCAACAAGCGATGGCAAGGGCGTAAAGGGGAGCAGCAATTGGCGGCAAGAGCACAAAACTAGCGGCGAGCTACTACAATTTTCTTTTCTTTTTTTTTCTTTTTTTCTTCCTTATCTTTGTCCCGACACGGCTCTGTTAGCTTCTATTACAAAGCCAGTCACGAGGGACCAGGATGGACCGAGTGGATCTGGCGCCTGACGGGAGACGGTGGCGGGCGGGGCCGAGCGGAGGTGGGCGGGGCCGAGCGGCGCTCGAGCGGCAGCGCAGAGGGGCTGACGAGCAATGAGCAGCTGGCGTTTGGGGGGATCCAAAGGCGGCGGACCGGATCCAAAAGGCACCGACTGGAGGACGGCCGGCGGGAAGGCAATCGGTGGGAGGTCGGCCGGCATGGGTGCAGGCGCTCGGTAGTGGGGCGAATCCGAGGTTGCGGTGTTGCAGCAAGTGACGAATCGCGACGAACCACAGGCTGCGGCGTGCTGCAGCAAGCAACGTAGAGACGGGCACGTGCCGACCTAGAGCAGAGACAGGCATGGGCTGGCGAAAACGGGAAGAGAAGCCGGCAGGAAGGAAGAGCCGACGGGAGGAGAAAAATTAGATCTAGAGTTTTGGATTAACAACTTATATTTTCTAAAGACTCATAAGACATTATATATATACACACATACAAGTGATAATATAAAAAAAAATCTTTTATGATATAGAGATATAACGTTCTGATCTGTTGATCTAGAGGATAAGATGGTATAGCTTCGTGGAATTCTCCCATGAAGAATATAATGTCGTTTTATTTACTGCTCAATAATCTGGAGGAACATGGTACATAATCTCAATTTGTGTCGTCCTTAACCTACAGATACACTACAGACTACAAGGAGGCGGATCGGGATCCTCTGCAGTTGCTACTGGCAACTGCAGAGAGGCTACTGTAGCTACAGTAAAGTGCGTTTAGGTCTGCCCTGAGTCGTTGATTTCGTGGTGGACGCATCAGATTCGTATGCTACAGTGCTCTACAGTAGTGTGCTACAGTACCGGAACGACTGTACACATGATCAGATTACTGTTGCTACAGTAATGTATGATTAACTAATGCACAGCACTGTAGCATTAGACTCATTTTACTGTATAAACAGTTATCCTCTGCATTAATGATGTATTAATGCAGAGAATCCGGGTCCCAAGGAGGCAGGCAGGTGAGAAGGACATGAAACGGGGAGACGGCGAAAATTGCTTCTTTTATCTTCTGTAATGGGCAAAAGACCAGCTGGTGAAGGCCGCAGTTGAGGCGGGAAGAGCAACGCGTGCATCATTTTCCATCTCAGAATTATCCTCCAGCGTAGTATATCCTTTATCTTCTGGAATTTAGAGAGTCTTGTATCTCCTCGAGTGTTCTTCCTTTGGTCTCGGGTACTAGCATTGCCACGAACAGTATCGTGATCAGGCTCGCAGCAGAGAACATGAAGAAGATCCCTGTACAGAACAAGGAGGGGAACCAATGTAAGTAGGAAGGTTTACATGACATGCTTTTCTTTTTCATGTTTAATCTGAAAGTCTGCTTCTGATAAATTTCATAAAATGCACTGCATTTTTTCCGAACGAAAAAAGGAGATGTGAAAATTGCAGGTTAAGTACAATAGTGTCAGGTGAGTTACCTGCTGAGCTCCAGTCCATGAGAAAGCTAAACGAGTAAGAAATTGCGAAGGAACCTAACCAGCTAACAAGGGTCACCAAGCTTCCACCGATTGCTTTCATGTTGATTGAGAATATCTGCAGGCAGTCAATTTTGGGTAAAGGTAAATCTCCGGAAAACTTGTCACATTTGTCAATCATGTCGTAGATTCATCAAAAACAAATGGAATCCCGATTCCATTTTACCTCAGACATGACAACCCAAGGGACAGGACCCATTCCAATTGAGTATGCCCCTATATACACCTATTTCAGGAAGCAGCATCATGAGACAAAATGTCAGATTACTAGATATAATAATTTCAAGCGGCTTAATCTAGAATTCATACAGATTGCAGTCCTTAAAAATTTCATATTGTAAGTGAAAAGAAAATGATTAAAAGGACAAGGATACGGTATCCCTTACCAGTATGCCGGAAAGAGCCAATGCAGGAACCCATTCTGGGAATAGTCCTTGTGCCTAACAGATGATTAAGCATTCACCATTATATACGGAAACAAAGAAAAAGATTATCCTTACCGTACCTATTCTTATTAGCATAAGTTGAAACTTTTACCAGTAGGTTCACAACTGATTGCCATTAAGCTAACTTATGACATTATCATATATGTCGTCAGTTTCAAAAGTAGCTTATCATGCAGCAGTTAGGAAAATTATAGTTACCTTTAGGTAGAAGGATATTCCGGTCAAGAAGCAGCCCAAAAATGTTCCAAAAGCGGAGACCTAAACAATAAAAGGATCTCACGAAAACATTCTACCTAACATTCGTTCTTTGTATACATCAGCTCAGCTTTGTAGCGTTTATACCATCAGAAGAACCCTTCTTCCACTCCTATCCATGAGAATGGCCCCAAACAATGTAATTGGAATCTGAAAGGATCAGTGTTATAATTTTTTTTTCTAATTAGTAACTTTTACTAGCTAAAAGCAGCTAATCTCAAACCTGAATAATGCCAATCAAGATGGTTCCAAGTTTTCCAGAAAATTCTGAAGTTGCAATAAAACCAACATATTCATAAAGGACTATTAGAAAAAGAAAACATAATACTTGGATATTCGCATACCTGCAGATGTGAAGATATAGCTTGCATAAAAGCCGACACCATTTATCCCTCCCAGTTGCTGAAAAATCATCAAGCTAGCACCCACCTGTGCATATAAAAGTTTCATATGATAAAATCCAAACTCAGTACAAAAGAGAAGCATATTTTAACAGGACATAGGTGAAGAAGTGATTCCTTACAATGACTGCATATATATTTTTGCTCAGAAACAAATCTTGAAGCCTAGCCTTTGGAAAGCTACGGAGTGACTCAATATATTCCTGGATAAAATGATTATTTTGAGCATAGTCTTCTTCACATTATAAATTCTAATCTATATAATCAATTAGGAAAGAAACTAACTTTAATCTCAATTGCCTCTTCAGAAATGTCAGCACTCTCTCCCCTCAGCTTTTGCAATGCAGTGTGAAATTCTTTCTCCGTTCCAACATTGGCCTGTAGTTTAAATGCATAGTGAAACTCAATGGAAAAGGTTAAACATGATACGAATAATGAATTTAAAGTTTCATGTTAGTTGACGAGAATGATTATGTAATTAATTGTTTTCCTTTTGACATGTTCAATGATGTCCATGCTTTCTATTCTAAAGCTAGGAATAGCAGGAGGTTGTGCAGCAATTTTGCAAGTCCTACTAACACTACCCTTATTTAAAAAAAGGAAACCATGGGGGAGCTGATTTCTATTTTCACCACATCCAGAGAGTCATGTTTTACACAGCGTTCACCTAAGGAAGAAGTGCCTTACCAGCCATCTCGGTGACTCTGGAATGAAGAAAAGCCCAGCTAGCAGGAGAACACAAGGCACTAAACCTGCACAAATACTTCTTCTCATTTACAGCCAACATAAAACTGAAGCTTTTTTTTAGAGTGAATTGCACAAAACTACAAGTATTATGCCATTATAATACAAAACTATAAGTATTGTGCCTAGTAACACAAAACTACCAGTATTGTGCACTAATTTCACACAAAATCCGATTTTAATTAAATTCACCCAAAAAATAGTCTTATGTTTCTCCAAAAATCCTAAAACTTTTTGTATATGTTCCGTAATCCATGTGCAACCTATTGTAATTGGATTCACCTAAAAAAGCTTGTGTAGAATTTAAACTAAAATTCTCCAAAAAGACTACTTTTATAACTCCTAACAATTGTTAGTGGCTCAAATAAAATCCCAAAAATACGAGAAAATTCACTAATATTTTTCTTATATGATGTTATTTCTAAAATTATTTTCAACCCTAGATTATATGGTGAAAAGGAGAGTTCCCTTGTAAGTATATAAATAGATCATATAAATGGAGTGTTACAAAGAAATTCATTTTTTCACCATATAACATAGAGCTGAAAATAATTTTAGAAATTAATCCATTATATAAGAAGAATATTGTTAGGAGTTATATACCTAGGAGTTATAAACATATTGTTAAGAATATTGTTAGTCCATCATATAAGAAGAATATTGTTAATGAATTTTCTCATATTTTTTAGATTTTATTTGAGGTCCTAACAATTGTTAGGAGTTATAAAATGAGCCTTTTTGGAGAAACACAAACTTTTTGGGTGAGTTCATTTAAAATGGATTGCACATAAATTATGGAACACGTGCAAAAAGTTTTCGGATTTTTAAAGAAACATAAGACTATTTTTTAGGTAAATCTAATTAAAATAGGATTTTATGTGAAATTAGTGCACAATACTTGTAGTTTTGTGTTATTATTCACAATACTTATAGTTTTGTGTTACAAATATCACAATACTTGTAGTTTTGTGCGATTCACTCTTTTTTTATGTATAACCATGTACCATATATTGATGTGAACACAACTTACCTACTAGTACCAATTTGCGCCATGCAACTAGCGCCCCTATTATGTATGTAGCTGAACTCCCAAAACATATCAACAACTGCACATGCAGAAGACGTCCAGTGGAAACTATTAATACTTACAAAGTCAATGGAGTGGTAACACTGGTGGCAATGGGATTGTTGTCTGCTCCAACGCCGAAACGTTGTCAGTAGAGTGTGGGCTAAATGCGTCGTGTGGAGTGTGTTTGTATCGTTGGACCAAATGAGCCGATTGTAATGTGAATCGAACGATTAACGATCGTGTGGCTACGTCAAGTTAAAGTCCAGGTCGTGTACGTCTCTCCAGGCGTGTGTGTGTGTGTTGGAGACAGTGTAAATACTGTAGCCCATCATGAACTTGCTGATCAAGTAAGAAAAGAGTTCCCGACTCCAACCCTCTCTCTGTCTCCGCTCTGCTCCCTCTCTGCTACCTCTCCAACCACCCTAACTTCGTAGTTGTCATCACCAGTGACTATTCACTGACGGCGGCACACTACATATGGTATCAGATTCCAGTGATCCGCGGCTCGGATTCTCGCATTCTCTCGGCCTTGATTGGCAATTCCCCGATGGCTTGCGGCTGCTTTCGAGCGGCACGCTGTAAATCTCGACTGGTTCGATTAGCTTGGAGGAGAGTCCACCACGGCTCCAGCTCAATCCAACACGACCGTACGTCCAGTGCTGGCGATGATGGAATCGTTTGAAGACCATATGGAGAAATTCAAGGTGCTCGATAAAGTGCAGCAACAGCTTGTGGAGATGGATACAAAGATCGGCATCTAGGTGACGCAACTTGATCAATTGGAGACCAAGGTTGATCTCTCCATGCTCACCATCAGCCAGGTTCAACAAGAGCATAGCTACATCTGGCGCACGCTGAAAGGTGTAGCACCTCCACTCTTGACGATTCCTCCGCGACCGGGTGAAGGCATCATCGGCACACGCCCAGACAACCTTCCACCACTACCTCCACCTCAAGTCTCATTCCCACCACCAACACCACAGGTGATACCCTCCCCATCACCCATCGTCCCACCTTACTATTCCTAATCATGGTGATTCTACATATCGTAAATAGTGGATACCTACATTGGATTTTCTAAAGTTTGATGGTACTAATGCTAGGATTTGGTTAGATAAGTGTCATGCCTTTTTCTCCCTATATCAAATCCCAGATGGTTTTAAGGTTACAGCTGCGGGTATTCATCTCACCGACAATGCCGCTCATTGGTACCAGCCATATAAACTGTTGAATCCATATCTTGATTGGAACCAGTTTTGCACAACAGTCATTGCTGAATTTGAAGTCAATACACATAGAAACAAACTTATTGACTTGTTGTCTTTGCGCCAGACTAGTTCGGTTGAGGAGTACAAAAGGCAGTTTGAGCAACTCATGTATCACATCTGTCTTTATGATCCAACTTTTAGTGAAACATTACTAGTCACTCAATTTATTATTGGTCTCAAGGATGAACAGCGTGCCTATGTGGAAATGCAGCTGCCTGATACAATTTGTACTGAAATTCAGTTAGCAATGGTCCAAGAGACAGTTCACACCAGATTACATAAGTCCTCTTCCAAGTCTGGATCAAACAAGAGCTTTAACATTAGTTCCAAATCTGACAGTAAACAGACTTCCAATTCTGTGAGTTATGGAAAGGCAACCAACTACATGAGTACAGAAAGTCCAATGGACTATGTTTTAAGTGTGGTGACAAATATGTTCAAGGCCACAAATGCTCTACTCTATCACCTGCCCAGGTCAGAGCACTATCCATGGATGAATCTCCTGAAATTTTGCCAGATGAAGTATTGGATATGTCGGTAGGTACTAATCCACATGAAGAGACTGACATTCAACTATCTGTTCATGCTTTGGCTAGTTCTGACAGTGCAAAAACAATCAGAATCAGAGCTCTTGTCAGGAATCAAGTCATGTTAATATTGTTGGATTCATGTAGTTCACAGTTTTGTGGATCAATCTTTTGTCACACGTATGGGCTATCACCAACAGCATGTTCAACTTCTTACTATCAAGGTGGCTAATGGTGATACATTGCCCTGCACCAGCATGGTTCAGAACTTCACCTAGTGAGTTCCTAACCACACCTTTCAATATGACATGAGAGTACTAGATATGAGTGGTTATGATGAAATTTTAGGAATGGATTGGCTTGAGCAGTGGGATCTTATGAAATGTCATTGGGCAGAGAAATGGGTGGAATTCAACTGTGAGGGAAAAACTGTGAAATTGCAAGATATTTTACCTGAAAACCATTTTGAAATTTAAACAATGACACTGCACAATTTGATCAAATGATCAAAAGGGAATAAAGTTTGGGCAGCAGCCTTGTTGGAAAAACTTCCAGAATCAGCCCTTGCAGACACTCCACCAGAGGTATAACAATTGCTTCATAAGCATGCAGAGGTATTTGCTGAACCATCTGCTCTACCCCCACCACAGAACATTTGATCACAACATCAACTTGCTCAAATTCTTCAACAGTAAATTCCAGACCCTACAGATACTCTCCATTACAAAATGATGAAATAGAGAGTGGCAACCATGTTACAAGCTGGGACAATTATACACAACATGAGCCCATTTGCCTCTCCTTTCCTTCTTGTCAAGAAAAAAGATGGCAGCTGGCGTTTTTGTGTTGACTACACAAAACTGAAGTCTATGACAGTCAAAAGTAAGTTCCCTCTACCAATTGTTGATGAGCTCTTAGATGAATTAGTCGGCTCCACCTTATTCTCTAAATTGGATATGAGATCTGGTTTTCATCAGATTAGGATGGCTGAAACAGATGAGCCTAAAACAGCTTTAAAACACATCATGGGCAGAATCAATTTAGGGTTATGCCCTTTGGTTTGACCAATGCACCATCCACACTTCGATGTTTGATGAATTCCATTTTGCACCATATACCAGAAATTCATCTTGGTTTTCATGGATGACATATTGGTCTATAGCCACAATCTGCTGGAACATCTGCAACATCTTGAACTGGTCTTTCAGTTACTCAAAGACAATCAGCTCTTTGTCAAGGCAAGTAAATGTTCATTCGCCCAAACACAATTGGAATATCTTGGTCATATTATCTCTGGACAGGGTGTTGCAACTGACCCACAGAAAACTACAGCAATGCAACAATGGCCTGTGCCAACATCTGTCACTGAACTAAGTTTTTTTAGGTCTTACAGGATACTACAGGAAAATTGTGAAGGGATATTGGACTTCGGCCAAACCTCTAACTGTATTGTTGAACAGTTCCAATGGATTGAGGAAGCACAAGTGGCATTTAACAAACTGAAACAGGCAATGTGCCAGACACCTATGTTAGCATTGCCAGATTTTCACAAATCATTCACTATTGAGACAGATGCTTGTGACATAGGAATTGGAGCAGTCCTGAGTCAAGATAATCACCCAATTGCCTACTACAACAAAGCTTTGAGAGTCAATAACAGAAACCTTTCCATTTATGAGAAAGAATTTTTTGCAATTATGATGGTTGTGGATAAATGATCTTATTTGCAAAGGGGTCCATTTGTTATCAAAACTGATCACAAGAGCTTGTGCTATTTGACAGACCAGAATCTTACATCAGATTTGCAAAGAAAATCCATGACTAAATTAGTGAGACTTTAATTCAAATTTCAGTACAAGAAAGACAGTGACAACACAGCAGCTGATGCACTCTATAGAGTGGGTCATCTTCTGACAACACAATCTATTTCTGTGGTCCAGCCACAATGGATCCAAGAAGTACTGAACTCCTACGTTATAGATCCTCAGGCTCAACAACTTGGGTAAGCTCAACTTGCTCTAACAAGATGGATATTCTCTACAAGGTGTCATCAGACATAAAGACAAAATTTGGGTAGGCTCCAATTCAGGTTTGCATAAAAAGCTCATCCATGCTTTTCACTCTACTCCTATTGGTGGTCATTCTGGAACACAAGCTACTTATCACAGAGTGAAAAAGCTTTTTTTTGTGGACCGGAATGAAAAAGGATGTAGTTAACTATGTCCAACAATGCAATGTCTGTCAACAAGCTAAACATGAAAATTGTAAGACTCCTGGCTTACTTTAGCAACTACCAATACCCCAAGGTGCCTGGCAGGATATCTCTCTTGATTTTATTGAGGGGCTTCCTATATCAGAAGGGTATTCAGTAATTTTAGTGGTTGTGGACCTTTTCACCAAGTATTCCCACGTTATAGCTCTACGCCATCCATATACAACAGCAAATGTTGCTAAGGTGTTCATTCAAAACATTGTCAGATTACATGGTATCCCTCGGTCTATTGTGTCTGACAGGGACAAGGTTTTCACAAGCAACTTTTGGAAATAACTCTTCAGAGCTTGGAACACAACACTAGCTATGAGTATTGCATATCATCCTCAAACGGATGGCCAGACCGAAAGAGTCAATCAACGCTTGGAGATGTACCTTAGATGTGTTGTACATGAAAATCCTAAGGAGTGGTTTCAATGGTTGCCTCTTGCCGAGTTTTGGTACAACACAACTTTTCATACATCTCTGAATCGGTATTGAACCAAATTATGGTATGATACCAGATCTCACTCAAGTATTCAATGCTGAAGTTACAGATTTGATCAAAGAAAAAGACATGTATTCCACATTGCTCAAAGCCCAGTTGCAGAAGGCTCAACTAAGAATTAAACAGAAAGGTGATAAGAAGAGGAGCCGCAGGGAGTTCCAAGTAGGTGAGAAGGTTTACTTAAAATTGCAACAGTATGCTCAGACATCTGTGGTCAATCATCCATATCCAAAGCTCGCCTATAAGTACTATGGATCACATGAAATCACAGCACTCATTGGCATATCAGCAAATTGACTTCTGTTGCCGAACAACAGTCAGGAACATCCTGTGTTTCATGTCCCCTAACTCAAACCTCAAGGTCCAAATCATTCACCAATCTTCACTATTATACCTACAGTTGTGGATTTATCTGTGGCTAATACGGTGCCGGAGGAAATTTTTGACCATCTGTCGAAGATTAGTTCCTAACAATATATCTGAATTGAACCGGGGTACCTTCGAGATCAGAGATCGAGCAGAAAACAAGACACGCAATTTATACAGATTTAGGCTCCCGATGTAGAGTAAAACCCTACGTCCTATGTGGATGATGTTGTATATGGATTGTCTCGAGTACAAGTAAGGTGGCTAAACCAATTACAATGGAGTAGATCAGATCTAAACTAGTTTAAGATTGAAGTAGGCGTTGATCTGTTGTTTGTTCTCCCCCTGGGGGTCAGGGTCCCTTGCCTTATAAAGGGGTCCCAGTGCCGCCTTAGTCCCAGTCGTAGTCGATAGGGAGTCTTTCATCTTGTCAGTCAAGACAAGGCAGTCGAATTCAACTTAGATACTAGTCGTACTCAAGTTGGTTAAGCCGATCAAGACCTTCCTAATACAAGTTTTTGTGATCTCCGAGTATACCAGGTCCTGAAGATTCGGATCCGCAATATCTGAAGTTGTCCATCTAATGTACGGTGTACCCTATCCGTATATGGTATACTCCTTATGTGCGTATACCCTATAATTAAATATTCGACACCGTCGCCTTGTGAAGAAAGAGAATGCAGCTCAATTGCAAGTCAAGATCAAGTGGTGTGCGCTTTCTCCATCTTTTGCTACCTGGGAAGACTACGATGTCCTCAAGGCCTATTTTCCAACTACGCCAGCTTGGGGGCAAGCTAACCCTGAAGGGCGTAGCGATATCACGGCAACACTAGCAGCAATGGAATTGATGTCAGCTCTAGCACCGAAAAGTTGTCAGCAGAGTGTGGGCTGGTGCGTCGTGTGGAGTGTGTTTGTGTCATTGGGCCAAATGAGCCGGTTGTAATGTGAATCAAACGATTAACGATCGTGTGGCTGCATCGAGTTAAAGCCCGGGTTGTGTACGTCTCTCTTGGAGCGTGTGTGTTGGATACGGTATAAATATTGTAGCCCGTCATGAACTTGCCAAACAAGAAAAGAGTTCACAACTCCAACCTTCTCTCTGTCTCCGCTCTATTCCCTCTCTACTACCTCTCCGACCACCCTAACTTTGTAGTTGTCCTCACCGGTGACTATTGACTGGCGGTGGCACACTAGAGTTAACAGTGAGATATGGGGTCTTGAGCCTTAGTTTTTAAAACCTGGTTTGAAGTTGTAAGGCCCCCTCTGAGATTCTTTGGAGCTATTTCAGCAATAAACACAGGGACCTGCCAGATGCAGCCCAATGTCAGGACACTAAAACATGAAGTTGGTAAAGGGGGGAATATTAATGTCGGAACTGATGTAGACAGGAAGACAGAATAGAGTCAGCAGTGTCGTGTCTCTGAATTAAGAGTTGCGTACCACATAAGAAAGAACTCCAGTGCTAAAGCCCAGTAAGATTCTACCAAAGTAGAGCATGATAGCACTCTGTACATTCAAGATAAATTATGGACAGGAAAACAGGGCATCTTCTCGATAGGAAACAGATAAGAAATCAGAACAAGAATCATTTAGTCAAAGAACAAACCTTAGCCAAGTGTATAGAAAGCCAACCAAAGATGCAAATAGTAGCTGCTATCCGCATGGTCTACTACAATTCAAAGCAGACGACACAGTGAGAAGATGAATCTTTAGTAAAAGTACGTAAATTTTCCCAACTGACGGTTTAGAATTTTTTACCATTTTACGTCCAAGAAAATCTGCTAAGCGCCCGCTAGTAACAGCACCAGTCATTGCTCCAATTGTCAATATAGATCCAAAAATTGCAAACTGTGGGTTAAAATGTGACAGTGCATATCACAGTTACAGAGAAGAAAGTCAGAGCTGAACAAATTAAGTCTCTACTGAAAGAAAAATCGAGGCATGCACTACCAAAAAAAAAAGGAATCATGTTACAGTTACAAACCTCAGAGATGGATAGACCGACTTCATCCACTATCCCTGACTGTGTGGGTGCAGAATAGCCAACCTGCAAACAAACATGGCAGAGCAGATGAATCATGTTCGACACTAAAAAAAACCACACCATCACTACATTCCACTGTATCACAGATAGTATTATATATCCCAAAGAAATAATTGGGAAAGGAAATCTTGTCCTCTAGCTAGACAAGGTGGCTTTTCTGTTTCTGAGACACATCCAAATCTGATGAAGTGTTTATTCCAGTACGCTTTGTCTGTTGTATTGCATGTTGCAAACCCATCCATCTATTGTTTTAAACCATGCAAAGCCTGACAAAGGAGGGTGAAAAAAAGGAGCATAGACTAGTGCTGTACTATAATTAGGTATCTCTCGTCGGTAATGACCACTCCTACTAGAGTCAGTTGATCTGTACCTTTTATCTATCCATCACTAAGGACTAATTAATTAAGGTCCATCAAGAAATTAAAATACGAAATTTCGAGTGCATTTTGGAAACTAATTTACAAAAGATACAGATCGATATTTTAAAGTAGTGGGGGGGGGGGCATTTGGCCGGACAATGTTTTCTTGTCAACGCACGCACGACGCCCGCACAAACAGAATGAAGGAAGAAAGCACATGGCGGCGGCTTACGCAGGTGCCGAACTCGAAGGAGCCGCAGACGGCGACGGCAGTGGAGAGGTGGACCATCCGCAGCGACCTCCCTCCCCACCGCCGCACTCCGCCGCCGCGTCCTCGTCCGGGATCGTGGATTCATCATCCTCCTTGCGGCGGTACTGCCGGAGAAGCGGCTCCGTCACCTCGCTCCCTGCGCCACCACCGGCGCCAACCAGCCCGGCCTCCACATCCTCCGCGACCCGCACTATCCCCATCGATCCTGCAACTACAAGCACGCGCGGCGGCCGGGCGGGGCGGGGCAGGGCAGCGCAGTATTTATACGCGGGCGGGGTAGCGGTGGGTCCATGGGCGGGGCCCGGCGTCAGTGGGCTTGGGAAGGGATATATCTCCGGCCCTTTTTGGTAAATCGTTTTGCCCTGCAGGGCTGCACCGGCGCTCCTGGTGGTTCAAGTGTTAAAGCGTGACCAGCTTAACAATTCGGTCCTGGTTTTGTTGTCGGTTCTGTGCACGCTGCAATGCTGGATACGGTCATGTGTATGGTGGACTCATGCCGCTACGTTGTCGACCTCCGTCCGGATCTTCCACAATATGGCGGCCGGGAAATATCTCCAAACATGACGATGATCGTCGCTGCCCAAAGAAAATATCTGCGCTCCAGTTCATATGGGCAATCGTAATGCTGCCGATATCATCACAAAACCGAAGCGCAATGGAAATGTGCCCGCTTTAAAGTATTACCGAGGGCGCGTACAAATGGATAATGTCAGCTATAAGGATTGCTGCCTATTAATACCGTATTTCTGATGACGTGGGTAGGTGTTAATGAGTAGAGAGAAGATCGGCTCTCAAGCAAAAGAGAACAAACCTCCTCCATGCTGTATTTATTATGAAACAGTAATATACTATCTTTGATCTTAAATAGATATCATCCTAGAATAAATACAGTTAAATTTTAGAAACTTTGACCATTAATATACACAAAACTATATGAATTTGGTATATGAAAATGATAATAGTGAATTTGTCATAAAAATACTTTGACATCATTTAATTTGTATTAACTTTTACCAAGACATAGTTGTCAAAGTAATGATTAAATATATTTATTGAAGACCATATCGATATCCTAAACGACAAATAAAAAAGAACAAAAGTAGTATACATACAATGAGTTATAAGAATTACCTTTCGAACTGTATGTTGATCAAGTGGAGCATGTTATAGACAACAGTTGTCTCAACGGTTGTACTCCTCTAACACATACTATTATTATTCTCTTAGTACAGAGACCGCGACGGGCGCACCTGCGTTGTCCGTTAATTACCACCATAATAATACTCCCGATGATATTTTTGACGCGGAAATCAACCGATAATAATTGAGAAAAAAAAAAGATATCCATCCCTGGCACCGGAAGCATCTCTGCCGGTCACGTGGTGAAGTGATGGCTGTCAGCAACCCTAGAGAAGAATCAAAGCCCATGCATGTTACCTGCCACGGCAGACCGACGTGGGTTGGGATCCATGCAGAAACTCCCGAGGCCGGATCCTCAGTTGCCGCAGTGCAACTATGGATGCAACACAAGGGTATCTCCAGCTCCAGCCCATCGGCTCCAAACAATTTAGTACAAACACTTCCACGTCGCAGTTTTGTACTGTAAAATAGCTGCTATTCCATACCAACAATCTTGGCTCTGATCTGATGCATACATACCAACAATTGCCTGCCAGTTTCTGTGATTACAGCACTTAGTAGGATAAGCCCGGTTAACTAAAAGAGTCAAGAGAGTCCTGCCGATGGTCAAGCAGCTAGCTACAGCTTAGAGCAACTCCAACAGCACATCTATATTTCACCCTCTATATCCTTATATGGATTGCTATCTATAAAGATTCCCACTCTATATTACTCCACCACTCCAACAGCACATCTATATTTCACCCTCCATATTCTTTCTCTCATTTTTTAATAGTATTCTATAACTAATAATATATTTGTAACGACTATATTTTATAAATTAGTACATTAGTTTATATGAATATTCATGAATTTTCCCTATTTTTTGAGAATTAAATTTATGCCCTAAAAATTCAAGCAATGTACAAAAATAGTCAAATTTGGAGAATTTTCATTTAAAATTTGTAAGATATTTTTAGTGGGAACCATTTAAAATGGATTCTTTGTTATATATTCTATTAGTTAAAAAATCTTTGTGATTTTAGCAGCTTTACAAAGTCACTTTTTAAATTTATGAAAGAGGAGAAAAGAAATAAAATTTTGAAACAAAAGCTAATTAACTGTTGCTGGCCTCTGTCGGCCCTCTACAGAGTCTGCGATTGCTAGATAGCGGCCCAGGCAGGACACGCTAGATTTAGCGTGCGGGCAAGCCAATTTGGAGGGCATCCATAAACAACATATGCGTTAGCGTGTCTGTTGGAAGCTGATTTTAGAGATGCACACGCTATTTTGAAGATAGAGGGTATGATAGCGTGAGTGTTGGAGTTGCTCTTAGGTCAGGTTAGCCATGCCAGATGCATCCTACATACACAAGTTCAACCAGACCTGTGACGCCCCATTCGACAGACTGGAGTGGCTCAGCCTCTTCTTGCAAAAGGTTTGTAATGATGCAAAGAAATGATCAGACACGCTGCAATCCGAGTCCCCCATGAGACATGCTGAACAAGTATATTTTGTTTTAGGAAAGTCAAACTTTCTATATTTTGGCTAATAATTAGTCAAATTATATGTATGTTTAGTGCATAAAAATTATATAATTAGATTCATATTTTAAAATACTTTCACACTATATTAATTTTGTAGTTATAAATGATATATTTTATGAAAAAAAATAGTCAAATTATAATTTTGAAGACCGGACCACAATAAAATATGCCTTATTCTTGAACCGGTGTAGTAGTTGGTAGCATGACTCTGGTGCATGCAGATCTTAAATCAATAACGTGGTTGTTTCATCACTCTTTGTTGATCAGTTCAGCGAAAGTGGGTTCTCCAGGAGTAATTTCTAGATTTTACTTGTACAAGATACTTGTAGTGGTGAATACTTTCTTCTCCAATCTGTTGGATTAGTAAAAACGAACTTTGGGTTTGCACACAAGAAAATTTCCAATCGCTGAATTTCGTCATCTCAAGACAATAGCGGAAATCTTAGCATAAATTCTCTATAACAACTTGGTGCAAAAAAACATTTTCATTCAGCATATGCACCAAATGCAAATAAATCATTTAGAAAGAAAATGAAATAACAATTTGCTGTTCTATCTTTGTTGATACATAAAAGAGCTGAACATACCTTATTCATAGAAGAGAAGTGGCATACAGAATACAGAATGAAAGGGGAGAGAGCTTATCCGCAGGACAAGGCGGCGATATTGATTTGGTACGGGCAATAACATGCTCAATATAATTTATCACCGTCTGTTGGGAATCCAATGCGTCAATCACTCCAGCAGCAAATGGAACAAAAAGCCTGTTGGAATTTAAGGAGTTTTCCTTTTAAAATTTAAATTTGAATTGATGTCACATTTGAATTTGAGCAAATTCTAGAAATAAATTAAGAAACAAAAAAGAAGAAGAAACGATGGTGGCTTGGGACCGGTGGGCCGCTTCAAGCTTAAATGGTCAAGCAGCCCACCAGGCCTGACCAACCCTCAACCCTCACAGGAGTCTTCTAGAAGAGCAGGGCGGTGGCGTTGCTGGTGGGGGAACTTCATCGTAACCAGGGTCGTTTTGGCAATCAACGAACTCGGGATGGTGGCAACATGCCCTATCCTCTTGGCCCTATTGGTTAAAATCGTGGGAGCGGTTGCTCTCTCGAAGCCGATCCTATCTCTAATCCCCATCTTCTCCTCGAACCTCCTACCCTTCATCCTTCACTATGGCATCCTTTTCCACCTGCTCCATGGCTACACCTGGTTGGCTCCGTTGAGGGTGCTTGCGAGGTTGTGGCACACCTCCTTCGGTTGTGTGCCCTGTTGCCCTGCGCTTGCTGGTCCACGTTGTCTCCAATAGTGTTGTCCAGTGAATCTTGTACAACAAAGCTTGGCCTTGGGTGTGAGCACTACCTCAGAAAAGTTTATTAGTGCTGGGTGTTGTCGGAGTATTGAGTAAGGGGGCGTCCTAGCTAACGGCCCCACGAGAGGTATGACGATCGACGGGGAATATTTCTTGAACCCTGGCCCATCGCACGACCAGGTTCAAGCTCGCACGACCAGCGTAAGGACTGTGTGACCAACCACCTTACAATATTATAAGATCTCATGACTAGCCCTTGCTCGTTGCGAGGCCGGTCCTTACCTAACCCATCTAATCGTATTTATTATTATCTACTTAAGTGTTTCATAGGCACCCCATCCAATGAATAAAGTCATGACCGATGCGGTCGGGTATTGCCCTATCCTGTAGCATTAAATGCTATGGATGGGACCTTACAGGCTGGCACAGCACCGCACAGTTGACGAGATAGGGTCTGCAGAACGACCAAGCAAGTGGACAATTTTGCAGGTAAACTCGCAGGGCGCAGGAACATGATGGCTTTGAAGACGATCTTACAGCGCACGATGATAGGATGGGCTGGACAGCCAGGGAAGGTAGGTGTGGAAGCGTTCCACGGTTGGTACAGGCACTCAAAGCTCTCAGGGCAAGTTGAGCTCACCCTGTTCTCTAGGATATGATCCAAGAGTTGAATATCTAATTAGGCATGGGTCCGCTAATCGGGGCCCACTTGTAAGTTCTCCCTCTCTTTGGTATATAAAGAGAGGAGGACCCGGTTTGTAAAGGAGGATGGGTAACTGATTCACAGGTACTCATAATAAAATACATATGACATAGGGTTGTTATCCTTCGAGAGGCCTAAACCTGGATAACCCCGGTGTTCTTGAGTTCAACACACACACACACACCGACGAACACACCTTCAGCATTGCTCACGTGCCCTTCGACTGATACACCTTGGAATCATTGTTAGGGATTAACCCTTGACAATTGATGCGCCAAGTAGAGGACATGTTTCTATGTTTCAGTAGGTGTTAGAGATCAGATTGGGCTACCCATGGATGGATCCATGGTAACCACTAAGTCCCGTTCCGAGGACCCCGGTCACCGTGAGGTATTCATTACGGGGTACGACCCATATAAGCCTGGTGTGCTCAAGGAATGGGACATCGAACCGAAGTCCTAAGGCTCTGAGGCTCAACGAGAGGTTTGCATGACAGTTTATGCAACGGGGGAGGGGGGAGGGGCAGCGGAGGCTCCCATGTTCCAGGTGCCAGCAATGATCCCCAGGCCACGCGCCCAAAGGGGAACCAGACCGAAGCCGGACACGAGAACGCTTTGGCACAACCCCAACGACCATAGCATCACACGGAGGAGCTGTTGCAGAGGACGCGGTTTTCGGCGGCATCGTCACCAAGGTCGTCACGACACACAAATGTCGGGGGCTCCCCTCCCCCCTCGCGATATGTCATCACTCCGTGCCTGACAACTCGACTATAAGGCCACGATGCCTGCACAGAATCTGCAGTATCGGAGGGCTTGCCAGTGGCACCATGGTTACGTGATCTCGCCCTCCTGGTTGAGACCGCCCGATGCCAAACTGCGGCGGTAAACACCACGTTTGTCGCTAGGATTACTGAGGGTCATGATCACAAAGAATCACGACAGGCTCCATGGTAGGAAAGATCCCATCCTCCCTCGGCAACAGGGAGCGCTCAGAGACCCCCGTCGTGTCGAGACAGCCAACCCTCTAACCTGTGTGACTCCCTACGCCAACGCGACCTCCGGGGCATTATTCCGAGCCAGGTGGCCACTCGAGCGTAGGAGGACTGCGCCCGACGAGAGCAGGAAATAAGCAAATAGCCCTACCACTCACCTCCCCCACACAGGGAGACGTCAGATTCCTCCATCCCGTCCCCTAGACCGTGTGACCGTTGCCTCTCTCCATAAGCATGTGTCATCGCCCATCAGCAGGTGACTTCTCATTATGAGACGGGGTGCAACGCCTTATCAGCCCAGCTGCAAGAGGTGCACTGGCCGGACAAGTTCTGGTCGGTCTTAGCCAAAAAATATGATGGCTCGACCAACCCTGATAAGTTCCTGGAAATCTACACACCATGGTGCAGGCGGCGGGGGGTCACGGGAAAGTCATGGCCAACTACTTCCTGACCGCCTTGACTAATTCAGCCCGGTCCTGGCTTATGAACCTTCCACGCTAGTCAGTTCACTCCTGGAAGGATCTGTGCAACTAATTTGTCACCAACTTACAGGGGACCTATGCCAGACCCAGGGTTGAGGACAACCTGTACCAGGTCAAGTAGTGACAAGGTGAGTCATTGTGAGACTTCATTTGGCGCTTCACTGAGCACTGAAACACCATTCCAAGGATCACAGGTGAATCCATGGTCATCGCCTTCAAGAGAGGGGTCAGAGACCAAAAGATGGTCGAGAAGCTGGCCACCAAGGTAATCTGAAGCAATACGAGCTGTTTGAGCTCACTGACAAGTGCGCACAGGTCGTCGAGGCCCAAGAGCGTCAGATTGACACCATGTCACGACCGACCTCCGACCAGCCCACCCCCTCCAAATGGGTTGGCCGAAAGGAGAAGAGGAAGAACAAACGCAAGGAAGGACCGTCCGACGTAATGGCGGTCGAGCAGATCAGCCAACCGTATCGGTGCTTCGAGAAAAAGGAGGGAAAGAAGGGCCATGGCTGCTACTCGATCCACCACACTGATGCCTACGACCTGACCGAGTGTAAGGTTGCACGGGGCATCATCGACAAGGAACTTGGAGAGCGTAAATCCAGGCCTGATGAGGATGGTGAGGATGGGGTCGACCCTAACTGGTCGGCACTGGGGTACCAGCAAGCTGATCACATGGTCCACCACATCTTCAGTGGCATCGCAACGTACTCCTTGAATAGGGAATACAAGTCGGTGGTCCGGGAGGTGTGGGCGACCACGCCAAACCCAAGCCCACGTCTGAAGTGGTCAAAAGTGCCCCTTACCTTCAGTCAAGTTGACCACCCCACGAGTGTCAAGCGACCTAGTCGCTACCCTATTGTGGTCGAACCCACTGTGCAGAACATCTGATTGGGTCGCGTGCTGGTCGACAGAGGGAGCTCCATCAACCTCCTCTTCATCGACGCACTGGATGCCCTGCAAATCCCAAGGAGCGTGCTGAAACCGTCTTCCCCCTTCTTTGGAATTACCCCAGGCTCCTGGTTAAGCCCTTGGAGTGGGTCAAACTGCCTGTCACTTTCATCTCACTAAGTAACTTTAGGACCAAAAAAGTCATGTTTGATGTAGCATACTTCGAGGCTGCCTATAACATGACCCTGGGGCCACTAGCGATGGCTCAGTTCATGACTGTAACCCAATATTCATACAAGGCGATCAAGATCCCTGGTCCAATCGGGGCCATCACCATATTCAGCAACACAAAGATGGCTTTGCACTGCGACAAGAGGAGCCTTGACATGGTCGAGCTGACTCCCCGGTTGTAGCTGGAGAATGCTACGCCTAGTGGCCACCCAATGAAGGTCCACGTCGCCACCAGCCCAGATGAGCGGCTCAAGGCAATACCCCATGATGACTCTGATCCAACCAGGACGGTTCAGGTAGGGGCTAGCCTGGCCCCTAAATAGGAACTCATGATCATCACCTCCCTCTAGCGAACACAGATATGTTTTCATGGAGTCCCTCTGATATGCCCAAAGTCCTCAAGGACGTGATCGAGCATAAGTTATCAATATGACCTGACATTTGACACCTTGAGAGACTATTGCTACAATATGACCAAAGTTCCTCTTTTGTGTGACAATGAGAGTACCATCAAAATAGCCAACAATCCCGTGCAACACTCAAGAACCAAACATATAGACATCCGACATCATTTCTTGAGAGACCACTCAATAAAAGGGGATATCGATATTCACCATGTGAGAACCGAAAAATAACTAGCTGATATCCTCACCAAGCCACTAGACGAGCAAATGTTTTGCAAGTTGAGAAATAAGCTACATATCCTAGATTCTCACAACGTGGCTTGATATGTTGCATACAATTGTTTGTTCTAGTTTAATAGCTTTGGTAGCTAGAAGTTTGCAAAAATCTCCTTTTAGTGCTATTTTCCAAAAAAAATTGACTCTTTAATCTTTCGATCATATTTTGCTACTCGTGATCATTGTTATGTATTGTTGTTTGTTGGCTAATCACAAGTGGTAAAAATGTCTTATATGTCCAACCTTCCTTCTGCGTCGAATCTCAACTCAAAATCAAGTTCTACTATGTTCCAGAACCCAGAAGGTCTGGCCTAGCCTGGAGTATCTGGATTTTAGAAGCCCACAGGCCCTAGGTGTCTCTGTTGAGTTGACAAAACTCGGATACTCCGGATTTTGTCACTCAGCGTGTAGGGTTTGAGTTCCCCTCTGGGTGACCCCTCTCTGTTTCAGTTAAATCCCAATCCGGAGTTTCCGGGTTGACCCGGATACTCCGGATTATCCAGACTTATACCCAGCTCAAGGAGTTATCCCTTCATTCTATCTCTTTCACCTCCTCTCTCATCCTCTTCTGGCGATCTAAGGTTTCCACCATGGGATTTCCAAGTTCATCACCAAGTGAACTCATCTCTTGTTCGGATTGTTTGCCCCTCCCTCCAAATCGACTCCGAGTGCTTCGGTTGATCTGAAGGTAGACCTAAAAATCGTTTCCTCTCGATCTATAAATGCCTATCTCTAGAGTCGATTTCCTTTTGTGAAGATGCTCCTTTTCCTTCCTAGAATCATGTATTCCAAGGGTTTGCAAATGCTTTTGTTAAATCCCTCAAACCCTAATTTCTGCCCCGGGATCAAGCAACCCGGATAGTCCGGGTTGAACCCGGATAGTCTGAGTTGAACCCGGATAGTCTGAGTTGAACTTGGATACTCTGGGTTGTCCTGATCATGTTCATCTAGCTTTGTTCCTTAATTCCACTTCTTGCACAATCGTTTTCATATCTCAAGCATGACATCCATGTTTGTTTCAGGGCAATTCAAGATGGTTAGTGCAAAGATGTTAGTTAAGCTTATCAAAGGAGGATAAAGGCTAAATTTGATCCTCTAGCCCAAACTGACTCTCCATCATAGCAGCCTACTTCAGAGGACGAAGGCAATGGCAGTGGACATGGTAGTGGACATGGTTGTACCCTCAAGGTGGTTCGTAAGGTGAGGGCTTCACGTGCCAGTGGCATTCACATTGATAAGGCGGCTCATACCATGCCGTCAAATGTGCCTCGCAGTGATTCTTTGCCATCTAGAGGAGGAAGGGGAGCAGTAGCAGGGAGAGGCAATGGAAAGGTAGTTGCTTCCGATTCTAGGGCTCAAGGGCGAGAGGAAATAGAGAAAGAGAAAGATGAAGAAAGAACTTATGAGCAACCTTTGAAGCTTCACAAACCATATAATGTTGTAAGATTCGGTGAGCTAGGCAGAAAAGTGATTGATTACATGAAAAGGTTCGGCAAGGTGACAAAGGAAAGATATGAAGATCCATATGTTTATGACAAAAATGCGCCAGATCATCTGTTTTGGAATGATTTCTAAGCGGATTTCTATGAAATCTTGATCCTCAAAAAGAAGAAGTCTGTCACCCCAATGCAATGGATTGATTAGGACTACATGTCTAACAAAAATGATCCTACCTTCAATGAAGTTATTCCAGCTTGTGAGGATAAAATGATCAAGAATATCATGGCATTGAAATATGATTAGAGTGATGAGGTCATAGCACAATTTTATGCCACTCTCTACTATGACCATGAAGAAAATCAATCAATATTTTGGATGATCGAAGGAGAGAAATACAAGATCAAATATCGGTATTTTATTTGTTTGTTTGGATTTGATGTCGGAGACACCAGCAAGACCAAGATTCATAATGAGCCATAACTCTCCTCTGAAGAAATTGATTTCATGTATGAGAATCGAGGCGAAGTGACTTTTAGCACAACAAAAGGCTTGACTCCGTTCTACAAATGTCTAAACTCGTTGTTCCGACTCACTTTAGCCCCCAAAAAGTAGTGATTCCACTAATGTTCAAGGGAACATAAAGAATTTTCTAGCTAGGATGTCTAATGAGGGTGATTCTTTTAGTGTTGTGGACTTTCTTCAGGAAGATATACATACTACATCTCACACACCTAGCAGGAGTTGTGCATATGCACCATATATCATGTTTATGATCGATAAGGTCACAAAGAAGAATTTCTTTAAGGAAGTGAAGCATGAGCCTTATAGGATAAGATTGGTGGTTTTAAGATCATCTTCATCTATTCCACCTTCTCCTCCAAGGTCAGCTCCTAGTGCAGCACAATGGGCAGCACCGAGGCGTACAATGTTTATCAAGAGTGACTCTCCATCCTTTATCAAGAGTGCCATCAAAGCCATATTCAATGTTTGCACTCATAATGCTATGAAGATAAAGGAGCACAAAGACAAGACCAATTTGAGGTTGAGGAAGATTGAGAAGAGGCAAAAAGCAATCCATACACATTTTAGGATTGAACCTCCTTGCTCTCCACTTGCCTCCGAAGAAGAAGTAAGCGAGCACGAAGCTTTTGAAAATCCATGGGCTTGGTATAATGAGGCTCAAACTGTTGCAGAGGGTGCAGAAACATCTCATGCTCAAGATATTGATGAGGAAGAGACCGATGAAGATGATATGGATGGTGCCAAGCAAAGCTCCCAAGATGATGATGATGATGACGGTAGTGGCAGTGGGGATGGAAATGGGGATGAGGACTATGAAGAGGGTAGCGACTAGATCTTTATCTTTGCTTCTCTTTTCTTTTTGGTGCTTGATGCCAAAGGGGGAGAGAATGCCTTTACTTTCCTGCTATCTGTTCTCTGCCTGAATCCGGAGTCTCTAGGTTCACCCAAAGTATCTAGGTTCAGGGCAATATCCTGTCTCCTTTATATGTTGAAATCTTTATCGCTTATGTTGGATATATAAGACTTATTGTAATAATATGTGATAAACTATGTGGTGGTGTGATAGTTGTCGATCTTGAAATTGGTAAGTCTCTATCTATGTTAATGTGAGATGTATCTTTTATTATGTGATATACCATGTCATATGCATCGCGGATTATCATGTTCACTCACACCATTTACACCCCACGAAGGCTAAGATATAGGGGGAGCCCTCACAAAAATTCTTTTAAATATGTGCATTTTATCTCAAATTCAAATTTATCTAATACACATATTTAGAGAGAGCTCACATATATCTTAGAATTCAAAATCTTTAATTCAATTATCTTTTATAAGCTTTAATCATGTTGTCATCAATCACCAAAAAGGAGGAGATTAAAAGTACATCTAGGCCCCTATGTAGGTTTTGGATAATTGATAATAAACGATTAAGGTACTAATGAGTTTACCAAAGTTATGAACATGTTTTAGTCCCATCAAAAGAGTTAAATGACGTCCGCGTCCCGCAAAAAGAAAAGAGAAGTGGCATGTAGTCACTTAATAGATTTAAATTGATTTTATTTTTGAATTTGAGTATATGTATGCCGTTCTATCAGAGGGATACATATAGATTGATTTGAAGATATCTTAATGCTCAAAGTACTCATCTAGAGCAAAGAAGAGAGACACAAATCACCCCACAAACACCGAAAAGTTAAATGTCTTAGTCTGGACCCGGAGTCTCCGGGCTAAACTAGATACTCCAGAATCTGGTGTGTCTGTCGGAGTCTCCGAGTTCAGCTCTGGCAGGGGTGCTCTGTTAGTTTTTATTTATTTTACCCGGATACTCCAAGTTCTATCAGTCATCCAGACCCTCCGAGTTGGGTTCCGGACAGGGCTCCCGGTTACGCATTTAAGTACCAACACAGAGTCTCCGGATATAACCAGGATACTCCGGGTTAGTACAAAAATCACTGTAATGGTTAGTTTTTTGAGAGGTGAGTATATATACCCCCTCACCCTCTTCTTTAAGATGTTGCTGTTGCTGAACCAACTCGAGACAAACACATTCATAGTCATTCAATATCCCTCCTAACTCATCTAGTGCATGATCTTGAGAGTTGTGTTGGGAAAGTGAGATTGAGTGCTAGTGAGCATAAATTCATCCTTTGAGCACTTGAGTTCGTTATCAAGCCATCGATTCGCGTTCATTACTCTTGGAGCTTCGAGCTCCTAGACGGCTAAGCATCACTCGGAGAGCATCCAAGCTTGTGGAGTGCCTCAGAAAATTTGTGAAGGTTATCCTTGCCTCCACAAGGGAAGAAGTAGCTTTGAGTAACCCCAAGTTGGATCTATGTGGTTGCTTTGTGAGGATAAAGGTTGAAAGAGACCCTGCTCTTTGTGAGCACCTCAACGGAGACATAGGATCGCTTGATCCCAAGTTTGGAAAAAAAATTCTTGTTTCCTTCACTTTCTTGCACACTTTCTCGGTCTAGTTGATATTTGGGGTAATTTGTCATATCTATTTATTTGTGAGTTTGTAGTTGCAGGTGGTTGGTGAAAATATCTTTAAGCTTCCTTTAAAACATGTGGTAACCCTTAGATTCAATTGGACTTGCTTAGCTGTTCTTAGTTTTTGATTTCCTGTTCTATCCAGACTATCTAGGTTGAGCTAGGAACCTTTGGATCCCAGTGTCTCCGGATTGACCCGGAGTATCCGAAATCTATAATCCACTATGAAGTTTTAATTTTCAGAAAACTTCTATTCACCCTCTCTAGGTGACATCACGTACATGCAATTGGTATCAGAGCCTAATCTCCTACAAGGCTTCACCGCTTGGAGAGTTGAAGATGTCAACATTCGGGGAGAAGAGTTCGAAAGGTCTGGGAAGCCCAGAGAGTCCAAAAGATGATACTTCAAAGTCGGGCAACGGTAAAGATAAGGTAGTTGCAATCGAATTCAATTATGATAAATCAAATGCTTCTAGATCTTACATTTCCGTACCGTCCAGGTGTGTGCCATATTTTGATGGCACATACTATGCCGCTTGGAGACACAAAATAAAATTGCATCTAATCTCTCTTCATCCAAGTATTTACAAGATTATTTGCACAGATCTTGAGCTACCGGATGAGGACAAAGAGCTTACTTCCGAGTAAGAATAAAATCTTCACCGCAATACACAAGCCGCAAATGTATTGATTGGCGCCTTGAGCCCCGAATAATTCAACAAGGTGGATGGGCTTGAGGAAGCTAAATTTATATGGGATAGACTTTAAGTTGCACATGAAGGCACCACAAGCGTGAAAGAGTCCAAGATAGAATTATTTGAAGGCAAATTGGGAAGATTTGTTATGGAAGATGATGAAATCCCCCAAGCAATGTATGAGAGTATGATGGTGCTAGTAAACAAAATTAGAGGGCTTGAAAGTGAAGAGCTAGATGATCACAAGGTGAAGCAAAGATTGCTAAGAGCTTTTGCACCAAGAAACCCCACCTTGGTCACTCTTATTCGAGAAAGAAGAGACTATAAGAGGCTTACACCAAGTGATGTGCTCGGTAGAATTCTTGCTCGTGAGCTCATGGAACAGGAAGCCAATGAAGTAAAAGAACCTAGTCAAGCAAAGCTCAACCTCCAAGAACAAAGAAATAACATTCAAATCAAGTAAGAGCAAGCAAGTTGAAGAATCGAGCTTAAGTGAAGATGAGAGCTCCGATGATAATGATATTACTTTCTTTGTGAGAAAACTCAAGAAATTCATTCAGAAGGGTGGATATAGCAAGTACAAGAGAGACATGCCCAAAAGAAGAACATCCAAGAGAGTTTGATATGAGTGTGGCAAAGTTGGCCACTTTATCACTGAATGTCCAAACAAAAAGAAGAGCAATGACAAGGAGAAAAAGAAGAACAAGTCTTTAAAGAAGGACAAGTACAAGACACATAAGAAGAAATATTCGAATCAAGCTCACATTGGCGAGGAATGGGACTCCAACTCTGACTTCGACTCCGATGATGAAGGAGTCGCTACCATCGCCATTCACTCATCTGCATCGACAAAATCACTTTTTGGTGATATGAACAACGACAGCGACACTCCCAAGTGTTTCATGGTAAAATGGCGTAAGGTAAAATCACAATCTAAGCTCTTAGATAGTGATAGTGATTGTGAATCTTTGCTTAAAGATTTAAGTAAAAATATCATATCTAATATAAAAGAGCTAATGGAAACAATAGAGAGTCCAGAAGATATTCTTGAGAAGTAAGAGGACTTGCTCATCCTTGAAAAGGAAAGAAACCTTGAACTTGAGGAGCTCCTTGCTAAAGAGAATGAGAAAGTTGAAAAATTAACCAAAATTTTAATTTGGCTAATGTCTCAATTGCTAGTCTAGAGGGTAGCAATTCTACACTTCAAGAGAAATTAAAGTGTTTAGGTGAAACTCATAGAATTCTTGAAGTGAAAATTGATGCTCTTAGAAATAGCTCTTCTTCCTCTAATGAAGCAATCTTACCCTCTAATGCTTCCAGTAGTCAAGGTTGTTCTCGTTGTTACAATGTTGATATAAATGATTGTGCTACTAATATTCAATTCTTACAAGCATTACAAAAGGAGAATGAGAGGCTAAATGCTTTGGTTAAGTATGGATGTATCAAGACATACAAATCTAAGGATGCACTATACAAGACCATTAAGGCTAAGAGCAACAAGCAAAAGAGAGGCCTTGAATTTGATATGCGTACAAGCAAGCCAAGTGAGCATGCGGTGATAAATGGCAAGAAGTGCCTCAAGTTCATCAAGGGAGGCAAGCAAAATGATCTCACCACACAAATCAAGCAATCCAAGGGCCATGCACCTTAATCTACTTTTTATGCATATTATGTTTTGAAGAGGAACCACCATGGTAAAGTGGTTGCTCTATATGTTGGTGCCCATACAAAAAATCAAGTTTTCAAAAGGAATGTGTGGATGCTAAAAGTGCTTGTAACTAACTTGAAAGGACCCAAACAAATTTGGGTATCTAAAACAAAAGCTTAACTTGTTTTGTAGTCATACTCCTCCGCTAGATCAAGTTAGGTGCTTGATACTGGATGCACAAATCATATGACTGGAGAGAAGAGAATGTTCTCATCATTTGAAGGAAATGGAGGATCTCATGAAAAATATCGTTTTTGGTGATGAGGGGAAATGAGAGGTAATTGGTTTAGGTAAAATTGCTATCTCCAATGATCATTCTATCTTAAATGTGTTGTTAGTCAAATCTCTTACTTACAACTTGTTGTCCATATCACAACTTTGTTAAATGGGCTAAAATTATCTTTTTACTAATAAAGGTGTAACCGTTTTTAGAAGGGAAGACTCCTCAACAGTTTTCACCGGGTTGACAACATTTTTGGTGATATATAAAAGGTGTAACCACTCATTCTAGAATTATATATTTTTGTGAATATTACTATTTTGTTTCCTCTTTGGAACCTTTGACGGTACAAGATGCACTTGGAGATTCAAATTGGGTGATGGCTATGCAAGAAGAGCTCAATAATTTCAAGAAAAATGAAGTTTTGTCATTGGTGGAAAGGCCCAATCAAAATATGTTGGCACCTAATGAGTCTTTCGCAACAAGCAAGATGAGAACGGGATCATAACTAGAAACAAGGTAATGTTGATTGCTCAAGGTTTCACGCAAATAGAATGTTTAGATTTTGGTGAGACTTGTGCTCCCGTAGCTAGGCTTGAGTCAATTCATATATTAATTACCTATACTACTCACTATGATTTCAAGTTATATCAAATGAACGTGAAGAGCGCATTTCTCAATAGACCTATCTCCAAATCGGTATATGTGGAACAACCACCCGGATTTGAAGATCCCAAGTGTCCTCATCATGTATACAAACTCCATAAGGCGCTCTATGGGCTTAAGCAAATACCTAGAGCATAATATGAATGTCTTAAGGATTTTCTTGTCAAAAATGATTTTAAAATAAACCAAGTTGATACTGCTATTTTCACTAAGAAAGTTGATAATGATTTATTTATTTACCAAATATATATCGATGATATTATATTTGGTTCTACTAATCAACTGTTTTGTGAAGAATTTAGTAAGATCATGACCAAAAGGTTCGAGATGTTAATGATAGGGGAGTTGAAGTTCTTCCTAGGATTTCAAATCAAACAACTCAAGGAAGGAATATTCATATGTCAAATAAAGTATATCAAAGATATGCTGAAGAAGTTTGATACGGAGAATGCCAAGCCCATCAAGACTCCTATGCAAGCGAATGGACATCTCGACCTCAATGAAGATGACAAGGCCGTTGATCAAAAGGTATATCGCTCCATAATTGGTTCTTTACTTTACCTTTCTACATCTAGGCTCAATATTATATTTAGTGTATGCATGTGTGTAAGATTTCAAGCTACTCTAAAAGAGTGTCATTTAGTGACTGTTAAGAGAATTCTTAGATATTTGGTTCATACCCTTTACCTTAGCTTATGGTATCCTAAAGGTTCAACCTTTGACCTTATCGGCTATTCGGATTCTGATTATGCCGGTTGCAAAGTGGATAGGAAGAGTACCTCAAAGACTTATCAAGTCTTGAGTAGGTCCTTAGTGTCTTGGTCTTCAAAGAAATAAAATTATGTAGCCCTATCCATCGCCGAAGCTGACTCTAGAACATGGGCGATCAAGTCTACATTGATGTCGACGGCCTTATGCCTCACTTCATCCTAGTTGATGAAGGCCTTACATTAATACAACAACAGATGGTTAGGAACCTAGAGTTGAAGCAAGCAACATCATGCCATGATTACCTCAAATAAAAAATATAAAATTAAAAAAAAGGATGAACTGAATGATAGATGATGGGTACACCTAAGCCGTTGGGAGTTGAGCACGGACAAGATGATGCAGTCGAGCTTGACGGAGCCGAGGTGAGCGTTGGGGTTATCCTTGAGGTAGTGCTCGTAACGTCGGGCATAAAAGGTGCCATGCTGCTTCCCGGCGACAGTGCTGCAGAGGACGTTGTGCATGTGGACGAAGTTGATGAAGATTTGGCCCTCGTCACCGAGCACGTGGGTGGATGTTCATCTGGCTATATTTTTTCGTGACCAACTATTATTTTGGGCTTGGAGGTGTCTTAGAAGGCTTTGTTGTTCCAAAGTACATTTTAGCAACTTTCCGATTAATTTGATTCTAAATTTAAAGATGATAATCAAAGCTTCACAACCATAACATAGACACACATAAATGAACATGAGCATTTTAAAACAATATAAGACATAAAAGATGCTACTCATTTTCAAATGGATGTCATATATGGCAATGGACAATAAAAGGTCGGATAACACAACAAATATTTCCACATGTGTTAAGTTAATTAATGGGCTCCTAGAGCGGGTTACTGTCACACCCAGTTTTAACAGACAAAACCAAGTGCGGCTTATGTGTGCCTAGGAAGTTTAATACACATAAGGACGTCACAGGTGAAGTAGCAAAAGCAATACTTTTATTAAATAAACGTTCACTTCTTACAAATTAAAGACTTCACCTAAACAACCTCAAATATTAAACTAAACGACAGCATCTAAACGACGGCAACGGGACGAAAACATTGGCGACCAAACACTTCACAGGCACCGACTGGAAGACACGCTCCTTAGAACACCAGGTCGTCGTCTTGGAAATCTTCAAAATCTTCCACTGAGCAGCATATATTTTTGCGGGAGAAAGCAAGGGTGAGCACATAGAGTACTCAGCAAGTGTGAGAAAGTAATGACATGCAGGCTTATATCAAGAATAAGCTAACACATAGTATATTTGCGTAAATGCGAGTAATGAAAACACATTTGGACTCAAAAGCATTAAGCAATTATTAAATGAATGTAACCCAACCAGTTCAGCATCCAACATACAAGGCTCCCCACCTTGCACACCATAACTGCCTAGTACTCCCTGTACTTTATCCAAAACCATCTAGTACTCCCTGTACCAGAACCATAACTAACTAATACTCCCTGTACCAGAACCATAACCAACTAGTACTCCCTGTACCAAAACCATAACCATCTACCCTCTAATCGTGTGAGGATCCAAGTCTCTCATATTCGTAAGGGCTGTTATAACAGTTTTACACTCTGCAGAGGTTGTCCAGCTTTCCCCACAAGTCAGTGAATTCCATGTTGCCGTGTTTGCAAGAAACTTAACACACGCCAGTGGTGTGCCGCCAAGAATCATTGTATGACACTTTCCACTAATCAGAGACTAATCCAGTATGTGTCTGCCCACTAGGTTTTACCGCCATGCTTTACGCAAGCTAAGCTCCTACCCAAAAGCCCCCTTTTGTGCTGACCCAACACACACTGGATAGACTCTAATCAGTATGTCACGCCTTACCCATATCAGTCTCGTGGTTGGTACGTTACTTCTTGGGTTATCGCTCCACGAACTGGTCCTTACTTAGGTTACTTGAACAAACACTAAACCAACATCATAACCATGACAACCATCAAAACTACTTTGCTCAAGACCTAAGGTTCCATGTTGCTAGACCATTAACACATTAACCACCATTGCTGCATATGTTCATTAGTCAAGATTATGATACTTCTTAACATCCCAAAAGCATGACTAAGCAATCTACCCACCAAAGATACATAACCATAAACCACCTAGGTTCCAAGGGATGATAAGGGAAAAATCTAGGAAAAACCCTAACATATATGACTATCCATCATATTGACAGACATTGCATGCAATTTATTAAAACAAAACAGTTTAAAAACATAGGTTCAAGGTGATCAAGGGCACTTGCCTTCTCCTTGCTGCTGCTCAGTGTATTCTTGCTCCTGGTCTTGATGTTCCTCAAATTGATCCGGGACGTTGTCGGCTAATCGCACAATAACTGACAAAAAAAATAAGATACACTAAGAACAGCACACAAAACAAAAGAACAACGAGATAAAATCTGTTTAGGAAGAAAGAGCACTGAAAAACGAATCTATTAGTACAAGAATCGCTTAAAACGGAGCTACGACGAAAAAGTTAGGGCTAAAACAAATTTAGGGTTAAATCTGAAAAAGAAAAGAGCTTATTTTGAATTAAACAAAAAGTTCATGGACCTTTTGGTAAAAATAGGGAACCTAATTGTAATTATGGAAAAGTATAGGGACTTAACTGTAAAAAGACAAAGCTCTTTTGTTATTACAGAAAAGTCTAGGGGTCTTTCTGCAAAATTACCAATTTCCAGGAATTATCAGATTTATTTTTACACTGGAAAAGCTTGAAATATTGACTGGACTGCTTTGGCTGACATGGCACGTTGACAGGGATGACACATCAGCAGAGAGGGCTAGGTGGCAGCTGAGGTGGCTCGATGACATGGCGTGGCTGCTGACTGGTTTAAGAAACGACACGTGGTAGCTTCTGGTTGGTTAGCCGAAGGGGTACGAATAGATCTAATCTGGGCCGATGAGGATGGATCTGACGGCTGAGCTCAAAGGGGACGGTCGGAGAAGGAGTTCTCGGCGAAGCCGAGCTCAGCACGGCGGCAACACGCCAGAGTAGAGGGAGAAGGGTTGTCGCTGGCCTCAAACTTCGACGACAAGCGGCGGATTAACTTCAGGAGGGAGAGAGCATTCCGTTTGAGGGCTTACCGAGAGCGATTCGGCACGGGAGAAGCTTGGCGACGACGAGGGCGGCGGAAGGCTCGAGTCTTCGTGGGAGAGGGCGCTTCGGCGACCAAACGGCGAAGATGTTGGCGGCTTGAGCTCCGGCGGGCGGCTGTGAAGCTCAGAGGCGGCTAGATCAAGGCTAAGCGGCACGGGAACGGCGCAGCAGCGAGGGCAGCCAAGCGGCGGCGCTACTGGCGACGGGGAGCTCAAATTCGGCGATTTGGCTCGGGTTTTGGCGGTTTTGGCGATGGGAGATCTGAGGGGGACGGCCGGTGGTTATATAGGCGGCAAAAAGGAGGTCGGGACGGGCTGGGACTCTCAAAGGCGGCGGCGGTTCGACTCGGATACGGCGGCGGAGTTCGGGTGGAAGACGAGTCCGACGCACGGGCCCCACGTGGCGGCAACTCGGGTGAAGGCGTCTCGGCGCGGCGGCTGACGGGCCCGCGCGGGATTGGGCCGAGGCAACCGAGCGCAGCCCAGGCGGGAGGGAGGCGGGGGCTGAGCAGACCGGTTGGGCCAGGCCGAAAGGAAATTTGAACCAGGGAAAAGAAAAGAAAATAGGCAGCCCGAGAGAAGGTTTATTTCTTTTTTTTTCTAAATACAATTCAAATTTAAATTCAAAGCAAATCCTCTTCAAATAAAATCCATCAAAAGCCAAATAAAAATCCTATTTGCCTAATTCAACATGAATACATGATAATCAATTATATCCTATATCAAATATATTTTCTTTTATATAAAATAGGATTTTACTCTTTTTAATTATTTAAACTCATATTAAATTCTAGCAAATTTTAAGAAATTTTTAAAGGTGGAAAAATTAGGGTGTTACAGTTACTGAGTAATGTCATCCAACACTATACTAAGTTCATCAATCACTGAGTTTAATGTTGTGTTTGCAATTAACCTAGCAAGGAATAAAGATATTTAGGTCAACATAATTGAACAAAATTTAACAAGATTAATTACTCACAATGAAAAATAGTAAAACAAAGCTATAAACAGTCATTAACATAACTACAACCAAGAGCTTGTCCTATACTGTCACTCTAATCTTACTTAGCCTGCTTTCATCCAGTGATACACCCACAAATCTTAGCATGCAATTTACTCTCAATAACAACACACAATAGATATATGCACACGTTATGGCAAAATTGCAAACTATACTTTAAAGGCAATGGGAACAACCTTACTTTCCAACAAAGAAGCTGAATGCAAGACACGCGAATGTGTTGTCCCAGAAAATAAAGATACCCCCTCTATGACGAGGTACATAGAGTGTATGTTCTCGGAGATATAATGCATATGTGCCGGACGCAGAGCACCCCAAGGAGCAGAAAGACACCACAACAGTAGGAGGCCCAGCTCCGAGCCATGGAGGATTATGTCAAAGACCAACTCGAGATAAGCAACGTGCAAGCGCAGTCACCACAAGCAAAACACGCACACAGCCCAAGGACCACGAACCAGAGTGCGCTTGTGACACATTCACCATGTCCAGTGTGCGCTCACGGCATGAACTCCGTAGAGCAGAGCGCACGGACAACGCCGTGGCCACGACAAGAACACGCACACAAGGTGAGCACTACAGAGACATCATGTGCATGGCTTAGTCACCACGAGTACATGACGCGTACAACATGAACTCTACCTGCAGAAACATGTGTGAGGATGTGACATAAACCACCATCACAGAAGCGTCATAACCACCACGACCACGTGCAAGATTGCACACCTAAGACCGAGCTCCTCCGTACAAGATTCATTGAGCAACATCATAGCTGAGACCGTGCGGACTAGCAGGCGCATGGCAACGGGGCACACAACCAAAGGAGGTGCGCCACCACATCGCAAGCACCGTCACTAGAGCTGACCAGGTGCAACCACGGAGCAGGTGGAGAAGGACGCCAGACTGGAGGATGGAGGGCAAGAGGTTTGAGGAGAAGATGGGGATTAGATATCAAATTTGCTCCGAGAGAGCAACTACCCCTGGGATTTAACCAACAGGACCAAGAAGATAGGACATGTCGCCACCATCCTGAGTCCTTCGGTCGCCCAAACAAGCCAGTTAGGGCAGACTTCCCCCATCAGCATAGTCATCACCCTCCTCATCTAGAAGACTCCTATGAGGGTTGTGGGTTGTCTGATCATTTATGCCACCCTTCTTTCTCTTTTTATTTCTTATTTTATTCATAGAATTTGCTCAAATTCAAACGTGACATCAATTTAAATTCAAATTTTAAAGGGAAAACTCCTCAAATTCTAACAATCCCCACCTTTTACCTTTCAAAATTCGACAACATCTTATGAACCCCTTAACTATTGTAATATACTATTTTCGGTGCATGTGCGATTAAGCTTGGACCTTGCCTAGCCAAAGAAACTACGATTCCGCACAAGCATCTTGGAGGACTAATGCTTGTTCCAATGCCTTGGTGTGGGGGCTTTTATTTCAAAGGCATATAGTGTGGGATAGTTAAAACGCTCCTCTATTTCGGCAGGGCTATGCGGTCATGTCCGTGTATCTTTTCATGAACTCCATGCGAAACCCTTAGTGAAAGGATCAGCCATATTCCTTTTAGACTTAATGTACTCTCTCGACTTTTTATGTACGACTGAAGCTTACGAACTGGCAATGATATGTTATCACTACCGGTTTTGTTAATTGGCAATGAAGAGGGGATGTAAATGACCCTTTCTGTGGTAGTGGTCCTGTGTTGTTGCGCCCCCAGCAAGGGCTTGGCAGGACCATTGATCGAGTGTTGGAGACGTGTTAATCTGGGTAGTGGTGCTGGTGTGTTGTTTTGCTTCCATTCCGTATGATGCATGCATGAGCCTAGCTTGGCTACGAATGGAGATGCTACGGGGGTGTTCAACCAAGTCTTCGCTTGTTACAGATAGAAGACATGCGGACGGCTGGGAGGAGACGAGACCGAATAGAATAGACAACATGGAGAAAAAAAGTTTCAAAATAGTAATAGTATTGGTGGGTAATTACCTAAGGCTTGTGTGGGCACTTCTATTTTTTCTACCGTCACAATCTGTAAAAAGCAGGTGGGAGGCAACTTGTGGATCGTGGTAGAAAAAGAGGTTAGATTTTGAAAAGTAGATTGTATAATTTGCTTATTTGTTTTAGCTTCAGCTTTTAAAAGTTGCTTTCAGAATCCAAAACTAAAACAATCATACCCTTAATTGCTTCTTTCCATTTAGCCCCTTTCACGTCAGCGGTGGCCTTTGTTGTCACATCAGCATCAGTAGGCATAGCCTTTGAGAGAGCAGATGCCATGACCCAAAATAATTTCAGATCAGTCAGCCACATTCTAGTCTTAATCTTCCAATGTCTAAAGCATGCACTATTGAACACGTTAGGTTTAATGACATCTAAGTAAGCGTCCATTGTTCTCTGTTTTCTGGATTGTTGTTCCAAAGTACATTTTAGCAACTTTTAGATTAATTTGGTTTTAAATTATACAAATCAAAGCTTCACAACCATGACATAGACACACATAATTGAATATTAGAGAACAATATAAAGACATAAAATATGGTACTCATATTCAAATGGATGTCATATATGGCAATGGACAATAAAAGATGGGGTAACACAAGAAATATATCCACATATGTTAAATTAATTAATGGGATCTCAAAGCAGATTACCGAGTTAACAGCCATGCAACGCTATACTAAGTTCGCCGATCAGTGTGACAGTCTCAAACACAAGTTCTAGATTGAGTTCACCAAGTTTAATGTCTTGTTTACTAAGAAATTAACCTAGCAAGAAATAAAGATATTCAGATCAACGTGATTGAACATAAGTTAGCAAGATTAATTGCTCCCTGTGACAAATAGTAAAACAAGGCTATAAACAATAATTAACACAACTAAAACCTAGAGCATGTCCTATACTGTCACACTAATCTTACTTAGTCTGCTTTCATCATCGAGCGATACACCCACCAATCATAGCATGCAATTTACTCCTAATAATAGCACACAACAGATATAGGCAGACATTATGGCAATATTGCAACATGTATTTTAAAAGAAATGGAAACGGTCTTACTTTCCAATGAAGAAGCCGAAGGAAAGGCACGTGAATGCGCTATCCCAAAAAATAGAGACATCCCCTCTGTGCCGAGGTAAACAGGTTGTATGTTCTCAGAGATACAATACCTATGTGCCAGCCGCAGGGCACACTGCGATAAGCACTCGATGAGCAAAAAGACACCACAACAAGAAAAGGCCTAGCTCTATGCTAGGGAGGATTTTGCCAAAGACCAGCCCAATACAACCAATATGCGAGCAAGGTCACCACGAGCAACACGCGCACACTATGCAAGGACCATGAACTAGAGTGTGCTCATGACATAGTCACCACGTGCAATGCATGCTCACGACATGAACTTCGCAGAGTAGATTGCACATGCAACACGGTGACCACGTCAAGAACATGCACATGAGGGGAGCACCATAGAGACACCACACGCACGACTCAGTCACTGTGAGCACAGGACACACACAACACGAACTCCATCTGCAGAAACACACATGAGGATATGATACAAACCACCACCACAGAAGCATCATGACCACCTCAACCACGGTACGTGTGAGACCACCACTACGTAAGAAACCAACAAAGGAGACACATCATTAATGATGGATTTTCATTACACGTCACTAATGTCCTATTAGAAACGGATCCTATGAGGTCACGTCACTAATGTGACCCTGGGCTGGGACTCGTCACTAATGACAACAGTGACAAGTCACTTGGCAATGCCTCACTAATGACACAATCATTAGTGACAGGTAGCAACAACACTAACCATCAGTGACGTGTATAAACATAACCCGTCACTAATGTCCCAGTCATTAGTGACGGGTTACAAAGAGACTCATCACTGATGTGTTGATCCACTGAGTTCAACACAGATCGAAGCATTAAATTCTTGCACAAGAGGCAAACCTGGGATCGAGCCCAAGTGGCCTTTTGGCCTGTCAGCCTAGATGGGAGGGCACAAGCGCCACCGTTTGAAGGGGGCAGACGAGGCGGTTAGGGTTTACCCCCACCCCCATTGCCGTCTCAGCAGATCTGTGCTGCAGGCTGGCTCTGGAGACGGATGTATTCTTCAACGTGGAACACCTGCATGACCTCATGAGGCTTGAAAGACGGATGTACTGGTATTGCTGGAAACTGGAATTTCTATATGGTGCATTTCAAATTCTTTCCCATGAAATCTGCGTGATTTGATTTACAACTTGCAATGGCCATCAGTAGCAGGATGCACAATCTAGTTCCATACTCAACTCATTGCCCATGACAACGATTCTTAGGCAGTTACACTATTTTAGTGTATGAGTAGAGAGCATACTAGTACATATGGGAAGTGGAGGGTCATCAAATTAGCACATTCTAGATAACCAGTTGTATGCAATGGAGGCTCATCAAATTAGCACAAATCAAGTCCCAATTTAACCAAAAAACGCAAGGACTCAACTAACTAGAGAAAGCATTCTAAGTTCAATAATGTTATGAGCATTTTGCCAATTTATGCTATTTCTATGGCCACACCATGAAGAGAGATCTATTTCATGATATTTTTTTTATGTTAGAGGAACCGAAGAAGGCATCCTATTAAACTGGAAACCACTAGGAACCAGTGATGGTAGGCCTCCATTGCATGAAATGAACGCTGAAGTATGACTACATATGTTGAAGTAAAAGAAACACTCATTAAATTTTTGGACTAACACTACTGGAGCTACAACACTTGACAAGCTCCATAACAATTGCAAAGATGATAGAGTCAAGAGTTGAATTACGAACCAACAATGACATCAAAACTTTGATCACCAGAATCTTCGGCAGAAGGAATTTGAGTACTGTCTGACAGGACCAACAACAACAGTGTCTTGCTAGAGGCATCAGTCTTGGGAAAGCCAATGGAACATTTGCAAGATAACTGATTGCTACTAGTTTTGCCATTAGTTGCTCACCAAAATATCATCCAATTTGTGAGAGTAAGATACACTGCCTGTGCATAGCTTATTGACAAGTATCGTACAAGCAAACCTGTCTAGCTCAAATCCAACTTTGAACATTATATTGAGGACCAGCAATGCATCATCCAGCCGCCCAGAGGTGCTCAGCGATTCCACCAAAGTGTTAAACGTCTGTTGTCGAGGTTTTATATTTCTCTTCAACATACCTGCTAACCATGACATGCCCTCATCGGATCTACTGATCCTACAGAACCCATTTATGACGCTATCGTTGCTCCGCACCAATGGCTCCAAGCCCTTAGCTCGCATCAGCTTGATCAGCTCCACTGCATCATCCACCTGTCCTTCCTCACACATGGCGTCAACGAGTGGTGTGAAGGTTGACACAGTTGGCTCCAAATCAGATGATAGTAACTGCTCGTACATCCCTATCGCCAGGGAAAACTTTTGAACCTTGCATAGGCCCTGGATCAATGTATTGTAAGTTAGCACATCATGCTCAATCCCCTTTGTCACCATCCCATCAAACACTGCAACTGCTTCGTCCATCATCCCATGAACACAAAACCCTGCAATGAAAATGTTACAGCTAACAGTACTCTCCTTCATCCCCTTCTCAAGCATTTCGTCATATACCCCGTGTGCCTTCTCAAAATCACCAGCTTTGCAATAGTAATCGATGAGCGAGCAATAGGCATACTCATTAGGCTCAAATCCTCTGTCCACCATCTCATCCCACATCTTCCGCGCGTCGCCAATGCGCCGCATTTTGCATAAGCCGTCTATCACTGTGGTATATGTGACTCTGTCTATGTCATAACCCCGCAGCTTGATCTCGCTGAAGACACGGAGAGCCTCGCCACCCATCCCTTGGGCAAAGAGTTGGTGTATGATGCGCTGGTAGACAACCGTGTTTGCGGGACATCCGGAGGCGATCATAAGGTGGAGCGTCTCTGAGACCTTGCCAAAGTTACCGTCAGCCGCGAAGGCCCCGACGAGGTCGGCGACGGCGTCAGCTGACGGAGGGGAGCCGCGGCGCGCAGCGTCCCGGAGGAGGTGGAGGCCGTCGAGCGGGCGCCCATCGGCAGCGCAGGCCCGGGCGAGGCAGGCGACGGTGCCAGCGTCGCCCGGGAAAGCGGGGGAGGCGGAGAAGGCTGAGAAGTGGCGGAAGACGAGGTCCGGGCGGGAGGCACGGAGGGCGCGGTGGGACGCGGCGTTGAGGGCGGGGAGGGACGGGTAGATGCGGAGGTGGGAAGCGAGGAGGTCCGCGGCGTCGGCGGCGAGCGGCGGGGGGAGGCGGAGGAGGAAGGAGTCGACTCCGGCCAGCGGAGGGGAGGCGCCCTCCGGGGCCGGGGAGGCGTCGGCAGCGGGGGCAGGGAGGTGGGAGGAGACGAAGAGGAGGAAGCGGAGGGATGGGGCGGGGGATGGGAGGAGGCGGGAGAGCGTGAGGCGGAGGCAGTCCGGGTGGAAGAGGACGGCGCGCGGGAGCAGAGAGAGGAGGCAGGACTCGAACCGAGGCGTGCGGCGGACGGCGGCCGCCGCGAGATCGGCGGCGGCGGAGACCGTGGCTGGCGTCGGGGCGTGGGTGGGGTCGGAGGCGGAGCAGAGGCGTCTAGCGAGAAGGCGCCAAGGCGGGGGCATGGTGACTGGACGAAGGTGCCCGGCCGCCGCCGGCGGCTGCGCGAGGACAGTGTCAAGGTGCCAGTGCCACAGCTTCGGGCGAGACTCGCGAGGCTTGGACTTGGGAGGCGGTTGGATGGGCCGCGGCCCATGGGGCCTGCGGGTTTCTCATCTTTAAAAGCCTTGCGAGAAAGGCGGCCGGTAAACATCCGATCCGAGTCAAACCCCGGAGAAACCCTAGCAAGGCGCGGCGCAGCATCCGTGGCGAACGATGGCCGGGTACCGCAGCCGCAGCCCTAGCTACAGCCCTCAGCGCCGGCGGTACAGCCGGAGCCCGCCTCGGCGCAAGCGCTACGACGACCCTCGCGATCGCTACCGCGGGGGTGGCGGCGGAGGATTCAGAGCCCGACGAGGTTACGGCCGGCCGTCGGCGCCGTCCGGTCTCCTGATCCGCAACATCTCCCTCACAGCAAGGTGCGCTCTCGTCGCTCCCTATGCTATCTTGTTACGTCGATGCGTTAGGCCGCTAATCCTACCCAACTTCAGCGAAGTATGCCTGCCAATATGTAAATTGTTTGGTAGTTGCTGGATGCAAGTACACCTTATTGACTCGGTTTTATGATCAATCGTCTATTTTCCTACCATATGATTAATAATTCTATGCCTATGGCCCTAAAAAAACTGTGCCTATCAGTCTTTAATGTGTTACTTGATGGTTGCTATGTAAAAACAGGCGTTTCTTTTGAATTTGGTACTCAAGTGTAACTGTGGTCCAATTGTCCAAATGTGATGATGAATTGTCTGGTGATTTTTTACATTTGGACAAATGCTTGCTGGAAAACACAGGAGTGGTCTTGGGTGCACAACAAACGCATGAATAACAAATCCTGTCGACTTGTTCCATCAAGAATGTTGTGCTAGGAGAGACAAATCCCGTTGGAAGCCCTTCCAAATATCGGTTGAACATTATGATGATTGTTCATGATCCTTAACGAAACAGTTTGTGTTTCATAACATACAGCATTGGCCTAATCCTGTTTAGAGAATTGTGTTCAACAACTCTATGGCCAGTTTGGATTTCAATCGATATATTGACTATTGAGGCAAATGTTGCGAATCATTTTGGAGCTCTCTTTTATTAAAGCAGAGGTATATATATAAGGAGTTAGGACTCATGATTGCTAGAATTATGGTAGTCCAGAAAAATGGCTCTATTGTGTGCCACTTCACATGCTCATAGATATAACTTTGAGTCTTTTAGGTACTTTGCAAGCACAAATATGAACTTTGGGTGTTTACATATCTGCAGATTAGGGGTTGCAACCTTTGATAACCCATCTATTACAGCTTAATGAACAGGAATCCCTTTTTACCTTGTAAATGTTTCCAAGTGCATAAATTTCATCTTTTTGCTACTGTGTCAATGTAATGTGTTAGTAGTCACTGCGAAGTAACACTCTTATATGCTATATACTGCATCAATGTGACGCAATCTCTCTTTTTTGTGTATCTGGGTGACTTTACAATGTAAATTGATTATGTTCTGTCATTTGATGTTCTTCTGGCAGGCCAGAAGATCTTCGTGCTGCATTTGAGAAATTTGGCCCTGTAAAAGACGTCTACCTTCCAAGGAATTTCCACACAAGGTAAGATGATGAACAGCTTTTTGAACAGGATGAAAAAACCTAACAATTTATCCCAGACCACTGATATTAGTTTACTGTTCAAGGACATAATATTGGTTTGATCCATAAGGATGTAAATAATAATGTAATGTAAGCATGCAAATTCTCAGTGAAAGTCATTGTTTTTGGCCGAAAAGGTCCTGGATGATGTCATGGTAGAGTGCTTGTTTTTGATAAACAATTTATTTTATGTCTTTAACTGTTCTTTTTAGAGTAGTGATTGGAATGAAAAGCCAGTTGTTGGAACCATGAAGTGTTGGTTTTGACTAAATCATGATGAGATCCTTAACCATTGGTGTAATTGGTCAATGTTTACAGGGAATTACGTGGTTTTGGGTTTGTGAAATTCCGCTACCCTGAGGATGCTGCAGTGGCCAAGCAAGAAATGAATAATCAAGTCATTGGCGGTCGAGAGATTTCAATAGTTTATGCTGAGGAGAATAGGAAAACCCCACAAGAAATGCGCACAAGAACAAGAACAAGGTGCATATATTCTTCCTTTTAACCATGCTATGTACTCTAGGTTGGGTTGGGCATTAGCGATATGGTAGTAAATTTTGAAATTGGAGGCAAGGGAACAAATTTATTTGTGCTTCTGTTGATATAGTGGTAGGTACATGGATGGGAGCTACACAAGGCGGTCACTATCAAGATCCCCGCGGTCTCGTTACCACTGTAAGTGTGAAGCTGTTCGTGAATTCATGTCTAACGTTCTTTTGTTTCATTATTAAGTATTACTTCTTTCCCGGCAGCTTATTCACCCTCACCTTCTCCAGTTAGGCGTGACTCAAGGTTTGATCTCGATTCTTTAATAGATAAATATGTTGCTTGTCCTGCAGTCCTATTTGTCATTATATCATATTGCTTCTTTTTGAACACGCCCTGACCAATTTCATTTACTTGTGCTATTGGCATATACTGAGGCAGTTGTTATTTAATCTTTCTTTTCTCTGTTATGAATCTATGATTGTGATGGCTAAAGCCGTGGGATTATATGATACATTAGCTACACTTCTCCAAGTAATTCGTTTTCATACATCTAACTTTGTATGGTTTTTAAAAATTTCCAACATTTGCAAAGCTTCTACTGAGACAAGATGGGCAAGAAATGACATATATTTATTCGACCTCACCTTGTCTACAGATTTTAATTTTGAGGAGAATAAGAGAAGGCATATAGTTACACACCATTAATCCCATTCATCGTCGTCATGGTTATTATTTCTTGAATCTTAGGTTATGCAAAATGAAATAAAGATAATATATTATGACCAAAGTCTCTTTTTTTTACCCCCATTCTACGATTTAATAATATCATCAGGATCAAGTGGATTTTCATCCCATTCGTTATGCTTTCAACTTAAATAAGGATCAGCAAGTTCCTTTTTTCATCAATAAATAAATTAGCATTCTAGCTTCCTCATAAAGTGTTATGACCTAGAGATTTTCATCTTGATTTGATGGACAAATTTTCTTCTTTGTTGAGTTATTATTTTTTAATTAGCTCCTTTGTCTTAGTCATCAGGAAAGTAACTTTCAAGAGGACTGATTATGTATGATTGTGTTAGTGATGTGGATTGGTAAATTTATTTTTAGCTGATGTGCATACTATGTCATTAGTAATATGGTTTTGTTAATTATGTGATAATTTTTTTTGAAGTTGCTGTTGTCTATTTTCCTCTTGAAGTAAGGCTATTAATTTTGCTATAAATTTTGTTGCTTTGGTTTTGTATATTATCCAGTCAACAAAGAATCTAGAGTCTAAAAGACCAAAAGAGAACCATGATGTTTGGAGAATAGGCCAAAGTGAAAGTATCATGACCTCCAGAGTTGGAGAATGTGAAAGGCATTACTGTTAAAGATAAAGCGGTACTGTCACTCAAGAGTTTAAAGATAATCTTGGCTAAGAAATCTGTGGGAAAGAATGTTTTGAAGTGAGCTGATTCTGTTGAGCCAGCTGTGGCAACATCTTAGTGCATTGTTTGGATCAGATTGGGTAGCTTTTATTGAGATGGGACAGGTAAAATGGATATCTCGCATTTCAATTCAGTTAGTTTGGTGGTAAAAGTGGGTGCTGTGCTGCTATAGCTGCTGTTGACCAGTGTGCAATTCTCTAAAATTTAGTTTGCTGATAATTCTGTTCTGTTTTTTCTTATGCTTGCCAGCTATCAATATTTTTACTATTACTAGTACCTTTATTATCATTATTGTTTTATCATCATCTTTTTAGTTGGATCCTGAGGGTTTCATCTCTAGCCTACCTTAACTTGCTTGGGACAAAGGCTGTTGCTGTTATTGTTATTGCTAGCTATCAATATTTTGATTGAATCACTCCTTGCATCCTTGTGATATTCATACTCAGCAATTTGAACTCTGACTATTTGCAGGGGCAGGGATTGCCATGACAATTGTTCACCCAGGGAGGCATACTCTCCTCATCCTCGTGACAATAGGCGCTACAGGTCAAATGGTCTATCTCCAAGCCTGGATGGACGTGACCATCCGGTATCACCATCCAATAACGGACATGGTCCACCAGTGGGCGGAATGAGTCCATCTAGATCTAGGTCTCGCTCCTAAAGGTTGCCTGCTTGATTTGTTGTTTTTATACGTCTCTTGTGTGACAGTTCTATTTATGTGCTGATTGTTTCCTTCACAATGCAGGATTAGAGCTGTTCGTGGAGGTGGGATCATGAAAACTACGGGCAATACCTTCATTTCTGCAATGTTTGCTAGAATAGATCAGTAGGTTTGTAGTAAGCAAATGTTTTATATGACGGGATGTTGTCGGGTATACCCCGTTTCTTTGTGACACTGCTTTTACGCTTTTCAAACTGATCCTGGTTATCTTGTTGGTATCATTTATGACAATTTTGTTGGTTCTCACTTGAATTCCATTGTCTTTTTAGCAAGGGCTTGTTCACCCTTTACTTGGAAAGAGGCTATTGGGATCCAAATCCCTTGGTCTCAGTTCAATTTTGAACTAAATCTTATAATTATTGGAGAAATCCCTTCCAAACAGGCTTCAATGGGTAGGTCACCTACTCGTAGGTCTGCACATTGATGTACACTGTTAACAGGGCATCTTGATGACATCAATTTGCTGAGGGGGAATCTGAATGAAAGTATTGACTTTTAGAGTTCTGTAGTGTCTAGAATATTGACATGAAAATGTGCTAGGATCACAAATGCGCTGGAGGAACTCGTAAGCCTTGTGAATTTCATGGTTGACGGCGCTTTTTGTGCTGAGGGAGGAATAGTTGGTGATTTTATCAGTTAAGGAATGGGGAATGGTTTTAACAGTTCGATTTACGCTTTAGTCGGTACCGTGCTGACATGTAATACGGTGATGTCCATCTACCGGTACAGATTCGTTAACAATGTCAGTGTTGTTGATCCACAGCAAATTAACAGCTAAAATTAGACTCGCATAAATCAATCCAGAAAAAAGAACAAGAACACAAGAGATGTAGTTCGAAGCTATTGAAACTCAAATGAACAGTAGATTCAATCACATAAATGTCCATCTTATACTCGAGATTCAATCGGATAGTTTCATTCATTCGTCACCGTACATATATACATATGAAAGGGGTGTCTCCCCGTGATGAGGCACCGTTACAATAACTGCCCATGGCAGTTATCTTTTGATTATATTTCATAACACTTCCTCTGGATCAAAAGATCATCATCTGTGTGAGATGAGTTGAATGCTCCTCTATAAATCATATGAGAAAAATATGAAAGATATGTCTGTGTAATATGTCAAAAAAAACTCCTTTAAAACCCATAGAAAAAAAAATGATGACATATATACATGCTTGTATTAATATTGTCCTATTAAAAATCTTATATGAGAAATTATATAGAAAAAACTCATAAAAGAAAAGAGTGTAATATTTATGATCTAAGAATCGTAACAGGTTATATATATATATATATATATATATATATATATATATATATATATATATATATATATATATATATATATATATATATATATATATATATATATATATGTCTTCTCGTACCAATTTCATGCACATATCTTTGGAATGTAGACTTAGGTAAAGACTTTGTAAATAAATATACGAAATTATCACAAGATATTGTTTGCAAAATATTTCTCCTCATTTATGTAATTTATGATGAAAAAATAATTTTGAGGCAATAGATTTTATGATATTGCTCTTTATATAACATGTACGTATTTCAACAATACAAGCAACGTTATCTTTATAGATAATGGTAGATGATTCTGATGAACAAATATCACACGATTCTTGTATGTGATTAATTATTCTATGACGTCATACAAATTCATGTGATGCTTCATATAATTATTTCTGAATAATTAGTGAAAGTATCCACGAGAGTTTGATTTTGATGACTTCTATTAGAAAGCTTTTCCATCATATAAGAATATAAAGTTTGTCTGTGATATGACATTATGGGATCAGATAAATAACCAATCTTTGTATATCCAACTATAGTCATGTCTTGGGTATTCTGATAGAGTAAACCAAGATTTTTTTTTTACCTTTGAATATCTTAGGATATTTTTACTCCTATTGTTGGAGTTACGCTATATTTAACTAACAAGTTATCTGCAAATGTAATATCAGATCTATTGCAAATTGCATAGTGCTCTAAAGGTATTGATATACAAAAATTTAGGTCCAAATATCTCTTTATCATTATCTGTATCACACTATGATAAATAACTCTCTTTTATTGAGTGAGCGTAATTTTGCCGCAATTACTTTCTTCTATTTGGTCCAGTCTGGGTGCTTGAGACACCATGGCATGGCCATGGACTTTGGCCTGAATCCAATTGAAGATCTTTTGTAATTTTTTAGGAGAAACATTTGTTGATAATTGTAGTTTTTCTATTGTATGATTCTCCGCAATCAATATATATTTGTGGATATTTTATTTACCTTTTCTAACTCCTCGTGATTTCCCACAACAATGGAGTTAGAGTGTTCCGATGTCCCGCACCTTAAATAGTGCACACATTTGTGTTGGGTCTTGCATGTTGAGCATCTGTAGGCCTTAGATACTAAGTATCCATAAGATGTCAATCAAATTCAGGTTGATTTGCATTTACTATATTGAAAGTTAGCTTTCTTTGTTTTCGCGGATGCTTATAAAAAGCATTATCCCCTTGACCATACTTCTCCCCCCCCCCCTCCCCCTTTTATAAGCATTTGGGAGTTGAGTAGTTTATTAGGTACCTACACTCTTTCTGCGCGCATTGAGTGCGGAAATATGATTTTATGACACATTTATTATCAGTAAATACATTTGGTAGATATTTGCATTGCGTCATAAATTTATGAATTCTTGAACTTCTTGTTCAGATTCTTTAGTATGTGGATATAAGGACTAAATGCATATAACATTTGAATTTATCTACTAGCATTCTTTTCAGTACTTTTGATCTCCTCCCAATGCCAATAAATTATCCTCATCAACGTACCAAGCTATGAAAGTTCCCTATTAGGGGATCGAGGTATTTATAATTGACAAAAAATATACCTTATATAGACCCCTAATTTCCTTTAAGGGCTTATCGATGTACACTGCGGTGGTGATATCGGTACAATGTAACCAAATTATTGCAGATAAGAAATACATATTTGATTTCCACATACTTAACTGCAATGTGGAAGCCGTACCATTTGCAGTTAGTCTTTATTGAAATAAGTTTGCGGCGTGTAAGACCGCATTACCCAAAATGAGGTTGGTAAATTGCAATTCTGAAGTCATAGTCGTGCAATTAATTTTGACTCACTTGAGGAGAGATTAAGCTAGACAATTATTGAGTGTACATTTAAGGTACTTAATACTCCAAATTAATATCTAAGACCATACAATAATCATTGAAGGCCCATGATTTGAATTCAACAGCATTATCCATTCCAATTAATTTTATCGTATGTTTTGATATTTTGCTCTTAATTTGATATTTGAGCAATAAATTTGTACATTTATGAGCAACACAAAATACCTCAATGGTCCATATAATGGTTGACTATGATCATATATATTTCCTTGAATGCATTTACAGAAATTGAGTGGCTCTTTTTTAATTTTAAGATAAGAGGACCTTAAAATTAATTACCTGTGTATGAGCGGTGCACACAAAATCTGATGATTTTGGTAATATTGCAATATTGTTATTGTAACCAATGGAATTGCTTATAATTTTCTTTTCATCCTTAAACTAGGATGACCAAGGAGATCATATCAAGTCTTGAATTTGATTAAGATTTTGAAAAAAAAAATTATCTTGAACGCACCATGTGATACGTGATTGATGTATATATAATACAATTCAGATGGAGTAATTTTCTCAAGCACTTGATTGTTATATCCATTATGGTGATGAAGAGATATTCATCATTGTTGTCATTATGTGTTTTCAGTGGAAACCATTTTGAAGGATATCTTTGTAATTTAACAAGATATGTGTAGAATCAGGATACATGAGTGTATCCTCAATTACTAATTTGAGTACCCATTGAGAGAATGATTGTGGTTTTGCTGGAACCGACAATCAATGTATCACGCCCAATGATTATCTTAATATTCCCGTGCCTCTTTTGTAGAGGATGGAAATATTTTGTCTCCCTTGATTTTGTATTAGTGGTACAACTATCCACTAAATATATTTCCTCCTTCACCTGATTGTTTCCGGTAAAAATCTATATAGAGTAAAAATCAACAGATTCTTTTAGAGATACAAATAATGACAGCAATCAAATTACAACATAAAGTAGTCCATAGATAGGCAGATAACAATTTTTGGGGATTTAGAAGACTTATTGAGGTCCCCAAATATATCTTGGGAATTGTAATCCATAAGTATGTTATCTTTATTGAGGAAGTTATCCAATTTCTACTAGATCATGTCATTGTAATGCTCTTGATAAACATATTGAGAACAACTTGATTCCATATTATTTCAGGTTTGAAGTGAGATTCAAACTTATCCTCGTTAATGTGTTTCCTTTTCCAACAAATATGAGGTATAAATAAACCAAATGCTTAGAGCCATGTCATTTCTTCGTACGGTGATTCGGACAATCACAATTATGACAAATTTGCGAGTTGTCATTGTGAACATTTTTTCTTGAAAAATGTCATTACCCTTGTTAGATCCATGAAATTATTTGCTTAATATTGTGTTTCCACTTTCCTTTGAATTTCTTTTAGCTGCATTATTGTTGTTGCAACACTCTATTAGCCAAAAGAAAAGTGGATAAAGTCTTTCTGATCATATCCGCATCTAAGACTTGTTGATCATAAAATGCAATTGGGAGCAAATTTTATGAACAATAGTGTTATAAGCTGCCATGGACATATAATCCGGAAAATGAATGAGTTGCCATTCGTATATTGCTTATGGCACTAGAAAAACCTTGTTGCTGATCATAATGCTCTTTGAGTGATGTCCAAAGAGCATGTGGATTCTCTTCCATCAAATACACATTCTTTATATCTGGATGGGAGTGATGGCTTAAAAAATATATAAGGTATCATATTTGAGTTCTCCAAATACCATTGGGGCTTCAAGTTGAGGTGCAGTTATTATTGCAATGAGTCATCATGACGTGAAATAGAGTTTTGCATCCATATCCCAAGTTAGATAGTTGTGACTATCTAACACGAGTTTATTAAACTCTTTGTTGGAAATATGAGCCTTGTAGTACATGAAATGACCATGTATTCAATTAATTTACCATGATAGTAAATTAAATAGCATGGAAATGTTGTAATCATGCAAAACTTAAATTTAAAATAAGTATTGAATATATATGTAGTCTTCTATAAAGAACAGGCGACTAAGTCACTGCTAATGTTTTGGATTTCATTATTGAGGGAATAGGTGATTTGATAATCACTACCAAAACATAGACTTTGCTCTATAAATTTTGGTTATACATTGTTGATGTAAAGAGTAAGGAGGTGCCCTATCAGGGGGTCCACACTGACAAATGCTAGCTGATAGTTGATATTATCAAGATCGTGGCCCCATCGCGCGACCAGACGGGGCTCACATGGTCAATCCCTTGATTGTAGAAGGAAACCCCGCAACCAGACCTTGCGGATAGCGAGGCAGGTACTCACTTAACCCATCTAATCTCATCTAATGTCATCCACTCAAGTATTTTCCTTCCATAGGAATCTCCTCTCAGTGAGTAAAGTCATGGCCGGCGTAGAGGTACAGTGCCCGTCCTGTAGCATTAAATGTTATAGGATGGCCTTGCAGGTGAGCGTGCGAAGGGCAGTGAAGGGACAACCTCATAGGCAAGCGTGCAACACACAATCGACCAGGGTAGGGTAAACCTGCCTATCCTTCATCATCATAGGCTAGGAGTAGTTGAATCCGTCAGTATTAGGTTGGTCTCAGGGTTTGGCATGGTCTGCTTGTATGTATCCCTCTCTTCCTACTATATAAAGGGATAAGGACCAGGCTTGTGGGGAAGGGAACTCATTTATGTAACAAGTTCTTCCAAGCCATAAGAAAATACACAAGACATGGGGATGTTATGCTATGGGAGGCTTGAACCTAAATAATTATTTGTGTTCTTGAGTTTCCTTTGGGACACACACACACATATCCACCAGAAATGTTGATCACGTGCCCATCGTCCGATATACCCTGGAAGCATTGTTAGAGATTAACCCTCGACAATTGGCGTGCCAGATAAGGGGCGCGTTTTTGCATTTCGGTAAGTGTTGATAACTTGATTGGGCTGCCCATGACCGGATCAATGGTAACCACTGAGTCCCGTTCCAAGGATCCTGGTCGCCATGAGGTGTTCGTCATGGGGTACGACCCAGATGAGCCCAGTGTGCTCTAGGCATGGGACACCGAATTAGAGTTCGAGGGCTCCGAGACTCAACGTGAAGTCTGCATGGCAGACCATGCAACAGGGGCAGTGGAGGCCCTCATGTCTTAGGCACCGTCAGTGAGCCCCCGGCCTTGCGCTCAGAGGGAAATCGGCCTAGCACCGAACAAGGAGGCCGTCGATTCTCCATTTATAGGACTGCTGCAGTATCTCAATCGCCGTGGGACTGGTCCATTTGAAATTCAAAAGGCCAAGCATGGGGAATCGAGATTCTCTCAGGTCCAGCAGTAATCAATGTTTCTCTCTCCCACATCCTCCTCTCTCTCTCTCTCTCTCTCTCTCTCTCTCTCTCTCTCTCTCTCTCTCTCTCTCTCTCTGAACATTTAACCTCCCATCAGGACGCGGTTTCTTGAGCCAACCATGAAAGTGGACTACGTCGACGACCACTCCCTAGGTGAACTTATGTTCCCTTGGATCCCAAATGGTGCGACCAGGCTCGACCATGACCACATGGCAAATCACTCAGTCTCCACATTCACGAAGGATCTTCGGGGCTACTATCAATGTAAAGAGTAAAGGGGTGTCGTGTCAGGGGGGTCCACACTGGCAAATGCGAGGTGACAGTTGATATTATCAAAGACTATGGCCCCACCGGGCGATCAGGCGGGGCTCGCACGGCCAATCCCTTTATCGCAGAAGGAGGCCCCGCGACTAGCCAGGTACGTACTCACCTAACCCGTATAATCTCATTTAATACCATCAACTCAAGTATTTTTCTTCCCCGTGCATCTTCTCTTGGTGAGCAAAGTCGTGGCTGGTGCAGAGGTGCAATGCCCCATCCCATAGCATTAAATGTTACGGGATGGGCAGTGACGGGACAACCTAAGGCGAGCGTGCGACGGGCAGTGATAGGACAGCCTCACAGGTGAGCATGTGGCGTGCAGTAACGGGACAAGGCATACCGGTCCACCAGGGTAGGGCGAACCTGCCTACCCTTTGTGATCATATGCTGGGAGTAGTTGGCTCCGTCAGTATTAGGCTAGTCTTAGGGTTTGGTATGGTCTATTTGTATGTATCCCTCTCTTCCTACTATATAAAGGGAGGAGGACTGAACTTGTGCGGAAGAGAACTCATTTATGTAACAAGTTCTTCCAAGCCATAAGAAAATACACATGATGTAGACCTCATAGTAGTGGATGAGAAACTCACTGCTATGAGCATGATCTCCGTCATGTAAGGATGGGTGACACTACAATTGCATCCAATGCTCTAGACTCCACAACCAATATTTTGCATTGATTTTTGCTATTTATGTAAGCAAAAAGTGAATCAAATATGCAAAAGTGACATTAGGTGTCGACCTTCATGACAAGAGAAATATTAGCTGTTAATGTATTAGTCTCCACTTCAAAGAAGTGGTGACATGCGGTCACTTCCACATACATAGTCTTTGTGCATATAAAATATTGGAAAACATGTTGAAGGTAGTCATCATTTGGTGTAGACCTCACAGTAGTAGGCGAGCAACTTGCTGCTATAACATAGACGCTATTCAATTAAGGTGGACAACACTACAGTCACAGCCAATGCCATAGACTCTACTACCTTGTGTTTGTACCAATATAATAGAAAAAGGTAATCACCAAAATTTTTGCATAATTTCCTGCAAATTATTTAAGCTAACATGAGGCTTAAATAAGTAAGAATTTCAATAAAGCACTTAAATAATGTAATCTTCTGCAAATTATTTTAATAATATAGTATTACTGAGGTAATACATTTATAATGCAGTATTACATCTTATTATGCAATTCTTGTTAACCTGAGGGTCCGATATATATATTTATATGAGGTAAACATTGCATAACAAATTTGTTTGAGGTCTGAGGACTTAAACATAAATAATAAGGACCCGTTATTAAATTTTTGTTAATGGTACTGCAATTATTAAAAACCTCAAGGGCTTATTCATAGGAACTTCAATATAACTGATGCATATTAAAATGCGGCATAATTTATTGAAAACCAAATGGTATTTTTGTAAAATGGTATGGCGCCGCCTCTTTTAAAGGGTCATCGGCCCATTTTCCATTTTGGCCAATTCTAGCCCCCCCTTTTTTTCTTTCTTTTCCTCTTTTCTTTGGCTACATGGGCTAAGGCCCTGAAAGTCTTATTGCTGAAATGGCTTGGGCTGCAAAATTGGCGCCTAGGCCTTGCGGCTCAATCAGCTTGCGGCCCCAATGGCCCATTTTCACCACTGGCCCAGTTGGGCTCTGATTATATAATGTCAAGGAGGAGGAAGATTAGGGTTTTGGGTGAGGCAAGCGGTCAAGTCACTGTTTTTTTTTTCACCGTGCACCACCGGAGGGTGAGCGCCGACTGAATGCTGCCGACCGCGGCCGTTGGCTTCACTGTCGGCCAAGGGCCAAGTAGTCAGATCAAGCGCCGTTCTAGGGTGATGGAGCCACCACCGGTCTTGTGGCTGCTACCGTCGCTGCAACCTCTCCTAGGGCTAAGCCGTTAGGCTGATGCCAAGATCTGTCCACCACTAGATCTGACCGAAGGGGCACCATTAACTGGGTTGGTTGCCTACGCTGCCATGAAGTGGGTGCCGCCTGCTTGCTACGTCCAGCATCATCATCCTGGAGTTGGGTTGCCACTGGATCTGGGCGTTACATAGATAGCTGCTGCGTGCCGTTGACCTAGGCTCGAGTCTAGGCCACCACCACCAGAGGGACAGTGAGGCCATCGGCATGGCCGTTGTGTGTCGCCATGGGACAGTGATGGCACACTGTCGGGGTTGGGCTGGTCACCTACTTCCTTGGAGAGGGTTGCCCATCTGAGGATGGGGTCGTGTGGCCATTCACCATTGATGTGTTGTGCACCGTTGTCGCTCGGTATGATGCCAGGTATTGCATCGTTGGATGGTGATGTTGTGCCTCTACCAAGTGGACAAAGCATGCATGCCCAATTCGATGGATTTCCCTGTAGGGACTATGTCCTTCTATTTTCTTCTATTCGGCAGCATCGCGGTGTCTTCATTCCCTTTTTTGTTGCATTGATCTTTTGATGGAGGAGGGATGTAGTGCGCATGGCCCTCTTAGGGCATGTATCTGATTTTGGTGATTAATGACAATATTGTCAATGGGACTAATATCTTTATTAAGTATATGCTTTAGGTCTCATGGATGCAACACAAGATAAGTCACCAAAGCTAGGACAAATATAGGAATGAATTGGACTTGTTCCATAAATTTTAATGTGATAAAATGGGATGGATTTGTATACAATCATGTAGAGCTCTTCACAAGCTTTCTATAGATTCTACGATCATCAAAATCAGAGTTCAAAGCGCAAAGTTAGGCCCGAAATACAAATTGCTAGTCGGCTAAAAATATACATGGTGAATATTCCGGTGTGTACAATTTGAAGAGCGGAGGATAATCCGGTGTTCACAAAAATAGACACGCCGGATGATCCGGCATTCACAAGAATTTTTGGTGGTTTGTTTTTTCAGAGAGCTTCCAAATGGGGTCTAATTCACAAAATGAGTACGCTGGACCATTTTCCAGAGGGATTGCAAAATGGCTCGGTTGGCATCGTATGCACATAGGATGTTTCAGTGTTCAAAGAGGACGTCACGCTGGACCTTCCAGCGTTCACAAGAAAGAAAATGGAGTTCCAACAACTAGTTCGTAGAGAGTACACGTCGGATGGTCCGACACTTATAATGTTGCACACACCAGACCTTCCGGTGAGTACAACAATATGTGACCGTTGGAGGAACGGCTAGTTCGCGGGGTTGATGCTATATATACCCTCCCCACTTGGCCATTTGAGGGTTCTAGAGTCTAGGGAAGCTCATAGACACTTGAGAATGTATCCAAACCACCAAAGTGCTAAAAGTGATCATCTATGGCAACTAAGCACAAGATTAGGGAGTTATTAGTTCTAATAGGCCTAGAGAGAGTTGTTGCTAGGTGTTGCTTCCTAGAGAAGGAATCAAGGAGTGATCCTACATTGTACCAAGTGGTACACCGGCACCTTAGAGACTTGGTGACTTGCCGACACTGTAAGCCTTAGTGGCTTATGCTTTTTGACACTCCAACTTGGTGTGGAGTGGCTGCAAGACTCTTGTACAAGGACACGGAGACCCTCGCCTTGGTGACTCAAGCTCCGAAGTGAAGATGGCGGCAAGTGATCGGAAGAGAGGCTTGTTGTGAGGCCTTGTCTTCGTGGCCTGGTGGCTCTACCCACTTGAGGCCTTGGTGGCTCAAGGGTCGTAATCGGGTGTCATCTGAGAGCTATAGCCTAGGGGTTGCTTCAACGTGGATTAGGGGTGGCGTTTATACCATCGATACCATAGGATAAAAATCCCTTGTGCTGAATTTGCTCTCTCTACCATCTTTGTGTTTCCGCATTTACTTCTTGCAATCTTTCCTTGCATGTTTACCTTCATAGAGTAGTTTGCTAAGATTGGCTATATGTTGCAAACCTTTGAATGGTAATATAGACACACTAGATGAACCAAAAGCACATTTATATAGAAATTGATATAGGTTTATCTTGTAAAGTTTTTAGAGCCGATTAGTTTTAAATATCCTAATTCAACCCCCCTAGGACGTCACTGATCCTTTTCACCCTCATAGTGCCTTACCAGTGAGTCCGTCAATTAGTGTCGTTGTAGAACAAAAGTGTCGATAACATATTGAAACTCAAATGAACAATAGAGTTGAGATTCAATCAGATAGTTTCATTCATTCATCATCATGTACATATATACATCGGGAAGGGGTGTCTCCCTGTGAGGAGGCACCCGTTACAAAAACAACTGCTCATGGCAATTATCTTTTGATTACATTTCGTAACATAAGCCTTCATGTACTTTGAGTGGCATAGACATGACTAAATTTGAGGTATAAGTGGAGTCGGTATCATAAACAATAATGTATGATACAAAATTAAAGTAGTCTACAAAGTAATAAAATTATATGACACTAAATAGAATCACCAAGTACAATCCACATGCAAACATGATAAAAGAAAAATTGTACATTGAAAAATACCTCACTAAACGAAGATTACACAAGAATCAATCACTAATTTATCGAACATATTAACTTGTCAAATATAGAAATGACCTTCCAAACATAGACCAAAGACCATAGATAAATTAGTATTTAGTAGTGCCATATTTGGGATAGAAAACATATAATATGCAAGTGACGACAAAAGACATATCGATAATGAAGATTTCTTAATTTTACAAATATCAAGTCCTTTAAATATCCCTTGCTCGGTTTAGCACACCCAAGTCATTACACCAAGCATCATACATCTTGTTGTGCAACTCAGTCTTAATAATCTTCATTGTTGAGAAGGCCCTTTCAACCGATGTCGTTGCCACCAGTAGAAGCAATGCCAACTCAATGAGGCGATAGACTGAAGGGAATATGATATGCCTTTCAAGTTCAACCATCTTTTTGGCTAGGCTTGCAAGATTATGCCAAACTCTAAACTCCTTAAAGGAGAAATCCACACAATAGATAACCATAAGCTGAGCTAGCTTATCCACATCAAACTTAGAGAAGGATTATCTTGGGTCAAGACAAGAAAAGTTAACAAGCAATTATGTAGATAACTCATTAAAATGATGATCCAACTTGGTGGTAATAGCATCTATAGAAATATAGAAGGTATCAACACAAAATGATGGTCATTAGTGATGTTGTTTCTCCCCCCTTTTCTTGATCGACCCAATATATCTTGGTATCGCTTCTTCCATATTTGGTATTGGAATATCATTTGCATTGCAGAATTCTCTGTCTTCTTCAAATAGTGACTCGCAATAATGATTTCTCAATTTGATCAAACATGTTTTCACATCAATAACCAAAGACATTGCCTGAACAACATTCTAGTCCTTCCTTTACAAGAGAAAAGATAGCTCATTTGTAATACGAAGGATTTGCAACATCATCTTCATCATGAGCACAAAGCTAAACAAATTCTATTGTATACACTAAACCTCCTGCTCGACATGGGTTACGCACATGCTCTTGCATAAATACCTAGCACTTCTATAACTGAATCCCACATTGATGCAATACGAAGTAAAGTCTTGTAATGAGAGCCCCATCTTGTATTTCCATGTCTAGCCAATGATGTTTCTTGATGTTTCCTTTTTCCTGAGGACATCTCACCACTCTCCAAATTAGCCAAAAGATTTATGTGATGCTTATCAAGCAATACATCCTTCTTCCTATAAGATAAAATAGTGGTCTTCACAATCAAGGCCGCATAGTTGAAGAAATCCTCAATAGATGAACAACATCTTGAGATGACAACAACTATCAACTGCAATTGGTAAGCAAAACAATGGATATAGAAAGCATATGGATTCTCATTACAGATCAACTTCTGAAGGCCATTGAATTCTCCTCTCATATTAGAAGCTCCATCATACCCTTGCCCTCGTAGTTTTGCAATGAGTAGACCATATTCACCAAGCACCTCAACCAATGCTCCCTTTAATGCTTCTGATGTTGTGTCTGCGGCATGCTTCATACCCAAAAAAATTTCAATTAATTCTCCTTTTTTCCTCACAAATTTGCATTACAAATTATACAGTTAGTTGACTAAAACAACGGAATTTTTAAACCAAAAAAACTCTTATGATAACCAAATGCTTACCTCACAATCATGGCCATTTGTTCTTTGACTGATATATCACGAGATTCATCAATAGAACTGAGAAGAGACAACCCCTATCTCTTCCTTTACTGCTTTGGTGATCTCCACCACACAACATTTTGCAAGTTCCTTTTGAATTGTTGGGAAAGTCATTTGGGCATTTTTAGGACATAGCTCATCAAAAGCAAGCCTCACTTCCTTGTTTCTTTCTTTCTACCAATCAAGAAACTCTAGGAAATTTCCCTTATTCAAGAAAGAAGAGAATTCATCGTGTCCATAGAATGGTTCACCTTGCAATGCGAGATAACTTACAATACCTAAAGATGTATCCAAATGAGTTTCATACTTGGCTAGTGCTTATTTACTATAAGTTGTAACCTTATGTTTCACACTTGTCCATTGATTTTGAAAATCTTCATATGTTGTTCTTGCTTGTTGTGGACACTACTAGTGCCACCAACATGAAGAGGAAGTAATTTGTATGCATTTGTGAGGAACGGTGACGTCTTAAGAGGGGGTGAATTAGGACACTTAAAAACTAATGTCTCTAAAAACTTCACAAGATAAACCTATATTAATTTCTATCTCAATATGTTCTAGGTTTATCTAGTGTGTCTACTCTATCGTTCAAAAAGATTTGCAACCTACTCTAGGAAGGTAAATTGCAAATATGTAAATACGGAAACCTAAATAAGTTAGAGAGAGTAAACTCGGCACAAGGGATTTTTATCTCATAGTATCGGTGACACACAAGCCACCCTTAGTCCATGTTGGAGCTCCACAAAGGATATGCTCCTGTCGCCAAGACTCTTCCGGTCAGCACTTGAGCTACCAAGCCACCAAGGCAAGGCCTCAATCACGATGAGCAACCAAGCCACTAAAGCGAGGTCTCACCACTAACCTATCTTCCAGTCACTTGTATGTCATCTTCATTTCGGAGTTTTAGCCACCAAGACAAGGGCCTCCGCGTCCCTATACACGTTTCTTGCCACCGCTCCACACCAAGTGGAGGGTCAACAGGCTTGAGCCATCAAGGCTTAAGGTGCCAACAAGTCACCAAGACTCCAAGGCACCAATGTACCTCTCGATACAAGGTTGGATCACTCCTTGATTCACTCTCTAGGTTGCAGCACTTTTCTCTAGGCCTATAAGCACTCATCACTATCTAATCTTGTACTTAATCACCTTGGATGATCACTTTTAGCACTTTGATAGCTTGGATGTCTTCTCAAGTGTATATGGGCTTCTCTGGACTCTAGCACCCTCAAATGACCGAGTGAAGAGGCATTTATAGCCTCAACCCTATGGACTAGCTGTTGCCTCAACGGCTTAAATTCATTGTATACGTCGAATGATCCGATGTGGACAACATAGTATTCACCGGACCATCCAGTGTGTACATCTTCCAAAACTAGCCGTTGGAACTCCACTCAAAGCTTCTGTGAACACCAGACAATCCGGTGTGATCTTCATCTCCATCGCCGGACCATCCGGTGTTTGTACTTGAGCCAATCTGAGCCACTGACATCTTCTCTGCACAAAATACTCGACGTATTGTCCAGTGTATTCAATCCATAGCGCCAGACTATCCAGTGTGTTGTTTGATCTTCTCTTATGAGCAAAAATACTCTGGTATGCACTCTCTTCATTCGTCGAACTATCCGGCAAGTAGGACTTCAATCTTCCAGCCTCTGCACCCTTCTCTGCAAGAAATCCTCCAGCGCATCATCCAGCGTGTATAACTCAGATCGCCGGACTATCCGGCATGTACACCTTCTTTTCCTTCTTCTGTCAGAACACTCCGGCGTTCATCACTTTTATACGCCAGACCATCCCGCGTGTAATGTTTCTATTTTCTAAAATATTTCAGTGTGTACATATGCCTCTATGTCGGACCTTCCATTGTAATCAATGTCTGTGGAACTTCTCCAATTTAAGCAAACTTTATCCTAGCTTCGGTGACTTCTTCATGTATTGCATCCATGAGGCCTACTAAAGTATATACTTGACAAACATATTAGTCCCATTGACTATATTATCATTAATAAAAAAATCACATACATGCCCTAAAATAAATGCTACAATGTCCCTAAGGATATGTTTTCTACAATCTCCCCTTTTTCGGTGATTGATGACAACACAACCAAAGCAAGTAATAAATGATACCAATTGTAAACAGCACAATGTATTATCACATTGCTTGGATGCATGTTCTTACCACTTTGTCCCCTTTGTTGTGGCTCCCACTTTCTCCAACGTCACCATCTCCCTTCATCGACCTACGCAAGAGTTTCTCCCCTTTTGTCAACCTTTTATGTATCTCACAATTGCTTTGGTCATCACAATTCTCCCCCTTTGTCAATAATATCCCGAAAAGGCTATAAACACATGTTAAAATTAAGGTAAAAATATTAAAGCACATGTGAGAGAGCTTCATAAACTATGATCCAATAAAGTGATACCACTTGTAGAGATTCAATTTAAAAGATATGTGGATATCAATTGAGATGAAAGCACATGGATCACAATTCATGAAACTCACATAATAGTCTAAACTCCCCCTATATGTGTGCATATATATGATGAGAAAGAAACATATGTAGAACTAGACAATATGTCAAGATATAAAATTTAAGTCATATTATGCATAGAGATAACTTAAATGTACGAATGAATTGACAATGATACCAATTGACGAATAAGCATTGCATAGTCTTCGGATATAGTAGAATAATTTAATTTGGAATAGCCTCTGAGACTTGTCAATTAGTCCATGATACTACAAAAGATATCACTTAAAACACATGTTAGTCTCAAAATCACAACCTATAGGATATACTTCCTCTCCCTACCTAAATTTGTGCATACAAAAGTTGAATACTTGTGAGAAATATGCAATTGATATTGATAACAATGGGAATTTATCTTATAGATTGGACTCATTGCACATAAAATATATCAATTGAAGAAATATGTCATTTAAATGATCGACAACTAATAAACCATCTAGGTTGCTCATGGGATAGAGATAAACACAAGCAACCTACCATATGAAAACCTATACTATATATTGCAATAAATTGAAATTTGCATATGCAATCCTAGACAAGGCAAGATGCTAGATGCAAAACAAAATACATGAACAAAAACAAACAAAAATCTAGCTACCATTACCTCTTTTACCTTTGAATGTGGATTTGGGTATATGATGATCATGATCTTCTTCAACGCTCCAAATCATGTACACTTGGTTTCTTGCTTGATCTTTCACTCCATCTTGTGAGTCAAGTCTCTAAATCCTCATAGTTGCCTCAGGCTTCAAGTCTTCTTTGGACCCTAAACTGATTGGGACCCCTTCATATTGATGATGATTTTCTTAGGCACCCAAATAGGTTGGTTCTACCTCCGGTTATTTCTCCTAACCATGTGTGCAATCACCCTATCTTGTCCTTTGTCTTGAGTTTGTAGTGATTGCTCTTGGTCTTGATCTTGTAGTTAGGTTTGATGTAAAGGTTGGAGGTCTTGTTGGAGAGATTCATCACCTTCTTATTCTCATTGGTCTCTTTTTTGACTTGCTTGCATTTGAATGACTTATGGCCTTCTTGATAGCATTTGAAGCATGTCACGGTAGACCCCTCTGCAAGCTTATTCACCATAATATCACGGTTATTTTGAGGAGTTTGAACATGTTCTTTACCCTTTAATCTTGCCAAGTCCTTTTTGAACTTCTCCACTTCTTGCTTTAGCTCATCATTCTCTTGTGCAATGAGGTTGTTAGGTGGTTCTACAACAACATTCTCAACATAAATCTCATTACAAAGGAGTGAGATAGATAAATCAATCAAATTATCACAAAAAGTGGAAACATTTACCTTATGATTGAAATTAAGTAGATAGGTAGATTGCTTCAAATGGACCTTAGTTTGAGATTCAATGCACTCAAATATCCTTAAGCCCTTCATGCTCTTTGTTTAACAAATTGAATTTGCTCAATAATTGTTCATAATTAGAAACAAAGGTTGCATGAATATCATTAAGTGCATCGAATTTCTTAAACTCTTTTGATTATTTCTTTAAGACCCTTCGTTGCTCATAGATCAATTCAAAAAGTTCTTCATGAGAGGGAGAATCCTCATCAGCTTCATCATCACTTACATCCATACCTTTGGCCATAAAACACTTGTGAGATAGCTTGTGTGACGACTTGTGTGATGATGACCTTGAGGAAGAGCTTTTCTTAGAGGTGTGTATGGTGAGGCTTTTATCACTTGAGCTTGACTCTTCATTTTCACTCACCCACCTTCCTATGCTTGCGAATGCTATGGCTCTTCCCTTTCTCTCTCTTGTTCTTAATCTTCTTTTCCTTCTTGATATGATCAATTGTATTGACCAAGTTTTCACTGGATATTAAATGATCAATCTTGGCATTGATCCTCTTTATATTCTTCTCTAATTTTAAGAAGAACTTGGCGGTCTTAGGATCAATTTCTTCATCACTTGATGTGCTTTGATCATCCTCTTCATTAAGCTCTTCATCTTGATCACCATCATCTTCGCTTAAGTTTGACTCTTGCTCTTATCTCCTCATCCTTTCCTTCATGTGTTGATATTGAGCTTGCTTGCTTGTGAGAATAAGGTTCTTCGTGTCGGATGAGGAAGAAGATTTCACCCCCATGTTCATAGTCATCTCATGGGCGGTGATCTTGCTGATTACTTGGTTTGGAGTCATCTTCTTGCCGATAAACCTAAATCAATTTCTATCTAAATGTACTCTAGGTTTATCTAGTGTGCCTACTCTATCGTTCAAAAAGGTTTGCAACATACTCTAGTAAAGTAAATTGCAAGTATGTAAATGTGAAAACGAAAATAAGGTAGATAGAGCAAATTCAGTATAAGTGAATTTTATCCTGTGGTATCGATAGCATAAGTCACCCCTAGTCCACGTTGAAACTCCACAAAGGATATGTTTCCAATCGTCAAGACTCTTCCGGTTACGACTCTTGAGCTACCAAGCCACCAAGGCAAGGCCTCAAGCACGATGAGCAGCCAAGTCAACAAGGTAAGGTCTTACCACTAACCTATCTTTCAGTCACTTGTACGTCATCTTCACTTCAGAGTTTTAGCCACCAAGGCAAGGGCCTCTGCGTCCCCGTACACGCTTATTACCGCCACTTCACACCAAGTTGGAGGGTCAACAGGCTTGAGCCACCAAGGCTTAAGGTGTCGGTGAGTCACCAAGACCCCAAGACCCTGGCGTACCTCTCGTACAAGGTTGGATTACTCCTTGATCCACTCTCTAGGTTGCAGCACCTAGCAACACTTCTATTTAGACCTATAAGCACTAATCACTCTCTAATCTTATGCTTAATCACCTTAGATGATCACTTTTAGCACTTTGATGACTTGGATGTCTTCTCATGTGTATATGGGCTTCTCTGGACTTCAGCACCCTTAAATGACCGAGTGAAGGGGTATTTATAGCCTCAACCTCACATACAAGTCGTTGCCCCAACGATTCAAATTCACTTTATATGGTAGATGATTCGGTATGGATAGCATAGTACTCAACAGACCATCCGGCATGTACATCTTTCAAAACTAGCCTTTGGAACTCCACTCAAAGCTTTTGTGAACACCGAACTATCCGATGTGATCTTCATCTCCATCGCTGAACTATCCGGCATTTGTACTTGAGCCAATCCAAGCCACTGACATCTTCTCTGCATAAAATACTGTGACCTATTGTCCGGTGTATTCAATCCATAGCACCGAACTATCCGGTGTGTTGTTTGATCTTCTCTTCCAAGCAAAAACACTCTAGCGTACACTCTCTTCATTCATTGGACTATTCGGTAAGTATAACTTAAATCTTCTAGTCTCTGCAACTTTCTCTGCAAGAAATCCTCCAGCGCATCATCCAGCGTGTATAACTCAGATCGTTGGATTATCCAGCGTGTACACCTTCTTCTCCTTCTTTTATCAGAATACTTCAATGTTCACTACATGAAAAAAAAGCTAAAATGTGACGGGTCATAATTGCCATGGGTGACGAGTCCCGCATGCGTTACCTCGAATGCTTCACTGATGACCAGTCATAAGTGACGGGTAAGGACCCGTCACTAATAAGATCATTGGTGACGGGTCAAAACTTAACGCGTCACTTATAACCTTCATAAGTGATGGGTCATAACTATGACCCGTCACTTATAATAAGTCATAAGTTTTCACACTTTTTGGATTAAAAAAAAGTCAAAAATATTTTTCACCCGAGCCAACTCAACTCAGATCCATCACCACTCGCCACGTGTCCCTTGCTATTTTTCAAGTTATTTTCATAATGTGCGCATCGTGGGAATCGAACTCACAACCTACCCTCGCACGCGTCTCCGTCTTACCACTTCACCCTCTCTTGCATTTTGAAGGGAGCAGGATATTTTATCCTTTTAACCTTTTTGCCGAAGATAATAAGTAATGGGTCACATTTATGACCCGTTACTTTTGAGCTTGGTACAATAGACACATAAACCAATTGATCCGGAGTGTCTTTAGTTAAATAGGTATAACTTTTGCATACAGATTTCGATTTCGACGTTTTTTTGATTCTATGGACAGATAAAAAAAGTTACATCCGTTTGTTGGATTCGGCGAATTTTTTGAGGCTAAAAACGGCTTGAAAGATTGAGTCCTCGCCCCCGAAAGTTTCTGCACCACTTTCGGAACACGTGTTCGTATCCATAGCCGCCATCCCTTACATCAAACTTGAGTAGAAATATACAATGGTTCCTATACTAGTGTTTGTGAGGTGAGAAAAAAATAAAAGAAAAAAAATAAAAATATTTGTGAATACACTACTATAAATCAAATTACTTTAGAAATATGATATTTTCTTTTACCATTTTACTACACATTTTATGGTTTGCAAATCAATGCAAATTTTACTATTGGATACTGAAAATTATATAGTCATTATTTTTAATTAATACTAGCTAGATTTATAATTGATACATTATGAAGGATATATTAGACATGTCACAACTACGTAAAAAACTAAAAAGTTGATGGGCTAATACATCTAATATTTCATCAAACTGATTGACTAATACATCTAATGATTGACTAATTAAGATTCCTTCATCTGTTCTTACTAGTCAAAACTTTTCATTAGTGATGGGTTAAGTTTGACCCATCACTAATGACTCTCTTGAATGACCCATCACTGATGAATTAGTCATTAGTGATGGATCATAACTTGATCCATCACTTATGACTGGCTTAGGATGACCCGTCATTGATGAAGAATCATAAGTGACAGGTCACAACTTGACCCGTTACTAATGACTAGCCTAAGATGACCCGTCACTAATAAAGAGTCATAAGTGACGGATCACAACTTAACTCATCATTTATGACTGGGCTAGGATGACCCGTCACTAATGAAGAGTCATAAGTGACGTGGTGACATCCGAGCCGTGCGCCTACGTCCGCGTCGCCCTCGAGATCGATGAATCATCATGGTTGTGTGTGGTGTGCCCATGCGGACGTGCAGTCTCCTTGTCTTGCCAGTTTGGGCAAATGTGCCAGCACCAAGGCCACATGCACTATCTAGATACACGTTAGACAGTGAGAGCCTTAGAGGTCTCAAATTTGGACGCAGCTTGCTGCTTGCCCTTTGAAGTCTGAACGCAGCCAGCAGTCTCGAGTCTGAAGTCTGAAGTCTGAACTTGAGTATCTGAACACACCAAGCCGCCAAGGCCTCTGAACTCTGAAGTCTGGCCGGCAAAATCTAGCTATGGCGCTTGCCATACCTTGTCATATTGGTGTATCCGCCTCTGTGTAGTCTGGATCATTGGAACATGATTAGTACACTACATGAAGATCCCAAGAGGATACGTATCTCAACTCTCAAGGCGACCACATGGAACAAGACCGTAAGGACGCACTCTTATGGCGTCATGGGGGCGAGGCTCTCATCACGAAATGTGTTAAGTTGGGTTTGGGTTTTATGGATTTTGAATACGTGTAACTAGATTACAAAAGCGGTTAAAGCAATATATAATATAATTATTAATCATGTTGCACCATACTACATTCGTTTTTTTACTTGTCGTTAGTGCGTCGACAATCTCCAATACATGTCATTGACCATTGTTTTTAGTTAGCATTTATTTTTAGAAGTCATTAAAAATATAAATATTTAAAAGTATTTTTTATTACAAAATCTACTTAGTATCATTTTCATGTGATAAATTTTATATACTTTTGTAAATGTTAGTGGACAATATTTTTATAGTTTCACTACACAAATACTACACAACATTAATTTGAGAACCGAGAGAGTATAAATCTAGAATGAAACACCATCTGCTCCATTGCATATATTTATCATAGTTGCATGTAATACTCAATCTACTTTTGTACATTGAAGGTAATTGGACTTGTAGTACTTTATTTTGTTAATAAGATGAAGCTTACGAATAAGTATTTTGCTTTTCGTTTTTTTTACTCGCAAGGGCCTCGTTGCGTAGGGTACTAAAATCGAACCAGTAACATTTAATATAGAATTAAACTAAACTCTAGAAATTCGAGATAGGATGAAAAAGAGAGTTTACAATTCAAATTCTTAAGAGTTGAAATTAGATCCGAACTATAAATACTAAGAATTCCTAAATAAATCAGTGCCCCAATCAGGACCAAAACCTCAGAAAGCCACGACGCAAAGGCAAAGAGGCTGCTTTGCTTTGTTTCCTCCGACCGTCGGCGGTTCCTTCGATTGGATCGATCAGAACCACTCCGTCCGCGGTGAGGGGAAGAGCCGGCGCGGCGGCGGCTGTGGCGTGCGGATCGGCGGCTGGATGGAAGTGCCGTGGCTGCTGGTGGCACACGGGTCGGTGACGGCGCTGGTGGTGGTGTCGTTCCTGTGCGGGCAGTGGCCCATCTTCGAGGGCACCTTCGTCGAGCGCATCAACCACTTCCTCACCTTCGGTGCATACCACCACCTCCTGTACTTTCTCGCGCCTCCCTTCTCCTCCCTCCCACTCTTCGCTCCTGCTCCTGCTTAGCAAGTGAAGGGATTGTTCGCGCAGGTGGCTCGTGCAGGCGGTGTGCGGCACCGGGGCCAGGGATCTCGTCCTCGGCATCGAGCAGTACTGCTGCGACCGACCCAACCCGATCCTGCAGGTAAATGCTACTCATCAGTACTTCAATTGTGGGGAGGGTGTTTATGACGATTGGGTATGTAGTGAAAAGTTAGGTTTTTAGTTTTCAATTTCGAAAGATCGATGTTGTGTGATGCGGGTTGCTAGCCGATTGTTGCCTGGGGTAGTGGGATTGGCCGATAGGTGACTGCTGGTGGAGTGGTGGGTGCTTGCTGGGTAGCTCAGATATTGAGTTGAATCAGCAAATGCAGAGCTTTAGCGAACAGGAATGCGGTCGATCAAATATGTTGGGGATTTGGGGTTCTTGGTTGGTTGTGCACGGTTAAGACTTAGTAAGAGTTATCTTGCATCCCCTAAACCCGCTGCATTTTCTAAACAGTGGACATGTAACTAAAAGCTGCTGGTTGAGGGAGGGGTCTTGAATTCTTCCATTTGCGCGAAATTATTAAAGGCCTTTGCTGCTCTGCTTCTTCGCTGGTGCAGTTGCAACATGTGCAGTGTATAGTTTTTTTTTTGTGGATGCCGAATTGGAGTGTGCTTAACGTTCTTGACAGATGTCTGCAGCGTACCTATTTGGATTTTTCCATCTGATGCATCGAAACTATATATGAAACTGTAAACGAGTGCATGGTTGGTTTGAAGCCTCATGGATCACAAATGGTCCATTGCAGTTGCCACACGATTGTGTGAAGTTGTGAACTGTGTATACATTAGGGAGGGGGAGGGAAGAAAACAGGGGAGAGGGGAGAAGAGAGAGAACCATATTCAGATTTGGAAGGAGAGAATAGGGAGAAAGACTGGAAGAGAGACGTTGTTGGAAAACTGGAAAAGTGACACCCGTGGCTTGCTGGGCATGCTGGCATCACTTAACATGTACAAACTTGGTGATTGAATAGTTGATCTGAGTTTGAACTCTGCATTGAATAGTGCAGAACATCATTTTCCATGATGAACTTATGAGACATACATTTATTCGCATAGTCCTGCAGTTACTTTTATTGTTATATTGTCATGATCAATAAGGAAATTTTGTCTAAATAACTATCCGTCTAATACCCTTCAAGACACATGAGCTGGCATAAAATACCTGGCATGGCAAATCATAGGTAAAATCTGAAGCTTAAAGTCATAGAAACTCCTACTGAGCTATCAACAACTACAAGCTGAGTTTCTGCTCCTTATATGTTAGCTTAATGCATACAGTGGTTTGTGTTTTTGTTTCCTTTCTCAACTGCAGGTTTTTTATGTTGCCATAATTGGGGTGACATATTTTATAGTAGTGCAGACATCTTTCAAGTACATTCCTGGGTATTATGTGAGTGGATTGCACAGGTAGCTTGTAACCACATTAACCAACTTGGGAGTTGTTTCATTATCCATTTCTAACAGCGAGAGGTCTTATCTTGCAGATATTTGAGTATCGTGGCTGTTCTTGTTGGTTCTATACTCTTCGTGCTCACTAGCTTTTCTGATCCTGGGACTGTTACTAAGGACAATGTCTCTCAATATGTATCTTCTTACCCATACGACAACATTATTTATGTGGAGAAAGAATGTTCTACTTGCAAGATTACTAGGTATATTTTACTAATTACTAGAAGCTAGTCGTTTCATGCTTAAAACATGTAAAACCATAATCTGGAAAATGGTCATTAGTTGTTTGCTTAAGTATCCTACAAAATTTCATAAACTAGTTAGCACTGAGTAATCGAGCACAAGTGCAACAGATAAAAATGATTACTTTGCAGTTCTTGTGATTTTATTGAAATTCAAGGGTAAATTTCTACCATTCTCTTTATTAAATATTCAGCTTTATGGTTACGTTTATTTTATAATATCCTAGAGTGACTCATTAGTCATTTGTGCGCAGACCAGCCAGGGCAAAGCACTGTAGAATATGTGATAGATGTGTTGCTCGATTTGATCACCATTGTGGATGGATGGTACTTGTGCTTGCTACTTGATAATATTGCTTTAGCTTCATTTCTGTTCTGAACTTGTCTGTGTTGATACAGAATAATTGCATTGGGGAGAAAAATGCTCGCTATTTTGTGGCCTTTTTAGTTTGGTGAGTTCTGTTCGGATTTCTTTCCGGCATACCTTATAACTATCTTTGTGTGTCCTAGATGGGAAATGTCAAGGATCAGTGTCATTTTCATATATAATTCTTTTTTGCTATTCTATGTTTACCTGTCTTTTATAGCTTAAGTAGAAATTCCCAATGGTCAATGTAATTTCCCAAAGAAAGCTCATTTCTGCTGTTATTATGCAACAGCACCCAAGTTTCCTGGATTTTCATTATCTCCCAGTACCCAGTATTAACCTCAACTACAAACACCAACTATAGGAACATCAATCAATGTGACAAACCCAATAGGTATCTTAAAAAAGATATATTTACCTGACAATGATATACAGCTGAAGCATCACAGCGGGAAATGAGCTGCATTAAGTATGTGGCTTACCTTCGCAATTAGCTGTCTCACGATAAGTAGTATAATTGGCTCCTTTTTTCTATTCGTTTTTTTTCCAATTGAAAACTTAGCCTTCTAGAACTTCACAGCATAATCTATGATGTATTGTCCAAAGGCAATTGTTTAGATGTAGTGTTTATTGTTGAGTAAATTAGTAAAGTTCGATCAATGTGTGCTGCAAACTTTATATTAAATTAGTAAAGTAGATGGCTGTAGTTTTTGGGTTAGGTTATAGTTTATCTTAAGTTTGTATTGCCAAATTAATCTCAGGGGATTAATCAGCTACTTGATTGTTAAACGTAGCCAAACTGTAGATCCTTCTGATTTTATGTATCATTGTGTCTATAGTCATAAGTTGCAACGTAATTAATCATCAAGGTAACTCACTGACCTGAAAATATTAGAAAAAAGTTTTGTTATTGTTTATATCACCTTCTCAATTTTTTTGTTAACTTGATGTAGCATGATTTACTTTCTCCTCCCTTTTTATAACAGGCATTTTCTTTTATGTGTGTACGGAGCATTAGTCCTTGGCTTCATTCTTGCTGGTGAGCTAAAAGAGAGGAAAGTTATCTACATATTTACAGGTAACTCGATGTCCTTTCTTGAGGACATGTTGCCTTATCCATCAGGAGTTTTTTTTTTTGAACAATGCAGAAGAGCTATGCGTCATTTCATTAATAGAAGAAAGAAAGTTTGTTAGGTTACAGGACCTAACTGCCTACTAGCACTTACAACATGCGCGCCACATATACATTAGAAACGACACCACAACACACTACCCAGAAAGAAACTATACAGGTAACAGCACCTGGAGGTCTCTTGCACCCACCGCACACCATAAGGATCCTTCATTTGCCACAGCCTGTAAAACCTTGGATGGGTCGACAACACTCCATTAAACACAACCATTCCGGTGTTTCCAAATTTCCCAAGTAACTAGATGAACCAGTGTGTTAAAGCCTTTTCGAGCCTCCTTCTCCTATCTTTTCAGCGAACTACACCACCAGCTGGACAATGATGTGTCTCGCTGCGGCATGAGTGCTTGGAGATTAATTTTTTGTAAGACGGAAAACCAAACCTCTTGGGACACCACACAAGAGATGAGATGCTGCATGTTTTCACCCGATTGATCACATAGGGGGCATTTCACCGGATGGGGCAGCCCTCATCGCGCCAACCTGTCCGCTGTCCAGCATCGGTTCAAAAGCGCAGCACTTCCAGATCATCTTCCAAGGAGCATATTTTATTGCTCCAACAAAGAATGCTAGGTATTCTGATTTACTTGAATATATCCCTGAAGATGATAGCCTCCATGTATGCTGGTCCGGCATGTCTTGCTGGAGCTGCACATCATCTAGCATCTCCCAAAGCTCTAGATACTCTACCAGAGCCACAATGGACAAAGCACCTCGTATATCAGTAATCCATTTGCGATCAACCAATGCTTCTTGCGCCGATCTTTGGTTTAGAATTCTCTTAGGCACAAGAGCAACAAGGTTAGGTGCAAGATCCATGATCGCGCATCCATGAAGCCAGCGATCCGTCCAGAACTTGGTGGATGCACCATCACCAACCGTCGTGACAACAGCCAGTGCAAAAATAGCCTTCACATTTGGGTGCACTTGCACACGCAACCCATTCCAGGGACGTTTAGGGTCGGTTTTCTCCAACCATAACCAGTATCCTTCAGGAGTTACTTAACATATCTGCACTTTAAGACTAACCTTTCACATAGGATAATGAAATTCTTTTTTCGGTTATCATGTGGGAGGATGTAATTCTCTAGACCACTTTTCAGGAAATTAATCACCAGTTTGATGAGTCTCTGTAGTTTCTGATTTGATTATAAATGACCTGCATACAGTGTATAGAGGGTTTACTTAAACTATGACATGTAAATAACATAACTACTTTATGGTATTCTATTTCATTTTTCCAGCAGTACATATCTCATATTTGCCTCGCTTCATAAAATAAACTTATATTTTCCCATTTCTAATGAACTCTCTTTTGAATTTGACAGCTTATTATGGTATTGATTACTCATTCTCTGGCCTATTTCCACATGTCGCACAGGTATGATAGAGGAAGCCATTGAATCTAAGTTTCATTTAGGCTCTACTAAATCTCTATGTTTTAACTCATGGTCAATTTCGCAGTGGTTGCTTGCTGTGCATAACACTCAGATACTTCTGAGCGTATTTTTGGCTATATTAGCGTTGCTCCTTGGTGGTTTCTGTGCTTACCATGCACACCTTTGTTTAACAAATACGACAACCAACGAGGTAAGAGTTAATTGTTATCCACATTTAAACTTTTGAAATTTAACATCTCTGTTCTTTAGAGTAATCCTGTTTTCTGAAAACTTCATCTTTGTTCTGATGTAGTGTCAAATATTTTAACAAAAAAATTTAACTCCGCTTTGCTGTCTGGACATATTTTTTTTCATCGACACAATCTTTCTAGATGAAACATTTTAATCAGTGTAGGGGGGGTGGGGGGGATTTTGTAATCAATCGAGGATGCCTCTCTTGAATCTTGAATAGACATGAACTGATATACTAAGTTGACTAATGAAGTCAACTATTTGAAAAAAGAATTTCAAACATGTTTCTAATACAAAAAATACCTCTGTAGATTCTCCCCTCAAATTGCTTCCTCTGAAAATCCTGCAGACATTCAAATGGCAAGACTATATCATGTGGATGAAAAAGGAGAATGAAGCAAAGGCAAATGCTGCTGCACTCAAGGCCAGCATAGGCTCAGTTAACAGCGAAGCACAGAAATCTCCTCCAAGCAAATGGAGGGCATTCCTCCTTAGATCCCGAACACCGGGTGACGAGCCAGTTGTGAAAAATAACATATATAACAGAGGCATGATCAAAAACTTGTGGGAGGTGATCGTCCCTTTATCAGAGCGGAAGTCATTTTCCCGAAGGAAATCAGAATGAAACTGTTGTTGTTTTCACCTGCTGTATCACCAAACTGTTGTATATCCGTGTAGAATTTGTGAAACATTTTTATCGTAGTATAGAAGAAATATTACCATGATCTTGATCATGGCATAGGAGTTAGAATCAAATATAGATCAGAAGTTCTGAAGTTGTGTTTGGTTTTGCCCTTCCTGAAAATTAAATCTCCGTGATCTCCTGGGATCTTGTAGACTTGTCCAGGTTAAAATCCACCCTCAAAATTTGCAGAGAATTCTATATCTTCCTCCAGGTTATCAGCTTTCACAATTTCATTGTTTTGGTGCTTATTCCAGGTTGGGATTTCTTTGTTTAATCATTAGATGATTAAGCGAGTAGGTGCATGCATTGGTTGGTTGAGATGGTATGCAATGCACTACTTCAGGTTTACACTTTCCCAGACAAATCCTTCCTCCAGTTAAAAATACATGATGTTGGTTTTTACTTTTCATGATCTTCAACGTGCAAAAACCACTGTTTCTTATTAGAATATAGTTATAATATATAGTAAAAATATAATATTATGAAAATATTTTTAAAATAAATCCACATGTTTGATTTTTATATTTTTAAATTAAATATTTTGAAAATTATTGATGGTCAAAGTTTTAAAAGTTTGACTAAATTTTAGTTAAAATATTAAGTATTTATGACTGGAATTAGAAACTTTGTTAGTTCCAACATTTCCAAACTCTAGGTTTACGCTTCCTAATCACATATTTAAAGGATAAATGCAAAAAAAACCCTAAAAGTCACTTAGATTTTGACTTTTTCCCAAAAGTTGTTTTGTTGCAAAACCCCCTCCCCCAAGGTTTGATTTTGTTGCAAAAACACCCCTAAAAATTCAAAAATATTTTAAAAAAATCACAAAAAGTTCTTAAAAAAACTAGAGACAATTATAAGACCTTTTGTGAAATTTGTTTTCAAAAATAATATCCTTTGCATCATATTTCATGGAGAGTAAATTTGAAAAAAAAGAAAAATGTGCAACTCATTTATTAATTCAAGTTAAATGCATAGTTAATTATTTACTAATCCAAAAATCATGAAACAAAATTTTTTAGTCTTCTTACATGATCCTCTATCTTCTAAAAATACATGAAATCTTGAAATAGTTATTGTAACGTGCATGATTAAGTAAATATGTTGCAGATAGATTAATTCATAACACCCCCAAAATTAGTGAAACCACTTTTATTAGTTTACTTAAATAATTATTTGTGTAGGAAAATTAATGCTAGACATGAAAAAGTTAAAATAACATGAGTTAATAAATGAGCTGCATATTTTTCTTTTTTTTCCAAACTTCCTCTCCATGAAATATGATGCAAAGAATATTATTTTTGAAAACAAATTTCACTGAAGGTCTTAGAATTGTCTCTAGTTTTGTTTAGAATTTTTTTGTGATTTTTTTATTTTTTTGAATTTTTTAGGGGTTTTTTGCAACAAAGTCAAATTTTTAACGGTTTTTTTGCAACAAAATAACTTTTGTGGGAAGTCAAAATCCAAGTGACTTTTGGTGGGGGGGGGGGTTGCAGTTTTCCCCATATTTAATTGTGTAGCAATTCTTTTTGTTAGTTGACATTTTCGAAAGGCACACAGGCACGACATTTGTGAACAACACGTGTAACATAGTGGATTTTTTTACATTTTGACCCTTTTCAAAAAATATATTTTACAAATTGTGCTTTGAGGAAGCAATTATGAAAATATACCCTTTTCCACAGCACCATGTATTTGGTACCATAGTTGAGTAAGCGTTGTGATTGAATAGATAGCATCATGACAATTGATACCGTGATAACTTGTGATTGAATAGATAGCATCACGATAATTAATATTGTGGTAACTGTTATATATGAAAGTATCTTCTATACTGAATTTGTAATATCATATGTGACACCTACTATGACCTCATGATATTTTACAACACCAAACAATCCAAATAACAGTCCATTTTTTGACATTATTTTTCCAAGAGTCCTTATGTAGAAAAAGTTTTTGAAAACGTCCACATTCTAAAATTTCCAATGTAACATAAGGAATCCAAATGTGCAATAGCAACAATGGTGACGAATGCCAAGCAAAAATTAGGAAAAAAAAGAGGAATGTTTTTTTTCCTCAACCACAAGGCATTTTTTAATTTTGAGTATCAAACCCTGACTGGTTAGAAAACTCGTTAAAACCAGTTTCTCAGGAGTTGCCCACGAATTTAATTGCAAAAATTGTTAAATGGCATCTGCTCATTGTTGTTTCCTAGGAAGAATTTTATAGATGGAACTCAATTGTGAGCCACCATCGTTGGCCCCCCGAAAACCAATAAACCTATACAAAATCTAAGAGGGAAAAGAACACATCAAGTTTTCTCATCTCTGTGACTCTGCTTCCCTCATCCTTTCAACTACCTACTGCTTACAGAAGAATGCCGTAGCAACTGCAACCCTGTTATGCGTTTGTGAGGAGAGAAAAAAGAAAAAGACATATTTTGAACCCTTTGTTGATAATTCAAGTATGGTCCATTTGATCCTCATGTAAGCACAAGACATTACTTGACATAGTCTGCATCATCAAGAAAACGAGCATATGCTGTCCCGTTTAGCATCTCGCTCACATCCTCCCAGTTATCGACGAGATCCGGAAGGGGGCCGGTATGGATCTTCACATGCTTGCTGAACAGCTTCCTCACAGGAACTCCGAGAAACTCTTGCACTCGAGACAATTCCTGCATACAGCATAAAAAACATATTACTACTCAGTAATCTTAGAGTTGGTCAGAGGCTGAGAACATTTATTTGTGATCACTACATTTTTGTCGCGGATCACATCCTCATAATATAGGACCATGTGGCGCGTGCTGCTGAAGCGACCCAAGCAAGTTCTCATGGATTGTTCAGCATTTCTGATGCTTGGAATCAAAATTGATAAGTCCATCTTTGGCTTGAATCTTGCAAGTATCTCAGCCTGAACAAAAAATAGGTATGGAGGACAAAATACTTTTCAGCAAGAACAGGATAAGGTTTTTTCAGTAAAACAAAAACAAAAGGATATCAGATCAGAAAATAGGATACAACACAAATGAATATAGATTGCAGTAAATGAAAGTGCACTCTTTGTATTCTCGTTTTCATTCCATGTAAAACTAATTGAAGGAAAGTTCTTTTTTCAAAATTCTTGTCAGATTCCACCTACATATCCCAGCCAAATGATCCCTGTATTCCAAGAATGCCGAGTCAAACAATCTCTGAGCTCAGCTTGCATGAAACATTGTATAAAGTGTTGAAACTACAAAATGTCGGGAGCATGTGAAGTTCAGAGATTACAGGGATTATGTCCAAAATTAAATGGTGAGCACCGAAATAATTGACGATGAGAGCATGGTGGTGTTGGTGAAAGCATAAAAATGATGAAATTTAGACTATCAAGATGTCAAGAACAGAACATACTTTTGACTGTAAGATAAAACGACCTTTCTATTGCAATATTTGCATTACTTCATTGCCCATTTAACATTGCTTGGAGTCTTCAGAGGTTGACAGAATGGCATGATTTTTTTATTGGTCATGTTTCTAAGAAGTAAGCTGTGCATAATTTGATTCATAATTTAAAAAATACGAGAAACTTGTTTCAGAAAATATTATGAGATTGCATATGCATGAGTGAGAAATACCTCCTCTTTTGAGTGAACGTGTGATTTATGAATGCCATTCAACTGTTTTGTTTTTCTATCATAGTTGTTAGCCAACACAGAGATAAGCCTCCTTAGCGTATTTCTCCTGAAAAGAAATATCACCATGCCACCTTTCTTGTTTAAATAGTTAACAATGTCTTGATGATGTTCCATAAGTCCCTGCAAAACATGAAATAAACCTTTATAATGCAATGCACTGCTTTTATATGTTATATCTATCATTGCTCAGGTCAATAGCAGGATTAGAAAGTTGTTTCGAGTTATCAAATTCCTCTATTGTTCAATCTGGAGTACAACAGCAAATGTAGATGAGGTTAGGTGAGTTTTGACTGATTTGAGCATATTTGTGAGCATAAGCATTAAGAGATGGTGCACCTGAACTGTCTTCAAAATACTCAGATAGCTCACAAATGTACATGCATCCACAAAAACAAACTAAGAGAAAAATTAGCACTTCAGCATTTCCACAAATTTGTAGCCTTAATTATTATCACTTATTTTATTCATTTTCATAATAAAAGCTAGTTGTTGTTTTCACCACAAGCCATATGGTTGTATATGTCCCTTTTCGAATAGCAAACATTATTTGTAGATTCTGTCCAGAAAGTTCAAGGAAATAAGTTGTTCCTACTTTAACTGTTAGGGTTTTAGCGGAAACATCACCAAAATCGACAAGCTAAGAACAAGATCAACACACCAAGCACGATATTTTGTAACGGGGTTCGGCCATCTTGCTTACATCCTCGGGGCATGACTACGTGCGCTCCACCCCATATTCTATTTCCGTCAATCTGCGGTTACAATAGTGGTGGCCAATATTTACGGAAATAGAAGTCCGACTACAACGCTACTCCTAGTCCCACCCAATTACAACTCAAGTCTATCTGTAACTGACCCTGTATACATATTTGACACATATCCCAACACTAACTAAATGGGGATCCCTTGTTATAGTGGAGTATATAACTATTCTTGCAGAATTTGAGCCTTCCAAGTTCTAAATAGGATTAAATTACAATGGGAATGTGAGATACCAACAGAATTCTCCATGTTTCCGTCCACATAAAAATAAAGAGTCCAAGAGCATGGAGTCAAGGTTACATGATAGGACTTATGGTTTCCCACTTCTGGAGCAACCAAACAATTTGTACTTCAGAAGCAGCTAGCTGAGTAAACCTAAACACAGAGGCAGTAAAGGGGGGAATCCAATGATAGCTTACCTGATTTAGCATCCATTTCAATCCAAATGCTGCTGTGCATCCATTTTTTGCTGCGCTAGTGGTCAAGTCCATATTATACAATTTATCCAGAGTCCTCAAAATAGATGAGATATTTTCTCTTCTATCTCTCACAGAGAAGATTTCGCCATTTGAGCTGACGTTAGGGTGGCTATTCAGCAAAGTCTCAAACCACCCACTCCCTGATCTTTGCATAGATACAATAACAAAGAAACGGACTGGAGTACATGCACACTCGGCCCTATGAACCAGGAAAAGGGTGCAGAAACATGAATTAGAGAACACAACATACACATCATACATAGAACAGGAGAAAGGCTATCTATCTTCAGAGAAAGTTACCTGCCATAAGTCATAGGCTTTGGAAAGTGTACATATCGCATCTGCTCATGTGGAATTGCAGGTTTTCTGCAAGGAATTTCTGTATGTTCTTCTTCGCTGGTCAACTTTTCTTCATTTTCAAAAGCTATCTGATTAAAGGAGAAGTAGCAAACATAGAATCCAAATAATGCAATGAAGAATACGAGAATGGATCGTAGAGGAAACACTGGTCCCTTTGAACTTTTTAATGAATGAGCACTCTGTAAATATGAAAATCAAGTATGAGTGATGTTAACATAAATAAGTGTGACGCAGAAACAATATTCCCCATCAGTACCATTCTCTATTGCAATTTTGCAATAGCATTTGCTACATCAATTGACTGATTGTTATCCTTGCATAGCATGTGAGCAAGAAATCAACATCATCTGTCCTCATTGATAGCACGCCTCACCTTTTGTGGATTAGTTATACTGCATTGCATTTATATAATTTCAAAGTTAGCCCTTGTGCAAAGAAAAATATACACATTTTGGACTGTAACAGGTCTTTGCTTCCACGGAATGCAAGGACATTAGCACCGCAAAAGTGTGACCACGAACAAAATTGATTTCAATATTTAGCAGCTTAAGAACATGTTTCTGCTAAAACATTTAATTTTTTTTATGATTCTGGGCTACGAAATGCAAAGTACAGCAATCATGGGGATAGTTATGCCAATGATTGTACAGGATTAGGTAGAAAAAGGACAATCATGTCAGGCTTGATTGCACAAAGACTGATAAATAAAGAGCCCTCCCCTTGTTGTGCCGCCGCATACACAACTTGTTTCTGAAGGAGCAATCATAAGTGTGAAAAGTATGTTCAATAAGGTGACAAGGAAAGGCAGTTTATGTTCGTGTAGGATCTGCTAATACACACATTTTCATCTATTCAGCATCTCTCAATCTAGCTAGAGAATTCAGCACAGTGACTAGCCCTTTTCCCCTGATTGTCAACTCCCAACGGCATCACCTACTATTTTGTAGGTAAGAACCAACAATTGCTTGCAACATTACAAGTCGAGGAAAGAGTCGCGAGTTTTGGTACTACACGAGCAAGGTTTAAGATTGTGACAGGCTGACAGGTACATGAATTAAAGTGGTTTAGCAAGAAAGAGATAGCAACCACCAGTGTAACCAAGGATGGCTTAACGAAGCCTAAACTCGGTTTACGAAAATTTCTCCGAAGGTAATCACGACCAACATTATTGCACCTGGATTAGACAAGACTACGTAAATAAAGTGCCCAAATTTTCTTCAGGCAATGCGTAAGCATTCCAATCCCCCTCCAACGACAGCTTGAAGAAGGGGAGAGAATATGATAGCAAACTTACAAACAAACTCAGCAAGATGCAAAGCTCAACAATCTGAGGGGGAACCAAGACGTCCAAATGCATGGAACATTGCACTAAGGAGTTTTCTTGCTTACTTGGTTTTCACCAAGTGGTTGATGATTAATTAGTATTGGCAATGATTAATTAGTATTGGCAGGTTAAAATTCCTCCTCCAAGAATGGTGAGAAAAAGAATTCCAGGTGAGAATCCTATTAACAACAGTCAACTGCTGAAAACAATCAATGCCTTACCGACACTTGTAGCACCAACAATCCCTACTCCCCAAGAAGAAAAGAAAACGCTCCGGGGATAGGATCAACCAAAAGATGAACTCGACCAACATCAAATTCCTTGCTGGCTCAGAGAAGTTCAAAGGGGAACACGGCCAGGACCAAGAACACCCCCAAAACTCCCAAACGGTCAGGCAAGAGTGGAGCAGCACAAGAAAACCCGACATCGCTAAGAGCGAGCCTCACCGACGGAAGTGTCCTTCCTTACCTGATTCAGCCGCGGCGAGGAAACACTGCAGCGAAGACCGAACCCCGAGCTAGCTAGCTTCTTCGTCTGCGCTTCTCGGGCTGCTAGCTCCTCGAATGCTGAACTCCTTGCAGCAGCCGGCTCAAGGTTAGCGGGCTGCGGGCGAGGAGAAAAAGACCGTGACGTCGCGGAGCTTGTTTGGACTTGTTACGAAGAGAGAGAGAGAGAGAGAGAGAGAGAGAGAGAGGGAGAGAGAGAAGCTACTGAAAGCGGAGGAGAGCGAGAGCCGAAAGAGGGAGGTCAGTGGAGCAGCAGCAGAAATGACATGAGACGGCCGGACGGAGGACTGTGCGTGTCTTGCTGCTGCAACCTGCAACTGGTGCCGAATGCTGATGGACCACGAAATGGTAGTGTCCGGTAACTGATTCCAGCTCCGAACTGGTTGCTGCTCCTCCTGTACTTAGAGTGTTTGCTTGCTTCAGAAATGTGCTTGACCCAAATGGGAAATGGTTATGTTTCTTGCTTTAGACTGCTACGATTACACAGAAAACAGTTTAAATTCCTCCGTTTCAAACGAGGTATTAAAATCAAGTACTGCTGCTAATTTAGCTCAGCAGTCTAGCGCGTTACAGGTTGCACGCCTCTTCCATCGCGTGATACACCAACCGCGCGATCACAGGCGAAGTATGAAGGCTCCACATGATACACACTACCCCGAAATGGAGCTCACGAGCTCACGAAATCACAGGTAGACAAAATTGTACGAGATGAGAGCATGCTAGAAACGCTGCTGCTTCCGAAACGACCGTCCATGCTAATTAAGTTGAGTCACGAGCAAGCTATGAGCTCTTTCCATTATAAGCCTTCATTCAATTCAAGGCCCGTTTGAATAGCTTTCATTTCTTTTTTTGGTCAAGAAACGAGTGCGTACATCCTCCGCTCCAAGTGTCGTTTCGGGCATAAATACGATTCCTAGAAGAAGTCGGTTTCTGCTAGTCACTATATGCTCAAACCGAGTAATAAAACTGTAATGTTGTAGATTTGGTTATATTTTCAATAGGTTATATTTAAACTAACCTGGTACAATTATCAACGTCGTGTTTTGCAGAGTTGACTGTCCTAGACTTGGCTGTCGTTTTGGGCATAAACGCGATCCCTAGAATAAAAGCTTTAAAGTCGATTTCTGCTAGGCACTATATGCTCAAACCGAGTAAATCTGTTTTTGAAGCTGTACAGTAGGGGAATCCCTACTGTGAACCGAGTAAAACTGTAATATTGTAAAATTGGGTATAGTTATATTTTAAATATCCTGGTACAATTATCAACGTCTGTGTTTTGCAGACTTGGCTGTCCTAGAACAGCAGGCAGCGGCAGCAGCGTGTTCCACGGGCCATCTTTACTCTAGACCGGCACCGATATAATGCAGCAGCAGTGGAAGTAATCGAGGACGAATTAAGAATTCAAACACGAAAACGTTCAGGTTGAATGGAAGCAGCAACGGGACAAATATAATGGCCGTCGGTCGATGCCGCCCTCACGCATCAGCTACTTCCCTTCCATTTGTTTGTCACTCTTACTGGTGGCATGTTCTCAAATATCATCCTATCGAATTTTTTTGATAAATTATCACCCGGGTCCACTACATTGTTGATACTTTGCTATTTTTGTTGACGTAGTGACATCTTAGAAGAATATTCCTCTAGATATAGGAGCAAATTGATTGAAAATGCCCTTCTTCCCCTTTCCACCGCTAGCACCACGCACTGCATCCTCTTCCTCCTCTTCCGCACTGCGCGCACTCCCGCACTCCCTCTGCTGCCCCACTTCGTCTCCCTCGCGCGCTAGTCACGCGCCCGCTACCGCTCAGGCTCGACGCGCTCCTCCTAACCCGTGTTGCCTCCCACGGGGGCTCCACCCGCTCCTCTGCTTCGAGCTCCACATCCTCGTTGTGGCGTGTCTCCACTCCCCAGCCTTCGTCCTCCGCGCGTTGCCTTCCTCGTCCCTATTGGCGCACACTCATCACAAACATGCTTGTCCTCACGCTCGCCAGGGCCTCCCACTCGCTCACTGCCTAGAGGCCTTCCTTCTCCCAAGTGCCAACCACCCGCGCCACTGCCCCTCGGCCTTCTCCATGAACATCCTACTCACCGCCCTCGTTGGCGCTGACTGGATCGACCTCGCTGAGGACAGGTAGCTACGCAAGGTTGACGAGCATGCGGTGATGGCCTCCATGCAGCGGGCCACACTACCAAGCTCCTCGCACCGCTGCGGTGCGACATTCCATGTGGTGAGATCGACGCAGACGACGTAGCAGAACTTGGTCGCCGCCTTGAGCATGCCTAGCCCGCTTAGGAAGTCCCGCTTAGGAAGTCGAAGAAGAACTCCGTCCCTCCCGCGTCGGCCCCCTGTAGCAAAAATAGCCCTATTAGACTATGATTGTGATTTTAGTGATTAATGACAATATAGTTATTAGGACTAACATGTTTATCAAGAATATATGTTATTAGGTCTTATGGATTCAATATATTAAGAAGCTACCGCAGCCGAGATAAAGTTTGATTGAATTGGAGAAGTCGCAGGAGAATTGACCTCACGGAAAGGTACGGTAAAGAGGAGTTTGCACTCACCAGAGCGTTGTGCACAGAGGCTGATAGCCTCACCGGATAGTCCGGTGATCTATATGTTGAACTCACCACAGTATTTCTGACAAAGAGGGAGAAAACTGAGGATCTCACCGGATAGTTTGGTGATCTGCACAGGGTAATACCGGAGCATTTCTTGCAGAGAAGAATGTGAGTGCAGAAGATTAAAAATCAATCCACCGGAAGGTCTGATGCTTAGTTTGTGCACACCAAAGTATAACACCAGAGTATTTCTTATAGAAGCGACTGCAAGTATTGAAGAATAAAGATCAACTCACCGAATAGTCTAGTGATCACAGAGATAGTTGCACCGGAGCATTTCTAGAAAAAATAAGATAATGTTTAACTCACCGGATGGTCCGGTGTGAATTAAATAAATACTGTATGAATACACCAGAGCATTTTACATAGAGACTGTAAAGGCTTAGATGGCTCAAGATAACTCACCCGAAGGTCCGGTGATAAATTTAAAGGCACACCAGAGTATCCGGTGTTCACAGAAGTTTTTCTGAGTTGTTGGGAAAACGACTAGTTGGCGGGTTTAAGACTATAAATACCCCTCCACTTAGTCATTTGACACGTGGCATGCTGCTGGAGTCTAAAGGAAACTCATATATACTTGCGAAGATATCTAAGCCATCAAAGTGCTTAAAGTAATCATCTAAGATAATTAAGCATAAAATTAGAGAGTGTTTAGTATTTATAGATCTAGAGTGAGTTGTAGCTAGATGATGTAGCTTAAAGAAGGGATCAAGGAGTAATCTAACTTGTACCACTCATCTGCACCTTAGAGTCTTGGTAACTCGCCGACATCTTAGACCTTTGTGGCTCAAGTTTATTGACCCTCCGACTTAGTATAGAACGACGGCAAGACACATGTACGAAGACACAAAGACTCTTGCCTTGGTGGCTCAAGCTCTGAAGTGATTATGACGGTAAGTGACCAGAAGAGAGACTAGTGGTGAGACCTTGCCTTGGAGTTTTGGTGGCTCATCGTGCTTGAGATTTTGTCTTGATAACTTGGTAGCTCAAGAGTCGTAACCGAAAGAAATATGGCGACTGGGAGCATATCCTTTGTGGAGCTCCAACGTGGACTATAGGTAGCATTCATATCATCGATACCACCGAATAAAAATCTCTTATGCCGAGTTTATCTCTCTACCTTATTTATATTTTTGCATTTACATACTTACAATTTACCTTACTAGAATAAGTTGCAATCCTCTTAAGTAGTAGAATAGACACACTAGATAAACCTAAATCACATTTAGATAAAAATTGAGATAAATTTATCTTGAAGTTTTTAGAGCCAATTTATTTTAAGTTTCTAAGTGTCCTAATTCACCCCCTCTTAAGACGTCACCGTTTCTTACAATTGGTATTAGAGTCTCGTGCTTTTGATAGACTTAACATCCTAGAGTTATGACATCTGGGGTTGGAATTGATACACATAGTGCTCCACTTTTCGATGGCAAAAATTTTTTCCGTTGAAAAATTCTAATATCTTATTTTTTACAAGTCAAAGATCTAGATGTTTGGAGAGTCACCAAAAAGGGATGAGACATTGTATCATCAACAAGAAGAGACAATTAGATGCATTAGCGAAAAGTATCCTTTTATCATCTTTAAATGTTGATGCATTTAATCGTATTTATTCTTTCACCAATGCACATGATATTTGAAATAATTTTATTGAAATACATAAAGACACAAAGAATATGCGCAATGAAAAATATCATATGCTTGTTACTAAGTTCTATAGCATCAAATAATTTACTCATGAAAGTGCTAATGATATATATTCACGTTTGAATATTCTTATCAATAAGATCAATGAGCTAGGTTTGACGTTAATCAAGTGTTAAGAAGAATACTTTAAGCTCTTCTTTCGAAGTATAAGTTGATAATTTCTATCATCTCCAACAACGACATCAAAAAGATTCCAAATGCTCAGCAAGATCACAACCTATTAGATAACCATAAATATATAGGTTGAAGCTTCTTCCTCATCCGACATCAAAAACATTTCTTTCACAAGCAAACAAACACCATACCCACATATGAAGACGAAGATGAGAAGACAAGAGCAAAAATCAAGCTCAAGCGAAGATAATGAAGATAAGGATAAAGATGATAAATAAAAAACATCAAGTGATAAAAAAAATGGATCACGAAATCGCTAAACTCATCTCTAAGTGAAGAAGAACATAAAAAAATCAATTCCAAAATTGATCATCAAATCTCTATGAAAAACTTAGTCAAAACAATTGATCACATCAAGAAGAAGAAGAAGATCAAAAGTAAAAAGAAGAGTTAAAATATTTATAAACATGAGAAGATAGGTAAGTGAAAATGAAACTAAGAGTCTAATAGATGTAGCCTGGTGGTTCCGAAGGCAGCGTGAAAGCGAGCTTTCAACAAGCAATTATGGATCAATCATGTGACTACAAAGTGGTCATTATGTTAGGTCCAATCACTAGTCGGTCTCACCACGCAGTTTCCCCTGGTACAGGAATTAAATAAGCAGGTGAGCTCATCGATTAGATGGTCGAATCAAAGGCTTTGATGCAACCCCTTGCATCCCAAGCAAGATCAGCGAAAGCATGAGAAAAACAACAAACGGAAAGCTAAGCCAGCCATAACCATGAGAGAATCTTATGACCTGCATATAATTTACCAACAAACTTAGGATTTTGATGTCCTTAAATCACTGAGAGGTAAAAGATCACGAGGACGACATCAAATCTTCCGACCTTGCAATGAAAACATCCTCAAACTCGCTGCCATCATCTGTACAAAGAACCAAAGAAACAGTCGGGTGTCTGTGTAGAGAGATCGTACAGCTATCACAAGCAGGGGCCACCGGCAAATATATATGGAACTCAGCTAAAAAGATCCCTCTTATAGAGAAATGAGTAGACACTTGTAACTTGCATGGTTCAGAGACAAGAAAAGGACTACATCCGCTTTGTTCCGTCCTAGGTATCAGTGAACTTCCAAGTCTGTGTTTCAAAATGATGATGACTATTTGGCAAGGAACAACAAATCCTCGTACTACAACAGACCAAATGGATTGCCCAAGCACTACTGATCCGTCACATTAGAGTAAAGTAAAGTTGTCCCAACTCACACATATATTAGTACAGAATACTGAAATAGGTGATAAACTGTCTGTGAATATGCCATGAAAGGTTGCTACTAGAAAGCTACGATAGCAAGCACAAACAAAAAAGAATGCCATACAGTTAAAACACGAGCGTATTGAAAAAGGGACTTTGAGCAGAGCTCTGTACCTTTTCTCAGTGTCAATGCAACGATGGCATCATTTTCAACCTGGAAACGTATATAAACAAAATTACTTAGGTACTGGACCAGAAACAATAATCAGAAAAGTAATCAATCACTCGTGTATTGCTAGTTTAGAAAAGCCATGGTTGAATCGACACATTTTTTTGGTATATACTAGTGTCTATCTTTGCTATTAAACCACTGCAGGAACAGTTGACATAAATTATCTTTATACATGGACGGACCTCTGAAATATGGGCTTAATTAACGGTACCTTTTGATTTGCCAATGTCTTTGAGTCATCCAATACGTTGTTTGTTGCCAATAAGATCAACCGTTGATTACTCGAAGGCTGATCTATCAGTGAATGCAGTTTTTGCTTAATGTTTAAAGTTGTCTCTGTTGGATCACATTGTATGAAGTAGGTAGTTTTGTTCCGCTTCACTCGAATATGCATTGGCTGCATAAGGGAAGATGCATCTCCAATGTCAGAAAAAGATCATTTCAAATAATATGCTAGGCTGAATGAATGTCTTGACTAAAACAATCCATCCCCTTTACTCTAAGAGTTGAATATGGCCCAGCTATGTTGTTCAGTGCAACCATATAAGATGGACACCTTAATGTAATACTAACACATCCATACTACTTTCCAGATATTTATCTTTCCTTCAGACACAGGGTACTCAAAGATAATCACCTTAATGTAGAACAAGTCATGATCCAATTGTGTTAATATGCACAAGCAGGAGTATGATAAGAAAACATAGCATAAAGAGCAGAAAGTACATTCTGGTATGGTTTAGAAGAATCACGTAGAATGCATTCCAGTACATGGTACACAGTAAGCAACAACTGTCAACAGGCATATTTATGAGATACTGGTACAGTATTGCCCCTACATTCAGGACCTTTCAGGGATTGGTTCTTCAAACAGGAATAGTGCAGGAACATAATAAAGAATAGAGGATGCAGAATAAGCAAGGATTAGTTCAGCTTCTATAGTGAATGCTCTGTGGAATAATGCAAGTTTGCTTCTGAAGTATTGTGGCCTAAAAACTAAATCAAGGATTTTGAGGATAGAATATCGTGTAAGGAATTTACAGGAGGAATGTAGGCTGCAGGATTACCCAGATCAAGCTATATATGATATAAAAGATTAAACAAATTTAGTACCCCATATTCCAAGAAAATGCAAACAGATTGAAAAGATATAGAGCTCGCATAAAACAGGATTAACAGAAACATTTCTTATTCAAGAGTCACGAGAAGTGTGGGAAAATCTAGACATGAGAATATTCTATAATTTCTCACAATTTTTAAACCCGACTACAAAGTATCCCCTAGCATACAACAGCAAGGTTCTAGAACTATCCATGAAACTATGGCCCAGCAGTACAGTCAATCTGAATGCCACACAAGCACAGGCAAATACACCCCAACAATACAAATTCTATAATCGAGTGGCATGTCTGAGATGTATATGTTATCCAAAACAAAATCATATCAAGTAGCTATAAATCAAACTTATTAGCTCTTTTTCCTTTTGAGATCCAATATGCATTATAATATTCTATAATCCATTTAGACAGCATTTGTTATGCGATAGGAGTCTAGGACTGAGAACATGAATTCATTTCTCTGCTATGTTACTCCTATTCCTTTCCTAAAAACATTCCATTCCTGAACTATAATAGTAGATTCAAACAATCTTTTTAGAAGGTAATCCTGAAGTGTAATCTCTCTGGTTCCATGTTATGCTATGTATCACATCCTATTTGGTGATCTGCACCACATTCGATGCCATTGATCTAAATGAAGACACTCAAATATGAGATTTTCTGTGCTCTGCAAACTAACATTCTTCTTCAATATCTTATTGACACCTTATATTCTGTGCCATGAACCTCTTTCCTAGCCACTACTAATTGGCATACAGAAGCTCCTACGAAGTTCTATTACATGACAACATAACATAGCTGATAGCTTCTCTTAACTTCACATGAGAAATCAGGTTAGCAATAAGAGTTTTCCGACAATTTTTTTTGCACACGAAATCTACCCATTTTCAGTCTTCTAGGTGTATGGTATCATGTCTGTATGCTGACTATTGATGTGTTCACAGACATCACTATTGTTTAGCTTTTTGTAAGAGATTTATGGACTATGTTATCATTTTACATGACGCCTTTACAAATTTATCACTGATTTGGACTAACATCAAACGAGTGGAGATGAGTGAAAAACCCACTAATACCCTTAGTACCAGAGAGTACCTTGCAAATCTTTATTACATTTATGGTAGGAAGGGCACCATAGCCATTTTCTGCTCCTCTCAATAGGTTGACACAGGAAATGAATCGTTTTTAATCGCCAAAGGTGGCAAGCAGGTGACTAATGAATAGAACATGTGTATCTGGGATAACATTAAAGAAATACAGATGACTATGCAAAAAGCATAAGATTACATGTATCTTTGGCCTTTATAAAGGCACAGAAAGATTCACATTATACTCCATGAACATAAGAGGCAGCAAACAGCACAGTTCCTACTTCCCTTTTTCTAGATAAAAAAAGGAGTAACAAAATATAATGTATGAACAAGTAGGAGATGATAAGCAATAGGCACCTGGCACTACCGGATTGCCCACCTGAGCACCAAGCTGAATCATACTGAGCCGGTTGCTAGCGTTACTGCCCATCCAGCAAAATTGTAACCAAGAAATCGGCTCTAGGCCTTCCTCCAGCTCTGCTACCGCCTACCGCTCTCAGGCAATCCAAATTCTCAAGCCTACCTCAAAACACCTAGCCTCACATAAGGCTGGAGGCAACCATACCCAACACACCCTATGGTTACTCTAAACAGGCTCATCGTCCCTGTCTTTCACAAGAATCAGACGCTTCCCCAATGATCCTACATGATCCTTCGTGGGTGAAGGGTCACGTGGAGGAAAACCTCAGGAGGCTCCTACAATTAGCGCGCGGACCCTAACGATTAGTCTAGGCCGCCAGGGCGCTACGGCGAGAACCGAGGACCGGTTGCTACTCCTGCAGCTTCGAACCCAGTGCTGCTTAAACTGGCGGACGGAAAGAGAGATGGATGAATCGATCGAGGGAGGCTTACCGGGTCCTCTTCCTCGCGCGCGGAGATGGTTCTTCCGGAACGTCGCCGGCTCGCCGGAGGAAGGGCAGGGGTTTGATTCGTCGCCGCGGACTCCGGTCAGCTTCGCGTCTGGGGATTCGGCTCGGCTCGGTTCGGCTGGCAACGGTCCGGCTGACCCGCCCGTACTTTCTCTCTGGCCTTACTGGGCCGGGCCTGGTATGGTCAGCATCTCGGTCACTGGGCCGGAAATTGTGAATTTGGTCACGAGGATTTGGATACGTGATGATCATAATCTTTATCAATATATCTATCTTATATTTAGTTTCTTTGTTTAAATCTTCATTCTATTTTGTAAGCTAAGTCTCTAAATTTCTATAGCCGTTTCGGAATTTAAGTCTTCTTTAGAATCTAAACTGATGAATTTATTTCTCTTACAACTTTTTCAATTCAATTAAACTTTATATCGGCTGTTATAGCTTCTTTATATATTTCATCTATGAGATCTACTAACATATAATCTTGATAAATATGTTAGTCTCATCGACTATGTTTCATTAATCACTAAAATCACTATCATAGTCTAATATGATCATTTTCACTACACACGTTATTTATAAGCACATTATTAGAAATAAATCCTCGACACGCCTCCTGAACTCACCGACTTGGGCCATGCACTCCGAACAATAAACAAGACAGAAATTGCTTTGTCGGACATGAACCTTCCTTTCGAGTGATCGTAGAAAGTTTGACGGATTGCTTATTCCACGAAAAAGCTAACTAAAAACTGTACTAGGTCTTAGGAGTTAGTACCATCTACCATGACGATGGAGCTCAGACAAAGAGAGAGGAAGAGGCACGGTCACAAGGCAGTGGCCCTGTAGGCTGCAACACTACATGCGCCATGGACAAGGTCACAAACAGATCTATGGGAGCGTCTGCTAGTGCTCCAAGACCCACGGTCGCATCCAGTCTCGATGCCTTCACCGCTGTCACCAATGCCCTCGCCTCCTACTACGCCGAGGTTGGATCCGTGGGAGGCAAATTCTTTAGGATTCTGTTCGGAAAGATCCTCGTGAGACCCCATCCATACCATCCATTATGTGATCTAATAGCTGGGCTAATGAAAGAGTGTGGATACGTATCATAAAAAAGATATAATCTTTTATAAGATAGAGTTCTATAGAATTTGTTTGATCCTTACATAGGAGAGAGAAGGGGAAGAAGCTATAGATAGAACAAAGCCAAGACAATGACATATGGGCCCGCAAGTTTTTAATTGTCGACATATGGGCCCGCAAGTTTTTAATTGTTTATCTGCTAATTTGGTTGCCACGTGGAAGAAAACCAGTAATACGGCTGCGTACGTGTCAAACCCACCACTACGTTAGTGGCGCCTTGGATCAAAACTGCCTTTTATCGGCAAAGGTGGTAATTTGTCCGGCTTTAATAGTTGAGGGTGCTTAGTGTCTGGTATTGTAGTTTGAGGACGAAATTCGGACTCCGATAATATCCCAAAGAGGTAAAGTGGACATTTTCGTTTATAAGTTCTTGCGTTTTCATAGCTGAACAAGTTCGAGCCTTTTCTCCTGGAGTAGCTCAGTTTTAAAGACAGATTATGAGTTTGATAGATGAGGTTATGATTGAAGTAGTCAGGATGTGCTATATAAAGAAGCGCTTAGCTCCCTCGTTTGCAACACCAACACCAACACCAACACCATACCAGCACAAAGATGGCTAGTGAAGTGATCCGTCGACTGGCCTTCGCCTTAGTTCTTACCACCTTGATAGCACATCAAGCTTGCGGTGCGCATCTGCATGACTGCCACACGCAGAAAGCGTTTGTTTTCCAGGTGTGTAGGGAAAGCCTTAAAAAGGATGGCCGCTTCGTCCCTCCAGACAACCACTGCTTCCTCGCCGTGAGGGACACCGACATGGTCTGCGTCTGTAGAATGCTCACCGGAGACGACGAGAGGGCGGTGAGCGTCCCAAGGATTATTCGCCTTGCGCGAGATTGCGGAAAGGGATTGCCGCCCGGAACCCCATGCGGAAGTAAGTACACTTACTCCAGAAGAATATATCCAATAATGACAGTAGCCATTTGATTAAGAGAAAGGTCATTGTTAACTGATAAATGTAGGCATGGATTAACACTTAATTTGCTTCTTTCTTCTTTTTTCAGCACATACTGTCCAGTCACCACCGAATATTCCACCGAGAGCGCCACCAGGGGCAGAGCCATGAGGGTTAATTGCTGGAGAGAATCATAGTGATGGGAGAATAAATATGTAGTCCACCTACCTGCAGGCTGACACATTGACCATGTATTTTGTGTCCTGGAATGCAGTCACTATAAATAATAATGATAAATAATAATAGCTATATATATATGCGTGCATTTTTGAATATAAATGCTCCCTCGGTTTCGTTATATTTGTTCATAGCTTTGGAAGTATATGCTTTAAAATACTTGTCCACCCACCTTATGATGATGATGGTTCTTGTTTCTATGAGACTTTAAATGCATCACTTAAGCTAGATTTGGGTGGACACCTAATTGTGGGTCGATTTATTGTTTCTTTTGTATCAATTTTGGATTTAGTTGGTTTGTGCGCAACGGTGAATATGGACAAATATAGTAAAACGGATGGAGTAGTAATTTTTGGAGAAAATGTTTGATTTATGCATGAAGCTTGGTAGCAATTGGCCTTCAACAAGTAAATGAACCGCAAATAGCCCCATCAATTTGATCGCATCAGTTGGTAAGATAAAAAAAAAACTGATAGCCATCTCTAAACTAGCGTAGTGAAATTTGTTGAAATTTGAAAATATAATCAAATGAAAGTATTTTTTATGACAAATCCACTCATATCAATCTTGTGTGTCAAATTTTAACAATTTTGTGTGTAATAATGGTCAAGATTTTTTTAGCTGCATGCACGTGTTGTAAAACGACTCTCTATTCGAGAATACAGGTGTTTGGGTTCGGCTCGCTCGGAGACGGGCGTGCCGGTCTTTTCTCTACCAGGGATAATTGCTCAGTTGCCACTCTAAGGAAGTGGCAATTGCTACTGAGGATGACATGCGGGCCACCCTGAGTCTATACATGTGGGACATAGTGACAAATGGGCAATTGCCACTTTCTCAGAGTGACAAAAAAGCGAATGCCCCTCTCTACCAAGGTGTTCTCATGTTGGGTTGGGCTTGTGAATTGTGAGCCCACGGTTGGGCTTGTGAATTGTGAGCAGTGGGCTGTGAGTTGCAAAACAAAACTTTTCCATTTTTCTAGTTGCAAGTCCAAAACCTGAGCTGGATGTTCCAATGACCACGGTGGCACCGGCTAGCTGGCAGGCAAGAAGGAGCCGAAGTAGAAGCGCAGAGGACGGCGGCAGTCAAGGAGGTAGGCATATAGTGAAAGAGTATTGATGATTGGTTAATATGGATTATCTTGTATTGAGCTTCTCAAACGATATAAATAGAGTACAGAGACTTAGGGGATAAGAAGCCTCCTGATATATATGGTAGTTCAGGATTATAAATCCTAACTACAAAATACTCTAACATCCCCCTAATTGTAGCGTGAGCATCGCAAATGGTCAGACTGGAGAAGAAGTCGAAGGTAGTAAGCCGATGGACTGACATCCTCCCACAGTCGTAATGCCGCCGCGTTGCAGGTGTTACGACTGGAGTGGAGACCGATGAGTAGCTCATGTAGATGTTAGTCCTTTATGCCGAAGTCGAGGTAGCCGAAAGCGAGGTGATTAGCTGTGACCAAGGGTGTCGTGCGTGAGATAGTCATGGTCGACGTAGCCGTGTCGGGGTTGCCATGGTCAAGGGAGCCGTAGGAAGCCACGTGCGCAACAAGGCGCCATGGTGACGGGTGCAGGGAGGCTCGAGGGAAGAAGATGGTGACATGGATGAGGCAATTGTAGAAGAGGAGGTCGATGCCGAAGTCAACACAGTCGAGGTCATCGAGGACGAGGCGTGCACCGGGTTTGCCAGGCCCGGGAACGCGTCGGGGATGCAGGCACGCACCAATGTTGTTAGTACCAGGCGCGTGAAGATAGCGAGCACAACCTTGTGCCAGTGTTTGAGAGACTAGCAGAGAAGATCTCGACGGTCGCGGTGCACAGAGCAGCGAGAAGGAGAGTGCCAATGCAACCCGCAAATGCCAGAGTAGACGAAGAGGTCGAGGAGGAGACTGCGACGTTGGTGACGAGATTGTTTTGGACAAAGACGGTAGAGGGAGGTGGAACCAGCGGTCTAGAGCGGCGACGTCAGTGTCCGAGTGAAAGTGCATCTAGCTCTTAGGTGTGATTTTGGTAATTAATGATAATACCTATAGACTAATAATGTTGTTGAGAATTATTAGTAGGTTGTTCCATAGGTGATGCATGGAGAAGAGATATGCATCAAGATGAATGAGCTATAAGTGATGCTCGGGTAAGTCAATGACAATACCTATAGACTACCAATTATATTGAGAATTGTTTTGTTATTAGGTTATTCCATAGAAGATGTATAAATGATGAAGCATGGATTAGTTGAGAAATGTCATGAGTTCAAAAAATTACATCAAAGTCATTGAGATCTTAGTGATGCTCACAAGAAGAAAGAAAAGCTCATTGAAGATTGCTGATAAGCGTGAATGCTAAGTTAGTTTTGGAAATCAAGTAACTAAAGGTATGCCGTTGTCAATTGAGTTTATAGACTAATCCACGTACTTTGTGCTTGAGAGTAAGTTGGGGTTAAGATCCATAAGAAGGTATAAATTGAATTTAAATCATATATGTCAAGAGTGAAGAACAAGATTGGACTCCATACATGATAAAGTGAATTTATTGAAGATGTCGGATACAAAATAGTTTTCTATGGCAAGACTGTGAAGGGCAAGCAAGACTCGGCTGCCATGAGAAGCTACGGGTGATTCACATCAATCACATGAAGAATCAAGAAGAGAGATGGAGTGTCGACGATAAAAAGTTGGTAACCCTCTAAAGTTTGAAGGAAAGAAGTGGTACTTGAAGGTATTCAAAGGCTCAAAGTGGTTCAAATGTGTTTTATCTTTAGAGTTGAGTATAGGTATGCCACACTATTAAGATGGATATAACGTTGAACAACTTATCGTGTCTCAATGCTCAAGAGTTTCTAACCAAACTCAAAGTGAGAGTTTGCTTTAGTAGCACGGTGCTGAAAATATGAAAGTGTCCAAATTGGCTTTCAGAGAGTTCCTAGTTTGATAATATGGGTTTAATATCATGAATTCAGTTGGATGTGTATTCCACTGAATAAGCTTTCCATAGAATCCAAAATCATCGAAATCGGATTTTGAGATAAAAAATTATAGCGCTCTTCGATGACCTGGACTGTTTTGTTAAACTATAGAGACTCCATCCCTTTATGCAAAGAGTCCGCATTTTTGCGAAGGGTCCGCAAATTCCAGGTCTAACGGCTATTTTTTTTAAAACAGCGGGTTCTTGTGTTAAAGTCTAGAGGGTCCGCAAATTTTTGCGGAAACTCCGCATTTTCTTAGGTGTAATGACTAGTTTTGGGGGGTTGGGTATTTATACCCCTTCACCCCCCTCCTTTGGTTGCTGCTAGTGCCTCCATGAAATACCTCAAAGCTAAAGTTATTTGTGCTCTCTCCACTCCATTCTAGTGTGAGATTTGAGAAGAAAAATGAGTTGGTTGAGAAACTGAATGATTGAGTCCAAGTGAGCTAAATCCCATATTGAGCACTTGAGTTTATCGGCAAAAAGTTTGTTATCACATTTGTTACTCTTGGAGCATAGAGCTCCTAGGCGGCTAGGCATCACCGACGAGCACCAGGGGTTGTGGTGTACCGCGGGAAAGTTTGTGAAGGCTTCTATTTCGCCTCTGCCAAAGAAGAAATCAAGAGTAAAAGCCAAGCTCAAGAGTGACCGAGCTTGGAGAGGAAAATGGTTGAGAGAGACCTGGCTCAAGGTGACTGAGCTCCTCAACGGAGATGTAGGAACCTCTAGTGGAGGTGCCCGAACTTTGGGAAACAAATCACGTGTCTCCTCTCTTGTTTCTTGTTCTTGAGTTCTTGCTCTCTATTTATACATATTACTTGATCTACTTTCTTGTGAAGTTTCAGCTGTAGGTACTTGGTGAGATAGGTTGAAATACATCCACTGGTGCTGGGTAATTCAAGGATTTGATCCATGTTGAATTGCATAGGCATCTACTTAAGTTTTCCCTAAAATCTCTGGAGTATCTGTATATTTCTGCAGAACCTCCACAGATATACAAACTAAATGCAGCGGATTAGCAATATGCAGATAGTTCGTGTATTTTTTTTGGAACCTTCGCAGATATACGGAGGTTCCGGAAAAACATGCGAACTGTCTGCATATTGCTAATCCACTGCATTTAGTTTATAAAAATTTTCAGGATATGCCTATTCACCCCTCCTCTAGGTGACATCAGGTCCCCTTTCAATTGATATCAGAGCTAAATCTCCTTTAAGGCTTCACCACTTGGAGAATTTAAAGATGTCAACAAGAGGTAATATGTATCTAGAACTTCTTGTGCTAGATGGTTTAAACTATTCAACTTGGAATACTCGCATGCTTAATATCTTTAGGGCCATGGGTCCTCACATAGAGCGAGTTGTATATGTAAGCATTTCCCCTCCTAGTGATTGTTTGCTATCACCTGAAGAGGAAGAGAAATGCATACATCTCAATGCTCAAGTTACTAATGTCTTATTTGATGCTATGAGTATAGAGGTAGTTAGATCCATCATGCCGCTTGAAGATACTCATCTCATTTGGACTATTCTCAAAGAAAGTTATAACAAGCCCAAATGTGATGAAGAAGAACATCTTCCGGAGATGTTATTTGAGGAATGCTCGATTCCATTATCACATCATGAAGAGCACCAAATGACTTCCTCCGTCGTCCAAGAGGATGTCACTTTGTCATCCACCTCACCAATTGACAAATCCGAGTAAGGTAATGATATGGTGAGTGTGGTTAGTAATTTTTCAATCCTTTCTTTGGGCTTTAACAATACTACTAGTGAAAGTTTTATATCTACTTATGTTGATAACTCTTCCATATCATTTAGTGCAAAAATATATATTTATCATGATGACATGGTTCCTTGTTCTCATAGCGATGCATCTATTTTCACTAGTACTTGTGAGACTAACTTTTGAACAAAGCCTTGGTGGATAAGCATCCACCTCTCTAAAATTTTCATCTCCTCATTCCAACACCACATGAGCCTTATGGCTAAAGGTAAAAGAAAACCGGTAAGTGAGGATGATAGTGATAGTGCCATTAACGGACTTGAGTTTGATCATTTGAGCAAAAAGAATATATCTAAAATGATCAAGCTTATGACCGCCCTGGAAGGATTAGAAGAAGCCTTGAGAGCAAAAAGGAATTCCTTATTGAGAAAATTAAGAAACTTAAAACTTTAAATGTGAAATATGGAGAACTTCAAAATTTTCATAGTTCTTATCCAATCTTTATGGAGATCTTAAAGTTAAGCATATTTGTTTGCTTGATAAATTAGATGCTATGCCTCTAGTGGATTTAGAAATGTCATGTCCTAATTGCAATGTCTTATCTAATGACAAATCTACTATTTCTCCTATTGATAATGCTTGTGCTACTAACTCTAATTCTCGTGTAGCATCTTTGAAGAAAGAAAATATTGAGCTAAGGGCTCAACTTGAAAGACTTACTAGCAAGCATGTGAGTCTACAAGAAAATCATGATAAGCTTTTGTGCACTCATGAAGATCTTTTAGATTCTCATGCCATGTTAGAAATATCTCATAAGGTAATGGTTGTCACGGTAAAATCCTATGAGCCTCGTGTGGACATTAGCACATTTCCTTTGCCTAATGTAAATTTGACATATGCTAGTTTGAGCAATTTATTTGATGTCAATTCTCTATCCAATGATGAATTGCCTACTAATAATTGTTGCTCTAAAGCTAATGTTCTCCCTAGTATTACTTGTGATATTGATAGTAAAGGGAAAAATAAGAAGCTCAAGGATCAATTGCATACAAGAAATAAAAGTAGACTTGGACTCAATTCCAACAAGAAGAACAAATCCAACAATGTCAAGATCAAGGGGCAAAATCAAAAGAAGATCAAGGCTCTCATCACTTGCTTCAAGTACAAGAAAGAGGGTCACCATGTGAAAGACTACCCCTTGAAGAAAGAAGAAAGGAAGAGGAACACGAAATAAGAAAATGAGAAGAAGTTTGCTCATATCAAGTACTTCAAATGCACCAATTTGCCAATTTGGGACATTTTGCTTCAAATTGTCCTAGCAATGTGAATGATGAAGCAACACTTCTAAGAAGGAAATCGAGGATCAACAAAAGGAAGTGTTATGGTTGCAATGAGAAGGGGCATGGAATTGGATCATGTCCTTACAAGAAGAAAGAAGCTTTATCACCATCAAGAACTCAAGCAAGCTCTCATCATGATGAAAAACACCAAAAGAAGAGGCCCCAAACTAAATCAAGATCACACAAGACAAAGGGTAAAGCAAAAAGGTTATCAAAGTGATAAACCTCAAGTGAAGAGGCTTCGAGGCAAAATTTGCTACATATGCCACGAAAAGAGACATATTGGTAAAAATTATCCCAAGAGTAATATTTCTAAACCTAGCCCTTTCAATAATGAACAATATTTGTTTAGGAAGGTTAAGAGTGATACTTGTGTTGCTAAGGTGATTAATTCATCTTATGCTAATTCAAAATCCATTTGGGTGCCTAAGTCTCTCATGACTAACCTTAAAGGATCAAACATGGTTTGGGTACCACAAAATATTTAATTTGTTAAATAGGCACTTGGAGATGCATTGAAGACTTCGCTTACTTGAGAAGAATTTTATTGTAAATCTCATATCAAGTTTCCTTTCAAGTTATATTTCTCATCATTTGTGAAAAAGGCGTCAAGTATGAATATTATTGATCCAACATCAAGAACCAATGACATCTCGGTAACAAGTACCTACTTTGAAATATCTAGCCTCCTTAACCTTGTGTAGGTGTGAGTTATTCACAATATTTTCATGACTGTGAACACTTTAAGTTGGCTAGGTAGTTTTTGCTTAAATTTCTACTTTTTATAAAGTGGTATGTTTAATGACTCTCAAGTGGAGCAAGTTGATCAAAATATTGTAGGAAATGAAGAACCTCCATATGAAGCAATCAAGAATCTAGCCATTGGTGAAGTAACGCCCAAAGAAGCTCAAAATCAAAAGGAGGCTGAAGAAGATGGCGAAATATCTTCAGCTGCGGCAAAAGGCGGAGGTTCCGCAAGATTATGCAGAGATTCCGCACAAATATGCGGAGGTTTCGCACATTGCTAGAAAAGTGTGAAGACTCATTGACTCATATACATGTGCAAGATCAAGCTCAAACTTAAGTTGAAGATCAAGTGATTGAAGAAGATGATACTCAAAGATAAAATCATGGTAACAACGATCAACTTATCCATGATGATGAAGATGAAGGGCTAATTCAAGTTCAATCTCAAGTGTCCAAGAGACCATTCCATCAATGATGTTCAAGGAGACATTTGAAAGAGGGATGGTAATTCCTAAAATCTCTAGTTGCAATTTTTTGTGAATTTTACCTTTTTGTGTCTTTGTGAGCTATATAAGGTAAAAGAAACACTAGATGATTTGGACTTGCTGATGGCTATGGAAGATAAACTTAATCTACATGATCTCATGGTTGTAAGTTCATTCATAGCACAAATATTTCCTTTGTATATTCCTTATGTGCCTTAACTCAAATTATAGGGTAAACTCCTCTAGATTCTTGAATGAACTAAATGCATGTTACAAGTAATTCAAGTACTTGGATGCACATATATATGGGGAGCTCATCCTATGTTTTATGCTTTGAGACTAATATTTCTTCAAGTGAAATTTGTGTTTAGTCTCTTAGTTAAATGGAGAGTATTGGAGACTTGGCTAAATTATTTGAAGATTTATTTAATTGATTAAAGAGCCAAGTTGTGTGGAATTATATCTATTATCTATTCAATATCACTCTTTGAAGGTAACCTTCTATCGCAATGTCCTTAAATTTATAGTCTTTATCTTTGTGATAGATTTATTATTCTACATAGTCTTCTGGAAATTCCTAGCTCTTTGCATGTGTAGGCTTTGTATCTATGCTTATTTAGAGTATACACTTATCCTAGTATGTGTAGTCTTTATTGCAATCTTATCATGCCTATGTTTCATATCCATACATATCTTAATTGCTTGCAAAGTGTGCTATAAATTTATTTCTAGTGCATCTAGCTTTTTTTTTGCCAACTAGTATGTGTAGGATGCATTGCACAATCATGTGTCTATTGTGGTTTTTGAGCCTTATTTGATCTTATTCGTTTAATTGAATTCTATTTGGATCTTTTGGAGATATTAATGGATCATCACATTATGAGAGAGCATTATATTTTGTGCATCTTAAATACCCATAAAGTGTGAATATATGAGCAACACCATTTAGAATTGATATAATTACTTATCTAGCATCTATATGGTATGTCAAGCTCATATAAAGCTTATCTTTGCAAGAATCCATCAATTGATCCATATTTGGTTTTAAATTGGACCTTGGGATTCGTGGTACTTATCTAGTGATCTATTTAATCTCAAGGTTTTCATTTGAATATTTTTCTCATTCAGATCAAATCAATTATTCCTTTATATTCCTTTATGTGTTTACTTGTAATAGTTGATTTTGTGAAGAATGCATGTGAAGCATGATGTTTAATTACAAAAATATTTCTTCCCATGCTTCTGGAAGAAAGTTGATCTATGGCTTGTTGCAATTAGTAAGTTGTGAAATCTCCATCTACTATTATTTTCTTACAATTAGTAGTAATATAAGTGGTAATCCTTATTGATCATCTTTGTTTCAATTTATTTTTCTTTCAAGTGATTTCTTTTTTTGTGAAAGACTTCATTTAACTCCTATGATAGGAATATTAGTTTTTTCAAAGAAACTTTCCTTTTGGAGTTTTTTTGGAAGCTTGCTATCTTAATGCTTGTATTTTTTTTTCATATTGTTGCTTGAGATAGGTTTTTGAGCTTGAATGCAATTCTATTCTTTATATATTTAAATCTTGCTTAGTTCATTTGTTGAACTTTGTGAGTGATTATTTATTGATTTTTTGTTTTAGATGTAATTTGGACAACTTTTTGATTTTGTACCTTCTTTGATCTAACATATAGAGTAAGTCTCTCTCTGGTGCTTTAATTGGCAAAAATGTGCATAGAGTTTTCATTTGATATCATGTTTATGGGAGATCTTGCTATATGTGTGAAACTCCACCACATAGGGTTTCACTAACCTTTTCAGGCCCAATAGTTAGGGGTCTAAATTTTACTTAAATGAGTTTTAGGTACAATAAAATGCATTGGATGCTCGGATTAATCATAATGAAGGTTCTTCCAAATAGAAGATCATTTCAATTGGAATTCATGAAAAAGGTCTTCATCTTTCAATTGGTATTCAAAAGAAGACCCTCTCCTTCAACTACAATTGGAATTATAAAGAAGGACCATATCAAAGTAAGGCTAAGCAAGGATGAACAATGATCTACTACGTCAATCAAATATCTTCTCATTGGTAACTTGTTCTTAATACATGCATTCAATGTCATAGCATGAAAATAACTTGCAAATATTTATTTTTCATATAAATGTTTTAAAACCTCTCTATTGCAAATATGAGTAATTTGAAGTAGCATATTTTTATGGAAACTATATAATCATATTTATGATTTATCCAATTCCAAATATGCAAAAAGATTTCATATCAAATGCTTGAGTTGCTTCTATATGCAATATTGATGAAATTTGTAAAAATATTTTGCTTAAAGTTTTTAGTCTGTTTTAAATGGCTTTATTGAACATGTAAGCTTATGGTATGTTGACACTTTGTGATAAACGAGATATTCATTATAATGTCAACTATTTTGCTATGTTCAACTTGGAACCTAATCCAAAACACAAGTGCATTCTATTGAAGGTATCCAATTGATATGTTTTGGATATTTATTCCGCACTCATGCTTGACTTGCCTTCAATTGAATTTGTTTCAATTGACATTATTTTCAATTGACATCTCTTTCAATGGGTGTGCAATTGATATCCTTTGGAATTTTAATTGATATCTTTTCTATGGCATTTGATATATTTTAATTGGTATTTCTTTTCAAAATCTCATTTGACATCTCTTTGTACCCTTTTGACCCATTGTATATCATGATCTCCTCACATGAGTCATATTTGGATAAGTGCATTTGAGCTCACTCAAATTATAAGAAATGCATATATCATGAGGAGTTTATACTATACATGGTCATGCACTAGCTTTCGATCATTCCTTTTATGGAATAGAGCTAATGTGTTTTGAAGAGAATTTCTTCTTTTAGCAAGTCCTCTATAATTCTTACCAATTTGATGTTAATTGGGGGAGAATTAGTTTCGATAATTCCATTTTGGCATTGATGTCAATTGGGGGAGAATTTGGACTGCAAGTTATATTTTGTAAGAGGGCTTTGCTAACGGGGGAGAACTTTTGCTCATAGGGGAGAATTTGTAATCCCTTATGTTTGTAAAGAGAATGTCATTTGGGGGAGCTTCAAAATCAAAACCATGCAAAGCTTTTTTTAAAAGTTTTTACTTCTCTTAAGCATATTTATTTTCATACATACTTTGTCATACTTGCGTCATATGCATATTGGAAACTCCACCTAAAATTTGAGATAGACAATATATGCTACGATATTCAAGATTCACTCACACATGCATAGATTGTTGGGGAGTTTACCATATACATATTGATTTTTACTAACATCAAAACCTTTGTGGTGTTTGATACTAGTAAAACTAGTTTTGGTAATCTCAAATATCTTTGTGGTGTTTGATGTTTCCAAAACTTGTTCTTTGTATACATTCATCTTCGGATTAAATGTATACTTAGAACTTTAAATTTTTTTCAAATATAACCATCTAGTGGGATTGTCATCAATTACCAAAATAGGAAAGATTGAAAGTGCATCTAGTGTCTAGGTGTGGTTTTAGTAATTAATGACAATACCTATCGACTAATAATATTGTTAAGAATTGTTAGTAGGTTGTTCCATAGGTGATGCATAGAAAAGAGATATGCATCAAGATGAATGAGCTCTAAGTGATGCTCGGGTAAGTCAATGACAATACCTATGGACTAACAATTATATTGAGAATTGTTATTAGGTTATTCTATAGGAGATACGTAAATGATGAAGCATGGATTAGTTGAGAAATGCCATAAGTTCAAAGAATTGCATCAAAGTCATTGAGATCTTAGTGATGCTCACAAGAAGAAAGAAAAGCTCATTGAAGATTAGTTATAAGCGTGAATGCTAAGTTACTTGTGGAAATCAAGTAACTAAACGTATGCCATTTTCAATTGAGTTTATGGACTAACCCACGTGCTTTGTACTTGAGAGTGAGTTGGGGTTAGGATCCATAAGAAGGTATAAATTGAATTGAAATCATATATGCCAAGAGTGAAGACAAGATTGGACTCCATACATGATAAAGTGAATTTATTGAAGATGTCGGATACAAAATGGTTTTCTATGGAAAGACGGTGAATGGCAAGCAAGACTCAGCCACGATGAACCATCTGGTGGTGAAGGGTAAGCAAATGGTTTGGCGCCGAAGGACCAAGGCGGTGGTGAAGAGTGAGTGAAGGCTTTGCGCTAATGCCGTGCAAGGCCATGAGAAGCTACGGGTGATTTACATCGGTCACATAAAGAGTGATGACGATATGAAAGTTGGTAACCCTCTAAAGTTTGAAGAAAAGAGGCGGTAATTGAAGGTATTCAAAGGCTCCAAGTGGTTCAAATATGTTTTTATCTTTGAAGTTGAGTATAGGTATGCCGTACTATTAAGAGAATAACTCGTCATGTCTCAGTGCTCAAGAGTTTCTAACTAAACCCAAAGTGAGAGTTCGCTTTAGCAGCCCGATGCCGAAAGTGTGGAAGTGTCCAAATTGGGTTTCAGAGTGTTCCTAGTTTGATCCTATGGGTTTAATATCATGAATTTAGTTGGGATGTGTAGTCCTCTGAATAAGCTTTCCATAGAGTCCGAAATCAGACTTTGAGATCAAAAGTTATGGTATTTGCTCTTTGGTGACATGGCTATTTTGTTAAACTATGGAGACTCCACACCTTTTTGCGAAGAGTCCAAATTTTTTAGGAGGGTTCGCAAATTCTAGGTCTAACGACTAGTTTTTTTAAAACAACAACTTCTTGTGTTAAAGTCTGGAGGGTCCGGAAATTTTTGCGAAGACTCCGCATTCGTGGGGAGAGTCCGCATTTTCTCAGGTGTAATGGCTAATTTTTGGGGGTTGGGTATTTATACCCCCTCACCCGTTTACTTTGGTTGCTGCTGGTGCCTCCACGAAACACCTCAAAGCCAAAGCCATTATGTGCTCTCCCCACTCCATTATAGTGTGAGATTTGAGAAGAAAAGTGAGTTGGGTGGAGAAATTGAAAGATTGAGTGCAAGTGAGCTAAATCCCGTATTGAGCACTCAAGTTCATCGGCAAAAATTTCATCGTTGCGTTTGTTAATCTTGGAGCTTAGAGCTTCTAGGCAGCTAGGCGTCACCGATGAGCACCCAAGGTTATGATGTGCTGCGAAAAAGTTTGTAAAGGCTTCGATTTTGTCTCTATAAGGGAAGAAATCAAGAGTGGAAACCAAGCTTAAGAGTGACTGAGCTTGAGAGGAAAATGGTTGAGAGAGACCCGGCTCAAGGTGACCGAGCCTCTTAACGGAGACGTAGGAACCTCTAATGGAGGTGTCTGAACTTCGGGAAAGAAATCACGTGTCTCCTCTCTTATTTCTTGTTCTTGAGTTCTTGCTCTCTATTTATGCATATTGCTGGATCTACTTTCTAATGAAGATTTAGCTGCATGCAATTGGTGAGATAGGTTGGAATACATCCACTGGTGCTGGGTAATTTGTGGATTTGATCCACGTTGAATTGCATAGGCATCTACTTAAGTTTTCCCTGAAATCTCCGAAGTATCCGCATATTTCTGCGAAACCTCCGTATATCTGCGGAGGTTCCAGAAAAATATGCAGACTGTCCACATATTGCTAACCCATTGCATTTAGTTTGTAAAAATTTTCAGGATACGCCTATTCACCCCCTCTAGGTGACATCATATACCCTTTCACCGAGAAAGCATGGCAGCGATGCTCAAAGAAACCAGCGAAGAACACTTGAATAGCATGACGAAGACCAAGGGTGCCGATGACTGAGGCGATGACACGCCGACGAGGTGGCTTCAGTCGGTCGAAGCGTCGTGGCACGCGGGACCGCGATGAAGGGCGATGGTCGGACCCTCCGTTCAGTCGAACCACAAGCGACAGCACTGCAGAGGCTCAAACCATGAACGACAGCACTGTGTTTCGAAGGCGACACAATGGCAACCCCCGTTCATGGTAAAGGGACACGTGTACTCCTGTACGATAGGAGCCGCTACCAATCGGCTTGGAGGAGCTACGCACGATCGTCTGATCAGACCGAGGATGGGCCGAGGCGGTCGTGGCCAAGGCATCCCAAGAAGTGGAGGCGATGATGAACCGGTGTGGAATGCCATGCAGATAGAGTGGTGGGGCAGCGACACGTGAGGGCGTCCATTGGAGCACCGCGCGCCTAGCCGTGTAGCACGGGTGGTGGTTGAGGACGTGCAGACATGGTCAAGCAGTCAGGCGACGCAGCCAGCCGGCGTGACAACGTGGTCGAGTAGCCGGGTGACGTGGTCAGCCGGCGTGACAACGTGGTTGAGCAACCAAGTGACGTGGTTAGAGGATGACCTGTGTGAGTGGAGACAGGTACCTGTGTGGATCTAAGCATGTGGCACACAAATGTAGATGTGGGAGACATGCAACTCAACATGGATGAGTATGCATGGAGATGTGGTTAGAGCCGCATGGGAGCGTGGAGGCATGGCACGGATGTAGACGCTGGTTCGGTTCTGATCTAGCGCGTGGCGCACGGAGCCGATTGAGCAAGCGTGTGGCTCGGGTAGGAGATGGAGCCGGTCTCAGACGCATGGCACATGGAGTATGAATGGTCGGTGTGGTCGGGCACGGGACAACGTGGCCGACAGAGACAACATGGGACAACACGGTGTGGACGGGCGATGTCGGTCCAATGCGTGTTGACGGCGGGCGTGTGGACAAGCGACATGGTAGACGATCGTCGATGGCGCATGGATGGGCAACAGGCATCCACGTGCGTGGACCAGTGCCTTGCTGCCACGTGCCACAGAGATACAGCCAGACGATGATGCGGCGACGCGGCGTGATCCAATGCCCATGTATCGCAGTTACCGCACGGGTCAATGAGCGACGTGATGTTGATGTCCAGATGCATGGAGGCCGGTGACAGGTTGATGCGGCACCATGCATGTGGAGATGGGCTGTGGGCCAGAGATGCGTGATGGTCCGAGACGGAGACCGGCATGGTGTCATTGAAGAGCAGTTGGTCATGATGCATGCGGGTGGAGGAGTCGGTGTTGTCATACCGAGGTCGGAGTAGAGGCACGCGAAGACGACGAACGGCAGCAAGCAACGCAAACCGATCTTGGATCAGTATAACCAAAGAGAAACGCCGATTGATGACCGGTGACAGAGAAAAAACCCGATCAATTGATTGGAAAAAGACTCTAGGGCGCCCGATCGATATGATCGGCGGCGAGAACCCTAGGTACAGGAGGTGCTGCCCTCAACAGAGATCATGAGATCAATCTCCCCAGGGGCGCGCGGTGCAGAAGTAGGTGGCGGCTAGGGTTTGTGGCATAGGATTAGAATCTAAACTCATGATACCATGAAAGAGTATTGATGATTACTTAATATGAATTATCTTGTATTGAGCCTCTGGAACGGTGTAAATAAAATATAGAAACTTAGGAGGCAAAAAACATTCCCGACAATATAGCAATTCGAGATTACAAATCCTAAGAATCAAATATACTCTATCAAAAAGGAATGCACGTAGTAGTTGGTTCCTCTGTAACCCAACGCTTGTCCATGTCTCGTTTTTCGGAGCAGTGTTATCTGTTAGTAGTAGCTCTGGGCTGACCCCTGATCCCTCTCTGAAAACTTATAACATGCTTGAATCGAAAATGCATACAGATATAAACGCATGACGTGGCTACCTTGTGCAGTGGTTAACACAAAGGACAAAGCATGCATGCGTACGTGCTGCTTACTGAATTGTTGGGACGATGCGATCTGGCACTAGTTGCCCCTGCAAAGAATAATTAATTCACATATATTACTTTATTATGAAAAAAATAAGATAAGCCTAGCTAATTTTGCGACTTCGTACCTCTTCCTTTTGAACAGAAGAGAAGGAAAAGGAAGTCCTTAATTTCTCTTCCTTCTCATCATGCTATATCGATCGGTTAATCTTTACAATCAGGTTCTTGATCCTTGCTGACTTGCCGCAAACTCACAATAGTCGAATATATGCTGTTCTATAAATACGCTAAAGTTTGTAAAGCATTGCATACCCAATATATACAACTACATATCCCGCGCCTTTTTAACTAGGTGACCAGTCATTGCGTTGCGTGGTACGCGTTGAAAAAACTCATCATGCATGGCTGCTGGGTCGCGACCAGTATTTAAAACTCTTCATTGTGATCCCAATGCAATATATATTTGTATACTAGTCTATGTTTGTACGGTGCATGTGCGCATACAGCAGAGAAAAGATGGTCGAATGCCTTGCCAGATCACGTGTAACACGAGTGACTAACCTGAGCCTCTTTATCACTGGATGCCTCCTATATATTACCAACACATGCACGTATGAGCTACCCATAAGGCTATAAGCTATCAATAAGCAATAAAATTTTTATTAAATCTCTCTCCTCACCCTCCAGGTCCCCCTTTCCCTCCAGTGTCGTTGCCACTCCCACCACCATGACGAAGCAGAGATGGCGCAAACTCAGTGAAGAGGATGTGCAGAATGACAAGCATAAGGGTGTTGTCGCCGCCGAATAAGGGTTGTCGTGTGCATCATTGGTGACAACACCACCGTGGGGTTTACTGGTCGCTTGGAACCCAATTTGACTAGATATGATGTCGATTTGGCGCCGGGACCCTCAATATGCCACGAGCTCAGTGAAAGGGAAGGGGCGATGGGGAGGCGACGGAACAAGAGGGCGTTGTGGAACAGTGATGAGAGGATGGGCTAGGGCAGTTGGGATTTTCCTCTTTTTAACATAGATATGGGTCCACCTTAAGATCTTTTGAAATAAGCATTGTGAAGGTAGCAATAAGATTTTGTGGGCCCTAGCTTATGGATTGGTTGGCCCATATACATTAGTGCTGCTCTTAGTGAAAGATAGGTGTCGTTCTAATATAGTTATGAGCCAAAGTACTTTGAATTTGATGAATAATATTGTGTGAAAGCAAAGATGGTCATCTAGTATAATTTGAGTACTTTATGTCCAAAATGCTATTACAATTTATAAGCATTTAAAAATAGTAAAATACATCGACGGTCTTTAAACTTGTTCATGTGTCACTTAGGTCTTCGAATTTCGATAATGCAGTTTTGGCCCACTAAAGATTATTTGTTAAGTGGTTCATGATAGGTGCAAGCCTCCCCAATTAGCACCTATGTACCCCACCTACGTGGCAAGTTGACTCAGGGAGCAACAAGATATGTGGGTCAACGTGGCAGCAGCCTATACGATGAGGCACCACTAGTACAGAAAAAACATGTTACAGATGGTTTTAGTCCCCTCTTACAAACGAGTTTTTGACCATCTATAAAAAAAAATAGATATCACAGACAAGTAAAAATCCGTATGTGACTTAACCAGTCACGTATAGTTTTCCTGCAAAACCGTCTGTAATATGTGTATAGAGGCAAAAAAAAAAAAAATCAGCTCGCCAGCGCAACGGTGAGACAGAAGAACGCGTCAGCGGCACACGTGCGCCAACACGATAGCGATCAAATAGCGGAGTGCGTCGGCGGTGCGCATGTGCTGGCACGACAGCGATGACACCCAGAGATGACTCGATGCCAGCGTAGCCCACCACGACCAAGCACCCACAGTGGAGTAACTCAACAAAGACGGCATAAAACCGGTCGGAGACACAAGTATGACGCCTCAACGCTGGCGTGGCCAATTGATCATGCACCCACGACGGAGCTTCACACAGACAAGAACAAGAGAGAGGACGCAAAATCAGCCAGAGAATGCTCCAATGGCACACCAGTCGGAGCAAAATCACAGCATAGCTCGACGTCGGCCGGAGCACAAATCCGCATCAGGGTCTCGGCCCTTTCCCCATCTATGCCGGCTTATCTCCATGGGTGGCCAGCACAACGGCGGCCATTCTCCATGGACAGATGAGAGGCTTTGCCCAGCAGCCAGTCCTCCGGCTGAGCTCGGGTGGCGGCTATAGAGTTTTGTGGACTATATGGTCTACCCTCTATTCCTCTATCTTATCTGTGGTGCCGCTCACAATGTCTAATGAGGCTAGAGGGTATGGACCTATTTATAGACTCCACTTCTAGGTGCTACACATGTTTCCAGATAAACTGTTAGACTCCTGAACCATGTCATCAACCACAATTAGACATGCCAATTATATAAGTCTATAATATACTAGTCCCTAGCACATATGTGTGAGTCATGTGTCATGATCATATTGTATATGAGATTAATTTCAATATGATCATGTAGGCTAACAGCCTGTAGAGCCGATACTGCAAAGCAAACCCAGCTATTCCACCCTGTGTTGTACCCAAGCTAAAAACATGTACGCACATATAAATTCCAGCAGAGTATACCTCAATTAATTTTTCTACTGTATTTCAGCACAGTCGTACTCGACACCTCAAGTATTAATTCCTCGAGTTAAATTGCACATCTAATATTCCCTGTCACATATAGCAGTTAAATAAATATTTCCACATTGAGTCGAATAGTCAAAGATCACAATATATATTACTATGAATAAATGTTGAAAGCCACATAAAAGTCCAACATCTCCCACTTGGCTAAAATATTTCAATCAATAAAATGAAGTCCTATGTCTCTAATATGCTAAGAAAATAATTCTTGCCTAACTGTTTTAGTTAGTTGATCTGCAACCATACTGGTACTAGGCAAATAAACCAAACGAACAGACTTAAGTCTATTTATTACATCACAAATATTGTGATACCTTTCCTCAACGTGTTTACTTTTACTATGAAATTTGGGATATTTGGAAACCTTGATCACCGCCAGATTATCACAGAAAATAGTGACATGTTTTGATGTACTTTGCACACCTTGATAGATGCAAGAAATTTCCTTAGCCGTACGTCTTCCTTTACTGCCTCAAATGCAGCAATATATTTAGCTTCCATGGATGAAAGAGCAACAAAAATTTTCTTCCTGCTACACCAAGAAATAGCACCTCCTGCCAAAGTGAATATATAACCTAAAGTAGATTTTCGGTCATCCAGATCCCCTTGCCAATCAACATCTGTATAACTCTGTAGGTGAAGATTATGACCGTTAAAACATAATGAATAATCCAAAGTTCCTTTGGCATAGCGCAATACATGTTTCATTTGCTTCCAGTGCTCTTCCCCGAGATTCTTTTGATATCTACTAAGAATTCCAATAGCATGGTTAAGATCAGGTCGCATGAATAACATAGAATACATAAGACATCCCAAAGCTGAAGAATAAGGAATGTCAGTCATTCTATCTTTTTGCTCAGGAGTTTTTGGACACATTTTCTCACTGAGTTTAGTTCCCTTTACCAAAGGTATAATAACAGGTTTGCAATTTTTCATAGAGAATTGTTTTAAGACACTACAAATATAAGACTTTTGGGACAAATTAAGAAGTCGTTTATTCTGATCTCTATGTATTTCCACTCCCAAAATAAAGAAAACTTCTCCCATATCTTTCATATCAAATTTAGAAGACAACCAAGCTTTAACTTCCATCAATGTAAATTTATCATTATAAGTAATAAGAATATAATCAACATATAAAGACAGTAGCACAAATTTTCCACCAATAACTTTTGAATATATGCAATGATTACCTTCCGTCACTAAAAACCCATATGACGTGATAGCATTATCAAAAATAATATACCATTGACGTGAAGCTTGTTTAAGACCATAAATTGATCTATTCAATTTGCAAATCTTATTTTTTATTCAAGCAGGCTAGTGCTCTGCTTGAGGCGCTCATCCGCAATACGACTCCTCAAGGAGGAGGAGGAGCCGGGCGCCATGCCGACTACTCGGACATCCTCCGTACTAGTCCTCCCACTTTCGCGTGCGCCGATGATCCTCTCGACGCAGACCACTAGATGTGCACCATCGAGCAGAAGCTCACTTTGCTTCGGTGCGAAGACCACAAGAAGGCCCTCTTCGCCGTACATCAACTTCAAGGCGCAGATAGTGTGTGGTGGATGAACTACCTCGCCATGCACTCTACCGATCATCGCATATCATGGGCGGAGTTCCGTCAAGCCTTCCGCGACTATCACATTCCCAAGGGAATAATTATCAAACGGCGGGAATTCCTGGAACTCAAGCAAGGAGGAAGATCAGTCATGGAGTATGTGCAAGTGTTCAACCACTTGGCACAATATGCGCGGGATGAAGTCAACATGGGTGAGAGGAAGCAGTACTGTTTTGTCAACGGTCTCACCACCAAGATGCAAGATTGTTTGTCTACGCATGAGTTTGTCGACTTCAACAAGATGATGAGCACCTCCCTCACCATTAAGCACAAGCTGAAGAACCATCAAGAGGAAAAGAAGTGCAAGAGGGTCCCACCACCCTCTCTGGGCAGGAGCTATCAATGCCCGCGTTTGGGAAGTCAACCCCCTCGATCTCATTTGGTGACTTTGGCTGCTCCACGCCCAATGTGGATAGCGTAGCGTTCCTTCCCTGTTTCACAAGGGCAAACTGCAAGACCTGCAGGGTCACAAGAGAGTGTGACTAGTGGCCCCGACAGCCCATGTTACAACTGCGGGCGTGTCGGACACTTCGCACATGGCTGCCGATTCCCAAAGCCAGGAGTCATGGTGGTTGCTCCAAGACCACCACTACCGGGGTAGCCCTCTCAGCAGGCATCCAGGGCTGCAAGTTCCCAAGCATGGTCGGGTGAACCACATCACTGTTGAGGGAGCCCAGGAGGTCGATGGCGTGCTTTTGGGTACGCTACTTGCAAAGTCTTAACCTACCATCATACTTTTTGATTCCACAACATCTCATTCATTCATCAAGGAAGATTATGTGTCGCGTCATGACCTTGTCACCGAGCCACTTTCCACCATTTTCCACATAGATGTGTCTGGCGCAGAAATTCTCATCGATGAGGTCCCTTTCCTTGCAAACTTGATCTTGATTGACACCAGAAGGATTGACATCATCTTAAGGATGAATTGGCTAACAAAGAATGGTGCTCGCATTGATTGTGCACGAAGGATCGTCTCTCTCAAGAATTCAGCCAGAGTTCGGATTCCCTCCACATTGGGGAGGGTGGTCCCTGTCTTTACGCCTTGGAAGGTGCCACAACAACGGTTCTCTGGAATATTCCCGTGGTGTGCAAGTACCCGGATGCTTTTTTCGGAGGAATTTCTGGGGATGCCGCCCAACTGGGATGTTGAATTTTTCATCGAACTCGCACCCAAAACGGCCCTGGTATCGAAAAGACCCTATCACATGCCTCCAAATGAATTGATGGAGTTGAAGAAACAGTTGAAGGAGCTACTAGAAAAGGATTCATTCATTCGAGCTCCTCACCTTGAGGATGCCCAGTGATCTTCATCAATAAGAAGGATAATACATTGAGGATGTGTGTTGATTACCGTCCTCTCAATGCGGTCACCATCAAAAACAAATATCCTCTTCCCCGCATTGACATGTTGTTCGATCAACTGACCGGTGCTCGATTCTTCTCCAAGATTGATTTAAGGTTGGGATATCACCAAATAAAGATTCGATCGGAGGACATTCCTAAAACGGCCTTCTCCACTCAATATGGACTCTATGAGTACACGGTCATGTCCTTTGGCCTAACTAATGTGCCTACCTATTTCATGTATCTTATAAACACCGTGTTCATGGAGGAGTTGGATTCTTTCATCGTGATCTTCATCGATGATATCCTTGTTTATTCCAAGACCAAAGAAGAACATGCCCAGCATCTTCGAGTTGTTCTTGAAAGACTCCGTGAACATTGCCTCTATGCCAAGTTTAGCAAATGTAAATTTTGGCTCAAGGAATTTGCATTCCTTGGCGATGTCCTTTCCGAAAGTGGTGTCGTTATAGACCCAAGCAAGTTTTAAGATGTGCTTAATTTGGGGCAGCCTCAGAACATCATTGACATCCAGAGTTTTCTTGGACTTGCGAGATACAACTGTTGGTTCATTGAGAACTTCTCTAGAATTGCCAAGCCTATGACCAAACTCTTGCAGAAGGGTGTGAAGTTTATTTGGTATGATGCTTATGAGCAAGCCTTCCAAACTTTAAAAAATCTTCTCACCACTGCACCCATCCGTGCTTAACCAGATGTGGAGAAGAGTTTTGACGTGTATTGTGATGCTTCTCATATAGGCGTCGGCTATGTTATCATGCAATTGGGTCGAGTCGTCGCCTATGCCTCTCACCAGTTAAAGAGCCACGAGGAAACTTATCCAACTCATAATTTAGAGCTTGCAGCCATTGTGCATGCTCTAAAAATCTGGCGTCACTATCTCCTTGGAAATCTCTGCAATATTTACACCGATCACAAGAGTCTTAAGTATATCTTTACTCAAGCCGACCTCAACATGAGGCAACAGAGATGGCTTGAATTGATCAATGATTATGAATTGGAGGTTCATTATCATCCCAGCAAGGCAAACGTCATTGCCGATGCCTTGAGCCGAAAGGCTCGGTGCAATTGCTATATGGTCAACCTGGAAACACCGCACTTTGTGATGATTTTCGGAGGTTTGGACTCAATATGGTCTCGAAGGGCTTCCTTGCAAATCTTGAGGTCAAATCTACCCTTCTTGATCAAATCAAAGAAGCGTAGGAGAATGACAAGGGTATGGTATGAATTCATGACAAGATGAAGGAGGGCAAAGCCATTGATTTTTCGGAGGATGATCAAGGAGCTTTGTGGTTTAGAAAGTGACTTGTGGTCCCTAAGGTCCATGAGTTGAGGAAGAAGATCTTGGATGAAGCTCACGGCTCGTTGTTGTCCATTCATTCCGAGAGCACCAAAATGTATCAAGACCTCAAAAAAATATTTTGGTGGACCCGCATGAAGCATGAGATCGCTCGGTATGTCACCGAGTGTGATATTTGCCGGAGAGTGAAAGTCGAGCATCTCAAGCCGGCTGGTTCACTCCAACCTTTGCCGGTTCCATCATGTAAATGGGAGGAGATTGGTATGGATTTCATTATCGGACTTCCTAGGACCTCTCAAGGCTATGACTTGATGTGGGTGAACATTGATCGATTTACCAAGTCTGCACATTTCCTTCCTATCAAGACCCGTTATAGTGTCAAGGAGTATGCAGAGTTATATCTCTTGAGGATTGTATGCCTTCATGGGATTCTGAAGACGATCTTTCCGATTGGGGTACCCAGTTCACCTCTCATTTTTGGAAAAGTCTCCACGAAGCCATGGGTACCAAGTTATTCTATAGCATCGCCTATCATTTTCAGACCGATGGACAAACCGAGAGGGTGAGTCAAATACTTGAAGATATGCTAACGGCTTGTTCTCTCACCTATGGAAAGAGGTGGGAAATATGCTTGCCATTTGTAGAATTCTCCTACAACAATAGCTTCCAATCTAGCATCAAGATGTCATCTTTCGAAGCTCTTTATGGAAGGAGGTTTCGAACGCCTCTATATTGGTCTGAGTCTGGTGAAAGAGTTTTTCTGGGTCCGGATTTAGTTAAAGAGGCAGAAGAACAGGTTCTAAATATCCGCAAGTGTCTCCTCATGGCTCAGTCTCGACAGAAAAGCTATGCCGACTGTCATCGGCGTGAGCTTGTGTTTAAGATCGGAGATTTGACTATCTCAAAGTCTCTTTTCTAAAGGGGACACGACGTTTTCAAGTCAAAGGAAAGATAGCACCGCGATATGTTGGCCCTTTCCAAATTGTTGCTCGGCGAGGTGAGGTGGCCTACCAGCTAGAGCTACCTCCATCCCTCTCCACCATGCACAACATCTTCTATGTCTCACAATTGAAGAAATGTCTCCACATTCCAACCAAAGTTGTGACTGTGGATGGCCAAGAACTTCAACAAGATCTTTCTTATTGCAAGCATCCTATTCGCATCCTCGATGAAGCTGAAAGAAAGACGCGACATAACATCTTCAAATTTCTCAAGGTGCAATGGAGTAATCACTCCGAAGATGAAGCGACGTGGGAACGGGAAGATCGACTTCGTTTAGATTATCCTGAGTTTTTCTCCAACCTGTGAGTGTTGCATTAGTTTCCATCTCTATGGTGTGGTTTGTCGCGAGGTCATGAAGTTCTTAGATTCACCATATTCTCCCTAAGCTCACCCGAATCTCGGGACAAGATTATTGTAGGGGGGGAGAGGTTTTTCATGTCCCAATTCTTTAATCAGGTCATTAACCATAATTGCGTATCATAAGCATCATGTTTATTGATTAAGCATTTGGATTGCTTGATTAAATAAATTGATGGTTTTTTTTATTTATATGTATTTTAAAAATATCGGATGATAGAATTGTCGTTAGTTAAAACCTCCGCTTATGCATTGTAAATGAATCCTTTTAGAAAGGTTTCATCTCGTTTTGAAATCGTGTCACAAATTTTATGGGATTTTTTAAACCCTAGAGTTTCTCTTTTAGGCTAATAGATTGGGGAGAGAAAGAAATGATTTTCAGCTGAACGCTACTTGTCTCTCTTGCTCTTGGGGCCCACTTGAGCTAGCCCACACCTCCTCCCTCTCTCTCTCAGCTGCAGCCCCACCCCTCCCTTCTCCCTCACGCCACCTCACTCATTTTCTTGCTCTCTCTCTCAATTGGACAGCATCAAGGGGCAGCAGCTCTCCTCCCTCTCTCTCTCAAGTTCTCACTCTTCTCCTCAAAAATCTCCCTCAAGAAAAAGAAATCGAGGTATGCATGTTATACCATTGCGTTCCCCTCCTTCTTGGCTTCAAATCCATCCAAGAGTTCCTCACATGCATGAAAGTTTGAAGGTTTTGCAATCAATTTTGTCACCACCTTATTCTCTAAAAATTTCAGAGCGTTGTTCATCTCCTCTCCAAGCTTCCCCATTGATTTCTTCTCCAACCGAAGGTCACCATCTCCCAATGAGGACTTGGGTAAGTCCTGAGGGTTTTCTACAGTAAGAATGCGGGTTTGGTTGGGTAGAATTCGCGTTTTGCAGCTGCGAACGATGAATGGCAAAGCAATGTCAAGTTCTTGAGGTGTTAGAGCTAAAAGGATGTTGAATGAGGTGAAGTTAGTAAATCATGTTGCTAGAGTGAGTGTGGTAGGTATAGAACTAAGGCATTAGTGCCATTGCATGTTAGGTAGTGTGTATTTCAATATGCAAGTCGAATCGATCAACAAATCACCACGAAATCATGTTCTGAAGGAACCGGGACACTCCAGGTAGAACCCGGATAGTTAGGGTAGGCAAGTGAGAACCCCATTGATTTGTGTTCAAAAAATCGTTAGGGTTTAGGGTGTCTTTTAAGTTTAGAACCCTTGTACTGGTCCTTATACATGTTTAGGCGGAATGGATTTAACATGCACGATTGAATCAACCACGAGAATCGCTGCAAGAATCTAGTCTGCCAGCATCGGAAGTATTCTAGTCCACCTAGAGACTCTAGGTAATTTAGTTTAAATTTAACTAAGAGCCTCTCTCAGAGTATAACCCGAACAGTCTGACTAACCCAGAGTATCCGGATAGTCCGGATTGAATTAAGTTAGTAGTTAACCGAGAACCAGACCGGAGGCTGATCCAGAGGGTCCGACCTCACCCGGAGGGACTGAACCCGGATACTCTGGCCTGACCCGGACTATCTGGACTGCTGTCAACTTTCAACGTAGTTTAGTTCACAAGTTTTCTTTGTTCCTTTGTATGTCTTATGCTCTTAGCTTGATCTTGTGATGCATTATTTACTTTTATACATCATGTAGCACATATCATTGCATCTCTCTCATACTCATCATTGCAAGCGTTCTTTTTAGTAAACAAAGGACCGGAGGTTAACGCGGGCATGATCGAGGGCGATCCGGATGTTGCTTCTTTTGCTGTTTGTGATCAAGCTAAACCACAAGGGAAGCATATAAGCATTTTTCATCCCATTATTTTGGATCCTATATTGTGTCAAGTGATAAATTATGCTTTATGTATGTTGCATTGTAAATAAGTCATACGTCAGTTTTGGGAGTAGATCCTATCTGTTGTATTGCCTTTCCTTGGTATTGGTGTCCCTTTATCATTTGTAACCTTGGGTATAGCTTTGAATGGTCTAACCTAAAACGAACACGTTATGCTTAGCAAGGTTTAGATCATCAGTAGAAGTCGAGCGATGGTTCGGCCATCATTCGCAGGCTTATAGCTTACTTCTATTACACAAAGATGATGATGGGATGTGTGAGTCAGTGAGGATGAGACGAGATTCGAGCGGGCGATATGATGGCCCGAGAAGGGAGTCTTAGATGCTTTAGGCCTGCTTGAGTCGATTAAGCATCATCCGTTGTTGCCGTTGGCTTTAGCACTTCCCGTACTAATCACATGCCGATATAATGGTAGATAAGTCGAATACCATTTGCAGTTGTGGCCTTTTGGCTTGTGGGACTATGGTGTCATGGGCATAATAGGCTTGTAGAGATAACATCGTAAAGGTGGTGTGGGCATAATAGGCTTGTAAAGGTATCTAGTTTGCTCGAGGAGTAGTTCTAGTTACCTCCACACCTTTAGGCGTAACTGGGGTGCTCCGAGAGTAGCCTTAGTAGACCTCCGGACCTATAGGTGCATGTTCAAACGGTTGGGGCTCAATTGGGAAAGGTTGTCACGAGTACCCTCTTGTGTGCACTTTAGCAGGTGGCACAAGCCGAATGGTCCTTGTGTCGTGTGGGTAAATAGGTACCTCTGCAGGGTGTAAGATCAATTCAAATTCCCGCGCTCTCGGTCACGAGTAAGCTATTGTCCATCCGCATCAATCGTAGAGATTCGATATTGGGATGTTATTCTGGTATGATGGTTAGTGGATGGTAATGTTGATGATGAGTTGCTACGGTTCAAGTACGACTATATTATGTTGATGATCTCGTGGTACAAGGATGTTAAGTTAGGTGTAGGTGCTTACACTTGAGTTCAAATCGCTTTCGCATGGTAAATGTCATTTAACCCTTTGTGGCTGAGTCCTTGCTACTTTACCCAAAAATGCATTCTCCTTGGAGTCGGGCTATTTATAAGTGCCCACAATGGATTAAGTCTTGCAAGTACCTTCGTACTCACGTGCTTATTTTGCTTTTCAGGTGAGGAAGAACTTGTATTTGGCAACTTTACACCCACCTATGTTGGCGACGGGCAAGAGTAGTGCCTACTACTCGTATGCGGATATTTTGGGGTGGCGCCTTAGGGAAACCGGCTCTACCCATCTTTTGTAGTTGTGTACTTTCCGCTGTGTAATTACTCTACATATGTTCGAATGATGTAATTTATCGTAAAGCTTGAATTACCTAAAGACTTATAACTTATTTTTAATTACTCGCTCTTTATTATATCCCATGATGATGTGCTTGTTGTAAAGGTGTGTTCTGATCTTGGAAGAAAACACATGCCAGGACTACCGAGGTAATATTCCGGTTAGTCATGAGAGTCGTGATTCCGCAAATGATTGACTTAGTGACTAATTGGAATATTTTCTGGACAGTTCCCCACACATAGTCAGTATGGTAGGGGAGGAGAGATACCTTTTGAGCTCTTCGAATGCCGCCTCTGCCTCCGGCGTCCACTGGAAGTGGTCGTTTTTCTTCAGGAGTTTGAAGAGAGGCAATCCCTTCTCCCCTATCCTTGAGATGAACCTGCTCTGAGCAGCAATGCATCATGTTAATTTCTGAACCTCCTTTAACCTGGTCGGGGATCTCATCTGGTCGATGGCCCTGATCTTGTCAGGATTCACCTCTATCCCTCGATGAGACACGAGGAATCCGAGCAACTTCCCTGATGGAACCCCGAACGTACACTTCTCCGGGTTCAGCTTCATGAGGTACTTTCAGAGATTGTCGAACGTTTCTTGTAGGTCTGCGACTAGGTCTATCTTTGTCCTGCTTTTAACGACCACATCATCCATGTATGCCTCGATGTTTCTTCCAAGGTATGGTCAGAGAATGAGTTGAATACACCATGGGTAAGTGGCACCGGCACTTTTTAAGCCAAAAGGCATTTTTACATAGCAAAAGATCCCAAAGGGTGTAACAAATGCTGTCTTTTCCTCATCTTTCCTCAACATACTAATCTGATAGTACCCCAATCGAGTATCTAAGAAACATAACAGATTGTTGTCGGTCATTGAGTCAACTAGCTGGTTAATTCGGGGAAGAGGGAAAAGGTCCTTTGGTCACACCTTGTTCAGTTCGGTGAAGTCGATGCATATTCTCCACTTGCCATTGTGCTTCCGGACCATGACTGGGTTAGCTAGCCATTCTGGGTACTGCACCTCCCAGATGAAGCTTGCTTCTAGGAGCTTATCGATCTCCTCACGAAGCGCTTCCTTCCGGTTGGCTGCGAATCGACGTGCTTTTTACTTTACTGGTCGCGCGTCTGGTCGCAAAAACAACTTGTGCTTGATCACATCCATGGAGATTCTGGGCATATCAAACTAACTTCATGAAAAGACTTCTGCGTTCGCTCGAAGGAAGGTGATGAGCACGAGTCCCTATTTGGGGTCCAGTGCAGCCCCTATCTGGACCGACTTGGTTGGGTCGGTGTCATCCAGGCTCACTGCCTTGAGCCGATCGTCTAGGTTGGTGATGACATGGACCTTTATCGGTCGCCTGTTGGGTTCAGCGATCATGGGTTGCAATCCAGAAGTCAGCTCGACCATATCGAGGCTCCTCTTGTCATAGTGCAGGGCTGTTTTGGCATTGCCAACAATGGTGATGACCCCTGTTGGCCCAAGGATTTTGATCGCTTCGTATGCGTAGTGGGCAATGGCCATGAACTGGGCCATCGCTAGTCATCCAAGAATCGCGTTATACGCGGTCCTGAAGTCGGCCACATCGAACATGACCCTTTTGATCTGAAGTTTTTCGGTGAGCCAAAGGTAACGAGTAGCTCGATTTTCCCTAGAGGCTTAGCCGAGGAGCGCGGGGTGATCCTGAAGAAGGGTGGAGATGGCCTCAACGAGCTCCTTAGAATCTGTACAGCGTCTAGCACGTCAGTGAAGAGGAGGTTGATCGAGCTAGCCAGATGTTCTGCACCGTGGGTTCAACCACGATGGGGTAGCGACCAGGGCGTCTGACACATGCAGGGTGGTCGACCTGGCTGAAAGCGAGAGGGACCTCCGACCACTTCAGGCTCGGGCTCGGGTCTGATGTGTTCGCCCACATCTCCCGGACCACCAACTTGTATTCCCTATTAGATGAATATATCATGGCGCCTCCAAAAATATGGTGGACCATGTGATCAGCCTGTTGGTATCCCAGTGTCGACTAGTAGAGGGCGGCCCCGTCCTCATCGTCCTTGCCGTGCTTGTGCTTGCGCTCCCTGAGCTCCTGGTCGATGATGCCTCGAATGACCATGCACTCAGTCAGGTCGTGGGTGTCTGTACGGTGGATCGAGCAGTAGCCCTGACCCTTTCTCCCATCTATCTTCTGAAGCACTGGTGTGTTAGGCCGGTTTGCTCGACTGCCAAGACCTTAGGAGGTACAGCCTTCTGCTTGCTCCTCTTGTCCTTCTGGCCGAGCCCTTTGGAAGATGCGGGTTGGTCGGAAGCGGGTCGTGGCCTGGTGTCGACTGACTGCTCTCGGGCCTCGGTGGCCTACGTGCACTTGTCTGCGAGCTCGAAGAGCTCAGTTGAGCTTTGGATTACCCGGGTGGCCAGCTTCTCAACCATTTCCTGGTCTTTGACCCCTCGCCCCCCCCCCCCCCCCCGCTTGAACGCTATGATCACAGATTCTCCCGTGATCCTTGGAATGGTGTTCTGGCGTTCGATGAAATGACATATGAAGTCTCGCAACCACTCTCTTTATTGCTGCCAGACTTGATATAGGTCATCCTCGACCCCTGTTAGGGCGTAGGTCCCTTGGAAGTTGGCGATGAACTGGTCGCACAGGTCCTCTTAGGAGTAAACTGACTTGCAAGGAAGGTTCATCAGCCATGACCTAGCGGAACTAGCCAAGAAGGTAGGGAAGTAGTTGGCCATAACCTTCCCATGGCCTCCCGGAGCCTGCACCATGGTGGTGTAAATTTGCAAGAACTCCTCTGGGTTGGTCGAGCCATCATACTTCTCACCTAGGACCGGTGAGAACTTGTCCAGCCAGAGCACCTTCCGTAACTGGGCAGATAGGGCATTGCACCTTGTCCCGTAACAGGGGCCACTCGTTGTTGGGCGGTGGCACGTGCCCAGGGGGAGAGACAATGGCCTCAGGGTCCCGACGACGGGTTGGAGCCATCCGATGGCTCCCTGCAGGGGGAAGGCATGCGGTAGGTCTACTTGCCCCCATCCTGCTCCCTCCTAGCCCCGGTCCTCCTATTCTTTAGTGGCCACCTGGCTCTGGATCACTCCATGGAAGTCATATTGGCACAAAGAGCCACACAGGTCAGAAGGTTGGCTATCCCGATATGGTGGTGGTCCACGAGTACCCCTTGTGGTTGAGGGAGCACGAGACTTATTCCACTATTGGTCCTGTCGTGACCCTTGGCAACCGTGACCCTCACCATCCTTTGCGATGGACGCGGTGCATGTTGACGCGGTCTAGCGTTGGGCGGTCTTGGCTAGGAGGGTGAGATCACGCAACCATGGTGCCACAAGAGAGCCCTCTGGTATAAGTACCGGTGGGTGGCTAAGGAGCACTCGTAGGATTTGTAGGTTCTGCGCCAGCGTCATGGTCTCGTAGTCCAGACACTGAGCTCGAAGTGGTGATAAGTCGCGAGGGGGGAGCCCCTGACGCTTGGGCAGCACGATGGCCGAGGCGATGATGCCACCGTATACTATGCCCTGTGCAGGGACTCCTCGGGATGGCGCTAGGGATGCAGGGGCTATCTCGAAGCACCTGCCTATCCGACACCGGACTAGTTTCCCTCTAGGCATATAGTCGGGGGTTTGCACCGACGTTTGGGACATGAGGGCCTCCAGCGCCCCCTGCTGCATGGTCCGCCATGCAGACCTCGCGTTGGGTCTCAGAGCTCCCAGATTCCATCTCGGTGTCCTATGCCTAGAGCACAACGGGTTCATTTGAGTGGTACCCCATGACAAATACCTCACGATGGTCGCGGTCCTCGGAACGGGACTCAGCAGTTACCGTGGATCCGACCATAGGTAACCTGATCAAGCTTTTCAAACTTAATGAAATGACAAAATGCGCCCCCATACCGGATGCGCAAAATATCGAGGGTTAGTCCCTGACAATGATTTCGAGGTGTGCTGGACAGCAAGTGCATGAACGGTGTTTCAAGAATCGATGTGTGCCCGTATAATGGACTTAGGGACACATGAAGTTATACATATTCAGGCCTCCCAGAGGATAATAACCCTGCATCCTGTGTGTTGTGTTATGGAGGATCTCAATTGGTTACAAAGGTAGTTCTAGCTAGCTACCAGACTTGATCTCTTCCTCCTTTACAAACAGGGTCCTCATCCCTTTTTATAGTAGAGAGAAGGAGAACTTACATGTGGGTCCAAACAGAAGACCCTACACATCCTAATATCTAACCCAAGCCATCATTACGGAGTATCGTCCCCGACCACTTGCTTGATCGGCTTTCTGACAACGTCCTGTCCATCATGCGGCACCGCGTCGACCTGCAAAAGTCCAACTCCGTAGCATTTAATACTACAAGATGTGATAAAGCCCCTATGCGCCGTCCATGACTTCGTCCACTGGAGTTGGCGCCTGCGAAACAAAAACACTTGAGTGGATATCAATAAATACGATTGGACAGGTTGTGTCAGATCCGGCCCTGCGACCAGTGAAGCCGGTCGTGGGTTTATATTATGGTGCAGGGAGACTAGTCGCATATGCCTTGTACTGGTCATGGGAACCATACTCTAGTCGTACGACCAATCAGTTTTAGAAAATATACGTCTCTTACCGTTATATCCATCATAAATCCGTTTGCTAGGGTACCTTTTACTCAATAATCCGACAACTTCACTCTTAATGACAGTTGTTTAAACACTATCTATGATCTATCATTTGTAACATATATTTCTGTAGTAATGCACAATCATTTCTCTCATCCCCATATTTCTTCTCTTTCTCTCCTCTCTCTCTCTCTCTCGTATCCGAAGGTGAAAAGTGACCTCCATGTTTCAGTCACGCGAGAGTCCTAGCTAGCAAGCTTTGGACCATGGTGCTAGATCCGAACCTACGTGTTGTGTGGGGGCAGAGATTACAGGACGATGGGCAAGGAGTACAAAGGCCACCGACACCATTCGTGTTCCAATGCCTGATCTCACAGAAGATGATACGTCTCACCACCTACACAAAAGATTTTGAGTTCCACGACAAGGCGGGCCTACTACAAACAGGCGCTATGCCTGCACCACCTTGATGCCTAACTAATGTCTTTTTGGTTCGTTGTTATATTTTACTCGACTTTTTCTAGCAGCTGTTTGGTTTACTGTCGCAGTTTTAACATGTCGCGGTTTTAACATGTCATTATTTTTTAACCTTTGATCTTATCTGTTATAGACTAATTTTTTTTATCAAACTTTATCTACCAAAAATACAATAAACTATGATACTGAAACAAACAAAACCTAGAGCTATCATGCTAGATACGCAGAGGGAGAGGAGTTGGTTGATTTAGATCCCAAAGCGACTATGGAGGAGGAGGGAGAGGAGTTGGATCCGGAGGCAGCTAGAGAGAATGTATATCTGTATGGGAGCGGTGACATCAGGAGGTATAGACCAGATTGGGCTGTCGGAGTTGTGAGATGGGGGTTTCAAAGCTGTTCCAAAATCTGCTTAGGATTCTCCGACTGTCATTCCCGATCAAAGAGCCACTCAAGCGTCTTATCAGCACGACACATCGGCGTCTCGAGGGGATCTAGGGTTGGTGCTTAGACCTCTGGTGAACCAATTAACAAGTTTAAGAGCTTTAAACTGCATTTTCAAAGTTCGTGCACACTTAAGTGACATAGGCGGACAAATTCAAAGACGGCAAATATGTTTTACTCTAACACAATATACTACTGAAAACTCCGAATTCATTGTCAAAATTATGTTTCGGAGACTTTGTTGCCAGCGTCACACTTTGATTGTGAGTGAAGAGTGAAGAGAGTCAGTACTGATCTGTGATCACCTGAATGCGAGATTTTATACGGAAAAGGCAAGCGATGGCTTACTACATGCTGAAGGCAAGGGTGCTGCTACCATAAGCGCACACTTTCCTCGAAAGGGGGAGTGGTTCGGAGCAGTTGAGTGGTGTGTTGGAACGGTTGGCCTCGCGCCATTTCCAATATCAACCCCACGCCGCGCTATCCACCACACCGCCATCCACTCTCATTCCATCCACCTGATCACACGCCTAAAGCAACTAGCAGCTCAGTTTAGCTAGGGAGCATCCAATCTTATTACACGACTCCGTTCTTGCGACGATGCCGAGGCCGTGGAGACCGGTGCTGGTGTCGGCGACCAAGTGCTGCGCCGCCGAGGACGCCGTGGTTGCCGCCGGCGCGGGCAACGGCCTCGCGCGCTGCCGGCCCTCGGGGTCCCAGCTGTCGCGGCGGCTGGCCTCCTTCCGGCGCCTGTCGTCCCTGGCCAACAGCCCTGCCTCGAACACCATGACGGAGACGGACAATAAGGACGGCACGGGCGACGGGGACATGGCGGGCCCGCTGCAGCTGCACTCGTTCAGCCTGGCCGAGCTCCGCGGCGTCACGCACGACTTCTGCAGCAGCTACCTGCTGGGGGAGGGCGGGTTCGGCACCGTGCACAAGGGCTACGTCGACGCCGGCATGCGCCCCGGGCTGGACCCGCAGCCCGTCGCCGTGAAGCAGCTCAACGCCGCGGGGTTCCAGGGCCACACGGAGTGGCTCGCCGAGGTCATATTCCTGGGCCAGTTCCGGCACCCGCACCTGGTCAAGCTGCTGGGGTACTGCTGCGAGGACGAGGACCGCCTCCTCGTCTACGAGTTCATGCCGCGCGGCAGCCTCGAGAACCACCTCTTCAGGAGTACGCGCGTGCGCCCTGCATAATCCATACATGCCGCCGCGCGGCATCCTCGTCTTCGTGTGAATTCATTGACCAGTTGCTGATTCGCGCGTGCGCAGGGATATCGGCGACCATTCCATGGGGCACGCGGATCAAGGTGGCCATCGGCGCCGCCAAGGGACTCGCCTTCCTCCACGGCGCCGCCACGCCCGTCATCTACCGGGACTTCAAGGCCTCCAACATCCTGCTTGACTCGGTACGTACACTAATTTGCACGACTGCATTCCATTTGGATGATTGGATCAAGAATCCAAGATTTACAGGATCAAATGAACTTATTGCGCGCAGGACTTCACGGCGAAGCTGTCGGACTTCGGGCTGGCCAAGATGGGGCCCGAGGGTGAGGACACGCACGTGACCACGCGCGTGATGGGCACCCACGGCTACGCGGCGCCGGAGTACGTGCAGACTGGCCACCTCAACGTGAGGAGCGACGTCTACAGCTTCGGCGTGGTCCTCCTCGAGCTCCTCACGGGCCGCCGCGCCATGGAGCGCGTCCGCAACAGGAGCGCGCACGCCGAGCAGCAGGTGAAGCTCGTGGACTGGACCCGCCCTTACCTCGGCGGCAGCAGCCGCCGACTGCGCTGCATCATGGACGCGAGGCTGGCTGGCCACTACTCCGTGAAGGGCGCCCGCGCCTTGGCGCAGCTGGCGGTGCAGTGCACGGCCACGCAGCCGCGGGACAGGCCGCGCATGGCGGCCGTGGTCGAGGCGCTGGAGCGGCTGCATGGGCTCACGGACATGGCCGTCAGCGTCGGGCTGTGGCCCGCCACCGCGCCCGTGGTCGGGAGGAACGCCATCTCGGCCAAGATCCGCGCGGAGGTCAAGGGTGCCGGGTCGCGGCGGAGGAGCGCGTCCTCCAAGCTACCTTGAACGTCGATCGACCGACGACGAGTGGCCAGCTGCCACGTCCTGTACTGGATCGGAGTGTGCGAATCTTATTGTAATTTGTATGCGCGCGCGTACATACGTGTATGTATATAGTAAAGTTTAGTTTAGTGTTGGTATGTCGAGCGTGAACGCATGAGATCGATGAGGCAGATCGTACCCGTGTCATCCATGAACTGTAAGATCCATTGCCTTCGCACCATCATGATCGATTCATGAGGCGATCGTTTTGCAAATACCACGATACAAGTTTTCCATTCCATCGTCTGCCGTTCGAGGAACCTTCGCCTTTTGCATATGCAATGAATCCAAGTGTCTCTCATCTCTTTTTGTGTGTGTATGGACAAAGAATGATGTCGATGGGTATAAGCAAGTTTTTGTGTGTTTGCGTGGACTAGTACTTGAGGGTTGAGACTGAGCGCGCCCCCGATTTGTTTGGTTGCGCCTGCGTCCTCCCAATGGGAGCTTCAAATCAAGCAACCGAGAGCTAACGGACACTCCAGTACGCGCCAATCGAAACTTGCCATCGGCGTAACGTAATCCTCCTCAGCGTGCCTTTCTCCACAGCGGAATGGACGCACGGTCGTAGTAGCCGGCCGAGCCCCGCCTCGCCTCGCCTCCCCCAAGCGGAGGAGCATCTTGCAACCGTCGCCGTCACCGTGGACGACGCCGGAGTAACGTGATACTTAGCTCGTCGTGCGGCGACCGAGCTGGGAGAGGACAAAAAAAAAAAATTAACACGGCGCGGACCAATGGATGCCGCTAGGCTAGCGCGGTGAATCCTGCTGCCGCGGAAGGGGACAAGCGGTAAATTTCTCGGCAGAGGAGGCGGGACGCACGGGCACGGCAAGCCGGCTCGGTCAGTCCACCACCACCACCCTTTAGAGATAGTAACCGGTATAATACCCACGGTACAACTTATATAAACTTTTACCAGTCAGCTCACATTTAAATATTTGTCTATAATCATTACTCATTACCGGTAAAATTAGCACTCATGCCCGTTGTCTTTAGCCATCACATACACGAGGGATGCCTGTATGCGAGGTGGGACAGACCAAGGTGGGGCGGATGGGGCAACCAGTGGAGACCGCCGCGGTGGTATGGATAAGAGTAGTTGCGACTGACGTGGTGGGGCAAATGGGGACTACGGAGACGGGCACGGTGGGTGGATGGGGTGATAGATGCGAGGGCTAGTTTATATATTATCAAATAATTTAGATTATATATGTCAGATATTTAGAATGAGTATATAAGCGAAACTAGCACATATATGACTATTTCATGCCCGTTAAATTTAATATCAGACCACACATAAATTTACGGGTAAAACATATATCATAAACCCACATCTATTATGGTTTTTAATCTATAGACGCAAAGATAAACTATGGTTATTGCCATTCCTATCCTGGATGGAAGCGACGAAGCGAGTAGAATAGGATGGCTGTCGCTTTGACGTTTCATTTTTTGTTTTGTTTGTTTGGATTTTTTTTCCCCCGAAAAAGAAGGCCCGACGTTCATAGGAGGCGGCAAACTAGAGCTTGCTACTCTTCGCTTCCGATAATCCATGCCTGAAAAAGCTTGACACATTCCTGGAGATGGAAATTAAAGGCTCGACGTTCATAGGAGTCAAATTCTAGATCTAGAAGACCACGTGTGTTTTACTAGAGAGAGCATTTACGCTAGTTGAACTGGGAAATGTCAGTGACCCAAACGAGCGGCAACACGAAAAAGAAACTGCATTTGTATAATTTCTTTATTAGAATAACAAGCCGCAGCTAGTCCTGACCCATATATTATATTATATTATTATTTGAGAGAAAAAAATCACCATATTTACTCTTAAGGTCATAAAATTACCGTATTAACTGAAAAAAAAGAAAAAAAAATCTAGACTACTAATTATTATAAACATCTAACGATCTAGATTAAATTAAAGAGTCCATATAAAATATAATTAATAAATAACTAAATTCAAAAACCAAAAATTTCATATCAAATACGATTAATAAATAACTAAATTTGAAATTAAAAATTAAAGAAAATTAGTAGTTCTATTTCCATACAGTTGGAAAGTAAAAATCTGAATAAAGAGTGCAAATAAAATAAAATTAATAATAACATAAATTTGGTTTAGAATAGAAAAATAAGAATCCATATCAAATATAGTCTTATAAAAAATCAAATTATTATAAAAAACAAAAACTAAATAAAGAGTCAATGTAAAATACAATTAATCAATAGCTAAAATTTATAATAGAAAATAATGATTTTCTTAAAAAATTATTAAGATAATAGATTAAGAAGCACCGTGTCACTCAAAGTCATCACATTAAGCATGCAACAGGCAATGCACAGCACGCAAGCAAGACAAACATATTCTGATTTTGGTTGGGCTGCCTTTTGCCTACACCCAACGCACAATTTTGACAATTGACCAAAACGTATACAGATTGAACCAATATGTGTATATGATTCGGATATAAGTTTGGAGTATAAATAGTTTTCTTTTTCACCAACATAATTTTTATTTCTTCTTCTAATTTTATGTATTTTGTAAATAAATAACACTAACCTCATAAAAACTAAAGAGACTAATTTTTAATCAAATATTAAAAAAATATTATAACAAGGCTAACCATAATATTAGCATAGATCATATTGCTAGTTTTTATTAAACAAGGCTATTAAAAAACATTGTGAGGAACGGGGATGTTCTAAGAGGGGATGAATTATGACATTTAGAAACCTAAACTAAATTACCTTAAAAAAAACTTCACAAGATAAACCTATATAAATTTCTATCTAAATATTCTCTAAATTTATCTAATGTGTCTACTCTTCTGCTTAAGAGAACTGCAATCTACTCTAGCAAGGTAAATTGCAAGTATGTAATATAAAAACGTAAATAAGGTAGAGAGACAAATTCGACATAAGGGATTTTTATCTCGTGCTATCGATGGTATGAATACCACTCCTAGTCTATATTGAAGCTCTACAAAAGATATGCTCCTGGTCGTCAAGTCTCTTCTGGTAACGGCTCTTGAGCTACCAAGTCATCAAGATAAGATATAAAACACGATAAACCACCAAGCTACCAAGGCAAGATCTCACCATTAGCATCTCTTATGGTCACTTGTTGCCGTGATCACTTCGGAGCTTGAGCCACTAAGACAAGGGTCTCCACGTCTCCGTACACATGTCATGATGTCGCTCCACACCAAGTCAGAGGGTCAACAAGTTTGAGCCACCAAGGTCCAAGATGTTGGCGAGTCACCAAGACTCCAAGGCGCTGATGTACCACTCGGTACAAGCTAGGATCACCTATTGATCCCTTCTTCAAGCTGCAGCACTTAGCTACAACTCACTCTAGGCCTATAAGCACTAAACACTATCTAATCATGTGCTTAATCATCCTGGATGATCATTTTAAGCATTTGGTGGCTCGAATATTTTCTCAAGTGTATATGAGCTTCCTCTAGACTCCAGCACATGCCACATATTCAAATGACTGAGTGAAGGGTATTTATAGCCTTAAACCTACCAACTAGCCATTTTCCCAACTAGCCATTCGATGGCGACTATAAGTGTTGAAGGATGAAGAACAACCCACTGGAAGGTCCGGTGCTCTGAAGATGAATGCACCGGAGCATTTTACATAGAGAGGTTGTAAAGGTTCGGATAGCTCAAAATAACTCACCAGAAGGTCCGATGATGGATTTGAAGGTACATCGGAGTACCTAGTGTTTCACATAGATATTGAGTGGAGTTCCAATAGCTAGTGTCTGAGTTTGTCTCACCAGATAATCCGATGTTAGTGCTAATATAAATACCGTTGGAAAAACAGCTAGTTGGTGGGTTTGAGGCTATAAATACCCATACAGTCAGTTATTTATGGGTATGGCATGCTGCTGGATTCTAGAAGAAGCTTATATACACTTGAGAAGACATCCAAGCCACTAAAGTGTTTAAAGTGATCATCCAATGCAATTAAACACAAGATTAGAGAGTGTTTAGTACTTATAGGCCTAGAATGAGTTATAGCTAGGTGCTGCAGCTTGAAAAAAGGATCAAGAAGTGATCCTAACTTGTACCGAGTGGTACATTGGCACCTTGGAGTCTTGGTGACTCGCCGACATCTTGGGCCTTAGTGGCTCCAGCTTGTTAACCCTCCAACTTAGTGTAAAGTGGCTGCAAGACACGTGTATGGGGGCGCGGAGAACCTTGCCTTGCTGGCTTAAGCTCCGAAGTGATCATGGCGATAAGTGACCAATAGAGAGGCTAATTGTGAGACCTTGTCTTGGTGACTTGGTGGCTTATCGTGCTTGAGACCTTATCTTGGTGACTTGATAGGTCAATAGTCGTAACCGGAAGAGACTTGACGATGGGGAGCATAACCTTTGTGGAGCTCTAATATGGATTAGGGGTGGTATTCATATCATCAATTCCACGGGATAAAATTCCCTTGTGCCCAGTTTGTCTCTCTACCTTATTTACATTTTCGCATTTACATACTTGCAATTTACCTTTGCTAGAGTAGGTTACAATCCTTTTGAGCGGTAAGGTAAACACACTAGATAAATCTAGGATACATTTAGATAGAAATTGATATAGGTTCATCTTGTGAAGTTTTTGGAGCCAATTTGTTTTAGGTTTCTAAGTGTCCTAATTCTCTTCCCCCCTCTTAGAACGTCACTGTTCTTCACAATTAGTATTAGAGTCTCGTGCTCTTGATATGCTTAACATCCTAGGGTTATGATGTCTGGGGTTGGAATTGATACACATAGTGCTTCACTTTTTGATGGCACAAATCTTCCTCTTTTCCAAAATTTACCTGTTGAAAAATTCTAATGTCTTGTTATTTGCAAACCAAGGGTCTAGATGTTTGGAGAGTCATTGAGAAAGGGATAAGACCTCGCATCACCAAGAAGAGACAATTAGATGCATTGGTAAATAGTATCCTTTTATTATTTTAAATGTTGATGCATTTAATTGTGTTTATTTTCTCACTAAGCACATGATATTTAGAATATACTCATTAAAATATATGAAGGCACAAAGGATATACGCAATGAGAAATACCATGTGCTTGTTACTAAGCTCAATGGTATCAAACAACTACCCTATAAAAACGCTAATGATATGTACTCATATTTGAATATTCTTGTCAATGAGATCAATGGGCTAGGTTTGACACTAATTGACGATGATCAAGTGGTAAGAAGAATACTTCAAGCTCTTCTTCCAAATTATAAATTAATAATCTCTATCATCTACGACAATAACGACATCAAGAAGATGACTCCAAGTCAAGTGCTCGGCAAGATCACGGCCCATGAGATGATCATGAACATGTGGGTTGAAGCTTCTTCCTCATACGACGCTAAGAGCATTACTCTCACAAGAAAGCAAGCACTATGCTCACACATGAAGGCGAAAATGAAGAGGTAAGAGCAAGAGTCAAGCTCAAGCGAAGATGATGAAGATGAGGATGAGGATGAAAAGAGCAATAAAGATGATGAGCAAAGCACATCAAGTGTTGAATATAATGGATCCTGAAGTTGTCAAGCTCATCTCTCAAGTGGAGAAGAACATCAAGAAGATCAATGGCAAGATTGATCAATGAATTTCCATGAAAGACTTGATCAAAACAATAGATCACAACAAGAAGGAGAAGAAGACCAAGAGCAAGAGGTAGACAAGGGGAAGAGCCAAAGCATTTGCAAGCATGGGAAGATGACTGAGTGAAGATGAAGATTCAAGCTCATGTAATAAGAGCTTCGTCACCCAATCCTTCAAGAGAAGCTCCTCTTCAAGATCGTCATCACGCTAGCCATAATCACACAAGTGTCTTACGGTCAAAGGTATGAAAAACGATATAAGTGATGATGCATCCGATGAGAATTTTTCCTCATATGATAAACTCCTTCATTTGATCAATGAGCAACAAAGGACCCTTAAGAAACAATCAAAAGAGATTAAGAAATTCAATGCACTTAATGACATTCATGTTACCTTTGTTTCTAATTATGAATAATTATTGAGTAAATTTAATTTGCTAAATAAGGATTATGATAAGCTTAAGGCAAAATTTGAGTGCATTGAATCTCAATCTTAAGACGCCTTTGGAGCAATCTGTCTCTCTATTTAATTTTAATCCTAAGGTAAATGCTTCTATTTCTTGCAATGATTTAATTTATATATCATGCTCACCTCTTTGCAATGCGATATGTGTTGAGAATATTCTTGTATAACCATCTAATGAACTGATTGCACAAGAAAATGATGAGCTCAAGCAAGAAGTCGAAAAGCTCAAGAAAGACTTGGCAAGATTAAAGGGCAAGAACTATGTCCAATCTTCTCAAGATAACCATGCAACTATGGTGAAGAAGCTTACGGAGGGGTACACCATGATATGCTTTAAATGTCATCAAGAAGGCCACAAGTCCTTCCAATGCAAGCAAGTAAGGTAGGAAATCAAGGAAAATAAGATCATGAACCTCTCCAACAAGACCTCCAATATCTACACCAAGCTCAACTACAAGACTAAAATAAAGAGCAACCACTACAAGCTCAAGAAAAATAACAATAGAAAAGTGGTTGAACATATGATTAGGAGAAAGAATTAGGGGTAGAACTAACACATTTGGGTGCCCAAGGAAGTTATCACCAATATGAAGGGGCCTCAATCGGTTTGGGTTTCAAAGAAGACTTGAAGTCCGATGCGGCTATAAGGATTTGGAGACTTGGCTCACAAAATAAAGTAAAAGTTCAAGCAAAGAAACCAAATGTATAAGATTAGGCGCTTTGATGAAGATCATGATCATCATATACCCAAATCCTCATCCAAAGGTAATAAGGTAATGGTAGCTAAACTTTTATTCATGTTTTAAACCATTTACCTTATCTAGGATTGTATGTGCATATTTCAATTTATTGCAATACCTAGTATATGTTTTCATATGGTAGGTTGTTTGTGTTTCTCTCTTTCTTATGAGTAATCTATATGGTTTATTAGTTGTAAGTTTATTTCATAACACTAGTTTAACAATTGGTATCTTTTATATGCCATGAACCAATCTATAGGGTATCCTTCCTATTGTTATTAATAATAAGTGCATATGTCTCGTAAGTATTAAAAATTTCTATGCACATATTTAGAGGGAGTATATCATGTGGGTTGTGATTTTGAGACTAACATATGTTGCTAGATATATCTTTTGTAGTCTCATAGAGAAATCAATATGTTTCCGGAGGTATGCAATGCTTAAAAGCTTTAATTGGTATTATTATCAATTCATTTCTATATTTAAGCTATCTATATGCATGATACGACTTAAACTTTCTATCTCTACTTATTATCTAAATGTGTATATATTACTACATTTCTATAAGTGATATTCACAAGTATGTCTCATTATATGTATACACACATAAAAGGAGAGTTTAGATTATATCATATGAGTTTCATGAATCATGATCCTTATTGTCTTTTTTCAATTGATATCAATACCTCTAATCCTTATAATTAGTATATCTTTTCGATTAGTATTATTTCATTGGATCATGATTTATGAAGCTCTCTTTCATGTGCTCTAACCCTCTTTCTCGAGTTCAACATATGTTTGTAGCCCTTTTTGAGATTATTGATAAAGGAGGAGAAGTTTGATGACCAAAGCAAGAAGCAAGACACAAGATGAAAAGAAATACCGAAGTTGATAAAGGGGGAGAAGAAGAAGATACAAGAAGCAATATGAGGCACCTAGGTTGACAAAAAGGGAGAAACTCTTACAATGGAGAAAGGGGGGGCACAATAAAGAGGACTAAATGGTAAGAACAAGCATCTAAACAATGTGGTAAGACTTTGTGCTCTTTATGATTGGTATCATTTATTATTTGTCATTTGTTTTGGTTATGTTGTCATCAATCACCAGAAATGAGGATATTGTAGCGAAAATAACCCTATTAGGCTATGATTATGATTTTGGTGATTAATGACAACGTAGTTATTGGGACTAACATGTTTGTCAAGAATATAAGTTAGTAGGTCTCATAGATACAATACATCAAGAAGCCACCGTAGCCGGGATAAAGTTTAATTGAATTGGAGAAGTCTTAGAAAAATTAACCTCATTGGAAGGTCCAGTGCAGAAAAGTTTGCACTCATTAGAGCATTGTGCACAGAGGTTGATAGCCTCATCTGATAGTCCGGTGATTTGCACAGGGTAACACCGGAGTATTTCTTGCAGAGAAGAATACGAGTGTAGAAGACTGAAAATCAACCCATCGGAATATCTGGTGCTTAGTTTGTGCACATCGGAGTATAACATTGGAGCATTTCTTGCAGAGGCAACTGCAATTGCTGAAGAATGAAGATCAACTCACCGGATAGTCCGGTGATTACAGAGATAGTTGCACCAGAGAATTTCCAAAGAAAATAAGAGAATGTTCAACTCACTGGATGGTCCGGTGTGAATGAAAGGAATACCAAATGAATATATTGGAGCATTTTACATAGAGAGGCTGCAAAGATTCGGATGGCTCAAGGTAACTCACTCGAATGTTCGGTGATGGATTTGAAAGCACATAGGAGTGTTCGGTGTTCATAGAGACTTTGAGTGAAAGTATAATGGCTAGTTTCTGAGGTTGTACTCACTGGATGATCCGGTGTTAGTACTACTGTTTTCACCAGAGCATCCGGTGTTAACAGCTTTTCTAAGCTGTTGGGAAAATATCTTGTTGGTGGGTTTGAGGCTATAAATGCCCCTCCACTCAGTCATTTGTGGGTGTGACATGTTGCTGGAGTCTAGAGGAAGCTCATATACACTTGAGAAGACATTTAAGCCACCGAAGTGCTTAAAGTGATCATCCAAGATAATTAAGCACAAGATTAGAGAGTGTTTAGTGCTTATAGTCCTAGAGTGAGTTGTAACTAAGTGTTGCAGCTTGAAAAATAGATCAAAGAGTGATCCTAACTTGTGTCGAGTGGTATGTCGGCATCTTAGAGTCTTGGTGACTCACCGATATCTTGGGCCTTAGTGGCTTAAGCTTATTTACCCTCCGACTTGGTGTGGGCTGCAAGACACATGTACAAAGACGCAGAGACCCTTACCTTGGTGGCTCAAGCTCTGAAGTCATCATGACGACAAATAACCGAAAGAGAGGCTAATGGTGAAATTTTGCCTGGGTAGCTTAGTGGCTCATTGTGCTTGAGACCTTATATGGGTGACTTGATAGCTTAAGAGCTGTGACCGGAAGAGATTTAACAACTGGGAACATATCCTTTGTAGAGTTCAACGTGAATTAAGGGTGACATTCATATCATCGATACCACAAAATATAAATACCTTGTGCCGAGTTTATCTTTCTACTTTATTTACATTTTCGTATTTACATATTTGTAATTTACTTTGCTAAAATATGTTGCAATTCTCTTAGGATAAAGTGGACACATTAGATAAAATTAGAGCACATTTAAATAGAAATTAATATAAATTTATCTTATGAAGTTTTTAAAGTCAATTTATTTTAAATTTCTAAGTATCCTAAAGCTAATTTATTTTAAATTTGTAAGTATCCTAATTCACTCCCTCATAAGATATCACCATTTCTCACATATAGAATCATTTTCACTACAAACGTTTACAGCTCATCACAGGTCTTACATCAGATTGGTGTTACAACTTGCAACTCATATAATTTCTTTTGCGGAAGAACAACTCATATAGTTTCTTTCGCGTTCGCTGGTATTACAACTTGCAACTGGGGTGTGAGTGGGATTTTTTTTTTTGGGTTTCCCGTTCGTATCACCTGTCATTGCTGCAAACTCAATGCTACAATTAGATCAAGCTTAGATTACTTTCATGGCTCCTAGCAACAGATTACAACGCTCGCGACTGAACAACACACAGCACGGTGAGAAAGAAAGACGGCGCCGAGGCGGTTAAAACGGTGCGCGCGGCGTCGCCTTTCAGAAACCTGCTACCACAAAAGGAGGAACATAACAGACCCAACTGAAGAAGAGAAATTAGAGGAATTAACAGATGCAAACACACCGTGCACGCAAATGTACATCACGGCACGGAGTCGCGGATCGATGGACGCCGTCGGATCGGCAGAGCACCGGTGCCCGTCTTTCTTCACCAGGGAGTCTTGTCGCCTGGCCCAGCAAGGATGATCTGCAACCATTTCACCAAAATGTCGCAGCGGTATGAGACCGAGAGCATGGCATAGTGCTGGGCGGTCACTTTGTGTTGAGGGCACATACATTGCAGTCTATAGCGAATCGCCGAGCAAGCATGATCGCTGTGTTGCGCTCTCTGGCTGTCTCGAAGGCCAGCACCAAGCTGAGGTCATTTCTGGGTCGCCAGAACATCGCCTGCGAGGCGGCTTCGCCGCCACCTCTAACACCACATAACTGAAACAGAAACAGCAAGGCTGTAAGGGCAGGCATTTTTTTTTTATAAAAAAGTGGTCTAATTATTTGCCACTACCCGGCCTTCATTGTAAGCCATAAATTGGCTGACTCCATCCTGGAGCCATTTATATTTGTCACCGGCACGACTCCTCTTTGGAGCACTGCCACTGAGCGAGCGAATTCAGCTCGAATACGCAAGGCTGTAAGGGCAGGCATTAGCGAGAATATCAGCAGCATTTTATCGCATAGCACAGCCTGGTCTCAGCTTGGTGTGGTACTTGTATTGAACAAGCCCAATACACCAATGCCATCTGATGCTTATAAGGAAGCAAAATGTGTAGTGAACCGTGACTACTATATATGTTTCAGCCAACCCAACGACCTGTTAAATTGCTGAAAACCTTTGCAACAAACCTCGCAGGCAGACATGTTGTTTTTTCCCAGAATAGATGCATCAATAAGTAACACAATCCCTTTGCAATCACTAACCATGAAAGAGAAGATATGATTTTACTCATTCTTTGTACCATACCTGCATTGATGAGGAATAGAATTCCTTGGCAACCACCGACTTCCCTTTTGTAAGCCTCATCCGCAATCTTCCGACATTGAGAACATAAACCGACTCTTTTGGCTGATCAATTCCATTCAATTGAAGCACAACAACCTGTCATGAGATAAAAAAGGGTGGCATTTAACGAATAACAGTTGAAGAATCTGAATTTTATGCATTGACGGGGAATTCACATATGACTTAGTGACCAGCAATCTCATTCAAGTTAAGAGCAGTGAATGACGACATATTCAAGAGCAATGCATGTGTAGACTAGAAAACTTTGAGACGATATACTGGCCATGCCAATTCAGACCATTTATTTTGTAAATCAGAATAAATGACTTCTAAAAATAGCAACTCGTGCAAAGTATATATTGTGCAAAAGAAATGCCCGAGTGGCACAGGATAGCGTAATCATACATTGAACTCAGTTTCAGGTTTCCTTATGAGTGTCTCCACGTAATCCACCAATCCAGCATCTGCTAAGAATATCACACTTATGTTAGTCACACAAAAACCAAGCATTGCAGTTAATTTTTCCTGACATGCGTCCAGTAAAACAAACCAGGATCTACTGGCCCAGCTGTCTTCGCTACTGCAATTTCACCGTCGATATTGATCTCAGCTTGCACAGAGCGTCCAACATCATGTGGCTCTAGAGCATATACCGGTCTCGTGGCACCTAAAGAAGCTCAGTAAGAAAAGATGTCAAAAGCACTGGCAGTCTGAATTTAATGTGAATATCACAACTGTTGCATGTATGGAAACATAAGACGGCAAAAAGAAAAAGGAAATACAGCTACGAGTTCAGCATGACTCCACCTGAAATGATCTCTTTGTTGCTTCCGTTTGGGTGTATGCGGAACCACTGGATTGAAATATTTGACAGAGCCATAGAAATACCACTCAGAGAAACTATGCGTAACATTGATCCTAAGCATTGGAGACCCTCCAAATCAAACAAAGGGGGGCCATTTTCTTTTAGTCTTTTGTGCAATTCCAACTGCCAAAAACATACTTTGAAATCAGTAATATAATGACAGATTTATATTCTACCCTGCAAAAGATCTCTACCTACTGGAAAATATTTCTGATGTAGAAAATAAAAGAGATTGAGGCTGCTAGCCCAACAGAAATAACAGCAAAACCAGCTTGGTCTCAAGACAACACTGTTTAGGTCAATGTGTAATGCTCCAATGCATGTAAAAAACTGGAGAGCACGCACAGCAAGACCGAACGGTCTCGTGGTAAATGCGTTTCTACTCGGCCGTAATTCTTCCTTCTCCTAGACAGCTCTCACAATCTTCTTCCATTGGCACAGGGAGAGACAGATAGATCTTTCTTCTAGCCGCCGCCGCCATTGCCAACCGGCCATGGTGGCGGCGGTGGCCTGCGGCTTCCGTTGCGGCTCTTTTCCTTTTTCCTTCCTTCCTTCCTTTTCTTGTACTAGTTCGGATGGCGGCGACGCGGCATTGATTTGCTCCAACGCTTCAGTGGCAGCCATATCCTCTTTTTTGGAGGCCGGATCTACTCATCCGGCCGGGATCCGCGTGTCGGCGACACAGATTTGAGGGATCCCATGTGGCGCGGCCTGTCTCCGTGGGTGGCGATAGCCTAGCGTTCATCATTGTGCACATCTAGATTGAGAGCGTCGCGCCGTCCAGATAGAGTCTTCTCACTATCGCGCGCTTGGTTTTACCCAGAGCGCCTGTCCCGCATATCAGTGCGTGTGGCCCCTTCCTGCGTGTCGTCTTCGCACGCTGCGTGGGCGGTGGTGGTGTTGGGGTCGCGGGGGTGGACAAGTTTGAGCTCCAGGAGCTGCTCAGCGAGGTAGTGGAGGTCAGGTGCTTGTTGTTGTGGCTAGTGCTCGAGTTCCTATTCAGCGACCACACTGGCATCCAGCCCAAGGCGGTGTGCGTCTGCATCGACGAGGTCGAGCGTGCGCACGTCTGATGTCGCCCCACTGTCGCCTTCATGGCGCAAGCCCTCTTCGCCACTTCTACCTTCCAATTGTGCTGCTATTTCGTGTAGGCCAGCGGTGTGTCACCGTCTTGTGGGCCGTCACCTCCCTCTTTGTGGTGGCCGGATCTACTCGCCATCTCCAGGATCCGCATGACGGCATGCGTAGGTGGCTGACTCCTTCGAACTTTCGCAAAGGAGTTTCACGAGATCTTCACGGTAGTTGGCCAGATCCACTCAGCCGCGGTTTGCTCTGACTGGTATTTTGCTGCAAGCAGCTGTTGGCGGTTGAGGTGTAGTTCCAGTGGAGTGGCATGCTTTTCAGGCCTCCATGGGCCACTTTAACTTCTCCCGCATTTTGGCGCCCTTTGTCTTGGTTGGGTACGGGAGCACCGAGCTAAAGCCCTAATCATCTTTCTATCGATGCCGACGCTAGCGATGCCCTCTGGTGTCGTTCCCTCCTTGGAGATGGTGCTGTGGCGTTTTCCTACATTCTCCAAGAGGTTCTCCGGGTGAAAATCCAGTTCTGGTTTTCCGGATGGGTGACAACGGTGCTATTGGCGTCGTGCCATCCTTAGAGGTGTTGTCTGGGAGTTTCTTCCTAGCATTTTCAGGTGGCAGCTAGCTTGGATCTGACCTTGGTCTATTATGCGGTGTTGTTGACTATCTCTGGCCTAGTTAGCTAGGTAGTTGGTTAGGTGATGCGATACTCTAGGTCTAGTTTAGCGAGGTAGTTTGTCCGTTGTGTTTGCAGTTTTGTGCTTAGTTTTCCCTTAATTAACCGAGGTGGTTGTTGTTAGATGTATATGTGTATTTGTATTTTCCCCATTGTATAAGGGGTTTTCTGCATATTTGCCCCCACCTGTACATGTATATATTTGGGCCTAGAGCCCCTATGATGAATACAAGTGCTATTCATAACATGGTATTAGAGCCAAAAACTAGGGTTAGGGTTTAATCTCTCTCCCTGGCCGATTTTTTCCCACCGCACGTTGCACTTGCGTGCCCACCACCATCACCGTCTGTTCTTCATTCTGAACAGAGGGATCTGTTACTGTTCCGCCGGATCCGCTCGCCGAGCCGTCGCCGTCGAAGTCCGTCCTGTTGCCACCGAATTTGCGCTGCCGCCGGACTCAACTGTCCCGCCGCCGCCGGATTCGCGTCGCTGCTGGATCTTGGAGTCCCGCCGCCGCCGGATTCCCGTTGCTGTCCGTCCCGCCGCCGCCGGACTCAACTGTCCCGCCGCCGACCTCGCCTCGCCCCGTCCCGCCGCTACCGCATTCGCGCCGCCGCCAGACTCCACAGTCTCGCCGCCGCCGGATTCGCGCCGCTGCTGGACATCGCCCCGCCGACGTGGTCCCCCGCCGCCGACCTCGCCTCGCCCCCGTTGGGACCCACCGCGTCGGGCTCCGTCGAACTTCGGGGTCCGCCGCCAGGGCCTCGCCCTTCGCCGCTAGGACGCCGGAAGCCACCTCCACCGCCGTCGGGATCGCGCCGGAGACCCGCCTCCCCTGCCGTCGGGACCGCGCCGTGCCTCTACTCCGCTCTCTCTCTCGGTGCCTCTCTCCGTGCCTCTGCTTTGCTCTGTTCAACAGAGCCGTGAGCACCCAGAAAAGGGAAGCACCGTGAGCAAAACAAAAAAAGAAAAAAAAAAGGACCTACCTCTCTCCTGTTTTGGTTGTACGTAGCTCTCTGCTGCTATAGCCTTCGCCAGCTTATCTTGCTTGGCTCTGGAAAGGTAGTGTAAAAAAAAAACTGTTGCCGTCGCCCGCCGCTTTTCACTTGCGCTCTTGCCGTCGACAGGTGTTTTGCTTCAGGATGTCGTCCTCAGCTCCTTCGTCAGGTGGTCTCCAGGTTCCGCGATGTCCGGTGCTTTTCAATGGCACTAATTATCGTGACTGGTTGCCACGGATGACGTGGCACATGAAGGGTCTTCGTCTTTGGGATTTTCTTACTGGTGATCTGCCATGTCCACCCAAGCCTGTATGCCCTATTCAGCCAGTAATTCCCGAGAATGCTTCAGAGGATGATAAGGCGCGGCTGCTTGCCTCTTATGATGATAATTTGTCAGCTTATGATACAGATTTTGTTGCATACAGGACTTGGTTGGATGAGGATGCTCGTGCTGCCTCTATTCTTGTTGCCAGTATGGAAGAGCGTCTTGCTGCAGACATTGTTTACTTTGATTTTTCACATCAGATGTGGACTTCTCTTCGTGATCTTTATGAGCCATCTGGTCAGTCATTGTATATTGATGCTTTACGCAAGGAGCAGCTGTTACAGCAGGGTGATGCCACAGTTGAGGAGTTCTATGCACAGATGTCTGCTATGTGGCGTCAGCTTGATTCTCTTAGTCCTCAGTTGTCAGTTGCCACTTGTCCTGCAGGGGTCAGAAGAATGCTTTGTTGGTACGGCGCACATATGACTTCTTGACCCGTCTTCGTGCTGAGTTTGAGCCGCTTCGTGCTCAGCTACTTGCTCGTCAGCCTTGTGTGTCTCTAATGGATGCTCTTGCTACTATTCGTAATGAAGAGACGCGTCTTCGTACTGCAGGCCTGCTACAGTCTCCTTCTGCCTTGGCTGTTCGTTTCCCTACTCCGCCTGCGGCGCCTTCTTCAGTGGCGCCCTCTTCTAGGGCTGGAGGGAGTGGCGGTCTTCATTGCAAGTATTGTGATAAGGATGGACATGTGGAGGATTATTGTTACAGGAAGAAGAAGGCTCAGGGTCGTCGTGGTGGTCGTACTTCACAAGGTGGCAGTAGTGCTAGTAGTCCTGGTACTGGAGGTTCTCAGAGGGGTTCTACTGGTTCTGAGACACAGGAGATCCTCATGTTGCTTCGTCGCCTTGCTACCTCTGCACCTCCTGGAGCTGCTGGTTCTGTTACTCCGGCCTCTGCACCGTCAAATCCTGCTGCTGCTGCTTCTCAGTCTTCCACTGAAGGACCACTTTCCACTTCCGCTCCAGGTACTTTTCCATGGATTCTTGATTCTGGTGCATCTTTTCATATGACTCATGAACGTACCAATCTTTCTTCCATTAGTACTCCATCTATCCCTATCACTGTTCATACCGCAGATGGATCACCCCTTTCTGTTGCAGAACGAGGCACTCTTTTGTCTGACTCTTTTCATGTCCCTGCTGTTTCTTATGTTCCCAAACTGACCATGCAGCTTATCTCAGCTGGCCAGCTCACTGATCATGGTTGTCGTGTCATTCTCGACTCTGACTCTTGTTGTGTTCAGGATCGCAGCACGGGTCTCCTGGTTGGTACTGGCCCTCGTCGACGTGATTCTCAGCGCCTTTGGGAGCTTGACTGGCTTCGTCTTCCTTCCGCTGCCTCTGCCAGTCTCGTGGGCTCTGCTTCTGCTGTTTCATCTTCATCGTCCTTTGCTCAGTGGCATCATCGTTTGGGCCATCTTTGTGGTTCGCGTCTGTCTACATTAGTTCGTCGTGGTCTTTTGGGATCCGTCTCTGGTGATGTATCGTTGGATCAGTGTCAAGGATGTAGGCTAGGTAAGCAGATTCAGCTTCCCTATCATTCTAGTGAGTCAGTGTCGAAGTGTCCTTTTGATCTTGTTCATTCTGATGTATGGGGTCCAGCTCCCTTCGTTTCGAAAGGGGGCCATCGGTACTATATACTTTTTATAGATGATTTTTCTCGCCACACATGGATTTATTTCATGACACATCGTAGTGAGGCTTTATCGATCTATAAGACATTTGCCACCATGGTTCGTACTCAGTTTGACACTGCCATTAAGATTTTTCGTGCTGACTCTGCTGGGGAGTACCTTTCTGGAGCCCTTCACCAGTTTCTTTCGGAGCAGGGCACTCTTACCCAATTCTCTTGTCCTGGTGCTCATGCTCAGAACGGTGTTGCTGAGCGCAAGCATCGTCATCTTCTTGAGACTGCTCGTGCTCTTATGATTGCCTCTTCAGTTCCACCTCATTTTTGGGCTGATGCTGTCTCTACTGCCACTTATTTGACTAACATCCAGCCTTCATCAGCTCTTCATGGTGGGATTCCATATGAGCGTCTTTGTGGGAAGACGCCTGACTACTCCAGCCTTCGTCTTTTTAGCTGTGTGTGCTATGTGCTCCTTGCACCTCGAGAGCGCACCAAGCTAACCGCTCAGTCTGTTGAGTGTGTCTTTCTGGGATATAGTGCTGAACATAAGGGGTATCGTTGTTGGGATCCTATTGGACGTCGGATTAGGATCTCTCGGGATGTTACCTTTGATGAGTCTCGTCCTTTCTATCCTCGTCCTTCTTCAGATGCTTCTCATGCATCTGTAGTTGAGCCACTTTCTTTCCTAACTTTTTCTGATACTCCTATTGTCACTGCTCCGTCCTCACGCTTGGTGCCCTCTTTTTCTGACCCTTCTGTGGTGTCGTCTTTGGAGCCTTCTTCTCAGGCTCCAGTTGGTACCATCTATGATCATAAGCCGCATGTGACACAGTTCTACACACGTGACCGATGTGTTGCAGATCCATCCTCTGTTATGCCTTCCTCTGATGTGCCACCTTCTCCTAATGCATCTTTGTCTGATGTGTCTTCTTCTGGTGAGTCATCTTCTGCAGAGGATTCTTCTTCTGAGTCTCACCACTATGCCCTTCGTGATTGTCGATCGATTCGACCACCAGACCGTTTTGTTGCTGGCACTGTTCTTTCCGAGCCGACCTCTTACCGCGATGCTATTCATCATCAGGAATGGCAGCATGCGATGGCAGAGGAGATTGCTGCTCTTGAGCACACTGACACGTGGGATCTTGTTTCCCTTCCTGCACATGTTCGTCCTATCACGTGCAAGTGGGTTTACAAGGTTAAGACCTGATCTGATGGTTCTCTTGAGCGTTACAAGGCTCGCCTTGTGGCGCGTGGTTTTCAGCAGGAGCATGGTCGTGACTATGATGAGACCTTTGCTCCTGTGGCTCACATGACCACTGTTCGCACTCTTCTTGCTGTGGCCTCTGTTCGTGCGTGGTCCATCTCTCAGCTTGATGTCAAGAATGTCTTCCTTAATGGTGAGCTGCGTGAGGAGGTGTATATGCAGCCTCCACCTGGATATTCCGTCCCTGAGGGTATGGTTTGTCGCCTTCGTCGCTCTCTTTATGGGCTTAAGCAAGCTCCTCATGCTTGGTTTCAGCGCTTTACTTCTGTCGTTAGTGCTGCTGGTTTTTCTGCCAGTGCTCATGATCCGGCGCTTTTTGTCCACACTTCGTCTCGTGGTCGGACACTTCTCCTTCTTTATGTTGATGATATGATCATTACTGGAGATGATTCTCAGTACATTGCCTTTGTGAAGGCACGCCTCAGTGAGCAGTTTCTCATGTCTGATCTAGGTCCTCTTCGTTACTTCCTTGGAATTGAGGTTTTTTCCACGCCTGAGGGCTTCTATCTGTCCCAAGAAAAGTACATTCAGGAACTCCTTGATCGTGCTTCTCTCACTTACCAGCGTACTATTGAGACTCCAATGGAGCTAAATGTTCATCTTCGTGCCACCGATGGTGAACCTCTTTCTGATCCCACACGCTATCGTCACATTGTAGGGAGTCTTGTGTATCTTGGTGTTACTCGTCCTGACATTTCGTACTCTGTACATATCCTCAGTCAGTTTGTTTCCGCTCCCACTCAGCTCCACTATAGTCATCTTCTTTGGGTTCTGCGTTATCTTCGTGGGACTATCTCTCATCGTCTGTTCTTTCCGCGCTCCAGCTCTTTACACCTTCAGGCCTATTCAGATGCCACTTGGGCTAGTGATTCCTCTGATCGTCGTTCTCTTTCTGCCTATTGTGTTTTTCTTGATGGTTCCCTCATTGCTTGGAAGGCTAAGAAGCAGACAGCCGTTTCTCGTTCGAGTGCAGAGGCTGAGTTGCGAGCTATGGCTCTTGTGACAGCAGAGGTTACTTGGCTACGGTGGTTGCTTGAGGATTTTGGTGTTTCTGTTACTACACCGACTCCTCTTTTGTCTGACAGTACAGGTGCTATCAGTATTGCTCGTGATCCGGTGAAGCATGAGCTTACTAAGCATATTGGTGTTGATGCTTCTTATACACGAGCACAGGTACAGGATGATGTGATTGCTCTTCGGTATGTGCCTTCAGAGCTTCAGTTGGCAGATTTCTTCACGAAGGCACAGACGAGAGCTCAGCACAGGTTTTATCTCTCCAAACTCAGTGTTCTTGATCCACCCTGAGTTTGTGGGGGGGTGTTAGATGTATATGTGTATTTGTATTTTCCCCATTGTATAAGGGGTTTTCTGCATATTTGCCCCCACCTGTAGATGTATATATTTGGGCCTAGAGCCCCTATGATGAATACAAGTGCTATTCATAACAGTTGTGTGCATCTTAACAATGCAGAGGCTAAAGGCAAACTCTTATATGGTTGTATCCTCTTGATGTAACGATAAGGGTCAATAAAGCTTCCATTATCGAAAAAAGACAACACTATTTAGGCACACACAGTTTGCTTTTCATGACTGATCAAAGTAGCACCATAAAATTGGCATAAAATTGTCCCTGAAATATGCATCATGCTTCCAAATAATATGTTGCCTAACACACATGCTTGTATTATTTGTATGTATTAACTTTCGATACACTACACAATACACATGACAAAATGTTGAATGATTTCACTTTTCAAGTTTCAACCTTAAATATGCAGATACCTCAAAGGTAGCCATGTAAAAAATACATGCAGACATAATCAAAACCAGCATTTGTAACAGTAAAAGATACCTCTTTCAAAAGATTAACACAATCCGTGGACTTCTCAGCAAATGTCTTACGTAAAATTTGTATTTCATTTTCCAGATCCATTGCCTACAGAAACACTCACTGTATCATGTGATTGTATAATAAAGAGAGTATACATACTCCAATTGATATACTGAATTGTACAGTAGGTACAATCAATCGAACCTTGCTGGGGTAATGCAACATTTTGATTCTCCGGGCCTCTCTAACCTCTTTCTTTAGTTCCTCCATGTCCTTCCAAACAGCAAATAGATATCACATATACATTGATAGTTGAAAATGGAAGTAAAACTAGATGATTTATAAGTTTGAAATGTTTAAACCTCTGGATGTATTCATGTATATAAAAAGGGAGTATGCATCTGGAAGTTGCGAAGAATAGCAGGGCACTATAGATTTAACTATTGAACTAAGAACAGTAACAACAAAAACAAAAGGCGTCTACTAAGTTAAATACAGCTAATAGTATCGTCATACTAAGGGGAAATTCTGGGAAGTATCTTCCAGGTTATCCCAAACTGCACAGATGTGCATGAAATAAGCTTTCATGTAGTTAAAATTATATAATGAAGTATGTATGGGTCCAAAGAGATAAGCAGGTCTTCAGAACTGATCATACAAATTTATGTAGATAAATCAGTTGGCTAGGAATAATAGGCTGGTAAAATAAGACAAGATGTATGAGCAAGTATATCTAAACTTCACTTGAAATGTAATGAACATGAAAAACTTTTAAGTTCGTCTGCATACTTGCTTCCCAGTACTTTGGGACATCTTTTCGTGCTCCTGAACTGCTTGTTGAACTCTTTGCACGGCATTCCTAGCACTTTCTATCTCTGTATGAGCATTAGCTCTTTCTTCTTCAACAATTCTCTTTGCATCTTCAGAAGCCTACAAGCAAGATTAAAAAGGACCAAACCCTCAAAAATGAAAACCAACATGGAAGAGGAACCAGTAGGACCTTGGGCATGCTTTTTAACAGCGAGATACTAGTATTAAATGGCAATGTTTCAAAATGAAGCAAGAAATTCAATCCTACTTGAGAGAATTCATAGGTTACACTCACATAACTAACTGTATGATTCCTCCTTTGCCATTTTTCAATTTTAGAAAATCAGATGAAACGAAGGGCTGCCATTACAACAAGATTTAATTCTTGAGAGAGATCGTCAATATCAATGAATATCCATTGCATAAAGTGGTGCATAGTTCCTTTATCTACGAGAATCATGTCCCTTGAGGAAGCGTTGGAGCAGCTTACACATTGGAAACATTAAGGAGAAGTTGCTAATTACGAGGGAAGTTGTCGGTCGTCTGGATGCCGCCCAGGAGGGCAGGAGCCTATCTCTTGCCGAGTCCGAGATAAGAAAGCATCTCAAGTTCCAATGCCTTGGCCTTGCCTCCCTTGAATGAACCATTACGCGATGTCGTTCCAGACTAGGCTGGATTTGAGAGGGTGATGCCAACTCCAGGCTTTTTCACTCGTTCGCCAAATCTCGTGCAAGGAAGAACACCATCACCTCCCAGTCACCTCAACTGGTTCGGTCCTCACACTCAGCAATGGAGGAGACGATGTATAACCACTTCAACTCCATCCTCAGCGTTGCACCTCCTAGAGCAACTTCCATTGATCTGCTCGGGCTCGAAATCTCACCGCTTGACTTGCAATCCCTGGAAACCCCATTCAGCGAGAAGGAAATTTAAGGCGCAATTCGGAGCCTCCCTCTTAATAAGTCACCGGGTTCCGACGGTTTCACGGTCGAATTCTATCGTGCGCTTGGCCAATCATCAAGGTCGATATCTCTCTCAGCTTTTGCGCGTTTGGCAGTGGAGACCGGAGGGGTCTGCATTGCTTGAACAGCTCTTTGGTCACACTGCTACCGAAGGGGGAGCAGGCTTCTTCGGCGGCGGACTACCACCTAATTAGTCTCATACACAACATTGGCAAGTTGTTTACCAAGGCCATGGCTTTGAGGCTTGCATCCCGGCTGAGCTCCCTAATCACCTGCAGCCAAAGCGCTTTCATCGAAGGTCGTTCTATCCATGATAACTTTAAGTCAGCCCATTCCACCGCGAGGCTCCTAAAGAAGCTGAAGAGGCCTAAGATCCTCTTCAAATTGGACTTTGCTAAGGCTTTCGACTCCGTGCATTGGGCTTTACTCTTGGAAGTTCTTCGAGCCTGGGGTTTTGGCCCCCACCGGTGCGGATGGATTGGGGCCATCCTTGCCTCCTCTTCAACCCGAATACTACTCAACTCCATTCCTAGGCCTTCTATCAGCCATCGCAGGGGGTTGCGCCAAGAAGACTCGCTCTCACCCTTCATGTTTGTCTTGACGATGGATATCCTTTCTAGGCTCCTAACCAAAGCAGGTGATGCAGGCATTCTTGACTCCATGGGGCACGATTCAATTCAGCATCGGTGTTCTCTCTACGTCGACGATGCAATCATCTTTTCGCCAACATCACAGGACATCTAAGCCCACCTTTCCATTCTTCATTTCTACGGGGAGGCGTCTGGGTTCCGGACTAATCTGTCTAAGTGTGCAATCGTTCCTATTTGTTGTGCTGACGAAGACCTCACGACTATCAGCAAAAATCTACCTTGTTTTGTATCCTTCTTTCCCATATAGTACCTTGGTGTCCCTCTCACTATCAGTCGTCTTCGCAAAAGCCACCTGTAACCAATTGTGGATAGGGTAGCTGTCAAACTCTAGGTTTGGCAGGCCAAACTAATCTCAATGCCAGGCCGCGCTACATTGGTCAAAACGGTGCTGTTAGCGACAGCGACAAAGAGGTGTCCGACGGTTGTAGCGCCTTAGCATGGCCCAGGGTGTGCAGACCAATTGCGTTCGAAGGACTAGGAATCCAGGACCTACGGCTAGTTGGCCTGGCATTGCGCCTAAGGTGGCTATGGTGACAGCGTTGTAACCACTCAAAACCTTGGGCCATTCTCCCGATTCAACATGAGCGATAGGTTGCTGCACTTTTCAATGCCTCAACCATTTGTGAGGTCAGTAATGGCGACTCAACACTGTTCTGGGTTGATGCCTGCATCACAGGCCATTCTATTCGATCAATAGCTCCAGACCTCTTCAAATGCGTGCCTTCATGCTCAAGGAGTAGAACAGTCAAGGTGGGTCTGAGCAATCGAAGCTGGGTTCAGGATATCACCGGCCCTCTTTCTGTGGCTGCACTTGCTCAATACCTGCGCCTGTGGTCACAACTGGAATATGTGAATTTGAGCAATGAGGAGGATCGTGTGATTTGGAGGTGTACTTCATCTATGGTGTACTCATCCAAATCGGCTTATCAACTCATGTTCCAAGGTGCAGTCTGTTTTGGTGGTGCAAAATTGATTTGGAACACTTGGGTGCCGTCAAAAGTTTAGTTCTTTGGATGGTTCATGCTCCATTATCGGCTCTAGACTGCGGTCAGGAGGCGAAGACATGGCCTGTAGCTTGACGACTCTTGCGCCCATTGCTCTCAGCTACTTGAGTCCACTGATCACCTATTCGTGCACTGCAATTTGGCGCATGAACTCTGGTGGCGGGTACTAGGCATCCGAGCTCCTTCTGTTGACTCCTCGATCTTGCTCTGGTGGATTGACTTGCGAGGGCGAACAGCAGCAAACTACCGGAAAGAATTGGATTCACTAGTTCTCCTAACATGCTAGCGCATTTGGCTTTCGTGTAATGACATAATTTTTAACAAAAAACACATCAGTACTGACTCCCTAATGTCTAGAATCTGGGATGACATTACCATCTGGTGCACCGTCGGAGCTAAGAAGCTTTCCATCCTCTTTGAGTGGCTACACAGTATTGGCTCGGTCTTATAGTTGTTCTTGATGCTTAGGTGGTTTGTTTGTTATACGATTTCCTGTATAAGCTCATAATAGGATCTTCTGTACCTTGACCGCACTACGGTCGTTGTGTAAAACTCGCTTCGAGTTCTTATCTTCTAAATACAAAGATGCGTAGCTCTCCTGCGTATTCGAGAAAAAGAAAGAAAAAAAGTTCCCTCGAGGAAAACATTGTCACAAATTCAACTGTAAGGTAAAATTAATCTTGCTCTAATAGAGCAAGATGGTTGTATGTTCTTCCCACTAAAACATTGATTATCGTAAGTCCTAATTTCCTATAATTAGTGGTTGTTAGGGGTGGACGAAAAGCTCGAAGCTTGTGAGCTGGATCGGCTCGGAGCGGCTCGTTGTATTTTGTAACGAACCGAGCCAACATTTTAGCTCGTTTTGTTAATGAGCCAGCTCACGAACCTAGTGAGCTAGGCATGCCTACTCCATGCAAGTACGCGACCACACGCCCACTTTGCATCGGGTCTTGGGGAGGCTCCGCCATCGCCTCCAAGCTCCAACACTTTACACTCCGCCTCATGAGCCCTTGACATCATGCCGTCTGGAGCCCTCGACATCACGCTGCCTGGAGCCATCAACGTCCATTTTGCATCTAGTCATGTTTGAGCTATTGTCAACTATTTTGTTAAGTTTTTAGTTCATGTTTGACCTATTGTTGAGTTTTTAATGCTACTTTGTTTCAGATTAAGTCATGCAGAAATACAAGCTGTGCATCGTCTGGCTTGCGAGCTGGACCGAGCCAAGTTAAGCCTGTCTTTTACCTCGGTTCTCATACGAGCCGAGCCGAGCCGGGCCGAGCTAGCTCGGTATCCACCCTAGTGGTTGTGTTCCTCAACTGAATATATAATCTTTCTGCTATGTTTCCATGGCAATTCAAACGGACATATGAATTGTAATATGTGACTTATTTTCTCAAAGATAGATTTTCAGACATCTCACATGTTGAGCAAGGTTTACCTAGAATACCACAACTACGAAATGATAATTGATAAAGCATACAAATTGGCGGGGAATTATGAACAATACAAGATGAATGGTTCATTGATAAAGCATACAAATTGGCGGGGAATTATGAACAATACAAGATGAATGGTTCATTGATAAAGCATACAAATTGGCGGGGAATTATGAACAATACAAGATGAATGGTTCATGATGCTAAGAACTTGGGCATTTTTCAAGTAAACAGATTTTGATTCCTGAATATATTAACCCTCGACATTTAGATAAGTAATACAGACAAATTGGAACACACCTGCTTTAATGATTTTGCTAATTTTGTGACCTCCTCTTTTTGTTGAAGCAGCTCGGCTTCCCTTTTGGAGAGCTGAACTGCAAGAATCTCCACCTACACAACAGTATTATTCCAATCAAATGTCAACGTTAAAAAGGAGTACCACCTCGGCAGGTAGCTGGAAATTGTTTGACGAATTTAATGCAAGAGAATATAAGAAACAAACTTACAGATTAAACTAGGCATGTGGAGTATAATCTTTTAAGAGATATGCTATTAAATGTAAATACATGTCAAGAGGAAAGATGAACCGAAAAGAAATGCTTTATGAACAGGATATGAATAAACCAACCATAGATATGGACTCCTCGATTTCATCCTTAGTTTTGCCTGTCACCCGCCCTCTCAGAGACTCTAATACGCTCTTTAGATTCTTCAGAAGGATATCTCGCTCCAGCAAAGCTACTTGTCTCCATTTAACCTGACAATTTGTGCAAGTTAAGGAAAACGTTAGGTGTTCCATTTTGGGTCAAGCTTACAGTTATTGGTAAACTAAATTCATCACAGAACACATTAGCCAAAGCATAATTACATATTGTAAATCATAGAGGTATGGAAAGTGGTATTATGAATTTCTGATATATATTGTTTTTAAAAAAAATGGCACATAATGCACGGAAATGTAAAGGTCTGAACCTCATTTGTCAACAAAGTGGCAGTGTGGAGACCCTTCTCAAACTTCATGGCGAGTTCACGGACAGAGAGACGCTGGCGACGATCAAGTAGATCTGCAGTCTCCTTTGCAACAATCTCCTTGAGAGGTGGCATTGCTGGGTCATCAGCCAGCTTGATCACTATACCGTTTGAACCATTCTTGTAGGTAGGAAATTTGCTTCTGATGATATTTGCTGGACGCAATGGCCCTGGCCGTAGGGCCTCACTCTGAGTCTTGCCCCCATAAAGAGTCGTTGCCTTCGTCATCTATAAATTACCCTGAAATCATGGTCCACAAAACACGTTTGTTATTGTGAAATTCACAATATATTCTGTATATACATGTCATTTGGATAAACATTTGTCATTTCATGATTTCTTTTTGCTCAAAATCATGCCAAAAAGGAAAAGAATAATGAGCAAAGAGCGAAACTTTCACAAGGGAATCCATGAAGGTAAAGGTGGGCACAGGCTGGATGAGCAATAAAATATGACCTAATTGTTTTAGCACATACAGCTTGCGTGCAGAAAATGATAAACGTCAGATGCGCTTATCTTGGAGATAGCAAACTATCAAAGAAACAAAAGGAAAATTCTCATGAAAAAAAAAACCCAATAATATCCACAAGTCTTCTTTACAATAGGCACCAGAAAAAAGGGAATAAAATAGAAAGAAAGACTAGCCACTCACAGGAAATGAAAAAAAGTTTATTATCTTGCAGCAAATACTTGGAGCACAAATGATTGCAGCCTGCAGGTCGTTGGAAAAATAATGCAGCATCCATCCGTAAACCTGCCGTATTGTTTGCATAACCCTTAAGAGCAAATATGAGTACTATGGATGAAATTAAGACCAAAGTGGAACCAACCACTCTTCGCATCACTTTCTTGAAATCCACATAAAGGACAGTTAGAGACGGCAAGAATGCAACTTTATCAGTGAATAAGAAAAGCATTTCTGCTTTACAGTTGGAGTGGCCCACCATTGTTTGTTAGGCAAATAGTACTTGGTACAGAGCTAGAGAGGTGACTGAAAGCAGGAGAACAGCATCTATTGACACAGAAGATAAGAATTTTCTCACAAGACAGCTTCCCATTCCTACCTCATTTACTCCACATATAGAAAGTCAAACAAAATACTAAATCAATAACAAACTCCGCAATTACCGGGGTGGATTAAAGGTAAAGTGTGGACTAAATCATATACTGTGGCAGCTTCAGTTATAAGGACCTTTGTCTTGAAAGAAATAGCAGTAAATTACACTAAAGCAGAAGTGCATACCACGTAATTAAAACTTTGTGGTTGCTTAGCCCGTTGATTTGGCATCCACTTGGAGCTCACTTTTTAACAAGAAACTCTCTGTGATGTACTAAGTGAAATGAGGCCAGTACGATTATTAACTTAGACCCAGCGATAAGATCGTATCTTAGACCAAACAAAACTTTAAAAAAATGCAGGGTTAAACTTACTCATACTAGCCCCCGGATGCAAGTATTCTAGCCTCTGCATGGCCCTATTAAGAGTAAAAACAATTCAACTCTAGCTGTATCACTCCACTAATTTGGACTCCACACGGCATCCCATTTTATTTTCAGAGTTCCAGCACTAACCAGTAACCACCCAACTGCTCCATGGAAATGCAAGCCCGCGCATCAATCTTCTCCCCGCAGATTCGAACCCAACAATGGATTGGACAGAGTCCAGCTGAAATGAATCGATACTACGATACTTGGAGAATACTACTGCACGAAGGGAAGAATTCTAATACTACCAACAAACCGCGCGAAAAGATCCAGCAAGCAGTACATCAAACTCAACAAAAGGAACACAGAGATCAGCGGAGGAAAAGAAAATCGATTGATACCAACAAGTAACTAACCCTCGTAACGCGCGCGCGCGCTTTGGCGGCGGCTCGGACGGCCTCCTCCCCGCCAACCGGGCTCGAACCGAATCTCCGCAGCAGCCAGGCCGTGGAATCGCTACCCCCGCGCCGCAATGGGGGTCGCTCCGGCGAGAAATCTGCGGCGGAGTTGGGGATCTCGCGAGCGCGCTGTGGGGGAGGAGAGGTAGCTACTTTTCTGCGCGGGTTCTGCTCGCGCTCTCTCTCTCTCTCTCGTAGCAGAGGAGAGCGGGTGGCAGCTTTGAATGGCTGGCTCTGCTCTGGGCTGGGGGCATCTCTTCTTTGCTAGGGCCACACCGCACAACGTGCATCGTTCCTTGTTGCTTCCTGGTTGACAGGGCAGGACCATGAGCAAATAGAAAAGAAAAAAAAAGCCTCATATTCTCACTTTATACTTGTACTGTGTGTGTTTACGTTATTTCATGCTAATGCTGCAACAAACACATTGTGAATTTTCACTTGCGTAATCCTAACATTCTCGTTATCCTGCTACTGGTTTTTAACGCCACGGTTATGGAGAAAGATAAATGTTACCTAGCATAAATATATAGATTGTGTATAGAACACTACATACATATAATATATTGCTGTAGATAGGTCCCCTGTGGAAGATGTGTTCCCTCCATTTGAATTTATTTTTACTACCCCATTCATGGAAAATTTGCACACATATAAAATCGAATTGGAAGAAAAAGATAATGTTATGACATATTTACCCCTATTAAATGGAAAATATTGATTCCTCTCCATGCCATCGTTGGTAACATTTATGAAAAACAATGCAATTCTAATATTTTAACACAAAATCATCATGAAATTTTATGGAAAGAAATTTCATGAGATGTTATTTATGGAGTTCAATACAAATCTTTAGAATTTTGGAAAATGTGTCCAAGATACATAAAAAGTTACTGTAATAATAGTGTTGTCTTTTTTCTTTCTCCTTCTAAGTTAATGTTCTCATATCTGTTATTATTGAGTATTGAACAAAAATTATACATAGCAAGAGCAGATATTGAGAAGTGTATATGCAATAAATAGTGATATTTCACTAGAGATATTATTGTGTCGCAAGAAGCATAAAAAGTTACTGTAAATAATAGTGTTGTCTTTTTTCCTTTTCCTTCTAAGCTAATGTTCTCATTCTTGTAATTATTGAGTATTCACACTTGTTATTATTGAATCTTGACATAAAATTAATTGAACCGAATTTATACATAGCAAAAGTAGGTATTGAGAAGTGTACATGCAGAATTGTTCACTATATTTTTAGGTTGATTTGGTCATTAGACCAAAGTTGAATGATGCAGTTACACCATACAGCCAAATCATATCTTGCAGTTTTCAACCAAAGAATGTCATGAAACAATAGGGTATGGTTATGTCTTATTTACGGCCATATAAAACTTGTAGATATCTAGTTGTCCCAAAAAGCTTCGCAGTTGTTCAACGGCTGCCAAATTCTTAGTAGGGACACACAGTACTCTCTTCATTTTTCTTATCGTCACTGATGAAGGCAATTGAAGCTTGTACAAAAAATTTTACTAGCCGCGCGTAGTGTTAGAGTAGCACGCTAGTTTGCGAAGGAACCAATCGGTTGGCCTTTGGGACGCGAAGTTCACCTCACCCTGTAAAAACAGTGCTCCAAAACAAAAAAAGGCCCGACTCTACGGCCTCCTGCAGTGACCGCAGAGGATCCTTGCGGGGACCCCACGAGGCGAGCACTTCGATAGCGGGGCCCGGCCGGGCGGCAGGCGGTAGGCCGGTGCCGCTCATCCCGGAGCAGCCGGTCTCCCTGGGCCCCGACGACCGATCGCGGCCGTCCCGGCCCGCGCGCCGGATCGCTCCACTAGCTGGTGGCGGGAAAGGGCGGCAGTTCGCTGCATACCGTTGCGGCTAGAGCTGGGACTTTGGGCTTTTTTTTTTTTCGGCTAAGCACAGTACGATCCGATCCGGTCTAAGCATGATCCGATACGAGTATAAATGGATTAAGCCGTGGTTCGATTCATGGGTTGGGTCAGGTCTTGATATGAGACACGACGGGCGACCCGGCCCAGCACAAAATATAGGATGTGCTTGAGCCGGCCCGGCACAAAATAGCCCGATGCACAATGGTGATCATATGTGTGCAGATTTGGTGATAGTATGTGTGCAAACATGGTGGTCCAACCCCTGTCACCTCAATGTTCAAATCCACATGTGTGTGGACATGGTCCAACCCTTGTCGAAACGGTGACATTGAAAGAACCAGTTGATAAATTCGTGATGATTTACAGTACAACAGTATTTATATTAGTCAAAGATACAATACTCCACTCCACTGTCCTCGAGCCCAGTGGTTATACCATCCAACAGCTGGCAAATAGACATGGACTCAACAGCGACCAAAAAATCTTATGTGTTCAAAACAGTACCGATCCCCGTGCCAACCCGGCCCGATGAGACCCGTCGTGCCTTTGGACCAGACCTAGGCCTAGCTGGAGGTGACTCGGACCAGCCCGACCCAACACGAACAACACCTCGGACCGTCCTAGCACGACCCAAATAACCTGAGGCCCAAAAGGACCGGACTAGGCTGACCCAACCCGGCCCAAGTCCCAGCTCTAATTGCGGCTCTTTACGCCCACCCCCTCGCAGCGCTCCGATGTTCGATGCCATGGACAGCCAGGCAGCAGCTTCCAAGTGGCTCACCAACCTAGCAGCTAGCGTCGGCGTCGCTGTCAGGGAGGGACGCCGGATCGGATCGACGGGTGGTTTGGATGCACGGAGCTTAAATTTGTCCATGCAGAGACACTCGTATGAATAGTCCCACGTTGTCTGTCGACTGTTGGGGTTGGCCTAAATTAGCGGTCCATTCCCATGCATGCAGATACGGTACTCCTCTAACGTTTTAGGTATATAGAGCACATGAACATGCAAGTTACTGTATTCATGTCGAGTTTGACATTGCGTAGTGGTGTATGTGCTCTTCTGGAGCAATCGCAATCGCAGCAAAAACTAAGGGCCTCACCCTTTGAATTCAGTCCCCAACTAACAGGCTAACTCTAGCTAGCTCCCACAAATTCAGATTCAGCGGTTACCTAGGCTTAACGTAAAGATATAACCATGCCCCTGTCCCCTTCGAGCTGAAACAAGCGACCAAAGCCATCGACTTTTGCCACCATATCATTGCTGGTGCTGTGCAGTGAAGTGCAGCCGGACGATATCTATGTATCTTGAGATGAAAGCCACAATGATGCATACACAATTAAGCAGCAATTGATTAGTCGACGTGGTTAACTGCTGCGCGCACCGATCGTACGGTAATTACTTAATTAAGGTCGTTTCCCCTTGGCATGGGTCGTCTTTTCAGGGTGGAGCCAGTGATGCAGTCGGCAGCCTACGCAAGCAAGGACGTCGACATCATCATAACTTAGAAAGAAACTCACCGATCGTACGAATCATTTTAGATGAGAAAAAAAAGAAGAAGATAGCAAGCTAACTGAAAACGCATGTAACAGTGCATGCAAAGTCGTTGTCTGGATTGGCATTGCAGATGCGGCACTGAACATGTATGCCACTGCATCCAGAACGGTGACAGCACGGTGCTACATGTATCTAATAGTTTCTTTTGAGAACAAGCAAAAGATTTGCGCGCGTTTGATTAATAAGAACTGTAGCTGACAGCAGTGAACCGCTGAAATTCAGCTAAATGATGTGCCCTTTCAGGCTCAGCCACATTCCCTGTTCCATCCTTAATTCAGCCCCACAACTCACGCTCTTCGTCACTTATAGTCTTATACTGTACTCCACCACCATCTGAACGTCGCGTCCCTTTCGGAAGACAACCGTTCGAAATTCAGTTAAGCTTTTGTTCAAAGAGAAAAGGAAATTCAGTGAAGCTAATTCATGTCTCTATATTTTAGATTTTAGGATGACTAATCTTATACTGCACTGCAACTGACAGGAATGTGCCTACGTTTGCTATTGTTTCTTGCTAAGGGAGAGACCAATAATTGAGCAAACAAGAGAGTAAATTTGATAGACAAAGCAACATATTTGACTAAATCTGTAATTCTGTGGGATGAATTTTTAAAATTACACAGTTCTTGATAGTTTTACCTAAATACATACAATGTGTGAAATTACTCCAATATATATGCGCTTACACTACTACAGAACATGACTGTGGGGAACCGATTAAATAGTATTCTAATTAATTATTAGGACGATCACGATCATAATGATGATTAATCTGAATACCATCCTAATAGTCCCGGCACGTGTTTTGTATTTAAGATTAGAACACATATCTTTCCAACCTATAACATCACAACAAAGCTTAAGAAAGAACGAGTAATTAAATTATATTACAAGTTCTTAAGTATTTAACCATTTATATAATTTACAACAAAAATAAGTTAGGAGGATAAAGAATAGTTCACCTCCTAACAAAAACTAGAAACTACGCAGCCGAAGATTAACATCTATAAACCAACAAAAACTAGGTGAAGCCATATGCTCTTAGACTCCATCCAAAAATCTCGCCCCACAAGTAGTTTGCATTACTCATTCCTACCACTTATATCGACCGGTGTGAAGTAACCAAACACGACATCCTCCTCACCGGTAGAACCTGAAATAGCAGCGTGAGTACGAAGGTACTCGCAAAACTTAATTCATAATAGATATATAACCTGACTCCAAGGAGAATGCATTGAGGTATTAGCAAGGAATCGACCACAAGGTTAAGTAATTTTTATAAGCGAAATGCAACTTGACATACACATGTGAGCATCCATGCATAACAAAAGGTACCATTCTATACTATAATCACCACAAGAACATATGTAACTGGAACCATAATGCATATATCTGTAAATAGAACCATCTCAATCATAACCCAACATGCCATACCACACCATCCCAGATTTGTGACTCTACGACCATGCGCATGGACGGAAACATGCTCATGACAGAGAGCACGGCAATTCGAATTGATTTTACACCTTGCAGGGGTACAACTTTACCTATACAACCTGGGTGTATCCTCTTAGCCCCCGAGACGACCTTTCTTATACCCAGAACTACCCACTTGCACATGTTCCAATGGCACCAAGGTTACTGCGAGCGTGTCCCTAACACCTCCAGCTCCCTACCACCTTGCTTCTCCTTTATTTTATTACACATCATAGGGCTGTAAGGCAAACGTTAACACGACGTATGATACTTAGCTCATTCGTTCATTATCCGAATATATGGTTGTACGAAAAGTGCTAAAGCCAACGACACCGACAGACGGTGCTTAAACGATGCAAGCGGTCTATAGCATCCGGGCTTCTCTCGTGACCTACCCCTAGCACCGCCCACATCTCGTCTCATCCTCACATCTCATACAAGCCTCATCATTATCATTGTATTTGTAAACAATAAGTAAACCCTAAGCTCACGAATAACGGTTGAATCATTGCTCTACTTCTACCGAGGACCTATGCATTGCTAAGTATTTTGAATAACTCTTAAGTTAGATATCAACAATATTATCAAGGCTACAAGGATATGAATCATCAACAACTCAAGTTAGAGGTAATGCAAATGGACATAGGTTCCACCATCTAAACCCGACAATAGACCTAATACTCATGCAAACATACATAAAGCATAACTTATCAAATTATATAATACGAGATCCAAAGTAGTAATTTGAATATGCTGCTCTAGCAGTTGCCTGATACTCCCAACACAACACTCATAGAACTCCGTAGATTGATGTCACCTTCACTCTCTTGGACCGTCGGCGTAACGCTATCTAAACGAATCAAGAATGCATTGCATAAACAACCAAATGACGAAAAAGTGTGCATATGATGCATGCTTGAATATTAGTAGAGCCCCTGGTTCGAAAACATCTGTAAAAGACCACCAAATAATTAGGGTTTTGAAGTTTGAAACTATGGACAAGGTAATCTAAGTACACATAGCCTTCCATGGCTGGCGGTCAAACCAACGTAGAGGTGGAGGTCTGACCATCGGTTTGTAGAAAGTTTTGGTGCCTGGTGGTCTGACCACGAGACCCTGCTGACACCACTTTGCGAGACCGCCAGTGAAGACTCCAGTGAAACCTTCGATCACGAAGGGTACCAAAATGCTCTATGTGACTAGTGGAGTGTTTCTAAAGTGATTTGGACAATATTCACCGAGCTAAACTCAAAATACCCCACTAATAAGCTCTAGGCTAGGGCTAAGCTTGGGTCTAAACAACATGGGGATCGACTTGAGCTTGGGAATGATGGAGAATCAGTAGGGGATGCCTCATCTTAGTGTAGGAAAGCTTTTTATTGAAGGGGTTCACTCCGGAGAAGCTCTGATTTGGAGACTGGGCTCCGGGGTGGTTTGGGGCTTGAGATGGAAGAAACATGCATAGGAACTCCCGTGACGAAGAGGATGAAGGGGATGAGCTCGAGGAAGCCTTCGGAGAGCTCAAGGAAGTTCCCTCTGTCGATATCCGGTCGTCGTGGACGTCGAGGTGGTCTCTCCCTCTCTCGGTGTGGGTGAAGGGTGAGTGAGAGTGAGAGTGTGAGAGAGAGTGAGTGTGAGAGAGTTGGCCTATTTCCTTAAGTGATGCCTCTGTGTTGTGGCGATCAGATTGCAGGATGGGTCAGTCAGACCACGAGAAGCCCACGTGGCAAGCCTACGTGGCTATCCCCTGGTGGTCAGACCATGGGGAATCCCGGTCAGACCACGAAAGCGGTCTTGTGCTGAAAATTTGATTCTATTGCTCTTTTCTATTCTTCTTCATCTCTAAGGCATCTAGGGTTTTCCTAAAGGGCTCTAAACTACCTTCAAATACTTTTGAAACATGTTTAAACTCAAGTTATCAAACGAATATATATAAACATAATACCATGATGATTATAAATGCTTAATCACATGATTAGTGTTTTGGGACGTGATAATGCAATCATTGGCGGTTCAAAATCGCTATCAATAGCGGGTATTGAACCACCACTGATTACTCGGCACTGATAGTTGGTGACTGGTTCATGGATCCAACCGGCAATGAAGCTATTTTCCTGAAACAAAAATAAAAAGAAAAAGAGAAGGAATCGATCCTGTTGTGCCGCCACCGGACCTCACTGTGCCGCCACTGATACATGAGATCAAAATTTCCCCATTTCACACAAGCAAAAACACATATACATGAGATCAACAATCGTATCATATTCTTCTCCCTTTATGCCACAAATCAAGTTATTCAAACCAGATTTACAAAGAATTTACAAAAAAATTTGAACTAACACTCCACAATTCAGCTACACAAATGGGAGAAAAAAATCCACGTGCTTTGTGTCTGTCAAGTTGTCCATCCAGTGCAATGGGGGGAAGCTTCCACAAATCGGCAACAAGGGAAAATAGATAAACATGGATCATGTCAGTCGCTGGTTTGCTACCTTCATCTAGCTCGATAACCAACATGTAGTCGAGAATCGATGTACCTGTTCGATGACATGTGAGCATGGGTTGATGCAGTTCGGCATGAACGCAGTGATGAAGACCACAACCGCGACCTTCCCCAGGAACGCCTCCATGGCGAGCGCGACGCTCATGCCGCCGATGCTGTGGCCGACCAGAACCGCCCTCTCCTCCACCGGGAGCGTATAGAGTAGGTCGAGCAACGGGCGAGTGTAGTCCTCGAAGGTGGGTGCGTCGCGGAGAGGGAGCGTGTCAGCACCTAAGGCCGTGAGGTTCGATGCATCCACGAGGTGACCTGTAGCGCGGAGCAGTGTGGCGATCCATTACCAGCACCACCGTTGTGGCCCGTGCCGTGCACCAGGATGATACGCTTCACCCCCGTGCCATCATTGCTCGCTTGCCATTCTTGGATCAAGACAGAGGAGAGATCGAGAGAGAAGAAGAGAGAGAGAGAGAGAGAGAGAGAGAGAGAGAGAGAGAGAGAGAGAGAGAGAGAGAGAGAGAGGAGAAATGAGAGGAGGAGAGAGGGTGAGAAGGATAAGGTTGCGCCTGGAAGAGATAAGGTTGGACTTGATTACTGTAGCAATAATCAGCGGCAGTTCGTAACTAGAACCAGCACTGGTACTGACTATTAGTGACGGTTCATGGCTAGAACCATCACTGATATTGACTATTAGTGGCGGTTCATGGTTAGAACCGATATTGATGTATCGGTGACGATTTGTAATACGAACCAGTACTGATAGTATCAGTGTCGATTCTTAATGGCTCAATCATTGTTTGGACATGGGAGGTTAATAACCGACATTGATATATTTTCAATGACGAATTTTGCCCAACCGGTACTAATGAGCCACCATCTATGATCGGTTCTATAGTAGTATTATCTGAACTGATATAATCGACTGGTAACACTCATTCATCTCAACCCATAATTATCCAAGCATATAAGTGAGGACAGGTCACGAATGACTCTTAATTTGTGTCAGCGATTACCAGCTAAGCCAATAAGTAAGTAGCAATATTTAATTGTTCATCCCTGCAAATCGCTGCATTAAAAATGATCATTATATCACACAGCTGGTTGCTGTTCTTTGTATTCAATCTAAGGAGCTTCATAGGCCGATCGATCGATCGATCATCCAGGCATTTATCAGGTACAGCTGAGCAATTGCAGGAATCATAAATTTGCTATGGATATACATGCATGTATGGCAGTATGGCCCAATGTCCCTGGTCCAAGATCATTTCTGAAGACATGTCACGGCGCACTGCATGCGTTATATATATAATTTGCAGTTTTGAGAAGTAGAAGCTGAGGATAACTTCAATGTTATAGAAAACTAAGGAAGAATCAGAACTCAGAAACGTGTCACTATCAAGTACTTGAGTTGATGAACTCGATAGATTTCTCTACGACGGACACAGAGCTCTCCTTTCCTATTATAATTTCCTATTATGGTTATATTAGATGCAGAGATTACCTGAGAAGTATCGAAGAAGTTTCTCCTATAGGGTACGTACCGGTACACCGTAGTGTCGCAGTTTCTATACTAATTCTAATAACTCCTCAATATGTATTTTAAACTCTTCTATGTCTTTTGGAGTGACTTCTATAAGACATATTTTGATTATATAATCTGGATTTATTATGTTAAATTTTCATGCAATAGAGTTTTTATCTCAATATTTTATTGGTATTTCTCTAATTATTTGGATATCATCCAATCCGTGTACAATCTTTCTTATATTCTTTTTAGATTTTATGTCTCTATATCAATTGGGTGCAAATGATTTTAAACCTATAAGAGAACACTTTTCTATGGACACAGAGCTCTCCTTTCCCTATTATGGTTATAACAGATACAGAGATTACCTGAGAACTAGTCTCTCAATTTTGGGTTATGGGCATATAAATATTTGCAGACCGGTACACCTAAGCTTCTCAGCTCTCAGTTGGATTCATATATTATAACTTTACTTGAATGTAGTATTAATACAAAAGTTACATGTTATTTTACGTACGTGACTATATATTAACAATATAATAAATCTTTAATTATCAAAACATATATCACCTTTTACCTCTACTTTCAAAAAGTGGTTAAATTTGGTTGCCTTGTGTGGCTCGCCATCCACTTGAATGTAGTATAGACAATGGATGTGGGTGCTGCGAGTTATGAGTGCTGCACTTATCGAGCCCAAACAACGTGTGATGGCGCGGGAAGTGATACGGCGTGGCTGGTTGATTGCCTAAGTTAATCTAAGCGCAAAGCATAACTGTCAGGGGTATTGAATCTTCGATCCACGTCTGCATGCCTTCTGCTGCAAATATTTCGACTACTCTCTTATTAATCGTATAGCATCTATATATATATATATATATACACACACATTCCTCGTAGTCTTATTTTTCAGTGGACTTAGATCTTTTTCTGTAAAGTTGCATATACCTAGTGACTAAGTATACCCCGCTCAATGTACATAGTGACCTAGTGACTAGTATATATATAGTGGCCAAATATTATAGTTTAGGCAATTTAAATTCAATTCCTGCGTTTGCAAATGTACATCTATTAATTAATCCATCATAAAAATATCATACATAAAAGCATATCTTAATTAGTAAAACACAACAAAAAAAAGAACATACACCCATGCACATATATACAATTGGTTTAGTGTTATGCTACACTCACCTGACCTGACCAAATCTTCAAGCCCAAATCGTATCTTCTTCCTAATTAATATGTAGATCACTACTGGTATTTTTAAATTAAAACAAATTTAAAAATAGAAGTCTATAATATTAATTTTGATAAATTTAATTGAATCTTTAAACTTGAGTGTACTTTTAGCAGCTCTCAGCTCTGTCTGTATACAGCGTACCCAGATGCTATACGATTTAGCAGCTCTCAGCTGTCTGTAATCTTGAGTGTACTTGAGTGTACTTTTAGCAGCTCTCAGCTCTGTCTGTATTCTTGCGACAATTAGGGCCACTCCTAGTAGCCTGCAGATTATTTGTTTCCTGTATGAAGTCAGTCACTATGCCTATAACCGATTTAAATGGTATTCCAATTTGCTTTACGTTCACCTTTAGAGGTTATCCAAATTTTATGGAGAGACCTTACTTAGGCCACATACTAAAATATCTATACCAGGAGTGGTCTACATATTAATTAATCCATCATAAAAATATCATACATAAAAGCATATCTTAATTAGTAAAACACAACCAAAAAAAAAAGAACATACGCCCATGCACATATATACAATTGGTTTAGTGTTATGCTACACTCACCTGAACTCTCCTATATATTGAACATTGCCTCCTGGTCAACCTTGGGCAGGTCTGCTCTTTCGTTTTTTATAAGCAGTTGGAACATTAAATAGTATAAAAACGCAGTTGGAACATTGAAAATACCGGGACTGATCGTATAGCATCTGGGTACGCTGTATACAGACAGAGCTGAGAGCTGCCAAAAGTACACTCAAGTTTAAAAGATTCAAATGCCAGCTGAGAGCTGAGAGTTGCCCTTTTCATATGAAGATATTCAGCGCGAATGAATTGTTCCCATGATCCAACTGTTTGAGAAAAAGAAAACACTCGGTTGTTGAAAAAGCTGCCTATGCATTCTACCCATCCTGCAACGAATTTTTGTGTAAAATTCTATAAAGGTTTGTTGCCCGGCGGACGTGTACACGAGGAATCTTCAAGCCTCTTTGCAGATTGCTTTTTTTTCACGAGCAATGGCTCACACCCCAGTTTCAGAGGCTGGATACGTCTCGGAGGTGAGCAATGCCTACTAAGAACAGGGACACGCTACGGAGAGGTAGGATGTGTACATGTTAAGATGATGTAATTGCCATAATACATCGTGTTATGCCTGGTGGGCGTGTACACTTTGAATCTTCAAGCCCAAATCGTATCTTCTTCCTAATTAATATGTAGACCACTTCTGGTATTTTAAATTAAAACAAATTTAAAAATAGAAGTCTACAATATTAATTTTGATAAATTTAATTGAATCTTTTAAACTTGAGTGTTCTTTTGGCAGCTCTCAGCTCTGTCTGTATACAGCGTACCCATCCTGCAAACAAATTTGCAGGAATCTTTTAAATTAAGTGTGTGTGTATATATATATATATATATATATATATATATATATATATATATATATATATATATATATATATATATATATATATATATATATATATATATATATATATATATATATATATATAGGAAAACTAGTATGTACTTCTGGGTGTATGTACTCCCACCTCTCATATACTACTTTTACACGTGTGTTATACTTCTTTATCACTTTAAATATACTTCATTAGTAATTATAAGATACTACAATACAAATCCCACAAAATTTTTTATGAAATTCCATGATATATATATATATATATATATATATATATATATATATATATATATATATATATATAATTTGCAGTTTTGAGAAGTAGAAGTTAGGGTATCTTCAATGGTTATAGATAACTAAGGAAGAATCAGAACTCAGAAACATGTCACTATCAAGTACTTGAGTTGATGAACTTGATAGACTTCTCTCTGCCCCGCCTGCGCTAGACTCCATATCTAGCTGGCGACAACGGCACGATTGTCGACAATCACGACGACTAGTATGTCACACCTGAGAAGAACCATGGCGGCATGGTGTGAGAAAACCTGTCAAGTGGGGTCACATATCTTCTTAGGGCATGTTTGGAAGCCAGGGGAAGGAAAACCATTGAAGAAAACCCCGAAGGGGATTTTGCTGTGCACATTGAATCCCCAGGAGAATAACCCCGCAGTGGAATCCTTCTCTGATTCATCCAACTGAAATGCTTAAAGTCTGCACCAAAATTACAAGATCATCCAGACATTCAAATTATGGATCCCTCCATCCATTAAAATTCAAGAAGACTTAGCTAAAGTCTGCACCAACATTCAAATTATGCTTCTCTACATCCATACATCAACATAGATAACTGAAATATAAAATCAGACTTGAGTTCATTTCATGAAAAAGTTGAACCACAGTATCATTGAGAACATAGAGCAAAATCACAGTAGTACATCGCTTTGAGCGGCGCAGTACCCAATGAGCTTGACGAGGTTTGGGTGCTCAACAACTCCTAGAAAATGAACTTCTGCCAACCATTGCTTGTGACCCTGGTCAAGGTGGGAGTAGGAGCCAAAAGGATTGAGTCAAATTACTGGAAGAGTCCTACCAAAGTAGCACATGAATCCATTTATGCAAATTACTTAAACTGAATTTATATGTGTCACAGATGAATATCAGCAGCATCAGAGAACTTTGAATTTCTGATATACTAGCATTAAGTTCATCCCAGTTTTGGAAGCAAAACAAAATATCATAGTTGTTCTACACTATTGCACAAAGAAATTAATGTAAATAGCAAGCAACAGACTGCCAAATGCTCAATATGGACATCTAAATTGTATTAACTAGGGAATTAGCTTGCTAGTTAACCCAGAATCCACAATAAGTTGACCAAAGGTGCGAGTGCACCATCTGAAATTGCAGTAAATTGCAGCAAAACAAAGATATATCATTTTAATTCTAGTATGCTTTGTTAATGTATATCAATGGTGACAGGGAAAACAAATATCACAGATGGATACATGACAATCGACTATGAACTAACAAGCAGAAATTTGAAAGGATCATACCTATGGAGTAATTTTCTTCTTCAGCCAAATTAATCGCACATTTGGATTCTTGGTTTTGATGAATATTTGTCTATTCACCTCACTTTCGAAGACCACCAATGCGTCTGCCTTCTCTTCATCGGTTAATTCTTCCATGGCTTCCAAGTTATCGATACACTTTTCAATGGAATAATCATCTTCACGCCTTTTCTTTTCATTCAGATTTTCCATAACTTTTTCTGTTTGTTCCTTTTTGTAGTCCAAGTAGTCTCCAAGAACAGCTGCAACTTAACTTTGCTTGCAATTTTTCCCACTATCACCTTCTTGCTGTCCTAAATTATGATCGGATGGTGCAGATTGAGCTTCATTGGGTTCAATATGTTGATTTGATGTCCCTTGACCATCCAAACTTGAAGCAAACGGATTTGTTTCATTTGGAGGGGGCACGTGTTGTATGCTTTGTTCGGAGGTACTTCTTTCATTTGGAGGTTCTACTCGCTCAGTTGATGTAAAATTTAAATCTCCCGTAGCAATGCTTCCTATTCCAAAGCAAAAATTAGCAGCACGAAAAACTGTAAAACTGATAAAATGAGGATCATAATTATGAGAATCAAGCAAATTCTTATAACCATAACTTCAAAAGTTCCTATTGCACATGTGGTAGGCCTTATCCTGATCCAGAAGCCAAAAAATAAGTTATAAGGAACAATTTTACCTTCATATAGAGATGCCAAGTAATTAAAGAGAGAAAAAGGCTTTTGGCGGAACTTCCTCGCTTTGGGGTGATCCTATGCAACATAACAATATAATTAGTACCAAAAAAATTACAAGATTACTATTTCTAGAGAGAGTAAATGTCTTATCTTAATAATTTTATCCTAGATTTTTGGTTCAGCAATTATCATGCCCATAGAATCATCCCAACCCGTACCACTCTGTTTCTTTGCATCCCTTATTGATTTATAGCTTGCTTTAAGTTTCTTCTCCTTTTCTTGTAGTTGTTGCTTTGTAAAATGTGAGGGAACCTCTCATTGAACTTGATGGTGATACTCCTCCAACCCTCTGATACCCAACCATTTTGCCCTTTGAACTTTGGGTTGTTGTTATGGTCATGTAATATATCAACAAGACCTTTCTCATATGTGGAGTTCCAAGCAGCCCTTGAGACTTCTTTTGACATATCAATTCTATGAAAATAACGTCCAGCATGTCCAGCATTAAAAAAAAAGACAGCATGTCCAGCATTAAAAAAAGACATATCAAAGTATAATGATGTCTCTTACATATCAAATCATAAGCAATCTAGTGAGTACTACTACTTTAAGCATCCATTACACATAGTAGAGGTACCATACTACTTTACAAGATATAATGTTGAATTAATTATTGTAGGCAGCCCACATCTGTAGTGCGATCTGATCTCTGAGAGTACTTCCATCACTTGACTCCAAGTCATTTGGGTAGTTGTCATCGCCCTCCAGAACATCAACATAGTCGACTGGTGAGATACTAGTTGGTTGGTCATCTAGCCACCCTTCTTGACCGTTTTGCCCTCTAATTATATTGTGAAATGCAATAGCTGCAGCTGGAATCTTAATCTGAGACTCTATGGGATAGAATGTTCCTACTTTTAGAATCGGAAACCGCTTCTTTAGAACACCAATGGCCCTCTCTATGTGGTTGCGAAGTATTGCATGACGATGGTTGAACAATTCTCTATAGTTAGCATAACCACTTTGAGATGAACGACGCCTCCTGAACTCACTGAGGTGGTATCGAACTCCTCTATATGGGGCAATAAAGGATGGTGTGTTTGCGTACCCACCATCTACAAGATAGAATTTCCCCTCCGGCACATGAAATCCTTTGCTAAGAGCAGATCTAAGGACCCCTGCATCTGATGCAGACCCTTCCCATCCACATAAAATGAATGTGAAGTTAAGATCAAAGTCCCAAGCTAACATAACATTTTGAGATAGAGTTCCTTTCCTATTCCTATAGGGAGGGGCCTTGTCTTCTGCAATGGTGATTGGTATATGTGTCCCATCGATGGCACCAATGCAATTCTGCACGCAAGGAAAGAAATTAAGGACTTGGCACTCAAGGAAAGAAAAGCTTGGGGAAAGGTATGTGTTTAGTATGTGGCTCACCTGAAAAAAGAGCATAAAACGAGGATCTGTTGCAATTTTCGTATGAGTTTGGATTGAACTTGGGAGCTTCACAAATTTTTGAGTCAAGGCAGGAATTATATTGAAAACTTATGTTATTTTCCTATGGATTGTTTCCCCGCTGTGTTGAAAAGCTTTTTGTAGCCTCTGATTGCTAGCATTGTGTGAGAGCATGAACATGAACATCCCAAGCTGCTCCTCAACAGCAACACCTCGTGTGTCACGCAACAAATTCTCCCTTCTAAGAAAATTTGACGTGGCTCTAAATATCTCCGGCTCCATGCGGAACTCAACTCTACACCAAATCTCGTGCCCTTCTAGGATTTCCTTAACCTTTTTAGCACCAGGAAGAGAGGAGGTGTGGACGGGCCTTTTCTCTTCTTGTAGGCATAAAAGTAAAGCAGGAACAAGTAAAAGGAATAGCTCATCGTCCTCTTCTTCCTCCTCTAAAAAAAATTGCCTAACTTGCTCCTCCCAAGAACCCATTATCTAGTAAAATGACAAGAAAACATGCAGATCTGAATTGAAGCTGTAACAAACATGCATATCTTAATTCATTAACCTAGCCACTAGTATTCAAGAAAACATGTATAAGAAGCAGAAGTATGCAGTTTAATTTCAGTACCTCTTTGCACCGCTTCTTGAGCTTCAAGTTCTCATCCACCAGCCGGCGAACTTCCTTTTCTAGATTTTCCACGTATGCCTGCACACGAACAAATCACTTAAAAATCAGTAAAAATTGAGCTATTAACTTGCATAATCCAAACATGTAGGCCTTTTTTCAGGTGTACTAACTGTGCACTCTTTGCGATTGTTGCGGTGTTTCTTTCTAAGGAGTCCAGGAGGCATGTGGGGGCTAAGGAGAGTGGACTACAAAGGATAGGGAGTAGAGCATGATTATAGCCTTAGAGGCTTAGAGAGCATGGTAAGGTGGCATTGTGGTATTGTTCATTTTTTCTTCATCATCTCACAAATCTGGGTCTATGGGTATAATGTTGCCAAGAGTTGGCCCAAATAATTGGTAACATGTTGCATAAAATCTTTATCACCACAAATCATTGTATCCTCATGCATCAAATATAAGATAGTATTTTTTTTCTCACCCTGCCATTAGCAATGCTATGAAAAAATTTGGTATTATTATCCCACTCAATGACCCAATTCGCATGAGATCTTTTAAACCAAGACAACCCCTCCTCATTAAACATTTTTTGCAACTCAGCCAAAATATTAGCTAACCAAAACCATAGGTAAATGTGCTAAGCACATTATACTCATTTACTAAGCACAATTGATGGAATGTTATGGTCAGATAGATCTCTAGAAATCTTTTGAACCAAAACCATAGGTAAATGCTTTCCCAATCATTGCTAACCAAAATCCTATCCTACCTCTCTAGTGTTGGATCTTCTCTATTATTACACCAAGTGAAGACCCCACCATTCACATGTAGCTCCCTGAGCTCATTAACATGAATAATGGAATTGAAAAGGTGGGAAAACTGGGAAAGAGTATTTAGCTGGTTCTTTTTCATGAGTCTATCTTATAATGTTGAAATCTCCACCTATCATGAGAGGCAAATGTGCCTGAGCACAGAAATGAGAAAATTCAATAATAAATTCATGTTTGTTTTCATCCTAGGCAGCTCCATATACATTGATCAAGGTCCACTTTGACCTCAACTCTTTTTCAAAGAGATCAATCTGAATAAGGTCATTGGTTCCTGATTTGGGCATAACAATACTACAAGCACACAAGTTACCATGACTTTTTGTATTGTGTGAATCCGCTTACACTCCAGAAATCATAAGTTAGGCATGGCCACAGCATTGCTATGAAAGAGCAAAATGCAGAAGTGAACCACACCACCAAGTTCAACAAAAGAAAGGCAACGACATTACCATCATGCGTTGAGAAAGACCCAGGACTGAGAATCGGCGAGGCAGTGAGGATTTTCGGGAGCACTGCTAGGGTTTGGCGCGGGGGAGTGCTATTGCAGAAGGATTTTCGGGAGCACTACCAACCGTAAGCTGATACTGGTGGAGACAGCCGCACCGACGGCAACGACGACCACCAGACCCTAGAGGCGAAATCCCACCAAAACGCTACGAACGACGTCCCCACAAACCCCACCCAAAAGAGAGGAGGGCAGGCTCGGTGCCAAGTCCACGGCCGCAAGAGGGAGGAGACGGAGATGGATTTGGAGGCGAACTCACCATTTGGGTTCGTCGGAGCGGAAGGGGCTGGGCTCCCAGGAAGCCAGAGACCGCGCTGCGGGGTTGGAGTTGGTCACTGGTGAGGCGGAGGGAGGGCCCTACGGATGGTTGCCTCGCTGTTGCTGCACGGAGGCGGAGGCGGAGACGGAGGCGGCGGGAGGCGGAGGCCTCTCGTGTGCGAGGGAGGTCGAGACAGGGAACGATTCCCGATCGGTAGAGGCGTGGCTCGGGCCCCCGCGGAAAGGACGTGGATCGGGCCGAGAAACCCTGTCTGATGGGCTTCCCAAATGGTGCGATTTTCTAGCTCGTGGGAGGTTGCCCAGTGGGCTTTCCAACCGGGGAAAAGGCTGGGATCCTGGAGTGGATCGGGCCTCCCAAACTAGCCCTTAGTTGTGAAAGAGAATGGGAGCTGTGACTTTTCCAAGGGCCCACATGTAAGGGTAATGTGTCGACTGTTGAGAGGTGATAGTGAGATATACTATTAGGCTGTAACGGATAACAGTATGGATAAATGGACTCTGCTTGCCCATCTTGTTCTTCACCCCTCTCTAATTCTCTAACTCTCATTCTCCCAGAGTTATCATCGCCGTTCGGGTCATCACTTATTATAAGACTATTAAGTTTTTTTTTTGCCAAAATGTCCGATATTTAGTTGCTATCATACATCAAACTATGATGTGCAAGAAAAATAACTGAATATGAGCTAAATTTTTTCAGAATACTACGAACTAAAACATCTGGTACGTTCATAAAACATCCTGGCAAAAAAGAGATTCATAAAATATTTTTTTCCTACAAAAGTGGTGGAACAGGGCAGGCAGTGGCATCCCGGGAAAGACTATAGGCTGCATATGTGACCTATCGACGCTCTCCGCACATGTAGCTGAGCATGACATCGCTGCTCTCCCCGTGCTCGACTCCTCTCTGCCTTGCTGCGGGGAATCCCCGACCTCCAAGCTCCTCCTCACACCCTCCATGGCCTTGCTCATCAGCGGATCCCAAGTTGCCTGTGCTACGAGGGTGGTGCTGCCGGCCTTCCAGTTCGACATCATGGCCACACCGCTTCCCCGACTCCACATTGGCTGCTGCACCACTCTCCCACCCCCACGCCTGAGAGGTGGAAGAAGCAGATATGGGCTTGTTTTGGTACATTCTTTTTTTTGTATGGAACAAATTTTCTCTTCTAGTGGAACATTTTTTTTCTCTATTGGAACATTCCAATATCATCTGTGGAACAATCTCTTCATTGGTGGGGGAGCTCAGCGAAGGAACTCGCTGGCTGTAAGGACCGATGATGCCCTAAGCCCTAAGAGGGGGAGGGTGTTGAACTAGGATATTTCTAAAAATTATTTGGCTCAATTTGGCTCAATTTCTATACTCTAGGTTTATGTAATGGACCACTCTAACATAACAAAGTTTTACACCTTAGATTCCAATCCTAGCAACTACACATGTAATTCTAGGAAAGGTAAACGCGAAGATAAAATGGTGCAATATAAAAGTGCATAATGTAAATGAGTTAGAGAGCATAAACTCATCACGATGACTTTTTCCGTGGAATCAGTGAGTTGCCTCTCACTTCTAGTCCACGTGGAGCCCTTCACAAGGGTCAATCTCCTTGCTCAGATAACTCCGTGGTTATTGCCGTTAGAGCTCCCCACACATTAGTGGATCTCCCACTAGGCTCACCCAGATGCTCACTGTTGTCTTCACTAAGGTAGTGCTTCGTCGCTCTGGCACGGGCTACTCCTCCCGCTCACAATATTTACTGTCACTCTACAAACTCAGTTGGAGGGTCTTGTAAGACTCATTGTCGTTAAGCTATCAAGGTGTAGGCAAACACCAAGAGTAATAAGTGTGTATCACTCACTTGATCTAACTCTAGCCTAATCACTTAACTAGATGCGTACTAGGACTAAACTAGCACTAACCAAGTTCGTAGTTTTATATCACTTGATAACTCTAGCCTAATCACCTAACTAGATGCATACTAGGACTAAACTAGCACTAATAAAGTTCTTAATTTTATACTAGTTGCCTTTGATGTTCAATTTCAACTCCAAGGTAGCTCAAACACTCTGCAATATGTGTATGTCTTATGGTGGGAGTGAGCAACTTTAAATGGTGGTGGACGGGTATTTATAGAGCCAACCTAAAAACTAGCCGTTAGAAAGGAATTTACGAAATTCCTAGTCACCGCATCATGCGGGTCACCCCTTTCCAACAGTCTGAATTTTGACCGTTCGGGCCTTGTTAGAACCCACGGCATTATGCGGTGCCTCATCACATTATGCAGTGACCTTCTTCTGTGAAGCCTCAAACCTTCAGGAAATGAATTACGCTGCATTGTCCTATTGTCACCATATCATGCGGTGATTTAACCTTGTATCTCCCCGAGTTACAAACTCTATGTAATAGATATACAATGCATCGTCCTATAGGTCATTGTATCATAAGGTGACTTCATCTCTAAAGCCTGAAAAACCATATGCATTAGCTGTCCACAATCATCGTATCATACGATGCGTCAATATATCATGCGGTGACTGGTTTCCAAAGGGCAATTCAATCTTTCTCAAGTCCTGATCTTCGTGACGTCTCTTTTTTATGTCCTGTGTCTTTATTCTGATCTATTAGAGCTAGCCAAGTCTAACATCCATCACCTACTAGGTAACTAACCTAAAGATATCCTTCTTCATAATACGTCAAAAGAAAACAAACCTATCTATACAAGTAATGTTCTCAACATCATAATCACTTGTCTAAACAATAGATACTTATATATTCATGAAGCTCTTTTTTACCTTGATGTTCATACATTTGAGGTGGTTGAAACCTCAAGTTCATCACACAATATATATGAGACTAAACCTTATATATTACCAAATAATACTAGTTTCATTGACTATGTTGACATTAATCATCAAATCAATGCTAAGATACTTAATCTTTCACCAACGTTGGAGACAATGCCTTAGGTAGTGTTTGGTTCATGGGACGGGATAGGACAGAGCGGACCCATCCCGTTTTTGAGGATGGGATGATTCTATTCATATATAGATGTTTGTTTAGTGGGTGAGATGGAATGAGTCTATTTTAGTACCTCGGGTTCACCGTCAGTGTAAGGACCGATGATGCCCTAAGCCCTAAGAGAGGGAGGGTGTTGAACTAGGATATTTCTAAAAATTATTTGGCTCAATTTCTATACTCTAGGTTTGTGTAATGGACCACTCTAACGTAACATCTAATTGAGCTTTTCAGACTAGTATTATAGCGTGGTCCACGTACTGCACTGACGGTTATTGGGGTGGTGGTGGCGACGATTGGGGTGGTGGCGCTGAAGTTAGGGAAGGAGCACTAGCTGACTTGGGCCAAGCTACGCAAAGTTGGGCCAGCGCGGGGGTTGAATTTGGGCCGAAGTAGGGAACAGACTGCAGGGTGTGCGAGCAACGAATCCAAGTCGCACTTGCAGCCTCCTTGCATCCTCAATGGAGAATTATATATATATATATATATATATATATATATATATATATATATATATATATATATATATATATATGAAAAATTACACGTTGTTTGGAAAAATTGAAAGAATAGGCTACTGTCGTCCGTTCAACAGGTGAGATCAACGGTGAGACCTTGTGGGGCCTCGCTGTCAGAGCATATTAAATGTGTTTCACATAGTGCAGGTGAGACCTTGCTCTCGCCCACTGAATGGGTAAGATCTTCGTTGATGCACCACCAGGTGAGCCCACCCAAAAGGTGTCACTCACTGTTCAGGCGAGACCTTGTGGTATAAAATGTGGCATGCCACCTCGGCCGATGTCAGCACAGTCATTTGCACTCAGCTGAGGCGAGAGAGAGGGAGGAGAGGAGGAGAGGAAAGGAGAGGGGAGGGGAGAGGAGAAATTTTGCATCGAAGCCCTGCCAGAAAAAAAGTATGTTTTTTCTCTGTTTTTTTACAAACCTAGTAGGATAGCCACTAGTGCTAGACTTTGACATAGGTTATAGGTTAGATCTAGGATTTTTTTTAAAACCTGGTAGAATAGCAACTAGACATAGGTTAGAATGTAGATTTAGGTTTACAATTAGGGTTAGACATAGTTTAACAACAAGATCCTATTTGTACATATATTTTAGCAATTATATGTAGCATTTAGACATATATTAGGTATTAGATGTAGGATTTAGATATAGTGTAGGCATAACTGGGGTAGTAGCTGTCGGATTTAGAGATGTTTGATGTAGCGACCCGGGGAATTTATGTTATAGTATAGATTACATGTTAGGCTATGTTTGTAATGAATTTTGCATTATTATAGATGTAGTTTTATGTAATTTTTTATGTTGTGTTGCAATAATGATATGATTTTTGTTGATGGTTACCAGGTATGTCGGATCAATTGCAATTTAGGATTTGTTATGCGCACAATGAAATATTATATGGTCCGACATAATATTTCACTTGTACGAATGGTTGATATGGGGTTTTAAAATAGACCCTAAGGTTAAAGAGATGACCATTAGCATTGTGAGTAACCTGGTGTGTACTGGGAGGTATACCCGCTCAGGGAAGATCAAGTCTGGAGGAGGTACCTGTAGGATGTTGTGCATAGAGGTAAGCCTCCTATGTTGCTTATGCAATGGAAGAATAAGGATGCAGTTGCGGAGATGAAGGGTGGGGGTACACAGAGGATGAGGGTGATGAGGATGTCGATCCGATTGGTCCACATTCATCGGATTATCAGACTGAACCGACCGGTGAGGCAGACGAGGGGGAACGAATCCTTTCTCTAATTGAACAGATGGAGCGGGATGATCTTGAGGCTGGCGGATCTCCTGAGTATGATATTTCGGATGATGAGGACAATGCTCCTATTCCAGTGGACTAGAAAAATCACAACTTTAACAACCTTATGGTGAATGAAGGGAATCAGGTGCCCTGGGAGTATACCTAGAATAAGATGACCGAGGGTGCTAGGTATCCTACTAATCAGGCTATGAAGGATGTTGTGACTCATGGGTGATATCGCTTTGATGACAGTTTTATGTTGTCAAGTCAAGTAAGAAGGAATATGATGTGAAGTGCATGAAGGAGAGTTGCCCGTGACGAGTGCACGGTTTCAAGGGGAAGTGGGTTGAGTATTGGGAGTTTCGATTGTGGTCGACGATACTTGCACAATAAACAACTTGAGCCCAGCCACATGAACATCACCTCAGCCTTTGTCGTCACTGTGATGCACACATAGATTGTGAATTACCTGAATTACGAATCAGATCCATAATCGGATAAATTGAGGAGGAGTACAAGTACACTATCAGCTACAATAAGGCATGAAGGGCGAAGAGAAAGGCAATTGAGATGAGGTTCGTGACCTACGAAGTGATATTTGAGAACCTTCCACACTTACTGCAGACCATTGCTCGAAAGAACTCAGGAAACCCCGCGAAAGTAGGTCTTTCTGATTCTGCTACAGATGGGAGACGTCCTCGTGGTCGTCGATCGTCGGCTTCATTGGCTCATTGAGTTCGATTAATGTTGTAATTCATGATGTGATGGATATTCATATGCACAACATTGTACTTTACTGTTTTAGTACTGAGACTGTCACTATGTTCGAGGTTGTAATGTGTTAAGTTGTGATTTATTGATATATTTGTGTACGATATGAACAATCTATTATGTCATGTTATAGGTTGGACGCTTACTTCTTACTCTATTTTTGTTTTTCTGATAAAACTGTAAATAACTTGTGAACATATAGGTATGGTGTAGCTGGAGCTACTTGACCCTTAGCTCGACGTTAGGCATCATTCGTACCGCATCAGGTGCAGGTTAAGGAGCTCCTGGTACTATGACCCCATTTGTTGGATGAGCCCATGAGGATTGACGAGCGCTGGATCTGGAGGTTTGTCCCATTTCAATTTAACATTTCATATGGATTTTTATCAGTATTCATCGCTAACTGTACTAAGTTTGCAGGTTGCGTGCTGCTAGGCTACTTCCGTTGTGTCAGCTGGTGGAGGTGGACGTGTTGGTGGGGGCCTTAGAAGTGGCCACACGGTTCAGTTATGACAGGGCCCTGCTCATGACCCTTATCGATAGGTGGAGTCCTGAGACGCACACGTTCTACCTCCCGTGAGGCGAGATGATGCCCACACACGAGGACGTCTCACTACTGATAGGCTTGCCTTGCGTGGGTGCCGCTGTTGGGGCTAGGGACGTGGGCATGGGTTGGCGCGACAAGATGCTAGGATGCTTCTCTGTCATTGAATAGAGGGACAACGTAGCCCCGTTCAGGGCTTTTCCAGGGACTGAGAAGCACAGCCCGACAAAGACCTCTCTCGTTTAGTTTGTGGTACGTATGGCTTGTACTATTTTGTCATCTCCTTTATATTAATAACAGATTAAGATATTTGTAATTGTTCTTTTTTTGATAGGCGGACAACATTCACCTATTGGCAGGCGACGAGGACATCTTTCGCCACCTAGAGTCATACCTCATGTGGTTGTTTGGGTGGGTCATGTTCACCGAGACGCACGACAACACAGTCTCAAGGAGCATGATCCCCTACGCCTGAGAAGTTGTGGATGCTGACCCAATGGCCTGTGCGACTTCTGTTTTGCTGGCTGTGGCGTACTCTGGCCTGTGTGATGCCTGCACGAAGATTGACAACAACACGATCCTCACTGGGTGTTCCCTACTGCTTTAGATGTGGTCGTACGAGTACATCGCCATCGGCAGGCCCATTATCGACCATGACGCGTACCAATTCCCTATGGATTGCATCGACAGCCCGACCATAGGGTTGTTGTGGTGCAGACGTAGGGTAAGTGGTATGATATTTGTGTACATGTATGTTCATTACTTCCTTTTGTTGTTTCTCTAACTTAGTTTTGTTGCAAAACTGAGTTGGTCCAGTGTGTAGACACACCATGCATACCCGTACTTCGTTCACCACTTCGATGAGCTGGCGGTGAATTATGTCCGCTAGAGGCCATACACAGAGGATGAGGTACTTCGACGTGCTCCGCTTGGACTTTTCGGTGCTCTGCTTACGGGATCGGGAGTACTGGCTCACGCGGTGCGCCCTCGTCTATGACATCTACGTCGAGGAGTACGCACTGCATCACATGATGCGGTAGTTCGGGAAGTTCCCGGTGTTCCTGCTACAGCTGACTAGGACGGTGCATATCAACATACATAGGTGTGTAACATTATAATTACATTTTCATATGACCCACATCTACCTATTTATACATACTCATATGTTTTTGTAGGTTGGTGTGCAAGGGGATCATTCGACGAGCGCTTTTGCGTCTCATGTGCAGACATGGGTTACCAAATGGGACCAAGCTGTTGAGCATGTCATGGACGAGGATCGACCACACTCTGAGGAGGCATACGCAGAGTACCTCTCATGGTTCGTGCCTTGGACGCGGATCTGAGTCACATACACACCGGCCAAGCTTCTGCATCACATAGCAGATGCGCGCGACACGTACCCAATGCATCGGGACCAAATGTGTTTGCTTAAGGTACGAATAACACTACATGACTCATCATTTACTACAATTGTTGATACAAATATCAAATGAAATTTTTCTTTGTAGAGGGACATATAGTACCAGGTTGAGGTCGAGGCACGAGCGTCTAAGGTACAACTCGACAGTGGCCTCGAGGTCCCCAGGGGTGAGGTGATCCTAGTGTTAGGACGGATTATCTGGCAGGTGAACAGGGTCTTCCGATCGCTCTATTGCAAATTGTCCTTAGATGTTGCAATAGGACTACGAGCATTGGATCATCTCTCAGCATTCCCGTCTGCCACGTTCACTAAGCCGTCGCACTCACCGGTACATCCAACCTTCGCTACCAGGGCATCGCGGACGTCTTCGACCCCAACTTCCTCTTCGACCCCAACTACGGCGAGGTGGTCCTTCACCGGGGCTATTGACCCGCACTACAGTGGCACATGGCATAGACTTTCATTCTCTGGTGCCGGTGACCCCCGCTACAACGACACAACATCTAGGCCAGCATTCACTGGTGTTGGTGACCACTTCTATGCCGTCAACGGGGCCACGCACCCCCTGGCATGCGTCACCCGCTCAGGTTCGACACTCGCTTCATGCATAACAAATTGTCCCCATCTCAGGTATGTCACGCTTTATCGGTGCTAACATGATTTCTTTGTTGTTTCATGTGTAGAGATCGATGATCTCTGGGATGTAGAGGCACATGGTAGCTACATAGAGTTGCTTAACAGGGATGGTTGTCAGGTCCCTGGATACTCCTACATCTTTGGACATAGCGACGAGCTCAGTGCATCGCAGCTACCTGACGCACCACTTATAGGGACACAACCCTCCCAGGACGAGTACGGTACTCAACAGCATGCTGGACGGGCTGAGCGGTCGATCATTCCACCGGACCACCTGACGTACTTAGCTAACCAGGTGAGAGCGAGGAGGCGTAGGGTCCCAAGGTTGGATGCGACCAAGGGGATCATCCATAAGAGGGGACGTAACCTGTAGGCTATTAGGTTATTGTTAGTTTCATGGTCTTATGTTATTGTTGGTGTTAGGGTACTATGTTAGTGCCAGCGTAATGCTACTTTCTTCATGCTACTATATTATTGTTACTATCATAATATCTTTTATGTATCGTGTTTTTGTTTTGTGATTCTATTCAGACCATAGACTCGTACCACGACTATTTTGTAATAATCATAATAAACATGTGGACCGAATGTACAGTGACATATATAATACCCCTAGTGGTGTACCAGAGTTTCTCCTAACATGTCTTAGGGAATGTAAAAGGGCGAAGATCGATGGGATGATACACAAATTACAACATCGTCCTAACAGTGATTCTAAATGTACTGATTTAAAGTGAACTGTGATGAGGCTCCTGAGTTCTAATAATCTCCAGCACCATATTGCGCTGACGGAGGAGGTGCAGCATGAGGTGGAGGAGGACCATCCCTATTGTGGCATGGGTAGGTGCACAAAGGATCAATGCATACATATGTGTCCTCTAGGTGTATTACAAGAGGACTTGGCATGTTGTCAACCTCCCTTTGCAAGTCAAAGATTTGGTCTCGTAGGTGGTGGATGTAATCTTGGATATGCTAAAGAATAGGAGGATTGACCCATCTCGTGTATTGGCAGTTGTCGGGGTCATCGTTAAAGGCCTACAGAAATGTGAATGTCACAATGTATAATGTTGTAAAAAAGGATAGGGACGGTCATGGTGATAAAGTTCTTACCCTACCAAGAGGACATTGGAAGAATCGATGCCCCCCATAAAAGCTCTCATCGTACATATCAACGACACAGTCATAGCCATGAGAGCACTTGGGTCAGGGCTCATTCGAGTGCTTGTAAATCCTTAGGTGACTTGGAGGACGAAAATCACTCCTATCCTGCAAAGGGAAGTTATACAGAGGCTCCTCGTACCCAGTTGGACCAAATGAACCATCCCATCTCACTGCCAGCCTTCCCGCCCCCCTTCTTCCTCGCCCCTCCTGCCCCTATCCTTCATTGATCGTTGTGCCTTAAGTTTCTAGATACATGAGCCTTTTATAGATGCATTGTACCAACATACGTCTTTTTACCATTGCGTAATATTACCATCAAATCTGTGTTACCTGCACACATGCAACCGTGTTAACAAAATATGTACTCCATTTGCAGACCTAGCCTTTTCAGACCTAACATTTTTAGACCATGAAAACAATTGTTTTTCCTTGCCACCTCGAAACAGGTCATCATGGATTCCTGGAGGAACCACCCTATCAGAGTGCCACAATGGCATGGGCGTCCATTGACAGGTGTGGTGATCGAGCTCGAATGTCGACGTCCTTCAAGGTCCAGACTTTTGGTGGGAGGTTGAAGGGATCGGTGACGTCCTAAGAGCGGGGGGGGGGGGGGTGTGAATTAGGACACTTAGAACTATTTCGGCTCCAACAACAACATAAGATAAACCTATATCAATTTCTATCTAAATATGCTATAGGTTTATCTAGTGTGTCTACTCTACCGATCAAAACACTTGCAACCTATCTAAGAAGGTAAATTGCAAGAATGCAAATGTGAAAACGTAAATAAGGTAGAGAGAGCAAACTCAGCACAAGAAATTTTTTTTCCATGGTATCGATGATATGAATTCCACCCCTAGTCTATATTGGAGCTCCACAAAGGATATACTCCCGGTCGGCACCCGGTCACGGTTCTTGAGCCACCAAGTCACAAAGACAAGGCCTTCACCAGGATGAGTCACCAAGCTACCAAGGCAAGGTCTCACCACTAGCCCCTCTTCCGGTTTCTTGCCGCCGTGATCACTTCGGAGCTTGAGCCACCAAGACAAGGGTCTCTGTGTCCCCGCATAATCGTATTGCCACCACTCCACATCAAGTCAGAGGGTGAACAAGCTTGCCAGTGAGTCACCAAGACTCCAAGGTGCCGGCGTACCACTTGGTACAAGGTTGGATTACTCTTTGATCTACTCTCTATGCAGCAATCACCTAGCAACACTCTCTCTAGGCCTATAAGCACTAACCACTCTCTAATGGTGTACTTAATCACCTTAAATGATCACTTTGAGCACTTCGGTGGCTTGGATGTCTTCTTAGGTGTACATGAACTTCTCTGGACTCCAGCACCTTCAAATGGTAGAGTGGGTGGGTATTTATAGCCTCAAACTCGCGCACTACCCGTTAACCCATCGGCTTTGAAAAGTTGTTAACACCGGATGATCCGGTGAGAACAGTAGTACTAACACCGGATCATCCGGTGAGTACACTCTTACAAATTAGCTTTGGAACTCTACTCAAGCATCTGTGAACACCAGACACATCGGTGTATACTTTATCTTCATCACCGAACTATCTAGTGAGTTATCCTAAGCCATCCGAGCCTTTTCTTCTTCTCTGTATAAATTGCTCTGGTGTATGCATCCGGTGCATATTACTTCATCACTGGACTATCCAGTGAGTTAACTTCAGCCAACCGAGCCAATGCAACCCTCTCTGGAAATAATGCTTCAGTATGCACAACCTTCATCACCGGACCATCCGTTGCATTGAACTTCATTTTGCCTCTTTGCACTGTTCATTGTCCGGTGTATTGTTCGTTGTTCATTCTATTCACACCGGACCATCCAATGGGTTGAACCTTCAATCTTCAGTAGCTGCATCCTTCTCTGGTAATAATGCTCTAGTGCGTTCATCCTTCTCAACTCTAGACCATTCGTTGGGTTGAGCCTTCTCTTCTTTTCTCTAGAAATGCTCCAGTGCAACTCCCACTAATCACTGAACTATGTAGTGAGGCTTAACATTCTTTCTTCAACACAACACCTTCTCTAAAAGAATTGCTCCGATGAGCACTCTGCTCAAACACCGGACCTTCTGGTGAGGTCTTTAGGCCTCTCTCCCATTTGACAAATATATTCCGGTGAGTTCAAACACCCGGAGCACCGGACCATCCGGTAAGACAAATCTTCCTGGACTTCTCCAATTCAGTCCAACTTTATCCCGGCTACGGTGACTTCTTCATGTATTTCATGCATGAGACCTAATAACATATATTCTTGACAAACATGTTAGTCACATTGAATATGTTGTCATCAATCACCAAAATCACAATCACGGCATAATGGGGCAATTTTCGCTACAATCTCCCCATTTTTGGTGATTGATGACAACACAACCAAAGCATGTAGCAAATAATAAATGATACCTAATGTAAAGATCATTAGCGAGCACAAAGTCTTACTATATTACTTGGATGCATGTTCTTACACTTATTCCTCCTTTATTGTGGCTCTCTTTTTCTCCATTGCCACTATCTCCCTTGAACGACATATGCAAGAGCTTCTCTTTTGTCAATCTAGGCGCCTATCATCTTTTCTTCTCTCTCTTTGTCAACTTAGGCATTCCTAGATGTCTTGCTTGTTACTACAATCTCCTTGCATTGTTCATCTTGCTTTCATCTTGCTTTGGTCGTCAAACTTCTCTCCCTATATCAACAATCTCCAAAAAGGGCTGTAAACACATGTTGAACTCAAGGAAAAAAAACATTAGAGCACATCAGAGAGAGCTTTATAAATCATGATCCAATAAAAGAATACCAATTATATGGATATCACTACAAATGAATGATACCAATAGTAGGCTATGAAAGCACATAGATCATAATTTATGAAACTCACATAATATAGTCTAAACTCCCCCTATATGTGTGCATACATATGATGAGAAAGAAATATACGCACAACTAGATAATATATCAAGATAGAAAGTTTAAGCTATATTCTGCATGGATATACCTTAAATAAATAAAAGATTTAACAATGATACCAATTGAAGTATTTGAGCATTGCATACCTCCGGGGACATGTTGATTGCTCCATAAGACTACAAAAGATGTCACTAGAAACACATATTAGTCTCAAAATCACAACCTATAGAATATGCTCCCCCTAAAAGTGTGCATACAAGTGTTGAATACTTGTGAGATATATATGCACATGTTATCAATAACAATAGGGATTTACCCTATAGATTGAATTATGGCACATAAAAGATACTAAATGTAAAAACTAGTGTCATAAAATGAACCTACAATTAATAAACTATGTAGGTTGCTCATGGGTTGGAGATAAACACAAGTAACTTATCATATGAAAACCTACACTAGGCACTGCAATAAATTGAAATAGACATATGCAATCCTAGACAAGGCAAATAAGGTAGAAGCTAAACAAAATGCATGAACACAAGTCTAGCTATACTTACCTCTTTTTCTTTTGGATGAGATTTAGGTATGTAATGATCATAATCTTCATCAATGCGTCTATCTTGTATACTTGGCTTCTTTGCTTGAATCTTCATTTCATTTTGTAAGCCAAGTCTCCAAATCTTCATAGCCGCTTCGTGCTTCAAATATTTTTTGGAACCCAAACTGATTGGGGCCCCTTCATATTGGTGATACTTCCTTAGCACCTAAATGGGTTGGTTCCACCTCCGGTTGATGAGGACATCCCAGCCATCCGTAACCCGAGTGCATCGGTTACGCCGGCTGTGTCACTTACACCATCGGTTACGCCACAAGTTACACCAAGTCCAACTAAGGTTACACTTCAAGAGACAAGTGCAACACCGGTTACACCAAGAAAAGCCATGGATACACGCGCTCAAGCCTATGAAGGACCCGTTACACGCAGCCGTGCAAAGTTACTCCAACAAGAGGTGCATACTTTCCTCTCTCGATTACACCTTGATATTGATGAGAATTATATACTGCCTAAATCGTGTACTCTTAAGTTACTTAGGTTTACACAAGAGGCGACAATGTCGGGTTACATCGAGGACGCTGAGGGTTACGCCAAGAACACCAAGACGGCTGCTCCTGAGGAGAATGGGTTACGCGCCAAGACCCAGTGTTACACAGCAACTGCTCCAACTTCCAAGGCAAAACTGTACCATCTAGGGAAGAGACGGGGGTCATAATATACATGGTTGGAAAGTGCTTCAAGTCTAGTTTCCAATGCAACTGACGGCACGTCATTTGGACTTCCGAGCTAGGAGTAATGGCCATTTTCGTGAAGACTGCGCAGAAGACCCCGAGACGCGCGGGGATTAAAGACCATCTCGGGAGTGCTTCACCTGTTGGCCTTCCACCTTCCCAACGTGGAGACTTCAGTTCATACTTATCTTAGAGACTTGTTACTAGTATAAATACCCCTATGTACTGCTGCAAAAGACAATTTTTTTTGATCATTTTGAATGAACACATAACCTGTATGGTTTTGCAGCCGAGCTGCTGAGTGCCTTGCACACCCTTGTTCTTCCTTGTTCTTCCTGGACTTGTGAAGAGATCCCTCTGGGGTCCTCTACTTCGTGCTCTACGGTTTCCAGTACGGCTGCACCGTTTTGTGTGGATTAGTCCCGGTTTGTGGTTCTGCGGTCGTTCGGAGATCGAGTCGAAGTCTTCGCGGTTTCGGTGCCTCTCTCCCCGTCGCTTGGTCGCATCCAACCTTGGCAGGTATAAAGCTAGTTATCCTCCGCTGTTCGCAGCAAGTTATCTTGTGATTTCCAACCTACTGTCGTGAAGATCGGGCCACCCCGAGGAGGTTTCCATCGGTATCTTGCTGTTGGTGATCTCCGACCCTTATCATGTGGTAATCAGAGCTATCGTTGTCACGGTAGGTTTTGTTATCACCTACTTATCTATCTATTCGTTTACCATCTACTACTGCTTTTATCCATCACATATATTTGTTTCGCCATATCCTACAGTCCACTAAAAAGCCACAAAAAAAAAAATCATATAGCCATTTCGTGGTACTGTTACTTTGTGTTCGTTTCGTTCATCTTGTTGCTAGTCACCATCTTTGTTCTTCCGCCGTACTCTTGTTTAACTTTTATCCGCACCCCTCATATGTCATCGTGTGTTTGTTGAAAAAAAAATCTGAAAAAAAAAGAGTGTGAAAAAAGTATCAAAAAAAAAGAAGAAGAAAAAAAAGAAAAAAAAAGCAAAGAGGGCTGTGTTGCGGATTGTGTAACTACAAATTTCATATCTGTACCTTCAAGTTTTGGTGCACTGACAGCAGTATTTACACATCATTTGAACGGTTACGCCACTTTGTTACAGTACCATAGCCTCCCTTGAACAGCCACCTATAGCTCCACAAAAAGCCGTAAACCGAACCTCTCGTTTCGTAATCCTTTCGACCGCTTAATCACAGCTGTGTTACACCACTTTGAGCACATTCACGGTCCTTGAGAACGAGCAAGAACTTGAGTAAGCAAGAGGTGAGATTGTGTGTTTCCACAAATTTACCTATTCCACTTTTTCTTGCAACTAGTCTAACATGGCAGGATCCAATTCGAGTGTTCATGGTGGGAACCACGGAGATGAAGAACCCCCTGTTGCACGGGCTGAGCTACGCCAAATGGCCAACTCGATCTTGGAGGCGATGGAGAGGATGTTCAACGAACGTCTTCCTGCAGCGGGTGGTCGAGGTCCACAACATCAACATGAAGACAATCACCGTGAAGAATTTGGTGATGAAAATTCTGGTTTTGGTGCTGGATTTCATGGCCGCGACGGCAATGGTCGTGGTGGTCATGGTGGAGGGCGTCGTGCTGATTTTGATCAGCGCGGTGGTGGACGGCGTGCTGAATTTGATTATCAGCGTGGAGGAGGACGTGGACGTGATCGTCGTGTACATTTTAATGATGAAGATGAAGTTCATGATGAGTATGAGGAGGGATTTGATGATAATGAAAATCCTTTTGGTCACCATGGGCATTTTGGACAGCCACATGAACATCGTCGTGGTGCTGGTCATGATGGGGAAAATCATCGTGGTCGTCGCAATAGAGATGATCCGGATAGCATTGCTCGTGTAAAGTTAAGTGTCCCAAAATTTTTAGGGAAAGAAAATGCTGATGCTTATATTGAATGGGAGGAGCAATGTGATCAGATTTTTAGAGTGCATAATCTTTCTGATCAGAGGCGTGTCAACCTTGCTTTTGTTGAGTTTTCAGGTTACGCTCTCACATGGTGGAACCAAGTTCAAGAAAATCAACGTGTGTTGGGACGTGATCATATCAACACATGGGCTGAGATGAAGAGAGTGATGAGAAGACGCTTTGTGCCATCAAGCTATCAGCGTGACCTCCGCAATAGGTTACAAACATTGAGACAAGGATCAAAATCTGTTGATGACTACTTCAAGGAGATGGAGTTACTCTTGGTGAGATCTGGAATTAGAGAAGATGAAGAGTCAAAAATGGCAAGATTTTTGAATGGTCTCAATGAAGAAATTTCAGGTTTTGTTGAGATGTTTCCATATCATAATTTGCAAGACCTTGTTGATCAAGCGATGCGCACCGAGAGGAAAATTCAGCAAGAGGGACGAAGAAGGTCTTATGGGAGCCAATCAATTTCAGCCCCATGGCGTTGGCAGCAGCCCGGTACCTCTGTTGGTGGGGGAAGATCACAAGGAGTTGCTGCTAGGCCTTCTCCATCCATTGGTGCTGCAAAGACAACGGTTTCTACTGCTTCTTCACCTGCAATTCAGCAAGAACAACGACGTCCTGCTGCAAGTACAGCAACCCCTTCTGTTGCATCAGCTGCTGCTTCTTCTTCCCATACCCGAGGCATTGTTTGTCACAAGTGCCAAGGTCGAGGACATGTTGCTGCTCAATGTCCTAGTCGAAGGACCATGATTATGAATGAGCAAGGTGAATGGGAATCTGAAAGCGAACCTGAGGAAGAAGCTCCAATATATGATGAAGAAATTATGCAAGATGAAGGTGATGAAATTCAACCTGATGATGGAGACAATAATTGCTTCATTTCTCGCCGAGTGCTTAGTGTTACTGCTGTCCAAGAAGAGAATAATCAGCGGCACAATCTTTTTCACAACCGGGGCATGATCAAGGACAAGTTGTGTCGAATCATTGTTGACAATGGCAGCTGCAATAATATTGCAAGTCAAGAATTAGTTGAAAGATTGGGACTGAAACAGCGGCGCCACCCTTCTCCATACAAGATGCAATGGTTAAATGATTGTGGTGTGCTGCGTGTAACAAACATTGTGACCGTTCCCTTCTCCATTGGGCGGTACAATGATCATGTGGAGTGTGATGTGGTTCCAATGGAAGCATGCCAATTGCTGTTAGGAAGACCTTGGTTGTATGACCGAGATGCTCAGATTTGCGGTCGCGCCAACAAGATTGTTCTCATGTACAAAGGAGAGCGCATCACTTTGCTTCCTTTGTCACCGGAGGAGATTGTAAGAGATGATCTGAAAAGAAAACAGCGAGCGAGCGAGAACCATTTGCGAGTGACCCACAAACATAGTGAAGGAGTGTTTCCAAAGCCAAATAAAACTCCACAGCTGCAAAGAACTGAGCCAAAGGGAAAAGAGGGTTTAGTGATGATGGCTAGGAAGGGGGATTTAAAAGAATTGAGTGAACCCAATGCTGTGTTCTATGTACTCCTGTACAAGGACAATTTTCTTGTCACTAACGACTTACCCTCTACTTTGCCTAGTGCTGTTTTTGATGTGTTACAGGAATATGAAGATGTGTTTCCTGAGGAAGTACCACCAGGGCTGCCACCAAAGAGAGGGATTGAACATCAAATCGATCTTGTTCCTGGTGCTCCACTTCCTAACCGTGCACCATATCGCACCAACCCGGAGGAAACAAAAGAAATTCAGCGCCAAGTGCAGGAGCTCATCAACAAAGGTTATGTAAAGGAAAGTCTATCACCTTATGCTGTTCCTGTCCTTTTAGTTCCAAAAAAAGATAGCTCTTGGAGAATGTGTGTTGATTGCCGAGCCATTAATAACATCACTATAAGGTATAGATATCCCATACCTCGACTTGATGATATGCTTGATGAGCTTAGCGGTGCTATCATTTTCACCAAAATTGATTTGAGAAGTGGCTACCACCAAATCCGAATGAGAGAAGGAGATGAATGGAAAACAGCCTTCAAAACCAAGTTTGGGCTGTATGAATGGTTGGTAATGCCATTTGGTTTGACCAATGCACCTAGCACCTTCATGAGATTGATGAATCATGTGCTTAGAACTTTCATTGGCAAGTTTGTTGTTGTTTACTTTGATGATATCTTAATTTACAGCAAGTCTCTTGATGAACATGTTGAACATATAAAATGTGTGCTTGCTGTTTTGAGGAAGGAATGCTTGTATGCTAACCTTGCCAAGTGCACCTTTTGCACCGACAAGGTTGTGTTTCTTGGTTTTGTTGTTTCAGCTCATGGCGTGGAGGTGGATGAGGAGAAGATCAAAGCTGTTCGTGAGTGGAAGCCTCCACAAAATGTGAGCCAAGTGCGAAGCTTCCTTGGACTTGCTGGCTTCTATCGTCGGTTTGTGAAAGATTTCAGTTCTATTGCTGCCCCAATCAACGAGTTGACAAAGAAGGACATTTCATTCCAATGGGGGGAAGCACAAGAGAAGGCATTTGAAGAGCTGAAAAAGAAGTTGACATCAGCCCCACTCCTTGCACTTCCAGATTTTGGTAAGACCTTTGAGATTGAATGTGATGCAAGTGGTGTAGGGATTGGAGGCGTGCTCATGCAAGAAGGAAGACCCATTGCATACTTCAGCGAAAAGCTAAGTGGTCCAACTCTGAATTATTCAGTTTATGATAAAGAACTTTATGCTCTTGTGAGGAGTTTGGAAACTTGGCAACACTATCTATTGCCCAAAGAATTTGTGATACATTCAGACCATGAATCTTTGAAACATTTAAAGGGCCAATTAAAACTGAACAAAAGACATGCTAAATGGAGTGAATTCATTGAGTCTTTTCCTTATATTGTCAAATATAAGAAAGGAAAGGAAAATGTTGTTGCAGATGCTTTATCTAGACGTCATGCTTTGCTGTCCCAACTTGATGTTAAAATTCTTGGTTTGGAGAACATAAAAGATTTGTATGCTACTGATTCATTCTTTGCTGAACCATTTGCAAAATGTTGTGATGGCAAGGGATGTGAAAAGTTCCATTTACATGATGGATTTTTGTTTCGAGCTAACAAACTTTGCATTCCAGATTGCTCTGTTCGCCTAATGCTTTTGCAGGAAGCTCATGCCGGAGGACTTATGGGCCACTTTGGTGCCAAGAAAACGGAGCAAGTGCTGGCTGATCATTTCTTTTGGCCAAAGATGCGGCGAGATGTGGAGAGACATGTTCTTCGCTGCATAACATGCCACAAAGCTAAGTCACGCTTGAACCCTCATGGTTTATACACCCCTTTGCCTATTCCTAGTGTTCCATGGGAAGATATTTCTATGGACTTTGTTCTTGGTTTACCTCGAACAAAGAGGGGGAGGGATTCAATCTTTGTTGTGGTTGATCGTTTCAGCAAAATGGCACACTTTATTCCCTGTCATAAGAGCGACGATGCTTCACACATTGCTGAATTGTTTTTCAGGAAAATTGTACGTCTACATGGAGTGCCACGTACCATTGTGTCTGATCGTGACACCAAGTTTTTGAGCTACTTCTGGAAGACCTTGTGGGGAAAACTTGGAACAAGGCTGCTGTTCTCTACAACGTGTCATCCTCAAACTGATGGGCAAACCGAAGTTGTGAACCGCACGCTATCAACTTTGTTGCGAGCTGTCCTAAAGAAGAATCTGAAATTGTGGGAAGAAAGCTTGCCTCATGTGGAATTTGCATACAACAGGGCGGTACACTCAACCACAAAATTTTGTCCATTCGAGATTGTCTATGGTTTCAAACCTACTGCTCCCATCGATCTTTTGCCCTTCCCTATGCAGGAACGTATGAACTTTGATGCAAGCAAGCGAGCTAAATTTGTAAAGAAACTTCATGATCGAGCAAGAGAAAACATAGAGAAGATGACCAAGCTGTATGAGCAGCGTGCAAACAAAGGGCGCAAGAAGATGTTGTTTGAACCAGGAGACTTGGTTTGGGTGCACCTACGCAAGGACCGCTTTCCTGAACAACGCAAGAGCAAGTTGCAGCCCCGAGCCGATGGTCCATTCAAAGTGCTTCGCAAGATCAATGACAATGCATATGAAATTGATCTTCCAAGTACTTATGGTGTGAGTACAAGTTTCAACGTCGCCGATCTGTCTCCTTTCTTTGGATTGGAAGAGTCGAGGACGACTCCTTTTCAAGAGGGGGAGGATGATGAGGACATCCCAGCCATCCGTAACCCGAGTGCATCGGTTACGCCGGCTGTGTCACTTACACCATCGGTTACGCCACAAGTTACACCAAGTCCAACTAAGGTTACACTTCAAGAGACAAGTGCAACACCGGTTACACCAAGCAAAGTCATGGATACACGCGCTCAAGCCTATGAAGGACCCGTTACACGCAGCCGTGCAAAGTTACTCCAACAAGAGGTGCATACTTTCCTCTCTCGATTACACCTTGATATTGATGAGAATTATATACTGCCTAAATCGTGTACTCTTAAGTTACTTAGGTTTACACAAGAGGCGACAATGTCGGGTTACATCGAGGACGCTGAGGGTTACGCCAAGAACACCAAGGCGGCTGCTCCCGAGGAGAATGGGTTACGCGCCAAGACCCAGTGTTACACAGCAACTGCTCCAACTTCCAAGGCAAAACTGTACCATCTCGGGAAGAGACGGGGGTCATAATATACATGGTTGGAAAGTGCTTCAAGTCTAGTTTCCAACGCAACTGACGGCACGTCATTTGGACTTCCGATCTAGGAGTAATGGCCATTTTTGTGAAGACTGCGCAGAAGACCCCGAGACGCGCGGGGATTAAAGACCATCTCGGGAGTGCTTCACCTGTTGGCCTTCCACCTTCCCAACGTGGAGACTTCAGTTCATACTTATCTTAGAGACTTGTTACTAAGTATAAATACCCCTATGTACTGCTGCAAAAGACAATTTTTTTTTATCATTTTGAATGAACACATAACCTGTATGGTTTTGCAGCCGAGCTGCTAAGTGCCTTGCACACCCTTGTTCTTCCTTGTTCTTCCTGTACTTGTGAAGAGATCCCTCTGGGGTCCTCTACTTCGTGCTCTATGGTTTCCAGTACGGCTGCACCGTTTTGTGTGGATTAGTCCCGGTTTGTGGTTCTGCGGTCGTTCGGAGATCGAGTCGAAGTCTTCGCGGTTTCGGTGCCTCTCTCCCCGTCGCTTGGTCGCATCCAACCTTGGCAGGTATAAAGCTAGTTATCCTTCGCTATTCGCAGCAAGTTATCTTGTGATTTCCAACCTACTGTCGTGAAGATCGGGCCACCCCGAGGAGGTTTCCATCGGTATCTTGCTGTTGGTGATCTCCGACCCTTATCACCGGTCCTTTCTCCCAACTATGTATGCAACCACATTGCCATTGTCCTTCTTCTTGAGCTTGCAGTGGTTGCTCTTGGTCTTGATCTTGTAGTTGGGCTTGGTGTAGAGGTTGGATGTCTTGTTGGAGAGGTTAGCCATCTTCTTCTTCTCCTTAGTCTCATTCTTTTCTTGTTTGCATTGGAAGGACTTGTGGCCTTATTTATGGCATTTGAAACATGTCATGATGGACCTCTCTGCAAGCTTGTTCACCATGATTGCACGGTTATCTTGAGGAGGTTGGACATATCCTTTGCGCTTTAATCTTGCCAAGTCCTTCTTGAGATTTTCCGCTTCTTGCTTAAGTTCTTCATTATATTGTGCAATGAGGTCATTAGATGGTTCTAAAAAATATTCTCAATGCAGTTCTTATTGCAAAGGGGTGAGCATGATATATCAATTAAATCATCACAAGAAGTAGAAGCGTCTACCTTATGATTGTAATTAAATAGAGAGGTAGATTGCTTCAAAGCGACCTTAGTTTAATATTCAATGCACTCAAATTTATCTTTAAGCTCTTCATGCTCCTTGTTTAGCAAATTGAATTTGCACAATAATTGATCATAATTAGAAACAAGGTAGCATGAATGTCATTAAATGCATTGAGTTTCTTAAGCTCTTTTGATTGTTTCTTAAGGGCCCTTTGTTGCTCATTGATCAAATGAAGGAGTTCATCATAGGAAAGCGAATCCTTATTGGACTCATCATCACTTATATCGCTATCCATACCTTTGGCCATAAGACACTTGTGAGATGACTTGCGCCATGACCACTTGTGTCATGATGATCTTGAGGAAGAGCTTTTCTTGGAGGGGAGGATGGTGGAGCTTTCATCATTTGATCTTGACTCTTCATCGTCGTTCACCCATCTCCCAATGCTAGCAAGTGTCTTGGCTCTTCCTCCTGTCTCTTTATTCTTGATCTTGGTCTTCTTCTCTTTCTTGATGTGATCAATTGTGTTGACCAAGTCTTCAATGGAGATAGAATGATCAATCTTGATATTGATTCTCTTCATGTTCTTCTCTAACTTTGAGAAGAGTTTGATCATCTTAGGATCAATTTCTTCATCACTTCATGTGCTTTGATCATCCTCTTCATAGCTCTCTTCATCTTGATCACTATCATCTTTACTTGAGCTTGACTCTTGCTCTTGTCTCCTCATCCTTACCTTCATGTGTTGGCATTGAGCTTGCTTGCTTGTGAGAGTAAGGTTCTTGGTGTCGGATGAGGAAGAAGCTTCCACCCCCATATTCGTTGTCATCTTATAGGCGGTGATCTTGCCGAGCACTTGACTTGGAGTCATCTTTTTGATAACATTGTTGTCGTAGATGATGGAGACTATCAACTTGCACTTTGTAAGAAGAGCTTGAAGTACTCTTCTCACCACTTGATCATCTTCAATTAGCGTCAAACATAATCCATTGATCTTATTAACAAGAATATTCAAACGTGAGTATATATCATTAGTACTTTTATGGGATAGTTGCTTGATACCATTGAGCTTAGTAACAAGCATATGATATTTTTCTCATTGCGCACATCCTTTGCGACTTCATATATTTCAACGAGATTAGTCCAAATATCATTTGCATTGGTGAGAGAATAAACACGATTAAATGCATCAATACATATAGATGATAAAAGGATACTCTTGGCCAATGCATCTAATTGCCTCTCCTTGTTGGTGATGCGAGGTCTCATCCCTTCCTCGGTGACTCTCCAAACATCTAATCCTCGGGCTTGCAAATAACAAGTCATTAGAATTTTCCACCGGGAGAAGTTTACGCCATCAACAAGTGGAGCACTATGGGAATCCATCCCAACCCCGAATGTCACTACTCACTAGGTGGTGAAGCCTAACTGATCACAATGGGACTAGGACTCAAATGCTAATTGAATTGGCGAAATCTTGTGAAAGGTATAAAGCTCTAATACAAATTGTAAAGCTAGATGTGAGCTCTAGCTTTGATACCAATTGAAGGGATCGGTAACGTCCTAAGAGGGGGTGAATTAGGACACTTAAAACTATTTCGGCTCCAACAATAACAGAAGATAAACCTATCTAAATGTGCTCTAGGTTTATCTAGTATGTCTACTCTACCGATCAAAATACTTGCAACCTATCTAAGAAGGTAAATTGTAAGAACGTAAATGCGGAAACATAAATAAGGTAGAGAGAGCAAACTCAACAGAAGGATTTTTCCCCGTGATATCAATAGCATGAATGCCACCCCTAGTCCACATTGGAGCTCCACAAAGGATATGCTCCCGGTTGGCACGCGGTCACGGCTCTTGAGCCACCAAGTCACAAAGACAAGGCCTCCACACGGATGAGCCACCAAGCCACCAATGCAAGATCTCACCAATAGCCTCTCTTCCAGTTCATTGCCGTTGTGATCACTTCAGAGCTTGAGCCACCAAGGCAAGGGTCTCCGTGTCCCCGCATAATCGCCTTACCACCGCTCCACACCAAGTCGGAGGGTCAATAAACTTTCCAGCGAGTCACCAGACTCTAAGGTGCCGGCGTACCACTTGGTACAAGGTTGGATCACTTCTTGGTCCACTCTTTAGGAAGCAATCACCTAGCAACACTCTCTCTAGTCCTATAAGCACTAATCACTCTTTAATGGTGTGCTTAATCACCTAGAATGATCACTTCGAGCACTTTGGTGGCTTGGATGTCTTCTCATGTGTATATGAACTTCTCTGAACTCCAGCACCTTCAAATTACCAGATGGGTGGGTATTTATAGCCTCAAACTCGCGCACTATCCGTTAAACCAATAGCTCTAAAAAATTGTTAATACTGGATGATCCGGTGAGAACAATAGTACTAACACCGGATCATTCGGTGAGTACACTCTTAAAAACTAGCCATTGGAACTTCACTCAAGCCTCTGTGAACACCGGACACACCGGTGTATATTTCATCTTCATCACCGGACTACCGGTGAGTTATCTTGAGCCATCCGAGTCTTTCCTTCTTCTCCGGTGTATGCATCCGATGCACATCACTCTATCAACAGACTATCCGGTGAGTTGACTTCAGCCAACCGAGCCAAGGCAACCCTCTCTGGAAATAATGCTTTGGTGTGCACAACCTTCATCACCAGACCATCCGTTGCGTTGAACTTCATTCCTCCTCTTTGTACTGTTAATTATCAGTGTATTGTTCGGTGTTCATTCCATTCACACTAGACCATCCGATGGGTTGAACCTTCGATCTTCGGTAACTGCATCCTTCTCTGGTGATAATTCTCCTATGGATTCATCCTTCTTAACACCGGACCATCCGGTGGGTTGAGCCTTCTCTTCTTTTCTCTAGAAATGCTCCGGTGCAACTCCCACTGATCACCGGACTATCCGGTGAGGCTTAACCTTCTTTCTTTAGCATATCACCTTCTCTAGAAGAATTACTCCGGTGAGCACTCTGCTTAAACACTGGACCTTCCGCTGGGGTCTTTAGGCATCTCTCCCATTCGATAAATATACTCCAGTGAGTTCAAACACTAGGAGCACCGAACCATCTGGTGGGGCAAATATTCTTAGGACTTCTCCAATTCAGTCCAACTTTGTCCCGACTGCGGTGGCTTCTTTATGTATTGCATCTATGAGACCTACTAACATATATTATTGACAAACATGTTAGTCACATTGACTATGTTGTCATCAATTACTAAAATCACATTCATGGCCTAATGGGGCTATTTTCGCTATAGAGGTTCTTTATCTGTCCGGAGCTTGACGATGATTTCATGGTGCGTCTCGCTCTTTTCCTTCATTTACACCTCCTAATTATACCTTGATTATATCACTTCTAACTTTGGATTTATTATGCTAAGCCTTGTCGTTTCAAGGAATGGATCGAATATGTCAGGCCACCATACTATGGGGGATACATTAGAGAGGCTAAAACAAAACATGAGTAGGACATTAGGATGGAGGAAGCATGACTGTGGCAGGTGGCAAGGCATGAGGGCCAACAGGTATGTCAACACCGAGAACAAGAACACATGCGGCAGGCCGAGGAATTTTAGAGGCACGAGGAGGAACATCGTCTCCGGCAAGATATTCTAAGGAGGCAGCAGACTAAGCTTCAAATGTGTGAGGAACACCTACAAAGGCATGAAGCACTCCTACGCTAGCAAGAAGAGGGTGAGCGCGAAGTGGCAAGTCAACAAAGGGGGAGCCATCCCCAGTCCACCCAATAGAAGTCTTTTCTTGTCCCCATTAATGTAATATTATCGTCAACTTTGTGTTACCTGTACACATCCAACCGTGAAAACAAAATTGACGTCTTCTACTACAACTTTTCACATTAGTAAACATGTACTCTATTTTTAGTCTACCCTTTTTGGACCTAATATTTTCATAATTAGCCTTCTCATCAGTAGTCTTTTTAGAGAAATATTTTTCAGATCTAGGCTTTTCAGAAGTTGCCTTTTCATACGTAGCCTTTTAAGCTGTAACCTTTTTAGATGTAGGTTTTCTGGAAGTAGCCTTTTAAGAAGTAACCTTTTTAGAAGCAGGCTTTTTAGAAGCAGCCTTTTTAGAAGTAGCATTTTTCAGTTGATATGACCATATCTTACTGTAGAATCAACTGCTTTTTATGGGCTATTTCTGTGGACTTAGTCCATGCACCAGCACGATTCCACTGTATAAATACATGATCTCTTGCCCACATCTAGAACCAAACCACTAGCCTTAACCTCCACAATTCCGACGAAAATGACGTTCGATCCATTTCCCAAGAAATACATGCCCGATACTCCGTCTGATAGGGTCAAAGTGTCCATGTGCTGGTGTGGAGATATTTGTAAGGTGATGAAGTCCTCTGAGTTTTTCTACACCTACGGAAGGAGGTTTTTCATATGCTGCAACTACGAGTACGATCCACTCCAGGGAAGCACCAATGTTAGCTCCCACCTTCCTGTAATAGCTTATTGCCAAACTACTACAAAAACAAATAAGATTTACTACTAAATATTTTGGTCTTCATTGCAGTCGTTGCCATCACTATATGACTTCTTACAGTGCCTAGATACTGAACAGTCGGAAATAGATATATTCCTCCTTCACACTAAGCACCACGCCGCTTGGAGACGCTTCCATACGATGGAAGCCGATAAGAGGAGGGAGGCTACACGCAAACACATGCAAGAGGAGCAGCAAAAAGATGAGAGAGGAGCGTAACCGCTTGATGGTGGAGGCCTGTGAGATGGAGAGAGAGAAAGTGCGAGAGGGCATGTCGGACACGTGATGCAGGACCTGAAGTGGCAAGGAAGGGAAAGTACCTACGTTGTACTCAATAGACCATATGTTTCAATCATGTTGTTTATATTCTCTAAGATATGTTAGGTTTAGACGTGATACTTGTTTAAATCATAATGATCATGTACCATACATGCCAACACCCATGTATGATGTCACTATTCCCATTGAAATCACCTAGTTCAAATTTTTGTTTCTGTCAATTCCGAATATCCAAAACATCGTATAAACATCTAATAGCACTGGCCGATTCGACAACGGAATCAAATTTGCACATTGACATCTATGCGGTCACAAATTTAATTCGCGAAAGTAAGGTGTCTTGTCTTGCCAGTTGAATAGGCGACACATTAGTGTTATGGATTTTTTTAATTGCTTGATTGCCAAAGCTCATAAGGTTTTACTCATTCATCGGGCAAGATCCTTCATGTTGCCCAATAAATGGACGAAGGTAGTCTATTCTTATAAATTTTTTAAAATGGCCGTATAATTTTCCAAATATGAAAAAAAATATAAAAAAATTCCCCCGATGGAGGTGCTCCGTATCCACACAGGCAGCCCACTGGCAATGGAGTGTGGACGCACCCGGCCACCGAAGGCGCAGTCGGCCGCAGATCAACAAAATCTGTAGTGAGCGGAAGAGTCAAAAGGGCCGAGGTGCTTTCTCGAGCAATTTTGTTGAGCCCGGCCAGAGGCACTGATCGAGCCAGGCTTCAGCCGAAACGGCCCAGTAACTGCAAACTGCAACGAGCTTAACGAACCGACGATGAGACGCCCTCAGGCATTTCCTAGTTTTGTTTTCTCGCTCGTATCGAATCGCATGATCGTGAAATCCATCGGAACCCGAATCGGACTTGAATGCGTCATCCATTCCATTCCCATTCGCACTGGCCATCGCCATCACGATCCTCCTCCCAGCACCAGCGCGCCCCGTGCCTCGCCCAACCCACCCCGTCCCTATAATTCTCCATCGCCTCTCTCCTCCTCCACCTTCACCTCTCCAAGCTTGGCGTAGACAGGCAGACAGATACAGCAACGCCATTGCCAAGAGGTCGCAAAGCCCAAGAAAAGAAGCCGCGAGCTTTTCTCTCTCTCCTCATCTCTCCTTTTCTTGTCCGATTGGATTACCTGTACTGCTAATTTCTCTTGCGGTTCCATTGGATTGCAACTTGGACCGCAACATCAAGAGAAAGTTTAGGATTAAATTCGCAAGATAAAAAAGAATCAACCTTGATTGACTGGAGTCTTGAAGAAAGGCGACAACTTTGATTTCGTTTGATCGGCGGCAGCCGATCTTGGCTCGGATGGGACCGCCGCCGCCGTCGCTAGACTACTGGCGGTGCTTCTTCCGCGGCGCTCACGCCAGCATCTTCGATGCCATCGACGCCGCCATCCGGGTCGCCGCCGCCGACCATCCCGACGGCCTCCGCGCGCGCCGCGACGTCATCGCCGAGCGCCTCTACACCGCGCTCATCTCCCTCCCGCCGGCAGAGGCGCCGGGGCTCCCCGCCCCGGGGCCACCGCTGACGCACCAGCTCCTCCCCGAGGGTGCCGGCAGCGTCCCCAGCCTGTGCAGCTCCGATCGCACCGAGGCCGTCACCGACGACAGCCGCGGTGGCGGCGCCGGCGCCGGCCCGCGGAACAACAGCGACGACCCCGTCGTCGCCGATGCATTCCGCGTCAAGGCCGCTCTCTCCAGCACCCAAGAAAAGGTCACCCCCATGCTTCCCTTCCTCCGCTTGTGTTCTAGTGTTCTTAACATCTTGGTGTTGGCATTAGCCGCTTCTGATTGCATTTGCTGCGTGTTCTCTCTTCTTGCAGTCGGAGGCCGAGTTGCTTGGGCTGCTGGGGAGGCTGCGGCAGCTGGAATTCACGGTGGACGCCATCATGGTGAGCCGTGATGAAACTGCCGCCTCATGTTCTTGATGAAATCTCCTTTTAAGTCTTTGTTCATATGCCTCAATTGGTTATAGGCTACTGAGACCGGAATGGCTGTGGAACCGCTGCGAAAGCACCGCTCGAAACAAATTCGGCAACTCGTCCGATCGCTGACTGAGTAAGTTTGTGCTCTTCCTTGCATAAATGTGTTTGTTTCTTCTTATTGCCTGGCTATCAGTTTAGGCACTTGTTTGTTCTTATGCAGCTTTCTAGTATTGACATGTTTGATGTTATGCTTCATCTAAATTGTAGAGGTTGGAAGACTACAGTTAATGAGTGCGTGAGCCATGGAGGTTCCATTGTAGGTACGGAATGCAAATTAGTTGTACTTTTCACTGTTTGGTTTTTCCTGTTCTGTTTTTGGTTAATTTGATCTTTGCCGAAACAATTCACAGATCATACACCGCAGTCATTGGACACTTCTTGCCTGGAGCAGGAAGAAGGAGGTCTTCCTGCCCCTCCAATGGACGAGGCTGCCCTATTTGCAACACCATGTACTTCAATCCGGCTATCTGAGGTACCAGACATAGAAAGTTCAGTTTTGTTTTACTTTATTTAGCATTGTTGGAATTCCATATGGTTGTTCTGACAAACTTCGATCCTTTCTCGCTGCTGGAAACCTGCTTTGGTTTCGAAGTTCTTCGATGAAATGGATGATGATGGGAGTGAGTAATTGCACTTCCTCGATCCCATGATGTGACAGACTCTTGGTTACATGTCGCATTAACCTCACTCCTGTCCTGTAATTTTTTGTGCAGACATTAGAAGCGATGCCAAGGAGCGCAGGCAGTGTTATCCGGCAAACCAAGAGTCAGTCAATAAGCAGTCTCCTATGGACCAATGCTATGACCCAGAACAGAACTGGAGGTTAGATCAGTCTGCTGTGAAGCAATCACAACCGAATGAGCCGTTCAACTGCGAAACAAGGCAGCAATCTAACACCGGGGAACAAGGGAAGCCATCAAGTGCAGCTTTTGGTCTAGGGAGACCTCAGATGTTGCATTTGGAGCTGAAAGGTTCCGAAATGAGAGCTAAGCAGCAGCGAGACATCTCAGTGGCCCAAAGAAAACCGAAACCAACTATGCCTAATGTAAGCATAATGCGCGTGAACAACTACATGCTTGTTTGATCCGTGCAATGCTATTGATCTAAAATATTTCACTTATGGTATAGCGACCATCGACTCTACATGATGAAAGTTCAGTTCGAGCGAAGCTAGAGCTTGCGAAGGATGCCAAGCTCGAGGCTGCAAAGCGTAAGCTTCAAGAGGGTTACCAAGAATTCAACAATGGTACGTCTTTTCTTAAATTTTAGTTACCTCTTCGCAGCAGCAGAAAATTCTTTTTGTGATGGTCTAATCCAGAACAATGTCTAGTTTTGCGGTGTAGTTCTGCTCATAACACTACATTTCTTGACTTGTTGATGCGATGAATTATGATCCCAGCCTTTGAAAAGATGAATAATATTCCAATTTGACACGAGACACAGCAAAGAAGCAGCGGACAATACGGATGGTGGATCCACAAGACCTGCCGAAGCAAGGGAACCAAAACCTACAGCTTAACGGCAAGCCAAGGAACAACAGCACCAGCAACACACGGAGTCGGCTGGGCATCTGCCGGCGCCACTGATGCCATGAAGCTCTTCGCTAATTTTGGACCCCCATCATCTTCCATCTCTTGCCAAAAGAAAAAAAAAAATCCTTACCCTTGTCACCCCGTTGCTGCTTATGCCCTGGATGTATTCCGGTTGAAATTTTTAGTCCAGTGCCGTACATAACAGCAGTAAGGCCTCCTTTGAAACTGTTTTTTTTTTTAACTGTACCTGTTAGTCCATCTGCAGCGAAGAGGCGCTGGCCGAAATGCCTCTTGCGCTGACCTAGGCTGTTACCAAGTGTAGCTTAGCTTCTCCCAGTAAGACTTGGACTACAAAACACAAAACAATTGCTTCTCTTGGTGAGTAGCTCCATTTCGAACCGATCAACTTTGTGGCACCTTCCGAAGCTGAGCCTGACCTACCTTCATGTGATGTGGACACAATGGACCGGGCATTGGTCACTCTCTGGATGGCATAAACTAGCGAGTGAATTGGTCCTCTGTCAACATGACCCTGGACTCGTGATTCATGGCCCCTGGGTGCGCTCGTTTGTTGGTTGGTAGCACGTCTGGGGCTGCTGCCTGTGTCGCCGACCCCAAAACGAACAAATCAATCCAAACAGCTTGTTGGGCTGACGATGATCTGCGTCCTTTTTTTAAAGGGTGCACCATCAATACCGGGTCTTTATTGGAGACCAAAGGGATGCGAAATCGGGGTTCGAACTCCGACCGGCTCGGTACCATCCGAGCAATGCTCTGCGTCCTTCAGCTCTGTACTTCCCTTCCAACACAGAGCATGCATCAAGTGAGATTTCGACCAGTGCTTAGCGGCTCACTGCTGACTCTACTCCTAGTCACTACGAGATGCATTTTCCGGGGCTGCTCAAGGTCAAACCTCGAAACATTTTGATCTAATATGAATAGGTTCCAAACGCAGATTCATAATATTATAATTCGCTATGTTTTATAAGGAAATAAAGTTAAATATTACTACATCTATTCCTTTTTTTTTTGTCCTTATTGACTTTCCATGGTATACGAGATGTAACTTTGATTACTATTTTTTATAATTTAATATGAATATTATTAATAAAATTACACTTTTATTAAAGCATTTGTAAAGACAAATTCAATAGTATAATTTTTATATAATCAATCTGGATAGTTTTAAATATATTAGATTCTAAAAGGAAAAATAAAAAACGGATGGAGTACTCCTATAATTCAAAATATAAGTTGTTTCCGACATCAACACGATCTCTAAGATAACACTTTGGTGAAGAGTAACTTTCATGATAATACGATGTTTCAAACAAGATGAAGTACATACTCTGAAAGTATATTTCACTAGCAACATTAACATAGAACTCTACATTGTCTATCTATGACATTATATATATGTTAATGGTACAAGTTAAAAAAAGTCAACGAATCTTAAAACAATTAGATCGTAACAGCAGCGAAAAAGAACTTCAGCTTAGGGTCATTTGGTAGCGCCTTGGGAGCTGATTTCATCTCAGAATCGGCAAAAGCGCTACCAAATGCCTTGCCGGTGAATCGATTTCGCGTCAGAATCAGAGAGAATTAATTCCACGTTCTGTACTATGAGGTGGGAGCTAAAAAAACTAGCTTCCATCGATTTCCGGTTGATTCTCCTCAATTTCAACACAATCTTCTCTCAGGAATCACTTCCACCACTAACATACCAAATGATTTCACAAACAGAATCATTTTCACCACAGAATCTGCTTCTATCACAGAATCACCTCCACCACAGATTCAGGAGGTTGAAGAGTTCTACCAAACAGACCTAAACACATGTAGCTGAGAGTCCCAGCCCGACCGACTTTTGGAGATGCTGATGACACTATATATTATAGTATGCATCGACCACCATTTCTCTGCAGTCTTCTCTCCCTTTCTATGACAGGTGATAAAAGTCACAGAAGTTGTGACTCATGAGAGCACCATGTCCATGACCATGAGAAAAGAACACCGGTAGGAAGCTAAGCAACAAGGGCGACCACTGCACCGAGTAGGAGTAGGCTTCGTCACAAAGCACTCGGACTCCTCTTCCAGTTCGTGCCGAGGGAGTGACCCACTTTGACTTGATGTCAGCCAGCCCCCAGCCCCCAACGGTTGGTGTGGTGTGGTGTGTTGTGGCGCCTTTTGCCACCGACCTGAATGATTCTGCGCAATCTGCATGTGATGTGGATGGTCTCGGGGCGATAATGAACCAAAGTGTAATTCGGTTGTTGATCTCTTTTCTCCGTTCATAAATAACGTGACAAAGCCAAGATCAAGTGATTTGATCTACTAGTACAACTGATTGATTGGACCTGCTGCAACTTGCTATAAGCCAGTGGTCACTGGTCACAGCTACTCACTACAGCTAGAGAGAGCAATGCAAGAAACTGTGACACACACAAGGAGAGAGCTGTTCTCTGCAGTGGACCGGACCATTCAGGAGAAAATTTTCCGCAGTCATGTGCCGGTAACTGCTTACAAGATAGAGTATTTTTCCTGAAAGGATCGATAGTAGTAGCGAGCCATACATACGAATCACGACAACTTGCTGAAAACTGGGAAGAGACCTTTCAGCTCTGGTCTCTCTCTGAAGCATGCATGGCAGCAGCAATGGATCGGATTGGTGACATGGCTAATTAGTCCAGTCGGATTCAGGTACCAAAACATGAACATATCGGGCATCACGCTCCAAGGAATAGGAATAGCAGTTGGGGACAAAAAAACATCATGTCCATGCGCCATAGCTTAGCAGCTAAGAATCCAGTACTGAGGTGCTCAAAAGGCGCCTTTTAGGGTTTGTCTTGTCCCTCAACATCGACATCCCCTAAAGCAAACAACTTGTCCTTCTATACCAACAATGGTCAAGGCTTGGGGCTCCCCCTAATGGCTGCCACACCCTTTAGCCCCCAAGCCCCCCTCCATTTTTTACAAGAGAGATTTTTTTAAAAGAGGAAGCTTTATTAACTATCAATGTTATATCGAGATGATATAACATAAGAGTTTCCTCCCGATTTCTGTATAGCTAAAATACACACAACTAAAACAAAAGAATAAAATGACAAAGCCATAAAAGAAACCGACAAGTCAGAATAAAAACACTTAGGCATGATTATTGAGATTGGCTTCCTAGATTGCCATCCAAACTGGCTGAAGAACACTCGAGACACTCGCTCCAAACATATCGTTGCAGTAGTAAACAGCAAGCGATGCTTCTGTCGGTGTAACATAGATCATAAGCGGTGTCAGTGCGTATATATAAAAATAACCTATAAAGAGGTGATAATTTTTTTAAAGACAATATTATTTCTGTATAACCATATGGACCAACAGAATGTGGATGTTGCTACCAATACATGGGCTTTCAAATTTTTGCTAATACCTCGAATCTAATTCTCAAACATATTTGATATACTTCGTGGTGAGTAAAGATTTAAAATCACTTGAACTATGAACTATACAGAACGGTGAAGCGACAATCATAAAAGAGAAGAAGAGAGATAATGTGAAAAAAAGAAGAGGAGAAAGAAGACGCAGACCCCTACAAGCGTTTGCTAGGTCCATAAGTGGGAGCCGAACACAAGTACATAGATCGAGGAGTCCGTGCATGCTTGCGGATACGGATATATACAAGGCAGCAACAGGTCCAGAATGATTTCAATCATCAGCCGAGGATATACAACCAAGTGCACTGGTGACCAGTTGTTCTTTGAAAGATCGAAAACGTCGTAGCGATCAACCAATAACAGCAGTTGTTTTCAACAATTAGACAGGTGTTCCCTCTCTGTCCTACACCGATCGAGTGTCGCCGACTCGCCGTGCACGTTGCGATGCCGCCCAGGCCAGGAAGCAGGCGACAAGGAGTAGAGACAAGCATGCATGGTTAACTTGGCCGCTCATGAGCCGACAGTACGTACAAGGCTGTATAGCCAACCACGAACTCGGCCATCCAGACCGGAAGTGCACAGGCAAGCAATTAGGTAGCTCGGCCCGGACAAAAGTAAAGGGTAAAATAATTCTAAAAAATAAAAAAACGACTACGTTACTTTCTTTTTTTTTTTTTTGAGAAGAACGAATACGTTAGGCATGCCAGCTGATTTGGGCCTTGCTTGTAGCTGGGCCTTTGTAGATGCATTGGGCTGACCAGGCAATTAGAGACGAAAAGAACTATGCTGCCTTCACGATACAAGAACGAACTACAACATCTAAAAAATCTATTCTAATATCTACTATATAAATCATGAGTAGATTCCTACTTCGATTAAAAACTCTGCTGTCTCCTCCTCCCTCCCTCCTTGGATTAAAAAACCATGCCAGGCCGCTGCAAATTTATGTCTAATAAAAAACTAAAAAACCCAAAAGAAACCAACGTCGTCCAAAAACTTCACAACCACGCCACATGAAAACTTCATTCGCGCGGGTCACATCCTGGCAGGATTCTTACAGGGTTGCGCCCCTCCGTCGGGGCGGGATTCTCGCGGGATCCACCCTCTCCCAATCACACGGCCTCGTTGTTAGCGGATCCCTCATGCCGTTTCCTTTTCTCTTAGGTCATGGGGATTTCACGGATCTCATCAGGCGTTCGTTTGTTTTTTTTCTCTTTGTGAACGTGTGCAGCCACCATGCTGACCGGGTTCCACTTCACAATCACCATGCTCCTCGGGTGGATCTCCAATGCCACTGGCTATTCCATCTCTAAGCACGTCGCAGGGCCAGAGAAATCGGAGGAGGTGTCTCCTGTCGTGGCTCTCCTCGGTGAGGGCTGTCATCATATCACATGAACGCTCATTGCCAAACGCATCTCCAAGCCTCCCTCCATCAAATCACACTGACTCCCCATCTAAAGCATCTAGACGAAACTGATGTCTTGCCTGGTTTATTCTCCTTTCTTTGGTAAGAAAGCCATATCTTGCTTGGATGGATTGTTGTATGTGTTAATCTTATTATGGTGGGATAGATTTTCATGCACATCCAATTTGTTACGGTGCTTGGTGTGGTGGGTTATTTTCCATTTCTTTTTAGGGGTTGTTTCAGGGGATGAGGGCGCTTCAACTGAGCTGCTATGCCCTACATTGAGTTCGATCCTGACTTTGGCCAATGCTATTGTGCGGGCTTGGTTGCTCATCAATCCTCCGGCTCGCCACCCCTCAAGCCGTTTCCTCTAGGCTTGCCATGCCTTGAGCTACCCCCTCGGGCTACCCCTCCATGCTGCTGGCCGTCCGCGTCGAAGGGCTCCCTCTAGCTCACCTCCACACTCGATGCCATCCACTGGTCGCACCTCCCACGGGACCCTCTGGCTTGCCGCGCCTAGGGCATCCCCTCGGGCCACCCCTCCGCGCCATTGGCCGCCCTCGATGAAGGGCTCCCTCTAGCCCACCTTCATGCCAGAGACCATTCACTGACTGCACCTAAGGCCGAACCCTCTGGCTCACCACGCCTCGAGCCGTTCCCTCTAGGCTTGCCACATCCTCAAGCACAATACGAAGGGAGCAGCTACGCTGGTGGGAGGATGAAGGGGCTCCATAGTTCATGAAGGCAAAGAAGATGAAGAAGCAGGACGACGTCGACAGACGATGGAGCTGGATGGTGAGTGCTATGCTCGCCACCTTTGTGATGACCGAGGCACCCCTCGCCATCATTCTCATCCAGCACAATGGTGGAGCACCGGCGGTATGGATTGGTACCACCATGCCTGGCTTATGCCAAGTAGCCTGCAGGGACGGTGCGGCTTGGGCACCACAGCCTACTACCACACCTTGGAGCAGCTCCCGTCCAGCAAGAGCATCATGTTACCAGAGTGCAGCATCGACTCCAAGGTCATCTTGATGAGTCCTACATGAGTGAGTAGTGAAGGTGATATACCCTAGAGGCAATCATAAAGATGATTGTATCACACGTCTACGTTCATGTACTACTGAATAATGTGTTATTCCAAGAATGATTATCATTTATATTGATTGACAAGTATGTGACTTGTTCATGAAACTCTTTATTTATATTATGATGTTATTCTTAGTCGACCCTTTGTCGCATATCATTGTGATGATACATAAGACCAGCATATATATTAATTAATGATCACGTTTCATGGATCATAGTTATAGAGATACTAGGTCAATAATGTAGGCATTTATGTTAGAGAACATGATATTAGATAAACCCACCTTGAGATACTGCTGGGATTGTTATTTATGATGTATCATCAGTTGTTATCTCAAATGGTGTACCTGTAGGATCCTTAGATCTGAGATCGTCATTGATTCTCAGAATGTGTAGTGGCATACTTTGAGGCTGCTAAGCGCTATTCCGTAACTGGGTAGTTATAAAGGTAGTTTTCGGGTTTATCATGAAACATGTCGTGGGGTATGAGCGATCAAGATGGAATTTGCCCCTCCTTGATAACGGGAGAGATATCTTTGGGCCCCTCGAGGTAGTTGGATTGAGAAAGTGCATGGCCATACCATTATGATTAAAGAGTTAATCATGATGAATCCACTACTTGATCGAGTGAATGATCGAGCTATCACAATGGTGGCACGTATCTCGCCTTGAGCTCGACTGGTATCGTGAGGCGAAGGGATCGGTGTATGTGTATATCAAGATTCAGCCGATATTATCTTTTATGTATACTCGGGAGTCAACATGTCCTGCTAGAGACTGATATTGATTTCGGTTTGGAAAGGGTTTCCGAGTCGTAGCCGTTTGTACATGAACCTAACGGGTCATACACTTAATGGGTTGGAACAAAACATGCGAATTGGATTCATATACAAGTTTTGATTGGATTGTGATCCATGAGAAGTTAGAGTCCTAAAGGGCTTCCAACGTGGGAGCCAATTGGCGAGCTCTATATAAGGAGAGGCGTGGGTAGGACGTGCCCAGGTTGAGCCATTCTGAAACCCTAACCGTAACCTTCCACACGATCTCTCAGAACCCTAGCCGTGCGTGCAGTGCTAGCACATTGGCTCTCAGCGTTTCTGTCCACTACGTGTGGATACCGTAGAGGCGCTGCTGCTATTGCGACGCTGATCTTCTTGGCGAGTCGAACGGGAGTTGGTCGAGGAGCACAACCACCTACTCGGGGTTGGTCGAGGAGCACGACCACCTGCTCGGGGTTGGTCGAGGAGAGTGACCACCTGCGCGGGGCTGGTTGCGGATCTGATCGAGAAGCTGCTAGAGGAGTTTGACGCGCACAATGTTGGATCTATCTACTCCAACTCTTCTTCCGCTGCACTGAGCATCAAGCGGTAACGATCTATGATCTCCTACTAGCATGATTTCCTGAGTGAATGCAGTAGAATTTTTTTTGTTTTAGTCTAGCATAGCATGCCCGTTCCCTTACAAGTAGAGATGGGAGGTCACCACAGGTTTAGTACGGAGCTCACCTCCGCTTCAGAGATGGGAGCACCCCCTCAAGTATCAGTTTCATGAGGCCACCTCAGGAGGGGGGGGGGGCTCCGACAACATCGCTTCAAGCTCAATCACCTAGTATTAAGCAAGGTCTACATGGTGAAGTAAGCATGTGAGGATCTGTTGGTTGGCACATATGTAATATTGGTTCAGATGGAGGTGCTCCACAAGACCCCAAGCTACATCAGGAGGAGTCGCACCCTCTTAGACAGCACGAGGTGGATATGGTCTTGGGTGGCCTAGCTCAAGGGGCATGACTCCTGGGCTGCAGGCACAAGCTATATCCTCGTCACCATTGTCTCTACAAATCAACATCACTGTATTGCCACAAGATTCAACAGCCTTGGAGTTGTCTAGAAATAGCCTGCCAGTAGCTCAGGATCAAGCACTGACATCTTCTATGTTCTTACACAGCTTGAGTTAGGTGTAACTGCACTGTAGGATCGATTACACTCTAATAAGGCAATCAGAGGGGGAGGGGTGAATGATTGTGGAAACCAAATTCAAATATTAATTCACCCAAATCAGAAATCGATTTAAACTCGGTATTCCACTCGAAACATATTGTACATGCTCTAGTAAAAATGATATAGAGAAAGATCTGCTGGTCCGATTGCTCTCAAATTTGAATAGCTGAACCTATATTCAAATACGCAACTAATCCAACGAAAACCTAGTCGAGTTGGCCAAAACGTTACTCAAGATCAAACCAAAATCACTCAAAATTTTCTCAAATCGAGCGCTAGATATTCTAGAAAGGTTTTGGATAGATTAAACCAAGATAAAACTTAATAGAAATACAAAATTAATCGAAAACCAAAACCAAATACGCTGAATATAGAACAAAGAGAAAATTCTGAATCAGCAACTCATCAACTTATGAAACTTGATTTTTATTGCATAGATGAGTCTACAAGATGCTTCTCCAAAGCATCCAATAAGGATTTCCATAAAATCCCAAACCCTAGAAAGATCTATTCTCTAGATCAAAAGTCTAAATCTGATCTCGTTCTTGGTGCTGACACACCTCGCCCTAACCAAGACCCTCTCAATATATAGCCTCCCAAACCGACATTGGTTTGGAAACAACCAGGTCGTATGCTACCTGGACACTAACCATACCGAAACACGTCCACCCATAACCGAATCCAATTCATGCTCGAGTCTAACACAGACTATCACTCGATTCCTTATGAGACTGGACTCTTCGACCAATTAGATCGCAGCCTAACCTTGCCATGTATTCGAACGACTCCATCATCCGAACATACAATCTGGTTGCCCATGACCTCACATACGTCTGCCCTTCTCCGTAATGCACCTATTTGCACATATGCAACCTTGTCTTGATGTACACTATTCTCTAGACCGAATGCCCCACATGACATTCTCGATCACTACGACCTCTGTTACTCTTGAACCTAGTTGCCGAACCTCAGTTCCTCCCTGAATGTAGTTCGCCGATTCATCATCGACCACGTTTGCCTTCGAGCAACACCTACACATGAATCAACAAACAAGTACGAGCACAAGCCCTTCCCAACTTAGCTCAAGATCAGTTCACGCAACACCACGTAAACTTCAAGGAAAACCAACATGCTAACATAAGCAATCCCAACTACTGATAGCGCATCAAACTATCTATGCTATCGAAGCATATCTAAGCAGTATCATAGCAACTCATGAATATTATCCTAATGTCATTATGCTAAATCACTTTTCTCTACAAATTTCATCATTCAAACTAATTTTTCATCACATGATCTCACAATCTCCCCCTTATTTTTTTGATGAAATCATTGTCAAAGAGGGAGAGAGTTGTTCATTAGAAATCACAATCTCCCCCTTATCAAAAAATTCTCAAGAAAAAAATTCTCAAGAAAAAAATTCTCTAGAAATGAGCAACTCCCTCCCCTTTTGGCAATAATTTCGTAAAAAATTTGAAAGAGAGAATCAAATATTTTTGTTGTTTTTATCATAATGAGTAACATAGATCAGCCATATATATAACATATACTCAACCAAGCCACACTATCAAGAATATCTACATCAACCCATCTACATATGTAAAAATATAACGTGAGCACAACTTATCAAGTATAATTAATGATTTATTTGCAAAATAAGATCTCACATTCTCAACTTCTTAAGTGTTGGGGGTAAGCTTGAAGCGTTGGGGATCATGTGGTTTGTTTATTTAGGATAAGATCTTTCTTCTCTGTTTCATTCTTTTGCTAATAGTTTATTTTGTTTCCTGATTTGTTGCTTATTTCCCCATAATAATGTTACAAATGTAACAATAGTACAACGTGTTCATGTTGATTCTCATTGGTATTCATGTAACCTAACCAATTGTGCAGGTTGTGATGGTTTCAACCTCTAAAACTAGGAAGAATGATAATGTTAGATGCTTTATTGGTATTAACATAATAGTTATTTACTCGCAAGAAGATTAAGATATTTGGCCATCTTTTCAGCAGGGATGCTCGAGACTACAAGAAAGCACTAGAATGCCTCCGTTTTGATGAACTGGTGGCTCTTGAATATGCCACACAGAAGTGTTAATTTCAGTTGTCATGAATATATGCATTAGCTTGATCACTGTGGCCCACTTTTCCTTTTAATTGGATTCACATTCTTTGTTCCATAATGCATCAGGTTATCAGTGTATGAATGTAACTCGATTCTTATCCTTGTGCAATGTACAAATGAAACATATTCATTAACTTGTTCACTGTGCAATGTCTTGTTTAAGTTTGTGATGCCCTACTTCACGATTTTCAGTTGTTTGCATGGGATATATTATCAATATATATGTGTCTTATACTCTTATGTTTCATAGTACACATAAAGTTGTTGATCTTATCTTTTAATTTGGTGACGTAAAGTTTCTGTGCTCTCTTACTACTAATATAAAAAGCATGAGTTGGGTGATGGGATGATAATGAATATCTGTAGAAGCTATCATTAAAATTTTGAACCGTCCAATTTTTTTCTCAACTGTTTGCAATCCATTTCAATGATTAACATATGTTTAACATATTGAATTATAACAGTAATTTCTTTTTAATTATGGACATGTTGTAACATCATGTGTTTTAGCATTCGGAGGATAGCCAAAATTCAATATACTTTTATTTTTTATAAATTGATGTCAAATTAAAAACCAATATTGTGTATATAATTAATTACTAAAAATAAAAAATCCAGTCTAAATTGCAAATATGACATGTTTGTACTGTTCTAGCTATATTTGGTTGAAGAGAAAAATGCTCTCCACGTTAATGATTTGACAATTCTTTTACCACTTAAGTAATTAATTGTTGCACTAACTTTCTTGCCACATTTCCACTCTTTTATCTCCTTATCCAGCTTATTCTTTTTGAAGGAATTATCCAGCTTATTCTTTTTGCACAATGCCCAGGTTGTTTAATAATAAAAAGAAAAGTGCAATAATATATTGATGGCAAAATGATCCTATTACTTTTCATACATGAAATATTTCTATTTTTTGGATCATCTCCCAACCTTTTCTATTGTTTTTGTTACGACCTCGATTTTTTTTTTTTTTGTCTTACATGCTCAGTTCTCATAATCAAATCACCTTGACTGATCGTAGTGATGCTATATCACCTTTTGAGGTGCAATTTGTTACTTTCGGATCAAACTATAGTCAGTTGGGACACAATTTAAGTTACTATTCATTATAAGGTTTCGTGCTTACTAGAACATAACCATCACCAAATCTCCTGAATATTATCTTCCTGTCCAATTGTTTTTGTTCAAGCTTTCCTATCTAACACACTACTACATAATACCTCATCAGTGTCGGTTCAAAATCGCCATCAGTGATGGGTTTTGAACCGACACTGATTACTTGGCACTGAAAATCACTATCAATGTCGATTCCATCCACGAACTGACACTAATACTGATTATCAGTGTCGGTTCTAAAATAGAACTGGCACTGATAGATATTCGGCAGCAAAAAAAATTACACAATCCAAAATGCATCACATGCACATGCATCCATTCATCTAATGTTTAAGTCACGATAAACACTTAATACATTAATTCAAAATACAAGCATTTCTAAAATTACATCAGATACCATTACATGCATAGTTGATATCTAAAATTTCAACTCCAAATATTACATCAAAATGATTCAGTGCATAAATGAGCTCACTAGCTGTTGCTTCAAATGGAAATTCCATTGGACTTCCGTAAATAACGAAACTGTTACTATCACACTGAAACTTAAGGTGTGACTGATACTTTCCTTCTCGGACCTTACTGCATTGAGGATAAGTAATATGTACCCCCACTGCTGGGTAAGAAGATGTAAGATTGAAGTCAAGCTACAATCCATCCGCATCCAAGTGTTCTAGTAAAAATTCTATAGACAAAGAGCAACAATATAGAGAAAAAAATTAATATTATTGAAATAATAATAGCTACAAACTACAGGTTCATGTCACCAACCGTTTCAGCTGCATGTAACCGTGAGAACCTAGGAGTCATTACAAGCACATCCTTATTTTGTTCAAGCGCTTTCAATTTGAAATAGTTGTAGTCCAGAAACATGTATTCAAGTTATAGGTTAACCGATTGTAGAAGCGCATGAACAACAGATCTTTCAGCCATAAGTTTTTGGCCTATTTTGGAGTTTGATGCTGTTAAAGTGATATATCCTTCTTTAGGAAAAGTAATGCTAAAAGAGATAGTGATCTTCATTTTATTGTTATCAACTAACGTGGTCGTCATCACAGATGGTGTGCCACCAAGGTCCGCAATAATATCATGTATCTATTGTAGATAAGGAAGCATTTACATCAATCGTCATGTTAGTTTCTGAATTTGTTAACTGCAAACTGCAATATTAACTGACCTTTTTATAATTTATAGCAAAGAGATTTTCATCACTGAGTATGCAGATGTACTTAAGACAAGTCATAGGTACGTCTACATGACCAGAGAAAACAACGCCAATGCCATATCAATCGGCACATATGGGTAATCTCGTAATTATATCAAGTAATCAATTGCAGAACAAGGAAGTACCAAACTAGTTACTCACTGGGAAGTGATGGTAACATCTAAAACACCGATATAACGATACACATCTAATAATAAGCCAACATATTTTGAGCTAAAATACATATCTAACTTTAGGACCTAAATTGGCTAACTAAAATTGCTAATTACAATTTGCTAACTATAATTTGCTAACTTAAATTTGAGAACTAACCTAGGTGTTTCGTGGCCCTTCCGGGTAGGAAGAGGATACGCCGTTGAGGATCTAGAGACCAGGAGTACGAGGGTGGTCATCTAGACCCAGACGGCCGGATAGGATGGAGCGGGCGTCTCCACACTGTCTAGATCTACGCCTTCCACCTCCATTGCCGCTGTTGCTCACCATAGGGACGTCGAGGAGGTAACGAGGAGGCGGCGGTGGGCTGGCACGCGACGAGGACGAGGAGGCGGCGGCGGGCCAACGCACGATGAGGATGAGGAGGTGGCGGTTGATGCGTGACGAGGAGGAGGAGGCGGTGGGCTGACGCACGACGAGAACGAAGACGAGGAGGCGACGGGCTGACGCGTGACGAGGAGACTGCGGACGGGGAGGAGGAGCAGCATCAGGCTGAATGGAGCAAACGAGGAGAGCGTCTAAGTGCTGAATATACATATAACAGATGCATCAGTATCGGTTCTACTTCCTACCGGCATTGATAGTGATTATTAGTATCAGTTCTTAAACTCCCATGCACGAGTAATAATTGAGGCGCCAAGAATCGGCACTGATAGTGTCTATCAGTGTTGGTTCTTAGCGCCTCAATCATGGTTCGTGCGTAGAAATTTAAGAACCGGCACTGATATGTTAACAATATTAGTTACGTTTGAACCGACACTAATAAGATGTTATTTATAACCTGTTCTGTAATTGTGACAAATAATATTCCATCATATATAATTAGCCCTACTTGATATACTTGAGAAAATCCTCCATGAGGAACCAATAGTTACATGATCCAGCAACCTACCATGCCTACCTTTTATTGCGCACAACATTAATATTTGGGATTCACAGAAGTTAATCCGTACCTGCACGTAGGACACATCAATATTTCTCACCTGTTGTTTATACGTAACATGCTCAACATCGGTGATAACGTGATTCACATCACATATACAAACTAGACAAGCTTTGATCATGTGAACTGAAACAATTAATCTCTTCCAATGCAGGGAGTACTGCTTATGGTGCGTTTGGTTCGGAGAAACGGGTCCGATTTTCCTCATAATCAGATCGAGACAATCCAAACAGGCCGCATCGTCCGTTCCTGATGAGAAACACTCTGGAAATGACCCCCAATTCGTGAAACGGGCATCAGGTCAGAGGCGGATCCAGGGCCCGTGCTGGAGGGCTGCAGCACGGGCTCAGCCCACGAAGCCTAGGAGGAATAAAGGAGAAAATTCAAAAAAAATCTAAAAAATCTCTCTCACATAGCATGAATCCAGCCCAAAAAGCTTAAGAGCAAAAGGCCCAGCACCCCACCCTAACATGGGCTGGATCCACCACTGCATCAGGTGGTTTTGTGGGAGAAACAGTTCTTGTTCTGGAAGTATCCATAGCCGCCCGCACCGCGGCTGCCGCCGCTTGCAGTTGCCGGAACCGGTGCCCCCATTGCCCGCACTGCCGCTCGAGCTAGCTTGCCATGAACCCATTTTGGTGGTTGCCGACGCCCCCCTCCGCTCTACTCGCTGCCTGTGAGCTCCAATAGGAGCTACCATGGCTGCTTTGTTATGCCTACCGTGAATAGAGGGAGAGAGATAAGGAGCACAATGTATATCTTTTCTACCTTCGGTGCTCTCTCATTATTTGTGTTAATGTTAAAGAAAAAGTTAAATAAGCATGTGTTGATGTTATTATTGCAAAAAAACAGCACATCAACAAAGGACAAAGTGGTTAATTGGACAATCATTATCTCTTTCAAGAAATTAAATTATGCTAGCTATCCAAACGATTTCTAAAAATGATTCTGATTCATTAGATAAATGTTTTTAGAGAGAATTCGAAACCAAAACCTTTCTCAAAAAATCTAGATTCCTACCAAACGGACTCTTATTATACAAAAAGTTAGTATGAACCTATCAATCAATTACATCACTACTACAGAAACCCTTGACACTACCGCCTCCAAAACCCTCTTCACTGCCAGTTTTGGAGACGATAGTGGGCAACAGATAGTGATAGTCCCCGACTATCACTGTCGGCTGAAGACTTCGCCGACAGTGATTGCCGGTCCCCGATTCAAAGTGTTGTGGCTGAAAAAAGTAAAAAATATTTTTTTTCGACCAGAGGCACCCTATTGACTACTGCTCACCCGTCCTTGATCAGAAACTCGAGTACCGATCACTGCTCACTCGCTATTTTTTTCACACGAGTTCTAGGACTTGAACTCACGACCTCGATTAGAAGCTCTGTACGTGTGACCTCTCTAACCATCTCACCTCTCATTCGTTCTTAAGTACATTAGCAAAATCAATCTTTTGATCTCTTCTGATCGAACGTTTGAATGGATATTTACACATCTAAATAATCCTAAATGAAAAGTTTATCAACTACAAAGTTGTACATCTCATTGAGTTCTATAATGTTAATATAAAGTTTGTTTCCATCCAACTCTGCATGAAAAAAATTATATCTAATCCGTACAATGTTCAGTAAAACAGCCATAACTTTTGCACACGGAGTCTAATTTTGATGTTCAACCTCTATTTCGAAGCTTACGAGGAGGGTATCTGAAAAAAAATGCATGTCTTTAGACCTTTACCTTTTTTGACCCTAAAAAGTCTAAGAAGACATTCGATAGGACCTCTAAAGTTTTTGGTCAAAAATTTACCTTTTCTGATTTGTGAAATTTTATGAGACATAGTGCTATGTCTAAAAGTTAGTGCTGCACAGACGTTTCATCAAACAGATTTACCACACTCACGATAAAAATCTTTAAATTTACAGTTTTCAACTTTGTGATAATGTGTATATCTTTTTTAATGATTCCTGCTATTGTTTTACACTAGATACATACCAAAAGTTTAGGTATGTGGCTTCCTCTGTACTAGTTTTAGATATTTATTTATGCATGTATATGGCTTCAAATAAAAATGATCAACTACAAAGCTGTAGATCTTATCGAGAGGTATAATTTTTATATAAAATTTGTCTTCATCCGACTTTGTATGAAAATATTATGATTTTTTAAGATGAGCTATTATCGACCACGGTTGAAACTTTGTTAAGATTATTTGGGCATTTAAATAACCTAAAATTAAAAAGATTTCAACTACAAAGCTGTAGATCTTGTTGAGAGCTATATTTTTATGTAAAAAATTTTTCCATCCAACTTCATATAAAAAAGTTATAAATTATTTAAGATAAACTGTTATCCATTATCACTGTCGGCTCGTCACACAAACCTAGTGATATTTGATGAACTATCACTATCGGGTCATGACTAGAACCAGTAGTGATAGTTCAGATATCCCTGTCGGCTAGTGCCCTCATCCGATAGTGAAGTATCTCTATCGGCTCAAACCATCAGCCGACAATAATACCATTTATTACTATTGATTTATAAGCCACATTTGCATTCATTGATTCTTTTTGCATGATTTTTGAACTAGTACTGATGCTTCATCACTATTGACCTATTAGCAAAGGACTATGATAGACCATTATATAAGCCTGGCATTTATAGTAATGCATCTTGAAAAAAAAACGTCATCAATCAACAACTAATTTTCCATTCTTTTAAGCAAGGATTTAAATGCTGAAAAACATTGTAAAATTTAAGTTTCTGTTGCAATACATGGCCATTTGGCTCGCACGTGATAAAACTTGCTATTTCTCTCAAAATCTCTTTGTCATCTATGCTTTTCAAAAATCAACAGGTCGATCGGCGGAGATGGTCCGTGGGCTTGAGGCAGGCTGAAACCTGGGCGATAAAACGAAAAAGTTGCTGCGTGGCGAAATGTTCGATGGGCCTCAGCCCAGGGAAGGAGACGTGACATGGTCAGGCCGCCATCTTGGGCAGCCGGCGCGCACGTGCAGTGCTCGTACCGGCCCATCTGCCTCTACGGTCATGTAAAGCTATAACTTTTGTTAAACCATCTCCAGCCATATTTCTTTCATTTTCTCTTTTTCGATTCTGTTCTCTGTTTATATTCTTTTTATTTTTTTATCTTTAATAGTTTTTCTTCGAAGGAATTTGTAAAGGAAAAAAAAAGAGATAATCCCGTCCTGAAAGAAATGATCTTGAGAATTCTTTCGTGATGAGAACCGTGAATAGAAATTATTACAGCGTTAAAGAAAATAAAAATTCCTTCGTAAAGGAATTATAAACCATGACAAAAAAAAAATTCGAGATGGTCTTAAAAAGGAATCAGAAATTCTATTAATCAAGGTGCGCAGCCAAATACTGAATACAGTCCGGTCAGCAGATCGGCACGGCACCAACAGTTGTAGTATTTCATTTTTTAAAAAAAAAAGTAGTTGTACGATTGCGTTATATGCTACGGCATAGCACCGTCCACTGCCACCAATCGAAGTGAATGTGCTCGTGCACGCAGAAACATTGTGAATGCAATCTATCTGTATGTAATCAGGTCCCAGTTACCGTCGTCGTAGGCGACTGTTCCACATACGGCCGGAAATATATGGGTGTGCTTAGATTTGTCACGTTTAAAATTAGCTAAATATGATTTCCTATAAAAAAAATATGACTAATAATTTTTAACTATAATTGTTATAAAATTAATTAAAAATTTAAGTGTATGATATATAAGTAAGAAGTCTAATAAAATATGATTTATTATTGTTATAGCAATTAATTAAATAATTATTTAAAAACCTATAGCACAACTAATATTAGACGTAACAAACTTAAACACAAACCAATCATATTCTGCAAACAAAGCCTGTGGCATCATTTTCGAGCACAGCGTTGCCCTCAATTCTCTTCTCAAATCAGTCTATAATTATTAAAGGTGTGATTGATTATTCGTATACGCACACTAAGGAGAAATAGTTTGAATGGATACGAGAGTATTAAAAAAAATATTTAATTAGTAATATCTGTTTGAACAAGTTTATTGAATTTCTGTTTAATTAACTAAATCTAAGATTATATGAACAAATACAAATAGTTACTCACGTAAAACTAACACTGATAAATAATCTCATCTACATACAAATAATTAAACACACTTCTCTCTAAAATTAAACCGGAATCCAATCCCTAAATACTGGCAAGCAGTCACCCCCTACGGTGAATTCACCGTCAGCTTCGGCGACCCCAACGGTCATAGGTTGGGTTAGTTTCAGAGTTCATGCTGGAGGAGATCCCTCGCGATCCAACGGTCACCATAATCACCGTAACTCTCTCGAACACGGTAGTACAAGTTGAACCAAAATGTGCAACGCACACCTTGAACTTGCCTGACCCATCTTTCTTTACCTATTGCTATGCTAATTGCAGAAGAACACACCCATAACTCAATTTACGACCGTATAACAAGAGATTCCGTTACTCAATAAAACATGCAGCCAACTTACCCATGTCGCGGAAAAGGTGGCATGATAGTATCTCAGTGGCATATACTAGTTCAATCGCATGTGCAAACAGAGATTAGGACTAACAAATCCATTCAGAAAATGCAGCGCTAAAGAAGCCATTGCATCAGTTTAAATGAAGTTCAGGATGAGGCAATGTCATCGAAGGGTTTTGTCCCCCACAAAAAAGAAGTCGTAGCTACACTCCAGCATCTCTAGTTCGAAACCAACTACGAGCCTTGACATCCTGACAGTCCAGAGTTACTCCTCAAGCTTTCCCAGTATGTCGTTCTCTCTGAAAATAAGGTACCTGGAAAATAAAGGCAGCCAGGTTAGACCGCCAGCACATATTGAACAGAGATCATCAAACCAGGTATAATAACCGCATATAAAATAATGCTGTTCTACAAGTTTAAATACATGTAGCAAAAGATGATGACAAAATTAAAGCTATGTCCTGAAAATATGAATAGACTAGCAAAACCAAGTACTCTTTCTGGTTACTTAGAAGCATACAGCTTCCTCGGGAAAAAAAGTAGTTCATAAAAAACTTAAAGCATGACACAGAGTAATAACAAGGCTTAAATTGGCATTGTACCATGCGGCGAAAGATAATAACAAGGCTTACAACTATGTCCAGAAAATATGAATTGACTAGCAAAATCAAATCCTCTTTATGGTTACTTAGAAGCATGCACAGAGTAATAATTTAAGTTCGATGAATGAAACCTAAATATTTAAACGAGGTGTCTTATGAAAGTAAGCAACCATTGCACTCAAACGGCTAGCCAGCTTAAACAAATAGCTGAATCACAAAACATCTTTGCGGAAGTGACCCAGCTAGCATGTCATTTTTGTTTCACCAGGCACTTGTTCAGATTACTAAATTACCTTCCAGAATACAAGTTTACACATCAAATTGTTTTAGTCTAAGGTATCATGTTTGATTTCTCTGATTTAGGATGACATTTGAAGCAACAAGAAAACAAACATAATGCCAAGCTAATATGATATACAAATGTTGCGTACTCTTTCTCAGCAAGCTTCACTTCTGTTCCACCATACTCAGGAAGTAGAACAGTTTCACCTTCCTTCAGAGATACAGGGATCAGCTTGCCATCCCTATCACGCTCACCGGGACCAACAGCTATGACTTTAGCAGAGTTCAGCTGGATTCAAATAGAGGGATATATTAGGCTAACAAGGAGGCACCTTAACTCAATATATTTGAACTTGAACTCAGGTTACCTAAGGAGCATCCAGAGCCATATGAGAACTTAAAAATCTTACGGCTGACTCGATGATCGATACAGAAAATAGTAGGGAAACATAACCTTAGTACTAGTACTTGCATCACAAACATATTTTCATAACCAGTAGTTTTACGAGCTGCATTATCTATAAGGAAGGTGGTCATGCATTCAGCTCTGTTCAGATATCAGCGTCTTTTGTAGGTTAGATTACAAAATCACTAGACTCAACATTCGAAGACAAAACCAAGGTAGACACCATAATGGACTAACATGTTAACATAATCATGAATAAAAAATATAACATAGCAGATAATGCAACTTGATACTTCCAAAACTCACATGTACAAGATGCATCCATCAAGCTGTGCTTCGAAAGAATGGAAGAGGAAGCTATGCACTCAACAACAAATGTTGTCTCAAACTTTTCACAAAAGGTTATCATAACAATTATTTAGTCTATTCTGCTGAAAAATATTTTGGAAGCCCGTTTATTGCTCTCTAACCCTGCCGTACCAGGCAAGGCCATGTTATGGAAACAGAATTTCTGTCCTAAAATCTTCAATACACAGTTCAAACGATCTGATTTTGGTACCAATTCATGAATTCCAGCTACCATTGGTTTCAAGGGATCATCCCAGAATAGTGAGGGCAAAAATTCGCGTTTCTAGGAAGGCCACACATTTGGGCATCACACAGGAGACAGGACTAGTAAAGATTAGTTCCAAGACCCGAAACCACATGGCCATAATAAGCTAATAATAGCTCATCAGGGGCACGGCCTAACAGGTTGACATGATCATTGAATCATGGACCAACAATAGAACAGCACCCACATGCATCTTTTACTTTCTTCCCCATGTGGGTGCTGCAGAAAATGATTTTTCTAAATGTTTACGCAAAAGGTTATCAAAGCAATTATTTAGTGACAACTATGCAGCTTGAGCTCCCAAATTTCTAATTTAATTCAGCTGGTAAATATTTTAAAGCCTCATAACGGATCTCCAACCTTGCCTTGCCATGGTAAGCCCGTGTTAAGGAAACAATAATTTTAATCTAAAAATTCACGACAGAGCATAACATTCACGAAAAAAAAATGTTGAAGATTGGATCTAGTAATCGATTTCAAGCTACCAACGGATTAAGGGGATCATCCTGGATCAATACAAGGGCACAAATTTGGGCATCGTAGAAGACTAACAACGATTAGTTCCAAGACCCAAATCCGCACGGCTATAACAACCTAATAACCCGCCCGCGTACAGGTACAAGACGAGCCGCGACCGGACGGAACAAACGCTTCCCGCGACCGAAAAAGGGGGAAAAGAGCGAGATCTATCTGTACCTGCTTGGTGGTCTCCGGGAGGAGGATGCCGGCGGGGCTCTTCTTGGCCTGCACCAGCTTCTCCACCAGCACCCGGTTCAGCGACGGGATCAGACGCTTCGCCATCGACGCGCTGCGATGAGGTCCTTCCGCTCTTTTCTTCTTCTTGGGGAGCAAGTTGATGCGGGCCGCGCTTCTGCTTCCGGTGGCTTTGCAGTAGCCGCGGGGTTTAGGGTTTATTTGAAGAGCGGCTACGGCGAGGGGTGGTGTTTGACGGATTTGCCCCCCTGACAGCGTGCGGGGTGTGGTGCTGCGGCTGAGGGTAGGATGGGGAAACTGGGAGCTTCCGGGAGTTCTAGAAGGTTCCGGCAGAGAGGAGGAGGCTGCGGGATCTTGGGTCTGTACGCTTTTGTTAGCCCAACGTCCGAGTTAGTGGGCTGGCCCATGCTGCAGATGTTCTTATTGTGTGGGCTGCAGGTGGAACTTTTTCCTTTTGAGTAAATTTTAGAAAACTTCAATAATATAAAAAACTATCGTAAAACTACACTTTTAAAGATTAGTTTTAAAAAGCTACATATTTATTGGCATGATATCATAAAACTATACTTTTTATTGTCAATACACTTTTCAGGGCTTAAAAGTGTAGTTTTGCTATTCAAAATGATAGTAAATATGTAGTTTTGTGATATGATATGATAATAGATGTGTAGTTTAGTGATATAGACTGCCTATAACAGTGCTTTATCAATAAAAACTGATTGTTAAAGGTGTAGTTTTGTGATATTTTTTTCTAATATTAATGTAGTTTTGTGAAATTGTTTTCCCTTACCAGATTCTCTGGTGAAAAGCTTATACGCAACATCGCATGGGGTACATGATTGAATAACAAGCGTAAAACTCAATAATTCTAAATATTTATAAACAAATAACAAATGAATTTGGCGACATTACTAGCAAGCAAGGAATGAAGAGCATTTGAATATTTCGAGCAGCAAATTTCTGATACAGATCAGAACATAACGCTGGTGCAACTCAAACATTGTAGTATTCGACAGTTCGGCATCTCTCAAAGAAAATCCAGAAAATAAAAACAAATGAAAGGAACAATTCGATCGAACAATCTATTCATGATTTGCTACCTATCTAAGAAAGAATGGGCCAAAAAAAAACCACAGGTAAGGTTGAGGAGAAGAAATAAACAAAATTCTGAAGAACCCAGTGAAGCAGCTCGATCGCTAGCCCTCCTATCTGTTATGAAGTGGATTAGGCCCTGTGATGACCTCCCTCTTCTCCTCGCTAAACGCATCCACGTCTTCCTTCGCATGCTCCATTAACTCCTTTCCAAGCACCTCATGATGACCCATCAGCAATCTTCTCCCAAGCAGCCTCGAAGCTCCTACATGCTCATGATCACAGCAGGAAGAAGAACACCCTGCACTCTCCAGCTGCAACAGCAACAGCGATACCAGAAAGACTGCAGAAACGAGCTCCTTCCTGAACAGCATCGTTGTCTCATCTCTGTCTGGATCTCTTTAACTTGGAGCTCCTTCCTGAACTGCAGAAACGAGCTCCTTCCTGAAAAGCATCGTTGTCTTGTCTCGTCTCCTTCCTGAACATTTAATCGGTTGGGTTAGACTTTTGGTGTGGTGGATTAAGTGCGCTGAATCCCTGGAGGGGAGACAAAGGTGAGCTGTAGTCGTTCTCTTGCCATGGGTTCTGGGACACATTGGGGACTGCAAAAAATTGCGTGTTTGGTCAAGGCTTTTACTACTGGTCAAAGTAATTAATTGTCATTGATGAATGGTGAAGAAACTAAAACAATGAAGGTCTAGTGATGTGTAGCAATGTCTGTCACAGCTCACAAGTTCAGTGCTAGAAGCTTCCTTAAATTAAGCTCGATCTAGCAGTAGTAGTAGTTTCAGAGGTGGTGTCTTTTCTTGACTTGCACAGAAAGCATACAGACTAGCCGTGGTTGTAGGAAATGGGAAGATGAATTGATGCAACATTAATTGTATTGATCATTGAGTTGTATATATAGTTGTACAAGAGTCTCGAGGCCTGTAGCTAACCAACGTACTCCCTCAGATTCAAAACATATGTCGTTTAAGGATTCCCACCAGCTAAACTTTTTTAATTTTGATCATCAAATATAAAAAATTACTTAGATTGACAATAGAAGATAGATATTACTAGATTCATCATGAAAAGTATATTCATAATATTTACTTATATTTATTTGCAGTGTAAAGTACCAACTTGTAGACATAGTACATTTTGGGTAAAAATGCAAAAATAGACAATATACGTCAACATATTTGCCAAAATAGATAACAGACCGGCACATTTGTAAATCTATCACATGTATTCGACATCTCAAAATCCAAAACCCCGATTTTAGTACTGAAATACCAAAAAAGACTAGCCTCACTGTTTTTGGCACCTGAGTACCGTATTCGGCACCTTAGGCGCCAAATACGGCCTGTGCCGTGCGCTGCACGAGAAATTGAAGTTTAAAAAGGCATAAAAGTGCAAGTTTTTTGTTTAACTCATGATTTGTTTTTGCATAAAAAATAGTTCAAAAATTCTAAACGTTTTCATGAGCAAACTAGAGATCATTAGCAACCCATTTTAATTAGTTTGATCTAAAAAGCCTAAGCCAATATTTAATTAAAATTCTCCAAATAAGCAAATTTTTATAAATTCTAGCAATATTTAATGCCTCAAATAAATTCTCAAAAAACTAGAAAAAATCACTAATATTCTTCTCATGTGATGTACTAATTTATAAAAATATTTTCAACCCTATGTTATTTGGTGAAAAAGTGAATTCCTTTGTAATGCTCCATTTATATGCATTTTTATCATTTCATGTGATATTCTCTTTTTAATTCAATTTGAATAAAAATAATTTAACATGCACAAAACATTGGTTTTCATATTAATATTAAGCCTTTGTAATGCTCCATTTATATGTTGTTTAATTATTTTATATTAATATTAAAATTTATTAGAAAGAATTCTGTAAGGTAATTTTGTAGTGAATTAACGTTGGGAGGATACAAATTCTAATTTATCGAATATTAATAGTTGTGAAGAACAATTATCATATAACCCGACATAGAGATTATACACGTTGAAAAATCTTACATTTGATATGAGATTTTTTGTCGATGCGTGAATGGATATTAACCATAAAGAGATGACGACAACAAATATTGGCATGCACAGTACGCCTAATGACTAACTTAATAGCGTGACGCTGCTAAACCTAACATGCCTTAGGGAATGAAAATAAGACGGGTTACAAAAGATGGTCTCTGCTGAGTGCACCTGAGATATTTGCCCTTCCTCAGAGCATCGAGGCCCGAAGCTTTAGCACGACGGGCCCTCTCCCGTTTCCTTTCCCTCTCATCTCACGAGTTTCAACCGCGGCGCGCTCCTCCGCTACGTTCCTCATGTGCTCCTCCTCGTGACCCTTAAGCTGTAGTTCTTCCTACTGTTGCTCGTACTCCCAGTGTTCGTACACTTTTCTCTTCCACCGCATGCTCATTTTGCTTCTGGTCGTCACTTTGCTCCATATCCAGCCATTCCATAAAGTCACATAGAGGTGGAAGAGACTAGACAAATAAAAGAATTTGAGATATTAGTAAGATAGTGCATGAAATCATATGGAAGGTGACACATGAGTGATGTATGTCGCCATAACGGTGGGTACTCGTACGGTCCATATCGAAGTTTATTGTACTGGTAGTTGGCACATATGAAGAAGCGTAGACCATAGGTGTCGGAGATGTCCTGGGACTCACGAATCCTATAAGGGTTGTCACAAAAGCACATCAATAGTTCGATCCCCTAGAGGATGAAAATCTCCCAATATTTCTTGGGTGGGCTTGGTAGAGCTAAGGAAGACATTGTAGTTGAGAGAGCAGATGAAGAACTGGTCTATCCATAGATAAGGGCGGGGTTATTTATGGTAGCTGGGGGCTGGTGCATGGATTGAATGCATGGGCATGGCTGGGGGCTGAAGCATAAGATTCCCTATGAAAGCTAGAACAGTTTTCGCACTGATGCTTTGCAGAGATTCCCTGCAAAAGCTGTTGCTTGGTGTGGTCATTTCATTCTGCAGCATGAGGAGAATCACTTACATTCGGCTTTACCTCATGTTTCACATGGACGATCAAAGTTGGATCACTCTTCTTGATGATGCCTTGTCTTATTTTTTGATAGCACGGAAGCATCATCTTCTCCACCTCTCTCTTTTGAGCTTCAATGGCTTGACGATCCTCCTCGGGGAGCTCTTCAAGCGTTGGTGCAATGATGTTGTCCATGCTAATTTCAGCTCCCTCACTGGGTAAATGCCAAAACCCTAGGTGTTGGAGTCGATGAAGATGTTGGTGGAGAATCGTCGTTCCCCAGCAGAGTCGTCAATTTATGTCGACACCAGAATTTGGTAATCCCGTGCGACACAAGAATTCGTCCTTGATAATTATCACTTTTCACAGCGACATGTGACTTGTTTACGAGAAAATAAGCAAAGGATTTTGATCGGCAACCGTGAGAACCGCTACCCAGACAATTTATAAGCAAAACGACAAAGAACCACTACCCAAATCACAAGGATTCAAAGTAGCAGTGAAGAACTACTCTAAACTACCCTAATGTGCAGAAAAGTAAAGGAGAATGAAAATAGATGCAATTATTGCGATTGACTGAATTGTTGCAATTGCCCTCCACCCTGTCAACTGTATATATGGCGGCTTGGACTTTGCCATTATTGAAAGTGCATCTAGCCCCTATGTGTGGTTTTGGTAATTAATGATAATACCTATGGACTAACAATGGTGTTGAGTTTGTTAGTAGGTTGTTCCATAGGTGATGCATGGATGAGAGATGTGCATGAGCTCTAGGTAAATGAGGAGATTGAAAATACATCAAGATGAATGAGCTCTAAGTGATGCTCGACATGGATTCTTTGAGAAATGCCATGACTTCAAAGAATTGCATCAAAAGTCATTCAGATTTTAGTGATGCTCATAAGAAGAAGAAGAAGCTCAATAAAACTGGTAATAAGCTTGAAGGCGAAGTTACTTGTGGAGATTAAGTAACTTAAGGTATAAAAGTTGTCATTTATGTTTTATGGACTAACCCACGTGCTTTGTGCTTGAGAGTGAGTTGGGGTTAGGATCCATAAGAAGGCATAAGTTGAATTGAAATCATATATGCCAAGAGTGAAGAACAAGAGTGGACTCCATATTTGATAAAATGAATTCCTTGAAAATGTTGAATGCAAAGTGGTTTTCTATGGCAAGACGGTGAAGGGCAAGCAAGACTCGGCTGCGATGGACCATCTGTGATGAAGGGCAAGCAAATGGCTTGGCGCTAAAGGACCAATGCGGTGGTGAAGAGCGAGTTAAAGCTTTGCGCCGATAGACCGTGCGAGACCATGAGAAGCTATGGATGATTCACATCAATCATATAAAGAATCAATAAGAGATGGAGTGAAGAATATATAAAAGTTGGCAACCCTCAAGGTTTGAAACAAGGAAGCGGTACTTGAAAGTTTTACAAGGCTCAAATTGGTTCAAATGTGTTTTATCTTTGAAATTGAGTCTAGGTATGCCACACTATTAAGAGGGATGCAATATGAGCTAATTGTCGCGTCTCAGTGCTCAAGAGTTCCCAACCAAACACAAAGTGAGAGTTTGTTGTTAAGAGTCCGGAGTAGAAAGTGTGGAAGTGTCCAAAATGGGTTTTGGAGTGTTCTTAGTTTGATCCTATGTGTTTTAGGTCATAAATTCAGTTGCGATATTTAGCCCTCTGAATAAGCTTTCCATAGAGTCCAAAATCGTCGAAATCGGACTCCGGGATCAAAAGTTATCGCCGTTTTTCAGAAGTCAACTGTGCTGTACTCGGAGACTCCGGTGAAGACCGGATTCTCCAGTACCTGGAGTGGCCAGAGACTCCAGTGAAGTCCAGATACTCCGGTACCTGAAGTGGCCGAAGACTCCGGGAAGTCTCCGGGGTTGTTTTCTGTGTTAAGTGCAGACCGGAGACTCCGGTGTAGGCCGGATACTCCGGTAAAGTCCAGAAAAGAGCATAACGGCTAGTTCTGACACGTTCTATGACTGTTCTAACGCCGTTTTTAGAATTGAGACCGGATACTCCGGGGTAGGTGTGTTAGAACAGTAACGGCTAGTTCTTTGGAGTGGGCTATTTATACCCCACTCAACCCATCCGTTGGGGCTGCTGCAAATGGCATGAAAGAACACATTTCTAGAGCCAAAAGAACCTCTCCTACTCCATTCTAGTGTGTGATTTGAGAAGAAAAATGAGTTGGGTTGAGAGATTAGAAGATTGAGTGTAAGTGAGCTAAAATCCAATCTTGAGCACTTGAGTTCTCGGCAAGAAGTTCGTCGTCGTGTTTGTTTCTCTTGGAGGTGAAGCCTCCTAGGAGGCTAGGCGTTGCCGATGAGCACCCAAGGTTGTGGGTTACCACAGAAGTTTGTGAATGGCTCGATTTCGCCTCCACAAGGGAAGAAATCAAGAGTGGACCGAGAAAAGTGGTTGAAAGAGACCCGGCTCGTTGGAGCTTCCTCAACGGAGACGTAGGATTCATGGTGGTGAATCCGAACTTCGGGAAACAAATCTTGTGTCTCCTCTCTTGTTTCTTTACTTTTAAGTTCTTGTTCAAATCTTTGTGCATATTACTCGATCTACTTGTTTGTGTATATTTGAGTGTAGGCTCTCTGTGAATCTACGTGGAATCATCTCCGGAAACACACGATATCACTTGGTTTAAGCTAGAACTCTCTACTCATTAATTTTATTCAGTTTCGGGCTCTGTTCTGTACAGAAACTGGAGAATCCGGACTTCACTGGAGTTTCCGGACTTGTACAACCCGGAGACTCCGGTCTTCACCGGAGTATCCGGAGAACAGTAATTTCAGGCATATAAACAGTATTTTCAACCTTTTTCAATTTAAGTTTTATTGCATATCTCTCGCTAGATTAGAGTAATTTTTGTCATCTTAGGATTGTAATTTCCACACTTCTTTAGGGTGATTGTGCACTAGTTGAGCCTAGCATATTTAGGTTTTTCACTTGTGAAAAATCCGTTAATTTATATTCCGCTGCAAGTTTAGGCCAACGGTAAAAGGGGACGATTTTTTGTAAAACGCCTATTCACCCCCTCTAGGCGATATCATTGCCCTTTCAATTATGAAAATAGGACTCTCAACCTTAAAACCTACACAAACACGTCTTGTTCGGCCAAATACACGAAAAGAATCCAAACAGATCTACAAATCCAACTCGATTTGGACTCGGATTGAGCCTCGGATGGTCCAGTAAGAACAAAAATGATAATGTGTAACACCCTGATTTTTAGAATTTACAACTTTTTATAATTTTCTAAGATTATTTAATAGCTTTACCAGTAGAATAGGTTTAAAACCTATTTTCTTAATCAATCAATCAATATAGGTTGTTATTTTGTGTGCATTGCATGCTGAGTTTTGTTAGGAGCTAGGTAAATATATTATAGTTTTTTTTCTTTTTTCTTTCTCTTTGGTGTTCTGAGTGAAAAAGATTTTGAAAAGGTTTTACAAAACTCAGTAGTGAATAAGTTAAGGATCTTAATGGTTGGAATTCAAAGTCTTTGAATTCATCATCTATTCAATCCTTGATCATACCTGATCCTTCTCCAGCTCAATTCAAATCTTATCCAAATCCTTGTTTAAAGTCAATCTATCCTTTTTCTCTAAGTCTATCCATATCCAAATTCAAATTCCTTATCTATTCTTATTCTTGTTCAACCTCATTTTTTGTTTCTCTTAAATTCACTCAAAACTCAATTCAAATTCAAACCCTATTCAAATTTCTTTGCAAAAGTTTCTTTTCTAAACCCTAGATATACCTAAAGTATCTTTGGGCTCAATCTTGCTCAAGTCCAAACCCTTAGCCAAGTCATCTAGAAGGCCCAACACAATGGATCCACGAAATCTGCAAATTTTTGCGGAGTCCTGGACAACCTCATCTTCTCATGAAGTTTCGGAGTTCAAACCGACCTCAAATGCAAATCTTGACAATACCAAAGTTGTATATATTTTCTAGTACTATAATTTAGAGTCAAGAAATGTCCAATTTGGAGTCTCGACGGTAGAGATATCATCATCGGAATAGAGAGCAATGAAAAAGGAAACCGTAACCGACTCGAACTCGAATCCGTTTCGTGTTCGGTTTGGACTTCACCTCAACCAGCCGCCCCTAGCCCTATAAATATGAGTTGCACGCCCTCTCCTACCCCTATTCCATGCCACCAAACCCTATAAGTCACTGCTGCCCTATCCGTGCGCCGCCGTTCGCCGGAGTCGCCATCGTCGCCGCCCGTGATGCACTACCTCATCGTCTTCTCCGCGAATTCTCCTTTCTCGACCATCAAAGCAAGGTGAGGACCCCTTCTTCTCCTCCCTTACTACTGTTTTAGCCTCCTACTAAGTTCTTAGCCAAGCCCTAGCCTCGGCCAAAGCCTGATCTACGCCGCCACGGTCGTCGTCGTCGCGGACAGCCGCGCTGTTGCCGATTAGCATCGACGTTCCCGACCGACCAGAGGTCAAATCATCAATCCCTTTCACCGGTGGATGTCCCATGATGTTCCCCACGCCCTCACCAACCAGGTCGGCCAGTAGAGCAGGCAAACCACTGTAATCAAGGTTGACACACCCGCTGTTCGGTTTTTGGACACGTTCTGCACGCGCACTAGATTTGCATTCGCGTTCCTCGTCAATCTGAAAGCCGTATGGATGCACCAAACATGTCACGGCATGTCCCATCAAGTCTTCTACGTGATCCTGGAAGCCCATCCCCGTTTGTGCAATGACACGACTAGGACGCCATTGCCAACCACAGCATATCGCAGCCATCACCCGTCTCATCTCTACTGATCGTTCTTCCTCTTAGTGGATGATCTATCCAAAACTATGCCATAGCATTGTGTTTTCGGGATATATGAACATCTCTGTTCAAACGGTTTCTGTCAATATGATGGGTAGTCACCTATTTAGGGTTTTTCCTATATTTTCCCATATTATCCCTTGGAACCTAGATGGTTTATGGTAGGTATCTTTGGTGGGTAGATTGCTTAGCCATGCTTTTGGGATACTGGGAAGTGTTATAATCTTGACTAATGAACATATGCAACAATGGTGGTTAATTTGTTAATGGTCTGGCAATATGGAACCTTAGGCCTTGAGCAAAGTGGTTTTGATGATTGTCATGGTTATGATGTAGGTTTAGTGTTTGCTCAAGTAACCTAAGTAAGGACAAGCCATCCGCATGCGACTGGGAGCGCCATGCCCTCGCTCGAGAAGCCCGGGCGAGCGGTTCTAGCTGCACTGCTAGACCTCGGTGTGGCGCTATGGTTCCGGTGTGGAGCCAGGCCAGCACGGCGGATCTAACCGATGCACGCAACGCGGCTGCCTGCCATGGCCCCAGGCAGCTGTGCCGCAGGAGGATGAGCATGCATGGTGGGTCCACGGGAGGAAACCGGCGGCCTGCGATCCTTGGTGGCGACGACAACGCTAGAGGCAGCGAGCTCCCGGCGTGGTGCTGCGCTCCTGGTGGTGGGGATTGTTGATTTGCTACGGTACCTGGTCCAGCGCAGTGCTTTCTCTCCGCGATTCCCTCGCGTGTCGTCGTCGAAGGGGGTGGCAGCCACGAGGATGGGAACAGCGGGATCGATGGAGGCGACCGGCTGGCATGAGAACCAGGATTTTAGTTACCGTTTTGGAAACAGTTACTGGTCCCGGCGGTAACCGCACAGTAATTTGGTATAATTCGGTAAAAATTGATTAAATTTTAAATTTTAAATTTAAATTTGACGGGTAACTGTTTGGTTTATAAAAACGATATGGATTGAATCGTCTTGTAACCACTGTAAACGAGCGGTTTACTAACGATATTTATAACCATGGTGAGAACCGAGAAGAAAGGACCGATGACTGCACCATGAACAAATACGGGGGATTGGGTTTCGGGAATTGAGGACTAAAACGCAAAACAACTACTCATTACAAGGGTACCTCGGATGAATCATAGTTCAAGGGCATCTGTGACACTACGGTACAAGTTTAAGGATAGTTGATGCATTTTACTCAATACACTGCTTAAACAAGAACTTTAACCTAGACGAGCAAATAGTTCAACGACCTAGTAGCAGCCAACTCACAAGTTATGGTACCTATGATGCAATTTACTTAGAAAAGATAAAAATCTTTTTTCTTCTAAATAGATCAATATGACTTATAGCCACTTTTCATGCGAGACATTAGGTTTTGATTTACGTGAAATATAATGTATGTTGTGCTTTCTTAATTGTGCATTCCTTGGATCCAAACTATCTCAACATAAAACACTCAAATGGAACGCGAACATTCAAAATTGCCGAAAAAGAAAGGTTCGATCCAAACAGCTCCTGAACTCATTTAACAGTAGAAATAGTGAAGAAGGTGGTCTGACTAGTTTCAGGACGTTGGATTGATTTTCAAGGCTCGATGCTTGCCTGCCGCTTAAGTTGCATTCACACCAGTGATCCAGCCGAGGTCCCAGCCCCCCCCCCCCCCTGGACTCCTCCCATGGCGATCCCTCCTCCCCGGATCGCGGGGGGCGGCGGCGGCCGCAAGCCGAGGGTGCCGCCCCTCCCGCCGGCGAGGACCCTCCTGACCGCCTTGGCTGCGGTGGCGGCGCTGGCCGTCCTCTGCATCCTCTCCTCCTCGTCCCCCGCCGCCTCGCTGTCGGGTTCTTGGAGATCCGGGGCCAGGAGTGGCAACAGGTATCTGTACTGGGGCGGGCGCGTCGACTGCCCCGGCAAGCACTGCGGCTCCTGCGCCGGGCTCGGGCACCAGGAGTCCAGCCTCCGCTGCGCCCTCGAGGAGGCACTCTTCCTCGGCAGGTAACTTGCGTTTACTGATCACCAAAGATGTTTTGCTAAATTAGTGTCAGGATTGCGGAATTACATGATGAAAAGTAACGTCGGAAAGATGTTTTGCTCAAAGATTTGTAGGGTTCCTACTACTTGCCGAGTGATCCCCATATCACAGCTTAACTCACATGTTCTTTGTCTGTTAGCGTTGCTGGTGATTAAGGAGAGAGCTATCAGCTTAATAGATTTATTGGATTGAATGCATTGTGTAGTGCGCATTGCCCTACAAATGGTAGATTAGAAAACAAAGGGTTGATATATGAATTACGTGGGACTTATTCTGTTTATCTCTTGTTTGCCTCCCTTCATCTCAGGCTCTCAGCTTCCACAGTTCCGCCTTATTAATTTTCGAGATCTTGTCCTTTTTCAATCAAATAATTCATGATTGCAGGTAAGACCATAATTTGAATGAAAAGACTAGTTTTGAACCCATAAAACTGATGCTACAAGGTAGAAGGCCCATGCTAATGTCTTGAACCTGCTAGGCTGCTAATTGTGCCATTCTTTTGTGACATGTTGCTCTCTGCTAAAGGAGTTCTTGTATTTTAACATACTTATTTTAAGTGGGGTATGCAAAAATGGCATGTCTGTTTTTCTTTCGTTGCAGAATATTTGTCATGCCCTCAAGAATGTGCCTAAGCTCAGTACATAACACAAAGGGGGTCCTCCAGAGCAATGCAACTTCAAAGCAAAGGTTTTTGCTTCTTAACAACATCTGTCTCCCTTTTTCTTTTCACCGTCTTAATGTGAATCTTTGTGTCTAAAGCAAGTTTTTCATAGATGGGAAGAGAGTTCTTGTGCGATGGATTCTCTATATGATATGGATCTCATCTCAAGAACAGTACCTGTTATTCTGGACAATTCCAAGGCATGGCATGATACAGTATCAGGAAGTATGAAATTAGAAGAGGGAGTTGTGGTACATGTGCAAGGAATTAGCAGAGCTAAACTCAAAGAAAATCCCCTGTACTCTTCAGCTCTCATAATAAACCGTACTGCAAGTCCTCTTGCTTGGTAAGTACTAAGGTTCTTGAAGTGCCCTTGTTTTTGTTTTAACTTCATCTGGATTGATAATATTTTATTTAGCATTTCCTATGCTAATTATACTCAATGATGTCCAAATATTAAGCACATAGCTTGACCATTGCTGAAATTCAGGTTTATGGAGTGCAAGGATCGCAAAAACCGCAGCTCTGTGATGTTATCCTACACCTTTTTGCCAAGTATGCCAGCAAAAAAATTGAGGGATGCAGCAGATAAGGTATCATGTCTTGTCTTTTGTGTGTATATTCCAACAGATACTTTATAAATGGACTGGTAGTCTAGTACAGTTTTTTCCCTTTCATCTTTTGTTTATGTTCATATCTGTAGGCCTAGATGTTGACCTTGACACTTTAGGGTTTCTTCTTTCTTCTTGGAATAACTGGACCCAGTTGTTTCACACAATCCTTCAGCTGTTCTAGACCTTAATTTACCATATGCTGCTGTACCTAAAGTGGTGAATTACTGCTTACTGAGCCTTGAAATTGGATAAATATATGACGACATTCTTTTATCCATTCACAACATATTTACTAAGTTCAGCAACCTGCAGTTGTCTCGATGCTGTATCCATAAAAGCAAAGTATATAACTGGCACCCGCTTGTGTATATACCAGTTTGGCTAGTTTATTGCATTTACTTGTGTAAAATCATCAAACTGATATGTGAAGGCTTCCTAAACCTAACTGGGCCATAAATGCCCTGGAACATCTATAGGTTTGGAGCTTATCAAGCATACAGCAACAGATTTAAAAGTATGTGTGCAGGTACAGGGGATTTTCATTAACTTTCCTTTATACATGAGCTCATAAATTAATAAGTAAATGGTTCTTTTGGCAGTTCATGTTGAGTAACATTCGTCGTAGGCTGTGATGTAACCCCTAAATCAGTTTCCTCTGTTCAGATGAAAGAAATACTTGGTGATTACGATGCTATTCATGTTCGACGAGGTGATCTACTGAAAAATAGGAAAGATCGATTTGGCGTTGAACGGAGCCTTCATCCTCATCTAGATAGGGACACCCGCCCTGAGTTTATCAGAAAGAGAATTGCAAAATGGATTCCACCAGGTCGAACTCTATTCATTGCCTCAAATGAAAGAACACCAGGCTTCTTTTCACCTCTGTCAGACAGGTACGACTTATACTGTTTTGCCTATGCTCTTGTATTACCAGGATCTCTGGCATTGTTTACATTAGCATTTATCTTCCGCTTACATCTTGATGCATTGTACAGCACTTGTAGGCAAATGCTGTCAAAAAGCTGTCCTCAATCTTGTTCATATTCAGGATTAGCCAAGGCAGTTAAATTCATTTTTCCATTCAATGTCATGTTTTCATTGTTAAGCATTTTAACAATAAACTATTCTCTGTAGTAATCTAGCAGCTACACACATATGGTTAATTTAACAACTCCTGGTTATGTAACTTCTTAAATTTGTATGCTGATGCAGTCCTATTCATGCTTATTGAATGTTTTGTTATTCTTTTCGCACCAATCCAGGTATAAGTTAGCATACTCATCCAACTTTAGTAGCATATTGGAGCCAGTAATTGAGAACAATTATCAGCTATTCATGGTGGAGAGGCTAATGATGCAAAGAGCAAAGACATTTGTCAAGACAATGAGGGAATTTGACAGTGATCTCACCCTTTGCGATGATCCCAAAAAGAACACCAAAGTTTGGCAAAAACCAGTGTATACAGATGATTGATGGCCGCTGGCCACCGATTGAGAAACTTGAAGGTGTCACAGAAACATGAAGGTTTGACACGGATACCTGATTTGCTATTTTCGCAGGAAACAGACTGAAATCAATCAGCACCGGTGGAAACTCCACCTGGGATTCGTTGCAGCACGTTTGTTCATACACACCACGTGTCCTTATATTCAGAAAAGGCCAAAGGTGTTAAATCGTTTATTCATTCTTTTGCAATTAGGGAGTAGGTTACATTAGAAGTTATGTTTGCAGATTTAGGATGCATATATATCATTATCCTTCTGTATATTATTTGTGTAAGAATCTACTGGCACCTTGGGGCTTCAATTGTGGAGAATACCGTTAACTGGTTCTCTTTTTCTAGGTGTTGTATTGTTTATTGGTTGTACTGTGGTGTAATTATCGCACTTACATTCTTTTGTTCTGACAGGGTCGATTTTTTTTAAGAGATTCGTTCTAACAGCACAGAATTTTTAGCATCTGAAATTTGCATGGAACAGTGTTGGGTTGGATCGGGCTGGATGCTGGAGATGGCCTTTTATTCCAGGTTCCAGCGAGGCATGAGCCTGATCAACAGCGACCCATTGCATCCCGAGTAATGCTACGCCTATAAAAATTCTACTTATGTGCTGATGTGTACAACAACGTTTCCTATTGCATCCACATGAAACCTTTTAATTGGTAATTTCGATTCAGTATGCAAGGTTGTTGTGTCCGAGCGGCCGCTTGCACAACACAAGCTAGCACCCGATGAGCGCCGCACTTCACGTACTTCACGCGTGCAAGTTTTACCTGGGAGCCGGCCAAACGTCAAGGTCGCACTTGGGCACTGGATCCCACGCATCGTGCTGGATCCGTGCGCGCTGCTGCTCGATCCTACGCCATCGAGCTTGTTGGGGAGGAGGAAGAAGCGGCAACGCTGGATCTGTTGGCGGCACTCCATCCCCAGCTGTGACGCTGAAAAGAAGAGGTAGGAGGAGGAAGAAGTAGCACTACAGTTCGCGATGGGAAGGGGAGGAGGTGGCGGCTAACTAGTACCGGTTAGAATATATGAACTTGTTGATGTCTTGATGGGTTTTTATTGTGGGCTTATGGCTGTTTGAGCCTCTATGTTGATAGGTTTTTATGGGCTAGGCGATCTAAGTAGTCATCCTTTTTCTTTTTCCCCTTTTCCAGCTCTTTTTACTTTTTATTTCTTCTCTAATCATCTCTAGGCGAAAGATGCATGATACTACTAAGTGATACTCAAATATTTTTCAGACTTTTGAGTATTTTAACTATATGTGTTATTTAAGAAATATTGATATTATTTAGTACTAAAAGTTACACATATATACTTTTTAATATAAAATTAATTTAAATTAGATGAATATTTTTTTCTAGAGTTTGCCGAATCAGATATCAGCACCTGAGTTGAACTTCGACACCCTCACCCATATCCTGGTAACACTGATGGCGGCGGGCCAACAATCACCGCTGACGGCCTAGCACCCTCTCTCTATCCTTGTAGTCGGGTCTCAGTTCAGGCCCCACGTCGAGAGCCGAGCACACAACGACACCATCTGCACGTATCGCGTACCGTATATGCATGGCGCCACATCTTCAAGCCAACACATGATGGTCGGATTTTGCATGCATGTAGTAGCGTAAGGGCAATAAAAATATATATATTGCAAAACCAATCTATATGGATGGGATCCACATGGGTAGGCTTTATTTATTGCAAATTTCACTATATGTAAGCTATAGGATGAGATCCACATGTCAATAAAAAATCACAAACTCCTACTAACCGATCCGCTGTCACTCCTATCGATCCCCGTCCCTCTACCGCCACTTGATGATCCCCTCCCACACCATAAGTCCTCCTCTCACTCGTACTCTCCCATCCATAGCCACCAGCTCCTCTCCCTGGCTGAAATATGACTGATGCCAGCCGAATCGAGTTCTAAGTCAATGAATTTGGAGGCCAAACAAATGTGAATAGTATCTCCGTAGGAAAAGTGATTCATCCATAGATACTATTCATAGATAATTTTTTTCTTTTTATACAAGTTCCTGTTTAAGCTCAAAATTTATAAGATGATAGAAGGTGTCATACTCTATACTATCATATTTTTTGTTAGAATTTTTTACAATCCCTAATATAGAGTTTTGATTGATTGATTATACAAATTGAGTTGTGTAACAGTTACACGGTAGAAAATTTTCTTATTACCACCCTTATTTCTACCCTTCCTGGCCGCGATTTCCGTCCCGCGCGTGTCGTTTCACTTCGCTTTACTGCTGCGTAAGTTTAGTGCCACACCGGAAGAGCCACAAAACCTGAACCAGCTTAGGCGCTGTTTGTTTCAGCTTCGGATTCTGGCTTTCAGCTTTTATAATCTGAAGCTGAAACAAACAGGCAGCTTTTGGTTATAGCTTTTTAAAATCTGCTGGTTGAATTGTGAGAATCTGAGAAGCTGGTTTTCCTCAGCTTTTGATAGATTGTGAAAGTCTATTTTACTAAACTGTCCATTAAATTTTTTTAGAATCTACAGTCTAAAAGCTTTTCACAATCCAGCTTTTCACAATCCAGCTTTTTACAATCCAGCTTTTATAAGCTGCTTTTCAGAATCTCTAGCTGAAACAAACAGGCCCTTAATAACGTCCGCAACTGCGCATGCAGCCGTCACAGTGTCGAGCCAGGTAGCCTTGGCTCACGTCATCCCAAGCGCGGGCAGAGGTGGTTGGTGAGATCAGGGTGCAGGGGTTGCCTCGATCTGGATACCGTGAGCTCTCGTCTTCGCTGCTCTCTTAAAATAGAGAGAAGAGCAACAATTGACACCTACCTACAGGTAGAAGAAAGATGTCATGATTGAGATAATCTATATCTAACAATATAGTGTCGATATAAAAAATATAGGATTTTTCTACGGGATGATCCGTAACAGTCAGTTTTGGTATATCCACTTTCGTTCTTTAGCCCATAATCCTCACGTGACCAGTCGACGCTAGCGCGACCACGGTCATGACCTTCGTAGGATTCCCCGCGACCAGTTAGGTCAATCATGGCCGTCACAGACTTACCGCGACAGGGGGTGCAACATGTGTGCGTATGAAACATGTGAAAGGACAGGGCAGGCCGGGCGCTTCGTGCGTGACAAACGGGGGTACGGCCGATGGACGGAACGGGCGCTGCAGGGACCCTGGGTAGGTACAACGCATGTATACTTGTAATGATTATTTATATCAATTTTCTAGGCAGGTATGGGTCTTTATATTAGACCCACCTATAAGACTTCTATCTTCTGGAATATAAAGGGGATATCTTCTGTAAACGAGGAGGGTAGAGAAGAATATACAGGATGTAGGGTTATTACCCCACAGGAGGTCTGAACTTGGATAACTCTGATGTTCTTAAGCAACAAACACACACACATTTCACATACACACTCGAAACGTCGATCACGCATCCACTGTCCAGCATACCTTGGAATTATTGTCAGGAATTTACCTTTGACATATAGATAGCCATTATTTATAATATCATTTTATTTAATAAGTAGACTATCTACTAATTAGTAGTTATCTTTTATCTCTCATGATCTCTATAGCTAATTATAATGTGTGTTTTGGAAAAAAAGTGAATGTCCAAAACATTTTTTAATGGAGGAAGTTTTTCCATTGCAAACATATGGTAATAAGGGATATTTCGGAATATAACACTAAATTCACCTGTGCTGAGGATTCGACACTGACACATTTGCTCTCTTTTTTCTATCATTTTTCCAACTGGTTTGCGTCCATCTCGTGTGGTGCTTCAGTTGAGATCTAGCTCGACTAGATCCCTCACTCTCATCCCAAAACAAAACCTTCCGCCTCTGCCTTTGTGGCATGCCAACGACAAGATGGCTGGCCGCCAGGGGCGGATCTAGCTCTATAGCAGCGGGGGCACGGGCCCCCACTCATTTGTGTTGGTTTAGTGGACTGTAGACTTTTTAAAACTGTAGCTCAAGTGTTACTGTAGCTAGCAGGCCCCCGCTCGATTTCTGGGTTAGGTCCGCCCTGCTGGCCGCCTCCCCAGCTCAGAAGCCTCTAGTGGCTCAGATCTGGTGGTGTCTGCCTTAGTATCCTCTGGTAGCACGTGTGGCTCCCTTGGCGCAAATCCAATGATGGTGCAGCGCACACTACGTAAGAAACCAGTAAAGAATGCACCACATTAGTGATGGCTGCTCAATACGCGTCACTAATGTCCTATTAGTGATGAGTCCAATAAGGACGCGTCACTAATGACCCTTCTGATCGGGACCAGATAATAGTGATGAGTCGTCCTAGACCGGTCATTAGTGACGGGTCATCCTAGGCCAGTCATTAGTGATGAGTCAAGTTGTAACCCATCATTAATGATAAGGTCATCAGTGATGAGTTGTCCTAGGCCAGTTATTAGTGCGAGTCAAGTTATGACCTATCACTAATAATAAGGTAATCAGTGTGACCCATCACTAATGATAAGGTCATCAGTAACAGGTCATCCTAGGCCAGTCATTAGTGACGGGTCAAGTTGTAACCCGTCACTAATGATAAGATCATCAGTGACGAATTATCCTAGACCAGTCATTAGTAACAGGTCATCCTATGTCATTCATTAGTGACGGGTCAACTTGTAATCCGTCACTAATGACCAACTCTAGTCACTAATGACAGTATTCACAAATATTTTTTTATTTTTTATTTTTCTTTTATTTTTTCTTACCTCGGCAGCACTAGAATAGGAACTATTGTATATTTCTGCTCAAGTTTGATGTAAGGTATTGTTGCTATGGACACAAACGTATGTTCCGAAAATGGTGCAGAAACTTTCGGGGGTGAGAACTCAATCTTTCAAGCCATTTTTGGCCACAAAAATTTTTCCAAACATGAAAAAGTGCAGGAGGAATGTAACTTTTTTCTATAGATGTCCGTAGAGTAAAAAAACGTCAAAATCGGAGTCTGTATGCAAAAGTTATGCCCGTTTTACCGAATGTACTCCGGGTTACCTATCAAATTATAACCCTCGACGAAATTTGGCAAAATTAGTCATTAGTGGCAGGTTATGGTTATGACGCGTCACTAATGACCTTTAACAAAGAAGGTTAAAAGGATAAAATAATCACTTTCTATCACAACTACGTGATAACAGATGTGGTAATGTGGCTACACACATGAGGAGGAGGTCGCAGGTTCTATTCCCATGGAACGCAAACTTGAAAACAATGTGAAAAAAATTGTGACTTGTGAGGCATATGGGATGGGCCTGCATTTGGATGGCTCGGGTGAAAAAAATATATTTTTTAATCTTTTTGTATCCAAAAAATACGAAAAATATTCATCGGTCATTAGTGACGGATCATAATCATGACCCGTCACTAATGTAGTGACGGGTCGTAACCCATCACTATTGATTGAACATTAGTGATGGGTTGTAATCTTGATCCATCACTAATGACCTCATTAGTGACGGATTGTCACCCGTCACTAATGACATATCATTAGTGACACGATAAGAGTGACGGGTATGAAACCCGTCATTAATGCCAGTTATCACCTGTCACTAATGATTTTTTTTTCACGTAGTGTCATGAGTATGCATAGATAGTGGCGAAGATGGCAAGATGACCCACCACCACCACCTCCCCAGCTCGACGGCAACAGAGACCATGCTGCACGATGAGGACCTCCTTGCCGAGATCTTGCTCTGCCTCCCACCACAGCTGTCCTCCATCCCGCACACCTCCCTTGTCTGCTCAAGTTCTTTTCGCATCCCATCAACTGATTGGTCCAGCTCAAGAATGGTGGACAGCTTACACTGCCGCCCACGAGGATCCCCAGGAGATCACTTGGGCAGAGTTCTGGAACAGCTTCCGTGCACACCATGTCCCTGCAGGTGAATTGAAGCTGAAGAAGGAGTTCCTCAGTCGGAAGTAAGGACCCATGTTAGTAAGGGAATACCTCACCAAGTTCATCCAGCTCTCCCGCTATGCCGCCAATGATGTGGATACTGATGGAAAGAAACAAGATTGTTTCCTGGAGGGTGTCAACACTGGCTTACAGTATGCCCTCTCAGCCAACGAGTACCCCAGTTTTCAAAAGCTGGTGGATAAGGCTTTCATCATGGAGAAGAAGCACCAGAATCTGGGAGAAGAACACAAGCGCAGTTTGCAAGGTCAGTCTCCTGGTAGTAACACCTGTCCCCGCTTCAACCCTCTTGCCACAGGTCCAATGTTCCGCCATGGAGGGTAGAATCAGCAACAGAGGCCACCATAGAAGATGCCTAATCAGGTTGCAGGATCGTACAAGCCGCCAGTGCAGCCAGCACAGCAGCACCGGCAACAGTCTTGCCCCAACTTTCAACAGCAGCGACCCAACCACAACCAGCCCCAACAGCAGAATCACACCAGTCAAGGATCAGGCAACATCAGCCCATGTTTTAGTTGTGGCAACTTCGGGTACCTCGCTAACAAGTGTCCCAAGAAGCAGCAGGGCAAAGCACAGGCCCAGGGCAACAACTATCAGCAGCAGCAGCCTCTGTAGAATGCGATGCATGGTCGAGTCAATCACGTTGCGGTGGAAGAAGCCAGGATACTCCCGATGTAGTGTTGGGTATGTTTTCTACAAACTCTTACCCTACTACAGTTTTGTTCGATTCTGGAGTTTTGGTCTTTCATATCATCTCAGTTTGTGAATACATATAAATTACCAAGAGCATTAATGAAAAATTAGGTCTAGTTAGTTCTCCTGGAGGAGAAATGAAATCAATGCATGTACGCCCTAAAATAAGTATATGCATAAGGGGGGTAGACTTTCTTGCCAACCTCATCATTCTAGAATCCAAGGGAATTGATATCATACTAGGAATGGACTAGTTGACCAAGAACAATAGGATCATTAGATGTGCCACAAAGTCAGTACAGTTGACACACACATATGGTACTAAGGTGGAATTTCAAGCCACGACAGAGTTAGCTATCAACGCTAGTCTTAACAAAGTCAATGCAGTGGAAGATAGCAGAGTGGTCAGTGAATTTCTAGATGTCTTCCTGAAGGATTTACCAAGTATGCCACCTGATCGCGAAATCGAGTTCATCATTGAGTTAGTACCTGGAACAGCTCCTATATACAAGAGGCCATATAGAATGGATGAGGTCAAGGAGCAAATCCAAGAGCTACTAGACAAAGGGTTTATCCGCCCCAGTTATTCATCCTGGGGAGCCCTAGTTATCTTCGTACTGAAGAAGGATGGAACCCAAAGGATGTGTATAGATTATCGAGCCCTGAATGAAGTAACAATTAAGAACAAGTATCCTCTACCCCGCATTGAAGATCTGTTTGACTAGTTGAAAGGAGCACGTGTGTTCTCCAAGATCGATCTTCGGTCTGGGTATCATCAGCTAAAGATTCATGCTTTGGATATTCCAAAGACAACATTTGTTACTCGGTATGGTCTGTACGAGTATACAGTAATATCTTTCGGGTTGACCAATGCCCTAGCTTACTTCATATATCTGATGAACAAGGTCTTCATAGAATATTTGGACAAGTTTGTCGTGGTATTTATTGATGACATTCTGGTTTACTCCAAGAATGAAGAAGAGCACAAGGAACATCTAAGAATGGTATTGCTGAAACTTAGAGAAAACCAATTGTATGCTAAGTGGAGTAAATGTAAGTTCTGGTTGAAGGAAGTTCCCTTCCTTGATCACATTATTTTAGTAGGAGGTGTGTCTATGGACCCATCCAAAGTAAGGGATGTTCTGAACTGGAAACCACCATAGAATGTTTTAGAGATACGCAGTTTCCTGGGTCTAGCAGGATACTATCGTCGGTTTATAGAAGGTTTCCCCAAGATAGAAAAGCCAATGATAGAACTACTAGAAAAAGGAGCAGAGTTCAAGTGGACCACCACTCGATAAGCCAGTTTTAATGAGTTGAAGAAAAGATTAACATCAGCTCTAGTATTGATCATGCCTAACACTTGGAAGCTGTTCTCTGTGTATTGTGATGCATCTCGTCAAGGTTTGGGTGGTGTGCTCATGCAAGAAGGTCATGTTGTACCATATGCATCCAGGCAGTTAAGGAAGCATGAAGTGAACTACCCAACACATGACTTGGAGCGAGTCGCAGTAGTTCATGCACTGAAGATCTGGAGGCATTACCTGATAGGTCAAAGATATGAGATCTATTCATATCATAATAGCTTGAAGTATATCTTCACTCAACCAGATCTTAACATCAGACAATGCAGATGGTTAGAGCTCATCAAAGATTACAACTTGGGAATCAACTATCACCCAGGAAAGGCAAATGTAGTGACTGATGCCTTGAGCAGAAAATCTCAAGTCAACGCTATAACTCTTCAAGAAATGAGTCCTGAGCTATGCAAGGAGTTCGAGAAGTTGAGTCCGGCAATGGTGTGTAACACCGAGATAGTTGCAATGGAAATAGACTCAACGCTTGAACAAGATATAAGGAAGGGTCAGCTTGGGGATGAAAAGATTTTGGAAATCAAGCAGCTGAACAAAGTTGGCAAAGCCCTAGATTTCACTGAAGATGAGAAAGGTACAGTGTGGTACAAGCACAGGATATGTGTTCTGCACATAAAGGCTATTCGGGATACAATTTTAAAAGAAGCTCATGATTCGGCATATTCCATTCACCCAGGGAGTACCAGGATGTACCAGGATCTTAAAGATTAGTATTGGTGGTACAAAATGAAACGTGTAGTAGCAGAATACATGGCTTTGTGTGATATATGTCAGTAAGTCAAAGCCGAGCATCAGAGACCAGCAGGTCTACTACAGCCATTGAAAGTTCCTGAATAGAAGTGGGAAGAAATTACCATGGACTTCATAGTGGGTCTACCTCGAACTCAGTCAGGATGCGATTCCATATGGGTCGTAGTTGACCAGTAGACAAAAGTAGCTCACTTCATTCTAGTCAAAGAATCCTATCGAGGTCTTAAACTAGCTGAGTTATATATGTCCAGGATTGTGTGTCTGCATGGAGTACCCAAGATAATTGTATCCGATCGGGGTAGTCAGTTTACCTCACGGTTCTGGCAACGTCTACATGAATCAACAGATACAAGGTTGAATTTCAGCTCAGCATATCACCCACAAACTGATGGACAGACAGAAAGAGTGAATCAAATACTTGAAGACATGTTGAGAGTGTGTGCACTAAAGAACGGTAACAGTTGGGACAAGAATCTGTCGTATGCGGAGTTTCTTACAATAATAGTTATCAAGCTAGCCTCAATATGTCTCCTTTTGAAGCCTTATATAGAAGGAAGTGTAGAACCCCGTTGTTCTGGAACTAGACCGGGGAAAGCCAAGTTTTTGGTCCCGAAGTTCTGAGAGAAGCAAAAAGACAAGTGCAAGAAATCAGAGATAATTTGAAGACTGCTCAACCAAGATAAAAGAGCTATGCAGATAATCGACGCTGAGAACTGACTTTCGAAGTAGAAGACTTTGTGTATCTCAAAGTATCATCGATCAAAGGTCTACGCAGATTCAAGATCAAAGGCAAGCTTTCACCTTGGTTTATTGGTCTGTTCAAGATATTGGTAAGACGAGGGGAAGTAGCTTACCAACTTGAGTTACCACCTCAAATCTCAAGAGTACATGTTGTTTTTCATGTGTCATAGTTGAAAAAGTATCCGAGAGTTCCCGAAGAGGTGCTACCAGTAGAAGAACTGGATGTGCGAGAAGATCTCTCATACTCAGAATATCCAGTCAAGATTCTTGACATGTCAGAATAGGTTACCAGAAATAGACGAGTTCGTATGTGCAAGATGCATTGGAAGCATCACTCAGAAGAGTAAGCAACATGGGAAAGAGAAGATGATCTGAAGGCCGAGTTTCCCCATCTCTTCTCCGATCCTTCCGAATCTCGAGGGCGAGATTCAACCTAAGGGGGTACGTTCGTAACACCCTATATTTCAATTTTTGCAATAGTTTAAAATTTTACTAGAATTTTAAATAGGAGTTGCAAATTTTGTTCAATAGAAGAAATTAATTTCTAAATTTAATTTTTCCATAGGTTATATATTAGTTTGATGCATTCATGCCATCGTAGTTGCAATAGGTTTTTTATGCATGGAAAAAGTTTGTAAAAGTTCGCTAGAGTCGCTCGTTTAAACTCCTTTTGAAATTTGTTCAAAATATAAAAAGAAAAAAAATCTTTTCAATTAGGAGAAAAACTCCTGGCCCGAATCCTTCTCCCGGCCCACCTCTTCCCTCCCCTCTCTTCCTCCCGCGTTGGCCGCCGGCCTCCTTCCCGCACTGGGCCGCACCTGAGCCGGCCTGCGCTACCCCCGAGCCACCTCTCCCCGATTTCTCTCGCCGCCAGGCGGGCCCTGCCCAAGCTGGCCAAGTCTGATACGCCCCTAAATTGCGCACCCATTCAAATCGCCGCCTCCCCACGCCATTTAGACTCAATTAAACCCTGTGGCTGAGATCCCTGCTCCCTATTCACTCCTTCCCGGCCGTTTCCCCCTCCTTAATCCCTTACAAATGTGGTAATTGATGCAATTAAGGAAATTTAGAACCCCAGCTAATCCTTTCTAATCCGACCGATTCTCTCCCTCTCTTGCGTATTTAAGCCTCTCTTCTTCTTCCTTGCAACGTTCTGTGCATTCTCCACCCCTTTTCCCTCTTTCTCCCTCTCGGATTCAACCTCGACGCTGTCTTCTTCTTCAACTCCAGTAAGGAACTCCGCCACCACAAATTCTTCGTGCCCGAGCCGCCATTGACCTTGGCTCTTGCTTCTTTGGTGTCACAGGGTCTTCGGCGAAGTTTTTTTGCTACTCCTTAGTTCTTCTCTGACGTCGGACGCCGCCCTCACTGAGCTTGAAGCCTGCCGGCTGCCCCTCTTCGTTGCTAGCCTTCCTCAGCTCCTCTTCGCCGGCAAGAAGCCTCGGTAAAGATTCCTTGTGAGCTCCCCTTCATTTTGCACCTCTGTCCGCCGTGATCCATGCCTGTTTGCGCCTCTCTGGTGTGGTTCCGGCGACCCCGCCGCCGTCGGCCACCGGTCGAGTCCGTTCACCACCTCTTTGAACCTCGGCCGTCGGATCTCAATCCTACGGCCCTAATAGCATACCCCTTCATCACTTCATAACGGACCCACCGTGCACATGGACCAGCCTTCCAGGCCGTGGTCCATGGGTATGTAGACCAATTCCATGAGCTTTTCCAATAGAAAATTAAATCAGTTTTGATTTATGATGTCATAAATTAGTTTTCTAGTATAAAATCAATTCCTATTGTTCTCTAAAAATCAAGTAAAATTTGCAGTTAAGCCCTTAAAACTTCAAAAGCTCAATACTTTTTGCTCGTAGCTCCGTTTTGAGCGATTTACATGCCCAAATGTTCATAGTGACGTGTAGAATCTTTTTATATGGTTTTTACCTAGTTTTAGTACTGTATGGTGTACTGTTCTTAGAGGTTTCCCTCATGTGCTTTTTCTGGTTTGTCAATTAGGAGGTGAGCAGTTCAGGAATCTTCAAGATCAAGTTTTTGAGGACTTTGAGCAACCCTCCGCTGAAGGAAAGTGTCCTTGAACATTTTGGCCCATATTTTAGGATCCATGTGTAGCTATTTTATTCCTTTTGTGCATGCTTGTCTAATTTGGAATCCTATGTTAGGGTTTACTAGTTTTGTATGATTATTCCTTGTTGCTGTTGTTTAACCATGGGTTAAAATGGGTAGTATATGTTAGCGCAGTCATAGTTCGGGGAAATGTTAATCTTGACTAATGTCTATGCAACCAGAATTGGGTATGATAATCTTATAACAACATGGTATAGGGATCCTAACAGGATGGTTGGTTGGAGGTGGTGCTGAACAACATACTTGTGTTTGCTCCTATGTGGGGTCCTAAGGGCCGGTTCTTGAACATGTAACCATGCGAATCCACACAACCAAAGGGCCTATATGGGTACATCCTGGCCAACTAAGTAGCCACCCCTCTAACTCTGTGGGTACCGTTGGACGGTTGAGTGGCACAAGAGGGGGCTTCTGCAGCAATGTAATCGTCTGTTAGCGATGAAACCTCAGTGGGTGCCTGCAAGTTGGCGGGAGCTTTGTAAAGGCCTTGTAGTGAGACCCCGACTCCACATCCCGAAAGTGTGAAGCAACACGGGAATCACGACTCGTGGGGAAAGCTATGCAAACTCTGTAGAGTACCAATCTGGTCAATCAGCTGTGCTCGGACCAGAGCAGACTTGGACTTCTATAGGATTAGATGGGATCAGGGTTGGTATGGTTGTTGGTTAGCCGGGTAATGGAATTACTGGTGAGTTTTGGTAGTCAGATGAAATTCGATGAGTCAATCCTTTTGTTATAGTGGTGTCTTCACACTTAGTAAATAGGATGCATGTTGTTGAAGTCACTAGGTTAAAGTTTGTTTGGTGCAGTTAACAGTGTTTAACCTTTCCTTGACTTAAGCCCCATAGCATGTTTTCCCTACACTTATGGATTACATTTTTATACTCACACATGTCGTCCCTTCTCTTGCATTCTACCGCCGTTCAGAAGTTATCAATAAAACTACAACTTTTGATGAAGACGACTTTGACCTGGAGTTGCTGTTCTAGGCTGGAGCACCCCCGGTTGACGCCTGTGGATTATGGAAACTCCGCTGGTATTGAAGATCTTTAGTTTCACTGCGTTTTCTTTTAGACCCTCGGGTCCTTTTGTATTAAATTAATTATGTTATTGTAATAAGGGCACTGTGAAGATACATTGATGATGTAAACGCATATATGAAATTTGATCCTGGCATACATGTGTTGTGCCTGGCTTTGTTCCTTTAAAATTGGGTGTTACACGATCCAACAACAAAGAATAAATAGATTTAACACCTATTGCACTTAGACATCTAGCCCAACCTCAGTGTTCCATTTGATCATCACAGAGCATATCACCAAGCCATCTAGAGAGCAGAAATGGAAGGGAGGAGAAAACCGAAATACTCACAGTGCAATTCAGCTAAAGGCAAAATCAATAGAGTTAATAAGCACCTCCAACACAACACCTCCACCAACACAGCACCTCCACCAATCAATTGCCTAAGCACCAAAGTTTCGAACACCAGAACCAAGCTCACTCAGCTCAATTTCAATTGACTAAACCACCCAGTGATGAAACCAGAACTCAATTACCAAATCAACCATTAACCTCACAGTACCTATCACTTCGCAGGAACCATAAACACCGTCTGGGAGGTGGAGGGAGATGAACGGGTGGTGGATTACTCACCGCGATGATGTATTGGAGCTCGAGGAAAACAGCGATGGGGACAAACGTGTGGAGGAAGGGGGCCTCGGGGATGGGGCGGCGGCGTAGAGGTAGGCGATTTCGAGGAGGATCGGAATGAAGCCGGGGAGGAGGACGGCGACGGCGCCAAGGAGGAGGACGATGAAGTCGAGGAGGATAGGGACAATAGGCTCGTGCTCGTCGATGTGGGCTCATGGTCCTCTAGCATGGTCTCCTTGGTGTCGGGAGTCGTTTCAGCGAAGGGCGCAGGGAATGGGAAAATTTTCTAAGTGTGAGAGGGTGCAAACGTCGAGCCAATTTATAGGGGATGTCTTTCACTATCGGCTCAATATGACGATCGACAGTGAAAGGGTACCTTCACTACCGGCTCAAGAGGACGGCAAACAGTGAAAATAGTATCACTGTCGGCCCAATAAGTCCACCGACAGTGAAAGTAGTTTCACTGTCGGTGGACATATTTGTCCGGTAGTGAAACCCCTTTCCCTGCTTGTGCTGCTGGGTGCAAAAATATTGTTTTAGTTGCACGCAAGCGTGAAGAAACTCGAACCCACGACCTGCCTGGTATGTGTTTTCTGGAAGCACATTTTCCTTTGGAAGCAATTTCTTCAAAAACAGTAACAACTCTGTGAAGCTTTTATCAGACCACCCATTGTTTGCCTTAAATTGCAGCGGTGAAAGCACGGTACGTAACTTTGTGTGCTCCTTCTCGCAGCCCGGAAACAACGGTGTTTTAAAGTCCTCTACCATACGCTGAAACTTTTAAAACTCTCTTTCATTGGTGAAGTTCCCCTTTCCATTGCAACATCTACTCCAGATCATCAATGTTGGCATCGGCCAACATCTCCTATAGATCATCACTGACCAACGTATCTCTGGTAGGTGGCATATCGATGTATTCGTCGACTGGCATATCGGTGCACATATCTTCATCTTCTCTTCCAATATATTGCCCTTCCTACAGATCTCAGCTTCACCCTGCTCGGTCCAATGGGTATAGCCAGGTATAAAGCCACTTAGCATCAAGTGGGAATGTATGTGCTGAGTGGTGGAGAACTGCTTCTTGTTCTAGTAATCGACGCATGGGCAACACATGTATTGAGACTATGTATTTGACTTGTGCGTCGCGTCTACTACCAGGAAACCCTTAATGCTGTTCTTGTACTCTGCTCTCACACGGCTTGCATCGTACATCCATCTTCTGTCTATCTACAATTATATCATTATTGTAAATCCAAATTCAAAATATCTAGAAGATTTTACGATCACCAACAAATAAATCACCACACTATCTCCTACCGGCAATTGGCCTGGGTTGGAGGAGCTGCCTTTTATAAGCTTTCGCGTCCACTTCTGATGAGTATCTGTTGGTGCCATCCCTAGTATTTTTCTTTATTACTCAACCCTTATCTAGGACTCATTAAGAAAAAATGAAAAATAAATATGCTAATACCTAAAGTTTCTATATTGGAGGTTACTAATTAAATAAAATATAAAAAATACAATTGGATCTTGCTACATACCTAAATATCATGGATATTTTTTTAATTCATTAAAAATAAAAAATAAATATGCTCATACCTAAAGTTTATATATTGTAGACTTCTAAATTTATTCCTATGGTTCATTAGGATCAACTTTAAAGGTTTTCCTAGGTCTCCATAGGGATAAGATCATATTTGGTTTTTAATCTAACATTTTGAGTTAAATGCTAAATATAGGATTTAACTTGGAAATTTCAACTTACTTGAGCTCAAGAGGCTCCTAGAAGCTTGCTTGCTGTTGGGGAAATGGAAATGAAAAAGGCAAATGAGCAAATGGAAAGAAAAGAAGAGATTTTGTTTGGATAGCTAAAGAGAGCTCATCTAAACCTTCTTCTTGACCAAAATTGAGCTTGAGTGGTGGGTGAATCAATGTGGGAGACTGGATGAAGTGTTTGTTGCCATAGGAGAGTTTGTGAGGGAGATAGTTATGAAGTGCCTTGTGGTTGATCTGTTAGCTCGAGCTAGAAAAAGGTAGGGAAGAGGAGGACATCACTGCAAGCTCCTATCATCCATCGGCAGTGATGTAGATCTATCACTGTCGGTCAGTGGATTAAACCGGCAGTGATGAGGGTGCTAGGTATCACTGCCGGCTCAATCCATCAGCCGACAGTGATGACCCTTATCACTACTGGTTCATAAGCTATGATGCCTGATTCTTCCCACGCGGCTTATGAACCGGTAGTGATGCCCCATCACTACTGACCCATGAGGAACCGGCAGTGATAGGCCGGTATATAAGCTTAGTTTTGTAGTAGTGAGTTGGTGTTGCTGTTGTTGGGCCGTGAGTTGTTGGAGTAGCCATCTTGATTTCCACGGGCATTATTGCCACGACTGCGACCTCCACCCTGGCTGCAAGTGCCGCCCCTTCCACCACCACACCCACCATGGAACGCAGTGTTAACAGATGACTGTGATCGGGATTCTTGGAATAGATCCATCCGCTGCTTGAAATTCAGCAGCTGAGCGTAAAGCTCAGCAACTGAGATTGGTTCCACTTGCAACACAAGAGAGGTTACGAGAGGATTGTAGTCATAGTTGAGACAGATCATGATGTATGAAACCATCTCCTCCTCATCTTCCTGACGTACTCAGTGATCGTCGAGTTGCCTCTCTTTGTTGTGGCCAGTGCGATGCGCGTGTTCACCGACCGCGCACGCATCTGTGAGGAGAACATCTCCTCAATGGCACGCCATACGCCATACCTGCGCAGACATCTTTAGAGCAACAACTTATGTCAGAACCTCCCTTGAGAGGGTCGACACCAAAAAACCAAGGACCTGCTGATCCATGGCCACCCAGCGCGCATACTCTAGATTCAGTCCCTTCATCAGTTTGTCGCCGTCCTTGACATCAATCTCTTTCGGAGGAGCCACCGTGGTGCCGTCAAGGAAGGCCTCCATCTGTGCGCCATGCGCAGCCGGAAGGACTTGTGCCATCCACAAGAGGGGATTGCTTTTGGTCAGCTTTTCCAAGATTGGATGACCGAACGACGGATTGACTGAGCTTGACGAAGAGGAACTAGACGCCATTGAAGTAGATGCAATCCAGATGTGGCGAGAAGGAAGGGCTCTGATATCATATGAGACGAATTGGTTTATCGTAGAAGCGTTTTAACTCCCTTGGGAGCCACCGTTACGTGTTAATAAAGGGCCAAACCTTGGCCAGAGATTTACAGGATCCGCACAATGACTTGGCCGGCAAGATAGATTTAAATATTCTATCTATACAATGTTTTATCTATAGTATAATATCAAGACAGCACAAATCATTGTTACGTTGATACAGTAAGTTATCTAACACACTCATGGCCTCACTTGGACCTGCCCCCTGGCCCTAACATCATTACCCTAACTAATTAGCTCCCCATGCATTTCTTTCGAAAAAAAGAGCTAAGATTGTTTGATATGGTGCCATACTGCCATGCCGATGGAGATTATTTTCATACAAAGGTAAAAAGGGGCAACTGCTTATTTCTCTCAAACAAAGGTTCTAATTAAGTCACATAAAATGGATGCCTAGCTAGCTAGCCTGCAGCGACATACGTACCTCTCCTCACTATCTACAAGATTAATCTACGTTCTACAGTCACCTACACCTCAGCTCACTTCCATTGTCATCACCATCGCCGTCGCCGTGGTCGCCGTCGCCTTCCTCCTCCAGCTGCACGGCCTGCGCCCTCCTCTTCTTGCCCTCGTTCAGCCGCACGCCGAACAGCTTCACCGGTGCCTCTTCGTCGCCGCGCTGCCTCCGCGGCTGCGGCGGCGGCGAGGTGCCAGCAGAGCCGAGCTCCACCAGCCTGCAGCTGGAGCTGGCCGGCGGCGGCACCGGCTCCACGTGGTTCTGCAGGAAGTAGATGATGTCGCTGTAGAGCCTCCTCATGTGCTCCAGCTCCGATAGCAGCAGCGAGTTGCGCCGCCGGAGCTGCCGGTTGTCCTCCGACAGCGTCGCCAGGAAGTCCCCGCTGTGGTCTTCCTGGACGTGGTAGACTGGCGGAGGTGGTGGCGGCTGGGGGAAGAGGCTGAGGTAAGTCTGGTGCGGAGGGAGCGGCTGCGGCGGCGGCTGCGAGCACGAAGACTTCCTCCTGTGGATCTCCGAGAGGAGGTGCTTGGCGCCCTTCTTGAAGAACTCGTTGGCAAACTCCCACCTGTCAGCCACTATCTTCCTGAAACCCTGCAAAAACAACATCAAAGAACAAGAAGAATCAGGAGAGGATGCATATTTCAATCAGGATATATAGTCATTGTACTAGCTAGTGCATGAAAATTGATGCTAGATAGACACAATGCCATATGATAGGAGTTCGTGTACTGTACATGCCTGCGAGTGTAATGCCAATCTTTTCTCTGTCAATGATTGGGAGTGAATATCACTGCGAAAATGTGTACTGGTTGGTGCACGATATTTATGAATGCATGGTGTGCTAGCTAGCTGTAGATGGGAGAGGCTAAAGAGAACATGCATGGATGTTATAAATCGTAATGTAGGTACTCTCATTGTTGTAAACTTTTAAGAGTTTTGCTTGCAGGCCATGAGAGTAGTACTAGCTGTGGACAAGACTGCACATCAGGAAGGGGAATGCACAATGAACTCATGCTGGTACGACACTGAGTGACTAGAACTGAGCCACATGTTCAAAAGAGCCGCATGCTAGAACAAGATAAAGCACATCGTTGTGCACTCTCCTCGTTTTAGAAATAAAGATATCTTGTCTTGGACATAACGACTCAAAGAACCAAAAGGCAAAAGCTAGAAGAGAGATTATAAAAAAGCATGTTTTTGATTTTGAAGACAGACAAAAAAATCGGCAAATTGGAAGCACAGCCGTGCATTCAAATCTAGCTACAAGATATGCATGCTAGAAGTCCTTTATCCCTCTCTCCAGTCCACAACCACTCCCAGAAACAAACACCATCGCTTGTCACATTCTAGGAAATTAAACACGAAATGGGAAGGATGAATAAATGTCACCCCTAACCAACACAACAGTTAAATCTACAAACATACACAGCATTAGCACACCAATCTTTTCACCACCAAATTATATTAGTAGTAAAACAGTAGAAAACACATCTCCCAGCTAACTAATACGAACCACACTAAAGTCTCGTCAATGTTGTAGCTTAAAAGCATAAGGGAAAACAAAACTAGCTTCAGAACTTCAGAGCCCCATGAGTTGCACAGAAAACAAGAACCTGCAAATCAAACCAAGCAACATGTGGTTTACCAAGGGGCTAATTAGTTTCTCACATATGTGTTGAGCTGCCTGACGAAGCTGGAGAAGTTGTTGTGCTTGAAGTAGTTCGGGAGGAGGTCCCTGGAGAACTCCGGCGGTCGCCACACCACGAAGGTGGCGCCGTCCTCCCCCCACGACACAATGTTGTCGGTGCGGGGGTCGTCCACGAGCTGGTATGTCTTGGTCAGGAAGGGGGCCGGCACCGGCTTGGTGTGCGAGCTCTCCATGTCCACTACCGCCTCGCCACTGCACCTCTCCACAAGAAATGCCATCTTTTTGTGTGTCCAAGAGCGGCCAACCTGGCTTGGTGAAGCTAGCGAAGCTCAAGCTCGCTGCTTATAATTAGCGAAAGCTCGGGACAAGAGGAGGGGAAAGAGCTCTCCAAGGAAGGAGCAAGGCATGCAGTACTGCTATGCTAAAGAGAGGGGACAGGAGAAGAAGGCCTCTCTCTCTACAGCTATATCTCCAGCCTCACACACCGGAGCACACATCCACGCACACCCCCACCACCTTCAAATATTCTCGTGTGGGTCATTGTCCGGATCTCTTGCTCAAGCTAGTCCATCTCTCTCTCTCTCTCATCATTATACGTGCATATGCATGGATGTCTGTGCGTGCACACACAAGCCTGCTGCTTGCACGAACTTCCGCTTGGCATGTACTCCACTTGGATTTTTGGAGGGGTCAGTGGTCACAAGGAATTCCATGGCATACCCCCTGTTAGGGAGCTGCTTATAAATTTGTATAATATGCATACCTAGCCTGCAGAGACCATATGCAGATATGAGATGCATACAGCGTCGATGGATTGAGGAGTTTTTGCGATCCATGTATGAATATTTAACATGCTCATTATTGGATCACCGTACTAATGGATCATGAGTTCAGTACAAGTACAGTTATACTACTATAACGTAACTGTTCAAACACCGGTGTGGTTTTTTTTAACGTTGGTACACTACATAGGTAATGAACATTAACTAGGCGATTGATTCACTGACGTACCAGCATTTCAGAATCCCAATAGCAGCTTTATTTTAACACCACTATAACTCATAGATATTTGTACACACTCATACTAACATACGTACGTATTCACATAATGTCTGCTGAATATCAGAAATGCAGAGCTTGAAAATTGACGAAGTCACCGCAGGTTCCTCGCTCGCTGTCACGGGTAGTCTGTCGCCTACCACTGAAAGAAAATACCGTCTTGGTGGGATAAAAAAAAAAGCAAACCTAGAGTTTGATCTCTGGTGGTAGGGGTACAACCACCTCCACCAACATCGCAATAGCTAGCTAGGGAAGTGCAGGATTATTCAGATTTTTAATGCCTTGATCTATACATGACACCACATAATTTCACCATAAATACATACGTTGCACGCTTGTGGGACGAATGAGGTTGCTAATATTGCTCCAAATGAAAGGTTGCTAATCTTAAAGACAATACCTTTTCTTTCAGAAGTTTTGTGCGAGACAACTCTGCAAATTCTTAAACACAACACCACTGTGAATTAAACATTCAGAACACAAGAATGAGCTGAAGTTATATATTTTAACCAATTAAGAGACCAATATAAAATATAGGTTTCTATATTTATGCCTTTTAAAATTAAAACTTCTCCCACATGAATTTCAAATTGACATGCTGAAAGCAAATTTGTTGATTCTATTTCCAACACTCACATTTCAATTTCTTTTTTTGCAATTCTGTAACTTCGATTGACGATCCGTTTGAAGCATATTGGTCATAAAAAAATGTGCCGAACAAGATAGGATCCATCATGGATATGTTCTGATGAAGTTTTGTAAAAATATATTACATAGTTGCGATCACAATAACTACGAGTTACGACTCGATTTCGATAGTGGATTTCACCTTTGCTCACACCTCCAATTACGATACCAAAAGTTGTTGATTACAATCTTCTAGATAGAGAGTTACAATTGTAATCGATCAGACACTTTAAGTTACAAGTCATGATGATCATAAATTTCACAAAAGCACCCCCCCCCCCAAGTTAGATCCTAAAACTGGTAGGTTATGATGTCCCGAACAAGGAGTTGCAATTTGTTATTAATTAGCACTTTATATTGTCATTATTTCATTACGAATGACTGATTCAGAACTAGCACTGTAAAGATGTCTTTGCCTAGTGAATTTACACCAAAGGGCATAAATCCAATCGTAATTATTGGGTTGAGGGTTATGATTCACGCAATATCAGATCATAATTGTGTACTTCTGAAAATAGACTGTAATTTGCTACTTCTTGGATTGTTATTGCATACTTACTTGGATTGTAATTCGACAGGGGTGAGCAGAGGTGAACTACTTCATAGGAGATATAATCGTAATCAATCATAACTCGTACCTGACAGAATTGTAATTTCTGGAGTCTTCATATCAAAACTCAACCGATAGTGACAACGATTGTAATTACAAAAATTCTTACTGAAATGTTCTAAAACTTTATACAAACTTAGTCTTCATAGGTCCTATTTTGTTAAGCATATTTTTTCCAATAATATACTTAAAATAGATCGGCAATTCGACTTGCGGGTGAAGAGATAAGGTATTTTAAAGATTGAAATCAACGAAAGAATCCCTCCTGCACAGCTCTCTGGTGGGCAACGTGCACTACTATAGAACTGGGCTTATATGCCAGCCCATCACTGTCAGTTTCTCATGAGCCGGCAGTGATGGGACATTACTGCCAGTTCATTAGCCGCGCGGGAAGAATCAACTATCGTAGCTTATGAACCGACAGTGATAAGGGTCATCACTACCGGCTGATGGATTGAGCCGGCAGTGATGCACCCACATCTCATCACTGTCGACTTAATTTACTGACAAGCAGTGATATCTTTACATCATTGCTGACAGATTATATGAGCCGGCAGTGATATCCTCCTCTTCTCCACGTTCTTCTACCTCAAGCTAATAGAGCCCTTTCAGTACTCTATCTCTCACAAAATCTCCTATGGCAACAACCACTTCATCACTTCTCCCTCATTGATTCCCCCACCACTCAAGATCAATTTTGGTCAAGAAGGTGGTATAGATGAGCTCTCTCTAGCTATCCAAATAAAATTCCTTCTTTCCTCTCCATTTGCTCATTTGCCCTTTCTTCATTTTTTAGGACAAGTGAAATCTCTATTTTTCCCCAACAGCAAGCAAGCGGGAGCCTCTTGAGCTCAAGTAAGTTGAAATCCTCAAGGTTAATCCTATATTTAGCATTTTAACTCAAAATATTACCCAGAAAAACTAAAGTTGATCTTATCCTTATAGAGACCTAGGCAAATCTTCAAAGTTGATCCTAATGAATCATAGGAATAAATTTAGAAGTCTACAATATAGAAACTTTAGGTATGCGCATATTTATTTTTTATTTTAATGAATTGGAAACTTAGCCATGATATTTAGGTATGTAGTAAGATCCGATTGTATCTTTTTACATTTTATTCAATTAGCAACCTCCAATATAGAAACTTTAGGTACGAGCGTATTTATTTTTTATTTTTCCTTAATGAGTCCTATATAAGGGTTGAAAAATAAAAAAAATTTCTAGAGATCGCGCCAACAGTACTCATCAAAAGCGGACGCGAAAGCATACAGAAGGCGGCTCCTCCAACCCGGGTCAATTGCCGGTAGGAGATGATGAGGTAATTTATTTGTTGGTGATCGTAAAATCTTCTAGATATTTTAAATTTGAGGGTTTACAATAATGATATAATTGTAGATGGACAGAAGATGGATGTACGATGCGAGGGCAAATCGTTAAGACAAAGTAGCTAAATTGTATTAATTACTATGTATGAATTTGTTTTAGATGCAATTATACCTCACTTTTGTTATGGAAGCTTCAATTTCTCTACGCGCGCGTGAAACTATAACAAATTTTTTGCACCTTCGCTGTACCAACAGTGAAAGAGGTTTCACTGCCGGTGGACATATTGGGCTGCCAGTGAAACTACTTTCACTGTCGATGGATTTATTAAGAAGGCAGTGAAAGTAGTTTCACTGCCAGTCATCCTATTGAGCCGACAGTGAAGGTACTCTATAAAATTTAAATAAATATATATAAGGATTTTAGATCAACAGAATGTTAATAAATATAGATAGTACAAACTTAATCGAAAACTCTTAGTAGCCTAGCAGTTTGTTCGTTCTTACTTAGTGCAGGTCGTGGGTTTGATTCTCTGGGTGCGCGCGAAACTAAAATAATTTTTTTACACCACGTGGTACCAATAGTGAAAGGGGTTTCATTTTCAGTGGATATATTAGACTGGGAGTGAAACTACTTCTACTGTCGGTGGACTTATTAGGCCGACAGTGAAAGTAGTTTCACTACTGGTCATCCTATTGAGCCAGAAGTGAAGATACTCTTTCACTACCGATGCTCATATTGAGCAGGCAGTGAAAGCCCCCCTATATAATTGCTCGATGCCCGCCCTCTAACACTTAAAAATTTTTCCCGGCCTGTACCCTCCACGTCGAAACGCCTCCTGCTGCCTCCTCCCCGACATCGCCATCCCCACCGCATCCTCCCCAATGCCGTCGTCCCTGCCCCGGAGCCCATTGTCCCCATCCCGAAGGCCATCGTCCCCCTCCCTGGAGCCCCGATGTCCCCATCTCGGAGGCCGCCATCTCCATCCCCGATGCCGCTGTCGCCCGTCCCGTTCGTGCTCCATCGTCTGTGCCCGCCCGCCTCGCCGACCGATAGAGCAAAGGTAAAATTTCTCATCACCTCCCTCCCAATTCTGTTAATCTGGACAACAGGTTAATGTGCTTTATGCTCTATGATGAAAGAATGCACTGAGACTGGGCTTGATTTCTGAGTACACTAGCATAGACCTGGATGTTACTTGTTGTATGTTCGGTTCTGTACCTATACACTGAGAAATCCATGTTGATTTGGCTATCCAGTGGAATACATATTAAATTGATCCCTGGATGTATGCTGCTATGAGTTTAAAATCTGTCTAATATAATTGATACTTGGTAAATTGTTATGTTAACTTCTCTGAGCAATCATTTTTGCAAATTGATATTCCGTTCTCCTACCTCGGTACATTCTTATTTGTTCTGTTCAGAGTTTGTGCACTTTGTTGGCATAGTAGCCATGCCCATAATGATATCTTAAATTTTAAAGAACTAGATCAAGATCTATTTGCTAGCTGAAATCTCAGAATCATTGCTCTGTCTATGATGTATACACAAATTATGTTCCTATTGTCCATTACTTTCTGTATACATGATGAGAGATACTATCCTTTATGGCTTGTTGTCTTTTTATCTCAAGATCATGTGTAATGAATACTCTTGAATATTCTCTTGTATTTTGATATGTGGTATAATATCCATGTTTTTGAAATACTAGTTAATTTGGCTATCCAGTGCAATACTAGTTCAAAGAGCATTAGTGTGGTTTGTAGTATATCATTTTTTGCATATTCTCTAAAATTTAGGACTGCTATGACATAGTATGTTGTTCATCATGGTCGGCAAAGTGGAGTGTTCTCCAGTTAGGAGGAATTCCATGCATAGTATTTTGCAAAGAATACAAGTCCAAACATGAAGCTGTCGTGGCATACAACAGTTGAATCATCCAAGCCGAGCTAAAATTAGCTAACTTCAAAAATAAGAAAAAATGTGATGCCACATGTAAAAATGTTATAATCCTAGTTCTAGTTGTAATCATCATTATTTTTCTATATAAGATGATGTGACTTGTAAGATCAATATATCAGTGCGCTGCGGAGGAGCTCGAATGCTCAAACCGTACTAGGGTTCAAGAGTCAGACTTCGATGCCTTTGACACGCCGACGAGCCTGGAGCTTAGGCGCTGCCACGGTCGATCAGGCATGGCCGGGTCCTCCGTTTCACCACCATCGGCCCCCCTCGTCCCCGCATGTACAGACACCATCAGCCGTCCGCGTGAAGACACGTTCCTTATCGTGGGAGAGGTAGAAGGATACTGAACTGGCTCAACTCGACCGACTTTTCGGGAGGTGACCTGTGAGAACTATTATGTATATACGTGTGACATAAGTTACTATGTATTAATGAAGGTGCCTTTATTATTGATTTACATTACATATGTCTCATTGTATGCATGTATTGAGTGGGAGAGAGACGGAGAGATCGAGGAGAGAGAGGGAGGACAGGGCCGGAGTAGAAGGGGGAGGCACAATACTGCTGGCTGAAACCACCAGCTAGCAGTGATATCCAGAGCATCACTACCGATCGAATCCTTTAGTCAGCAGTGATAACCCCTTTCACTACCTGTCCACAAAGTCGGTAGTGATAGTTCCCAACTATCATTGCCTATTACCCACTACTGGCTTCAAAACCAGCAGTGAAGGGGGTTTTGGAGCCGGCAACGAAGGGGGTTTCTGTAGTAGTGGAGGCAATTTCTAGTTGGCTAGCTCCTTTATTTTGGTGCATGGAGGTAGAAAATTGGTCAGGTGCCGTGGTCATCCGGCCTATGTGCAGCAGGAGTCTGCTCTACCCACATGTGTGTATATATATCAACTATATCCATATTGTGTATTTGGGCTCTAGTCATTAGAGGTTACTTGACCATCACTATTTGTGCTTAGAAATCGTTAATAATGTTCTATTAGTGATGGATCTAGTAACGACCCATCACTAGTGTGACATCGGGTTGGGATTCGGTCAAGATCTGTCACTAATGACATATCATTAGTGACAGGAGAGAAAACTACCCGTCACTAAAGAAAGCAGTAATAGGTCACATGAAAGCCTGTCACTAGTGACATTTGTCATTAGTGACGGGTAAACATGACACACATCACAAAAGATAGCCTCTGGTTGCATAGTGACGTGACCACTCATCAATAGCGGTTGATAACTACACCCATCATTGATGAGTGAATCATTAGTGATGGTTTTTTAATTACCCGTTGCTAATGAGTAATTCCTATTTTAGGGTTCCTGTGCCAAGCAGCTCGCCCAGACTGATTAGTGACGGGTAGAGACCGCACACGTCACTGATGACCTGTGTATATATAATAGGCCCGGGAACTCTGGCCCCTGATTTTGCCTAAGTCCCCAGCGCTCGCCGCCCGCCGCCCCTCCTCCTTGATGCCCGTTACGCCCGCCTGCCCCTTTTCCTCACTGCCCACTACCCTCTCCTCTAGGGACACTTCGCCTGCTCGCCATTTCGATTGTGGTGCCACCTACAACCATCCCAATCACTCCCAGCTGGGCGACGCAGCCCTCCGAGGTAGTACCATGCACCCTCCTCCTCGAACTAGAACTGAAGAAAATTTATGCATCCGAGTTTACAATGAAGCTTGAACTAGAACCGAAGAATAAAACACACTTAAAATGTGACCCATCTTAATCGGTACTCTCTAGCCGTCAGAGTTAATAAGTCAAGTATTTTTTATTGCAGAATATTATTATACTTGCTCATGTATTTTTGATTGTGGAATATTATTATACTTGGTCATATTATTGCAATTTTATTTTTTATACATACATGTTGTTCAGTTCTTTCTTTACACATGATATTCAATTCTTATTTGTGCGAATGTTATTAAATCATTGTAAGGTCATGCTTATTTGATGTGTTATCCATTTTTGCTTTGATGATGAGATTTAGAAAATTAAAATTACATTTTTAAGAAAATCCTAAAAGTGAATTTAGTTTGCGTCACCTACGTCCCTCGTTCGAGAGTGTTTGATTATAAATATGACTCGGCAACATGTCATATTTATTTCCTGAATTGTCCATGAATTTTGGATAGTTTGAGGATATGTGCCCAAGTAGGTTTCTGTACTCTTATACGGTTCTAGAGAGGATTTCGGTGACAACATCCCTGTTGTTCTCTAGATACATACCCTTTTAGCTCATTGTTGAGATGTGTATTTGGAGAACAATGGGGAGATACTACCAAAAATTTCTCTAGAATCGTACAAGAGCATAGAAATCTACTTGGGCCATATATCCTCGAATGAGATTAGGACCTATCTTTGCCTATGTAGAAATTAAGATCCTTCACCATAGATAACATGTATCATATTTGGATGTTAATTTATATTTATAAGAAAATCCTAAAAGTGAATATAGTTACTATGTCAATTGTACGTACTCTGTCATTTCTGTTAGATGTCTGCCAACAAGTCTTCATCAGGATCCTCTGATGAAGTACAATATCCCAGTCAGAAATCTTCACAAGCAGGTGCCAGTAGTGCTCGAGTACTAAGGCAAAGGACACAAACAAAGTGGTTGGCAAACAAGATTACTATTACGGAAATCGATGATGACTGCATGCCAATGGAGAAGAAGGCCTTGCAGAGGTTCCGGAAGCTTTCATGTCTTAATGCTTGAGAGAGGGTATCATTGATCCTTCCAAAGTTCGATGACCTCGCTGTGGATCAAAAGAACGCCTTGTTTAATGATGGCATCAATACATTTCTGGAGTTTCTAGAAAACATAAAAGCGAAGGGGTTCAAGGTAGCTATGAAAATAATCACCAAACTTTGGAGAAGCCACAAGAAATGAACGAGTATATGGAAAAAGGTTTGAAGCCCTTCAGCAAGTACCCATATAAGAAAAGGGAGGATTGGGAAGCTTTTGTGGCGCTGAAGAGCTTAGAGGCATTCCAAAAGGAGAGTTCCGAAAAGAAGCAGCTTCTGGCAAAAAACAAGTAGAATCACAACCTGGACACAACCGGGTATGTGGGGAAAAGGGAGAAATAGCAGGCGGAGGATGAAAAGTTAGCCAACGAAGGCCGCAAGAATCCTTGTTTGCAATTCTTGGGACAATTGCGATTGTATTTGCGAGCGAGGGTTAAGCTGTTAGAAAGCGAAGAAATTTCCTTCAAAAGCTATGAAACCCAGTCATTCGTTGAAAAAGTGAAAGAAATAGTAGCCCAATCTACCGAAGGTTCATTCACCGGGGTCAGAGAACATGATGACCTCTCCATGATGCTGGGAAACCCTGAGTACCCAGGTCGTGTGCGAGGCGTGTATAGTTCCCAGGGCTAGTATATAGGTTTCCCCCAACATGTCGGGATGTACAAGAAGAGAAAGAGGTCGGGTATAATCGATTTGTAAGCATTGACCCTGACACGAACAAAGAACATTTATCAAGACCTCCTGCAAAGGTTGTGACATAGGAAGCCATACATGTGCACCAGCGACTGATAGCCCCGTTGCTGGACTGAAGAATAGTCAAGCCTCCAAGGTAGTTGAACAACCTGACTTCTGTCCATCTATGGAGCCGAATATGATAGTCCTTATCAATGAGATCATGCCATGCTCACTGTTTATAAGACCTGGTTGGTACCAAATTGTGGTTGTAAAGGGCCAGGTGCATCCAGAGGTTCAGTATTAAATATGGTCTTGATATGTCCTAACTATGCCGTGGTCTTCGTGGATTTTGTACATGACAATGATAGAGACATAGATTTGCCCGTCTCCCCCAATGATGAGATCCAAAAACTGGATCAAGCTCATCTTCAAAGGATCCAAATGGAAGAAGGGGGCCATCTTGGTGCACCCGGAACCAACTAGGAGCGATCCGTCTGGATGTTCAAGTGCACCGCGTTCCCTACCCAATCCTTAACCTCGACATGAGTCAGTTGCGTCGCCTTTACCAACTCCGCCATCTCCAATTAGGCAACCTGAGGCCAGCCCAGAGAAGAAGAAGAAGACCAAGTCAGGGTCCAAGAAGAAGCTGCCAAAGAAGTCCAAGCCCTCTGGTAAGGACTCAATCATCGAGAAGCACAAGGTAGGAGCAACTTGGACTAATGCTAACCCAAAATTCTAGCTTGGGAAGCCCTTGCTATCTGTAGATCCACTTCGCAGGGTGGGACAACATTGTGCCGAGTTGTATAATTACTACCTACAAGGTTGTAGAGTGAGGAAGACTTACATTGTCGTCCAATACCAAAATCGTCACTTCTTGAATGGGGGCGACTACTTCATTGTGGACTTCAATGACTTATACAATCTCTTCAACCTTGATGCCTTGGACGTGAGGTTATTACGATGCTTCACATTATAAACCCTTTCAAACTAGACATTCATTAATTATTACCATTAATTCTCTAATCTAACTAACTTCTTATCCGTAGACACTTGGTGCAAGATACGAGAAAGAAGGAGCCCTTCCGATTCCTTGACCCCTAAATTATAACAGTTTCGGTGATGGAATAAGATAGGGAATTCGCTGTGGGATATGTGACTTGGGCGCTGAGTCACTTTTTGAAGAAGGGATACTTGATGGCCACCCACAATACGGGTGGTCATTGGATCTTACTGGTCATTGCTCTCAAGTGGAACTTGGTTTGATACCTCGATTCAACAAGACCAATAGTAGGACTTGACGATAAATGGGGAGAACGTGACTATACTTTGGTCAAACGAATCCTCGACGTGTAAGTTCTTCATGACTGTTATATATTGAACTTTTCAAACTTTTTTCATATATTTACCAATGGATCCCTCTTAGTATGTAGGGCTTTTGACAATTATATTCATTGTGATTCAAAGTATTATTCGAAGGAGCCTCACACACTGACACATAAAACTGTTATCACAGTAAATGGTAGCAGAGACATATTTGTAATGTAAAATAGCCCTCATAGCACTCCCCAATTTCCCCTTGTACCATTATTTTTTGCTACCTTGCAAAAATAGCATCCGATTGCCCAGATCCATTGCTCCGTCTAGCACTCTGTTAACTTCTCACACTTTCTGCTTCTTTCACCTTCCTTGATCAATATGACCCATATTTGAACAAAACAAAACGCCCAGGAAAAGCAAAGCAATGACACAAGTTCAGGCAGCCATTGTTCTGAAAATAGGACCCAAATTTTAACAAGAAAATAGGCATCAGCAGAAGTTTAACAAGAACTTTAGAACATGTACAGAATATTATCTTACACACTAAACTTGTTCAGAACTTCACAAAAATGCCCAAGAAAACAGACAGCAGCAAAATGTGCAACGTGAGATAAAGCACACACAAGAACTCCAGCTTACACACTGGCTCTTACAAAATTCAATGCTACTGTCCTATTGAATCTCACAAATTCAATCCTTCCCTGGGGTCATGGATCCAGACCGGCTTCTACTGACTGGACCTGGGCTTTTAGGAGTTGTAGCAGCAGCTGAAGTTGTTTTCGCCCTTTTGTTTGGTGTACTTGGAGCAGCCATGTCCTTCTTGGCTCTTTTCCTACAAAGAAAGCAGTTGGTTATTTGCACACAAGATTAGTGATAGATTTGGTGATTTCCACAAATTGTGAAGTACGTACCTCTTTCGCTTGTATAGTGGATGGTGAGGCAAGGTGCCATGGTTTGCAATCTTGTTCTTGCAATTCTTTGCAAAGTGTCCACAAATTGGAATTTGTTCTTACAAAAACAAAGGAAGATTGCATACCCGTCTCTATCCTGCAGCTGCGGATCCATCTTGCGAGCAGCAATGGCGGCGCTGGAGACTGTGATCTAGAGGCGGGCGGCAGGTCAGATGACAAATTCCAGCCAGGGCGACGGGTGGCGCTGGACGAGCAGGGGTGGGCCGCGTACCTGCGTGCGGATGGATTCGATGCGTGAGGGCGAGGACGAGGTGGATCGCCGGAGCTGGACTTAGCGCGCGAGGAAGCGGGCGTTTTCCCGTGTGCCTGCGAGTGCCAGGAGATGGGGATCTTGTTCTATTCGACCGAATCGGGATTTTTTCTGTGAGCGCCTACGTGCGTGCAGACGGACTCGATCCGTGAGTGAGAGGGCTGACGGCTGAATGCTAGACGGAGGAACTCTCCGATGGAACCGCCTGCTATTTTTCCAAGGTAGCAAAAAATAATGGTACAAGGGAAAACTGCGTCTCAGAGAGTGCTATGAGGGCTATTTTGCCTATTTATAAATACTCTACTATTTCTGTTTTTTTTTCTCTTTTGAATTGATAGGTTTTTTCCCTCTTTAGTACCATCAATAACCACCAGGTAACGTCTACAGCTTCTACGTTACGCGTCACGCACTGCTAACCATTGCAGCAAATGATATGAAATCTAAGATAATTACATAGTTTTTCATAATTACTCTCATTCATTACTAATATTCGATGATAAAATGATTTTTCTTAAGCTAATTGTATAGCTTTTTTATAACTACTTACGTTCAACAGAGATACAGCTTCCTTGACATTAACATCGAGGCTGCTGCACTCTTCCACATTCGAGGAAGAATCATCTCATTTATAATGACCGAAGTTATCTCTCCAAAAGACGAGTTCCATTATAGGGACATAACATTATGAATCTTATGTAATTTGTGATTTCATTTTAGACTTATGTATTTATACTATTTTGATGTGGACTGGAGCTATTGTACGTTTTGATTATAGCATGGTATTGTCAGTAAACTAAAACAAGCAAGGTGACTTATGTAATTTGTGATCTCAATGTTATTATATAAACTTGAGTGATCTCGATGTGTTTATCTTGACATGGATATATGAATGTGCATAGTTATATTATGTTTGAAGGAGAAGACGGTTGTCAAATCCCGACTTTGCTTCAGGATGTAGTCAGAAAACATGGAAAACCTAGGGGAGTTAGCACATTAGTGATGGGTGAAAATATTACAATTCACTAAAGAAGATCATTAGTGATGGGTGGTTGTACGCAAACATCACTGATTGCAGAATATTAGTGATGGGGTGGAAAGCCATCCGTCACTAATGACGGTCACCAATGATGGGTCAGGGACAGGTCGCTGTACACAAACATCACTGATGGTAGAACATTAGCGATGGGGTGGAAAGCCACCCGTCACTAATGATGGTTATCAGTGATAGGTCTCAGTTATGATCCATCACTGTGACCATCATTAGAGACGGATCCGCACCTGTCACTAATGTGTCATCATTAGTGACGCGTTCAGAATGATAAATATAAAACCCGTCACTAATAACGTTTATCACCCATGACTAATGTGCTATTCTAAGGTAGTGCATGTTTGTCTAAGATCATTAGCTACTCCCAGTGCATTATATCATGCACATTTATTAGTTGTCATGTAGGATTTTTTTTTAACATGGCAAATAATTAAAGATCACTACTTAAAAAACTATTTTTCGAGACACTTAGGGTAACTTTCTACAAGCAGTTTATTTGAAAAACTGCCTGAACAATTAGCGAGGGTCTCCTGCGGTTACGGGCTGCCTATTATCACAGGCAGTTCATATAAGGAACCACCTGTAAAAATGGTCATTTCCACAGGCGGTTCCTTATGTGAACCGCCTCTGGAAATGATCATCCATTAAAAAATTCATAACTTTTGTATATGAGGTCGGATGAGAAAAAAATCTATATGAAAATTGTAGCTCTCGATGAGATCTACAACTTTGTAGTTGACATTGTTTTTATTTGAAATCATTTAAATATCTAAATAATTATTTGAAATTTCAAACGATTATTTGGGCATCTAAATGACTTCAAATGAAAAACTTTTCAACTACAAAGTTGTAGATCTCGTCGAGGGCTACAATTTTCATAATCCTCATCCGACTTCGTATAAAAAAGTTATGAATTTTTGAAAATAAACTATCATTCATTTCTACATGCCTGTAGAAATGACCATATTATCGTAGGCGGTCTGTTTAAGGAACCGCCTGTAGAAATATGTGACATCTTATCTTTAAAAATTCATAATTTTTTCATACAAAGTCGGATGAGGATAAAGTTTATATGAAAATTGTAGCTCTCGACGAGATCTACAACTTTGTAGTTGAAAGTTTTTTCATTTGAAGTCATTTAGATGTCCAAATAATCGTTTGAAGTTTTAGATTGTAGATATCAAAAGAATTACATATGCTCATATGTTTAGTAGTCGTTCTCTAGTATGATGGTGGGGAGGGTTCACGCGACCCGACAGGTTTCGAGTTCGAGTGCCAAAAAACGCGCGACTTGTGACTTGTGACCGTGTGGGGTTCCTGGTCGGTCCAATTTTTTTTTTTTTTTACTTTTTTTCGGTTCAAAAAATATCGATTGAGGGACCGATTATCGCAGGCGATCCGCTTAAGGAACCGCCTGTGAAAACCTATTTTCACAGGCGGTTCCTTAAGTGAACTGCCTGTGGTAATAGATTTCCACAGGCGGTCACTTTTGCGCCTGTGGAAATCATTCATTTCTACAGGCCTTCGATCGCAGGTGGTTGCACTAAACGCCTGTGAAAACGAGTTACCACCCGCCTCTAAAAATAATTTTTGTAGTAGTGGATGAGAGAAAGAAACGATGTCTTATATAAGATACAACTTGGGCATGATATCCAAGACTGGAATCCGTGTAGTTTGTATTGTGTTGTATGATACAATGGATTTGTTCACAACACATACAATAATTAATTATCTTTAGAGACTTAGGAAACAATAATATGATACTATGTATTGTAAGATTTTTTTCAACATATCGATTTAATGCTCTCCCTGTGATGTGACAGTCTTGTATATAGAATTTTGATACTATGCACTGGGAGTAACCTTAATATTACATATCAGCAGCATTAGACAAATTAGTTCGCATTAATATAGAGTTCATCTGAAATTGGTATATGTATAGTCACTTTGCTTGTCGCAACTAATACACCTTTTTTGCCACTAATATGTCAAGAGATATAACCACAACGAATTAAAGGAACCAATAGTTTGTAACAAATGAGATTACGCACTCCTACTTCTACAAACCTTCTCAAATTAAGAATAGCTACAAAAGGGGTCACTACAACATAAACAGTCATCCGTGCTGCTTCATCAGTGTCGGTTATGATAGAACCACCACTGATGAAGTATTAGTGCCGGTTCATAACTTTCTGTGCTCGATCAACGATCGAGCCGGATTGAACTGGCACTAATACTTCAGTGCCGGTTGGTAACTATGAGCCAGTACTGATAGTGAGTATCAGTGCCGGTTCGTATTACGGGCTGGCACTAATAAGTCTATTGTCTATAAAAGGCATATTTCTCTTCCCCAAGCTTCCTCGGCACCGGTCACTCTTTTTCGCCCCTCTATGAAGGTATATTTCTTGTACTATGTGAAGATACTCTAGTTAATTTTCACTTTCTCCATATTTCATTGAAGCTCGAGTTTGAGCACTGAGATTCCAAAACAATAATTCATTTATTGAGCGGTTGTATGATAGTTATAGATGTAATTCGTATCTACAAAGAATATACCTTAATTTCTATTAAATAAAAAGCTTTAATTACCAAATATACAATAAATTACAAACCTAAATATACAAGAAATTGATTCCTACAAAAAAAATAATGATAAAGTACTACACAAATTATAGGTCCAGTATAAACCCTAATATAAGATAAATTATAGACCTAGATATACAACAAAATATTTTGTCAAAAGAGAGAAAACAATGTCGGCGCCAGTTCTAGGAAAAAACTGGCATTGATAGTCCAACTATCATTACTGGCTGGAGTTTAACACCAGCACTAATAGTCCAACTATCAGTGCCCGCTGGGTTATACAACCGGAACTGATTCTAGTATCAGTGCCCATTGTATACCTCAACCAACACTGATACTCTATCCCTATATAAACAGGACTTAGCCATAGCCTCTCAATTCCTCTCTTGCGCACTTGTCGATTCCCGTTGTCTCACCAACGCTGCCATCCCCATCGCCATCCCTAGAGCCGCCGCTGCTCCCCCCCCCCATCCCCATTGCCTCGTCCTATCCTCTTCCCTAAAGCCCGCATGCCATAGCCAACGCCGTCCTCATTGCCCCATCCTCTACCTCGGAGTCGATGCCGCCTACATTGCACCGCCCTTTTCCCCAGAGCCCACACATTGTCCTCATCCCCGTCGTCCGTGCGCCATCCTCATCCCCAGAGCGTCGCCAGCCCCGCTGTCCCCACTGCCTCAGAGCCTCGTCCTCATCCATGTTACTAGCGTCATTGTCGAGGTTGTGTAGCTCTGCAACTGCCACGGTGATTTGATAAAAAATGTGGTTACTTTGTTGTGTAATCAGATGACAATTTGGTGGTTGAAGAACTTGATGATCTTTACATAGCATTAGTTCAATTGTGCCCTTGGTTTGTTGAAGAACGAAAGCGAGCATTTTGGTTTGTTGAAGAACGAACATATTGTTGTGGGCTCAGTGGTTGTTACTTTGGTTGAACTGTGTTGGAGCGGTAGTCATGGCTGTGTTATTAATATGGGCTGGTGAATTATTGGTCTTTTTTGCATGTCTATTTCTTCAATTAATTTGTTGCTTCATTTCTGTACTGATTACTTAAGTTGAACTGTCTTGGATGTAGGAACATATACTGTCTGTTTCATCTGTAGCATGGCTATCTTGAAGTTTGGTGAAACCTTAGAAATGTTGGTGGGAGTTTAAGCCATATTTCACTTCAAAAATTGGTAGATTGTGGTATGCAACTCCAAAGCAACTCTCCAGGGTAATACTACCTCAAAACATATAGTGTACTTCATTAGCAACTACTAGTTGTAATTGATTGACTCCTGCAAATTAACAAACCAATCTCCATACCAAATTTCAGCGCGTGCCCCAGGGCTGGCCTCCAGAGAAGTAAAATATGTTGGTTTACATATGCCTTACTTTTTGTAGATGCCGTGTGGATCTAGAATGTATCGTGCATGCATCCGAAGTAGCGTCTACATCCCACCGTGTGGTGCCCCCACCCCCCATCGTCCTCTTGGCATATTCCTCTACGAACTCGACGCCCTGCCCATCCCAGTGCCCTCAGGTGTCACACCCAGTTTTAACGGATAAAACCAAGTGCGGCTTATGTATGTCCAGAAAGTTTAACACACATAAGTACATCACAGATGAAGTAATAAAAGTAATACTTTAACTTACAACAGTTCAATTTTTACATTAAAGATCTAAACTAAAAAACTTTATTATCTAAACGATGGCAAACTAATTGACAGCAGCGAGACGAAAGCCTTGGTGACCAAGAAACTCTACAGGCACCGACTGGAAGACACACTCCTAGATCACCGGGTCATCATCTTGAAAATATTAAAAGTCCTCCACTGAGCAGCATATGTATTACGACACATAGCAAGGGTGAGTACATGTTGTACTCAACAAATATGGGAAAATAATGAAATGTAGGCTTTCAACAAAAATAGGCTAACACATGGTATATTTGAGTAAATACGAGTAAAGAAACAGTAATGTGATTCAAAAACATTAAGCAGTTATTAAATGAATGTAACCCAAAAGACCCAGTAACAACCACCCAAAGCTAACCACCTTGTAACCCATAACCATTTAGTACCACTAGCACCACCAAACCATAACCAAAACCAAAACCACCTAATCATGTGAGGACCTAAGTCTCTCATGACCATGAGCAAGGCTGATATATCAGATTTTACACTCTGCAGAGGTGTACAACATTCCCATGACTCGTGATTCAATCACTTGCAAGCAAACGACTAAAGTCTCCATGTTGCCCATGCTGATCAGGCACATTACACACTACCTAGGGTATGTGGCCAGGAGATCACTATGAAGTCTTTACAAATAATCCTCCTAGTATGTGTCACTATCACTCTAGGTTTCACCGTCAGGGTTTACGTGAGTCTAACTGATGCTCTGCAACATACTAAGTAGTTTTGAAGGAATGCAACACTCCAGAATCAAATAAAACTGATGTGGGTTGGGAGTTGACAAGGAACATACCATATACCACATCCTGAGCACCTTGAGTTTCTTCTGCAGTGACATGGTTGACATTCCCACGAATAAAGTTTTGCTATCCATGATTGTTCTGAACGGGGGTCTAATTTCTATTATGTGCTTGGGGTTGAAATTGAGTAGATTTCGGAGTGTTGATGTTACCACTCTTGGATACTTCTTAGGACACATATTCACATAGTGTCCTACCTCTCCACAATGGAAACATCCTTTGCTTGAGGCGGGAGTAGCTGGGCTATTCTTGTCTTGAGGAGTGGCTGGTGGAGTTGGGCTAAGTGTCTGATAGCTGGGGTGTTGAACAAGGGCTTGAGATTGAGTCCTGTCCTAATTATTAGAGCGGAACATAGGACCTGGCTGAGGTGTTTGAGTTGCCACACGGGGACGTGCGTTGCTTCCTTGTTCCTGGAATGACATCTTCTCTTCTTCTCATCCACTTGACGACGCTTGTCTTCAATCACTATATCTTTGTTTATCATAGCTTGAAAATTGGCAAACTTTTGGGGAAGTAGGGAACACTCAATGGTATCATTCAGACCTTCCAAAAAGCATTCCTGCTTCTTCTCATCTGTGTCCACTTCACTTGGTGCATACCTAGATAATTGAGTAAACTTGGTCACATACTCCCTTACTATCATTGATCCTTGCTTCAGGCTCATGAATTCTTTCTTCTTCAGACGAATATCTCCTGATGACATATAGTGAGTGTGGAAACTGGTTTTGAACTCCATCCAAGTGATACCTGATGGGATTTCATGCGCAGAACAATATGCTTCCCACCAGTTCAAAGCTTGACTGGCTAGTTGGTGTGAAGCATACAGAACCATCTCTCTGTCAGTGCATTGTGCAACCTGTAGCTTCCTTTCTATATCCTTTAGCCAATCATCTGCATCCATAGGCTCCAATGCATGACTGAAGACCGGGGGATGAGTTCTCTTGAATTCTCCAAGACTTGATGGCTGATGGGGAGGTGGAGGAACATAAGCTGACGTCTGCTGCATAGCTATTTGTTGTTCCAAGGTCATTAGAAGAGGCGGGGGTGGATTCTAGTTGTTGTTGTTGTCAACCTCATTGCTGCCACATGTACTCCTTCTTTTGCTAGCCATCTAATTCGGGTGGAGAAGAGAAATAGGAAAGATAAGAAGAACTAAAAAAGATCCGCCTAAGGGGAAAACCCAACTATACTTTATATATAGATATTTAAGATGCGACTGTGGATAAGGTGCCAAAACATTCTACATCACACACTAACACTCAAACAAAAGATCCAAATCACACACTTAACACCATAACAATTCTCACACTATCATTAATGACCTTAACGATTGCATCGAACGTTCTACTCTAACATTTCTGAAGAAAAAGGGAAAATCCTCCTATAACTTGATAAACCAAAACTGATAGAGGCACGGAGATGGATCTTTATATCTTCAGTGTTGTGGTACATGATCCTTCCTTGTAGCGAAGTACCTTCAACATCATCATTGGAGTCTTCATGCGGGGTAGAAGCATCAAGTGAGTTCTTCAAATGCATCCTTTTTAAACAAAACAACTAGGATGATTTAACAACTAAAAGTTTTGAAAGGGGAATATTGGAAATTCATTTTATTCAATAGATTGGAATAGGAAAGTAGAAAGAGAAAATGAGAGGTCAGAAAAGCATGGGAATGAGTTTTTTTTTTCAAAATAGACTTTTAAAATATGACTTTATGATACGATTATTCTATCTAGGCTTGCTGTCCTACAATCTGTATGGCTCTGATACCACCTCTTTCACACTCAGTTTTAACGAACAAAACTAAGTATAGTTTATGTGTGTCCAGAAAGTTTAACACACATAAGGACGTCACATGTGAAGTAACAAAAGCAATACTTTAACTTACAACCATTCAACTTTTACATTAAAGACTTAAACCAAATAACTTTATTATCTAAATGACGGTAAACTAATCGACAACAGCGGGACGAAAGCCTTAGTGACCAAGCAACTCCACAGGCACCGACCGGAAGACAAACTCCAAGATCACCAGGTCGTCATCTTGAAAATCTTCGAAGTCCACTACTGAGAAGTATATGTATTGTGGGAGATAGCAAGGGTTAGTACATGTAGTACTCAGCAAGTATGGCAAAATAATGAAATGTAGGCTTTCAACAAAAATAGGCTAACACATGGTATATTTGCGTGAATGTGAGTAAAGGAACAATAATGTGATTCGAAAGCATTAAGAAATTATTAAATGAATGTAACCCAAAAGACCGAATAACAACCACCCAAAGCTAACCACCATGTAAACCATAACCATTTAGTACCACCAGCACCAACAAACCATAACTAAAAACCAAAACCACATAATCATATGAGGATCCAAGTCTTTCATGACTGTGAGCATGATTGATATATCAGATTTTACACTCTGTAGAGGTATACAACTTTCCCATGAGTCATGATTTCATCACCTGCAAGCAGGTGACTAAAGTCTCTATGTCGCCCATGCTGATCAGGCACATTACACACTACCTAGGGTGTGTGGCTAGGAGATCACTCTGAAGCCTTTACAAAGAATCATCCTAGTATGTGTCACCATCAGTCTAACTCCTACACAGAAGCCCCCTCTTGTGCCTTGTGGAATCTAGGAATTAACTTCCCTCATCCACGCCTCCAATCTGGCCCAAACAACACTTAGAGAACCCTAATTAATCAGCTAAGCCTACCCATATCGGTCTTGTTTTTGTACTGATTTTCTTTGGTTGTCGCTCCATGAACCTATCCTTATTTAGGTCACTTGTGCAAAGACTAAACCAACGACATATCTATGATCACCTTCATAATCACCTATTTGCTCAAGGCCTAAGGTTCCGTGTTGTTTGATCAAATTCATCATCATATTAACCATCATGGTTATATGTTTGTTAGTCAAGTATATGATATTTTCCAACATCCCGACAGCATAGCTAAGCAAATCTACCCAAAGACTCATACCAACCACCACTCATTACTACAGAATAGCCTAACACTGTCTGTTCTAAACTGGCTTTCACTGTCGGTTTTGGAACCGGTAGTACATAACGAGCAGTGATACTCACATTGCTATCACTGCTGGCTGTTGTCCACCGGTAGTGTTAGTATTTTCAGGAAAAATAATAATAAATGAGCCGACTACCCCCACCGCCCCCAGCATGCTCTGCCGTTGCCACCGTGCTGGCTCGGTCTTGCTCCGGCCTGCACAAGAAACATGGTGGCACAAAGGCCACAGCCACAGAACACACCACTAATTTGACATCAAACAAATTCAACCTCAAACTGATTCGACATCAAACTGATGAAATGAGGTAATCACTTGTCGCTGATGCTGGAGATGCAAAGAGATTGTCATTAGATCGATGCAAAATGATCCTTCTCATCATTTGCATTGTACAATGTAATGGAGAGAGAGAGAGATCTAGATACTACTAGTACAGACCAGTAAATTTTTTTGGAGATCTAAGCTCTGATCATCCAAACGTCCCATCTGCCTCAACCCAAGAACTCACTCCCACCAATGTAATCTCAAAAGAGAAAGAGATGAGAGAGCTAGCTATCACAGGAGGAGAGAGACAATGAAGGAGAGGGCTTCCAGGTTAGTGGTAGAGGGTGGCAGGTAGATGCCATTGGCCATGGGCACATCAACCCAAAGCTTCTGGCCCTTCCGGTAGTGGCCCGGCGCACCGCTGGTGTAGTAGAAGTAGCCTAGCGTGGTAAAGTTGAAGATGGAGTTTCGGACGTCGAGCTTGAGTACGGGGTCAGACACCTCCCAAGCCGTGGAAGCCCGTGGCGTGACCTGCAGCACTGAGACCTGGCTCCCTGGTGGGGAGATCTAGAGAGAGCTGCATGTGGGGAGGAGAGAGCGGACGTGAAGAGATAAGGCTGAGACAAAGAGGAGGATGTGAGGCTTCTGCGAGCAAAAGCTGATTGAAATCGAATTTTGGGTCTGGCCACTCTCTTACTACCAGTTGTTATTATCAGCCAGTAGTGAAGGGAATCATTGCCGACTAATGATTTGAGCTATTAGTGATGCCTGTTATCACTGTTGGTTCATAGGTTACGTTGGCCGATTTCTTTTGCGAGGCTTATGAACCGGCAGTGATGTTTCATCACTGCTGACTCATTAGGAACCGGTAGTGATGGGTCGGTACATATGGCTGGTTTTGTAGTAGTGACTTAGGCTTCAAGGAATATAAAGGAAGATCTAGGGAAAACCCTAACATAGGCGACTACCCATCAAAATGACATTGCATGCAATTTTTTACAACAAAATATTTAAAAACATAGGCTCAAGATGATCAAGGACACCATCTTCTCCTTACTGTTGCTCAGTGTACTCTAGCTCTTAGTCTTGATGTTCGTCGAACTGATCCGGGGCGTTGATGACTAATCGCACAATTACCGACAAAGCACACAAATAACACACTAAAAGCATAGCAACTAAGAACAGAACACTAAACAAAATAACAACATGAAAAAACCTATCTAGAAAGATAGAGCTCGGAAAAATGAAACCAATGGCGCAAGAATCGCTGAAAAAGGAACTACAACGAAAACGTTATGATGGTTTTATTAAACAGGGGCTTTTCTGCAAAAAGGTCAAGGCTGAAAACCTAATTTATTAAAGTATAGGGAGTTTTCTATAAAAATACATGACCTAAAACTAATATTTAGAAAGTCTAAGGGGTTTACTATAAAAACTTAGGGCCTAAGCTTAATTGTTAACAAGTCTAGGGTGTTTATTGTAAAATTAAGGACCTAAATCTAATTATTTAAACTATCTAGAGACCTATTTGCAATACTAAGGCTAACTAGGATCATTGTGATAATGTGGCAGACACATCAACAAAGGTGATGACGTGGCGAGACATGGCATGATGATGTGGTTGCCACACGGTAAGGGCTGATGTGGCAGTTGGATTGGATCTGGACCGCCGGATTTGAATCGGATGGCTTAGGATCATGGATCAGGTTCACAATGATGGTAGACCGGATGGTGGACTCGGCTCATGGGGCTTACCATGGACCAAAGGCGGCAGAACACTTCGAAAGTGACGACAGATGACCCAACTTTCGTCAAAATCAGGCTCCAACGAGCGTGGAGCTCCGGCGAGTGGTAGAACAGGGATGCAAGGGCTCAAGCGACTCAGCGACAGCGTCAGTAGTGCCAGATGACCACCGGGATGACCTGGAGGCGAGCTCCAACCACGGTGGTGCTCAGAGCTATGGTGTGATAGCTCTCCAGCGTGGAAAATGACTCAGCGAGCTGGGGAAAAGGATCGACAGGTTTTGGGGAGGGCATATGAGCTACTATATATAGGTGTGAAGACTCAAGGGGACAAGGGTGGGCTTAATTAGGGTTTAGAGCGGCGATGGTCACAAAATCAAGTGAAACTCATCATTTAAAAGCCGATTTGTTGGGGATCACAAGACAATCTTCTAGATGTTTTCCCCTCTGATTTGGGCGTGGATTTGGTGGGATTCGATGGCCGCATGGCTTGTGTTGGAGTTGGACTCCAACCTGAGGTGAAAGACGGTCCTGACAGGTGGGGCCTGCGTGGCAGCGACTCGGAGGGAAGGCGGAAATGGCTTGGGCGTTTTTGGTGGAGGGAGACAGAGATGGGCTGGCATAGCTACGCTGGCTTGGGCTGGCGGAACGGCACGCTAGGCTGCTTGGGGTGGGCTGACTTGGACTAAAGCGGGGAGAAGCGAGAGCAGGTCGGCTGGGCTGGCGGGCCAGGTTAGGAGGGAGAGAAAGAACGGGCGGGGTAGGTTAGTGAGGGAGGGAGGGTTGGGCTGGGTAGAATTAGGTTTTCTCTTCTTTTCCTTTTCAGTTCTTTTTCTAATCTATTTCTATTCTAAAACAAATCAAAACAAACAAAGACAAAAAAACTCCAAACAAAAAACCAAATAAACCCTACATGCCTATTTCCAACATGAATGCATTCAGAAAAGTAATAACCTAATTCCAATTTGAATTTGAATTTAGAAAATTGGTGTTTTCCTATTCTAATTATTCAACCTATAATCAGGGTGTGACATCCAGGATGATCAAAATGGTATGCCTCGTATCTATTTTAGTTGGACAACTGATATTTGAAAAATATGTAGTTGTTAAAGATATGCATGTATTGAAAAATGTCTAGTTTGGTTAAATGGAATGATTGCTCATATAGATGGTTGTACACAACCTGTTGTGACTACCACTATAGGTGATGGTGGTACAAGGAATATAACAAGTAGTTTTCAAATGTTGGCTAATGAAGAATCTATCAATATTGTTCTCTCTGGCATCCAATCATCTGAGATCCATGTGGCTCAAAAAAACGCGGTGGCAGTGGTTTTGCAAGAGATTGAGGATCAAGTTGGGTACATTTTACTAACTACGGCTATTTCAAATTGAAAGCGCTTGAGCAGAATGCGGAGGATGTGGCTTTAATGACTATCAGTCTGTCGTGATTACATGCACTTGACACGGTTGCCGCCATGAATTTTAGTCTATAGTATTGTTTCATATACTATCGAATTTTCTATGCAGATTCATGCTCTTTGCATGTAGGATTTTTACTGGAATAATAGGATGCATTTGGATGTTAGCTTGGGTTCACTCTTATGTTATGTCATGGAGCGGTTGGGTTTCACTATGATTGGCCCGAAAGTCAAGAGAGTTCATGAAGGTAGGTATCAGGCCTATGTGGAGGTTTCACTGTTTATGGATTGTGATGGATCTACCCTTTGTTGCTCAAGATAGTGTGTGTGCTCGTTTATGCACTATGCCATTTTGAAGAGATATATAGAGTTGATATCATAGATGTCAACTATGAAGACTATATGATTCGACGTGCACCGTAGAATTAGGGATGAGTGCATTTGCAATGTGTTTAACCTATGATGTGAACTATGATAATATTTATGTGTGGATGTTGATGAATTCATGATTATGTGTGGATGTGGATGAATTATTTGTGATCCATGTGTACGTATCTTCCTGTGATGAATGCCTACATATATTTGAATACAAATTTGAAATTAGATTTTGAATGAGGTATTATTGAATTCATAATTTATTTGTGCCTACATAAGTATCAGTGCCAGCTTGTCACACTAGCCAGCATTGATACTCAGACTGTCAGTGTTGCACTACTACAGAAAACCCCTTCACTGCCGGCTCCAAAACCCCCTTCACTGCTAGTTTTGGAGCCAGTAGTGAGCAACGGGCAGTGATAGTTGAGTTCTATCAGTGCCGGCTCGATGGACCGGTAGTGAAGGGGGTTATCACTGCTGGCTGAAGGATTTAGCCGGCCGTGATACCCAAGCCATCACTGCCGTCAGCCGGTAGTGATTCTCTGGCATCACTGCTGGCTGTATCCTTCGGCCGGCAATGATGCCTTGGGTATCACTGCCGGTCGAAGGTTTGAGCCGGCAATGTTTTCCCTCTCCCCCCTCCACGGTCCTCCTCTCTGTCCTCTCTGTACTCTCTCTCTCTCTTCCATTTCTCTGTCTCTCTCTTAATACATGCATACAATGATACATATATTTACTATAAATCAATAATAAAAACACCTTCATTAATACATAGTAATGAACACATATTGCATGTCAGGCATCGACAAACACACAATATTACAAGTCACCCCCTAATAAGTCGGTTGAGTTGAGCCAGTTCAGTATCCCTCTACCTCTCCCGCGACGAGGACCGTATCCCCACACTGACGATTGATGGTGTGAGTACGTCCGGGGACGCCGGGGGGCCGATGGTGGTGGAGCGGAGGACCCAGGCCCAACCTCAGTGTTCCATTTGATCATCACAGAGCATATCACCTTCAACACACTCCACGAACACAGCACCACCACCAATCGACTGCCTGAACACCAAAGTTCTAAACACCACAACCGAGCTCACTCGACTCAATTTCAATTGACTAAACCACCCAGTGGTGAAACCAGAACTCAATTACCAAATGAACCATTAACCTCATAGTACCTATCACTTCGCAGCAACCACAAACACCGTCAGGGAGGTGGAGGGAGACGGCGAGCGGTGGAGTACTCACCGCGATGATGTATTGGAGCTCGGGAGGACGAGAATGACGCCGGGGAGGAGGATGGCGACGGTGGTGGGGAGGAGGATGACGGTGTAGAGGAGGATGGGAATGGCACTGAGCAGGAGGACGGTGACGATGGTGGGGAGGAGGACGACGGCATCAAGGAGGACACGGACAACGGGCATAGGCTCGTGTACCTCCAGCGGCATGGGCTCCTCGGCGTCGGGAGGTGTTTCGGTAGACGGCATAGGGAACGGGAAAATTTTTCCAAGTGTCAAAGGGCGCATGGCATCGAGCTATTTTATAGATGAGGACTTTCATTGCCGGCTCAATATGACCACTGGTAGTGAAAGAGTACCTTCACTGTCAGCTCACTAGGACAATCGGCAGTGAAACTACTTTCACTGCCGACTCAATAAGTACATCGGCAGTGAAAGTAGTTTCACTACCGGTCCAATATGTCCACTGGCAGTGAAACCCCTTTCATTGTTGGTGTCGCAGGGTGCAAAAAATTTATTTTAGCTTCGCGAGCATGCAGAGACTCAAACCCAAGTCCTACACCAAGTAAGACTGAACAAACTGCTGAGCTACTCAGGTGATTTCGGTTGAGTTTGTATTATCTATATTTATTAACATTAAGTTGACCTAGCAGACCTAATACATATTTATTTAAATTTTAACTTGCTATATACCAAAATTAATTTTTGTATATGCCAAAAATCAAAAATCAATATGGTCAATAATAAATATATCTTCTACCATACACTACAAATTGAAGCTTCCATAACAAAAATGAGGTATAATTGCATCTAAAACAAATTCATACATAGTAATTAATACAATTTAGCTACTTTATCTTAACGATTCACCATTCATTATGATCACGACGTACATAGGGAGGCTCGTCGGTGTCTTCCATGAGACCTCGGTCGACGTCCTCTCCGAAAGGAGGTAGCATGTCGAATTGATTGTAGTCTTCCTCATCAGCAACATTCTTTACTCCAACAATCCTTCTTTTTCCTTGAAGAACCATGTGGTGCTCCTCCTTGTTAGCCGGGTCTGGGTCCTTAACATAGAAGATCTGCATAACATCATTCGCAAGTACAAATGATTCTTCTCTGTATCCAACGAGGTTTTGGTCCACTGTAGTCATACCGTACTTGTCGATCTTCACACCCCTGGGAGTCTGACCCATTGGCACCAGAAAAGACGATCTTTAACACTCTATAGTTGAGCTCCCAGATCTCCTCTATGAATCCGTAATAGGTCTCCCTATTTTCATTGCAGTCGTAGGCATCTATACGGACACCGCTATTTTGGTTGGAGCTCTTATTATCTTGAGCTGTCATATAAAATGTATAGACATTCATGTCATATCATTGGAATGTGAGGATTGTAGTAGACGGTCTATGAGCCAACACATTCAACTAAGCACACTCTATTTGCTTATGCATCACTTGTCTGCATAACCAAGCGCCAAAATGATCTCTGTGCTCTCGTGCGATCCAAATATTGGACTTCAATGGTTTCTGGTGCGTAGGATCTTCTGGTGTTCTTCGATATACAGGTTCACTACAACTGATTATTGCAGAACTGCAAAATGTCCTCGCGTGAATGAAATAGGGTCGTTAGTGCAGAATGTGTTTGCACCTATCGCCCCTTTCCCCTGTAGCCTCCCCTCATGGCGAGATACAGGCACACCAATCGAGTTGAGATTCATGTAGTCGACACAGAAATCAATGACCTCCTCGGCTCCCCAGCCCTCGGCCATGCAGCCCTCCAGCCAATTTTGGTTACGAACATATTTCTTAAGAACTCCCATGAACCTCGTGAAAGGGTACATCTGATGCAGAAACACGGGGCTATGAATCTGTGTCTCTTTCACAATGTGAACAATGAGATGCACCATGATATCAAAAAATGATAGAGGGAACAACGCCTCAAGCTGGGATAGAGTTTCGACCACATCTTCCTGCAGCTTATCTAGTTTATCTACTAAGTCATAAAAGATAGATTTTTTTTTAACATAGGAGCTCTAAGATTATATTTCAGAACCGGTGTATTCCCACATCCGTTTCCAAGGATAACTCTAAGTCCTGTTATCATCTCATATACCTATCTCCCAGTGCGATGCTTACGAGGTGATCGAGTCTCAACTTTCCCATCAAAAGCTCTCATGTTCCTGTGGTACAGGTGATCCTTGCGAAGAAATTTACGATGATCTAGGTACACCATATTTCGGCTGTTCTTCATCTACAAGCTCTCTGTTTCATCCAAGCAATGCACACATACACAGTAGCCTTTGATAGTCTGGCCTGATAGGTTGCCAAGGGATGGCCAATCTTGGATTGTTACGAATAGCATTGCGCGTAGGGTGAAGTTTTCTCATTTGTATACATCCCATACCTGCACACCATCGTTCCACAGTATTATAAGATCTTTCATTAATGGTTTTAGGTAGACATCGATATCGTTGCCAGGTTGCCTCGGCCCTGGTATCAACACTGATATCATAATGTACTTCCGCTTCATACACAACCAAGGAAGAAGGTTGTAGATACGTAGAGTCACAGGCCAAGTGCTATGACTATTGCTCATGTTGCCGAATGGATTCATCCCATCCGTACTCAACCCAAATCTTATATTCCTCACATCTTCTGCAAAGGGCTTCTTGTATTTCATATCGATGTTTCTCCACTGTGTAGAATCAGCAGTGTATCTTAGCATTCCATCATCCTTGCACTCATCGGTGTGCTATCACATCAGTTTGGCATATCTTTTGTTCGCGAATAAATGCTCCAAACGGGGGACTATAGAAAAATACCACATCACCTTGATGGGACGCCTTTTCTTCTTTCCTTCACCGTTGATATCATAACCGTCACGCTTGTACCATGTTGCACCACAGACGAGACACGCTTGCATGTCTGCAAGCTCTTCGCGATACAACATGCAATCATTTGGACATGCATGTATTTTCTGTACTTCCAACCCCAATGGGCACACAACCTGTTTGGCTTGGTACGTGTTTTCTGGCAGCACATTTTCCTTTGGAAGCAATTTCTTCAAGAACAGTAATAACTTTATGAAACTAGTATTAGACCACCTGTTGCTTGCCTTCAATTGCAGCAGTGAAAGCACAATACGCAACTTTGTGTGCTCCTTCTCGCAGCCCGGGAACAATGGTGTTTTAAAGTCCTCTAATATACACTTGAATTTTTGAAACTCTCTTTCATTGCTGAGTTCCCCTCCTCATCATGCAACATCTGCTCCAGATCATCGACGTCGGCGTAGGCCAACATCACCTCTAGATCATCATCGGCCAACGTATCTCCGGCAGCCGGCATATCGATGTATTCATTGATCGGCATATCGGTGCACATGTCTTTCAATGTATTGCCCTTCCTGTACGATCTTAGCTTCACCGTGCTCGGTCCAGTGGGTATAGCTAGGCATAAAGCCCCTTGGCATCAAGTGGGAATGTATCTGCTGGGTGGTGGAAAACTGCTTCTTGTTCTCATAATTGACGCATGGACAACACATGTATTGAGACTATGTATTTGACTTATGCGTCGCGGCTTGTACTAGGAAACAATCCACGCCATTCTTGTACTCTGCGTTCACATGGCTTGCAACGTACATCCATCTTCTATCCATCTACAATTATATCATTATTGTAAATCTAAATTCATAACATCTAGAATATTTTGCGATCACCAACAAATAAATTACCTCGTCATCTCCTACCGGCAATTGGCTCGGGTTGGAGGAGCCACCTTTTGCATGCTTTCGCGTCCACTTCTAATGAGTATTTGTTAGTGCCGTCCCTAGAAATTTTCTTTATTATTCAACACCTTATCCATGACTCATTAAGGAAACATGAAAAATTAATACGCTCATACATAAATATAATTGTATCTTGCTACATACCTAAATATAATGGCGAAAATTTCTAATTCATTAAAAATCAAAATATATACGCTCATACCTAAAGTTTCCATATTGGGAGCATTCTAATTAATTAAAATAGAAAAAATATAATTAGAGCTTTCTACATACCTAAATATCATGGCTAATTTTTCCAATTCACTAAAAATCAACCATAAATATGCTCATACCTAAAGTTTCTATATTGGCGCTTGCTAATTAAGTAAAATATAAAAAATATAATTGGAGTTTGCTATATACCTTAATATCATGGCTAAATTTTCTAATTTATTAAAACCAAAAATAAATATGCTTATACATATAGCTAATGTAAATCAATAATAAAGACACTTTCCACCAGAATTAAAGCTTTCATATCATAAGTGAGGTATAATTGCATCTACATTGTCTCAAAACATCATGGCCATAGGTTCATCTCCATCATTTCAAAATCTAGAGCAATTTAGTAAATAAAATTCAAATAGAAATGGATCGAAGAGGAAATTACACACCTTGGAACACTTAGGGTATGAGGATTCCTCAAAATTTTGAAGCCACCAAGATCCTAGTGAGAAAAAATTACCGCCACTAAGCAAGAATAAAGCTTCTCTCTGTGTTGCTCGAGCTTACGGAAGGAGAGGATGACTTTTATATAGCTGGAACATCACTGCCGGCTCATTTAATCAGCCGGCAGTGATGTTATGTTATCACTGCCAGTCGGTAGATTAAGCAGGCAGTGATGAGGGAGCAGGCATCACTACTGGCTCAATCCATCGACTGACAATGATGACCCTTATCACTGCCGATTCATAAACCACGATGACTGATTCTTCCCGCGCGGCTTATGAACCGACAGTGATGCCCTATCACTGCCGGCCAATTAGGAGTCGGCAGTGATGGGCCGGCATATAAGACCAGTTTTGTAGTAGTGTTGGTTAGTTCTAATGGACCGGCACTGATAGTCTGAGTATCAGTGCCGGTTCAAAAACAGTCACTGATGACGTTTTTGAGCCAGTGCTGATGATTATTTCTGTAGTAGTGGGTCTTTCTGCATATATGGTTTTATATTTCTAAAGATATATATATATATATATATATACACATATATACACATATATGTATATATATATATATATGGGGAATATCAGGAGAAAGTGCACTTACACAGAAGAGCCGATAACGCATGTCCGAGTTATGAACTCACAGAAGTTCAGAGAAGTTCTAAGTTTCTCTTTTTCCGAGAAGACGAGCAAGCATGTAATGTGTACTGACTACTGACTCCAGCTGACATCCCCATGGTATTTTGTGACCAAGTTGTTCGTCACACCGCCTGGCTAGCAAGTTGCTATCCCTCAACGATAACTAATTTTGTTTGCGGAGAAAGAAACAAAGGATACTCAATAAAATTTTTGCTGTCAATGTCCTGCAAGTTTCAAGGCATACCCGTGACTCCCATGCCATGCATAGGAATTAGAAGAAGCGAGAAGGATTAATGTAGGGATCCTCTTTTGATGCCGTATCATTTTCGTAGTGGTCTTACCATCCATTCGACAGCATGCATGGGAGTGCTGCAATCATAGCTGCTGGTAACTGCGCTCCCATCAATATCATAATCTATGTGCAAGAGAGCAAACTAAATCCCAGCCCAAACTTCTTAAAATTATGACAAAGTTCCCTCATCCTTCTGCCCCCAAGATGGGTTGATTAACTGCGCTATCACCATGTATGTGCCCACCGATCATGAAAGTTGGTGAGTGTTTCTTCTTCTTGGTATTTGGGGAGAAGGAAGAAAAAGTTAATTTGCGAAGATGTTGATTACGATTCATAAAACAAAGGCCATGCACGTACTACAAAAAAAGAAATGCCAGGATATACATTGAAAACAGATTGACATGGAAGAACAAAGATGAGATGAACTTATATAAATCATGGAGAAACCCATAGCTGGACATAAAAGCTGGGCGCTGTCCATATATAATGTGTGGATTACTTTTGTGCAAAGCAGATCCAGCTAGGGTTCTAGTGTGCAGTAGCTGAAGCCCGACCTCTGTCCCTTTCCCCTTCCCTTCCTCTGATGCTTTCCAATTCCATGCACCAGTTTGTCTCAGTCAAACTAGCCCCAAGACGGGATATGTAGGGATGAAAACGAACGGGATAAATCCCGTTCCGTTCCGATCCGTTTTCTATATTTTCTTGTCCGTTTTCGATTCCGTTTTCGAGAGAAAATGTGAAAATGAAAACGGTTATAGGGTTTTTCCGACCGTTTTCGGATTTCCCGTTTTTAATCTAGAATTTTCCGTTTTTCTAATTGAGATTAAACTTCACAAATCATAATGTAGCCCACATACCAAGCCCGGCCGGCCAATCCAAACATAACCTCTATCCCAAAGTTCAACTAGATCCCAGTGGTCCAGTCTCGGTCGGCTGCTGACCTACCGATGTTGTTCAAGCTCTTGCACCACCTACAATACTAGTCTTTGTATGATTGTATGTTATGCTGAGTACTTGAATTACGACATGATAGTTGTTTTTTAGTTGATACTTATGTCATTACGTGGTTCATCTGTGTATGATATAAATTACTTTTGTTGGTGTGAATTAATTATGTGTCGCGCCGATGCTTGAAATCATTGTTCTACGGATCGGTGTTCTCATTTTAAATTATCGGTTCCTGACTGATACCCGCATATTTATGTTCGGATTGGTTCGTTTTTGATATCCCGACATTCCCGAATTCGTACCCGTTTCCGGCTTTCCCGTTTTCGAGAGAAAATGTGAAAATGAAAACGGTTAGGGGGTTTTCCCGACCGTTCCCGTTCGTTTTCATCCCTAGGGATATGCGACCCCAGTACCCCGTGCACACATCCAATTCAGGGCAGTCCAGGACCATGGTGATGCAGTAGTGCAAGGTTATGGGATGTCTCTCAAACACTACTTCAGAACAACACATCACTGGTAGCTCCAAAACCTCTTCACTACCAGTTTTGAAGTCGGTAGTGGGTAACAGGTAGTGATAGTCGAGGACCGGCAGTGAAAGAGTTACCACTGCCAGCTAAAAACAAACACACATATATACATAATAGTTCTCACAGGTCACCTCCAAAAAGTCAATCGAGTTGTGTTAGTCTAGTATCTATCTACCTCTCCCACAATAAGGACTGCGTCTCCGCACGGACAGCTAATGGCGTGTGTATGTCCGGAGACGCCAGGGGACCGATGGTGGTGGAGCGGAGGACCCAGCCACGCCTGATCGACCGCAGCGTCATCTAATCTCTAGGCTTGCCAGTGTGTCAAAGACATCGAAGTCCGACGCTTAAATGCCACTATGGTTTGAGCCTTCGACCTCCTCCGCAGCGCACTGATGGGCCACCCTCTCGTGCTCATCCATAGCGCACTGATATGCCACCCTCTCCTCCTCCTCCTCCTCTTGGGCATGCTTACAATACACTTCTTTTTGTTCCTCTACAGCCCGCACAGCTGATAGGCCAGCCTCTCATCCTCCTCCTCCTGGGCAAACTTACAGTTCGTTGCTTCTGGATTGAGTGTACAGACATGCATATAATGAGACACATATTTTATGTAAATCAATAATAAATACACCTTCATTAATACATAGTAATTAATGTCCTTTATTAATACATAGTAATTAATATCCTTCATTAAAATGATGTCATTTAGCGATATATAAGTCGTCTAACCCCATAGTAGCCTTCCTCCTTGCCGCATACTCTCTACTAGAAGGTATAGAATCATTTGAAGATCTCTCACGCGTCGACAACACGATAGGTTCATGAAACTCGCCGGCTGGGTTGGTAACATGTTCTATGAAGAACCCGGTGATATGTTGTTGAATTACATGTATGTCTACAGGTTGTAACGCACCTGTGCGTTGTTTATTGCACTGCATTTGAAGAATCGAAAAAATTAGTCCTTGAACACGTATATAAATTGAAAAGAAGGTATCAATATGTAATTTCATACCTCAAGATCATTGAACATGATAGCCTCTACGTCAGGGCTGAATCTGTGAATGAAAGTAAGAACATAGAACCCGCAGAGATTGTTATCGAGTGACTTTCTCTTACACTTCAAGAGAAAAGGATTCATCAGTGGAATGAATTGAACTATTTTGTTCAGTAGGAAATGCAAGTCATGAATATTTCCTGCGTACCGGAAAGTCAGTTTTTACATCATACTGCTTCTTGTATGAACGGTACGTAACACTCCTATATTCCTCACATCTTCTGCAAAATGGCTCCTTGTATATTCTATCAATGTTTCTACAATGTGTCAGCAGGGTGTCTCAGCATTCTATCATCCTTGTGCTCCTTGGTTTGCCATCGCATCAGTTCGGCATACCTTTTGTTTACGAATATACGCTCCAAATGGGGGACTATAGGAAAATACCATATCACCTTGACATGAGACATTTTCTTCTTTCCTTCACCATCGATATCATCACTGTCACGCTTGTACCATGCTGCACCACAGACGAGACACGCTTCTAAGTCTTCATGCTCTTCACGATACAACATGTAATCGTTTGGACATGCATACTTTTTTGCACTTTCAACCCCAATGGCACCCAACCTGCTTGGCCTGGTACATGTTTTCTGGTAACACCCATTTGGAAGCAATTTCTTTAAGAATAGTAACAACTCTGTGAAGCTTGTATCAGACCACCCGTTGCTTCCCTTCAATTGTAGCAGTGAAAGCACGATACGCAACTTTGTGTGCTTCTTCTTGTAGTCTGGGAACAACGGTGTTTTAAAGTCCTTTACCATACACTGGAACTTTTGAAACTCTCTTTTATTGGTGAAGTTTCCCTCTCCATCGCGCAACATATGCTCCAGATCATCAGCGTCGGCGTTAGCCAACATCTCATCTAGATCATCATCGATCAACATATCTTCGGCAGGTGGCATCGATGTATTCGTCAGCCGGCATATCGGTGCACAAGTCTTCATCCTCTCTGCCAATGTATTGCCCTTCCTATATGATCTCAGCTTCACCGTGCTCGGTCCAATGGGTATAGCCAGGCATAAAAGTCCCTTGGCATCAAATGAGAATGTATCTGCTGGGTGGTGGAAAACTGCTTCTTGTTCTCGCAATCGACATATGGACAACACATGTATTGAGACTGTGTATTTGACTTATGCACCACATCTGTTACCAAGAAATACTCCACATTGTTATTTTACTCTGCACTCACACAACTCGCATCATACATCCATCTTCTGTGCATCTACAATTATATCATTATTGTAAATCCAAATTCATAACAACTAGAAGATTTTGCAATCACCAACAAATAAATTACCTCGCCATCTCCTACCGGCAATTGACCTGGGTTGGAGGAGCCGTCTTTTGTATGCTTTCATGTCCGTTTCCGATGAGTGTTTCTTGGTGCAATCCCTAGAATTTTTCATTATTATTCGACCTTTACATGCATGACATATATATAGCTATAACCTATCAAAATTAAATAACACATTCATCCTCGGGATCAACCTCGTGACACTTCGCGACGTTGTTCTCTAAATAACGATTGAGGAAGAATCACATGAATTGGAGTTCATTTGCCCACTTAATTAACCAAATTGCATACTTGCTATTTTTAAATCCAAAATTAAATGAGGTAGTTCAAATAAACTCACATGAGGGAAGTATTCAGCATGGCAAAAGTTATTTTTACTGTGTACATAGAGAAGACTAAAAAATTAGTTTCACATTTTATGATTTTATTGATTTATGTAGAAATTAATCAAGTTTAAAAGGCTTAATTAAGATTAACAAAGAATTAGTGCTAAAGAAGCATTTCATGTTTGAAATATATTTTTCTAGTACGGAGCATGGCAAAAGAAGATTAACAAAGTTTGATCGACCAATTTTGGATATTTCAAGATTTAATTATGGATTAACAAGTTATATCATATTTAATGAAATAGAGGTATTTTAGTAAACATTTGATGCATGTATGTATTTTATTTTATCATGTAGATCATGACAAAAAAAGTAACAAACTTTGTTTCATATTTTTCTAAGATCTAGATATTATTCTACAAATTATAGATTATTTCAATTAATTTATCAATATAACTAATATTTCTTTTGGAATTTTCTAGATTTTCTAATTTCTGTTGACCGACTTTGACTAGTCGTCGGCAGCGAACGACAGTGGAGCTTGGCCGGGGAGGGGTACCAAAATGCTCAACACACTATGGCGAACTTGTTTGAGAGGTTAGAGGTGGCATGTACGGTTGCAAGCACGGCTAGCGGTTACTATGGCGGGCGGTGGAGCTAGGCCAATAGCGGTGGCGCACTATAGAGGGAGAGAGTAGAAGAGAAGGGGACGGCAAGTTTTATTGGACCGCGGTCAAGTTCACTGTGCATTCGGCTCGGGCAAAGGCAGCTCACGGCCCGGAGTTCATAGGGGAGGTGGGCGAGCTCGGGGTGGTGGCTGGCCGACTTATGTGGAGCACTGGGTGACGACGGGGTAAGATCGAACTAGCATACACAAATGATTGGGTGTGGCACTGTGAAGCTTACCGAACAATGGAATTGGATGGAGATGGCTCAGAAGCGGTAGTGCATCGGTGAGGGCAAGGAAGGGCGCTGAGGCCAAAAAGACGGTGGTTTGATCGGGCTTAAGGGAGGAAGGGCCACTATTTTATATTGTACACATCATTGCTGGCTCATACCACTAGCCGTCAATGATATTTCAGTATCACTGCTGGTTGGTGGCTTCAACCGACAGTGATGATGGAGTTGAGCATGAGTGCTGGCTCAAGCTATCGACTGGTAGTGATGACCCTAATCATTGTCGGTTCAAAAGTCACGATAATAGATTCTTCTTGCACGGCTTATGAACTAGTAGTGATGCTACATCACTGTCGACCTATTAGTAACCGATAGTAATAAGTTGGTATATAAATCTATTTTTTAAGTAGTGTAAATTCCATATCCTACATTAGCTAGCTGCACATCAGCTTTAGCTTTTGAGGTACAGAAACTAAACGAGATAGCACCTTAGTCGTAACCCAGAATTGGAGAATGGAGGCAGATTTAAAACGAGCATATATTATTTTTTATCACAAAAGGATTTGCTTTCGTGTGGATGTGGTGATTGGCTGTGGCATTTGAATATCTTGGAAGATTCTGTTCCATACGTGACAAAGCTGCTTCCATGTTGTGTTTGCAGAGACATTTTATGAGTACATCACATGACCTTTCCCCATCCCGCGTATGGCCCACTGCATTTGTGGCCACTGGGCAGGTCCAGATCTACCTTTGACTGCCTAGATCATATAAATATCCAAAGAAAATTGATCAGATGTAGATCATCATATTACACATGAGATAAAAGTAACAGCATACTCTGTTCCTATATGCATGGCTCAGGATAAAAAATAATCTGATGACATCATACATGCTACATTACAAAAAACCCAGCTTTTTGGACAAGAGTACCTGACAGTTGTCGTCGGTTCACATGAGATCCTTTTACTCAATTATTTTCTTATCAGATTTTTCTGTTGGAAGATGTCATCAGATCATCTTACACTTTTTTTCTTCATGTTTCCACATAATATAAATTAGGTATGAAAATGGTTTGAAAAGGTCAGTAAAGGTCTAAACCACTTTAATTTTCATATTTTCTCTTGGAAGCAAAGCCGATAACGATAATGCCAAAAAAAACATGGCATCGGTAATACAAGAAAATCAGAACATATTGTTGGGATGGAAACATGTCTGTATCGAACAAAAATTGATAATTTAGAATGGAAAACATCAAACGGTAGTGTTGGGTGCTAGCACCATGCATAGGAATATAGTATGGGTATCTCACAAATCCTACATGACACATCTCATAAGACAAAGGACAATATATATCTCATAAGATTTGTATAATTTAAATGTCTAACACAGACGATTAAGTCCACCATGCATGACGCATATGATCGATGATTACACAATACAAGGATAAGTTCAATGTCTAACTTACGCAATAAAACCATACATAGATTTGACATATTATAATTCACATAACCAATGAGGTTGAGTTATCATGGTCGGGAGTAACTGGGGTTGGGCCTTGTGTGTTGATAACACTATGGCCTGGTGGAGAGGAGAGAAATAGTATTATCTACCCAAAATGGGAAGACTCAAAAATTATCGGTCACTACTATACAAATCTACATAAGTGCAAGTTCAAAACCGGCATCAATGCTGGTTTTTGAACTGGCACTACGCAATCGGCAATGATATGTCCTATTTCATCATTGACAGGATAAACATAGCTAAAGTTCAACTAAATTTCTATAAAAAGAAAACTAATCCACTAAAACATAATTAAAATTCAACTAAAATCAGCATGTCATCTTCAAGAATAATTTTAATACCACTAGCAGTCTATTTTTGCTCAATAATCTTCTATCTAGTGACCATTTTCTAGCAAAACATATCCAAGTTCTTAGATTTGTAAGGAGGACTTGTAAACAGCTGGGGATTACCTCGGGGCAATGGCAATAGAGAGGGAGCCTAGGCATTGGCTTGGAGGAGGCCGACGTCGGTGTGGATGAGGAGGCAGAGTCAGCTCTGAGATGTGGAGGAGGTCACGCAATAGAGGAGGCTAGAGTGGGCACGACGAAGGGAGGGAGCCAAAGCGTCGGAGTGGGGTTGGCCGGCATTAGAGTGGATGAGGACACGCGTCAGCTCCAAGATGTGAAGGAGGTCGCGTGGTGGAGGAGGCTGCGGAGGACGTAGCGCGGGGAGGGAGGCGAGGCATTGGAGTGCAGAAGGCCAGCATCGGGGTGGATGACGAGGTGCCGTCGGCTCTTAGATGTGGAGGTCATGCGGTGAAGGAGGCCAGGTAGGGCGTAGAGTGGGGCGGCCACCGAGGCGTTGGTGTAGTGGCTCGGGAGTGGCTAAATGTTGAAGAACGGTGGATAAGGACAATTATATAGGGTAATGATACTATTACTGTCGGATCAAGAAACAATTGGTAGTTATACTGCCGGTTCACAGCTACAACCAACAGTGATAGTATCAATACAATGGCACAAAAACCGAGGCATCGTTCTATCACTTTTGGATGGTAACCTCAAATCGGCAGTGATCCTTTTTTTTCTCTCATTGTTTAGGTTTTTGGTTTCTTAAGCGATGATTGGTGCATTTGGTTTGATAAACTTTTCCATATTTGGAATTTACTTGATGCAATGCATTTTTTTGATTTATTTTGTTGCAGGTCTGTCCAATAGTGATTTTGGCTTGACAATTACAATAGGTAAGTTTCATTCAACCAAATGAAACTTTTTAGTTCAAATGATTGGTGCTAGCATTATGTTCCTTTTAGATATTTGTTCTATACAATTCTTTCTGTATGAATATGTTTTGCATTTTCAAAAAAATATGAGGATGGGACAGTAGAGATGGCCGCTTCTGGTCAGTTGAAGATGTGTTTTACGTTGCCATGGAGGAAACTGCAATGTATAATCGCTGCTACAGGGCAATTTGCGTTGCTACTAATTTGTTTGGTTATGGAAACTTCAAATTGGCGGTCCAAGGGGGAGATATCTCCATATCTTTAATATATTTAGGTGATGTGAACAAGGTGAACAACAAGTGCAGAAGCTTTATCTTTAACAAAGTTTGTTTTAGGCACATAGCTGAAATATCCCACTACCGTATTGACCTTGATGATCTCACAATGTGGACAACGATGGCATCACTATCGCACAATTTGATCATTCAAGAAAAAGGAGATGCAGGTGCACACCAACATGGCCAAGTGACACAGGCTGTTCCGAATGAGTCTGTATGCTCGTCAGGATAGTCAGTTTGTATCTATGAATGTAATCAATATAGTCATACTAGTAATTATTAATGTCGATCTGTTCTGCTTTCTCAGTTTTAATTATTTTCTGACCCAAGTATCAAAGGCTTTTTGTCTCTCCTGGCCGACGTTGTTGTACAGAGAGCATTGTACAATAGGTTCTTAGACTGAATGTACTAGCACTACTATAAAACCTATTTTTCGAGACACCTAGATTTAATTTTTACAGGCGGTTTTTCCTACGAACCGTCTGAGAAAGTGGCTGTGGCCCCGTGCGGCTGAGGACTGCCTGTGAAAAGAAATTCCACAGACGGTTCCTTATGTGGACCGCCTGTGAAAATAGATTCATTTGCACAGGCGGTTGACATAAGGAACCGCCTGTGAAAATGGATATCATTTGCACAGGCGGTGCACATTAGGAACCGTCTGTGTAAATTAGTTTCCACAGACGGCTTCTTATGTCGACCACCTATACAAATAGTCCATAAATACTCATTCTTCTCGGCCAGCTCCATTCAGACAGATTTACTGTTCGAAACAGTAAGCATTTACTGTGGCGGCCGATTTGGAAAATAGGCGGGGAAGGTTTTGTTTTTGATTTCATTGGAGGAGCCAAATAAGGTATGTATATCTCATCTCTAGCTTGCATTTTTTTGAAGTTTAGATTTAGATTTAAGGCTAAATTAGAGTTTCAATGTGATCTAGAGATGCTCATGGTTCTTGCCATTTAGATCATCAAATTAGCTCAAATTTGTTGTAATATTGATTTAATTGTGTAGATTCACATGATTCTAGTATTATATTTTAAAAATGTAGCTAGAATGTGATGTTTTTTAGCCTTGGGAGGTTTCATCATGAATGGGGATTTTTTCTCTAGATCTAGATCTAGATCTAGGGAGAGGGAGAGGGAGAGGGAGAGGGAGAGGGAGAGAGAGTAATGAATTCACATTATTTTGAGTCATAATTTACGTTAATGTAGATTCAATTGCGTAGACATATTATAATCATAACAAGCCTATATTTTCCTTTTTTTTAAAAATCTTTTTAATTCTGATTTTCAAATTAATTAATTAATGTATCTAATTTTGTGGTTGAAGTTAAAGATAGACAGAGCATGGATGTATGATGCGCCAAGATATGGAGAAATATACATCAAATGACTCTCTTTTTTTATTGAAGCCGCAAAGAAGGACGCTTTAACTAAGAAGACAAAGGAAATATACTGTCAATATTCTGACAGCAAGAATCAGAAATTGTGGGACAAATCAAGTATAATCAAATCACACTTGATCTTGAGAGGTTTTGTTGAGGATTACAAATGTTGGTCCAATCACAACGAACAACGTACAAGCAAACCAAACCAGGACATCGCTGCTGATCAAGTGGATGGTGATGATGAGGGAGCAGTCGAAGGCGACACTGATGTTATGATGGATGATGATGCCGATTTTGATTTGGATGATGATGTTGACTTTGATCTGGAGGAAATGCTGCGCCACGCAAAATCGCATGTTTTAAGGGACACGAGAGGTTTAGATAATTTCGAGGCGTTAAAAAAGGCATCGAAGGAATTTTTGTATGAGAAATCGAAGGGCTGTGATAAAGAGTTTACGGTGTTGCATTCGGTGCTTGAACTTCTAAGGTTGAAGGCCAGCAATGGATGGTCCGACAAGAGTTTCTCGGATCTGTTGAGTCTCTTGGCAAACATGCTTCCGAAGCCTAACTCCTTGCCCACCACCACTTATCTGGCGAAGAAGCTTATCTGGCCGTTATCATTGGATGTGCAAAAAATACACGCATGTCCAAACCACTGTATCCTCTACCGTAAAGAGTACGAAGCCTTGGATAGATGTTCAGTGTGCAATGCGCGTCGGTACAAGAGGAATGATGATTGTGAGGACGAAGATGCTTCCGCCAACACGAAGAAGAAGAAGAGTAATGCTGGTCGTGATGAAGAAGACACTTCTTACAATACGGAGAAGAACAGAAGAAGTCCTGCGATGGTGATGTGGTACCTACCAGTGATACCCCACTTGCAGCGCCTATACTCGAACCCTAGGGACTCTGAACTGATGCGTTGGCATTTCGATAAGCGCAAGAAGGATGGAACTAAGCTTCGACACCCCGCTGATGCTAGGCAATGGAGAAAGTTTGATGCCATGTATCCAGAGTTCGCTGAAGAACCAAGGAATGTAAGGTTCGTGTTGAGTACCGACGGAATGAATCCTTTCGGTGACATGAGCACCTCACATAGCACTTGGCCAGTGGTCCTGACCATCTACAACCTTCCTCCATGGCTATGCATGAAGCGGAAGTACCTTATGCTGTCCATTCTTATCCAAGGACCGAAACAACCGGGCAACGATATAGATGTGTTTCTGGAACCATTGATGGAAGATATGGCGAAATTGTGGAATGAGGGGGTCTGGGTGTGGGATGAGTTCCGACGACAGTACTTCACGTTGAAAGCAATGATTTTCGTTACCATCAATGATTATCCCGCCCTTTTTAACCTATCGAGACAGGTTAAAGGGAAGCAAGGATGTGCAGTGTGCTTGGATGAAACCGCGTCTGTGTACCTTCCATACTCACAGAAGGTAGTGTACACGCGACACCGACGGTTCTTACTCAGAACTCACAGATACCACAATATGAAGAAACATTTTGACAATACAGTTCAGGAAGATACTGGCCCGAAACCTCGCAGCGGGGCACGAGTGTTTCAAATGGTCAGTAGCATCAAGGTTGTTTTTGGGAAGCCGCCGAAGGGTAAAAAGAGGAAGAAAAGTGAGACGCCGACCAGCACGCTGTGGAAGAAGATGCCAATTTTCTTTAAGTATTTGCCCTACTGGAAGGACTTGGATGTCTGTCACAGCATCGATGTCATGCACATTGAGAAGAATGTGTGAAAATGATTTCCATAGGCGGTTCCTTATGTGAACCACCTATGGAAATCGTTTCTATTTATATAACCACGCGCGGCCCCGAAAACCCTAGTGCTTTCACAAACCTTCGACCGCGCCGTCCGCCTCCCGCGCTCTCCCTTTCCGCTGCCACCCCCGACGAGGAGGACCGCTCCGACGCCGAGTTGGACTGCGCCAAGGAGGAGCCGCCGCCATCGAGTTGGACCACGCCGAGGAGTAGTCGCTGCCGCCGAGTTCGACAGCGCCGAGGAGTAGCCGCCGCCGCCGAGTTGGACCGCGCCGAGGAGGAGCCGCCACCGCCGGTGAGTAGGTCCATATCCCCCTCCCGACCGAGCCGTCATAGTCGGTTCTCCGACCGGCCGTGTGATGCCCCCCTTGTGATGCTGGCCATCATGCCATGGTGAAGTTATTGCTATCATTATATCAGAGCCATTTTCAGATGCTTAGTTGTATGTGATGATAGTCTAGTTTGTTGTGAACCACTATAATTCATTGGTCCTTTTACCCCACTGGTGCCGATGACTGATCTATAGAAGTCAAGCATATCATACAACATAGTTACATGTAGATGTGTAACGATGTGCGTTTTTACTTCCAGTCTTGTACCCCCATGGTTCAACTAGGCTAAAGAAAACAATGGTGCTTCTCCTAAGATATAATTGATCAGCTGCTCTGAGTACTATTATACCATATGTTGCATTTATGTTGGCCTTAAATTGGTATTGACATGCACTTGACATACATAACTTTGGTGATTGTTATCATGATAATTGCTGATAACATAAGTTTGTGCCTCTATACATGGTTTTGGTTGTAGTATTAGTTGAGAAATCATACTGTTTGGGTGACCTATCTTGAGGGTGGTTTGGCTGACTCATCATGTTTTTTCTTAGACTAAAACTAGATGCTTAATAGAGCTAGGAGCTGGAATGCTTAGGCTGGAAACAATGTGGGGTTTCTATATTATTTAGGTAGGTCTCACGAAAGAGATCGTCAAAGCATTAAGTACCTCACAGATAGATTTTGTGCCTACACTGCATGTTTCCGAGAAATATGAGCATGGCAAGCTATTTCTGCTATCGTTTCAACTCCAAGAAGGTCCGTGAGAGATGAGGAAATTCCACAAATGTTACATGAGGGCATGTCGCGCGGGCTCTCCATAATCACTGCTTCTGTCCCCGCTATCGTTTATCTAAGCAGAGACAACTACCTCATGTTGGATTTTAAGGACATACACGCTTTGTTTCACCTCGACAAACTTGACGTCAATCTCATAAGCGTGTGGTGCCTGTAAGTGCCACCAATCTACCCCTACGTTCATATATGTACCAATATATGCTATAAAAGCCAATGACTATTGACTTGTTCTGTAGGATGCAATTTAACGATGCGGAAAAGTTGAAGAGGCCTGTCGGATTCATTGATCCGCAACGAATTTCCTAGCCCAACATGGTTGTGAACATAAGGACTGATGACCCTCGAATTAAGGGGAACAGTAAAAAGGATAAAGCACGGGTCATAAAAGAAGCAATCAAAACAAAAAGGCTCGAAATGTCAACCTACATAGAAAGAGCTATGCTAGAAATATAGGACAAGGACTGCATCTTCGCTCCCTACAACTTTAAGTAAGTGTGATACGTTATCAATCTAACATAAGTGTTCAACTTAGTTGATCGATCAAGAATCTAACATAAGTATTCATGTAGTGATCACTATATTTGTATAATACTGATGTCGAAGTCGAGCAGACTCGTGGTCCTTGACTCTACCAATTTTCAACAAAAATCCTACCAAGATTTCATTGACGTTATACAGAGGTAAAGGAAATCCCCCATACTTAAAATTCTTATACATTATTTATGAATTGATAATTACTTGTTGGCATTCGAATAGGGCCTACAAGTGGTACGTAACGAAAGGTGGGATACACGATACGGACAAGCCGGATGCGATGACGGTCCGTACACACTTTCCGGTAATAACACGACTTCTAATTCTTGTATCCCACTATTAATGACGAAGAGTTTTATTGAACTAACGAATATGTTACGTTTTTATTTGTAGTGCCACAAGCAAGATGTCAATACCGTTCTTTGTGGATTCTATGTTTGCCAATTTCTTAGAATAAACGGGAGGTACACAACGAACCCTGAGGACGTAAGTCATCATTGCGCCTGTACATTCTTATTTGGTTATGTTTCTGTTGTCAGTAGTGTTTTAACTCTTTTAGTTGTGTTTTCAAACCAGACAAGGATGATCCAATGTGCCAACCAAGCTCTCACCGAAAAAGAAATTCAAAATATCCAATATGACATGTGCCAGTTTATTATGCACAAAGTCATCCACAAGAACGGTAGATTCTTTGATGGTGGAGGTGAATTAGCTAGCCATCCGAGACGTTGTATGTGGGAGAGCGACTCTTAGCAATATAGGCTTGTGATGTTGTAAATATTATTGTACTTGTGTTAAATATTGAAATACGTGATGCTCATATTGTTATTGAAACTGTGTGAAATCTGGATGGAATAAAATATATTCTAATTATTTTTTTTGAAATAAATACATACCACAGGCGGTTCTCATACGGAACCGCCTGTGGAAATCTTTATATCTAAGGCGGCAGCTAATGTGGACCGCCTGTGGAAATCAATTTCCACAGGCGGTTGACATAAAGAACTGTCTCCAGAAAACTATTTCCATAGGCGGTTTATTAAGCCAACCGCCTGTGGAAATCGATTTTCACAGGCGGTTGACATTAGGAACCGCCTGCGAAAATTATTTTCCACAGGCGGTTCTTTATGTGTACTGCCTGTGAAAATCGATTTCCACAGGTGATCACTTTTGCACCTGTGAAAATTGTTGATTTCCACAGGCCTTCGGTCGCAGGCGGGTGCGCTAAACGCCTGTGAAAAGGCGTTTTCACCCGCCTGTACAGTATCGTTCTGTACTAGTGTAGTCGTGCTCGGTTAAACCACACCACCATGTATGATTAGAGGATAAATTTAACTTTATTTCATAGGTGCAAAATGATAGCAAAGGTAACAGGCAACGATAGTATCAATGTCGGTTGTTAACTAGAACAGACAGTGATATTATCAACATAAAATATAACTAAAAAAATATGAATTGGTTAGAACGTAAAAGAAGCAATCTAAAAATTGTGAAGATAAGTAACTTAATATTAAAAATTTCGAAAATAAGTAACCAGAATGTAGGTAACTTAATATTAATAAATATAAATTAAACCACAATACATAAAAGTTCATAACATTAAAGTTCATATATAATACATATATAAAGCTTGTTACACCTATTTAAAGAACCCCCCTGATGTTTAAATTGGTTGTCAGATCATGTTCCTCCACCAGGCGGATGTGGTTCACTCTAGTGAAGACAACACTATCATCATCAACATTGCATTGATGATCATGCAGAAACAGATCATTTTTGGGTAATAAGCAGAGAACATAGTAGTAGTTGTCATGGGGATCAAAGGCAATCTAGGACAACACAACATTGTTTGGTCCTAGGGTGTACTGGAGAACAATAGCAACAGTCATCCACAGGCTTCAGGTTGGATGAACCTGGCATCCCCAAACTAGAAGCAAGCATTCCTGGGTCCTGGAATGAAACTCAGGTGATGGGTGGCAAGCTAGCTGACCCTAACCCTTCGAGAAATAAAATGACCCATCACAATTACAAAATAAGTAGATCTACAAAACATAAGTCAAGAAGAACATAGATCTAAGTAAGGAAGAACGAAACACTAGATGATGATGAAAAGAAAACTATGTTTCTTTACAAACCTCTCACAATCAAAGTAAGGAAGGCTAAGGAAGAATAAAAAACTCTGCTCTCACTAGTGTCAGAGTAAATTCTCACCTGTGGCATAGATAAAATAATAGAAGGAGGAGGATTAAATAGATATCGTAGTTGTGTCGGTTGAAGTTACCAACCAACAGTGATAGACCAATGTGTTGATTCACGCACCCCTATCACTACCACTAGTTACCTACTGTCAATGATGCGATATCACTGTTGGTTGGGAACTACAATCTGCAAAGATATGTTAACTACCCCCATCGCACGCCCCTTCATTCTTTCATGCCATTGAAACTGTATGTGCAACGTCCCTTCATTCTCTGCCACTTCGTCTTCGAACGGCCATTACAATGCTTGCCCTCACCAACCTCCTCTTTCCATCCATGATGTTACTCCTCCTCCTCCAATCCACCATACAAATTAGTTCGTTCGCCCTATCTAGCTCAGTCCAGTCATGGCAAGACCCCATCCACCGCCACAAACTCTGGCCTCTCCTCCGTCCACGCCACCATACTCATCGGAGTTTGAGTCAATGTTAGCCTCCTGCGATGACTGCTCCTTCTCCTCTGGCAATGACCAATCTTCTTCCCCATACTGTTGTGACTAGGCTTCTTGGGCCTCAGCCCTCTGTTGAAGAATTGCCGCATGTCGGCAAACTCGAAGGACTCCTACACCAGCGCTGAGGATGATGTGTGCTTGAAGGAGGAGGAGGACGAAGACGAGGAGGAGGACGCCAATGCTGAGGGCTCCAATGATGATGATGAGGAGGAGGCCGCCATCTCTAGTGATGATGATGGTAGCATCGACTGGGAAAAACTCAAGAAGACAAGCTTCGAGGAGGAGGAGGAGGAGGCCGCCATCGCTTTGGAGGTCGCGACAACCCCGTCATCAATGACATTGATGACGATGATGAGAAGGAGTTGTTGTCTGACGATGATGGCCCGCCATCAAAGAAGCAAAAGCCAGCATAGGCTTATTAGCCTTTATTTTGCAATCCGGAGTGTATTATTTTGCACTTCTAAGCTTGCCCAACACATCCTCTTTGAAAGCATGTCTCATGTCACTACCGATTCTTGAAATTAACTGGCAGTGATAAATGTTATATCACTGTCAGTCGATATTACAAACTGATATTGATACATCACTATTAGTTAGTGGAAGCAACCGTCAGTGATACACTCCTTATCACTGCCGGTTGATGCCACAAGCCGGCAGTGATTGTACCACTACCGGTTCGTGGTATGAACCGGTAGTGATAAATGGTGTTAGTGTCGATTCCAATGGGCTCGCCGATTAGGGTTTCTGTAGTAGTGGGTAAAGCCCAAAATCGTTTCCAATGTCGTTTCCATGTACTTTTCTTGCTTTTGTTTCCGTTTTCTTAGGATATGATTTTCAGCTGCTTCAATGGAAGACTTCGAAAACAAGCTCCAGTAAAACAAGAATGATCATTTTTGTTTTCATCCCTAACAAAAATCTACAACCAGCCACCTAAAGGGAACAAACCTGCCGCTTTTTATATCCTTTTGAAATTTCAAAAATTATTTCTTTTTGACATTTGAATAAGGGTATAAATTAGAAACAGTCAGAAGTTTTGAATACGGCGATTAAAGGGTGAACAGATGGGTTTGACCGGGCAAAAGAAGGAAAAAAACGCAGGACGGTTGGTTCCAATTTCTGGGTCTGCACCAGGCTGGTGATTGGCCGGTTTTGGAACCCTCGTTGGATAGAAACGCCACGTCAGCCATTTAATGATGATCATTAGAATGAGGAAGATACACGGAACATCATAAGGCCCTATGCAAGTACAGTACAATGTCTGGTTGCAAATGTAGTTAGTTTTAGCTCCCTCAACTATTTATAAATATAAGTCATTCTTGAATTTTTATGTATTTTTTCTCTTTTGTTTTTATTTTATCTTTATTTAATAAATACTACAACTCTCATAAATAAATAAGTTATCTTTTCTAATGTAGAATAAATAAAGGGGAACAAAATCATTTGATCTACTTTTTTAATTTTTATGCACAAACTTAAAACGATCTACATTTACAATCAGAGGAAGTATAAACTAGCTAGGTAGACCAAGAATTGAGCTCATATGAACACAGACCTTTGTTGATACGAGTACAAGTACTGTAGAATTTTAGCTCTATTGCCACTCTTGTACCTGCAACCTAGTAACAATTGGATGTATCTAATACTTTTATTGTATACCTACCAGCTAACTCGAGGAAGAAGATACTGCTATAGAACCGGTTATAAATAGTGGTTCATCACTTATGATTGTATAACACTACTGCAGAAACCCTTATCAGTGTCGGTTCAAAATCGCCATTAGTGACGGGTTTTGAACCAACACTGATTACTCGGTAGTGATAACCACTAACTATTATTGCCGCATATGGAACCGGCACTAAAAATCACTATCAGTATCAGTTGGTGGCTCCAACCGGCACTGATAGTGGACTATCAGTGCCAGTAATTAGCACCAACCAGCACTAATAGTCTCGTAGTCTCCGTTTGGATTCAATGTTTTTTGGGCCGAAAAAGCTTCAAATTTTTTTCGCAACCAAGGGCACTCGACCAGAGGCTGCCCACCTGACCACACCCAATATTCGCAAGTCACACGATATTCACTCGCATGCGACAACCAAGACTCGAACTTAAGATTTCATAGCATGTGCGCGCGCATGACCCCTCTAACCATCTCAGCTATCGTTCGTTCGTGAGTATAGTAGCAAAATCCTTTTGACATCTTTTGACCGAACGTTTGAATGGCTATTTAGACATCTAAATGATCTCAAATAAAAATATTATCAACTACAAAGTTGTACATCTCGTCGAGTGCTACAATTTTTATATACAGTTTTCTCCATCCGATTTTGTGTGAAAAAGTTATGAATTTTTTAGTGTGAGTTGTCATCGATAACTGCTGCAACTTTATTATAATTATTTGGTCTTTCAAATGACCTCAAATTAAAAAACATTTTAACTACAAAGTTGTAGACCTCATCGAGAGCTATAATTTTCATATAAAGTTTTTCCCTATCCGACTTCGTGTGAAAAAGTTATCATTTTTTTAAGATGAGTTGTGACCATGACTAGTATCAGCGCCGGTTCCTGGCTAGAATCGGCACTAATACTGATTACTAGTGCCACTTCGTGTCTAGAACCGGCACTGATGCAGTCAATATCAGTGCTGGTTCTTTGCTCCTCAGTCGTTGTTCACGTACGGGAGTTTAAGAACCGTCACTGATATGTCTTCAGTGCCGATTACTGTTGAACTGACACTGATGGAGTGCTACATATGTGGTGTTCTGTAGTAGTGTAAGAACCGACAATGAAAATGTATCATTCCAATTCTTAACCTCTCGCACTCGAACCGTGATGAAGCCGCTAAAAACCTGCACTGATAGTCGATATCAGTGTCGGTTCATGTTACAAACCGGCACTAATACATCAACGCCACTTTGTAATACAAACTTGGCATTTGATACGAACCCATCAGTGCCAGCTGTAGTTGGAACCGGCAGTGAAGCTATCCCGGACCCAAAATTTGCGTTAAATTGGATTTTGGCTCTCTCGCGATGTCCGATTGATTCGGTCTTATCTCTTCACGTTCGCTCGTTCGCTCTCTCTCTCTCTCTGGCTCGGTCTTATCTCTTTTCATCTACTCGTTCGCTCTCTCTGCCATTGCCCTCAGCATCGCCTTGGACATTGCCGCCATCACCTGCTCCCGCTCCACTGCCACCGCATCACCTCGGCCACCACCGTCCTCACCTGCTCCCACTCCCCTGTCGCTGCATCGCCTCGGCCACCACAACCCTCACCTGCCTCCTCCTCCACTAGCATCCCCACCGGCCTCCCCCACTGGCCTCCTCCTGATCTCCTCCTCCACTAGCCTCCCCAACAGCCTCCTCCCTCACCGGCCTCGCGAGATCCACTGCGGCGAGTCCAAGGGCTACGGGTCCAAGTGCGGCTACCCCAAGGTTGGCGGATCCAAGGGCGGTGGGTCTGAGGGCGTGGAGCACGGTGGGACAAGGGCTGACTCACCGTGGCTTGTCATCTGTGGTCGTGGTCACATCAAGACGGATGGTGGTGGCGGCCTTCGTGCTGTGTGCTTTTGCGGCAGCCTTTGTGCCGCTGCATTCTCTTATTCAAGGCAAGCTGTGGCACTACAGCGGCGGCTAAGCGAGCCAGCGGTGGCGGCAACTGAGTCGGCTCTCAGGCTCGTTTCTTTGTTTTCGCTCCCGAGAATATCTATCACTGTCGGTTCTAGACCCGATAGTGATAGTTACGATTTTCACTGCCGAGTAAAGACTGCTGATTCTAAAACTGGCAGTGATCAACCTTTATGTGGTATTGAGAGAAAATATACCATTGCGGCATTGCCCTTTCCTTTAACAGCTGGGACATTTTCTCAGCAAAAGTCGGTTCCTACTCCCTACAACGATGTCCTTCTGTCAAGCAAAACTCGAATCAGATAGAATATATTTTCAAACATGGCGTGTATATTTACCATTGCAGAAATATATATTTAGACAAGATGCGAAAGTGCTTTTGACATTTTCGAGGCATATTAAAGCATTTATCAACTGTTGTTTCTTATGAGAGCAAATATAGTTCATAATCATTAACCGTTTGGTAATACTAACGGTATTATTTTGTTAGACTAAGCTTTATATTTGGTTGCTGCAAAATAATACTTTTACAACATATTCTTGGAAAAGAAATCTCAAAGCAGCTGGATGTATCTTTACAAGTTTCTACATATAAATGTTCATCTTACTGTCACACTGCTGCTTAGGGAAATCCTTGGATAAGGTCTAGTCTTTTATTTTCTTATTGACATTCATTTTTATTATCATCCGTCACTTCCTAGCTTTCATGCAGGGGGAGAAAAAACAGAGAAAAAAGGGCTTCAAAGGTGAGGAGGACGCCTAGGCAAGGGAAGCTTTTCAGAGAACATTTCCTTCTTTACCCTGAGTGAGGGGCGTGGGTCAGGTTTCAGAGCATTAAGGGAGACCTGATTAAAGCCTGTGCCCATAAAGGTGGTGTAAAGATGTGAATTTACCACCACCAATCCTTACCAGACTCTTACACCCCCCACATGTGCATGACTTCTCTCCTTCTCTCTCTTCTCTCCTCTCTCTCTTATGCTTCCATGGGGCTGCGGTAGGATAGAGAGAGAGAGAGGAACGCCTCTGAGCAATAGATTTAGATGTTACTGCATTAATAAAGGACATCATCTTATGTCTGACGACAGAAGCCGTGCAGATGAACCAATAATACCACCTCATTCAATTCATATCAGAGGAGATGCACAAATCTTATATTAGTATGTTGAGGCTCCAAATCATCATACTACCTTTAATTAAACAGGTCAGATTACTTGTTAAGCCATAGATCAATTCTACTAAGCAACGAAATCACTACTACAGAAACCGTCATCGGTGCCGTTCAAAACCGCCATTAGTGCCAACAAACGGTAGTGATTGTCTATGATTACCATTGCCGGTTTCGCAACCGATAGTGATAGCCTAATATTCCCGTTGATTTGAGCCATGAACTGGTAGTGATGTCACTATTGTCACTGCCGGTTTGAGCCACGAAGTTGTGCTGGCTGAAATTACTAACTGGTAGTCGATTCTCACACACTCATCACTGCTGCTAACTCCAACCTGTAGTGATATCTTAACTGCCACCATCGCATGCCCCTTTGTTCTTTCGCGCCATTAAAGCTGCATGCGTAGCCTACCTTCATTCTCTGCCACTTTGTCTTCCTCAAACGATAATTATAATGCTCGCCCTCTCCAGCCTCCTCATTCCATCCACGATGTCACTCCTCCTCCTCCAATCAACCGTGCAAATTAGTTCATTTGTCCTACCTAGCTCGGTCTACTCATGGCTAGTCCTCCTCCACAGTTGCCACCTCTGGCCTCTCCTCCATCCCCATTGTAGTACTCGTTGTCGTCGTCGGAGGAGGAGCCAATGCTTGCCTCCTCTGATGACTAGTCCTTCTCCTCCTGTGATGATCGGTCCTCCTCCCGGCATGATTATAACTAGGGGAACTTCTTGGGCCTCAGCTCTCCACCGAAGATTCACTGCACGCCGGCGAACTTGGAGGACTCCTACACTGGCACCGAGGATGATGTGTCCTCTGAGGGGGATGAGGAGAACACTGGCGTTGAGGGCTCCGATGACAATGAGGAGGAGGAGGTCGGTTCCAAGCAGGAGGAGGAGGCCACCGTCGTCAGCATTGATGATGACAGCGGAAGCATTGTCTGGGATGAGCTCCGAGGAGGAGGAGGAGTCCACCATCGCCTCTAGAGGTTGCGACAATCCCATCATCATTGATAGTGATAATGACGACAAGGAGTCATCATCATTAGATGACGATAGCCTGCTATCGAAGAAGTGGAAGCTAGCATAGGTGTAGGGCTAGCATACATATAGGCTTATTGGTCTTTCTTTTCTAATCTGGATGTTGGTTTGTCTGTGTGTGTATATATATGTGTGTGTGTGTATATATATCACCTCCAAGCATAATTTGTCGAAATTTTGAATTTCCAAACTTAGTGTTTTATTTTGCACTTCAAGCCTTGGCCAATACATCCTCTCTGGAAGCATGTCTTATGTCACAGTTGGTTCATGGAATCAACTAGTAGTGATAAAAGTTATATCACTACCAGTTGATTCTATGAACCGGAATTGATACATCACTGCTGGTTAGTAAAAGCAACTAGCAATGATATACTCCTTATTACTATCGGTTGATGCCACCAGCCAATAGTGATGCCATTATTGTTTCGTGGTATGAACTGGCAGTGATAAGTGATATCAATGCCGGTTCCAACAGACTCATCAGCTTTTTGGCCATTGGTGGTTATAAACAAATAGTAATACCTTATCACTGTCGATGCTAATAAAACCCGCACTGATAGGTGGTAATCAATTGGAGTTTCTGTAGTAGTGAAGATACCCACCTTGTCCGAAAAACAATGTTCTCTAAACTAAACAAAGTTTGAGACGACTAATATTTGATAAATATGGTAGGAGCTTGGGACAGTAAAAGTGTTAGCTTAGAAAGGATTTGAAAAAAGAGCACTGCAAGTTTCTCACCGCTCACACTACTACAAAATAGCACACCATTGTTGGCTCCAAAACACCCTTCACTGCCTGTTTTGGAACTAGCAGTGAGTAACGAGTAGTGATAGTTAGAGACTATCACTGCCGGCTCAGGAGACTAGTAGTGAAGGAGTTATCACTAGCGGTTCCCCAGTGGGTAACAGGCAGTGATAGCAGGGATCCCAAGGCATCACTGTCGGCTAAATCATTCAGCTGGCAGAGTTTTGCATCCTCTCTCCCTGTGCTCCCTCTCTCTGTCCTCTCTCTAGCTCCTCGATCTCTCCGTCTCTCTCCCTCTCAATACATGCATACAATGAGACATATATTTAATATAAATCAATATCAAAGGCACCTTCATTAATACATAGTAATTCATGTCAAATTCGAGTGAATACATATTACAACTCATAGACATCAACAAACACACATATATACATAATAGTTCTCATAGGTCACCCCCTGAAAAGTCGGTCGAGTTGAGCCAGTCTAGTATCCCTCTACCTCTCCCACGCTGAGGACCACGTCTCTGCACGGACGGCTGATGGCGTGTGTACGTCCGAGGACACTGGAGGACCGTTGGTGGTGGAGCGGAGGACCTGGCCATACTTGATTGACCGTAGCATCACCTAAGTTCCAGGCTCACTGGCGTGTCAAAGACATGGAAGTTCGATGCCTGAATGCAACTACGGTTTGAGCCTTCAGCCTCCTCTACAGCGCACTGACTGGCCAACCTCTCATGCTCATCCACAGCGCACTGACGGGCCACCCTCTCGTCCTCCACCTCCTGAGCATGCTTATGGGACCCTTCTTCTTGCTGCTCCGCAGCGCATAGCTGAGGGGCCAGCCTCTCATCCTCCTCCTCCTCCTAGGCACACTTTCAGGTCGTTGCTTCTCGACTAAGTGCACTGGCATGCATACAATGAGACACATATTTAATGTAAATCAATAATAAATACACCTTCATTAATATATAGTAATTTATATCTTTTATTAATACATAGTAATTTATATCCTTTATTAATACATAGTAATTAATATCCTTCAAAATGGTGTCATTTGGCGATATATAAGTCATCTAACCCTCTGGTAGACTTCCTCCTTGTCGCATACTCTCTACTAGAAGGTACGGAATCATTTGAAGATCTCTCACACATTGATGACACGATCGGTTCATGAAACTCACCGGCTGGGTTGATAACATGTTCCATGAACAACCCAATGACATGTTCTTGAATGGCATGTATTTCTGTAGGTTGTAATGCACCTGCGCATTGTTTGGAGTGTTGCGTTTGAAGAATCGGAAGAATTAGTCCTTGGGCACCTATAGAAATTGAAAAGAAGGCATCGATATGTAATTTCATACCTCAAGATCATTGAACATGATAGCCTCTTCGTCAGGGCTAAATATGTGAATGAAAGTAAGAACATTGAACCCTTAGAGATTGTTATCGGGTGGCTGCCTCATACACTTCAAGAGGAAAGGATTCGTCAGTGGAATGAATTGAACCTTTTTATTCAGTAGGAAATGCAAGTCATGAATATTCCCTGCATACTAGAATATTGGACTTTACATCATACTGCTTCTTGTATGGATGATACATAACACTCTTTTGGTAGTATCTTGTGTACGCCCTGTAGGTGAATATTAATACCAATTAAACTTAGACGCAATCGACGTGAATATTAAATGATCGAGTTTACCTGTTTAGCATGTCAATGAGGTCTTGGTAAGTCATCTTATCTCTCTTTTGTGAGTCCAAGATAATGATCTTGCTCAAGCTTGGGTGGATTACAGGATGGATTCAATGAAGACTAAAGTAATATGTCACCATAGAAAATTAGTACTAGAATCAAGTTGACCATAAAAGGAGAACACCCTAGCACGCAAACACGTACTCAAAGCTGTAGGGTAAGAGTACGAAGGTCTTGTGATAGTGGTGAAGTAGACATTTCAATAAGCCATGCTAGTTCTTCTGCTGTTAATCTAGAAGAAGACAGGAACTCCCCAATGCTTAGATCATCTTGAACGATTGGACCTGATTTGCTCCTAGCATGCTTCTTACTAATACATTCATAGTCAATCGGTGGCTTACTTGAAGTCGCCCCTGTCTGTTTAGGTTTGGCTATATTCATGAAAAAATTTATGGTATCTTCAGGTACAACAGACTTCGGTGGAGGTGGTGGAGGATGGAAATGAGTCATGACACTGGCGTCCGCAATTTTTTTTTGTTTTCCTCAGCGGTGAGTGAATAGACATCTTTGGGTTCCACCACCTTAGATGGCATTGACTTCTTAGATGATGTCGTTGCTTGGATTCTCTGGAACTTGATTGTGTTTTACGAGCTGATGGTTGGCTCCTTGATTGTATGCTTCTTGAGCAATGGACTTCTTCAAGGCGATGGCTGAAGAGGTGGACTTTTTCTAGGAGATGGCTGATGAGAGGGAGATCTATGAGGCGACAGAGGCCCAAGGTGTCATGGAGAGTATAGGTTCTCGGGAGCTGTCCCTAGTGGAAAAACTATGTAGGCCTTCTCCCATGCGATGAATGTGTGCTCGCTCTCTCCTCTCTGGGTAGTCCACCTCAACATGATGGTACTGATCAACTGCCTCGTCTACTTCGATCATGGTGTAGCCCTTTGGTATCGAATGTCTGTACCAATGTTCATAGGAGCCACGGAGATAAGTCACGCCAAAACCCACCTTGATGGTAATGTTCCTAGCACCAATATGTAGTTCACACGGTGTCTATGTTATGATGAGGTTAATGGGATAAGTTATGGGGTCAGCTCCCGAACTCCCGTGGATGGACAACTACTCTGACGACCACTGGGGCTGGAGCAAGCAACATTAGGAGACGCTGTCGACCATTCATTTTCGCTCACAATGGCACCCTGTTCACACATGAGGGTTTGATGTATTGCTTGTTCTATCTTTTTGTCTGTATATTCTTTCTCCTTTTGTAGCGCTTGCTCAAGCATTTCCATCATCCTAGCTTGTTCAACCTCTCGTTTTGCATCTCTCTCTACTTGGGATCCCTTTCTACTCTCGTAACTATCGATGTCGCTTGGGAATCCATATTGCTAACCCATCATCGCAACACCTCGTGTACGACCACCTTGCTCCTTGTTTTCCAGTGCCAAGGTGAGCTCATCCATATCCCTATCTCACTTGAAAGAGCCTAGTGCAGACTACTCGTGAACTTCAATAAGATTTTCTACAAGAGTTTGCATCACTTCTTGGTCTTTGGAGGTCGTAAAGCATAAGCTTCCATTAGTCGAGTAAGAAGCACCCCTCCCAAGAAAAAAGCGTGTTGATCGTTCGCTCTAGCCCTCTGTCTCAAGCGTGAAACCTCTCTCTCATAGTTCATCTATCTATTGTTTCCACTACCATTCTTTTGTCACGTACCCACAACTGCCGACTTTGTGGGGGTAGAGGTTCTTCTTCAAGTTTGCTTTCTTTACCTCACTCAACCTCTGTGCTTCTTCTAACAACTTGTACTCCACAACTGTTTGCCTAGTTGCAGCCATTTGTGGAAATCTGGCATTGTACCATTTTGCACATACATTCTGTTTAGTGTGCCATTCCAATTCTTAAATGAAAGACCTATGATCATTAGCGTCTTACGCTTAACTCCTTCTATATCTGTCTCTTCAGGGAAGTTGAACTTCTGTAATATTTTGGGCCACAAGATGTTGTTCTTGATCGAATCAGGAACCACGTGCGGATCACCTCGTTTGCCAGTCCACAATCTATAGTTGATGGACATGTGATCCTTAACAACAATCCCACAGATTGACTTGTATGGCCCCAGAACTCACTCTAGTGCAGTTGGCTCCCCTGCTGGTGAGACCTCCATGATCACAAATCATCCTGTAGGCATATTCGAGGTACCTCAGACACAATGCTGTTCTTGGGATTGCTCAGGCATCTACAAATAAACAAAAAACTACTGAGAACCTATACAATCATATGTACAACACATGCATTTATCTACTTATGAAATACCTCATCGCCTGTACGGGTGTCTGTTTGGTCTAGGTTGAGGTAGGTATTCGGGCTACCTTCTTCAATGTTTGACTGCAGCACATCTCCTTCCTACACCTGGACCGGATCAGAGGAGCCACCTTCCTGAGTATTTTCTATACAATCGCAACGAGCGGTTAATGATGTCATCCCTTCCTACAAGTTCTGTATACGATGGCGACAAGTGGTTGAGTATTATATGGATAGAGAGATAAGGAAGGAAGGAGATAGAGAGAAAGCTAACGAGGGAGGGAAAGGGACTGTCAAAATATTGTAACTAACTAGGAGGGAGTCGATAGATAGAATGTAGAGAGATACAATATGACCACATTTAACAAAAAAAGTACATTATCGTTATTCATTTGTGTCTGTACATGACTCGCAATACATAATTGAATAATAAAAAACTATTCAAATTATCATGAACCAGACAAAGACATATAATTAAATAATACAACCCCTTTGCCACCTTAGATAAAAGAGGACAATATTGTGATTACATAATTATAACTCATAGTACATAAAAAATAATTCAACACTCATATTACTTAATTAAATAATAAAAAAGTATTCAAATTTCTTGAAAAAAGTAAAACATGTATGAAAATAGCATTAGCATAGATTATGGAGATAATATACGAGTGCAAACTCGACTGGGATAGTGGAAAGACGTGCAAGATGCATATGTAATAACCATCCCAGTCGAGCTTTGCACTCATATGTATGGTCCCCAATTTCATCATTTTCAAAAAGAAAAACAAGTATGAAAATAGCCTTAGAACTGGAAATCTAGTTGTCTCCAGGGCTAAACTATGCCTTGCACCCTAACTAAATATTCTCGAATTATCATTAACCGGACAAAGGCAAAAAATTCTACAATTATGGTACGCTCTGTCACCTAACCGGCCTATATGTTGTCCAAGATTGCGCTTTCAATGGAATTAATTCTCAAAAAAGATTGCAGTATACCACTTCCTCAAAAACTGGTAGAGCCTAGCTAAGGTAACACAGGAGAGAGGGGAGCAGAGAGGTGTCACTGGGGAGTAGCACAGATCAGAACAGAGGGAGAGGGAGAAGCAACCGAGTAAGGAAAGAACACAACACAACACAACACAACAGGGAAGAGGGCAGACGTGAGGGAGAGGGAGCAGAACAATAGAGGAGATCAGAACAGAGGGAGTGGCAAGAGAAGTAGCCGAGTCGGTAGAGAGCTCAACACAGCACATCAGGGAAGAGGGCAAACGTGAGGGAGAGGGAGTAGAAAAATAGAGGAGATATATAAGCACTACTTTGCGATCCTAGTTACTAGCTCATATAATGTACGCCATCTCCAATGTGGTAGATAGTAAAATCTTGGACAACATATGGGTCGGATAAAGGCAGCAAACAGTGTGATCTTTGTTGCATTACTAGCTTAGAGCCCAGTTTCAAAGTAACAATTCATCATCGAGCATATCAAATTAATAGTTCATCATTGAGCATCTCAAACTAACAGTTCATCATCGAGCATATCAAAACAAGGATTTATTACACATGACCTTGGAACAAAACAATGGCAAAGCATAAAAAACAAATCCTACCATCGTGTGTATTTCAAGAAGTAGACAACAGGAACAAAACATGTGCAATAGTGCTCTTAGAAATTGTATAACAATTGGCCCTTGGACAAAATAAGTCATACCCCTAATTTTTCTATTGGATACATCATCGATTGGGAAAAAGACAGAATGAACAAAACATGTGCAATAGTGCCCTCAGAAATTGTATAACAATTGGCCCTAGGACAAAAGAAGTCTTGCCCCTTAATTGTTCTATTGGATACATCATTGATTGGGCAAAAGACAGCAGCAACAAAACATCTGCAATAGTGCTCTTAGAAATTGTATAACAATTGGCCCTAGGACAAAAGAAGTCCTGCCCCCTAATTGTTCTATTGAATACATCATTAATTGGGCAAAATTCTAAGCTCTCAGTTAGTAATTAGAACTTGCAGAGGTCTGAAAGCATCATCATGGATAGTGCTACCATACCAAATCACAGTGCACAAGTTTTTAACAAAAGGATGCAAAAACAAGTACTGACAATAAGAAAATATGCCCAATCTCAAACTAACATATACCAGGGATAAAAAAGACGAGCAACCCTCTGGAGAACCAACACACCAATCAGAAAATATGCCCAATCTCAGCGTATCTCAAACTATCAATTCATCATCGAGCATTCTCAATTTACTTGAAAATCAAATCAAATCAAATCAATTTGTATAACATCTATGCACTCCCATAGCATCTATTCTTATCAATTTGCATAGCATATATTCCTGAGCTCAGATTAGGAGGACATGGCAGCATACCAAGACCAAAGGGGAGGAGAGAGGGGGGGGGGACAGGATGGCAGGGTCGTCGGCATGGGTGACAACTATGGAGGGGGAGGAGACGGCGGTGACTGGGTGCTAATCCTTAATGAAGGCCTCGGGGAGAGGGACATGAACGATGCCAGGGTGGTGCACAAGGCCAACATCAGGGAGGAGGATAGGAATGATGTCGGGGAGCAGGACGGTGATTACGTCAGGGACGAGGACGGGGCCAGTGTCAAGGTGGAGGAAGGGAATGGCGTAGGGGAGGAGGACCACAATAGTCTCGGGGAGGAGGATGGCGATAGCATCGAGGAGGGCTAGGACGGTGGGCTCTGGGTCGTCGGTGAACCCCCCCCCCCTCGGGTGTGCTGTGAGGCAAAAAAAATTGGTTATGAGCAAAAGCGTCGAACCTACTACATCTGGCCCCAGCTAGGACAACCAAACAGACTACCACGCTATTCAAGTGTATTTGATTGTGATCGTATTATCTACAATTATTAACATTCTTTTGACCTCAAATCCTCACTACAAGAAATCTGAGTATCTATGATGAACTACAATTGTCATAGAATAATGCCATCTTTGCCATAGAAAGTATTTAGTGATGAAAACCGATGCATTTAGTAATGAAAGTACCTCCGTCACAAAATAGGCATCATAGATTGTACGTAGTGAGGGTCTAAACTTTTTGTCACAGAAAGATAGACATTCAGTGACGATTACAACATCGTCATTCATTGTTGCACATTCAATGACGATTATTTGCGTCATAAAATGTTAAACAATTCGTCATTGATTTTTCATTTTCATCACTAAAGGAACGACGCGAGGTACCTTTTTATGAAGAAATGTGACACATCATAAAAAGGTGATCTTTTCGTCATGAAAAGGATGCATTTCGTCATGAAAAGCTTTTCTGGGCATGGCGTTTTGTGACAAAAATTTATGGTCACTGAAGGTTCGACATTTTTGGGACCGTAAGTTTCATCACATATAAACTACATAGCATCACTACTAGGCTTACGGGAACTTACGGTTTGTGACAAAATGTTAGTCATGGAACAGCTAGAACTAACAGTTTGTGACAATCTATGATTCTCATATTTGCATCGTATAGAAAAGCTTCATGGAACTAGAAACATCACAAGCATCTCATAACATAAGTTTATCACACAAGGTTCCACAACTACCAAACTAGAAACATAGTTCAAAAGATCAAACACCCAAATTTACAAGACCACTCAATCATCACAGACTACAAAAGGTACCCATTCAGATAAGTGATGTTTAGATATTTAGAGAAGGTAGAGCTGAAGTTCCAATTTGTAGTGATTGGGTCAGAGGTGTAGAAGAACGTCGTTAGTTCTCTTTTGCTTCTCAAGCAGAATGGACACATGTTCTTTAGTTTTCTTGTTTGACTCAGTCACTACTCCAGCTTTCTTCTTCAAGCTCTCAATTTCTTGCTGCTAAGAACCAACAGTTGCACACAACGTTTCCTCATTTCTAGAAGAATTCTCCACCTGTAGTCTCTGGTCTAGGACAATCCCTTCAAACTCTTTTATGTGTGCAGTAGATGTAGCAGTAGCTGGGCTAGCACATTGTGAACGAATGCCAATGTTATCCAAAAACTTGGTTGATGTACAACTGAACTCTGACAGAACATCACTAACAATGTCATCAACACTTTTTGGTTTTGCATCTTGTTCTAGTGGTTGATCCCTTGCAGACTCCATGACATCCTAAAAAAGAATGGAAGGGATGTGAAGATGCATGATAATTTCTGTGTATATAAATCTACACCAGAGTGCATGTAAGTATTAACAGACGTTTTTATACAATTCAAAATCTAGGAGCTATATTAATAGATGTTTTTATACAATTCAAAATCTGGGAGCTATATTCAATGAATAATCATGTGCAATCTATTATAGTTCATGTCCTTCAAATTCAAATGAGAGCATGTGTCATGCATCATCATAAATTATATGACTCCATCATGACAAACACATCCATCGTACCGCAATCCAATTGTATATAGCATACTTACAATTGCTTCCTGGACATCATCACTATAACCCTTTGTCTTGCTGTAGTGGGTTGCCTTAAAAAGATCAATGGAGTCAGTTTCTTCCCCATGTTCTTGGTCCTTCTGCAATATAGATTACATTAGTTCAGAATTCTAGGACTAGCTATGTAGTGCAATAAAGTGTTATATAATTGAGGTTACTAAGGAAAATATTTGGGCAACATAACACCGAGAGCCCGTGGTTTGGTGAAGCCTGACTTTTTCCATGATTACGTTTTTTCTTTTGAGATATTTCCTAGAAAGGGGGTTGCCCATGTATCAAACTCTGAGAGGAACAAATTTCACAAACTTCCATTATTTCATATATACCTGATGTCTCGAACCAGTCCACTTCTCCACAAGCTTTGCCTAATCTTCTTGACTAACACCTAGTGGTTTCCTCAAGAGCACTCATTCTATGGAACACCATTGAAATATTTCCTTTTGAGCCTATAGCGTTGTTGAGTAGGTTAGAACATACTTTTTTTGTAGCTAGATCATCAACATTCATATCAAAGCGTACCTATTCAAGTAAAACCCTAGTATGAACTTAGTGTGCTAAAAACAACCCAATGAATAAGTTATTTAGAAACCAACTTTGAAAAAAATAGGTGACTCACATCAAGATAGCTCATGTGATATTTCACAAAGTTTCTATCAGCATCCTTGTACTCCTTCCAATGTGTGCACATTGGTACATGGTCGCGCACCACAATGCCAGACTTTGAAGCTAGCTTTGCTGCCTGCATTGGTTGCTTTGGTTGTTTCTTTCCTTCAAAGAAAGAGATATGCAATTTACGACCCACATATCTGATAAGTCTATTAAGCCCACTCCCCCAGGTGGGCTTTCGATGGTCCTTGTGCATTGGTGGTGCAACAAACACAACAAATGTACAATGGATGAGAAGTAAGTCTGCAAGATAGCCAAAGTAATGTAAACAAGTTGTAATTTCATACCTTCATCAAGCAGTGGCAACTCCTCACTATGTTCAGCGCAATGGTCAACATCCATGTTGCAAGATCCCTCATTTGTTGTTTGAATTGTAGAATCTGGTTCCTGCCCTTCTACTCTAGCTGCATTTTTCCCTTCTAATGCGCTTGTGCTGGCTAGGGGTACCGTAGGTGCACTCTTTTGTCCTGAATCATTTGTACTGGCTGGTGGTACATGGTCTTGCACCCAAGCTTCACTCCGTTGTTCAGTGATAGGTGTGTTGGTTGATGGTTCAACCTCATGTACTGTTGTTGGATTCACTGCTTCATGAACTTGTGTGTTGACTGGTGGAGAAGGTTCCTTGAAACGTGGAGACTTTCTTGTTGCCTTTGTGTTCCTTGATCCAGGTGCCATTGAAGCAACTTTGGAGGCCTACATAATAGAAACAAGAATAGGCATTATATCATCAGACATCTATAATTTTGTCAACTTAAGGAAAAGAAGCGCATAGATAGTACAAATAGTGATGTGCAGGACATACACAAAATTAACTAACATGAACACCCAATATCCATGCAAAAGTTTATAATAATTAGTAACTAAACCTTGGACCTAGTAGATATTTTCAGCGTCATCGACTCTTCATCCTCTCCTAAAGTGGAATCACTTTCTTATGACTCTTGGTTGTCATCATCACTAGGGTAATAGTCCGATGCTGATTCATCAATGTTAATTTCTTGCTGGGCACAACTCTGTAGTCATTTTTCTTTTTCTTTGAGGTGACCATTTGGTTGTATTCACATGTTGTCTAGAGCATACCCAGTTCTTGCATTTTTGTAGTGTTCCTTGCAATAGTGTTACACGGCTCGACCTCATATTTACTGACTGGCATTTATACTAAGTTCTATAATTAAGAAACCTAGTTTAGCATATGACCTGAGCTATTTATGAAATGCTATTTTATATTCTTATAAAGAGGCAAGTGATAAGAATGAATAGCGAGGCAATTTTTCAAGGCATTATTGTGTTGCTTTTGTTCTCCATCACTACCAGCACCAGAAACAAATGCTAATCTACTGGCAACTCACAATCAACGACAACTAGTAGGAACAAAAATACAAAAATCACATCACACACCACCTTAAAAGTGGGAAAACTAACCCATCTCACACTCAAACACATGATACAACTCGAAATCACATCATGGAAAGACATGAACATGATGCAAACAAGTATGGAAGAACCAGGAGGAGAAGAGAGGACAAGTATGGAAAGACATGAACAGTGAACCTTGTCGTTGGTTGGGTTGCTACTACTGCTCCGCACACTGTTGGTCCACATGCCGCTGCTCCACCCATTGCTAGTGTCCCACACGGTGCTGTTCTACCGCCGCCGATGGCCCGCCCACGGTGGCCTCGTACCAGATCTAGGGTTTGGGACTATGGTTTGTGCTGCCGCTGGCCATTTGGTGAGGGAGATGATGGCTCTAAGGTTTGGGACTAGGGAGGAGATGATTTGGTTGGGGAGGAGGTGAGAGCGAGGAGCAGGTAGAGGGAGGTGGTGAGACGAGGAGACGTGCTTCGGTTTGCAGGAAAAGGGAGGGGATTAATTAGGATGGGTGAGGACGATAGAGGGCAGGGAGGGGGAAAGCACCAGGAGCCAAAAAAAGATTGGCGTGGCCAGCAACCTTCGCGCGCCAGGGCCAAAAAATCTCTGAATTTTTCTCTAAATTGTGAATTTTATAATATATATAATTTGGAATTAATTTGTTAGGCTACAAAGAAAGTTTGCAAATATTTTGTAGACTTCATTGGGATTTGACATGGCTATGTATGTACTAACATCAAAATCATGAGAATTAAATGAATTTGTTGGAATGTGTGAATTTTGGTCAATCTCCAAGATGGTTCTTCACATCTATGGCAAATGTATTTGCTCCAAGTGCTCCATGTCAGTTACATCATTAGGGCTCATACATATGTACTGAGGGCGTCGAAGAGGCAAGGCCCGTACACCGTAGATCAGTGACTTAGCATTAGCGTCGTAGGTGTAAGGTCAAGGTCTAGCATGTATGAGATCAATGGCAATATGTTGAATAGCCCAGCTATCTAACTATGACACTGTGGGCCTGCTAACAATGACTATAACCCAACAAAAATGATTTGGGCCCAAGCAACGGAGAACTGCTATCAACGGGGAAGGACCAGGAGGAGAAGAGAGGGTCGATGGCTTAGGTGTAAGGTAAAGCTCTAAAATGTATGAGATCAATGGCAATATGTTGAACGGCCCAGCCATTTTACTATGACATGTTGGGCCTGCTAACAATGACTATTACCCAGCAGGAATGATTTGGGCCCATGCAACGTAGAACTGCTGTCAACAGGGAAGGACTAGGAGGAGAATAGAGGGTTAGTAACTTAGGTGTAAGGTCAAGCTCTAGCATGTATGAGATCAATGGCAATATGTTGAATGGCCCGGCCATCTGACTATGACATAATGGGCCTGCTAACAATGACTATAACCCAGCTAGAACGATTTGGGCCCAAGCAATGGAGAACTGCTGTCAACAGGGAAGGACCAGGAAGAGAAGAGAGGGTCGATGGATTAGATGTAAGGTCAAGCTCTAGCAGGTATGAGATCAATGGCAATATGTTGAACGGCTCAGCCATCTGACTATGACATGGTGGGCTCTTAAGGGCATCTTCAATATGACTAGAAACTTGGTCCTAAGAGATCAAATAGAACCTAGTCCAATACATTGCAATACTTGGTCATATGAAAAAATATTGTAGGACTAACCCTATGCATGGAACCTGGCCTCAAGGAATAAAAAACTCCAGTCCTCGGTGCTGCCATCACAAAGTCGAGCCCGGGGATCATCGGGACGGTTGGTGTTCAGTGTTTTTTAATTAACACATGGGCCCCACCTTAGATCTAGCCAGGTTCTAAACATTGGGTGAGTTTGAATGAGAAAATATCAGTACATGTAGGGCTCGTCTTAGGACCAACCTCGGTTCAATACATTGGAGATGGCCTAACAATGACTATAACCCTACAGGAATGATTTGGACCCAAGCAATGGAGAACTGCTACCGACGGAGAACTGTCGTCTGACTATGACATGGTGGGCCCTATTGATCTATGGCACGTGGGCCTGGCTACATATGACACGTGGGATTGGCTATATGTGACATGTGGGCCTAACTATATGTCACGTGCCTGAGCAGGTGCTGGTCAAGAGCTCACCTGCATGCTCGATCCCTTTCTTCCTTATATACTGGCTGCTGCTCTCTTGATCCCTTTCTTCCTTATCTATTGGCGGCTGCTATCTTGATCCCTCAATACGCACGCCTCCTAAGGTCTACGTGATGGATACCCCTCGGGCTCATCGTGGGCAGGGCGACAGCGAGTCTGTGCCACGGATCTCCCCCAGTCTCGTCGCCGCCTGAGGTTCGTAGCGGGAGGGCAAAACAGTGGGTCTGCATCGGTAGGTGCTTGTCATAGCGGGTCTGCGCCGGTAGGAGCTTGTCACCACTGAGGTTCATCACAGGAGGGCAAAACAGTGGGTCTATGCTACCAGGAGGTCATCGCCAACTGAGGTCCAAGGTGTGTGCCAATCCACAGCTGTTGTGGTCACCAAGTGGCCTCCTCCGTTGGGTTCACATCGCAAGGTTAGTCACGCAGGAGTCCCTGAAGCTGAGATGTTCTACTCATCTGTAGCATGTAGTAGGGGGTCTAACAATACGTCGTTGTCGTAGACGCAGCTAGCACCGATCGGGTTGCTGTTGATCCAATGACCAGATTGTAAGGTGGAGAAGGTTATTGAGCTTACCGCTACTACTTCGGCCAATTATGGGAAGAATTTTTTCAAATGCCCCCATAACCAGCAAGGAGTGAGTGCTATTCGTGTGGAAATATGTGTGTTTTTTTTTGTTCAATTTCTGAAATTTCCTTTCAATTGTATTTGCAGGTACCCAATTGTTTTAAAATTTTCATGTATCAATAAGAGATCGAGAAGTATCTTGGCTTGATTGGAGAGTTGGTCATGGACTCGACCTCAGTTGGAGATGCCGTGCTTGAGATCCTAAAAGCAAAAAGTAGCGTGAAGAAGGATTTTGTTGCTAGGAGGAATAGAGCACATCCTATGAAAGGTGTTAAAGCCATGGTTGGGCAAATGCACGGATGGGTGAAAGCTCTGTTGATTTTGGCTTGCATCAATGTTTTTCTTCTATTGCTGTCCGTAGTTGTGGTTCTTGTGAAGTAGACCACTGAACCTAGAGACTGAATGAAATGTAATCCATGGTGTAGCATGATGTTGTGTGCCCATGATGTGGCTTTGATTTTGTTTCTATGTAAGCCACACTTGTGATGTTGCATAGCATTGAACCTAGAGACTAAATGAAATGTAAGCCCTGGTGTAGCATGATGTTGTGTGCCTATGATGTGGCTTTGATTTTGTTTCTACATAAGCCACACCTGTGATGTTGTATACCATAGAACCTGGAACTCTGAATGAAATGCAGAAATGCTTTGAAATCGTCACTGATAGTTCATAAATCGTCACCGAATATTTCAAAAATCATCACAGAATATTCAGATTGCCAAAACATAACAATTGCATGTAATAGTTTACATAACATTGGTAGTTAATAGTTTATAGAACATTTATAAATAATTGTTTACGCCATAACAGAACATTGGCAGATAATTCTTTACGCTAGAATAGAACATTAGCAGAACATAACAACTCATTACAAATAGAAATTCAGTTTAGATAGCTTTGACATAACTTTGATAGAGTTATAGCATCAAAGATAGCTTTGACAAAGTTTCCTTCAAATGGAAGAGTTCCCATCAGTAGCACATGTAGAAGCACTCCAGCAGTCCATATATCTACTTTTTGCAAGTAATTTCCAAGTAAAAGGAACATGATTTCAACTTTGTGAAAGGCAGGTCGACTTATGCTACAAATTTATTCTTCTTCAGTTTCACTAACAGGGCTCTGTGGACAATCATAATCACAATACTCCTCCAGTGTGTCATCTTCATCTTCGTTGTCACTATCGCTAGCAATAGAAGAAACATTCTTTCTATGACTAATATTCTTGACTACTTCAGCTACAATGCTTCGCCTCTCCTCATCCAGTCAATGCATAGTCGCTAAACTTGGACCAATATCTCTCAAAGGTTGGCCTGTGCTACAAGAAATATCATCCTGATATGCACCATTAGTACTATGATCTACATCTTTTTCAGCCACATCAAACAAATGCCTATGCTCAAATTTTTGCACTACTCTCTAGTTTGCACCATGCTTTGTGTCGGGCAAGTAGAAAACTTGTGCTGCTTGAGTGGATAAAATGTATGGATCATTTTTTATACCAATAGCGCTCAACATCGATGCTTCTAAAATACCCATCATCTTTTATGCCTAACTTCTTTCCTTCTAGATCAAACCAATCGCATCAGAAGATAACAACATATCTAACAAATTGGTTATTTGATGGATATCGCAACACAATTATTTCCTTCACGACACCATAAAAGTCTATGTACTCATCTTTATTTGTACCCTCAATCATGACGCCACTGTTTTGTGTCCTTTGGTACTTCTCCCTCCTGTAAGCTCAGAGCTAGACTCCATCGGCGATACATAATGAGTAAGTTTCAATTCCCTTATCTAGACTGCATGACAATGCATACATAGCATCACTTACCCCTACACCCTCTCGAATCAACTTTGCAATCTGTTATGCAGATAAAGCAAGTTATGTAGAGAGAAAAATATGAAAATTGCATAATTTGTTACATGTGTTCAGGAACTAACATGGTTCCTCAACCAATTTGCAAAACCCTTCTCGAGCCTCTGGTCAACATTATGTGCATTTTCCCTTTCCAACTCTACTCTAAACAGCCTGCAACTAATTAATAGATGGATCAAAAGTGCAGCCAAGAAACAAATACGAAAAAGAGGATCAAGGTTAATGTGAGAACATACTCCTTGTATTCATCAACATCTGGACAATTGTTGAGCACATACCACACCAATTTGTCATATTTAGCATCATTGTATGCAAAATTTGATGCTCTGAGAATAGTAACACCGTGTTTGAAAATAGATAGTTCATCTCCTGATACCCCTTTGTCTATATTGATGTCATGTCTTCCCTGCCTATTATATCTTGTTTCCACATCACTAAAATATCTTGAGCAAAAAGTCAGGCACTCATCAACCATGTAGGCCTCTGCAATGGAACCTTCAGGTCTTGCCCTATTTCGCACATAATGCTTCAAGGTACATAGTCTCCTTTCAATAGGGTACATCCAACCATACTGAACTGGCCCTCTAAGAAGTGCCTCATCAGGTAAGTGCACAGCCAAGTGTACCATCACATCAAAAAATGCAGGTGGGTAAATGTTCTGAAGTTTGCATAGAATTATTGGAATTTCATATTTCAATCTATGCAAAGCATCCACCTTCAATTTTTTAGCACATATTTCCAAGCTCAGTAATTGCCTCATAGACATCATTACAGATCAATCCCCACATACTGGCTAGTAGAATTAATTGCAAAAGGATATGGCTGTCATGAGTTTTCAACCCTTGAACCTTACAACTATCCATGTTAACACATCTTGCCAAGTTAGCGGCATATCCATGTGGGAACTTAACATCTCTAAGAAATTTACATAATTAAATACTTTTATCCTTTGTCAATGTGTAGCAAGATTTTGGTATGTAATATGTATCGCCAGTAGATAATAAGTGTAGCTCCTTTCTAATGCCAAGATCTTCCAAATCAAGTCTAGATTTGACATTGTCCTTTGTCTTACCCTTAATACACAGTAATGTCCTAAGATTGTTATCACATATGTTCTTCTCAATGTGCATTACATCTAGATTATGCCGCAGCTTCAATTGTGACCAATAAGGTAAGTCAAACAAACTAACCTTTTGGTTCCAGATTGCCTGATCCTTCTCTGTTTGCTTCCTCTTCCTATTGAGAGGATGCTTTCCAGGTCGAACATGTTTAACACATTCCAATTTCTCCAATAACTCTGATGTCAAAAATTCTATTGGTTTGCCTCGATTTTCATACTTCCCATTAAAAAATCTACTTTCCGGCCAAGTATGGTTAATTGGAAGAAAATGATGATGACGAAGATAACCAAATTTGTTTTGCAAAGATTGAGAACAAGGATCTTTGTCACAATGAAAGCAAGCAAAGTAGCCTTTTGTGCAACGCCCAGACAAAGTGCCTAGAGCTAGATAGTCATGTATACACCATAGCACTGCAGCATGTACTGCAAACATTTCTCCAGTAAATGCATCATAGGTACTAACTCCCCTCCATAGTTCAAGCAGATCTTCAATTAATGGCTGCAAGAAAACATCAAAATCCTTTCCATGAGCTTTTGGACCCGGGATAAGCAAGGCCATTATAAAATTAGATTGATCCATGCATTCCCATGGTGGTAAATTGTACGGGACAACAAACACAGGCCACTGTAACACCCTAAAATTCAAATTTTTTAATAATTTAAAATTTTGCTAGAAATTAAATAGGTGTTGCAATTTTGTTCAATAGGGAAATTAATTTTTAAATTTAAATTGGCCTAGGTTAAATGTTTGTTGCATTCATGCCGTTATAGATGCAATAGGGTTTTTATGCGTGGAAAAAGTTTGCAAAATTGCGCTAGTTGTCGTTCGTTTAAAACTCTTTTTGAAAATTGTTTGAAATCTAAATTGGAAAAGGCATTTTAAAATAGAAAAGAGTCTCTCGTGCCAAATCTCCCCTCCGGCCCATTTCTTTTTCCCCCTCTCCCTTCATTTTCTTTCCCACGTGGGCCGCTTCATCCCTCTCCCCACTGGGCCGCCTCCCTTCCACCCGCGCTGGTCTGTGGCCGAGCCGGCCTGCCATGCCGAGCTGGTCCCTTCCCCCGCTCCCACTCCGCCAAGCGGGCCCTGCACCAAACCGCCAATAGCCCCGTGCTCGAGCTGCCAGCCGGCTAGACCGAGCCGGCTCCCTTCCTTCCAGTTTCGGCCAGCTCGTTCCCCTCCGCCACCACCTCGCAAACCTGTGCCTCCCCGCACCCGTTCTCCTCCCTGTAACGGCCGTAATTGAAGCCTTAACTCTCCATCAAGCTTCCCCGCCCGTTTTCCCCTCCAATAACCCTCTCTATTGCTCAATCAAAGGAAGAAACCGACGCCATTAAATCCATGGCCATCGGACATTTTCTTCAATTCCGGCCGTTGTTCCTCTCCCTCTCTCGGTATTTAAGCCCTCCATCACGATCCATGAGAGGTTCTGCACTCACTCCACCATTTTCCCCTCTTTTTCAAACACGAATTCGGCCTCGGTGACATCGCCTTCATCGTCTCTGGTGAGACCTCAGTCGCTGCCCTTTTCTCCGCAACTGAGCCATATTTGACTCTCTTTCTTAGTTCTTCGGCGTCGCAGGTGCTCAAGGACCGTGTTGCGCTGCTTCTCAACCTCCTTCCACCATCGTACACCGTCTTCACCAAGCTTCACTGTCGGCCGCCACCTTTCTCCATCGCTGGCCATCCTTTGACCTCCACCGCTGCCGCCGATCCCTCGGTGGGTTCCGCGTCCCTCCCCTCTCTCGTTTGTGCCTTTCGCCATCAAGAACCGTGGCTGGATGCTCGGTTTCACGCATCTCTGTCAAGCTCCGGCCACCCCCGCCACCGTCGACCGTCGTCCGCCCCGTCCCACGTCGCCGACCAGCACCCCTTTTAAACCCCGGCCGCTCAATCCAAAACCGACGGCTTGGATTAGACCCAGCTTACCCCTTTGAGCCCCAGTCTACTGTGGACCGTGGATCGGCCATAAGGCCATGGTCCACAGGTCCCGTGAACCTATTCCGTGGAATTTCCAATAGAAAAATAAATGAGTTAATGTTTTATTGCGTCATAATTCCAATTTTCAGTATAAATTTAATTCATTTTATTCTCGGAAATAAACTAAAATTTGCAGTTAAGCCCCTCAAACTTCAAAAGCTCAATACTTTTTGCTTGTAGCTCCGATTTGGGCGATTTTTGTGTCCAAATGTTCCTAGCAACGTGTAGAATCTTTTTATAGGGTTTTATGTAGAAATAGTACTGTTTAGTATACTGTTCTTAGAGTTTTGTTATGTGCGCCTTTTTCGGTATGTCATTTAGGAGGTGAGAAGTTCGGAAACCTGCAAGATCAAGCTTCGAGCAAACCTCAGCTAAAGGCAAGTGTCCTTGAACATCTTGCTCCTAATTTTAGGATTCATATGTAGTTTTTATCCTTCAATTGAATGCTTGTCTAAATGGAATCCCGTGTTAGGGTTTAACAGTTTTGCATGATAATTCCTTGTCGTCGTTGATGGACCATGAGTTAAAATGGGTAGTTTATGCTAATGCAGTCATAGTTGGGGTAATTGTTAATCTTGACTAATGTCTATGTAACAAGAATCAAAAATGGTATTTTGTGTAGCAATATGGTATAGGGATCCTAACAGGATGGTTGGTTTGAGGTGGTGCTATACATCATGTTTGTGGTTGTTCCTGTGTGGGGTCCTAAGGACCGGTTCTTGGATATGTAACCAAGTTATACCCGCACAACCATGTGGCCTATATGGGTATGGTCTGGCCAACTAATTAGCCACCCTCTGATTCTGTGGGCACCATTGGTCGAGTAAGTGGCACAAGAGAGGGCTTCTGCAGCGACTTAGTCGTTTGTTAGCGTTGAAACCTTAGTGGGTGCCTACAAGTTGGCGGGAGCTTTGTAAAGGCCTTGTAGTGAGACCCCAACTCCTTACCCCAGAAGTATGGAGCAACACGAAAATCATGACTCATGGAGCTGTGCAAACTCTGCAGAGTATCAATCTGGTCGATCAGTCGTGCTCACGGACAAGAGCGAGCTTGGACTTCTTCAAGATTAGTTGGAATCAGGTTTGGTATGGTTGGGTGGGTAGCCAGGTAATGGTATTATCTAGAGAGTCTGGGTGATCGGATGGAATCCGATGAGTCAGTCCTTTCGATACAGTTGTGTCTTCACACTTAGCAATTGGGATGCCTGTTGTTGGATTCAAAGGTAGGTCATAGTTGCTTAGTGCAGTTAACCAGTGTCTAACATCTCCTTGAATCAAGCCCCATAACATGATTTCCATACACTTGCGGAGTACATTTTTGTACTCACGCCCATTGCTCCTTTTCTTTCTTGCATCCTGCTGCTGTTCAAAGCTATCAATGAAGCTGCAACCTTCATGGAGTCGACTTCAACCCGGAGTTGCTGTTCTAGGCTGGCGTGCCCCCGGTCAACGCTTGTGGACGATGGAGCCGCTGGCGGTGAAAACCCTTTAGTTCTCCGCTGTGTTTTCTTTTTGACCCTCGAGTCCTTTTGTATTTAGTTAATAGCGTTACTGTAATTTTGACACTGTAATGATATACTGATGATGTAAACACATGTATGAAACTTGATCCTGGCATACATGTGTTGTGTTTGGTTTTGTTCCTTTAAAACTGAGTGTTACAGAAGTGGTATTAGAGCCGTGTTGACTGTAGGACGCAGCCTAGATAGAATGTCATGCCATAAGGTCATATTTTTAAAGACTATTTTTTTAAAAAAAAACTTTTAGCCTTGTTTTCCAGTCTCGATTTCCCTGATCAAGGAGGATGCTCTGAAGATCTCGCCTTCTACCTTGTATGAAGACTCCGATGATAAAGTGAAGACCCTTCGCTTCAAGGAAGAATCATCTACCACAACACTGAAGACTTTAAGATCTGCCTCCGTGCTGCTCAGTTTTATTTTCTCGAGTTATAGGAGGATGTTCCCTTTTCTCTCTTTAGAACGTTAGATCGTTGTTAGTAGTGTGCTTTTTTGTGATGTGCCTTGAGTGATTTGGATTTTCTGTTTGAGTTCTGGAATGCGTTGAGGGATGCTTTAGCATCTGGTAACAGCGACATTCCTTATATATATCTACAGTTTAGAGTATAGCTGGGTTTCCCTCCTTCTAGTCCTTTCCCTTCTTGCTTTAAACCTCCTTCTTCAATCCTGACCAGATGGTGAACACAAAGGAAGACCAGTATGGTGAGGACGCCAATCCTAACAACAACGACAACAACCAGCATACACCACACAGCTCAACAAGGAGCACCTTCTAGTGACACAGACTCAGATCCTCCTAAGCATGGCTCAGAATATGCAAAGGTTCCTACAGACCACTATTGCTCTGAGTGTAGAAGACGAACATAGTCAACAGGACAACAGGAAGAAGAGGAAGATACCATTCCAAGGATAGGGAAGCAATGCACGTACCTGTGTGTTAACTCAATCTCTTCAGCAAGGTTCTATGCTCCATCCCAACCATCAGTACAAGCCTCAACTCCAAGCAACCGTTCAACACTCTGATTATCAGACACCACATTCTACCCTGCTTGCCACTCCGATTATCAGACATATTTCTTCAGAACTCTCATGAACCTCTTGAAAGGATACATCTGATGTAGAAACACGGGGACAAGAATCTATATCCTTTTACAATGTAAACAATGAGATGCATCATGATATCAAAAATTGGTGGAGGGAAACATGCCTCAAATTGTGATAGAGCATGTCTTCGTGTAGCTTATCTAGCTTTGTCGGATCAATAGCCTTCTGGGATATCACGTTGAAGAATGAACACAACTTTATAATTAGGTTTTGGACCTTCAGTGGTAGAATACCTCTAATTGCAATTGGAAGCATCTATGTCATCATCACATGACAATCATGAGACTTCATGCCAGTTAATTACAACTCTTTCATGTTTACTAGTCTCTTTATGTTGGTGGAGTAACTGGATGGAACTTCGATTCCGTGCAAGCACTTGGACATTGCAATTTTCTCCGCTTTGCTTAGATTTTAGCTAGCGGGACCGAGATGTAACACCTTGAGTTTTAGCATATAAAAATATAGCAAAATTCACTCCAAATTAAAACTTTTTCTAATTATTAAACCAACATAAAATGAAGAAAAAATATATATATATGAATATGTATATACTTGTATGTGTGTATTCGAATGTACTATTTGGCTAAGTATTCCAAAGATCACTAAATTAGTCTCTAAATTAATCGTTGCAATAAATTGAGCGTATGCATTTTTGGTTTAATTGTTTTTATGGTTCTTTGAGTGGAGATTGGAATTTGAACCTCTCTCAAATTCAAACCTATTTCTTAGATTCTTTTCATCTGAAACTCAATCGAATCCAAATCCTAATTCAAATATGAATTAGTATCAAATCCTATCTCGAATCCAAATTCAGATCTAATTCAAATACTTTCAAATATCTCAAATATCTCAAATCCAGATTCGATCAAATCTTCGTCAATTTCATATTCAAATGCAATTCAAATCATTCGAGTATAATTCAAATCTTTCAGTTCAATCGCTTCACAAATTCAATTCAATTTATTCAAGTTGAATCTTTACAAATGCATTTACAAATCCATTTCAATTCAAATCTGTACAATTGATTTATTACTCCGAGCTGGTCGAGGTCGAGGCTGTAGCAAGCAACACCGAGCTACAGCAAGCCACATCGAGTTGTCTGCGTGTCGTCTGCCACCGGTGAGCTTCGTGCTTTGCTCGCCCTCTCTCTGTGTTCACCACAACCGGCCACACCGTGCGCGCCGCCCAACTCGCTGGCCTGCTCCACCACGCCATTCCCACATGAAGTCACCACCGTGATGTCTCCTCATGCTGTTGGCCAGCACCGTCAACCCAGCCCGCTCCGTCGTGCGCGTCGTCTCGGTCACGCGGCCGCAGGCCAGCACGCCACGCTGCCTTCCCTGCGCTGCGCTGGCCCACGCGCTCAACCGTGCACTCCTCCATGCAGTTGCCGCACACGGCTGTCGCCGCCACATTCGGGCGCCAGCAGCCTCAATGTGCTCTCGCCTGCGCGCCACCATGCCCTCCGCCACAAGCGAACGCATTGTTCTGGCTGCACCCGTGCGCCGTCGCACCGAGCGCCCTTCCATCCGTCGCCAGCTCACTCCGCCATTCCGTGCACTGCTGGCATGCTTGCTCGTGCCTCAGGCCGCTGCCACCATGCCGCTGCTCTGTCTGCGTGCAGCCGTTAGCCCGCACTGTCGCTCACTAGCGCATCGTGCCTTGCCACATCTCGCCCCGGCCGGCTCCTTCTCTCCCCTCCGATGCTGCCTTCACTGCCCCGGACGGCCACCTCCCACCGGTGAGCCTCCTTCCTCTCCCGCATCGACCGAGAATCCCCCCGATGAGCTCTTCCTCCGGCATTCTTTCTCCTCCAGCCTCCCTGCACTGCTACCTCTGGACCGAAAATCCCCTCACAAATCTCCCCTCGGTCCACCATGTCCACGGCTCCTGGACCAAGCCCACCAACAGCCCAACTCCCTCCGGTCTATGGTGCACCTCCCTCACATGCCCCACCGGCCCACCAAATTCATGGACCAAGTCTGTGGAATAGTTCCCTTTTCTAATTTTCCAGGATTTTTCATTTTCGGCAAATCTTCTGATGTCCATATCTCCTCCGTTTCAACTCCAATTCCGGCGATTCTTCCGTCGATATTCCTCTAAAATCATGATCTACCTCTTTCCCAAATCTTGTAATTTTTGGAGTTCGTTTAATTTTCTCATCCGATAATTATTTCATGTCGTGGCGTTTAATCTAGATTTAGATTTTGTCTTTTAATAAAAAAAGTGAGTTAGATAATTCCATAAATTTTTTTAGGATATAATCATGTACAAGTTGCTTATGTTAATTAACCTAGCTTAAGAGTAGGTTTAATCATCATGTTAATTAAATAACGGTTTTAGAATAAACAAAAGAATGCTTTTATTTTAGTTGGAGTAGATTGTTATTTCTTGCTTAGGATATTTTTTAATCTTGGTTAATTAAGGTGATAAGATTAACTAGTATAATGGTTAAATAAATAAATACATGTCATTCGAGTATGATATAATAATTTATATGTTAATAATCAATTAATTGAATAACCTTTTGATAATTAATTAATTAGATTCAAAGAATAAATTAACCTAATTAATTAATTGTATGCATGCTTTTTACATAGCTATAGTATATAGCTAAATTATTATGGAAATTAAAGAACATTAGGTAATTAAGATTCATTACTGCATAAGCTTAGTAGCACTATAGATTAGAATAATTAATCTCCACACTTAAACACTTAAGTACGTTTAATTGTCTAGAGTTATACTTATGTATATATGTATACATGCTCACATACATATATACGTAAGTAACACATACATTTATGTCGATACACGTGCACTCACGTAAATGTAGAAATCTTAATTGTCACCTTCTGGTAGTTAAACTAATAGACGCTCATCTAGTTAATCGTGATTTATTTAGGTTTTCTCTTAGGTTAATAAAACAACTAAGTTAGCAACTTAATCTAGCTTTGCTAGATGATCCTACTATTCTCTGTGTATTAGCTTCGCATTACTTAGAGTTGCCGATCGTCTTCCGCTAGGTTTAGCTTTTGTCGTTTTCCCTATTGCCCTTCTTCGCTTTGGTATTTCTTGATTTTATTCTGGTGTTCATTTGCTTAGTCGTTGTGCACTTTTCATCGTTAATCTGTGTATTCTGGAAGTCAATGATCTAAGCTAGGGCGCGAGGAAGGAGCTGATGGTGAGGTCCGATGAAGAAAAACCTGGGAGATTTGAACGACAAGACCAATCGTGAATTGAGCCTTCATGAAGGCAAGTCCTATTTTCTTGATCATGTTGAACCTATATTTTTAACTAATCTACATGATCAATTAAAACTGGACTTATTATCGCATGTGCTATGTATTGCGCTTTTACAAACACATGTCATGTCTTGAATATTATCACCCTAGTATTACCTATCTATTATCTATATTAACGTCTGATGATGCCATGATATATAGCATGCTTAGTACTGAATACATCTTCTCGGAGATGTCGCTTTTAAAACACCTCTACTCAGAGATAAGATTTACTGTTATCAATGACAACTCATGTACCATGAATCCTTGATGGTTGTGAATTCTGTGATGGTTGTGAGATCCTTGATATCGTGTGGGATATGGAGGGTGATGTGTAAAAATGGGTGAAAACTATTTTGGCGCGGGAAGGTAGAGTGGTCCTCCAGGGAGGATGCTCTTAGGGGCTTGAGTTACCTGATGGTATTCAATGCCAATGGAGATGCCTAGCCTGACCGCTTAAGGACCGAGTCTTGCGCCATCATGCTTAGCCACCCTCGTGCAACCATGCGTCCTATATGGGCAGGACTTGACTTTCTGTCACCGAACTGAGTTAGGCATCATACTAGGAGGCTAGGGAGAAGCGAGAAGCCAAGTGTCCATCTGGCCCTCTGTTGAATATTTTGAGAGACAACATAGCCAATCCGGTATTCTGAACAAGGTCCCTGGTACTTGGGGTGTCTCGTTGAAAAGCCTGGCGGGAAAGGTGTTTGGAGGGTCTCGATATGATTTGCTCCTTCGCTTGCAACGGTTGGACGTTGAGCATATCGCATGGATAAAGTTGTACAACCTCTGCAGAGTGTCAATCTATTCGAATAGTCGTGTCCACGGTCATGGACATGCGAAGGCATGGTCACGCTTGAATAGACTCCAGGTGTGTATGTCTTGATGAGTGAGTGTGTGGACTAGATGTCCATGTGATGAGATTCCTGGCTGGATCCGCCAGAAGTTGTGTGGTACAAGAAGTACACCAGATGTGATAAAAGGGGTTTGCGAAGTGAGGTATAGCACCTCCCAGGACCGAAATCCCATAGACATAACTTGTTACCCTGATTCTGATTTCAAAACCGTTTCGACAGCTTTGTTACCATGTTACCTTCTAATACGTTGGGGACATGAGATGATACTCAGTACCAATAGAAGATGCCTGCATTTGTTACTTTAAAACTATTTTTAAAAGCTTTTTTACAATTATTTTAAAAGGTTAATTGTGGAGAATATAACTGGATACTTGCATAAAACCTACTTTATGCTCAGAACTATGCCATAAAGCCTTATCCTTGAAATATCCATTATGCATCTATCAATCCCTTGAAGTAGTATAGGACTTGTTGAGTACCTTCTGTACTCAGTCTTGTTGCTTTCATATTGTTGATATGGAGATCACTCAACCCAGATGAAGTTAAAGAGAAGAAGTCTAAGGTCGCGTCCGTACCCGAGTTGCCTGTGGCATTGGGTTGCATCATCGTTTCGCTCCGCTGTGATGTAGGCTCTTCTGCCTGGCTGGTCTGCTGCGGATTCTTATCCACCAGACCATCTTTCCACTTTTCAGGTTATTGTTATTGTAATTTTACTTTGTTTTATTTGAAGTATTTATTTGATCATTTTGTTGAATTCTATGTGTATCAACTACTTGATCCAGGGACTGATATAGGGGTCACAGGGGAACCCAGGTTCGGGGTCCTGATAGCTTGGTATCAGAGCTGTACTTGGCTGTAGGTCATGACCTTAGCATAGAAGTTACTTATACTTTAGTTTTATTACAAATTGTTTAAAGAAAAACTTTTTCCTACCCTATCTACATCCTATTGCTCTTACCTTACCTTGGCACTCTGTTGCAAAACTTGTTGATTCTCTTTACCCACATCTTCTCAAAACTTAACGTGGAGAACCCTGACAAGATTAAGGCTTACACAAGGAGTTGTGTCAAGCATTAACCCTAACCCCTATTCTCTATTGTATCATAGTAACAAAAAACTAATTGTGATTGTTCACATTGTAGTGCTGGTTCTTGTTGGTTGTTCATTGCATGTTTTCTTGGTTGTGTGCTCTTGTTACACGTCTACCAAAAAGTTGAATCTTAAATCATCTTATGGTTGCTACCTTACCCGAAGAACAAGAAGCTACCGGATATGTTATTAAAGAAATCAAGCGAAGATGATCAGCACCTAGAGCTTAAAACCTAAGCCGCAAGACAGAAAGCTGTAAGCAGCCCATCAACAAAGTTTGTACAAGACAACATGAATCAGGCAAGTGACATTGTGAAACCAACTGAAGAAGACACTTGAGGCATTGAAAGCAATCCAGAAATACAGAAGTCCCTAAAGGACAAGAATTGAGTAAGGAACAAGAGAATCAGGACAACCAGAATGAATAGCACATGACATTGGCAGTTAGTGCTGGAGACTTTCTCTCAATAATGGATATCCAGACCCGACTGATTCAGGCAATTGCTTAAAGACTCAGTAATATCAGTCAAGCTCTTGGTATAGAAAATGATGACCAAGACTCCAGAAACACCAAGAAGAGGAAATCTAACCCTAATCAACGTCAGAGGGCTAGATACAAGAGACGTAAGTTAGAAAACCAACATTCTATGCAGAATAAAGCCCCAGGATCCACCTCAAACCAAGCAAATCAAGTTTTCTGCAACCAAGATAGTGAAATCCTGCAACAGAAAGGAACTCTGAAGACGTCAGACCCAAACAAGATCTGCTTCTTATGTAAGCAGCTCGAGCAATTTCATAGCAAGTTGTCCAATAGCGACCCAGTGCAACACCAAAAGCACCCAAAAGCTTCGCTATATTGCCAGGAACTAGGACACTTTGTCAGTAATTGTCCCCAAAAGTAATTGACTGTTATGTCAGTCTACATCATCGAAGTATCATCTGTTGTATTTACTTGGAAATTTTAATATTCCTTTATGGGCTCATTGTGCTTTGTCCGGCGGGCTTTCTTCCTCCATTTGGGCCGAGATCTGTGAATGGCCTGCTAAAAGGGAGCTGGCTAGGGCTTCTAGCTCATTCGGCATCCCTGGAAGTTGGGGGCGCACGATGGAGAGAGCTGGCGGCTGCTCGGAGTGGCGGCGGAAGGGCGCAACTGCCTCCGGTTCCTTCGGGAACGAGGGCTGGAAGGCGCCATGGCTGTCGCTACTTTAAAGAGGCGCTGAACTCCTCTGCGCAGATGAGTTTTTTCCCCTCCATACCCTGTTCTCTCTCACTAGTTCACCTCTTTGGTCCTGGGAATCATCTCCCGAGCACAATCCGAGTGAAGCTTGGATTAAGTGTTGATGATAGTGATACAGGAAGGAATTGGTGAGTGAGTTCCTTGTCTTGGTGCTCTCTGGTGCTGCGACTGTCAAGGCTCGCCCGCACGCGCCGTCCGCGGTGCGGTGAGGATTTGTACCTCCGTCTTCCACGTCGGCGTCTACGTCGGCGAATTGGATTTCTGGGGCAGCGGCTCCCTCGCCGTGCTTATCCTCTGTGACCGATTTGATTGCATCATTCTCCCTGTGAGTTTTCTCTCAGATCTGAACTGTTGGATGCCTATATAAACCATGCTCTGTGATGATTTAATTATATGAGATTAAATTAGAATGTTGAGTACAATAGATGTATTCTTGAAGCTCTGCTTAAATCATATGCAGTGACCTGTTTTTGAGTTTGATTGTCAAGATCATTATCTGTCTTTAGATCTTGATTTGTTTAATTATTGTCACTGTCTTGATAGATACACTTGGGCAGGAACATCCTAGTATGTTATGTTCTGTGATATGAGCTTTGATGATCTTGCTTTAGATTACAGCATAACATGGATTCATCTCTGTCCCTGTATGTTCCATGCGCCTATGGCTTATGCTGTTGAGGAACCTTTTGTTTACATACGGTTCTGTTGTCAGGTCATTCTGGTATTGTTCTTTTGCCCAAGTGTATGTAATTTTCAGAGCTTAGTAGATCAAGAATACTATCTAGGTGTGATCTCATGTTCTGATTTAATCGATGATATGCTGTCTAGATCAGTTATGGTACAAATCTTTAAAGATTTGAGGCCACCTGATAATCATAATCTGAGAGCCATTGCAATAATGCATCCAGTCCAGTTCAGTTTCAGATGCTATTTTATTAGGTTCTGTTATTTCAGTATGACAGAACTTTTTGCTAGATTTTTGTATTTGCTCAGAAGTTCCTTCTGCTCTTTGTATTTGTTATCTGGGATATATATATTTATGCTCATTATATCGCAAATATTACAACATCATCTTCAACAACCAGAACAACTATGGAAGATTATGTAAACCCTTGGAAAGGATTCCCATAATTGGAAACCCATAAATCAATGGATACCAATGCCAGCGGATACCCTAGCTAGTTCAAATTGAGTCGTTGATTGGCTTTACCTTGGAATTGTTCTTTTGTTCACCCTTCAGATAGTATCTTCTATTATGGAAACTCCAATAGCTGTGAAAGTCTTTTGAGATCCGTGCACTCAGAATAAGTATCAGATATCTTTTGGACACCCTTATGTCGGAATCTATTTAAGTGGGGTAGTGTTTTTAGCAAATACTATAGCCCTAGGAAAAGAATGACAAGTTATAATCTTGGAATTAAGTGTTTTACCTTCAATAAGGCAATACAGCCTAGGACAATTGGAAGTTTACCTTAGTAGCCCCATGAGGGATTGAAGAAAAATCTTAACATCAATGACCTGAAAATCTAACTGATAGAAGTTTGCAAAGTTTCTCCCGAAAGAAAGTACTTATAGTATGGAATAACCATAACCGGGAATACTCCTAGATGAATAACCGATAGCCAGAAGATCCTATCAGATAACCATAAAGGAATCTACCTGTGTTGTTTTTAAAAGCTTTGTTACAATTATTTCAAAAGGTTAATTTGAAAAATATAACTGGATATTTGCATAAAACCTACTTTACGCTCAAAACTATACCATAAAACCTTATCCTTGAAATATCCATTATGCATCTATCAACCCCTTGAAATAGTATAGGACTTGTTGAGTACCTTTTGTACTCAGTCTTGTTGCTATCATATTGTTGAGATGGAGATCACTCAACTCAGATGAAGTTAAAGAGAAGAAGTCTAAGGTCGCGTCCGCACCCGAGTTGCCTGTGGCATTGGGTTGCATCATCGTTTCGCTCCGCTGTGCTGTAGGCTCTTCTGCCTGGTTGGTCTGCTGCGGATTCTTGTCCACCAGACCATCTTTCCCCTTTTCAGGTTATTGTTATTGTTATTTTACTTTGTTTTATTTGAAGTATTTATTTGATCATTTTGTTGAATTATGTGTGTATCAGCTACTTGATCCAGGGATTGATACAGGGGTACAGGGGAACCCAGGTTCGGGGTCCTGATAGTTTGGTATCAGAGCTATACTTGGCTGTAGGTCATGACCTTAGCATGGAAGTTACTTATACTTTAGTTTTATTACAAACTGATTAAAGAAAAACTCTTTCCTACCCTATCTACATCATATTGCTCTTACCTTACCTTGGCACTCTGTTGCAAAATTTGTTGATTCTCTTTATCCACCTCGTCTCAAAACTTAATTTATGTAGAGATTAATCAAATTTAAAAGGCTTAATCATGATTAACAAATAATTAGTGCTAAACAAGCATGATTGAAATATTTTTTTCCCTATACAGAGCATGACAAAATAAGATTAGCAAAGTTTGATTGACCAATTTTGGATATTTCAAGATTTTATTATGGATTAACAAGTTACATCATATTTAATGAAATAGAGGTATTTCAGCGAACATTTCATGTATGCATGTATTTTTCTCATATAGATCATGACAAAACAAAAGTAAAAAACCTTTGTTTCATATTTTTTCTAAGCTCTAGATATTTTTCTACAAATTATAGATTATTTAAGTTGATTTATCAATACAACTAATATTTCTTTTAGAATTTTCTGGATTTTCCGATAATTGTTAACCAACTTTGACCGATCGCCAGTAGTGAACGACGGTGGAGCTTGGCCAAGGAGGGGTACCAAAATGTTCAACACACTGTGGCGAACTTGTTTGAAGGGTCGGCTGCAACATGTACGACGGCAAGCATGGCCAGCAGTGACCATGGCAGGTGGCGAAGCTAGGTGAACGGTGTGTGGCGCGCTGCAGAGGGAGAGAGTGGAAGTGAAGAGGGCAGCGAGGTTCCCTAGACCACAGTCAAGCTCACTATGCGTTCGGCTCAGGTAGAGGCATCTTACAACCCAGAGTTTGTCGGGGAGGTGGGCAAGCTCACAGTGGCGACTAATCGACTTACGCGAAGCACTGGGCGATGATGGGCTACGATCGAACTAGTGTGCGCAAAAGATTGAGTGTGGCACTATGATGCTCATCAAGCAATGGAATTCGACAGAGAGAGCTCAAAAGCAGTGGTATGTCGGTGAGGGAGAGGAAGGTCGCTGGAGCCAAAAAGACGGTGTTGTGCTTGGGCTTAGGGGAGTAAGGGCCACTATATTATACTATACATATCACTGTCGGCTCCTACCACCAGCCGATAGTGATGTTCGAGTATCACCGCCAGTCGGTCGCTTCAGCCGGTAGTGATGATGGAGCTGAGCATCAGTGCCGGCTCAAGACATCAGCCAACAGTGATGACTCTTATCACTACTGGTTCATAAGCTACGATGACAGATTCTTTATACACGACTTATGAACCGGTGATACCATATCATTGCCGGCCTATTAGTAACTATCAGTGATGGGCTGGCATATAAGCCTATTTTTTTATAGTGCCAACAGATGAAGGACAGACTATATCTTTGAAGTCCTGGTGCAAGAGCATGAAAATCAACATTAAAAAGCATTGCAAGTTATCAGAGAAGAAACCGTTTGGAGAGAAAAAAACGAGTACAAAATTAACATTACTAAGCGCGAAACTGACCCTTAATACCACAAGGATATATATCAAAACTGTAGAAGAGACTTAAGTTTTCATTTAAACAACCACCCAACTTTCATCGGCTGATCGTCTTACATATAGGCTTTTATATAGAGACATCATTCATCATACAGCACGTCGACGTCAACCATCTGAGGTACAGTTACAGATACACAGAGATAGAGAGGCAGCGGGCGCACAGTTGCCTTAGCAGCAGAACGAGCCCATGCATGCAGCACTGCCGGCTCACTAATTATTTCTGCCTACATCTACACATGGGTGCTGCTGGGGGCAGTCAAGCATAAGGATGGCAGTCGGTGGGTTCGGGTCGGGTCTCCGTGGGTTTTACATTCGGCGCGGGCGGGAGCGATTCTGTTTCTTTCCCTACGGGTTTTCGGGTTCGGGGACCCGAAACGGGGTGGGGGTGGGACGGGTTTTAAATATCCCCTGCGGTTGTCCACGGGCCCCGAACTTCAGCTGATGAAGCTCAATAGCCCGTGTAACGAACCCTAGGTATATAAGACAAGGTCCTTGCCTCATTGCCTGCTTGCCTCCCTAGCCTACCCGACCTGAGCCACAGCCGCAGCCGCATGCCACGCCTCTGGCCTCCCCCAACAACAGTCGCACCCCACAGACAGCCGTTGCCACACCCCAGCATCCAGCAGACCAGCAAGCTCCATCCCTGGTGGCGTCAGTTGTTCTGCTCTAGGCCTCCACCTCCATCCGGCCATCCCCTGCGTGGGCGGCGGGCGTGCGGCTGCAGCGACTTCACATCCGACAGTGATCCGGCAGTCTGGCCGTCCGGCGTGAGGTGAGCCCCATCTCCGGCGAGCGACAAGCCCCATCTCCGACGCAAGGTGAACCCCATCCCCGGCGACGGCGGCGAGCGACGAGCCCCAATCCCCCGACAAGAAACGGCATCCCGAGTCCCATCTCTGGCATGAGGCGAGCCCCATCCCCGGCGAGCGATGAGCCCCATCCCCGGCGCAAGGCGAATCCCATCCCCGGCGACGGCGGCGAGCGATGAGCCCCAATACCCCGGCGGCCGGCGCGCAACGTCATCCTGCATCCCCAGATCCTTGCCAAGGGGAGCCCGAAGCCCAGAAGCCGAAACCAGAGAAGGTTGCTTTGGAGGGCTCTAAGATTAACATCACCATTACCAAGAGGGAGCACTACTGCACTAGATGTTAGGCTCAACATGTAGATAAAGTGATAATTTGATAAACTCAAGCACACTTTTACAACAAAAATCATGTGCTCAGTATTCAGTAATGTGCTAAGCCTCTGGTATTTCGATACAATTCATCGTTTTGGTTGTTTATCCTTATTATTTACTACTACTGTGCTAGCCTCTTATAGAAACAACGATATAGTAATAAGAGCTTCTGGAAAACTGATTGCATCCAATTGCCCTACACAATCATAAGATGATAATAAATAGATTCCTCAATTGAAATGATTAGCCATTATATCTAACAAAATCTGAAGCCATATATGCTGCATTGTTTCAGCTAGAATGTAAAAAAGTGTTGTAGGTTCTGAAACCAGAGGCTTAGCTCGATCATTTAGATATCTACAACAGCAATCATATGCTCAGTATTCAGAAATCTGCAGCCTCTCTGATGACTCTAGTAACATGCAAATATGTACTGGTAACTAGCTAAATATTTGAGGGTCTTCTTATGGTTTATTTTGCATGAAACTTTTACAAGGCAATCGGCTGTGACCTCCACTTATGTGCGTACAAAGTTAGATTTGTACTTGGAGGAGCCACTGCTGCTTAGGATACAAGGGTTAGGTATTATTCAGTGGTGGTAACAAGCAGGGCTTAAATATCCAACTTTGCGAAAGATTGCACGTGATGTCCTTGCAATTCCTGTGACAATGGTGGCATCCGAGTCGGTCTTTAGTATTGGAGGGAGAATCATTAGTCCACACCATAGCAGGCTTGCACCATCAATGGTAGAAGCGCTTATGTGTATGCAAGATTGGTCTCGTGCCAACATGTTAGGTAAATCTAGTGTCTAATTGCAGTTCAATATTTTCTTTATTTCCTATAAGTTAAAGCACTAATTTGTGAATTATTTGCCAATGCAAGGCCTCAGTCGACTTTTGTTGGTGCTTTGATGACTTGGCTGGATGAAGAAGATGAAGCAATGGTAATGTTTTTATTTAATTCCACTTGTGAACTGATAAGTGATTCAACATTCAAGCATTAAACTATTCTCCCTATTTTTACTTTGCAGGATCAACCCGATTCAACCATTGTTGATTGATAAAAACATTACCAAATGAAGATGAAGGCCTCCGCCCCCAAGTTGCTTTTTTATTTGGTCCAAAAACACATATATTGTAATAATATTCTTGTTTTGTACTTGCTTATTTCATTATTTGGTTCAAGAGTTCTTGCTATTGTTGCAAACTGGACTATATCTATGTCTTGTTGGTGCTTTGGTGGTCGTTCTGGTGGTCTGGTGGACTTGGACTTGTGCTTGAAAGGTTGATAAAGACATATCTGTGTATGTTCTGTTGCCATGATGCCACCCTATTTAGTGATAAACTGATTGTCATAGACTCATAGTGGACTTGTGTTATTCAATGTTGTCATTTACTCATATTATGGACTTTCTATCTATTGTTATGTAACTGTCATGTACTCGTGTATTTATCTGCTGCTATTCTGTATGACTGTTGTGTTCATATTGTCGTATATCTATCTCAGTATCTCTATATGCCGTCTGTTGTTCTATTGGTTTTCAGGTTTTGGGGACCTGTCGGGTTCTAGGGACCCGTCGGATTCGGGGCCGGGTGAGGATTTGCACCCGAAAGATAATTCGGGGCCGGGGCGGGTTTGATTCTTGAGTTTCGGGTGTGGATCTGTGGGTGCTCCACCCGCCCCGACCTGCCCCGTTGTCATCCTTAGTCAAGCAGGCATGAGTCCAAGCTCAAGCTCGTGCCCTGCACACGTGAGTTCACACCAGGTTTCATAAGCATGAAGGTTCGAACACACATATACACGCACGCAGAGAGAGAGAGAAAAAAGAAACCATCTCTCTGCCACACACACAAGTGGATGCCCGGGGTCTCCAATAGTTTCTGTCTGGTCTTCTGTTGCACCACATGGAGTCTGTCACATGCGTCATGGCCTCCTCACTTTTTCCTTTTCTTCCTTTCACAATATTAGAAGAGAACAATTTTACATGTTTCTGTATCTGCCTACTGTTTGGCTGGCCTCTGATGAGTCTATAAGCCAGTATTTCTTTTCTCCTTTTTACTGACCCTATGTGGTCTGGAATGTGGATTTGCGTATGGCTCTTTTTTTTTTCAGGGAAAGTTGCGGATGGCTTTGCATAGAGCGGTGCAAGCTGTTCCCGAATCTAATCATGTTCAGGCTTCAGCATTTGCCTCTTTTCTACAAAACATACTGATCTAAAATTATGATTGAATCCAGCACCTGACACACTCACATTAAACTCAGTAGATTATTCTGAAAGGTGATATTCTGTTGATAGATCCTATTGAAGTTTACTACGGTCCTACTGTCAGATATTCCTAGAAGAAAGGCACATTTAAAGACCATGGTTTTATTGGGGAGAATTAAGCGGATGTTGGTCATCCAATCACCTTTTCAACTTAAGCAAGATTATGAGTGAAAGAAACAACAAAAATTATGGTTCACAGTTCATGAACTTAAATATTTTCTCAACTATATATACTCCATATGGAATATGAGCTAGACATCAGGTGCTGCGATAAACTCTGGATTTCATAAGGTAGAAAGAGAGGAGCTACAAAACTCTATAGATTACAGAAGGAAACCAAAGAACAAAGATATAAGCACTTACAGTCCTATATGCGAATCCCATCTTGCAACTGGTCCTGAACAGCTTTCTGATTTAATTTTCAGGCTTCCTGCTTATCCAAGTACCAAGCAATTAAAGATCATAAGATCCATAAAGTTTATTGGTCCCCTGAGGCACAAAATAACCTATTCAACTTCACGGCGTATACTAGTCCAATTTCTTGGAAAGTCCTGAAAACGTGTTCCCTCTGGAGCCTATTTTCCACACACCTGTGTGTACATGCAATGTGTAAAGGAACATGGCCTTGTTTATGGTATACCAAGCACATTATTAAGCTCGATCTCCCTGTTCATGCACACTTCATCAAGAGACATCAGGCGTACTTATACAAACTCAGATATATAGAACAGAAAATATATTGTAATGTTCACTTGCAGTCTATAACGAAAAGCATATCATTTCGCAACAGAAAAGCTTATTAACGTATGAGACTATAAACACACATAATCTAACCTATTTCTAGGAGCTAGTGACCTGTGATCGATATATCGGTTTGCATGTAAGCGGCATACTAACATGTTAGAATAACAATGTAGAAGATTGGACAATTTACTAGCAGCACAATAACATGGGCTGTCTCTATGGCGTGCTAAAAAGGCGTGCTAACGAGTGACTGAAGAATGTTGCAAACAATGATTGACCTAGTGAGCTCCTCCTTTGATATGCCTCCCTTGAGGGGGTCTCAGCAGATTCTGACGCAAAGATTTAGATCTCCATGGATAAAGGAGGAGGAAAAGAAAGTGGGAATCATCAGAAGGTGCTAACTTTCTGAACCCTATAGGTCCACTCTAGACCAAAAGTTGCCCAATGACCTCTAAAGACGCCGATTTTTCTGAAAGTTGTGACTATATGCTGTAACCTTTATCTACCAAAAGAATGTTCTAGACATAGAATAGCTAAAGATCAAGGTTTCCTTTTCAGGGATAGAGAAGCAATGCATTACAAATGTGAAGGTATAGAAAATGCCTTGAACAATGCAGGATTCTTCTTGCAACTGTGACAAAAATAAGAACTGAATGCTCAAACTCAAACTGAGCAAAAGATACATGAAGGAAGATATATTTCATGCAGTTTTGCATCTCTTGCCCAACTTATGTGTCATGCAAAGCTGAGGAGGTTCCAAAAATGACATGGCATAAGTAAAGATGCAGCCATAATTTTTATAGGGAGAAGGAAGTATCATATAGGCGACAGGAAATGATAGATTTTGTCAAAGAAGAATAAGTCCAAAGAGAAACAGGTAGATTCCTTTAGTTTCTTCGTTTGGTCCAAGGGGTTTCCAAACCTGAAGAAAAGCAAAAGTCACTTTTAAAGTTTAACACAAACATTGACTCACAACGAATTGTCACCATCAGAAAAATCAGAATTCATAAGGTCATACTGGGAAATATGGCACTTCTTTTTCAAACAATCTGAAAAAGGGCAAGGATCCAAAGGTGATCGTGATGGGAAATCTGTCAACAAAATTCAGTTGCTTTGCAATATCACAAACTTGAGTACTTGAAACAGTACCTGAATATGTTATTTTCCAAGACAAATGGTACTTAGATACAATAGCCTCTAGAAATGAGTAAAAAATATTCAATAAATGGTTCGGTCAATGTAAAGTATTTCAATACAAAGCGGGACATGTGCCAACTAAAAGAGGATACAAACCTTAGCATTGCATCCAATAAGTGAAGTGCAAAAATGGTCTTGTCTATGTTTCATCATTGGCAAGTCAAAGCTAAACTACTGACGCCCCCAACCTTGGCCGTGTACACTAACCCAAGAGATTTTTCAAATAACTAACCCAAGTAGGCTTGGGTATTAAAGACCTTGATATCAGGAACAAGTGTGTCCTCAGTAAGTGATTATTCAAAGTACTAAATGAGAAGCATGCTCAGAAATGAATACCTAGGGTCAAAAACTCTATTACAAGTAGAAATAAAACCTAGTGTTCACATTTCTGAAAAGGACTATTAAAGGTCAAAGACGAATTCCTCCGCTTTGGATCATTTCATATAGGAAATACCCTCTTAGTGAGTAATACCTAACTTTGTACAACATAGTGCACAAACGACATAACGACATGCTACGGATGCAGATGTTATGCATAGTGATCCGCTGAATGTATCTTTTTGAAGGGTTCTAGTGGGTGATAAACTCATTGCCTCACAAAATCTCGTGGCCAAAGTAGCTCATATACGGCTAACACAAGAAAGGGATTCATTTATCTGGAATTTATGTAACAATGGCCAATTTTCAAATATCACAATATGGAATATTACACTAGCACTGAAAATTAAGATCTTTCTATGGTATCTTCAGTGTGGAGTAGTTTTAACCAAGAATAATCTAGCTAAAAGAAATTGAAAAGATAGTCAGAAGTATTGCTTTTGCAACAATAATGAGACTATTGAGCATCTCTTTTTTTTTATTGTCTGTATGATAGATCTATTTGGCAATTACTCTAAATTGCTACCGGGTTACCATTACCTAGTTGTATCTCTCATATGCTTGGTTATTTACTTAGGGGTATGGGAATAATCAAAAGAAAAGCATCTTCGTTGGAGCAGCCGCACTATGTTAAGTTACTTGGCTTTGTCGAAATGATATGATTTTAAAAAAAATCAAAACATACTACTTTTATACAGGCTGTTTTCAAAAAGTCAGACAGCGCACCTACTGACTGTGTTTGTGGGGCTACCTTTTTGGACATTGCTGCAGCATGAGCAGGCAAAGCAGAGACCTATGCAGCATGCTTCTCATTAGAGGTCATCGCCATGGATATGTTACCTAAGTATGGATGAAAACTTAATAATAGCATGTGCAGTGTTTGAGATGATTCACTCATGTAATATATAGCTTAGTTTGCTTATTTTTCCCTCTATGAACTCAGCTTGATGCTGGTTATTGTAATAAGAAACAGGCTATCGTGCATTGCAGAATACAGATGCTGGAATTTACTTTTTATTATCTAAAAATATCGAGGATGGATACAACTGTGTGCTGCGAAACATTGTTTTTTCTGGATATCACTATTCTTGGAACAACAAAGTAGTCATGCATGGTGACAAGGCACAGTTTTTTTTTGGGAGGAGGGGGGGGGGGGGTTGGGGGGGACAGCTAGCAATGTCAGGCATCTCAGGTTTGCTTGTCAGAATGCCTTCTCAGCCCCGAATAGTTGTGGTTCAGATTCTTTGCTGGTCAGTTATCATGGAATTGATAGTACAAATACAGGTGCAGAATAGCTGTGTACTCTGATCAACACTTCAAGGTTCCAGATTCGGAGGCATGAATATCAAGCTATTGATAAAAAAATTAAGGATAGCTGAACAGGCACAGCTAATGTAATCTGGATCACATTTTACCATATCATGTGTTACGTACTCAGATAGTAATCTTCCTCATAACATAACACCATCATTTTCACGCAAAGTATTGATATACAACCACAAGGATTCAGTATATGTTGAAGTTAACAAATTTGATAGAGGGAGCTAGTGCTAAAAACGTATACTCCTTTATTCATCCCTAGGCACTAACAACTTCAAGTTCTCTGTTAGTCGTCAGTGGATGCTAGACAGGTCTAATGGCCACACCAGTTTCTAATAACTGAATGCAATAATGCTATTAGCTCTTAAGATTTCCTCAGAAAATAGTTAGATGACTGTTTATGGCATGTCTACATCACTCAACTCTCCGTGGTTAATTAGTAAGAAGTTATGCACAAAATGCCAGGTTACGAATTGAACTCCAGTGACGCCAAACTACTTCAGTCTACAGGGTTCACCGATTGTTGAAAAAAGATCATCAAATACAAACAACAGTGAAGTTCAGTAAGCATTGATGTAGGAAAAAGGAAACTTATAGTTCCAGTGATCAAGAAAGTAATGATTTAGTTTGGTTCCAGGGGAGTATTGGGCGCATGCATGCAAAAATAACATTGATGAGACTTTGATAATTACTAAATTATTAGAAATACAGTGCACCCTCGTAATGGAGTAACCTCGTACAAATATTTGTTACCTTGTACGCTAGGCTTAATAACCGCTGAGAAACCAAGTTGTAAAGTGCATTGATTTTCTTGTGATGAGTGATTGACATTGTCATTTATTTGGTTTGATGATCTTCTGTTTTGCATGAGCTTTGATGTGATTTGAATTGATTTAAGATTTTATTTGAGCATAATGATTATGTACTAATTGGAATTGGAGTTGGAGATATGTGTTTGCTTATCTCATGGTGTGCAGGTGATGGATGCAACTTGGTGATCGACGGCGGGATGATCGGGGCCGAGCGGAGTGCTTGGTGCCAGGCGATCAAGGAGGCCTGGCGGAGTCAAAGGTGATCCTAGCTGAACACGTGGAGGTCAAGCAAAGCATTGAAGGCGGATGGAGACGGCGTGTTGACAAAGTCAAGCGAAAGGGATGCTGGTGCAAGTGACAAGGTGGTCCAATGGATCGGGAGCGGGAGAGACTTGCCGGTGGTCAGGATCGCATGACGGAATACATGCGTTGACATCGAAGCGCTTGCTTAGGTGTAAGCAACGCGGTGAGTCACGCTTTGATAAGCGTGCAGGCGGTTTCGCGGTTTGGTCTCAAAACCGTGGGAGGACTGGAGGAGTATGTGGCACCATCGCGAAGCTTGGGTCAAGGAGAAGCAAAGTCGTGAAGGCGCCGCGATCGTCCGATGAATGAAGAAAAAAATAGACCAAAATGCCCTCAGTGGCAGGTAGAAGTGCACTACAAGAGAGGGGTATTTTGGAAAAAGCTAGAAAACTTAAAGGCCAAGTTTCCTAGACCTATAAATAGAGGGGTAGGACTAGAGAGAGCTTTGAACCAGCCACTTGAGCCCCCTTGTGCTACTCATTTGAGAGCCTTAGAGCTAGATTTTTAGAGGAGAAAAGGATGAGTGCTTAGTTTATGTAATAGGTGAGAGTTTTGAGAGATAAATCTTTGTAATCCGCCTAAAATAGGGCTGACCTCTTTGAGTAATTAAGTTTATATTTTTGCATATGCTTGAATTCCTCTCCTTCTAGTTTCCCTCTATTGGTTCCCTTGCAAGTTTGTAAGTTTTCGATTTTCGGTTTTGATTTTCGTTTTGGTTTTTGGGCTGAAATTTCAGCACCTTGTGAGATCATTCTTCTTGTTGCTAGAGGCATAAAAACTCACATACGAATGTATGCTCATGGGTCTTGAGTACCTTTGCCTCTAGATCATTAACCTGGAGAGATTTCTTGCCCGGTGATCTTTTTCTTTGAGCTGCAATATTTCACCTTTGCAGGGTTGTTTTTCTTGATACTAGTGGCTTAAATACTCACATACTCATGTATTTGAGCGGGTCTTGAGTCCCCTTGCCACTAGACTATCATCTTGGAGGATAACCTTATCCGGTGTCCATCTTATCTAGTTGCTTTGGAAGTTGCAAGTTTTTGTGCACAAAGACACATGGAATGGTCCTGAATAGAACCTATGGTTCATATTCCATCTGTGGAGTCATGTTGCCATGGAAGTAGTCTTCTTGCTTTGTCTCTTTTCTTCCGCTTGAGCGTTCTGAGGTGCGTTGGGTGAGAAATAGGAAAAGGCCATCTATTTTGAAAGAAATTTGTTGAGACGCCTATTCAACCCCCCTCTAGTCGCCATTCTCGTTCCTACAATTGGTATCAGAGATGGTTTGATCACTTGTTGACCTTAACCGGTTTTGTGATCCGTAGGCGACATAGAGAGAAGTGGGAAGATTCCCCTGTTTGATGGCCGTGATTTTTCGTACTGGAAGGTGTGCATGGAGGCTTATCTTCTAAACCAAGGAAGTGCAATATGGGAGATAGTTTATTCCAACTATGAGATCCCTGCTGCTCGTACGACTCAGGTTCAAATCGAATAGTATGAGGCCAACAATAAGGCCAGAAATATTTTGTTCACAAGCCTGAGTCGGAATGAGTTTGATAGGGTTCAGCACCTCCGTACAGCCCGGGAGATCTGGTCTACTCTGAGTGTCTTTCATGAAGGCACTAATCAGATTAAGGCCAGACACCAAAGCACATACAACCAAGAATACCAAATGTTTGTGCAAGGCCCCGGAGAGTCTTTGTATGCAATGTTTGCTCGCTTCGATGGGATTGTTAGCAATCTTCGATCAATTGGTGTTTTGCCCTATTCTGACCACGAGAGAGCGATCAAGCTTCTCTATGCTCTTGACTGTAGCATATGGGAAGTGAAAATCTCGAGTATTGAAGAGTCTCCAAGTTACGACACGTTGACTTGTGATGAGCTCTTCAGCAAGCTCAAGTCCACCGAGATAGCCAAGGCGGCTCGAATTGGTCTCAGAAACCCCCTATCTCAGAACATGACGTTGGTTTCCGGATCTGGTGGTGGCAATCAGTCTGCAACTGGCTTTTCTTGTGCTAACACTTCATCGAGTGGATTTGCTTTGTCTTCCTTGGTTTCTGTTACAGAGGAGCAGGTGGACGCGTTGGATGATGAGGACTTTACGCTGATTGTGAAGAAGTTCACCCGCTTCTACAACAACCACCGAGACCGGAGGAGGGGTGGTTCTCGTGCCTGCTTTGAGTGTGGTGACACTACCCACTTCAAGGCGGATTGCCCCAAGCTCAAGAAGAGGGAGGAAGGTGACCACGACTATAACAAGCACAAGAAGAAGAACAAGAAACCCTTCTTCAAGAAGAACCGCGACAAGATGGCAAAGAAGGCAGCCAAGGCGGCTTCTAGGGCGTTTGTGGTGGCTCTCAGCGACATCGACACTTCTTCTAGCAAGGAGGATAGCTCAGAGGAGGATGAACCACAAGCAAAGAACAAGAAGAAGGCCAAGGACTTCACCGGCCTCTGCTTCATGGCGGACGACCACAATGACGACAGCGACCCCGAGCCAGATCCCTCTGAGGTATTGCCTTCCTACGATCAGCTTTTCATCCAAGTAGATACCTTGAATGATGCTCTCGTTAGCCAGGATAGGTTACTTAAGAAAGCCGTGCGTGAGTTGAAGGATCTTAGACCTAAGTATGAGTCTGCCTCTGCTGAACTTGCATTACTTAAGTCTAGGCCCGATGTTGAGGAGTGTGAGAGTTGTCTGATTGTCATGGCTGAACTTACTGAGCTTCGTAATGTGCATGCTCAAGTCACCAGTCGGCTTGAGAGTGCCGAGAAGAAGCTCCTTGAGGAGGAGTCACTACACCATGACATAGTATATAGAGCAATCCAACTAGCCTTCCATGGTGCTTTAACTGCCGGGAAATTTATCCCTGACACTTATTGCCTGCCCTAGATTGTGCTGTTGGGAAAGACATTTCCCGGCAGATATTCAGATTGCCGGCAGATATCTGCCCTAGATTATCTGTTTTTCACTGGCAGTTGAAACCATACCCGGCAGTTATTTTTACCACGACAATCACAATATCCCCGACAGTTATAACTATCCCTGGCAGATATATTGACAACATTTGCATGATTCTAGCAGATTTTTCGCCAGTTTCTTTCTTTTAGGATTTTTTTTTCAATCAGGTTTAAGTGCAAAAAAAATATATTCTGGTATTAAACTTGTATAACTCAAAACACAGGTCATTTTGTCAATTCAAGCATGCACAACACAAAAATAAAATCTAGCTTCTTAATAGAATAGTTCATAGCCAGCACATCACAAGTATATATGAACATTAGTTACATCAACTAGAGAGTGCAGTAGTCAGGAGCATTCTACTAGCCCAAAGCATCCCAACTGATAGAAGTCCAGTCAATCAAAAGCTTACCAAGTTCATGGAAACGTTCCAAGTTCTACCACAATATCATTCTAGCTTTGACATACAAAGTATCGAGACAAAAGTTGTCGACAATATTGATAACATCACATAAACACCTTGCTGCATAAATCATGTTGTAGTCACCTTGATGTCTTCCTATCTTCTTTCATCTAGTGATTAGAATAGGACAGATTAGTAAACATTTGTTCAGGGAACAATGAATAGATGGAATATGAACAAAAGTAGAATGATTACATGCTGACGTGGCCATGCAATAGATCTCCCGTAAGTATCAACCATGATCTTCATATCTCCATAAGGACGAGGTAGTTCAGCACTCCTTTTCAGCACATGATTAATGACAACTTCGCAGAATTCGATGCCCAACAGAGTACCACCAACTTTTCTCATAGGATCAGTTGATAGAATGGTAGCCTTTGCCACAGGGACATCATGTAACCCAATAGTAGAGAACAATATAACCTCTTTCCCACCCTGAAAAAAGTTATCATTGAATATATTCTTGCAAAATCTAGTCAATAAAGTGCAAAATAGTATGGAGCAAACCAACAGTGAATGAGATATGTAAAAACTTACTCCTACATATCCCTTTTGTGTAGGAACTACACGCCTATTCAATGTCTACAAATAAAATAGAAAATACACTACATTAGATATGGACTGCACATTACAGAGGCAAAGAATATATTTTTCTTTAAGTATCATGTACCACCTCATAGAACATGTTTTCTGCAGCAATGGACTCTGCCTCCACATTGCCACTTTCATCTTGTTGATCCTATAATAGGCCAATAAAAATTAATGTGAAAACACACATCGTCCTTCTCTACCATAGAATTGATAACATAGTATTGTATTTCATTATACCTGATGCACTGGGGAATTAGATGCATAACATGGACTAATATGTGCATGTCCTCCCATATGAGAATTAGCAAGTATCAATTCTTTCATCTCTGCTAGTTGTTGAGAAAGTGCATCAATTTTTCTATCACTATCTTCTTTCATAGTTCCAAGGCACCCTAGCAGAAATTCTTTGTCAAGTTCAGCTTGTCGACAACCTTCAATGGCCATTTGGAGCTTGGTTGATCTGTACTTCAATTTCCCGGGCATTTCCAAATTGCCTGGTGTTGGGCCTAGACCTACAGAACGCACATACCCATTCTTCTCAGGTCCAAAGACACGTGACATCAGGTCACCTTCCTTTATGCTTTTTTCTGTCCACTCAGGATGATCTTCAGCGGCATCTTGAAGTGCTTTCTACAAATATGAAAAGTATATAAAGTTGTTGTTCCATACATCAATATGTGCATACTTATTGATACGTACAATCTGAGCTTTTGCTCCATTTGAAGGAAGTCCATTCTTACGAGTGTGTGTTTTGATGTACACCTCATCTCTACGGGGCGCTACACCATCCTCCATGTGCTACATTCAAATGGAAAATTCAAGATCTATATGGCAATAGTATACAACATAAGGTCCCAACCGCTAAGACATTTTCTTTATGGATATGAGTATGTTCATTGTCAAGTTTCAGCATTAATTAATCTGATAGATAGAAAAGTCTCAAAGTGCACTAGTTGTATTATTAGAAGAAACATATCTACATACCAATTCATGAGTGACACGGGCATGACTTTTGCTGCCAGATGTATACAACGCTGACATCTTTGCACGATTAGCTTTTCCTCTCTCACTGCGTTCCTAAATAATAATGGAAGTTGTATTAAAAGGTACAGCTGAATAATAAAACATGTATTAATCATGTTGGGCTTACTTTGGCTATGGGGCTTCTCCAATGCTTAATAAGCCATTTCCAGTAGCTTTCATTAACCTCCTTAGGACAGGCAGCAATAAGTTCTTTATCGGTCTTATTTTCATCAAAATATGTTGCCTTCAAATCAGCCTTAAAATCCTTCCATTTCTTGGCAGCGGTTCCCATGACCCAGTCCCGTACTCTTTCATCTACCGCATAGAATAACTTGTTTGCAAAAAGTGGTGCACAATTAGACCCAAACCAAAACTGTAGAAGTGAATCATGTGAAATTGGCACTACACAGCGAAGATGTATTTAAGACAATACCTTTAAGTCGCTCCACATTTTCAACTTCTCGCTTGGCTCAACCAACCTCCAATCCGTATGTGCAAGTGATATTTTCTTAGATTTCACCATTGTAGAGACAAAATTAGCAAATTCTGTAGTATTGTCACCAACAAGTTGTCCATGCTCATTGATCTGCAACTGGATTGGGGGCTGATTTCCCCTAGACCAAATATTGTGCTTTTTAGTACGCTTCCTGCCTTCTCTTTTCTTTGCTTGTCCACCATTCAATCCAAGATCTATTCATAAATAGCATGTAGTAAGCTCTAGTGTATTAATTTGAAAGGCTAAATCATGATTTTTACTAATATAGGTACCTGCATTTTCTTCAATGGCAGCATCCTCTTCTGACAGGTCATTAGGGACATATTCAGCATTTCTATTCTCATCATGCATGTAATCATCATTTACACTAGACCGCAAGTTTGAACATCCAATTTCTACTTCCATTGGGTCAGTATCTAAGCCAACTCTTGTGGACCTGGACCGCAGGTTTTGATGCCCAAGTTCTGCTTCTATTGGCTCAATTTCAGCACAACCCATTGCCTAAAGGAAGGTAGAATTAATTTCCTCTCAACAACTACCATATATATTGCAATTGCGAGGAAGAGATAACTAACCTTTCTCTTTCCTTTTGGTTGATTAGAAGAGCCAGATCCAAGATTGCCCTCCACTCCTATAGCCAACTCCCTTTTCTTAGCAATGAGAGTTTGCAGGGCTGCATTGTTTCTTCTAATTCTTTCTGCCCTTTCTTCTTCGTATTTATTCCCTCTTCCTACTCTGCTTGACATTTTTCCTCCTACAGAAAAAATATTTGCATCAGCAAACTTATTCATAGTGCAAACTACTAGCATTATCTATAAATAAAGAAATAAAATTATGTAAAACTAAAGGAAAAGATAGCAGCCGAGAAGAGGGTAAAATGGCATACTTTCATTTTTTTATTTGCATCAACAAATGTTCCATCGATGTCTAACCTAGTTGGAGGCACATCTCCAGGCTCAATGCTAATGTTTATGTTACCGCCACCTATATCAGGGCATGCTACTACATGTTCATTTTCAGTCTCTAAATTTCCAATATGTACTTCAGCCATATCATAGAAGTCTCTTGGCTTTGACTGAATAACAGCTCTCCAACCATTATCATCAGGGTCTTCAACATAGTATACTTGGGTTGCTTGAGATGCCAAAATGAAAGGTTCATCACTCAACTTAGCACCAGTATTGAATAAATGCCTGAAGTTAACATCTGTGATACCAAATTTATCAACTTTTACCCACTTATCTTGTACACGATTGTCAACCCAGTCACATTTGAAAAGCACAATATTTCCTTTGTGCTTGTAGTCCAATTCAAGGATTTCAGTTATAATACCATAATAAGTCTTATTTTCTACTAATGGATTATTATGTCCAGATGAGAATGACGAGGTTTGAGCAACTAGAGCCACTCCACTGCATTGGACAGACCTACCCTCGTCATAGGACTTGGCGTGGAAAATATGTCCATTTATAGTGTAACTACTATACTTTTTTGCCACTATCAAAGGCTCGTTAGCTATAATCTGAATCTCTTCAAAAACTTCTTCACCATTCAGTAATAACTCTGCAACATGAAACCCAAACCATTCATGAAACTTCTCATGATGAATACGACTGATTTCTCTTCGATTTTCATGACCAAGTGAGGACAGGTAATCATGATGTTTTCTGCAATGGTTAAACTATAATTTTTAGGATGCAAATTAATAAAATAACCCTATAGTGTATAGTAATAAGACAATTAGCATGTAGCATATCTTACCTCAAGTATGGATCTGTATAGTCATAATTAAATAAGACATATCTATGCGCTTGGAGCCATGTTTTGTAGTCCAAGGTCACAATACACTTGCCGGTCAAATGTCGACCCATATTATTGCAAAAGAATGGCATGGTGCTAAATGAAGTATTAGGATTAGCAACACCATTTCTGCATTTTTGAGTAAATCTAGTTTCACATCCTTCTAAATAACGAGAGCAAAAAGTAAGACTCTCATCAAACACATAGCTTTCTGCAATAGATCCCTCAGGATGACTCTTGGTGCGTACATATCCCTTTAACCTCATTAAAAACCTACATATAATTGAGACTCATGAGATTATAAATAGATAAATTACCATATGATACTGGTTGTTGATTTTTTTTAATATTACCTTTCTACTGGATACATGTTCTGGTAATGAACTGGACCAGCAAGCCTCGCTTGGGCAGGAAGATGTACCATTAAGTGAACCATAATATCAAAAAAGGCTGGTAGAAATATAGTTTCCAGAAGGCTTAACGTTTCAGCGATTTCTGCCTCTAACCTTTCCATATCACTTATGCAAATAATAGGAGAATAGATTTGCTTGAAGAAATTGCTCACACGAATCAACGTTGCACTAACTCTTTCCCGCAATGTCTTTCGCACAGCTAGTGGAACTAAGTGCTGTAAGAGGATGTGGTTGTCATGACTCTTTAGCCCAATTATCCTTTTCTCTTTAACATGTATATGGTGGCGTATATCAGAGGCATAACCATATGGAAATTTTACTCCTTTCAGAACTTCACAAAACAATGTTTTCTCTTCAGAACTCATTGAGAAAGGTGCAGGAGGCAAAAAATAAGAATCTCCAACTTCAATAGGATGAAGATCTTTTCGTATATCTAGATTTTTGAGATCCATTCGAGCATTAAGATTATCTTTAGATTTCCCATCTATACCCAACAGTGTATTAATGATGTTGTCACATACATTTTTCTCAATATGAATGGCATCAAAGTTGTGTGGAAGCAACAAATCTTTCCAATATGGCAACCTAAACCAAATTGATTTCCTATTCCATATTATTTGTCTATCTTTGCCCTTGCCCTTGCCCTTGCCCTTGACCTTGCCCTTGCCCTTGCCCTTGCCCTTGCCCTTTGTTTTTGGTTTTTTCTTGGTTGGGTCCTTTCCGAAATCTGAAGTCAAATCCTTTGTTTGATCCAAAACCTCTTCTCCAGTTAGTGGTTTTGGTGTAGTCCTTAACTCTATATTACCATCAAATGATGCTACATCAAACCTAAATTTGTGATTTGCATCTAGAAACCTCTGATGACCCATGTAACAAGACTTGCTACCATTCTTCAAACGAAGAGAACAAGTATGCGAGTTGCAGTGAAAACAAGCTAACTTGCCTGAAGTTATACATCCAGAAACATAACCTAACCCTGGATAATCAGTAATAGTTGATAGTATGGCAGCATGTAACTGAAAGTGCTCAGCCCTTGAAGCATCATAAGTTCTAACCCCTTTCTCAAACATTTCTACCAAATCGTCTACTAGTGGTTCAAAATAGACATCCATATCCTTCCCAGGTGAATTTGGGCCCGGAATTAACAAGGAAAGTATAAAATTTGGTTGTTTCATACATATCCAAGGGGGTAGGTTCAATGGAATTAGGACAACAGGCCAAATGCTATAGCTGCAGTTCATTGATCTAAATGGATTGAAGCCATCTGTAGCTAAAGCTAGCCTAATATTGCGGCTATCTGCACCAAATTCTGGATATTTGAAATCAAAATCCTTCCAAACTGGAGAATCAGCTGGATGCCTCAATAATCCATCCTTTGTGCGCCCTTCATCATGCCACCGTGCATCAGTTGCAGTCTTCGGAGACATATACAGTTTTTGAAGCCTCTTCTTTATTGGAAAATAGCGAAGAACCTTTCTGGGAACTCTATGAACATGTTTCCCTTCAAGATTTTTCTTCTCTGTTTTCCATCGTGAAGTTTTACATTTGGGACAAAAATCTGCCTTCTCATGCTCCTTCCAAAACAATATGCAGTCATTCTTGCATGCATGAATATTAACATATCCAAGCCCGAAGCATCTAACCATTTTCTTAGCTTCATGAAAGTTCATAGGTAATGCCGTGCCTTCAGGGAAAGCCTCTATAAGCAGCTCTAGTAGCATGTCAAAACTTCTATCACTCCAACCTCCAAGAAATTTAGTGTGGAGTAATTTAACTACAAAGCAAAGCTTTGAGAAGCTTTTGCACCCTGGGTAAAGCTCTTCGTTGGCATCAGCTAATACTTGATAAATATCTTCGGCAACTTCACATGGATCCTCCCCAACAACTTCATTATTTTCACTAAAATCCCCTCTTTCATCTAACCCATGCACTACATCACGAATCATATTAAACATTTCATCATCTTGCTCTAAATTATCCTCTACTTGAACCTCATCACACTCATCACTATGTTGTGCAAAAGAAGACGATGCCTCTCCATGAAAAATCCATCTCTTATACCCTTTTAAAAATCCATCACATACTAAATGCACATAGACAACACTAGCTTCATTCCAGCAACTATTCACACATTTTTTGCAAGGGCATAAAATTGTGTTTGCTTTTGCCGAATGTGTAAAAGCATATTGTATAAATTCTTTCACCCCTTGTGCATATTCAGATGTGTGCCTACATTTAGTTACTTGTTATAAGATTGATCATGAGAAAGTAATAGAAAATAAAAAAAATGTAAGCTTGTCATATACCTGGGAAGGTCCATCCATCTTTTATCCATACCTATTAGGTATTATAAAATTTCACAAGTCACCTAAAATTATAGACTATAGAAATTGTTAGAAAATAAATTAATAAATAAATAGTGGTGTTCTGTTGTTATATACAAAATATCAAGCACAACTGCTTGCCATCAGGCTACAACTACGCACAAAGACCGAGTGAGAAACTTCACACAAGTAAGAATTATAGAATAGCAAGATGTGCCATCTCAAAAGAACATTCATTGTAAGAATGAAAGCACTAACCACAAAGCTAGGGACAGCTCAGATCACACACTGAAGAAACTGCAAAATGATTAACAAAGAATCCAAGGTTCCCCTTTGAACTGCTCCATAACACAAACTAATCAGAAATTAGTATAAAAGATATTGAAAGCAAAGAAACATTCCCTACATTAATAGGTAGGATTGCCTTCTGGAATAGTATAAAAGACCATTCATACAGTCTACACTACAATTACAGACTTGATTAAAATGCTCCATCATTTGCCTTCAAAAGGAATAGATTTCTTTTGCATTACAAACAATAGAATAGGACACATATTGTATATCCCAAAACAGCATGCTCCCTTTGCCCATGAACCAAATCCCAAATGAGCCATCCCCAATCCCAAATGTCCAAGCCTAAGATGGTAGGTATCAGTTAGTACAGCACCATTCACACGATGTAGCAAACAAAATTTGGGCGCAATAGAACATAGCGGGTAGATTAGAGGAGGAGAAAAAGAATGGATTTTGATTGCTCACAGTGCAGCAAAAAAAGTGGGATTCTGCACAAGAAAATCACTACTTCTACAAGAGAGGAATATCCATTCGAGTGAGTAGCAAGGTCAGTCCATACCAAGGCAACCAAGGAAGAAATCAATCTGAGCATAATATAGTTGGTTTTGACAAAAAAAAAACACTTGGCATGCAAGAGCGGGGAGCAATCACAAACCTGCTTCCTTCTTTGTGCTGTCCACTAAACTCCCAAAGACAAATAGTGGATTGGAGGGAGGTGGCGTACAGGGAGGTGCAGGGAATGAGCCAAGGATGAGGGTGCTGTTGAGAGAGGATAGCAAGAGGAAGGTGGTGCTGGGAGAGGACAGCAAGGGGAGGGTGGCACTGGGCAATGGCCGGCCGCAACGCAGGAGGCAGTGAGCAGGAGGTTGAAGGGAGGAGAATTCTAGGGATTTGGCTTGTGAGAGGAAGTGGCTAGTTAAAACATTGGGGATAAGATGGGCATCTAGTATCTCCCTCCAATTTGGCCCTCTTCCTGCGTATACATATAACTTTTCCCCTTCCCGCCCAAATGGACCACGTGCATCAGGGGTTCCTTAAGTTCCCGGCAGATGAGGTGTCCTACAATTCTATCTAGGGCGGCTAAGTTGCCCTTATAATAATAGTATATTGCCGGCAGTCAATTTGCCCCCATATTTATTTTTTCCCAGCAGATGGTTTGACCTCTACCATAATTTCCGGCAGGAAGTGTATTTCTGGCAAGTAACTTGTTGGCAATCTCATATTATTCACAACAATTAACTGCCCTTAATACTGTGCCATGGTGTAGTGAGTCTAGGTCTACTCTCTTAGGTGCTTGTATAAATTGCCCTTTACTTGCAAAGGATGTTGATCTGAAAGACAAGCGCCTGAAGGAGCTAGAGTCTAGATTAGAGAGTGCTGGGAGTTCTAAGGATGTGCAGCAGAATTGTTCCACCTGCACCATCTTTCAGGACAAACTCAGCTGGGTTAGAGGGCAAGTTCAAAAGCTTCTGACTGAGAATAAGTATCTCCTTTCTCTGTGGAGAAGTGTTCAGAGAGCAAAGGGAAAATGAATTTGATCTTGGTCAAGACCAAGATGTGTGCTGACAAGACGGGTTTAGCTCTTGGGTTGGGTTTTGAGAGTGGCTTACAATGTGAAGAGTAAGACTGTGTTCACCACACCTACTACCCTAGATGCTGAGAAGTCCAAAATTAATACCACACCACAACCCATCAAGAAACCAATTCCACAACCCACAAAGAAGAAGCCCGCACCACAACCCAAGAAAGCTCCACAACCTAAGATGAGAGAGCCTGTAAGAGAGCCCCGAGTGACCGACAATTGAGTTCCTGAGAGACACTACCACTGCACCTACTGCTAGAGAGATTGTCACTTGGTTGGGTTTTGCTTTCGCCGTAGGAGAGATGAGCGGCGTGAGTGGGAATGGAGCACCCGGGACATGTATCACCCCTCTGATGGTGTACATGAGTCTTTTCCTCGCTTTCACTCACGAGTCCCTAGTGCTTTTCAGTCTTTTCTTAAAGGTGATGCCTAGCGTGGATTTTACCATGACTCGTATTGTTTTGGTCCACGTGTAAGAGGCTTTGAGTCCCAGCGCTTTGATGGACCACATTTTCCTCATCGTGGTACTCGCCCCCAGCGTGTTGGTGTTGAGTTACCTACCGTTTCTGCTTCAGGATGGATGAGCCAGTACTGGATTCCTAGGAGGTTTTTTACTAACCCCAGTACTGAGCCATCCACTTTCTATTCTTCTCATATGTAGGTAGCAGGCGGAGGCCTGGAGAACAAGTGGCTCATCGACTCCGGTTGTTCACGCCACATGACCGGAGATTCATCATAGTTCTCCAGCCTCACCCCCATGAAGCGACACGAGTGCATCACATTCGGGGATGATCGGAAAGGAAGGGTGAAAGCCAAAGGTATGATAAGGGTGAATGAGAGTTTCACTCTCAAAGATTTGGCTTTGGTGGAGCATCTGGGATACAATCTTCTCTCTGTATCTCAGTTGCTAGATGAGGACTTGGAAGTGCATTTCAAACGCAATACTTCTCGAGTTCTTGATTCTTCTAGTGCTTTGATTTGCAAGATTTCTCGAGTTGGGAGAGTTTTTGGAGCTGATTTTTCTGAGTCTTCTAGTTCTTCTCGGTGTTTACTTGCTCAATCTTCTTCTGAGCTTTGGATGTGGCATAGGAGACTAGGGCATATGAGCTTTGATTTGCTTACTCGTTTGAGTGCCCTAGGCTTGATCCGAGAGTTGCCCAAGCTCAAGTTTGAGAAGAACCTTGTGTGTGCTCCTTGTCGGCATGGCAAGATGGTTGCCGTTCCTCACCCACCAGTCAATCTAGTGATGACTGAACGACCGGGAGAACTTCTCCATATGGACACTGTTGATCCTTCTCAGGTTCGTTCGGCGGGTGGGAAGTGGTATGTTCTTGTCATTGTTGATGACTTCTCTCGCTACTCTTGGGTCTTCTTTCTTGTGAGCAAGGATGAAGTGTTTTCACACTTTCGGAGCTTAGCTTTGAGATTGTTCACAGAACTTCTTGGTGCATTGAAAGTAATTCGTAGTGATAATGGCACCGAGTTCAAGAACTATCTCTTTGATGCTTTCTACCTTGAACATGGCATTGAACATCAATTTTTTGCCCCACGCGTTCCTCAGCAGAATGGCGTGGTTGAGAGAAAGAACAGAACTTTGGTGGAGATGGCTAGGACGATGCTCGATGAGCATTGGACTCCTAGGAAGTTTTGGGCTGAGACCATTAGCACAGCGTGCTACATCTCTAATCGGATTTTCTTGCGCTCGATCTTAAATTTGACTTCTTATGAGTTGCACTTTGGGAGGAAGCCGAAGGTTTCACATTTGAGAGTTTTCGGTTGCCGTTGCTTCATCCTAAAGCGTGGCAATCTTGATAAGTTCGAGTCGCGTTCTTTCGATGGTATTTTCTTGGGGTATTCTCTTCATGGTCATTCTTACAGGGTTTATAATCTTGACACTAACACCATCATGGAATCCTGTGATGTGACTTTTGATGAATCAACCCCCTGTGCTAGTTCTGCCTTTGAGTATGCAAGTGATCAGGAGATGAGCGAGAGCATCTTTGTAGATGGCGATCTTCCAGCTTTCGGTGATGATGAGGATGATCCACTACTTCTCTCGACCACACCTGCTCCAGGGCTTGCTCCTACTTCTTCTACTCCAGCAGAGGGTCCTGCAGCCTCTACTTCCACTTTAGCTGCTCTCGAGCCTGCACCCGCACAGGTTGAGGGGGAGTTCACCTCTAGGCGTTAGGCCCCTCAACACATTCAGCGGCGACACCCTCCACACATGATGATCGGAGATCTTTAGAAGAGGGTAACGAGATCCAAGTCTGCTTCTCATGCTCATTTTACTGATTCTGCATTCGTTGCTTCTTTTGAGCCCCATGATGTTGGACATGCTTTATCTGATTCGAGTTGGGTTAATGCCATGCATGAAGAGCTTGAAAACTTTGAGAGAAACTAAGTCTGGGTCCTTGTAGAGCCAGCCCCTAATGTTCACACCATAGGCACCAAATGGGTTTTCAAAAATAAACAAGGGGAGGATGGGTCTGTAGTGAGAAACAAGGCTAGACTAGTGGCTCAGGGTTTCACTCAGGTAGAGAGGATAGACTTTGGAGAAACATTTGCTCCAATAGCTAGACTAGAAGCCATTAGAATCCTTCTTACATTTGCAGCATCCTGAGGTTTTAAGTTATATCAAATGGATGTTAAAAGTGCTTTCCTATATGGCTTCATAGAGGAAGAGGTCTATGTCAAGCAACCCCCAGGCTTTGAGCACCCTAAATACCCACATAGAGTATACAAGCTTCAGAAAGCTTTGTATGGGCTTAAACAGGCACCTAGGGTTTGGTATGATAGGCTTAGGTCTTTCTTGCTAGGGCATGGGTATGTGATGGGGTCAGTTGATAAAACTTTGTTCACTCTTAGACATGGCAATGATTTCCTACTTGTTCAGATTTACGTGGATGATATAATTTTTGGTGGCTCTTCTCATACACTTGTGGCCAAGTTTGCAGAAACTATGAGCAGGGAATTTTAGATGTCGATGATGGGCGAGCTCAACTTCTTCCTTGGACTGCAAATCAAGCAATGCAAGCAAGGTACATTCGTCCATCAGACGAAGTACACCAAGGATTTGTTGAAGAAGTTCGACATGAGCGATGCGAAGCCATTGGCGTCACCGATAGCTACCTCGACCGTGCTTGATCCGAATGAAGATGGAGAGGAGGTGGACCAGTGGGAGTACAGGAGCATTATCGGCTCTCTTCTGTACCTGACGGCGACAAGACCCGACATCTATTTCGCCGTCTGCTTGTGTGCTCGCTTCCAGGCTTCACCGAGGACGTCTCACCGCCAAGCGTTGAAGCGCATTTTAAGGTATCTCAAGCACACTCTCGAGTTTGGGCTTTGGTTTTCTGCTTCCTCTTCGCTTTCTCTTCGAGGTTTTTCGAATGCGGATTTTGCTGGTTGTAGAATTGACAGGAACAGTACCTCTAATACTTATCATTTCTTGGGTACTTCTCTTGTGTGTTGTTCTTCTCGCAAAAAGTCTAGCGTTGCACAGTCTACTACAGAAACTGAATATGTAGCTACTGCTAGCTGTTGCTCACAGATTTTGTGGATGGTTGCTACCTTGAGGGATTTTGGGTTAGATTTCAAGAGTGTGCCCCTTTTGTGTGACCACACCAGTGCTATAAGCTTAGCCAATAACCCAGTTCAACACTCCAGAACCAAACACATAGATGTGAGATTCCACTTTCTGAGAGACCATAATGAGAAGGGAGACATTGAGTTGAGCTACATAGATGCCCAACACCAGCTAGCCGATATCTTTACCAAGCCTCTAGATACAACAAGGTTTGCCTTTCTGATGGGAGAGCTTGGTGTGTGACATCCCTATGGCATTGTGTGAGGGGGAGTTGCCCTTGTACATAATCTATCTTACTTTTATTACATTTGGATTGCATAGCATTTTGTAATATAATCATGTTAGCAAGCTTCACTTATATGTTCTTTGCACTTTCTTGTACTAGTTGTGAATTTGTGCTAAGTGTAGTGGATGTATAACAATTTGTGCAAACTTGGTCTTTTACTGAAACATGGCATAAAATCTGTTGAGCAAGCTTGTCTTTTCTAAAGAATAAACTTGAAATATGAATATGATCTCTTGTCACCCTTGAATATTTGCTTTAGCTTAATCAGTGCTTAAATTAGGGCTAGTTTTGTGAAAAGCTTGTGCTAGGCTGCTTTATTCAGTTCAGCGGATTGGGGGTCTTTGACATTTGTCTATGTAAATATTTAGCCCATGATTAACCCTTGGGAGAGCATGTGCTCTTTTGTGTCGCAAAGGCACAACTTGTTTTGGCTTTGTGAAAAATTGCACATCTTGAAATTCTATGTTGAGTTAATAAAATGAATGATCAAGTTTTGAGCTAAAATTGAATCCAATACGGTGGCTTAAGGCTTCATGTGGTTTGCCAAAGAAGTGAACCCATGGTTGCTTAAAACTCACTTGAGGATAGTTAAATGATCAATGAGAAAGTTAACTTGTGATTTTTATTGTGCTAAGAATGTTCTTTTTCATGTTGTCAAACTAAGGCTTGGATTGATATGTGGGTGTTTGCATAGCCCATCGGGTTGAACTTGGTTGTCTAGTTTGAACTTGACATAACACTAGTTTCTTTAATCTTTGCATTGATCATGAAACTGTGGATGCTTTTGTGGTGACATCTTTTGGATAATTGAACAACATGATCAAAACTTGCTTTACTCTCGGTGCTTGTGTCATGAACTCTCTTCGAGACTTTGTGCGCCTTTGAGTTATATTGTTTACTTATCATAGTGCTTTGACATCTCTAGTTCTTGCAAGTACTTTGTGATCTATATGTGAAGCTTTGTAGGATTGCATTTCATTTGCACATCTTTTGCATAGTCTGTTATCCTTGATGTTTGCATTGCCAAAGGGGGAGAAAATATGCCTAAAAGATATTATGCTAAAATATTCAACAAGGGATGTGTTTTGGGGTTTTTGAGTTTGTCTTGCTCTTTTGAGGTTTTTGGCTCGTGTTTACCACTCTTAGGGCTTTTACAACCTTTCTTATGCCAAGTGACATATTTTGCTCTTTCTCGACTTTTTGTCACTTGGATGAGTTTATCTTGTTTTAATTTCTTCAAACCAAAATCTTTGTGTTTTGAGGGTTGTCAATGCACTCATCAAGGGGGAGATTGAGAAACCAAGTTGTAATGTGCATTGATTTTCTTGTGATGAGTGATTGACATTGTCATTTATTTGGTTTGATGATCTTCGGTTTTGCATGAGCTTTGATGTGATTTGAATTGATTTGAGATTTCATTTGAGCATAATGATTATGTACTAATTGGAATTGGAGTTGGAGATATGTGTTTGCTTATCTCATGGTGTGCAGGTGATGGATGCAACTTGGCGGTCGACGGCGGGATGATAGAGGCCGAGCGGAGTGCTTGGTGCCAGGCGATCAAGGAGGCCGGACGGAGTGAAGGGTGATCCTAGTTGAACACGTGGAGGTCAAGCAAAGCATTGAAGGCGGATAGAGACGGCGTGTTGACAAAGTCAAGCGAAGGGGATGCTGGTGCAAGTGACAAGGCGACCCGATGGATCGGGAGCGGGAGAGACTTGCTGGCGGTCAGGATCGCATGACGGAATACACGCGTCGACATCGAAGCGCTTGCTTAAGGTGTAAGCAAGGCGGTGAGTCACGCTTTGATAAGTGTGCAGGCGGTTTCGCGGTTTGGCCTCAAAACTGTGGGAGGACTGGAGGAGTATGTGGCACCATCGCGAAGCTTGCGTCAAGGCGAAGCTAAGTCGTGAAGGCGCCGCGGCCGTCCGATGAATGAAGAAGAAAATAGACCAAAATACCCTTAGTGGTAGGTAGAAGTGCACTACAAGAGAGGGGTATTTTGGGGGAAAAACTAGGAAACTTAAGGGCCAAGTTTCCTAGGCCTATAAATAGAGGGGTAGGGCTAGAGAGAGCTTTGAACCAGCTACTTGAGCCCCCTTGTGCCACTCATTTGAGAGCTTTAGAGCTAGATTTTTAGAGTAGAGAAGGATGAGTGCTTAGCCTATATAATAGATGAGAGTTTTGAGAGATAAATCTTTGTAATCCGCCTAAAATAGGGCTGACCTCTTTGAGTAATTAAGTTTATGTTTTTGCATATGCTTGAATTCCCCTCCTTCTAGTTTCCCTCTATTGGTTCCCTTGCAAGTTGGTAAGTTTTTCGATTTTCGGTTTTGATTTTCGTTTTGGTTTTTGGGCTGAAATTTCAGCACCTTGTGATATCATTCTTCTTGTTGCTAGAGGCATAAAAACTCACATACGAGTGTATGCTCATGGGTCTTGAGTAACCTTGCCTCTAGATCATTAACCTGGAGAGATTTCTTGCCCGGTGATCTTTTTCTTTGAGCTGCAATATTTCACCTTTGCAGGGTTGTTTTTCTTGATGCTAGTGGCTTAAACACTCACATACTCATGTATTTGAGCGGGTCTTGAGTCCCCTTACCGCTAGACTATCATCTTGGAGGATAACCTTATCCGGTGTCCATCTTATCTAGTTGCTTTGGAAGTTGCAAGTTTTTGTGCACAAAGACACATGGAATGGTCCTGAATGGAACTTATGGTTCATATTCCATCTGTGGAGTCATGTTGCCATGGAAATAGTCTTCTTTCTTTGTCTCTTTTCTTCCGCTTGAGTGTTCTGAGGTGCGTTGGGTGAGAAATAGGAAAAGGCCATCTATTTTGAAAGAAATTTGTTGAGGCGCCTATTCACCCCCCCCCCTCTAGTCGCCATTCTCGTTCCTACAACCACCATGAGGTAAATATGGCATATGCGAATATTTCAGTTAGTTCATCGTGCTCTACATGAAAACTATCATCAGACTAGAAAAGAATCCTCTAGATAACACAACCCAAGAAGGTTACGCTCGAGACATCTAGTATAGTACATCTCCCCTACCCAACTATATAAAGAGGGGAGGGGTACGTTAAAGGAACAAGCCAGAGAGATACAGAAGCAATATGAGATTGGATAGGGACATAAACAACCCATTGAAATCCACACCAGATTCAAACCACGATTAGATTCATCCAACAAGGGCTTCAAGATTTAAAATACTAAATAACTCATTGAGAGTCATAGGAGTAGATCTAGATATACCCTCATTATAATTGTCTTCTCCTGAGATTGATCAAAGTAGCTCATGACATAAGGTTATTATCCTAATGGATGCCTAAACCTATTGATGTTGGGTAGTATAAAATTATCGTATACAATTATTCTATACATATACAGGTCCCCTAGGATTTTCTTTATTATCGGAGCATACGTTCGTGCCTGGGAAAGGAATCCTTAGACGTATGAAAATTACCCGCATGTATCAGGGCATTCCGTAAAGAAGGAAGTCCATATCTAATGATAATTAAATTCTACTCAGAAAAGAGTCTAGAGGCTACATGACAATCCCCATATATATACAAAGCCAGGGGACCCTACGGAGGACAAGAAGCAACAACAAAAGCCATAAGCCAACATAAGCCATCAACACTCCATGAGCCCTAAGCCTTCTGCAATAATTGCGATCTACATCAAAATCTCGCCGAGACTACATGCAAGGAGCCCTCGACTAGGTATAGATCCCATCTAGGCTAGCCAAGACCCCACCCATTTGTAATCTATTTCGAAGATCAATACAAGAACACATGACATAGAGATAATATCCTTCAGGAGGCTTGAACCTAGTTGGAGGGACGATGGGTCGCCACCCAGACTCGGTATTCAAAGCCTTCTTTATGGTAAGCATCTACCTGCAGGTTAGCCATTTAATCAATGAAACAACAGGTACTAACCTAACATTTTCTGTAGTTGTCTGTGCATCGCTTGAGCAAGTCTTGTAATGACGCCGACAAGGCTACCGCCTGGGTATCCAAACTCGAGAAGAAGGCTACTGAGTTGCACCTTCAGCTCTCCTAGGTTGTCGTCGAGAAGGAGAGGGCAAATGCTGTGCTGGAGGGCCGGACGAAGGGTAACTCTTTGGTATTCCTGATGTGCCATCTCTTTACATTGTCACTTTAACACAGTGTTCTAAAGAACACTCCATGGCCCAAGAAGCCATGGCCTAGGAGGAGACCCAAATGTCAGCCGCACGCCAACAACTCACCATGGCTGTTAATGTCTTCCAAGAGGCACTTGCCAGGGTAGTGACCCATGTGGAAGTTGTCAGCGATGATGATACTACCAGGCTGGCCACCTGGGCGACCAATCTCGCCGAGGCGCACGGGAGACTCTAAGAGAAGGTGACCAAGCACCTCTTGAGCCAATCCAAGTGGAGCGTGGAGCAAGCAGTTTCATGCTGGCCATACTTTTGTGGATGAGATGGACTTCGAGCTTGGGCCCCTGCCTTAAAACATTTTCATGCAGTCTGTAATAAACTCTTGGCAGCTTTTATTAGACTTGTAGGAATTTAAATGCTTTTCGCATTTGATGGGAGTACTTCGTGTTGGATGCTTTTGATAGCATATCGTGGTCTCCTTATTGACTTTTTTCTTTGATTAGTTTGGGACACATTAATCGCTAGTGGGAGCACTTATTATGACCAGCCTTAGGTCTACTTGAGTGGGAGGCACCGTAGCCCCAGGTCACTTGTGGAACATGATAAGGAGCCTTTTCGCAACCCTGAGTTTGTAGCGTAACAATCCTTCCCTTCTCATTAGAATTTTCTTTCAGAAGGCACACATTATGTAGTTTTCGGTTTGTAGCACCTAGTACTTATTAAGCCCCTAACTGTCTACTTAAAAAAAGGTTCTGGGTAGGCAGTCTAAATAGAAAAAATGTAATAAAGCGAAGAGAGGTCATATTGCCTTTGGTTCAAGAAAAGCTTTTCACCACCCATGGTGCATGTTTTGGATGAAGAACTCGAGAAGCAGCTTACCCCTTTTTTGGGTATGAGGATGCTCAAGTAGACAAGTAAAGCAGGAAAATAATTCGATGACTTCCTAGGAAATGTGATCTTTATTATTATGTAATGTACTCTTGGTACTTATACTTGGGACTTACAGAGTTTATTGATGACCCATGAGATATTGTAGACCTATTATCTTAAACCCAAATGATATTGTTGACGACCGGTAAATCATCGATCTAACAAACTTGTTGAAGAATAGGGGGATGCTTTGAGTAGACGAATCTCAAGGGAACACATGTAGGGGTTTTTAGACAGGTTCAGGCCTCCCTGATAATAATAACCATATATCATGTTTGTCTTGTTTTGATCTGAGCCTATTACAAGGGGGTGTAGCTAGCCTAGATGGATCTAAATCTAGTTAGTGATTTCTTCCTTGGCTTCTGTTGGCTTGTATGGGCTTGTGGAACTCGTATCTCTTGTGATGACTTGTTCTCTCCCTCAATGACTTGTCCTCTGCTGGGCCCCTCGATTGGTTCCATATATATATATATATGGGGTGTCGTATATCCTCCGGACTCTTCCTTCCTATTCTTGGAGATAGACCTTCCCAGTTACGGGATACCTTGGATACTCACATTTCTTCCTGGGCTTCCCTTCCTAGAGATCAAGATATGCCCTGGGAATTACTGAAAAACCTAGGGTGCCAGGATATAGTAACTATCTATTATCCATCATCAAGCCCCCCATTAGTACGTGAAATGAGGCTTCGATGGTTCAAGTATATACCCAGCAATGATAAGCTTTTTGTATGATAATATCATCGAGTAAACTTTATCTTCCGATTAGGATAAAATATCTAACCGGATCTCCTAGGTCTTTAAGATCACATACTCGGGATTTAAATACCTCCAAGTTCTCAAGAGAGTTCTCGAGAAAGTATTCTGTATGGGTAGATTTTTTAGTCGACGTGAAAAATTATCCTACCCATGTCAAGTACAAGGGAGATAAGGCTCATCGCTAGCTAGGCTCATAAGTTGAACCATAGCAGCAGAAAGTTTATGTGGTGATGGAAAAGATTCTCTATCATGAATGCGAAGGGTTCGTTGCTCCATCCTTTCAACTGCTCCCATGCCCTGAAAGATGCAACAGGTAAACGACTGCACCAAAGTCTGCCTCTTTGTCCGCGTTGGTTAGCTAAAAAGACGTAGCTTTTATGACCAAGCATCACTTGGGCGCCCATGACTCATAATGCAGCCACACCCAGAGTTAAGGCTTAGTAGGTGAGGCGTCTCACCTCTTGACCCATTGGTCTATATAAACCTTCAGTTGTCGGATCTCAGCTGCACCACACTCAAGTTCGATCATGGATTCTACTCCTTCTCCTAAGTACATGCCCTCTTCCCCCGATTACTCACCTTCTTCCCTTGAGTACACACCCCTCACTCCTCCATCGTCTCCCACAATGTCTGGTTTAGTGGTGGAGGTCATTGACGTTTCCTCCGACGAGTAGGTTGAACAAAGAGTTGCGACTCGTGATGTCCCTGTTAAAGATGGCAAGCGCCCATCACCTCAGGTTCAAGATGAGGTGTACTGGGATATTTTGGAGGCGGAAATAGAGGAGGAGGAAGCGGCAGCTGAGGAGGAGAAGAAGGAGGCATCCGGTGGCATCTTCATTAAAGATGGCAAGATGTCTACCACTTCATCCTCTTCTTCCTCATATTATTTCAGCGAGGATGGCTAAAAGGAGTAGCCAAGGCGGTGACTCTGGCGATGGTGGTTGGGAGCCAATCCCTCACCTAAGACATGGTCGTAGAGCAGCAACCCGCCATGGGGAGTCCAAATCATCATCATTGGAGATGTCGATGATCTTGGGCTACGACACTGGTGTGTTCAACCGGGAGTTATGGAACCACTCACCTTAACCTCTCATTGGGCAGGTTAAAGTAGTTTCTGCTTCCTCTTCGTCGGGTAGCTCTTTTAGGACTTTTTGTGATGATCTGTCCATTAGCTTATCTGTAAAGGAGCTCAAAAAATCTTTTTAAATAGAAGATTCCTACTTCTACAAAAATACATGTGTATGACTGCAATCCTTCTTTTGAATACAAGGAAGTTTTAACAAGCATCCGACATCTCTTTCAGATAGTTTTGAGGTTTGTGGAATTTCTTATTGGGATGTTTATCGCGACAACCTTAGGCTCGACTGCAAGTGGAAAATGTTTGAGTTTTCAGGCACTTAAAGATCCAATAAGGTCCTCTACAATCCCTAAAAGAAAATTTCTTCCTTTCTCAATAGAAAAAGATATGCATGACAAGTTTTGTACTTCTAATATGTATGAGCCCCCGACTGGCTATCGGGGAAGAATTTCCAGATGGGCAGTCCAAAAAACTGAGAGTGCTTGTGGGTATAAGTTCTCGAATTATGGTTATCTTAGTATTTAGAAGTATTCGTTCAATGATAGGTGAAAATATATATATTAATAATATGATAACTAATATTGCAAAATATATTCTAAGTACTTACACATAGAACTTACGAAGTTGGTCGATATTCCAAGAGTTTTTAAGGACTTGACCATCTTCTATAACTATTCTATATGACCTTGGTCGATTAGATTCGACCACCCTATAGGGATCTTCCCACTTCGGAGACAGCTTGTTGCTATTTTTCTATCTTTGTACGAGACGTAGAACCAGATCTCCGGTTCAAAATATCTTTTACGGATGTCTTGGTCGTGGTAGCGTCAGAGAGCTTGTTGGTACCGTATTGATCTTATCAATATTTGTGTCCTTATTTCTTCGAGAGCATTGATGTCATCTTGTCTTCTCGGGATTTCATCCTTATCGGCGTATAACTTAACTCGGGGAGACTTGATCTTTAGTTCGCAGGGCAGCATTGCTTCAGCCCCATAGACTAGGAAGAAAGGCGTTTCACCTGTCACCCTACTGGACGTTGTTCGAAATTCCCAGAGTACATTAGGCAATTTGAAGGCCCATGCTTTAGCGTAGGAAGATAAGTGGTTGAAGACGCAGGTTTTGATTCCCTGAAGTACTAGGCCATTTGCCCACTCGACCTATATGTTGCTTTTTTATGTGCGACGGATGCAAAGAAGACTGCGGTGCCGAGTTCCTTGCAGTAATCGAGAAATGCCATGCTAGAGAATTGAGTACAGTTTTTGGTGATGATCCTACTCGGGACATCGAATCTTTTCATGACACTTCTCATGATGAATTGCCCAATGTGATTTTTTCAACTAGTTTAGCTTCGATATACTTGGTAAAGGTGCCAATTGGAATGAACAGGAACTTGAAGCCCTCGGGTGCTACCGGGAAGCGCCCCAAAATATTCAGCCCCCAAGTCGCGAATAGACACGATAAAGCGATCGTCTGCAAGGCTTGAGCAGGTTGATGTACTCTTTTGCTATGAAATTAATAGCTTGTGCACTTTTTTACCAACTCACTCGCATCATGGAGAGTTGTAGGCTAATAGAAATCTTATTTGAAAGCCTTTCTGATTAGGGTTCAGAAGGAAGCATGAGATCCACACACCCCTCCATGGATTTCTTTAAGTAGTTCTCTACCTTGCTTCTAAGAGATAGATTTCATGAGTACTCTGTGAGCGCCCTTTTGATAAAGAACGCCATCCACCAAGGTATACATCATGGATCGATTTACTCAGTTAATGCATCATCTTTAGGCACAACTCTATCTTGAAGGTACTTGCGGATTGCGGTCATCCACGAAACTTCACTTTTGCGCTGAGCTAGAAGTGCCCCCACGACTCCTTTTGGGCATTACTACAGAACTGGGCTTATATGTCGACCCATCACTGTCGGTTCTTCATGGGCCGGCAGTGATGGGGCATCACTACCGGTTCATTAGCCGCGCGGGAAGAATCAGCATCGTGGCTTATGAACTGGTAATGATAAGGGTCATCACTGCCAGCTGATGGATTGAGTCGACAATGATGCACCCATAACTCATCACTGCTGGCTTAATCTACTGACTGGTAGTGATAGCTCTACATCACTACCGGCGGATTATATGAGCCGGTAGTGATATCCTCCACTTCCCCACCTTCTTCTACCACGAGCTAACAGAGCCATTTCAGTACTCTCTCCCTCACAAAATCTCCTATGGCAACAACCAATTCATCCTTCTCCCGCATTGATCCCCCCACCACTCAAGCTCAATCTTGGTCAAGAAGGAGATCTAGATGAGCTCCCTCTAGCTATCCAATTAAAATCCCTTCTTTCCTCTCCATTTGCTCATTTTCCCTTTCTTCATTTTTTGGGACAAGTGATCTCTGGATTTTCCCCCAATAGCAAGCAAGCTTCTAGCAGGAGCCTCTTGAACTCAAGTAAGTTGAAATCCCTAAGGTTAATCCTATATTTAGCATTTTAACTCAAAATGTTTCCTGAAAAACCAAAGTTGATCTTATCCCTATAAAGACCTAGGCAAATCTTCAAAATTGATCCTAATGAGCTATAGGAATAAATTTAGAAGTCTACAATATAGAAACTTTAGGTATGAGCATATTTATTTTTTATTTTTAATGATTTATAAAAATTAGCCATGATATTTAGGTATGTAGCAAGATCCAATTGCATTTTTTATATTTTATTTAATTAGTAACCTCCTATATAGAAACTTTAGGTTTGAGCGTATTTATTTTTCATTTTTCCTTAATGAGAATAATAAAGAAAATTTCTAGGGATGGCACCAACAAATACTCATCAGAAGCGAACGTGAAATCATACAAAAGGCGGCTCCTCCAACCCATGCCAATTGCCAGTAGGAGATGGCAAGGTAATTTATTTGTTAGTGATCGCAAAATCTTCTAGATATTTTGAATTTGGATTTACAATAATGATATAATTGTAGATGGATAGAAGATGGATGTACGATGCGAGTCGTGTCAGCGCAGAGTACAAGAACGGCGTGGAGGGTTTCCTGGTAGCAGCCGCGGCACACAAGTTAAATACATAGTCTCAATACATGTGATGTCCATGTGTCGATTATGAGAACAAGAAGCAGTTCTCCACCACCCAGCAGATACATTACCAAACCTTTGGTCAAACCAGATATGGAAAGAAACCTTACAACTCAAATGCGCCAATTACATCAGTGGTACTTGGATCAATCCAGGCAGGGTTTGCAGGCATTCCCCGTAAGATACATAGAAGAATATTTCGAGATGGCTCCTTTTGGTGTATTTCAAGGACTTGTATGAACTGTACAAGGAATATGCCCTCGACGTGGCAATAGTCAGAGTGTAGACTCGGTAAGTGACTTATGCATATAAATTATGCTATATGATCTTGTACCTTAAAATTGCATGGCTAACTTCTCTATTTTGTAGAATGGAGAACCACACATGCAGACAACAAGTTGATCATAAAGTAGGATTCATCGATCCTGGGCTTATGAACCAGACGCTTGTAAGGGAGAGTCTAGACTTCACCGAGAACTACATATTGAAGTGTCTGCTTCACCACCAATACAAGAAATTCATACTCTTACCCTACAGCTATGAGTACATGCTTGCGCGCCTGGGCGTTCTGCTTTTATGGGCAACTCGATTCTAGTACTAATTTGCTATGGTGACATAATATTCCTGCAGCTTCCATTGGATCGTCCTTGTCATCCACCTAGACTTGAGAAAGATCATTATCTTGGACTCACAAAAGAGAGCTCAGATGACTTACCAAAACCTCATCGATATGCTAAATAGGTAAACTTGATCATTTCATCATCTCGACGATTGCATCTAAGTTTAATTGGTATTCATATTCATATACAGAGCATACACAAGATACCGTAAAAAGAGTGTTATTCACTTTCCATTCAGGAAGGAGTATAATGTAAAAACTGACTTTCTGGTACGCATGGAATATTCTTGTCTTGCATTTCCTACTGAATAAAAAGGTTCAATTTGTTCCACTGAAGAATCATTTCCTCTTGAAGTGTATGAGGCAGCCACCCGGTAAGAATCTCTGCGTGTTTTATGTTCTAACTTTCATGCACGGATTCAGCCCAGACGGAGATGCTGTTAGGTTAAATGATCTTGAGGTATGAAATAACATATTGATGCCTTCTTTTTAATTTCTACACGTGTTCAAGGACTAATTCTTTTGATTCTTCAAACGCAGCGCTCCAAACTCCGCACAAAAGAGTTGCAACCAGTAGAAATAAATGCCCTTCAAGAAAAGATCACTGGGTTCTTCATGGAACATGTTATTAACCCAAACAACGAGTTTCAAGAACCGATCATGCCGTCGACCCATGAAATACCTTCAGATTACACCGTACCTTCTATTACAGAGTATGCGACAAGGAGGAAATCTACCATAGGGTTAGATGGCTTACATATCGCCAAAGGACACCATTTTAATGAAGGACATTAATTACTATGTATTAATATAGGAAATGAATTACTATGTATTAATGAAGCTGTATTTTAGAGTTTGTACCGTCGGACGACTCTTCGATAGAATGGCCTTCCAACGATGATGGGAAGGAGGAGCAAGAAGCAGTGGCCCGTCAATGCACCTAAGAGGAGGAGGATGAGAGGCTGGCCTGTCAATTGTGCGCTACGAAGGAGCAAGAAGCATCCTCCTGTAAGCATACCCAAGAGGGGGAGGACGAGAGGGTAGACCGTTAGTGTGCTATGGAGGAGGTTGAATGCTCAAACCACACTACCATTCAGGAGTCGAACTTCGATCTCTTTGATACGCCGGAGAGCCTGGAGCTTAGGCGACACTGCGGTTGATTAGGCGTGGTTGGGTCCTCCATTCCACCACCATTGCCCCCCTACCATCAGCCGTACGCACGGAGACACTGTCCTCATCGCGGGGTAGAGAGATATTGGACTAGCTCAACTCAACCAACTTTTCGGGGGGTGACATGAATTACTTTTCGGGGGGTGAGAACTATTATGTATATATGTGTGACATGAATTATTATGTATTAATGAAGGTGCCTTTATTATTGATTTACATTACATATGTCTCATTATATGCATGTATTGAGTGGGAGAGAGATGGTGAGATCGAGGAGAGAGAGGGAGGACAGGGTCAAAGTAGAAGGGGGGAGTTACAACACTGCCGGCTGAAACCACCAGCCGATAGTGATATCCAAGGCATCACTGCCGGTCCAATCCTTCAGTCAGCAGTGATAACCCCTTTCACTACCGGTCCACGGAACTGGTAGTGATAGTCCCCGACTATCACTACCCTTTACCCACTGCTGGCTCTAAAACTGGCAGTGAAGGGGGTTTTGTAGCCGGCAGTGAAAGGGGTTTCTGTAGTAGTGGGGGCATCAATCCCTGACGAGCCCCAGAGCTAGTTATAGATCTAGTAGACCACCACTCCCTCAGCTACATTCTCTGATGATTTCACATACGGCTTCAAGAGTTTCTCTATGAAAATCCCAGGTTGTCCCAGACACTATGAGGATGCCATGCGGGCATGACTATCAGCGAGGCAATTATCCTTCCTTGGGATATACTTGACCTTGACTCTGATGAATTTCTTTTCTAGCTTCCTCACCTTCGCAAGGTAGTCTATCATGGTTTTATCTGAGGTTTGATACTCCTTGCTGACTTGCTTCACCACCAACTATGAATCCCCTTTCACAAGTAGGCAGCAAATGCCAAGAGCAGAAGCTACTCAGAGTATGGCGAGTAGACCCTCATATTTGGCTATTTATTTGTAGCTAGAAATTGATCTACAAGGCATATTGCAGGCTTTCTCCTATTGGAGAGATCAGTATAACCCCAGCTCCCGCACCTTGAAGCATGAGTGATCCATCGAAGAATGAAGTCCATACATCTGATAGATTATTGCAGTCATCCTGGGGTTGTTCTGGTTCTGTCCATTTGATCATGAAGTCAACAAGTGCTTGTGACTTGATTGTTGTTCAAGGCACAAAATGAACTTCGATCTCTCTGAGTTCAACTGACCACTTGGCAATTCGGCCGATTGTATCTCTGTTGTGTAGGATCTTGCCTAATGGGAATATTGATGGTTTATTGATGTTGTGAGCCTGGAAGTAATACCGTAATTTATGAGAAGCCATCAATACTTCATATAACAGCTTATATACTTGCAGATAGCGTTCTGTAGGATCGTGGAGTACTTCACTGATGTAATACACCAATTATTGGCTTTTCTCTCGTTTGTCCTGCACTTTCCTTTCCACCACCAACACCCCACTTACAGCTTGTGGTCCGGTCGTGATGTATAAGAGTAAATCTTTATTAAGGTTAGGAGCGACTAGCATAGGGGGGAAGAAAGATACCTCTTTGAATTGTTGAATGACTCATCTGCTTCTTTTGACCACTCAAACTTGTCATGTTGTCTTAACAACTTGAAGAAGGGAAGTACTCTATCTCCAAATGGAAAATAAACCGACTAAGGGCTACCATGCATTCGGTTAGTCTTTGAACTTCTCACACTGACTTCTAGGTATCCAAGCAATTTCCCCACATCTACTCCAAATGCGCACTTTTTGGGGTTTAGCATGACCCGATTCCTGCACAAGTTGTTGAATGTTTCTTACAGGTTCGAGATGGGACCTTACTTCTTTTTGGTTTTGATGATGGGATCATCGACGTAGGACTCTACGTTTAGGTAGATCTGAACATGGAGTGTTATCTACATTCCCCATTGGTATGTGGCACCGGCATTCTTCAATCCAAAGGGCATTTTAATATAGCAGTAGACCCCAAACAAGTTAATAAAGGAGGATTCATCCTCATCTTTTGGATCCATGCTAATTTGGTGGTAACCATAATAGGCATCAAGTAGGCTTAGATACTCACAGCTAGAGGTGAAATCAACTATCTGATATATTCGTGATAGAGGAAAAGCGTCCTTAGGGCAGGCTTTATTGAAGTATGTGAAGTTGACACACATTCACCTTTTGTTGTTTGATTTTTGGACCATAACAGGGTTTGTGAGTCACTCGGGGTGATCCACTTCTCTAATAAAGCATTTCTTATTGAGCCTTTCAATTTATTCTTTAATAGCTTCTTTCCGATCATGTGCGAGCTGTCGTAGTTTCTGTTTAACTGGCTTTGCGTCAGATCGGATAGCTAATTCATGCTCAATCACTTCCCTTGGGATCCCAGGCATTTCTGACGGTTACCAAGCAAACACATCGGCATTTTCCAGGAGGAAAGTGATGAGCGTGAGTTCCTATTTGGGATCCAGTTTAGAATCTATCCCGACAGTTTTGAATGGTCCCGTTGGATCTAAAGGATCTGATTTGACTTCACTATGAGACTTCACAATGCCCTTTGGACTCGAGTTCTTCATCTCCTTGTCGGGTTGATGCTGCGTGGACATATATAAACTTCCTTTGTCTGTAAGCCTATTTTTGTGCAGCTCTGAATGGTGATGATTCCCTCAGGTTCAGGGATCTTCATACACTGGTACTACTACAAAATAAGCCTTATATGTCAGCCCATCACTGCTGGTTCATATTAAGGACCGGTGCTAAAACTCCATTCGAAAAGAACCGGCAGTGATAATTGACTATCACTGTCGGTTCTAGCCATGAACCGACAGTGATACTATCACTGCCAGTCCTTCTTAAGAATTGGCAATGATGGGCTAACTACCAATGTTGGCTCTAGCTACCAACCAACAATGATAGTTCATCAAGTATCACTGTCGGTTGATGCTACCGACCGACAGTGATAGCAGGACATCAGTGCCAGCTGGTTTTATGAGCTGGTAGTGATGTCTCCTTCCCCAAGCCTGAGCACTCATTCGTGTGTGGTTGAGTAGCTGGCATGGTCATGAGGGGTGTGGTCGAGTGGCGTGGCCATGAGCAGCTCACGTGCGAGGCGCTCGTTTGTGAGTGGTTGAGCCAAGTTTGTGAGAAGTGGGTGAGCCTTAGAGCTCATGAAAGAGGTGGGGGCCCACATGAAAATTGTAGCACTCGATGTGATCTACAACTTTGTAGTTTAACTTTTTAATTTAAGGTCATTTAAATGCCCAAATTATCTTCTAAAGTTCTAGTAAATGAGGAACAAAACGAAAACATATCCTATTGCCATGAGCAAACACTCTATGGTGGGATGGTATGGCAGCCTCACGCAAGGGGGCAGGTCCCGCGTTCAATCCTCAACAACTATACACGTATGTATTTCATTTGAAAAATTGTGTGACTTATGACTTGCAACAACGTGGGCGCACGGGGTGCCTGGTCAGGCCAAAAAAATTCACTTTTTTGGGACAAAAATATCAACTCAGGCTAGGACTCTCACTATCGGCTGAAGCCTTCGGCTGGTAGTGGTAACACCTTCAGTGTCGGTCCCTACGCAGGCAGTGAAGCCCACCTTAGGGTCGGCAGTGAAGCCACTTTTTGTAGTAGTGTGGTAAGCATAGTGCATGAGTGCCATGAATTTGGCAAGAGTAGGTCTTCCTAAGATCCCATTATATGCCGTCTCAAAATCGACCACACCAAACGTCATTTTTTCTATTCATAAATTGTCAAGTGGATCTGCAAAAACCTCATTAGATTTATCTTTCTTGAACTTACCTCCCTTGGTGTTCTTCTTGTCCTTGCCCTAGATAGACCTTGTCGCCGCTGAGTCTGAGTTAAGGACGTTTGATCCCTGAGTCTTTTCCTTCATGTAGAGGAGCGCATCCTCGGCTCTAGTAGACATATCAACAATTTGCATGACCTCCTTAACTGTTTTGGGCTCTTTTCTAGCAATGTCTTCAACGCAACGCTAGTTCTTAACCCCTTAAGCGAATACCTAGATGACATCGTAGTCACTAATCTTGTGGATAGTGTTTCAAGTGTTGTTGAAGCATCACACCTTGCTTGGTTCTGATGCCCTCGAGAGTCTTTTCCATTCAGAGATCAGTCTCGATTTGATCAATGGGTGGTGGGTAGAACAAGCTTTTTCAGAGGCCCCCAAGCATCTTCGCCGGTTGTCGATGAACTGACGCAAGTCATTGATCATATGACCTTTGACCGATGAGGTACGACAGCGATTGTTTACTCGATTGTCATCCCAGTAAGTCCTATTTCTAGGGTTACGCCTCTCCAGGCCAGATGCATCACGTGATAGAGGATTGCCTGACCTTCCCTGGTTAGTATTATTTCTAGCCAAGGACAGATGAGAGTTCTCGGCCATGAGTATGATTTCCTTTGTCAAGTCGACCGTTGAGTTTACAAAATTCTTACCAGTTGGGGTAGCCAGATCTATGATCGGACAGCGCATGAGGGCCTCATGTAGAAAGAGGATCCTCTTTGCAGTCATAGATTTAAAACAGTCAACCCCCTGTTGATGATCAGGAGACTGTATGATCGGCGCCAAGATACAAGCCATAGATGGTGTGTCCGCGTGAGGCTGACCATTGCCTATCACCAGGGCCGAAGGACTCCGAGCATTTACAGATGATGACCCAGATCATCACCCTCGTTTCCAATGGTGAAAAATTCTCGGTGATAACCTCTACTGGAGGAGGTGTCTGGATCCATCATGGATGCTTAATCGGATTGCTGTAGATTGGTATTTTGACAATCCATGTCAGAAGTTGAGGGGATTGATCTTGACTTGCTGTGAATTGGAGATCCATAGTTGTCTTGGCAACTGAGTAGTTTGAACTTTATACTATAATCTTTGGTGCATTGATCCATAAATAGATTTACCTCATCGCTTGAATTGTTGCATAAAGTTCATAATCGAAATCTACCCGATCGATCACCGGTTCATCGGGAAGAGAGGTAAAGTTGTCATAGAACCCCTCATTCAAAAAACCAGTTTTCGACGAACCTTTAGGTGATGTCGATGGCATGTCATGTGTAGACTCTTCAACGCCTTTTGTCATGATCCCCACAGATAGTGACAGCTGTCGATGATAGGTAAATCATTGATCAAACAAACTTATTGAAGAATAGGGGGATGCTTTGAGTAGACAAATCACAAGGAAAACATAGGTGTTTTTAGATAGGTTCAAGCCTCCCTGACGATAATAACTCTATGTCTTGTTTCTTGTATTGATCTAAGCCTATTACAAGGGGGTGTACCTAGCCAAGACGAATCTAAACCTAGTTGGTGACTTCGCTTCTGTTGGCTTGTATGGACTTGTAGAACTCGTATCGCTTGTGTAGACTTGTTCTCTCCCTCAATGACTTGTCCTCTATAGGGCCCCTCCATTTAGTATATATATGGGGATATCGTATATCCTCTGGACTCTTCCTTCCTATTATTGGAGATAGGCATTTCCGGTTACATGATGCCTTAGATACCCACGAGTTGTTTCCTTTCTTCTAGGGATCCGCTTCCCAGAGATAAATATATGCCATAGGAGTTACGAGAAACCTGTGGTGTCAGGATATGGTAACTATCCATTATCCATCGTTAGACACATATTAGATTAAACCTGGGGTGCCCTAGGTATCAGTGACCCTTATTACTTTAGGGGTAGCGTAGGAATTGTTACATGGGTTCTGGACTGGACGTGGAACCAAGCCCCCAGGTTTCTGGGTTAGCATTTCTAGGTGATATTGTCACAGTCACGACTAAGTCTTCTTATACACCTTGATCCTTGAGCTCTTGCGTTACTTGTTTGGTTGGTGTTGAGCTGCCATGTCAATACAACTTGTCACTACGGAGACCTGCCTTGGGGCAACCCCGAACAGTGATGACTCCTTTGGGTCTTCGGATCTTCACGCACTGGTAAGCATAATGTGTAGCAGCTATGAACTTAGCCAGGGTTGGTCATCCTAGGATTGCATTATATGTCGTCTCAAAGCTGACCACGTCGAACATAATTTTCTCCATCCGAAAGTATTCATGCTTGATGAAGGTGACAAGGAGCGATATCTAGCTGATGGGAGTGGCTAATGATCTGAGTACTATACCATGGAAGGCTTGAGTAACCAGCTTGATGGCAGATTAGGAGATCTACATCCCTTCGAGTGCGCCTGCGAAGAGGATGTTTAGGGGACTCCCTCCATCGATAAACACTCAGGTGACCCTGTATTGGTTGATTGTAGGCTCGGCCACTATTGGGAAGCGGCTTGGCTGTACGATATTCTCGGGGCAATCATCTTCGCTGAAGGAGATCTCAATGTTTGACCACTTAATACCCTGATGACCCTTGAAGATGGCAGCTAAGACTTCTTAGGCCACCGTCTTGTAATGCTTCTTGGACTCGTAGGAGGTGGAACCACCGAATGTGCCGTCGATCGTCCTCCTATCTTGCTGAAAAGACATTAGGTCCATGTCATCCTCATTGCTACTGGAGTTGGAGTCCCCACTTTGGGCCATGACCTAGGTCTTCTTTTCTTTGGTCATGTTCTCGATCTTCTTCCAAAGGCAGCGCTCATGGAGGCTATGGTTGTTGGTCTAGTGAAGGTCGTACCAAGGCTTACCATCATGCTCGTTGGAGCCTTGTGTGAAGCTCTTGCACCGAGATCAATTGGAGCATTTGTCATGATAGGCATTGGGTATATCTGCAAAAGCTTCATCATATTTAGCTTTATTGCCCTTATCTCCCTTGATGTTCTTCCTGCACTTTCTCTTGACCTTGTCACCGTCGAGCCCGGGTTGAGCACGCTTGATGCCCTAGTTCTTCTCCTTGACATAGAGGAGTGCGTCCTCGGCCCTGGTAGACTTGTTGATGATGTGCATGAGCTCTTTGACCGTGTCTTGAACACACCACCGACTCTTAACCCCTTGAGTGAATGCTTGGATGACATCGTAATCGCTGATCTTGGGGATGGTGTTCCAGGTATTACTGAAGCAGTGCATGGACTCACTCAAGGTTTCGTTCTCCATCTGTTCACAATGGTGGAGGTCATTTTTCATGCCGAGGCGAATGTACATACCCTAAAAGTTAGCTCGGAACATGTCGCAAAGCTGCTCCCACAAGTAGATTTTCCCCGGTGATATATTGGTCAACCATGTCCTAGCTGCCCCTTCAAGGGGGAGGTAATTTGCCATTACCTTCTTGTCCCAACCAGCCACTTGGATGGCCGTGGTATAGACCTAGAGGAACTCAATAGGATTCATGCTCTCGTTGAACTTCTTGATTGACCCGGGGCGGAACCTTGTCAGTCACTTTGCATTCCGTAGATCTAGAAAGAAGGTCAGACACTCATTAATGGCTACCTGCTTGGTTCTAGCAGCCTTAGGTGTTTTTTTTATGGGGGTCAGGGATCAGCCCTGACTTGAACGATGTCAGGACATTCCCTGATCAAATTGTCCAGGGGAAAATGATGCCACCTCAGGGGTCGGACGTCTCCATGGCGGTCAATGACCTCACGCAAGTTGTTGATAGGATGACCTTTAACTAGTGAGGCCCAGCGGCGGTCATTCGCCCAGTTATCATCACGAAACCCTTGTTCTGGGGATTATGCTTCTCTAAATTCGATAAACCTTATGACGGGGCATTGTGCAATCTCTCCCAATTAGAGCTATTCTTGGCTAGGGCTTGATGAGAATTCTTGGCCTAGATGAGAACCTATTTTGTCATGTCGATCGCTGAATTCATCTAGTCCTTACCGACTGGGGTTTCGTCAGATCTATAGTAGGAGAATAAATGAGGGCCTCCTATAGACGGAGGAGCCATTAGCAGTCGTAGATCTAAAGCGTTGAGCCCCCTACTGATGATTGGGAGATTGTAGACCCTGTGCCCCATTAGAGTCCAGGATCTAGGGTGGCATGTTCAGCTTTTGTTTGCCATCATCACGATTGCCCAGACCATCACCCCCATCTCCAATGGCGAAGACTTCTCGGGGGGTAACCTCCAATAGAGGAAGTATCCAGATCCATCATGGATTTTTCATCGGATTGCTCTCGATAGGTGTCTTGATAATCCATGTTGTCAAAAGTTATAGGGGAACATCCTGACTTGTGGTAAATTGTGCATCCATGGTTGTGTTGGCAGTTGAGTTTTCAAACTCGATGTTGTAATCCTTGGCACATTAATCCATAAAGCAACCTACCTCATCGCTAGAATCGTTGCTGGAAAGATCTTCCTTGAAATTCACTCGATCGATCACTGGTTCGTTGGAGGGAGTCGTGAAGCCGATGGCATGTTATATGTAGAATCTACAACGCCTTTTGTCATGATCCCCACGGATGGCACCAGCTGTTGACAATTGCTGAACCGCTGATCTTACGAATTTATAGAATAGAAGGAGGATGCCTTGAGTAGACAAATCAAAGGAACAAATAGAGGGTTTTTTAGATAGGTTCGAACCTCCCTTGGGATAATAACCCTATATCATATTTGTCTTATATTGATATGAGCTCGTTACAAGGGGGTGCATGGCTAGCTTAGATGGATCTAAACCTAGTCGGTGACTTTCTTGTGCAGCTTATGGTATCTTATGGCTTGTGTGAAAGATTTGTTGGCTCTCGATGGCTCATGATCTCTTGTCCTTCGCAGGGGCCCCAGACTCCGTATATATAAGGGGGCGTTCATCCTGTGGAGTCTTCCTTCTTGTTTTTTGAGATAAACTCCCCTATATACAAGATACCTTGGGTGCCTACGGGTAGTTTCCTTTTATCCAGGGATCCTTTTCTTGGAGATAGAGATATGATCCGATAATTATGGGAAACCCTAGGGTGCCCGGATATGGTAATTATCTAGTAATCATCATTAGGGGCTTAACGGGTACTTGGTAATGAAAACTAAAAATAACATATTGTGCATGCACCAAAGTGGATTCTAATGAGAAGGGATGGTGGTCTAAGTCATAACTTTAGGGTGGTGAAAAGCTTACTTATCATGTCCTCGAGTGCCCAAAGGCCATCTCACTTTCCGATCAAGCTGGACCTAAGGCTGACCATAATATGCTCCTTGAATAGTGGTTGATGTCTCCTGACCTAATCAGAGAAAGAAGCGATTAAGTCTAAACAAGGTAAGTTATCAAACTCTTTTGGTATCTAACACTCATGGAGTTCCCAAATCATACATAAGCATTTCAGTTGAAATACAGAATTCATTAATGAAATTTCAAGTTCTTTATACAGATAGCTAACATGCTAAAGAAACTTTACATACAAAAGGAGTTCTGAGTTCTAGCCCTATGTCGTGCAGGAAGAGAAAGAAAGAGAAGACCCTAGTAGAAGAGTCTATACTTTAGGTTCCTCCCACTGGAGTAGCTAATGTAGTAGTTGGTTGCTCCACCGTTGGCGCTATCATCGTCATTGGAGGGAGAAGGTGAAGAGGAGTCCTTTGCCTCCTCCTTCTCTTCCTCTAGGGCCTCCTGCCATATCTCTTCCTCTGAGAGATCCTAGTCCACCTCTCCTTTAAGTAAATATGAGGGTTCAGTGGCCAGAACTTTGTCTGGTTGCTCAGTCTCAGTAGCAACAGGATTGGCCGCTACTGCATCCTCCATCACCTTATCATCATAGGAGATGATGATGCGCTTGACATAGGATTCTGACTCTACCGAAGAAGGAGTGGTGTGGGTGGGGAGACTTTGGTGATGGAGGTAAGGGCCCCAGTGGATATGTCGGAGGTTGTCCTGGCACTTTAACACTAATCCAAATATCCCAAGATCCAAAGGAGGATGAGGACGCCATGGCTAAACTCGAAGGGTAAAGTAGATGGATTTGGGTGACAACAATCCTGAGTTTATAAAGACCTCGGAGATGTAAGGTAGTTGTGACCCTTCATTTTTAGGTGCCCTACGGTGGGTCTGGCCACTTAATGGTTCTCGATAAACCAAAGGGCTGCCAGAGGTCCAATCACATATACTTAGAGAGCTCGTGTGGGCAAATAGCGCTTGATGATTCTCCGACTAGCATGGTAACGATTCTGATTACAACTTGGGGCCATTATTTTCTGCGCTAGCATCCCATCACATTTAATGCTCGGAATCTCTTTCAACACATGTTGGATGCACATTGTTTTCAAACATCATCATGATCTTCTACTAGAGAAAGAATCTCTTCACCACTACGCAAATTTTCTGCTACGACAGTTCAAATTTTAATCCCAGCCAGTGAAGAGTCTTTTCTCCCTGTCCTTTTGAAAGGTTGGGATGATATATTTCAGATGACTTGGAACCCCTACTCGGATGGCTTACGTGTGAGGAATCGACCAAATAGTATTCCAATTAATCATCAAGACGGTCATTTTCTTAATCACGACCATGATGATTAACCGAAATACCATCCTGGTACTTCCAGCACATGTTTTGTGCCCTAGATCGGAACACATGCCTTTCTAACAAAGACATCACAACAAAACTTAAGAAAAAATGAGTAATTTAGGTTATATTACAAGTTTTTATAGGATCATCAATTACAACAATTTACAACAAAAGATTAGAGAACTACGCAGTGAAAAGGTAACAACTATGAACAAAAAAAAACTAGGTGAAGTCATATACCCTTAGGCTCCACCCAAAAACACGTCACTGAAGTAGTTTGCACTACTCATTCCCATCAGCTACATCGGTGGGCGTAAATTAGCCAAACACGAGCTCCTCCTCACTGGTCGAACTTGAAAGAGCAAAGTGAGTACGAAGGTACTCACAAGACTTAATCTATAATGGGTACATAGTGTAACCTGACTCCAAGGATTATGTATTGAGTCATTAGCAAGGAGTAGGCCACAAGGTTAAGTAAATTCACATGTGTAAGAAACCTTAACACCTATGTGTGAGCACTTGTAACACCCAGTTTGAAAAGAACAAAACCGAGCACAACACATGTATGCTAGGATCAAGTTTCATACACGCGTTACATCATCAGTGTATCATCACAGTGCCATTAATACAATAATGATATTAACTTATTACAAAAGGACTCGAGGGTCAAAAAGAAAACACAGCGGAATAAGAGAGCTTCAGCGCCAGCGGGTCTTCCATCTTCCATAGGCATCAACCAAGGGCACATCAACCTAAAACAGGAGCTCTGGGTCGAAGTCATCTTCATCTAAGGATGCAGCTTCATTGACGGCTTCTGAACAGTAGAGGGATGCAAGAAAGGGGACTACGAGTGTGAGTACAAAATGTACTTCACAAGTGTAGGAAAAACATGCTATGGGGCTTAAGTCAAGGAAAGGTTAGACATTGGTTAACTGTACTAAGCAACTATGACCTATGACTTCAACAACAAGCATCCTATTTACTAAGCGAGGAGACACAACTATAACAAGGGGGGGCAACTCATCAGATTCCATCCGACTACCAAGACTCACTAGGTAATTCCATTACCTGGCTACCTGACCAACTATACCAAAACCCTAATCCCAACTAATCATGAAGAAGTCCAAGCCGCTCTTGAACGTGAGCACGGATGATCGATCAGGTTTATACTCTGCAGAGTTTGCACAACTTTCCCCACAAGTCGTGATTCCCGTGTTGCTTCACACTTCTAGGGTGTCGAGTCGGGGTCTCACTACAAGGCCTTTACAAAGCTCTCGCTGATCCATAGGCACCCACTGAGGTTTCACCACTAACAGACGATTCCATCGCTATAGAATCCCTCTCTTGTGCCACTCAACCGTCCATTGGTGCCCACAGAACCGAAGGGGTGGCTAATTAGTTGGCCAGACCATACCCATATAAGCCTCGTCGTTGTGCGGTTTAGCCGGGTTACATGCTTCAAGAACCGGTCATTAGGATCCCACACAAGAACAACCACAAACCAATTGTGCATTACCCGCACACGTGCATTTCCGCACTATCATCATACAAACATTCTGTCGGGATCCTTATACCATGTTGCTACAAAATTACCATACCCGATTTTTGTTGCATAATTATTAGTCAAGATTAACATTGCCCCAACTATGACACACTAGTATATCTACCCTTCATTAACTATGACTCATCAACGACGATAAGGAATAATCATACAAAAGCTAGTAAACCCTAACATGGGATTCTAGTTTAGACAAGCATGCAATGAAGGAATAAATAGCTACACATGAATCCTAAAACGAGAGCAAGATGTTCAAGGACACTTGCCTTCAGCTGAGGGTTGCTCGAAGTCTTCAAAAACTCGATCTTGCACATTCCTGAACTGATCACCTCCTAATCGACAAACCAAAAAAATCACACAAGGGAAACTACTAAGAACAGTACACCAAACAGTATTAAGACTAGTTAAAAACCCTACAAAGATTCTACACATTGCTACAAAAATTTGAGGGTGAAAATCGCCCAAATCGAGGCTACGAGCAAAAAGTTATAAGCTTTTGAAGTTCTAGGGGCTTTTCTGCAAATTTTACTTGTTTTCCGAGAATAAACCAATTTGTTTTTGTACTAAAAATCTTATTTATGACATCATAAAGTGAATAAGAATTTGTTTTTCATAGAAAAACCTACGGAAAAGGTTCATGGACCCATGGACCATGGCCTGGAGGACGGTCCATGTCCATGGTGGACCGATTACAAAAGAGTGAAGGGGTATGCAATCTGAGCCACATGATCAAGATCGGACGGCTTGGGGTGAATGGGGGCGGACCAAGAGGCGCTAGACATGGCTGCTGCCGGTCGATGGCGGCGCATGACCGAAACCTCGCCAGAGAAGCGTGAAGTCGTGCTTCCGACCACAAAAATCATCGGGGAAAGGTGCAAAACAAAGAGGAGGGCGCGGGGATTCTCACCACGGGCTTCTCGATGGCGGATAGGGGCTGTTGGAGATTGGCGACAGAGAGGAGTGGATGGCGGGGCTCAAACACGGCGTGGACAGGGTTTCGGTGGTGGAGAGAAGATGAGGAACGGCGGGACGATCCAGCGGAGGCCCTATGACACCAAAGAGGGAAGAATCGGGGTCTATGGTGGCTCGAGCGTGAAGAATCGATGTTGTGGTGGAGCTCACTAAAGTTGAAGAAGATGACAACACCGAGGATAAATCTGAGCGAAAAATGAGGGGGAAATAGGTGGAATGGGCGTGGAACATCGCAAGAAAGATATTGGGAGGCTTATATGCACTATAGGGGAAGAGCATCGGCTGGATTCGAAGAAAATGGCCAGCAACCTTGACGGAGATAAATGCGGTGGTTTCCGCATTTGAGAGGGGCTATGGAGGGGGAAATGGTCAGGAACGCATAATTATGGGCCGGGGATCATGGGCACGGCATTGATTGGCGAGAAACAGCTCGGAGAGGCACCAGATTTTGAACGGGCGGTGGGATTTTGGGGCAGAAACAATGAGCAGGAGGAGGATGAAGCAGAGCCAATGGGCTTGGGCACGCGGCTCGACTCGGTGCGGGCCACTCGGCAGATCCAGCTGGGCACATATGGCAGGGAGAGTGCACGAGAGAGGGAGGCTCGAGTGCAAGGGAAGGCCGGCTCGAGCATAGCCCAGCGCGAGAGAGGTAGAGGCGGCCAACATGGGGAGAGAGATGGTTGGCCCGGCCCAAGTGGAAGAGGGAGGGAGGCAGCCCGGAAAGAAAAGAAAACAAGGGGAAAAGGAAATTTGGGCCGGACAAAAGGAATTTGGCCTGGGAAGAATTTTACAATTTTGGAAATCCTTTTCTTTTTACATTTTGAAGCAAATTCAAAATAGGTTTTAAACAAGTGACTTCTAGCGATCTTTTGCAAACATTTTTCAAGCATAAAACCCTATTGCAACTACTGCAGCATGAAGGCATCAACACAAATATCACCTATGGAAATTTAATTTTAGAAATTAATTTCTTCTGTTGTACAAAATTTATAACTCCTATTTAAATTCTAGCAAAATTTTAAACTATTGTAAAAATTGTAAATTTAAGGTGTTACAAACCTACCCCCTTAGGCTGAATCTCGCCCTTGAGGTTCGGAAGGATTGGAGAAGAGATGGGGAAACTCTGCCTCCAAATCATCTTCTCTTTCCCATGTAGCTTCCTCTTCTGAGTGATGTTTCCACTGCACTTTGCACATACGGACTCGCTTGTTCTGAGTAACCCGTTCTGACATCTCAAGAATCTTGACCGTATACTCTAAGTAAGAGAGATCTTTTTGCGCATCTAGTTCTTCTAATGGTGGCTGCTCTTCGGGAACTCTCAGACACTTTTTCAATTGTGACATATGGAAAACATCGTGTACCCCTGAGAGTTGAGGTGGTAGCTCAAGCTGGTAAGCTACTTCACCTCGTCTTCCCAGTATCTGTTATGGACCAATAAATCGAGGTGAAAGCTTGCCTTCAACCTTGAATCTGCGTAGACCTCTGATCAACGACACCTTGAAATACACAAAATCTCATACTGCAAAAGTAAGTTCTCAGCATTGATTGTCTGCATATCTCTTTTGTCTTGATTGAGTAGTTTTCAGATTATCTCTGATCTCTTGTACTTGTCATTTTGCTTCTCTCAGAACTCCTGTGCCGAAAACTTGGCTTTCCCCAATCTGATTCCAGAACAACGGGGTTCTATACTTCCTTCCATATAAAGCTTCAAAAGGAGACATCTTGAGGCTAGCTTGATAACTGTTATTGTACGAGAACTCCGCATATGGTAGATTCTTGTCCCAACTGTTACCATTCTTCAAAGCACACGCCCTCAACATGTCTTTAAGGATTTGATTCATTCTTTCTGTTTGACCATCAGTTTGCGGGTGATATGCTGAGCTAAAATTCAACCTTGTATCCATAGATTCATGCAGGCATTGCCAGAACCGTGAAGTAAACTGACTGCCACGATCAGATACGATGATATTTGGTACTCCATGTAGACAGACAATCCTGGACATATATAACTCAGCTAGTTTTGGACCTTGATAGGTTTCTTTGACTGGAATGAAATGAGCTACTTTTGTCAACCTGTCAACTATGACCCATATAGAGTCATACTCTGACTGTGTTCGCGGTACACCCACTATGAAATCCATGCTAATTTCTTTCCACTTCCATTTGAGTACTTTCAATGGCTGGAGCAGCCTTACGGGTCTCTGATGCTCGGCTCTGACTCCCTGCTACTGCATGTTTTATTCCGTACCACCAATACTGATCTTTAAGATCTTGGTACATGTTGGTACTCCCTGGGTGAATAGAATATGCTTAATCATGAGCTTCCCTTAGAATTGTATCCCGAATAGCCTTCACGTCCGGAACACATATCATGTGCTTGTACCACATAGTACCTTCCTCATCTTCAGTGAAATCTGGGGCTTTGCCAATGTTGATGAGCTGCTTGATTTCCAAAATCTTCTCATCCTCAAACTGACCCTTCCTTATATCCTGTTCAAGTGTTGAGTCTATTTCCATTGCAACTATTTCAGTGTTACACACCATTCCCAAATTCAACTTCTCGAATTCCTTGCATAGCTCGGGACTCATCTCTTGAAGAGTTATAGCGTTGACCTAAGATTTCCTGCTCAAGGCATCAACTACTACATTTGCCTTTCCTGGGTGATAGTTGATTCCCAAGTTGTAATCCTTGATAAGTTCTAGCCATCTGTGTTGTCTGATGTTAAGATCTGGTTGAGTGAAGATATATTTCAAGCTCTCATGATCTAAGTAGATTTCACACCTTTGACCTATCAGATAATATCTCCAGATCTTGAGTGCATGAACTACTGCGGCTAGCTCCAAGTCTTGTGTCGGGTAGTTCTCTTCATGTTTCCTTAACTGCCTGAAAGCATATGCTACCACATGACCCTCTTGCAAGAGCACACAACCCAAACCTTGATGCAATGCATCACAATACATCAAAAATGGCTTCTAGGTGTCAGGCTTGATCAATACTGGAGCAGAGGTTAACCTTCTCTTCAACTCATTGAAACTAGCTTCTCAAGCGGCTGTCCACTTGAACTCTACTACTTTCTCAAGCAGTTCTGTCATTGGCTTAGCTATCTTGGAAAAACCTTCTATGAACTGATGATAATATCCCGCTAAACCCAAGAAACTGTGGATCTTCGAAATATTCTGCGGTGCTTTCGAGTTCAGAAATCTCTTACTTTGGATGTGTGCACACACACACCTCCTGCTGATATAATGTGACCAAGGAAGGGAACTTCCTTCAACCAAAACTCACACTTGCTCAATTTAGCATACAACTGATTCTCTCTGAGCTTTTGCAATACCATCCTTAGATGGTCCTCATGCTCTTCTTTGTTCTTGGAGTAAACCAGGATGTCGTTAATAAATACCACGACAAACTTGTCCAAATACTCCATAAAAACCTTATTCATCAGGTACATGAAGTAGGCTGGGGCATTTGTCAAGCTGAAAGACATTACTGTTGTCACACCCTAATTTTCAATTTTTGCAAACTTCTAAACTTTTCCAAGACTAGATTATAGGTTGAATAATTAGATAGGAAAACGCCTATTTTCTAAATTCAAATTCAAATTTGAATAAGGTTATTATTATTTGTTTGAGTGCATTCATGTTGAAATAGGCATATAGGGTTTATTTGGTTTTTGTTGGACTTTATTTGGCTTTGTTTGAGTTTAGTTTGCTTTGATTTGTTGGAGTAAAGGTGCATGCGTAAGCTTCTCTTTCAGCGTATTAAAAGCTTGTTCTTGTGCTGGCCCCCATTGGAACGGAACACCCTTCTTTGTCAACTCATTGAGTGGGGTAGCAATAGTGCTGAAATCTCTCACAAAACGCCGATAGAAACCTGCAAGGTCATGAAAGCTTCTCACCTGTGTGATAGTCCCAGGGGTCGGCCAGCTCTTGATGGCATCAATTTTAGCTTCATCCACTTCAATTCCCTATGGAGTAACAACATAGCCAAGAAAAGCAACTCTATTCGTGCAAAAGGTGCACTTGTCAAGGTTAGCAAACAAACGTGCCTCTCTCAAAGCAGTAAAAACAGCACGTAGATGATCAATGTGTTCTTCATGTGACTTGCTATAGATCAAAATATCATCAAAGTACACCACCACAAATCTTCCTATGAAAGTACGTAAAACCTCATTCATCAATCTCATGAAAGTGCTAGGTGCATTAGTTAAACCAAAAGGCATCACTAACCACTCATATAGATCGAACTTAGTTTTGAAAGCAGTTTTCCATTCATCTCCCAATTTCATTCTTATTTGGTGGTAACCACTACGCAAGTCAATCTTCATGAAAATAATAGAACCACTCAACTCATCAAGCATGTCGTCTAGCCTAGGAATAGGGTGACGATACCTTATTGTGATATTATTAATGGCTCTACAATCAACACACATGCGCCATGTACCATCTTTCTTAGGAACCAAAAGAATAGGAACAGCACAAGGACTAAGGCTCTCTCGTACGTACCCACGGTCCAAAAGGTCTTGGACTTGTCGCTGAATTTCCTTAGTCTCCTTCGGATTGGTCCTATATGCAGCGTGGTTTGGCAAAGTCGCTCCTGGGATCAAATCTATTTGGTGCTCTATCCCTCTCAATGGTGGCAACCCCGGGGGTATCTCAGCTAGAAAGACATCCTTATACTCCTGCAAAAGGTTAGTGACAGCAGCAGGCAAAGAGCTAGGTATATCATCAATTGAAAATAAAACCTCTTTGCATACCAAAGCATAGCACAAAGTATCATTATCTTGAATTTCAGCAAGGTCAGATTTAGTAGCAAGCATAACACCACCCTTTAACTTAATGCCTTCGGACCTAGGTGTGTTCTTCTCTTTCTTAGGTGGGAAAATAGATTGAGCTACTTGCTGATTTTCAGATTCCAAAACACGTTCTTTCTTTTCTTTTTCAGCTAGCGCTTTATCACATTGCACAATTTCAGCAGGTGTCAAATGAAGCAAAGAGATTTTCTTTCCCTTGTGCATGAGAGAGTATTTATTACTTCTACCATGGTGTGTAGCATCGGTATCAAATTCCCAAGGACGGCCTAACAAAAGTGAACATGCTTGCATAGGCACTACCTCAAAATCAGCATAGTCATGGTAGGAACCAATAGAAAAATGTACTCTCGCAGATTGTGTTACCTTAACCTTACCGCTGTTATTGAACCACTGAATGTAGTATGGATGAGGATGTGCACGTGTTGGCAAGGAAAGATTCTTCACAAGATCGGAGCTCAAGAGGTTGTTGCAACTCCCGCCATCAATTATGGTACGAACACGTGCATCTTTGACAATGAGGAATGTCTGGAACAGATTATGGCGTTGTAGCTGCTCCGCTTGCCCCATTTGAGAACTCAAAACTCGCTTCACAATGAAGGTGCGTGCTGCATAACTCTCCGTGGCAGCGGTACCACTAATCTCCTCCCCCTCACTATCCATGTCATGATCGGCTGCAAGATTAGCTTCAAATGCATATTCTTCCTCGACATCACTATGACTAACATATCCACCATCTGCTGTTGCGGAGTATGCTCGCTGGCTTGGGCAATCCTTCATGACGTGGCCAATATCTTGGCAGCGATGGCACACAATGCCCGTTGTACGACCCGTGGTAGCTGCACCTGAAGAAGAGCGTGGCATTGGATCCTGCGAAATAGTAGATTTACTCACCTCACGTGATGGTTGTGGTGTTCCTGCTGAACGCGCCCGAGTGTTGGAGGAGGGGGCAGCAGATCGTGTAGATGTAGAAGGGAATGTTGTTGCTTGTCCCGGTGGTACTCGTGAAGTAGATGTACTCCCAAAATTGTTCCGCAATTTCTGCACCTGTTGTCGACCCTGCAGTTCTTTTTCTGCCAAGATAGCAAAATGGAACAACCTATTGGTAGTATTGTAATCTTTATAATCAACAAGGTCCTGAATTTCACGTCTCAACCCGGAGTAAAAACGAATCATGGTATCCTCATCATCCTCTTGTATACTACAACGAAGCATAGCAATTTGAAACTCTTGATAGTAATCATGCACAGATTTAGAACCTTGATTTAAGCGTTGCAATTTCTTTTTCAATTCACGTGTATAATCAGGAGGAATAAATCTATTGCGCATGCACGCTTTAGTCTAGGCCATGATTCAGGTTCTAAGCCACTAGAAACTAAATCATTCCACCAAATAATAGCATAATTCGTGAACTCACAAGTGGCTAGTCTAACTCTATGCATTTCAGGAACCATATGAGAACTATACTTTTGATCAACCGTCATTTCCCAATTCAAATAAGCATCAGCATCATATGCACCATCAAAAGGAGGCATTGAAAACTTAATCTTAGAATAAGGATCATCGCGACCGTTGTGATTAACATTATTACCTCCATTACCTTGACGACGTTGTTGTTGGTCACGACGTAATTGTTCAGCACGAGGACGTTGCTCAGCACGCGCATCTTGCCCAACAAAAACTTCACCATCTTCTTGGTCACCATTATTAGTATCATCATCATCATCATGTGAATGGTCATCATCCTGTGGTGGCTGTCGCAACTCAAGGTCGTTGACTCGCGTGACGAGGTTAGCAATGCTTGTTCTAATGTCTGTCAATAGTCTAGTATGATCCTGTAAGGTTGTGTTGAGTTCTTCCTTGGACACACAATCCTTAAAATCCGACGGAGAGCCATCACCTGACATGGTTAGTAGAAAACAAAGGACAACACAATATTATCTCTATCAACTACTAGGTTGTGGAAGGTGGAATCACACACAATCAAGCGTCTTACCACGCTCTTACAAATGTTCTTACCAACGCAGCAAGGAGGAACAACCGGTGACGAGTCTGGAAGCGTGGGATGATTGCAAGAGTGAACCTGTTTGGATCAAAGGAGATGGAGCTTGGAAGGCACAATATGGTAGCAAGGATTAGCAATAACTGTAATCAGAAGAGCAAAGCTAAATAAGTGTCCAAAGTATGAATCACAGTTGCTGGTCTATCACGTGTCCCTAGTCCTAGCACAACAGCTGAAACAAAGCTAAAAAGGATTATCAGAGAAAGACATAGCAAATAGCACAATGATCTGGGTGTTCTCTATGTGCTCCTCTTTTTTGTCTTTTAGCACTAGTAGGAATCACGAAAATTTTTTTCGTATTTTTCTGATATTTTTTTCTGAACTAGGAGCACACAAGAAATAACCACAAAAATTTTCAGCTCAAACGGATGCAAGATGTGGCCTATAGAAAATAAAGCACGTTCTCTAAAAAGCGTGCGGAAACTTCACGGCTCGAATACTCAATCTTCCAAACCGAATTTGGGAAAAAATATTTCGACGGAACCCAGCAAAGCTGGGAAGCAACGGATGTAACTTTTTCTGTAGATGTCCGTGAAAAAAAAATTGCCTGATTCCGAGTCCGTATGAGAAAGTTATGGCCGTTTTACTGAACCCCTGTCAAGTTAGGGTTTTTTTTTCAAAGCATCTCTTAAAGAAATTGACCTCTTTAAGGTATTGCAAGCAATAGGATCGCGAGATGAATAAGGAGGGCAGCGGTGGCAAGGCAATTGATACAAGGCGGCTTGCGACCTATCTAGGGTTGGCGTGACGGAAAGTAGCACAAGGCGGCTCGCGGTGGCAAATCGAGTAATGTGGTGGCTCGACTTGTTGGTGGGGATGGTGGCGATGGGATAGTGGCGTGATCAAAATAGCACGGAGCGTTGACTAAAAACCAAGAACACGACTCTAAAATCAGCAACAAGACTCGACCACGGATACAAACTCAACAACGCGCAACTGAAAACAAAAATTGCAAAGGCACAAAGGGTTCTAGGGCAGCGGAAATTGACGGAATTTTTTTGGCTTTTTCTGGACTCTAGGTAGTGAAAAACAGACTAATCTAAAGGGGAAATGAAATTACCTAACGGGCAACCTGAAAATCTGATACCAGTTGATAAGTAATGCTGGCCTGATCTTCCGATAGGTAGCGATAAGTCGGTGGGTGGAGAACTCAACGTTGATGATCCAAAGGCTTCGACCCGAACAGATCATCTCCCTTGCAATCACTACACCACAGCTCCGTTGGTTATCAACCGTGTCGCGCAGTTGACCTCGCCAAGAAGGCTCAATCCCTGCAAGCGTACCGAGAACACAAGCAAGAACGTAGAAGATGCAATCTGAAATATTGCGAATAGAATTCAAGCACTCGAAGTTGGGGTTCCACAAACACTTGCGGCGGCCTAGTCGGTCCGGAACAAGAGCGAAAATCTCACAATCTGTGTGTAAATCAATATCTAAGCAAAACCCAACCCTAATTAGGGTGGTGGCTACTGTATATAAAATACTAGGGTCAGCCAAGGACCCCTGGACGCATCCCTAATGGACTCCAACACGTTATACAGCCCAACGGCCCAAAAGATGGTGGCGCAGCACCCTGATAGATTCTGGATATCCACTTGTTTCGACGATTCCTGTTGACTCAGAAAGAATTTGGACATGGGACTAGTCCCGTTGGAAAGCTTATCTCCTTAGCTTTCCAACCATGTGTAGAACGTCGAAAACGGAGTGCGTATGCGTCCTGAGCGATGATTTTAGTGTAGGCTGGTCCTGAACTCCGAAACGGACTCGAACTTGATTGGACCTCCACCTTGGCTTGGACGCCCTTGCTGTTCTTCTCCCGTGTTCCTAAGTAATAATACATCACAATTATTTAGTAGCATCCCATCCTTATCAAAATATAAAGGAACACTAAGGAACGAGCTCACCTCATGATTTAGTTGACGTGCACGAGCTTGTGTCAATGGACCTATTGTTGGAGGAATACTCGGTGTGTGTGTGTATCCGAAAGAGTGATATCCTCATCACGACGAGTGCGCCGCCGTCTTCCCCTCGGCACCACCGTGGCCCCTCTCTCCGGTCACCCCTTCACCATGAGCTATTAGATCTATCACGCGCGACCAACATTAGAACCCGGCATACCCCTTCGTCAGCCAATAGAAAGTCACCACGTGGCACACATAATCCCAGTCAGCCTTTTGTGCCATGCCAGCCACCACATCTGCTGCCACCTCACTCTCTTAGCTTATGTGTCAACCCGGTCAACTGTCGAGTCAGCCTTTTTCCTTTAAATTTAATTCTTTCCTATTTATTACATTAGCATGATGTCATAAGTATCTTTTCCAGTTCAAAAATAATTACAAATATTCCTGGAAATTGGTAATTTTGTAGGTTAGCCCTTGAACTTTTCTGTAATTACAAAAAGAGCCCTATCTTTTTACACTTAAGCCCCAAGACTTTCCAAAATTACATATAGGTCCCTCTATTTTTACAAAAAGGTACCTAAAACTTTGTATTAATTACAAATTAGTCCTTTTATTTTATAAAATAAACTCTAATCTTGTTTTTTATGTAACTTTTTTGTCGTAGCTCCGTTTTAAGAGATTCTTGTGCCGTTAGATTCGTTACTCCGAGCTATATCTTTCTAGATAGGTTTTATCTTGTTGTTATTCTATTTTGTGCTCTATTATTAGTGTGTTTTTTTGTGTGCTTTTCCGGTAATTTTGGGATTAGTCGATAACGCCCCAGATCAACTTGAAGAACATCAAGATCAAGAGCTAGGATACACAGAGTAGCAGCAAGGAAAAGGTAAGTGTCCTTGATCATCTTGAACCTATGATTTAAACTATTTTGTTTTACAAAAGTGCATGCAGTGTCTGTCAATATGATGGGTAGCCACCAATGTTAGGGTTTCCCTAGATTTTCCCTTACCATCCCTTGAAACCTAGATGGTTTAAGGTTAAGTATCTTTGGTGGGTAGATTGCTTAGTCATGCTTTTGGGATACTGGGAAGTGTCATGATCTTGACTGAAAAATATATGCAACAATGGTGGTTAACTTATTAATGGTTTAGCAACATGGAACCTTAGACCTTGAGCATTGGGATGTTGGTGATAGTGATCATGGTTATGTGGTTGGTTTAGTATTTACTCAAGTGACCTAATTAAGGACCGGTTCATGGAGCGACAACCCGAGAAGTTCCGTACAAACACGAGACTGATATGGGTAGGCATAGCCAATTTATTAGGGTTTTTCCAGTGTTGTGTGGGCCAGATGGGAGGCGTGGATGAGGGAAGTTAATTCTTAGAAACCACAGAGCACAAGAAGGGGCTTCTAGGTGGTAGCACCTAGCGGTGAAACCTAGAGTATTGGTGACACATAATAGGAGGATTCTTTGTAAAGGCTTCATAGTGATCTCCTAGCAACATACCACTGGTGTGTGTATAGTGCTTAGCCGGCATTGCAACATGGAGACTTTAGTCATCTGCTTGCAGGTGATAAAATCACGACTCGTGGGAAAGTTATACAACCTATGCAGAGTGTAAAATATGATATATCAGCCATTCTTACGGTCATGAGAGACTTGGACCCTCACATGATTAGTTAGTTTTGGATATGGGTTATGGTTATGGTCATGATCTTGTTGGTATAGGAGGTATTGGATGGTGATGGTTTATGGATGGTTACCTTTGGATGGAAGATTGTTGGGTGGTTTGAGTTACATTCACTTAATAACTGCTTAATGCTTTTAAGTCCAAACATCTTTTCTTTACTCGCTTTACGCAAATATACCATGTGTTAGTCTGTTTTTGTTGAAAACCTACATATTATTATTTTTCCACACTTGCTGAGTACTCCAAGTGCTCACCCTTGCTATCTCCCACAATACATATGCTACTCAGTGGAGGACTTTCAAGATTTTCAAGACGACGACCTGGTGTTCTAGAATTGTGTCTTCCGGTCGGTGCCTGTGGACTACTTAGTCGCCGATGCTTTCGTCCCACTGCCGTCGTTTAGTCTGCTATCGTTTAGCTAATAGAGTTGTTTAGGTGAAGTCTTAAATGTAAAAGTTTAACGGCTGTAAGTTAAAGTATTACTTTTTTTACTTCACCTATGATGTCCTTATGTGTGATTAACTTTCTGGGCATGCATAAGCCGCATCTGGTTAGCCCGTCAAAACTGGGTGTGACAGAAGTGGTATCAGAGCCATACTGACTATAGAACTGCAAGCCTAGATAGAATAGCCATGCCATAAGGTCATATTTTAAAAGCCTATTTTGAAAAATCCATCCTTGTGCTTTTCTAACTTCTCAGTTTCTCTCTCCACTTACCTACTCCAATCTATTGAGAAAAATGAATTTCCAATGCTTCCCCTTTCAAAAATTTTAGTTGTTGAACCATCCCCGTTAGTTTGTTGGGAAGGATGCACTTGGAGATCTCACTTGACGCTTCTACCTTGTATGAAGATTCTGATGATGAAGCTGAAGACCCTTCTCTACAAGGAAGAATCATCTACCATAACACTGAAGATATGAAGACCTATCTTTGTGCTTCTCCCAGTTTTAGTTTTCGAGTTATAGGAGGACCTTCCCTTTTTCTTCAGGAACGTTAGAGTCGAGCAGTTGAGGTAATCGTTAAGGATAATAATGTTAGTGTGAGAATTGTTTTATGCTAAATGTGTGTTTTGGATCTTTTGTTTGAGTGTTGGTGTGTGCTGTGCAATGCTTTGGCACCTTGTCCACAATCACATTTCTAATATCTATATAATATAATATAGTCAGGTTTTCCTTAGCTAGAATCCTTTCCAGTCTCACTTACCTATTCCTATCTCTTCCCAACCTCGATCAGATTGTTAACACAAGAAGGAACATCAATAGCAACTATGAGGACAACAATAACAACAATCAGAATCCACCCCTGCCACCTCTCATGACCCTAGAACAACATATGGCTATGCAAACTCAAATCTTGCAAGCGCTAGCTCAAACTATGATGCAGATGCAGCAGCAGCAACCAAATCATGTTTCTCGACCCCATCAACCCTCAAGACTTGGAGAATTTAAGAGAACTTAGCCCCCAATCTTCAGTCATGCAGTGGAGCCTATGGATGCAGATGATTGGTTGAAGGACATAGAAAGGAAGCTACAAGTTGCACAGTGCACTGACAGAGAGATGGTTCTTTATGCTTCACACCAACTCACCGGTCAAGCTTTGCACTGGTGGGAAGCATATTGTTCCACACATGAAAACTCAACAGCTATCACTTGGATGGAGTTCAAATCCAGTTTCCGCACTCATCATGTGTCATCAGGAGATATTCATTTGAAGAAGAAAGAATTCATGAGCTTGAAGCAAGGATCAATGACTGTAAGGGGATATGTGACCAAGTTTACCCAATTATCTAGGTATGCCCCAAATGAAGTAGATACAGATGAGAAGAAGCAGAAACATTTTCTAGAATGTCTGAATGATGCCATTGAGTATGCCCTACTTCCCCAAGAGTTCACCAATTTCCAAGCTATGGTGAACAAAGCTTTAGTGGTTGAACACAAGCGCCGTCAGCTAGATGAGAAGAAGAGTAAGATGTCATTTCAAGGACAAGGAAGCAACACACGTTCCCGTGTGACAACTCAAGCTCCCCCTCAAGGTCCTATATTTCGTTCCAACAACCAAAACAGGACTCAGTCTCAAGCCCCTATTCAACACTCTAATCCACCAGCCTCCTCAAGTCAAGAACAGCCCGGCTACTTCCGCCTTAGGCAAGAGATGTTTCCATTATGGAGAAGAAGGACATCATGTGAATATGTGTCTTAAGAAGTATCCAAGACTGGCCAACATTAATATTTTGAAGTCTACTCAATTTCAATCCCAAGCACGTAATAGAAATTAGGCCCCCGCTCAGAACAATCATGGACAGCAAAACTTCGTCCGTGGGAAGGTCAGCCATGTTATCGCAGGAGAAGCTCAAGATGCTCAAGTTATAGAGTACGGTATGTCCCTTGATAACTCCCGGGCCGCATCAGTTTGATTTGATTCTGGAGCTCCACATTCTTTCATAGCTACAAAGTATGTGTCGTAGAATAAGTCTTAAAATAAGGGGGGTAGACTTTCCAACAAAACTTACAATTTTGGAATCTGAAGGTATAGATGCCATCCTTGGAATGGACTAGTTAGCCAAGTTCGATGGAGTAACTAAGGTGAGCTAAAGAAAGAACAGTATTCAGAAGCTATACTCTGATCCCCGAAGTGACTGTTAAGGACAAATACCCTTTTCTCAGAATTAGGATATGCCTAAGCAAGTCTCCAGGATAAGAAGGCTCGCCAAGGTCAACCAACAGATGAGAAAGCTATATATGTGTGTGTCAACTGTACTGACTTCATGACACATCCAATGAGTCCATTGTACTTGGTCAACCAGTCCATTCCCAGTATGATATCAATTCTCTTGTATTCCAGAATAATGAGATTAGCAACGAAGTCTACCGTCTTATGCATATACTTATTTTAGGGCATACATGCCTTGATTCCATCTCTCCTCTAGGAGAATTAACTAGCACCCAATTTTTCATTAATGCTCTTGGCAATTTATATGTATTCACAAACTAAGATGATATAAATGAATGCGTAGCACCAGAATTGAACAAAACTATAGTTGGGTGAGAGTTTGCAGAAAACATACCCAGCACTACGTCAAGAGTATCCTGGGCTTCCTCCATGGCAACGTGATTTAACTCGACCATGCATTGCATTCTGCTGAGGCTACTGCTACTTATTGTTGCCTTGTGCCTATGCTTGGCCTTGCTTCTTCTTGGGACACTTGTTGGCCAAGTGTCTAAACTTGCCACAACTAAAACATGGGCCAATGTTGCCTTATCCTTGACTTGGGCGATTTTGCTGCTAGGGTTGGTTGTTGTTGTTGGATCGCTGCTACTGGAAGTTAGAGCGCGGCTATTGCTGCCCTAACTACACTGACAGCTTGTATGCACTAGCAACCTGGTGAGGCATCTTCTGTGGTAGCCTCTGTTGCTGATTATATCCTCCATGGCGGAACATAGGACCTGTAGGTGAGGGGTTGAAACGGGAACAGGTGTTGCTGCCTAAAGACTGGCCTTGCAGATTGCGCTTATGTTCTTCTCCTAGATTCTGCCTCTTCCTTTTCATGATAAAAGCTCTATCCACCAACTTTTGGAAACTGGGGTACTCATTAGCCGCGAGGGCATACTGTAAGCAAGTGTTGAGACCCTCCAGGAAACAGTCTTGCTTCTTCTCATCAGTATCGATATCGTTGGGGGCATAGCGAGAGAGTTGGGTGAACTTGGTAAGGTACTCTCTCACCGACATGGGTCCTTGTTTCAAACTGAGGAACTCCTTCCTCTTCAACTTCACTTCTCCTGCAGGGACATGACGTGCACAGAAGCTATTCTGGAATTCTGCCTATGTGATCTCTTGGGGATCCTCATGGGTGGCAGTGTATGCTATCCATCATTCTTGAGCTGGTCCAATAAGTTGATGGGAAGAAAAAAAGAACAATTTCTCTTCCAGTGCACTGAGCTATCTACAGCTTGCTCTCAATGGTCTTCAACCAATCATCAGCCTCCATAGGTTCAACTGCTTGGGAGAAGGCGGGTGGCTGAGTACTCAAGAAAGTTCAAAGCCTGGACTGCGGTTGCTGCGGCGGTGCTTGCTGTACTTAAGGTTGCTGGTTTATAGCCTACACCAGACCTTAGAGTATCGTCCTCACTTGGTTGGCATCCATCAGAGGGGGCAGGGATGGAAGATCGTACTTGTTGGTGTTGTCGTTGTTGGTATTGTTGGAGTTGTTATTGTTGACGTTGTTGTTGTTGGTGTTGTTGGAGTTGTTGTTGTTGACGTTATTGTTGTTGACGTTGTTGGTGTTGTTGGCACGCCTGGTGTTCACCATCTGTTGGTAGCCAAGATACAGGGCGAAAAAATAGGAAAAGAACAGGAAAGGACAAATAAGAACAGATATAGGACAAAAGAAAGAAAGGGACTCCCAACTATTATTATATTATTAACTAATGCAATGTAGAGCAGAAACCCCCAATTACACCATCACTCAAGCAAAGATCCAACTCATTACAGGGTTCACACTACAGTCACAAGCATCAAACACAGACTCAAATAGACGACACACGAAACTAAATGATTTATTCAGCTAAGGACATCCTCCTAGCTCGACTCTACTCCTCGCCTACTATGCCTGAAGTACCTGCTGCATCTGCCAGACGAAGCTTCTTGCGTGATCGGGAACAGGGTGGAGCAATCATGGGTGCCTCGGGAGCCTCTTGGGGAACTGGTCTGGGTCCTCCAGCAGAATTTGCAGCTCACAGATGCTCTGCTCTTACTCCGCGTGACACTGATGCTTATCCTCCAACTCGTCGAGAGCTCTGTCGAGCTCGGCGTACAGGGCGGTAGTGAGGCAGACCTACTCTCTCAGATGGAGATCTGGCTATTAGATCATCATGTGGTTTGTACGGAAAATGCTAGAGCTAGCTGCAACAACGGATGATGCTTAAACAATGCAAGCAGTCTATGGCATCTGGGTTCCTCTCCCGAACTACACCGAAGAACTCCTCCGGTTCAGAAGATACCCCTAGCATCGCTCACATCTCACCTCATTCTCACATCTCATACAACCCACATCATTGATATTGTGTTTGTAAACAACAAGTAAGCCCTAAGCTCCTGAACAATGGTTGCACCATCGCTCGACTTCTACTGGGGTCATATGCATTGCTAAGCATTTCGAATTACTCTTAAGTTAGACATCAATAATATTATAAAGGCTACAAGGATATTATCCAACAACTCAAAGTAGAGATAATGCGATTCAATATAGGTTCTACCCATATAAACCCAACATCGACTCGCTAACCATGTAATGGTACATAAGCGATAACTAATCAATTTAGACCCCATTCAATTCAAACTAAGGTGCAATATGCTTAAATGCTTGCCTTGCTGCTCTGGCGGTTGCGTGATACTCTCGGTGCAACACTCACAGAACTCAGGTAGATGGGCTTCGCCTTCACTCGCTTGGACCGTCGACGTTACGCTCTCTAAATGAATCAAGAATGCATTGCATCAATAATCAAACGATGAAAAGTGTGCGTATGATGCATGCTTGAATATTAATAGAGCATCATGTTTCGGAAGCATTTGCAATAGACCGCCAAAAGATTAGGGTTTCAAAGTTTCAAACCCCGGATAAGGTAACTTAAGTACATACAGCCTTGAATGGCTGGCGGTTAGACTGACGTGGAGGTGGTGGTCTAACCATCAGCCTGCAGAAGGTTTTGGTGTCTAGCAATCCGATCGATGTTCTGTTGGTGGTCAAACCGCCATCCGGTGGTCAGACTGACCCTAATGGTGATCAGACCGTGAGACTCTACTGGCAGCACCTTTCGAAGGTCATTGGTCAAGGTTCCGGTGATGCCTTCGACCGTGAAGGGTACTGAAATGCTCTATGGGACTAGTGGAGTGCCTCCAAGGTGCTTTGGATAACATTCACTGGGATAAACTCAAAATACCCCATGGAGAAGTTCTAGGCTATGGTTGAACTTGGGTTTAAATGAGATGGAGACTGATTAGAGCTTGGGAACGATGGAAAAAATGGTAGGGGATGCCTCACCTTAGCATAGGGAAGATTTCTATTGGAGGGGTTTACTTTGAGGAAGCTCTGATTTAGGGATCGGACTCTGGGGTGGTGTACGGGCTTGAGGCGGATGAACGCGCATCGGAACTCCCCCGACGAAGAGGATTAAGAGGATGAGCTCGAGGAAGTTCCTTCCATTGATCTCTGGTCATCATGGACATCAAGGTGATCTCTCCCTCTCTGTTGTGTGGGTGAAGAAGTGAGTGAGAGTGAGAGTGTGAGAGAGAGTGAATGTGAGAGAGTTGGTTGATTTCCTTAAGTAGAGCCTCTACGTTGTGGTGGTCAGACTACGGGAAGGGTCGGTCAGACCGTGGGAAGGGTTTTTACTGAATTTGTTCTAATCCCCCTCTCTTTCTTCTTTTCTCCAAGGTATTTAGGGCCTTCCTAAGGAGCTCTAAGCCATCTCTAAGTATTTTAAACATTTTTAAACCCAATTTATCAAACGAATATGTAAAAACATAATATCACGATGATTATGAATGCTTAATCATGTGATCAGCATTTTGGGACGTGACAAACCTCCCCTTCCCTAAAAAGAATCTCGTCCCAAGATTTGGCAAACAAAGGGAGAAAGTGACGGTGGTGGAACAGGAAAGATTTTTTTCCATAAATGGAAATGAACTTTGTCGAACTCCATCGACGGAAAGGAAAGACCACTATTGGCCCTTCACAACAGCTAGCAATTAGACCATAGCTAGGCTCGGTCAGACAGCGAAAACAGCGGTTTGACCGAAATCTATACAAAGAGTTTTGGGCACTAAATGCCTCTGGCAGTCAAACCGGTAGATCAATAGCGGTCAGACTGCCAGGAGTATGGTTCTCCCAGTTGGATAGTTTCTAAGTGTAATCCTTTGGGAACAAACTATCCACTCAACATGGTGATGATTATAGACATGTGAGATGCTCCAATCAGGCAAAATTACAACGACATTTGCAAGTTCTCAAAAAGTTCAGGATATTCAGAGCGGATTTTATCCCCATGCTACCAAGTTGCTTCATCCTCGGTGTAGTTGCTCCATTGTGTTGGGGAACGGGCAGGCTACACTAGCCTAAAACAAAAAAATTCTACCGCATTCACCCAGAAAATCATGCTAGTAGGAGATCATAGATCGTTACCATTCGACGCGCAGTGCAGCGAAATAAAAGTTGGAGTAGACCGATCCAACGTCGTGTGCGTCAAACTCCCCAAGCAACTTCTCGATTAGATCTGCGACCAGCCCCATGTAGGTGGTCACGCTCCTCGACCAACTCCGAGTAGATGGTCGTGCTCATCGACCAACTCCGAGGAGGTGGTCGTGCTTCTTGACGAGAAGATCAGCGCCACAATAGCAATAGCGCCTCTATGGTATTCACATGTACTGGGAAGAAACACTGAGCACCGATGTGCTAGCACCACATGCACGGCTAGGGTTTTGGGAGATGGTGTGGAAGGCTGCGGCTAGGGTTTTGGAGTGGCTCAACCTAAGCACAGCTTACCCACATCTCTCCTTATATAGACCAATGGGCTCCCACGTTGGAAGCCCTTTAGAACTCTAACTTCTCATGGATTACAATCCAATTAAAACTCATATGCGAATCCAATTCGCATGTTTTGTTCCAACCCATTAAGTGTGTGACCCGTTAGGTTCATGTACAAACGGCTATGACTCGGAAACCCTTTCCAAACCGAAACCAATAGCGGTCCCTAGCAGGACAAGTTGACTCCTAAGTATACATAAAAGATCATATCGGTGAACCTTGATATACACATGCACCGATCCCTTAGCCTCACGATACTAGTCAAGCTCAACGCGAGATATGTGCTACCCTTGTGATAGCCCGACCATTCACTCGATCAAGTAGTGGATTCATCGTGATTAAATCTTTAATCATATTGGCATGGTCATGCACTTTCTCAATCCAACTACCTCGAGGGGCCCAGAGATATCTCTCCTGTTATCAAGGAGGGGCAAATTCCATCTTGATCGTTCATACCCCACGACATGTTTCATGATAAACCTGAAAATTACCTTTATGACTACCCAGTTACGGAATAGCATTTGGCAGCCTCAAAGTATGCCACTACACATTCTGGGAATCAATGACGATCTCAGGTCTATAGATCCTACAAGTACATCCATTTGAGATAACAACTGATGTCACATCATAAATAACAATCCCAGCAGTATCTCAAGGTGGATCTATCCAACATCATGTCCTCTAATATAAATGTCCACATTATTGACCTGGTATCTTTATACCTATGATCCACGAAACATGATCATCAATCAATACATGTGTTGTCTTTTGTATCATCGCAATGATATGCGACCAGGGATCAACTAAGAATAACATCATGAAATAAACAAAGAGTTTCATGAACAAGTCACATACTTGCAAATCAATGTAAACGATAGTCATTCTTGGAATAACATATTATTCGGTAGTACATGAACATAGACGTGTGATACATTCATGTCTATGATTGCCTCTAGGGCATATCACCTTCACATTGGACTTTGATGAATTTTATAGAGTGCCATCGGGTCTTATGTTCCGGTTCATCCAAGATTCAAATTGGTCACTCACAATATGAGACATCCAGTTGCAATTCTTGATTTGCAACTTCAATGACTTCGGTTGGAACTCGAAGGCATTTCTTTCGTTGCAAAACGTGGAACACATTGTGAATAATGGAGAGGGATGGAGGCCAGTCCAATTGGTAGGCCACCTCTCCACGAAGAGCAATGATTTGGAAAGACCCTACATAGCGAGGCACCAACTTCCCTCGGACTCAAAAGCATCAAACCGCTTTAAGAGGCGACACCTTGAGATATACAAAGTCCCCAACATCAAACAAAAGTTCTCATCAGTGATGGTCTGCATAGTTCATCTGTCGAGACTGAGCTGTGAGGAGACACTTGTGAACAACTAGAACATGCTCTTCTGCCTTTTTGACCAAATTTAGGCCTAGAACAGCCCTTTCGTGGGATTCAGACCAATTCAACGGCATTCTGTATCTTCAGCCATAAAGAGTTTCAAATGGCAACATTGAAATGCTTGACTAATAACTGTTGTTGTAGGAGAACTCGGCGAATGGTAAGTAAATTTCTCACTTCTTCCCATATGTGAGAGCACAAGCTCGCAACATATCTTCTAGAACCTGATTCACCCTCTCGGTTTGACCATCGGTTTGAGGGTGGTAGGCGGTGCTATGAAAAAGCTCGGTTCCCATACCTTTATGAAGGCGCCTCCAGAAATGTGAGGTAAACCAAGTGCCTTGATCGAAGATGATTTTCTTCGGAATCCCATGAAGACAAACAATTCGAGTGAGGTATAACTCCGCATATTTTTTTGACCGAATACATGATCTTGATAAGAAAGAAATGAGTGAACTTTGTCAACCGGTCCACGATGACCCAGATTGAGTCATATCCATGGGAGGTCTTCAGCAATCCGGTAATGAAGTCCATTCCGATCTCCTCCCACTTCCAGGAGGGAATAGGCAAAGGTTGGAGTGTACCATCTAGCTTAAGATGCTCGGCCTTCACTCTTTGGTAGACATCACACTTAGCAACATATTGAGCAATTTCTCACTTCATGCAAGTCCACCAGAATCTTGGCTTGAAGTCTTGGTATATTTTGGTACTTCCCGGATGAATAGACAATAAAGTATCATGAAATTCATCCAGAATCTTCTTCCTCGGTGCCTCAACCTTCAGAACAACTAGTCTATTCTTAAACCATAGGACACCCTCATCATCCTTAGAAAAATATGCAGCCTTTCCTTCCTTCATTTTCTCTTGGATCCGGACCATGCCCTTGTCATGCTTCTGAGCTTCTTTGATCTCATCCAGGAGGGTGGATTTGATCTCCAAGTTCACAAGAAATCTCTTCGGGACCATTTCGAGTCCAAGTCTCCAAAAATCATCACAAAGTGTGGCCTTTTCAGGCTTGACCATAAGACAATTACATCGAGCCTTTTGACTCAATGCATCGGTGACCACATTTATCTTACTGGGATGATAATGCACTTTCAGCTCATAATCCTTAATTAACTCGAGCCATCTTCTCTGTCTCATGTTCATATCAGCTTGAGTGAAGATGTATTTGAGACTTTTGTGGTCCATATAGATACGACACAGATTTTAATATCAGATAGTGGCGTCAATCTTCAGTGCATGCACAACTACCGTAAGTACTAAGTCATGGGTTGGATAGTTTTCCTCATGGCACTTCAGTTGGCATGAAGCATATGCCACAACTCGGTCTTCTTGCATGAGGACACATCCGAGGCCTATACGGAAAGCATTGTAATAGAAGTCAAAATCCTTGTCCACATCAGGCTAAGCAAGAACAGAAGTGGTCATGAACAGTTTCTTAAAGGTCTAGAAAGCTGACTCGCACTTATTTGACCACTCGAAAACACTCCCTTGCTTCAACAGCTCAGTCATAGGCTTGGAGATTTTTGAGAAGTTCTCGATGAATCGGCGGTAATAACCCGTAAGTCCAAGAAAACTTTGGATGTTAGTAACATTGTTGGGTTGAACCCAATTGAGGACTTCTTGCACTTTGCTTGGATCAATGGCAACACTATTCTTAGATAGAACATGCCCTAGAAAAGCAACAAATTTGAGCCAGAACTTGCACTTGCTGAACTTGGCATAGAGTTGGTGATCTCGAAGTTGGCCAAGAACAACACAGAGATGCTCAGAATGTTCTTCTTCAGTCTTGGAGTATATGAGAATATCGTCAATGAAAACCACAACAAACTTGTTGAGTTTCTCCATGAAGACTATGTTCATCAGATACATGAAGAACGCTGATGCATTAGTCAATCCGAAGTACATGATGGTGAACTCATAAAGGTCGTAATGGGTAGAGAAGGCCGTCTTTGGAATATCCTCTGGTCGAATCTTGATTTGGTGATAGCCCAATCTCAATCAATTTTAGAGAAAACCCGAGCACCGGTCAATTGATCAAACAGAATATCAATCCAAGAAATTGGATACTTATTCTTGATGGTGACCTCATTCAACGGATGGTAATCAACACACATCCGAAGAGTTTGGTCATTTTTCTTCACAAAGAGCATCGGGCATCCCCAAGGTGAGGAGCTCGGATAGATGAAACCCTTTGAGAGCAACTTCTGAAGCTACTTCTTCAATTCTGCTAGTTCATTTGGTGACATCCAATAAGACCTCTTCGAAATTAGGGCCATACTAGGCAAGAGATCAATAGAGAATTCTACTACTCTGTCGGGTGGCATTCCTGGCAATTCCTCTGGGAAGACATCAGTGAACTCACACATGACAGGAATGTTTAGAAGATCTGTGACTGTGACAACCTTCAAGGCATAAAGACAAGGATAGACATCCTTAAGCTTCAAATGAGTTTGGGGGTCGGACAGAACATTAAGGGTGATGGTCCGCTGAGCACAATCAATGACAAACTTATTCTTGGTGAGCCAATTCATTCCCAATATGATGTCTACCCCTTTGGAGTCAATTACCAACAAATTTGCAAAGAGGGATATCTAGTTGACCACAACCGATGCTTTGGACACATATTGATTGATAAACATACTGGCTCTGGGTGCTTCTATGAGATAAGGTGCAGTGGTAGCGCTAACTTCTAGCTCATGACACTAATTATAACTCCTCGTTATGAAAGAGTGAGAAGCCCCAGAATAAAAAAAACGACTGTAGGAACGATGATAGAATTAGACTTCACAAGCAACGTACCCATCAATACGTTGACACCCTCATGAGCTTTCTCAGTAGTGGTGTAGTTGACTCGATCATGCTTGGGGACTTGCACAGCCTTCGAGACTTGATGAGAGGAGGGCACGGGTAGTGGTGGCCTTGGGGCGATCACCGTGGCTCCATGTTTCAGGAAAGGACATTCCCGCGCAAAGTGCCCTATGTGCCCACAATTGTAACATGGGCCGCCGGGCCACTTGTCACACTTCCTTGAGAATCGATGGGTCTTGAAGGATACCCTTGCAGAGTGGAGAAAGATGAGCATCACACTATCCACATTGGTCGTGGAGTAGTCGAAACCGACATGTGAGATGGAGGAGGTTGACTCTCCATCCGTGTACGTTGAGAGGTATCGCCTATGGAAAGTGTCAGAACCCTCTTGCGCTTCTTTTCCTCCTGGTGGTTCATCATCTTGAACTCAACCATGAGGGAGGTGCTCACTAGCTTGTTGAAGTCGGCGAATTCATGAGCCAACAAGCGGTCTTGCATCTTGGAAGAGAGACCATTCACAAAGTGCTATTACTTTTGCTCGTCGGTGTTGACCTCTTCCGGTGCATACTATGCAAGGTGGTTGAACACTTGCACATACTCCATCACAGACCTGCCACCCTGCTTGAGGTCCAGAAAGTCCCACCTTTTGATCTCCATAATCCCCTTGGGAATATGATAATCACGAAAAGCTTGGCGAAACTCTGCCCAGGACACCCGGTGGTTGGCAGCGTGCATGGCTAGAAAATTGGACCACCACATGCCAGCAACACATGAAGCTGATGGGTGACGAAGAGAGCCTTCTCGTGGTCCTCACAATGGAGAAGCGCAAGCTTCTGCTCGATGGTTTGGAGCTAGTGGTCAGCATCGAGAGGATACTCAGCTAGTGTGAAAGTGGGCGGCTGAGTCCTAAGGAAATTTGAGAAGTCATCCCAGCATCCGGCTCCACCTCCTCCTTGATGGGCCGTGTTACGCACGAGAGCTTCGAGGAGCATCATCTGAGCTTGATGGTTTCATTCTATTTGCATTAGGACATACATCATACTCAATGGTGGAGGCGGTACGGGGTTATTCTTATTGGAACCCTCAAGAAGATCCCCCAGACTTTGGCGGGTTCTCATCATATTAGAAATAGCAGAAAGAAAAATGGTGAAAGGTTAAACTCTGACTTGATGGAAATGGCACTGATCAAACCAAATCAAATGATGCACACTAGAGCATCATAATATAAGGAGAATGCATGATCAAAAGTGTAGTGCAACATATGCGAGAACGTAGCTAGCTCACAACTCACAACACATTATGTGCAAGTGTCAGTGGTTAGACCACCACCTGGCGGTCAGACCACGGGCATTAGTGATCAGACTGCTACCTGGCAGTCAGACTACTGAGAGTTTGGCACCAGCAGCAGTCCGTGCCACCGCTTTCCACACACAACGAACCCTTCCAACTATAAAAGTGATTTGATTCATCAACCACGACATTTACTTCGATACGTGTCTGAATACAATACACTTAGAGGCATAATATAGCAAATTTAGGCATATTAGCAAGAGGAGGTACACAAGAAACTTTACGGGTTGTTTTAGTGGATTTGACACTTTACTACCCACGTTTTCAGTATTTTTAGCTACTTCATTAAACTAAGTTCTGATACCATGTTGTGAGAAACCAACTAAATAGTATTCCAATTAGTCATCAAGATAGTCATTTACTTAATCACGACCATGATGATTAATCGGAATATCATCCGAGTAGTCCCAACACGTGTTTTGTCCCAACATCAAAGCACATGCCTTTCTAACATATATATCACAACAAAGCTTAAGAAAGAACGAGCAATTAAGATTATATTACAAGTTTTTATAGGATCATTATTTACAATAATTTGCAACAAAAAATTAGAGAACTACACAACGGAAAGGTAACAACTATGAACAACAAAAGCTAGGTGAAGCCATATACCCTTAGGCTCCATCCAAAAGCACGTCACTCGAGTAGTTTGCACTACTCATTCCCGCCACCTACATCATCAGGCGTGAAGTTGCCAAAACGAGCTCCTCCTCACCCGTAGAACCTGAAAGAGCATCGTGAGTACAAAGGTACTCACAACACTTAATCCATAATGGGTGCATATTAACCTGACTCCAAGGATTATGCATTGAGTCATTAGCAAGGAGTAGGCCACAAGGTTAAGTAAATTCACATGCGTAAGCAACCTTAACACCTATGTGTCAGCACCTATACTTAACCACCTATACCTTTATACTTTGTAACCGTCGACTTGCATATAAACGTAAATGGAATCATCTCATGAACTTAACTGTAAAATGAACCATCTCAAACCCGTCTCACCCAACCATATCACACATCCCGCATTCACAACTCTACGACTGTTGCAAATGGATAGAAGCATGCTCATGACCGAGTGCACGGCAATTCAAATTGTTCTTACACCATGTAGGGTGTACAACTTTACCCACATGACTTGAGGACCATACGCCTTGAGTGACCACACATGCTCACCCAAGGGGGTACTCATGCCAACCTTTTCCAGTTAGCTCCAACCATTTGAATTAAGCATCGCTCGGTGCAGAGCACACTTAGGTTAACTCCCGGAGCAACAACAAGTGTCTCTACAAGCCCGCCTGCTCATACCATCGATGTGCAAGTCCAAATGATCACATATAAAGAGGTATTCGGGTTATATTACCATTAGATCAACATGTGGTTAGTACGAAAAGTGCTAGAGCCAACTGCAACAATGGACGATGCTTAAATAATGCAAGCGGTCTATGGCATCTGGGTTCCTCTCCCGAACTACACCGAGAAACTCCTCCGGTGCAAAAGACATCTCGCCTCATTCTCACATCTCAAACAACCCATATTATCATTATTGTATTTGTAAACAACAAGTAAGCCCTAAGCTCTCAAACAATGGTTGCACCATCGCTTGACTTCTACCGGGGTCCTATGCAATGCTAAGTATTTCAAATAACTCTTAAGTTAGACATCAACAATGTTATCAAGGCTACAAGGATACAAATAATCAATAACTCAAGGTAGAGGTAATGCAATTCAATATAGGTTCTATCCATATAATCCCAATATCGACTCGCTAACCATGCAATGATGCATAAGAGACAACTTATCAATTTAGACTCCATTCAATTCAAACAAAGGTGCAATATGGTTAGATGCTTGCCTTGCTGCTCCAGCGGTGGCCTGATACTCCCAACGCAACACTCATAGAACTCAGGTAGATGGGCATCGCCTTCACTCTCTTGGACTATCGGCATAACGCTCTATAAACGAATCAAGAATGCATTGAATAAATAATCTAACGATGGAAAAGTGTGCATATGATGCTTGCTTGAATATTAAAAGAGCATTGTGCATATAGTTGACGAGTACCTAGAGTTGCTAGCTCACCTCGAGAGGTTCTTGTCAGTTTGCACTTTATTTTGCATGGACGACATTGTACTCGAGCGTGCCTAGGATAGGGCACTCATAGTAGAACCACTATTTATGCCATCTCGACCACAATGACTTTATCATGATGTCGATGTACTCATTGCCCCTAGCGAAGGCGGAAGCTAGTGGAACATGCAGCTCCTGTAGCTAAAATCTACTTCAACTGGTAGAAATAGTGGAAGAGAAGCACGAGCGGCTTCACCCCCACAAAGGATTCATAGAGGTGGGTGAAGATGCTCAACATTGTAGTGGAGTGGGTTGAGGTAAGATGATCTCAATGCCATAGAAATTGAGGATTTATTTGAAAAAATTCGATGCAGGGAGACTAAAGCTGCAATGAAAGAAGGGATCAAACAATACGACCTCTCCAATGTTCAAGGTCAGAAACTCTTCTAGCTCTTATTGCCTCCAAGGAATCAGACTCTTGAGGGCAATCAATCATTCCTTTTCTAGCTTTTGAATACGAGCATCCGAGGTTTCCGAGGTGGTTCACGCATTGTTGAAAGATGCCATTGGAGGTTTAAGGGCTGGAGATTGAAGAAATGAGAAAAAGATTTGCTCGAAGGTGAAAAGTATGAGAATGTGAGCACATGAATACAGATAATGTTTGCTGCCCGCCTATTTGTAAGGGAGAGTGGTTTGGTAACTGTTCTGTAATGGGCACCGACGTTCTCACTTACTAATAAGTTTCAAACTTCGAAGTAACCTTTAGAAACAAGATCAACTCTCCTTAGAAGTCGTGCATATTTAATGTGATATTCTCTAAGGACATAGTAAAAGAGAAGGTAATCTTTGGGCTTCTGCTGTCGAATGGAATTCCCGACTAGGTAGGCCTTTATGAGTAGAACTCTATTTGGTTAGAGGAGATTCTCTAACAGAAAAGGTTCCATTCAGTCGAAGATGATTCCCGAACTAGGAAGAATATTTTTTGCCAAGAACCATTCCCGACTAGATGAGTTCTAGTATTGTCAGATCCCCAACTATGTATAATCCGAAAGCCCTTTTTCTTAGCAGAGTTGGGGGGGCAGCTGATGAGGATTTGATAATTAATAATTAAGGAATTAATTGAAATACAATATATCCTAAGGATAGAATAGTATCATACATGTATTTATTACCTTACACGGTAGGCTTAATAACCGCTATAAGGTAAATAAGGCATGTGCGAATACTCCAGACAGTTCATAATGTTCTACACAAAAATTATCTCAAAGTAGGAAAGAATCCTCTGGACAACACAATCAGGTAGGTTACACTCGAGATTTTGGATATGGTACACCTCCCTTACCCAACTATATAAGGAGAAGAGGGGCACGTCGAAGGAGCAAGCCAGAAGGGCAAGCCCCCCCCCCCCCACACACACACAGAGCCAAACAAAAGCAATACAAGGTTGGATTAGAGCAAAAACAACCCATTGAGATCCATATCAGATTCAAGTCACGATTAGATTTATCCGACAGTAGCTTCAGAATTTAAAATACAAGAGAACTTGTTGAGATTCATAGAAGTAAAACTAAACATACACCCATTATAATTATCTTCTCGTGAGATTAATCAAGGCAGCACTTCATATTGTTATTATCCTAATGGAGACCTAAACCTGTATGAAATCTCATGTCATTCTTTTTGATATACACAGTTGATGAATATGTAACATACTTTAAATAAGTATAATCGACTTTACTAATTGTCAACAACATGAATGACATATGTTGTGAATTACAAAATTCTTCATAGATAAACACTTTCAATACATTTTCCAATTTTCTCCAAGATTGAATCAAGGCCTATGGATTTGTTTTCTGCTCTTCATTCCACTACCTTCATCATCAGGATCACTAGATCAGATTGAACACCAATATTGATTCAGATCATACAATGATGCAACATATCTCTAGTGCTTTATCTTGTACTCCCGTTTGTGCCTCCGACTTCCACCATCCATGTCTAAGAAAATATAACTCAAACTGGTTTTAGACAAATATTAAGATGAAGTCACTGATGATTCAGTGTCGATGTCAAACACAGAAGCTTCACTTCGATCATCTTATGACTCATTATCAAAGCGGTACTTTCACTAGCTATTCCTCTTGATTTTTCCTGACTTAGCATTCTTTAGCATTCACTAATCATTCAGACCTAATCATAAACCAGAATTGTCTGAGTACTAGAAAATTCATACAATCATCTTCAACTTGGATTTGTTAAAGTTGGTGTGCCCTTGCGGACCATGACATGTGGGCCCTGTCACTCATACATGATACATCCAATGGCAAGACTGGAAATACTGCTGACAGCGGAAACCTTCGTAGAACATGGTGCAGAAGTTTTTACTTCTCCGTAGTCTTCTCCGTAGTATGTAACCATAAGTCATAAGATACATCTTTATCTTGGCTTCCTTCCTCACTTTCCAGAAGCTTGGTCTTTTCCTCTCCATAGGCATTAACATCGGGAGATGATGATGCTGCACACTTGGCTTGAGCCTTGCTAAGTTCCTCAGAAGCTGTAATGCTCTGCCTATACAAGCATTTTCTTTCAGGTGGAGCTTGAACCTTATTATCATTGCAAGCCGTATTGACTTAGAGGAACATGAGTACAGAATCCTTAGATCAGGAGCCATCTATCATGTTTTCCTGCAAGGCGAATTATCCATATTGATTACCCAAGCTCATACTTCATTGAAAGAAAACTAAAATGAGATAGTAGTCATAGTACCATTCAGAGTCAACATCCACTTAAGCAAGCACACTGAGAACTCAAAATAATATTTTTTTTTCTTTCATCTGCAGAGATAATACACATAATCATCTTTGGGCCCATGGACAATGCTTGGTCCCAAATGCAGACTTCGATCACTAGAAGCCTCTGCATTAGACCTACTAATGCAATTGCAAACAGACCTAATAAGGAAATCGAAGTAAATTCCCCGCAACCAACATAAACATTTGTGTATTTCATTAATGAGGCTATAAACCCCTTTCAGGAGGCACGTCCAGCAGAATGCAGTGGCAAATCATAGCATTCCTTGGCCATGCGAACACATTGTAACCAATGTAACACCTCCACATTGGGGTCCTTCTCCAGAACCACGTCTCTTACGGCAATCTGGATTGCGCCACGGTACATGACAATCCTGCCCCGGACCCTCAAAAGAGTGCCTAGACGCACTTCTTCTGACATTTTTAATGCCATTTCTGCAGTTGGATCAGACTCTAATGCCCTGGAGGAATTGTTAGCATTTAAATATTGGTGGTTCAGCCACAGGACGCACGGCACACAGCCGGTGCCATCATCGACCAGAAAGCGGAGGAACTTGTCCCTTCGGTCGCACGAGACCACAACCCCAACAAGCTCAGCACGAGCAACCGTGCGTCCACAGCGAAGAAAGGAAGGAGGTGAAGTGTGCCGTACGGTTAGGGAGAGAAGGTCAGCAGCCAGAATCTTGATGTGCACAAGATGAAGAGAGTCCATGCTGTGAATTTAAGAAAAAAATATGTGACTGGAGCTTCACAGTTGTTGTCATACAGAACGAACAGAATAAAATCACAAATTTCCTCAAGACAGGCACAAACATGATGAAACCTAGAGGTATTGAGGTAATATCAAGCATCCTTGATTGCTCTCCTAACCCCACGGAACGATCTGCATTGCAAATTGATTATCTCATTCATGCCTAAGTAGGTAATTACTAGTCCCGTGGATCCCTCAACAAAATTTCAGTTTATATGATTGGTTGGTTGGTTCCCTTATTTCGTCGAACATCTAAAGTGCAGCTCAAATATCCCCCAGCCCCAAACCAACACGAAACGTACACATGACCAGATGAAACGGAGAACAAAATGGGAAAGGAAGAGTCCACTTACCTAGAATTAATTACCAAGTTGATGGGAGAGGTGTCAGCGATGGTGGTGGTCTAAGGGAGCCAGCAGGTGTGGTAGGTGTCAGCGAGTGACGAGGCGGGAGGCGATCTTCCACCGCCGCGCGTTGCTGGTGCACGGCGGGAAGAGCGTGTGGCTGCCGGGAACCCGAGTGACGACGCGCGCCCCGCCGAGGGGAAGGGAGGGGAGGGGACGCGAGCACCGAGCGCGGGTGCTCGAGAAGCCGAGAGCCAGCCGGGAGAGCGCGCCGCGCGGCGCAGGGAGGCAGGCCAGGCGAGCCGGCGCAAGGAGGCGGCGCAGTGGACCCGTTATGTCACCAGGATGGGCCTTGCCAACCCACGGATGAAGGGCCCAGCTAACCGCGCGCCCAGGTCATGGTGAGCCATCAGCGAGTGATATTTTGGACCCATTTTAATCTTACGAGCAGATTTCCATGAAGAAGTAGATCATTCATCGTGCTCTCTAATGGTCAATCCATTAATTTACGCAAAGTACCTATTGTTTTGCCAGGTTGTTGAAATTTATTGCCACCTTCTCACCTTATCACCCCTCCCTTTTATGCAGATTAAACTAAAAACTACTACTATTGATCAGTCTTAGAGCCCACCAACTCATATTCGTCTACACATTATTTGCACCAGGAAGAAACAATTTACCACAAATGAAGTAATTAAGTTATTATATTTAGAATAATCTAATCAAATGAACTCCATGTCATATTAAATGGTTGAGAAAATAGAACTCATGGAAATACATTGTCAATTTAGAGAGTTGTCAAGAAAACAGAAACGATGTAGGTTATCATTCAATTAAATTCTTTTCAGCCACAGATATTTACATAAGAGTAAGGAACAAGAAGCAATAAGATTATCTCGACCAACAAATATCACTAAGCATTCAACAGAAAGGTGTAACAGTGGCACATTGTGTATTAGATGAATATGTAATTATTAATGTACAATAATTGACAAATAAGCAAGGAATACCTCGCCTATGCTGTAAGAACCTCTCTATAGACGATGTTCCTCGTGTATCTCCCACTTTGCTTTGAGCACTTCTTTTTTTTTTGTCATTAGCTGGGACAACGAGGATCCTGATGTTCGCTCTGGTGGTGGCTCTAGATAGCGCAACATATAACTGAGAGTGGGAGGACACAGGCTCGGGCAGGTAAATGCCGACGTTGGGGATGGTCTGCCCTTGTGCCTTGTTGACTATCATGGCAAAGTTGAGCCTGACAGGAAACTGCTTCATTTTAAACTGGAAAGGGAACATCTCATCATAAGAGTGGCACAGGGGGATCCGAGGCAGAAAAACCCTCTTTCCAGCATGCTGCCCTAACACAATCTTTGCATCGATAGCATTTCTCTAGAACCTCCGGACCACCAGTCTCGTCCCATTGCAAAGTTCGTTCGTGGGGTCAATGTTCCTAAGTAATATGATAGGGTGGTTCATCTTGAGCTTCAGAACGTGTGGAGGCAACCCGCTAGGTGTCAGCGAGTTAAGAAACTCAGAGGGTAGTAGTTATGGGGATCATCTTCTACACGATCAAAACTATGATACACCGCCTCCTCCCCTCGGAAGCGACCGATCATCTTCATATTAATCTGGTCTACACAATCATTCTGTGTGGACAAGATGGCTTTCGAGGTGATGTAGTTTGGATCCGACATATTATCAGCAAGCATTGGAAAAATGTTGCCTATAAGTTTATCAAAGTCTGTGTCCTTACCTGTATATGGCACACGTATATCGTCAAGAAAACGTACGTAGCCATCACCATTGGCCTCCTCAGTGCAACCATCAATGTGTAGTAGGTATTCCGCAAACCACATGTCTCTCTGTGCCCTCATGTTACGTACAAGCTTTAGGTGATGCATGCAATCCCATAGGTACGACCTACGCAGCGATGCATCTATTATCTGAGCCCTTGACCCCTTTCGGACAATAGGGAGGACCTGCCTGAAATCTCCACCAAACATAATCGTCTTCCCACCAAATGACAATTCTGGTCGGTTCATTATGTCACGCATGGTATTGTCCAGCTCCTCTATCGCCTGTCTCTTAGTCATGGAGGCTTCGTCCCAAATAATGAATGAAGCCGTCCACAAAAGCTTGGAAGTCCCACTCTGTTTTATGAAGCTACAGAACGAACCATCATCAACACTCAGTGGTATCTTGAAGTGTAAGTGTGCGGTTCTTCCTCCATGCATTATGGAAACTGCAACACCAGACGTAGATGTTGCCATAACAATCTTCTCTTGCCCACATATCATTGCGAGCAACGCCTTGTACAGAAAAGTCTTCCCTATCCTTCCTGGTCCATCCACAAAAAACACGACGCCCTCATCACTATCAACAGTAGATAGAATCTCATCATAGGCGGCCCTCTACTCGATGTTGAGGGAGTCAGACAAAGTTGCGTCCTCATGGTCAAGCTCAATTGTGGACTCCTCAAAGATCTCCCTAGGCACACTGTTTGTCGTGTCATGTGCCTTGTCGATCTCAGGGAGAGGGAATGAACGTATATCTTTACCCATTGATTGTAGCATATTTCTGATATCTATTAAAACCATATGTTGGACCGCGAGTGTGCATGGATTGATGCGGCGATAATCTTCCGACATTGCCTCCAAGTGCTTGTTCCAGAGTACACACACGTTGCTGGGCTCACAGAATACCAGTATTGTTGCAAATAGCCTTCAGAGTGATGGTGGCATATGGAACAACTCGGCTTCCGTAAGACACTCGTCTAATGTGTTGTCTGCCTCGATCAGGCCCCTTCCCTTTGCGGCTTCATGAAAGGTAGGTAGGATCTCGCCATCAACAGCGCTTAGGTTAGCAAAGGAGGTGGCACCAGTCACGTGGTTTAGGAGAACCCGCAGATAGTGGCATTCCCCTTAACTGGATGAGCTGACATGATTCTACCAACCTGTCCACCTTCTCGTCTCCTTCGTTGCCAAATTTTTTTATTTTTGCCTTTCTACCAAGTATACAACTCAGGAAAATCCCGGTACAAGATACCCTGAGCATGCTCATGTACTCTATTTGCTTCAAAATACTCTGTCAGCATTGACTTCTCAACATCTTCGGGAGATGAAGTTGTAGTTGCATCACAGGTGGTGAGTTCTTGCTCAGGTCAAAGCCGTATATCCTCAACAAGGCTTCCGGAGGGGTCACCCATCTCGCGTCCCTATATTGCCTAATCTCATCGATGTTGTCATTGTTGTCAGCCTCGTTTACAGTCACAGACACCCGATCGTGGCCCTTGTATATGTACTTGAATAGGTATTTAACAACCTTTATACTCGAGCGTACCTCAACATTGATGTGGCAGTTGAATAGCGGCAGGAGGTAAGGGTTATATGGGATGACCCACCTATTGTCTAGCTCGTGTTTTTGAACCATTGCATGCTGGCCATCATCACATTTCCTATACACCGGATGGGAATCCTTGCCTTGTAAGGTAGTCACATTGAAAGGCTATGGATAATGATTCTTGCATGATGGACGGTTCTTTGTTTACAGGCAAAGCGGTTTAGCACAGCACAAGAGCCATGCATCATATGCTTGATGACCATCTTGTATAGATCTAGGTACTTACTCTTGTTCGGGAGCTCGGTGGAGATGATACAATCATACTACTATGAACATGTGAGCTTGAACCACCCCTCCATGATGAGCAAGAAGTGGGCATGCAGTAGACCCCTCTTCTAGAACTCAACCACATAGATGTAGGCCTTCACCTTACCAAGCATGTGCTTATCAAGCAACTACTTTTTTAGTTCCTCTAGCTTCTCCCTGAAAACAGGCGCGACGAGGTCTGGATGATCCTAGGGTATCTTGCCAGGGTAGAGCTCGCGTGTGATCTCATCCCAATTTGGGTTGCATGTCATTGTGAGGAAGACGTCCAGCTTTCCATACTTCCGCACTAAACCCATAGCATCCATGTACCAACGCCTCTTATCGCAAGGTCCTTCGATAAATGATGTAGCCAGCACAGTCGGTTTTTCAACCGCGTCCGCTCTACCCTCCCTGGCATGCACACTGTCCACCAAGCCTTGGTACAAGTCCGCCCTTAACTCCTTTTGATGAGCCCATATGTAGTCCAGCCGCAAGCGCTTGATTTTGATGTATGTGTCGACCGCGAACTGCTAGAAAAGACGCTTGCCAAATAGTATTGGGTTAAATATCCCTGCCATATCTGGAATTTATAGTAGTAGTAATCCCGCTCAGGCACGCATAGCCTACAATTAGAATCTACACAGGGCATATGACGTTCAAAGTTAGTGTTGGACATCAACGAGTACAATGCCAAGAATTGACGGTACAAACATCATCTTTTGAGAACACTAACTTGGGTCCTCATGATTATTACCCCAAGCCATATGAGTTGCACGAGCCGCGGTCACCGCATCAATGGACATACCAACCTTCGGGGTATCAGGATGCCAGCCGAGTTCACCTCTAGGGAAGAAGAGAGGGTATGACAGGGCATCGTAGCATCTATGATACAATCGGATGCCATATATTTGCTTGTTCTTCCCTTACAGGATAATGCTATTCTCAAAGTGCCTTCGGCATTCACTCCCCTCAACCCAAACAGCGGCCACCTCTGAAGTGGCTGGCATGTTATATGTTCTTTGGTCCAACCTATGATCAAGGTTCAGTGTCACACGGTAGTCAACAAGGTCCTCAGCCTGTCCCATACTCCTGAGTTGTTTAGAGTATGGGTTGTCATGAAGTATGTCAACCAGCTTCCTGATGACTTCCTTGTCTTGTTGGTACTGCTCTTCACGGCAACAGGATACCGGTGCTCTAGACTGGGATCGTCATCGTAGAAGTAAAGCTTCAGGTGCTTGGGTTCGGGCCCATCTATACCAAACAATTGTATGTTGTGGTATATTTGGTCGTGCGCACGAAACGTGTAAATACCACTTTTTCTCATGTTAGTGGTCTCACCATCAAGGTGATAGTATAGTGAAGTGAATGAGAAATGACCATTGAAAAACCTTGTGTTGTCACGGAGGTGCCTAGCATCAGCGTCTGCACTCGACCAGAGCCTCATGAGTTCGAATGGTGTTTCTGGGTAGATAGTTTAATCTTTCCATTACGACAATAGAACCCCTTTGTCTCATGCTCGAACTTCTTTGTGTTGCAATGCTTGCAGTTTTCAACAGGCTTCAACATGTGCATGGTTTAGGGTATATTGCCATACACGTGGTCATACGGATCGAATATGCCAAAGGTAGTAGCTGAGGCGTCTTCAGCTTCATCAAATTCGATATCCTCATCATCGTATCCCTGCCTGAAGTGATTTTTAGCATGAACGAGTTAGATAAGGCTGTAGAAGATATGGACGTAAGGTGAAACAATGCCAAAAAGCTACCTTGACTAGTGAACATGTAGCCCTCATCCTCTTCAGAGTCCTCCTTGACTACGACTCCATCGTCATCACCTATTGCATCACACAGATTTGTATAAGTATATATGATGGTCCTGATTGTAATTGAATTACAAAATTAATACAATCAAGGAAATTACCATCCTCGCTAACTGGTGGACATGTTGTAGGCACCTGGACGGTGGTAGTTTGAGGGATTGGAAAGTTATTTTCTGTCAATAACAACACGAGTACAATACATCAGGGTATACGTTGTATTGGAATTTGAGGAAAGAGCAATACAGGTAAGAACATTATCGTTGTTAATGATACCTGACTGTGGTGGATGATCTAAACCATTGGTATCTTCTACATTTATAGTTGAATTTTCTTCTTTCGAGGCAGAAGTTTTCTTGTCCCGTTTACTTGCAAAGTGCTCATTGCGATGGGGTAGGAACGTTATCATTTCTCCAGGTGTTACACGTTGTCTGCGTGTTATTTGATTGGCATTCTTCATGTCCGGCATCTGTTTCAAAGCTGACTGGATGTAAACAAGTGTTGGACCAGAGGAATTGACCAATCATTTGTACTATGGATCCATGTGGATCAGATGCATCCATAGTAAGGGGAACCACCTCAAGTATAGACATTGGGTTCTGCATGGCGATGGAATCTTGGCTCAAAGTGTTGCACCGCAACTCTCTTCTTGCTTTTTTGCGATCTCTCTTTGCTTGCTTCTCCTTGGGTGTCATATTATGCACCCTTCGATGTTCATGACTTGCTTCGATATGCTCCTCACTTAGGGTGATGCATCGCAATACCTCAGAGACCTTTCAATGATCACGTCTCACTTGCTTTTGTTCAGGTGTTAGATTTGCATATAATGCACATTCTCTCACTCATTTAGCTACAATTTGCTCGTTTGTTAACTCTCCTGTCGAATTATTAGGTGGTGGAGTGTGAGTGGCACAATCATCAATGGTTATGGTCTTGATGCTATCAAGGGTACATCGTAGTTGTATTGGCTCTTCTGGCATGCTAATAAGATGCAATGCATCACGAGCACGCTTATTTCGTAAAATGGGATCACATGCCTTCATCAGGAATCTAATATTGTGTGTCACATTTGTATGATGCTTCCACATGTAAAAATGTGACATCATCAACAATGTAATAACTCTCTTCCTAGTAGGTTTAATGTACCTGTGATACGGCAGTTTGGAGTCATAGTGACGTCAACGATGCTTTCATGCCCATCTACTACTCCAGGTGTATGTATGCAGTCACCTGCAATGTGTTCAACTTTCAATAGTTAATCAGTTAATATTGAACCAGATATCATGTTAAAATTTAAATAAAATGAGGAGATAAATATTCACAGTATTTGGCAATTGACCAAAGGTGGTCACAATGGTTTCTTGACCTTGATATGATATAGAAACTTATTTCCTCTGGTATGCTTCATTTATGTGCAGCCAATTTGTACTTTTGACATTTGATCTATGTTCCTTGTTGCTAATGCTAACACCATCTAAAAATATAGAACATGTTTTTAGCTTCTTATAATAACCCAACATGTACTTAGCTCGCTAAACAATAATGTCTATTGGTTACTATTCAAAGTACCTAGAAATTGAATAGAGTTCTTTGTTGTCTGAGTTTGATGCTGTTCGGCATCTTTAAAATGGGCTTGCTCTTTGTTATGATGATATGCTTCACGTTGCTTCTTTAGAATTTCATCCCTTTCCAACACATATCGTTCCTTTTCCTGTTGCCTCTTACGTTCTTTAGGATCTACAAGGGGTGTCAGTGAACTAGATGTCTTTGGTGGATCAACATTGCTATTGCTAACTCTATCTGAAAAGTTACAACATGTATTTAGTCATAGAGCATCAAATGTTACATTTATAGATAATGAATTCGAAGTAGGAAGAAGTAGTTTTGCAATACTTGTGCCGGTAGTGTTGGTTATGTTTCCGAGTGGTGTGCGGCCCTCGGACTTGTTCGAAGATGACATCTGCGAGATAGACTACCAGTGATTAAACACTCAGTCATCAAAGTTTTTGAAATCAAGATGCTCTTGCTTTGTTAAGGATAATAGACCAATGTCAAGGCATCAGCTTAGCGTATGTACAATCATATTGTAAATTTTCAAGTCAACCAAACATAGCATTATCATAAAACTAACATTAATACAATAAGTCAGAAATAATGCAATAAACGAAAAAGAACATTATACTCATATGTAGTGTGGTCAAGCATTGAAGCACATTGAATTATGAACTGCAAAGTTATCGGGGCATACACGTTACATAATTCAGTAAGGCCCATGAAACATGTACAAAGAGCAAACTTCGTCAAGCAAGAATGAAACTGGCATGCATGATAATGGGAAAATGGAATAAATCATGGTACTTGGAAGAAGATGGTCATGTGCACAACAATAATTTGATGGTTCACTAAGCTCTGTATGAGTGCTTGTTCAGATCAATCAATTTGTCTAGCTTCTATGACTTCCAACTTTGCAAAATTAGCATACAACACACACTAAATGAGGAGAAACAATGTTCTAAAGTAGGATATCATGCCTCCCTATTATACTAGTGCCTACAAATGCAGTAACTATTTTTAGATGAATAAATCATACTTCACACATCACACATACTTCAAGCATAAATAGTCTGAACAAGTAAATGGAAGAAGATGGACGTGAGCACAACACAGATATGAATCAGGAAAGAAAGCATTAACAAAGCATTTAGGCACATGATCTTTTTGAATAGTGAATCAGGAAAAATGCTGAAAATAACAATTTCATGAATGGGGCAGGTGTTCTAGTGGGACTGAACAAAACTTAAACCACCACCGTATTTGCACCCAGAGGATGAGTGATGGCATGCTCCCAACAAACACATCTAGCCAATTTTGACAAACCAGGCACCTCTCATTACTTCCTTGTTTTGATCTGATCACTAATCATGAATGTTTTTAATCTTGCTGGCAACATAATTAGGATAATCAGTTTATATAAAGGCTATGATGATAAGGAGCCTCAAATAGTAGAGTAAAACCACATGCAAGAACTCAATGTCACCATTTAAGGAATCCACAAAATTATGTACCAAAATTCAGGCCATTTCTTACCCAAAATCATTCAAGTTTAATTTATGCCTTGAGAAGGGACAACTTATCATATGTGCACCAGAAAATAGAAAAGTGGTTACCAACCTAGCAAAGTGGACACTTATCATATGGGGGTAAAACAATTTTGTTGGAATCATGCCTGAGTCCAGTACCAAACTATACAATGTTAATCATCACAAGTTAGACACTGCTAGAGCTAATTTCTTTTGGCATGGCAGAGGAGCTAAAAAAAGGCATCACATGGTGAAATGGGATGTTATGGCTCAACCTAAGCAGTTTGGTGGGATTAGGTTTCAGAGATACAAAAATGATAAATCAATATCTTCTAGCTAAATAGATCTTTAAAATTGACAGAGGTGATGATGATATCTACTGCTCTTTGCTCAGGAAAAAATATTTGGGAAGTGATGGTTTCTTAAGCAGCAATATGATATCTGGTTCACAATTTTGGAAAGGATTACATGAGTGAAACATTAATATGAGAGAGATGTTGTTTTCATGGTGGGAAATGACCAAAAAGCAAGGTTCTGGGAAGACACTTGGGATAATCCCATGCCCACTTAGTGTGGTATTTTTCAGAATATACATGGTCTATAATTAACAAAACGTTCATGTCTCACAAGTGGTGCATGATGGTGAATTAGAGTTGACCTTCAGAAGGAGTTTTGGATAGTTAGAACAACAAGAATGGCAGGAATTGATTACACTTATGAGAGACGTTCAACTCAACTCTGAGTCAGATACAGTGATTTGGGCTCTGGAGAAGCATGGAAGGTTTTCTACATCATCATTATATAAATTGATTACAAATTCAGGAGTGAGAGATTTAAGGATGGGTGATATATGGAAATAAGATCTTTTTGTGGCTTCTTTGCAAAGACAGAATCAGTAGATCAGTTAGTGAGGAGGAAATGGCTAGGAGATGGTGGCTGCAAATTGTGTGGAGTTGCTGAAACTTCAACCCACATTATGTTTCATTGTCCAGTGACAAACTTTGTGTGGTGCTTTTAAGAGATGCTCTAGCTTGGACTGCTATTCCTATCTCCGTTGATCATTTTTTTTCTCTCTGTTTTGTAAACAGAGTGCTAGTAAAGCCAACAGAAAGTTTCTAGTTCTGTTTGGGGCTACCACTTGGTCCCTTTGGTTACCTAGAAATGACTTTGTTTTTCAAAGTATAATTGTTTCTTCTCCCATTGCTAATGTTTAGAGCTTGAATTCATTTATGCAGCGGTGGAGGGGGGGTGCTAAGCAAGGGTGAAGACAAGATACAAATGGACGCATTGAGGGAGGCGATCAAGGTGCCTTTGCTAAAACTTCTCAGACAAAAAAACTTCTCAGACAAAAAGCAACATTGCTAGACAAGTATCGTAGGAAAAACTATGAAGAAGTGTCTATGAGATGTTGGAAGGAATCCACAAAACCTAAATTTTCCTAAAAACAACTACCCTGCCACTGAGAAATCAATGAAACAGTAGATGACTTCATATAACAATAGATAATGTGAAACAGAAAACATCCTTATTTGGATCTTGGATAAGATATGTAGAAGCTGCAATTCCTATTGCAAAGTTTACTACTTTTGATTTCCAAGAGGAGAAAAACATAACATGAAGCCTCTAGAGAATCTTCTCCGATCAAAACACCTCTCCTATGTGATGATTTGTTAGTTCAAAAGAGAATTAGTTTTAACATTTAGGCTTGCACATGATGCTTCTCTAAGTGTGTTGTACATTTCAGAAAATTAAATTAGTAAACGTTCTGCATCTGGGTGAATTGATTGCAGATTCTAGCCATAGCTAATCTCTATTCTAGATACTAGAACAACAAAGAACTTGACTCAAAGTAGATGCTTATGAACAAAATTATACCTGGAGATTGATTTATGTACTTAGGATTAAGTCCTCTCTGATCATCCACAATCCTTTCTTGTCAGCAAGACCCTTTAACTAATGACAGTTCCTCACCCTCGCAGCAAAGCTATGAATTAGCACACAAATCCACAATCATTGCATGAAATTAGCTGCGGATAATGCCAGCTTACAAAAGAACCATGAATGATTAAAGGTGGATATACCCATATAACTAAGGAAGTAAAGGCAAAGACCCTTCGGCAAAGTCCCTACAAAGAGGGATGGCCTATTCGGCCAGGCAACGCACACGTGCACTACACACACGCACAACAGTGGCAACAGAGAAGGTGCTCCGGTGAAGCTAGCTCGACGGCGGCAACCGAGGCAAGTGAAGGGTGCTACAGCTCAAGGAGATCCTGTTTTGGGGTTCCTGGACAATGTGGAGTACGGGCGATAGCTCACTATGTTGGAGCTCGCTGGTGAAAAGATGGTCGGAGGCAAAGCTCTCCGGTGAGATGGGGGCATCAAGATTAGGCAGGCGGGCATGGTTTCAGTGGGAGGGCCTACGGTGCGGCATCAGTGGAGGCAACTAGCGGCTGATGGAAGGTGGGCGACGTAGGGGGCAGGACGTGGCGGGCGGGCGGACGTAGAGGGGCAAGAGGCGGCTAGCGATGGAGCGGGCAACGGGATGAGGCGGAGGAGCAGAATTAGCGGGATTTGTTGGGGGAGGCAAGGAGAGGAAGCGGAACGTGGGTGGGGGAGCGCGGTGTGGATGGGGGCGGGCAGGAATTGTAGAGGAATTTGATGGGGCAGAGGAATATTCTTGGCAGACCATACATATCTTAGGTTCTTTTTAGGTAGGAGAGGAGAGATTCATTGCAAAGACATAATTCAATTAGCAGATCAGTTAGTGCATAGGAAATGGCCAGGAGATGGTGGCTGCAAATTGTGTGGAGTTGCTGAAACTTCAACCCACATTATGTTTCGTTGCCCAGTGGCAAACTTTGTGTGGTTCTTTTTAAGAGATGCTCTATCTTGGACTGCTATTCCTATCTCTGTTGATCATTTTTTTTTCTCTCTGCTTTGTAAACAGAGTGGTAGTAAAGCCAATAGAAAGTTTCTAGTTCTGTTGGGGGCTACCACTTGGTCCCTTTGGTTACCTCGAAATGAGTTTGTTTTTCAAAATATAATTGTTTCTTCTCCCATTGCTATTGTTTAGAGCTTGAATTCATTTATGCAGCGGTGGAGGGGGGGTGCTAAGCAAGGTGAAGACAAGATACAAATGTACGCATTGAGGGATGCAATCAAGGTGCAGTTGCTAAACTTCTCAGAGAGAAAACAATGTTGCTGGTCAAATATCGTAGGAAAAACTATGAAGAGGAGTCCATTTTGAGATGTTGGAAGGAGTCCACAAAATCTAAATTTTCCTAAAAACAACTACCCTGCCACTGAGAAATCAATGAAATAGTAGATGACTTCATATAACAATAGATAATGTGAAATAGAAAGATCCTTATTTGGATCTTGGATAAGATACATAGAAGCTACAATTCCTATTGCAAAGTTTACTACTTTTGATTTCCAAGAGGAGAAAAACATAATATGAAGCCTGTAGAGAATCTGCTCTGATCAAAACACCTCTCATATGTGATGATTTGTTAGTTCAAAAGAGAATTAGTTTTAACATTTAGGCTTGCACATGATCTTGCTCTAAGTGTGTTGTACATTTCAGAAAATTAAATTAGTAAATGTTCTGCATCCGGGTGAATTGATTGCAGATTCTAGCTATAGCTAGTCTCTACTCTAGATACTGGTACAACAAAGAACTTGACTCAAAGTAGATGCTTATGAACAAAATTGTACCTAGAGATTGATTCATGTACTTAGGATTAAGTCCTCTCTGATCATCCATAGTCCTTTCTCATCAACAAGACCCTTTAACTAACGGCAGCTCCTCACCCTCGCAGCAAAGCTATGAATGAGCATACAAATGCACAATCGTTGCATGAAATTAGCTGCGGATAACGCTAGCTTTAAAAAGAACCATAAATGATTAAAAATGGATATACCCATATAACTAAGGAAGTAAAGGCCAAGGCCCTTTGACAAAGTCCCTACAGAGAGGGATAGCCTATTCGGCCAGGCAACGCACACATGCACTACACACGCACAACGACGGCAGGAGAGAAGGTGCTCCAGTGAAGCCAGCTCAATGGCGGCAACCGAGGAAAGTGAAGGGTGCTACAGCTCAAGGAGATCCTATTTTGGGGTTCCTGGACAAATGCAGAGTACGGGCGATAGCCCACGGTGTTGGAGCTCGCTGGTGAAAAGATGGCTGGAGGTAGAGCTCGCCGGTGAGATAGCGGTAGCAAGATCAGGCAGGCGGGTGTGGTTTTAGTGGGAGGGTGTTCGGTGTGGCATCAGCGGAGGCGACTGGCGGCTTACGGAAGGCGAGCGGTGTAAGGGGCAGGATGTGGTGGGCAGGCAGACATAGAGGGGCAGGAGGTGGCTGGTGATGGAGCGGGCAGCGGGATGAGGGGAGGAGTGAAATTTGTGGGATTTGTTGGCAAGGCAAGGAGAGGGAGCGGAACGCGGGTGGGGGAGCGCGGTGAGGATGGGGGCGGGCAGGAATCGTAGAGGAATTTGATGGAGGCAGAGGAATATTCTTGATAAACCATACATGTCTTAGGTTCTTTTTAAATAGGAGAGAAGAGATTCTTTGCAAAGATAGAATTCCATCAAAAGATCAATTAGTGAGGAGTAAATGGCCAGGCGATGGTGGCTACAAATTGTGTGGAGTTGCTGAAACTTCAACCCGCATTGTATTTTATTGCCCAATGGCAAACTTTGTGTGGTGCTTTTTAAGATATGCTCTAGCTTGGACTGCTATTCCTATCCCTGTTGGTCATTTTTTTCTCTCTGTTTTGTAAACAGAGTGGTAGTAAAGCCAACAGTTTCTAGTTATATTGGGGGCTACCACTTGGTCCCTTTGGTTACCTAGAAATGAGTTTGTTTTCCAAAATATAATTGTTTCTTTTCCCATTGCTTTTGTTTAGAGATTGAATCCATTTTTGCAGCGGTGGAGGGGGGTGCTAAGCAAGGGTGAAGACAAGATACAGCTCTGAGTATCCGGGTGGAGGGGGGGTGCTAAGCAAGGGTGAAGACAAGACTGGCGGCTGACGGAGGGCGGGCGGCGTAGGGGGTGGACGTGGCGTGCGGGCGGACGTAGAGGGGCAGGAAGTGGCTAGCGATAGTGCGGGCAGTGGGATGAGTTGGGGGAGCGGAATTAGCGAGATTTGTTGGGGAGGCAACGAGAGGGAGCAGAATTCGGGTGGGGGAGCACAATGAGGATGGGTATAGGGATCGGTGACGTCCTAAGAGAGGGGTGAATTAGGATACTTAAAAACTATTTCAGCACCAAACAACACAAGATAAACCTATATCAACTTCTATCTAAATATGCTTTAGATTTATCTAATGTGTCTACTCTATCGATCAAAGCGCTTCTAACATATCTAAGAAGGTAAATTGCAAGTAAGTAAATGAGGAAACGTAAATAAGGTAGAGAGAGCAAACTCGGCATAATGATTTTTTTCCTGTGGTATCGATGGCATGAATACCACCTCTAGTCCACGTTGGAGCTCCACAAAGAATATGCTCTCGGTCGGCACCCAGTCATGGCCTTTGAGCCATTGAGTCACAAAGACAAGGCCTCCACCCGGATGAGCCACCAAGCCACTAAGGCAAGGTCCCACCACTAGCCTCTCTTCCGGTTCCTTGCCGTCGTGATCACTTCGAAGCTTGAGCCACAAAGGCAAGGGTATCCGCGTCCTCGTACAATCGCCTTGCCGCCACTTCACACCAAGTCCGAGAGTCAACAAGCTTGCTGGCGAGTCACCAAGACTTTAAGCGCGTACGAAGAGGTACACTATTGGATCACTTCTTGATCCACTCTCCAGGCAGCAATCACCTAGCAACTCACTCTCTAGACCTATAAGCACTAATCACTCACTAATCTTATGCTTAATCGCTTTGAATGATCACTTTAAGCACTTTGTTGGCTTGTATGTCTTCTCATGTGTATATGAACTTCTCTGGACTCCAGCACACTCAAAAGACTAAGTGGAGAGGTATTATAGACTCAAACTCGCGCACTAGCCGTTAACCCAATGGTTTTAAAAAGCTGTTAACACCGGATGATCCGGTGAGAACAGTAGTACTAACACTGGATCATCCGGTGAGAACAGTAGTACTAACACTGGATCATCCGATGAGTATACTCTCACAAACTAGCTGTTAGAACCCCACTCAAATCTTTGTGAACACAGGATTGTCCTGTGATGACTCACTGAACATCGAACAAATGCACTGGATTATTCTATATGTATATGTTCATTTTGATGCTCTCTGGAAATAATAGTCCGGTGTGTTTATTTTGTGAACACCGGATCATCTGATGAGTATAGCAGAATAAACTAGCTGTTGGGACCCACTCAGACTCATCTATGAACACCGGATTATCCTGTGATAACTTATTGAATACCGGACAAATGCACCGGACTATCCTATATGCATATATTTATTTTGGAGCTCTTTGGAAATAATAGTCCGGTGTGTTTATTTTGTGAACACCGGATCATCCGGTGAAGTAAAAGATTTCGCTTCAAATTTTCAGTGAATACCGGACTATTTTTCATTATACTCACCGGATTATCCTATATAGTACCGAACTAATTTTTTATGTGAGCACTAAACTATCTGGTCAAGCAAATTTCAGCAAAAATAATGTTATGTATTTTGGATATAATTTTTCGCTTTGAACTTCGATTTTGATGATCTTTAGCTCTATAAAAAGCTTGTGAAGAGCTCTATAAGATTATATAGAAATCTATTTCATTTAATTACATCAAAATTCATGGAATAAGTCTAATTCATTCATTTTTTTATTCCGTTTTCGACGACTTCTCTTTTGTTGCATCCATGAGACCTACTAAAATATGTACTTGAAAAATATATTAGTTCCAATAACTATATTGTCATTAATCATTAAAATCATAATCATAATTTAATAAAGCTATTTTCGCTACCATGAAATGGGCAGGATTTGCAGAGGAATTTGATGGAGCAGAGGAATATTTTTGACAAACCATATCTGTCTTAGGCCCTGTTTGGGGGAGCTTCTGGCAGCTTCTGCTACTCAGAAAAGCTGAGAAGCTGAGAAGCTCCCCCAAACAGGCTGATTGCTGAGGAGCTTTTCTGGAAAGCAAAAGCTGGTTTCTGATGAAATGAACTAAAAGTTGAAAAGCTGGTTGAGGGTGGCTTTTCTGAAAAGCTGGTATGCTGAGAAGCTAAAAATTAAGCCTATAAGCCAAACCGCTTATCTCAGAAGCTATAAACAGCTTTTCAGAAAAGCAGCTTTTCAGAAAAAGTCCATAAGCTCCAGCTCCCCAAACAGGGCCTTAGGTTCTTTTAAAATAGGAGAAAAAAGTTGGAAAAAAACCAATCTAAACGGGGTTAGTTGTACTCTCCGCCGTTGAACAGCGGCGCCGGTGAGACGCCACCAACCCCTGTGCCAGGCGGCCTGCTGCTGCTACTACCGCAACTGCTCCGCCTCCGAGCCATTAATACGCACGCAACGCCCGTGATTGGGGAAGAAACACATCGATCCCCTCCAATCCTCTGTGCCGTCTCGACGCGGCGGCCGGCAAGCCCCCTCTGGAAGCTTCGGCCATGACCCACGACGCCGGCGACGCCGGCGGCGATCTCCCGCCGCCCGCGAAGAAGAAGTCGCCCGCCGAAGAGGAGGCCGAGAAGAGGTCAGTCCCTACGCGATCCAGGCGTGTACAATCCAGAGTAGAGTAGAAACTTCCACGGCGCTAAAGCGACGCCGAGGATTCGTTAGAATTAACAACTGTGCTTAATCATCTGCGACGTTTGTAATGATGGTGTTAAATTATTCTTTTATGTTTTCTGTTTTTCGGGTGTAGAACTGCGCAATGGAGCTTTTTATTCATTGGATTAACTGCTGCTAATTTTCATCTGTTAATTTTAAATGGGTTTAACTGCTGTTACTTGGTAATGGTGCGGCGGGGAGGTGGTATTCACACTATGTTTGTGCTGCAGGAGGAAGAAGCTAACACCAGGGAGCTTGATGAAGGCGGTTATCCGGTCTGGGAGCGGCGACGTGACCCCTGCGGAGGGTGATCAGGTCACAAAGTCAGCTATCCCCCATTGCACAATGACACGGCAAATGCACATACAAGTTGCAATGTGTGTTTGTCTCTGCAACCGAGCACTGTTTAGATTGTTGTTTCCGTTTTATGCTCTCTTCATGTAAATGCTTGATACACAATACAAAAAATTAGATGATTTCTGTCCTAAGCTCCTAGCAAAGTCACTCTGCCTGGGTGGTGGATTTGTCGTGTTAAGGTTGAAGTTTGGACCTCTAGTTGTACTTGATTGGGTACATTGTCCAACAATTTTGTGCAATTGTCTGTTGATTCTTGAAAAGAAGTGACAATAAGCGCAGTGTTTGGGTGACGTCGAAACAATCTATATAAAATGTTGTGCTATCATATCCCATAAATGCTTATTGACAAAACTTATCAGCTGATAAATGGAACTCTTTTGCCAGTTTGTTCGTAAAGTTACACAACATAGGATCTTTTTGATAGGACCACAAGTGGTTTTACGTCATTGATTATTGCACGGTTTTTTGACCCTGATGATGGCTTTCTCCAACATTGGACAATCTTTGATTTCTGTAATTTTATGAACAAGGAACTTTATATGGTCAAATTTTGCTCATTCCAGTAGTTGTGCAGGTCATACTTCATTGCACTACTCGGACCATGGATAGTATTGTTGTCAATTCTACAAGAAGGGAGCATGGAGGTTAGGCAATATCTTTCAGCACTTTTCATCATATGTATACTTCAAATGCGTTGTACAGAATCATGGAGATGTTCCTGACTTGAGAAACTCTTATCTTCTTCTTAACACTCTGTTGTTTCCATATCATGTCTTCCTATTAATAGAGTTTATTTCGCTACTCTGTTATGAGCAGAGGGTATATTCGGTTTCTTGTGTTGACAACTCACAATTTCTCAGTACCAGAGAATAAATTTTATCTCTTGGTGTTAGAAAGTTTGTAGATGATTTTGAGAAACAGAAAATCTCAGCAGTTTCCAATTTGCTTTTTAATCCTTCCAAAAACTAACTTCTTGCCAAACTACATGTCCTATTCTTCCTTACATCCTCTGGAACAACATATTAGATGCTATTATCATAAACTATTTTTTGTAATCCTTACATCTTAGAATTCATTGTTACATGAATTTGGCTGCCCAAATTTGTAACCATTTTATTGTCCCATCTATATGAGTACTCAACTCAACTACTGATGGTCTAAATCATCTTGTTTTTTATTGTTATAATTTACAGGTAAAGGAATCCCACTCAGATTTGTCTTAGGGAAGAGCAAGATGATCCTAGGCTTTGCTGAAGGCTTTCCAACAATGCTGAAGAATGAAATTGCTATGGTATTTCTTATGAACCGACTAAATCAATGAATTGAGAAACAAAATTATTCTAATAAGAAGTGTAAGGACGGTGACACCCTAAGAGGGCGGTGAATTAGGATTTCTAAAAACTATTCGGCTCCAAAACACAAGATAAATCTAAATCAATTTTTTATCTAAATATGCTCTAGGTTTATCTAGTGTGGCTACTCTATCTCAACAAACTTTTGCACCCTAAGTTTCAATCGTTGCAAGTACACGTGCAATTCTAGGAAAGGTAAATGCAGAAGATAAAATGATCCAATATAAAAGTGTGGAATGTAAATGAGTTACAGAGCGCAAACTCGCACAACGACTTTTTCTCATGGCATCGAGTTGTCTCTCACCCCTAGTCCACGTTGAAGCACCTCGCAAGAGCCAAACTCCCCAGTTGGATAACTCCATGGTTCTTGCCGTTAGAGCTCCCAACACACTGGTGGATCTTCCACTAGGTGTACCTGGATGCTCTCCGCCATCTTCACTATGGTAGTGTTTTACCGCTCCCACAAGGGTCACTCCTCCCTCTCACAACGCTTCTCGCCTACTCCACAAACTCGGTTGGAGGGTCTCGCAAGACTCACCTCCACCAAGCTAACTTTAGGCTAATCACCTAGCTAGATGCATGCTAGGTTTAAACTAATACTAATTAAGTCATTAGTCTTATGCTAATTTCCTTGATCTTCAACTTCAAGGTGACTCAAACGCGCTCCAATATGTGTGTATGCCTTGTGATGGGTGTGAACAATCTCAAATGGCTGGCCAAGGGGGTATTTATAGCCTCCCCCAAAAAGGGAAAAGCTAGCCATTGGGAGGAATCTGTCCAGGATTCCTAGTCACCATATTGTACGGTGACTAGCACCATATTGCACAGTGACCCAGTTTCAACGGTCAGAAATTGAACTATTGGAGCCTTCTTTGTACCCACTGTATTGCATGGTGACTCTGAAAAACTCTATTTTTCTTCTATCACCCTTGACCTTATTGTATGGTGACCCCCGTTGTGTTGTACAATGACATGTTTTCTAGAGGGACTTGTCCAATTCAATCCAACTCAAGTCCGGATCTTCGTGGTTTCTGTTCCTTAATGTCTTGGATCTTCCTCTGGTTTATTAGAGCTACTCAAACCTAGTGTGCATCACCTACTAGGTAACTAACCTAAAGACATTAGATCAAGCTACTAAACACAAATCTCTCTTCGTAGTACGACTAAAGAAAATAAACTTATCTACACAAGTGATGCTCTCAATACTATGATCACTTGTCTAAACAATAGGTCCTTATATCTTCATGACCTAGATGATTATCCTTTTGAGCTTTTTGGAAACCCAAGTCTATCACATAGCGTACATGAAACTAAACATTGTATACTAGCTAACAATATTAGTCCCATTGATCATGTTGACATTAATCACCAAAATCACATTGGCCCAATGCTAGGGTCCTTGATCTTTCAAGAAGACACTAGTCATTTTATGAGACCGCAGCGATTCAAAATGCACATGTCAATAATATGCAAGCATCTATCATTTTGTCATTTAGCCTCTTTTTCTTTCTCTTATAATTTCTTTTTTCAGTTCAAAATGAAGCCTCAGATTCACTATGCGGAGGAAGATTGCCCAGTTACAGCTCCAGATGGCTTTCCGAAAGATGATGAACTCCAATTTGAGATTGAAATGTTGGATTTCTTTAAAGCCAAGGTTAGTCTCATTAAATGATGGCTTCTCTTAGTATGAATTCAACTGCAGTATATTTCAGAGTCACGATGTCAAAGCACTTCTGGCAAATAGTTTCCTTGTCTACTTGAGTAATTTTGTCTACAGCATGGTATGAATTCAGGAATATTAGACAATATTTTCTTACAAAAAGGAATACTATGCAATATAAGTAATGTAAGACTCTATGCCCAAGATAGCAGGGAGGCAATGAAGCCGTTGGCATGCAGTATCATATTTCGTCTTTATAATCCAAATAACATGTGGTTACCAATTGGTTTTTTTTATGAGAATGGCTACCAAATATTCGCTTAAGAACTTACTATATAGATTATTTGGCTAGTATATCCCACTAAATAGTATAACATCATCATATTTATCACATATATCACGTAAGAAACTGTTTTTGTTTCCTACTGGATAATATCAATTACCAAATGCATCCAATATGAAAGTTGTTGAGGTAACTATTCCATGCAAACAAGCATTTTAATCAGACTTGCACTTGGTTCACTTAAGTTCTTTGGTACTCCTGCTGTTCCCGTCTTTGTGATTTCTTGATTCCATGGCTGTTGTCCAACCTAACACTTAAAAAACTAAGAAGATAGATGAAAGATTATTGCTACTTTTGATTACTTACTCTGCTTATCTTCTCTGTCAGGTTGTGGCTGAGGATTTAGGGGTAGTAAAGAAGGTGAACAGCCTTCCCATATCATTGCAGCAAATATGTTCTGTTTATGTAGTTAGAAAGATTCATACATTAGTTTATCTGTTAGATAGTTCATGTACTTTATAAAATTAGTACTGCAAAAGGATTCATACATTAATTTATGTTTTCTTAAAATATTATCACTTTTATTTAACTGCCATTGTAGATTCCTTTTTTGTGGGTTTGTGTGACAAGTGGTCTAGTATGCGAAGTTAGATGCTTCAGCTCAGTGACAAACTTTTTTTTTCTCCTTTGAATGTGGCAGATAGTTGACGAAGGTAAGGGATGGGAAACACCTAGAGAACCATATGAAGTTACAGCATGGTAAATATTTATGTTCTAAATTTGCTGAATGCTGGTCTATGTGTTGGTTGTATTAGTGCATATGTTTTCATTGTTCGTGTCAGACACTTTATCTGGCTTAGAAATGGTCGACATGATTGCCAGATGTACTATTGATTTCTGAGAAATTAAAATAAAATAGTTACATTTGATTATACAAACACGTAATGCTTAATTTGCATAGAAAGGAACAGGAACAGTTCATGCCAAGTTGCCTTTGATATTGCACCGAGCTGGTATAAAATGTTTTTAAGCTCTTGTGAGTAATATACCCTTGGCTTGAACCATTCTCTGATATGAGCACTGTGCAAATGGATGTAGTCAATTCATACCAGTATACTGTCAGGCTTACTGTACTTCCACTGCATTCTTATCTTGCTTGCTTACTGCAATTGCTATTCCTGTTTACAGCAGTTTTTTGGAAGATGCATTCTTATCTATAATCTATGATCATATTATCTTTTGGTTGCCTGAATATTAATTGGACTAAGATATTTGTCTGTCATTCCAGGATAACTGCAAGAACTGCAGATGGAAAAGAAATTATTCCAAGTAAAGAAGAACCATATTTCTTTACTATCGGTAAATTTGAGGTCAGGGACATTCTTGTTGCATGTAATAAGATAAAAATACAAAATGTCCTATTGTGCCTTTTGAAACTCTTTTATTATAAAATTTGCCTACAACTTTGAGAACACACAGTGCTCATCACATGAGTTTTAATATTCTATTATCTCTTTTGAAGTTCTTCTCAAGGATATGGAAATTTAGTGGCTTGCTTGTAGCACACCTGGACCTATAAATACTTGCCAACAGCAATGTGTGTTTGGCTGGTGGGTTTTCATATACATGAACTGTGTGCCATCTATCAGTAAATCCATTGGAACAATCTGTAATGTAGCTTCCTGATCGTAATATAATGCTAAAAGTTTGACACTGAATTGATTTAAAAGGCAGTAAAAGCATATATGGTTCATTTTGATTTACGTTCCTGTTTTTTTCTAACTAATGTTTGTTTTGCAATATCCTTTTTAATGTTCTAGTTTAGGTACCTAAAGGGCTTGAGATGGGAATTGGAACAATGGCACACAAGGAAAAGGCAATTATTTTTGTTAGCAGTACCTATTTGACAAAGTCCTCAGTAATGCCACAGCTTGAAGGCCTTGAAGAAGTTCATTTTGATGTTGAACTGGTTCGGTTTATTCAGGTACAGTCATAACTGATAGGTGCTTTCATTTTGTTAGCCATCTTCTTCCTGTGCCCATGCATCTTTCTATTAAATTAGAATTAGAATTAGGGCCTGCTGGATTTTCATGACATCACATGGTTGTCCTAGGCTGCGTTTCTTCACAGAACAACGGACAATACATGATGATGATGATGAAGTCATTATAGTCATACTTTATTTTGTCACCAGATGGTTATCCTTCGTCTCAGAACACTGCGTTGAAAATAATTTTATGGCGTGTTATGAGTGGCAGGGCACCATGGTCAATTTTATTCTTTCAACAGTGTTATAGATCAAGGTCGCTAGAGCCACACGTTCACCTCCTAAAACATTCAAGGTAGCAGACAGTTTTCATATCAAGGCCACTAAACATCATATCAGCACTTCTATCGAGGCCGCTAAACATGAAATACAGGGCCCGGTGATGCTGACACATTGACCCATCCTTTCTCTTTTGCTTTACTAACAATCTGTATATCTTGGACCACCAATTAAGTGAGAGGTGAACCACCAATTGAGTGGAATGTGTCGTGGATCGGCCTGCTTGCATCTGTACACCAACCTGCAGTTAAAGGTGACCACCTGCCAACCACTAACCACTAAGAAACGTGCATGTAGTCTTGTTCCAAGATTTACAATGGATTATCTGTAGTGCTCCTCGATTTTTTAGCATCTTCCTTGGTTATGTAAATACCTTGAATAAAATGCATTTACCTGTGGAATTTGGAATCTCATGTTGCTTGAGACTATTAAATCCAGAATTAGAGTGTAGTTCAACTTTTGGGTAGATTAAAACAAGCAGCAGAGAACTGGGTGTTAATATTGAAACAAGAGTATGATCCCAAAATTTCCAAACATACTTGACCAATATTTGAGTTGCAAAAATCACTTGCTGTGGTTACTGATCAAGGATGGAGGGTTCATGACATATTAGGTACTCCAGACCCAATTCTTCAATATTACTCTGGCTCTCATAGCTAAATATGTTTATGGAAGAGATTGGGGATGGTATTGTAATTTCCTTGAATTATCTTCTTAAGTCCACAATCTTTCTTTTCACTATAACTTTTACTCTATTGGTATGGAAAGAGGTCACATTCTCCTTTCAATTCTAAACTGCATTAAAAGTTTGTGTGATGTACAAATAGGTGAGAGACATGCTTGGTGATGGTCGCCTCATAAAACGACGTGTAGTTGATGGAAAAGGTAGGTAACTTACACCCTGTTTCATGTTCGTAATGGTATATGGTTTTTATGGGGGTGAAAATTTCTACCGATGTCCCCTATGACCTTCGATATGCATAACTTCTCTAGCACAACAAAATTTATCTTTAAAAAAATAATGCAAGAAATGGTCGCTTTCTTCCCAATCAATGGAACTTTTTGACATCTCCTGACCATTTGGTTAGTGTTATTCTTGTGTCGGGTGGAAAATAACTTTTTTATAACTATTCTATGAATAATGGATTGATTTTCTACCTTTTAATTTTATTGGCAGAAAGGCTATCTTGTAGACAACTAAAAGACAAAAGGGAAGTAAATGAGGGTAAAAGAAGAATTCCTACTAAATCGCCTTTCTACTTTAAAAAGAATAAAGTTTTTGTATCTAGCTGTCCCTTTTCTGAATAATGAACACGTGGAGTTTACTAATTTACATCATTTTCTTTTTGCGCGATGAAAATTGGATGATTGATGGTGCTCTGTTGATCCAAGTAATAGCGCTAAAAATGACCAAAATTCGGATTAAGGGCTGACTTAATAATGTGAAATTAGACAAACTGGTTTGTTATTTATTCTTTTCTTTTACTTAAAACCTGCAAGTTTTTCAATAATAAACCTTGCACATGGAATGTAGTCATTGTGGTCTTCATGGTGTTACTACTCGTTTTTTGATTATATCATGTGATATTTATACTTATTATGCTTCTCTGTGTTCCTTACAAATACCAGGTGAATTTCCTATGGACTGCCCTCTTCATGATAGTTTGTTAAGAGTGCATTATAAGGGCATGCTCCTTGATGAACCAAAGTCAGTATTTTATGATACACGAGTTGATAATGATGGTGAACCATTGGAATTCTGTTCCGGAGAAGGCCTGGTAAATATTATCACTTTAATCTTTGTCTCACTATACAATGATTAACTGTATGAAATCTTGCTGTTAGATTTACAAATTGATAATAAAAACAATGCTGAATCACATATTCTTTGAGTCCTAGCTCCTGTTCCCGATTTTGCTAAGTTCCACGTAGTTTCTTAAGAAAATTAGAACTACAAAGTTGCTAAAATAAGGAAAGATGATCGAGTATACCCTTTACCTTTCAAAATAAGGAAAGATGATTGAGTAAACTCCCTGAAGTTTAAAGTAGTTTTGATACTTTCAGCTAAGTAAGAGTCACGGACTTTTAACGCATTTTGTAGGTTCCAGAGGGATTCGAAATGTGTGTTCGACTAATGCTTCCTGGTGAAAAATCTATTGTCACCTGCCCTCCGGATTTTGCATATGATAAGTTCCCAAGGTTGTAACAACCATTATTATTACAAACCATTTTTGTAATGGAGCTTTCTGAATAATCTCTTATGGTTGCAACAGGCCAGCAAATGTTCCTGAAGGAGCTCATGTTCAGTGGGAAATTGAATTACTTGGATTCGAAATGGCCAAGGTAACAGACCTTTTTATTTCACTGTTGCTTTCACTAATCTCAAATGATGGTAATGGATAATTCCCCTTTCTGCTGTTGAGCAATGTTTGCATTTGATCGATAATTTTCCTGACTCTGGTGGGCTTTGCAGCTCCTAGCATACATCTGATTTTGATTATTGAGTAATTCTTCTTGTACTACATGTATTCTGTGTTATTTGGGTATCAGAAAGTATATACCACAGATTAGATGCCTTGCCTTTTTTCCGCAGGCATTCTTCTTTGTTGGAAGCTTTTCATTGCTCAGGACAACATTGTTCACTGGTTTATTCCTTTTTATCTAGGAGACAATCTCTGGCTTTATTCCTAGTGTTATATTTTGTTCTTTCCCTGTTGTTATGCTTCTCAGATAGTTTTTACTATTGAATCTCTTTCTTCTGACAACTGATCAAAATATAATGTAGGATTGGACTGGCCTGACCTTTCAAGAAATCATGGATGAGGCTGACAAAATAAAAAACACGGTATACTGACTAAGATCAGATTATTCTTATCTTTTTCCAATTTGTATACCCATGACAGACTGTCATAAGTGCACTTTTGCAGAAAATGTGTACACTTCAACAAACTTACTAGGACATCTGGAATATTGAATTACTTTCTTTGTTTCCCACGGAGTGGACAAACTTTCACTGCCTTTTTGAATGCTTGGTAGAGCTAAAAGGAAATACAGGCAGTGTTTCACAAGATGGTCAATTGGTTTAAGATGTCATTAGTATTAGCATATGAAAGCCTTGATGTTACATTAGCCCGTCAGCTGAGTTTGGATTTATGGCAGTTTCGATCCTATATTTCAACCAGTGTTTGGTTACAGGATACATAATAATCGTGTTTCTGCTGTTAAATACTTGTGTTTGCTATGCACTTGACTGCTTTCTTATTTTGAGTAGACCAACAACTGGTTTTAATCTTGAGGCCTTTCTCAGGGTAACAGACTGTTTAAAGAAGGAAAGTTTGAACTTGCAAAGGCGAAATATGATAAGGTATGCCCTCCACAGGATTTAGAATTTGTATGCCACAAATTGATGCTTATCTTAACTGAATTACTGTTATTTATCATATATATATATATATATATATATTGAGTGAAGGCACATTTTATTATTCTTAAACTTTGATATTGTTCTGGTTCACAATTGAATTACTGTTATTTATCAGATAAGTGCAGACAAATTTTGTTCTTACATTGTGATATTGATCTGGTTATCTACATTCGCTAACTTTGGTTCTTCTACCCTCTATGTCTGCAGGTGCTTAGGGAGTATAACCACGTGCATCCTCATGATGATGAAGAGGGAAAAATCTTTGCCAATTCAAGAGTACAATGATATTCTATTCCAGCTTCTCTCCTGCCATAGACCATTTGATGCCTTGATCACTTGATCATTTTCATGCACATATCATCCTCTAATAAGCAGCATTGAAACATGTATTCACCTTCTCTTTTTTTACAAGTGCAGAGTTCTCTGCATCTAAATGTTGCTGCTTGCTACCAGAAGATGGGCGAATACAGAAAATCCATTGAAACATGCAATAAGGTATCTTTTCCTAAAAATATACTCCTTATTAAAGAGAGATTTTTAAGCAACTAAAATTGTTGATATTCCATGTCATAATTTTGGTTTAGTGGCAAAGAATTCCCTTACTGCGTATATCGAAGGAGTATTGTTTAGTGCAAAGTCTCATCCATCAGCCCTAGTAGTCACATATGGGCTTGCGCATGGTCTACCAAATTAGTAACACAAGTTCATGAATTTGCTAGCTGATTCATTTTGTTTGCATGGTGAAGCTTTGGCGTTTCAGAGCAATGCTCTGTGATGCTAAAGCTAAATTGAGCAACTTATTTTCATTTCATTTACTCATTGAGCAGGTCTTGGATGCAAATCCAGTGCATGTGAAAGCTCTTTATCGCCGAGGGATGTCCTACATGTTACTTGGGGAATTCGATGATGCAAAGAATGATTTTGAGAAGGTTAGTGACACCATACCTTAATGCTATGTTTAATTGGTAGATCACTACCCTAAGATGCTTTTGATTGTATCTATTTCCCCTATTTATTAGATGATAACCATCGACAAGTCCTCAGAACCAGATGCTACAGCAGCTCTTCTTAAACTTAAACAGAAGGAACAGGTATGCAAGAGTACAACATCAACTCAAACCCTTTAAAATTTGGAGCTAAAAAATCAATGGATGGTTTGTAAACCAGGAAAGTGAAAAGAAGGCGAGGAAGCAGTTCAAAGGACTCTTTGACAAGAAGCCAGGGGAGATTTCTGAAGTTGGTGTAGAACCAGAGGGTGGAAAGAATGCAGTCGGCACAGAAGGCTCTGGTGAGGCAACAGGTGCTGGTAGAGACGCAAGCGCAAACAACTGTCCGCGTAGAGAATCAGAGCAGGCCTTTGAGGAAGAACGGCCAGGACTTCTCGGCCGCTTATGGCCTTCTGCGAGGAGGATTTTCACCTCTCTTGGCGTGAACAAATGCACAATACTCTGAGGTGCTTCCATTCTGCTACGGTCAAGTGACAACCAGAATCATAGCAGTAAACAGGAACTGTTATGGGCTTTCTGGCATCTAGAGTACTTGACGATGCAAATTGATACGAAAATGAACCCTGTGTAAGCTACAACAACTGATGGAAATGAGAAGTAATGAGGAAGTACCGGCCGTTCTATAAAAGTAGTGGAAGTTGGTCTCTGTTTGGTGATGCATTTGTTGATCATAGGAGGTGATGAAGTAATGATACTTGATATGCATCACTGTTGTACGGTCATACAGGTGTTGGTGGCCCAGAAGGATGATGCCGCGAACAGGTGAGCGCGCAAAGCACGGCGACCGGCCGGTGGTGCGTGTACGTACTGAGTGGCTGCTGGACCCTGGCGTGGGACGGCGGCGACGACACCTTGTTCGATGGAATCCTTTGTAGCTGGATGCTGGTGGTGTTGGTTCACTGTAGTAGTGCACGTAGGATGTCGACGAGACGGCGGGCAGGGGGACTCATCCGTTCTGAATCTTGACGTTTCATCGTCATCTCCTCTCTTGTTTCCGTTTTGGTGATCTGTGTCGAGTGAGTCGGGGTAAGGCCATCTCTAATGGAGATGGCATTTTTGCTATTTTGATTTTGAGTGCTACAGTAGAATAGAGTTCGATATTAGTCAGTAAATCATCTCTAACAGAGGCTGCAAACTGTATTTTCGAGTGCTACAGCAAAGCAGGATGATCGAGGGACACGGCAAATTTGCAGCTATAAAATGGCTCCCGCAACACTGTTCACAGTGTATGCGTGTGGGTCTGAAGGGGAGAAGGAGAGTAATAGAAGGTAGGAAATATTGTGTCTGTTGAAGATGAAAAAAATAGAGGATGCTGTAATAGTATTATAGGGAATAGATTTTAAAAGTTTCTATCAGAGGTGGCCTAAGAATGAAAACATGTCACGATATATTTATTCATCGGGATTCATGAAACCATCCATGATGGTTGACTAAGTTGAGCTGTTGGAGTCCTTCAAAAGTCAGGTACTCCTATGTAATGTGGCCAGTGACCCAACGCATAATATGTGGCACCTTATCCAGACAATGCACCACGCATGTGTTCGCCCGGTCGATTTTCTCGACGAACCGCGGGTGAAAGGAGCATTGGACGATCTGCTAGTTGAGCTGTACCACTGAGTCCATCATGGAAACTAGACAAACGCGTGTAAAGTACATCATAAAACGTTTCACACATTTCCTACATCTCAATCGATTGAAATTATCAAAGTTTATAGTGCGGTGGTGGCATACTGCAGACGCAGGGCAGGGCGGCGAGCCAGCGGCATCGCAGGTGGTGGAGGACCGCCAGTCTCGCATTGCTAGCAGTGGGGGAGGCAAAACGATGGCCTGGCAACACTAGTTGAAAGGATCAGTGACGTTATAAGAGAAGATAAATTAGGATAAATAAAATTTTATAAGATAAATCTATATCGATTTCTATCTAAATATACTCTAAATTCATCTAATATGTCTACTCTACTACTCAAAAAGTTTGCAATCTATAGCCAACCCTAATAAACTACTCTAAGAAGTTAAACAAGCTAAAGTAGATTGCAAGCAGTAAATGCGGAAATGTAAAGAATATAGAAAAAGCAAACTTGGCACAAAAGACTTTTATCATATGGTATTGATGGCATAAATACTATCCTTAATCCACGTTAGAGCAGCCACCTATGCTATAACTCTCGGACGGCACCGATCATGACTCTTGAGCCACCTAGATCTCAAATAGGTTTAGCCACCAAGCCACCAAGGTAAGACCTCACTACAATCTTATCTTCCGGTCACTTACCGTCATCTTCACTTCGGAGCTTGAGCTACCAAGGTAAGGGTCTCCGTGTCCCCGTATAAGAGTCTGGCCACCGCTCCATACCAATTTAGAGAGTCAACAAGCATGAGCCACCAAAGCTCACGGTGCCGGTATACCACTTGGTACAATTTAGGATCACTCTTTGATCCACTCTCTAGGCAGCAACACCTAGCAATAACTCTCTCTAGATCTAATAGGACTAAGCACTCCCTAATCTTGTGCTAGTTGCCTTAGATGATCACTTTTTAGCATTTTGGTGGCTTGAATGTCTTCTCAAGTGTATGTGAGTTTCTCTGGACTCCAGCACAGTCAAATAGCCGAGTGGGGGGGTATTTATAGCCTCAATCCCGTGAACTAGTCGCCGCTCTAACGGCTCAAACAAACTATGAATACCGGATGATCCAGTATAAATAGCAGTACAAACAACAAATCGTCCAGTGTGTACAACAGTATAAACTACCCGTTAGAATCTCACTCAAACTCATTTGTGAACACTAGATGTTATGGTGTAAACTTTAACTCCATCACTGGACTATCCGATGTGTATAATCCTCTGATCACCCGACCATCCTGTAAGACCCCAATCTCGGGATCTCCTGTACCTCTTGTAGTCCCTAGATCAAGTAGCTAATACATACATTACAACAGTTGTAGTATCATAGTCAAACTTCATACATAATTACTAAGATTCAGAGTATAAAAGGTTACAACTCATACTATATATTACAAACCTGACCAAGAGGCCAACAAAACACAAAGGAAAGCAACAACCCAATCCACAAGCAGCTTAGGGTGCAAACGTGACTTCTAAGACTTTTCTTCATCCTCGTATTCCCCTTCGACAAAGTCGGCATCTACTTCCTCATTTGAATTACAGCAAGAGTGAGTACAGACAGTACTCAGCAAGCCCTATACTACTTCAACATGTTGATAGATGCATGAAGGGGGTAATTCAAGGATAAGACTTTACGGTTTAGTTTTAAGCGCAAAGCAGATTTTATACAGGTATCCAGTTATATTCTCTACTGTTAACCTTTTGAAACAAAGGTAACCTTGTACCAAATATTTTGAAACAGTTTTAAATCCAGAAAACAGTAACAATTTATATCTGGGGGTTTTTGGTCCTAGAAAGGGCTACACCTCGCTCCGTAGTCCCTTTCAGCACATCTGGTGTACCTCTAGTACCACACAGATCCTGGCGAATTTAGCCAGCAACCTCATCACACAGACATCTAGTCCACACGCTCGCTCATCATGACACACACACCGAGAGTCTAGTCAACGCGATTGCTACTTTCGCATGTCTATGATCGTGGACATGGCTATTCGAATATGTTTACACTCTACAGAGGTTGTACACTATACCCACACGATATACTCAGTCTTCAACCATTGCAAGCGGAGGAGCAAATCATACCGAGACACTCCAATCATCTTTCCTGCTGAGCTTTTCTACGAGATTACCCCCAAACACCAGGGTGTATGTACTGAAGGCCAGTCCCCTTTTTAAGCCTAGGCTAGTTCTAGCAACCTTCAAATAGAGGGTCATATGGTCACTTGACTGCTCGCTGCTCACAGGATGGTATTCGAATAGCCATGTCCACGATCATAGACATGCGAAAGTAGCAATCGCGTTGACTAGACTCTCGGTGTGTGTGTCATGATGAGCGAGCGTGTGGACTAGATGTCTGTGTGATGAGGTTGCTGGCTACAAACCTGGCCGAGAGGCCAACAAAACACAGAGAAAAGCAATATCCCAAGCCACAAGTAGCTTAGGCTTAGGGTGCGAACATGACTTCTAAGACTATTCTTCATCCTCGCCTTCACCTCTGGTGAAGTCGACATCGGCTTCCTCATCTGAATGACAGCAAGAGTGAGTACGGATGGTACTTAGGAAGCCCTATACTACTTCAAGGTGTTGATAGATGCATAAATGGGGTAATTCAAGGATAAGACTTTATAGTTAGTTTTAAGCGTAATGCAGGTTTTATACAGGTATCTAGTTATATTCTCTACTGTTAACCTTTCGAGACAAAGGTAGCATTGTAACAAAACTTTTGAAATAGTTTTAAATCTAGAAAATAGTAACAAGTTATATCTGGGGGTTTTTTGGTCCTAGGAGGGGCTACACCTCACTCCGCAATCCCTTTCAGCACTTATGGTGTACCTCTAGTACCACATAGATCCTGGCGGATTTGGCGAACAACCTCATCACATGGACATCTAGTCCACACACTTGATCATCAAGATACATGCACCTAGAGTCTAGTCAACGTGATTGCTACTTTCGCATGTCCATGACCGTGGACACGGCTATTCAAATAGGTTTACACCCTGTAGAGGTTGTACACTGTACCCACGTGATATGCTCAGCCTCTAACCGTTGCAAGCGGAGGAGTGAATCATACCGAGACACTTCAATCACCTTTCCTGCCGGGCTTTTCTACGAGATTTACCCCCAAGTGCCAGGGTTCATATACTAAAGGCTAGCCCCCCTTTTTAAGCCTAGGCCGGTTCTAGCAACCTTCAAACACAGAGACAGATGGTCACTTGACTGCTCGCTGCTCTCAGCCTCCTAGTATGATTCCCAACTCAGTCTGGTAAAGGAGAAGTCAAGTCCTGCCTATTCAGGACATATGGTTGCACAGGGTGGCTAAGCATGACGGCACAATGACTCGATCCTTAAATGGCCAGGGCAAGTATCTTCTGACAATGAACACTACATATGTGACTCAATCCCCCAGGAGCATCCTCATCAGGAGTACTACCCCACCTACACCCGCCAAAATAGTTTTCACCTATTTTTACACATCCCTGCCATATCCCACAACACATCAAGGATTTCACAACCATCAATTGTTCATGTATATGAGTAAAATTGTTTAAGCGGTGAATCATTCTCTCCAAAGAGATGCATTTCAAAGCGACGCCTCTGAGGAGACGTATTCAATCCTAAGTATGCTAGTTGTCTTGGCATCGTCCGACATTAATATAGTTAACGATAGGTAATCCTATGGCGATATTTAATGTAGATGACACATTTAAGGAATGCCAATTGTTTGATAGGATTTAACTATTACAAGTAGTTTGGAAAAGCACAATACATAGCACATATGATAATAAATCCAGTTTTAGTTGATCATGTGAATTATCTGAAAATATATGTTCAATATGATCTAGGAGATAGAAATTGCCTTCTTTGAGGTTTTCTTCAATATCTTAGTTGTAGTCAGGATCTTCCTCGCTCCTGACGCTTCCCGTGCAATACTCGTAGAGTTCTAGCAGTTCTGCAATTGTGACTATGATCATTAACGGGCAATACTAGGGAAGAATCAAATAATACCAAATAAAAAGCGAAATGAGCCATAATGGATATCATACTGTAATGGATAGATAGATCTCGAATTTAAGATGAATTTTGACGAAAGAATCGCCGAAATCGGAGCCAGAACGGAGAAGTTATGACTCCTGGAAGATTTAACCTAAACTTAAATCAGAAAATTATGAAATTACACTATTCACAAGTGGGCCTATGGGTGGGACTCGCTAAATAGTAGCCTAGGCCCACATAAATAGTGATTCAGTGGGACCCATAAGAACAATACCAGCTGGGCCAAAATGGGCTCGGATTGGGCCAGTCTGATCCTGGATGGGTCGGGCTAGGCCGGGCTTGGGCTACATAGTGTTGGACTGCATAGTGCTAGCCCGCTCAGGTTTAGGCTAACTGCCTTAGCAGGCTGTGGAGCTAGGTTGGCCCACTAGGGTGCCGCCTTTGATGGCTAGGCCAGCCTGGCAGGCCAACCACTGCTGGGTCTGGACCACGGTCTGCCTGGCCAGGCTGAGCGATACACGGACAGTGGCCCGGCCAGACGTGCGTGTGGGCACACGACGCATGACACGGCTGAGCGGTGAAAGGGATCGACCGGCGATGAGGAATCACGACAGAGCCGCACCAGCGACGTTAGATTCACGCTCCGACCGGGGGTTCTCTAAGAGGAGTGGTCACCGGGATTCTACACAACATGACGGACTCGATTAGGGGCTCATTGACGGTGGGTTGGGACCAGGACAATGCTAGATGGTGGCCGGAGTTGACGGTGGCGGTGCAAGAAATCTGGGCAGCACCTCCCCTGTAGCACGCTCTGGGCCACCTACAATCCTATGGTTAGGTCCTCGTGACTAACACAGTCTGAAGGCCAGCTCAGGAGAGGGCTAAGGGTCACCGACAGTGAGGAGTTTCGATGGCGTGGGGGAGGGGGACTCATAGCCGCACATGACTACGTGAAAAGAAGGCATCAGGATGGCTATACAATAGCTAAGAGGATACGCGAGGGGATAGGGATGCTTACCGAGCTCAAGGTCCGTGAGAAGCTAGCTAGCGACCGGCGAGAAGCTGGCCGACGATTGGCGACGCGACGGAGCGGTAGTGGCAAAGGCAGCTCTGCTACCGATGCGGGTGGGCTCCTATCGGGCTTTTGACCGATGGAGAGCGGCACAGGGACGGCGGTGTCCTCCTCAAGCTCCTGGGAAGCACATGGATGGCAGATCAACAACGATGAGTTGTGGTGGCCTGCAATGGGCGCGCGACGTCGGGTGGATGTTGGCGGGCAGCGTTGCAGCGAGGTGGCTAGGCAGTGCCCACCATTTTTCCCGTTGCACGGGTGCTCTATTCCGTCCACGCGCGTGCGTGAGCGTGAAAGTTGCGCTGCGCAGTGGTATGCGAGAGAGAAAAGAGGGGGAGGAAGGCCGGGCCTACTACGCTGAGAAAGAGAGAAGGGACGGGGAGATTGAGCCCAGGGAAAAATGGTTGAAAAGGAAAAAGGGAAAAAGGAAAAAAGAAAAAGAGGTAAGGTTTTGGAATAAATTCAAAAAAAGGGTTTTTGAATTTGGATTTGAGTTTGGTCTTGTCATAAATTCAAATGGGAACATTTGAATTTGGATTTGAAAGTAACACTCTGGGATTTGGAAGATGATTTGAATCAAATTGGATTTGAGCTGAATAGAATCTAAGAATAGAGTTAAAATTGAGAGACATTCAATTTCAAATCTCCACACAAAGAACCATAAAAACCATAAACAAACACATATGAACCAATTTAATGCAGGGATTATTTTGGAAACAATTTTAGTGCATTTTGGAATACGTGGTCAACTTAATAAATTTAATATATGAATGTATACATATTGGTATATATATTCATATACATACCTCGATTTTTGTTAGCTTACTTAATCACAAAAAGTTTTAATTTGGAGTGAAATTTGCAATTAATTAATATGCTAAAGTCTGGATGCTAAACTCCTTCATCAGATCCTCTTCATGTTCCCATGTAGCTTCTGCTTCTGCGTGATAACTCCACTGTACTCGGCAGAATTTAACTACTATTTTCTTCTGGTTTGACGGGTTGCCACATCTAAGATTCGGATGGGTGTCTCCTCATACTGAAGATCTGGCTGTCGATCCATTACTTCTAGGGGAACCTGTTCCTCTGGAACTCTCAAACATTTCTTTAGTTGTGATACATGGTACACATTGTGCACATCAGACATTTCTTTAGGAAGCGCTAACCTATAAGCTACCACTCTAATTTTATCAAGAATCTTGTATGGCCCCACATACCTTGGTGCCAGCTTTTCATGAACTTGGAATCTCCGAGTGCCTCTTATTTGAGACACTTTAAGGTATACGTAGTCCTTGACCTTAAAGGTCAAGTTCCTTCTTCAATTATCGGCATAACCTTTCTACCTACTTTGAGCTGCTCTCAAATTCTCTCTGATCTTGGTGACTTGACCTTTTGCGTCTCTAATGGTCTGAAGAGCGAACGTTCTCCTACTTTTGACCATAATAGAGGTGTTTTGCATTTCTTTCCATACAATGCCTCAAAAGGCAACATCTTCAGGCTAGGTTGGAAATTGTTGTTGTACGAGAATCTGCAAACGATAGAATTTTTTCTTAGTCTTTTTCGTAGGTTATCACACAAGTTCTCAGAAGATCTTCCAAGATCTGATTTACTCTTTTGGTCTGACCATTAGTCTGTGGATGGTAAGCTGAACTAAAGTCTAGTTTAGTTCCTAGGGCAGTGTGTAGGCTTTTCCAAAATCTTAATGTAAATTGCAGTCCTCGGTCGGAGACAATCCTACTAGGAACTCCGTGCAGTCTCAGAATTTTGTCAATATACAGGTCCGCCAACTTGTCTCTACTATATTTTGTCGTACTAGGTATGAAATGAGCCACTTTAGTCAGACGATCCACTATAACCCATATAGAATCATTACCCTTCTGAGTTCTAGGTAATCCTACTATGAAATCTATACCAATTTTATCTCATTTAAAAGTTGGGATTTGCAATGGTTGCAGCAATCCTACGGGTTTTTGGTGCACTGCCTTGACCCTTTGAGCAACAAACCCTGCTTTGTCAAACTTCATTCTTGTCCACCAATATTTAGTCCTCAGGTCTGTGTACATCTTGGTATATCCAGGATCAATGGAGTAGGGATTGTTGTGGGCTTCATCCATGATTAACTCTCTAAGATTTTTCCAATCCGGTACACATAACCGATCCTTGTACCATGCAGTTCCTTGCTGATCCACTCTGAACTGTGGTGCTTTATCTAAACCGAGATTCTTTTTGATTTCCAGAACCTCTTCATCTTTTGACTAGGCTTTATGAATTTTATCTTCCAGTGTTGGATGTAACACTAGGGTGTGAACTTGCCCCTGTATTATGTGCAGATTCAAATGCTGCGTTTCTGAGAGAAGTTCTGGTCTTAACTCTGGTACTTGAAGGCTATTGCAGTAAACTTTTCTACTTAAGGAGTCAGCCACCGCATTAGCTTTGCCTAGGTGATATTGGACACTTAGATTGTAATACTTTATCAATTCTAACCATCTTCTTTGCCTCAGATTCAACTCTGACTGAGTGAAAATATACTTCAGTCTCTTGTGATCCGTATAAATCTCGCACTTATTTCCAAGAAGATAGTGTCTCTATATCTTAAGTTCATGCACAACCACTGCCAACTCCAGGTCATGGGTTGGGTAATTTTCTTCATGCAACTTCATTTGCCTGGATGCATAAGCTACAATCTTGCCTTCTCGCATCAATACACAACCTAAACCTTGGCGTGGGACATCGCAATAGACCACAAAGTCTTTCTGGATATCTGGCAACTTAACACCGGGCGGTAGTCAGTCTCTTCTCACAGGCATTCAAACTTGGCATCTTTTTGGAGAATCTTTGTCATTGGCTTAGCCAATTTTGAAAATCCCTCAATAAACTTGTGGTAATAACCCGCCAGTCCAAGGAAGCTTCTGATTTATGAGATATTGATTGGTTGAATCCAGCCAACTACTGCCTCAACTTTTGAAGGGTCCACTAATATCCCTTCCGCTTTTAAAACATGTCCAAGAAATGCCACTTCTCGGAGCCAAAACTCACACTTGCTAAATTTGGCATAGAGCTAGTGTGCTCTTAGCCTTTCCATAACCACCCTTTGATGTTGTTCGTACTCTTCGGCACTCCTTGAGTAGATGAGAATATCATCAATAAACACTATCACAAATTGGTCCAGTTCTTTCATGAACACCTTGTTCATCAGATTAAAAAAGTATGTCAGGGCATTTGTCAATCTAAATAACATGACTATAAACTCATACAAACAATACCTTGTTACAAAGGTGGTCTTTTGGATGTCACTTTTCCTAATCTTTAATTGGTAGTATCTAGATCTCAAATCTATCTTATAGAAGTACTTGGCTCCTCTTAACTGATCGAACAAATCATCAATCCGGGGTAGTGGGTACTTGTTCTTAATGGTCATCTCGTTCAAAGAGCGGTAATCAACACACATTCTTTGATTCCCATATTTCTTCTCTACAAACAGAACTAGTGATCCATAGGGTGAAAAACTAGGTCTGATAAAATCACTTGCTTGTAATTCTCTGATCTGCTCCTTCAATAACTCCAGTTCATTGACTACCATCGTATAAGGTCTCTTGGCAATCGGCACTGCTCCAGGTAAGAGATCAATAACGAACTCTATGTCATAGTTCGGTGGCATACCAGGTAATTCCTCTAGAAATACATCAAGATATTCACATATTACTGGCACATCCTCTATTGACTGGGTAGTTAAGTTGCATACTATTAGATCAGATTTGGGTTTTTTGGATCAAACTCTACCTTGATTCCTTTATGATTGACCAGGGTAACTCTTCTACTAGCATAAGCTATATTACCTTCGTTCTTGGTTAACCAATCCATTCCCAGTATGACATCTATTCCATTTGAATTCAGAATGACTAGTTTTGCTAGTAACTTTACCCCACTTAAACTGAGTTTAACCCAGGGGCATCCCAGACAACACAAGATACTTTTCGCAGGGGATTAAATCAGCTTAGGATTCTTAAGAACCACAGTTGGGAACTTATGAAGTGCATCGAACTTTGAAGAAACAAATGAATACGAAGCTCCAGAATCAAATAAGACTGTTGCAAGGGTTGAGTTGATGGGGAACTCACCAAGTATGACTTCCGGTGCTTCTTGCACTTCCTGCGTGTCGATGTGGTTGAAGCGGCCTCATCCATAGTTTTGTGACTGTTCGACTGACTGATTCCCTCCTCATCTAGCTCATACTGCTGGAGCATTGTTCCTGTTGGCATTGGGGCAGTACTTCATGTAGTGACCTGGTTGATGGCAGATGTAGCATGTTCTCTGCGCAATGGCTGGCGTCGGGGTGCTACTCTGCTGGGACTACCCTATGCTGGAATTGTGGGAGTGGATGCTACTGTGCAGAATGCAGATCCCAGAGTCTGGTACTGCATAGTTTGCTGCTATTGATATTGGAATCTCTGCCTACGGTTGAGACTTGTCCCCTAGGACCTACTACCCTGCTGCCTCTGGTCAGAGAACTTTCCCTTCCTTTCTACCTCTATGGGTGCACGGGCCTCCTCTAGAAGGATGGTCCTGTTCATCATAGTACTGAAGTCAAGGTAGATGATAGGTACGAGCTGGACATACAAGCTATGCTACATCCCCTTTTTGAAACGATCATGCTTCTTCTTGTCCATTGACATGTCTTTCGGGGCATAGCGAGAAAGACAGATGAACTTCCAGATGTACTGGTTTACTATCATTGATCCTTGCTTTAGGCTACGAAATTCATCAACCTTCATTTTCATAGCCCCTTCCGGCACATGGTACTTCTGAAACTCTTCACAAAATTCCTCCTAAGTGATGGCATCGGCATCTACTGATACCTCACAGTAGTTCTCCCACCATTCTATTGCTGATCTAGTAAGTTGATGGGCTGTTAGATTCACCCTTTCTTGACCCTCACAGTTGATGACTTTGATCTTTCTGGTGATGGCCCTTAGCTAGTCATCAGGCTCTAAGGGGTTTTTGGTACTGTCAAAAGTTGGAGGTTTGATTCATATGAACTCTGACATCTTGTTCTGAGGTCCATAACCTCGATTGTTGTTTCCTGCTTGTGCTATGGCCTCCAGTAGATGGGTTTGGTTGGCCATCACTGCCACCAGGCCAGTCTCCGGTGGTGGGGACAGTGGGGTTCTTTGACTACTACAGAGGCTTTACTAGACTTCCTGCTCCATTGGTTCTCGGCTGACTTGGGAGTTGGCAACCCTACCTCTACCCCTACCTTGGCTCATAGTGGCTCTCCCTCTGGATCCTATCGCACTTTCAGTTTCAGATACACTCTCAGGGGCCACAACGACGAGAGCCCCCTGGCATTGTTGCTGAAGGCAAGACGATTGCCTGGATGACTTCATCTATTCTCTGTAGATAAGCGAGGAAGCAAGAGCTAAGATGCAGCTAAAAGATTAGGGCAAGTAAGATAAAAGTAAGGACAATTCTTGCCAATCATGCAATCAAGAGCCAACAAGAATCAACACCAAACACAAGCACCAACAACATGTATTAAACAAACCTAGGACTATCTCTGCTAGGTCACTAGTACAAAAGTTTTCATTCTACAAACGACAAAAGCATGCTCACAGAACATCTGACTACAGGGTTATCTACAACAAAATCTACAAAAGGATCTACTCCTACTGCTAACTAGCAGCAACGTGTCATCCTCATGCGTCATCTGCAGACTTGTTATTGGTGTTGCCAGCGGCTGACTCGGCAGGTGAGATGGTCCTTGCTGGTGTTGGGGTGGAAGTGGGGTTGAAGATTCTGTCGACGCTGTTGTCGCTATCGTGGTCACTAATGAGCTCACGCTCGCTAGGGTCCTCGTCCTCCAAGTCATCGGTGGGTATCACCATATCTCCATCCTGAATTGGCTCGGTGGGCACTAAACCTCCAGTGGCTGCTAGAATTGGTGAGGGGCCAATCCTGCTGTCTGCTATAGCTGCTGCTATATGCGCTGGTAGGAGAGGTACACCTAAAAGGACGATGTGCTGGGTGTGACTTGCGGGTAAACTGAAGGTGCTCTTCCTGGCAGTTGTTTTGACTCGGGAGCCATTCATGGCATTATGTGTATTAAGATCCCTATGATGTGCCCTTACCGCCCTCTGCCATCCTTCGTGGCTTCTTACCGCGGTGTCTTCAGCGGGTATGGCCTGGACTCTGATCTGATCTAGCATCACACGAAGAGCTCTCTCATGTGTCTCTGACTCCTCTGCCCTCTGGCGACTAACTTGGAATAGCTAATAGGTGTTATTGTGCATGTGCTCCAAGACGTGGAGGTACTATGTCATGACGGTCATGGTGGTGTTGTCCTCCTCTTCCTCCTGTCCTACATCCTCCATGACGGTTAGGCATGCACACCAAGCGGCTCGCTGGCCAGCAGTAGCTGGAAAGTACCTCATGGGAGTGTGTGCCACCTCCCTTACACGTCTCCCGTATAGTTGCTAAAGTGCTTCATAGGCTACCAACTAGTATGTGTCAGGGTACCATACTCCAGTAGTGCTAACGTGCCACGGTTGCCAACTGGGGTATCTCAGACGGTCAAAGATCTGTGGCAGAACCTGGCACTTTTAAGACCCATTCTTATCGTACTCACACCCGATGTACTCTGGGCGTCGGGTATCCAGGCGACAACAAGCTTCCCACAACAACTTGGGAAAGCCCTTCACTTGTAGACATCACATTGTGTTCCAGTTCTCGTGCTCCATCTGCCAAGGAAAAAGGGACAGCTTAGAACTAGCATAGTAAGTTTTCAAAGGTAACAAGACAGAAGGTAAGTACGAAAGTAGTTTTGATAAAATGTTTAAAAAATAAAAATAAAAGATACGAGTAATTCTATCCTAAAGATCACGTCCTACAACCTAGCATGACTCTGATACCACTCATGTAAGGTCCTAATCCTGGGATCTCCAGGACCTCCTATATCAGTCCCTAGATCAAGTAGCTGATACGCACAGTACAACAGTTGTAGTATCATAGTCAAATTTTGTACATAATTACTAAGGTTCAGAGGACAAAAGATTACAACCCATACTGTATATTACAAACCTGTCCGAGAGGCCAACAAAACACAGAGAAAAGCAATATCCCAAGCCACAAGTAGCTTAGGCTTAGGGTGCGAACATGACTTCTAAGACTATTCTTCATCCTCGCCTTCACCTCTGGTGAAGTCGACATCGGCTTCCTCATCTGAATGACAGCAAGAGTGAGTACGGATGGTACTTAGGAAGCCCTATACTACTTCAAGGTGTTGATAGATGCATAAATGGGGTAATTCAAGGATAAGGCTTTATAGTTAGTTTTAAGCGTAATGCAGGTTTTATACAGGTATCTAGTTATATTCTCTACTGTTAACCTTTCGAGACAAAGGTAGCATTGTAACAAAACTTTTGAAATAGTTTTAAATCTAGAAAATAGTAACAAGTTATATCTGGGGGTTTTTTGGTCCTAGGAGGGGCTACACCTCACTCCGCAATCCCTTTCAGCACTTATGGTGTACCTCTAGTACCACATAGATCCTGGCGGATTTGGCGAACAACCTCATCACATGGACATCTAGTCCACACACTTGATCATCAAGACACATGCACCTAGAGTCTAGTCAACGTGATTGCTACTTTCGCATGTCCATGACCGTGGACACGGCTATTCAAATAGGTTTACACCCTGTAGAGGTTGTACACTGTACCCACGTGATATGCTCAGCCTCTAACCGTTGCAAGCGGAGGAGCGAATCATACCGAGACACTTCAATCACCTTTCCTGCTGGGCTTTTCTACGAGATTTACCCCCAAGTGCCAGGGTTCATATACTAAAGGCTAGCCCCCCTTTTTAAGCCTAGGCCGGTTCTAGCAACCTTCAAACACAGAGACAGATGGTCACTTGACTGCTCGCTGCTCTCAGCCTCCTAGTATGATTCCCAACTCAGTCTGGTAAAGGAGAAGTTAAGTCCTGCCTAGTCAGGACGCATGGTTGCACGGGGTGGCTAAGCATAACGGTGCAATAACTCGGTCCTTAAATGGTCAGGGCAGTTATCTTCCGCCAATAAACACTACAAAGGTGACTCAATCCCCTAGGAGCATCCTCATCTGGAGCACTACCCCACCTACCCCCGCCAAAACAGTTTTTACCCATTTTTACACATCCCCATCATATCTCACAACACATCAAGGATTTCACAACTGTCAAGTATTCATGTTATATGAGCAAAATTGTTTAAACGGTGAATCATTATCTCCGAAGAAATGCATTTCAAAGCGACGCCTCCGAGGAGATGTATTCAATCATAAGCATGCTAATTGTCATAGCATTTTCCGACGTTAATATAATTAATGACAGGTAATCCTAGGGTGATATGTATTCTAGATAAGACATTTAAAGCATGGCAATTGTTTGATAGGAGTTAACTATTGCAAGTAGTTTGGAAAAGTGTAATACATAGCACATACAATAATAAATCCAATTTTAGTTGATCATGTGAATTATCTGAAAACATAGGTTCAATATGATCAAGGAGATATGACTTGCCTTCTCTGAGGTTTTCTTCAAGATCTTGGTTGTAGTCAGGATCTTTCTCGCTCCTGACGCTTCCTGTGCAGTACTCACAGAATTCTGGTAGTTCTGCAATTGTGACTACGATCATTAACAAGCAATACTAGGGAATAATCAAATACACCAAATAGAAAGTCAGATGAGCCCTAATGGATATCACAATGTTATGGATAGATAGATCTCAAATTTAGATGAATTTTGGTAAAACAATCACCGGAATTGAAGCTAGAACGGAGAAGTTATGACTACTGAAAGATTTAATCTAAAATTAAATTAGAAATTTATGAAAATACACTATTCATGAGTGGGGCCTATGGGTGGGACCCACTAAATATTAGTCTGGACCCATATGAATAGTGACTCAATGAGACCCACATGAACAGTACCAGCTGGGCCAAAATGGGCTCGGATTGGGTCGGGTCCGGGCTAGGCTTAGGCTGCACAGTATTAGGATGTATAGTGCTGGTCCGCTCGGGTTTGGGCTAGTTGGCTTACCAGACTGTGGAGGTGGGTCAGCCCACTGGGCGCAACCTTTGGTGGCTGGGCCGGCGTGGCAGGCTAGCCACTATTGGGCCTGGGCCATGGCATGCCTGGCCAGGCTGAGCGGTACGTGGACGGTGGCTCGGCCACGTGCGCGCGAGGGTGTGTGGGAGCGTGATGCGCGACGCGGCTGAGCGGCGAAAGGGATCGACTGACGATGAGGAATCACGGTGGAGTCGCGCTGGGGAGCTTGCCAGATTCACGCTTCGGCCAGGGGTTCTCTAAGAGGAGTGGTCACTGGGCTTCTACACAACATAGCAGACTCGACTGGGGGCTCATCGATGGCGGGTTGGACCGGGACAGCGCCAGATGGCGACCGGAGATGACAGCGGTGGAGCAAGAAATCTGGGTAGCACCTCGCCTACTCTAGCGCGCTCTGGGCCACATGTAATCCTATGGCTAGGTTCCCGTGACTAACACGGCGCGAAGGCTGACTCAAGAGAGGGCTAAGGGTCACCGTCAGTGAGGAATTTCGGTAGCAGCGGGGAAAACTCACAGCCGCTCGTGACTACGTGGAAAGAAGGCACAAGGATGACTATACGATAGCTAAGAGGATACGCGAGAGGACGGGGATGCTTACCGAGCTCAAGGCTAACGAGAAGCTCACCGAATGCTAGCGATGCGACAGAGTGGTGGCGGTGGAGTTGGCTCGGCTACCAGCACAGGCGGGCTCATATTAGGCTTCTGGCCGATGCAGAGCCGCACAGGGACGTAGTGTTCTCCTCAAGCTCTTGGGCAGCACATGGATGGCGGATTGACAACGGTGAGCTGTAGTGGTGTGCAATGACGGCGGTGGTGACAATGAATTGGGGAAAAGGGGAAGGAGAGGGCCCAAGCTGTGCTATTTACAAAGGGGAGGGGGTGCACTGAGGCAGTGGGTGCGTGATGCTGGTGGATGTTGGTGGGCAGCACTACGGTGAGGTGGCGGGGTGGCGCCCACCATTTTTCCTATGGAATGGGTGCTCTACACCATCCATGAGCAGGCGTGGGCACGAAAGTCGCGCTGCACAGTGGTATGGGTGGTGCAAGCATGGGTAGAGAGAGAGAACGAGAACGTGGAGGGTGTTGCGGTGATATTTCTCAGAGAAAGCGATCGGCGTGGTGGCAGGGACAGCGTGATGCTGTTTTGCACTGGAGGAGGGAGGAAGATGACGAAGGCGCGGGCGCGGATGGTCGACATGTGGGAGGCTGAGCTCGCGCGCGGGCGTGCGAGCGGGCAGGCTAGTGCGTGGTGAGGCTGGGCCGGCAGCATGCGTGAGTGAGCCAAGCGCGAAGGAAATTGGAAAAGGAGCTAGGCTGGCTAGGCCGCGTGAGGGAGAAAAGAGGGGGAGGATGGCCGGGCCAACTGGGCTGAGAAGAGAGAAGGGAGGGGGAGATTAAGCCGGGGAAAAATGGTTGAAAAGGAGAAAGGGAAAAAGGAAAAAAAAAAGAAAAAGAGGTAGGGTTTTGGAATAAGTTCAAAATAGGATTTTTGAATTTGGATTCAAGTTCGATCTTGTCATAAATTCAAATGGGGCACATTTGAATTTGGATTTGGATGTAACACTCTGGGATTTGGAAGATGATTTGAATCAAATTAGATTTGAGTTCTTAGATTTGAAATTGAGAGATATTTAATTTCAAATCTCCACACAAAGAACCATAAAAACCATAAACTAACACATATGAACCAATTTAATACAGGAATTATTTTGGAAATAATTTTAGTGCATTTTGGAATACATGGTCAACTTAATATATTTAATATATGAATGTATACATACTGGTATATATACATTTGTATACATACCTTCTTGGTTTTAGTTAGCTTAATTAATCACAATTTTTTTAATTTAGGGAAAAATTTACAATTAGCTAACATGTTAAACTCATGATGTTACAATCCGGTGTGTATAACTTCTCATACCACTGAAAATCCTTCTAGACAATGCTCCGGTGAAACCTCCGGTGTACACTGCTCTTTATTGTCAGATCATTCGGTGAGTTTAAAGCTCTTCTGCACTGAAAAACTTGCTCTTGAAAAATACTCCGGTGTGCACTTCTCCTTAACACCAGACTATCCGGTGTGTTGAATTGCAGAACCTCTTTTGAGACAAAATACTCTGATGTGTGCACTATACTGGACATCGGACCATCCAGTGAGATCATTTTTTCTAAGACTTCGCAATTTAATCAATCTTTGTTCCGACTACAGTGGCTTTTTCATATATTGCCTATATAAGATATACTTGATAAATATGTTAGTCCTCTTGACTATGTTATCATTAATCATCTAAATCATATGCATACCCCAAAAGAACCATGTTCACTACACGGGTAGCACGATGGCGTATCTGGCGTTGAAGCTGTCGCCAGAAACATGAGGAGGAGGCAGGGTGGGGGCAAGCGCAGAAGAAAGAACGACGGTGAGGAAGACAAACAATGTCGCGCGTGAGAGAGATTGCCCGAGGTGGAAGACGGCACATCGTCCGTTGGATCAGCATCCAATGGCCAGGAGCCGCTAACTTTAAAGGATTCTGTTTTCAGGTGACTGAAGTTTAGCATCTCCCAATGTTTCAGGGCATCCACAGTGTTGTAAAAGAGCAAGCCTAGCCGAAAGCACCTCTTAACCGGCGGTGGAGTCGTTGGAGGGAGAATATTTGACGCTGCCCCCTCCAATCTCAGCACGACTTTCGCCGGAGATAGACGACACTGACCACGCATATATACTAGCTAGAATTTACTCGATGAACCAGTCCATCGTCAACAACATCTATCCTACCAGTGAAGTGGAGACAGCAACCAACGCTTGCTAGTCGTCGCCATCCTAAGCTCGATGAACCGTCACAAATAACAACGTAACACCCTACCAGTGAAGTGTCCCACTCTCACTCTCAGCATGAAACCGTACGTGTAGTTTGAGGTCTACCAGTCTGTCTCTCTCATGATGAACATATGAAACCGTGTAGCTATCTGCTGCCAAATGCAATTGTCATAGTTGTTGGGATTCCATTTCCACGGCCTACCTGCCGGTGGTTAAGTCTCACCAAACCACGACGCAATGTGGCGAAGCAGTGAATGGTAATTGGGCTGATGAGTGATTACATACGTACGTGCATAGGTTGTAGGTCAATGGAAACATGCGAAAGTAAGAATAGATCAACAGCGGATGCCCGATAAAAAATTAAGGTTATGAGTTTTAGATCCATTTAGTTATACACGTATGTCTAATATATATTATATATATAATCGATTTTTCAAAAAAAAAAAAAGGTATGCAACTACATATCCATACACCAAAGTGGATCCACCAATACCACGACGGCGACATGCACCTCCGCCGATCGATCGACCACCCCGTAGATATATCAATTGGTTCAGCTCATGCTGCGGATTGTCCGGCCGTCACACTGTCACCTACTCCCGTGAAAGCATCACTCCATCACCATTGTCTGGAGAGTGCACTGTTTTCTATGTGATCACAAGACCCGGTCAAGTGGAGGCAGTCTTGAGTTTAAATTTGGATCACGCGACATTAATTGCAATGCGCGCAAACCAATTAAACTTCACTCATCTCATTCATAGCTTAACCTTTGTACAATACCGGCCGTACTGCTTAATTATATTGATTTTCCTAGAAGTATACATGTGTGTCGATATATGGATATCAACACCCGTCTAGCCCCGCGGCCACCCGTCTAGCCGTGTCCCCTCTGATGAAATTGGCCTCCCCTCCCTCGCCTTCCTCCCGTGCGCCCGGCTCCAAGCTGTCACCGCTTGCGCTGCCGGTCACTCCGGCTGCCCGCACCAAAGAGCTGCGCTGGCAGGACGCTAGCCCTCTGTCCATCCCGTCTGGCAGCCGTGGTAGTGGATGACTCACAGCACTCAACGGTCTGCCGTCAGCTGCATGAAAGAAAGTCGGCTGGTTTAGTGAGTCTCAGCCCCCAATAGTGACGGGTCTAAGATTTTTAATTTAGATATACATACTGTATTGTATATAACTAAAAATCAATAGCTATAAATATTAAACCATAAATTTTTTACTGAGGAGTGATGGTCAATCGGACGTTAACTTTTGCATTTTCAGGATAGACTAATAGAATTAAACAAAAAGCTGGGAATCGTCAAGATTCTCATTTTGCATAAGCATATGATTATTTATTGTGAAGATAATTTGTTAAAAGATAATCTACTCTATGTACTTTGCAAAACCAGATCCATGTTATTATTATTCTTGTTTTTACATATGATTATTTATTTTCGGAAGCTCAATACCAGATCCATGCTAGGTGATGTTACATTCGGGAGAGTGATAGAAAAATAGTGGACCATAAAACTGTTGATATTAGACTTGATGTATGTTGTATGTTGCACATTAATTACATTTGTTTGTTTGGTGTTCCACAGTCTGGTAGACATTCCATGTAGGCTAGAAGTCCGGGCTCACGTTGGGATGATTCGGTGGTGCCATGCATGTCACTAGCACTCACATGAGACCTGGGCACGTAACTGAGTTTGTTATTCGACAGAAATAGCAAAGAAAATCCAGACGGGGCAAGCTGTTGCTTGCGCGTCCCAAAAATGCATTAGTGTTCATCGTCTTCAAAGTGCTCATGTGTGTCCTCATAGCGTGTGTTTGTGCGTGTGATGCTCAATCTCCCACCTAACAATTGGTATCAGCGCTTAGTTCCGTTTGTATGGCCAAGATCATGCCAAGGGACACCTGAGAAGTGCTTGCGTCGGTTGTAGCGAAAATGATCTTATTAGCTTATGATTATAATTTTGATGATTAATGATAATATAGTCAATGGAACTAACATATTTGTCAAGAATATATGTTAGTAAGTCTCATGGATGCAATATATCAAGAAGCCACGGCAACCGGGATAAAGTTTGATTGAATTGAAAAAAGTCCCAGAGAAATTGTTCTCACCGGAAGGTCCAGTGCTGGAAAAATTGCACTCACCGGAGCATTATGTCCAGAAGCAGTTTGCTTTACTGGATGATTCGGTAATAAAGAGTGTACACGCTGGAGCAATTCTGTCAGAAGGAGTCAGAGTGGATTGCACTCACTGGAAGGTCCGACGATCAAAAGAGATGTACACCGAACTATTTAACAGAAGCTTAGTATTTTGGAGGAAATAGATTATAAGGCCCTGGATGATCTGATGATGAGATGGATATCACAGCAGAGCATTTTGTGACTTGTGTCATGGTGTAGAAGACTATAACTCACCGGATAGTCAGGTGATGGAGTGATGCACACCAGAGGCTTCACCGGAGCATTTAACAGAAGGTGTGGAAAATCTAGAAAATGAGAAGTTCAACACACCGGACGGTCCGGCGGTGAAGACAATGAACATTGGAGCAATTTACACAGAGAGATTGTCGAAGATAAGAAGGCTCAAGTGTACTCATCGGATAGTCCGGTGATGGATTGATGCCTAGTGTAGGTTTTCATATGGCAGGTTTCTTGCGTTTCTCTCTCTCTTTTATGAGCAACCTACATGGTTTATTAGTTGTAGATTTCTTTTATGGCACTAGTCCTTCCATTGGTAATCACTAGCTCTTCAATTAGTATTCCTTATGTGTCATGAATCAATCCATATGATAAATTCCTTATTGTTATCAATAACAAGTGCATATCTCTTACAAGCATTCAACACTTGTATGCACACTTTTAGGAGGAGTATATCTTATGGGTTGCGATTTTGAGACTAACAAGTGTTTCAAGTGACATCTTTTGTTGTCTCATGAAGTGATCAACAAGTTCCCAAAGGTATGCAATGTTTAAAAGATTCAATTGGTATCATTGTCAATTCATTTTCTATAATTAAGTTACCTCCATACATGATATGTCTTAAACTTCCTATCTTGTCATATTGTCTAGTTGTGCATATATTTTACTCTCATCATATGAATGCACACATGTAGAGGGAGTTTATATTATATCATGTGAGTTTCATGATTTGCGATCCTTGTTTGTCTTTTGTAATTGGTATCAATACCTCCTTTTCTTTCAATTGATATATCTTTTCAATTGGTATCACTACCTCATATCTTAAGTAGTATCATCCATATGGATCATATTTTATGAAACTCTCTCCCAAACGCTCTAAAGCTTTCTCTTGAGTTCAACATGTGTTTGTAGCCTTTTTGAGATTGTTGACAAAGGGGGAGAGTTTTGAGACCAAAGCAAGATGCAAGAGAAAGCAAGATGCAAGAACTATCTCGAGTAGATTGTTGACAAAGGGGGATACATCTTGAGTTGACAAAGGAGATGAAGAAGCTCTTGCATGGGTCGATTGAGGGAGATATAAAAAGAGGGGAGATTGTAGCAAAAATAGGAGATATAAATTGGTAAGAACATGATTGCCTTACAATTAGTATCATAATTTGTTCTTATCATGCATCCAAGCAAGGAGGTATGGCCTTATGAACTTTTGAAATCATGTATTCTCTTAATTGGTCTAAATTGGTATCATTTGCCTCTTGCTTTGGTTGTGTTGTCATCAATCACCAAAAATGGGAAGATTGTAGCGAAAATGACTCTATTAGGCCATGATTGTGATTTTGGTGATTAATGACGACATAGTCAATGGGACTAACATGTTTGTCAAGAATATGGATGCAATACATCAAGAAGCCACCGCAGCTGGGACAATTTTCGTTGAATTGGAAGAAGTACCAGAGAAATTGTTCTCACTGGAAGGTCCGGTGCTGGAAAAATTACACTCACCGGGACATTATGTCCAGTGGCAGTTTGCCTCACCGGATGATCCGGTGATAGAGAGTGTACACACCGAAGCAATTCTGTTAGAAGGAGTCATAGTGGATTGCACTCACTAGAAGGTCCAGTAATCAGAAGAGATGTACACTGGACTATCTAACAGAAACTTGGTATTTTAGGAGGAAATGGATTATATGGCACCAAGTGATCCAGTGATGAGATGGATATCACACCGGAGCATTTTGCGATTTGTGTCACGGTGCAGAAAACTATAACTCACCGGATAGTCCGGTGATGAAGTGATGCACACTGGAGGCTTCACTGGAGCATTTAACAGAAGGTGTGGAAAATCCAGAAAAGGAGAAGTTCAACACACCGGAAGGTCCGGCGATGAAGATAATGAACGCTGGAGCAATTTACACAGAGAGGCTGCCGAAGATGAGAAGGCTCAAGTGTACTCATCGGATAGTCCGGTAATGGATTGAAGATTACCCCGGACAATCCGGTGTTCAGAAGAATTTTGAGTGGAGTTCCAACGGCTAGTTTCTGAGAATGTACACACCGTATGGTCCGGTGCTTGTACCTCTGTTAATGCTGAATCAACCGGTGTTCATATAATATGTGAGCCGTTGGGATAACGGCTTGTCTCCACTCATTTATTTGAAGTTGCTGGAGTCCAGAGAAACCCTTGTACACCTAAGAAGACATCCAAGCCATCCAAGAGCATAAAGTGTTCATCCAAGGTGAGTGATTAGTGCTTATAGGCATAGAGAGAAGAGTTGCTAGGTGCTGCAACCTAAATTGTGGATCAAGGAGTGATCCAAAAGTGTACCGAGAGGTACGTTGGTGCCTTGGAGTTTTTGTGACTCGTCGGTAACTTGTTGATCCTCCGACTTGGTGTGGAGTGGCGACAAGAGAATTGTGTAGGGACGTGGAGGCCCTTGTCTTTGTGACTAAAGTTTCGAAGTGAAGACGATGTACAAGTGACCAGAAGAGAGGTTAGTGGTGAGACCTCGCCTTGGTGGCTTGGTGGCTCATCATGTTTGAGAACTTGTCTTGGTGACTTGGTATCTTAAGAGCCATGACCAAAAGAGACTTGGCGACCGGGAGCATATCCTTTGTGAAGCTCCAACATAGACTAGGAGTGGCTTGTGTGCCACCGATACCACATGATAAAAATCTCTCGTGCCGAGTTTGTCTCTCTACCTCATTTACGTTTTCGCATTTACTTACTTGCAATTTACCTTGCAATTCTCTTAAGCGATAGAGTAGACACACTAGATAAGCCTAAAGCACATTTAGATAGAAATTGAGATAGCCTTATCTTGTGAAAGCGAGCCAATATTTTTTAAGTGTAATAATTCAACCCCTCTTAGGACGTTCTCGATTCCCTTCAATTGGTATCAGAGCCTCATGCTCTTCAATTGGGCTTAACCGCCTAGAGTTATGACGTCCGAGGTTAGAGATGGATATTGGTAGTGCTCCACACTTTGACGGCACTAATTTCCCCTTTGGAAAATTCTTATGACATGGTATTTGGAGGCAAAAGGTCTAGATATTTGGAGGGTCACCGAAGAGGGGATGAAAGAACGCATCACCAAAGTGGAGAAACAATTTGATGCTTTATTGAAAAGTATCCTTTTATCATCTTTATGTGTTGATTCATTCAATAGAGTATATTCTCTCACTAATGCACATGATATTTGCACTAGTCTCATTGAAATACATGAAGGCACAAAGGATGTGTGCAATGAGAAATATTATGTTCTTGTGACTAAACTTAATAGCATCAAACAACTTACCCATAAAAATGCTAATGACATGTACTCACGTATGAATATTCTTGTCAATGAGATCAATGGGGTAGGTTTGACAAAGATTGAAGATGCTGGTGAGAAGAATACTTCAAGCTCTTCTTCCAAAGTACAAGCTAATTGTCTCCATCTTCTACGACAACTATGACATGAGTAAGATGACTTCAAACTAAGTTTTAGTCAAGATCACCGTCCATGAGATGACCATGAACATAGAGGTGTAAGCTCCTACCTCATCCGACACCAAGAACCTTTCTCTCACAAGCAAGCAAGCTCAATATCAACACATGAAGGTAAGAATGAGGAGACAAGAGCAAGAGTCAAGCTCAAGTGAAGATGATGGCGATCAAGATGAAGAGAGCAATGAAGAGGATGATCAAAGCACCTCAAGTGATGAAGAGATTGATCCCAAGATGGCAAAGCTCATGATACAAGTGGAGAAGAACATCAAGAGGATCAATGCAAAGATTGATAATCCAATCTCCTTGAAAGACTTGGTCAAAATAATTGATCATATCAAGAAAGAGAAAAAGACCAAGAATAAGAGGAGACAAGAGGAAGAAACAAAGCTTTTGCAAGCATGGGAAGATGGGTGAGTGAAGATAAAGATTCAAGATCAAGTGATGAAAACTTCACCATCCACTCCTCCAAAAGAAGCTCTTCCTCAAAGTCATCATCACGCAAGTCGTCATCGCGCAAGTCTTCTCACAAGTGCTTTATGGCAAAAGGTATGGAAAGCGATGTAAGTGATGATGAATCCAATGAGGATTCACCCTCTCAAGAAGAACTTCTTAATTTGATAAATGAGCAACAAAGGGCCATTAAAAAACAATCTAAAGAGCTTAAAAAATTAAATGCACTAAATGACATTCATGCTACCTTTGTTTCTAATTATGAACAATTATTATGCAAATTCAATTTGCTAAACAAGGAGCATAAAGAGCTTGAGGTTAAATTTGAGTGTATTGAATCTCAACCTAAGGTCCCTTTAAAGCAATCTATCTCTCTTTTTAATTACAATTCTAAGATAGATGCTTCTACTTCTTGTGATGATTTATATGCTTTATTTAGTTCACCCTTTTATAATGAGATTTGTGTTAAGAATGTTGTTGTAGGATCATCTAACAACCTCATTGTACAAGAAAATGATGACCTCAAGCAAGAAGTGGAGAAGATCAAGGAAGACTTGACGAGATTAAAGGGCAAAGGACATGCCCAACCTCCTCAAGATAACCATACCACCATGGTGAAGAAGCTTGCGGAGGGGTCCACCGTGACATGCTTCAAGTGCCATCAAGAAGGCCACAAGTCCTTCCAATACAAATAAGTTAAGAAGGAGACCAAGGAGAAGAAGAAGATGATAAAACTCTCTAAAAAGATCTCCAACATCTACACCAAGCCCGACTACAAGAACAAGATCAAGAGCAACCACTACAAACTCAAGAAGAAGAACAATGGCAAAGTGGTTGCACACATGGTTGGAAGAAAGGATCGGGGGTGGAATCAACCTATTTGGGTGCCCAAGGAAGTCATCACTGACATGAAAGGGCCCAAATCGGTTTGGGTTCCAAACAAGACTTAAAGTCCACAGGTCTTCGGGGATTTGGAGACTTGGCACACGAGATTAAGTGAAAATTCAAGCAAAAAGCCAAGTGTACAAGATTGAGTGCATTAAGGAAGATCATGATCATCATATACCTAAATCCCCATCCAAAGGTTAAAGGTACTAGATATAAAATGTTTTCAATTGGTATCTTTTCCTTGTCTAGGATTGCATGTGCTTATTTAAATTTATTGCAATACCTAGTGTAGATTTTCATATGGTAACCTGCTTGTGTTTCTCTCTCTCTCCTATGAGCATCCTACATGGTTTATTAGTTGTAGGTTTCTTTCATGGTATTAATCCTTCAATTGGTAATCACTAGCTCTTCAATTAGTATTCTTTATGTGCCATGAACCAATCCATAGGATAAATTCCCCATTGTTATGAATAACAAGTGCATATCTCTTACAAGTATTCAACACTTGTATGCACATTTTTATGGGGAGTATATCTTATGGGTTGTGATTTTGAGACTAACATGTGTTTCAAGTGATATCTTTTGTAGTCTCATGAAGTGATCAACAAGTCCCCAGAGGTATGCAATTTTGCTTAATAGATTCAATTGGTATCATTGTCAATTCATTTTCTACATTTAAGCTACCTCCATGCATGATATGTCTTAAAATTCCTATCTTGTCATATTGTCTACTTGTGCATATGTTTTACTCTCATCATATGAATGCACACATATAGAGGAAGTTTAGATTACATCATGTGATTTTCATGATTTGTGATCCTTGTTTGTCTTTTGTAATTGGTACCAATGCCTCCTTTTCTTTCAATTGGTATATCTTTTCAATTGGTATCACTATCTCATATCTTAAGTAGTATCAACAATATGGATCATATTTTATGAAACTCTCTCCAAATGCTCTAAAGCTTTCCCTTGAGTTCAACATGTGTTTGTAACCTTTTTGAGATTGTTCACAAAGGTGGAGAATTTTGAGACCAAAGCTAGAAGCAAGAGAAAGCAAGATGCAAGAACTATCTTGAGTAGATTGTTGACAAAAGGGGATGCATCTTGAATTGACAAAGGAGATGAAGAAACTCTTGCATGGGTCGATCAAGGGAGATATAAAAAGAGAGGGAGATTGTAGCAAAAACATGAGATATAATTGGTAAGAACATGATTGCCTTACAATTAGTATCATAATTTGTTCTTACCATGCATCCAAGCAAAGAGGTATGGCCTTATGAACTTTGGAAATCATGTATTCTCTTAATTGGTCTAAATTGGTATCATTTGCCTCTTGCCTCCGGTGTTAACACAAGTACATTCTGAGAATGTACACACCGGATGGTCTGGTGCTTGTACTTGTGTTAACACCGGATCATTTGGTGTTCACAGAATATGTGAGCCGTTGGGATAATGGCTAGTCCACGGGATTGAGGCTATAAATACCCCTCCACTCATTCATTTGAAGTTGCTGGAGTCTAAACAAACCCTTGTACACCTAAGAAGACATCCAAGCCATCCAAATGCATAAAGTGTTCATCAAAGGCGATTAAGCACACAATTAGTGAGTGATTAGTGCTTATTTGCCTAGAGAGAAGAGTTGCTAGGTGCTACAACCTAGAGTGTGGATCAAGGAGTGATCCAAAAGTGTACCGAGAGGTACGCCGATGCCTAGGAGTCTTTGTGACTCGCTGGTAACTTGTTGACCTTCCGACTTGGTGTGGAGTGGTGATAAGAGGATTGTGCAGGGATGCTAAGGCCTTTGTCTTTATGACTATAGCTCTAAAGTGAAGACGACATACAAGTGACCAGAAGAGAGGTTAGTGGTGAGATCTCACCTTGGTGACTCATCGTGCTTGAGGTCTTGTCTTGGTGACTTGGTATCTCAAGAGCCGTGACCGAAAGAGACTTGTGAAAGTTTTGGAGCCAATAGTTTTTAAATATCCTAATTCACCCCCTTCTTAGGATGTCCTTGATTCCCTTCAGTTGCTGAAGAAAGGATCTATTTCCATCTAGTACCCGATGCTCACGAGGAGAAACTACACGACAAGGGCGATCAATATGAGCGTGTGTACATGAACGTGCAAGGAGTCTATGAGGCTGTGGTGCCTTTCGATCCAAAGGAGAAGGTGGAGGTGCAGAAGGACCAGATGGTGCTCACCGCCATCTACCACGCCGTCCCGGAGGAGCCCCTGCAGGCGGTGTTCAAGAAGGAGATGGCAAGGGAGACCTGGGAGAGCATCAAGATGATGTACCAAAGTGCTAAGTGCATGAGGGACGCTCGGGTTCAGACCCTCAAAGAAGAACTCGATGCCCTACGCATGAAGACCATGTAGTCCCTTGATGATTTCGCGATAAAGATGATGGCCATCATCACCAAGATCCGTAGTCTTAGCGAGAAGATCAATAATGTGTATGCCGTGAGGAAGCTACTTCAACTCCACCCAAGTTCCTGCCAGTCGTCATGACAATTGAGCAGTTCGGTGATGTTGACAACATGTCTCTAGAGGAGGCAATCAGGTGGCTACATGAATACGAGGAGAGGCTTCGTGGACGCAGTGATGAGGAGGAGGAACATCTTCTTATCACCAAGTCTAAGTGGCAAGCATGGGAGAAGAACACGAAGGGCTCATCCTCCTTGAGAGGGCGAGGCACTGGTGGCTCACACGGCCAAGGCTGTAGCCGCGGGCGTGGCCGTGCTAGTGGCGGGCACGACAACAACGAAGATGCTGGTGAGAAGAAGGTGGACAAATCAAATAAGAAGTGCTACAATTGTGGCAACTATAGGCACTTTGTTGCCGAGTGCTACTCCACGAAGAAGGATGAGAGGGTTCATCTAGCTAAGAAGCACGACGATAACGAGTCGAGTCTTCTCATGGCCGAAACTTGCGCACTAGTGCAAGCCACTGAAGAGGTACATGAACATGTGTTCCTTAGTGAGAAGAAAGTATTTCCTTCTTTGGGGAGTGCAGGTGAAGAGAAGGTTCCCACCGTGTGGTACTTAGACACCGGGGCTAGCAATCACATGACAAGGAATAGAGACGAGTTCATGGAGCTTGATGAGTGTGTGAACAGCGATGTAAGGTTTGGTGATGACTCGGTTGTGGAGATCTATGGGTGAGGTATCGTGTCGTTCCAATGCTAGAATGGTGAGCGCAAAACCCCCACAGATGTGTATTACATTCCTAAGCTAAAGAACAATATTATGAGTATTGGGCAGCTTAATGAGAATGGGTGCAAGTTTGTGACAGAACATGGGATACCTATGCATATTTGATCGTTAGAGGAAGTTGTTGGCCAAGGTGAAGAGATCCAAGAACCGGCTCTACATTTTGAACCTGAACTAGCTTGACCGGTCTGTTTAATGGCTGCGCTCGATGATGATGCCTGGCTCTTGCATGCCCATTTTGGACACCTTAACTTCCATTCGCTACGATCACTTGCAGATCAGGAGATGGTGGAAGGAATGCCGAGGCTTGACCATGTAGATCAAATTTGTGATAGTTGCATGGTTGGCAAGCAAAGAAGGTTGTTGTTCCCTGTGGAGGCTCGGTACCATGCTGAGAAGCCACTCCAGTTGGTTCACATGACCTTTGTGGTCCGATCTCACTAGTTACACTCGGTGGGAAGAGATAGTTCATGCTGCTCGTTGATGATTGCAACAGTACATGTGGATTGTGCTGCTCAAGGGGAAGAATGAAGCACTGGCTACACTGAAGATGATCAAGGCTAGTGTTCAGCTCATGAAGGATCTCAAATGGAGGGTTATGCACTCGAACAAGGGAGGAGATTCACCTCAAATGAGCTCATCTCCTACTATGAGAATTTCGGCATCAAGAGGCTCTTGACAACATCGTACTCCCACCAACAAAAATATGTCATTGAGAGGCAAAACCAAACCATGGTGGCCATGGCGAGAAGCTTACTAAAGAGCAAGAATGTGCCAATGGTGTTTTGGGGAGAGATAGTGACAATGACGGTATATCTATTGAACTGCTCGCCAACTAAGAGTCTCACCAGCAAGACACCTTATAAGGCTTGGCATGGGAAGAAACCCTGGGTGCAGCACATGCACACACTTGGATGGGTAGCTCATGTGAACAGAACAAAGCCAAACATGAAGAAGCTTGAGGAGCATAGTGTTCAGATGGTGTTCATCGAGTATGAAGCATGATCCAAATCTTTTAGGTTCTATGACCCAAGCAACAAGAAGCTTCATGTCGGTCGTGGCATTCAATTCGAGAAGAACAAGAGCTGGAGTTGGGAAGTGTCTCATGATGTTGCAACTTAGAGCTGCGGCAGTACATTCATGGTTGTGCTTGAGAGCAGTCTCAACATGAGCGAGAATGATCATGCAGAGCTACAAACACCAGGTTCGCTCGTTGGAGTGGATGGTGCCTCGGCGCCTGGGAGCTTGGCACATACCGTGGCTACTCCGACAGGTGCATCACCAACCATTCCTACGACAACGTCGACCATGACTCCATCAAGCAGTTCGGTTGGACTTCAAGGCCTACGTCCCTTGACACAAGTGTATGACAAAACCTCTATGGTGCAGCAGTTGAGGCAAATGTTTGAGGATCAATCCATGTTTTGCCTCTATGCAGCAGATGAACCGACCAACTGTGAGGAGGCAAACGTAGAGGAGTGTTAGAGGAAGGCAATGCAAGAGGATTTGAGCTCCATTGACAACAATCAAACATGGGAGCTAGTGGATAACCTTGATGAATGTCGACCAATTGGGCTCAAATGAGTGTTTAAGGTGAAGAGAGACCCACAAGGTGCAGTACTCAAGCACAAAGCCCGACTTGTTGCTAAGGCTATGTCAGAAGCAAGATGTTGATTTTGAGGAGGTCTTTGCACCCATTGCTAGATTTGAAACAGTGAGATTGATGTTGGCACTAGCTACTCATGAGGGATGGAATATACATCACATGGATGTGAAATCAGCCTTTCTGAATGGAGAGCTTGAGGAAGAAGTCTTTGTGACTCAGCCATCCAGCTTTGAGAAGAAAGGAGAGGGGCGGAAGGTGCTGAAACTCAAGAAAGCATTGTATCGGTTGCGGAAAGCACCAAGAGCATGGAATGCAAAGTTGGACAAGAGCCTTGTTTCACTCAGTTTTGAGAAATGCCCACTGGAACATGTTGTATACAAGAGGTTTGAGGAGAATTCCACTTTGTTGGTGGGAGTTTATGTTGATGACCTCATAATCACAGGGACACATGATGATGTGATCAGCAAGTTCAAGGAACAAATGAAGAAGATGTTCAAATTGAGTGACATGGGATTGTTAAGCTACTACCTTGGGATTGAAGAAAACCAATGGCCGAATGGGATAACAATTTTTCAATCTACATATGCCAAGAAGATCTTAGAGAAGAACGGCATGACAGGGTGAAATACTTGTCAAACTCCAATGGGAGCATGGCTCAAGCTCAACAAAGAGAGCTCCAATCCTCCGGTGGATGCTACACAATATAGAAATGTAGTTGAGAGCTTGGGGTACCTTTGTGAACACTAGACCTGATCTTGCATATGTTGTGGGAGTTGTTAGCAAGTTCATGGAGGCTCCCACAACCGAACACATAGTGGTAGTGAAGCAAATCCTTCGCTACATCAGCAGCACTCTTCACTTTGGGTGCTGCTATGCTCGTGGGAAGGAAGGATCACTAAGATTGGTTGGTTATAGTGACAGCGACATGGCCAGAGATGTTGATGGCTGGAAGAGCACCACTGGTGTTGCATACTTTCTTGGTGAAAGCTTGATAAGTTGGCAATCTCATAACCAAAGGGTTGCGGCCTTGTCATCCTGCGAGTTCGAGTACATCGCGATTGCAACTGGAGCATGTCAGGGTGTTTGGCTCAACCGGGAGACAGGTGCAGTGGTGTTGCAGATCGACAACAAGGCTGCCATTTATTTTTGCAAGAATCCCGTGCACCATGAGAAGAGTAAACATATTGATAACTGATTCCACTACATCCGAGAGTGTGTGGAGGAGGGAAAGATGGACATAGAGCACATTGACATAGGGAATCAGCTCGTTGACATTCTAACGAAGGCTCTCTCCAGAGTGAAGTTCCAAGAGATGAGGGAGAAGATCCGGCTGATTGATGTCAAGCGTAAGGGAGTGAATGTTGATATTAGACTTCATCGATGTATGTTGCATGTTGCACATTACATTTGTTTGTTCGGTGTTCCACAATCTAATAGACAAGTAGCCCTAGCGTGGTGCTTGAGGTTGCATGTAGGTTAGAAGCCCGGGCTCATATTGGGATGATTCGGTGGTGGTGTGCATATTGCTAGCACTCGCGTGAGACCCGGGGATGTAACTGAGTTTGTTATTCGCATACATTGTGTGCATCTGTAACCGGTCCTTAGAATTTGTTATCTGCATCTTTCAAATACAGAAATAACAAAGAAAACCCAGACGGGGCAAGCTGTTGCTTGCGCGTCGCAAAAGCGCTCGAGTGTTCATCGTCTTCCAAGTGCTGATGTGAGTCCTCATAGCGTGTGTTTGTGTGTGTGCTCGATCTTCCACCTGAAAAACATTTTGCAATAGATGCTTTGCTTGATTCAAGATATTTACAGTTTGCTTCTTTACTTATATGCACTTTTCCTCGTTAGTTTCATGCTTGGTCAAATTTAGGACCTTCACTTACTGAGATTGGTCTAGTGTCTAGCATTTCTGAGCCTATCCTACACCTTGCTATGAACCATTCTTGTTTAATTCTGCCTTCAGGGATGCCTGATTACTTACTCAGCTAAGCAAAGAGGAATGACTCACGATTAGGTAGTTCTAAATCATAAACAAAAAGGCTTACCAGTGTTGCCTCGGTTGCGGCCACGCCCTGCAGCCTCGCTCGTGCCCGTGCCCATGCCGCATCCGCTGCCACCGCCTGCCTGGCGCGCGCTCCTGCTCGTGCCGCCGTCGCCGCTGCCGCCGCTCAGCTGGCTCGCTCCCGCACCGAGGCCGAGCATGGCTCATGCCCGTGTCGCAGCCCTCCATCTCAAATCTCACGTGGTCACGCCCTCACGGTCAAGACTTGAGACTCGTCAGTCGTCACGCACGTGGACACCGAGACGCGGTCTCACTGCCCCAGCGCGCATCAAAGCCATGGGCACTGGCCGTGTCTGCATCAACACCGTGTGGGCTTGGGCCGAATACAACATATAGAAAAAAATTTGCATATAAATTTGACTGTACATATATACACCTTTGTCCCTGAGTGGGCCCGTCCCTAGCTCCCAAGGAACTCGGGTGTCCCCTCGGTTTAGTGAGTCTCAGCTATGGCTCTTTGGTTGAATTAGGCTGAGTTTCTAGTGTGGTCATAGTTATGGCTCCTGCGCGTTTGAGAAAAGAATTGGTAACAAAAGTAAGGGTCACAAGCTCACGAACGGACTCCTGATTTGGCCGTGGAACGTACTGCGGTACGTACACTGATCATCATTTTGTCATTTCTGATGGTGCATCACCATTTATTCGGGCCTTGCGTATATAATTAGGCTAGTCGTCAGTCCTGTTTTGTGATAAGCTACATTTTATTTACTTGCAGATTGCAGGTAGTGGTTCCTTAGGGTTTATTTCTACTAGCATTTCAGTGGAGACAAAGGAATTTTTTTCACAGCTTTATATAAAGATGGGAGAAAATTCAAAACGATTATTTTCAAACCAGCTTATCTAAACGACACGACCTGTACTATGTGTGCGTCGAGCTCACCAGACCCCCAGCTCTTTCTTTTGTTTTGTTTTTGGATGTGACTACATTGTGTGTGTAATATATATATATATATATATATATATATATATATATATATATATATATATATATATATATAAACACACATATATATATGTGTGTATGTGCATATGTGTATGTATTTATATACACACAAATTGTATGTATTTATTTTCGGAAGCTCAATACAAGATCCATGCTAGGTGATGTTACGATTCAGAAGAGTCATAGCAAAACAGTAGACCATCTAAATAGATTTGCTTTGCTTGATTCAAGATATTGACAATTTGCTTCTTTACTTTCATGCACTTTTCCTCGTTAGTTTTATACTTGTATATTGTTCAAATTTAGGTCCTTCACTTACTGAGATTGGTCTAGTGTCTAGGTTTTTTTGGGCCTATCCTACACCTTGCTATGAAGTATTCTTGTTTAATTCTGCCTTCAGGGATGCCTGATTACTTAATCAGCCATGCGATGAGGAATGACGCAGGGTTGTGCCGTAGGTAGTTCTAAATCATGAACAAAAAGGCTTACCAGTGTTGCCCCGGCTGCGGTCAGGCCCTGCAGCCTCGCTTGTGCCCTTGCCGCATCCACTGTTGCTCCCGCCTACTTAGCTTAGGACCTGTTTGGTTGCCCGTATACCCTCAGCCTGACTCGTGCCCGTGCCATCGCCACTGCCTAGCTGGCTCGCTCCCGCGCCAGTGTTGTGCCTCGTCTGTCTCGCTCCCGCGCCGGTGCTGTGCCCCGTCAGCCTGGCTCACACCCGTGTCGCTGCCCTCCATCTCAAATCTCACAGGTCACGCCCTCATGGTCAAGACTTGAGACTCGTCAGTTGTCACACACGTGGACGCTCGGACGCGACCTCGCTGCCTCAGCGCGCATCAAAGCCATGGGCGTGGGTCGTGGGCTGTGGCTGCATCAATGCCGTGTGGCTTGGGTCGAATACTACATATAGAAAAAGATTGCATATAAATTTGAATGTATATATGTACTCTTGTCCCTGAGTGGGCCCGACCCTGGCTCCCAAGTAACTCGGGTGCCCCCTCGGTTTAGTGAGTATCAGTTATGGCTCTTTGGCTGAATTAGGTTGAGTCTCTACTGTGGTCATGGGTCATCGTTTAAATTTATCCATGGCGCGTATGGTACTCTAAAAGAATAGGTGTGAGTGGGTGTTCGGTCTATTTCTTCTCTCCTATATAAATAGAAAGATACATTTCTCTCATGCGTGTTTGAGAAAAAAATTGGTAACAAAAGTCAGAGTCACAAGCTCACGAACTGACTCCTAATTTGGCCGTGGAACTGTGGTACGTACACTGATCATCATTTTTTTCTGACGGTGGATCACCATTTATTCGGGCCTTGCATATAGAATTAGCCTAGTCGCGTCAGTCCTGATATGCGATAAGCTACATTTTATTTACTTGCAGATTGCAGGTAGTGGTTCTTAGGGTTTATTTCTCCTAGCATTTCAGTGAAGACGAAGGATTTTTTTCACAGCTTTATATAAAGATGGGAGAAAATTCAAAACGATTATTTTCAAACCAGCTTATGTAAACGTCTCAACGACCTGTACTATGTGTGCGTCAAGCTCACCAAACCTCTTTTTTTTGTTTTGTTTTGGATGTGACTACATTGTGTGTGTGTATGTATATATGTATGCACGTATGCACTAATTGTAATCCTGTTTTGATCTTTTTGATAATATATTATATGTATGATATGAGAGATTTCGATGAACACATCAACACTGAACGCACAACAAAATGCTGTGATCAGTAATCATTGTTATGGTTTACCCTCCTAAGTTTCTTTTCGAGTTTTCTACATGCTGCACTATCGCTTAGCTACCTACACCGTTTATTGGAGGGTGCGGGTGCACTACCATGTGTGTTGCTCCCTCTTCGAAATAAAATAGCCCGCTGTTCAGATATTAGCACATAAATTTTGATCAATAAAGTATATTTTTCTAATACATCAGTAGAGACTTAAAAAAGAATAAGAAGATGAAAGTAGGTTTGAAAAGAAATCTGCCATTACAAATAATATTTATGCGTTAGTGCCTAATTGAAGTTTTAAAAGTTTAACTGTTGATTTTATAAACAACCTCTGTGTTTGAAATGCAACATTATTAGAGAGGTTAAGGGAAAATAGCTCTTTGCTAGAGATACTTTTACGAGCACGAGTGGAGCTTTTGAAATATACATGAGGAGGCCCATAAGCTACGTAGCATAACTATGTATATTTGAAGAGGTTGTGATTTTTTTTAAACACCAGTATAATTTGTAGACACGCACATATTTAGACCACCACACGCACACACTCACTCACAGTGCCTATTGAAGACCAGAGATACAGAGTTTGATGAAATCATCACAGACGTCTTGTTATCGACGGATACATCATTTACCACTGAAAGAAAATTTCACCTTAGTAACACACTCAAGGAGCAAACATATGGTTTAATTCCTAATGGGTAGGAGATACATTTACCTCTACTAACCATCCAAATCAAGCCTTGGTTCTCTGAATGTTTTATTCTTTTCGATGAGAATTGAAGGGGTTGTGCAAGATTCGTCTGAATTTCTTACGTTTCAGAGGACCCTTAATGGTTTTTTTTTCTAGAACATGTTGTACATGTATTTGATTTAGTGAAAATGAGAGTTAACAATACTACTATAGATATAATCATCAATGCTAGCTCAAAAACGTTATTAGTGACGGTTTTTGAACTGGCACTGATTACTCGGCACTGATAGTCATAAACTATCAATGCCGGTTTTTTAATTGGCACTAATAATAAGTATCAGTGCCGGTCCATAACAAGGAACCGGCACTAATACTCAGACTATCAGTATTGGTTTGTGGTAAAATCCAGCACTGATAGTCTCTATATCAGTGTTGACTTTCTGTCATGAGCCGGCACTGATGGTCCCTCCCTTGTACGGAATCTAGCCGTTGCTGGCAACAACATCAATAATGTCACATACAACAAGACAAACATGCATTCAAGTTTCTCATGAACATATAATCTTCTCTGCTCATATATTCTCACATACATACATAATTCATTCACATCTTATCTCATTCATACATACGTAACCATGTTATTTCACATGTCATTGATGAACTAGGACAAGTTTGCAACAAAAGTTCATGAACTAGGACAAGTTTGCAACAAAAGTTCATAATTAACACAAGTATGCAACAAAAGTTCATAATTAACACAAGTATGCAACAAAAGGATAAGAAGCGATGTCCTTCAATTCTTCTTGTTGACCAAAGACCCTGAACTAAGCTTTTTTGCCTTGAGAAGAATCAGGTAATGAACTTCACGGGCTAGGTGAATGGACGGCTTGCGAACAGCACCATTTGAAAACATGGTACCACCCGAACTCTGAAATGACTTAGTCATTGATGAACCCGTATAGTTGTTCTTGAATTGCGTTGATTCTTTGTGGCGTGAGGATACATACTTCCAACTCGAGGTTCTGCAATTACCAGTTGAACACGAGTAGGAATTAAAAATAATCATCAATATATATACCACTTACCTTCGATAATGGTACTAAAATTGTTTTCAGTCCATCCATGCATGAAGCCACATACATAGTAGCCACATAAATTGTTGCCCTCGGTCTAAATCCTATAAGGAAAGTTGGTTACGACTTTACATTCCTTCCGAAATAGAAAGTGATGTCCTTTGCTCTTGAGTAACACACGTACACCCTGTACGTGTGTGATTATTGACTGTAACTAGATTTAGATTCAATCAATTCAAAGTTTACTAAAACATTAATGAAATGATTAGTTTACCTTTGTAGCAAGTCTATGACAGATTGGTGTCACATTATAATATGCTAATTATGTAATTAAGCATGCATGATCATTATCGTATATAATTATACGTATTTATTTATCGAGTTGAGTCAAAATATGTTTGAAGTACTTTAGAGATGATTTAGAACACTTTGGAGAAGCCCCAAACCCTTAGAAAAAGGGGAAGAGTGAAGATAAGGAGACACTTAGGAAATTTTAGCAAAAACCGGGTGTGCAGCCATGTGGGCTTGCCACATGGACTTACCGTGGTCTGACCGCCAGACCTTAGTAGAGGCGCCACTTAAGGCAATCAATCTCTCTCACACTCTCATTCTCTCATTTCTTCTCACTCTCTCCCTCTCTCCACTGAACCTTAGAAAGAGTGGAGTGATCCGTTCGTCGTGTTTGAAGGCTGGAGATCGGAGGAGGGGACTCCCACAAGCTTCCCGGAGGACTTCCCCAAGTATTCCCCCTCTTTTCCCCACCGGATTAGCCTCCCACGCCATTTTCTCACACCACGAGCTCTATCACCCTCCGAAAGCCAAATTGGTGGGATCGAAGCGTCCCCAAGGCAAATTGATCTAATACAAAGTTCAGTCATGCCAAGGTGAACCTCCCTATAACCTTCTTCCGTCATTTCCTAGCTCGTTGGGGTTGCTGTTTTGATTTTTGCCGTGAAAACCTTAGCTTCACTTAGATCCAATCCATGAGGTATTTTGAGTTTAGCTTGGTGAATATTGTCCAAATCACATTAGAAGCACTACACTAGCAATATGGAGCACTTTGGTACCCTTAGTCGTCAAAGGTTTCGCTGGAGCCCTCCGGCAAGGTTTGGCGATCTGACCGCCGATAGATCCTGTCTGACCACCAGTTAGGGCCGGAGAATCCGAGTTGAAAATCCTATACAAGGGTCAGACCTCCACTAGGGCTAGTCTGACCGCCATACAGCGGTCTGACCACTAGCATGCCTACGGTCTGGCCACCAGAGGCCAAAACTCTTTGCAAGCCAATGGTTTGACTGCCACTCTACATCGATCTGATCGCTAGCCATGCAAGTTATGTGCACTTAGGTTAGCTTGTCCAGAGTTTCAAACTTCAAAACCCTAATCACTTAGCGATCTTTTGCAAATGTTTTCGAAATAGGACTCTCTAGTATTATTCAAGCATGCATCATGTGCACATTTTTCCATCATTTCTTATTTATGCAATGCATTCTAATTCCGTTTAGAGAGCGTTGCGCTGATGATCCAAGTGAGTGAAGGCGACGCCAACCTCCTGGAGTTTTACGAGTTTTGTGTGGAAAGTATCAGGCAAACCCCAGAGCAACAAGGTAAGCATCTAAGCATCTAAGCATCTAAGCATATTACACCCTTTGATTGAATTGTGAAGTCTAAATTGATAAGTTATACTTTATGTAAGTTTGCATGTTCAGTGAGTCGATGTCGGGCATCTATGGGTAGAACCTATATTGATGCATTACCTCTACCTTGAGTTGTTGATTATCTATATCCTTATAGCCTTGATAACATTGTTAATATCTAACTTAAGATTCGTTAGAAATGCTTAGCAATGCATATGTCCTCGATCGAAGTCGAACAATTGTTTATCCATTGTTCACGAGCTTAGGGTTTACTTATTGTTCACAAACATTGATTATGATATTGATGGTTGGAGTGGGGTTGAGGTGAGATGTGGGTGGTGCTAGGGGTGTCTTCTTCCCCAGAGGAGTTCCTCGGAGTAGTTCAGGAGAGGAGCTCAGGCACCATAGACCGCTTGCATCGTTTAAGCAACATCCATCAATGCAGTTGGCTCTAGCACTTTCCGTACTAACCACATGTTGATCTAATGGTAAGGTAAGCCGAATATCATACACCATGCTGACACTTGCCTTGCGGCCCTATGACGCGTAAGAGAAAAAGAAAAGGAGAAGCAAGGTGGCGGGGAGCTGGAGGTGTCTGGGATACGCCCGCAGTAACCCCAGTGCCATAGGGGTATTGCAAGTGGGTGGTTCTGGGTATGAGAAAGGTTGACACGGGTATCCCCTTGGGTGGGTATGTGTGGTTACTCAAGTCGTATTGTTCTCATGTCATGTGGGTAAAGTTGTACCCCCCCCCCCCGCAAGGTGTAAAAAACATTCAAATTGCCATGTTCTTGGTCATGAGCATGCTCCTGTCCATTTGCATTGGACGTAGAGTCACGAATGTGGGATGGTTGGTATGATTTTGTTAGGCATGGTTGTCGATGTTTGTTGATTACATGAGATGGTTCCGTTTACATTTGTGTTCATGTTGTTTATAGGTTTGGAAATGTTTATTTGGTTAAATATATGTGCTCACACATATGTCTCTAGATTGCTTACGCATATGAATTTACATAACCTTGTGGCCTTCTCCTTGTTAATGGCTTAATGCATAATCTTCGGAGTCGGGTTATCTATATGTACCCTATATGAATTAAGTCTTACGAGTACCTCCATACTCACGCTGCTCTTTCAGGTACTTCTGGTGAAGAGGAGCTCATTTTTGGCTACTTCACACCCGTCTATGTTGGTGGTGGGCATGAGTAGGCAACTACTCTCGAGTGGCAAAGCTTTTGGGGTAGAGCCCAAGGGCATGTGGCTCAACTCTTCTGTTGTTGTCTATAGTTTTGTTTCCATTGCGTAGTTGATCTAATCTTTTGTGTAAATTGTTGTAAATAGTTGAATGCTTATAAACTTGTAATCTAAGGTTGTGATTACTGATAATGATCCTCCTGATGATTAATTAGAATACTATTTGGATGGTTTCTCACAATTGGTATTCGGCTACAGGATTTCTTTTCGCGTTGAGGACAACAATACTGCTATAGTCAGTCTGGATGACAAAGAGAGCCCAGTGAAATCTGCATAGATATCACCATAGGTAATTAGTCCTAAGTCCTAACATCATGATGCTCAAAAAGAGTAGAACAAACATGGAGGAAAACACGTACTTAAAGTTGTAAGGTAAAAGTATGTATCTCTTTAATTGGTACATTTGAATAAAATCATCTGCATAGTCCTCAGTTAGTTGTGGCTGGGTGGCGACCATCGCCTGGTTTATTTTCATTGGGTCGAGGAATCCTACTTCAGTGATGCCCTTTTGACCGCTTGTATGTATCTCTATTCTATAAACACAAGAAGTTAAGAGATTCAGTCTGATGGTACAAGAATATATACTATGAATTATATTGGTAAGACACTTACAGAGTCTACAAACTTACGAGTTGAACGTCGAGGGCATCTTGCTGGTACATTTGATGCATTTCATCAGAATTAATCTATACTTCGTCGTCCCTGTGGAGGAAATCACAATGTCTGTATTGGAACGCGAACATTTCTCTATCGGTCTTTGACTATGTCAAGTACCATGAATGAAATCTCCACATTTGGGTTGCTAGCTCTGACAGGGACTCGATCAGTGGTTCGTCAAGCTTAAATTGCCATCTAGTTTTTGCCTTTTCAATCTTGGACTCATCATCAAGTGCTTCTTTTGTCATTCTGGGATCAATTAGAAAGTTTCTTTCTAATTCTTCTTGTTGTTCTAGTACTCTTTGTTTTTTTTTACCTTCTCGCATGACCCCTTCCTCAACTATTTTTTACCCATGATACGCGTGTAGTTAGATTTTAGTGGTGGGTCCATAGGTCTGGCCATAGTCTGAAGAAACTTGGTGACCGTTGCTGGATCGATAGCACTCTTCTCTAGCTCAGTACGTTTGAATTGTGAAGTGACATCAGCGTTCACTTTTGTTCTGATTTCCTCATCAATTTTATCATAAGGGAGAGGAGATGTCATCTTCTTAAATGTTGTCTGCCGCTTCTTAGCTGCTACTCGCTGCTGTGATGAAGTTAATTTCTGAGATGACAGTGACTTCTGAGATTGTGCCACTGCTACCAGCTTCTGAAGAGGGATAGACAATGGTGGTGAAGGGGTTGGAGATCTTCTTGGTGGCTATGGAGGTGACGACGAAGGAGGTGGAGATCTTCTAGGTGGCTGTGGAGGCACGACGAAGGAGGCAGAGATCTTTTAGGTGGGTCCGACGACTCCGAACTACACCCAGACTTGTCTATGTCTTCGCCAAACAATATGTCTCGTTTCCCCCACATCTCCAGGATAATCTAGCTTACTTTTATAGTACCATGTATTACACTGTCCACATGCACCCTGGCGTATCCCTATGGTATCGGATGACCGTTTAAGAGAGTCCCTTCTACCCATTGCTCAGCCAGACCCCTAGCCACCGTGGTGGGAACACCCAAGGTGGGCACGACAAGCTTGCATGGTGTGTTTTGTATGATGTCGTCCATAGGGTGACAGATTAAGGATTCTCCCAGAAGCCCATGGACGCGCAACTGCTCCGGGGGCAACCAGGGCTCATGAACAAAGCATTATCTGCGCCGACTAACTGCTCATGTCTGGCTTGCTGCATAGCTGCTGCTATTTTTGCATCTATCATCTGTCTCTCCTCTTGCAATTCTTCTTTTAGAATAGCCATCATTTCATCAATATTTTCTTTTCTTCGTTTCTTGTAAGTGTCGGTGTTTTGTTCAAATCTGACCTTCCAAGGCCTCAAACCCTTGCCTCGTGTGCAACATGTGTGCTCCTTGTTTCTCAGTGCCAAGGTTAGCTCGTCGTTCTCCCTATCTGCCAGTAAAGAGCCTTGGGAACATTGGACGTGGGCATCTCTAATCTTCTGCATGACTTCCAGTTCTCATTCACTTTTGAATCATAAACTTCCATCAGTCACAAGAGTCACCCCTCTCCCATAGAGCAAGTTCTTCGCTCGTGGAATCCACTCAGCCATAACAGGTGTGACACCAATTTTAGTTATGTCTTCTTCCATCTTCTCCCACTCGTCAAGTTTCCTAATGTACCCGCGTGAGCCGGTTCTGTGGGGGTATAAGTTATTCTTGGAGTTGGCCTTCCTAGTCCAGTGTTTGACCCTTCAAGTGATAATCTTTGTACAATTTATCCTTAAAATGCTTAAGAATTATACCCATTATGACTATGGCCTAATGCTTCGCTATGACCATGTTGCATCCTTCAGGGTACTTGAACTTTTCCGAAAACTTGCCCCGCATAAAATCCTTGATGCTATCAGGAACCATCCACCTGTCACCTCGTTTGCCTCTCCAAGTACTATAAGTGATTGTAGTGTAGTCCCTTACGAGACACTAGCATGCTGTCTTGAATGACCCGAGTACATCTAAAGGTTTTATGGACTCCCCGTCTGAATCAACTTTTGTGATGACAAAAAGTCCCTCAGACATCTTGCTGGGACCTCGGCCACGCATTGGTTCCTTAGACGACTGAACCACCAGCGCATCATCAGTGGTCAAAGATGAGAGCGCATCATCAATAGTCGGACCCTCTGGAGCATCAACATCAGGTTGATTCAAATTGAGGTATGCACTCGGGCTTTGCTCCCGAGCATCATCCGAGAGTGGATCCTGGTCCGAGGAGGGGCCTTGTATCGGTGGGCACATCTGTGGGCAGCGACTTGATTTTGTACGTGCCATTCCTACATAAAAATTCCATCTATTTAAATATTTTGCAACATCGACATTAGCATATATAACAGCTAGCGGATACATCAAGAAATAGCAACTAGCAGATTATGCTTAAATGCATCAAATAGACTAGCAAGTTGCAATACTAGTAGGTTGGCCCAGGTCAAACACATCTAGTTCAAATAGCATCTAAGATCGTGGGAAGACCTACTAATATCTCAATGTATCGCTTTCAGTACAAGCGTTGAACAACCATCTGATTTCAAAGGTTGTCAATATGAAACAATGTTTTTTGTTTGTGGTTGAAAACTATGAACACTGCTCACACCAGTAACATAATTGTTAGAAAATTTGAACTGAAAAATATGGTGCTTTAGCAACAATCACTGGGTACTTTGTCAGTGATGGCTCCTAGGAAACTGTCTGTGACACTTCGTCTGCTTTCACTATTTATGTGCTAGTGTATAAATTTTCAATTGTCAACAACAAGCTTTGAGTCTCGGGTATCCTTTGGTTTTTAGGTACTTAATTCTTAGCGCTTGTGCTTGGTTAACTACAAAAGTGTTATTTGTTCTCTGAATATGAACAAAACTATTTTGTTATTTACCATCCCACTGTGTTCTTTGGTGCAAGGTGAATTTTGCAAACTTATTTTTTTAACAATCCTTCAATTCCCAATGGTACCATGCATAGCCACATATAGGGATTCAAAAACACATATAGGGATCCTCTCCTACCAGCACATTAGGGAGGACGAGGTATGTACATCCATCCATCACGAGGAATGTTATTATGCTTCTCTTCATTCCAACATCCTCTCTCTCTTAATCTCCTTTCTCATCCTCTCTCTACTCTCCCCCTATTCTCATGAATTCACACAGATGTTATAAGGATTCAAATTTCTTGTTTATTTTCACAAGATGCTGTACAATTTTTCTAAGATGTAGCACAAAATGAAAGGCAAGATAAACTGATTTGGTAGAAATAATATTTTTTGACAGATTTTAACAGCGACTCAAAAAAATTTGTATAGATTCAAGAACACATCATACATATTTATTATAGAATTAAGAACACATTTCATACAAATTCAAGAACACTTATCAAACAATTTTTTTTGGAAGGGCTAAACATTTATGTAGGGAAAAATAACATATATAAGAACATATATCCTACATATTTTTTTGTAGGGACTAAAAAGTTTTTTAGGAAAAAAAATAAATATTCAATAATACATATCATACATAGTTCATACAGATTCAAGAACACAAATCATAAGATTTTTTTAACAGATTCAAGAATACATATGCCACAGGTTGGCTTAATCTGGTTTTTTTCATTTACAAACCTTTATGTTGTACAGTCCATAGAGGGTTGGGTGTTGGCTCCAGGGACGGCAATGGGGACGGCAGAGCTCCAGAGATGGTGACGGGGACGGGGAAGAGCAATGATGGGGATGAGGACGGTGGGGCTCTGGGGATCGTGACTAGGACGGGGACGGGGACTAGGACGGTGGACGGCGACAGGGATGGCGACGAGGACAGCAGGGCTCTGGGGATGGCGACGGGGACGGGCACGACGGCGTTGGGGAGACATTAGGGCTCAGAGGACGGCAACCTTGGAGAGGCAGTGGAATCGGCATGCATGCAAGGAATGGAGAGGTTATGACTAAGCCTAATATATATAGGGATAGAGTATCAGTGCTAGTTGTATAACCTAGTTGTCACCTCAGAGCATCCGATCTGAATGCCGAACCATCTGGCATGTAGAGTACCAGTGCAGGCTGTGGTCTACAACCAGCGCTGATACCAGTATTAGTGCCAGTTTTACAACTAAGACGGCACTGATGGTAGGGCTATTAGTGCTAGTTTTTTCCTATAACTGGCACTGATATTATTTTTCTTTTTTTGACAAAACATTTTGTTATATATCAAGGTCTATAATTTATTGTATATTAGGTAATTTATTTTGTATTAGGTTTATAATTTGTGTAGTACATCTTCATTACATGTAATTAAAGCATAACAAAATCTTTTTACTTAATAGAAATTAAGGTGTATTCTTAGTAGATACAAATTAGATCTATAACTATCATACTATAGCCTTATTTGTACTAATTAAAGCATAAATGATAGATGTAAACTTTTTACTTAATACAAAATAAAGCATATTCTTACTTAATGCATGTCCTTGATACAAATTATAGTAAATCCTAAATTAATTATAAAAGGTACTTTCATTTAACGATTATAGCTTTGTTATGATCGCGACGTATGTAGGTAGGTTCCTCAGTGTCATCAATGAGGCAGGTCGACATTCTCTCCGAAAGGAGACATGTCGTCAAATTGATTGTAGTCTTCCTCATCGATGATATCCTCAACACCGACAATCTATCTTTTTCCTTGAACAATCACATAGCGCTCATCCTTGTTAACTGGGTCTGTGTTCTTAACATAGAAAACTTGAGTAACACCTTTGGCAATCAAGAATGGTTCTTCTCTGTATCCAATGAGTTTAAGGTTGACGGTAGTCATATCGTACTTGTCGGTTTTCACTCCATCTGGGAGTCTAACCCATTGGCACCAGAAGAGGGATGTCTTTAACTATTCTCCATATTGAAGCTCCTAAATCTCCACTATGAATCCATAGTAGGTCTCTATGTTGCCATCACGTTCGTAGGCATCAATACGGACACCGCTATTTTAGTTAGTGCTCTTGTTGTCTTGTGCTCTCGTGTGATATGTATAGCTATTAATGTTGTATGCTTTGTATGTATGAATTGTAGTTGATGGCCCATTAGCCAGCATTTTCAATAGTGCATCATTTGTATGTTTATCCATTATGTGTCTACGTAACCAACTATTGAAATTATCTCTATGCTCTCTTGCAATCCAATCCTCTTACTTTGTTAGATTTGTGGACCGTAGCATTTGCACGTGTATACTGCCATACGGGTCTACTACAATTGCTTGTTTCAAAACTATGAAATGTGCTTAGGTGAATGGACATAATTCTTAGAACATACTATACTATGATCTAGTGTCCATTTCCCCTTTAGCCTTCCCTCATGGCGAGATACAAGCTTACCAATTTCTTTCAGGTCCATGTAGTCGACGACGAACTCAACGACCTCCTCCATTCTCCAGCCTTAGGCCATGTAACCTTTCGGCCGGCCTCGGTTAAGAACATATTTCTTCAGAACTGACATGAACCTTTCAAAAGGATACATCTGATGTAGAAATACGGGGCCAAGGTACTTTATCTCATGCACGATGTGTACAATGAGATGGGGCATTATGTCAAAAAATGATGGAGGGAAAATACTCTCAAGCTGGCATATAGTATGGACCATGTCTTCCTGCAGCTTTGTTAGTTTGCTCAGATCGATGACCTTCTGTGAAATTGTGTTGAAAAATGAACACAACTTTATGATTGGGTCTCAGACCTTATCCGACATAATACCTCTAATTACAATAGTAAAAAAAACTATATCATCATCATATGACAACCATGGGACTTCATGCCAACTAACTTCAATGTTTTCATGTTCACTAATCTCTTTATGTTGGATGAGTAAACGGTCAGAATTTTGATTCAATGCAAGCAACTGCACAGGCTAATCTTCTCTTCCTTGCTCAGGGTGTAGCAAGCCGTGGGAAGTTTGTTTGCCCCGTTGCCTAGGATTTTAGGATGCAGAATTTTCCTTAGCTTCATATCTTCTAGATCCAATCATGGATTGAGTGTACCTTTTGTTTTGCCAGGTATGTTTAGTAAGGTACCAATCAAGCTGTCAAACACGTTCTTCTCCACATGCATGATGTCAATTGCGTGTTGGACCATCAAGTGATTGCAATAAGGTAGGTTCCAAAAAATTGATCTCTTTTTAAATATAGGAGCAAGTTTTCCAGCTGGGAATTTTATACTGCATTTCCCCTTTACAAGGACAAATCTAAGCTTCTTTACCATCTTATATACCTGTTCCCCAGTGTGAACCTTCAGAGCTCGACAAGTCTCCACTATCCCATCAAAAGCTCTTTTATTCCAGCTGTGTGGGTGATTCGGGCGTAGAAACCTACGGTGACCCATTTAAAACATTTTCTTACAGTTCTTCAGCCACAACGCCCATGTTTCATCCAAGCACCATACATGTCCAATGTAGCCTTTTAAAGTCTGTCCCGATAGGTTAGCAAGAGCAGACCAATCTTGTATTGTTACGAACAGCATTGCGCATAAGGTGAAATGCTCACGTTTGTATTCATCCCACACCCGTACGCCATCTTTCCATAGTACAAGGAGACCTTCAAGAAATAGTTGGAGATACACATTGATATCGTTGCCAGGTTGGTTCGGCCCACTGATGAGCAAAGGCATCATAAGGAACTTCCGCTTCATACACAGTCAAGATGGAATATTGTAGATACTTCCGCATCATAAGGAACTTCGTTTGCTAGAACTTTTCATGTTTCCTATCACTAGTGAAGTCTCCCTTCGCATTGCGCAACATTTTGTCTAGTCGTCATCATCGTTGCTGACAAAAGCTTCTTCGAACACCGACATATCGATGTATTCGTCAACCATCATATCTTTTCCTCTGTCTTCCTTGACTGTGAGCTGCTCTTCATGCACAACCTCCTCATATTCACCGTGCTCAGTCCAATGGATATAGCCAAGCTTGAAACCCCTACGAAACAAGTATGCATGTATCTGCTCTATGACTGAGAACTGTTTCTCATTCTTGCAATCAACACACGAACATCATATATAGTGATCATGACGCTTGTTTCTTGGTTTCCTGTATGCCACGACAACCCTAAAAAGTATCCACGCCCAGAAAGAACTTTGTATATCCATGTCCGGTCCATCTGCAAATTTTTTATTATCATTATGTTTTAGCAATTATTAAAAAAACTATTTAATTGATAACCATATGATATTTCAAAATGTATATCTAATTTATTGAATTACCTCACATCTTGATTGCTCCATGTTAGATGGTCCATCACCTTCCAGCACTTGTTCTGCGTCGGAGGACCCACCGTCTAAATAATGTCACGTCCGCTTGCGACTGACAGAGGATGTGCCATCCCTACTACACAATATTCATATTCAATATGTTGATCTATTTATAGGTGATTTTAATATTTTTTTACTAATTCACTACTAGCAAATTAGAGCTAGGTTTTAATTTATTTAGATATGATTTTAACATTTTTTTTCTTAACTCACTACTAGAAAATTAGAGATCAAGGTCACCATAGCATAATCACATACTTTTAAATTTAGAATAATTAAGCAAAAAAATCTAGCCACAAATAAAAAGTCGTAGATCATATCTATATGCTCTACAATAAGAAAATTGTAATTCTTACTCAATTAAAGCTCAATTGGAGCTCTAGCTCCTCCCAAAATTCATCACATGGAGCAATCACATACTTTCAAACCTAAATCAATCTAGCAAGTAAATCTAAGTCAAAATAAAATGTAGATCATGTTACAAACCTTAGAGCACCTTGGTCACATAAATTCCTCCAAATTTTGATGTCTCCAAGCGCAAGGTTAGGCACAAATGGCGGGAAACGAGCAGAACAGAGCTCCTCTCTGTTCCGTTTGCGCTTTGGGGAAAAAGGCGCATTTTATACAGTTATTGGTGTCCGCTCGTAATACGAACCGGTATTGATATTCAGTATCAGTGCCGGCTCATGGTTACTAGTCGGCACTGAAGTATCAATGACGGTTTGTTCTAAGAGCCGGTATTGATACTGAGTATTAGTACCGGTTCAACCCGACTCAATCAATGATCGAACGCGGAAATATACAAACCAGCAATGATACTTCATCAATATCGGTTCTATCTTAACCGGTATTGATGATCCGGCTCGGATGACTGATTCTGTTGTAGTATAAGTGACCATTACCAACCATAGCGGACATATGGAGGCGTGAAACTTACATAAGTGTACTTACACATAAACAAATAGAAAGAAAAACGACAGCATCAAACTATTACTGTATAAAAAACATCGCACAGATCATGCTTAATGGAAAGACCGCACAACAAACAAATGAATCGATCTCACCAGAGTCACATTTCGGCTGTAAATACCTAATTACATAGTTACCATCCTCTCTGTGATCCAGTCCAAAGTCAGAGAGCAAAACAACATTGTTGTAGTCTTTAGGACATATTTGATACAGTTTTTCTGATCCAAATTTTCTAGGAAATAATTATATAAGAAAAGTGATTCTTCAGTGTATATTGTATGAAGCAAGTGATTTTATGGGGAAATAAATAAGAGAAATCTGATTTTTTCAGTTCTTAGTATCTAGTTTATTTTATAGAATCACTCTAAAAATTAAAAACTATAAACTACTATTTAACAGAGTTCTCACTGATTCTACTTTCAGAATTGATCTGAAAGCTCAGTCAAACATGTCATTAGCATGCTAAGATCAAATTCAACTAACATGATAAAAAAATCTGAAAAGGATGAACTACATGACAAATGGTTAAGTTAATCGGATAGTTTGCTACGGATTTTGCACACCAGCCCTATCCGCTAACACATATAGCATATACTAGGACGTAGCCACTAGCCAGTATAGAAGTATAGCTCGTTTAAAAAAACAACAGTTTTGAGGACGCAGAAGAGTGCAACCTCTCACGAATATAAAGCCGTCGTGCAATACACCCTTGCGCACTTCTCAGCACAACCATAACGTCTGACACGCCACTCCTCCCAACAGCGCCACCACGGTGCGCCGCCATGCAGCTCTCCGCGCTGTGCACCGACCCCTTCGTGCTCTCCTGCGCCTTCCTCTGCCTTCTCCTCCACCTCGCGCTCCGCTCCCTGCACCCTTCTTCCTCCTCCAGCCGCCGCCACCTCCCGCCGGGCCCGCCGGGCCTCCCGATCCTCGGCGCGCTGCCGCTCGTCGGCCCGGCCCCGCACTCCGGCCTCGCCGCGCTGGCGCACAAGTACGGGCCCATCATGTACCTCAAGATGGGCACGTGCGGCGTGGTGGTGGCGTCGTCCCCTGGCGCGGCGAGGACGTTCCTGAAGGCGCTGGACGCGCGGTACGCGAACCGCCCCGCGGTGGCGAGCGCCGCGGACATCACGTACGGGTGCCAGAACATGGTGTTCGCCAACTACGGACCCCAGTGGAAGTTGATGCGGAAGCTGGCAAGCGTGCACCTTCTCGGGGCGCGCGCGCTCGCGGACTGGGCTCGCGTGCGCCGCGACGAGGCCGGCCGGCTGCTGCGCGGCGTGGCGGAAGCGGCCGAGGCCGGGCAACCCGTCGTCGTGCCGGAGGTGCTCGTGTGCGCGCTGGCCAACATCGTCGGCCAGATCACCGTGAGCAAGCGGGTATTCGACGCGCAGGGGGACGAGTCCAACAGGTGAGGAATTGCTCGCAATGCAGTTCAAGGGCTGTCTGACTCGACGGTAGAGACCGCACGTTTAATTAATTCAGATCTTACCAGGACGATTTGTGTGTGTTTTTCCATTTCAGGATCACTAGTATATACGTTAACTTTGGATGAAATTTAGAATGTCTTTTAGACGAATTAATGAGGTTTAGTTGAAGTAGTGAACCGGTAAGTCTTTGTGAAGAGAGTCGCGCACCAAAACACTTGAAAGTGAAAAGGGATCAAAACGCGCGCACTCAACAAATTGTAAGGAAAAAAAAAAAACAAGGCCACTTGAATTTAACACGACTGATCTTGGATTTGTCGTGCATCAAAATATGTATTTTTAATCTAAATTCGCGCGCGTTCATATCATATATATGCAGCTACAAGGACATGATCGTGTCGCTGCTGACGGGCGCGGGTCTGTTCAACATCAGCGACTTCGTGCCGGCGCTGGCGTGGCTGGACCTGCAGGGCGTGCAGGCGAAGCTGCGGCGGATCCACCACCAGTTCGACGGCCTCATCACCAAGCTGCTGGCGGAGCACGCGGCCACGGCCGAGGACCGCGCGCGCGAGGGCCGCCAGGACTTCCTCGACAAGCTCCGCGCCAGCATGGACGCTGGTGCCGACGACGATAGCGGCGAGACCATCACCGAGGTCAACATCAAGGGCCTCATCTTCGTAAGCTCTCTCAGCTCGATCTCACCAACCGATTCTTCCTCCCTTTTGCTTCCTGATTGATTAATAAATCACTGCAATATATAATAGCATCACCGATCAGTTAACTGAATCTGTGCTCAAAAGTGAGTGGATCATACTTGCGCATGTCATATGGGAGGCGAGCTAGCCACCTAACGGGGCACTAACCAAAAGCTTAGCCGAGCCAGCCGTAGGCCACGTATCGGCTCCTAGGAACAGGTGAAGCTAGGTAGGTGGAGCTACTGGAGTTGTTGGAATTGAAAGAGACGATCGACAGCACTCGAACTGCTATATGTTGCTTGTGGTCTAACTGATGGTTTGGGACATGCAGGTTTCAGTAGTCTTCGAGGATGGGTGAGGTAATAGCTGATGGCTTTGTTTGGAACAAACCTTAAACAAAATGGTCCAAACACGTTGCTCCCTTTGGTTGTGAATAGAATGCCTACCGGTTAATCATCGCAAATAAAAAAAGGAAAAAAACCAACACAGGTTATGCCGTGCTTTTATGCATAGAGACTTAGTAGTCCTTTTTTTACATTTATAAGCTAGATATGTGCTAAAAACAGGTACTAAAAGCGACTTCTTACCACAAAAAAAAAACGGTTGAGAAATTCTAGGATTTCTCTAGTTAATAAGTAAAACAGTCCAAATTAAATCCTATCAGTAAAAAATAAAAGGAATTTAAACTATACCTTCTAATATTAGAGACTAGATTTGGTCTCAGCTTCCTGTTCTTAAACCACACTTTATTATGACATTTAAGCTTAATCTTCCCCACTCACCTACCACTTACCAGTTTTTAGACGTCAGAATGTAGATTGTAAGAGACTAAGAGTGAGAGAGATGCTTCAACGAACTGCAAATATAGCTATGAGTAGTTTACATGATGTAACTCATGGACCACGGTATTATTGGATGGATGCGATGATTCAATTTTCACCTAAATTAACGGATCATTGGTGACATAAGTATATATAAAAAATAAAAAAACATAATAAAATGTTCGTAAAAGAAACTGTTTGTGAGTGGCGACATATTGAATCTATGACTGAAGCAACCAAACCACTACTGGTGGAAAAACTTGGCAGTCAATATAACATCATATTAACTCTAGCCGCCTTGTGGGTCAGCTCGATTGGATCTCGATTGATTAGAAATTCAATATCTGCTACTGCTAGATTGCTACCTCAAAATTTGATCTAGGTAACACAGTTACATACACCTATCCATGAATTTTACTTTTTCACACTGATATCCAAGCTTATTTCAAACTCACAATCCAATTAAACAAGGTATTTTCTTCTCTCCAATTACCTGCACTGTTTTTTACCATAACAAAATTGTTCTTAACTAGTTGCCACAGAAAAGTTGTTTTTAACTGACTTGCCTTGAGACACACTGCTCTTTTGCAACTAAAAAGTGCAGTAAAAGCAACCCTTGTGGGACCAAACTTGAAAGGGAACTACTAGCTAATCATGTCTTAATTTGTATACAAATTAATTGCGCAGTCTGGGAGGATAAGTTTATTGTTTAGTCCTTAGGTTGGCTCATATGAATCAATCTGCAGTACTCGGTTGGTGCTAGCTAGCTACTTCATTTTTGTTTTGCTTTCTCTTGATCAGATATGATGGATTGCAACAACTGCATATGCCGATGCTGTACTTGTAGCACCAAACGCGTGAAAACAATGTGTCACTTTCAACTCACCAGCTTAGAGCCTTAGAGTGTACTTACTAATTAAACTGATGGAATTTAATAAGCCGAGTGGACTCCGGATCGAGGATACAATAGTCCTTTCCTCATTATGAACATGAGCAAATTTGAATTTGTTGTTTGACACTACTATAGAACGACCTCTCATCACTGCTGGTGCAAAAACTTTTTTACTGTTAATTTTTAAACCGACGGTGATAATCTATAATTATCATTGTCAGCTCGGGAACCGGCATCGACACTCACTATCACTGCTGGCCCGTGGCTCCAACCGACAGTGATAGTTAGTATCATTGCCGGTTTTGGCTCCAAACTACCGATTGATATCCCTTATCACTGCTTCTTTCGGCTACAAAACAGCAGTGATACACAATCCCGACAAAAAAAATCTAAATTGAAACCAGCAAGCCATAATTAATTAAACTTTATATTACTAAACCAACATCGTTTTTCTTCATCACACTAATTACTAAACCCTAGCTAGCAGTCACTGTACAACCAAAAGAAACAACACGTCCAACGCGTGCAAAAGTAACCCTAAAACTTCACTATGGATCACCGTCAGAAAAGAAACACCCATCACACGCCTACGCCTACAAATTGGAATCGTCGATGACGAAAAAGTAGTCGTCAGGGAAGCCGTTGTCGTCATCACTTGACTCCTCGTTGTCCTCCTCCTCTGCCCCCACTCCTCCTACATGCGTCAGCAGCTCTTTGTTGCCGGCTCATCAAGACCCTGCCGATGTGGAGTCAGACTGTGCCTCATCCAAACTCTCCAGTGTTGGAGCTACCTCTTCATCGTTGGACGAAGGCACATGAGTGGGTGGAGTGACCAGAGATGGTGGTGGTGAGGGGGGTCGTGGAGTATCCGGAGATGGTGGTGGCGAGGGAGTTTCCATGGACGAGGAGGTCACAACATTAGCTGAGGAGGAGGTTGTGGCGGCGGCGACGGTGGAGAGAAAGAGGATGGAGGCCGATCTTGAGAGAGAGAGAGAGAGAGAGAGAGAGAGAGAGAGAGAGTATGTGGGGGAGAGAGAGTGTGTGAGCAATCGAAGGAATGGTTAATTTATAAACTTTCAGGAGAAGCTATACCGGTAGTGCGTGGAAGCTGTACTGACAGTGCATGGAAGCTTTACTAGCAGTGGGCTATCACTGTCGGTTCTTGATGTCATGGCTTCTTATGTGCTTATTGAGTTTATAAACCGACAGCGATACTTCCTTAGTATTGTTGGTTCTTATTACGAACTGAGTGATAAGTTGATTATCACTGCATGTTCTTTTTTCGAACCCGACAGCGATGTATTAGTGATGATTCATAATAAGAACAACCAGTAATAATCACTACCGGTTCTTGATAGCTCAGCTTTTTATGTGCTGGTTGAGCTCATGAACCGGAAATGATAATAGGACACGGATGACCGTACATTGAACAAACTGCCTGAATTTTTAAGGACTGTTGTCTTCTACCTGCAAATGTCATCTTGTGATCATTGCCCAAAAGAAACAGTTGGTTTTCATTTGTCAAAATGATGAGCAAATATTGTTGGATCAAGCCATAGGACTTACACGCACGTACGTAGATGCAAAGGAAGAACGAGCGAAAACACACACGATGAAGAGGAACACGAAGAGCCTTTGCGGCGCAATGCACAACTAGTGTCTTTTCTCTTGTTTCTCTCTTAATCTTCCATTAGCTAAGTACAAGGTTTAAATAAACACATCCACTAACTAACATGTACACACAGTGAGAGCTTGATCCATATTTCAAGCCACAACTTCCATGACCTTTTGACTTGGCCACACATCTCCATGAGTCTATGTTGACACGCTTCTACACAAAACTATCAAACTCTCTACGTGCATGTACATGCTGCTTGACAAAAGTAAATGCATGGATATGCACCGACTAATTCTAGCAACACATGCATGTACTCTACTACAGGCTATGCTGATCTACCCACTAGTCACTGTTGATCCACTAAGCCATGACAACATGCATGCAGCTAACTGGACTTAGCCTACTACTGTGACTTGGCAACATGAGATGCAACTCAATTAAACATGATGAACACTTAGACAACATACAAGATTAATCTAACAATCACCCCCTAATCTTATTGTCATTATTTTAGCACCTCCTCGCTGGGCTTCAAAGCAGCACTGGCTCATCGTCGGCATCCGCTATGATGAGATGCACCTCATCCTTCTTCTTTGACTCATGGCATTTCTTTTCACAAGAGTAGTGCCCATACTCCTGGCAATTGTAGCAGCGCACCTTGGCCTTGTCAAAAGTGCTCTTCTTCTTGCTACCCTTCTTCATGCATGCTCTCCATTCTTCCTCCATAAGAAGCAAGCCACCACCCCCTGCTTCAGCTTCATTGTTATCAATTTCATACCTCTCCTCCATGGACTTGAGACTGTCGGTGAAGTCCTCAACAGACAGTGTCTTCAAATCGATCAGCTGCTCGATGGAGATGGCCACTTGGGTGTACTTGGAGGGAACCACACAAAGGAATTTCTTGACCATCGCCTCATCTTCCATCAAGCCGCCTAAGGTACGGATGTTGTTGACGACGCCCATCAGCCACATGAGGAAGTCATCCACAGACACTCCTTCCCTCATGCGGATTAACTCGAATTCCTTGCGCAGAGACCGTGTCTTTGCCTCGCGCACACGCTCAACGCCCATGCGCATTGTGTGCACGGTCTCCCACACCTCCTTCGTGGAGTTCTTCACCGCCAACATTGCCAACATTTCCGGTGGCACCACTTGGAGGATGGCTGACAATGCCATCCTATCGATCCGGTACTACGCGCTGCCGGGCTTGATAGCATCCCAAACGCCTTGAGCCTGCATGTTTACCTTCATCAGGAGTGACCACTCAATGTCGTTGCTGCTCATGAGCACAGGGTAACACACTGTCACCCTAGCCTCCTTCACGTGTCGCACAATGAGCTTGTGGTCGCCCTCATTGGTGTTGCGGATCCTGGGACATGGTGGTGTCATGGAGCGTCGAGGCCACTTGGAGTCGGAGCCCAACATGGCGGATCAAGATCATGTGGTTCTGAATACCAATTGTTGGATCAGACCATGGAAACACTTAGATGCATGTACATAGATGCAAAGGAAGAATGGGCTAACACACACACACACGATGAAGAGGAACACACAGATCATTTTGAGGCACGATGCACAACTAGTGCATTTTGTCTTGTTTCTCTCTTAATCTTCCATAAGCTACTTACAAGGTTTAAATAAACACCTCCGCTAACTAATACGTACACACGGTGAGAGCTTGATCTGTATTTCAAGCCACAACTTCCACGACCTCTTAACTTGGCCACACATCTTCAGGAGTCCAGGCCGACGTGCTTCTACACACACCTATCAAACTCTCTACGTGCATGCACATGCATATAGCTCATGGCAACTAACAGAACTAAATGCATGGATATGCACCAACTAATTCCAACAACACATGCATGTACTCTACTAGTAAGGTGCCCATACATTGCTACGGCATTCATATTTCAAATCTATGATCTATTATTACGATAGAATGAAAGAAAGGAAGACAATGTGATCTAAAATAGTATATCATTCATAGATAACATACGTCATACAAACAAATAAATTATTTTGTGTCAAACATGATATGGATACAAACAATAAAGTGACATAGCACACTATTATAGAATACATTTACGAGGTGAGGACTTCTTTGTAGAAAATATTCTTAGTTAGTGTGCAGACTGAATCTACGCTCGCATCATTTCTCAGTGCAGCAAGTATTTTTATATTGCTCCTAGCAGTTGCTCACGATAGGATGACATAGAGCTGACCATGGGAGAAAACAGGGTTAGATAGGTACATTCCAAAAATTCTGTACGTTGCAACGGATCCTAAATCTAACACCCCACATGCATCGTATGAAAATCGTATGTATTTTGGTCCTTTTCATCTATGCTAACAACAACTTGAGCAAATATATTAGTTTTAAGGCCATCTGATAGTTACATTAGCACTTAATCCAATATCAGGCTCATGTCACCAACCAAACACACTACTTATTGGCTGGCCTGATTAGGCAAAATTCATCAAAATTTCAGGCTACATTCAGGTAGCATCTTTACTCATGCGCAACCTCATAACTGAACGCACACCAATCAAAATAATAGATCCCAAATAAGAGCTTGAACTAACTTGTTCGACAATTAGCTCTTCGCCCACTCGTCCGGTAGCTTGATTTTGGTTTCCTTCACCGTACCCTCGGCATCAGTGTCTTCGGAATGGTTCTGGTGAATGCCACTTCCCTTGGCCAAAGGATTTGTGTTGTCACAGCGCCTGCCAGTGTTCCAGTCCCCATTAAAAAAGTGCTAAGGAGATATTGATCTATAGAACACCTTCCGCTGGGGGTGGTGAGGAAGTTGTGCATCCAGCCACTTATCTTGTATTCTGAAATATGTCCAAGTTAGTATTTACCTATTAACTCAAAGATATACTATCAGACCAAAGAGTGCAGTGTATGCCATCTCCAAATTTATCTTGGATTGGCTATAGCCATGTATCTCCTCAAGAACTGAGAGGCCTCAAACTCTCACATCTCACAAGCTTCAAGCTACCATCTAAATTTCAGCACTCTTTGAAAGCACAAGTTATTGCTATAAAGAGGCCTCATATTTTTTTACCTCAACTATGCATTTTAGAAGTTATTGCTATCAAGAGCAATTTCAGAATTTTTTGGAAAAATATTTTGTAAGAGCGAAATCATAATATAATAATTTCATTCGATAGTTCTTGCCATAAGCTATATCAATCAAGAGAGCATTTACGATATTAGATAGAGTTTTTGGTATCTACAAGGGGCTATGTAATACAGGCTTGTAATAGGATTCGTGGTTGCACCCTTCTTTTGGAGAAGGACCTGTGTTAGGACCAGCCTGAGGGCTTCAGCAAAAATGCCAGTTACTTGGTATAATGTTCCAATCAAATTAAAGTGAATATTTCCATATGATGAAACTACAACACCAACACTACCCAACATCATGTTTAAGAAGAGGTCCCATCTTAATTTGTCAGTATATAATATAACAACCATTATAAATATTGCTACATGCACTACATTTCAAAGCACCTCAAGTCAGTACCATCACATAACAATAATATTGTATAAGCTCATGGATGGATCTTTGCAGTATAATATAAAGGGAGTAGCATGTGAACACACTCAAGGCCTTGAGCATCTGAATGAAGGCCACATAAATATACAAGTATGCCGTGTTCCCAAACCTGAAGAAAAAAAAGGTAACCAAAATCGATGTATGAGTATTACACAAGAGGAAAACATGGTTTGCACACCAGATTTAAGAAACTCTGTAGGGGCACTAAGAAATTGATATGCACAATAAGGCATGTGATGGGAAGTTAGTAAATATAGTAGTTTGCATGCTAGTGCCAGAAGGTAACAAAGTTATAGTTGGTACAAGGATTCAATTTGCATATCAAGGATTATGGTACTGCATTGCACTGCAAAGTTTCCATCTAAATCGCATACAAAGGGAGGGAATGAACAAACCGTGTTGAGTAAGTGAAGTGTTTTTTGACACGGTTGTGCTTTACAAAATTCTAGAACAAATAAGACTAATACATCTATACCTTCCCTTGTTGATATTGACCCTTTAACAAGTTATATGAACAAAAGTAACCAAACCAAGCAAAAGCCCATACATAGGGCACTCTTGCATCCATACAACAACCAAGCGCAACTAAGCCTACTACTGTATTTCACCCACAACTGCTTAGTTATATGTCCAAATTTATTATACAGCATCTAAGGATAGAAAATACAAAGGAAAAATATTTACAATATATCCCATGTTAGACTATGGTAAAATATTATAAAATAATTAAGATATTAAAATGATGAAATTATAAAACAATTATAAAATTGTGCAAGAACAACAACAATGGTCATACTAGTCTGGTTGTGATCTTCGTCAGAAGATGGGTCTTCCCTAGTCCACCTAGGACCCAAATTCCAATAACTCCCACTGGATTATCCTTTATATACTTCATGTCCTCTTGTAACATTTCAACTTTGAAAGACTGGTGTTCTATGGATGGACATGGCATGAATTGCTCTAAACACTCTTAATGACCCCATGAAACTCTAAAGGAAGCTTTGCCCTCACACCAGCTTCTTCATGGTTATCTTTGACATCCATATTTATTATTAGGACACTCTTCAGCAACCTTTTGTTCACAGGAATTCAGATATGCAAACAAACAAACAAATGTAATATTCATAATTCTCCTAGAAATTTCTGATGCTCTAGATTTTTGTAAAAGAGGCACTCCTAAAAGAATCATGTCAGCGAGCACTTTCCACGAGCATAGTACCTTTGAGGTCTGAGTCAAATACTTTCTCCTTGAAAGTGAACACGACATCGAATGGTCCATCACCGGAATTCCTTGCCAATACAGTGGTGCAGTTTTTATGGCGATGTTTCTCTTCAGCATCGGTAACAACCTATTCCTCTTTTACATGGATGGATAGAACAAGACAACATGTTAGGAATGCAATTAAATAAATAATCTACTACACAAATCTCCAGTGCTTGAAGAACCAGAAAGCTACAACCTTTATGACAAACACACCATTAATACTAACATATCTGATTATCTAACTGAGAATTACACCAAAACGATCCCAAGAGAGACATTTTGGACAATCTCTCTAACAATCAAATCACAATTTTCTAAGAACTATCTACAGACTGACATATTAAGGACATGAAACAATTCATATGTCTGGAATTTATATCGATTTCACTTAAGATCTTCTCCTTAAAACAAAGCAGTCTGTTAAAATATTCAACTTGTTTAAATAAGAGCAATACGATCATGCATACAAATTCAGTTAGAAGTTAAGACCAAGGCACACATCATGATCAGTTTAGGGACCATGTTTCAATGAGCTATACATGCTTTTGGCAAGAGTGCTTGGAGCCAACCAAGAATAAACATGAAAAACAAGTTGTACATATATATGTATCTTAAAAGTCAATCCAAGACTAGACATGAATGGCTAATATAGAGTTGTAGACATAACAAAAAAGATCAATATGACACAGAGCAAAGTGCAAACTGAACCAAACTATGCTCATTAGTACAAATGAAAGCATATTCACGGTTAGAAACTTAACTACAATACCTTTTTTTGTTATATTTGACAGAAAACACGCACATCAGTATGGTACCTGCCCCCTACAGGTCAATTTAGGAGGTGTACTCAGTTGTTGGAACTCCAAAAAAAAAAAGGAATAGAAAACATATGTGTCAAGGCAAACAAAAGCTATATGTAGGTAGCCTTATCTTACAAATATCACTGATCAAAGCTAACAACCATGATAAAAAGTTGTATTGGAACCTCAAAAATCAATATTGTTTTGAGCATGTAGGATGTAAGCATCAAGACAAGAGAGTAGCAGTTAGCGTTTGCTGCAAAAATAAGGGAGCTATGCACAATTGCACATAAATAAAAAAGGAAGAAAGAACAACATGCTAATGCAATTTTCTCGATCAAAATTGAATCTCTAATAATACAAACAAGATGAAGAAGGCCATCCTAGCACACGCAAAATCTTTTAGGAAAGACCAATTCTTTAACTCATTTCATTCTTAATCTAAATATTTACAAACAAGATGAAGCAACAATCTGATAACATGAACAAGATGAACTAGACAAAGGTCAGCTACTCTGAACCAACAAGACGAAAGAGCAGAAGGGTAGCTGTAGTGAATGAGAGGGAAGCAATTCACCTTGCCAGCCACCAGAGAGCTTGACTTGCTAGGCAGAGCACCGTCTCCTTGCGGCCTGACTAATCTAAAAAGATAAGAAATAAATAAGTATAGAACTTGTTTGCATTCTAAATGCCAAAAATCTCTATAGTTATGAAAGACGAAAGCAACACCAAAATGAAAGAAGCGAACTAAACTGGAAACCAACAAGCATCACATAAATCAATCATCAATCAACCAGGAACTTGGAAGGCAACTAAACTAAAGAACTCTGGAATTCAGAGCAGTGCAAGGTAAAAGAAAAATGCCGAAAGCAAATGTGGTACACCACTTGAGCTCAGTGGTTGTTGGGATCTCCTGCTCTCCTTGCTACCTTATCTATTATGCTCCTTTCCAAAATCCTGTAGTAAAATAATGAGAACGAGATGAAGCAAGTTAAACTCAGTAGCCAATTTCTTACTTTGGCTGCTAAAAATCCAGGACAAAGACATTCAGCGCAACTAAAAAGGTACATGGCACTTTTCACTACCAAAATTAGCCTTGATGATACACACATCATATGATCCTCAGTACATACAGAATCCTGAGGGGGCTCAGTTTTAATATGTAACTCACTACCTCAAACTAATACAATGAAAAACTATGCACATCACACATCACTCCAATGCTTGATTTTCAATCAAAGTCCTAGAATCTCCATAGTAGATTTTGTAATACAACGTTTGAATAAATTAGAAAAATGGGATTTGCATAACAACAGAAAAGAGCTACTAATGTATAACTCTTAAGAACCCACACTCGCTCAAGCAGCCCACTGCACCAAGCTTACCATTTTGCAAAAGGACTGTGAGCTGCAAGGGCAGCAAGACAACGAGGAACGAACTCTTCGAGCTCGTCGGCGACACCTCTCTCCTCCTCCTCGGCAACCTCCCCTCCCCAGCCAGTAGTAGAGAAGGGAAGTAGTAAAAAAAGAGAGGTCAGTAGCAGAGAATGGAAGAAAGCTCGAACATTTTTTATAGAGTTATAAACTGATAACCACCTCCAAGTCCTCCACGTTCGCCAGTAGGCTCGGCGGTTGCCATGGAATGCGTTAGTTGTCGCTCAAACTGGACATGTGCAGCCCGAACGGCGGTTATTGACCGTGTCTTAGTCTCTCCTCACTCCTGGCCAGGCTGACGGGGTCACCATCGTCGGCGGTAGAGGGATTAGTGAAGGACGGGAAGAAGGTGCGGGCAGACAGTGGCGTGTCAGCGGCACGGAGTGCGGTTGCTGTGACGAGGCACTCGGCCATGGTGGGCTGTACGAGAGCATGATTGAATAAGAGGAGCTCTGGCCGGCGGCCTCGAGCAGAAGACGGGCGCGCACAGGTGGAGAGAGGCGGTAGAGGGATGGCGGCAGGTGGAGAGAGGAGGTAGAGGGTTGCCGAGATTGGGTTGGGGGCGGGGATACGCACACGTAGTCGGGGGTGGCGGCGTACGGGGTGGACGGAGGCATCACGGGTGGGCCGAGGGTTCCGTGGGCCGACGGGTTTTCCCCGGTTTTTTATTTTCATGGTTTTCTATTTTTTTTGTTTTTTATTAGATTAGATGAGAGGTGGGATCGGAGGGGAGAACACACCAACAAAGTGGTGTTTAATAATAGTAGAGATAGACACTACTCGCTGCTGATCTACCTACTACTCATTGTTGATCACCCACTAAGCCATGACAACATACATGCAGGACTTAGTCTACTACTCTGACTTGGCAATATGAGATGCAACTCAATTAAACATGATGAACACTTAGATAACAAGATTAATCTAACAAATATCTCGTCATTATGAACAGCATGGTTGGAGATTTTCTATCCGCACCATCACCTGCACTGGAACTAAGAAAAGAAACGACCGCTGCAGTAAAGTCTCTCGTTTCGCTTTACTGAAACGAATAGGGGTGCGTGCAGGACATGTTCACGGCGGGCACGGACACGTCATCGATCATCGTGGAGTGGGCGCTGGCGGAGATGCTCAAGAACCCGTCCGTCATGGCGCGCGCGCAGGAGGAGCTGGACCTCGTGGTCGGCCGCGGCCGCCGCCTGGAGGAATCGGACCTGCCCAACCTACCTTACCTGCAGGCCATCTGCAAGGAGGCCATGCGGCTGCACCCGTCGACGCCGCTTAGCCTCCCGCACTTCTCCTTCGACGCGTGCGACGACGTCGACGGCTACCGCGTTCCGGCGAACACCCGGCTGCTCATCAACATCTGGGCCATTGGCCGGGACCCTGTGGTGTGGGAGGCGCCCCTAGAGTTCAGCCCCGAGCGGTTCCTGCCCGGCGGGGCGGCGGCTAGGGTCGACCCGCTGGGGAACTACTTCGAGCTCATCCCGTTCGGCGCCGGCCGGAGGATCTGCGCCGGGAAGATGGCCGGCATGGTGTTCGTGCAGTACTTTCTGGGGACGCTGGTGCACGCGTTCGACTGGCGCCTGCCTGACGGCGAGGAGAAGCTGGACATGGCCGAGACGTTCGGGCTCGTGCTGCCCAAGGCCGTACCGCTCCGCGCCGTCGTCACTCCGCGGCTCGTGCGGGAGGCCTACGCGTGAGTGTCGTGAGCCGTGACACGGTTTCATGCATGAATGCATGTGACCGCCCACTCGTGGTGTTGTGGTCGGACGGGTGTATGGATGGTTTTGATGTTGTGGCCGTAGACCTGACTTCCTGGTACAGTGGTACGTATTTGAACATATGAGTCGCTCACCTTTGTTTCAATAGCATGACAACCCATGATGGTTGATCAAAATAAAGTGGAATTTGCTCTCAAAAACATAATATTAATGGTGCAAAAGTTCAATCTAATTTGTACACTCTACCTAAATACAAGAAAACTTATGTTGAAAAGGAGGAGAAAAAAATGAAAAACAGGCTATATTTCCTCCCCTTAGGGGTGCAAATTAATCAACCTAAGGATACCTACCGTTATTTTTTAGTTCAATTAATTACACTAATTTTATGAAGTTTTTATCAATTTGAAAAAATAGTATTATTAATTAAAACAGGCTATGGTATTAAACTTATTTTGAGACGAAGAAGCAAAAACAATGAAAAACAGGGTATATATCCTCCCCCTGTTATCACAGTTAAAGATGGCCAAATGGGCCAATTGAGCCGGCCCGGCACGGGCCCATCTCGACACGGCCCGATTGGCCCATTTACTGTTACGGGCCGTGCCGTGCCGGCCCGCGTGCCGAGCCGTCGGCCCACGGCACAGCCCAACTGTCACCGTGCCGTGCCGGGCCGGCCCACGGCCCGGTCGGCACGATGGGCCCGGTCGGCACGATGGGCCCGTTCGGCACGGTGGAGGCACGATAGGCCCGTTTGGCACGACGGGCCCGACCGGCACGGTGGAGGCACGACGGGCCAGGTCGGCACGGGAAGGCACGACGGGCCCGGCCGGCACGGTGGAGGCACGTTGGGCCCGTCAGCACTAAAAAAATAGGAAAAAATAAAAAATAATAGCTAAAAAAATCAAAAAACAATAAAAAATATGAAAAATAAATACATAACATCTTTATTGATTGGTTGCCTCGTTAAAAACCTTTCTACTAGAAGGAAAAAAGAGTATAACCAATGATTATGCTCCGAAAATTACATGGTTTCATTAGAAACCCCAGAATTTTGCTTGCAATTTTTAATATGCTTCCTCAAGTGTCCCGTTCCATGTGAAGATCTGGCACCTATTTCTATACTGCATATATTACACTTAGCAAATCTTACTTGTTCCCCGTTAATTTCTTTGAAGACCTTTTCAAAATGTTGCCACACTTGGGACCATACACCTGAGTTCTCGGCGTCTTGATCCATGAATTGAAATATGGAATTAGTTTCTTGATGTGAAGTGAATACTGGCTACTTGGCTAGCAAATAGGAAAAGAGAGATGGGTGGGCAGGGTGGGCAATGAGAATACATGGAGTTTGAGATGGAGTAGATGGTATTTATAAGCCACGATAAGAGGAGAGGTAGGTGGGGGTGGGGCCGCGGGGGGTATTTTAAAAAAATAAACAAAAAACATGAATAAAAAAAACTTAGAAATAATAGGGGCACATGATTAATTCTAAAAATGAGCTTTATTGATAGGTTGCCTCATTAAAAACCTTTCTAGCAAAGGAAAAAAGAGTACAACCTAGCTCAGAAAATTTAAAATTACACGTTCTCATCAGCATCTAGATACAAATTTTGGAATGATTCTTCAAGCTCAGTATTTTCTGCAGTGTGTTGCATTCGTGCTTCAGCTTGTTCCCAATCCTTTACTATGGTGAGTATTTCAACCATCTCACTTGACAGATTTGTTCTTCTCTCTTCGATTATCCTTCCTGTAAGACTGAAGGCAGCCTCAGAAGAAACTGTAGATACAGGAACCGTTAACAAATCTCGCGCTAACAGTGAAAGGACTAGATAATTCGTCTTGTGCTCATGCCACCATTGCAGTATGTTGAAGTTTTCTTGTTCGTGGCTGATAACGTCACTGTCGATGAAGGTAGTTAGCTCCCCTCCGGATGTTGGAATTCCGGTGCCCGTAGACGATCATGACGAAGAGTCTGAACTTCTTGATGAAGAACCTGCACCAAATATTTCCCCCCACGTTGTCGTCTTCTTACTTGTTGTGGGTGCTAGTGGAGGTCGTTGCAGGCGAACTCCGCCATACTTTGTTTCATATTTACTATAAACTTCGAATAACTTAGAACGAACATTAGTATAATAATTAGAATAATCATGGCCAAGAGCATCACCTAGAATTGCGAGAACTCTACAGAAAGCTGCAATTTTAGCTCTAGGATCTAAAATAAAGGCAAAAGCGTATAACAAAGGAATTTCTTTCCAATACTTTAAGAATTTAGATTTCATAGGAACTGCACAATCTATTAAAAGATTGTCATTTTCATAGTTGTTTAAATGAGTAGCAATTTCAACAATATTATGCACTACTAAACAAGATGTTGGATAATAAACTCCTGATAAACTCACAGTTGAATCATAAAAAAATTCAAGAAACTCCAGCATCCTTTCAGCAACATACCAATGCGCTTCCGTGAGTAAAGTTTGACCCCCATGCTGATGGTAATGTGTATGAATAAACACACCAAATGTGCTCTTATATGGTATAATACTTTTAAGCATCAAGAAAGTAGAGTTCCATCTCACCGGCATGTCCAGAGCAAACTTACGTGGACGCACACCCATTGCAACACAATACTGTTTATATGCTGCAATTCGTTGGTTAGAGGAGTTCACAAAAGATATTGCAGTACGAAAATCTTCTAAGTATCGCGATAACCTCTTCAAACCGGATTTTACTATAAGATTGATAATATGACAAGCACAACGTTGATGTAACAAGAAAGATTCAGCATAAGTACTAAACAACGGAGTAAGAATATCCATTGCTCTAGAATTTGCACCGGCATTATCTAAAGTGATAGAATATATTTTATTCGTGAGGCCAAAGTCTACAACTACTTGAGATATTTTTTCAGCAATATTTTCACCGGTATGCGCGTTGTCAATCAAGCGAAAACCTATTATTCTCTTTTCTAATTCCCAATCATTATTAACAAAATGAGCAACTACACTAAGATAATCCTCTCTAGCCCTACCTGCCCATATGTCCGAGGTCAAAGCAACTGAAAATGTACATGTTTGCAATATTTCTTTAAGTTTGCTACGACACGTATTGTAGTATTTTACCATATCCCTACTAGTTGTCTGTCTAGAAACATGCGTGAACCTAGGATTATGAGCTTGCTTAATGTAATCTTCAAATGCAGCACTCACCGATATTTAGTGGTAGATCCGCTCTTGCAATGAAGCGACATAGCTCTTTTCGAGCATTGGCAGAGTCGTATTCCCAATGATGAACAGAGTCATCGGGGTTGTACTGCAACACCGTCTGCTTCATGGCTGCTCCACTCTTTCGCTTGCAACTTATGGCGTGCCTCTTCAAGTGCCCCGTTCCACCCGAGGGCTTTGCAGATAATTCATTTTTACAAATATAACACTTAGCATACCTGACACTTACCCCATCTTTCTCTTTGTAGATCCTTTCAAAGTCTTGCCAAACTTCGGAAGTACCGGCTCTTGATCTTTTAGACCCGCTGCTTGCTAATGTGTGCGCACTTGTAGAGCCTGACGATGGCACTCCTGCTGCATCACCTGGATCTGGATGTGAACCAACCGGAGGTTCACCGTCGGGTCCATCATCACCTGCAGCACTAGTATCAAAGGGGCCGTAGTCCCCTATGAGTCCTTGGAGAAAAAAATCATGATCTATGGATGTATCATGATCACCGGCATCCATGATCAATGTCGAATGACACTACAAAAATTACAAATATTCAGAGTTAGAAATAATCAAATAATAAAACTAATAATAAAATAAGACTCAACAATGATGCAAAAAAATCACCAAGATTTCTTCAACTTCAAGATAGCAAATCAGCAGGATGACGATTTTGGAATTGCTCGGATTTTTTTGCAACAATTCAAACTAATTTTGCCAAATTATCGCTAATTCTCACGAACTTTGAGACAAGAATGAGAGGAGGAAACAAGAGAGAAAATGGTGTTGCTAGTGTGGAATGGAAGGGCAAGGTGCTCCTCTATTTATAGGTGAAAAATGGTGATTTTTGCAATTTTTTTCGAATTTTTTGGAGCTCAAACGGTCACAAAACGGCTATAAAATTCAAAAATATCAGGTTAACGGGTTAAACGGGCTGACCCGTTTAACCCGTTAACCCGCGTGCCCCCGCCGGCCCATCGTGCCCCACGTGCCGGTCGGGCCGTGCCCCCCGCGGTGGGCTGTGCCGTGCCGTGCCGGCCCGGCCGTGCCGTGGGCCGCCGCGTGCCGAGCCGGCACGGTGGGCCGTGCCGTGCCGTGATGGGCCGGCCGTGCCGTGATGGGCCGCCGCGTGCCGTGCCGGTCCGGCCCGGCCGTGCCTCCTGGGCCAGCCGTGCCTGAGTCAGGCCGTGCCGTGCCCGTGCCACCCGTGGGCCGGGCCGTGCCGTGCCGGCCCGCCGTGCCGCGCGCTCGGCCGAGGCACGGCCCGTGGCCTCGTGCCGTGCCGGCCCGGCCCATCTCGGCTCGGGCCGGGCCGTGCCTACAGTTCCGTGCCTCGGGCCGGCCCAGTAAGCACGGTCCATTTGGCCATCTTTAATCACAGTCATCCGTCCACGGGCCACGCGGAATTAAAAACCATCCGCTGTGGGGCATGTAGGCCTATGTAATTCTCCGCCCAAGCGCCTTGTAAGGCCCAAAACTGATCCATCATTCAAAGCCCACGCATGCCATCATCACACTGCGCGTAAAAGGGCGTTCAGGTCCTATGAGCGGCCATGCCACTAACATTTCTTGTGATATTGCTAAATGAGAGATCTGAAGCTGAGTAGGTTGTGAATCGCCTCCGTCATGGCAACAACAAATTTGGGGAAAAAGGGAAAGAAATGAAAAGTCAAGTGGCAGCAACTGGCAGCAACATGGGAGAAAAGAAAGCAAGGCATCCAGCAGCAGAGGAATTGGATTCCCAAAAAAAAGACGGATCGAGTGGATTGGGGCCTTGGCGAGGCAACGAATACACAGAGCGGGCCTAGCATTCTCTACCATATATAAAATTTTCAGATTTTTTTATAACTATTTCGATAATATTTTTAAATATTAAGAGTAATGGAGCACATCATTTCTTATTTTTAAATATATCGCCTTTCCAATCGCTAGTTGAAAGGGCGACATGCACCTGTTGCGCTTTTAATGGGCAACGGTGTTCGAGATGTGCGATTTTTCAAAATGGACACATATAGCATCCTCTGCACCATATATTTTTTCAGAATTTTTCATAGAAATTTCGATAGTATTTTGAATTTCGAGAGCAATAAAACATAATATTTTTTATTTTTAAACCTATCGCCTATTGGAAGGAGCGACATGCACCCTTACAACGGGCGACAGGAGTCTTAGATATGCAATGTTTTTTACAATTTTTTTATTTAAGAAATATAAAAATAAAAAATTTCCACGTTAGCTATTTGGTCTTTGCTGTCCTGCTAGGCCTAACTTGCATTGTCTCACAGGCACAGAAGCACACGAGGTTTTGTGCACATGGGCTGGGGCCTGACTTCCCTGGGCCCTAGGCTGTCGCTCAAACCCTGGCCCATTCCCGCTGAGGTGGAGCACGATATCTCGTGAGTTTTTTTATTTTTATATTTTTTCTATTAAATATTTAAATAAATAGATTTCTGACGGAAAATTTGTAGAAATAGACGTCTACCATTATCTGAAAGGGCTGCAGCCCTCTCAGTGGTTTAAGGATGGTCACGGTGGCAGAGCCACCCCTCCCGCCCTCTGAGAGGGCGGGTGGGGCTAACCGCCATCTAGGAGGGCGGATAGGGAGTGACCACCTTTTGGGAGGGCGAGTAGGGAGTGACCGCCCTCTGAGAGGGCGGCTAGGTTCAGATTTGGTGAATTTTTTTTTTTAATTTTACATTTGTATAGCTCAATCTAAAAAATAGTGCACATTAATTCGGTCAAAAATATTTGAAATTGATATGTTACAAATTTTGAATCAAAATGGTCAAAAAGTGGCCAATATGGCATCATGGAGTAGTGATAATTTGGAAAATGTGGATCGTTGTAAATTTATCGATATTTGTTTATGTATTTGATTTAAAATTGTATCAATAATTTTTTAGTGACATATTGTTGGGAGGATACAAAATCTAATTTTGTGAATAAATTATAGATATGAAGCACACTTAGCATATTACCCAGTACGGATATTACAAATGGCGACAAATATTACATGGGACATACGGTGGCAAACATTACATGTGACCCTAACCACGAAGACACGACGACAAAATATTGTGGCATGTACGGTACGCATAAAGACCTACCTAATAGTGTACCACTACTAAATCCTAACATGACTTAGGGAGTGAAAACATACCGGGTTACATTAGATGCTCTCTACTGAATGCACTTAGGATATTTGCCCTTTCTCAGGATATCGGGGCCAGCCACCTTAGCATGACGGAACCTCTCCCGCTTCATTGCCATCTCAACTTTGCGGTCATGAGCCATGGTATGGTCCTGCGCTGCCTTCCTCATGCGCTCCTCTTCCTGCCGCTTCAGCCGTAGTTCGTCCTGCTGTTGCTCGTACTCCCAGCGTGCGTAAGCTTCCCTCCTCCACCGCATGCTCATGTCAACCCATCGCTTCTGGTCTTCATTTTGCTAAATGTCGAACCATTCAATGAAGTCATAGATAGGTGGAGGAGACTGGGCAAATAATACAATATGAGAGATTAGTAAAACAGTGTGTGAAATCGAGAACAAGATGTGGAAAGCGCCACATGACTGGTCTATGTCGCTATACCGGTAGATACTCATATGGTCCATATTGAGGCTTGTCGTATTGGTAGTTGGCACACATGAAGAAGCATAGGCCATAGGTGTAGGAGATGTCATGGGACTCACGAAGCCTACAAAGGTAGCCACAGAAACACATCGGTGGTTAGATCCCCTAGGGGATGAAAATCCCCCAATGTTTCTTGGGTGGGCTTGATGGAGCTGAGGAAGATATTGCAGTTGAGAGAGCAGAGAAATGAGTGGTGTATCCATGGATGAAGGTAGGGTTATTTATGGTGGTGGAGGGTAGGTGCATGGAGTGAGTGTATGGGCTTGGCAGGGGCTGGAGCATTGCATTCCCTGCTCAAGAATAGAAAAGTTGTGGCATTGATGCTGGACAGAGATTCCATGTGTCACGATACATGTGTTATCATTTAATTTATGATTAAAGCTCTCCCGTGTGGTCACTTCTTGTCTACAGCCTGCGTCAGGACAGAGGTGTTGTCATTTCATGGTTAAAGTTCTGTCGTGCAGTCACTTCGTGCGTACATATTACGTCAGGACAGATGTGTTGTCATTTTATGGTTAAAGCTGAGTCATGTGGTCACTTCGTGTCTAAAGCTAGACTCCCGATAGAGGTTTCGAGTGGTCACTTCGTGTATAAGTAGCTTTGTAAGAAATGCTTTTCTAGGTCAGTCGTGAACGGTTCATACAAAGCCAAGGACGATAGAAAGTAGCGTGTGGTCACGTTGGATTAAGAAATGCAACTAGCACGTTGGAATAAGAAATGCAGTTATGACATGGTAAGTAGACCATAGAGAGTAGACACATCCGAATATGTAAGAATAGTTCGCTAATCGAAGATGCGTCATGAAACAGACATGTAAGTTACAAAGGCAAAGGTATAATCCTACTGCTATCTCCCCTGTTGCCGTCGGCTAGTCCCACCATCATGGTCCCAGACCCGCTGCCGTTGGTTCGCCCTCACGTGCCCCCTAGAGTAGGTCAGGGAGTCAGGTGGACCAACTTGCCTGGTAGGCTTAGTAGGTATCAAAGGTGTCGAGGCCTCCTCCTGGGTATGCTGTGCCCGAAGTGGAGCACTAGGCAGCTGGGACTGCACGACAATGTCGTAGTCCGGTGTGCCCCCGAAGAAGTCCCTCACAAGCTCGAACGGGGGATCCGGTCCATGCTCATCCTCATGACTCGGGTATGACGAAAACGAAGGTTCCACCGTCGTCCATGTGCACTGACTGGAGGGGCCTATGAACAGATAAATTTATTAGATACGGAAAATGTGCAAATGAATGTATTTGTATAAAATGCAATATTTTACCTGTGTGGTATGCAGGTGCAGTAGTAGATGGCCAGGCGTGCATGCCGTAGTTGGGGGCGAAAGGTGGAGGTGCGACCAGTTGAGGTGCAGCTGAAGATGGCCCGGCCTCATCACCGTTGTAACCTGCGGAAAATATTAGATATACTATTGAATATATTGAATACGGTAATGTAGTGTCACCCATTACCTGAGAGGTCTACAAGCAGTGAGGGTGTCGGCACTGGGCTTGCTCTAGGTGGTAGCGTCGAGATGTGTGTAGGTGTACCTAATATTAATTTGAAATTAATGCATCAGTAACAAAAGAATATCTCTACACGCCGTGCGTATGAAATATCCGTACCTATTGTGTTCGGGCATATAGGGCATGGTCTAGGTGGCCGTGTGTGTGCCGCTCCCGATGGACGGTGTTTCACATCAGACCTCCTGGACGACTCTACATGGACCTCACTCAACCTGGCAAGAGCACTTGGGACGTCTGCGGTGGATCGGCAAGAGGTAAGCGTCAGGACCCGCGCGGTCTTGTCGAAAACCCGCTACATCCGCCGCACTGAGCTGCACCCCTTGCATTAGGTGATCCATGGTTCCAGCCGCATCCCTATGGATATCATGAATGATATCGGCCTGTGGAAACAAACAAGGAATGAGAATTTCAGTTTATAGTCATTCTTATGGGATTATATAATAAATAAATGAGATGTTAATTACACATACCGCTAATGCAGCGTCCTCGTCCTAATGGACCGGGTAGGTCACCGTAGTCGACGCGACATAGGGCCGGACAGTCTCTGGGGTGAAGGTGACCCATGTATGTGTACGTGGGATGTACCACCGCAGGTACTCCTCAAAGCTCAGCTCATCGAAAGGACGAGCCTCCTCCACGACATCCTCAAGGGTATGGGACCATGCTGAGATGTACGGCGCTAAGCGATCTGCCCAGAGGTTGCCACCCGACTGTCCCTTTCATGTATACCTGTAAGTCAACCACGTTAAATAGACTGTCAATGAGATGAATGCTATGGTTTATTTACTTGATTTTAGTTACCTATGGATGTGGCCTGGAACCGTGCGAACGTTGACAAGGGGGAAAGCCTGGAAGCATTCGAATTGCCTCATGACGCGGTGGGGTGAGTACTCCTCGATGTAGATGCCAAAGATGAGCGGCTTCTTCGTAATCCAGTACTCCTCATTGTGGCTACACAATGGAGACAGACCAAAAGGAGCATGGGCTTGGATGAACAAGTAGCTGTAGGGGGTCCATACCACGTCGTCTGGACGAAGATGGTCGAACTGCGACCTAAAAAGCTCGTATGTGCTATGGGCCTACTCATGCGCTCAGTGAGGCTGTGGAGAAACATAGTAAGAATCTAGAACTAAAACATGTGACAAGTAAAGCATTAATATATTGCGTACGTACCCGGCGTCGACACCACAGCGAGGCCATGGTGGGCTCGTCCTCCTCGAGCTCACCGTACCATTCCTCAGGGTACGGGGAATGGTCCACAATAGGGCGGCCTATCACGAACCGCTCGTAAGACCACAGCTGCAGCAGTAGTGGGCACCCAACAAATGTGGCTAGTGGCTCCTTCTTCATGCACGGGTCGCACAACGCCCGATACATCGTAGCAAGGACAGTAGAGGCCCAACTCAACTGTGGGACATCATTGGGCTCCACATCTGCTATCCACCTCGTGTATGGAACAAGGGTCCTCAACACTAGATGGCCTTGACTACTGGTGAACATAACCCAGCAAAACAACCAAAGCAGGTAGGCCTCCAAGTGCCTCGAGACCGAGTACAAACCGGCCTCTGGGTGCATGTATGCAGGCTATAAGTAATGCAAATGATGATGAGTAAAATATCTGAAAAATCGTAAGTAATTGGAAGGTAAATTGGAAGGTACCTGAAATTGTAGGATCCACTTCTTCGGGGGCCCTCGTGGATCCGATAGGAACTCAGGCACGTAGGCGGGTGCATCGTCAGTTCGCTGAACAGGGGAGATCCGCTGATGCATGATGTTCATCCAGTCTGTATCCATATTGATGACTCCAATGGTAGCTCCGACGCATGGTAAGCCTAACAGGTAGGCTACGTCCTGCAACGTCGAAGCCATCTCGCCTCAGGGGAGGTGGAAAGTATGGGTCTCATACCTCCTTCGGTCAACCAGTGCAGCGATCAGCGAGTGGTCGAAATAGAATCGTCTCGCCGTTGCCTCAGGTTTCTTTGTCGCTCGGGCTTCCACCAAACGACACAGTGGTAGGAGTCCAGATGCTGCCAACCTGTACCATTCGAAATAGAACGTGAATGTGGGGCATGCAATAAATAAATAAATTGGCACATACGTAGCTAATTAGCGACATACCAGTGCTTCCAACGATCATCGATCGTAAGTAGCTCCCCATGGCCATGTACTCGGAAAACCCCTAACTCCATCTGGTGAACAGCAGACAAGAAGCTGCTGTGCTTCTTGTTCACTACAGGGTCAAGAAGCTCGGGGGTCGGTGGGTGCGCCATATCTGCAATGAAACCAAATATACATGAATATATTACAACATGTAGACAAGAAGAATATATATTGAAACCAAATATACATTGCAACTACATATACATGAATAATATATACAATCTGTTACATGAAAATATACATATAGTTACGTGAACAACATATAACATACACGTACGAAAAGTTACATGAATATATTGCAACATGTAGGTACAAAATCAGGTATGAATGTAAGGTCCAGATGCAACGTAGGTAACTAAGGTGAATACCTTACAAATATAACATCGATATACGCTAAATACATTCACACTTATCCACGGTCATGCCCCCACCTACACAACAGGTACATTTTTCAGACAATACTTCTTTGTGTGACCTGTTTCATTGCACTTGCTGCATCACTTCACCCTTGGACTCACCTCGGATTCATCCATATCGTTTTGAATCCGGCAAGTTTGCCGATGTCCCAGTGTGTTCTTCATCCTTTCGAAGTCTGGCACATAGATTCGTGAGGGACCTGGATTACCTGTAAATGTATCAACAATGTTGTAGCCATACAACCCATGGTTCCATATGTTCAGTATCTGATCCTTCATAAAATACTTAGAAACATATTGCCTGGGAAGCATGTTGTGCTCCGCACATGCAGCTATGACTTGTGTACACAGCTTGTGTAGCAATTGTGGCTTCTGGTACGTACAGATGCATGTTCCAATCCTAAGCACGCACTCTTGCACATGCCGCTCAAGTCTGCCACCCCTATGACCCTTATCACGGCACAGGACACTGAACTTGTGCTCCGTAGTTCTGTCCTGATTGGCGCGGTGCATATGTGCCTTCTTTGTGGCCTTCTCCATGTACTCACATAGCATCGATCCATACAATATATGGTTATATTCCATTTCCTTCGAAGCAGCTGCGTAGCGATCAATAAAATATCTAGAAGTCCCATGCACAATACCTTCTACAATTCCAACAAGTGGGAGGGACCTCATACCCCACATGACCCAGTTGTAGACCTCAGCAAGATTAGTTGTCATTATCCCATACCTTGCCCCACCACTATCGTACATCAAAGCCTATTTTTCTTTTGGCTCATTTTTTATCCACTGCGAAAAGTTCCTGACACCTGACCCTGATTGCATTACTATCTGTGGAGTATCTGTTGAGAGAGGTCCAAGATTAATCAGTTCATCACCTGTGGCTACTAGCTCAGCTGTCTGCTGCATGGTTAGTTCATCTAGTCTTGCCCATAGGGCATTGAACTTTCTCTGCTGGTTCTGGCTGCACAATTTCTTGAATGCTTCATCAAGTACTTATTTTTGAGTTGTCTGTAAAAATTTTTACCCATATGCCGCATGCACCACCTGCTCTTCAAGTCGGACCACTTTGCTGTAACACACCATCGAACATTCCCATATTGCATATCCAAAAAGCCTGCAACAACCCCGCATGTTTATCATGAATCAAACAAACATCTGGCCGGTCCAGACAATAGCATGCTTCACCCGCTCAAGGAACCAATACCAGCTGTCCCCATTCTCACTCTCCACGAAGGCAAACCCCAGTGACCGGACTTGGTTGTTCCCGTCGACCCCAATTACAGACAATATCTGTCCTTTATACTTCCCAGTGAGGAACATCCCGTCCAAGAAAATGATGGGTCGACAGTGCCTAAATGCTTTGATGGTTGCTGCAAATGCAAAGAAAGCACGCTGCAATACTTGCTTCCCGCTATACTTCACATCAGTCGAGGGGTAATGCTTGATGTCATAGTAACTTCCAAGGTTTCTTGCACATATTGTGGCTAATTGACACGGTAGATTGTGATATGAATCTTCATATGTCCCAAACCTCATCTCAATAGCCTTCTGTTTCGACCTCCATGCCCTGGCATAGTTTATTGTATACTGGAACCTTTCCTCAATAGCATGGATTGTTGATCGTGGCTCATACTTTAGGTTGTCCACAATCTCCCCATACATAACATTGGCAACAAAGCAGATGACATGTTCTAGTGGGAGAACTCTATTTTGTCAATGTGACAATTATGCTCCTTGACTATTGAGCACTCCCAGTAGTCAACCCACTTCCCCCTAAATGCGTGCACCCGCCAAGGACAATCAGGCACCAAACACTTGACGTCGTACTCCCTTTTACTCGACTTCACAACCTTGAACTGCCTCCGAATAGACAACGACCAGAATTTAACTGCATCAATAACAGACTCCTTACTAGGGTACTTAGCACCTTGGGACACCTCGTTCTTATGATATTCCCATGGTATCCGATGAGCCTCACTAACCACTAGCTTCAAAAATTCCTGATTCCTCCACTCTACAGGCACAGGAGCATGTCCCTCCTCGACTGATGAGTCCTCATCGGCAATGGCTTCCTCCAGCTCTTGATCCTCCATCTCCATCTCTTCAATTATGCTAGGGATATGCTCCCCCTCATCGGCTACCCCCCTCGGTTTGTAACACCCTAATTTTTTCTAATTCTAAATTTTTCTCAATATTTGTTAAAGTTCAAATGAATTTAAATATTTTATTTAAAAAGAGAGAAAACCCTATTTTATATGAAAGAAAAAGAAAATGACATAGGATATAAGTGAATATTTTGCATTCATGCTGAATTAGGCAAATAAGATTTTTATTTGATTTTTGATGAATTTATTTGAAGAGTTTTTGCCTGGATTTTGAATTTGAATTTGGATTTGAATTCAAAAGAAAAAGAAAAAGGAATAAAACCTCTCGCGGGCTGTCTTTCTCCTTTTCGGCCCAACTCCTCGGCTTCGGCCCAACCGCCGCCGATCTCCTCTCCCACCTGGGCCTCAACCCAGCCTCGGCCCAGTCGCGCGCGCGCTAGCCCACGCGCCGAAGACGCCACGCCGAGCCGCCCACACCTGAGTCGCCGACGTGCGGGTCCCGCTCGTCAGGCCTTTCTTCCTCCTTCGGTCGGATTCCGACTCGAACTCAAACACGCGCCGGCTGCCGCCTTCCGATCCGAATCCGAGCCGTCCCGAGCCTTAAAGCTTCTAGATTTTCGCCAAATCAAAGCCCGGGATCTCCTCTATCTCTAACCTACCATATCTCTAAGGATTTCGCGTTTAAACGGGGAAACCGAGCTCGGATTTGGCCCTCCGCCGCCGTGTCCGAGTCAAACGCGCTGCGCCGTCGCCCTGGACACCCCGAGCTGCCTATATAAGTAGAGCCTCCATCCCCGAACGCATCTCAACCAGAATTCGCCAAAACCCGAGCCTTAGACGCCGAGTTCAGAGCTCGCCGTGCCACCCTCGCCGCCGCTTCGACCGAGCTCGCCGTCACGCCGTTCCAGAGCCTTGCAGCGCATCCCGAGCCCACCATCGCGAGTGCCTGCCACCAAAGAAGCTTTTCCCGCTGTCGATTTGATTTCTGCGCCGCCGGAGACCCTTCTCCGACGAGTTCCCGAAGCAGCTGCCACCCCCTTCCGTTGCCGACCACCTTCCCGTGACGCGCCGCCTTCAGTAAGCCCCAAAACGAGATCGCCGTTTCCTCTTGATGCTTTTCTGCCGCTTGTCGTCGTGATCCGAGGCCGGCGACGAGGTTTGCGCTTGTCTCTGGCGAGTCACCGCCGTGCCTGAGCTCGGCTCCGCCGAGAACCACCTTGCCGACCGTCCCCTTTAAGCTCAGCCGTCGGATCTATCCTCAACGGCCTAGATTAGATCCCATCTGTACCCATTCGCTGACCAATCAGAGGCTGCCACGTGTGCCCACTTAACCCAGTCAGCAGCCATGCCATGTCACCCATCCACCTCAGCCGCCACCTCAGCCTTTCTGCTGATGTGTCACCCCTGTCACCATGCCACGTCAGCCTGAGCTACCCAGTCAGTAATTCAAACCTTTTTCAGTATAAAAATAAATCTGATAAATTCCTTTAATTGGTAATCTTGCAATTTAGCCCCTGAACTTTTCTGAAATAACAAAAAGAACCGTGTCTTTTTACAGTTAGGTCCCTACACTTTTTCATAATTACATTTTGGTCCATCTATTTTTACAAAAAGTTCCCTAAACTTTCTGTTAATTCAATTTATGTCCTTTTCTTTTTCCAGATTTAACCCTAGACTTGTTTTACCCCTAACTTTTCCATCGTAACTCCGATTTAAGCGATTCTTGCGTCGATGGATTCGTTTTTCAGTGCTCTTTCTTTTTAGCCAGTTTTTTTTATCTCGTTGTTCTTTTGTTTTGTGCTCTATTCTTAGTGTATCTTGTTTGTTTTTTTGCCGGTAATTGTGCGATTAGCCGATAACGTCCCGGATCAATTTGAAGAACATCAAGACCAGGAGCAAGAATACACTGAGTAGCAGCAAGGAGAAGGCAAGTGTCCTTGATCATATTGAACCTACTTTTTTTTTAAAAATGTTTTGTTTTACAAAACTGCATGCAATGTCTGTCAATATGATAGATAGTCACCTATGTTAGGGTTTTTCCCTAGATATTCCCTTATCATCCCTTGGAACCTAGATGGTTTGTGGTTAGGAGTCTTTTATGGGTAGATTGCTTAGCCTTGCTTTTGGGATATTGGGAAGCGTCATAATTTTGACTAATGAACATATGCAGTAATGATGGTTAATATGATGATGTTTTAGCAACATGGAATCTTAGGTCTTGAGCATAGGGATGTTGGTGATAGTTGTCATGGTTATGACGTTGGTTTAGTGTTTGCTCAAGTAACCTAAGTAAGGACTGGTTCGTGGAGCGACCACCCAAGAAGTAACGTACCAACCACGAGGCTGATATGGGTAAGGTGTGACATACTGATTAGAGTCTGTCCAGTGTGCGTTGGGTCAGCACAAAAGGGGGCTTCTGGGTAGGAGCTTTGCTTGCGTAAAGCCTGGCGGTGAAACCTAGTGGGCAGACATGCACTGGATTAGTCTTTGGTTAGTGGAAAGTGTCATACAGTGATTCTTGGCGGCACACCACTGGCGTGTGTTAAGTGTCTTGCAAACACGGCAACATGGAATTCACTGACTCGTGGGTAAAGTTGGACAACCTCTGCAGAGTGTAAAACTGTTATAACAGCCGCGCTCACGGATATGAGAGACTTGGATCCTCACATGATTAGATGGTGGTTTGGTTTTGGTTCTGGTACAGGGAGTACTAGATGTTGTGGTTTGGTCTTAGTACAGGAAGTACTAGACAGTTGTGGTATGCAGGGTGGGGAACCTTATATGCTAGATGATGGATTGTTAGGTTACTTTCATTTAATACTTGTCTAATGCTTTTGTGTCCAAATGTGTTTACATTACTCGCATTTACGCAAATAATACCTATGTCAGCCTACTCTTGATATAAGCCTGCATGTCATTATTTTTCCACACTTGCTGAGTACATTATGTGCTGACCCTTGCTTTCTCCTACCAAAAACATATGCTGCTCAGTGGAAGACTTTGAGGATTTCCAAGATGACGACCTGGTGTTCTAAGGAGCGTGTCTTCCAGTCGGTGCCTGTGGAGTTTTGGTCGCCAATGCTTTCATCCCGCTGCCGTCGTTTAGATAATGTCGTTTAGGTTACTTTTTTGAAGTTGCTTAGGTGAAGTCTTTTATTGTAAGAGGTGAACGTTTAACTGAATAAAGTATTGCTTTTGTTACTTCACCTATGATGTCCTTATGTGTGTTAAACTTCCTGGGCACACATAAGCCGCACTTGGTTTTGGCCGTTAAAACCGGGTGTGGCAGGTTGCATCTCACGCATATCCCCAACATCTTGCTTATCCCCGACATTTGCCGAGTTTGATTCATCTACCACTGTCTGACTTGTTCCTGCTACTGCTTCTGTAGAGTTTATCTCTGTTGGATCCTTTTGGTACGCCTCAGCTAACAAAAACAGAGGGAGACCACGGTCATATGATATATCTACATACTGCCTCCAAGTAGATGTCGCATTGATTGGGATGAGCTCCCCAAAGTAGCCCTGATTAGCATGGCTTAGCACAGCTCTCAGCTTAAGATCATGTTGCTGGGGATCCAGTTGAAAATGGCGCATCAGCCACTTGTACACGCCCACTATGGTCATCTCATTGGCTCTACTAAGTCCCTAAATGACATGCTGAAATCCAGAGAGATCTAAACCGCTAGGACCATAACTAATTTGACCTTCACCACAATATATCTAAAAATATAATTTATCTGACATCCCTGAAAACATCCAAAAATATATCCAATGTTAATACCAGAAAACTATATTTCTGATTATCAAACTCTAACAAAATTACCGACACCGATGATTGCCTAACAATAGGTTTCTTTAACATTGCCCCTAAGCAAACTAACCAAATTAAACTAATTAACCCTCCGTCTATTTAATAAAGTTTCTAATTAGCTATAATTATTGCTTACATCATTATTCTGTAAAATATAGATATTCGAAACTACTATTCTATAAATACTACTATGCATCTGATGACTATCCTACCATGTTGTAATTAATATTTACAATACACTACAAAATACAGTATTTTCTACATTTCTAAACCCTAGGTTGTATCTAATATAGCTATTGTTATACCGCTAAACCCTAGATCTAGTGGTACTTTAATTACTAATAAAAACATAAGTATAAAAAAAATTACCGAAAAACGTGATCCAAAATTTGCAGATCAAAAACAGTAGGACTTCGCCGTGCTGCCTCCCTTTGCTTTCCTCTCCTCTCCTCTTCCTTTCTCTTTTTTCAGATTAAAATGAGTATTTTTCCTCATTTTTGCGCTTTATATAGAGGAGAGGGGGGCGGGGGCGGCTCCCTAACCACCCCCTGAGAGGGCGGCAAGGGGCCTAACCGTCCTCTTAGGGGGCGGTAAGGGTGGCGGCCACGGGGTTACTCCCTACCCGCCCTCTAAGAGGGCGGTTAGCCCCACCATCTCAAAGGGCGGTAAGGGGTGACTCTGCCTCTGTGGCCATCCTTACCGCCCTCTAAGAGGGTTGCAGCCCTTCCAGAGGGTGGCGGACGCCTATTTCTGTAATTCTTTCCGCCAAGAGTCTATTTATTTAAATATTTAATAGAAAAAATATATAAAAAGTCACCCCTCGATACCCTTCACCACCACCTCCACCCCGGTGGCCATTGCGAACGCCTAAGACAGCCCGTACCTGCCATCCATGACCATGTCGATCCTCTGCGCCAGCTTCCAGCTCCCGTATCGGAATAGTCCTTGAGAACCTACATATCCATTCACTGTTAGAGAAACTATAATTCACGATCTGCTATCACTATGAAATTATATATATTAGTTATATTGATCTTTGAAATGCATTTACCCTTTGGTAGTATTAATTTTAATTATTTAGCATTATATTCTTATTTGATGTTTAATTTAACGGATTTTTAAATAATGAACAAAGCATTATGTGATTATTTATTGATTTACAAAAATTTAGTTTGTTATAATTAAATGTTGATGGACTGAAGATAAATGTACGATGCAGACCGTCGCTTCCTAGAGTTTATTAAGGGTGTGACTCTTTTTTTAGAATGGTCGTGGAGTACTAGTCAAACTACATATGTTGTTTGTGTGTTGATTGCAAGAACGAGAAACAAGTTCTACCACGAAGTTGATCCATTCACACCTAATTAAAAGAGGTTTTGAGTCTGGTTATAAATGTTGGACTGAGCATGGTGAAGATGCGATTACACAGGAATGGCAAAACATTGTCAAAGAAGAGGAAGACAACGATATATTAGCTGACGTTGGACATGGTTCTAATGCAAAAAGGTTGGTCGATGACGACGAAGATGATCTAGATTAGATGTTGCATGATGGAGAATGGGACTTCACCAATGAAAGACAATATCAACAGTTCTAGTTTATGGTACGAGACTCTAGAACATTATTGTTCCCAGGCTACAAGGAGCATACAAAGTTGCATACAGTGTTTTCACTGTTGCAGTTGAAGGAAAGTAATGATTAGTTCGATAAGACCTTCACATAGTTGTTCTGTCTCTTACGAGATGTGCTTCTATAGAGAAAAGTGTTGTCTAAAACCACATACCAAGCCAAATAGGTTGTCTACCCATTGAGATTGGAAGTACAAAAAATATATGCATGCACAAATGATTGTATTCTGTATCAAAAAGAGTATGCAGACTTGGATATGTGTCCCATGTGCAAAGCATCGCGGTACAAGCACAACGATGATGAATTCAATGATAGTGATGATGTCGAGGGTGAAGTGTAAGAAAAAAGACCCGCCGCTAAGGTGATGTGGTATTTTCCTATAATCTCCCAACTGAAGCATTTATTTGCAAACGCTATGCTTGACAACTTGATACAATGCCACTCTGTAGACTGTAAGAGAGATGGAACGCTAAGACACCCTGATGATTCCTCCCAATGGAGGAAAAATGATAGAAAATACAAGGACCACTTTGCATATGATATGAGGAATATAAGATTTGGGTTGAGCACAAATGGGATGAATCCTTTCGAGTACATTATAAGTCATCATAGCACTTGGTCTGTAACTCTATGTATCTACAACCTCCCTCCTTAGTTATGTATGAAGCGGAATTACATTATGATGTCACTGCTTATCCAAGGGCTGAGGCAAACTAGCAACGATATTAATATGTACCTCAAACTATTAGTAGAAGATCATGTGATGATTTGAAACGATGGTATATAGGTATGTGATAAGTACTAAAGAGAGAACTACACCCTATACACAATCTTGCTCGTAACCATCAATGACTGGCCTACGCTTGGTAACCTATTAGGCTAGACTAACAAAGGAGACAAAGCCTGCATCCAATGTTAGGAAGAAATAGTGAGCCTGTGGCTAAAGAACTGTCGAAAAATTGTGTACATACGTCATTGTAGGTTTCTTCACAAAAATCACACGCATCACAATAATAAGAGAGATTTTAATGGGACAAAGGAGAATGGTTTGGCTCCAAGGCATCGTAGTGGAAATATGTATTTGCTATGGTAAAGGATTTTTAAAGTTATCCTTGGAAAATGACCAAGTAGTACACTTGCCCTGAGTTCTCGTGATAAAACACTTATACAGAAAAAGAGACCAGTACTTTAGGACTTACCTCATTGACAAAACATAGATGTTCAGCGCGCAATTGACATCATGCATGTAGAGAAGAATGTGTGTGACAATCTGATTGGTATCTTATTAGATATATAGTGCAAAACTAAAGATACACTCAAAGCATAGAAGGACCTGTAAGAACTCAAACTGAGGGGGGAGCTACATTCCATTAAAAGAGGGAAACCTGGATATCACCTTCCCACAGCTTGCTACACTCTAAGCAGGGAAGAGAAAACTAGCTTGTGTGGGAGCTTGAATGGTGTCAAAGTTTCGTCTAGTTATTCCTCCAGCATAAAGTGACTAGTAAATATGAATGACAAGAAATTAGTTGGCATGAAGTCTCATGATTGTTATGTGATGATGACACAGATGTTTCCAGTTGCAATTACAGGCATTCTACCAGATAAAGTCCAATGCTCAATCATAAATTTGTGTTCATTCTTCAAAATGATATCACAAAAGGTCATCGATTCGCTAAAACTAGAGAAGATGCAGAATGACATGGTCCATACTCTATGTTGGCTTGAGATGTTTACCTCTATCATTTTTTGATACCATGGTCTATCTCATTATTCGCATTGTAAAAAAAGATACAAATTCTTAGCCTTGTGTTTATGCATCAGATGTACCCTTTCAAGAGATTCATGAGGGTTCTAAAGAAATATGTTCATAACTGATCTTAGCTGAAAGGTTGCATTATTGAGGGTGCTGGAACCAAGGAGGCCGTTGAGTTCTTCATCGATTACATAGGATCTTAAACCGATTGATGTGATTGTCTCTCATCATGAGGGGAGGCTACAAGGGAAATGTACAATATGTGAGATAGCAATACTTCTTTACGATCATGTTTCATTCACTCAAACACATTTCATGATATTACAACAATCAGTTGTAGTGGGCCAACTTGCACAAGAACATGCTATGTAGTTCGACAATTGGTTGCATAAGGACATGATGGGTACACATATATAGAGTGTGTATAGTTGAAGTGGTTGGCTCAAGGACCATCAGGTGCAATCTTGATATTCCAAGGATACAACATAAAAAGGTATACATTTTATACGAGAGCCCAGGATAGCAAGAGCATCAACCAAAATAGTGGTATCTGTATAGATGCCTACGATAGAACTGGTAAGAAGGACACCTACTATGGATTCATAGAAGAGATTTAGGAGCTCGACTATACCTTTGAAGGTCCATATGTTTTGGTGCCAATGTGTCTGACTCCTAGGGGCAAGAAGATTGACAAGTACGATATGACTACCATGGACCTCAAACAAGTTAGATACAGAGTAGAACCATTTGTACTTGCCAACGGTGTAACATGTGTCTTCTATGTAATGGATGAGTCTGAGTTGGAGTGTCACGTGGTTCTTTAAGGAAAAAAGAAGGATTGTCAGAGTTGAGAATATCATCGACGAGGAAATGTACAATCCATTCAACAATCCTCCTCCTTTTGGAGATGACATCTACATAAGTGTAATGGAAGATAGCAAGGAAGCTGCCTATATACGTTGCGATCATCAGAAGGGGCTAATTGTTAAAACAAAATAGCTTAATTTATATATCATTTGTTTTTATTAAGGAAATGTTAATTTACATTAATTAAGGACAAGCTTTACTTTGTATTAATTAAGGATATTCTTTTTATTTTTATTAATAGACCACATATTTTAATTACACAAAAATATACATTTTTATTTGTATTAATATATTGTAAATAATAATAAAGCATGTCTTTAATTAATACCTTTTATTTTCTTTCGTATAAAGAAATTAATTTTTTTATGCTGAATTAGGCTATGACACCAGAGAACACCAACACTTACAAGAGTCAGAAGAGAAGCAAAGCCGAATAAGAAAAAACGATGACCCATTTAGATGGTCACATAGACCAAAGGGGACAGCAACAAGTACAACAAGCAGTACACCTCCCTGAGCCAAACATAAGTCAACAATAGTCCTTTAATCACCAGCCCTAGTGCTCGTTAGAGTAGTTGCACATCCACAAGAGTTACATGAAGCTGGGAGCAAGGAGATAATGCAGAAGGATAAAAAGATGTTGGCGGATTCATAATATGGAAGTTCGAGATGGTGAACACGTTGATCCACCTAAATCAGTTTGGGGGCCTACCATATCAACTATGGCACTTACATACGTGGTACATGGAGTGGTCCAACCAGGATAAACTACCAATGATGGTCGCTATCAAATTAAAAAGGAACATTTTCACAATATGAATGGTCTATTCTGGTTGGAATTCAAGGAATTGTATCAATTTAACCAGTAAGATGTCCTCACCATTTCTCTAATCGATGCTAAACTCTATAAGTTTCTTATATTTTATTCATAGTATACATTTTTGTACCATCAAATTGCATGTCTAACTTCTTTCTTATCTATAATGGAGATACAGACATGTAGAGATAACAATGTTGAAATAGTAGAATTCCTCGACCCGGAACTTGTAAATGAGAAACTAATCAAAGACAACCCAAAAGAAACTGAGGACTACTTATTCAAGGCTCTGCTCAAGTAAGAATATAAGAGCTTCATACTTTTACCCTACAACTGTGAGTATGTGTTTCTCTACCTACTTGTTCTACTTTTTATGTGCAACACGATGCTAGGACTAATTGGCTATAGTGACATATATGTTCAATTTTCACCAGTGAATAGTTAAGACTTTAGACAACTCAATAATTATGTTTGTTGTCAACAAGTGCTTTTCTGGCCATATCAGCTATGGTCACGTAGGTTTGTAAAAATGTGTAGGTCTTTTCTTGGACGGGGATCCTCTAACGTACTACAGACGTGTCAGCGGTCATGTAGTTTGTTAGAGGATCCCCATCCATATTTTCCTATGATGTAGTATGGTGTTTGTTTTATTTCCCTGATTATGGCCATATGTATTGGGTGGGTAGTAAAACATTTTGCTAGGGCTGGATACTGGAGTTCACTCCGGTTGTCAAACCCTTTTTGGATGAAGGTTGTTGGGTTGTGAGAACTAGGTCTAGACTAAATATAACTCAAGCCCAAACCTACAATGATATGTTGATGAGTAGTAGAATTGTTGTTACGACTCCACACACAAGGTTTTAAGGTGTGAGTGTGATGTATATGTACATCACCTTGTAATCCAAAACAATTCGAGCCCAAACCATGAATCACCTAGTGACCAATCCTTTTTATATTAAAACAAGCCATCACCTTAGGTTCAGATAGACCATGGACCTTGTTATTGGCTGATCAATGACAAATTGAAGCATGGGAAAACCTACTGCCTACCCATGAAGCCATGTCACCAAGACTTCGAGTGTTTTTTGTTGAATAACATTTTTTTAACAGTGCTCCCCCAACTATGTGGTCTTCCTTGGAGACCAGGGGTGCGGGACGGGGTTTGAACCCCCACCGGCTCGTCTCCTCCCTGGAGCCTTAGGGCTGGATACTAGATTTCACTCCGGTTGTCAAACTTTTTTTGGATGAAGGTTGTTGGGTTGTGCGAACTTGGTCTCGACTAAATATGACTCAAACCCAAAGCTACAACCATATGTTGATGAGTAGTAGAGTTGTTGTCATGACTCCCCACACAAGGGTTTAAATCATGTTGCTCATAATTTTAACACATGTGAGTGCTTTCGGTAGTAAATTTGTAGGTGTGAGAGAGAGATGCACTTACAAAGTGTGTGAGTGTGATGTATATGTAGTGACGTGTGTATATGTACATCACCTTGTAATCCAAAACAATTCGAACCCAAACCGTAAATCACCCAGTGACCAATCCTTTTTATATTAAAGCAAGCCATCACCTTAGGTTCAGATAGACCATGGACTGTGTTACTGGCTGATCAATGACAAATTGAAGCATAGGAAAACCCACTGCCTACCCATGAGGCCATGCCACCATGACTTAGAGGGTTTTCTGTTGAATAACATTATCAATAGTTAGGACCTTTTCCTCTCTGACTCTCTAAACAACCCAAAACCTACAATAGAGCAAGAACAATAAACACAATGTATGGTGGAGACTTTTCTGCTTTATTACAATGAACAATTCAGATTGTAATGGGGTGTCTCCTTTCATATATATAGGCAAAAAACCTGTCACACCCGGTTTTAAGACCAAAACCAGATGTAAACTATATGTATGCCAGGATCAGTTTATTCATACATATAGCGACTTCATCAGTGCATAACAGACACAGTGCTTCTTATTACAATGCTATTTATTACAAAATGACCACACACGGGTCTAAAAGAAAATACACCATACCGGAACAGAACAGCGCAGCTCCACACCAACAGGTAGCCGACCGGGAGTTCCACAAGCCTAGAACTCAGCATCATCTTTAGGGAAATCATCCTCAGGGAATTCTTTAAAAGTTTCACCTTCTGAAACAGCAAGCGTGAGTATTTCCAATACTCAACAAGTGGGGGAAAATTAAATTTGATATGGTGGCTTGAACCAAGGTTTCCTATTCTCTAGGATTTCATTTGCATAAAAGCCGATTTTATCCCTGAATTATGGAAAAGCAAATTTTATTTTAAAAAGGAAAAGATGCACAAAAGATTTTTCTTTAACCTCCGAGAATTCAACCAATTCTCAACCATGAAAGACATCCACCCGACTAATCATGTGAGGGTCCATGCTGCTCATAATCGTGAGCACGGCTGAATATTTAGTTTGACACTCTACAGAGTTTGTACACTTCACCCACGAGTCATGATCTTCTCTGTTGCCGGTACCTTACACACTTCTGGGGTGTGCGCCAAGAGATCACTACGAGGCTTTTCCAAAGAGTCTCCCAGTATGCACTTGCCCACTGAGGTTTCACCGCTGTACATAAGTGGAGTAACCCTCCACCCCAGAAGCCCCCTCTTGTGCCGGGTAGAATCGGGAAGTAACCCTTCCTTATCTACACATCCAATTGGCTCATACAACACTGGGAGAACATCTAATTACTAGGCCAAGCCGTACCATATTGGTCTCGTGGTTGTTCTGTTTGCCATGGATGGTCGCTCCACGAACCGGTCCTTAAAATAGTCTAGGAAAGACCGTCAATAATTGCATAAGGGAAGATTACCAAACATTTCCAATAAACCAACCATGCCGAGAATAACCCTTTCTTGCCCAAAACCCCAAATATCCTTGTTGTTAACTCCCTTAACAACATCAGTTTTCATGTCAAACTTCTTATATCAACTTTTAGTTCATAACTCATGATTCATCACCTACATGCTACATGTTCATCTAAAAGCATGGCTAAGCATAAACATGATGTTATTTTAAGGATAAAACATCTACAACTAACACTAGTGTTTGCTATACTACCCATTTTGTAAAACATCATGCATATTTGATAAAGATTATCTTTATGTAAAAACTGGGTTCACAACATGGTCAAGACACTTGCTTTCGTCGAAGTGATGCACAGATCCTTCAAAATCTTCTTCCTAAAAGTTCCCGAACTCCTGGACTGAATCGTCTACACAAGCACACAATCATACATAAGAACAGTATGCCAAACAGTCCTAAAACTAGGGAAAACCTCTATAAACAGAATCTACACGTCGCTACAAGAATATGAGCGTAAAGATCGCCTAAATCGGAGCTACGAGCAAAAAGTTATGAGCGTTTGAATTTCCAGGGGTGTTTCTGCAAATTTTTCTTATTATCAGAGAATAAAACCGATTATTTTTATATTGAAAATAGGTTTATTGTGCAATGATGATGTCATAAATCGGACATCAATAATTCTATGAAGAAAAAGGCGGTGGACCGAGTCCAACGAGCGGTGAATCGGCCGAGATCCCTCGGTCCATGGTCCACCGAGGACCGATGGCTCTGGAGCGGCTACGGGCCGGCGGCGGGCGGCCGGGGAACGGCCGGAGTCGGTCGGGAACACACGCCGGTGAGCGGGAGGCTCCGGCGAGCGGCGGAAGAGAAGGAGGGAGGGGTGGCGAACTCACCCCAGGCGTCAAGGAGACCGGAGCGGCGCCGGAGTGGCCGGGCGATGACGAGAACGGTAGCGGTGGTCGGCTAGGCGGTGGGAGGGGTGCTCCGATGACCGAATGACGATGGCAAACCGCGAAACTGATGCCGGAGGGTCCTGCGAAGATGATGAACGGGTCAATTTGGCTGGAGGCGGTTCGGTCACGAAGAAGGGCATCGACGGAGTTCCTCACCGGAGACATTGGCGATGGCAAACCAAGAGAGAAGAAAGGGCGGAGATGGTTGGACGGGGTGCGCAAGAGAACGGCGAACTCAGTGGCATCGGATTTTATAGAGGGACACACGGCCGGCCGATGCTAGCTCCATACGGCCGGAAATGGCAACGGACGGCCGTTTCACCAAATTGAAGAAGGGAAAAGGAGGGGAAGGGGCACGCGCACGCGGCGGAGGCGGTTCGGGGCGGGGAGATGAACGGGGGAGGCCTCAATTGAAACCGACGGTGGCGGTGGTGCTTAAACAGGGAGGCGGGCGGGCGGAGGTGGGAGAAGGGGAGCCGTCGGCTTGGCTCGGCGCAGCCGGCTCGGCTAAAGGGGCCCACCTGGCAGCGAGAGAGGAAAGGAAGGGGCGGCTCGGGCGGGCGCTCAGCTCAGCTTGGAGCTGGGCCCACCGGGCGGCGAGAGCGGGGGCGGTAGCCGGCTGGAGAGGTCGGCTCGGGTGGGGCAGCCCGACTTGGGCTGACACTGAGAGAAAAGCCAGCTCACGCAGGAGGGGAAAGAAGGGAGGGGGAGGAAGGGAAACTGGGCCGGAAAAAGGAATTCGGCCCAAGCGCAAAATTCTTTACTTTCAAAGCCTTTTCCAAATGGATTTCAACATATTTCCAAATGAGGTATTAAAGCAGCGAATCCTAGCGAAATTTTGCAAACTTTCCCACCCAATAAAACCTTATTGCATCTACAACGGCATGAATGCATTCAAATAATTATCCTAGGCCAAGTTAAATTTAGAAATTAATTTCCTATTGAGCTAAGTTGCAACACCTGATTAATTTCTAGCAAAATTTTAAATTATTGCAAATATTGAATTTTTGGGTGTTACAAAACCCCTTCTTCATGAGAGAGTAGAAGTATGTAAATAGTCCGTCCAACATAGGACTAGGGATTGTTTGGTTTGTGCCTCCAACTAGCCAATCCAATATTTGGCCCATGCCTAGAAAATTTGGCTTCTATTTGGCACGAAATTTGGCTTGCCTAGCTACAGTAAACAACAGATCCAAGGCAAAATGCTCGCTCCAATTTGGCTTGGCAACCTCCACTCCATAGTTGATATGTCACCTCCTCATTGGTTGCTTTAAATGTTGTAAGACCCCCCCCCCCTACCGGGATCTCCTGTGCCTCCTGTATTAGTTCCTGGATTACGTAGCTGATACGCATAGTATAACATCATAGTATCACAGTCAAACTTCATATGTAAATAGTAAGGTTCTGGGTACAAAAGGCTTACAATCCATATTGAATATTACAAACCTGGCCTAGCGGCCAACACACAACGAAAGAAAAAGCCCAAACCACAAGCAGCGAGGGTGCGAACGCGACTTCAAAGACTACTTTTCATCCCAGACTTCAGCTTTGGTGAAGTCGGCATTGGCTTCTTCATCTAAATGACAACTAGAGTGAGTACAGAAGGTACTCAGCAAGCCCTAGACTACTTAAAGGTGTTGATAGATGCATAAAGGGTTTATCCAAGGATAAAGCTTTGCAACTTAGATTTAAGCGTAAAGCAGTTTATGCAGATATCCAATTGTATCAACTATAATCGACTACAAAACATTTTAAGTAGTTCAAAAACTAGTGACAAGCTGTATCTGGGTTTCTCGGTCCTGGGAGGGGCTACACCTCATTCCGTAGTTGCTTTTATCACATCTGGTGTACCTTTAGTACCACACAACTTCTGGCGGATCGAGCCAAGAACCTCATCACACGGACATCTAGTCCACACACTCACTCATCAAGACGCACGCACCCGAAGTCTAGTCAAAAAGGTTCTGCCTTTGCATGTCCATGATCGTGGATATGGCTATTTGAATAGATTTACACTCTGCAGAGGTTGTATAGCTTTACCCATGCGATATGCTCAGCCTCCAACCGTAGCTAGCAGAGGAGCAAATCATATTGAGATTCTCCAAACACCTTTCCTACCGGGCTTTTCCATGAGACCCACCAAGTCCCAGAGCTGCATGTTCCGAAGCACAGCATCCCTTTTTAAGCCTAAGCCGGACCCTGAAACCTCCAAACAGCGGGAAGCAAGTCGGCTCTGGTGGACTTAAACTCACCGGAACATCTAGAGAGTAAAGCACGCCGGACACTTTCTTGCAGAAAGGCTGTAGAATGGTGGATGGTGAAAGTGAACCCATCGGATGGTCCGGTGATGGGATGAAATATACTCCAAAGCATTTCTTGCAGAGAAGTTGCAAGATGGCTAGTCTGTTAGATTGAACACATCGGATGATCCGGTGTTGAGGAGGTGACAACGCCTGATAATCCGATGTTCACAACTTCTCTGAGATGTACTTTAACTGAGGATTTTTATTATGGACTAATATATAAAGGAGTTGGAGATATATGTTAGCTTGTCTCATATTGTGCTGGTGATGGATGCAACTTGACGGCCGACGGTGGGATGATCGGGGCCAAGCGGGTTCCTAGAGTCGGATGATCGAGGGGGCCAGGCAGAGTCAAGGGTGATCCTAGCTATGCACATAGAGGTCAAGCAAAGCATGGAAGGAAGGATGAAGATGGCGTGTTGACAAAGTCAAGCGAAGGGGACGCCGGTGTAAATGACAAGGCAGCTCGAGGGATTAAGAGCGGGAGAGACTTGCTGGTGGTTAAAATTGCAAGATGGAGTACACGTGTTGACATCGAGACGCTTGCTTAAGGTGTAAGCAAGAATCATGCAAGGTTGTTTCGTGTTTGGCCTCAAAACTATAGAAGGATGGAGTGCACATGGCATCATCGTGAAGATAGCATTGAGGCGAAGATAAGTTGTGAAGGCGCCATGGCCGTTCGATGGACGGAGCAAAAATTGGACCAAAATTCCCCGGTGGTAGATAGGAGGCTATTGGAAGAGAGAAGTATTTTGGGAACAAAGAAGCTTAAGGCTAAGCTATCTCCCTAGGTCTATAAATAAAGGGGTAGTTTAGTGTGGGAGGCTAGAGCTAGTCATTTGAGCTTTGAGTGCTAGGTTTAGAGGAAAGGAGAGGGGAGAGCTTAGCCTTTGTAATAGGTGAGAGCTTTTTTGAGGAAAATATGTTGTAATCTGCCAAAAGAGGGCTGACATTTATAAGAAATAAGGTGCATTTTTCCTGTGATGCTTGTGTTTATCTCCTTCTAGTTCCATTCTATTGGCTCCCTTGCTTTGTTACGAGTTTTTCCTTTTGGTTGCGATTTTTTCTTTGGTTGATGAGCTGAAATTTTCTCACCTTGGGAAGTTGGTCTTTGTGTTGCTAGAGACATAAATTCATATAAAAATGTATACAAGTAGGTCTTCAATTCCCTTGCTTCTAGATCATCAAGTCGAAGAACTTCTTCTGGTGATCTTTCTTTGGAGCAAAGGTTTCTTTATTCACGTTGCTATCTTTCTATGGCAATGACTCATGGGATATGTGCTAATGGAATCTAGAGTTCATTTATACCCATGTGAGCCATGCTTAGAGTTTTACGTAGCAACTAGTTTCTCTCTCGTTTTTTCTTCTGCTTTTGTTTTGAGGTGTGTAGGGTGACAACATAGGAGAAGGTCATTAAAGAAATTTGTGAGGCGCCTATTCACCCCCCTCTAGTCTCCATTCTCAGTCCTACTACAGCCGATTAGGTCTTTGAGTTTAATCTAATTTTCTCTAAATTTTTATAGTTTACTATCAGGACCCAAAATTGCACTTTTTAGGTACTTATTATCTGCAGGAGCACATGAGCAATTGTAGCCAGTCTTGCCTCAGGAGTATTGTAATTACCGAAACCTAAAGGAGGAGAAGGAAAGTCGATCGTTTCTGGAATCAACTATCCCACTGTCACTAGTATAGCCATGAGTGGAGAACGAGATTGAAATTTGTGTAAGATATAAATGCTCTAATAAAGCTTTGAATAAAATTAAAATAATTAAAGTACTGCCAAATAAATTGGTGAAAAATTAATTAAATTTGGGTTTTTATAATGGGTAGTATAAAACTATCATATTCGGATACCCTAGGGTTTTCTACATTCTCGGGGTATATCTCTATCCTTGGGAAAGGAATACCTGGACACATGGAAACTGCCCGTAGATACCCAGGATATCTCATAAACAAAAAAGTTTATCTCCAAGAAAGATAAGGAAAGACTCTAGGAGCCATACGATGGCTCCACTATATATACAGAGCTAGGGGACATCGGGGTGGACATGTCTCTACAAGTCCATAGAAGCCATTCAAGGCTACAGGAGCTCCAAACTTTGGAGCCTTCTACAACTTATATTTGTATTAACATCTCTTCCTGACTACTTGCAAGGGAGCCCTCCGACTAGGTTTAGATCTATTTAGGCTATCCACACACACCCCTTCTAAACAGTCCTAGAGATTAATATAAGACTAACATGACGTAGGGCTATTATCCTATGGGAGGTCTGAACCTGTATAAATTCCTATGTGTGTTGTGTGATTCGTCTACTAAAGCATCCCTTACTCTTTCATATGTGTCTAATCATCGACAACTAGCGCTGACCATGGGGATCATGAAAAAGGCATTGCAACTTATACACATGACATGTCGTCGACTTCAACCAAACATGCACTGAGGATCGGCTTCTCGGATGAGGGGTTCTATGACAACTTCACCCCCTCGACCAATGACGAGGCAGTGATCGACCTAGTGGACCTCGACGAAGACCTAATTGGCGACGACTCTAGCAACGTGGTAAGTCATCAGTGCACCATGGACTATGTCATTTAGTTTGAACCACTTGGTTGCCAAGACGATCGCAAGAGCAATGTTCGCCACAAGTTGGGATCCTCCCATGCCACTTCCAATGTCACGCCCTGATTTTTCAGATTTCTCGAATTTCTAAAATTTTCCAAGATTAGGTTAAAGGTTGAACAATTAGAATTGGAAAATTCCTATTTTATAAATTCAAATTCAAATTTGAATAAGGTTATTAATTTTTTGTATGTGTTCATGCTTAATAATAGGCATTTAGGTTTTAAATTTGGCTTTGGATTTTATTTGGATTTTCTTAGTTTTTATTTGAGCTCATTTGGAGATTTCTTGAATTTTTTTTGTGCTAAATTTAATTTCCAGAATACCAAAATGATTTTATGAGTTCAAAATATTTTTATTTGCTTCTTAATGATTTCAAAAGCTTGCCGGAATTTTCTAGAATTTTCAGGCTTTTGAAGTTTTATTTGGATTTCATTTGCTATCTTCTTTTGTGGAATTTTGAAGATTTGCTATCTTCATGTTTATTCGATGTTGCTTTTGTTTGTCGATAGAATTCACGATTAGTCGATAACACTTCGTATCTGTTCGAGGGATTTTAAGACCAAGATTTCGACAACACTGAGCAGCATTGGGTAAAAGGCAAATATACTCCTTGATCATATTTCTCCTATGTTTTTAAATGTTTTGTTTTACAGAGTTGCATGCAGTGTCTGTCAATATGATGGGTAGTCACCTATGTTAGGGTTTTTACTAGATTTTCCCTTATCATCCCTTGAAACCTGGGTGAGTTACGGTTATGTGTCCTTTATGGGTAGAGTTGTGTAGCCATGCTTTTGGGATGTTGGGAAGTGTTATATACATGTTTAATGGACTTATGCAATGGTGATGATGAACTTGATATAGTAACATGGAACCCTAGGACTTGGGCAAGCAGCTGGTTTGATAATGGTGGTTCATGTGGTTGGCTTATGGATACGTTCCAAGAAATTTGTTGGTTATTTCCCTGTTGGTTTGATAATAGTTGTTCATGTGGTGGGCTTGTGGATACATTCCAAGAAAAGGTGTTAGGTTTTGTTGGTTATTTCCCTGTTGGATAGTCTTTGCCCAAGTGTCACATATATGGACCAGTTCGTGGAGCGACAACACAAGAAATACCGTACCAAATACAAGGCTAATATGAGTAAGACTTAGTTGATTAGATACCTGGCTGGCATTCGTTGGAGTACCAGGACCTAATTGATGGACCATGGTTCATAGTGATTCCCCTGGAGGCACATCACTGGTGTGTGTTAAGTGTCTTGCAAACATGGCAACAAGGATATCACGACTCGTGGCTAAAAGTTGGACAACCTCTATAGAGTGTAAAACTGTTATAACAGCAGTGCCTATAGTTACGGGATACTCAGAACCTCACATGATTAGCTAGTTTTTGGTATGGTGGTGGAATGGTTATGGTTATGGTTATTGTTAGCTTTGGGTGAAGTTTAACGGTTGGACTGATTGGGATACTTTCATTTAATAATTGCTTAATGTTTTTGAGTCCAATTATCTTTTCTTTACTCGAATTTATGCAAATATACTATGTGTTAGCTTGTCCTTGTTATAAGCCTACATATCATTATTCTCCTGTATACTCGTTGAGCACATTATGTGCTCACACTTTCTATTTTCCCTATACCATGCGACATGTGTGGTGCTGCTCAGTGAGTGAAGCTGTTGAAGACTGTCAAGAAGAGGTTGTAATGTTTTAGGTGCGTGTCTCCCGGTCGGTTGCTTGCGGTGTTGTTGGGCACTAGTGCTTCTATTCTTCTACATATATCTTCATACAAGACAATATATGTCAATTGTTGTAAGAGTTAATGTTTATTTAATTAAAGTATTGCTTTTGTTACTTCACTTGTGACGTCCTTATGTGTGTTGAACATCCTAAGCACACATAAGCCGCATCTGGTTTTGTTCGTTAAAACTGGGTGTGACATCCAACAATATGGATTGTCAAGGCACCTATCAAGAGAACTCCTCCAATGACAAATCCGTGATGGATCTACTCCTCCTGCGGAGGTTACTCTTGAGACTTCTTCACTATTGGGGACTAGGATCCGGTCTGGTCGCTCATGATGACAAGGATCCCGCAAACACGTGAGTCCTTATCACTCTGGCTACAGGAGACAGTGGCATCCTTCATTTGTAACAACTCCTCATATCCCAAATCCTAATGGACTCTAGGATCTAACAACTCCTAACCATCAACATAGGGCTCAATGCTATAGATCCGCAATGGCATAGAGGCTCATCCTTCTAATGCAAGCCCTCATGCGACCACCTACTACAGATTTAATTATCCCCGATAGTAATGGATGGATCAACTCAATGATTAGTATGGCAAAGGAAGTTATCATCGAGGCTAAAAACTCTCATCTAGCTATCACCATGAATAGCTCTAATTAGGGTATGTCTCGCATGGACCCTTCTCTTGGTGACTCAGATTCGGAGAGACGCAACCCCTCAAACAAGATGGACTAGGAAGATAACCAAGTGCCTAGCCACCGTAGGAATCAAAGATCACCCCATCAATGATCTCCGTGAGGTTATCGATTAGTGAAGACGCTCGAAGACCCTTGAGAAGGAATCAACTGCACCTCAGTGGTCTAACTAGAGGAGGACCCGACACCACTTGAATAGAAGTCGGTGCATATCTTTGACCCTCGTGGGTAGAACACCCATGGCTACTCCGACCAAGCAAGGCACCATCAACGGGTGCCAAGCATTCTATCTGGAAATGCGGAGGGTGAACTGGCCAGCTCAGTTCTGCCCCAAAGTCAATCGAGAAGTACAATGAGAATATGAATCTCATTGAGTTCCCCCAGATCTACACTACGACCATCCAACTGACTGGCGATGATGAGAAGGTAATGGAAAATTACCTCACAACAACACTTGAAGGGGCAGCCATGACCTCGCCTACTATGCATCAAAGACATCACTAGAAAGGAGCTTGAGACAGTCAAGGAACTTGTGAAGATTATCGATAAGGTAGGCAAGGCTGAGGAGACGCTCTTGTTCATCAAGGACAAGGATCAGAGCATCAAACACCCTCAGCCTGGACTCGACAGCAACGTGGCAGAAAGCAAGCACAAGAAGTACTCCAAGGGAGGTAAGGGCAAGAAAACCAAAATTGATGAAGTTTTTGCATATCTGCCCGACACCTATCTAGACAAGCGTCCCAACTCATCCCGAGGAAAGAACTATAAACCGGGCACTGGTAAACGTGATGGCAAGCCTTGGTGCGATCTTGACCATACCGACAACCACAGCCTCGATTAGTGCCGCATCTAGCAGAAACTAGTCAATGCCGAGATTGACAAGGCCAAAGGGAATTTGACCCAAGTCATGACCCAAAGCTGAGACTCTAGCCCCAGTAGCAGCGAGGATGACTCGGACACAATGTCTTACCAGCTGAAACAGAGGACCACCAACCACATGTTCGACGACTGTACATTTTATGAGTCCAAGTGGTGGCCCGAGAAGTCTTAGCTGCTGTCCTCAAGGGTCGCCAAGTCATCAAATGGTCAACATCGAGATCTCATTCAGCGAAGTCGCTTCCTGATAGTGGTCGAGCTTACGATCAACTACTACAAGGTCTCTAGAGTGCTTATCGATGAAGGAAGCTCTCTGAACATCCTTTTCACAAGCACACTTGAAGCGATGTAGATCTCCTGATTTGTCGTCAAGCCGTTTACACACCTTCTACAGCATAGGACCCAAATCTTCGGCCACACCAATAAGCCTGATATCCACATTACCTTCTGGAAGCAACATAACATACGGATAGAGAAGATTATGTTTGACAAGGTCAGCTTCTAGATTGTGTATAACGCCATCTTAGGATGACACCCTAGCCAAGTTCATGGCTGCCGCGCACTACGCCTACCAGTGCATGAAGATCCCAGGTGTAAGACCTCGATCTTGGGTTCCCCTCTGCCTCCTGTAACAGTCCCTGGATCAAGTAGCTGATACACATAAAATTCAATAAAATGATATGAAATACATACTTCGAATAAAATAATTATCTGAAAAGAGTGAACAATCTCGTGGACTAGGATCCACGACAGACTGGCCAAGCAGAAGAACCTACAATGGAACAAAGTGGCACAAAGCAAAACAACCCAATGTCACATGGAACCTGAGTGCAAAAAGGACCTTAGACTTCTTCTCTTTAACTTCATCTGAGTCGAGGTTGATCTCCATCTCAAAAATCTGAAAGCAGCAAGACTAAGTACGGAAGGTACTGAATAAGTCCTAACACTACTTCAACAAGTTGAATAGATGCATGAGGGAGGTAACCAAGGATAAAGCCATACGGATATTGTTTGGGTGCAAATATAGTTTTACATGCAGTGTGAATTCAGGTGTAACACTTGGTTTAAACTTGTTGAAAAGACATGTTTGATTGATAATAGTTGTTGGCCCTAGGGGAAAGCTATCCGTTCTCCTGCAGTTCCCATCTTTTTAGCTGGTTGATGCCTAGTCCATCAAGTTTCAACCACATCCAACTGGCTTTCTCCAAAATATGGGCACACTACCACTCACATATCAAGGGGTACGCACACCACAAAACTAGCCACTGTGAATATGAAATTTTGCATGGTGATAACTGTGGACATGGATATTCGAATAGATTTGCACTCTGTAGAGGTTGTACATTGTACCCATACGACATGCTCAGCCTCTAACTGTTGCAAACGGAGGAGTGAATCATATCGAGATCCCGTACCCATCCAACATGTTACTACATGATCCACCCATGGGATAAATAGGGGTTTGGATAATTGGATTTATCGTAGCTTGAGTTCTACAATTACAATGTCACCAGCTAACCCTCGTACTATGCATAGTAATGAGTCTTTTACTGAGTTTCCATTGGACCCCTGCCTCCAAGGTGGGTACTGAGCTTAGCTAATAGGGTGTGAGATCTAGTCCTGCCCATAACAGGACGCATGGTTGCACCGAATGGCTTAGCACAGCAACTCAATGATTCGGTCCTTACACGGTCAGGGCAAGCATCTTCATATTAACAATCCTTCCGTGGGGACTTGTTTACTAGGAGGCATCATTCCGAAAGGAATACCTGCAGTAGATAATCCCCTAACTCTGAGAGGACTATCCCGCTTGCCCCCGCCAAAGCAGTTTTCAAGGTTTTCTTAACACCACACCATTTTCCGCCACACACACCATCAACCACCTCAACATATTTCACTCATCTGCAAAGCAAGTGATCATAGTAATAAGTGATTAAGTACTCCCCGAGGAGAGAGCAAACATCTTCGAAGAGAGCTGAGTAACCAGCCCTAAGAATACTAGTTGACAAGATTTCATCCAACATCATTATATCATGTATTGGGAGTATTCTAGGGTTACCATTTGAGTATTGCGAGTAGTGATTGTAGTAAGGTTCAATAAATGAGGTATAAATAATACCAACATTTAAAGAGAAACTATTATATAGCATGCATGTATAACTACCAGGTTGTAGTTTGTCATTTTATTATATTGCAAACATGGGAATAACATGATCAAGGAGTTAGGATTTGCCTTGACGAAAGTCAATTCTTGAGTTATCTTGTCGTTCGAGTCTCCCAGGTTCTTCATCATTTGGCCTCTCATTCAGTTCCTTCCTCCCATCCTTGCTTAGATTATTGGGTCTGAGATTACGTAGATTAACAATGAAAAGCGCACAATGACTAAGTAAAAGAACACAAGAACAAAACCAAACGAACACCAAAGAGAAAGAAGAACAATTGGGAAAACAACTAAAGCTAACCTAGAGGAAAGAATATTGGCAACTCTTAGCTATGAGAAACAAACATATGGAGTCTAGTGGGGTTATTTAGTGAAGCTAGGCCAAGTTATTAACCTTGTTGTTGTATCTACTTTTAAGAGGAAACCTAATAAAGTCATGATTAACTAGATGAGTATCTATTATCTTAACTAATGGAAAGTGACGAATTATGCCTTGTCGAAGCATACTGTATCAACTAGAATTGAGTAGATCGAAACCTAGTTAATAACGAACAAAAGCTACTCGAGATCAAATCAAAACTACTCGAATTTTTCTCAGATCAAACACTCGATATTCTAGCAAGGTTTTGGATGAATTAAACCAAGATGAAACTCGATAAAAATAGGAAATCAATCAAAAAACAAAACCAATAACATGGAATATAAAATAGAAAGAAAATTTAGAATAAGCAACTCATCAACTTACAAAGCATGATTTTCATTGCATACATGAGTTTACAAGATGACTCTCAAAAGCATCCAACAATGATTTTTAGGAAACCCCAAAATAGCGCTCTCTAGGGTTTTTGCGTTGTCTACCCAATACAATGGACCACTCTTTTTATTGGATAGCCACACGCACAAACGTGACCGAATTGAAGTACAACTCCAAGTTGTATTCAACCTGGTCTCTATCCTCCTCTAATCACAAGATGACAAACAATTTTTGCTAATTAATCTAATTAGCTAATAACTCTCATGTAATCATGCATGAAACAGCTCACATGCATACATGAATATACGTAACCCCCTCAGAGTCCATCTCTGACACTAGCTCTTATCTCAAGTTCAGCCACCACACGACTCCCTCGTGCTTGCTCTGACTCGAACACGAATTAGTCTTCACATCCTCTCATGATCAAATTGCCTCATGCATACTTCATGAAACATTGTCTCTATATGCATTATTCTCTCAGCTCGAATGTCCCATATGACATCCTCGATCACTACGACCTCAGCTTCTCATAAACCTAGTCACCGAACCATAGTTCCACCCTAAACTTAGTTCGTCGATCCATCATCGACAACTTCACCTTCAAGCAACACCTACACATGAATCAAACAACAAATGAGTACGAGCACAAGTCCTTCCCGACTTGACTCAAGATCAGTTTATGCAGCACTACTCACACGAGTATATTGCATAATTTCTATGGTAACACCAGCGTATAAGCAACTCACGAACATTATCCTCATGTCATTATCCTAAAACACTTTGCTCTACCAATTTCATCATTCAAACCATTTTTCATCATGATCTCACAATCTCCCCCTTGATGAAAGCATTGGCAACCCTCATGTGAGCATTGGCAACCTCTTAATAGAATGACTTGATTTTAAAATCAATTGCAAAGTGAAAAATAATCAATAAATAACCAAAAAAATTAAACCAAAAATTTCTGACATGGAAAATTTCTCCCTCTTTGAGAAAAAATTCTCCTAAAATGAGCAACCTCCTTGGTCAATGATTTTATGAAAATTGAAAAGAGAGAATAAATTTTTTTGTTTTTATCATAATGAGCATCATAGATCATCCACATATATAACTGATACTCGACCAAGCCACACTACCAAGAACATCTACACCAACCCGTCTGTCAAATTAGTGATTTATTTGCAAGGCATGGTCTCGCAATCTCACCTACTCGAATCCTCAATTTATATGCTATAAAAAACATGGATACCAAAAGTATGTCTTTGTTTTGATTAAAAATATATAGCAAGATGCTAATTATGCTATCAAGAACTTCTCCCATTCTTTTGCAAGAAATTATATACACCATCAGCCTTATTCTATCCAACCATGCCAAGCCTATGTCAAAAAGACAATCAAATTGAGAAACCAAGTTGTGGCAGTCAGAGTGCTGGGAGTCTAGCGCCAGTAGCAGTTTTACCGTTGCTTCCTCTCGAGCATACCTCTCCGCAATGAGCTTCTCAATAGCAGAAATGACTCAATTCTTATCTACACGTTTCTTTCTTGAGCATACCTTTGCACAACAAATATCAAGATCACATGCCATAATTGTAACACGAGCTGCCGGGGCCACCAATCACACTTCCTTGAGAACTGGCGGGTCTTGGAAGTTGCCCATGCAGAGCGAAGAAATGTGGGCATCGCACTATCCACATTGGCCATGGAGCAGTCAAAGTCGACATGTGAGATGAAGGAGGTTGACTCTCCATTCACGTACGTTGGGAGCTCCTACCCATGGAAGGCAATAGAACCCTCTTGCGCTTCTTCTCCTCCTAGTGGTTCTTCAGCTTAAACTCAACCATGAGGGAGGTGCTCACCAGCTTGTTGAAGTCGATGAATTCATGAGCCGACAAGCGATCTTGCATCTTTGAAGAGAGATTGTTCACAAAGTGGTATTGCTTCTGCTCGTTGGTGACCTCTTCTGGCGCATATTGTGCAAGGTGGTTGAACACCTGCTCGTACTCCATAACAGGCTTGCCTCCCTAGTTGAGGTCCATCAACCCCTTGGGGATATGATAATAACGGAAGGCTTGGTGGAACTCTGCCAAGACACTTGGTGGTTGGCAGTGTGCATGGCCAGAAAGTTGGACCACCACGCTCCAGCAACACCCTAAAGCTGATGGGCAGCAAAGAGAACCTTTTTGTGGTCCTCACACTGGAGAAGCATGAGCTTCAGCTCAATGCCTTCTCGTGGTCAGCATTGAGAGGATCCTCAACCTGCATGAAGGTGGCGGCTAAGTCTGAAGAAAGTTGGTGAAGTCGTCACGACATCTGGCCCCACCTCCTCTGTGAGGGGCCATGTTACGCATGAGAGCTTTGAGCAGCACCATCTAAGCTTTACAGTTTTGCTCAATTTGCATTAGAACATCCATCATACTCGACGGTAGAGGGTGGTTCTCATTGGAACCCTCAGGAAGATTTTCTAGACTTTGGTGGGTTCTCATCCTATTAGAGATGACAGAAAGAAAAAATGGCAAAAGGTTAAACTCTGACTTGATGGAAATGGCACCGATCGAACCAAGGAAAATGATGCACACTAGAGCATCATAATATAAGGAGAATGCATGATAAAAAGTGAAGTGCAACATATGCGAGAATGTATCCTAGCTCACAACTTACAACACATTTTGTGCAAGTGTCAGTAGTCAGACCGTATCCTGGAGGTTAGACCACGGGCAAAGTGACTGTCAAAGTGCTGGGAGTTTGGCGCCTGTAGCAAGTTTACCACTGCTTCCTACACACGACGAGCTTCTTAATAGCCGAAATGACTTGATTCTTATCTACATGTTTCTTTCTCGAGCATACCTCTCCACAACAAATATCAAGATCATAGGCATTCATACATACCACGACTACCAATCATCACCCTTCGCACTACTTTTCTTTCTCTCACAAATGGTACTTGTGCATCTCGCCGCATAAGCGACATTTCATACGTTGTTGCAAATGTATTCACTTCCCGTACCGCCGCCTTACGGGACACCCCATGTAATCGCCATATGGGTAGACGACCATAACTACTATCGTATGATGGATGTTCATACATTATTGCTAATGTATTCACTTCTCATACAATCCTCATACATGACACACATGGCCCTTGCCTCGCACTGGTTGAGCCCCCGATACTTATGGCCATTGGGATACGTTCCTTACCTTTCTCGTCGATGACACATGATTCACAAAGATATCACCATGCGGAAATAAATACTCAATGCCGCAAAAAACTGTTCGTTAATACTTAGGGGCATAATATAGAAAGTTTATACATATTAGAATGAAGAGGCAAAAAGAAACTTTAGTGGATTGCTTAGTGATATTGACACCCTACTAACCCACGTCCTAAGTATTTTTAGGCTACTTCATTAAACCAAGCTCTGATACCATGCTGTGAGGAACCGTCCAAATAGTATTCTAATTAATCATCAGGACAATTATTTGCTTAATCACGACTATGATGATTAACAAGAATACCATCCCGGTAATCCTGGCACGTGTTTTGTGCCCAAGATTGGAGCACATGCCTTTCCATCAAATAGCATCACAACAAAACTTAAGAAAGAGCGAGTAATGAAATCATGTTACAAGTTCTTAAGCATTTAACCATTTACGACATTTTACATCAAAACGAAGCTAGGAGGATAAAGAACAGATCACTTCCTAACCAAAACTAAATAGTACGCAGCGGAAGATGAACATCTCCACACAAAATCTAGGTGAAGCCATATGCCCTTAGGCTCCACCCAAGAGCCTCTCCCCACGATTAGTTTGCACTACTCATTCCCGCCACCTACATCTGCATGTGTGAAGTAGCCAAACACGAGCTTCTCCTCATCGGTAGAACCTAAAAGAGCATCGTGAGTAAGAAAGTACTTGCACGACTTAATTCATAATGTGTACATATAACAACCCAACTCCAAGGATGATGCATTCAACAATTAGCAATGAGTAGGCCACAAGGTTACGTGAGTGCCTAAACTTAACCACAAACCTTTCTACTCTATAACCATTGACTTGCATATAAACGTAACTGGAACCATCTCATGAACATAACTATAAAACCAACCATCTCAAACCCATCTCTTCCAAACATACCACACATCCCACATTTGCAACTCTAAAACTCTCCGTTGTGCGTAGGTTTTTTGAAGTCTCTCCATTTTGGTGGAGGTTTGGTAAAGCTCTCCATTTTTGTCGGAGGTTTTATAAACTCTTCGTTGTGTGGAGGTTTTTCGAAGTCTCTCCATTTTGGCGGAGGTTTGGTAAAACTCCTTGTTGTGCGCAGGTTTAGTGAAGCTCTCCGTTTTTGCCAGAGGTTTTGTAAGGTTCTCCTTTTTGTCGGAGGTTTTGTATGGTTCTCCATTTTGGCCGGAGGTTTTGTAAGGTTCTCCATTTTTGTCGAAGGTTTTGTAAGGTTCTCCGTTTTTGTTGGAGGTTTTATAAGGTTCTCCGTTTTTGCTGGAGATTTTGTAAGGCTTCTTGGCATGTATTAATGCCAAATGCCCTACACACTATCGGAGCTACGCAATACCTTTCAGGAAACCTAGGCAGTCTTTCCTTCCAGGTGACCTAGGCATGCTACGCTCGCTATGTGTAGGCTTGTCGTGCTCCCGAGGAAACGCCCGGGGTGCACTGCAACACTGTCCACCAAGGATGTGCCCTGGCGTGTGGCATTTATATGACCGAAGCTATGCAATACCTTCCAGGAAACCTAGGCTTGATGCCTTACGGTGACCTAGGTATGCTGTGCCCACGGTATATAAGCATGTCGTGCAACGAGGATTCCTTGCGACAACATTCCTCAGAGCACCGCATCCTCACATCAGGGCCATCCCCTGATATGCGGCGTCCACACACTATCGAGGCTACACAATACCTTCCAGGAACCTAGGCAGTCTTGCCTTCCAAGTGACCTAGCATGCTACGCCCACAGTGTGTGGGCTCCACTGCCTACCAGGGCAATGCCTACCCTCCGGTAAACTTTTTCAGGTGACCTTGGGTTTAGGCAAGCAATGCTTACTAGTGAGTGGCCTTGTCACGCCTCCGAAGAAATCCCTCGGGGGCTCCACAATTACATTACCAAGGAAGTCCCTTGATAATCGGCATTTACACTCTATCAAGGATACACAATACCTTCTAGGAAACCTAGGCAGTCTTGCCTTCTAGGTGACATAGGCATGCTACGCCCGCGGTGTGTAGGTATGTCTTGCAACGAGGATTCCTCGCGACAGCCTTCCTCAGAGCATCGCATCTCCGCCATCGAGGACATCCCCCGAGGCGTGGCTTCGATACCCGAGGCTATGTAATGCCTTCTAGGGCACCCTGGGTATAATCTTCCTTCTAGGTGACCTAGGCATAAGTAAAACGCCCGCGGTGTGTGGGTCTCACTGCCTACCGAGACTACGCAATGATTTCTAGGAAATCTTGGCAGTCTTACCTTCCAGGTGACCTAGGTATGCTACGTCCGCGGTCATGGTCTTGTCACGCCACCCGAAGATGTCCCACGGGTGGCACCACAACACGGTCTATCAAGGAAATCCCTTGATACGTGGCAACTACACTTCCGAGGCCGCACAATGACTTCCAGGAAAACTAGGCAAACCCGCCCCTAGGTGACCTAGGCACGATGCGTCTCCAAGAGTGTAGGGATTTTGCATGGTTATACTAGCTAAGTTTTGCAGTCTATTGCTGGCAATAAGAAGCTAATTATAGTATAAAACATAGCTAGGTTATATAACTATTCATGCTAAATGAGGATGTAACTTAAGTTCTACTGCTTCTACCTAGTGGCTATCTATTACCAAAGACTTCTAGCAGTAAGGTTGGAGGCCTCCAACATACTCTAACCTTGCTGTATGAAAGATAGATCACTAGGTAAACTACCGATAGTTAACAGTGGGCGTACTTTTGTAGAAGTAAGGCCTCTATTGTGAGGCTTGTAGGCCTCGAAGCCTATGGCTAGGCTGGGAGAGGTGGTGCTTGACCCCCTCAACCCTTAGCTTTGCCCGGCTCCGGAGGTAATTCATCCAAAGCCTAGCGATGGCATGTTGGAGGCATAGCCGAAGGCTAGTCGAGAGAGGTGGTCCTCAACCATCTCGGCCCTTAGCTGTTGCTCGGCTCTGGAGGTAATCCGTTTGGAGCCTGGCGATAGCATGTTGGAGGCGTAGCCGAAGGCTAGTCGGGAGAGGCGGTCCTCGACCGCCTCGGCCCTTAGCCGTTGCCTTGCTCTGGAGGTAATCCGTCTGGAGCCTGGCGACGGCATGTTGGAGGCGTAGCCAAAGGCTAATTGGGAGAGGCGGTCCTCGACCGCCTTGGCCCTTAGCCGTTGCCTGGCTCCGGAGGTAATCTGTTCGGAGCCTAGCGACAGCATGCCCCAACTCAGTTCTCATCGCTAGGATATAGTACCGTTGGTAGTAGGGTTGGTAGTGACGGTGCAGGGTTGAGGGGCCAGGGATTTGTCCTGGAGTTTGCCCCAGGCCTCCGAACCCTGCGTTGTCCTTTGCCGGCTCCTTCTACGGCCAGGTATCCTGCTTGCCTTCCGAGGTATTCCTCCCAGAAGGTCATGAGGGTGTGGCAGTCATTAGTGTTGTTGCCGCGCCCTTGTCCATGCAGGATGCATCCGTTTGCCTCCGAGGGTACCGGAGCTTGGAGTTGTCGTTGGGCTCATTGCCGAAGGCGGTGTGTCCTGGAGCCTGTGGTTTCCCCAGGGTCTCCTTCCCCTTTGGGAGACTGCCGTGGCTGTCCGATGAACTGACTTTTGGAGCCAAAGTGGTTCTGATTATGCCTCCCCGGACGAGGTGGGCTTAGGGTTCCCTGCACGTGGTTGGCGTTGCGAGGGCGGCGTCGGAGGCGCCAGTGGGGTCTGCACACCCCGGAGCCTTGCGTCTCCTTGGAACCCTCTTTTGCCTGAGGGGCCCAAGGAGGACGCTGGGTGGACAGACATTCCGAAGATGTTGGCTCGCCTGGGGTATCCCATGTGTTGTCGAAGGGGATACTTTGGGACCAAGCCTAGATGGGAACACTCCTGGGTTGGACCACCCAGAACCACTGGAATGCGGCGTGCTTGGCTGTGGCTTCAGCCGCGTCCTCTGCTAAGGTGGTGAGGTCTTCATCGTGTAGAGGCTGGAAGGCCTCCGCGCCGTCTGGAGTTTCTATACCGACCCAAGGTTCTGGGTTGGCCAAGGTCATAGGAATGTCGTCCCAGATGGCAGCGGGGGTGGAGCATGCATATGGTGTGCATGGATGAGACAGCCATGCATATGGTTGCATGCTTGCAACGGTGGGTATGGGGGTTTTGGCTAGCACTTTGGCAGTTTTCCTGGTGGATTCCTACCTCTCTTAGCACTTCTGTGTTCAAGTCCACATGGACGGCGCGCTGTTGGAGCAAGAGTTCATCTTGCTCCAGTAAATATAACGCGAGTTTCTTCTAAGGAGGAGACTCAAGCTTAGAGATGAAGTTTAACAGGAAGGAACACCACGAATGTATTGATGGTAGAAAAATGGGTCGATCTGGGGGGAGTATCACAACGTGACTTGGTGTTTTTTTACCTCTGTGTCTTTCTGTTATCTCGCCCGCTCTAGCCTAGGCGACCATGGCTCCTATTTATAGGGCCATGCGTAGCTTGGTGTACAAGTTATCGTAATGTACAAATATATGGGATCTGACTGAATTACTAGGCCTTATCCCGAATAACTACTTTCTACCCTATCTAAGAGATAAATATCCATCATAGTAACTATCGTGGTGCCTGCCCCCTGAAGAGGGCGAGCCAGTCGCCAACTGCGGCCGGTGCCACACTGTCAGGGGTGTCAGGATAGCCTCCATTACGCCATTATTTAATACCGATCACTTCCTTGCAGGCAAAGCATGACCGGTGCTCCCCTTCTAGTAGATCTTTCCTAAGGCCTAATGACTCACCCTGTAGCCTCTGGGAAGCCAGCCTGAGCAGCTGGAGACAGGGGCCTCGGGAGGCATGGCTCCAGGAGGTGAAGGCTTCGGGAGGCAGGACTCCGGAAGGCCGGGGTTTTGGGAGGTCGAGGCTTCGGGAGACCAAGGTTTTGGGGTCCGGGATTTGGGAGGCTAAGCCTTCGGGAGGCCAGGCTGGTTAAGCCAAGGGAAGGCTTCATATGTACGAAGAGGTGGCGCGAAGGAGGCCGATGACTTCGGAGGTCGAGCCTTTACCTAAGGGTCCAGAGATCAAAGCTCCGAAGGGACCTGGATAGTAATCTTCAATCATTATTCTCAGACTGGTTTATTTTTCCCTAATAATATTGATCATATCTGAAGGAGCCATGGGCTCATCATCCTCCCCCTCTTGAATTGGAGTCGTCCTCAACTCAAGCTTTTCTTCTTCTCCCAAGAAGGACTTCAAATCTGAAATGTTAAATGTGGGACTAACTCCAAAATCTATAGGTAGGTCCAATTTGTATGCATTTTCATTGATTTTCTTAATTATCTTAAATGGTTCATTAGCTCTAGACATCAACTTTAATTTTCTTAGTCTTGGAAACCTATCCTTCCTCAAATGCAACCAAACTAAATCACCCGGTTCAAATTTTATTTCCTTCCTACCTTTACTTCCAGTAATTCTATACTTTTAAGTCATGCTCTCTATATTCTTTTTAGTTGTTTCATGCAACTTAAGAATAAATTCAGCACGTTTCTTAGCATCTAAATTAAGTCTTTCAAAAGCAGGCAAAGGTAGTAAATCAATAGGAGCATAGGGATTAAATCCATACACTCCCTGGAATGGATTTACCTTAGTGGTGGAGTGTACCGACCTAGCAAATTCAATATGCAGTAAACAGCCCGTAACATGGTTGATAATGTACGGTTGACAACCTCTGTTTGACCGTTGGTCTGGGGATGACACGTAGTATCAAACTCCCATGGTCATCCTAGCAAAAGAGAGCATGCTTGCATGGGAACTACATCAAAATTAGCACAATCATGGTATGAACCAATAGAAAAATGCATCATAGCTGTTTGCATTACCTTCACCTTACTACTATTGTTGAACCATTGAATATGATAAGGGTGAGGATGGTTTCTTGTCGGCAAGGCAAGCTTCTTGACCATATCTGAGCTTACCAAATTGTTGCAGCTTCTCCAACAATAATAACTCGAACACGATAATCTTTGACTATAAGGAACATCTAAAACAAATTGTGGCATTGTAGCTATTTCTCTTGGTCCATTTGAGTGCTTAACACTCGCTGCACAATGAGAGTCCAATAATCCTCCGTGGCAGTGGCATCGAACACTTCTTCATGGTCAGTATCCGTCTCACGTCCATCCTCGTCACCTCCCTGGTTAGCTGTAAGAGCATATTCATCCTCAACATCACTAGCACTTACATATCCACTGTCTTCTATTACAATGTACGCTCGCTGACTTGAGCAATCTGTCATGATGTAGCCCATTCCCTTGCACCGGTGGCATACAATCCCGGTCAACCAGTCTCTAGAAGCAATTGAAGAAGAGCTTCTGGCTGGACCCTGCACACTTACGGATTTTCTCCTCGGGAGCGTGTGATGGTGTCGAAGGTACTACTGAACGCGCCCTACTCGAGAAGGGGGCAGCAGACTATGTAGCTGAACGTGGGCCTATTTTGACTTGTCAAAGTGTTGATTTTGAAATAGTTGTGCTTCCAAAATTGCTCCTTGACCTATTTTGACTTGGCAAAGATGAAAAAGAAGCAGAAGACCCCACCGGATAGTCTGGTGATTGATTTGAACACACTGGAGGAATGCACCGGAGCATTGTTGACAAAGAGGAGAATGCAATGACCTCACCAGAAGGTCCGGTGCCCTGAAGATTTGTAGACCAGAACATATTTTTCAGAGAGGGTTGCATTGGCTCAGCTGGTTGAGGATAACACACCGGATGGTTTGGTGATGAAGTGATGAGCACCGGAGAATACACCGAAGCAATTTACACAGAAAAGATGTTGACTCGGATGGCTAAGATATACTCACCGGAAAGTGTAGTGATGAAGATGGAGTATACACTGAAGTATCCGGTGTTCACAGAGGCATGAATGGAGCTCAACGGCTAGTTTCTGAGGAAGTACTCACCGGATGATCGGGTGTTAGTACTATTGTGCTCACTGGATCATCCGGTGTTAACAACTTTTAAGAATCATTGGGTTAATGGCTAGTTGGCGGGTTTGAGGCTATAAATACCCCTCCCCCCTACTCAGTCATTTGAGTGTGCTGGAGTCTAGAGAAATTTATATACACCTGAGAAGACATCCAAACCACCAAAGTGTTTAAAGTAATCATCCAAGGTAATTAAGAATAAGATTAGTGAGTGATTAGTGCTTATAGGCCTAGGGAGTGAGTTGCTAGGTGATTGCTGCCTAGAGAGTGGATCAAGGAGTGATCCAATAGTGTACCTCTTGGTACACCGATACCTTGGAGTCTTGTTGACTCACCGGCAAGCATGTTGACCCTCCGACTTGGTGTGGAGCGGTGGCAAGACGATTGTGCGGGGACGTAGAGACCTTGCCTTTGTAGCTCAAGCTCTGAAGTGATCATGGCAGCGAAGAATCGGATGAGAGGCTAGTGGTGAGATCTTGCCTTGGTGGCTTGGTGGCTCATTCGGGTGGAGGCCATGTCTTTGTGACTCGGTGGCTCAAAGGCTGTGACCGAGTGCCGACCAGGAGCGTATACTTTGTGGAGCTCTAACATGGACTAGGGGTGGCATTCATGCCATCGATACCACAGGAAAAAATCCTTGTGCTGAGTTTGCTCTCTCTACCTTATTTATATTTTCACATTTATTTACTTGCAATTTACCTTCTTAGATAGGTTGCAAGCGCTTTGATTGGTAGAGTAGACACACTAGATAAACGTAGAGCACATTTAGATATAATTTGATATAGGTTTATCTTGTGTTATTTTTGGAGCCGAAATAGTTTTAAGTGTCCTAATTCACCCCCTCTTAGGACGTCACCGATCCCTCTCACACATGGGTTATGTTGCTGAGAATTATTACCTCTCATACATTGACGGTTGAAGTGCAATTGATTCTATTGTCGTGCATCAAAGGTGTCTTGTTCTTGCCTCAAAATTTCACCATCTACGATGGACTCTTGCTCATGGGTTGCGCCTTGAGGATCCACATGCCCATGGTTTTGGTGGCTGATTAACCACTCGGTCAAAACATGTATTGAGCATGGCAATACTATCATTAAGTCGTTGCAATGTAGTGTTTGTGTCCACAAGCTTCTTATCAATATCGTCATTAACAGCTTATTGATGATCATTCAACATCATTGTGAGTTCTTCCCTCAAAACACACTCCTGTGCATCCGATGCTTCTTCTGCCATGGTTAGTCGAAAATAGAAAACAACGAAAGATAAATTATCCCTATCGACTACTAGGTGGTGGAGGTGGAGTCACACACTTTCAAGCGTCTTACCACGCTCTTGCAAGTGTTCTTACCAATCATCGCAGTTGGCACAACTGGTGGCTAGTTTGTGATACCTTATCGGGTGCGAGTGAGGTAGTTGCAAGGGAAGATACCGTTCTGATCGAGAGAATGTGTAGCTTGGATAAGCAATATTTAGTAGCAAGGAATAGCAATTGATGAGGTCAGATTAGTAAAGCTGAATAAAAGTCCACAGTAATCATCACAGTTGCTGGCCCGAACACGTTCCTAAAACTAGCTCAAGCAAACCGAAAACTATATTAGACGCCAGCACAATGGAACAAAATTCACAATGCAAACTGATTCTCTCTCTTTCTTTCTCCGATTTTTTTGTACTCCTCATTTTTTGCACTCTTTGCTTCTTCTTTTTTTAACTCTTCACTTCTTGCTTGCTTTTCTTTCCTCTCTCTTTTTTTTGCGAATGTGATAGAAACTCAAAACTCTTCTACTATCTTTTCTAAGATCAATGAGGTACGTAGGTCACAAACTTTTTTCTAGAGAACAGGGGTATAAAGGTAATAAAAAGAAGGTGGGCGACTCCGACTAAGTTGTCGTGGCGACTAGATGGTTAGACCCCGAGTGGGTGGTCAGACTAACTGGTCAAAATCTAAGTGACTGGCTGGAACTCGAGTGGGTGGTCGAATTGACTGATCGGACCTCGAGTGGGTGGTTGGATCCCGAGTGGGTGGTCGGAGTGACTGGTCGGAACCCGAGTGGGTGGTCGGATCCCGACTGGGGAAACAAACTCGGCTTTAGCAGACTAGAGGAAGTTGAATTACTCGACGACTAAATTAGCAAAGACTCAACACTAGAAAGTAGAACATGATGACTCAACCAGCAACAAAGACACCAACGATAGACTCAAACTCAACCAACGATAGAATAATAACTGTATACTTCAAAGTCATATATGAGTAGATAATGGTAGAGTTTTCCCATATAAAGCAACTAGATCCATCTCATTTAGTGTTTGTCCCTCGCTTGGAGTTCTTGTAGGATTATTTCGATCAAACTCTTATTCAACACTAATTTGCATATGCTAGATGAAGAAGCATTCAAGGAGGAACCCAAGGACCCAGACTACGAGGAAGTAGTGGAAGAAGGCTTTTGTGAAGGCAAGTCCTACACCATTGATCATATTCGACCTTCGATTTCAAACACAACCAGTAGAGCCAAGTTTCAACTATAATACTCAGCATGCTTAGGTGTTAAATTTAAAATTCTAATATAGTTATGACCTAGTTTGTATATGTCATTCATTAAAATTGATTTGCTTAAGTCTCATTGAATCCCTCGAAGGTCGCCAATATCAACTATATTAATTGTTTCGATGATTGCTATGGCAACTAGCATGCTTAGGATTACCCCGCTGGAATGATGAATCATGTTAAATACTTGTGTTAATCATATATTGCGAAAAAGTGTGAAATGTTATGTGTGCTTGGTGGTGTGGGTGAGTTAAGAATTATGTTAACAAAACCCCAAAGATTGATTTGATCAGGTGAGTAAGGTACCCTGCGGGAGTGGGAATGCCTTAGGAGCAAGATTCGTCTAAGTGGTGTTCTTGATTGGGATACACTTTGTTCAGTCAAATAGGGATTAGTTCGTTATGACATCCTTCCTAGTATCAATTGTACAACCACATGTCCTATACGTGGAAGGACTTGACCCAACCCCTTCGACTTAGCTCGGTATCCGCTTGTAGGCTAGTAGTGGCAACTAGAGCCAGGAAAAGACTCGGGCATTCTGTGTGACATCCCATTATTTTGGCTAGGGGACTCTAGGTGAGCCATGTTTACATGAGCCTCTAGTTATGTGTCCTGTGAGTGCATATTGTGGCAACATTAGAAAGGTGTAGTGTCTCGTTACGCTAGCAACTCTAGTTGCTAATGTTCGTGTCTATGCATATCATGCAGGTTAAATATGCAACCTCTGCAAAGTGTAAATGTATATAGATAAGCATGTATCCATGGGCAAGGATATTCTATGGTTCAGTAACAATGATTAGCTCTATGATGTGCGTATCTCCTCCACGGATAATAACATTCTATGGTTGAAGATGAGATAAGATACTCGGATGATGATCTGATGGTCTATATATGTTGCCTGTAAAATAATCGCTTTCAGTTGTCTGTCCTACAGGACATCTCTGATTCTTATATGTGTAGTTTAAATTTGACTTTCCCAGGGCAGAGATCAAATATAGACTTTATTAATTAACATCAATTCCAATCGTGATACAAACTCACAAAGTTCATAAAAAATTGAAACGAAACAATGCAAATGCAGCAACATGCGACTATTATAAACGCAACATATGCATAAGCGTGAAATTAAGGTTGTAAGCATATTGCAGTCGATGATCAGAGCTAGTAATTGACGACCCGGCAGTTTCGCCTGACCTCGCCGCCGCTGCCGGTTTTCACTTCGACGCTGGCCATCTTAACCATGGCCGCTTTGAACCTGTCCTCCCACCACCCGGGGATGTTGGCGTTGTCGGACACCATCTTCGCGGTCGCTGGCGACGTCAGGAGCGACGCGTCCGACGTGAAGAGCACCCGGTGTGCCTGCACGTTCCTGTAGTACTGGTTGTCCAAGTTGTCGGGCGTCACGACGTCCTGCACCACCGTGGGGTCGTTGCTCGAGCTTGGGTTCGCGGGGCACTGGCCCCTCAGGAAGTTGGCGAACCCAGCGTTGATGTCTGAGGGGACGGCGAGGCGGTCGGGGACGAAAGACGAGCAGTGGGATCGGCCGACGGTGTGCGCGCCCGAGAGCACGACCATGTCCTCGACGCCGAGGCCCTTGGCGGCGAAGCTGGCGACGAGCTGGGAGAGGCTGAAAGTCGGCGGCGGGAGGAAGTCGAGGGTGCGGGAGGCGATGGAGACGCGCCCGTCGAGGCGGCCGGCTGGCATGTCGAAGTCGACCCTGCGGCCGCTGAGGAAGAAGGAGGCGTCACGGGCGGCGAAGGCAACGATGTCCGCGCAGGAGACAACGCCAGGGCAGGCCCTCTCGAGGGCTGCCTTGGCAGCATCGATGACCTCGAAGCCGCGGAGGCTGGGGTTGTTTGGCGGACCGAGCTTCTCCGGCTGCGGGTTGGCTGGCGTCGGGTCCAGGAGGACGGAGGCGTCACAGCCCTGCGTGTCACGGTGTCAGTGCAAGCCATCTGATGATTCTGAACCCTTGAAAATTTTTCTACTACTACATGTTGAAAAGTGCATGTGCATGCATCAACATGATGTGTAAATTGTAATGTACCTCGACGAAGCAATCGTGGAAGAGCATGCGGATGAGGCCGGCGCCGGTGCCGCGGTTCTGGAGGACAGCGGCTTTGACGGCGTGCTTGACGATGGCCTCGGCGTGCGGGCACTTGTCGTGGTAGTAGCCCACCTTGAGGCCGCACGTACCTGGGCTCGGAGGGTTATAGTGACCAGCTGCTGCTTGGCATGTCGCCGCCACGAGCAGCAACGCGCACGAGAGCAGAGTGGTCACCTTGCTCGCCATGCTTGCTCTGACCGTCTAATGTAACAAGCTTGTAGTGATTGCTGAGACTGAGGTGGTGAAGTCCTGCTGCTGCTCACGTCTATTTATAGTGTGTCAAGGCTTCTGAACGGGTGGCTTCTGAACGTTTGTTTATCTCAGCAAGTCGCGATGTCGAGCGAGCGAGCGCTAAATGTGGCTGAATGCATGGTTTAGTAGTACTACAGCTCACATTGTCGTTGACCACCACCGAATGCGATGTTAATCAGTTCGTTAAACCAGCCGGGCAGGTAAGTACGACGTGTTAATCTAAGTGCTTAACTAGTGCGATGTTATGCATGTGCTGCCAGGACAACGCATGTTGAAGAAATTGAAGCATCGACCATGCACATGAAGACAAAGTTTTAGGTTGTTCAGTTCAATAATGGTGATCGATATGTCCACTTGCACAAGTTACCGAGAAGCTTTCTGCTGGGATTCATTGACTGCTGGCTACTGGTCTAGTTCATATATGCACAGATTATGTGTACGTAGTCTTGTCTTTCATAAATAGTATCTGTCTAATTTTATCGAATTAATTTATTAACTTACATATATATATATGTGTGTGTGTGTCTATATATACAGACACCACATATTCATATTGAACCACCAAAGTTCATTAATTTACCACAATACAAGTTTTCAACTTATGACAAGTTTGTACCAATTATATTTCTACTTACTAGGCGTCGTGTTAGGTAAGTCACGAGTCAGCAACGAAGGATATGTATGGTTATGATAGTTAAGAAGCTCACGTAACATTACATCATGGTTGTCCGGGTCATGCTATTCGTCATTTGGATCAATGACCTGATCATTGATGAGCTCAACGAGGGCTTCTTGAACGGCTATGATTTCATGGAAGAATAGTCCAGCTTCATAAGTTGTCTCTAACCAATTAAAATAATTAATCCGCAAAACATGCATAGAAATTAAAAGCAAGCATTAATATGTAATTACGTGCCTCAATATTATTATATTCGACATTAGAATCGCTGCACTCTCGCATGAATGTGCATATGTAGAACACGCATAGATTGTTTCACTGATTATCTATAGATGAAATTAGAGAGTTTACCTAGATCTATGAGGTCCTGGTACTGTTTCTTAGGTTTATTTAGTGAGTCCAAGATAACATCATAATAGAAACAAAGACCTTTATGAACAAGTCACATACTTGCTAATGAATGTAAATGGTAGTATCCATGGAATAGAATAACACGTTATTCAAACGTACATACACATAGATGTGATACAATCATCTATATGATTGCTTTAGAGCCTATAACTAACACCTTGGTGGAGAAGATGACTTATCATCACCAACTTCTGCGTTCAAGAGTATGTAACGCTTGCACCATGTGATGAAATGGTGAACAACATATGCACTACTACACAAATGGCCATCAGTGCAGATTTTTTGATCGGCACTACACAATCGACAGTAGTCCCAGTGATCACGACCATGATGATTAACCGGAATACCATCTTGGTAGTCCCAAAACGTGTTGTATGCCAAAGATTGGAAGACATTCCTTTTCAACATATACCATCACAACAAAACTTAAGAAAGAGCGAGTAAATAAGTTATATTACAAGTTCTTAAGCATTTAACCATTTACAATATTTTACATCAAAAGGAAGTTAGGAGGATAAAGAATAGATCACCTCCTAGCCAAAACTAGATACTACGCAGCAGAAGATTAACATCTATGAACTAACAAAAGCTAGGTGAATCTATATGCCCTTAGGCTCCACCCAAAAACCTCGCCCTAAGAGTAATCAAATTATATTACATCGGTGGGCGTGAAGTAGCCAAACACAAGCTCCTCCTCACTAGTAGAATCTAAAAGAGCAACATGAGTACGAAGGTCACTATTGCAGAAACCCCCTTCACTGCCGGCTCCAAAACCACCTTCACTGCCGGTATTGGAGCCGACAGTGGGCAACCGGCAGCGATAGTCGTGGACTATCACTACCAGCTCGGTGGGCCGGTGAAGGGCCTTATCACTGCCGGCTCAAGGATTCAGCCTGCAGTGATACCCAAGGCATCACTGCCGGCTAAATCCTTCAGCCAGCAGTGATAAACCTGAAATCACTGCCAGCTGAAGGATTCAACCGGCAGTGTAAGGTTTCTTTCTATATCTAGTTTGACCAAAGGCTTGGTCAACTCAAACGGCCATGTAACATCCATCTTTTTTATATCAACTCCCACAGTAATCAACGCATTTGAGTTGTAAGGTTTCTTTCTATATCTAGTTTGACTAAAGGTTTGGTCAACTCAAACGCCCATGTAACATCCATCTTTTTGATATCAACTCCCACAGTAAGCTGTGCTAGTTTCTCTGATGTTATTTTTGATTCTGCTAGGAAGTCCGCAATGCTTAGAGCATCCTTAATGATTGGATCTGACTTGCTCTTGGCCTGCTTCTTACTGATACGTTCATAATCAGTTGGCGGCTTTCTTAAAGCTGCCCCAGTCTATTTTACTTTGGCCATTTTTGTGAAAAATTTCACGACATCTTTAGGCACAACAGGCTTCGGTCGAGGTGGTGGAGGATGGAAATAAGACGTGACACTGGCATCCACAATCATTTTGGTTTCCTCAGCAGTGAGTGAATAGATATCCTTGGATTTCACCAACTTCTTAGATGCCACCGACTTTTTAGATGATATCATCTGCTTAGATGCTGCGGAACCTGATCGCGATATCGAGCGAGCGAGCGCTAAATGTGGCTGCATGCATGGTTCAGTAGTACAGCTCACATTGTCGTTGACCACCACCGAATGCGATGTTAATCAGTTCGTTAAACCAGCCAGGCAGGTAAGTACGACGTGTTAATCTTAGTGCTTAACTAGTGCGATGTTATGCATGTGCTTCCAGGACAACAAGAAATTAAAGCATCGACCGTGTACAGGCTAGGGACAAAAGTCAACGCATGGATTTGTTCGCTGCAGCTGGATTCTTAAAAGGTTTTATTAGGACGCTTGCGTGTGATGGATTACCTAGTTGACTTGCGTATTTTTTTTAATTTTGCAACGGACTTGCCTATTATTTGAAATTGCATTGTATATATGCGTACGTTTGAAACAGATGCGCATGGGCAGGTCCAACAACTGGCTGGCCAGCCGCCAAAAAAAATACAAAGCTACAAAAAGAATCTAACAATCAACAGGTGCATGCACACAAAGACAAAGTTTTAGGTTGGCTCAGTTCAATAATGGTGATGGATATGTCGACTTGCACAATGCAAGTTTCCGAGAAGCTTTCTGCTGGGATTCATTGAGTGCTGGCTACTGCTCTAGTTCATATATGCACGGATTATGTGTAGTCTTGTCTTTCATATATAGTATCTGTCTAATTTATTAAATTAATTTATTAATTTATGTATATATGTGTCTATATACACACACCACATATTCACATTCAACCACCAAAGTTCATTAACTTACCACAATACAAGTTTTCAGTTTACGACAAGTTTGTACCAATTATATTTCTACTTACTAGGCGTCATGCTAGGTAAGTCGACACGAATTACGAAGGAAATGTACGATTATGTTAGTTATGAAGCTCACATAACACTACATCTTGGTTGTCCGGGTTATGATATTCGTCATTTGGATCAATGACCTGATCATTGATGAACTCAACGAGGGCTCCTTGAATGGCTATGATTTCATGGAACAATAGTTAACTTGTGTTCAGCTTCATAACTTGTCTCTAACCAATTAAAATAATTAATCTGTAAACATGCATAGAAATTAAAAGCAAGCATTAATATGTAATTACGTGCCTCAATATTATTATATTCGACATTAGAATTGCCGCACTCTCGCATGAATGTGCATATGTAGAACCTGCAAAGATTGTTTCACTGATTATCTATAAATGAAATTAGTGAGTTTACCTAGATCTATTAGGTCTTGGTACTGTTTCTTAGGTTTGTGTAGTGAGTCCAAGATAACAATCTTGCTTCTATCTAGGTCAATAGCAATCAGTGTCTTCTTTAACATGTGTCCACATTATCGATATGATATCTCCATACTTATGATCCGTGAAACATGATCATAAATCAATGCATATGCTGGTCTATGAATCATCATTATCCCAAGTAATGATATGAGATTAGGGATTAATTAATAACATCATAATAGAAACAAAGACCTCTACGAACAAGTCACATACTTGTAAATCAATGTAAATGATAGTTATCCATAGAATAGAATAACAAGTTATTCAAATGTACATACAAATAGACATCATAGTGTCATTTCTCTCTCTCTCTATCTATCTCTCTCTCTCTGAACCGGCCGCTGCTCCACCCCCTTGTCACTTATAGTGTCATTTCTGATTTTTCAAAATTAAATATCCACAAATGCTCCATCTTTTTTGCCACAACAAAGTGTAAGGTTCTTTTTTCTAGAATTAATTTTCTAGTAAATCCTTTGAAGCGCCCATTCTCCCTCATTTCAACTACAATTTTGATTATTGTTCTGCTGAAATTCATCTAAATTCAATTTATTTCCAACCACACTAGTTTCATAATTTTTGTAATTTATTAGATTTTAGTCTAAATTTGTTTACTTGAGTATATTTTGTTGTAAAGCCAGGAATAGTCTTTTAGCCAATTTAGGACTACTTCTTAAATTTAGGTAAATATAGATAACCATGTTTTAGGCTATAAGGGATATTTTTTAGTACCTATACTATAATATTTTAATCTATGCATATAATTAATGAATCCAATTTCAGTAGTAATAAATAGTAGCATAATTAATGTATCTCATAAATATACAACTGATGATTATGTAAAATTGCTAGATAATCATATACTAGGAAAAATGACACACTTGTACATATAGGGAAACCCAAGTAGTCATTTCACAGCTAGATAACCTATAAATCACTTGAAGATAGTTATAATGATTTGATTAGTGTTTCTCTCAAATTTATCTAAGAGTGTAGAATAATATCTTGCCATGATTTTCGCCAGATAACCGCACATTGTATTCAAACTTCAGGTTCACATAAATAGAGTAGAATAATAACTTTATACTTCATAGTCAAATAGCAATAGATAACGGTATAATTTTCCCTATAAAGCAACTAGTTCCATCTCGTTTAGTGTTTGTCCCTTGCTTGGAGTTCTTGTAGGATTATTTCGATCAAACGCTTATTCAACGCTAATTTGCATATGCGAGATGAAGATGCATTCGAGGTGGAACCCAAAGACCCAGACTACGAGGAAGGAGTGGAAGAAGGCTTCTATGAAGGCAATTCCTACACCTTTGATCATATTCGACCATTGATTCCAAACATAACTAGTAAAGCCAAGTTTCACCAATAATATCCGGCATGCTTAGATTGTTAAATTTAAAATGTTGAGAGTGTATGACCTAGCTGTATATGCCATTCATTGAAATTTTATTTTATTTTCTCTTTTTTTTCTCACTTCAGAAGCACTAGAATATGAACCATTGTACATTTCTGATCAAGTTTGATGTAAGGGGTAACGGCTATGGACACAAATGCTCCTTCCGAAAACGGTGTAGAAACTTTCGGAGGTGAGAACTCAATCTTCCAAAATGTTTTAGGCCTCAAAAAATTCGTAGAACCCGGCAAAGGCAGGGAGAAATGGATGTAACTTTTTCTATAGATGTCCATAGAGTCAAAAAAACGTCAAAATCGGAGTCCGTATGCAAAAATTAAGACCATTTAACCGAAGGCACTCTGAGTCAACTGGTTTTTATGTCTATTGTTAAATTAACATTGGTGACGGGTCATAACTATGACCTGTCACTTATGACGCTTGGTAAAATAGTTAAAAAGATCTTTTATATGAGTCCGTTCAGGACGCACGCGAGGTTGAGGTGGTTAGGCAGCTACGCGCGCTAGGGGCCGTCACGAGTTCGATTCTCACGGAACGCACATTCTAAAAACAGCCTGAAAAAATAGGTGGAGACACGTGGCGAGTTGTGATAGGCTTGAGTTGGATTGGCTTGGGTGAAAATATTTTTTTGACTTTTTTTCGCGTCCAAAAAGCGCAAAAACCGTATATCAGTCATAAGTGACAGATCGCAGTTGTGACCCGTCACCAATGACCTTAATAAGTGACGGATCAAGTTTTGACCCGTCACCAATGAACTTATTGGTGATGGGTCCTTACCCGTCACTTATTACATGTCATCAGTGACACGTTCGGAGTGATGGATGCGGGACCCGTCACCCATGACGGTTATGACCCATCACCCTTGTCCATTTTTCACATAGTGTCCATCTAATTTATCGAATTAATTTATTAATTTACATATATATATGTGTCTATATACACACACACACCACATATTCACTTTGAACCACCAAAGTTCATTAATTTGCCACAATACAAGTTTTCAACTTATGACAAGTTTGTACCAATTATATTTCTATTTACTAGGCGTCGTGCTAGGTAAGTCACGAGTCAACAACGAAGGATATGTATGGTTATGATATTTAAGAAGCTCACGTAACACTACATCATGGTTGTCCAGGTCATGCTATTCGTCATTTGGATCAATGACCTGATCATTGATGAGCTCAACAAGGGCTTCTTGAACGGCTATGATTTCATGGAAGAATAGTCAACTTGTTCAGCTTCATAAGTTGTCTCTAACCAATTAAAATAATTAATCCACAAAACATGCATAGATATTAAAATCAAGCATTAATATGTAATTACGTGCCTCAATATTGTTATATTCGACATTAGAATCGCCACACTCTCGCATGAATTTGCATATGTAGAACCCGCATAGATTGTTTCACTGATTATCTATAGATGAAATTAGTGAGTTTACCTAGATCTATGAGGTCCTGGTACTGTTTCTTAGGTTTATTTAGTGAGTCCAAGATAACAATCTTGCTTCTGTCTAGATCAATAGCAATCGGTGTGTTCTCTAACATGTGTCAACATTATCAATATGATATCTCCATATTTATGATCCGTAAAACGTGATCATCAATCAATGCATATGCTGATCTATGAATCATCATTATGATACGAGATTAGGGATTAAATAACATCATAATAGAAACAAAGACCTTTATGAACAAGTCACATACTTGCTAATGAATGTAAATGATAGTTATCCATGGAATATAATAACACGTTATTCAAACATACATACACATAGACGTGATACAATCATCTTTTAGAGACTATAACTAACACCTTGGTGGAGAAGATGACTTATCACCACCATCTTCTACGTTCAAGAGTATGTAACGCTTGCACAATGTGATGAAATGGTGAACAACATATGCACTACTACACAAATGCCCATCAGTGCAGATTTTTTTATCGGCACCGCACAATCGACAGTAGTCTCGGTGATCACGACCACAATGATTAACTAAAATACTATCTTGGTAGTCCCGCACAATCGACAGTAGTCTCGGTGATCACGACCACAATGATTAACTAAAATACTATCTTGGTAGTCCCGACACATGTTTTGTACCCAAGATTGGAAGACATGCCTTTCCAACATATAGCATCACAAAAATAAAGCTTAAGAAAGAGCGATTAATTAAATTATATTACAAATTCTTAAGCATTTACAACATTTTACATCAAAAGGAAGTTAGGAGGATAAAGAATAGATCACCTCATAGCCAAAACTAGATACTACGTGGCATAAGATTAACATCTATGAACCAACAAAAGCTAGATAAAGCTATATGCCCTTAGGCTCCACTCAAAAGTCATGCCCCAAGAGTAGTTTGCACTACTCATTCCCGCCACCTACATCGGTGGGCGTGAAGTAGCCAAACACAAGCTCCTCCTCACTGGTAGAACCTAAAAGAGCAATGTGAGTACGAAGGTATTCGCAAGACTTAATCCATAATGGGTACATATAATAGCCATTAGCAAGGAGTAGGCCACAAGGTTAAGTAAATTCGCATGCGTAAGCAACCTTAACACCAATGTGTGAGTGCCTAAACTTAACCACAATCCTTTCTACTATGTAACCATTGACTTGCATATAAACGTAACTGGAACCATCTCATGAACATAACTGTAAAATAAACCATCTCAAACCCATCTCATCCAAACATACCACACATCCCACATTCGCAACTCTACGACTGCTGCAAATGGACAGAAACATGCTCATGACCAAGAGTGCGATAATTCAAATTTTTCTTACACCCTACAGGGGTTACAACTTTACCCACATGAGTCGAGGACCATACGGCTTGAGTGACCATAGAAGCCCACCCAAGGGTGTACTCGTGCCAACGTTTCCCAATTAGCCTAACCATTTGGATCAAACATCGCTCGGTGCGGAGCACACTTAGGTTTACTCCCAGAGCAACCACAAGTGTCACTACAAGCCCACCCGCTCACACCGTCAATGTGCAAGCCCAAATGATCACAACTACAGAGGTATTCGGCTTATGTTACCATTAGATCAACATGTGGTTAGTACAAAAAGTTCTAGAGCCAACTACAATAACGGACGGTGCTTAAACGATGCAAGCGGTCTATGGCATCCGAGTTCCTCTCCCGAACTACACCGAGGAACTCCTCCAGTGCAGAAGATACCCCTAACAATGCTCACATCCCGCCTCATTCTCACACACCCCATACAACTCACATCATTGTCATTGTGTTTGTAAACAACAGCTAAGCCCTAAACTCAAGAACAATGGTTGCACCAACGCTCGACTTCCATCGGGGACCTATGCATTGCTAAGCATTTCAAATAACTCTTAAATTAGACATCAACAATATTATCAAGGCTACAAGGATATGGATAATCAACAACTCAATGTAGAAGTAATACAATTCATCAACACAGGTCTACCCACCAAAAACCGACAATGGACCCACTACTCATGCAAACATACATAAAGCGTAATTTATTAGGTTATACAATACGAGATCCAAAGTAGTAGGTTGAGAATGCTTAGATTCTTCAATTGTTGCTCTGGCAATTGTCTGATACTCCTGATGCAACACTCACGTAACTTAGGTAGGTCGTCGGTGCCTTCACTCGCTTGGACCGTCGACGTAATGCTCTCTAAAAGAATCAAGAATGCAATTAAAACATAATTAAACGATGGAAAAGTGTGCATATGATGCATAGTTGATAATTAATAGAGCGTCGTTTTTTGAAAATATTTGCAAAAGACCACCAAATGATTAGGGTTCCAAAGTTTGAAACCCCAGACAAGGTAACCTAGGTACACATAGCCTTGCATGGCTGGTGGTCAGACTGACGTTGAGGTGGCCGTCTAACCGTCATCTTGCAGAAGGTTTTGGTGCTTAGCAGTCAGACTGGCCCTAGTGGCGGTGTGACCGTGAGACCCTGTCGACGCCACTTTGCGAGGCCGCTGACTAAGGCTCCGACGAAACCTTCCACCACACTCTATGGGACTAGTGGAGTGCTTCTAAAGTGATTTGGACAATATTCACCGAGCTAAACTTATGATACCCCAAGGATAAACCCTAGGCTAGGGTTAAGCTTGGGTCTTGTCATGCTCGATTTTTCAAAAGAATAACTAGGTGTATTCCACATGTATACCAGGATCAGTTTCATCATACATGTGGTGAAATTATTAGTGATGTACAATTCTATATCGAACAAAAATAACTTTATTGAAATAAATACCAGAGTTTTTAAATAGTAGCGGAACAATAAGAGAAAACTCCAAAGAAATCTTCAAGGCACACCACATGTAATCGACTAGGGGCAACACAACTTAGGACGCTCTGTCTTCATTGTAGCCTTCAGCTTCCTTGATCTCCGTGTAATCTTCTCCAACTGAGCAATATTTATTATTGGAAATAGCAAGTATGAGTACATATCGTATTCTGCAAGTGTGGGAAAGCATGACATGGGGCTATTTTAGTTGCGAACCATTTTAAAGGCAACCTATTTTCTAAGTGGAATAGAACTTAGTAAAACAAATCTACAACCAACTGTTCCTGGCTTTACCCAAGCCAAACAACATCTACCAACACTTAACTTCATGAGCCAACCCAACCAAAACACCTGCTAATCATGTGAGGGTCTAGGCCACTCATAACCATGAGTATGGTTGATATATTAGTTTTCACTCTACATAGGTTGTACACTTTACCCACAAGACGTGTTCTCCTTTTTGCCCGTGTCAATCAAACACTTACACACTTTTGAGGTGTGCGGGCAGGATTCCACTGCAAAGCCTTTCCATCGCCTCTCTCAGCATGTGTCAATCTGCTAAGGTCTCACCGCCGTACATAAGTGGAGTACCCCTCCACCCCAGAAGCCCTCTCTTGCGCCTTACGGTTCTAAGAAGTGTCCCTTTTGTCCCTGTACCACCAAATGATCTTCACCATGCTGAGAGAAAGTGAATTACTCAGCTAGTCCCATCCCATACCAGGCTTGTGGTTGTACTATTTAACCTAGGTGGTTGCTCCACTAACTGGTCCCTAACATGGTCTGGGCAAGACCGCCAATATCCAACACAGGGAGATAACCAATATCCTACAAAGCGAACATACTTGCCTGGAACACATCCATAGGCGAACCATCAAGCTAAACTTGCCCAGACCCTACTTTCCAAGTCTAGGCATTTTTACCAAAGTTCATCATTATTGACCAAAACACTCTCAATGCTACCCATGAGTAAGCACAACTAAGCACATTCTACCCATAACATGATAACCAGGAAAAAACTAGTAAACCCTAACAATGGGATGTCATATTTGACGAGCATGCAATTTGTAAAACAAAACAAATTGTTCAAGGACACTTTCCTGGCTACTGCTCAGTGATCTTCGTAAACTCAGTTCTAGCATATCTCGAAGTCTCAACCATGTAGCTTATCGAATCTCTAGAAACATTATATTCTGCTCACAAGATCTATGGATAAAAGAGAAAGTACAAAACAACTAAGAAATAATACACCAAAAAGAGACAACACATCATAAAAACACTATAGTTGGATAAGATATGATTTTAGAAGAATTTGGGCACAAGAACCACTCAAACCAGAGTTCAGATGGAGGAGAACAAGCTCTCAGAAGATTAAATTAGGGTTGAAAGAAAAAGGAGCCAAAATATTCCCTAAAAATATTCTCGATCAATTTATGAAATTATTTGCCAAAGGAAAACCCTAACTATAGCGATGGCATGGCAATAGTAGGGAAAAAGAATGAAGGGCTCAGTGCATGTGACAATGATATGGTTGTGGTGTGTCAGAATTTTAGGATCTTGCCAGATAGGACACAAAAAGGATATCCGAGCAAGATGGTATGTGAGATCTTATTAAGCCCTAACTGACAATTGTAACTGAGTGGAACAATTGTTATGGGATTTTTATGAATTATGAACGAGGAGTTGGGTCGATTGGAATTTGTATGAAAAGGGGTGGATCAATCGAAGTTTGAGAATCACATGAAGCGATAGAAGAGAATGATCGAGCAATGTGACAAGTAAACACAATGTCTAATGAATTTTGAATATTTTAAATGCATATTGTATTTGCAATTACATGTGGATCCTACATCTCAAAGCTATCCAACATGAATTCAAATATTAAAATAGTACTTAGAAACTGCAGTGCCTAAATGCCAAAACAAAAGGTGAGAAATGATCAAATTATTTGGATGAAATTCGCTGAATTGGATACAAGATGAATTTGTATTGAAATTTTACTAAACAAGATTTCACTCATGAATTCTATTTGAATTGAAAGAACAGACTAGAATTGGAACTATAAGCATGCTTTAGGGGCTAGCATGCAACACATCCTATAGCAGAAAAATAATAGAGACCAAAATTGCATTGGAGCTGGAGGGTTTACCTACAAATTACCATAGAGAGAGGAACCATTTTGGTGGAAGGACTTAGTTGTATACATTAAAAACTTGCAGGGGCTATTCGAAGAAACTGCATGAGGTGGGAGGGTTGTTTTGCATACATAACATGTTGCAGGGAGGTTATGTAGGAAATCACATATCTTCTAACCTCATATTACATGCACGCACACATGCATGCTGCCATGGCTGCAGCGATGAGCTCCAGCAAGTGGGGCTTCAACTAGCCGGCAGAGATGAGGGGTGCTCGGTGGTGACCTCCTCGGTGCTCTCCTTCGAAAGGCGGCATTGGAGGGCGGGCATGCAACACACAGTGACACGCGGTAGTGGTCTATGCGTGGCTGTTGGGGACACGCAGTAACAGGGTAGCGGCATGGCAGGGAGGCGACACACTCAGGTATGGCCTCCACCCAGCCTGCAGCAGCGCACAGGGCAACGCGCGCAGAGTGGCCAGCTGACGTCCGAGTTCCGGGGTCGAGCACGCAGGTGGAGAGGCGTGCAGATCAGTCGGTGAGCTCGGGGAGGGACGGATATGGGTGGCGTTGTAGTGGGGGAGATGAGACACATTTTTTTGCGGTAGGATGTAGAAAGGGATAGAGAGGCTGGGGGCTTGACTTTTATAGAGAAAAGGGAGAGGAAGCGGCAGGGGGTGCGAGAAGTAACGATGACCGACTTCAATGGGCACTATGGCTGTCAGTTACGTGTTTGAGTGTTGATTGAAGAAGGGGATTTAATGAAGGAGTGATGGGGGAGAGAAGGGAGGGAAAGTGCCATGGAGATGGCCAACTGGGCGGCCGTGTGCGGTGAGTTTGGTTGGCGGACATGTTGGCGATAGCAGCGCTTCGGTGTGGCGTGGCCATGGCTTTGGTGGTCCGGGATGACAGGGAGGAGATGCCTCGGCACCACATCTCCTGAGTGAAGCCGAAGGTGGCCTTGGCTTGGCCAGAGAAGGAGCGAGGTGAATGGGCAACGATGAGGTACGATCATTGGCCATGGAGCTAGCTGCGGTTGTGCTATGGTGGATGGGGGTGAAGGTGAGGTCGCGGACGGGTTCCTAGTGGCGGCATAGTCCCTTGGGTGTGAAGGCGTTGTGTGAGGGTCACTGGAGGCAATGATCAAGCGTGGGCGATGCTCCACCAGAGTTGCAGAAGAAGACCGCGGCGGCGCCGAGCATGACATATGAGATGGGAGGAGGCAGAATTAGGGCTCGGCCATGGTTGGTGGAGGAGATTGATGGGGAGTTAAGGCTTCAGATTCGACCATTTTTCTATGAGGAGAAAGGGCGTGGTGTGGCATCGGATTTGTGGTGGATGGCGGAGGGGAGCGGAGGCGCGGCCGGAGGGGGAGATGACCCAAAGCAGCATGCCTTAGTGATGGCTCGGCGTGGCTTGAGTTGGGCCCGCACAACAGAGAGACAGCGGTTGGGGCAACCGGCTTGGCTGGGTGGGCTCGGCCCACTAGAGGAGCTGGCATGCATGGGGAACGGCCGGGCCACAGCCCAAGCGGGGTGAGGAGGGAGAGGCGGCCTGAGGCAGACAGGCGGGGAAGAGAGTGAGAGGTGGGATTCGGCTAGGTTTTAGATAGGTTTCTGGGCTGGGCTGAGGTATTTAGGGATAAGGACACTTTTGGGAAAATACTGGAAACAAGAAAAGGAATTTTTCGAGGGACATTTAAGGAAGAGAAAAGAATAGACTTTCCAGCAAATTTGGGAGAGATCAAAAAGGATTAATCCAACTAGAAAATTCCTTAACCTATTCTAATATTTTATAAATACATTTTTTATCACACAAAAAAACAAATTTAAACTCTAAAAAAGTTAGAAAAGCTTTCAATTTTTTTTAAAAAGGTTATTTTATTATTTTAAAATGCTCACAACCAAAAATCGGAATTTTGGGGTGTGACAGGTCTAAATGGAATGGGGATCAATTAGAACTTGGGAACAATGGGGAAATGGTAGGAATATCTCACCTTAGCGCTGGGAAGCCTTTTATCGGAGGGGATCACTCCGGGGAAGCTCCAATTTGGAGATCGGACTCCGGATGGTGTAAGCCGTGAGGTGGATGAACTCACGTGGAAACTTCACCGACGACGAGGGTGAAGGGGATGAGCTCGAGGAAGCCTTAGGGGAGCTCGAGGAAGTCTCCTACATTGATCTTCAGTCGTTGTAGATGTCAAGGTGGTCTCTCCCTCTCTTGGTGTCGGTGAAGGAGTGAGCGAGAGAGAGTGGGTGAGAGAGTGTTGACCGATTTCCTTAAGTAGAGCCTCTACGCTGTGGCAGTCAGACCGCAGGATGGATCGGTCAGACCGTGGGAAGCCCACGTGGCAAACCTACGTGGTTACCCCTGGCGGTCAGACCGCGGGGTATCCCGGTCAGTCCGTGAGAGCAATCTTGTGCCGAAAACTTGATTCTATTCCCCTTTTCTATTCTTCTTCATCTCCAAGGCGTTTAGGGTTTTCCTAAAGGGTTCTAAAGTACCTCCAAGTACTTTTGAAACATATTTAAACTCAAATTATCAAACGAATATGTATAAACATAATGCCATAACGATTATGAATGCTTAATCACTTGACCACCTCCCCCCTTAAAAAGAATCTCGACCTGAGATTTAGCAAACTCAGAGAAAAGGTGATGGTGATGAAGTGGAAGGGAATCTCCCACAAATGGAAAAGAACTTTATTGAAATTCCTCGATGGAATAAAATGATAGTCATTGGGCCTTCACATGTGCTGGCGGTCAGACCGCAAGTCGGTTAGATCGTGTGGATGGTGGTTAAACCGAAATCCATACAGAGAGTTTTGGGCTCTGGCAGTCGGAATGATGTTATGCCGGTAGTCAAACCACCGACTAATGGTCAGACCGTGAGTCTGGGGCAGTCAGACCACCCGAGAACAGAGCATTTTTGGTTCTAAATGCCTCTAGTAGTCAGACCGGTAGACCAACAGCGGTCAGACCGCCAGGAGTATGGTTCTTCCGATTGGATAGTTCTAAGTGCAGCCTCTGAGAACAAATTCTCCATTCAATATGGTGATGATTATAGACATGTGAGATTCTCCAATTATGCAAAATTACAACGACATTTACAAATTTTTGAAAGGTTTGGGATATTCGTAGTGGATTTTATCCTCACTCTCCCAAGTTACTTCATCCTCGGTGTGGTTGCTCCATTGGACTTTGATGAACTTAATAGAGCATTGTCGAGTCTAGCGTCTCGCTTTATCCAAGATTTTGAGTTGGTCGCTCACAATATGAGAGATCCGGTTGCAATTCTTGATTTGCAATTTCAATGACTTCTTTTGGAATTCAAGGCATTTCTTTAGTTGCGAGACACGGAACACATTGTGAATCGCGGAGAGAGACGGAGGTAGGTCCAATTGATAGGCCATCTCTCCACGCCGAGCAATGATTTGGAAAAGCCCTACATATCAAGGTGCTAGCTTCTCACTGATTTGAAAGCGTGGAACTCCTTTGAGAGTAGAAACCTTGAGATAGACAAAGTCCCAACTAGCGAATAGCCAAAATATGCTCTTTTGCCTCTTTGACCAAATCCGGGCCTAGAAAAGCCCTTTCCTTGGATTCGAACCAATTCAACAAAGTTCAGCATCTTCGACCATAGAGAGCTTCAAACGGCAACATTTCAATGCTCGACTGATAACTGTTGTTGTAGGAGGACTCGACAAATGGCAAGGCAATTTTCCACTTCTTCCCATATGTGAGAGCGCAAGCTCGCAACATATCTTCTAGAACATGGTTCACCCTCTCGGTTTGACCATGGTTTGAGGGTGGTAGGCGGTGCTATGGAAGAGCTTGATTCCTATGGCTTCATGAAGGCTCTTCCAGAAATGTGAGCTAAACTGAGTGCGTGGATTGGAGATAATTGTCTTCAAAATCCCATGATTGCAAACAATCCGAGTGAGGTACAACGCAACATATTGCTTGACCGAATACGAGATCTTGACAAGAAAGAAATGAGCGAACTTAGTCAGCCAGTCCACAATGACCCAAATTGAGTCATAACCTTGAGAGGTCTTCAAAAATCCAATAATGAAGTCCATTCTGATCTCCTCCCACTTCTAAGAGGGAATAGGCAAGGGCTGGAGTGTACCGGCCAGCTTGAGGTGCTCGGCCTTCACTCTTCGGCAGTCATCACACTCAGCAATATATCGAGTAATTTCTCACTTCATGTGAGCCCGCCAGAATCTTGACTTGAGGTCTTGGTGCATCTTGGTACTCTCTAGTTGAATGGATAGCAAGGAGTCATGTGTTTCGTCCAGAATCTTCTTCCTCAATGCCTCAAGCTTCAGAACAACTATAGCGTGGACAACTACCGCAATCTCTAAGTCATGGGTTGGGTAGTGCTCCACATGGTGCTTCAACTGGCATGAGGCATAAGCAACAACTTGTACTTCTTGTATGAGGACACATCCGAGGCTTATGCGGGAAGCGTCACAATAGGTGCCGAAACCCTTGTCCACTTCAAGCTAAGCTAGAACATGAGAGGTCGTGAGTAGTTTCTTCAAAGTTTGGAAAGCTAACTTACATTCATTCAACCACTCAAATAAATTTTTTTTCTTCAATATCTTAGGCATTGGCTTGGCAATATTGGAGAAGTTCTTAATAAACCAGCGGTAATAACCCGAAAGTCCAAGAAAACTTTTGATGTTAGTGACATTCTTGGGTTGAACCCAATTAAGGACTTCCTTTACTTTGCTAGGATCAATGGCAACACTGTTCTCAGACAATACATGACTCAGAACTCACAGTTGTTGAACTTGGCATAAAGTTGGTGGTCTCGGAGTCAGCCAAGAACAGCACAGAGATGCTCAGAATGTTCTTCTTTAGTCTTGCAGTATATGAGAATGTCATAAATGAAAATCACGATAAACTTATCGAGTTCCTCCATGAAACTGTGTTCATCAAGTGCATGAAGAATGCTGGTGCATTGGTAAGGCCGAAGGACATGACGGTGAATTCATAAAGCCCATAACGGGTAAAGAAAGTCATCTTTGGAATATTCTCTGGTCAGACCTTTATTTGGTGATAGCCCAACCTCAAGTCAATCTTGGAGAAAACCTGGGTACCGATTAGTTGATCAAACAGAATATCAATTTGAGGAGTCGGATACTTATTCTTGATAGTGACTCCATTCAACGGATGGTAATCAACACACATCCGAGTAGTTTGGTCCTTCTTCTTCACAAAGAGCATCGGACATCCCCCGGATGAGGAGCTCGAATGAATGAAACCCTTTGAGAGCAACTCCTGAAGTTGCTTCTTCAATTATGCTAATTTATTTGGCGACATCCTATAGGACCTCTTTGAAATCAGGGTTGTACTGAGCAAAAGATCAATAGAGAATTTTACTGCTCGGTCGAGTGGCATCCCTGATAGTTCTTCTCGGAAGACATCAGAAAACTCACACATGACGGGAACGTTCAGGAGATCTGTGGCTACGACAATCTTCAGGGCATAAAGACAAGGATCGACATTTGTAGTGAAACATACACAAGAATGTAGCCTAGCTCACAACTTACAACGCATTCTATGCAAGTGTCAGCAGTCAGGCCGCAGCCTAGCGATCAGACTGCAGGCAAAAAAATATGTCTTGGTTCGTATGTGACGAGTGATTGACAATGGTGTTGATTTGGTTTGATGATTTTGATATTGCATGGGTATTTTTTTTGTACTGCAATTGTGATCATAACTAATCAAAGTTATAGAGAAAATGGAGTTGGCGTGTTTATCTCTAAGTCTAGGAAAATTGAACACGCCGAATGACCCAACACTGAGGAAAATGAACATGCCAGATGGTCCGACGTTCATATGCAGTACACGATGGAGCACTTCAATGAAGAAGTAAGAATTGAAGTATACACCAGATGGTCTGGCACTGGGCAATGTGTACGCCGGATGCTTCTCCTAAGTAATGTTTCTAGAGATGGTGCAAAACGGGTTCCGGCAAGAATGGAAATGCCAGATGGTCTGGCAATGGACATGAATACATGCTGAACTATTTCATGCAAAGAGGATTTTAGGCGGCCTGGTCTACTGAGTTGAACATGCCGGATGGTCCAACACTCCGGAGGAGCGAACACTGTATCATCTGGCGTTCACGATTTTTCAGAGATGTGTCATTTCTGCAAGGATTTTGATTTTGACTAAATTGTGATGGAGTTAAATGGTGTTAGAAATACATGTTCCTTGTCTCATGTTGTGCAGGTGATGGATGCAACTTGGCGACCGACGGCGGGATGATCGAAGCCAAGCGAGGTGCTTGGTGCTGGACAATCGAAGGGATCAGGTGGGGTCATGGGTGATCCTAGCTGTGCATATGGAGGTCAACAAATGCATGCGAAGATGGATAAAGACGGTATGTTGATAAAGTCAAGCGTATTGGATGCCGGTGCAAGTGACAACATGGCCTGAGGGATCAGGAGCAGAGAGACTTGCCGATGGTCAATATTGCAAGATGGAGTACACACATCAACATCGGGATGCTTGCTTGAGGTCAGAGCAAGTGGAAAGGAGTCACACTTTAAGAAGTGTGCAAGACAGTTTTGTGGTTTGGCCTTACCGGATGGAACTTTGATTCCATGCAAGCACTTGCACATTGCAATTTTCTTCGCATTGCTCAAACTGTAGCTAGCTGGACGAAGATATTTGTCACCTTCTTCCATATCTTCGGGATGTAGATCCTATCTGAGTTTGAAATATTCAGGACCTTCCGTGCTTGGAGTGTACCCTTTATTTTGCCAAGTATGTCTAGTAATGTACCAATCAAGCTATCACACACGTTCTTGTCAATGTGCATGACATCAACTGCATGTTGAACCACCAAATCCGGCCAATAAGCTAAGTCATAAAAAATAGATTTCTTTTTTAACATAAGAGATCTAAGACTAGATTTTAGAACTGGTGTACTCCCGCATCCTTTTCCAAGGATAACCCTAAGTCCCTTTACCATCTCATATACCTGTCTCCCCGTGTGATGCTTAGGAGGTGATCGAGTCTCAACTTTCTCATCAAAAGCTCTCTTGTTGCTATGGTACGAGTGATCCTTGCAAAGAAATTTACGATGACCTAGGTACACCATTTTTCGGCTATTCTTCAGCCACAAGCTCTCTGTTTCATCCAAACAATGCACGCATCTATAGTAGCCTTTGACAGTCTAGCCTGATAGGTTGCCAAGTGCTGGCCAATCTTGGATTGTTACGAACAGCACTGAGTGTAGGATAAAGTTCTCTCGTTTGTATGCATCCCATACCTACACACCATCGTTCTATAATATTACAAGATCTTCAATTAATGGTTTCAGTTAGACATTGACATCGTTGCCAGGTTGCCTCACCCCTGGTATCAGCACCAGCATCATAATGTACTTCTGCTTCATACACAACCAAGGAGAAAGGTTATAGATACATAGAGTCACATGTCAAGTCCTATGACTACTGATCATGTTGCCAAATGGATTCATCCCATCCGTACTCAACCCAAATCTTATATTCCTCATATCTTTTGCAAATGACTCCTTGTATTTCCTATCAATGTTTCTCCATTGCGTAGAATCAGCAGGGTGTCTCAGCATTCCATCATCCTTGCACTCCTCGACGTGTATCGCATCAGTTTGGCATGCCTTTTGTTCGCGATTAAACGCTCTAAATGGGGGACTATAAGAAAATACCACATCACCTTGCTGGGAGGTCATTTATTCTTTCCTTCACCATCGATATCATCATGGCCACGCTTGTACCCTGATGCACCATAGACGAGACACACTTCCAAGTCTGTATGCTCTCCGCGATACAACATGCAATCGTTTGGACATGCATATATTTTCTGTACTTCCAACCCTAACAGGCACACAACCTGCTTGGCTTGGTACGTATTTTCTGGCAGCACATTTCCTTTTGGAAGCAATTTCTGCTGGAACAGTAATAACTCTGAAGCTTATATCATACTACCTGTTGCTTGCCTTCAATTGTAGCAGTGAAAGAACGGTACGCAACTTTATGTTCATTGGTGAAGTTCTCCTCCCCATCATGCAACATCTACTCTAGATCATCAGCGTCAGTGTTAGAGTCGGTGTCGGCCAACATCTCCTATAGATCATTATCGACCAACATATCTCCAGCAGACGGTATATCAATGTATTCGTTAGCCGACATATCGGTGCACAAGTCTTTGTTTTCTCTGCAATGTATTGCCCTTCCTATATAATCTCAGCTTCACCGTGCTCGGTCCAACGAGTATAGCCAGGCATAAAGCCTCTTGGCATCAAGTAGGAATGTATCTGCTAGGTGGTGGAAAACTGCTTCTTATTCTCGTAGATGCATGGACAGCACATGTATTGAGAATGTGTATTTGACTTATGTGTTGCGACTTGTACCAGGAAACAATCTACGTCGTTCTTATACTTTTTGCTCACACGGCTCACATCTTACATCCATCTTCTGTCCATCTACAATTATATCATTATTATAATCCAAATTCATAACATCTAGAAGATTTTGGGATCACCAATAAATAAATTATGTTGTCATCTCCTACCGATAATTGGCTCTGGTTGGAGGAGCCGCCTTTTACATACTTTCGCGTTCGTTTCAGATGAGTATTTATTGATGTCATTCCTAAAAAAAAAATTTACTATTCAACTCCTTATCTGTGACTCATTAAGGAAAAAAAAATACACTCATACATAAAGTTTCTATATTAAAGTTTGCTAATTAAATAAAATATCAAAATACAATTAGATCTTGCTACATACCTAAATTCATTAAAAATCAAAATTAAGGGATAAGATCAACTTTAGTTTTTAAGGTAAAATTTTGAGTTAAAATGCTAAATATAGGATTTAATTTGGTGATTTCAACTTACTTGAACTTTACTCATTTTTTGAAAAGTGAACTCTGAATTTTTCTCAAACAACAAGCAAACTTCTAGACACACATATATATATATACATAAATTAATTAATTAATTCAATAAATTAGACAGATACTATATATGAGAGACAAGACTACGCATAATTCGTGCATATATGAACTAGAGCAGTAGCCAGCAATCAATGAATCCCACAGAAAGCTTCTCGGAAACTTGTGCAAGTCGACATATCCATCACCATTATTGAACTGAACCAACCTAAAACTTTGTCTTTGTGTGCATGCATCGGTTGATTGTTTGATTCTTTTTACGGAAATGCTCTCTTCACGCGTTTGATATATCGGACAGATGGCCCCCTCGGTCCATAGTATTATCGGATCGGTCTAAAAATATTTTTGCATTTTTAATATTTTAGACGTTCAAATTTAATATTTCAGATGTTATGAAAATTTGTTACTATAGTTATTTTCGTATGTTGCATCCCAAGAATCTCTTGCGTATAAATCTAGACCTGAAAAAATTATCTATTTGAGTTAATTCCTATATATCTCCAATGTTTCAGACGTTCAAATTTAATGTTTCAGACGTTATGAAAATTTGTTGCAGAAGTTCTTTGAGAATGTTGCATCCCGGAATCTCTTACGCAGACAAAAAAAATTATCTATTTGAGTTAATTCCTATATTTTCACATCTCTAATGTTTCAGACGTTCAAATTGAGTGTTTTAGATGTTATTGAATTTTGTTGCAGAAGTTATTTTCGTATATTGCATCTCGGAATGTAGGAATTAACTCAAATAGATAAAAAAAAATTCCCGATCTGTGTGCTTTTTTTTTGTATATTTTTATGTTGTGAAGTTGATTGCAAATGTTGTTTGCCGTTCTTTTTATGTTCGTTTTGTAGCTTTGTATTTTATTTTTCGGCTGGCCAGCCAGTTGTTGGACCTGCCCATGCGCGTCTGTTTCAAACGTACGCATATATACCATGCAATTTCAAATAATAGGCAAAATAAAATAAAATACACAAGTCAACTAGGTAATCCATCACACGCAAGCGTCCAAATAATGCCTTTTAAGAATGCAACTGCAGCGAACAAATCCATGCGTTGACTTTGGTCCCTAGCCTGTACACGGTCGATGCTTTAATTTCTTCAATCATGCGTTGTCCTGGCAGCACATGCATAACGTCGCACTAGTTAAGCACTTAGATTAACACGTCGTACTTATCTGCCCGGCCGGTTTAACGAACTGATTAACATCGCATCGGCGGTGGTCAACGACAGTGTGAGCGCTGTACTACTGAACCATGCATGCAGCCACATTCAGCACTCGCTCGCTCGACATGCACGGCGACTTGATGAATTGCATTACTTTTAAGTTGAGTGCGTTGATTATCTATATCTTTATAGCATTTATAGCATTGATAATATTATTGGTATCTAATTTAATAGTTATTCGAAATGCTTAGCTATGTATAGATTCCGGTGGAAGTCCAGCGATTGTGTAACCATTATTCGTGAGCTTAGAGCTTAGTTGTTGTTTACAAACACAATGATAATGATGTGAGTTGTATGAGGTGTGAGAATGAGACGGGATATGGGCGGTGTTAAGGGTATCTTCTGCACTGGAGGAGTTCCTCGGTGTAGTTCAGGAGAGGAACTCGGATACCATAGATCGCTTATATCGTTTAAGCACCGTCCATTATTACAGTTAGCTCTAGAACTTTCTGTACTAACTACATATTGATCTAATAGTAAGATAAGCCGAATATCTCTGTAGTTGTGATCATTTGGGCTTGCACATTGACGATGTAAGCGGGTGAGCTTGTAGAGACACTTGTGGTTAGTTTGGGAGTTAACCTAAGTGGGTTCCGCATCGAGCGATGTTTGATCCAATTGGTTGGGCTAATTGGGAAACATTGGCATGAGTACACCCTTTGGTGGGCTTGTATAGCCACTGAAGCCGTATGGTCCTCGAGTAATGTGGGTAAAGTTGTACCCCATGTAGGGCGTAAGAACAATTTGAATTACCGTGCTTTTGGTCATGAGCACGTTTCTGTCCATTTGCAGCAGTCGTAGAGTTGCGAATGTGGGATGTGTGGTATGTTTGGATGAGATGGGTTTGAGATGGTTCGTTTTACAGTTATGTTCATGAGATAGTTCCAGTTACGTTTATATGCAAATCAATGGTTACAGAGTAGACAGGTTTGTGGTTAAGTTTAGGCACTCACATATAGGTGTTAAGGTTGCTTACGCATACGAATTTACTTAACCTTGTGGTCTACTCCTTGCTAGTGGCTCAATGCATCATCTATGGAGTCGGGCTATTATATGTACCTATTATGGATTAAGTCTTACGAATACCCACTACTACATAAACCCCTATATATACCAGCCCATCACTGCTGGTTCCTAATGGGCTGACAGTGATGGAGAATCACTGCTGTTTCATAAGCGGCGTGGGGAAAATTCAGTCATTGTGGCTTACGAACAAGCATTGATAAGGGCATCACTGCCAGCTGTTAGCTTGAGCCGGTAGTGATGCCTTGCTCCATCTTCATTGCCGGTTTAATCCACCGACCGATAGTGATAGCAAGGCATCACTACCGACTTGTTATATGAGTCAGCAGTGATCTCTCGACTATATAAAAGTCGCACTCTCCTTACCCAAGCCTGAGCACACAACAGAGAGGAGCTTTGTTTACTCGGTGGCGGCCATTTTTGGTCACCAAGTTCTTAGTGGCTTCAAAATTTTAAGGAATCCTCATGTCCTAGGTATTCCAACATGTCCTAGGTATTCCAGGGTATGTAACTTCATCTTCAATCCATTTCTAGTTGAATTTTATTTGCTAAATTGCTCTATATTTTGAAAAGATGAAGATGCACCTATGGCCATGATGTTTTAAGATAATGTAGATACAATTATATCTCATTTATTATACGGAAGCTTCAATTATTAGCTTATGGTGGAAGGTGTCTTTATTATTAATTTACATTAGCTATAGGTTTGATCATATTTATTTTTTAATTAATTTAGCAAGCTCCTATATAGAAACTTTAGGTATGAGCATATTTATTTTTGATTTATAATGAATTGGAAAAATTAGACATGATATTTAGGTACGTTGCAAGCTCTAATTATATTTTTATATTTAAATTAATTAGCATGCTCCTATATGAAAACTTTAGGTATGAGCGTATTTATTTTGATTTTTAATGAATTAGAAAAGTTCTCCATGATATTTAGGTATGTAGCAAGATCCAATTATATATTTTATATTTTATTTAATTAGCAAGATCCAATATATAAACTTTATGTATGAGTATTTTTTTAATTAATTAGTCCTACAAAAGGGTTGAATAATAAAGAAAATTTCTAGGGATGGAACCAACAAATACTCATCGGAAGCGTACGCGAAAGCATAAAAAGGCGACTCCTCTAACCTGGGCCAATTACCGGTAGTAGATGTCGAGGTAATTTATTTGTTGGTGATCGTAAAATTTTCTAGATGTTATGAATTTGTATTTACAATAATGATATAATTGTAGATGGACAGAAGATGGATATACGATGTGAGCCGTGTGAGCGCAGAGTACAAGAACGGCGTGGATTATTTTCTGGTACAAACCGCAGTGCACAAGTTAAAAACACAGTCTCAATACATGTGTTGTCCATGCGTCGATTGCGAGAACAAGAAGCAGTTTTTCACCACCCAGCAGATACATTCCCACTTGATGCCAAGGGGCTTTATGCCTGGCTATACTCATTGGACTGAGCACGGTGAAGCTGAGATCATACATGAAGTGCAATACATTGGCAGATAAGACGAAGACTTGCGCACCGATATGCCCCCTGCCAGAGATATGTTGGTTGATGATGATCTAGAGGAGATGTTGGCCGACACTGACGCCGATGATCTGGAGCAGATGTTGCGCGATGGGGAGGTGAACTTCACCAAAGAGAGTTTCAAATGTTCCAGTGTATGGTAGAGGACTCTAAAACACCGTTGTTCCCGAGCTGCGAGAGGGAGCACACAAAGTTGCGTACTATGCTTTCACTGCTGCAATTGAAGGCAAGCAACGGATGGTCTGATACAAGCTTCACAGAGTTGTTACTATTATGCAGAAATTGCTTTCCAAAGGAAAATTTTCTGCTAGAAAACACGTACCAGGCCAAGCAGGTTGTGTGCCCATTAGAGTTGGAAGTGCAGAAAATACATGCATGTCCAAATAATTGCATGTTGTATCACAGAGAACAAGCAGACTTGGAAGCGTGTCTCGTCAGTGGTGCATCATGGTAAAAGTGTGACCGTGATGATATCGATGGTGAAGGAAAGAATAAAAGGCCTCCCGTCAAGGTGATGTGGTATTTTTCTATAGTGCCCCGTTTGGAGCATTTTTTCGCGAACAAAAGGCATACTGAACTGATGCGTTGGCACGCAGAGCAGCGCAAGGATGATGGAATGCTGAGACATCCCGCTGATTCTACGTAGTGGAGAAACATCGATAGGAAATACAAGGAGTCATTTGTAGAAGATGTGAGGAATATAAGATTTGGGTTGAGTATGGATGGGATGAATCCATTTGGCAACATGATCAGTAGTCATAGGACTTGACATGTGACTATATGTATCTATAACCTTCCTCCTTGGTTGTGTATGAAGCAGAAGTACATTATGATGCTGGTGCTGATACCAGGGTGAGGCAACCTGGCAACGATGTCAATGTCTAACTGAAACCATTAATTGAAGATCTTGTAATATTATAGAACGATGGTGTGTAGGTATGGGATGCATACAAACGAGAGAACTTTATCCTCCTAAGCATCGCACTGGGAGACAGGTATATGACATGGTAAAGAGACTTAGGGTTATCCTTGGAAAGGGACGCGGGAGTACACCGGTTCCGAAATCAAATCTTAGGGCTCTTATGTTAAAAAAAATCTATTTTTTACAACTTAGCTTATTGGCCGGATTTGGTGGTTCGACACGCAATCGATGTCATGCACATTGCGAAGAATGTGTGTGATAGCTTGATTGGTACGTTACTAGACATACCAGGCAAAACAAAGGATACACTCCAAGCACAGAAGGACCTGAAATGTTTGAAACTCAGACAGGATCTACATCCCGAAGATGTGGAAGAAGGCGATAAATATCTTGGTCCCGCTAGCTACAGTATGAGCAAGGCGGAGAAAATTGCAATGTGCAAGTGCTTGCATGGATCAAAGTTCCATCGGGTTACTCCGCCAACATAAAGGGACTAGTAAACATGAAAGATTTGAAATTAACTGGTATGAAGTCTCATGATTGTCATGTGATGATGACACAGATGCTTCCAATTGCAATTAGAGGTATTCTGCCGTCGAAGGTCCGAACCCCAATCATAAAACTGTGTTCATTCTTCAACGCGATATCACAGAAGGCCATCGATCCGACCAAGCTAGATAAGCTACAGGAAGACGTGGTCGGGAGTCTACCCCAGCTTGAGGCGTTGTTCCCTCCATCATTCTTTGATATCATGGTGCATCTCATTGTTCACATTGTGAAAGAGATACGGATTCTTGGCCCCGTGTTTCTCCATCAGATGTACCCTTTTGAGAGGTTCATAGGAGTTCTTAACAAACATGTTCGTAACCAAAATCAGCTGGAAGGCTGTATGGCCGAGGGCTGGGGAACCGAGGAGGTCATTGATTTCTGCGTCGACTACATGAATCTCAAATCTATTGGTGTGCCTATATCTCGCCATGAGGGGAGGCTACAGGGGAAAGGGACGATAAGTGCAAACTCATTCCACACTAACGACCTCGTTTCATTCACGCAAGCACATTTCACAGTTCTGCAACAACCAGTTGTAGTGGACCCATATGTCGAAGAACACCAGAAGATTCTACGCACTATAAACCCAGGGAAGTCCGATGTTTGGATCGCACGAGAGCACCAAGATCATTTTGGCGCCTGGTTACGTAGACAGGTGATGTATAAGCAGATAGAGTGTGCTCAGTTGACTATGTTGGCTCACGGACTGTCAACTACAATCTTCACATTCCAAGGATGTGACATACATGGATATACATTTTATACGAGAGCTCAGGATAATAAGAGCGCCAAGAAAAGTAGCGGTGTCTGTATAGATGCCTACGACTGCAATGGAAATAGGGAGACCTACTACAGATTCGTAGAGGAGATCTGGGAGCTTGACTATGCAGTGCTAAAGGTTCCTCTTTTCCGGTGCCAATGGGTCAGACTCCCAGGGGGTGTGAAGATCGATAAGTACGGTATGACTACAGTGGATTAAAAACTCGTTGGATATAGAGAAGAATAATTCATACTTGCGAATGATGTTATGCAAGTCTTCTATGTAAAGGACCCATACCCGGCTAACAAGGAGGAGCGCCACGTGGTTCTTCAAGGAAAAAGAAGGATTGTCGGAGTGGAGAATGTTGTTGACAAGGAAGACTAGAATCAATTTGACGTGCTACCTCCTTTCGGAGAGGACGTCGACCTAGGTACCATGGAAGGCACTGATGAACCTCTCTATATACGCTGTGATCATAATGAAGGGCGAATCGTTAAGACAAAGTAGCTAAATTGTATTAATTACTATGTATGAATTTGTTTTAGATGCAATAAATATACCTCACTTTTGTTATGGAACCTTCAGTTTCTAGTTTATGGTGGAAGATATCTTTATTATTGAGCATATTGATTTTTGATTTTTAATAATGAATTAGCAATAGCACAAGCTAGCACTATTGCTATGTATTACTATTTTTTATTTGTAATGAATTACCTATAGTTATGAGCATATTTATTTTCAATTTTTAATGAATTACCTATAGTTATGAACATATTTATTTTATTTATTTATTGTATTAGAAAATTGAACCAGGAAATTTAGATATATACAAAACATAATTTTGGTATATAGCAAGTTCAAATTTAAATAAATACGTATTAGGATTTTAGGTCAACAGAATGTTAATAAGTATAGATAGTACAAATTAAATCAAAATCACTTGAGTAGCGCAGCGTTTTGTTCGGTCTTACCTATGCAGGTCGTGGGTTCGAGTCTCTTCGCGTGTGTGCGAAACTTTGAAAAAAAATTTACACCGCAAGCCACCAGCAGGGAAAGGAGTTTCACTGCTGGTGGACATATTAGGTCGGCAGTGAAATTACTTTCACTACCGATGAAGTTAACCTTTCACTACCGATCGTCATATTGAGCCGGTAGTGAAGGTACCCTTTCAGTGCCGACTCTCAAATTGAGCCGGTAGTGAAAGTACCTTTTCACTATCGGTCGTTATATTGAGCCGGCAGTGAAGGTACCCTTTCATTGCCGGTGCCCAAATTGAGCCGGCAGTGAAAGCCCTCCCCTATATTATATTGCTCGATGCTCGCCCTCTGACACTTAGAAAAATTGAGCCCTACCTATGCCCTCCGCGACACCGTCGCCTCCTCGACACTATCAGCTCCTCCCTGACACCGCCGTCCCCGCTGCATCCTCCCCGACGCCGCCGTCCCCACCGCATCCTCCCCGACTTCGCCATCCCCGTTCCCGGAGCCCCGCCGTCCCTGTACCGGAGCTGAGGCCGCTGTCTCCATCGCCTACACCGCCGCCCCCCATGCCCCCGTCCCCTACACCGCCATCTCTGTCCCCTACACCGTCGTCTTCATCCCCTACACCGCCGTCCCGCTCGTGCTGCCGTCGTCCGCGCCCACCCACCTCACAGACCAATAGACCAAAGGTAAATCCCCCGCCCTCCTTGGTATTGGGTGCCTCGCCGACCGCTATCAGTTTGGAACTTGGTATTGGGTGAACTATGAGTTGTATTGAAACACCATTGTGATTAATGAAGTAGAACTAGATGATAATGTATCATAGTTGCATTGGTAACAGACCGAATTGGTAACAGAGGTCCCTTTTCACAGTGTTGATTACTTGCCAACCTTGCTTGTGATAAGTCATTTGGGAATGTATGTTGCGCTCGCATTGGCAGAACCTCTTTTTTTACCACATTGCTGGTGATTGGTAGTGGTAACAGAGGTCCGTTTTCACAGTTTATCCTAGTAGTGGTGTAAAGTTTGTTCTGCTAGAGTTCAAAAACCAGCAGGCAGTTTGCTTGATGCAGTTTGTTCTTCACTGATGCAGTTTATTTTCATCCATTGTGATTATTTTCATAGCACATGTATGTTAATTGTGACTGATGTTTGCTTGATGCATGTTATTATCAGGCAGTTTGATATGTGGTTATTGAGAACCAATAGGAAGAAATGAAGTATGATTGATGTGTCAGATTGTCATCCAATTCAAACAGCATCTGTATACAAATGAAACTTGTAATCCAAAATTCACAAGGGAGTTCACTACTTGATCATTGCCTAGGAGAAAATAATCACATTGCCAAGCATTGCATACTACTCATGTACGTATTGCACAAGGCTGGAGTCATGCATGTAGAAAAAATAGAAGAAGTACAAAGGGTGGCATGGTGATAGGAGAATATATAGTGGCGATGATGATATGGCTCGAGGATGCTTCAACATGGCCTATTTAGAGAGGAAGCATTCTTCTCAAGTCAGTATTTATGTGCCAGTCTTACTAGTTAAGAGAGCAGCTTCTCTCAAGACGAGCTGGACGCCCTATCTGAGATTGACCTCAAGAGTTTTCTTTTAGGTTGGGCTAAAAGAAAACTCTAGAGGTCAACCTCAGATAGGGCATCCAGCTCGTCTTGAGAGAAGCTGCTCTCTGAACTAATAGGACTGGCACATGAATGCTGACTTGAGAAGTATGCTTTCTCTCCAAATAGGTAATCAGCACTGAAGTCCTAATAAGGCCATTTGCTAGAGCCACTGTGCTGTAATGTAACATGAACACTATATTTTCTTCGCAGTAACATTGTTTGGTATTAGTGTGGTTTGTAGTATATCATTTTTGCATATTCTCTGAAATTTAGGACTGCTATGATATGGTATGTTGTTCATCGTGGTCGGCAAAGTGGAGTGTTCTCTAGTTGGGAGGAATGCCACGCACAAGTCAATGGATTCAAAGAAGCATGTTACAAAGGATACAAGTCCAAACATAAAGTTGTTGTGGCATACAACAGTCAAGTCATCCAAGCCGAGTTAAAATTGGCTAACTTTGAAAATAAGAAATGTGATTTCACGTGTAAAGATGTCATAATCCTAGTTCTGGTTGTAATCATCATTATTTTGCTATGTAATATGATGTGACTTGTAAGATCAATGTGTCAACTGTCAGTACCTTTATGCCTATTTTGCTTTCTAAGATGCGACATTTTTTGTAAAACGTGGTCGTAACCTATCGATTCCTTCATGGTTATCTCACTCTTTCGACAACCTCCCTCCCTCCCTCCCTCATTGGCTTTATCTCTATCTTCCTCCTTCCTCTGCTCTTTATATGTAGAATACTCAACCGCTCGTCGTCATCATATTTAGAACTCCCAGGAAGTGATGGCATCACCAACTGCCAATCCAGGCCAGGTGTTAGAAGGAGGTGTAGTGCCGCCGTCAAACATTGAAGAAGGTAGCCTGAGCCACTACCTCAACCTGGACCAAACAGACACCTATGGAGGCAATGAGATAATTCATAAGTAGATGAATGCATCTGTTGTACATATTCTCGTATAGGTTCCCAATAGTTTTTTCACTTATACGCAGATGCTTGATGCTTCGGAGGGTCAATGAGCAATCTCAGGAGCCGAATCGTGTCCGAGGTCCCTCGAAGATGCCTACGGGATGATTTGTGATCACGAAGGTCTCACCAGTAGGGGAGCCAACTGCACTAGAGAGAGTTCTGGGGCCATAGAGATCAGTATGTGGGATTGCTGTTAAGGATCATGTGCTCATCAGCTACAGATTATGGACTGGTGAACGAGGTGATCCGCATGTGGTTCCTAATTTGATCAAGAACGACATCTTGTGGCCCAAGATATTAGAGAAGTTTGACTTCCCTGAAGAGACAGATATGGAAATAGTTAAGCGTAAGACGCTAATGATCATGGGCCTTTCATTTAAGAATTGGAAGGGGACACTAAATAGAACGTATGTGCAGAAAGGTACAATGCCAGGTTTCCGCAAATGCCCGCAACTAGAAGATCATTGGCAAGCCTTTGTGGAGTACAAGTTATCGGAAGAAGCACAGAGGTTGAGTGAGGTGAACAAAGCAAACTCGAAGAAGAACCTGTACCCCCATAGAATCGGCAGTCGTGGGTACGTGAGAAAAGAAATGCAGTGGCAACAACAGCTAGATGAACTGTGAGAGAGAGGTGTCACGCTTGAGACAAAGGGCTGGAGCGAATAATCGACACACATCCTTCTTGGGAGGGGTGCTTCTTACTCGTCTAATGGAAGCTTATCCTTTACGACCTCCAAAGACCTGGAAGCAACATAAGATCTTGCAAAAAAGCTTGTCGAAGTCCATGAGCAGTCTTCACAAGGCTCTTTCAAGTTAGATAGGGATAGGGATAAGCTCACCTTGACCCTAGGAAACAAGGAGCACGGTGGTTGCACACAAGGCATTGGGGTGATGGGTTAAAAATTTGGATTCCTAGGCGACGTTGATAGTTATAAGAGTCAGAGATCCCAAGTAGCGCGAGATGCAGAACGAGAGGCAGAACAAGCTAGGATGATGGAAATGCTTGAACAAGAGCTAAAAAATTTGAGGGAACATATAGAAGAAAATAATAGCACAAGAAGTGTCCCAAGCCCTCATGCGTCAATAGGGTGCCATTGTGAGCGAACAGGAATGGTCAAAAGCGTCTCCTGATGGTACGCGCTCTAGCCCCGGTGGTTGTCGGAGTAGCTGTGCGTCTACGGGAGTTCCAGGAGCTGACTCCATCACTTATCCTGTGGACCTCATCATAGCATGGACACCGTGTGAGCTACACATTGGTGCTAGGAACATTACCATCAAGGTGGCTTCTGGCGTGGCTTATCCCCGTGGCTCCCATGAATAATTGCACGGATGTCTGATACCGGGAGGGCTATGCAGTCGTTGAAGTAGACGAGACAGTTGACTTGTACCACCATGTTGAGGTGGACTACCCCGCAGAGGAGGGGGCGGGCACTATAGGAGAGAACAAGCACACATTCATCGCGTGGGAGAAAGCCTACATAGTGTTTCCACTAGGGACAGCTCCCGAGAACCTCTATCCTCCAGTACACCTTGGGCTGTCATCGCCTCTTACATCTCCCTCTCCTCACCCATCTCCTAGAAGCAGTCCACCTCCTCAGCCATCGCCTCAAAGAAGTCCATCGTCCAAGAAGCCAGCACCATCAAGAACCCATCCTGCTCGAAAAACTCGATCAGGTTCCGTTGCATCCAAGCAGACGACATCATCTAAAAAGTCGGTGGCATCTAAGAAGTTGGTGGAACCCAAGGATGTCTATTCACTCACTGCTGAGGAAACCAAAAAGATTGTGGATGCCAGTGTCACGTCTCATTTCCATCCTCCACCACCTCCACCGAAGCCTATTGTGCCTAAAGATGCCGTGAAATTTTTCACGAAAATGGCCAAAGTAAAATAGACGGGGGCAGCTTCAAGAAAGCCACCAACTGATTATGAACGCATCAGTAAGAAGCAGGCCAAGAGCAAGTCAGATCCAATCATTAAGAATGCTCCAAGCATTGCGGACTTCCTAGCTGAATCAAGAATAACAGCAGAGAAACTAGCACAGCTTACTGTGGGAGCTGATATCCAAAAGATGGATGTTACATGGCCGTTTGAGTTGACCAAACCTTTGGTCAAACTAGATATAGAAAGAAACCTTACAACTCAAATGCGTCGATTACTTCAACGGTACTTGGAGCATTCCAGACAGAATTTTCAGGCATTCCCCGTAAGATATATAGATGATTATTTCCTCAACGGGGATGGCTCCTTCTGGGTGTATTTCAAGGACTTCTATGAATTGTATAAGGCAGATGCCCTCGACGTGGCTATAGTCAGAGTGTGGACTCTGTAAGTGACTTATGCATATAATTCACGTTTTATGATCTTGTACCTTGAAATTGCATAGCTAACTTCTCTCTTTCGTAGAATGGAGATCCAAGCATGTAGACAAGACTTAGATAAGAAAGTAGGATTCATCGATCCTGGGCTTGTGAATCAAAAACTTATAAGGGAGAATCCAGACTTTACTGAGGACTACTTATTGAAGTGTTTGCTTCACCACCAATACAAGAAATTCATACTCTTACCCTACAATTATGAGTACGTGTTTGCGCGCCAGGGTGTCCTCATTTTATGGGCAACTCGATTCTAGTACTAATTTGCTATGGTGACATATTCTGCAGTTCTCATTGGATCCTCCTTGTCATCCATCCAGACTTGAGCAAGATCATTGTCTTGGACTCACAAAAGAGAGATCGGACGACTTACCAACACCTCATCGACATGAGGTGTTGGTAAGTCAACTAGGTAATCCATCACAAGTCAACTAGGTAATCCATCACACGCAAGCGTCCTAATAAAACCTTTTAAGAATCCAGCTGCAGCGAACAAATCCATGCGTTGACTTTGGTCCCTAGCCTGTACACGGTCGATGCTTTAATTTCTTCAATCATGCGTTGTCCTGGCAGCACATGCATAACATCGCACTAGTTAAGCACTTAGATTAACACGTCGTACTTACCTGCCCGGCCGGTTTAACGAACTGATTAACATCGCATTCGGTGGTGGTCAACGACAATGTGAGCTGTAGTACTACTAAACCATGCATTCAGCCACATTTAGCGCTCGCTCGCTCGACATCGCGACTTGCTGAGATAAACAAACGTTCAGAAGCCACCCGTTCAGAAGCCTTGACACACTATAAATAGACGTGAGCAGCAGCAGGACTTCACCACCTCAGTCTCAGCAATCACTACAAGCTTGTTACATTAGACGGTCAGAGCAAGCATGGCGAGCAAGGTGACCACTCTGCTCTCGTGCGCGTTGCTGCTCGTGGCGGCGACATGCCAAGCAGCAGCTGGTCACTATAACCCTCCGAGCCCAGGTACGTGCGGCCTCAAGGTGGGCTACTACCACGACAAGTGCCCGCACGCCGAGGCCATCGTCAAGCACGCCGTCAAAGCCGCTGTCCTCCAGAACCGCGGCACCGGCGCCGGCCTCATCCGCATGCTCTTCCACGATTGCTTCGTCGAGGTACATTACAATTTACACATCATGTTGATGCATGCACATGCACTTTTCAACATGTAGTAGTAGAAAAATTTTCAAGGGTTCAGAATCATCAGATGGCTTGCACTGACACCGTGACACGCAGGGCTGTGACGCCTCCGTCCTCCTGGACCCGACGCCAGCCAACCCGCAGCCGGAGAAGCTCGGTCCGCCAAACAACCCCAGCCTCCGCGGCTTCGAGGTCATCGATGCTGCCAAGGCAGCCCTCGAGAGGGCCTGCCCTGGCGTCGTCTCCTGCGCGGACATCGTTGCCTTCGCCGCCCGTGACGCCTCCTTCTTCCTCAGCGGCCGCAGGGTCGACTTCGACATGCCAGCCGGCCGCCTCGACGGGCGCGTCTCCATCGCCTCCCGCACCCTCGACTTCCTCCCGCCGCCAATTTTCAGCCTCTCCCAGCTCGTCGCCAGCTTCGCCGCCAAGGGCCTCGGCGTCGAGGACATGGTCGTGCTCTCGGGCGCGCACACCGTCGGCCGATCCCACTGCTCATCTTTCGTCCCCGACCGCCTCGCCGTCCCCTCAGACATCAACGCTGGGTTCGCCAACTTCCTGAGGAGCCAGTGCCCCGCGAACCCAAGCTCGAGCAACGACCCCACGGTGGTGCAGGACGTCGTGACGCCCGACAACTTGGACAACCAGTACTACAGGAACGTGCAGGCACACCGGGTGCTCTTCACGTCGGACGCGTCGCTCCTGACGTCGCCAGCGACCGCGAAGATGGTGTCCGACAACGCCAACATCCCCGGGTGGTGGGAGGACAGGTTCAAAGCAGCCATGGTTAAGATGGCCAGCGTCGAGGTGAAAACCGGCAGCGGCGGCGAGGTCAGGCGAAACTGCCGGGTCGTCAATTACTAGCTTTTTGATCATCGACTGCAATGTGCTTACAACCTTAATTTCACGCTTATGCATATGTTGCGTTTATAATAGTCGCATTTGCTTTGTTTCGTTTCAATTTTTTATGAACATTGTAAGTTTGTATCATGATTGGAATTGATGTTAATTAATAAAGTTGATATTTGATCTCGGAAAGTCAAATTTAAACTACACATATAAATATCAGCATTACTAGAGAAAATATTTATACAGACGATTTGAAACCCCCGTGCAGGACGCTTTTCCAAACCGTCTGTGAAAAAGAGTCTTTACAAATTAGATGTGTACAGACGAGTTTTGAACTGTCTATACAAAATATTTATACAGATGACTCCAATAACTTGCCGCCTATAAAATGGGATAGTATAGACGGCTTCAATAATGAGTCGTTTGTACTTATGGGTCAATATGGATGGGTTTAGTTGCGAGTCGCCTGTCTGTTGTATATTTGTACATATGGTTGTAGGCCTAGAACCATCTGTACATTCATATATACAGTATTGAAATTCATATACTAATAAATGTAAACTAATAGATCAACAATAGATCGTACACACAGCAATAAAATGCCATACACACAGCAAATCATTTGCATTCAAACTCCAAACACGCAGCAGATCATGCACACATTAGATTGAACATCTTTATTCAATGTCACAAAGTCACATATATCATATAAAGTCATACACATAAACAGAAGTAAAATGTCAATATTACAAAGACTCGTAATATTTGCAAAGCATTCTTCATTCTTGAGTCAACCCCGTGCCAGACAATATATAAACCAAAAAATTAGATTTAGCACACTAAATTATAAATAAGTGATGAGTTCATTTGCTTTATTTTTTATATTATTAATTATAAAGGTATAATACATCAATACACTGTAAGATGCAAATATTTCCAATATATTGAAATAACCAACTTATGTTGAGATTACAAATCATGGCTCCTAAAGTTGTCGCGATCATGAAATTCACTGCTCTCCTTTATCTTCTCCGCATGTATGAAATGGATGAGCCGTTTTTGAATATACATGAGACTGTCATTCGCGAGATTATTTGTTGAAAATGTATATGTCTGTAGAAGAAAATTAAAATATTTAGAAACAACGATGAAAAATACATTTAAATATACTATAATTACACCAACCAGCAGATATACTGGTGGGCTAGAGCCAATGATTTACAGCATATACTAGGCAACATAGAACTCATAGAGGTTGGTGCCAAGCGGCTGCCTGTGACACTACAAAAATTTGTGCATAGTACATTTAGTTCTATGAAATGCATATTATATTGGTAAATTGATGTACATGGAGGAATTATTATCAGAAACTGATGTTAGTAGGTCGTCGAGGGTTTACTTCTCCGTGCAATCCCGCCCATCAAAACATACTTCATGAACCCCTTTTTCAACAAGTATGTCAGATCTGAATACCTCTCTAGGTTTGAGTCGAGGTATATGCAGTGTTGATTGTGTGTATAGATACAAACTAGCATCTAATGGTCTCGATAGTTGTATGATAGAAGAATAAGGTCATTCGATCCACAGAGAGCGACCATGGCCTCTGCGACGTATTTCTCAACTTTCCCAGAGACCAAGTGATTGTTGACCAACATACGACAAGTGGGTTAAGGAATGCAATTCTCAGATTCTCTCTCCTGGCTTCTTTAATCATAAGTCTACATATAATAGTAATGTAGATGAATGCGTGTATCAATGAGTTAGATGGTTCATTAAGCATAGACCACAATTAATTACACTTATGGTTTCCAGCGTCTCATTAGAATGACGTCCAGCTTGTCACGGCGGTAGAGAAGAAATAAATCCTCAAAGGTCATGAGGAAGGTTCCAGCTGGTTTTGGGAAATGTTGCCGCTGGTACTTGCGCTAAAGCAAGGAGAAAGATGTTTCTCCTCATGGATCCTCTTCGTGTATAGGATGCGCAGGATCATACTTGCTCAGCCCAATTGCTCTGACACTTTCTTGCTCAGTAACGGTTGGCCTACCACATAGTTGTTTGACAGATGTTCTTCTTCTACCTCCTTGCTCTTGTCCATCTGTTTGCTGGCTCTACGCTTTTTGGGAGGTGCCATTTTGGTGGACTGTTGGCCAGATTTGCTGGATAATTGTTGTTGCTCATGTGGTGCAAAAGGAGATTTGACCTTTAGCGGAGCATGATGAAAAGGGAAGTCGCTGTCGTCACATACTAGAGACAAAGGCTGTGGAGGTGGTGGAGGGGAAACCAGTGTTATGAACTTCTTTGGCCACTAGATGAAGGAGTGGACAGCCTCCCAAAGTGTTGTAACATCATCCTATGGGGGAATAGGAAGTGGGAGGGATGTGCAATTCCTGTATACCATGTCCATTGACACCCTAGCGTAACCAGACTACAGCACGACTCCATGAATCGTCAGGAACCTCTTTTTGGAATGTCGTCGATGGGGGGTTGGGGGTCACCTTCAAATCTATCGATAGGGAAGTCATGTCAATCGAGCATGTTATCTGGAGCATTATCTGGTGCAGATGTGCAGCTGCTCCGGTGCCGAGATAGGGAGATTCAAGTACTATGGCTGCATCCTATTGCCTCATAGCCCATACCTGCTCCTTGACCCGATATTCTATCCTTTCTGCAAGCATGTTCATCTATTCTTTCATCCTTGCTTCGACCTCAGTGACAATCTCTGTTCTCATTTGTTCACGCTCAGCTGCTTTGTGCTCACCTTTGTTTCTCCTTCGGCTCCTATATGAATGCGTTGTCAAGGAATCCCAACTTTCATGGAACAGAAACACCTATGTCATGTGTGCGACCCGGGTGCTCTTTATTCCTTGGAGCCAAGGTTAGTATTTTTTTTTCCGAGATGGTTGAAATGATCCTTGAGTGGATTCTTCCGAAGGTTGTAGGATCCTTTGAGCCACTTGCTCGGTTTCTAGCTTCCTAAAGGTGATAGAACCATCAGCCAAGTGTATGGCCCTTCCTCGGAACCAGTTCTAGGCCTGCCTCTCTGGGATATGGGAAAATGGTGTGGAGCAGTTCTCCCGAGCTGCCTGCTCATCCTCCTTGTCCCAGTCCAACTCTTTGTGCACATACCCACCGGTGACGAGCCTGTGTGGGTGCGTGTTGCATGACTAGCGTGCCTTGCTAGTCAGACTCTGCTACCAAAATTCCTTAGACTCGCATCTTGCCACAAATTCTGTCCATTGATCCGCCAAGTACGGTTAAACAATATTATTGTGGACGAGATCCTGCTTCACATATGTAGCTCGCTCTTGAAGGTCTTCCACACCTTGCTCATCTTGGCTATTGCCTATCTTTCCACATCCTCCGAGGAGCATCCTTCAAGGAAGTCAAATTGGGCTTTAATTGTTTCCCACAAGAAGTTTTTATCGCTCTGCGGCATGACCTACCCGTTTGGGTAGGTTATCCTGACCCTTGTCCTTCCAAGTGAGGTGCATGCTCCACAGAAAGCCTCCTGAGCTTGCTGAGGCTGTGTTGGCATGCCTGCCTCATTGATGTGAGTTATAGTGTAGTGACCCGTGGGCATTTGATTTTTGCCTCAACCACCTCGCTTTCTCTTCTGCGCCTAAGTTTCTTCTATTTGCTCCTAGGAAGTGGCCTCTGCATCTTGTTGAGCAGTGACCCCCTCTTGTTGTTAAGGAGGAGGCCTGAGGCAGTTCAAGTTCATCTCTAGACGCCATCTTCAAAATAGGAAAAGGCATGCTTATTAGGAACTCGTTACAATGGTAGAAGATGTTGTGACAAAAGAGCCCCTACCAATTGGATTTTGATTCAATATGGTTGGAAGATTGCAAATTAGTTCAAATCATCTAACAATCCATTAACTTATTAAAAATCTACTCATTTACTAATTTAGATTTGGTGAACTTAGTAAAAATCTGCTAATAATCCATTAACTAGCCCCAAATTGACAGTTTGGGAGCTTAGAATATATATGTGGCAATAGAACGCATATCTGTTGGGGGAAAATAAACTGGCCTGAGGATAATGGTTGAAGATTACTACCCAGGTCCCTTCGAAGCCTTGATCTCTGGACCCTCAGCCAAAGGCCCGACCTCCGAATACATCGGGCTCCTTCATGCCACCTCTTCGTACTTGCGAAGCATTCCCGCGACTTGGAACCATGCCTGGCCCTTCCGAGGCCGTCAGCTTTCAAACTCTCTGTAGTAGGCCTGACCCCCGAAGGTTATGGACCCCTTCGGGCCACCCCACCGGCGCCTGGGTGACTTTCCGAAGGCTCGGTCTCCCGGAGGCTCAGCCTTCGGTAGTCCTGCCTTCTAAAACCTTCACCTCCTGGGGTCATGCCTCCCGAGACCCCTGCCTCCAGCTGCTCGGGCCAGCTTCCCGGAGGCTACAGGGTGAGTCATCAGGCCTCAGGAAAGATCTACCGGAAGGGGAGCACCGGTCATGCTTTGCCTCCAAGGAAGTGACCGGCATTAAACACCTAGGCCGATGGACGTCGCTCTGACATCCCGTCGTAATGGAGGCTATCCTGACACCTCTGATAGTACGACGCCAGGCCGCAATTGGCGACCGGCTCACCCCCTTCACGGGGTAGGTACCACGATAGTTACTACGGTGGATGTTTATCTCCCAGGTAGGGTAGAAAAGTAGTTATCCGGGATAAGGCCCAGTAATTCGGTCAGATCCCAGATATTTGTGTATTGTGATAACTTGTACGCCAAGCTACGCACGGCCCCATAAATAGGGGGCCATGGTCATCTGGGAAAAGAGGGAGAAAAGAGGGAAAAAAGAGGGGATGAGCTAGACAGCAAAAAGACACAGAGGTGAAAACACACCAAGTCACGTTGTGATACTCCTCCCAGATCAACCCAATTTTTCTACAATCAATACACTCATGGTGTTCCTTCCTTTTAAACTTCGTCTCTAAGCTTGAGTCTCCTTCTTAGAAGAAACTCTCGCCATACTTACTGGGGCAAGACGAACTCTTGCTCTAACAATATCGATCTTCAAAAGAAAATAAAAAAGACAATGAGATGTGGATATATAGTATAGGAATTGCAGCTACTGTGCTATGTTATTATGTGGTAGAACATTCGATACATTGTTATATATTGTGGGAATCTCATCCACATTGAAGTCCAAAAATTGGGTGATTTGATCTATTTGTACAATATTGATATCTTGCTCGTGCAGTTTCACAAAGAAATGAACCACATGAATGACAATATCAACCCATAAGAAGATGGATGATCAGAAAGGCTTGAGACCTTTAGAAGCTTAACTTATTGGACAATTTAGTGTGTAGAAAGATTCAATATGTTTTTTACTCTAAAAAAGGTTATTCTGAAGAAGTGACAGCACATGCATGGTTTTGGCCTACCGGCTTCATGTAAAGTAACTTAGCTCTGAGATGAACTGAGAACATAGAAAATACTTGGTGACAACTGAGGTAGAATACATGTACATGTACATGTCCATTGCAACAAAGCAACACATGGCCTTTTGGACAATGGTAGATTCACACATAGGCAGATTGATGAACGCATGAATGAATGAATGAAGAAGTATACTTAATAGAGCGAGCATGGTAACTACAACACTACACACTCCCATTACTGTCAAATGAATGAGTTAGTACAAGGAAAAGTTGGCCAATCTATTGACCAACTTGGAGAGTATAGAATTTGGAGAGTATAGAAAATGAAGAAGACAAAAAACTAGAACATACTAAAACAAGTTTTTGAAAAAATAATTATTTCCACTAAGTCAAAATGTGAATTTTAATATGATGGTTTTCTCTCTGAATAGATAAAATATGATGCTCCAGATAAAAATAGATGGATTTTCACACAAGACATATTCCAAGTTCATTCCCAAACACATATAAAGGGGCAACGCCAAAACTTTTGATCAAAATGTACAAGATCCAAAGTCCAAAGTACTCAGTAATCTTATTGAAAGGAACATTATGATTCTCACTCTGTAATCTTATTGAAGCACTCAGTATTCTTATTGAAAGAAACAAAATTATGAATAATTAGGAACAACATTGCATTAGTATCAAATTATGGGTTTGCCATTGTAGGGCCAGACATAAAACAATTGAATGCCACTGATAGTAGGTACTAGATTCTCACTCAATAATTAAGATCAACTTTCTACCACTAAGAATATAAAGTTTTAGTGCATGACCATTCAATGTTTCCAGACAAAACATTAAAACATGAAAAATTCATAAATAATCCATACAAACATCAAATGAGAAGAAATTTTTATGTAAATTTAGAATTAACTTTGTACTATTGATCTTCCAAACAAAACATTAATACTTGAAAAATTCATAAATAATCCAAACAAACTCCAAATGAGAAGAAATTTGTATGTAAATTTATGATTAAATCTGTACTATCATATGGTGTAGTGATCACTAAACCTAAATATTAAATTGAACTAAAACTAGCAAAATTCATAACTCATTTATACGAACTCCAAATTAATGAGATGGAATTTTTAAGTAAATTCATAACTAATTCGTTTTTACATATTACATTGCAATATATAGGTATATAATAATCGAGTAACATCATACATCTTTAACAATCAGCCCTTCTTGATGATCGACGCGCAGATAGCAAGTGGCCCCGATCAGGGGCTGTTCTTCGTTAATGGAGATGCCATCTCCAAGACGGTACTCATCAAATTGATTGTGTACTCTTCTTCGTCCACGATATTCTCAACTCTGACAATCCTTCTTTTTCCCTGAAGGACTACGTGAAGCTTTGGATTTGCTAGGTCTTGCACACAAAAGACTTGGACAACTTGTGTAGCAAGTACAAATAGTTCATCTTTGTATGTGGTACGTTCGAGGTCGACAGTAGTCATTCCGTACTTGTCTACCATAACACTTGAGAGTGCAACCTAATGGCACCGAAAGAGGGGGATCTTGAAATGTACATAATCGAGTTCCCAAATCTCTTCTATGTACCCATAGTACGCACAAACCACACGTTTGTCTTGGAAGGCATCTATGCATACACCGTGGTTCTATACCGTGCTCTTACTATCCCGTGTTCTGGTATAAAAGGTGTACCAATTTATATTGTATGCTTCAAATGTCACATTTGTGTGACTTGGCCATCTTGCCAACCAGCCAATATTGTCCTCTATTGAACTATTATTACTAAATCGCACTGCCAACCAGTTGTGTTGTTTTGTGATCCAAGTCTCTGTAAGGCCTGGATTCTCTCTATGTAGCACATCCTTATGCGTGTCGATATGCGGGGATACTTCAGTCATGTGTTGCATGCCCGTGAAATTGGCTTTAGATAACATGGCAAAGTTAACAATGATTGATTTCCTAACTATGGTCCCCTTCCCATCCAATCTCCCATCATGATGAGACATGGGCACACCAATTGGTTTGAGCTGATCTAAGTAATCAATGCAGAACTCAACTACCTCTTTGGTTGTGTAACCTTGGACGATGCTGCCCTCCAAGCGAAATCAATTTTGTACATACTTCTTAAGAATTCCCGTGTACCTCTCAAATGGGTACATCTGACATAGGAATACTAGGCCATATATCTGTATCTCTCTCATGAGTTGAACGATAACATGTACCATGATATAAAAAACAATAGAGGAAAGTACATCTCAAGATGACATAGTGTCTTCACCACATTGACCTGTAAAACAACAAGTACTTTGGGATCGATGACCTTCTGAGAAATTGCATTGAAGAAGTAACAAATCTTGGTGATTGTGTCTCAGAGATAGGTCGGCTGGATATTTCGAATTGCAATATGAAGCATCTGTGTCATTAACACATGGCCATCATGGACTCGTTGCCAACTAATTTCAGATCTTACATCGAAACAAGTTTCGAGATGTTGGCGAAGTAACCGGATGGAACTTTCACACCATGCAAGAACTGGAATAGTTCAGTTCTCTCGTCCTTTTTCAGATTATAGCAGGTAGGAGGAAGCCTCGTTCTACCTTTTTCGGAGGGCTCAGGTGCCAACTCGAGCCTAATCTTCATATCAACCATTCCAAGCCTTGCGTTGAGGCCATCCGTCGTCTTGCCTGGAATATTAAGTAAAAGACCAATCAAGCTTTCACACTCGTTCTTCTCTAGATGCATGATGTCGATGCAGTGGCAAACTTCAAGGTGCTTCCAATACGGTAGCTCCCACAATATCAATCGCTTCTTCCACATGCCACCAGTAGCCTTAGATTTTTTTTATTCCCCTTTCCAAATACAACATCGAGATCTTTAACCATATTGTGCACCTCTTGACCACTATAGTGCCCTGCAAATAAATCTCTCTCACTCGTTTTGTCGAATTGTTCCTTCATGTTGTGATATGGGTGATACCTGTTAAGGAAACTATGGTGATGCATGAACACCGTTTAGCGCGAGTGGGGCAGCCACATACTCGCGATACCATCTAAGCAATGAGGGCACGCCATGTTTACTTGTTTACTCTAGCCTGAAAGGTTACATAGTGTGGTCAAATTATTGATCATGCAGAACAACATGGCACGTAGCGTGAAATTCTCTCTTATGTACGTATCTCATACTTGCACCCCTTCGTTCCACAATGTTTTTAGATCTTCCAAAAATTGTCTTAGTATACATCAATATTGTTCACATGTTGTTTTGGGCCTTGGATAAGCAGCGACATCATCAAGTACTTCCGCTTAATACATAGCCAATGAGTAGGTTGTAAATACTTAGAACATCTAGCCAAGTGTTGTGCCTACTGCTCATGTTCCCAAAAGGATTCATCCCCTCTGTGCTCAAAGCAAACCTTATCTTCCTCGGTTCTGCACCAAAGTCATCGAAGATCGTCTCGATAGTTCTCCACTAGGAAGAATCGGTAGGGTGCCTTAGCTCTCCATCTTGCTTGTGGCCCTCCGAGTGCCAGCACAACAATTCGGTCTCTTTTCAATTCACAAACAAATGTTTAAGATGCACACCTTAGCAGGAATTCTTTTCTTCACCTCGTCATCATCTGATTGACTCTTATGCTTGTATCGAGATGCTTTGCACACTGGACATGAATGCAAGTCTGATAGATCTTTACGATAGAGGATACAGTTGTTCGGACATGCATGCATCCTTTCTACATCCATCCCCAATGGATAAATAACCTACTTTGCTTCGTATGTGCTTTTGGGCAGCTCATTTCTATCTGAAAGCATATCCGATAAGAGTTCTAATAGTATCATGAACTCTTGTCCAACTAACCATCGCTCTTTCAACTAAAGCAGTTCAAGCACGGATAACAACTTTGTGTATTCCGGTTTGCATCCAGAGAACAACGATTTCTCTGAGTCCTCAATCAACCACATGAATTTGTTTAAGTCTCTCTGAGTACTCAAGTTCACGTCTACATCGCACAACATCTGATCCAACCTATCATCGTCACCTGCATCATCACAGTCATCATCATCTGCACCAAACTCCACGTCATCTTCTCTTCTTACGTCGACTTCAGGTTCTTCGATGATACCAACATCTTTATGTAACACATTATGATATTCACCATTTTTGGTGCAACACGTGTAGTCAGGTTTAAAGTCCCTGATAATCAAGTGCGCTTGGATCTGTAGGGTGCGTTCTATCTAAGAAAGGATCTTTCATTCCACAATCACAACAAGGACAATATATAAATTCAACACCCTTCTCCAAACGATTCTCCTTGGTAGATGCCGAAAAAGCTGTCACACCATCAAGGTACCCTTAGTTCGTACGAGAACCGTACATCTAGCCATGATCCATCTACAATGTACCAAGTAAATTAATGTCAAACAAACATAATAAAAGAGTGCAACCAAGCTTTTCATAAAAAAAATGGAGCTACCAAGCATGCATGCACGAATGAACCATACAAATGATAATTAGTCAAAAAAAAATAACAATTACCATTGTATTATATATATGAATACCTAAAAATAAGGGCAAATATTAATTCAAAACTTATTGTTAAATACTATATAGTTATTGATAATTTTATGTTTGTATACCAAAAACCCAAAATTTATCTAGAACACTATATTAAAGCTAGCCATTTATAGTAACACATAATAAAACCTTGATCTATACTTTGAGCTTCAAATATATACCTATAACAAATAATATATTCTAAATCATCATGAAAAAAACCAAAGTCTAGATGTAGATATAGTTTACCTCTCAAGACTAAATTAGAACACAAATCTACATCTTCTACATCATCTAATGAATAGAACAAAACTATGTCATCATGAAAAAAATCTAGATCTAGATCTAGATCTAGCTAGCTCTCCAAACTAAATCTAGACCATCTAAACAAAATTAGAACATAATAATTACCTTGAATAAACAAATGCCAATGGATTTTCTTTGACCGAAATCTCACAATTTTTTTGTGAAAATCACCAGCCTCTTCCTCCAAAAGCTCCCACTATTCACTCACTATTCTTCACTATTTGACCAGCACTACTCTGCTTCGATCTGGAGGTAGGGGCGGTGGGATGAGGTCCCACTTCCCCCCGCCCATTTTCATAGATGGCTCGTGTTTGGAGCCATCTATATTAAGTTCATGGACGACTCATGTTTGGAGTTATCTGTGATATTCCTTCTATTACAGACAGCTTCAAATACGAGTCGTTTGTAATATTAATGCAGACGGCCCGATTTGGAACCATCTGTGATATTGGTTTTATTATAGACAGATCCAAATACGAGCTATTTGTATTAATATTACAGACGGTTCCAAATAAGAATTACTGTGCTAAAAGTGTCCCACCACTCCGAGGCGAGTCTCATCATTAGCACATATGGTTCTTGTTTAGAGCCGTCTATGGTAATGTTTCCATAGATAGCTCCCCAGAACCGTCTGTACAGGGGCGTCCCAATTAATCATTTATGTAGTAGTGCAAAGATGTGCTATAGGACAGACAACTAAAAATGATTATTTTAAAGTCAACATATATAGACCGTCAGATCGTCATCTGACACATCTCGTCTCGTCTTCAACCATAGAATGTCCTTGTGCATGGAGGAGGTACGCACACCATAAAACTAATCATTGTTACCGAACCATAGAATGCCCTTGTCCATGGATACACAATTATCTATATGGGTTTACACTCTGCAAAGGTTGCACACTTTACATGTATGATATGTACAAACTTGAACACTAGCAACTGGAGGAGCTAGCATAACGAGACATTGCACCTTCCCAATCTCGCCACAATATTCACTCACGCGACACATAACTAAGGGCTCATGTAAACATGGCTCACCTAGAGTCTCCTAGCCAAATAATGGGATGACACACAGAATGCTCAAGTCTTCTCCTGGCTCTAGTTGCCACTACTTGCATACAAGTGGGTACTGAGCTAAGTCGAAGGGGTTGGGTTAAGTCCTACCACATATAGGACATGTGGTTGTACAATTGATACAAGGTAGATTGTCACATCGAACCGATCCCTATTCGATTAAAGAAAGTATATCCCAATCAAGAACACCACTTAGACAAACCTTGTTTCTAAGGCATTCCCACCCCTGTACGGTACCTTACTCACCTGATCAAATCAATCTTCAAGGTTTTGTTAACTTCTTTTTAACTCGCCCACACCACCAAACACGCATAACATTTCACACTTTTCACAATATATGATTAACACAAGTATTTAACATGATTACTCATTCTAGCGGGGTGATCCTAAGCATGCCAGTTGCCATGGCAATCATCGAAACAATCAATACAGTTGACGTTTGTGACCTTCTAGGGATTCAATGGGACATAACTAATCAATTTCAATGAATGGCATATACAAGCTAGGTCATAACTCTCTCAGCATTTTAAATTTAACAACCTAAGCATGCCGGGTATTATAGTTGAAACTTGGCTCTACTAGATGTGTCTGGAATCAATGGTCAAATATGATAAAAGGTGTAGGACTTCCCTTGACTGAAGCCTTCTTCCACTCCTTCCTCATAGTCTAGGTCCTTGGGTTCCACCTCGAATGCTTCTTCATCTCGCATATGCAAATTAGCTTTGAATAAGCGTTTGATCAAAATAATCCTACAAGAACTCCAAGCAAGGGACAAACACTAAACGAGATGGAACTAGTTGCTTTATAGGGAAAAACTCTACCAGTATCTACTGCTATATGACTCTGAAGTATAAAGTTATTATTCTACACTATTTATGTGAACCTGAAGTTTGAATACAAAGTGTGGTTATCTGGCGAAAATCACGTCAAGATATTATTCTACACTGTTAGATATATTTGAGAGAAACACTAATCAAATCATTATAACTATCTTAAAGTGATTAATAGGTTATCTAGCTGTGAAATGACTACTAGGGTTTCCCTAGATGTAGAAGTGTGCATGTGTGTCATTTTTCCTAGTATATGATTATCTGCAGTTTTACATAATCATCAGTCATTTATTTATGAGATACAATAATTATGCTATTTATTACTACTGAAATTGGATTCATTAATTATATGCACAGACTAAAATATTATAGTATAGGTACTAAAAAATTTCCCTTATAGCCTAAAATATGGTTATATATATTTACCTAAATTTAAGAACTATTTATAAAATGGCTAAAAGAATATTACTGGCTTTATAACAAAATATACTCAAGTAAACAAATTTAGACTAAAATCTAATAAATTACAAAAATTGTGAAACTAGTGTGGTTGGAAAGATATCAAATTTAGATGAATTTCAGCTGAGAATAATCGAAATTGGAGTTGAAACGAGGGTGAATGGGTGCTTCAAAAGATTTACTATAAAATTAATTCTAGAAAAAGAACCTGACACTTTGCTATGGCAAAAAAGATGGAGCATTTGTGGATATTTAATTTTGAAAAATCAGAAATGACACTACGATGTGACAAGGGGGTGGAGCAGCGACCGGTTCACAGAGAGAGAGAGATAGAGAGAGAGAGAGGTGAAAAAGTTGGTATGGTGGCCTAGATCTTCTAGTAAAGGCCTCATGAGTGGCGGAGAAGGAGGTCGATGCTGGCAGACTGGTATGTGGCTCTGCCTCAATCTAGGGTAAAGTAAGGGTGAAAGGGGAGGGGACGAGAGGTGGAGATAGTGCTCACCAACAAAGAGGAGGTGGGTTCCATGGTCGGCTTCGACGAGGATGATGTTGTGGAACGGGCTAGCTACGCTAGCCTAAAACAAAAACTTTCTACCGCATTCACCCAAGAAATTCATGACAGTAGGACATCATACATCGTTATCGCTCGATGCATAGTGCAGCGGAAGAAGAGTTGCAGTAGACTGACCTAACATCATGCGTCAAACTACTCGAGCATCTTCTCGATCAGATTCATGACCAGCCCCGCGCAGGTGGTCATGCTCCTCAACCAATTCCTCGACCAGCTCCTGATCAGTTATGTTGTGTCCTTGACCAATCCCGAACATATCACGTTCAACTCGTCGAGAAGATCAACGCCACAATAGCTGCAACGCCTCTATGGTATCCACACATACTGGCAGAAACACCGAACACCGTTGTGCTAGCACCGCAAGCGCAACTAGGGTTTTGGGAGATTGTGTGGAAGGTTGCGGCTAGGGTTTTGGAGTGGCTCAACCTCAGCATGCCCTACCCACGCCTCTTCTTATATAGAGCTCGCCAATAGGCTCCCACGTTGGAAGCCCTTTACGAATCTAACATCTCATGGATCACAATCCAATCAAAACCCATATACGAATCCAATTTTCATGTTTTTTTTCCAACCCATTGAGTGTGTGACCCGTTAGGTTCATGTAAAAATGATTATAACTCGAAAACCCTTTCCAAAATGAAATCAATAGCGGTCCCTAGCCAGACATGTTGACTCCCAAGTATACACAAAAGATCATATCGGCTGAACCTTGATATACACATGCACCGATCCCTTCACCTCATGATACCCGTCAAGCTCAAGGCGAGATACGTGCCACCCTTATGATAGCTCTACCATTCACTCCATCAAGTAGTGGATTCATCTTGATTAACTATTTAATTATATTGGCATGGCCATGCACTTTCTCAATCCAACTACCTCAAGGGGTCCAGAGATATCTCTCCCGTTATCAAGGAGGAGCAAATTCCATCTTGATCGCACATGCCCCATGACATGTTTCATGACAAACCCGAAAGCTACCTTTATGACTACACAGTTACAGAATAGTGTTTGGTAACCTCAAAGTATGCCACTACACATTCTATGAATCAATGATGACCTCAGGTTTAAGGACACTACAGGTACACCATTTGAGATAACAACTGATGGCAAATCATAAATAACAATCCCAACAGTATCTCAAGGTGGGTCTATCCAACATCATGTTCTCTAACATAAATGTCCACATTATTGACCTGGTATCTCTATACCTATGATCCATAAAACATGATCATCAATCAATACATGTGATGGTCTTATATATCATCACAATGATATGCGACCAGGGATCGACTAAGAATAACATCATGACACAAGCCACATACTTGCCAATCAATGTTAACAATAGTTATTCTTAGAATAACACATTATTCGGTAGTACATGAACATAGATGTGTGATACACTCATTTCTATGATTACCTCTAGGGCCTATTACCTTCAATCTCCCACTTGCACTAGAGTCAATCATGTAAGTATCTAATACCCATACCTCTCATTTGTGCCTCATGCTTGGGCCGTGGGAGTGGCTTTGTGAACGGATCAGAAATATTCAAATCCGTGTGCACATTGCATATCTTCACGTTACCCTGATATAAAAATATCTAGAATAAGGTGATAGCGCCGTAGTATGTTCTTGGACTTCTGATGTGACCTATGTACTTTGGCTTGCGCAATGGCTCCACTATTGTCACAATAGAGATCCATTGCACTAGAAGCACTAGGCACCACACGCTCAGAAACAAACTTTCTGATCCAAACAGCCTCCTTTGCAACTTCAGAAGATGCAATATACTCGGCCTCCATCATGGAATCGGCCACCATTTCTTTCTTGGAACTCTTCCAACTCACTGCTCCTCCATTGAGGCAAAACACAAAACCAGATTGCGATCTCGAATCGCCCTTGTCAGTTTGGATCCTAGCATCGGTGTAAGCATTTACAACGAGCTCTTCCTCACCTCCATAGACTAGGAACATATCATAGTTCTTCTCAAGTACTTGAGGATATTTTTACTATTACCTAGTGAGCTTCACCCGGGTTTGATTGGTATCTACTCGTAACACTTAGAGAATAGGAGATATCTGGACGTGTGCAGAGCATGGCATACATGATGGACCCAATAGCGGAAGCATACGGGACCACACTCATCCTCTTGAACTCATCAGTGGTCGAAGGATACTGACTCTTGCTAAGAGTGATGCCATGTGACATTGGCAAGAAACCTTTCTTGGAATCCTGCATATTGAACTTTTTCAATACCTTGTCGATGTATGTTCTTTGGCTTAATCTGATCAGCCTTCTCGACCTATCTCTATAGATCCTTATGCCCAATATGTATGCTGCCCCCCCTAGATCTTTCATTGAAAAACTCTTTTGCAATAAAGATTTGACAACATCAAGCATCAGAATATCATTCCCGATCAATAATATGTCATCTACATATAAGACCAGAAACACAAGTGCGCTCCCACTAGCCTTTTTGTAAACACAAGGCTCTTCTTCATTCTTGATGAAATCAAACCCTTTGACCACTTCATCAAAACGAAGATTCCAACTCCGAGAAGCTTCCTTCAGACCATAGATGGACTTTTGTAGCTTGCATATCTTCCTAGCATTTTTCTGATCGACAAAACCTTCATGCCGTGTCATATACACATCCTCACTTAGGTTTCCATTAAGGAAAGCTGTTTTGACATCCATCTATCATATCTCATAGTGATAATATGCGGCAGTTGCTAGGATGATCCGGATAGACTTTAGCATTGCAACGAGCGAAAAGGTTTCATCATAATTAACACCTTAAATCTGCCTGAAACCTTTTGCCACCAATCGTGCCTTATAGATGTGAACATTTCCATCATCATCTATATTTTTCTTAAAACCCCATTTGCACTCAACTGCTTTGACACCATCAGCTGGATCAACCAAGTCTAAACTTGATTATCGTGCATGGATTCTATCTCGGATCTCATGGCTCCAATCCATCTCTCAAAATCTAGTCCCACCACCGCTTTCGACTAGGTCTTAGGTTTATCATTGTCCAACAATAATATATCGTGTTGATCTGTGGTTAGAAACATAAACCTCTCAGGTGCGCGACTAATCCTTTCCGACCGTCGTGGGGCTGGTGTCTCCACAACATGTTCTATAACATCCAATTGTGGTTCAATAGGAGTTGAAACACTTTCTGGTGGTTCCCGAATCTCTTTGAGTTGCACTATGCTCCCACCAATATTCCTTGAGAGAAACTCTTTCTCCAAAAAAACACCGTTCCAAGCAACAAACACTTTGCCTTCTTCCCGGTTGTAAAAGAATTATCCTTTGGTTTCCCTAGGATACCCCACAAAGAAACATTTATCTGATTTGGGAGTGAGCTTATCTAATGTCAAACGTTTTACATAGGCCTCATAAACCCAAATCTTAAGGAAACACAACCGGGAAGCTTCCCAGTCCATATCTCATATGGTGTCTTCTCTACAGCTTTAGATGTAACCTTATTTAAAGTGAACGCAGCAGTTTCTAGAGCGTATCCCTAGAAAGATAATGGAAGATTAGATTGGCTCATCATGGCTGGACCATGTCCAACAAAGTCGGGTTCCTCCATTCGGACACTCCATCCCATTGAGGCGTCCCTGGTGGAGTCAACTGTGGAACAATTCCACATTGCTTTAGATGATCACCAAACTCATGACTCAAATATTCACCTCCACGATCAAATCACAGAAATTTAATTGTCTTGCCAAGTTGGTTTTGTGCTTCATTCTAAAACTCCTTGAACTTTTCAAAGGACTCAGACTTGTGCCTCATTAGGTAGATGTAACCATATCTACTAAAGTCATCGGTAAAAGTAATAAAGTACTGAAAATCACCTCTAGCGATAGAGCTCATTGGTCCACATACATTAGTATGTACAAGGGCCAACAACTCACTCGATCTCTCTCCTTGATGGGTGAAAGGCGCCTTAGTCATCTTGCCAAGTAAACAAAATTCACATGTATCAAATGATTCAAAAATCAAATGAATTAAGAAGACGATCTTTATGGAGCCTCTCCATGCGTTTCTCATTTATATGACCTAAGCAACAATGCCAAATAAGTGGGATTCAAATCAGTAAGCCGAGGCTTCTTCGTATTAATGTTATAGATATGGACATCCACAAGATCTAGAATATATAATCCATTCACCAATGGACAGTTACCATAGAGCATACCATTCAAATAAATCAAACAACACTTGTTCTTTATTATGAAATCATATCCATCTTCTTCCAAACATGAAGAAGAGATAATGTTTTTGCCCAATGCAGGAATGTAATAATAATTATTTAATTCCAAAACTAATCTTGAGGGTAGTGATAAGGAATAAACACCGACAACCAACGCATAAACTTTTGCACCATTGCCGACATGAGCATCCATCCCACCTCTCGCACACTTCGTAGTCCTTTTCAGTCCCTACAACGATTTGAAAGTATGAATCATCGATCCAGTATCAAATACCTATGAATCTTTAGGACAAGTAGAAGGATTGATTTCAATAACATTTATACCTGAAGTGGATGTCTTACTTCCCTTCTTCTTCTTGAGTTCTTCCAAGTATAGCTTGCAGTTCCTCCGCTAATGGCCAGGCTTATGGCAATGGTGGAATGCATCAGAAGCAGTAGGGCCTGCCTTGGACTTTCCAATAGGTTTAGGCTTTGAGCTCAAGATCTCATCTGATGCTTCAGCCTTGGCCTTGCTCTTTCTTTTCTTTCTATCTTTTTGAACCATCATCACATGACTAGGGCTTTTTTTAATGCTTTCCTCAGCAGTCTTAAGCATCCCATGCAATTTAGCCAAGCTCTTCTCAATGCTATTCATATGAAAATTCAAAATGAACGGTTCAAAGCTCACATGGAGCGACTGGAGAATCACATCCGTAGCCAACTCAGGACTAAGAGGGAAACCATGTTTTTCCAGGCTCTCAGTGTAACCAATCATCTTGATCACATGAGAACTAACTGGACTGCCTTCTGTTAACCTACATGAAAACAAGGACTTGGAGGTGTTGAACCTCTTAGCCCTAGCTTGGTTCTCAAATATGCCTCAGGGTCCCACAATCATATCACGAGCATTCGCGTTCTCATATTGCTTCTGAAGCTCAGAGGGCATAGTGACAAGCATGAGACAGCTAACATCAAGTGAATCATTGGTATGCTTCTCGTAAGCCCTTCGATCAGCTTAGATGCATTATCAGCTGGTTCATCAAGATAGGAAACCTCTGGAACATACTCCTTTTTCTCTTATTTGAGAACAATTCTCATATTTCTATACCAAACAATAAAATTTGTTCTAGATAGCTTTTCTTTTTCAAGAATCGAATCCAAATTAAAACTGGAATTGGCGTTAACAGTAGGTGGCATGGTCGACAACAGAAATAAATATGCAATGTTTAGCACTATGTTTATGTAAACCTTTCTGTCGGTGTATCGGGAACCAGGGGTCCCTGAGTCCCGAGACCAGGCCGGCCGTCCGCCACATGTCACCATCCCACGAGGTCCCCCCTGCAGGATGAGGAGAATCTAAGTTCCGGGAGAAGGTGCTCGGGGCCACAGCCTCTGGTTACCGAGCACCCCAGTTCCCCGATGACCCGCAGAGTCCAAGTACCGGGAAGAAAGTGCTCGGAAGGGTTCCCACTCACCCCCGAGTACCATAGTCCCCCGATGGTTCGAACAGCCAAGTGCTCGGGAGAGAGTGCTCGGGGCTGCACGTGGCAGCCCCCGAGGACTCGGTTCCCTGAAAGATCTGCCGAAGTACTCGGGAGAGAGTGCTCGGGGCTGCACGTGGCAGCCCCCACGGACTCGGTTCCCCGAAGGTCCTACCGAAGTGCTCGGGAGAGAGTGCTCGGGGCTGCACGTGGCAGCCCTCGAGGACTCAGTTCCCCGAAGGATCTGCCCAAGTGCTCGGGAGAGAGTGCTCGGGGCTGCACGTGGCAGCCCCCGAGCACTTGGTTCCCCGAAGGTTCGCGCAAGATCGCCCGACGACCCGAAGGGTCCCGTCGGCGGGGTATCAGCCAGTCAAAGGTCCAATGCCGCATTTAATAGGCACGCGCGGCCTGACATCCTGACATCCTGACATTCTCAGCTGCCCACGCCCTAGTGTCAGTCCCTGCCATGCTTCGGCAGGGGGGCGTGGGTCCATTAATTGCACGGGTCCCATCCCGTGTCATCCGGGTGCCTCGGGATAACGTCGCCAGGATCGAAGCGTTCTGCCTGCCACCCTGCCCTGACAGAAGAACAAGACAGGGTGGGTGCACCGGGCGCCTCTATGACCGCCCGGTGGGCCCTCTCAATGGCGCCGGAGGACGTCCACAGTGGCGGGTGGTCGGATGCGCGCTGCATTTTTCCACCGCCCCTGTCACTTCGCCGAGACGGAATGATGACGCCTTTCCCCGTGGCGCCTTGGCACTCGCGCCCCCTCTTTCCCATTCAGGATAAGTCGAGGTCGGCGTGTGTATAAAAGGAAAGGATGGAGAACACATGAAGACAGGTGAAGTCTAGCAGAAGACTAAGTTCAACCGAAGTCGGCAACTGATCCCAAGCAGAACCAAGTCCAGTTCAACTAAGCCAAGCCCAGATCAAAAAACGAAGAACATCACGAACAAGCTCGAGCAGAGCTAGAACACGGGAGCCTCAAGCTCTCTGTAGACGACACCCCCTTGTAACCAGACACATCCTTGAAGAATTCCCTTCAAGGAAAGATATTGCACTCACACAGGAGTAGGGTGTTACGCCCCCGTGTGGCCCGAACCTGTCTAAACCCCGGTGCATCTATCTCTTTTTTGCACTAGGTCGATCATCCCCCACCACCAGCCGTTGCATTTATTTCCGTTTCCATTTATTTCCCCGACGAGCTCGTTCAGGATCATCCCCCCGGCCGAATCTTTAAAAAGGGGTCTCTCGGGATCCCTGCGACAGGAGTTCATCCTCCGACAGCTGGCGCGCCAGGTAGGGGGCAGTATCCCTGGATTTGTTCGTTTGCTTTTTTCCTCAGGAAAAGATGGCTGGTGGTCACCGTCTCCAGCGTTCCGGCTCCACTTCCAGTGACGGAGTGCTGCCCGACGCCCGGGAGAGCCCAGTCGCTGCTGCGTTCCAGCAGCAGCCGCTATCCACGTGCGCGGTTTTTCCCTCCCAAGGGGATCAAGGCGCTGGGCCCAGCAGGGCCGCCGCCACCGCTGCTGATGCACTTTCCGACCCCCAGCAGGAGGTCGGGACCCCGGCCGCTAGGTCCGCCTCTGGACAGCGTCGGGTGCCACTTCGTCGCAGACTCGTGTTTAGCGAGGCCGGCCCGGGGAGCGTGCTGCTTGCAGCGCATGCTCTCCTCAGGCACCCGCCCGTTCAGGCCACACCGAACACTCCGGAAGGCCGGTGGATCCAAGATGTCGTCGCTTTGGTTGGCACTGCTCGCCGCCAGGTGCAGGCCGGGAGTCCTCGCACCACCTCTTAGCGTGGTGCCGCCAGAGCCGGCTCCTCAACAGGCAACGTCCGCACGGGCCGAGGGGCCTCCAGGCGGAGTGCCATCCCCCTGGCCGTGTCCGAAGCCCGGGACCTCCGCTTGCGTCTTAACGAGCGGAGGGGCCACGAGGACGCCCGAGTTACTCTCGAGCGCCAGCGGGAAACCCAGCAGGAGGTCGGGGCAGAGGACCAGGCTTCCTCTTTCCTGGCCCACAATCACCGGGAATCCCCGGCTCACCGCCACTCGCCACCGAGGACCCCAGCTCGCGCTGCGGGGTACGGCACCGGTTGCCGTGCCTTCACCACCGAGCTCCGTCGGGTCAGGTGGCCTTCCAAGTTCCGCCCCGAGCTGCCGGAGAAGTACGACGGGTCCATCGACCCCGTCGAGTTCCTCTAGATCTACACAACGGTCGTTCAAGCGGCCGGAGGCAGCGAAAAGGTGATGGCAAATTATTTTCATGTTGCCTTGAGGGGCTCTGCCCGCTCTTGGCTTATGAACTTACCCCTAGGGTCTATTAGCTCCTGGGATGACCTTTGCCACCAGTTTGTGGCCAACTTTCCGGGCACATTTATGCGCCCCGGCTTGGAGTGCGACCTCCATGCCGTCCAACAGCAGGAAGGGGAGACGCTGCGGCGCTTTATACAGCGTTTCAGCCAGGTTCGCAACACTATCCCGCGAGTGGCCCCCCATGCTGTTATTGTTGCTTTCCGGCAGGGCGTCCACGACGAGCGGATGCTCGAAAAGCTAGGTACGCACGAGATCGAGACCACTGCGGAGCTCTTCGCACTGGCCGATAAGTGCGCCAAGGCTGCGGAGGCCAGGGCGTGGCATGCTCCCCGCCCGACCATCGACCAGCCAAGTTCTTCCCGCTCTGACAAGCGGGAAAAGAAGAAGAGAAGGAAGTGCGAAGCCGCTCCCGTCGAGCCGACCCAGGGCCCCGCCCATAGGGCGGCGCAAGAGCCCGACCGCCGGCAAGAGCGCCGGCCGGGCGCCGACCGACGTCCCGCAAGGGCCCCTGCTAGGGCCCCTCCTCGGGCCCCCGTGCCCACGAGGGCCTCGGCACCAGCTAGGGCACCGGCTTCCGCAAGAGCCCCGGCCCCCGCCCGGGCTCCTGCTCCAGCGAGGGTCCCCGCTCCCGCGGGGCCCGAGCCAGGTAAATGGTGTCCCATACACCAGACCAGATGGCACAACCTCACGGAGTGTCGTACGGTCAAAGGACTCATCGAGCAGCGCCAGAGGGAGCGCGACGAGTCCCGCGGAGGAGGCGATGCTGAGGTCGCCCCCGACAACGCCGAGCTCGGTTTCCAGGAGCCCGAGCATGCCGTCCCCTTCATCGACGGACGCGCGTACACGCCTTCCTCGCGCCGTGGCATCAAGGTCATGCGACGCGAGGTGTGCTCGGCAACCCCGAGCGAGGAGGCTGCTAGGCCTCTGAGGTGGTCGGACGCTCCGATCACGTTCAGCATGGCTGATCACCCCGCAAGTACTGCAGCCGTGGGGCGACTACCCCTGGTGGTGTCCCCCACTGTCTGCAATGTTAAGGTCGGCAGAGTGCTGATCGACGGTGGTACAGGCCTCAACCTCCTCTCCAAGGAGGCTTTTGAGAAGCTACAGGTGTCCTCCAGGCGCCTAAGGCCGTCGCTCCCCTTCTGCAGAGTGACCCCCGGGCACTTCCTGCCCCTCGGGCAGGTCGAGTTGCCCGTGACATTCGGGAGCCGGGACAACTTCCGCACGGAATGCGTCCTCTTCGACGTCGCGGAGCTCCCTCTTCCCTACAACGCCATCCTCGGGCGTCCTACGCTCGCCAAGTTCATGATGGCCGTGCACTATGCATACCTCACAGTTAAGATGTCGGGCCCCGTGGGCCCTATCTCTGTGATCGCCGACTTCGGCGGCGCCGTCTCCTGCGCTGAGCAGTCATACATGGCTCTGGTTTCAGCACAGGCCGAGGTCGATGGCTCTACAGGGGGCCCGGGACCCTCTTCATCCAAACCCTGACTCGCCGCCGACGCCTCTGTTCCGACGAAGGAGGTCGTGGTGGGCGAAGGCGCTACCCAGGTCGTCCAGATCGGCGGTGACCTGGGCAGCAAATAGGAAAACGCGCTCGTCGCCTTCCTCCGGGCTAACGCAGACGTGTTTGCCTGGCAACCGTCCGACATGCCCGGGATCCCTAGGGAGGTGATCGAGCATCACTTGGCGGTGCGTCCGGACGCCCGCCCGGTGAAGCAGAAGGTCCGGCGGCAGGCGCCTGAGCGCCAGGAGTTTATCCGCGAGCAGGTCAGCAAGATCCTCGACGTCGGATTTATCCGAGAAGTCCTCCACCCCGACTGGCTGGCAAACCTAGTCATCGTCCCGAAGGCCAACGGCAAGCTCCGCATGTGCGTGGGCTACACCGACCTGAATAAGGCTTGCCCTAAAGATCCCTTCCCCTTACCTCGCATTGATCAAATCGTAGATGCAACTGCGGGATGCGATCTTTTATGCTTTCTAGATGCAAACTCTGGGTATCACCAGATTCGCATGGCCGTAGGGGACGAGGAAAAAACTGCTTTCACCACTCCGGTGGGGACTTATTGCTATATGTCAATGCCTTTTGGCCTGCGCAACGCTGGATCCTCCTTCCTGCGCGCTATTCGTATTACCCTTGATTCACAGGTTGGCCGCAACGTTGAAGCTTACATCGACGATCTCGTGGTCAATACCCGAGACCGCGCCACCCTGCTCGAGGACCTTGCCGAGACTTTCAACAGTCTCCGCTCTACCCGCCTCAAGCTCAACCCGGAGAAGTGTTTTTTTCGGGGTGCCGGCGTGCAAGCTCCTTGGTTTCTTGGTTTCTGGCCGAGGAATCGAGGTCAATCCAGAGAAGATCCGGGCCATCGAGCAGATGCGACTCCCGGCTCGACTCAAGGAGGTCCAGTGTCTCACCGGCTGCATGGCAGCCCTCGGGCGCTTCATCTCCAAGCTCGGGGAGCGAGGGCTCCCCCTCTTCAAACTTCTGAAGAAGTCTGGTCATTTCGACTGGACGCCGGAGGCCGAGCAGGCCTTCCGCGATCTAAAGAAGTACCTCACTTCGCCACCCGTGCTGGTGGCTCCCTCCGAAGGTGAGCCCCTGCTGCTCTACATTTCGGCCACCTCTCAGGTCGTGAGCATGGTGCTGGTAGTAGAGCGCGACGAGTGTTCAGGGCCAGGTGCTGGGTCCCAGCTCCCAGAGGCCCCCGAGCACTCACCCATCCTCGCGGCTCCCCCTGAGCAAGGGGTCGAGCCTAGGGGCTGCAGCAGCCCCCCGGGTAGAGCCGCCGTCCGGGCCCACCGGGTACAGCGACCGGTGTACTTCGTCAGTGAAGTCCTCCGGGAAGCCAAGACAAGATATCCCCAGGCTCAGAAGCTGCTCTATGCCGTGCTCGTCGCTTCCCGGAAGCTGCGCCACTACTTCCAAGCGCACAAGGTCTCGGTGGTTACCACGTATCTACTGGGACCCATTCTCCGAAACCGGGAAGGCACCGGGCGCGTTGTCAAGTGGGCAGTGGAGCTGGCGGAATTTGACCTGCACTTCGTCAGTCGCCAGGCGATCAAAAACCAGGCGCTCTCCGACTTCGTGGAAGATTGGACCCCCATCCCCAACATCGTCCCAGAAGAGATCTCTGCCTATCCCGGGCACGACGCGCCCAGGTACTGGGTCATGCACTTCGATGGCTCCCTCTCGCTGAAAGGCGCAGGGGCCGGAGTGGTTCTCACCTCCCCAACGGGTGAAGAGCTCTGGTACGTCGTGCAGTTGCAGTTTCGAGCATCCAACAACATGGCGGAATATGAAGGTCTCATCGCCGGCCTCCGGGCTGTGGTGGGGCTCGGGATTCGCCACCTCCTGGTCAAAGGGGACTCCCAACTGGTCGTCAACCAGGTATCCAAGGAGTACCAGTGCACGGATCCTCAAATGGCGGCGTACGTGGCTGCGGTCAGGAAGCTGGAGAGGCGCTTCGATGGCCTGGAGTTGCGGCACATCCCTCGTTGCGACAACACTCTGGCCGACGAGCTCTCCCGCCTGGCCTCCTCCCGTGCGCACGTCCCTGCCGGAGTCTTTGAAGAAAGACTCGCACGGCCTTCCGTCCTGCCTGCCGAACAGGATGAAGGGGAAACCTCGAACTCAATTCAGGGGACCCCGGCGGTGCCCTCAGTGGGAAGCCCCATCAGGGCACCGCCGTCCGGCGAGTGCGCTGCGCTCGCCGAATGTTCTCAAGATGCCTCGTGGATGTCTGACATCCGAGGGTACTTGAAGGAAAAGTTCCTACCGGGGGATGAGGCGTCTGCCGAAAGAGTTGCTCGGCAGTCCAGACACTATGCCATAGTAGATGGGGATCTCTACCGGCGTAGCGCAGGAGGTGTCCTCCTGAAATGCATCTCCCGGGCAGAAGGTGGCGATCTTCTCGCTGAGGTCCACGAGGGCGAGTGCGGTGGCCATTCATCGTTCCGCACGCTGGTCGGGAAGGCCTTCCGGCAAGGTTTCTACTGGCCTACAGCTCTCCAGGATGCTTCCGAGCTGGTTCGGTGTTGCAGGGTGTGCCAGTTCCACGCAAAGCAGATTCACCAGCCAGCTCAGGCTCTTCATACCATCCCCCTGTCATGGCCTTTCGCGGTCTGGGAGTTGGACATTCTAGGTCCATTCTCCCGAGCAATCGGGGGCTATGCATACCTATATGTTGCCGTCGACAAATTCACCAAGTGGCCGAAGGCGGTCCCAGTCATCAAGGTGACCAAAAACACGGCGCTCCAGTTTATCCGCGGCATCACCAGTCGCTTTGGCGTCCCGAACCGGATCATCACCGACAACGGCACCCAGTTCACGAGTGCCCTGTTCGGGGACTATTGCGAAGACCTCGGCATCAAGCTCTGCTTCGCCTCCGTCGCTCATCCTCGGAGTAACGGGCAGGTCAAGCGCGCCAACACGGAGATACTGAAGGGCCTCAAAACCCGGACCTATAACGTGCTCGCCAAGCACGGGAAGGGATGGGTGGACGAGCTGCCCGCCGTACTATGGGCTAATCGGACTACGCCAAGCCGCGCCACCGGGGAGACTCCGTTCTTCCTCGTCTACGGCGCCGAGGTGGTCCTCCCCTCCGAGCTCACTCTGGGCTCCCCTCGGGTGCATGCATATTCTGAGGGTGAGCAGGAGCAGCAAAGGCGTGACGACGTTGACTACCTGGAAGAGCGCCGGCGGCGTGCCGCCATCCGGGCGGCTCGGTACCAGCAGAGTCTGCGGCGATATCATATGCGCCATGTCCGGGCCCGATCTCTCGAGGTGGGGGACCTAGTTCTCCGACGCGTCCAGTCGCGCGAAGGAATGAATAAGCTGTCCCCTATGTGGGAAGGTCCCTTCACCGTGATCGCAGTCCCGCGAGAAGGTTCTTTCAGGTTGGCGACAGAGGAAGGGCAACCACTCCCGAACCCGTGGAACATCGAGCACCTCCGCAGGTTCTACTCGTAGCTGGCCGTGCTCGCGCCTCAGGTCAACCAGGCCGGGGGCTTCCCCCCGCCCAAGCAGACCGAGGGCTCCGCCCATTGGGTAAGTCACCGTCGCCCAACCTTGTAAACATTGTAAATTCAATATCTCAATAGGCAATCACTATATAATTTTTTTTTCTGGATTCCGTATGTTTAATCTGTCTGGTGAGGTGCTCAGTTGTGCGAGAAAAAGTTCGCTCTCTCATTTTCCCCGCTGATAAAAGAATCCGACTGAGTACTTCCCGGGGCTTCAAGGCAAAATATCAGAAGGAACATCAAGCACTCAAGAAAACTGGAGTTGCGAGCCCAAAGAAAAGCTGCCATTATATTCACAAGGCACATACAAGCGTTTCTGAGGGATCACTCCCATATTTACATCCATCAAGACAACAACAAAAGAAAGAAACAACTACAAAAGGTCTAGTCAGCGGCGGAGACGGCAGCTGAGTCTTATGAGTCGTCCCCGGGGGCTGGCGGCGCCGGCACTTCCCGCCTGAAGCTGGCCGCCACTTCGGCAGTGGTACTCCGAACCGCTTCCCGGGCAGCCTCTCCCTCAGCTTCAACCACTCCTTCCCGTGCCGGCTCCAGCGGGAAGTTCGGGTCTCTGCTTCGGCAGTAGGCTAGGACGTGCTCGGCCACTGCATGTGCCAAGCCGCGTCCCTCCCGGGCGGCGAGTTCTTGGACAGCCCAAGGCAGGGCCTCGAGGCGCTCGCAAACCTGCTGAAGCCCTAACACTTGTAGTGCAGGGCTGTCGCTCTTCTGGTCTTCAACGAGCCGTCCAAGACCGCCCTTCTCCACGGCCCGCCGCATCCGCCGGAGTATATCCTCCAGCATGTGCTGCAGATTGACCCGCGAGACGAACGCGGTCTCGAGCTTCTCCTTGGCAGCCCGCAGCTACGCCTCAAGTCCCTGTTCCCCGGCCGGGCCAGAAGAACCGCCAACGGCTGCGGGGCTGGCAGCCTGCTTCGTCTTGGCCACCATCTCGGACAAGGCGCGTTCACGGGCGGTTAATTCTGCCTCGTGCTTCGTGTTCTCCTCCGCCCTGGTAGCAGCGGCCGCTGCCACCGCAGCAGCCTCACCCTCTCGACGACTCAGCTCGCCCTCCCTCCGGGCCAGTGCGTCCTCCTGTTGGGTCACGGAATCCTCCCGGGCACCAAGTTCTGCCGCTGACATCTCATTGTCCACCTCCCGAAGGGAGATGTCCTCCTCCCAGCGGCGGATGTCTTCTCCGATTTTTCGGAGGTCGTCTTCCCAACGTTGGAGGTCGGCGCGCGTCTTCTCGGTCGCACCCTCCCGGCGGGTCAGCTCGGCCCGCAGCTCCTCCGCCGCCTTCTCGTGAGCTGCGACCGCCGCCTCCCTCTCCTGCACCTGCCCCATCCTGGCAAGGGCCTCGGCAGCCTGCTGCCTCGACGCCTCAGCCAGGCGGGCGGCGTCTTCTCGTTCCCGCACGGCTTCCGCCCGCGCGGCCTTCAAAATTTTTTGCTCCCGTGCGACCTCCGCGCGGGTGTCTTTTAGGAGCTTCTGTTCCCGCGCGGCCGCCGCGCGGGCCTCCTCCTGGGCGCCCGCGAGCTGCGCCCTCTCCGAAGCCAGGCGGGCGCGCTCGGCTTCGAGCTCCTCCTCCTTGGCGCCCACTGCCGCGCCCACTACCGCGCCCGGCCAGGAAGGGGTCGGCGGGCTGGCCGGGCGCCGGTGGGGCGTCGGCCTCCCCGCAGATCGCCTCCGGGGGGTCCGAGGTCTCCGCAGGACCCCACACCACCATCCGCCCCGGGCTCTGCCTGCCCGGGGTAGGCTCCGCCGGCGCCGAAGGCTCGGACGGCGGCCGTACCCCCGCATCGGCCGCCGCGTCCGCCGGCCCCGGCAAGACCTCTACCTCCACCGTCATCCGCCCCGGGCTCTACATGCCCGGGGTAGGTTCTGCCGGCGCTGAGGACTCGGACGGCTGCTCTGTCCTCTTCTCGGTCGCCGCCTCCGCCGCTCTCCCAGTGGCCGCCACGACTATTGGCGCCTCCGCCGTCCCTGTGTCCGCCTGCGTCGGCGCGGCCGGCAGGCTCAGCTCTGGCCTCGGCACCCGCACCCCTTCAGCCGCGGTGGCGCCCGCGGCCGGCCTGCGGGAGATGGGTGAAGATCAAGGTCAAGGCTCAGTTCGTGCAAGAAACGCCCAAGAAAGAGCAAAGAAAGAAACTTACCGGTACTGCCATTTGGCCGCTGGAAGCCTGAAGTCTGGGTCCGGTGGTGCCAGCCCGGAGTCCTCCCGCCGCCTCTTCCGCTGGGGGCTCAGCGGGGCCGCTGCGCGACTCTCAGGCACCGGCGCAAGCCCCATCCGCACAAGCCGCGGCTCCAGCACCGGGAATGCTACCGCTGCTGGCAGTGACGGCAGAGAATCCGGCACCAAGATGATGGCTCGTGGATGCTTTCCCCGGTCCCCCGGCACCACCACCACGGCGGTATCGGAGACGCCCTCCTCTCTGGCGCGGTGGCTGCTGCCTGCAGCGGCCCCGTCGCCCGCCCGCGCCGAGCTGTTTGTGGCCTCCTCGCCGAGCAGCTCGTCCAATCCAGGGAGCTCGGAGGCCTCGGGGCTCCAGCTCCTCGGCCGGTCCACAGGCCCCTCGGCGTCGAACTCCGGCAGCAGCGCCATGATTGCCACTCGGTCGGGATTGGCGCAGAGCGCCATCTCCGGCCACAGGAGTTCCGCCCGACCCATGTCTTCTACTCCGGTGATCACCCGCGTCATGCCCCTCAACTCCGCCGGGCCCAGATCCCAGCTTGTACCGATCTGGGTCCGGGTGATGTCCTCCGGCCCGGTGTAGAACCAACTCGGCCGGGCCCGCTCTCGCAGAGGCACCAGCCGACGGCGCAGGAAATCCACCACCACCATGACGGAAGTCAGCCCGGACTCGCGCAGATCCCGGATGCGCTCCAGCACCGGCTCCAGCCTTGCGTCTTCTAGCGGCGGCGCCTCCAACGTTGACCTCCGAGGTTCCGCCGCCACCTCTGGCAGTTCGAGGCGCTCGTGGGGGTCGATGTCGACGAAGAACCAGTCCCGTCGCCACTCCTCCCACTTGCTGCACAGTACCTGGGGGATGTAGTGATCCCCCAGGCCGTCCCGAAGCCGAAGGTTGCAGCACCCCGCGACATCCGCCGTGGGGTGCCCCCTCTTCTTCCCCACCGGCCGAAGGACGAAGAAGTGTCAAAGCAGCGTCGCCGAAGGCGCCACCCCCACGAACATCTCGCAGAGGTGCGCGAAGATCACCAACACCACGACGGAGTTGGGACTCAGGTGCACCAATTGGATGCCGTAGGTCTCGAGCACTTGAAGGAAGAAGGTGGAGAACAGCGGCACCAACCCCACCGCCACGAAAGACGTGAAAAGAACGATCCGCCCGGGGACGGTCATCACCGGCGTCAGGCTCGCCGGCGTCACCACCACAGCTCCCTCTTGCCCCTCGGGCACCAGCAACTTCCTGATCTTGTCCGCCGCCTCTTCGTTCCTCAGACGAGACTCCAGCAGAATGCTGTCCGGAGCCTTGTCCCGGCGGCCTCCTCCGACCCTCGTCATCCCGGCAAGAGTGGAGGTGTTTTGGTGGTGGAGGAAGGGAAGGAAAAGTGCTCCGGTCGCCTGAAAATTTCCTAAGGGCTTCGGAGCACGAAGAAGGCAAGAGCAGGAGTGCAAGAAGGCGTAAAGAGGGGGACGGATCGATCCCCTCCCCCTTTTATATCTCAAAGTTCAAAAAATTGCCGCCCAACGGTTCGCTCGGTGAAGCGTCGCCTCGATCGACGCAACCACCAGGCGAATCTCCCGCCGATCGTGCGGCGTCAGCGGCTGCCAGGCGTATTTTCCTCGATCTGCGCGGCGGCCGCGCGTGCCACCCGTATGGTCGTCATACCCTTCGGAAGTTGTGTGGACACGCGTCCACTCGTTTCCCCGCTGGGTCATACCTAAGGCCTGGTCCGCAAGGGCAACCTCTCGAAAGCCTGCCATGTGGCGTCCACGCCAGCCTCGGCCTCGGCCGCGACGAAGGGCCCATCCGCAGTCTCCGTGCCATCGCCTACCAATGGGCCCGGGGGCTACTGTTGGTGTATCGGGAACCAGGGGTCCCTGAGTCCCGAGACCAGGCCGGCCGTCCGCCATGTGTCACCATCCCACGAGGTCCCCCCTGCAGGATGAGGAGAATCTAAGTTCTGGGAGAAGGTGCTCGGGGCCACAACCTCTGGTTCCCGATCACCCCAGTTCCCCGATGACCCGCAGAGTCCAAGTACCGGGAAGAAAGTGCTCGGAAGGGTTCCCACTCACCCCCGAGTACCATAGTCCCTCGATGGTTCAAACAGCCAAGTGCTCGGGAGAGAGTGCTCGGGGCTGCACGTGGTAGCCCCCGAGGACTCGGTTCCCCGAAGGATCTGCCGAAGTACTCGGGAGAGAGTGCTCGGGGCTGCACGTGGCAGCCCCCGAGGACTCGGTTCCCCGAAGGTCCTACCGAAGTGCTCGGGAGAGAGTGCTCGGGGTTGCACGTGGCAGCCCCCGAGGACTCGGTTCCCCGAAGGATCTGCCCAAGTACTCGGGAGAGAGTGCTCGGGGCTGCACGTGGCAGCCCCCGAGGACTCGGTTCCCCGAAGGTCCTAATGAAGTGCTCGGGAGAGAGTGCTCGGGGTTGCACGTGGCAGCCCCCGATGACTCGGTTCCCCGAAGGATCTTCCCAAGTGCTCGGGAAAGAGTGCTCGGGGCTGCACGTGGTAGCCCCCGAGCACTTGGTTCCCCGAAGGTTCGCGCAAGATCGCCCGACGACCCAAAGGGTCCCGTCGGCGGGGTATCAGCCAGTCAAAGGTCCAATGCCGCATTTAATAGGCACGCGCGGCCTGACATCCTGACATCCTGACATTCTCAGCTGCCCACGCCCTAGTGTCAGTCCCTGCCATGCTTCGGCAGGGGGGCGTGGGTCCATTAATTGCACGGGTCCCGTCCCGTGTCATCCGGGTGCCTCGGGATAACGTCGCCAGGATCGAAGCGTTCCGCCTACCACCCTGCCCTGACAAAAGAACAAGACAGGGTGGGCGCACCGGGCGCCTCTATGACCGCCCGGTGTGCCCTCTCAATGGCGCCGGAGGACGTACACAGTGGCGGGTGGTCGGATGCGTGCCGCATTTTTCCACCGCCCCTGTCACTTCGCCGAGACGGAATGATGACGCCTTTCCCCGTGGCGCCTTGGCACTCGCGCCCCCTCTTTCCCATTCAGGATAAGTCGAGGTCGGCGTGTGTATAAAAGGAAAGGATAGAGAACACATGAAGACAGGCGAAGTCTAGCAGAAGACTAAGTTCAACCGAAGTCGGCAACTGATCCCAAGCAGAACCAAGTCCAGTTCAATTAAGCCAAGCCCAGATCAAAAAACGAAGAACATCACGAACAAGCTCGAGCAGAGCTAGAACACGGGAGCCTCAAGCTCTCTGTAGATGACACCCCCTTGTAACCAGACACATCCTTGAAGAATTCCCTTCAAGGAAAGATATTGCACTCACACAGGAGTAGGGTGTTACGCCCCCGTGCGGCCCGAACCTGTCTAAACCCCAGTGCATCTATCTCTTTTTTGCACTAGGTCGATCATCCCCCACCACCAGCCGTTGCATTTATTTCCGTTTCTATTTATTTCCCCGACGAGCTCGTTCAGGATCATCCCCCCAGCCAAATCTTTAAAAAGGGGTCTCTCGGGATCCCTGCGACAGGAGTTCATCCTCCGACACTTTCATTAAACAATTTAACAAAACATATTCCCACTATATGTTTTGAAACCGTTTCCCTCTAACGACATATAGTGGAACAAGATTCATATTCAACTATGGTTCTAGTGAGCTTTGGCATCACTGCTAGAAACTTAGGTGACATAGGTAAGCAACATCTTGCTAATCACATCCCTATGTGACTCTTGTTTGTTGGGTGGCATCAAATGCCCTGGCCCCAACACTATGCCCCAAAACCTAAAACCGTTTTGATAGCTTTGTTAAGTAAACCAACATTATGCGTGTGGATGTTCGACATCCACCCTAACTGATTAAGATATAAGATGACACCCTGCTTTGGCAGACCTACCAAACAATGATCAAAACCTAAGTAGGTGCAGCCATTGGAAGGGCATCAATTATTCTTAATTTTTCTGAGGGAAGCTATTCCATTATGTAAACATATCCATGTCATAGAAAACATGAATAAAACAGCATAATAGGAACATAAATAAGCATCACAAGTAATCATATTAACTGTGACATAGTACGGCCCCTTCACATGGTGATCTCTATCACCATGGTCCATGTCCTCCGATTCATCATGCTTCGAGTCTCCATGGTTATGTATTAGTCTATTACACCTAATAGCACTAGACAAATTATATGAGAATATGAAGCATTATATGTCGGCATGCATGCCGTTATACAGTAACATGACAGCCTTGGGCTGCAATTAACCATGACACGCAAGTCATGAAAATTACAAACATGCATCACATACATAATAAGTCCATACTAGTCACAACATTCTCTGCAAAAATGAGTTAAGCGTGGAATCGAATTCTAATGTCGCAACATCAACATGTTATCTTTATAAACCCTAGGCTCGGACAGCACGATGGTCCTGCTAGTCGGTTAGCAGGTGGGGGGTCAAGGGGGAAACTGCCCCCGCGGGTTTCAGAGCAGTGCTTTGAAAACATCTTAGAAATTCATAGATCGTATCTATAAAATCGCTATGAAAATCTCATCAGATTGATCATATCAAGCCGATTTCGAGTCATTCACAATGACTCAATTTTCATTGTATCAATCATATTGATCATCACGTGAGGTTTTCTGGAAACGACGATAACACGTACAACCTCGATCTACTATTCTCCCAACCACTAAGTGGCACACGCAGTCAGCCCCGATGGTGATTCCAGCTGGTAGGGGCAAGTCGCTCGCGCGGCCAGGTGGGAGATCGAGCTAATCTTTATTGTCGTATGGTTCCATCGACTCACACCTCATCCGATTCCAATTACACCAAACCGTGTAGCGACCGATCAATCATATGAACCAATCACTAAAATAATAGATCCAATCTATTACTGCCATATATCACATATATGTGACCGATCCAGATCAAAAACTATGCAAGATGGCTCTGATACCACTATTGGGAACGGGCAAGCTACGCAAGCCTAAAACAAATTTTCTACCGTATTGACCCAAGAAATTCATGCTAGTAGGAGATCATAGATCATTATCACTTGACGCGCAGTGCAGCGGAAGAAGAGTTGGAGTAGACCGATCCAACGCCGTGTGCTTCAAACTCCTCGAATAGCTTCTCAATCAGATCCGCAACCAGCCTCGTGTAGGTGGTCGTGCTCCTCGACCAACTCCGAGCAGGTGGTCGTGCTCCTCGACCAATTCCTCGACCAGCTCTCGATCAGGTCTGTCGCGCCCTCACCAGTTCCGAACACGTCACGTTCAACTCGCTGAGAAGATCAACACCACAATAGCAGTAGCGCCTCTATGGTATCCACATGTACTGGGCAGAAATGCTAAGCGCCGATGTGCTAGCACCGCATGCATAGCTAGGGTTTTGAGAGATCATGTGGAAGGCTGTGGCTAAGGTTTCGGAGTAGCTCAACCTCAGCACGCCCTACCCATGCCTCTCCTTATATAGAGCTCTCCTATGGGCTCCCACGTTGGAAGCCCTTTAGGAGTCTAACTTCTCATGGATCATAATCCAATCAAAACCCATATACAAATCCAATTCACATGTTTTGTTCCAACCCATTAGGTGTGTGACCCGATAGGTTCATGTAGAAACAGCTACGACTTGGAAACCCTTTCTAAATCGAAATCAATAGCGGTCTCTAGCAGGGCATGTTGACTCCCGAGTATACACAAAAGATCATATCGATTGAACCTTGATATACACATGCACCAATCCCTTCACCTGACGATACTAGTCAAGCTCAAGGCGAGATACGTGCCACCCTTATGATAGCTCGACCATTCACTCGATCAAGTAGTGAACTCTTTAATCATATTGGCATGGCCATGCACTTTCTCAATCACACTACCTCGAGGGGCCCAAAGATATATCTCCCGTTATCAAGAAGGGGCAAATTCCATCTTCATCGCACATACCCTACGACATGTTTTATGACAAACTTGAAAACTACCTTTATGACTACCCAGTTACAGAATAGCGTTTGGCGGCCTCAAATTATGCCACTACACATTCTGGGAATCAATGACGATCTCAGGTCTAAGGACCCTACATGTACATTACAACTGATGGTACATCATAAATAACAATCCTAGCAGTATCTCAAAGTGGATCTATCCAACATCGTGTTCTCTAACATAAATGTCCACATTATTGACCTGGTATCTCTATACCTATGATCCATGAAACGTGATCATCAATCAATACATGTGCTGGTCTTATGTATCATCACAATGATATGTGACTAGGGATCGACTAAGAATAACATCATGATATAAACAAAGAGTTTCATGAACAAGTAACATACTTATCAATCAATATAAACGATAGTCATTCTTGAAATAACACATTATTCGGTAGTACATGAATATAGACGTATGAGACAATCATCTCTATGATTGCCTCTAGGGCATATCACCTTCAGATGAGCCAAGGCAGTGGACATAATGAGGAAAGAGGGGGAGTCCACGGGCAACTGGTTTTTTTTAGGAGGGAGGATAGTGAGGTGCGGTGGTGGGGTGTTGTTGCCTGGCATGGCCACAATGAGGGTATGGCCACGGTGGTGGTGTTGCCATAGTGGCTGGGATTTGCGGTGACATGTGCAATGGTTATGACTGTTAAGAAGGACATCGGTGACAACATGGCTCTAGTGCTATCGCAAGGTGGCCTTGTGCGATATTACAGAGAGAGAAGAGACCTGAGGAGAGAGGAGAGATATAGGGTGTGTTTTTATTTATTTATTTATTATACAGTATTAAATATGAGCTAGGAATTCGGGTGTCACAAACCTACCCCACTTATAAAGAAGTTCATCCTCGAGGTTCAAAAGTCTTTCTTGAAGAGATAGGGGAACTCAATCATGAGATCATCTTCGCATTCCCTTGTAGCTTCAACTTCAATGTTGTTGCGCCACTGTATTAGATAGAATCTGAGAATTAACCACCTGGTCTGACAGGTCGCTATATCCAATATTTTAATTGGTCTATCCCAATATCGTAGATCCGGTTGAAGAACAATAGATTCCAATGGCACTTGTTCTTTAAGAACCCTCAGACACTTCTTTAATTGTGATACAAAGAATACATTATGAACGTTCGACATTTCTTCAGGAAGCTCGATGCAGTAAGCCAAAGCTCCAACTTTTCTAGTATTTTGTATAGTCCAATGTATCAAGTTGCCAGTTTGCCTCGAATATGAAATCTCTATGAACCTCTTATCGATGATACTTACAGGTAGGCGTAGTCTCCAACTTCAAACTTGAGATCCCTTCTCTGGGTATCCATGTAGCTCTTATGTCTACTTTATGTTGCATTTAAGCTCTCTCTTACTTTAGCGAGTTGCTCCTCGACATCCTTTATTAGGGTTGGACCATAGAGAGATTGTTCTCCAACTTTTGACAAAATAAAGAGGGGGGTGTGCATTTTCTTCCATGTAAAGCCTATAAGGGTGCCATTTTTAAACCAGATTGGTAGCTATTGTTATAGGAGAATTTTGCATAGGACAAACTTTTCTCGAAGTATTTACCATAAGTAAGCCACCATTGAGAGATCATATCAGGGCAAAGTACACCTAGGAAGGGTGAGAGGAAGATGCATTAGGTTTGGTGCCACCTTCCTCCTCCCTCTGCCTTGGTGAAATTTCATCTACTAGGATTAGCCACAAAAATTTAGTGATCATAGCAAGGCAGATTTCATAAGACCAGAGTGTGGAAAGTGCATTAGGTTTTCTAGGATGCTCATTCTATGACTATTGGAGCCACCCTCTTCTCCCTCTGCCTTAGTGAAATTTCCTCTGCCAAATATATTAATGCCTACTTTTTACCTACTCGCACTCATTATACGATTATGGAGACAAAGTCCTTCTAAATGATGCTAAGGTATGTAATTTTATATATTAATACCTACTTTTCAATTTTTGTATAAATAAAAATAAAATCGTATGTAAATAATTAACTACATATCAATCATATATTATATGTGATGATTACTTGTACTGAACCATATGTGATATATGATGATGAATTATATGCGAACCATACATGCTGTTTTTTGGGGTGTGGTATTATCACATTCTATTATCACATTATATGTGACCACCTACGCGGGGCTAGTCGCGGATCTGATCAAGAAGATGCTTGAGGAGTTTGACGCGCACGAGGTTGGATCGGTCTACTCCAACTCTTCTTCCACTGCACTGCGTGTCGAGTGGTAACAATCGAGGATCTCCTACTAGCATGATTTTCTAGGTGAATGCGGTAGAAAAATTATTTGTTTTAGGCTAGCGTAGCCTGCCTGTTCCCAACAGTGGTATCAAAGCCATCTTGTGTAGTTTTGATCTGGATCGGTCACATATATGTGATATGTGGTAGTAATAGATTGGATCTATTATTTTAGTGATCAGTTCATGTGATGGATCGGTCGCTGCAAGGTTTGGTGTAATTGAGATCGGATGAGGTGCGAGTCGCTGGAACCATATGATCAAAAAGATTAACTCGATCTCCCACCTGGCCACACTTGTGACTTGCACCTACTGGCTGGAATCACCATCGAGGCTGATAGCGCGCGCCTCTTAGTGGTCGGGAGAATAGCAGATTGAGGTTGTACGTGTTGTCATCGTTTCCAAAAACCTCACGCGATGATCAATATGATTGATCCAATGAAAATTGAGGCATTGTGAATGACTCATAATCGGGTTGATAAGATCAATCCGATGACTCAGAATAGGCTAAAAGAAAACTGTTTAGACCAATCTCAGATAGGGCGTCCAGCTCGTCTTGAGAGAAGCTGCTCTCTGAACTAGTAGGACTCGCACATAAATGCTAACTTGCGAAGAATGATTTCTCTCTGAACATGTAAAAGAAAACTGTTTAGGTCAACCTCAGATACCTAGCAGCATTTGCATTAGATTATGGAGATAATTATCTCCTTTTATCATTTGCTTATCTAACAATATCGATTTACATTGCCATCTAACAATAGGATCATAATCACCCTTATACATGGCCCAATGTTCTCAGTTAACAATATCGATTTACATTGCCATATGATTGATTATATTAAACATATGAACTCTCTTTACAACTAAATAAATCAATATCTTTGTCAGACTGGCAATATCACAACATCAACAACATACCATTTCATAGCACATCAACAAACTTGAAAATAAGAAAGATGATTCAGTTACCCCAACAATCACCACTGGAACCCTCTCTCCTCTCCTCCTCTAATCCAACATTCTAAGCTAATTTGGTTCTCATGATCGACCAATTACCCTAAAAATCCTCTAATCCAACATTCCTCTAATCCAACCTGCAATCCAACATTCCTCTAATCCAACCTGCAATCTAACATTCCTCTAATCGTTACCTGCAAGACGACAAGGTTTAGGCGGCAGGGTGCGCGAGATGGGCATCGAGGAGGACGGGAATGGCGCCGGGGCAGGAGGACGGTGACAGCGGTGGGGAGGAGGATGATGGCGTCAAGGAGGACACAGACATCATGCATGGGCTCGTGGACCTCCGCGGTGTGGGCTCCTTGGTGTCGGGAGGCGTTTTAGCGTACGACACAGGGAAGGGGAAAAATTTTCTAAGTACCAAAGAGCGTAGAGTCTCGAGCTATTTTATAGGAGAAGACTTTTACTACCGGCTCAATATGACCACCGACAATGAAATGGTACCTTCACTATCAGCTCACTAGGACAACCAGCAGTGAAACTACTTTCACTGCTGGCTCAATAAGTGCACCGGCAATGAAAGTAGTTTCACTGTCGACCTAATATGTCCACCAGCAGTTTAACCCCTTTCACTGCTGGTACCACAGAGTGCAAATAATTTGTTTTAGCTTTGTGCGTGTACGCAGAGACTCGAACCCAAGTCCTACACCAAGTAAGACTGAACACCATTGCGCTACTCAGGTGATTTTAATAGAGTTTGTACTATCTATAGATATTAACATTATGTTGACCTAAAATCGTAATACATATTAATTTAAATTTGAACTTGCTATATAATGAAATTACATTTTGTATATACGTAAATTTGCTGGTTAAATTTTCTAATTCAATTAAAAATGAAAATAAATATGTCCATACCTAAGTTTCTATATTGGGGCTTGCTAATTAATTAAAAAATATACTTGGAGCTTCACTACCGGCTCAATAAGACTACCGGCAATAAAACTACTTTCACTACCGACCCAATAAGTCCACGGGTAGTGAAATTAGGTTCACGCCGACAGTGAAACCCCTTTCACTGCTTGCCCAATATGTCCATCGGCAGTGAAATACCTTTCACTACTGGTGCCACGGGGTGCAAAAATATTTGTTTCAGCTTCACACAGGCTAGCAAAAACTCAACCAACGCCCTACACCAAGTAGACCGAACAAACCGCTATGCTACTCAAGTGATTTCGATTGAGTTTGGACTATCTATATTTATTAACATTAAGTTTACCTAGCATACCTAATACATATTTATTTAAATTTGAACTTGCTATATACCAAAATTAATTTTTGTATATACCTAAAATAAAAAAATCAATATGGTCAATAATAAATATATCTTCCACCATACACAACAAATTGGATCTTGCTACATACCTAAATATCATAGCGAAATTTTCTAATTCATTAAAAATAAAAAATAAGGGATAAGATCGACTTTAGTTTTTAAGGTAACATTTTGAGCTAGAATGCTAAATATAGGATATAACTTGGGGATTTCATCTTACTTGAGCTCAAGAGGCTCCTAAAAGTTTGCTTGCTATTTGAAAAAAATTCACAGTTCGCTTGCCAAAAAATGAGTAAGTAGAAATATAATTGGTAAAAACTTGTCCTAAGCTGAAAACTTGTATTGTGGTAAATTAAAGAATTTTGGTGGTTGAATGTGAATATGTGGTGTGTGTGTGTGTATAGACACATATATATACATAAATTAATAACTTAATTCAATAAATTAGACAGATACTATATATGAAAGACAAGACTACACATAATCCGTGCATATATATATGAACTAGAGCAGTAGACAGCACTCAATGAATCCCAGCAGAAAGCTTCTCGGAAACTTGCATTGTGCAAGTCGACATATCCATCACCATTATTGAACTGAACCAACCTAAAACTTTGTCTTTGTGTGCATGCACCGGTTGATTATTAGATTCTTTCTGTAGCTTTGTATTTTTTTATTTTTTTTTTGGCGGCTGGCCAGCCAGTTGTTGGACCTGACCATGCGCATCTGTTTCAAACGTACACATATATACCATGCAATTTCAAATAATAGGCAAGTCGGTTGCAAAATAAAAATAAAAAATACGCAAGTCAACTAGGTAATCCATCACACGCAAGCGTCCTAATAAAACCTTTTAAGAATCCAGCTGCAGCGAACAAATCCATGCGTTGACTTTGGTCCCTAGCCTGTACACGGTCGATGCTTTAATTTCTTCAATCATGCGTTGTCCTGGCAGCACATGCATAACATCGCACTAGTTAAGCACTTAGATTAACACGTCGTACTTACCTGCCCGGCCGGTTTAACGAACTGATTAACATCGCATTCGGTGGTGGTCAACGACAATGTGAGCTGTAGTACTACTAAACCATGCATTCAGCCACATTTAGCGCTCGCTCGCTCGACATCGCGACTTGCTGAGATAAACAAACGTTCAGAAGCCACCCGTTCAGAAGCCTTGACACACTATAAATAGACGTGAGCAGCAGCAGGACTTCACCACCTCAGTCTCAGCAATCACTACAAGCTTGTTACATTAGACGGTCAGAGCAAGCATGGCGAGCAAGGTGACCACTCTGCTCTCGTGCGCGTTGCTGCTCGTGGCGGCGACATGCCAAGCAGCAGCTGGTTACTATAACCCTCCGAGCCCAGGTACGTGCGGCCTCAAGGTGGGCTACTACCACGACAAGTGCCCGCACGCCGAGGCCATCGTCAAGCACGTCGTCAGAGCCGCTGTCCTCCAGAACCGCGGCACCGGCGCCGGCCTCATCCGCATGCTCTTCCACGATTGCTTCGTCGAGGTACATTACAATTTACACATCATGTTGATGCATGCACATGCACTTTTCAACATGTAGTAGTAGAAAATTTTTCAAGGGTTCAGAATCATCAGATGGCTTGCACTGACACCGTGACACGCAGGGCTGTGACGCCTCCGTCCTCCTGGACCCGACGCCAGCCAACCCGCAGCCGGAGAAGCTCGGTCCGCCAAACAACCCCAGCCTCCGCGGCTTCGAGGTCATCGATGCTGCCAAGGCAGCCCTCGAGCGGGCCTGCCCTGGCGTCGTCTCCTGCGCGGACATCGTCGCCTTCGCCGCCCGTGACGCCTCCTTCTTCCTCAGCGGCCGCAGGGTCGACTTCGACATGCCAGCCGGCCGCCTCGACGGGCGCGTCTCCGTCGCCTCCCGCACCCTCGACTTCCTCCCGCCGCCGACTTTCAGCCTCTCCCAGCTCGTCGCCAGCTTCGCCGCCAAGGGCCTCGGCGTCGAGGACATGGTCGTGCTCTCGGGCGCGCACACCGTCGGCCGATCCCACTGCTCGTCTTTCGTCCCCGACCGCCTCGCCGTCCCCTCAGACATCAACGCTGGGTTCGCCAACTTCCTGAGGGGCCAGTGCCCCGCGAACCCAAGCTCGAGCAACGACCCCACGGTGGTGCAGGACGTCGTGACGCCCGACAACTTGGACAACCAGTACTACAGGAACGTGCAGGCACACCGGGTGCTCTTCACGTCGGACGCGTCGCTCCTGACGTCGCCAGCGACCGCGAAGATGGTGTCCGACAACGCCAACATCCCCGGGTGGTGGGAGGACAGGTTCAAAGCGGCCATGGTTAAGATGGCCAGCGTCGAGGTGAAAACCGGCAGCGGCGGCGAGGTCAGGCGAAACTGCCGGGTCGTCAATTACTAGCTCTGATCATCGACTGCAATATGCTTACAACCTTAATTTCACGCTTATGCATATGTTGCGTTTATAATAGTCGCATGTTGCTGCATTTGCATTGTTTCGTTTCAATTTTTTATGAACTAAGTTTGTATCATGATTGGAATTGATGTTAATTAATAAAGTCGATATTTGATCTCTGCCCTGGGAAAGTCAAATTTAAACTACACATATAAGAATCAGAGATGTGCTGTAGGACAGACAACTGAAAACGATTATTTTACAGGCAACACATATAGACCATCAGTACATCATCCGAGTATCTCATCTCATCTTCAACCATAGAATGTTATTATCCGTGGAGGAGATAAGCACACCATAGAGCTAATAATTGTTATCGAACCATAGAATATCCTTATCCATGGATACACGCTTATCTATATAGGTTTACTCTCTGCAGAGGTTGCACGCTTTACCTGCATGATATGTACAGACTCAAACATTAGCAATTGGAGGAGCTAGCGTAACAAGACACTACACATTTCCAATCTCGCCACAATATCCACTCATGGGACACATAACTAGGGGCTCATGTAAACATGGCTCACCTAGAGTCCCCTAGCCAAATAATGGGATGTCACACAGAATGCCTGAGTCTTCTCGTGGCTTAGTTGCCACTTCTAGCCTACAAGCGGGTACCAAGCTAAGTCGAAGGGGTTAGGTCAAGTCCTGCCACATATAGGATATGTGGTTGTACAATTGATACTAGGTAGGATGTCACAATGAACCGATCCTTATTCGACTAAAGAAAGTGTATCCCAATCAAGAACACCACTTAGACGAATCTTGCTCCTAAGGCATTCCCACCCCGCAGGGTACCTCACTCACCTGATCAAATCAATCTACAGGGTTTTGTTAACTTAATTCTTAACTCACCCACACCACCAAGAACACATAACATTTCACACTTTTCGCAATATATGATTAACACAAGTATTTAACATGATTCATCATTCCAGCGGGGTGATCCTAAGCGTGCTAGTTGCCATAGCAATCATCGAAACAATTAATATAGTTGATGTTGGTAACCTTCTAGGGATTCAATGGGACTTAAGCAAATCAATTTCAATGAATGGCATATACAAGCTAGGTCATAGCTGTCTCAGCATTTTAAATTTAACACCCTAAGCATGTCGATATTATAGTTGAAACTTGGCTCTACTGATTGAGTTTCAAATCAAAGGTCAAATATAATCAAATGTGTAGGACTTGCCTTCACAGAAGCCTTCTTCGACTCGATCCTTGCAGTCTAGGTCCTTGGGTTCCTCCCCGAATGCTTCTTCATCTAGCATATACAAATTAGCGTTGAATAAGCGTTTGATCAAAATAATCCTACAAGAACTCTAAGAAAGGGACAAACACTAAACGAGATGGATCTTGTTGCTTTATAGGGAAAAACTCTACCATTATCTACTCCTATATGACTCTGAAGTATAAAGTTATTATTCTATACTATTTATGTGAACTTGAAGTATGAATACTAGGCGCACTCAAAGGACACCGAAAGATTCAACAAAAAGAGGGAACTCAGTGCTGAAAACAATGTTCATTGCTGTCGTTGTTGTCCGCCATGAAGCAAAGCTCACTGCGAGACTTGAGAGTGTCGGCGATGAAGCACAACCCATTCAGATCCTTCGCCACCCTCCTCTTTTCCTTGCAAGCCTTGTCTTCATCTTCTGAGCTCTCGGTTTCGCTTGAGGATGTGTCGATGTTGCTGAGTGCCGCCACAAATGCTCGAGAAGCCGCCTTGGCTGCCTTCTTGGCCATCTTGTAGTGGTTCTTGAAGAAATGCTTCTTATTCTTCTTATGCTTGTTGTGATCATGATTGTGGTCTTCCCTCTTCTTGAGCTTAGGGCGGTCTATCTTAAAATGGGTGGTGTCATAACACCCAAAAAAAGCACGAGAACCACCTCTCCTCCGGTCTCATCGGTTTATGTAGAAGCGGATGAACTTCTTCGCAATCAGTGCAAGATCCTTATCATCAAGCACATCCAGTTGCTCCTCTGTGATAGAGATCAAGAAAGACAAAGAAAATCCACTCGGTGAAGTTTTAGCACAAGAAAAGCTAGCTCCAGACTGATTGCCACCACTAAGTCTGGAAACCAATGCCATATTCTGAGACAGTGGGTTTCTGAGACCTATCCGAGCCGTCTTGGCTATCTTGGTGGACTTGAGTTTGCTGAAGAGTTCATCACAAGTCAATGTGTCATAACTGGATAACTCTTCAATGCTCGAGATATTAACTTCTCATATGCTACGATCAAGACCATAGAAAAACTTGATCGCCCTCTCATGATCAGAGTAAGGCAAAATCTCAGTGGATCTAAGATTGCTAACAATCCCATCAAATCTAGCAAACATGGAATCCAAAGGCTCTCTAGGGTTCTGCATGAACATCTAGTATTCCTGATTGTACGTACTCTGACATCTAGCATTGATCTGGCTAGTGCCCTCATGAAAGACACTAAGAGTGGACTAGATCTATCAGGTAGTACGGATGCAATGAAATCTATCGAACTCATTACGACTCAGGCTGGGGAACAATGTATTTCTAGCCTTTTGTTGGATTGGTATTGTTTAATCTGGGCCTAAGAAGTCCGAGCAATGGGAATCTCATAGTTGGAGTCTATAACTTCCCGTATAGCACTTCCTTAGCTTAAGACGTAAGCCTCCATACGCACCTTCCAGCACGAAAAATCACGATCATCAAACAGTGGAATCTTTCCACTTCTCTCCATTGTCACATATGGATCACAAAGCCGGTTGAAGTCAATATGTGATCAAACCGACTCTAATACCAATTGTAGGACCGAGAATGACGACTAGAGGATAAGTAAATATGCGCCTTAACAAATTTCTTTCGAAATAGATGGTATTTTCCTATTTTGTCACCTAATGCACCTCACAAGAGAATCACAACAAAGAACAACATAAACGCAATGGAAACTCGATAAAAAGGAGCACTCAAAAGACACTGAAAGATCCAACGAGAAGAGGGATAGTATTGAAAACACTGTTCACCGAAATTTCTGAGTGAAAAGTGACACTTCAATTCGGAAGTTCCGGGTTTGTATCAAAAGTTCTAGGTTGGACAGAACAATGGCTCAAAATTCAAAATCCACACTTGTAAATTCAACAAAAGGTTGACCTCATGGTTGGAATCAAACACTAGGTTCGACAGTAAACCAATCCATGACTTACAACCACGCAAATCTTGGAACTCAAGAAGAATCACCAAAAGATTAAAAGATGAACACCAGTGAAGAGGGTCTCCATGTCGATGCATTAGAGGTAAGGGAATTCAATACCCAATTGTGTATGTTTCTACGATAATTGTATACCTCTAGAGACAAGAAGATCAGCTCAAACAAGGCAAAAACTTTCATCTCAAGCATGAAAACAAAAAATGCAACCCGGAATGAAAAACTTGCAAAAATGTGAGGGAACCAATAGAGAGAAACTAGAAGGAGGTGAATCCTAGCATGAGCAGGAAAATAAACTTCATTACTCCCAAAGGTCAATCCTATTTTTGGCAGATTATAAAGTTTTTTCTCTCAAAAGCTCTCACCCAATACATCAACTAAGCACTCATTTTCCTCTCCTCTAAAACCCTAGCACAAGGCTCTCATAAGAGTGTCTCAAGGGGCTCAAGTGGCTAGTTTAAAGGGCTCAACTAGCTACATCCATCTATTTATAGCCTAGGTTCCTTGACCCCTAAGTTTTCTAACTTGTTCCCAAAATATCTCTCTCTTGTAGTACATTCCTACCTACCATCAAGGATATTTTGATCCATTTTCTCCTTCATCCATCGGATGATCGTGGCACCTTCATGACTTAGCTTCTCCTCGACTCAAACTTCGCGATGATGCCACATGTACTTCCATCCTTCCCATCGAAGCCAAACCGTGAAACCCCTTGCACGCTTCTCAAAGCATGACTCACTATCACTTGCTTGACCTCAAGCAAGCATCTTGATGTCAACACGTGTACTCTGTCTTATGATCATGAATGTCGATAAGTCTCTCCCACTCTCGATCACTCAGGCCACCTTGTCACTTGCACTAGCATCTCTTTCGTTTGACTTTGTCAACATGCCGTCTACATCCATCTTTCATATTTTGATTGACCTCCACATGTACAGCTAGGATCACTCTTGAGTCCGCCCAGCCTCCTTGATCATCTGGCACCAAGCATCCCGCTTGGCTCCGATCACCTGACGTCGATCGCCAAGTTACATCCGTCACCTACACACTATGAGACAAGCAAACACATATCTCCAACTTCAAATCCAGTTAGACCATAATCAAAATACTCAATTAAAACCTCAAAATAATTCAAAGCACTTCCCAAAAAGTTCCAATGCATAAAAAAAAAATCAAAGCTGAAAACACTATTCAACATAGCTGAAAACACTTTATGTGGAAATTCCGGATTGAACTCCAAGTGACCCTTCTTTGTCACAACTTTCACATCAATCCGGAAGTTCTAGATTAAACTAAGAAGTTCTGGATTCTGGTTCATCTGGAAGTTTCGGATTGGGACCGAAAGTTCCAAATTCTGGACTAAACTTCTAGATTTTGGACAGAAGTAAACATCAAGTAAACGAAGCTCAAGCAATCTAAAATACGACAAACTAAATCGACAACTTTGTCAATCACTCGTCACACATAAACCAAGGCACATTTCAACTTGATTTCTTAATCTCCCCCTTGATGAGTACATTGATAACCCTTAAAACATAAAGATTTTGGTTTGAAGAAATAAAAACAAGATAGACTCGTCCAAGTGATCAAAAACTCAAGAAAGAGCAAAAATATGTCACTTGGCATAAAAAGGTTGCATAAGGCCGAAGGGAGGCAAAGCCAGGCCAAAACCTCAGAGCAATAAAAGCTCAAAAACTCAAAATAAAATGCTCCTTCTTAATGAATGCACATATTTCATTTATGTAAGATTTTTCTTTGTGATTTGATGCATAATTTTCATTTTTGCCCTTTTCATCATTTCTTCCACTTTGGCAATGCAAATATCAAGGACAAAGTATTATGCAATGCATGAACATGTAAACCTAATGAGCTTTCACAAGTATACTACAAAGAATTTGTAAATGCTAGAAATATCAAAAGGGCTATGGAAAATAGAAGATGGAGCTCACAATCACACAAAGGCTCAAAAAGAGACAAGGACACGAGAACATGATACTACACAAGCTAAACCCAAAAATTTGGTTGACACATTTAATTTCACATAGCCGAATCATGTTCAAAGTGACCACCGCATAAGCATCCACTCGTGTCGAGGTAATACAGACATTAAGGACTAGCAAACTTCAACCTCAAACTAGACAAACAAGTTATCATGAGAGTAGGCTTTGCAAATGCTCACATATGAAATCAAGACTTAGTTAGATCAAGCATTTTAAGAAAAATTGAACATTTAGGCACATTTTCTTTAATTCATTTTATCCTCAAATTAACTTTAGCAACCATGAGTTCATTTCTTAGGCAAACCACATGAAGCATCAAGACAACCATATTTAAGCATAAGAAACTTGATTTTTCAAGATTATTCAAATGCATAAATTATCAAGTTTTCACATGATCAAGTGAGATTTCTTTGCGACACAAGGAACACATATTCACTCAATGTTCTATCATGAGTTAAACATTTGATAAAGATAGAAAATATAATGCAATATTCCCTAATCCACAATCTTGAATTAAGAAGCCTAGAGCAAGATATTCATCCAACTAACCTTAACACAAGTATTGACAAACCCAAAGTAATTGCAAACATGGTGATCAAGAATGTAGCATTTCATAGTCCACATGATTCATAAAGTTGCCAAATTTCATCTTAAAAAAAGCTAGCTTGCTTAAAATGTTTCATATAAAACCATCAAGAGGAGTCTAAAATTAAAAGATTGCTCCACACAACTACTCAACTTAGTCTAAATTCAAGTCTAGCAATTGCAAATGCTAAAAACATACAAGTCAAAGCTTAACTATTATGATTATCTTACAAAATAGGATGCAATGCAAATGCAACATAAGTAAGATAGAGTATGTGCAACTGAAACTCCCCCTCACACAATGCCATAGGAAAAACACATCAAGAATGCCAAGGAAACCGAGAAAAAACATCAACATCTAACTCGAGAAGCACATACCATTCTCGAAAGTGATGTACTCATACCGCTTCGTCGAGGTGAGATTGGAGAACCAATTTGAATTCCCGGTCATGTGATGCAAACAGCTGGAATCCATGAGCCGCATGTTCTGGATTGAGCTCTGAGTGACCCTTCTCTGTCACAGCTTTCGCATCAATCCGGATGTTCCAGATTAAACCTGAAAGGTTCTGGATTGTGGTTCACCGGGAAGTTCTAGATTGGGACTGAAAGTTCTGGATTCTGATTGGGTCGGATGTTCCGGATTCTGAACTAAACTTTCGGATTCTGGATAGAATTGAACTTCAAGCGAACCAAGCTCAAGCAATACAAAACACGAAAAACCAAATCAACAACCTTGTCAATCACTCATCACACATAAACCAAGACACATTTCAACTTGGTTTCTCAGGAACCAAATGTCTACACCACCAGCTACCGAAAAAACGCTCTCCTCATTGAGGCACACTGTTTGTGTCATTGTCACGACTGGTGTGCTGACCGCCGCTATTCTCACTTGCGCGAGCAGCGGCGTTGGGTTGTTCGGTGTCAATCTTCGCGAGGTGCCTCTCCTCCCGACACTCGCATCGTGGCTTGCGGCACTCTTTGGCCCAATGGCCATAGATGACGCAGTTTCGGCATTTCCCCTTGCATTGTTGTGGCTTGCCGTCGGCAGTGCGCCGCCAATGTCATGGTTCCCACCACCACGTTCATGGCCTTCTGCTTGCCTTGCCATTTGCCACCACTCTTGTTGCCGCTGGAGGAGCTCTCTCCATGCTCCCGCTTCTTGGCCCATGCCTGCCACTCCTCCTCTTTAAGGAGAAAGCACCCAATGTTGTCGATGATATCACTGCCTTCATAGTGCTCCTTGGCCACCCGCAGGCACCCGGTCAATTCCTCAATCACGATCGTGCTCAGATCAAGCAATGTCTCGATTGAGAGAGCAATCTACATAAACCGCGGAGGCACTACACGAAGAAATTTCTTCACGACCTTCTAATCATCAATCAACTCACTGAGAACATGTAGGTTGCTGGCGAGGCTGGAGATCCTCATGGAAAAATCATCGACTGATTCTCCATTCTTGAACGAAATGTTCTCAAACTCCTTCAACAGCTTTTGCGCGTTTGCTTCGCGCACACGGGCGACCCCCATACGCATTGTCTTGAGGGCATGCCACACATCCTTGGTGGTCTCCTTCATGGCCAGCAACAATAGCATCTTCGGTGGCACCGCACAGAGAATAACTGATAGCGCCAACCAATCGTCGCAGAAGTCGGCCGTCCTCGAATCAATGGCCTCCCACAGACCTTGAGCCTGCAGGTTGACCTTCATCACTAGCTGCCCACTCTGTGTAATTCGTGTGCGTCAGCGTCAGGTAGACAACGATGCCGCTCGCCTCCTTCACCGTACGCTGCACCACAATCTGGCTCAATATGTTGTCATCATCGCCACTCTTGCCGCCGTCACCCCTGGCGTGCGGCCTTATATGTGGTGGTGGTGACTTTGTCGATCGGAGACTTCGAGCGATCACCGCCGTCGTCGGTCGTCGACATCACAACAGGCCCTTCTTACGGTCCCAGGCTCTGATGCCACGTGTTGAAGCACACCGAATGCCAGCTCACTCACGCGAACAGGAAGACACAAACACAATACGAGAACAAGAGTTTGGTCGCCGTGCCAGAAGCTAGCTAATAGCGTTTAATTTTCTGTTTTCCAATATATAACGCAGATGGATACATCATGGGCCAACTAGTGCCCGACTCCAACACCACGTCCGCACCCACCGCGCGCGCTACACGCGCACAAACCGGTCGTCGCCGAACAAACCTTAACGCAGCCCCGTCGTGAACACAGCACGACCCGGGCTCCATGCAGACCCATGCGACGGTACAAATAAAACAGCAAACGTAAACACCTACGGCTACTGAATATGAAACGTGCAAGATGCAACGTGACTGAAGACCGGCATGCGCTATGCATGGTTAGATTCAACAAGGCAGGTTTAGCACGAACCTCCGCACGCTAGCTTGACGCAGAGACAGAACCAGAAGCGGCGGCAGCGCCCGGCGATGGAACGGAAGAAGCAGCTGCAGAGTCAGAAGCGGCAACGGCGGCAGCGCCTGACGAAGCTGCGGAACCAGAAGCAGAAGGAATCACGCACGTTGCAGCTGCAAATCCATAAGCGGCAACGGCGGCAGGCGCCGCCTCCGTGGTAGTCCCCATCGCGCACGAGATGCTGCATAGCATTATTATTTCCTTTTTATATGTACGGTCATGTGTTGCGGTGGCCAAAGAGTTTGGGTCGACTCCAGCTGGCCGCCAAGAGAGTCCGCGCTGCATGCACACGTCCAGACGGAAGAAACTTCTGCCAGACCCGCGCGCGAAGGACCTCAGAGAGATCCCCATCCGCGTCGTGCACGCTCGATCGTACGGCGCGCGCGTGCGGGTCTGCATACGCGCGGGCACATGTCACAGCACGGCAGGAGTCTCTCCGAAAGATCCGGCCTCACATAATTTTGTTCCCGTCCAGACCTCTTCAGACCCTAAGCAGAATTTCGCCCAATGATGATTGAGACAGAATCTACTCACAAGGGTGCGCTTGTGTGTGTAAACGGCGGGCTCTCGTGCAACAACAAATTGTCTGTGGTGGATGCAGTCAGTTTACTTTTGTTTTTTCTGCAAGAGTTGTTTACTTTTGTTGGGTTAAAGGCTTAGTAAAAAACACCCAACCAAAAACAATAACAACGTTCAAATAATAGAAAATTAGCATATGCAAAAAGAAATGATATTGTGCTACCACAATAGAAAATACTTATCGTAACAAAGAAAAATATTGGTGGCAACAAATAAGAGAAGTTGCAACAAGAACACAAAAGGAGGTATACGGAACCATAACATTTTGGGGAAACTTGTCTGTGGTAGACTTAAAATTAGTGGCAAAATAGAAAACGTGTGTCTGACACCTCTCAGTTTAGCGACCTATTTAAAAACGTACTGGACATTCACGCGGCCGCAATGCCGGAAATAGCCTATATTTTTTTTATGAGTGGTTTTTCATACTATTGCTAGACATGAGCTAGTTGCAGCTCTCTAGATTGCAGCCAGCTACCAAATGCTCATATATGGTATTCATTTTGAATAGTACATAAGTTACATTAGGTTACATGTCCTTGACCACACTTACATGTACACATATACACCACCTGCATTTTATACATCTGTTGAGAGGAAGACATTGTAGCCAGCTACCTAAGGAAACGTCTGCTCCTCCAATGGAGAGCATTTTGCTCCAAGAGGTCAGGAAGCAAATCCCAAAACTCAGCCAAATATTCCAGAAATATTTTTGAATCTCCTATAACTATATTCATAGCTATGGCATTTTAGAGATTCCAAAAATCCTATTTCCTTCTTATCATAAAAAATCTAAATAAAGTACTTTGACTTTTCCAAAGTCTAGGCCACTTTGCAAAAATGTCACAACCGGTTTTGTAAAGGATAAAACCAGATGTAAATCACATGTATGTCAGGATCAAGTTTTATATATGCAGCGACTTCATCAGTGCATCACACATAATATCATTATTACAACGTTTAACTTAAAAAAATAGGAAGACCTCAAAGCCTTTAACTAAAGCACACTAGCAAAACACAGCGCAGCTATCATCTTCCACATGCAATCGACCAGGGGTCTATCAGCATAGTAATCTTCATCTTCATCGACATAGTAGTCTGGTTATTCTTCATTGTCTGAGCAGCGTTGGATGTACATTTAGATGGAAATAGCAAATGTGAGTATGTGTCGTTCTCTGCAAGTGTGAGAAATAAATGACATGCAAGCTTAATTAAAGAAGCATGCTGTAACAGGTTAAATTTGCATAAATGCCAACTATGCTATCGTAGAGTTGTAAAAACATCCTATTTAACTATGTGATTCATCACTAGACTTCTAACTCCTAGAAACATCTTCGCATATTTCCCAACCACCTGAATCCCACATCAGGTTTCCCATCTAACCAACCAAATCAAACGCATCCATCTAATCATGTGAGGATCCAAATCTCTCATGACCGTAAGCATGGCTGATATATCAGATTTTACACTCTACAGAGGTTGTACAGCTTTCTCCACGAGTCATGAATTCCTTGTTGCCGTGTCCGTGAAACACTTAACACACGCCCATGGTGTGTTACCCGGAATATCACTACAAGACCGTTACAAACTTTCTTCCAATATGTGCATACCCGCTAAGTTTCACCGCTATCAAAGTGGTTTTCACGCCACCCAGAAGCCCCCTTTTGCGTCTTGTAGTTTCTAACAAGTTTTTGCTCTTCCCTTCCATTACACATCTCATATCACTAACCAAATGGTTCTGGCCTTAGTTGTCCCCACACATCCACTCTTCCGTTTGGCATGCACAAAAACTGGAATCCACTAATTAATAGTTCAGGCCTATCCTATACCAGATCTCGTGGTTGATACGATATTTCCCGGGCTGTCGCTCCATGAACCAATCCTCACTTAGGTCACTTGAGCAAACACTAAACCAACTAGATAACCATCATCATCAACACTATTTTGTTCAAGGCCTAAAATTCCATATTGCTATACTATTACAAGAATTCCCAACTCATAGTTGCATAGTTCATTATTCATATTTAACCAACAACCCATCCATACCCTTCTGCAAAGCTAAGCATAAGCTACTCTTCATAACCACTAATGACAACCAAGCGACAAGGAATATATGGAACAAGGTACTACAAGTAAATAGGATTCAGTATTAATAGCATGAATGTTTAAAAAAACATATTTGAAAAACTAGAACAAGAATGTTCAAGGACACTTGCCTCTTCCAACTTACTGCTCAAACTCTTCAAAGACTTGGTCTTGGAGATTCTCGAACTGCTCTTCATCTGCTCTTGATACACACCAAAAAATCACACAACAAAACTAACCAAGAATAATACACAAAATATTATTAAAACACTTCAAAAATACTATGGCTAGATAAGTATGATTTTAGAAGAATTTAGACATAAGAATCGCCTAAACCAGAGTTAGAATAAAAGAGAACAAATTTTCAGAAGATGGATTAGGTTGAAAAGGAAAGGCTGGTTTACTGGAATTATCTTCCTATGCTGGTTTACTGGAATTATCTTCCTATGGGAATAGGCATTATCATGCAATCATTGCGTCAGGCTTGACAACATCATTGCACAAGGTTCAAGAAAAATAGGGCTAACTAGACTTCGCTGACTGGCTAAGGAGGATAATGTGGTGCTGACTTAGCATATTATGCAAGCACCGTCTTGGGTTAAAGAAGGGGTGCACTGAGGTCTAGTCTCAACCACCTATGATGGATCAAAAAGACTGGAGGTTGCACTTCTGGGCTAAGGATATTGCCAGTGACTCAGCGTAGCGGCGGCAGCTCAGGTTTCGTTGAAGACGGTGATTGGGCACGTGGCCACTAACATCGATATTAGGCTTCAGTTTTGTTTCAACGAAACAAGGGAAGCATAGCGTAGAATACGGAAAGGCTAATCCAAAGGTATCATTGGTTTTGGAAGAGGTCATTCGAGGTAGCGGTAAAACAACGATAAACGCTCATAGCTTTGATTGTGGCCGCGTCCAGATGCAGCGACAAAGATGCATGCGTTCCTAGAGATTGGCTATGAAATTTGAGAAACCATTTGAATAGAGACTTTCATATATCCCGGGAACACAATGTTATAGCACAGTTTTGGGTAGATCATCCCCTGAGAGGAAGAACGATAAGCGGGGATGTGCTGCAGTTGGCAATCACGTTTCGGTTGAGTCGCTGCACAATCGGTCAAAAGCTCCTAGGGGCACGTAGAAGTCTTCATGGGACATGTCATGATGCAGATGGCACAAACATACGGCTTCCGGATTGACTGGGAATGCGACAGCAAACTCGGTTCACACGTAGAACGCATCCAGAAACCGGACAGCGGGCATGTCAACCTTCATCTCGGCGGTTTGGGTGCTCTACTAGATGACCCGGTTGGTGAGGGCGTGGACAACATCATGGATCATGCGCTGGTGAAAGGGAATGGCGATTTGACATCTGGTCAGCCAGCAACATCGATGCCACTCGGCAATGGCATGGCTATCCACGACAGTGACAACCGTGGCGGCGTAGATGAGGCTTTGTCCGGGGCTAGGGCATGGATAGGGACTTAGTATGATTGTAAAACTGGGGTAAGGAAGGAGAAGAAGGTGTCCTCACCTTGCTTTGAAGATCGGGGAAGGTGGATTCGTGGATACGACGACGGAACCGGCAAACGACGATGCATGGACAGGGCAGATGCAGCTGCTAGGGCATGGAGGCATGGAAAGAGGGTAGGGGAGAACATTCAACACCTATTTATAGGGCTAGGAGTGGCTATTTGAGGTGGAGTCCAAGTCGGACACGATTCGGGTTCGAGTTCGAGTCGGTTAGGATTTTCTTTTTCGCACCTCTCTATTCTGAGGATGATATCTCCACCGTCCGAACTCCAAATTAGACGTTTTTGGACTCTAAATTGTAGTACTTGAAAATATATATATAACTTTGGTATTCATTGGAACTTCTGTAAACACAATTTTGATTTCCAAAAATGCGTCACAAGATAAACCATTTGAACTGAGACTTATCTACACAGCACTGATTTCATTGGCCATAATTCCTAGCTCTATTATCCAAAAGGGGACTTTCATATATTCAAATCAAAGCTATCGATAAGACCTACAACTTTGGTATTGGTAAGATTTGCAATTGAGGAGGTCTTCAACTACAAAACTGCATGGGAAGATGAGGTTGTACAAGACATCTCGAATATCCACAGATTTTGTGGATCATTTGTGTTGGCTAGATGACTTATGTGCCGATCAAGAGCTTGGGCTTAGGCAGGATTGGGTCCAATGGCACCTTAGACATACCTTAGAAACAAAACTTTTATAGAGAAATTTGAATAGGATTTGAATTTAAATTGAGCTTGGAATAAATTTGAGAGAAATGAAAAATGAGGTTGAACAAGAATGAGAGTAGATAAGGAATTTAAATTTAAATTTAGGTAGAATTTGGGTAAGAGGAGAGATTTGCCGTAAACAAGGATTTGGATAAAATTTGAATTGAACTAGAGAAGGATCAAGTATGATCAAGGATTGAATAGATGATGAATTCATAGATTTTGAATTCTGACCATGAAGATCCTGAACTAATTTACTACTGAATTTTGTAAAAACCTTTTTAAAATCTTTTTCACTCAAAACACTAAAGAGAAAGAAAAAAGAAAAAGAATTCTAATGCATTTACCTGGTTCCTAGCAAAACTCAGCATGTAATGCACACAAAATAATAACCTATATTGATTGATTGTTTATGAAAATAGGTTCAAACCTATTCTACAGGTGAAGCTACTTACTAATGTTGAAAAAATTTGCAAATTCTAAAAACCAGGGTGTTACAAAAAAAAAAGGCTTTCAGTTTTGTAGGAAATTGCAAACGGGCATAGCCCAAAACACAAAAGAGTCCAAACCAACTTGCTCTAGGGACCCATACAAAAACCATAATTTTGCCAAGGGCTCTAAACTAAGTTTTCCCATTATTGGAATAAAAAGAATAATTCATTCTATAAATTATCCATACACTCAAGACCTCCAAATTAGCCACAAACTACATGTTTACCACAAGGCCAAAATACCAAAATGCTATTACTTGGCCATGTAGGTTTCCATGACACCTCATTTCATGGCATATTTAAACTTTTGCCATCCTTCTTCAAATGTCATCCGCTTCATGTTCCTTAACTTTTTTCCACTTGAGAGAGAAGCAAAAATGTTTTGTCCATGTTAGGTGGTTAAATTAGCACACTGAAAGGATCAATATGCCAAAGAGGGGGTGAATTAGGTCTTAAAACTTATCTAAGTCTAGAAATTAGTAGCATGCAAATTAAACAACCTTAGCCTAAATGTGATCTTGTTTCTAGGTGTGACTATCTATCGCACAAAGTTTTGCAACCTAGTTCTAATCCAAGTCTAGCATGGCAATTCTACAAATATAAATGCAAAAGAGTAAATTGCCAAAATTAAACGCTAGAATGTAATAATCCTCAAATGTAAAGAGATGGACTAGGAAAGCTCATTTTTCCCAAGGTATCGAAAAGTTGGCACTCTCCACTAGTCTTCATTGGAGCACCCATGCAAGGGTGTAGCTCTCTCTTGATCCGTGCAAGGATCAAGCACTCTCTAGGTGGTAGTCATTCTTCACTATGGATTGGTGTACTCCAAACCAGCACATCATCATCTTGGGGCTTCAACACATTATCACTATGAAGCTCACCAAGATCAAATGCCACCAAGATGCCTAGGTGACTCCAATCACTAAGAGTAACAAGCCAAAGACCTCACCTTACCTAATCTAAGCCAAAGAGATAGATGGATGCACACTAACTGCTCTCCTGGCACTAATGATATCCTTAATCTTCAAATAAGAAACTTGTAAATCACTTTAGTGCCTTCTTCTTCTTGAATCTCCAAGATGTAAATGTGCTCACCAACTAGCCAAGGGAACCACAATGCAACAGGTGAAGGAGTCTTTATAGTCCAATTGAAAAATTAGTCATTACTGTTCATGTGATCACATCGCACCATAGAATTTGATTCTACACTTAACTTGTTTGTACAGGGAATGATGTTAATAGTATGGCCTTTATATGTATGTGACGCATATATGTAATTTTTATGGCCTACATGTCATAGTTAATTACAGCCAAAGGGTATCACGTTATTGTATAATGGCCTACGTGCTGACATGTGATGCTTCATATTCTCATGTAATTCGTTACTAGCATTTAGGCATAGTAGCTTAGCGTATGATCATAGAGACTTGAAGTGTGATGGCCCAGAGCACAGGGAACGTGGCGATGGAGATCACCATGTGAAGTGATCATACTATATAATAGTTTAATATGATTGCCTGTGATATTTATCTAAGTTTCTGTCATGTTATTTCATTCATGTTTGCCATGGGATGGATATGTTTATAGCTTCCCTTAGAAAAATTAAGAGTGATTGATACCTTTCCAATAGCTACACCTACATAGGTTCTGATCATTGTTTGGTGGTCTACCAAAGCAAGGTGTCATTATTTATCTTAACCAGATAGGATGGATACTAGACATCCACACGCATAGTATTGATTTACTTAACAAAGCTGTCAAAACGGTTTTGGGATTTAGTGCATGGAGTTGGGCGCCAAGGCATAAGATGCCACCCAACAAACAAGAATCATATATGATATGATTAGCAAAGAGTTGCTTACCTATGTCACTAGGTCTCTAGCAGTGATGCCAAAGCCCACTAGAACTTAGTTGAATATGGATCTTGACCCGTTGTATATCCTTGGAGGGAAACAGTTTTAAAAGAATATAGCATGAGTGTCTTTTATTAAAAAATTTAATGGAAGATTCATATAAACATAGTGCTAAACTTTGCATGTTTATTTTCTGTTGTAGATCATGGCATCTACTGCTAATACTAATTCTAGTTTAACTTGCGATCAATTCTTGAAAACAAAAAGCTTTCTAGAACAAACTTTATTGATTGGTATCATAATTTGAGAATTGTTCTAAAAAAAGAGAAAAGGATGTTTTTGAGGTTCCCTATCCTGATGAACTAGTTGATAATGCATCTGCCAATGATCGGATGGCTTATGAGAAGCACACTAGTGATTCACTTAATGTTAAATGTCTCATGCTTACCACTATGTCCTCTAAGTTTCAGAAGCAATATAAGAATACGGATGATCACGGTATTATTGTGGGACTCCGTGGTATGTTTGAGAACCAAGCTAGGGCTGAGAGGTTCAACACTTCTAAGTTCTTGTTTGCGTGTAGGTTAGCAGAAGGCAGCTCATTCAGTCCTCATGTGATCAAGATGATTGGTGACATCAAGAGCCTAGAAAAACTTTATTTTCCCCTTAGCCCAGAGTTGGCTACTGATGTGATTATCCAATCGCTTCATGCAAGCTTTAAGCCATTCATTTTGAATTTTCATATGAATAGCATGGAGAAAAGGATGGCTAAATTGCATAGGATGCTTAATATAACTAAGGAAAGAAGAGAAAGCGCAAGGCCAAGGCCAACGCTTCAGATGAGATCTCGAGCTCAAAACCTAAGCATGTTGGAAAGTCCAAGGCTGGCATTGCTGCTACTGATGCATGTCACAACTGCCATAAGGTTGGACATTGGCTAAGGAACTGCAAGCTATATTTGGAAGAACTGAACAAAAAGAAGGGAAGTGAGACTTCCGCTCAGGTATAAACATTATAGAAATTAATCTTGCTACTTTTTCTAATGACTCATGGGTATTTGATACCAGATCAATGATTCATACTTGCATCTACTTAATTACTTTAGGTGGTTTTAGTATTTTATTACTTTTACTAATGACTTTAGTATATATTGTTACATCTACTTAATGAGGCACAAGTCTGAATCCTTTGAAAAGTTCAAGGAGCTTTCGAATGAAGTACAAAGTCAAATTGGCAAGACAATTAAATTTTTGTGATCTGATCATGGAGGTGAATATTTGAGCCATGAATTTGGTAATCATCTAAAGTAATATGGAATTGTTCCACTATTGACACCAATGGGTACGCCTCAGTGGAATAGGGTGTTTGAATGGAGGAACCAGACTTTGTTGAACGTGGTTCAGTCAACGATGAGCCAACTTAGTGATTGGCTCTAGAAACTACTATTTTCACATTAAATAGGGTTTCATCTATAACTGTAGAGAAGACGTCATATGAGATGTGGATCGGGAGGCATCTCAGGTTGTCTTTTCTTAACATATGGGGTTTTGAGGTTTATGTAAAACATTTGATGTCTGGTAAGCTCACACCCAAATCAGATAAATGCTTCTTTGTGGGGTATCCTAAAGAAACTATAGGATATTATTTCTATAACTGGGAAGAAGACAAAGTGTTTATTACCCAAAATGGTGTCATTCTAGAGAAAAAGTTTCTCTTAAAGAGAGTGGGAGTACAGTGCAACTCGAAGAAATTTAGGAACCATCGTAAAGTGTTTCAACTCCTACTGAACCTCAAATGGAAGTGCAAAATATTGCAGAGCCTGTTGTCGAGGCACCAGCCCCACGACGATCAGAAAGGGTTCATCATGCACCTGAGAGGTTCATGTTCCTAACCTCAGGGCAACATGATATATTATTGTTCGACAATGATGGACCCAAGACTTATGAAAAAGCAATGGTGGGGCCAGACTCTAAGAGATGGCTTGAAGCCATGAGATCCAAAATAGAATTTGTGCATGATAATTGAGTTTAGAACTTGGTTGAACCACCCGATTGTGTTAAACTATCGAGTGTAAATGGTTTTTAAGAAAAAGATAGACATGGATCGAAATATTCACATCTATGATGAAACGTTTTCACCCATCGTAATGCTAAAGTCTATCCAGATCATCCTAGCTATTGTCGTATATTATTTACTATGAGATATGGTAAATGGATGTCAAAACAACTTTCTTTAATGGAAACCTAAGTGAGGATGTGTACATGACACAACCTGATAGTTTTGTCGATCCAAAAAATGCTGGAAAGATATGCAAGCTTCAAAAGTTCATCTATAGATTGAAGCAACCATCTCGGAGTTGGAATCTTCATGTTGATGAAGCAGTCAAAGGGTTTGGCTTCATCAAGAATAAAGAAGATCCTTGTGTTTACAAGGATGCTAGTAGGAGCGCACTTGTATTTTTGGTATTATATGTAGATGACATACTATTAATCAAAAATGATATTCTAATACTTGACGTTGTAAAGTCTTTGTTGTGAAAGATCTATAGAGATAGGTTGAAGAGGCTAATTGGATTAAGCCAAAGTACATACATTGACAAGGTATTGAAAAGGTTCAATATGCATGTTTCCAAGAAAGGTTTCTTGCCAATGTTAAATGGCATTATTCTTAGTAGGAGTCAGTGTCCCACGGCACCTGGTGAGTAAGACAAGATGAGCGCGATCCTATATATCTCCACTCTTTGATCCATCATGTATGTCATTCTTTGTACACGTCCGGATATCTCATATGCTCTAAGTGTTACGAACAGATACCAATCTAATTCAAGTGAAGTTCACTAGGTAGAAGTTAGGAATATCCTTAAGAACTTGAGAGGAACTAAGGATATGTTCCTAGTCTATGGAGGTGAGGAGGAGCTCATTGTAAATGGTTACACCGATGCTAGCTTTCAAACCAACAAGGAAGATTCTAGATCACGGTATGGTGTTGTGTTTTGCCTCAATGGAGGAGTAGTGAGTTAGAAGGGTTCCAAGTAAGAAATGGTTGTTGATTTCACGATGGAGGCTGAGTACATTGCAATTTCCAAAGTTGTAAAAGAGGTTGTTTGGATTAGAAATTTTGTTTCTGACTTGGGTGTGGTCTCTAGTGTGTTTGGTTCAGTGGATCTCTATTGTGATAATAGTGGAGTCATTGCACAAGCAAAGGAGCATAGGTCGCACCACGGCACTATCACCTTGTTCGAGAGATTATAGATAGAGGTGACATAAAGATATGCAAGGTGCATTTGAATTTGAATGTTTTTAATCCGTTGACAAAGCCACTCCCAGAGCCTAAGCATGAGGTGAACATTAGAGCTATGGGTATTAGATATGTCGACGATTGTTGAATTGCCGATCTAACGAACTTATTGAAGAAATAGGGGATGCTCGAAGTAGATAAATCACAAGGCAATACACAGAGGTTTTTAGACATGTTTGGGCCTCCATAAGGATAATAACCTTACGTATTGTTTGTCTTGTATTGACCTGAGCATATTACAAAGGAGAGTGTAGGTAGCCTAGATAGATCTAAACTTAGTCGATGACTTCCTCATTTGCTTATGTTGGCTTCTAATGACTTGTTTGGGCTTGTATCACTTGTGGTCCTTGTCCTCTGTAGGACCTCTTGGTTCCATATATATGTGGGGGTGTCATACGTCCTCTGAACTCCTCCTTCCTATTTTTGGAGATAGACCTTCTCGGTTACACGATGCTTTCGGTATCTATAGGTAGTTTCCTTTCTTCAGGGATCTCCTTCCCAGAGATAAAGATAAGCTTCAAGAATTATAGGAAACCCTAGGGTACCCAGATATGATAATTATCCATTATTCATCGTCAAGTCCCCCATCAGTATGTGAAATGAGTCTTCGACGGCTCAAATACATAGCCAGCAAATATAAGCTTTTTAGCTAACTGTGTCATCAAGTATACTCAAATTTTTTATTAGGATGAAGCACCTAACCTGATTTCCTAAGTTCTCATATCACCTACTTAGGATTTTGAACGCCTCTGAGTTCTCAAGAAAGGATTGGATTCTTTGTCCCATCCGGGTAGATTTTCTAGTCAGCCTGAAAAAATCATCCCGTCCTTGCCAAGTACAACGGAGATAGGTCTCATTGGTGGCTAAGCTCGGAAGTTGAACCATAGCAGCGGAAAGTTTGTGTGGTGGTGAAAAAGATTCATTGTTATGAATGCAAAGGGATCGTCGTTCCATCCTTTCAAATGCTCCCATGCATTGGAAAACTCAACGGGTAAACAATTGCACTGAAGTCCGCCTCTTTATTTGTGTTGGTCTGCTGAAAAAGGCATAGCCTCGATGACCGAGCATCGCTTGGGCACCCATGACTCATAATGTAGTTGTGCCCAAAATTAATGTTTGGGGGATGAAACGATGCATCTCTTGACCCATTATCCTAAACCCCCTCTCTTTCCTCGTGTTATTCCGACAAAGGTAGTCGGAGAGGGTAGCTAAGGTGACAACCCCAACGACAACTGGTGGGAGCCAATACCTCATCCAAACCATCATCGTAGAGCAACAACCAGCAGTAGGGAGTCAATGCCTCTCCCAAATTGTCATTGTCGGAGATGTCGATGATCTTGGGTTGCAACATCGACGAGTTCAGCTAGGAGTTGGGGCGCTGATGACCTTGACCTCTCATTGGGCAAAAGAGTTAGGGAAGTCTCTCCTTTTTGTGTTCATCTCTCCCTTAGCTTATCCCTAAAAGAGCTTAAAGAATCTTGTTAAATGGAAGACTCCTATTTCTACTAGAGTAAATGTGTATGATTATGAATCTTCTCTTGAATACAAGGAAGTTTTAACAAGTGTCCGGCGTTTCTTTCGGATAGCTTTGAGGTTTGCAAAATCTCATCGGGATGTTTGTCGTGACGACCTTAGGTTCAAGTTCAAACAAAAAACATCTGAGTTTTCAAGCACACAGGGACCCGATAAGGTTCTCCACAATCCCAAAAAGAAAATTTATTCCCTACTCATTAAGAAAAATATATGCACGACAAGTTTTGTACTCCTAGTATACACGAAGCCCCCTACTAGCTATCAGGGGTGGATTCCTGGATGGGCAATCCAGAAAACCAAGTACGCGTGTGGGTTTGCGGCTTATCTCGGTTTTTTGAAGGTATTCATTCGAGAATAGGCGAAAAGATGTATATTGGTAATATGATAACGAACAAAATATATTCTAAGTACTTACATGTAGAACTTTAGGAGCCGGTCGATATTCCAAGAATTTTTAAAGACTTGACCATCCACCATAGCTAACTTATATGACCCTGGTTGATTGGACTCAACCACCTGATAAGGACCTTCCCACTTTGAAGATAGCTTGTTACTTCTTTTTTTTTTTGCTTTGTATGGGTCGTAGAAATAGATCTCCGGGTTTGAAGGATATCTTGTTGCTGGTATGAGTAGGGGATGATTCCCTACTCATTAAAAAATTGGTTCTCAACGAAGGCTTGGGTGACGCTGACGGCATGTCCTATGTAGATTCTTCAACGCATATTGTCATTATCCCCACGGACGGCACCAGCTGTCGACGATTGGTGAACCACCGATCTAACAAATTTGTTGAGGAAATAGGGGATGCTTGAAGTACATGAATCATAAGGGAACACACAAGGGGTTTTAGACAGGTTCGGGCCCCTCTGAGGATAATAACCTTACGTTCTATTTGTCTTGTATTGATTTGAGCTAGTACAAAGGGGGTGTAGCTAGCCTAGATGGATCTAAACCTATTCGGTGACTTCCTCCTTGATTTATGTTGGCTTCTAATGACTTGTTGGGCTTGTATCCCTTGTGGTCATTGTCCTCCACAGGGCCCCTTACTTTCGTGTATATATGGGGGTGTCATACGTCCTCTGAACTCCTCCTTCCTATTCTTGGAGATGGCATGTGTCTCACCTTGAGTTTGACTGGTATCGTGAGACAAAGGGACTGGTGCATGTAGAGATCTAGATGGAGTGAGATGGGGCGGGTTTTGCCTCCACCTGCCCCCACCCGCATGTCCCCCACCTTGACTAGAGACTGGGTGAATTTTTTTGCCTCGCCCCATCCCATGGAGCCTCAATTTTGACCCGCTCTGCCCCACCCCGCCCCACCCCATCCCGATTAAAATCATTAAAAGCTCTAGATCAAGTTTAATTAGAAGATAATAGCTACCACAACATACAAATCAATAAAAAGCTGCATCTAAGGTTCACAAGACATAACATAACATGATAATAGTTACATATATGCATTAGTTTACTTAAAGTTTCATTACAAAAGGATAATAAAATTGTTAATAAACCCACTAATCGTGCATATAACATGTACTCCAGGGTGGAGCAGGGCAAGGCGGACCTTGACCCGCCCCAACCCTGCCCTACCGATGCCCTGCCCTATCTTGCCCTGTCCTAACCGGTGCCCTGCCCTATCTTGCCCCAACCGGGGCAGGGCGGATGGAGACCCGACGAGTCGAGAGGGGACTTAGACCTCTGGGTGCATGTGTATATCAAGGTTCAACCGATATGATCTTTATGTATATTCAAGGGTCAATAAGCCATGTTATGAACCACTGTTGATTTCAGTTCAAAAAGGGGTTTTTGAGTCGTAGTCGTTTGTACATGAATCTAACGAGTCACTCACTTAATTTGTTGGAACAAGACATGCGGTTTGGATCCATAAGAGGGTTTAAGCGGATTGTGATCCATGAGAGACTAGAGTCCTAATAGGATTCCAATGTGAGAGCCCACGGTAGGATCTATATAAGAGGAGCCGTGGGGCGGGGCGCATTCGGTTGAGCCACTTCGAAACTCTAGCTATGCCCTCCCCATTAGACCTCTCAAAACCCTTGTTGTGTGTGCGGTTCTAGCACATTGGCATTTGATGTTCCACCCTAAGATGTATGGATACAATAGAGTCGCTACTGCTATTGCGGTACTAATTGGCTCGATGGCAAGAACTCAAAAAACTTCTGACTAGGTAGTCAGAACATTCCCGACAAGGAAGTCGAACTCAGAGGTTGATCCCAACTAGGAGGTCAATCATCTACGACAACTCTGCTGAGTTCCATTGCTTCCTCTGCATCTACATGCACTACTCCAACTCTTCTTCCGCTGCACTACGCATCTAGCGGTAACAGCATGGTTCTCTACTGGCATAGTTTCCTGGTTGAACTCGGTAGAAATTTTTGTTTTGCGCTAGTGTAGCCTACCCATTCCTCTACAACGAGGAGATAAGTTTGTTGCCAATCGTAGGGGGTGATAATCAAATGTGGCAGCAAGATAAGCAGCAGCAGCCATCACGTGGGGAGGAGGGCCATTGGGTGAGGGGGGCAGAGGTCGCTAGAGCTTGGGATGAAGTGAGCATATCGAGTGCGGAGGAGAAAGGGGAAAGGGATGAGTTAATATAAGTGTAGCGAAAATGGCTCTATTAGACCATGATTGTGATTTTAGTGATTAATAATAATATAGTCAATAGGACTAGCATGTTTGTCAAGTATATACTTTAGTAGGTCTCATGGATGCAATACATAAAGAAGCCATAATAGCCAGGACAAAGTTTGGTTGAATTGAAGAAGTCCTAGGAGATATGTTCCCACTGGATGGTCCAGTGTATTGAAGGCAATACTCACCAGAGCATATTTAGTAAAGGAGAAAGACCTCACCGGATAGTTCGGTGTTGAGGCTCGAGTACTCACCAGAGTGTTTCTGCTCAGAAGACAAAATGGAACAACTCACCACATGATCTAGTGATCAGAGGAGGATACACACCAAAGCATTTCTACTAGAGAAGGTTGCAGCCATTGAAAATTCAAGATCAACTCACCGGATAGTTAGGTGATCACAGAGATAGCTGCACCAAAGCATTTCTAGGGAAAAAAAAAAGAGAAGGTTCAACTCACTGGATGGTCCTGTGTGAATGGGATGGACACTGAATCCTTACACCGGAGCATTTTACACATAGAGGCTGCAAAGGTGCAGATTGGCTCATGGTAACTCACCAGATAGTCCAGTGATGGAGATGAAGTATACACCAGAGTGTCTGGTGTTCACAGTGACTTTGAGTGGGAGTCCAACAGTTAGTTTCTACTAATGTACGCACGGATTGTACAGTGCTTATACCACTGTTGTCACCGAATCATCCAGGGTTAACAGTAAAGTTGAGCCGTTGGAGCTAGCTAATTGGCGGGTTTGAGGCTATAAATACCCCTCCACTCGGTCATTTGAAGATGCTGGAGTCCAGAGAAGTCCTTATACACTTGAGAAGACATCCAAGCCATCAAAGTGCTAAATGTGATCATCCAAGGCAATTAGCACACTATTAGAGAGTGATTGGTGCTATTAGGCCTAGAGAGAAGTGTTGCTAGGTGCTGCAACCTAGAGAGTAGATCAAGGAGCGATCCAACCGTGTACCAAGAGGTAAGCCGGTGCCTTGGAGTGTTTGTGAATCATCGATAACTTGTTGACCCTCTTACTTGGTGTGGCGGCAAGAAGATTTTGACGGGACGCAGAAGCTCTTGTCTTTGTGACTAAAGCTCCGAAATAAACATGGTGTACAAGTGACCAGAAGAGATATTAGTGGTGAGACCTCGCCTTGGTGGCTTGGTGGCTCATCCTGTTTGAGGCCTTACCTTGGTGACTTGGTATCTCAAGAGCCGTGACCGGAAGAGACTTGGCGACCGGGAGCATATCCTTTGTACAGCTCCAATGTGGACTAGAGATGGCTTGTGTGCCACCGATACCACAAGATAAAAATCTCTTATGTCGAGTTTGTCTCTCTATATTATTTACATTTTCAAATTTACATACTTGCAATTTACCTTGCTAGAGTAGGTTGCAATCCTCTTGAGCGGTAGAGTAGATACACTAGATAAACCTAGAGCACATTTAGATATAATTTGATATAGGTTTATCTTGTATAGTTTTTGGAGCTATTAGTTTTTAAGTGTCCTAATTCACCCCCCCCCCACCTTGCCTCTTAAGACATCACCGATCCTCACAATTGGTCTCAGAGTCTTGTGCTCTTAATAGGCTTAAAATCCTAGAGTTGTGATGTCCGTGGTTGAGATGGATACCATAGCGCTCTAATTTTTTATGGCACAAATTTTCCCCGTTAGAAAATTCTAATGACCTATTTTTTGCAAGCCAGAAGTTTAGATGTTGGAGAGTCACCGAGGTGGGGATGTGGTCGCGCATCACCAACAAAAGGAGACAACCCGATGCAATGGAGAAGAGTATCATTTTATCATCTCTATGCCCCGATGCATTCAATAGAGTTTATTCTCTCACCAATGCACATGATATTTGAAATAATCTCATTGAAATACATGACAGAACAAAGGATGTGTGCAAAGAAAAATAGCATGTGTTAGTCACTAAGCTCAATGGTATCAAACAACTACCACATGAAAGTGCTAATCATATGTATTCTTGTTAATAAGATCAACGGGCTAGGTTTGATACAAATTGAAGATGATCAAGTGGTGAGAAGATACTTCAAGCTCTTCTTCCAAAGTACAAGTTGATCGTCTCCACCATCTACAACAAGGGCGACATCAAGAAGATGACTCCAAGTTAAGTAATTGGTAAGATCACCGCATATGAGATGACCATGAATATAGGGGCTGAAACTTCTACCTCATCCGATACCAAGAACATTACTCTCATAAGCAAGCAAGCTCAATGCTAACACATGAAGCTAAGTATGAGGAGACAAGATCAAGAGCCAAGCACAAGTGAAGATGATGATGATCAAGATGAAGAGAGTAATGAAGAGGATGATCAAAGCACATCAAGTGATGAAGAAATTGATCCTAAGATCGCCAAGATCTTCTCAAAGTTAGAGAAAATATGAAGAGGATTAATACCAAGATTGATCATCCAATCTCAATTGAATACTTGGTCAACATAATTGATCATGTTAAGAGGGAGAAGAGAAGACCAAGAGCAAGAGTGAGACATGAGGAAGAGCTAAAGCATTAGCATGCATAGGAAGCTGGGTGAGCAACGATGAACAGTCAAGCTCAAGTGATAAAAGCCTCAGCATTCTCCTTTCCAAGAAAAACTCTTCCTCATGGTCATCATCACACAAATCGTCACGCAAGCCATCTCACAAGTGTCTTATGACCAAAGGTATGAATAGCAATATAAGTGGTGATGAATCCGATGATGATTCCCCCTCACAAGAAGAACTTCTTTATTTCATAAATGAGCAACAAATGGCCCATAATAAACAATCTAAAGAGCTTAAAAAAATTCAATCTTTTTGATGAAATTCATCCTACCTTTGTTTCTAATTATGAACAATTATTGAGCTAATTCAATGTACTAAACAAGGAGCGTGAAGAGCTCAAGGCTAAATTTGAGTGCATTGAATCTCAAACTAAGATACTTTTGAAGCAATCTACCTCTCTATTTAATTTCAATCCTAAGGTAGATATTTTCACTTATTGTGATGATTTGATTGATTTATCTAGCTCACCCCTTTTGCAATGAGATTTGTGTTGAGAATGTTATTGTAAACATTCTAATGAACTCATTGCACAAGAGAATAATGAGCTCAAGCAAGAAGTGGAGAAGCTTAAGAAGGACTTGGCAAGATTAAAGTGTAAAGGATGTGTCCAATCTCCTCAAGATAACCATGATAGCATGGTAAAGAAGTTTGTGAAGGGGTCCACCATGATATGCTTTAAGTGCCATCAAGAAGACCACAAGTCTTTTCAATATAAGCAAGTCAAAAATGAGACCAAGAAGAAGAAAAAGACAATGAATCTCTCCAAAAAGACCTCCAACATCTACACCAAGCACAACTATAAGACAAGACCAAGAGCAACCACTATAAGCTCAAGAAAAAGAACAGTGGCAAAATATTTACACATATGGCTAGGAGAAAGGACCGAAAATAGAATCAACCTATTTGGATGCCCAAGGAAGTCATCACCAACATGAAGTGGTCCCAATTAATTTAGGTTCTAAAGAAGACTTAAGGTCCACAAGTCGGCTTGGGGATTTGGAGACTTGGTTCACAAAATGAAGTGAAGGTTCAAATAAAGAAGCCAAGTATACAAGATTGGACACATTAATGAAGATCATAATTATCATATACTAAAATTCTCATCCAAAGGTAAAAAAAGGCAAATGTACTTGATGCTAAATCCTCTAAATTGATGAATTCACTTGCCTTGTCTTGGATTGCATGCTCTCAATTCAATTTATTGCAATACCTAGCGTAAGTTTTTCATATGGTAGGTTGCTTGTGTTTCTCTCTTTTTTTATAAGCAACTTATATGGTTTATTAGTTGTAGATTTCTTACATGGCACTAGTTTTACAATTGGTATCTTATGTGTTATGAACCAATCTATAGGTACTCTTCCTATTATTATCAATAACAAGTGTATATCTCTCACAAGTATTCAACACTTATATGCATACATTTAGAGAAAGTATATCCCATGGGTTGTGATTTTGAGATTAACATGTGTTTCAAGTAATATTTTTTTAGTCTCATAGAGTGATCAACAAGTCCCCAGAGGTATGCAGTGCTTGAAGGCTTAAGTTGGTATCATTGTCAATTCTTTTCTACATTTAAGCTACCTCCATGTATGATATAGCTTAAACTTCCTTTTTCTACTTATTGTCTAGTTATGCATATATTGCTACATTTCTACAAGTGGTATTCACAAGTGGGTCTTATTATATATATGCACACATATGTGGGGATTTTAGATTATATCATGTGATCATGTTTTATGATCCTTATTTGTTGTGTTTAATTGATATCAATGTCTCGTATCCTTACAATTAATTTATCTTTTTAATTTGTATTAATTCCTCATACTTTTTTAATTGTTTTTATTTTATTGGATCATAATTTATGAAACTCTCTACTATGTGCTCTAACGCTCTTTCTCGAGTTCAACATGTATTTGTAGCTCTTTTTGTGATTATTAACAAAGGGGGAGAATTTTGATGACCAAAACAAGAAATATGCCTAGTGAAGAGCAAGCAAGATGTTAAGGTTGACAAAGGAGGGCTCATCTACATTTGTTATCAAGAACACGCAATGGAGAAGCTTTTGCATGGATCGATCAAGGAAGATAGTGGCAATGAAGAAAGAGAGGTTAAAAAAGAGGGATTAAATGGTAAAAATATGCATCCAAGCAACATGGTAAGGCTTCGTATTCTTTACCATTAGTATCACTTATTATTTGCCATTTGCTTTGGTTGTATTGTCATCATTCACCAAAAAAGGAGAGATTATAACGAAAATGACCCTATTAGGTCATGATTGTGATTTTGGTGATTAATGAAAATATAGTCAATGGGATTAACATATTTTTCAAGTATATGCTTTAGTAGGTCTCATGGATGTAATACATAAAGAAGCCACTGTAGCCGACACAAAGTTTGGTTGATTGGAGAAGTCTCAGGAGATTTGTTCTCACTGGATGATCCTGTGTACTTAAGGCGGTACTCACCGGAGCATTTCAGCGAAGGAGAAAGACCTCACCGGATAGTTTAGTGTTGAGACTCGAATACTCACCGAAGTGTTTCTACTCAAAAGGCAAAAATGAAATAACCCACAGGATGGTTCGATGATCAGAGAACGATACACACCGAAGCATTTCTACCAGAGAAGGATGAAGCCATTGAAGATTGAAGATCAACTCATCGGATAGTCTGATGATCACAAAGGTAATTGCACCAGAGTATTTCCAGGGAACAACAGAATGTTCAACTCACCAGATAGTACGGTGTGAATAGGATGCACACCAGATGCTTACACTGGAGCATTTTACAAAGAGAGGCTGCAAATGCACGGATTAGCTTAAGGATAACTCACTGGATAGTCCGATGATAGAGATGAAGTATACACCGGAGTGTCTGGTGTTCACAATGACTTTGAGTGGGAGTCCAACGCTAGTTTCTACTGGTGTACATACCGGATGGTCTGATGCTTGTAACACTGTAGTCATCGGATCATTCGGTGTTAATAGTAAAGTTGAGTCATTGGCAGGTTTGAGGCTATAAATACCCATCCACTCGGTCATTTAAAGGTGTTGGAGTACAGAGAAGTCCTTATACATTTGAGAAGACATCCAAGCCATCAAAGTGCTAAACGTGATCATCCAACGCAATTAGCACACCATTAAAGAGTGATTAGTGCTATTAGGCCTAGAGAGAAGTGTTGTTAGGTGATACAACCTAGAGAGTGGATCAATAAGTGAATCAACCATATACCAAGAGGTACACCGACGTATTACAGTCGTTGTGACTCATCGGTAACTTATTGACCCTCTGACTTGGTGGAGTGGCGATAAGAAGATTATGAGGGGATGCGGAGGCCCTTATCTTTGTGATTAAAACTCCGAAGTGAAGACGATGTACAAGTGACTGAAAGAGATGTTAGTGATGAGACCTCGTCTTGATGGTTTGGTGGTTTATCGTGCTTGAGATTTTATCTTGGTGACTTAGTACCTTAAGAGTCATGATTCGAAGAGACTTGATCACTATGGATATATATTTTGTGAAGCTCTAACATGTATAGGGGTGGTTTGTGTGCCACTGATACCACAAGATAAAAATTACTTATGTTGAATTTATCTCTTTACCTTTTTTACGTTTTTGCATTTACATACTTGCAATTTACTTTGTTAGAGTAAGTTGCAATTCTCTTGAGCGGTAAAGTAGACACATGAGAAAAACCTATAATACATTTAAATAATATTTGATATATGTTTATTTTTTATAATTTTTGAAACTATTAATTTTAAAATATCTTAATTTACCGTATCTTAAAACGTCATCGATCCGGTAACGAAGGGACTCCTCTTCAATGTTTCGGTCCAAAGCGGAACCCGCCCAAAGATGGAAGAGAGGAACAGAGCCCACTCCCAACCGCGCGCTCCCTCGCTGACACCACGCGCCGTCCCTCGCCACCTCCGCACCGCCGCCGCGCTCGCGGCCGCCGTCCAGGGCTTCATCAACGCGTCCCCGCCCCGCGCCGAGTCGCAGACCCTCCACGCCCAGCTCCTCACCTCGGGCCTCCGCGCCACCACCGGCCTCTCTGTCAAGCTCCTCGTCCTGCACATCCGATGCGGCTCCCTCCACAACGCCCGCTCGGTGTTCGATGGAATGCCAACGCCGACCCACGCCGCTCATAACTACCTTGTCGCCGGGTACTTCCGGCGGGGCCTCCCCGGAGAGGCGCTCGGGGTCGTGAGGCGGCTCGCGGGGACCACGGGGCGGGTGGACGTCTTCGCGCTGTCCATGGCGCTGAAGCTGTCCGCGGCGCTGCCGCTGCCAGCCGTCTTCCTGAGGGAGGTCCACGCGCGCGTGGTGAGGTCCGTCGTCGGATTCGACGAGATCCTCTTCGCCGCGTTAGTGGACGCCTACGTCAAGAATGGGTCGTTGGGCTACGCACGGCGGGTGCACGGCATGATGCCCGTGCGGAGCGTGGTGTGCTCGACGGCGCTGGCCGTCGGGTGTATGAACGAGGGGCTGTACGAGGATGCCGAGGCTATATTCGTGGGGATGGTGGAGAAGGACGTCGTTGCATACAACGCGATGGTCGAGGGGTACAGCAAGACGGAGGAGACGGCGGAGGGCTCCCTCGAGGTGTTCAAGGCGATGCTGCAAGCGGGGTTCCGGCCGACGTTGTCGACGTTCGTGAGCATTCTTGGCGCATGCTCACTCTTGTCGTCACCGGAGCTCGGCGAGCAGGTGCATTGCCAGGCGATCAAGAGCAGCCTCTTCTGCGACATCAAAGCAGGAAGCGCGCTCGTCGACATGTACTCCAAGTGCGGCAGGGTGGAGGACGGCCGGAGGATCTTTGACCGGATGCTGGAGAGGAACGTTGTCACCTGGACATCTATGATCGACGGGTACGGGAAGAACGGCCTCTCCGACGAGGCCCTCCAGCTGTTCGGTGAAATGCGGAAGCGGCAGGACGTCAGTCCGAACCACACCACCTTCTTGAGCGTGCTGTCTGGGTGCGCGCACGCCGGCCTGCTGTCACAGGGCCAGGAGGTCTTCCAGAGCATGGAGAGCGAGTACTCGCTGCGGCCACGGATGGAGCACTACGCCTGCATGGTGGACCTGCTGGGCAGGTTCGGAAGCGTGCGCCAGGCATACGATTTCATCAGAGGGATACCGGCGAGGCCAAACTCCGACGTGTGGGCTGCATTGCTCGGGGCGGCCACGCTGCACGGGGACGGCGACCTGGCCGATGTCGCGGCGAGGGAGGTCTTTGAGCTGAGCCGCGCGGGGAGACCGGGCGCCTACATGGCGTTCTCCAACACGCTCGCGGCGGCGGGGAAATGGGACGGCGTGCACGATGTTCGAGAGACGATGAAACGGCGAGGGGTGCTGAAAGACGCTGCCTGCAGCTGGGTCGGCTCTGAGAACTCGCCACCCGTCGACTGACGTGAATTAAGGTCCCTTCAAGTGGAGTTTTTACCTTGCTCGTGGCTTGTAAAATTTTTCCTGTAACATTTTTACTTTCCTCTATTGAGGAAAAATCCAATTTTGCAATTCATACTATGTAGAATATACAACAAGTTGCATGCTTTGTGAGACAGCCGAACAGGACTGGTGTATAGCTTTCTCCACATCACTTGAAGAGATATATAAGCATGTACTTATTGCAAGTCTGGAACTCACGTATTGGTACTAATGACTCGTAAAAGATCTCATCTCTATTGCATATACACAATTAAATGATCAGGGGTGTACAAACATCAAAGAAGGAAGCTAAAGCACCAATACCTAGTAGTTAACACAACAAAATAAATGCACAGGCACAAAGAATTGTTACAACGTGTATTGTCTTATAGGTAGGTGCTGCATCGCAAGCACAGCACCTGCATGAAACCTCTAAGCACAATCATCAAAGACCGAAAGCCTCTGCCCACAACAACCTCCTGTTATTAATTTGAAAATTTTGAGCAGGCGGGGCCAGTCCTGGAATGTCTCGGATATTTTTGTCTTTTGGATGGACAATCTGGAAGAACAAAAAATAGTGAATGACTCGGATTCCATTCCCATTGGTGCATAGTAATATCAGGAGACGACGCGAGACCTTATTGAAGAATATTAAACTGAGAATATCCATCTAGAAACAGATGACAAGCATGCATTACGTACCTTAACAACAATGATTGCAATCACACCTAAAACTATCAGAAAGAGGAATGCCATTATACATTTGTCAGTCGCAACCTGCAAAAAAGGTTTTAACTTTCAGTTGTCATTTGTGCGTGCACTCAGCATGCATCTGTATCTGTGTAGGCGTGAGTGCGTCCCCAACTGTGAGTTTGCATGTTGATGTATGAGAGAGGGGGGGAGAGAGAACCTGACGACCAATCTCTTTCACTAACTGGCTAGCTTTCTTCAGCGAAAAGTGAACAGAATCTAGCTCATTGCCAATTCTCTTCATTTGCTCTGTCTGGAAATAAGACGATTTTGTGTTAGAAGTTCCTCTGAATCTTCTCGTATACTAGTCTTAAGATGGAAGGTCAACCAAAAAAACTTGGGCCATTCTGCATGCAATCTACCTAAGTGTTATCTGTTATTGAACGGAATGGGATGGAGCAATGCAAATTGTAAATCTGATGCCTTATGTGGAAGAAATGGGTATGTTCCAAGAAATCATCATGCTTAGTAAGCCCTTATGTTGTAGCAGAAAACACGCTTAGAAGGAGAAAAATTGTTACTCCAGTAAAAGAGAGAAGCATACTTGCTGTGTTAATGTTGTCGCAGTTTGAGTTCCAGTCTCAACAGTTTGTGCTACAACCTACAAGAAGAATGTCCTGTAAAATTTGCTGTGGAAGAGCACTGAAACAAATTGGAAAAGGATCTGTAGCAAGGGAAGCAACCATTTTTGAACGTTCAATAGCTTGATCTGTTTGGTCCATTTGGTTCCTTCCAGCATCAATGAGTTGTTGATTTGTCATGACTGCAAAGGATAGCCAGATGATCCTATAAGAACCACTTAGAATACCTTGCTCCCAGATCATTTCATTTTTTTAGGGTTATGAACAACAATAGATCGAACCACTAACATCCTTATGTGACCCTTTTGGTCTTGGAAAATATTTTGTGGTCCATGCCTCTTTGGGTTTTCTTTTTAGAAGCCAGTTAGGCATTTATAATGCATCCATAAATGGAACAAGCCAACTGAAACCTCATCTGATTAACTTTTGTTGTTTAGACTCTGTAATGCCCTTTACCAAGGAATGTATGAAGTTCACAATCCTCATGCGCCCAACTCTTTCTTTACATGGTTACCAAAAAAAATATATTCCCTATCAAACAAATGTCTAGATTTCATAATAAAGCCTTTCCAGAGGTGCTGTCTAGCAGTAGCAACTCTAATGTCAGAATTCAAAAGATCATAAGTTGAAATGCTGTCGTTATGATTGTATGCTCTGTGAGATATTTGACAAGCTTGAAGTTTAACAAAGCAATAGCATCAGATTATCCATTTTGTATTTGTGTCGAAGTTAGCAACTAATTTCACCTGATGCCATTTGAACATTGTCTTCAGCAGCAGGATCGCTACTTCCAGCACCCATATCGAAGAGCTCAACCCTCTTATTATTATTACCAAGGCTACTTTGGTATCTGCAAGAAATCTTTTGAATTAACCTTAAAACTTAAAAGAAGTACCAAGAGGCACAAGACTAATGCAGGAAGTATAAGAGTTCCAAAATAGAAGTGCAATTTTAATAGTAAAAAAATTACCTCTTTCAAATTGAGATAAAGAAAATGAAAGGGAGAAGCTACAGACTTGCAAAACAGCAACAAAAAAAAAAAGGACGTCAACTTACGTTTTCCTCAAGGTGACATAGGAATTCAACTCTTTGATCTGTAAAGGGCAGAAGAAACGTTGCAAAAATATGCAAAGTGAAATATAACGAGGCTACTGACGGGAGTTACCAACCATGAACTGTTTTCTGTCATTTAGCTGCTTGTTGATCTCAGAAGTATTCTTTGACTCATCATCTTTGAGAATTCGATCAAACTCTTTGATCAAGCTGCAAAAGTGAAAAAAGATAAGTGGAATTGAAAAATATAAAAAATATCAATAAATCATCCAAAGAGGAAATCTACATGACAATCAAAGATCAGATAATATCATTCCTAATTCAGCAGTTCACCCAAATAAAGGATGTCGAAATCAGAAATAGTGTGAACACAGTGGAAAGGACATGTATATGGATGAATAAGTAACTTTAGTGCATGAATTGAAAAAGAATACAGCGATTTTGCAATAGAAGATTCAAGAGTAGCGTTCAACTTGACCTACCGCTTGCACTCCTTCATTTTCCCTGTGAGATCTTCCAATTGTTTAGCTTGCCTATTTGAATCTTTAATCTTATCCATCTTTTGAAATCCATTTCTGCATAAAAGTACTCATCATGGAATAAAACTTCCTGTCAGGAGTCAGAGTACTTAAATAGGAAAGCAGCTAATAACTAAAGAGTGTTTTGAATGAGATCAAAAGAGATTGAAACAACGAATTTTAGAATCTACATAAACATTTATGTTCCTACATCACAGCATAAAGGGATCCCTGATGAGGTCATACAAAGAAGGTGAACACACTGGTATTTGCATCTTCAAACTCAGGATTGGAGTTCACAGAGGGACTGGAATTCCCATATAAATTTACAGGATCAATATTTGTTCACAATAAGGATGCATGCATCAAACAACATACTGACCCTCGAGATATGCCAAAAATAGCTTGCAAGAATTAGCAACAATTGAAATCAAATTGGGAGGGGCAAGGATACATATTTTGATTTTATCGATCATATTTGTTCATAATTAGGAGCATGCATCAAAATACATCCCTACGTTTGGAATATGCTACAAGATCTTTAAAGTTTCAGCAGCAATTAATATCACAATGGTTACATGTTAGGCAAACACTTTGGGCATCATCCAAGCATTTCATATCTCATTATCTCAGTGACCAGAAAAGGTAGGAAAGATAACATCAGTCTCAATTCATTCAATTAAATAATCCAGTTGACATAACAACGGATCAAAACTCAGTAGGTAATGTCATGTAGGTGTATTTCTATATTTGTCATGTAAAACATACTCCCTCAGATTGCAATGTCGTTCATATTAAACTTGTCCACAAGGATTAAGAATGTAAACCAAATGACCTAGTTGCCCTTCATTTATACTACATTGGAAATGATGGCTCATTTGTTTCTAAGTGGTAGCATTTATTAAGAAAAGGCAAGGAAGGAAGAAAAGAGTAAAAAATGCCTAGAATTTCTAGGATGACCTACATTTAAAAAAGGCTTGAGTAAGCTAAAACAACCTACATTTGCAATCAGAGGGATTAGCAAACAAGTTAATTGTCTTTGTTGACAAGGAGCAATTCAGTAATCCAAATCTACTCTAACCATTCAAGTCAGCAGTGTTCAAGGCAACATCATAGATTAATCGCACAATTTTTTCAGATCTTTTGCAACTCTGACGTAAGTGTCTTGTAGAAATGAAGAGGGCTAAAATGAAAAATAGAGACATGGTAAACCAATGCTTCCATTGCAGAATTTCATATATCACTTCCAAAACCTGATTCAAGTATGAACAGAGGAGGCAACGAATTTGGCAGGAGTAAACTTACCATTACTAATTCTGTGGGAATCCTTAGAAGTGGTACAAGAACGCCAATCAAAACTGCATCCAGTTATATAACTGGAGGCATTAAACTCTATTTGCGTCATAAAGCAACATGGAAATAGGAATACTACTAAACGATGAAAATGAAAACCTTTTTGTAGTACCCTAAATGATGTCACAGCAAGTTACAACAAACAAGGTTTCTCCTTCAACCTGTAAATACGCTTCGACCACATTTTTGTTCTAGATTCAGTGTTCTTCCTGTGTCCTGACTAAAACTCCTAATGCGAATTTACCACTTCTTGTAGCTACACTTTTGCTTTTCCGTTCTATGCTTGCTTAGTTACCAACAGTTCCATCTGGCTAAATCAGAGTTCTGGCAGCAGCGGTAATTACACTAGTAAGTTTGCCTTCAAATGACCACCATTCCGTCTCGCAATTCCCAGCACGATAGCTGCTTCTTCTCATTTAACAAACCACAGTTGGGAGCGATTGTAGCCAGCAACCACTGAAATATATCAAAAAGCTACAATTTCACAAGCATCGCAGGAAGCAAGAGGACGGGGGCCACGAGCGGACAGATGGACCGGTTCAGAGCAACTCCAAAACGCACGCTAGCTTCTCCCCCAACGCGTCTGCGGCTTCTCCAAGGCAAGCAAGCAAGTAGTACAAAACAGGTAACAGCAGCGAGAGAGGGGGAGAGAGAGAGAGATCTAGGGGAGGAGGCGGACTCACTGGAGCACGCGGAAGATGTCGTGGATCTCGCCGTCGACCTGCTCGAGCTCCGGGCTCATGGGCACGTCGCTCGCCATGGCGCCCGACCACGGATGTTCCCTTCTCTCCCCGCCCGAACCCTAGCCGGCCGGGCTTCTCACGCCGCCATTCGCGACCGGGCCCCGGGGGCAGGCGAGGGAGAGGAGGACGATGACGACGAGGGGAGAGAGGCAGTTGGGGACCGGGGCCGAGGCTTGGCTCCTGGCTCGGGTTTAGACTTTAGAGTAAGCAGATAGCAGCTAGCTTTTATGATAATAATTTGTAACGAGGAGAGAAGTAAATAGGTGAAAATAAAATTAGTGTGAAGAGAAATTTTATAGAACTAATTTTTGAAAAAGAAAAAAAATAAAAAATAACTTTAAGTATTTTGAGATAGGAAAAATTAAAAACAAAATATTTTTAAAAATATGGTAAAATAATAACTATCTCTTCTTATTAGAGAAGTCCTGAGAGTAACTCCAACCAAGTTGCTATTTTCTTTCCTGCCCTATTATTTAGCGAACGGATGTAAAAAAAACACCTCTAACCGATTTGCTACTCGTATTCGCTACTTCTGTCACTCGCTATCTCGTGTCTCCCCTGTGCCACATCTAGTGAAGCTCTTCCTCTCGCTATCGACCAATGACCGCAGGAACTCACCCCCTTCCTGGCACCACGACCCCTGTCGCCCGCCTCCGCAGGTGCGTTTCCTGGGTCTAGCGTGTGCCTTCCCGAATCGATTTGAGGTCGTATATGCTCGAGGTCACTGGATCTGTGAGAGAGAGAGTTACCGGAGAGGGAGGCCACCATACCTCAAGCTCATGTCGTACGTGCCGGCCACGACCGCCTGCCACGCCCCCTCGCCCTCCTGGCCGCTGCCCTGTCGCCCGCCTGTCGTGCTCCTTCACACGCCTGGCCGTCACGCCCTTGTCCGTCTGGCCTGCCGCACCCCTCACCCGGCTGCAACGCGCCAGCGCCGCCTGCCGTGTGCCCCATCACCAGCTAGCCTGTGCTAGCACCACAGTAGGGATGAGAGGCATTTGAATTTGAGGATGGATAGCCAGTAGCGGATTTGGCTCTGGTGATGGATTTGGGAGATGCTTGCTACTGCTTGGGGAGGGAGGGGAAGCAGAGAGATGCTTCCTGTTGCTTGGGGAGGGAAGGCCAGCAGAGAGATTCATAATGTGCTTTGTCTTTGTGATGCTTGGGTACATAGGCTATATGCCAAGGCATCCACTTCTATCTCTTTTTTTCACAAAATAATCATCATGTTACTCAACAGCTTGAATAATACGAAGAAATAGAGAACGACCCATTCTAAACCTGAACGAAGAAAGAACAATGAATAAACATGCATGAAGAAAGAGTATGAATTAACAGAGAAGACAAAAAAAAAGATTAACTGCAAACCTGTGCCGAAAGAAAGTTGAGCCATAGGTAGGAGCATCCGGAAAATAGTCGTTATACAACCTCGAATGCCCTGCTTCCATGCCGCGGTGAATGTACTGACGTCCAGACACAGAACCGCCAGGTCGTGGAGCATTCATAAGCTGATATTGTGTGTGCGCTTGGTGTAGTGTAGCAAGAATGAGCTCGTTGTCGTCATCGTCGGACGATGACGATGAATCTAAGAGAGGTTGATGACTTATTTTGGGGTGACAAGGAAGAAAGAACAAGACCAATAATTTAGTGTAGCAACTAGGTGAATGGACATGTATATATAGAGATAAAAAATTAGCCGTGAGAATATAACCGTTGGAAAATTAGTCGTTGCCAAACTAGCCGTTGGAATATAGCCGTTGTTACAAAACTAGTCATTCGAAGTAACGCTATTTAAAATAAACGGTTACTAGTTAGTTACAAGATAATAATAAAATAGAGCTGATTGACATATACAGAGAGAAATTTAAAGTATCGGTTGGAATACGCTGAGTAATAAGGAGGAGAACATAAGTAGAGAGCTCTCTACTTTAAAAAAATAGAGAGACAAAAATAGCAATTCAGTTGAACTTGCTCCAAATAGAATTGCAACGGAAGAGAGGCACAGGCGGCAGGGAGGAAGGCCGTGACAGCGAAGTAACGTTGTTAATGACGCTTTCTCTTCTTCCGTGTGGGGTGGATGTTGGGTTGAGTTTGCTGTCACGGACTTGGCAAGTTTGAAATTTCCAACTCCTTTTCTCTAGTGAGAAATCAGGCGAATTTATTACAGTTAATTCAGCACTGTTGTAAAACCACAAGTCTCTAGTGTGAACGAATTTATTACAAGTGGCTAGAGATCTAGCAGCGATGGCTCCTTCCCATCCCTTGGGTTCATACTCTACTTGTCCCGGTGGTTCCGTTGATGATCGGTTCACAACTACTACATAGCCATACTTGATTGGATATATATCGCCTATATATAATTATATATATATATATATATAATTATACAGTTATTTTAAAAATTACAATAATGTGTTACCGTCGCCTATTCATCAGGTGAGAACAAGATCTCGCCTTATGAACGGTCGATACCTTGTGTGGCCCGCAAGTCAAGGAATAAAAAATGAGGCACGGCCACGTGTTACCCGTTCACCGAGCGTGCAGTCGCTAGGTGATCGGGCGATATCTTTACCTCACCTATTGATCAGGCGACAACAATGTGTCGCCCAATGAACATGGCGGTATCTTGTTGTGGCCGAATTTTTTTAAGCCGGTTGAATTTAATTTTATTTGCGACAAAATATGCGTCTGAGCGGTGTAATTTTTATGTTTTAGATTTGTAAAGTGACATTAGATGTTTGTGTGATATTTTAGATATCCGGATTTGATAGAAACGAAAAGTTGAATACGATGATTTTAATGGGAACAACGACATACACGGACGGTGGCATGAACAATACACCACCATTCTAACCTAAACAAGTACCACATCTAAACCTAACATGCTTTAAGGAATATAAACAACAGGATTACAATATCTGGTCAACTCAGTGGAACATGGATACTTTCCCTTCCACACCGCTTCTAATCTTGCCTTATTTGGCCGACGTGCACTCTTGCGCTTCCTCTCCCTATCCGCCTCAGAGATCTCCACCATCATGCAGTTACACTATTCCCTCATCTTCTGCTGCTCCTCTTGATTGCACTTGCGCGTTGTCTCCATCCTCTCGTCGGCTTCCATCTCATGAAAACGTCTCCAAACGGCGCGGTGCTTAGTGTGAAGGAGGAACACATCCGCTTGTGACTGCTCAGTATACAACCACTGCAAGAAGTCACATAGTGGTTGTGGAAACTAAAATGGAAACCAAAATTTTTAGTTGTAATGCGTAGTTGTATTTGGAGTAGTTTTGGCCAGAAGTGATTACTTGGCGGTAGGAGCTAACATTGGTGCTTCCCTGGGGTGGATCGTACTCGTAGTTGCGGCACATGAAAAACCTCCTTCTATAGGTGTTAGAGAATTCGGAGGACTTCATCACCCTACAAAGGTCTTCACACCAACACATAGGCACTTCAACCCTATTAGACGTAGTATCCGACATGTATTTCTTGGAAAAAGGATCAGGGGTCATTTTGGTCAGAGATGTGGAGGATGAGGCTATTGGTTTGATTCTATATGTGGCTAGGAGATCATCTATTTATAGTACAGATTCATGCTGATGCACGGATTAAGTCCACGAAAATCAACCTTGTGAAAGCAGTTGATTCTGCAGTAAGGTGTGGTCATATCAACTCAAAAGGCTACTTCTGATAGCTTATTTTTAAAAGGCTACTTCTTAAAAGGCTACGTCTGAAAAATGATACATCTAAAATTGCTACTTCGAGCGTGGCCACCATCTAGCCGCACGAGAGGTAGAACGTATGTGTCTCAGGACGTCACCTATTGACAAGGGCCGCAAGCATGGCCCTGTCGTAGCTGAACCACGTGGGTGCCTCTAAACGCCCCACCAATGCGTCCACCTCCACCATCCAACACAACGAAAATAGCCCAGCAACACATAACCTACAAACATAAAACGGTTAGCAAACAATATCAATAACAAGCCATATGAAATGTTACATTCAAATGGTACAAACCTCGGGATCCAGCTCACGTCAACCCTCATGAGCTCATCCGACACATGGAGTTATAGTACCGAGAGCTCCTCCGCTTGTACAGCGATGTGGTACGAGCGGTGCCTAATGTCCATTTGAGGGTCAAACAGCTCCATTACGCCATACCTTCATGTTCACAAGTTATTTACAGTTTAATAAACAAAACAAACACAAAGTAACAATTAAGCATGCAACATATAATATGAGATAATAGATTGTTCAAAACGTACACAAATATGTTACCGAATCACAACGTAAGACATTACGACCTGAAACATAGTGACAGTCTTAGTAGTACAACAGTAAAGTACAATCCCCACCAGCTTGTAGTCCCTACATAGAATTTCGTATCTATGTTGTGCAGTTCTCATGTCCTTCCTTCGGTACATATTTGCTTTCTCTGTCTTGTCTTTCATATACTTGGTCATCTTCGTCCCTAAATCAGACGAGCATCATTTAGTGCTGGGTGCGCTATTCCATAGCGCTCTCCGAAATATTTGCAGATCCCTTAAAGTATGAACTTTACAATCCCCATCAGCGACAACTCGCTAACACCTTTTATCACCCAGTTGTAAATATCTGCTAAATTAGTAGTCATAATACCGTACCTAGCCCCATTTGTATCGTAGAGCAGAACTCACTTCTCCTTCAACTCATTCTAAATCCACTCATTAAATAACCCGGTCCTCCACGTTGTGCCAGCTTCATTGTCCGCTACCACAGACTCAAGAGGTACTAGCTTGTCCTTCGGTCCCCTCTCGGGCCTCCATGCGCGCTCTAGTGTTTACTTTTTTGTTGGCTCATCTAGTGTTTTCCAAGGAGCATCAAATTTTCACTGCTGGTTCTAACTGCATAGCCTCTTAAACATGTTCATAAGTTTCTTGTTCTTAAATTTGTGGAAGAAGTTTACACCCAAATGCCTCGTGCACCACCTACTTTGTAGATATGACCACACATGTTTCATCATGCCATCGTCTATTCCATTCTACAGATCCTAACTAGCCTTGAGCATCCCTGCATGTTGGTCATGTATAAGCCACACATTCGGCCAAGCACCCATAATTATCATCCTTACACTGTACAGAAACCAAAATCAAATGTTGTTGTTCTCACTCTCTACAAGGTAGCACAATTGTTCCCATAAGCCCCAATAGCAGTCAGGATCTGTCCCTTATACATGTCGTAAGGAAAGTGTCGTCGATGTAGAGGATAGATGACATTGATCGAAAGATTTGATACATGGTCCTAATGCGAAAAAGCGTCGCTTCAGGACATACTTACTATGTTTGGATAACAATGGGTATTTATTAATGTCATAATACTTCATCAGGTTCCTTCGAGCAATGGTCTGTAATAACTGTGGAAGATTGTGATATGATGCTTTATAGGTCATGAACCTCATCTCAGTTGTCTTCCTTTTCACCCTCTATGTCTTGTTCATGATCTAAGCATACATCACATTGGTGAAAAAGATTGAGATGATATTCTTGTAGCTGGGCCCAAGTTTATCCATCGTGTAGATGTAGTCCACCACAATTGACACCTCTCAATACTCAACCCACTTCCTCTTGAAATCATGCACCCATCACAGATAATCCTCCTTCACACATTTGATATCATATTTTTTTTGCTTGACTTGATAATATAAAATTGCTCTCGAAATGATATCATTTATTGAGTCACATCATCCTTCATGACCTAACTAGTAGCATACTCCTAGGCCACCTGATTCTCCTCATTCACCATAAGGTTGTTGAAGTTGGAATTGTTCCAATCCACGGGAACTGGAGCATCGTCCTCATCATCCGACATATCATACTCAGGAGGGTCATCAGCCTTAAGATCATCTCGCTCTATTTGTTCAATTAGAGAAGGGATTTGTTTCCCCTTGTCAGCCTCACAGGTCGGTTCAGTCAAATAATCTGATGAATGTGCAGCATCCAGATCGATGTTCTCGTTACTCTCATCCTCATCATATTCTTCATCATCACCCTCCTCCTCCGTGTACCCCAACTCTGCATCTCCCTAACTGCCTCCTTATTCTTTCATTGCATAAGAAACATAGGTGGCCAACCTCTTTGCAAAACATCCAACAGGTATATCCTCTAGACTTGATCTTCCCTGAGCGGGCACATCTCTCAGTACACATCATCTTTTTAATGGTTGCCTACAATGTTAATGGTCATCTCTTTAACCTTGACGTCTATTTTGAAACCGTCTAGCCCATTTTGGTCTCGCTCACTTCGCCTGCCTATCGTATCAATTCGGCTTGCATCAACCAGACATACAAGTGTTCGATACTCTTCTGTATAGGTCTGAAGATACCTTTATCCATTGACTCAAATACGGATAATACTACCCATTCCGATCCATATAATATTTCACTATCCCCATAAAAAATTCTAAACTGCCACTTATGCGACATACATGTGAGTCATCAACAAAAAAACCCTAACATTATTGCGACATTCATTAAAAATATGTCCCAACAGTTAATCTACATTGCAACAAAATTTTCCTAGATTGCTACATCAAACACCACTAAATCCTACATTTACTACCTCAGTTATGCATACATTATGCCTAAATCCTACATCTATTATCTAGCATATGGTTAAATAATATATCTAATTGCTAAAACATACGTACAAATATGATCTAATTGCTAAACTATATCTAACACTAATTCAAAATCTAGATCTACATTTTAACTTACGTTTAGTGGTTATCCTCTCAGGTTTATAAACAAATACTAGATCTAACCTCTAACCTATGTTAAAGCTACCACTACTGGCCATCCTACCGAATTTGTAAAAAAAAATAATAAAAAATATACCTCGTTCCTCCAGCAAGGATTCGGCTCCAATTTCCTCTCCCCTCCCCTCCTCTCCCTTTCCCGACGCTCTCCTCTCCCTCTCCCTCTCTCGTCTGCGCTCGGTGCAAATGTGGTGCTGATGTCGATCAAGCCGGCGCGCGTGGTTTTATTCCCAAAAGTCGTTGCGCCCTGTTTGGGCGCGACACCTTTTGGGTGGGTCCATTGGCATTGCACTCATGAAGATCTCACTCGTTCATCGGTGACATGTTACCGCACTGCATTTTTTATTCCTAACCTACAGGTCCCACAAGGTGTCGCCTGTTCATAGGGCGAAATCTTTTCTCGCCCGATGAATGGGCGATAATAGACTATTATTGTAATTTTTTGAAACGGTCATGTAATTTTACAAATATAAAAAAGTATGTAAAAAATTCATTGATTGGACTTCTTGTTTTTTTAAGCCCCAATACTGTTAATTGGACTTGTTTTGGAGAGTTGGGAAACACTGTCTAGACTCCAGGCCTCAAGAATGTGACCGGCCTGCTACGACTCTACAAGCGGGCCTAAACGGCACAAAAATGGTGGCCCAAATATGTCCATAATATCTTTGTCCAGTAATGATTTAGACCCCTCGATCAAAAGAAAAACTTAAAATTTTGGACCCGGTTAGGAGCTACTATCATCTTTCATCTATCCAGGGGTGCCATGGCCTCTGCATGTGCCATCCAAATCACAGGATTGCCCCTAGGAAGTTGGCTCGCGCAACTCTGGAGCACCCGTAAAGAAAAGTCCAAACTTAGCGGTCGGCGCAAAGTGATGGGGATTTCAGGATCTTGTTAGCATAAGGAAACTATATGTTGTTATACTTGTTGAGCTATGAGTGGATGATGATGCGTTCTGAACATGTGATTCTTGTTGGTTTGTTTCACTAGTTTAGGGTCAATGTCCATCAGTGAGTCCATGATCAATTAGTTCATGTGCAATGTTCCTTTAGTAACTATTAGTCCATCAGTGAAAGCTACTATTTCAAGGTGCTAATCCGCTAGTCTAAGGCTCTCTTGTGTGTACCATTCTTATCAATTTTAAATATATCATGTCCGGTATTTTAAAGTTATAACAATTGGCATAATAAAGTAAGTGATAGGGGACAAGGATCTATCGCCACTACTATCGGTCTACCTTTAAAAAACTGTTCAACCAGGCTCACCTCATGCTACGTGGATATGTGCACACATTTTTGCTAATTCTAAAAAAAATATATAAATAAAAAAGTTAGCAAATAAGCACGAAAGGTACAGAGCTTGTTAGAATTTGGCCTATGGAGAGGTCTAATTTTGAAAAATTCCAAAGCAATTCGTCTTTTTATTTGTGTCAGCCATAAGTGACGATTAACGAGATTACTTGGTGTTTATTTCAATGGTTACTAGTAGCTTCTTATGGTGTTTATTCTAGCGGTTACTAGTGGATGTTTACTTCGGTGGTTACTAGTGGTTGTTATTAAGATTAATTGTAGCCATTACTAGTGACTTATTGCTGCAAGTTCTAGAGATGTCCAGACATTGGAGTCTTTTTTGTAACAAAACAAGTTTGTGAACAAATCAATCTAATTTCTCTTTTCTCTCCTCAGAGTTATTGTGTTATTGTGTTAAGCTATTGGATCTCACTGGCCCTCTCCTTGGCGTGCACCGAGGTTGAGGGTGAGCAGTATCTTCAAGTCGCTGTCATTGTGAAGCATGCACGAGGGGCGATAATAAAGTTTCTGGGCAGCGCAACATCGCGACCACTCGTGCACTGCCTCATTGATGATCTGCACTGCTTCCTCTTCGATCTACACTGCTTCCTCTTTGATCTGCAAGGCTACAAGTTGTCACTATATCGATTTTTTTTCCTCCATTAACCTAACTGTGAGTCCAAGTTATTCTTGATATTTATTCTATTTTATAGCATGCTTCTAGTAGTGGGATATTTCACATCAATAATAGTTATGAATATGCCTCCGAGTAGAATATAGTATTATTATAATAATGCACAAATTTCCAACAGTCCAGAAACCTTGTGTTTATTCTGTTCTAGCAATAGTTGGTGCTTTAGATGCAACAAAACTTGAGAGGTTTTCTAGTTGTAACCTCCGTATATGGCAGGCTAGAGTTAAGTTCTAGCTCATGTCCATGGGACTTTATAGGCGATCCATCCACAGTTACCACTCATGGTTGAGTAGGTCACCAATATTGATACTTCGAGTGACGCTGCACTCGGTTGCATCTTGACGCTTTTAGCTGATCAACTTTATGATGTATATATGAGTGTTTATATGAGTGTCGAGGATTTGATATTCAATTGTATATTATTTTGTGATACGAAAAATATGAAAAATATGCTTAGCCGTAGATGTATATCGCGCAGAAAGACACAGAGTTTATACAGATTCAGGCTCCTAAGTTGGATAATAGCCCTACGTTTTGTCTTTCATTGATTATTAGATCATAGAGTATAATGATAACGTATGAGGTGTCTAAGCCTAAGAAATTACTATGCTAATCCGAGTAAAAAAAATATCTACACCATAGATCTTAATGGGTCCTAATTATAATGATCTAGATTGATTTAATATATCCATACTAAAAAAAGTCATCCCTATCCTATTATAACTACCAATTCATAAGCTCAGCTAGCACATAAAAAACTGAGCTATCAAGAATTGGCAATGATAATTACTATCACTACCGGTTTGTGTTTGTAATATGAACCGATAATGATAAGTTTATTATTTTGAACCAACGGTGATACCAGTATATAAAAAGCCATACTATTAATAACTGACGGTGATAGTGGCTATCATTACCGGTTGGACTTATGAACCGGCAGTGATAGCCCACTATCGTACGACTTCCATCCCCCGCATGTTCAGCTTCTCCCAAAAATCTTTAAATTTAACTCTCCAGCTTCGACCGATCGCTCAGCTCCTAACCCTCACTCCTCCCCCCCCCCCCTCTCTCTCTCGCTTCCTCCCTCTCCCCTCTACCGTCACGATGGACTGAACTCCACCACCATCTTCGACTCCGACGCATTCTACACTCCCCCTCGCCATGGCCACCATCTCCTGCCACACCACCCACCCCCACGCCTTCGTCCGACGATGCAGCACCGGCGCCGTTGAAGAGCTCGGATGAGGCATGGTTCACAAACTCCAGATCAACAGGTTCCCCCTCCAATGACAAATTTTTTTACTTCTTTTTCGATGAGCCAAAGCCGAAAAGGCTTTAGAGCTTGGATGAAGAGAAGGACAAGGAAGAGGAGGAGGACGCCAAGGAGGAGGATGTCGACAACTACTTCTTCATTGTCGTGACCGACCCCAACTGACCGTGGTAAGCATATGTGCACAGCAGGTGCGGTGTGGTTGTTTTGTGATGACGGCAAACCATAAGTTTTAAGGTTCCTTTTGCGCGCGTGCGGCCATGTCGTTTGTTTTGGTGTACAATGACTTAATTAATTATTAGTGTGATTTAAATTTGTGATTCTAGATTAGTAATATAAAGTTTAGTTAATTATTGCTGGCTTGTTTTAATTTTATTTTTTTTTTCTGAGATTGAGTATCACTGCTGGTTCGTAAGATATATCAATTGGCATGTTGGAGCTAATAAGCGGCAGTGATACAAACTATCATTACTGGTTAGAACCACTTATCATTGTTGGTTCTTAAGTTGGCTACTGCCGCTTAATCATTATCGGTTTAAAAATCGATAATAATGTAATTTTTAAATCACCAGTGATGATTATTTTTATAGTAGTGTATGTATGACAATAATATTAAAATGGAACTCCAATTCAAGATAGTACTGGAATACAACTCTGATCCAGATAGTTTTTAATACGATTATGGAATCTCTACTCATAAAAAAAAAGAAAATAGATCTTAACAAATCACGTAAGCGCTTAAGCTTCCTTTCTAAATTGCTAGCCTCATCTCTTGCAACGTGTACGGGAGTAGAAACGAGCAAGAGTATTGTTGGTCCAACGTGAATAGAGTAGAATCGATCTGAGAGCCCATCCGCGGTTGGTAGGGACTCAATATTGATCTGTTCTTTAGCTAAAGAGACAGGGCGCAATTTTAGTTTCTGGAATCACATGGAGCATGCTCTGTTGCATGGCTCAGGGCATGTTTTGTTGCCGGTTTGAAGGAACCTGTACGCTCGCTGAAACCTTGAACCGAACGGAACGTGTTACTTTGACCCTAGATGGTTCTCACATCGGTGAATCCTTTTCCTTTTCACATGCAAACTAGGAGTAACTTTATTTGCATTACATGATGCACTCATGCTTAATTAGCGGCAAAAAGAAAACGAGAGAGAGAGAGCACGATTAAGAGCAAATGCTGCCGCTCTCGATTACATCCAAGCACTACGTGAAAAAAAAAATACCGGTGACCGATAACATCGTCATTAGTAACGGGTTCTGCACGTATCACTTCGAACACGTCACTTATGTGTCTTTATCGGTGATGGGTAAAAATCCATCATCAATAAAGATATAGGTAACGGATCACAACTTAATCCGTCACCTATGAAGGTCATAGGTAACAGATCATAACAGTGATACGTCACCTATGACTGAACATAAGTGATGGATCTTAACAGTATGACCTGTTACTTATAATTGATAAGCGCTTTTCGCACTTTTTAGACACGAAAAAAGTCAAAAAAATATTTTTCACCTAAGCCACCAAACACAGGGGCCAGTCGCATATGCCCCACAAAGCTATGCCTTTTTTTCAAACTGTTTTCAATCTTTGCTTTCTATGAAAATAGAACCCACGTCCTCCCCTCGTGCAGGAACCCCTTATCATCTCAGCTATCACATCATTGTGCTAGAAACAGAATATTTTATCCTTTTAACTTTCGATGCCAAATGTCATATGTGACGTCACTTATAATAAGTTATAGGTGATAGGTCACAGTTATTACTATTTTTCTCAAATTGTTGATGACTGAATTGTTTGATACCGAATTCAGTGAATTGTTGATTTACATATGAAAATTTTCTTTATCCAAAGTTGTACAAATATCTTATGAATTTCTGAATATCTCATGCCAACCATCACAATTTGATAGGTGAACTGAAATACCTTTGGCAAAATAGATATAATTTTTCATACAGACTCTTATTTCGACGTTTTTTTGACTCTACGGACATCTACGTCGGTTTTGGCAAAAAATTTAAGGTGAAATTTGACTCAGAAGATTGAGTTCTCGCCCCCTTGAAGTTTCTACCATGTTTTCATAATACGTTTGTGTCCATAGCTGTCACCTCTTACATCAAAATTGAGCAGAAATGTATAATGATTCCTATTCTAATACTGTTGAGATGAGAAAAAATAAGATAAAAATAAAAAAAATAAAAATATTCATGTCATAAGTTATTGGTAATGGGTCGTAATACTAACCGGTCACTAATAAAGTCATTAGTACTGCTTGAGAAAAAAAAGAAAAATATTATCATTAGTGATGGGTCATAAGTTGATCTATCATCTACGACTGGTCTAGGACGATCCGTCAATGATAAATTTATCATTAGTGATGGGTCACAACTTGACCCGTCACTAATGATTAATTATGATAATCTATCACTTATGACTAGTAATAAGTAACGAGTCACAACTTGACTTATCACTCATGATTGTCTAAAAATAACCCATCACTTATAACTAATAATAAATAATAGGTCGTAACTTGATCTATCATTTATGACTGACTTAGGATAAATTATCACTTATAACCAGTAACAAGTGATGAGTCACAACTATAAATTATCATTATTACCATAAGTGATATTTATGATATATTATGTTATGATCTGTTACTAATTTTATGTCTTCTTTATTTTTTCACGTAGTGAAGTTCAACCTCATCGTTGCGTATGCATGGTTGGTGCATGCGGATGTGTCAACCAAATCATTCGGTGCTTACGACTTGGCTAGCTGCTGGTGATCGACCCCGTCAATGTAAACTGCACGAGTACCCAATCACCTTCACGAGAGTTGATCAGCTGGGCATTACATTCGTCCAACACGATTATATGCATGCCGGCAAAAATCGAAAAATAAATTAGTATATTTATAAATTTAGTATTTGTATTCGGCACATCGCGTATCAAAAATTCGGTTTCGATACACGAGGCACCGAAAAAGGTGGTCCCGACCATTTTCGGTACCTGAGTTACCGAATACGGCACTGTGCACTGTATTCGGCATCTGAGTTACCGAAAACAAACTGTACTCGGCACCTCAAGTGACAAATACTCTGAGCAGTGCCGTATTCAGCACCTTAGGTGCCGAATACAGGCCGGCACCCACATGCTACTTTCAGCGCCTCATGTCGTGTCTTGTCGTTGCTTTTGATGCGATTGTGACATGTGCGGGGTCTCGTGGATGTTTTGGTGTAGAATAAATGAGCTCGCTGGCTTCAATTGAGAAAGCATCAACGCGAGAAGAGAAAAGAGCAGTAGCAGAGTTGAGAAGCATCAGCACGAGAAGAGAAGAAAGTAGCATCAGAGGAGCAACTCGATGAGTAGTAGTAGAGGAGCAACACTCTCAAGTAGGTACTTAGATTACATAGTTAATTAATACTTATATTAAAGTAATTAGAGTACTTAGATTAGAATAATTAGAGTACTTAGATTATTTATTTAGTCTGTTTAGAAGTAGATTTGCTTAGTCTTTTTGGAAGTAGATTATTTGCTTAGTTTGATTATAGGAATTCGATTAGTCAGTGTAAGTAGATTATTTACTTAGTTTAATAACATGAATTTCATTAATCAGTGTAATTAGATTATTTCCAGAGTATAATTGGATGAATATTATTAACCAGTATAATTAGAGTATTTACATAATTAAGTAATAGTTATTTGAGTTATATGTTTAATCGGATTAAAATGTTACTTCAATGAATTTGTTTAATTAGCTTAATCACTTAGACTAAGCAGAGTAATTTGATTAATAAAATTATTTAAATAGGGTGAGTACTATGAATTTATTTAATAGTTGTCAAGTAAATATGACATATACTTTAAATATTAATTATGATTTTTAATAGATGTTTATTATTTGTATTGTCACGTAGCGTACTACTTAATTTCCATTGCTAATTTGCTTATTATTTATCGAGGGATGTAGTTAGTTGTGTATCGTATATATATCAAAATAGTTATTTTATTACATGTGCGTTTGTTTAGCAGATTCTATATGACTTTCTATACTTATTATGGAGAACGTTTTGCTATTTTGTATGGTAGACTCGTAACAATTCAGAACTACCAGCACATAGAGAGTCCAGTTGAAGTATCTATTGACCTAGATGGCATGAAATCATAAGTTATGAGCCTTTTGTGTGTGAACCAGCAGTCACATACTCTTGTCCTAGAGGGTGTGCGACCATGGCTTGTTCCAAATAGTTCGGTTATTGTCCATACGTTGTTCAAGATGAGAAGGAACAATATATGGGCTTTGTACTCACGTAAGGTATTGGAGAAGAACTTTGATATGGGGTTATACATAAATATAGTGCTATGATTGGTGTAAGGTGATGTAGTGACTAGCGTGCAATGATTAAGCCAACAGGTGATGCATGAAGAGGAGAGAGGACATGTCAGGGAGGGCAGTTTTGGTACAGAGGAAACTGGAGTGGACTGGTCTGAGATAGATGCAGGATACATGGACGATGAAGCTGGTGGTAGCGGGAATGAAGAAGCTACTGACAACGATGACCTGATACTTACGATCCAGTACTTTCATAGTACTAGGCTGCTGGATTATGCCGTCTTTGAGTATAATACATTATCTAACTGGGGATACCAAAATAGCAACTATGTTGTAATGACACCGGTTTCGTAACAGGGGGAGGTCATCCACTTTATTAGCAACTATGCTGTAATGATAAGAACAAACCATAACTGTGCCCAGTCTAACCCTACGAAGTATGAGATCAGGTGTATCAAGCACTAAATTGTCCTTACTTTGTACGAGCACATCAGCCGAAATACAAGCACTATTTTGTGATCAGTAGACACATCACACATACATGCAACGAAGAGGCTGTTAGAAATTTGAGCTACGCTGTTAATGCGAGATTCATAGCCCAACTCCTCACTACCCTTGCTAGCACGGACATATATTTGTTGCCAAAATCAATTATAGGGGAGGTGCAGACTAAGATGGGTATGTTGATCAATTACCACACCACGTGGCAAGCGAAGCAGAAGGTTTTGAAGATTCTATTTGGAAGCTTTGAAGAGTCTTACAACTATGCTCTAAGGCTACTATAAAAGATTGCCATGACGAATCTAGTGACTCAGTGGGCCATGGTGGATGAGCCGATCAAACTAGATGATGGGTCATACAACAGCACTGACCGATACCTTATTAGGTTATTCTAGTCTGTTGGACAATGCATCGAAGCTTTTAGACATCGCAGGCTGGTTCTATGCATAGATGACACATTTCTGAGCGGCAAGTACTATGGTACCCTTACAACAGCAATGATGGTGGATACAAATAATCAGATCATTCCTCTCACCTTTGCAATGGTTGAGAGTGAAAATCATGATAGCTGGTTGTGGTTCCTCACCTTGATCAGAACACGTGTCGTGGGCAATAGGGAACAAGTTTGCATCATCTCAGACCACAACAAGGGCCTTCTACATATGTTGGACGTATTGCATGATAGCACAAACAACTTCATTGCATGGCCTGATGTGGAGAGAAAATGGCGCATGTGACACTTGGGCGCGAACCTATATACAAGGTGCCGCAACAAGTCTCTTGAAAAGAGATTCAAAGGGTTGTGTTTTCAGAACCAGCAGGTGAAGTTCAACGAGATATGGAGAGAGTTAAATGTGACCACTCACAAGATGATGGCAGAGTAGGAAGCACATGAGGACCATTTGCGGACACAAATGGTTAGGGGACAAAGTATCGTTAATTGTTCACGTGCTTCGTTTAGCTAGTAGATAGCGGGAAAGCTAGCAGAGCGTTGGACCCTAATCTATGACACTGATAGTGTCAGGTTAGCACATAGAATTTTAATGATCATATTTTACCCTTTCTTATGCAAATAGTCCTTCTAAAATTATCGTATCCCATATTAGGTACACCATCATGACAACGAACATAGCGGAAGCATTCAACAATGTCTTAAAGGCACGGCCTCTCGTTGTGTGTCATCATTGGGCTCACATTCTATAGAACAACATACTACTTTTGAGATCGTGGTAATGCTACTATGAAGTGCAATATGCGGTTCGGTTCTAAGGTGGAGGAAATCATATCCAGAAGGAGGAACAAGGCACACTTTCATCGGACCCGAATCTATGACCTAACCAACAATGAATTCAAGGTCATGTGATACAACCTGACCAACAATGAATTCAAGGTCATGTGCCAATGCAGGTTTGCTTCAGGGTATAGCATAGGGGACAAGCATGCAACAATGTCAACTTGGACCTCTCGAGATGAAGTGCACATGAAATAAGCCAAAACTACATCATATCCCGTGCTCCCATGTGTTTGCAGCTTGCAGGGACATGGGCGGCAACGATAGATCACAGTATGTATCACCGTACTTCATGATAGATGCATTGAGGACCACATGACTTATAAAGATGCGGTCCTTCAACATTTGAATGGGCTACAAAGTGATCGAGAGGCCTAAGTGGGTACCTTATCCCCGAGCACGATGCATGGATCCTAGAAGGCCTAGAGCCACGAGGCTGCAAATTGACATGGATGAAGCAGATGCTGTTGATGACCTATGCATGTACAAACTTTACAAATAATTAGGTCATGACAGGAGAACTTGTCTAACCCGGCAGTAAACTATCAGCCTACTATCGAACTGTATTATATTAGAGTTGTTGCAATTTAGTTTGTTTTTTTAAAGTTATTCGCAGATAGGTTTGTATTCTAGATTGTTATTCACCTATTAGTTGTACTACTTATTTTATAATATAATGTTTTTAATAGAACCATACATCTTGTTATTCACTTATTTATTGAATCATGAAGCTTGTAATATATTCTAATTTATTATTCACCTATTTATTGAACCATGAAGCTTGAAATCATTGTCAAGGCTCATGGTGGTCTTCTCGAGTTTCTTCAGCAACGGTACGATGAGAACCATAGGGGAATGATGATTTTCATAGGGCAGCAGGTACCACAATTATATGTGCTTCTTCATTGCCATGATAATTTGCTACTAACTCAGTACATATATTGGATACCTTTTGCAGTTGCTTCCGTTGCAAGACTGGAGTTTTCACACGAATAAGGAGTTAAACCCTAGATGACCTTTCGCTCTCATGATGCCTAAAGCTCCCATGGCGGGCTATGGCAGGACACCTCTCCTGTCGATTGAGGAGCCACTGCTCACAGAACTCGTTGACCAGTGGCATCCAGAGACACACACATTCCACTTTCCTTTTGGTGAGATGGCGGCAATATTGAGTGACGTGGTCATGCTGACCGGGCTACCAATTAGGGGCACCCCATTAGTAGTTTTGTGACCAGCAAAAGAGTAGTGGAAGGATTACATTAAGGGCAAGTAATTATGTGTTATGTAATGCACTTCAAATATTTGTAGTGCTATTCAAGCTTCATTGACCCTCTATATCTTGTAGGTTTGATGTGCAATATGACACGAAGGATGTTGTAATCTCCATGTCCTGGATTCATGGGATACCATAGTTCTGTCCATGCCCACCGGATGTGGATGATGCTACAGTTATGAAGCACTATGAGGTTTACTTGTACGTCCTGCTGGGAGGCATCAAGTTCTGCAACACGACAGACGATTATGTTGCCCTGTATATTGTATGGTTAGCGAGCCAGCTCGCATCACATCCTTATGAGTCAACATCTTACAGTTAGGGATCTGCTATGTTGGCTGCAACCTACAAAATATTGTGTGGTACAACCCAGCGATTAAAGAAGAATGGATCTGTTATAAGTTGCCTACACCTCTTATAGCTATGAGCTAGAAGTACCTCCTGATTTGTCAGCCTTACGTGTTTAACAGCTACTATCCAATCCCCATCTCCGATGGCATTGCAAATGGCATGAGGCCTGTGATGGGGTATCAGTGAATTCATGCCAGGGTAAGATGGAGCCAGCAGCAAGACCATGGTAGCTACTCCTAGGCGATCAATGATCTGGACATTCTCAGTGCTGATCTCGTGGAGTGGTATCCATGGCGTATGGCACGAGTAGCCGAAATTGCGACTAGAGGGCTCGCATCCTCTTGTTGGCGTGACTCAAACTTATGGATAATGAGATGCTTCTTGTTGTACATGAACAATGTGGAAGTATATTATCCTGAGTGTGTACTAAGGCTGTTTGGGTACCGACAGGTAGTGTCACTACCTCCACCACGAGACTCCGGACGGGCGCACGAGTAAGTGTGTTATTATAGGTAGCATTAGTGTCTTAGGTGATCCATGTTAATAAATTATAACTGTTTATGTCATGTATAGGAGGAGCACACGGGGGGGGGTGTGGAGGCATGCAAGACGGTGCATCTATGAATGTCGAGCACATACATATGTGGACGGAGTCAGCAGTAGTGGATGTTGTCATTCCTACTGGACAATACGACGACACCATGTACTGAGAGTACCTTTTGTGGTACTTTCCACGCACCTGTGCCACCTTACTCAGCTGACTTATAGAGTTGGCCCCCAGACCCTTCCCCGAGGATCGTGCCTACCTTCTTCATGTTGTGGTAAGTGATGTGATACTTATAATGATTATTATTGCATGAACCTCTATATTACTAAAATGACCATCATCTTATATAGACTGAAGAGATGGATGAGATGCATATATAGGCGGAGCAAGCTTGTAAGGAAGCAAGCGGGTCCTCAAGGGATCGTAACCCTCTCAGGGACTACATGAGGACAAGAGGGTCCCACTTCCTGTCTGTTATACGTGGTCTAGGTAGTTGTGCCCTGTGTTGGAGATGGTATGACCTACCAGTCGCATAGCAGGTGCTAGTCCAGTGCTCGTGACGAACTCATTCCGGTACACTCGCGAGAGGCATGCTCGGATTTGGAGTATCATGAGTCATGTTCCGGTGTTGAGGACGAGGAGTGCACGCAGGCTCCTGAGCCCGAGCAGTGTACACTAGGTTCACAGGCCTGCATTGGACACATCCTCCTTAGACTAAGATGACACCTTCGCTTGCAGCATCGAGTCATCACGAGGACATCGTTGACTACACGTAGTAGATGCATGAGTAGAGTGACACACATGATTTTGATTGGACTGCTACAATGCAGGCCGCAAGCTTCACCGATCTCCTCAGCGGATAATACCCCCAATATCCTGATACACTTAGGGGTTCACAGTAGTACCAACAGGGCGAGCCTTCGGCACACGGGACTCTAATACAACACGTTCAAGGGCGTTGACACTTCCGCATGAGGATCCTTCATCATAGTATATGTATGGCCGAGTTAGCGGGTCTGGATACACGTTCGGTGGGGGACCCAGATGGGAGGCCGATTATGATGTGGGCAAGGGAACGTGAGGCAAGGGCTAGTGTAGGTCACTGGGATGAGGGCCACACAACCGCTAGAAGCTTACACTCCTAGGGATTGTGTGCGGCATCGTCGTCGTTGAGTAGCCAGTGCAGTTGTTTGGTGCACTTGTACTTGTTCATGATATATGTATTATTCACTTTGATGTAGTAGTTGTCCCTATTATGTCTTATTCACTGTATTATTAATATAATTACATTTAATTTATTAATGTTTGTTAAATAATTATAGTGCATAACTTTATTTATTAGTTGTTTATTAAGCAGTGTTACATATTAATTATGATATTTAATACTAGTTTAATGTTTGTTAAATAATCAGGGATTCGTGCTTTTTGTAGAGCCAGAATGTTTCATTCCAGGATAAACAAATCTATGGCTGGATCTTCTTCTTCAGGCTTTCCATGGTCACTTACAACGATCGATATAGCACTTAATGTCTCATTGCAGGTTCTGCGTGGAGGAAAGGATGATCCCATAAAGGAGAACAACCTAATCCAAGCCGTGTCCAAATTGCATGCAATACTCTTCTGTTCTGAGTTAACTTCTCCCCTCGAAAATGTAACCACCAATGATCTTAAGGCCCTATTGCATGAGCGGCATCAAAGGTATCTTACGGTGTGCGAACTAGCCTACCATCCTTCTATGCTAGGTTTCTCTATGAGGCAAACAAGGATAGTGATGTTGCCTGACTAGTATGCATCCCACATTCAGGTTCGTTATTTTCTATTTGATCACCCTACTTATCTTTTTTCCACTAATTCGAACGCTCCTCTTTTGCATTAGGCATTCTTGGAAGATGCATAGTTGATCAACAAAGAAATTCCAAACTTCTTGGTAGTGTATACGCTCTTCGATGGGGGTTGTGATGCCTAGTTCGCATGGAAGATGACAAAGACATCGAACCTAAGGGGCAGAGGTGCGCCCTCTACTATTCAAGCAAAAAATAACTAGGACGATGAGGATGATGATTTCATTCCACCAATTCCTCGACATTGTAGCAGCAATACAGAAGAAGGTTCAAGGAATACTACAAGAGGGCGTTCACACACCATATCGAGATGGTGTACAACCCGTAACAAAATAGGGCGTGCTCATACAGTAATCGCTCAAGATGATGATGACGATTTTATGCCACAATGACCCCTCCTATCGAGGCATCCATCTTTGAACCATCCAAATAGTATTCTAGTTAATTATTACATCAATCATTTACATAATCACAACTACAACAATTAACCAGAATACCATCCCAGTAGTCCTAGCATATGTTTTGTGCCCAAGATCGAAACGCATGCCTTTCCAACATAGGTCATCACAACAAAGCTTAAGAAAGAGTGAGTAATTAAAAATATATTACAAGTCTTTGAGTTATTACAATTTACAACAAAAATGACCTACGAGGATGAGAATAGTTCATCTCCTAATCAAAACTAGAAACTACATAACAGAAGAATTAACCTCTATGAACAACAAAAGATGGGTAGTGCTACTTATCCTGAGACGCCACCCCAAAACACCGCCACTCTACTAGCTTGCACTACTCATTCCCACCACCTACATTGGCGGGTGTGAAGTAGCCAAACACTACCTCCTCCTCGTCAGTAGCACATGAAAGAGTTGCGTGAGTACGAAGGTACTCGCAAGACTTAATCTATAATGGATACATATAAATAACCCTACTCCAAAGATTATGCATTTGGATAATAGAAAGGATCGGCCATAAGGATAAGTGAATTCATATGTGAAAGCAACTTTGACACAATATATGAGCATCTACACTGAACCAAATATACCCTTTTATCTTGTATCTATCAACATGAATATATGTGTAACTGGAACTAATAATAATTCATATATGTGTAACTAGAACTAATAATAATTCATCACCGAACATCTCTATCCATTTCCCACATACCATACCACATCATCCCACAATCATGACTCTACGACTGATGCGGATGGACAGAAGCATGCTAATAACCAAGGGTGTGGCAATTCGAATTGATTTTATACCATGCAGCGGTATAACTTTACCCACACAACTTGGGTCCATCCTCTTGGCCCCCAACACAACCTTTCTCATACCCAGAGCTACCCATTTGCACATGCCCCTATAGCACCGAGGTTACCGCGAGTTTGTTCTGGACACCACTGTCTCCTCACCACCTTACTTCTCATTTTCTTTTTTTTCTTAGACATCATAGGGCCGCAAGGCAAGCGTCAGCATGACATATAATAATCAGCATATGTTACCATTAGATCAGCATGTGGTTAGTATGAAAAGAGCTAAAGCCAACGACACCGATGGACAGTGCTTAAACGATGCAAGCGGTCTATGGTATCTTGGTTCCTCTCCCGACCTACCCCTAGCACTGCCCACATCTCGCCTCATCCTCATAACTTATCCATCTCAATGTCATTATTATTATCATTGTGAACAATAATTAAATCAATAGCTCATGAATGATAGCCGCTCGACTTCTACCGAAGACTTATGCATTGCTAAGCATTTCATATCAATTTTAAGTAAGACATTCTCATGATTATACCTAGACTTCAAGGATATAGATTATCAATACAAGATAGGGATAAATGCAACAATTAGGTGCTACTCGATTTCCCGACATCAACTAACTCAACGCGCATAACATACATAGAGCATAATTTATCCATTGAGACTCATATGATCCAAAGTAGTAGGTAGAGTATGCTTAGATGCTTGTCTTGCTGCTCTGACGCTTGCCTTATGCTACCTGCGCAACACTCACAGAAATCCAAAAGTTCAGCGTTGCCTTCGCTCACTCGAACCACCGGCGCGGCACTCTCTAAATAACCCAAGAATGCATTGCATAAATAAATAAATGATATAGAAGTGTGCACATGATGCATGCTCATATATCAGTAGGGCGTCGTGTTTCAAAAACATTTGCAAAAGATCATCAAACAATTAGGTTTTCAAAGGTTCGAACCTCGGATAAGCTAACCTATGTTCATAAAGTTTTCAATGGCTTATGGTCAGACCGACGTTATAGTGGCAGTCAGACCAACGTTATAGTGGCAGTCAGACCACCAGCGTGCAGAGAGTTTGGGCCCTTGGCGGCTAGACCACAGGCACGATGGCGGTCAGACCAGTGGCTGGCAGTCAGATCGGCCTGAGCGGCGGTCAGATCGTTGGAACCCTGCTAGCAGCACCTTTGTGAGGTCACCGACGAAGTCTTCGACGAGTCTTTCTACTGTGAAGGGCACTAAAATGCTTTAGGAGACTAGTGGAGTGCTTCTAGGGTAATTTGGATGACATTCACCTGGCCAAACTCGGGAAGCTCCATGGACAAGCTCTAGGCTAGGGTTGAGTTTGGCCTAAACGACATGAGGATCAACTAGAGCTTGGAAACCATGATAAAACGGGAGGAGACGTCTCACCTTAGTGTTGGGGAACTTCCTAGCTGGTTGGAAAGCTCTGGGGAAGCTCCGATTTGCGGATCGAGCTTCGGAGTGGTTGATGCGCTTGAGCTGAAAAGAACGTGTCTCCGGCGAGGGCAAAGTGGGGAGGAGCTTGGGGAAGTCCTCCTGAAGCTTGGGGATGTTCCTTTCTTCGACCTCCGACCACCACGGATGTCGGGGTGGGTTCTCCCCTTCTCTCTTTGTATGGGTGAAAGAATGAGTGAGAGTGAGAGTGTGAGAGAGAGAGATCAAGAGAGAGTTGGTCAATCCCTTTGATTGGGCACTTTGCGCACTGGTGGTCAGACCACAGAAAGTCCACGTGGCTGCTTCTGGCGGTCAGACCTCAGTGAGACCCGATTAGACTGGGAGAGGGATTTTTTGCTGAATTTTTCTAATTTTCCCATTCTCCTTTCTTCTTCTTCTCCAAAGTATTTAAGGCTTTCCTAAAGAGCCATAGACCATCTCGTAAATACTTTTGAAACACGTTTGAAGCTTAATATAATACATAAATGCATAGAAACAATTGCCATGGTGATTATGCATGTTTAATTACATAATTAGCGTTTTGGGACGTGACAACCCTCCCCCCTTAAAAAGAATTATCCTGAGATTCGACAAACTCGGGAAGGGTGATGATGATGAAGTGGAAGGGATCCCTCCATCAATGGAAGATAATTATGTCGAAATTCACTGATGAAATGGGAAGATTGCCATAAGATCTTTCTATGCCATGGCAGTCAGACCGTAGCTAAGCTTGGTTAGACCGCAGCACGGTTGGACCGTGGGTTCGGCGGTTAGACCAAAATCTATACAGAGAGTTTTGGGCTCCTACAGTCATACCACAAGCTGTGGACAGTCAGACCACCCAGGAGCAGAGGGTTTTGCTGGTTTCAAACACTTCTAGCGGTCTAACTGGTAGAGAGGATGTTCTCCCGGTTGAAAAGCTTTCTAGGCATGATCCTTTGTGAAAATATTCTTGACCAATATGAAAATAAACTATGGATGTGTGAGATGCTCAACATACGCATAATTGAAACAATACTCACAAGTTTTCAAAAAGTTTAGGGGTGTTCGGAGCGGATTTTAGCTTCACGCTCCCAAGTGGCTTCATCTTCCAAATGATTTTTCATTGCACTTTGATGAATTTTATGGATTGGCGTCGAGTTTTGCATTCCATTTCGCCCAATATACGAATTGGTTGCTCGTTGTAAGTCAGATCGGGTTGCAAGTCTTGGTTTGCAATTTCAATGACTTCGGTTGGAACTCAAATGCACCTTTTCAATTGCAAGACATGAAACACATTATACACGGCGAAGAGGGACGGAGGTAAGTCTAACTGATAGGCTACCTCTCCATGCTGAGCAATGATTTGGAAAGGTCCCACATACTGAGGTGCCAACTTCTCTCTGACTTGAAAGCGTCAAACCCTTTGAGAGGAGACACCTTCAGATACATAAAATCTCCAATGGCGAACACAAGTTCTCATCGACGGTGGTCTGCATAACTTTTCTGATGAGATTGAGACGTGAGGAGACACTTGCGAATAGTCAAAACATGCTCTTCTGCCTCTTTAACTAAATCTGGGCCAAGAAAAGCTCTTTCGTTGGACTTGAACCAATTTAACGATGCTCGGCATCTTCGGCCATAGAGAGCTTCAAATGGAGACATCTCAATACTCGATTGATAGCTATTGTTGTAGTAGAACTCTACCAATGGCAAGCAAATATCTCACTTCTTTCCATAGGTGAGAACACAAGCTCACAACATGTTCTCAAGTATTTGATTCACCCTTCAATTTGACCATCGGTCTGAGGATGGTAGGCGGTGCTATGAAAGAGCTCAGTTCCTATGGCATCATGAAGGCTCTTTCAAAAATGTGAGGTGAACTGAGTGCCTCGATCGGAGATGATCTTCTTCGGAATCCCATGAAAGCAAATAATACAAGTGAGGTACAGCTCCGCATAGTCCTTAGCACTTTATCGAGTCTTCACTAGGAGAAAATGTGCTAACTTAGTCAACCAATCCACAATGACACAAATCGAGTCATACCCTTGAGAGGTCTTTGGTAATCCGATAATGAAATCCATACCAATCTCCTCCCACTTCCAGGAGGGAATAGGCAAGGGCTGGAGTGTATTGGCTGACTTGAGGTGCTCGGCCTTTACCCTCCGGTAGATATCACACTCGACGATAGAACAAGCAATTTCACGCTTCATGCGGGTCCACCAATATCTTAGCTTGAGGTCTTGGTACATCTTAGTACTTACCGGATGAATGGACAGTAAAGAATCATGAGCTTTATCCAGAATCTTCTTCCTCAAGGCATCCACCTTCGGAATCACTAGCCTCTTTCCAAACCATAAGATACCTTGATCATCTTTAGAAAAACAGGCAGCCTTGTCTTCCTTCATCTTATCACGGATTCTGGCCATACCCTTATCATCCTTTTGAGCTTCCATGATTTGATTTAGGAGGGCGGATTTGATTTCCAAGTTTGCAAGAAATCCCTCTAAAACCATCTTGAGCCCAAGAATTTGGAAATCATCACAAAGCGTGGTGACTCTAGGCTAAAGCGAGAGACAATTGCATTGAGCCTTTCGACTCAGTGCATCAGCGACAACATTCGTCTTGCCGGGGTGATAATGAACTTCCAGCGAATAGTCTTTGATCAACTCGAGCCATCTTCTTTATCTCATATTCAGATCAGTTTGAGTGAAGATATATTTGAGGCTCTTGTGTTCCGTATAGATATGACACGGATTGCCCAACAGATAATGACGCTAAATCTTCAAAGTGTGCACAACTGCTATAAGTTCTAAGTCATGAGTTAAGTAGTTCTCTTCATGCCGCTTCAATTGACGTGAAGCGTAATCAACAAATCTGTCTTCCTGCATGAGGACACATCTGAGGCCTATGCGGGAAGCATCGCAATAGACGTCTAAACCCTTGTCCACTTTGGGCTGAGCAAGAACAGGAGCGGTTGTGAGCAGTTTCTTCAAAGTTTGGAAAGCTGACTCACATTCATTTAACCACTCAAATACAATCCCTTACTTCAATAGTTCAGTCATGGGCTTAGAAATCTTGGAGAAATTCTCGATGAACCGACAGTAATAACCTGCAAGTCTGAGAAAACCCTAGATGTTGATGACATTCTTGGGTTGAACCCAATTGAGAACTTCCTATACTTTGCTCGAGTCAACAGCAACTCCATTCTCAGACAATACATGACCCAGAAAAGTAACTTCTTTGAGCCAAAACTCACACTTGTTGAACTTGACATAAAGTTTCTCATCTCGAAGTCGGCTAAGAACAACCTGGAGATGATCCACATGGTCTACTTTAGTCTTAGAGTAGATGAGAATGTCATCGATGAAAACCACGACAAACTTGTCGAGTACCTCTATGAAGACCATGTTCATCAAGTACATGAAGAATGCCAGTGTATTGGTCAGGTCAAAGGACATAATGGTATACTCATAGAGCCCGTAACAGGTAGAGAAAGTCGTCTTTGGCATATCCATCGGTCGGATCTTTATTTGGTGATAGCCTAATCTCAGTTCAATCTTAGAGTAAACCCGAGCACCGCTCAATTGATCGAACAAAATATCAATCCGAGAAAGTGGATACTTGTTCTTGACAGTGACTCATTCAATGGACAGTAATCAACACACATCCGCAAGGTACCATCCTTCTTATTCACAAGGAGCACCAGACCCTAAGGTGAGGAGCTCGGATGAATGAAACCCTTTGAGAGAAACTCCTGAATCTTCTTCTTCAAATCTACCAATTCATTTGTAGGCATCTAGTAAGATCTCTTTGAAATTAGGGTCGTACCGGGCAAAAGCTCAATAGAGAATTGCACTGCTCGGTCGGGTGATATTCCTAGCAATTCTTCTATGAAGACATCAAAAAATTCACAAACCATAGGAATATCCAGGAGACACGTGGTTGCAACACCCGTCAAAGCATATAAGAGGAGACCACCCTCTCCAAGGTGAAGAGAAATCCAAACACCATTTGGATTTGTGAGGGATACAACCCTCTTGGCGTAATCAATACGAGCACCATACTTGGTTAGCCAATTCAATCCCAGGATGACATCAACTCCCCAAGTATCCAACACGATGAGGTTTGCAGCAAATGAAACTCCTTCAATAAGTACATTAGCCTTATGAACAACTCAGTTGGATTTTAACTTAGCACCAGGTGCATCAATATGAAAGGCAGAAAGTAAGGTCTTGGTGGCTATATTGTGACTAAAAACATAACCCTCCTTGATAAAAGAATGAGATCCTCCCAAATCAAAAAGAACAACTGCAAGGTGAGAATTCACAAGTAGCGTACCAACAAGCACGATATCGTCCTCCCGAGCTTCCTCAGCGGTGATGTGGTTCACTCGGCCATGCTTGGGAACGTGCGTCATCTTGAAAGCTTGGAGAGGGGGTTGGACCGACAGTGAAGGCCTTGGAGCGGTCACTATAGCTCCCAGCTTTGGAAAAGGGCAATCTCATGCAAAGTGTTTGGCACACCCACAGTTGTAACATGGACCACCAAGGCCACCTGTCACACTCCCCTGAGATCCTACAGATCTTGGAGGCTGTCCTTGTGATGAGGAAGACGGATGTTGCACTATCCACATTGGTCGTGAAGCAGTCAAAGTTTTCATGTGCGACGGAGGGGGTTGACTCTCCGTACGTGGACATTAAGAGCTCCTACCCATGGAAGGCAACGGGACCCTCTGACGCTTCTTCTCCTCCTGGTTGTTCTTCATCTTGAACTCAATCGTGAGGGTGGTGCTCACCAACTTGTTAAAGTCAGTAAACAAGCGGTCTTGCATCTTGGATGGGAGGCAATTCACATAGCGATATTGCTTCCTCTCATCGCTATTAACCTCTTCCGGTGCATATTGAGCTAGGTGATTGAACATCTGCACATACTCTATAATAGGCTTGCCTCCCTGCTTGAGGTCCAGAAATTCTTGTCTCTTGATTTTATTATCCCCTTGGGAATGTGATAGTCATGGAAGGCTTGGCGAAACTCAGCCCAGGACACACGGTTATTGCCGGCGTGCATGATGAGGTAGTTGGTCCACCACATGCCAATGGCACCCTGAAGTTGATGGGCAGTGAAGAGAGCCTTCTTGTGGTCCTCGCACCGAAGGAGAGTGAGCTTCTGCTCGATAGTGCGAAGCCAATGGTCGGCATCGAGAGGATCCTCACCGCACGTGAAGGTCGGCGACTGAGTCCAAAGAAAATCTGAGAATTCATCTCGATGCCCAATTCCACCGCCTCCTTGAGGGGTCATATTGTGCACAAGAGCCTCAAGGAGAGCCATCTGAGCTTGACGGTTTCGCTCAATTTGCATTAAGACATCAGCCATACTTGGTGGTGGAGACGGTACAGGGTTATTCTCATTGAAACCCTCAGGAAGATCTCCCAGACTTTGGCGGGTTCTCATCCTATTAGACATGACAAGAGAAAAATGGCAAAAGGTTAAACTCTGACTTGATGGAAATGACATCGATTGAACCAAGGCAAATGATGCACACTAGAGCATCGTAATATAAGGAGAATGCATGATTAAAAGTGTAGTGCAACATATACGAGAACGTAACCTAGCGTACAACTCACAATGTTTTCTACTCAGGTGTCAGCAGTCAGACCGTGCCCTAGCGGTCAGATTGTGGTCGGCAGCGGTTAGACCGCTACCTTGTGGTCAAACTGCTGGAAGTCTGACGCCAGCAGCCATCTTCCCCCTTTCCACACGTGACGAAACTTTCTAACTACGAAAGCGATTTGATCCAACAACCACTATTGTTATCTAGATCAAGCATATTTTACACTTAAGGGCATAGTGTAGCAAATTCATACATATTACCAAGAGGAGATACAAAAAGAAAATTTCAGTGGGTTGCTTTAGTGGGGTTGACACATTTTGCTAACCAACATCCTAAGCATTTTTAGGCTACTTCATTAAACCAAGTTCTGATACTACGCTATGGGAAACCATCCAAATAATATTCTAATTAATCATTACATCCATCATTTATATAATTATGACTACGATGATTAACTAGAATACCATCTCGGTAGTCTCGGTATGTGTTTTATGCCCAAGATCGGAACATACGTCTTTCCAACATAGGTCATCACAACAAAGCTTAAGAAAGAGCGATTAATTAAAAATATATTACAAGTCTTTGAGTTATTACAATTTACAACAAAAAGGAACTAGGAGGATAAGAACAGTTTATCTCCTATTCAAAAATAGAAACTACGCAGTGGAAGAATAAACCTCTATGAAGAACAAAACACAGGTACCGTCATTTCCCTTGAGGTGCCACCCCAAAACACTACCACTCGAGTAGCTTGCACTACTCATTCCTGCCACCTACATCGGCGGGCGTGATTTAGCCAAACACTACCTCCTCCTCGTTGGTAGCACCTGAGAGAGTAGCGTGAGTACGAAAGTACTCGCAGGACTTAATCCATAATGGGTACATATGAATAACCCGACTCCAAGGATTATGCATTTGGATATTATCAAGGATCGGCCATAAGGTTAAGTGAATTCATATGCAAAAGTAACTTTGACATAATATGTGAGCATCTATACTTAACCAAATATACCCTTCTATCATGTATCCATCAACATGAACATATGTGTAACTGGAATAAATAACAATTCATCACCGAACATCTCTATCCATTTCCCACATACCATACAACATCATCCTACATTTGTGACTCTATGACCGATGCGGATGGATAGAAACATGCTTATAATCGAGAGAGTAGCAATTTGAATTGATTTTACACCTTGCAGGGGGTACAACTTTACCCACACAACTTGGGTCCATCCTCTTAGCCCCTAAGACAACCTTTCTCATACCTGGAACTACCCACTTGCACATGCCTCTACAATAGTAGGGTTAACGCGAGCGTGTCCTAGACACCTCCAGCTCCCTACCACATTGCTTCTCCTTTTCTTTTATTCTTACATGTCATAGGGCCACAAGACAAGCATCAGCACGACGTATGATAATCAACTTATCTTATCATTAGATCAACATGTGGTAAGCACAAAAAGTGCTAAAGCCAATGGGCTTAAGAGATGCAAGCGGTCTATGAGATCCGGGTTCCTCTCATGACCTACCGTTAGCACCACCCATATCTCGTCTCATCCTCAGAACTCATCTATCCTAATACCATTATTATTATCATTGTGAACAATAATTAAACCTATAGCTCGCGAACGATGGAACATTCCACCGCTTGACTTCTACCGAAGACCTATGCATTACTAAGCATATCGTATCAATTTTAAGTAAGACATTCTCATAATTAAACCCAGGCTACAAGAATAGAGATCATCAATACAAAATAGGGATAGATGCAACAATTAGGTGTTACCCTTCCTGACATCAACTAACTCAACATGCATAACATATATAAAGCATAATTTATCCATTTAGACCCATATGATCCAAAGTAGTAAGTAGAGTATGCTTACATGCTTGCCTTGCTACTCCAGTGCTTGCCTGACGCTACATGCGCAGCACTCACAGAACTTTGAAAGTTTAGCATCACCTTCACTCACTAAAACTACTGGCCCAATACTCTCTAAATAAACCAAGAATGCATCACATAAATAAATAAACAACGGAAAAGTGTGCACATGATGTATGCTCATATAACAATAAGGCATTGTGCTTCGAAAACATTTGCAAAACATCGCTAAACGATTAGGGTTTCGAAGGTTCAAACCTCGAATAAGCTAACCTAAGTTCATAAAGTTTAAGCTAACCTAAGTTCATAAAGTTTTCAGCAGCTGGCAGTTAGAACGATATTATAGTGGCGGTCAAACCGCCGACGTGCAGAGAGTTTGTACCCTTGGCGGCTAGACCGCAGGCACAGTGACGTTCAAACCAATGGCTGGCGGTCAGATCGGCCTAAGCAACGGTCAGACTGCTGGAACCCTGCTAGCGGCACCTTTGTGAGGTCGCTAGCAAAGGCTCCGACGAGGCTTTCTACCATGAAGGGTACCAAAATGCTCTGAGAGACTAGTGGAGTGCTTCTAGGGTGATTTGGATGACATTCACCGAGCCAAACTCGGGAAGCTCCATGGACAAGCTCTAGGCTATGGTTGAGTTTGGGCCTAAATGACATGAGGATCAATTAGAGCTTGGGAACAATGGGAAAATAGTAGGGGACATCTCACCTTAGTGTCGTGGAACTTCCTAGCGGGTTGAAAAGCTCTGGGGAAGCTCCGATTTGCAGATTGAGCTCTGGAGTGGTTGATGAGCTCGAGGTGAAAGGAACGTGTCTCCGACGAGGGAGAAGAGTGAAGGAGCTCGGGGAAGTCCTCCAGAAGCTTGGAGGAGTTCCTTCCTTCAATCTCCAGTCGCCATGGATGTCGGGGTGGGTTCTCCCCTTATCTCTTGGTATGGGTGGAAGAATGAGTGAGAGTGAGTGTGTGTGTGTGTGTGTGTGTGAGAGAGAGAGAGAGAGAGAGAGAGAGAGAGTTAGTCGATCCCTTTGATTGGGCGCTCTGCGCACTAGCAGTTAAACCATGAGAGCTACCGGTCAGACCGCGGAAAGCGCACATGGCTACTTCGGGCGGTCAGACCACAGTGAGCCTCGGTCAGACCGCAAGAGGGATCTTTTGCTGAATTGTCCTAACTTTCCCCTTTCTCCTTTCTTCTTCTTCTTCTCCAATGTATTTAGGGCTTTCCTAAAGAGCCCTAGACCATCTGCTAAGTACTTTTGAAACACATTTGAAGCTTAAGTTAATACATAAACATGTAGAAAATATTGCCATGGTGATTATGCATGCTTAATTACGTAATTAGCATTTTGGGATGTGACAGTTCAGGATTGGGGTCAGGGTACGGGCTAAGGTAGGGGTCAGGTGTAATCTCTTTTACTTGTATGCTTAAGTAATGTATTTTATTCAGACTATTGCATGAATATTTATTTTGTGTACCTTTCCATTACGTTAGTTCAGTTCGATAGGTATATGGTTAGTGTATTATATTATCATACTATGTTATGATCTATTTGTGACCTTCATGTCTAATTCATGTCATTGTTAGTATGTAATATTAACGTACTATCCAAGCATACTTCTTTCTAACATGTGAAAAGCATCACTTAGCCGCTTTTAAACGTATCTGTGTGCCGTTGTGTCAGGCAGTAAATCATTGGCTTGAAACTTTCCACATCAAAACCAATTTCACATGAATATAACATTACATGACAGGGTACAATTTATTCAATTACTAACAACATGGTCCGATGAAATATTACATTAGGCTAAGGTAGTACATCGGGATACATTGCTTCTAGTCATACAGAACTGACAATACACGTAGCATACAACACATGAATGCCTTTCGTGAAATACATTGGCGGTAACAAACTCAATGGTCTGCAATTGTTGAACCACCCTTCCCGCGAGATGACTTTTCTTTCTCCACCTCCCACCTCACAAAGTCCTCGCCCATTTTCTTCAACTTCTCCTTCATTACTCCGCTTGTCGCTTCATCTCGAGGTCTCCCATGTCCCATTTCTTCAACAGATTCTCCCATTCCTTTTCCTCGGCTTTGATGTCGAAGTCGATCCACATAAATTAGTTACTATTTAGTTACAAAGCCTAATGGACAATTGTACGCACAATTTAGTTACTATCAGGATCAAAAGTTGATGAATAATGCGAAATATGACATAATTTAAATACCCCGTGACACACGGTCGAAGGATCAAAGTTTGAACATTGGAAAAATCTCCTATAGGTTTCGAGCTCATAGGATACCTTCATTCCGCATGCAGTATTGCACTTGCACAACGGGTGGTACAGCAAACTTATGCATACCAGAGCTCGCCATCTCTTTACTTCGTCTTGTGTTTGGGGCAGGGATAATATACGCAGTTCAGCTTTACCTTTTATAGTCGTTCACATCATCACTTGCAAACACACACTGCTGCAACCACACCCTGCTATAAAAATAGTACCTCTATCGTGAGTCAGACTTTAGACATGAAGTGACCAAACGACTTAGCCTTAAGCATGAAATAACAACACATTCTGCTAGCACATCATCTCTGTCGTGACTCACACTTTATACATGAAGTGACCACACAATAGAGCTTTAAGCATGACAGGGCAACACATCTATCGTGAATCAAGCTTTAGACATAAAGTGACCACACGATAGAGCTTTCAGCATGAAATAACAACACATTTGTCCTGACTTAGGCTTTAAACACGAAGTGACCACACGACAGAGCCTTAATCATAAATTAAATGACAACACCTCTACTCTGACTTAGCCGTTACACAAGAAGTGACCACATGATAAAGCTTCAAGTATGACATGACAACACCTCTATTGTGAGTCAAGCTTTAGACATGAAGTGACCACACAACTCAACTTTAACAATGAAATGACAAAACCATTATACGGGCTCAGGCTTTAGACATTAAGTGACCACACGACAGAGCTTTAATCATAAATTAAATGACAACATCTCTATCCTGACTCAGCCTTCCATGCACAAGAGATTTTTACCCGTAGTATCGGTGGCACACAAACCACCTCTAGTCCACGTTGGAGCTCCACAAAAGATATACTCCCGGTCGCCAAGTCTCTTCCGGTCACGACTCTTGAGATACCAAGTCACCAAGACAAGGCCTCAAACACGATGAGCCACCAAGCAAACAAGACGAGGTCTCACCACTAATCTCTCTTCCGGTCACTTGTTCGTCGTCTTCACTTTGGAGCTTTAGTCACGAAGACAAGGGTCTTCGCGGTCCCGCACAATCTTCTTACTGCCACTTCACACCAAGTCGGAGGTCAACAAGTTACCAGTGAGTCACCAAGACTCCAAGGCACTGGCATACCTCTCAGTACATGGTTAGATCACTCCTTGATCCACTCTCTAGGTTGTAGCACCTATCAGCTCTTCTCTCTAGGTCTATAAGCACTAATCACTCTCTAATTATGTGCTTAATCATCTTGGATTGACACTTTTAGCACTTTAATGGCTTGGATGTCTTCTCAAGTGTGTATAATGTTCTCTGGACTCTAGCACCTTCAAATAACCGAGTGGGTGGGTATTTATAGTCTCAAACATGTCAAGTAGCTGTTACACCAACGGCTCACAGAAACTGTGAGCACCAGATGATCTAGCGTTAACAGAAGTACAAACACTAGATCATCCGGTGAGTACAGCAGAACAAACTAGCCGTTCGAACCCACTCAGACTCATTTGTGAACACTGAATTTTCTGGTGTGGTGTTCACTTCATCGTCGGACCTTCCGGTGTGTATACTTGACCCAACCGGCACTTCTCTTCTTCTCTGTAAGAAATGTTTTGGTGTGTTCAACTCCTGAGCGTCGGACCATCGACGCATTGATCTTTGATTTTCAACACTTGGAACTGTCTCTGCAACAAATAGTTCGGTGCAAATTCTCCAATGTGTTCGACTCAAGCGATGGACCTTCTGATGTGTTGCTCTTCTTTTGCCCAAAAGCAAAACACTCGGGTGCTGCTCAATGCTTAGCACCAGACCATCTGGTGAGGCATTCCTCACCCTCTTTCATAATTGCTCTGGCGTGTTCATCGGGGTATTGCTGGACCTTCTGGTGAGTGCAATCTTCATTGAACTCTATTGACAGAATACTCCAGTGTGTACAAACTTCTCCAGCGCCGGACCATCCGGTGAGGTCATTTTCTCTAGGTCTTCTCCAGTTCAATCAAACTTTATCCCTGCTACGATGGCTTCTTCATGTATTGCATACATAAGACCTACTAACATATATTCTTGACAAGCATGTTAGTTTTAATGACTATGAGAGGGACTCATCTATATTTGGATCAAAAGCATGCAATGGAGAAGCTCTTGCATGGGTCAATTAAGGGAGATAGTGGCAATAGTGAAAGTGGGAGCCACAACAAAAGAGGACTATGTGGTAAGAATATATATTTAAACAATGTGGTAAGACTTTGTGCTCTTTACAATTGGCTTTATTTATTACTTGACATGTACTTTGGTTGTGTTGTCATCAATCACCAAAAAAGGAGAGATTGTGACAAAAATGGCCCTATTAGGCTATGATTGTGATTTCTAAAAAGGGCTACAAACACATATTGAACTCGAGGAAGAGCGTTAGAGTACATGGCACTACTATAAAAAAATCCTTCACTACCGGCCCATAAAAGGGTTTCACTGCTGGTTTTAGATCCGGCAGTGGGCAACGGGCAGTGATAGTCCCGGACTATCGCTGCCGGTTTAGGGACCGGTAGTGAAGGGGTTATCACTACTGGCTGAAGACTTCAATCGGCAGTGATAGTCGGGCGCCGAATTGATGTTTTTGGGGCCGAAAAAATTAAAAAAAAATTGCACCCAAGGAACCCCCACGCCCGCGCCGTTGCAAGTCACAAGTCATAAGTCACCCAAGGTTCGTGGCACTTAAACCCAGAACCTCTCAGTTGCGCGATATGTGCTTACCATCCTTTTGACATCTTCTGTCTGAAACTTCAAATGATTATTTGGATATCTAAATGACATTAAATAAAAAAGGTTTCAACTATAAAGTTATAGATCTCGTCGAGGGCTACAGTTTTGATATAAAGTTTGTTCACATCCGATTTCGTACGAAAAAGTTATGATTTTTTTAAAATAAGTTATCATCCACTATCACTGTCGACTCTAGCTATAAATCGGCAATGATACTATCATTACCGACTCGTGGCTAGAGCCGGCAGTAGAACCTTAACTATCACTACCGGCTCTAGCCACCAACCGGCAGTGATGCTTGACGACTATCACTGCCGGCTCTAGCCACTAACCGGTAGTGATAATCAAGGTTTCACTGCCGGCTCCAGCCACGAGCCGGTAGTGATAGTATCACTGTCGGTTCGTGGCTAGAGCCGGTAGTGATAATCAAGTTTTACTGCCGGCTCTTTTCGAATGGTTTTTTAGTGTCGGGTCTTGATACAAACCGGCAGTGATTGGATGACATATAAGCCTATTTCTATAGTGTGGGAGAGAGTTTTATAAATCATGATCCAATAAAATGATATCAATTGAAGAGATATCACTTATAGAAATACAATTTCAAAAATATGGTATTAATTGAAATAAAATCACACAGATAACAATTCATGAAACTCACATAATATGATTTAAACTTCCCATATATGTGTGCATACATATGATAAGAGAGATATATGCACAAAAAGACAACATGTCAAAATGAAAGTTTAAGCCATATTATGCATAGAGGTAACTTAAATGAACAAATGAATTAACAATGATACCAATTGAAGCCTTTAAGCATTGCATACCTCCGGAAACTTGTTGATCACTCCATGAGACTACAAAATATATTACTTAAAACATATTTTAGTCTCAAAATCATAACCTATAGGATATACTCTCATAAATGCGTGTATACAAGTATAGAATACTTATGAGAGATTTAGCATCTAATACTTTTGCGTTGTTTAGCTTTGGATGAGAATTTGGGTATATGATAATTATGATCTTCATTAATGCGTCTAATCTTGTACACTTGCCTTCTTTGCTTGAATCTTTACTTCATCTTGTGAGCCAAGTCTCCAAATTCTAAAGCCAACTTATGGACCTCAAGTCTTGGAACTCAAACAGATTGGGACCCCTTTATGTTGGTGATGATTTCTTTGAGCACCTAAATGGGTTGGTTCCATCTCCAGTCCTTTCTCCCAACAATGTACAACCACTTTTCCATTTTTCTTTTTCTTGAGCTTGTAGTGGTTGCTCTTGGTCTTGGTCTTGTAGTTGAGCTTGGTGTAGATGTTGAAGGTATTGTTGGAGAGGTTTATCATCTTCTTCTTTTTCTTGGTCTCCTTCTTAACTTGCTTGCATTGGAAGGACTTGTGGTCTTCTTGATGGCACTTGAAGCATATCACAATGGACCCCTCCGGAAGCTTGTTCATCATGGTACCATGGTTATCTTGAGGAGGTTGGACATGGTTCTTGCCCTTTAATCTTGCCAAGTCTTTTTTTTAGCTTTTCTACTTTTTGTTTGAGCTCATCATCCTCTTATGCAATGAGTTCACTAGATGGTTCTATAACAACATTCTCAACGCATGTCTTATTGCAAAAAGGTGAGCTAGATAAATCAAATAAATCATCATAAGAAATGAAAGCATCTATCTTAGGATTAAAATTAAAGCGATAGGTAGAATTCTTCAAATGGATCTTCGTTTGAGATTCAGTGCATTCAAATTTAGCCTTAAGCTCTTCATTCTCTTTGTTTATAAAATTGAATTTGCTCAATAATTGTTCATAATTAGAAACAAAGTAACTTGAGTGTCATTAAGGGCATCAAATTTCTTAAGTTATTTAGCTTGTTTCTTTAAGACTCTTTGTTGCTCATTGATCAAATCAAGAAGTTCTTCTTGAGAGAGTGAATCCTCATCAGATTCATCGTCACTTACATCATTTTCCATACCTTTGGCCATAAAGCACTTGTGTAATGGCTTGCGTGATGACTTGTGTGATGATGACCTTGAGAAAGAGCTTCTCTTTGAGGAGTCGGTGGTGAGACTCTCATCACTTAAGCTTGAATTTTCATCTTCACTCACCCATCTTTCCATGCTTGTAAATGCTTTGCTTCTTCCTATTGTCTCCCTCTTGTTCTGAGTCTTCTTCTCTTTTTTGAGATGATTAATTGTTTTGACCAAGTCTTTTAAGAAGATTGGATGATCAATCTCGGTAATGTCCACTTGATGTTCTTTTTCCACTTGAGACATCTTGACCATCTTAGGATCAATCTCTTCATCACTTGATGTACTTTGATCATCCTCTTCATTGCTCTCTTCTTCTTCTTCATCATTTTCATTTGAGCTTGACTCTTTCTCTTGTATCCTCATCCTTGTTTTCATGTGTCGGATGAGATAGAAGCATTAACTCCCATGTTCATGGTCATCTTATGGGTGGCAATCTAACCAAGAACTTAGTTTGGAGTTATCTTGCTCATGTTGTAGTTGTCGTAATGATAGAGACAATTAGTTTGTACTTTAGAAGAATAGCTTGAAGTATTCTTCTCACCAATTGACCATCTCCAATTTGCGTGAAACCTAGCCCATTGATCTCATTGTAAGAACATACAAACGAGAATACATATCATTAGTATTTTCATAGGGTAGTTATTTTATGTCATTGATCTTAGTAACAAGCACATGATATTTCTTATTATGCACATCATATGTTCCTTCATGTATTTCAATGAAACTATTCCAAATATCATGTGCATTGGTGAGAGAATAAACACGATTAAATTCATCAACATATAAAGATGATAAAAGGATACTCTTTGTCAATGCATCTAATTATCGAGATGTTGTCTCTTCCCTTTCTCGTTAACTCTCCAAACATCTAAACCTTTAGCTTGCAAATAACAAGTTATTAGAATTTTTCATTGAGAAAAATTAATACCGTAGAAATGTGGAGTGCTATTGGTACCCATCCCAACCCTAGATGTCACAAATCTAGGATGTTAAGCCTGTCAAGAGCACGAGACTCTGATACCAATTGTAAGGAACGATGATGTTCTAAGGGGAGGGTAAATTAGAATACTTAGAAACTAATGGCTCCAAAAACTTCACAAGATAAACATATCTCAATTTTTATCTAAATATGCTCTAGGTTTATCAAGTTTGTCTACCCTACCGCTCAAGAGGATTACAACCTACTCTAGCAAGGTAAATTGCAAGTATGTAAATATGGAAACGTAAAAAGGTAGATAGACAAATTCGGCACAAGGGATTTTTACCCATGGTATTAGTGGCACACAAGCCACCCCTAGTCCACGTTAGAACTCCACAAAGGATATACTCTCGATCGCCAAATCTCTTCCGATCATGACTCTTGAGATGCCAAGTCACCAAGGCAATACCTCAAGCACGATGAGTCACCAAGCAAACAAGGCAAGGTCCCACCACTAATCTCTCTTCCAGTCACTTATGTGTCGTATTCACTTTAAAGATTTAGTCACAAAGTCAAGGGCCTCCGCAGCCCCGCACAATCTTCTTGTCGCCGCTCCACAAGAAGTCGAAGGGTCAACAAGTTACCGATGAATCACCAAGACTCTAAGGTGTCAGTGTACCTCTTGGTACATGGTTGGATCACTTCTTGATCTACTCTATAGGTTGCAGCACCTAGCAACTCTTCTCTCTATGTCTATAAGCACTAGTCACTGTCTAATGGTGTGTTTAATCGCCTTAGATGAACATTTTTAGTACTTTGATGGCTTGGATATCTTCTCAAGTGTGTATAAGGTTCTCTAGACTCCAGCACCTTCAGATGGCTAAGTGGGTGAGTATTTATAGCCTCAAACCTACCAACTAGCCGTTGCTCCAACATCTTATAGAAACTGTGAACACCGGATGATCCGATGTTAACAAAAGTACTAACACTGGATCATCCGATGAGTATAGTAGAAGAAACTAGCTGTTGGAACCCACTCAGATTCATTTGTGAACACTGGATGTTCTGATGTGGTGTTCACTTCATCACTAGACCTTCCGGCGTGTATATTTGAGCATGATTGCCACTTATCTTCTTCTCTGTAAGAAATGCTCTAGTCTGTTGAACTCCTGAGCGCCGGACCATCCGGTGCATTGATCTTCGATCTTTAACACTTGGAACCATCTCTGCAAGAAATAGACTGACACATATTCTCTAGTGTGTTCGACTAAAGCACCAGACCTTCTGGTGTGTTGCTCTTCTTCTGTCCGAAAGAAAAACACTCTGATGCTACTCAGTGCCTAGCACCAGACCATCTGGTGAGGCATTTTTCACCCTCTTTTAGAATTGCTCTAGCATGTTCATCGAGGTATCGTCGGACCTTCCAGTGAGTGCAATCTTCATTAAACTCTACTGACAGGATACTCTGGCGTGTACAAACTTGTCCAACGTCGGACCAATCGGTGAGGTCATTTTCTCTGGGTCTTCTCCAATTCAATCAAACTTTGTCATAGCTACGGTGGTTTCTTCATGTATTGCATCCATGAGATCTACTAATATATATTCTTAACAAACATATTAGTTCCAATGACTATGTTGTTATTAATCACTAAAATCACAATCATAGCCTAATAGGGTCATTTTCACTATAATAACCCACCCTCAACCATGAATAGATCACTCATTCCTCAGCTCTCTCAACTTTAATGTCTTCTTCGGCTTCACCAATCCCACCGAAGAAACAATGGGAGATTTTCATCTCCTAGAGGGTCAAACCACCGATGTGGTTCTGTTGCGACCTGTGTAAGCTTCACGAGTCCCAGGACATCTCCTGCACCTATTGCCTAGGCTTTTTCATATGTTCCAACTACCAATACAATAAGTCTCGATATGGACCGTATGAGTACCCACCGGTATAGCGACATAGATCACTTATCCAGCGTCAGGAGGAGCATATGAGGAAGGCAGCGTAAGAGCGCACCATAGTTGAAGCTCGTGAAGTGGAGAGGGAAAGCAAGCGGGAGAGGGTCCATCGCACTAAGGCGGAGAGGCCTGATGCTCTGAGGAAGGATAACTATTCTAGGTGCACTCAGTAGATAGTATCTATTGTAACCCGATCTATTTTTACTTTCTAAGGCACGCTATTAAGTTAGTCTTGAGACATATTATATATGCCAACGTTTTTTATCGTCATCTCTTTATAGTTAGGGTCCATTCGTGCAGCGTAAAAAAACCTCATGTCCCATGTAATTTTTATCAGTATATGTAACATCTGTGCCAGATTATATGATAATTATGCTTCACAACAACTACTATTCAATAAAAATTACTCACATAAATTTATATTAAGAGAATAAAGAAATATCGACAAAATTACGTTGAAACAAATTTACAACAATAGCACGCTAAGACAACAGAATGCAAGAGTGGTGACAAGACCGTTGGCTAGTATTTGACACCTGAGGTACCGAATATGATACTGTTTAGAGTATTTGGCACTGAGGTGCTAAATACAGGCCAAATACTATGCATAGTGTACGAGGTGCTAAATACGATGCATAATTAATAAGATGTCAAATACAGTGCATAATAAATGAGGTACCGAATACGATGCATAGTACCGTATTTGGTATCTTATATGCTGAAAACGGCCGGGTCCACTTTTCGGTGCCTCACATACTAAAACCGGGTTTTCGGTGAACAAGACATCAAATACAAATACTAAGTTTACAAATACATCAACATGTTATTTATTTTTATAAATACAATACCATATATATTATCTATTTTTGAATTTTTATCAATGCACATCTCAACAAGGGTAGTAGCAGTAGCAATTTTAAGTAGCTAGGGTCGATCAGTGGCGACACGAGAGGCGTAAACGTCCTTACCCGAAGTACAGTCTTACCTGCTTTCTGACTTCTGTGTCAGCTAGTCCCTTAATTTCTGTCTGTAGAACTTCTGACTTCTGAGATCCGATTTCAGTTTACAGGTCTGTACGTGTGTGACGGTGTAAGTTGTTCTTCGTATATAACTTTATATAGGCTTTGTTTATTTGGCCTTTAGCAGCCTAAACAAACATCTTATAGTACTAAGTAAAAATAGAAGTAAGTCTTAATATACTTATACTGCAAACAAATTTTTCGAGAAATCATAATTTATAGAAGTCAAACAAACATGACTATAATCATGATCATACTAGTCCGGATCAGATGTGTTTTATATATATATATATATAGAGAGAGAGTACTAGTTGTAGCAGATGGTTCATTTGTTTAAGTTGAACATTGACGAACCAAGGCAATAATACATAATGGTCTGCCATGCATGTATCTACACATCGGTTGTCACTTGTCACCAATCATCACACGCGTATAGTATTTGAGTGTTTGTCACCGTCAGACAAGAGTGTTCCGTTTCCTTTTGTTTTGAGTACATCCAGTGCTATTTGACGTTTAACTGGACGAATTTGCTACTGTAGTGTAAGTTGCCTGCTCATATGTAAAAGTACTTCAATTCGTTGGCGTCATGGTCAACCCAATATTATTCATCCTGCGGTCACCGTCATCGCATAGAGAATGGAATGCACTCAACGCAGGAATAGCCGTCAGTTGATGAGATCTCTGATGCTGATATTCCTTCCACCCCAAAAAAAATCAAGTCTAGATCTTGGTCTTCCTCCTATATCTTCATGATCTGCAAGCACCCAGATATACCTTCGTTGCAAGTAGAACGAATTGGCATGAGACTCGGAGCATCTGGGCGTGTTTGATTTGCAAGCAATCTTTGGCAATGCTTATCTTATCAAAATATGGTAATGTTGACCAGATTTGACTAGCATTAATTATTTGATTTGCTATCAAATTTCGGTAAAATTCCCTTTCCATTGTAGTTCATTTCATTGCCAAAATTGTTTGGCCAACTCATGGGTTGCAAAATTGGTGACTAAATGTTAGCAATGCCAATTTTTTGGCAAGGCGAAGTGGTGCAAATTTGGTAGCAAACCATGTTTATGTATGAATTATAAAATATTACATCGAAGGTCATGAACTTGTCCTGTTGGTTCAGATAGGTGCAATTCCTAATATGAGGGTGCACGCAGGCGGACCAAGTCGCGCACAACTCTTGTCGTAGCATGTGTCGCGACCTAGGGGTGCCCACATGCATGGCAATTATTTTCACGAGGTAGAGGGCACTTCGTCGCCTTGTTCCCATCGTCCTCTCCCTCTCTTTTACTGTTCTCTCCCTGTAGGTCTGGATCCATCCATCCAGTTCACAAAGTCCATCGGTGCATGGTGGTCGGCCATGGTGAGGGTACTGAAGGTTTATCTAGTTCTTAAATGTAATTTTAGTAATTAATAGTAATATTTATAAATTAATAATTATATTGAAAATTGTTAGTATGTTATTTTATATATGATATATGAAGATTTGAGCATAGATTTATTGAGTAATGTCATGATAATATCTATGGACTGATAATTATATTGAGAATTGTTAGTAAATTGTTTTATAGGAGATACATAAGTGATAAATTATGAATTTTTTGAGAAATTTTATGAGATCAAAGAAATGCATCGATATCATTGAGCTCTATGTGATGCTCATGAGATAAAGGAGAAGCTCAAGAAGATTGACGATAAGTGTAAAGACTAAGTCATTTGTAGGGATTAAGTGACTAAATGTATGAGATTGTTCATTGAGTTTTATGAACTAATTTATGTGTTATGTGCTTAAGAGCGAGTGGGTTAGGTTTTATATGAAGATTGACAATAAAAATAAATGACAAGTTACTTATAAAGATCAAGTGACTTAAGGTATAAAGTTATCAATTAGGTTTATAAACTAACTCATGTATTTTGTACTTGAGAGTGAGTTGTGGTTAGGTTCCATAAAAAGGTATGAGTTGAATTGAGATATTTAATATGCCAAGATTGAAAAGGCGAGATCAATACAAGTTTAGTGGACAACTTATATGTTTGATGCTTGTGGTTCATACCTTGGTGGTAAACCAAATGAAGATGATGCAAAAAAGTGAAGTCTCGTATGCTTGGTACATGAAAATCTATTAAAAGAGCTTCATTTAGCTTCTAGAGATCAAGTGAAGATCAAAATAGAAGCGATGATCATCATCATCATCAAGAGAACAGGAGATGATGATGAGCCTTAAAGAGCTATGAAAAGCATCAGGACTTAAATGATGTGTTCGTCAAGTTTGATTGGATTGCTTAAGGCAAAGGTGTAACTAGAATATGTTTTCTATTTTTACCGGTCTCAAGGAGTTTGGTAGGAGACGGGGTTATAGGATGGATAGCCGTACTATCAAGATGGCTGCTAAAAGCGTTACCCGATTGTTGTGTCGAGCGCTCAAACCATATGCTTAGTGCGGGATAAGTTTGTATTGAGAGTTTGTTTTACAAGTTCGAGATATCTAAAATGCGTTTTAGATTTGTTGAAGATTAATTCCTGACAATATGTCCATAATTGATTAGGGTAACTTTGATATCAAGGATTAAATGCGAAGTGAGACACACAATATAGACAGGTTTGGGCCCTAGCTGGGGGCTGGGGTAATACCCTACGTCCTGTATGGATGATGATGTATATGTATTCTCTTGAGTAGCAATGTGGGTAGACTAATTACAAGGAGCAGATCGGATTTAAACTAATCTAGAGTTAAAGTCACTGAGTATTTTCTATGGTCTTGGTGCTTACGTCGAGTTATAGGTGGAGTTTTCTCTTCTTCTCCTCCTCTCCTTTCATTTCTTTTGAGGGTCTGGGTCCTCACTTTATATAAGGTTGATATGCCACGTCCTACCTAGCCATAGTCTATAGCAAGTTCTCCATCATGTCCACCAAATCAAAGCAGATGAATCTGACTTAGGTACTAGTCATTCTCAAGTTAGGCAACCAATTGAGACCTTCCTAGTATACATCTTCTAGATTTTTGAGTGTATCAGACACAATAGATTCAATTCTATAGTATCTGAAGTTGTTATATATATGCATGATATACCATGTCTATATATAGTGTACTTATTATACGTATATGCTCCATATTTAGATATTCAATAAGTGTACAATTGGTAGAAGTGTCTGAATCGGTTTTTGGAGTGTTCCTAGTTTTGATCCAATGTGTTTGAGATCAAAAAATTGTTAGGATGTGTAGCCCTCTGAATAACCTTTCCGTAGAGTTTGAGATTACCAAAATCAAACATCGGGTTCAAATTTCACTGTTTTTTAGTGTTGGCTGTGCTGATCGGATGTTCCGATCCTGATTTCAGAAATTCTAATGGAGCGGAACATCCGATTTTCAAAAATATGGTGTTCTTGGATCGGATGTATTTTGGATAGGATGTTCTAATCCTAACATCAGAAGTTCTGATGTGTGACTTTTAGTAGATCTGGGAGTGAGTTTCACATGGATTCGACCGTTATGATTTATGGGATCGGAAGTTCCGATCTGCGTGGTTTGTATCTAATGGCTAGTTTTTCAGAGTGGGGTATAAATACCCATTGGGCTCCTTGCGTGGGGTAGGTTTCTTGGTTGCCTTTATGATGCTTGTGAGAGGTGTTAGAACTTGGTGTTCCACCTTTGAGTGCTATCCTCCCCTCTCTATCAAGAGTTTGTAAGAATCAAGCCTTTGTGTCTTGGTGAGGATAGAGTGAGGTGTGTGGAGTTTATGTTGCTCACACGTATCATATTAGTTGCGTATGTTTGAGCACTCGACGTTGATCGTGTGTGAGTTTGTTACTCTTAGAGACAACCATTTTCTAGACGTCTTGGTGGCGAATTACGGGCGATCTCCTCAAGTGAAGATTGTGAGGAGGTCCTAAAGTGGTAGCGGAACTCATCATCTTCAGAGTGGAGGAAGAGCTGGCCATAGTGGAGATGAGGAGTGCATTGTGCAACCTCATGAGGAAAAAAATTGAAAGAGACTTATCTCTAGTGTAACCGGGCTCTCTAAACGAAGACGTATGATATCGGTGGATATCCAAACTTTGGTAATAAATCATTTATCTCTATATCTCTTTACTCTTGTGCATTACTTTGATATTTCTACTTGCATGCTTTTATATATGTACATTGAGTTAAATTCATGATATTCTAGCTAATTTTTTTACCTGTATCGGAACATCTGAAGAATAGTATCGGAACTTCTGATGAATAGTTTTGGAACTTCCAATTAAGGTTTCTTGCATATCTTGCTAAAATTGAATAATCTTTGTCACCCTAGGATTGTAATATTCATATTTGTTTATAGTGATTATTCATATTTGTTTATGATGATTATGCACTAATTGAGTATAGCATATTTAGATTTTTCACTTGTGAAAAAACTATTTGTTTATTTCCTCAATGAGTTTAGGCTAAATATCAAAAATGGATGAACTTTTTAAAAAAACACCTATTTACCTCCTCTAGACAATATTATTGTCCTTTTAACACCCCTCCATTCCCCTTCTCTCTATCACATTTGGGGGAGAAGAGTAGTGAAAGAGGTCGAGTGGTGTGTGGCACCGTTTGCCATCCCTCTTTATCACGTTCTCCCTCTTTACCCCTTATTTTCTCTTTTTCCTTAGAATTTTTTGGGTGATTTTTAAAGTTTTTGTATTTCTAAAAAAGGTTTCACGATCTATTTTGTGAACTGTTTTTGCGAATTTCTTTTGTGAAAATTTTTCACTACTTTTTCACATTTTTTTGTTTTTTTATGTTTCTAGGTGAAAATTCTTGATGATTTGTTTTGGTTGAAAATTTACACACAAAACTTTTTTTGGAAGAAGTGACGATGTTTCTTTCGTGTGGGAAGGGTAGCCGGCGAGCAACGTGCATGTGCTTGCCGTCTTGTTGTAAGATAACGTGCACGACTGCACGCGTCTCCCAGCGCATGATAATTAGCACTACCCGTTACACAGATCTCCAATAGCTCGAAGAATAGTTGTTTTTAGTCATAAAACTTATATATAATGTAGATAAATAACCAATTCTCTCTCGCCCTATTTTCTCTTCTTTCTAGTCACTCTTATATAAAAATGAAATTGGATCGGATATAAATAGATATAGCTCATTTTGTATTTTATCTCATATTTTTTTTCTTATAGTTGGAGTCAAATACGAATAATATCGGATAATTATTTCTTTATCATGTATATTATCCTATATTTTTTTTAGGAGTCAGAGTCGGAGTGTATAGTGTCGTAAGCTTTCGGTTAGTCAGATAGATAGAAATTTTTCACAGCATTCGCATCCCCACACGACATATTAAATAATATAGAGTGCAATCAAAGTGAGCACAGAGAGAATAATCACTAAAATATGAAAATAAGAATATCCAGCACTATCTGTCTATTGATGTGTGAAAATCTAACTATATATATTATCATGTGTTTAAGTAAAATTATAATAAATTTTTCATAACACCTAATATTCAGATACCTTGAACGGATACCAGTCATTATATATCATATCTTATTTTTTTCTCAAATCCAAAATCAGACACAAATAGTATTAAATAGTATCAGATACGAATAACAGTCATCGTATATTTACTTCACAAGCCTTCTAACAGATGAGCGGACAAAAAATATCCATCTTATTTTTACCATGCTCTCACACTATAGCTCCGGCGGGCTCGGTTTGACATTCGCAGTGGCAATATGGCACCGGCATTCTCTTGCTCTTCCATGGAGAGAGAAACCCAGTTTGTGGTATCTGTCCGTGTACTTGACCAGTAGTTAAGCATCACCTCTTGTCACGAAATGTCATTGTATTGTGTTTTTCAGCCTTACCCTTCATAGCAGAAGCAATATGTTGTCACCAGGTTGGATCCAGGGGTTCTTTGCAATTAATAGAAGCCCTCCTGAGCGCTCCTACCAATTTTTTATCATGAATGAGGAAGAAAAAGAAAAAGAGAGGAAAAAGAAGAGGACAAGAAGGAATATGAATAGAAGAAGAAGAGAGAGGTGGATGAATCCCTTACTTGGCTTGTCTATATCCGCCATTGGTTGTCGGCAGAGATAAAAGAAGTTGAAAGAACTAGGAATCCATGATCTGCAGCAACTCGGAGCAAATTGAAAATGGTGAGAATCTATAAAATCAGTGTTTGGAAAAATTAGAATTCTAACTATATTTCTTTCATTTGACCATAGTATATACTCTTACATACAGTTAGATGATAAAGTTTTAAAATTTTAACCAAACAGACTTAGGGGTGTCTTTTATATATTTAGTAGCACCACGAAATTAGAATCAAGCATTTGCATGACAAACAACCAGCTAGACCTCAAACTCTTCTAAATTTTTCACATCAGGTTACCATATATACACTGGCACTATAAGGGAGGTGGATTTTCCCGTGTGCTATATATGCGAAACATAAATTTTAACCTTATACCACGGTATCACCAAAGTCATAAGAAAAACATGAAATTTAACCCTATGTCACGAGGAAACATGAATTTTAACCTTATATCACGGTATTAGCTGCTAAGGCACAAGGGAAATATAAAATTTAATCCTAGTCGCGGTATCACATACAGGAGAATGTTCACATATAAGTATTTTTGCCGAAAGTTGTAACCAAGAAAATTGTCAATCCGTTTTGGCGGCTTGTTTTCCTCCACCAGAGACACGGGTGGGCTTCTTTCCCTCCACCAAAAATTCCCCCTCCCCTATCTCTTAACCCTTTCAAGCTTGCTGCCTCTCACTCACCTAACAAAATATCCCCTTCAACTTCTCTCTCGCTGCCTCCCGCGAGCTCGCTGCACCATGGTGCCGCCACTAGACCTCCCCATCGATGGACGTTGCTGAACTCAACTCCTTCTCCCTCACTTCCCTGGTTGCCGCCACTTCTTGACCTTCAAGGAGCCACACTACCCTCTGCCACATTAAACCCTAGAACCTAGAAAAGGTCTGGTTTTGAGGTACCTCACCACCCTCTGCACATTTAATGTTGAAAAAAATATGTGAGCAGCCATCATGCTAAGTCTAGGACTTGAACAAGACGGGTAGGTCCCACCGTAAGGAACTTAGCAACGATGATTAGCTGCTAACAACCGTTTTCCCGCTGAGAATGTTCTTCGCTAGTTAGCTAGGTAATCACATCAATCAACATGGTGCTTATCCGCGGTTGCAAGCAGGCACCACTAAACGTAGGAATTCAACTAGTGAATCGTTTGGAAAGCGACGAGGAGAGGCAACGACGGACGGACAAGCTCGACAAAGATCCCTCTCCTTTATTTCTGATGTGACGTGTGAAGTCTAATTAAAAGTACCTAGATTAGCCGAAAACAAGCAGCTGCATATAGATTTAAAAACGGACCGGATATTTTCCGTTCCATATTAAAAACAGATATAGATAGTCTTATTCGAATATAGATACGAATATTTTAATTGGATACAGATATGAATATTCTTTATCTGATAAGAGTATGGAGAAACATTTTTTTAGTCGGATAAAAAACTCTGATTAGATTCAAAATAGATAATATCTTTTTTAGTTTTTCAGATATAGAATTAGAGTTAACAAGATTCAAATGACTATATTTTTTAAACTATCAGTTCGATTTACAATCTAACTGCACTATTATTATTCTTGTAATTAAATCTACAAAATAAGACCCCACTTAACTTTATTTTGATAGGAAAAAATTTATATATTTTGATAGGAAAAATTTATATGATAAGTGGGCTACACATGTCATACTCTCAATTGCCTCAAATTTTGGTATGGTTGCAATCCAAATTTATACATAATTTAAGGGGTCTTTATAATTTGAAAGATATCCATATCCGCATTTGTATTCGATTTGTATTCGCACCATATTTATTTTCGATACTATCCGTATTCATTTTCGTATTCAAGATTTTTGCATTCGTTTTCGTTTCTGATTAAAAATAAGAATAAGAATATAAAATAATCATTATCCGTCTGTTTTTCACTCCTAGCCTACATCCCCATTTCGGCTGATCCGCGTCACTGGCCAAACACATCCTCGGCACTACGTACGAAACTGATAAGAACAAACTGCTAATCTGATGATACAATTCAGTTTGAGGTAAGCATGTAGCTTCTTTTTGAGTTTGAAAGGGTGAGATTCTGAGCTAGAACATGTTAGGGTGTGTTTGATTGGAGGATGAAGTTAGATAAAATAGGGTCATACATGTTGTTCTGGATATGATTATTTAATTTTCTGTTTGGTTAGGATAGATAGGATGAGATAATTTTTTATTTGGTAAGTGGAATTAAAGTTAATAGAATGAGCCAGTTTTCTATTTAGTTGATGAGATTAGAGTTGATAGAATGATTCATTCATGTTTATATGCATTCTATAAGTATTTGGATGAATTTGTGCATGTTTGAATTTATTTGAATTTAAATTAAATTAAAAAGAGAATACCACATAAAATGATAAAAATACATATAAATGAAGCATTATAAGGAACATACTTTTTCACCAAAATAACCTAGGGTTGAAAATATTTTTATAAATTAGTACATCACATGAGAAGAATAGTAGTGAATTCTTCCATATTTTTGAGAATTTATTTGAGCATTAAAATTTGATATAAGTTATAAAAGTAGGCTTCTTGATAAATTCTTATGTTAAATGAAAAATATTATACACACAAGGCACAAACGAGAGCGAACAACACGAACTTGATCACTCCATCCAGCCATTTTAGCCCGGATGGCTTCGACCAGCATCTCAGGAAATATATTCTCATCCTGGCTCCTGGCCGCCCCATCTAGTTCATCCATTCAGAGTGCGTTTAATTAGATGTTAGACAGGATAGGACTATTCAATGTTTTCTAATGGGATGATCTAATATTTTATTTGATTATGATGGATAGGATGAGTTAATTTTCTTTTGGTTGGTGGAATTAGAGTGGATATGATGAGCTAATTTTTTGTTAGACTAGATAGAATGATCCATTCACATTCCATACGCATTTGGATGAATTTATACATGTTTGAATTTGTTTAAATTTAAATTTAATTAAAAAGATAATATTACATGAAATGATAAAAATATATATAAATAGAGCATTGTAAAGAAACTCATTTTTTCACTAAATAAAATAGGGTCAGAAATATTTTTAAAATTATTAAATCATATGAAAAGAACATTAGTGAAGTTTCAAATATTTTTAGAATTTATTTGAGATACTAAAATTTTCTAGAAGTTATAAAGTAGGTTTCTTTAGAAAATTTTAATTAAATATTGGATCAGAATTTTTAGATCAAACCAATTAAAACGGGTTGCTAATGAGCTCTAGCTTGCTCATTAAAACATTTAGAATTTTTAGATCACTTAAAACTAAAATTAAATTAAAACAATGAACACATAATAGACAAGCACAAACGAGCCATGAACGAGCACACGAATCTGTATGGTTTGGTCCAGCTGTTTCGCTCGGATCAGCTTGTCTACCATATTAGAGAACATTTCTCAACATCTAACAAAATATCCTAAAAAGGATGGTTCATCTATCCCACCAAACACACTTCAAACAATAAAAAAGTGGATGGTCATCTTCCAGATCGCCCCCATCCATCCAACTAAACGGATCTCAGTGATCCCAACCGCTACTTTTCTAATCGTATTGTGATTGACACGAGAGACTTGTTCTCCTGTGCGGTTGCGGTTATGGTTGTATTTGCCGTTAAGTCAAGTACACTGGTATAAGTGAGCAGTCTTATAGGTCGATCTATGTAATGTCACGTAGGATTTTTGCTAATTTGGAAGAGAGAGAGGAGAGATAAGTCTTTTTTCCTTAGGCATTCGGCTCATAAATGAAATTTTCGCTCGATGAGATGGCCACTGCAGCGTTGTACGTCCTGTCGTTGCTGTGGAAGCTGATTTTCCCTCTTCCACGGATCCTTGCGCCAATTCCATTTTTCTTCCCACCCCGCGTGTGAATTCCTTGTTCCCTTCTACCCTGCGTGCGAAATCGATACATAGCGCCAAGCCATGCCATTTTCCTCGTTGTTTCTGTATTCCTCATCCATCTCTCACCTCAATTAGCCACCCCGAGCTCCTCTGCTTCTAGTCCATGATGTCTAAACCTGTGGAACCCTCCACGACACCCACAACCCTTGGCGACCCTCACTGATGCCCCAATCCATGGCGCCCCTCCTTGCCACCCCAAATGCTATATGCATGTGTATTAAATAGCATATATTATTCTCAGAAGAATGTCTAAAGTACCGTGTGACATAAAGACGCTATAATGTGAAATTTACTGAAGATCACATCACAAATTAAGGAATTTTGAACTACACTAAAATAACTGAAAAGATAACTTATTTTTATTAGGGTCCCACTCTTCGTACGCTCCTCCTCACCATCCCTGCACACACGCGAGGCGCCACCATTTTAGCTCTCCTCTTCCGTCAGGGCAATTACTTTTTTTACCACCTTACCGGATGACGTATGAAAAACACCATTTTACCACAGCGTATCTCCCAACCTATGTTTTCCGTTATAAGCAATAAACGGGAGCTTAAAAATACACAAAAAATGTGTCAATTTTTTACATACTTTATAATCCATAAACAACTTATTTTAACTATAGAATTCAAACTAAAATTCTCCAAATGATGCTACTTTTTGCAACTCCTAGTAATTTTTAATGTCTCACAAAAATTTCAGAAAATCTGATAAAATTCACCAATATTCCTCTAATATGATGTAATAATTTATAAAATTATATCTCACCCTAAGTTATAAGGTGAAAAAAAGTGAATTACAAAGCTAATTTATTAGTAATGCTCATTTATTAGTAAATAAATAAGCATTACAAAGTAATGCACTTTTTCACCTTACAACCTAGGATGAAATATAATTTTATAAATTATTAAATTAAATTAGATGAATATTAATGAATTTTCTTATATTTTTAAAATTTTTGTGAGGTCTTAGAAATTGTTAGAAGTTGCAAAAGTAGCACCATTTGAGGAGTTTACTTTAAATTATACATAATATTTTTAGATCAATCAAATTAAAATAATTTATTTATGGATTATAGAGTATGTATAAAAATTGATATATTTATGTAGCTTTTTATAGCTCCCAGTTACTATTTACAACGGGAAATATAGGATGAACTATGCTCGGATGGTATTTAGGTAGACATTTCTTAGGATAATGTTTTGGCGTACGTGATCAGGTAGGTGGTAAAAAATAATTGCCCCCTTCCGTCACACCTCCTCACTCCCTGCCTCTGCCCCATTACTATTTATACGATGCCGATGCGCCGCTCCGGTGGCCTCGCCCTCACGCCGCCGTAGACCGCCATTTTCCAACCACCGCGGGTGAGATTGAAGCCGCCGCCGGCGGCGAGGGGGGGGGGGGGGATGGCGTCGGAGCCGGTGGCGCGGGCGTTGGCGGAGGAGTTGGCGCGGTTGGGCGCCATGCGGCAGACGGGGGTCAGCCTCCGGTACATGATGGAGTTCGGGGCGCGCCCCACGGAGCGGAACCTCCTGCTCGCCGCGCAGTTCCTGCACAAGGAGCTCCCCATCCGCATCGCGCGACGCGCGCTCGGCCTCGAGTCGCTCCCCTTCGGCCTCTCCAGCAAGCCCGCCATCCTCAAGGTTTGGCCCCCTTTTTTCTTCCTCGTCTCGGGACTCTGGTGGTGGCCGGCCTGATTTGGGCGGGCGCGCCGGCGGTTATGTGTAGTTGTTCCTTTCCTGTGTCGATTTGTTGCGCAGACGGGCAGTTTCCTTTTTCGTCTCTTCTGGTGTGATTCTTGTGGAAAGCCTAGGATTTTGCCACTACGTTTTGCTTTCCTTTTAGTTTGATCTGCACTTCTTTTTTTGCGAATATTAGTGATTTTTTTTCTTCAGATTTTTAGTAATTTATTTGAGACGCTAAAAAGTGTTAGAAGTTATAAAAGTAACTTTTTTTTAAAGAATTTTAGTTTAAATTCTACATAGGTTTTTTGTGTGAATTCAATTGAAATGAGTTTTACATGGATTATAGAATAAGTACAAAAATTTTAATTTTGAACAGAAAAGATGCGAAGGGAAATTGGAAGAAATAGCGAGTATTGTTCATAACGAGTCCATCGGTCATCCTCTACTTCCTTCGTAGCGAACTGGAGATAGCGATCATCTCCCGATCGCTGGATGTGGCGAGCCAGGCGGGGAGGATAGCGAGCAGCTAAAAGTAGCAAGCCCGATAGGGAGTGGGTTGGAGGGGGTTTTGGGTTGTTTTTGCTAAAGAATAGAGTAGAGAGTGGGATAGAGAGTGGGTTGGAGATACTCTACTTGTTTATCTCCTAGGATGTTTTTGATAAAGGGTTGTTTCGCTTTCGTGAGTATACACTTGTTTATCTCCTAGGATGTTTGCCATTATAAAATAAGTTCTTTTAGGATTCAGTGCTCGGTTCTTCGTTTTTTAATATAATAATGTGCCTGTTCCATTTTCTGAATGCGGTGAGTTCTTGGGAAGAGGAACAAGAGTCGGACTATGGTCAAGGGTTTCTTTTTACGGTTTCGTGAAGTGATTTTCGTTTCCTTCAGCGCTTCAACGGTTTCTCTTTACGGTTCCCGTCACGAAAGGATTCCCAAAGTCATTCCCTCTAGGACGGGATTATCTCTCCTTTCCCTTCGCGATTCCCCTTGAAGGGTTGTGGATATGGTCCCATTTCCTGGATAACAAATTCTTTATTCTAATCTATCTGCTTTTTCCAACTTTCTTTAGCCTGTTGATCTTTTATGAACTAAAGTGTCTCGATAAGTTTTCGTAGCATAGTTGGAGGTTTAGCATAGTTGTATCCTAGGATCAGGAGGAATTTGGGTACATTATACCTGCCAACTTGCTTAAAAATTGTTTTGGACCTTTTTTCAATCATACGGGCTTCTTGAACTTATCAGTTGAAGAAACAGAAGCACCAGAACCGTCAAGTTGCATATTTTCTTTGAAAGTGATCAAGTTCACAGAATCGAATCAATATATTCTTGCCTGTGACAGTAACCATTTACAGGACTAAATTTTAGTCTATTTGCCACTGTATAGGTGAGAGATTGGTATGTGGACTCGTTCCGCGACATCCGGTACTTCCGGGAGGTGACGAACCGGGATGATGAGCTCGCATTCACTCAGATGATCAAGATGATCAGGGTGCGGCACACCCATGTGGTGCCCACCATTGCGTTGGGTGTGCAGCAGCTGAAAAAGGACCTGGGTGGCTCAAAGGCGTTTCCCCCTGGAATCGATGAGATCCATCAGTTCCTTGATCGTTTCTACATGTCAAGGATTGGTATCCGCATGCTGATAGGTTGGTGAACTTAGCACTTTCCCTTCTCTTATGTCCAGTTCTAAAAGAAGTTCTAAGGAAGGTGTACTGGTCAGTCGCTATTAACACACTGTTGATAGAAAAGCAATCTGTCTACTGCCCCAACTTAGCCATCTGATATGAAAAAGTCACTGTATTGCTACTGCTTCCTTCCTTGCCCAAAGAACATCTGAACCTGTCATTCTGTTTGACAGCTTGCTAAAATCTTTTTCAGCCCTCATTTGATTTGGAAACTGTAGTTCGTGTGCACACAGAGACATCATATTTTTCCTCAGAATGCAGTGGTTAGTAGTTAATAAGAACACTATATAGTTGTATATCAGAAGTAATTGTTGTAATGTTCTGGGATATCTTTTCCTCAGAATCTAGTGGTTAGTGGTTACCCAATCATCTTACTCCTCTGTGTCAAAGAACAACGGTTGCTGTATGATAACCGCTTATGACATCAATTCAAACTGATATGGAGTAACCATGTGCCAATTTGCTTGATTCAGGGCAGCATGTCGCTTTGCACGATCCTGATCCAGAGCCTGGTGTGATAGGACTTATAAACACAAAACTATCCCCCGTGATGGTGGCTCGGATTGCTAGTGAAGATGCACGCGCTATTTGCATGCGAGAATATGGATCAGCTCCCGATGTCAACATATATGGAGATCCCGATTTTACAGTTCCGTAAGTACCTATTATGAATGCTTGCTACCTACCTTTGCTTTAATTAGACGCCATTACACTTTATTCCAAGTTTCGCTTGTATCTCTTGTCACATTTGACTTTTTTGTTTCTTTCGTTTTTGGTCGATTTTTTTTATTAGACCCGTTAATTTCTGAACTATAAATTGCTATTCTTGGTCTTATCACTGTGTATTGGAAACCATTCTAGTTCTACTTTAACCTCTGTAGTAAGTATCGTAAACAATCTAATTGAATTGCACCTATCATTTGGTCAATAAAAAATAATCGAACTGCAGAGAGCATCCCAATTTTTTCTGAGCTATAATTGAACTCTTGATTGAAGGTATGTTACGCCACATCTACATCTCATGATGTTTGAATTGGTGAAGAACTCCCTTCGTGCAGTACAAGAACGATATATGAACTCTGATAAGCACGCGCCTCCAGTTCGAATCATAGTTGCTGATGGAGCAGAGGATGTAACTATTAAGGTATGACTCTACCTAAGATTCCCCATTACCTGTTTTGTTTGGAACCTTGTAGTGTCAAACATGGTATAGAAGAAATATTTCAAATTCACAAGTTAGAGTTTCCATTAATTACAGAACAGGAAGAAAAAAAGGTAACTGTAGAGAATGAAACTTTTGAGTTATTATTAAATGATATGCCCCTGGAAGTGAGAGGTAATTTTGCAGTTGACCTTGATCTTGATGCTGGACTTTTCTTGTCATGCCATGATGGTAATGTCAGCCAAGGGAGGAAACGAGATTTAAGGGAAATTCACTTCATTTATTTCTTGCTGGATTCAGGATAGATACCCCATATTAATAGCTGTCAAGCCATGCTAGGTGGCTTTTTATGATCCTAGGCAAATGCAACAAACTGATATGTAAAATCATGCATCCTTGATTGGAGCTAACAAATAGCCAATTCGAACTGATTGACCACAAAACAAGTAGACAACAACAGATAATAAGCTTCTCATTTGTAGTCTCCATGGTGCTGTGGCTTTTGCAGGACCTGCTGTAGTTGTGATCCAAAATACATATGAAAAGATACACGTACGTACCAGTCATGCGGTTTTCTTTACTAGCTTCTGAGGACAAGCCCAAATTCAGGCTGCTGCATACTCTTCCTAGAAGAAATAAGCTCAGTCTATTTATCTCACTTCCACTAGTGATTCTTGCAATAAAAGTATCGCAGTATGATATTAAGTTCCACTGCACTTTTTTGACAGCAATTACTATTCAGTGTTGCACAGTAGCTATATCATAATTATTACATAAACTTGGTTCAATGTTTACATGAAAGTCCTTTTAGTATCATAATTTTCTTTCACTAATTAGTTTTGTTTGCATGATGTGCCATGATCATGCTCGTATGTTCTACATCTACATTAGTAAAACTTTAATTGTTTTAGTTCTTCATGATTAGGTTTAAACTGTTGCAATTATAACCTTGCTTTGGCAGATTAGTGATGAAGGTGGTGGAATACCAAGGAGTGGCCTCTCAAGAATTTTTACATATCTCTACAGTACAGCAGAAAACCCTCCTGATCTAGATGGCCATAGTGAAGGAGTAACTATGGCTGGATATGGTTATGGGATCCCGATTAGTCGTCTTTATGCTCGATATTTTGGTGGGGACTTGCAAATCATCTCTATGGAAGGATACGGTATGGCCACACTTCAGTTTTTATATTTATGTAACGAATGTTGAAGAATGTGGCCATATTCATCTTGCTCTTTAGTTCTCATAAATCGCTTTCTGAATGCTGATGACACCTATGTTTGTAAGAAAAACTGAAGGTTAAATTGTATCCCTTAAGACCTCGGGAGTTAAGCATATATGCTATTTCCTTTTTCATTCTTTTAGTTTTCCTCATTTGATATATAGAATTTACAACTGTTGAAACACTTACTGATATGCTGCGTTAGTAGTATCTCAAATCTCAACTACTACATTGTTGTTATACTGATTTAGGTCTTACAGAAATACAACATAGCTACACTCGTCATTCAATTGATGATTATTGATTTTTCCCTTTCTATGTAGGGACTGATGCCTACCTTCACCTATCACGGCTGGGAGATTCAGAGGAACCATTGCCTTAAGTGATTCGGAAGAAGCCCTTGCCTTGGCGATCGTATGTTCTGGTCATTACTGCAATTAGGATTCTATTGCTTTCGCAATTACTGTGCTGGTATGCAAATATAGTTACGAAGGCCAGCCACCTATATAGTTCAGCTGTTCACGTTCTAGTTACTATGTCTCGATGGAATGCAATCATAACTCAGAAGCTTCTTGCATCTGGTTTCTACTGTCGTTATAATTGTTCAACCTCTAAAATGGTTACCTCACTTGTGGGGCGTTTAGTTTGACTAATGGGATGACCATAACTCCAAATCTAACATATTTTTAGTTTGAGGAATGGAAAAGGTTTGGCTAATCACCACCTTGTTCGATATAAAATGAGGAATGTCATTTCACTGAAATCATCTGATAATGTTACAATGGACCGACTCATTGTATCATCATTGGCTGGAGGATGTGATTTGGTTTATTCGCACCCCCCCCCCTGGCATCCAAATGTCATAGTAACCTTTAACCTTTATTCGCAAAAAAAAAAAAACAGTAATCTGTATGTCACTATGTGAGCTTCACAAAGGGACGTTGGCATCTGTTATCATGCAGCGTTGGTTTCTGGCGCTGTTGGTGACGTGTAGGGGTGGGCCTCCCGTTAATACGGGTATTTTGGCTCATTTTTTTGTTTTATAAAAAAATTGATTTTTAAAAACTGGAATCTGATTTACCCTAAGAAATATAAGAAACCGAACCTAGTTAACCTATTTAAAGGGGTTAGAGGGGTATAGTTATTGTGTTGGACTTATTGGATTGGGCTGAAAGGGGTATTTTCTACGGTGTATATGTAGATCGGTTTATTCTAAAACTGTTTTAGAAACCCAAAAAACCGTAAACTGAACAAACTATGCAGATCGGTCATTTTGGTTTCTTTATTTGGTTTTTGGATTATTTTCCCACCTCTAGTGACATGTTGGTCACCTCAACCATATAGGTGATGAGTTTAAATCCGGACAAATTTATAAATAATCCATCAATATGTTATGGGTAGGCTCAAAACTGTGTTCTACAGCTGAAATCTAGTGCCACATTAGTTGAACTGGCCAACAGTTGGTGGTTCATGGCAATGAATTTTATTAAACCCTGTTCATAGCGATGATTAGTGTGGCATACACAGATTTTTCTTTTGAGAGGTGCACACATGGGGTCTGTTTGGCAGGAAGGCAAACATTCTTAGGCGAATTTGATCAAGTTTGGCTAGCGACCTAGCGTTTGGTTTGAATCCATGAATTAGGCATGCAAAAGTTTCTTCAGCCAAGTCCCCCACCATGTAGTAGTTATATTGTCGCCAGAAGTCTTTTACAAAACGGAATTACTCGCATCTGGCTGTCTGACGCACGAGGAATTCCCCGGACGCCTTGAGCTTCCGGGCACCACAAGAGAAACATGATGTGTCGGTCATTTGCGGAGCCAAAGTTTCTGTTGATCTCTTCAGTAAATACATGTGTATATGTTGTAGATTTAAAATGTATGTGAGTGTGTATGTGTAGGATGTTGTGTAAGTTTAGGTATTACAGCTTGTGGTATCTTATTTCTATATGCTTGAATGACCTCATCTCATAATAAAAATGTACACAAACCAGTTTGGTATGGAATGAACTTATAATCTGATGATCGAGTTGATTTTATGATTATAAGTTCATATTCTTAGAACCTATTCCCATTTTTGACGGAATATATCTACTAATTTTTTTTATTTCAATTAGTAAGAGAGATCTTAAACTAAGAAATAGACCTAGTAGTTAAAAGAGGGTATCCGAGCGATTGTAAGAATGGGGTTTATTGATATTTTTGTTTGTGATCAGCCTCAAACGTATATGGATCAAAGGAAAACACAACGTGACTGTCGCTCGCGGGGCTAGAGGCTCTGTTGATCTCTTTAATAGGTATATGAATATAGGTTGTAGATCTAGGATATGTGTAGAGGTATATGCGTAAAATACAGTGTGAGTTTAGATACTCTATCTTGTAACTAGTGAGGCTAAAAAAAAACTCCCGGACGCTCCATCTACTTTCAACCATGTTGCATCTGACGACTTCCCGTGTAGAAGGGTCCACATAAAGATGTCCAAATGGGCGGCCCGGCCCGGCACGGCACGGGCCCAATCAGGCACGGCCCGTTTTGGGCACGGCCCGTTACAGCCCGTTAGCTAAACGGGCCGTGCCGTGCCGGCCCACGTGCCGTGGTTGCAGCCCAGGCACGGCCCATTTAAGATCGGGCCGTGCCGTGCCGGCCCGTGGCACGATAGGCCCATTAGTATTTTTCTGGCCTGGCAGCCCGTTAACACGTGAAAATCCCGAAAAACATCAAAAAACCGCCGAATGCAGGGATCGAACTCAAGACCTCGTACATGGGAAGCAATGACTCTACCACCCTGTTAAGGATCTCTTTATGTATTAGGGATAAATAAATTATATAAAACCTTAAAAAATAGAAAAACTTAAATGGGCCGTGCCGTGCCGGCCCGGCGTGCCGCGGCTCCGGCCCAGGCACGGCCCGCCTAACCGTGCCGTGCCGGCACGGCCCATTTACTTTCGTGCCGTGCCGTGCCTGGGCCGGGCCAATTTTTCCGTGCCGCGGGCTGGCCCGTTAGGCCCGGCCCAGTTGGCCATCTTTAGGTCCACATGAGAATGACCCGAAATATTCATTCAACTAATTTTGTGCGTTGCTTTCCACATCCGCCAAATCATCAGAGTTCCATCGGATTTTTTTAAGTGATATTAAAAAATTAGAAAATTACGAAAATAATATTTGTTTTTAAAAACTATAGAAATAATGCCCTATCGACAAGTGAAATAACAACAATAGACGATCGATATAAGTACTCTATCATATCAAGGGGTATATCGCTATCTCGCCTACCGATTAGGTACCTATCAGTATTTCGCTCGTTGATAGGTACTAACTTTTTCTAATTTTTTAAGAATAGATATTATTTTAATTTTCTATTATTTTAATATTATTTAAAAAATCAGCTCCATCGAGCCTCTGTTCTCCACGCGTTTTCCCTCCTGCTCCATCAACGCCACGCGCTGGAGATGTGGAGCTCGTCGGCTGGCAACGGAAGCCGCTGCCTATTGGACTAACCCTCCATCTCCAAGCTCCAAAAACACTACCTGAGCCTACTTCTCTCTCCTCCACCTTCTTCTCCGGTGGGCTAAAGCTCTAGCGACCTGTTGGCAGCCAATTACATGCTTCTCCTCCCTCCTTCTGACACAGATCCGAGCCTATCGTCCATCAATGAGGCGTTGTCTAGGCTGTTCACTCCCTCCCTCTCTGATCTCGTAACAATGTTGCAACAAGTTAGCTGATTTGTTGCAATGGCTCTTCCTGCATGTTGCAATAGTTTTCATTCGATGCTCCAACAAGTTGTTGCATCCATACATTGTTTTTTCTAGATGTTACGATATCACTTTTTGGATGTTGCAGTGGTATTCTTTACGCTTCAGATGTTGCGAAAGTGGATTTGGTTTCTGGATGTTGCAGAAGTGTCACGGACCGGCCCTGGACCTGGGCTTTCAGTTGGGCTGCAAGGGGCAGGCATGACCCACTTGGCAGGGAGATGCATATATGAAGCAAGCACACGCACTGGAGACAGCATCGAAGAACACTTACCAAACTGACTCGTCTTCCTCCTCTGGTTTCTTCTTCCCCCGAACTCCTTTCCTCCGATTCACCCTGCTGTTGCTCAATACTCCAATCTCCAGTCCCTGCTCTTCCTCCCCAATCCAGATAGCTAGTCTTTCCCTTTGTGCTAGTATTGTGCTGTGAACCGAACTTGTTTAGCAATACACTTCTCTGATGCTTAAGTGATTTGAGGTGTTTATGTGTTGATCTTATGTTGATTGAGAGATGAACGTGACAAGAAGCGTTTTTTTTATGTTACAGTAGCATTTTTAGATGATGCAAAAAGTGGATTGGATTTAGTTTCTCGGCATTGCAGAAGGGGTGTTGGCTGAGATTACTTTTCTTAAGAGATGATGTAGCGGTGGGGGAACTTGATTTCGTTCGAATAGAGACATGGTTCATGCGTTTTTTTTCTTTCTCTGGGGATGGTTCGGGAGTTGAGCTTCTTGATGGACTCCTAGGTGAGCTCGAGTGGGAGTGAACGAACACACGAGGAAGAAGGGGCTTTGCATGAGGATGTTGCGTGAAACAAAATATGATGTTGCGGTGAATTTTTTTTTTTGTCTGAATCACAGTGCTGAGATCCTGCACTTCATTCAATTGGACGCCACGGAAGCGCTAGCGCACAGAACGGACGTCCGGTGCTAGCAGTGGCCTTTACAAAAAGCACATTTCAATGAGCTCGATCTCTCGAGCCATGAAGAATGGTGGTCACAGATGAGTTAGGAGGGCTTCTTTTCTCGTCAGGTTTAGAAGAGCTCCTTAGAGAGGGAGGATGGATGGATCGATATCAGGACAGTGAGATCTAAAATGAAGAGGTTAGTGTAGGCTATGAGCGTGGATCTGATATCAGAACACCACCGGAGACGACAGGAGAAGCAACGAGACGTTGAAGCGTGAGGCCCTCTCTCCTCCATCCATTGGGAGGTTGAAAGAAACGGCCCAACCTTGGTATCTCCATCCAATGATCATGATTTGTCTCTAAAAAGAAAAAAAACATATATAAAATAGCATTACCCTTATAAAGATGTATTTTCCCTCATTTTCTTTTAAAGCTCCCTATGCAAGGTTAGGTTTAGTCGTCACCGTTCTTCTCCAGTCCTGGTTATGAGAAATTATGTAGCGAACAATGGTGCCCTTGGGCTAGGATGCAAAAACCAAACTAGCCCGGATGTTAAAATTGCACAAAACAGATAGACCTTTGGTTTCAATCCAACGAGCCCCCCTGGGTCTCCGATTCCTTTTCTTTTCTTTCCTCGACGGAGACGGCGCCGGCGCCGCACCAATAAGAACTCCACCAGCTCTGACTCTGACGGCTCATGACCGTCTGGCGCCGGTGGAACCCTAAGCCAGCCCTCTCTCCACCGCCCATCTGACCGCGCGCGGCTGCGGTGGCGAAGACGTCGGTGTGGTGGGACATCGACAAGTGCGCGGTGCCCCGCGGCCGCATCGCCTACAACGTCATCGCTGCTGGTATGGTACAGACCCCTTCCCGCTTTTCTCTCCATTGCCGCTTAATCAGAGCGCACTGCTAATCTAATCAAATCCGCGCTACTAATCGAATTCCTTCCCCCTTACGGTCCGCAGGGAGCAAAGACACAAGTGACAAGAGGATGCTTGCCGACATGTTGTTCTGGGCATTCGACAACCCTCCACCGGGGAATTACTTGATTATCTCCGGCGATCGGGACCTCTCCGATCTCCTTCATATATAGGCTTAGGATGAAGCGCTACGATATCCTGCTAGCGCGACCTGGGAACGCATCATCTCAGCCACTTGCTGCTGCAGCTAAGAGGGTATGGTTCTGTCACGATCCTTACTCAATTGATCATCCAAATCAACACAAAGGCACAGAATCAACTCCGACAAAGGTTGTATTGCCACTCAATTGAGGTCTACAAGTTCAGTGAGGTTACAATTGGAGGGGGAAGGGAGTCTAGAGCAGAGAGCTAGCTAGAGATTGTGAGAGCAGAGAAAGATTGGGGAATGGAGGACACGCAGGGAAGGAGCGAGCAGGAGGTAGAATATGACTTGTATTCTGTTCTTCGATGTCTCTGTCTCTGGGCGATGCCTGCTTCTATACGGCTGTTGCATCTCAGCCAAGTGGGCTACCCAGCCCATCGCAGTGCAGCCCACAGCCAGGCCCGTCAGCCCAGACCGTGACAGGTTCTGGCAAAGCTTTGCGGCTGGGGAGGTGCTGCTACCGGTGTCTGCGCATGCGAGTAGTGTGCTAGGTTGCAAGCTGAATGCGAATGATTCGGATACATCAGTAAGGTTCGTTCTGAGCATGGTAAGGGTGACAGTATATTAAAGGCATGTAATGATGAATATATAGTGAAGCCGCTTCAGAAGGATGTAAAGAAGACAAGTGTTGCATCTAGTTCCGCAGGAAATCAAGATCGAGCAGACTCGGTTGGTGGAGTTTCTGAGAGTTCTACAGAGAGCACAGTGAGTGAGCTATACCAGCCTTCTGATTCATCATCATCATCATCGAGTTCTGATTCTCCCGAAAAGGTGGATACCTCAATTCCGCTGGAAACTCTTACTTTGTCCAAGTCATCAGCTCAGAAACCTGTGTTATCTACTCGATCGCAACAAGTGGAAGCAAAACACGAGTCCATCCTTGGTGAGAGGCCTAGCACATCAACTGAATGTGTGACAAGAAAGGGATTCTTAATTTTAGGGGTAGTAACAGACATTATAACCAAACATATAAGCAAAAAAGATATTTCGAGGCACAAAAATGAGCTTCATTCTGAGTTTAGAGTAGGTGATAATACTGGAAAGACAGTTAATGGACGTAGAGAGAAGCCCTTTCAGAAGTATGTAAAGAAGACGAGTATCACATTAGTTCTGCAAGCAATCAAGTTGATTCAGTTAGCGTTCCTGACTGTCCTATAGGAGGAGGCACTACAAGTGAGCTAGATCAATCTGCTGTTTCATCAGCATCAGGTTCCAAGACACTGGTGCCGTGGTAACAAAACCGGATAACTTGGGTCAACCGAAAATGTCTACTTTGTCTCATTTATCAGCTAAAAAAATCTGTAGCATCTGCTCATTTTGCATCAACTGAGAGCACTACGTGAGTCCATCCTTGGTAAGAAGCCTAGCATATCAGTCGAGCATACATCAAGAAATGGAACTCATGATTTTGACGTTAGTAGTGTCCATTATCATCCAGCATATCGGCAATCCCAATCATATGAAGCACAGAACAAGCTACAATCCTACTCTGATATGGACGATAATAGTGGGAAGCTATGCTATGAACACAAAGCTCAATCAGCAACAAGTGCATGTATAAAAGATAGTTATTTCATCCGCTTCAGCAAGCAATGAAATAGATCCAGTTAGTGGAGTTCTTGATAATCCTAAAGGAAGCACTTTGAGCCATCCAAGTCAATATATGCTAACATTGTGAAGCTCTATATCACTTCAGAGCGCAAAGCTGAATTAGTCAAGTCCGCTGAGAAATCCTCCTTTGCCCCTGTCATCAGCTCATAAACCTGCAATCACTGATCATTTGCATCAAGAGGGAGCAGCGTTCATTTTTGGTAGGAAGGATAGCACATCAGTTCAGTGCACAGCCAAAAATGGAACTTTTGTTTTTGGTGTTAGTAGCGTCCATTATCATCCAGCATATCAGCAGTCACAGTCTTCCCTGCTACCAGAACAACATAGTTCAGGTATTCTGCATCCTCACAGCGTACGTGGTCATTCTCACTCAATAAATTCACAAAGAGGCAGCTCTGCTCTGCCATCAGCAGGACATAATATGGTGCTTCTTCTGCACAAATACAAGCATGGCCCAGTGTCTCAACTTTTCAAGGTTTGGATGATATTTGCTGTGGTATCAGTAGACTAAATATTTCTGAATGCTCTCGAGGGGCTGGTGAGGGCAGGCCACCTTTTCAAGGTGCGCCTGCTAATGATCCTTCTATGGGAATGCCAGATATTTCTGGACATCCTACAGATCTTGCTGAGACCAGATCCTCTTTTCACCCTGATTTGAACATCAACTGCGATCTGAATCACTCTAGTGATCCTCAAAGCGGCCAACTTCCATCCAGTGATTATACTTGCAGAGCTGCGCAGCCACCTTAACCTATCCAGTGGCAAGCAAAATCCCGGGCACTGGAGAGAAGCCAGGATACCCGCCAAATTCTTCTGAGCCTGAAGTACTATAAGAAATATATTACATGCTTTGGGCATACTGTAGAATAAAAAGTTATTCCCAACAGAATCAAATATTGCAGATTGTATACGTTACGGAGAGATGAATTTAACAGGTTTTGATGTTAAGAAGGCTCTTGAACTTGCCATCCGATATCAAACTGTTGTTATGAAGAAGTTACTAAACGATATGCCGCTATTTGTTGCAAAAGATGAGAGCCTCTGGAAATGCGTTAATGTAACAAATAGCAAAGAAAAGGATCCCACAGAGGCACTAGATACAGTTCATAGGTACATATCATCCGCCGATGGCCATTCAGCAATAAAAAAAAAAACTTGACCTAGGAGAGAAGACAGTCCATGGCATTACTTTTAAAGGTCGAGAAAACACTGAAGGCCGGTCACCCAGGTGTATCACTAAAAAAGACTTCACAACCGCTTAGGATCACACTGAAAGTGACACACAGTGAGATCTTTTTTTTTTTTAATCAAGGTTTAATCCTAGGTTGGTAGCACCACAACTGGGTGACTTACCACCGTGTTCTCACCATTCAGCAATAAAGAAATCTCAATCAAGGTGAGGCTTTGTAACTTCTGGTTTGTGTTGACCATTTCATCTTTTATTATTCCTGAATGTGGTTACATATCTGCATCTCGTTTGCTGGTAGGTACCATGCAGCAACGATCTTGAAGAAATCGTGCTTGCAGCACTATGCCCTTGGTGATGTTCTCCAGGTTTTGCATATCACGATTGCTAGGAAGAAATGGCCTGTGCCTCATTCTTCAGGGTGGCAGCCGCTATCCTTAAACACAACGGTATTTATTGCAACTACTGATGCTATTGGAAAAGCTTAGTCTTGATTCCTTTGTCGGATGGATATTTTGATGCACTGGTGAGTGGTGACCACGAAATGACTTCAAGATCTACATTCATCTGAAAGCTTTTTGGATGCTACATGATGGTTTATCTATGTTCTACTGTAAGCAATTAGATGCTACCAGCAGTAGTCAAGGAAAAGTTTGTCCCCCAAACAAGCGGTGGCATTTAGAGATGTTAGTTCAGCACTTGGCCTAGCAAGTTTATATAAGAATACAAAAAGGACATTCACGTTTCTTTGTAGTGGCACTGCCGTACTGGTACAACAGTGCCTATGGTTTAATTTAGAACTTCAAAAGCTGCGCATCACTCAGTGGGCTGCAGAACTTCATGGTCTCTTGAGAATGTTATTAGACTATGTTCGAGGGATTCTTGTCGACGAAAATCTCATTGTCGAAATTTTTTTTAAGGAATTTTTATTCTTTTTAGCGTTTTAACGGTTTCTTTTCACAGTTCTCGTCACGAAAGGATTTTCAGATCATTCACTTCAGAACGGGATTCTCTGGAAGGAAATCAGAAAAAAAACGAAATGAAAGAAATATGGTTGAAGATGGTCATATTCTGATGCCCAATCTGCACAGCAAGAGAAAGCTGCTAGTAGATGAAGCTACTAGACGAAGCGTTGATATTCTGGAAGTTGGTACGTACTCAGAACTGTTATATTGGCTCGAATGTTCTCAAGATCTTGGCAGCAGTATTTGTGGCACATGGATCCTTGAGTTCCCTCTTTCTTTTGGCTGATGTAGAGCTGGTACTTTGTCAGGATATACTTGTGGTTTCAGTCGTCACTCTGCTTAGGTGGTGACCTGCATTTTACTCACCAAGAGCACATGTTTTTCTCTCTCTTTCATGTAAGATATAACATTTAAACTTACATATTATAAATAAATACTATATAGTAAAGACGAAGCGGCAAGTCTGACAGAAAATCTGAAGAATTACAGACGAAAACCCTGCTGCTCAAGCCTAACAAATCTACCAGTGCAGTGAGTAGTCCTTTCTTGTGGACGGAAGGTATCTGCAAGAAGTCCCTGAACCAAGATCATCATCACTCATCATGTGTTCATGCCTCCTGCCTGTGATGCGGATCTGAGCTCCTCCAGCGCTGCCCTCGCCTGGTCCTGCAGCAGGTCGATCCGCCGCAGGTACACCTCCAGCTCCAGGATCCGCTGCTGCCGCCACTTCTCCCCTTCCATCCGTACACCCGCGATCGCAGGCGGCGGCTCCAATCCCGGCAGCGGCGCCGTGCTGCTGCTGATGCTCAGCATCGCGCGGACCATCTCCTTGAAAAGTGGCGCCAGGATGGAGTTCTCGGTGGTGTCGGTCACGGCCGCTGCCGCCGCTGACAGCGCGGCCGGCAGCCCGGCGGGGTCCATGCTGATGCTGCCGTCCATGGCCGTCTGAGGGAACGACGGGAGAGCCTCCTGGGTCATCACGGGCATGGGCGCCGGCGGCAGCGCGAGGGCCTCGCCCGCGTCGGCGGGGACGTCGCCCGTGCGCCTGCGGCGGCCGCGGCGCGGCCTGGAGGAGGGGGACTTGACCTCCCCGTTGGCGTTGGCGCCGGCAGCGGCTGCGGCTGCGGCGTCGATAGCGAGGGCGTCGTTGCCGTTGCCCTCGTCGTCGGAGTCGCGGCCGTGCTTGTCGGAGGCGGGGCGCCAGATGGTGCGCGCGATCTCGAAGATGGCCTGCTCGTGCGGGGAGCGGAAGGAGAAGTTGGCGCCGGAGATGCGGAGGCGGTCGACGCAGTTGCGGTACTTGCGCTTGAGGCGGCGGAGCTTCTCGACGAGCTGGCTCTTGGTGAACCCCATCTGCAGGCGCTGCCGCATGTCCTCGTAGAAGGGGGTCGTGTCGTACTGGTGCGACGCGAACGCGGTGCCGCGCTGCGCCGTGAACTCCGCGAAAGCGCGCAGGATCACGATCTCGTCCTCGTCCGTCCACAGGCGCTGGAACAGCGGGCGCCGCTCCCCGCCCCCCGCCGACGCCGCGGCGGAGGCGGGGGCGGCTGCGGTGGCGGCGGAGAAGGCGGCGTTGGGGTTGGGGTTTGGGTCGACCGGGAAGTCGATGTCGTCGGAGTCACCGTTGTCGTAGGCGTCGGCGTCGGGGAAGGAGGAGGAGACGATGCCGCCGGCGCCGGCGCCGGCGGCGGAGGGGTCGTCGACCGTGGGGAACATTAGATCGGATCGGGGTCGGAGATGGGGGCTCGGCTCGAGTCGGGGTTAGGGTTAGGGGGTTTTCCGCTGGATTGGACTCGACCCATCGAGCGGGGTTCGGGTTAGGCGGACCGGGGTTAGCTCGGCCCGTCCTGCCCGTGAGTTTGTTGCGCCACGATTGAAGGTGGGCCCATTTTCTCAGAGCAGGAATTTGAGATCGGGACTGAAAAACAAATTTTCCCTCATTCCAAATTAGGTTTGTTTAGATGCATCCAATCCCGACCTAATTCTCCATTGCAAATAGGCCTTTTAAGAATACATTTTGGTCACATCTTCACTGGGTGGCGTAGACAGAATTTCGATGTCCAAACTCTTTACTCACAAAATATAGAAGTGCTTGACATCCTCATTAGTAACAATGTACTGATGTAAAATTGGAGGAGGGAGCTCCTGTTTGATGGATAACATCTGGCTAGCATAAAAAGGTCAATCCATATTTGAATTTTTTCAATTAATTTTTCTTTCTATTTTTTGTTAGTCGCTATAAAATAAGGAAAATGCTAAACTAATTCATGTTATGTATGTATGTATCTTTTGACCTTTGTACACATTCAACAAATTATAGGATTTGATTAAACAATATGTGAACCTGATTCAACATTTCGCAAGAATGTGTTCAACATTCTTTTTGTGAATTGATAAACAATGTATTCGAATTGTTTAAACAATACATTGGAATTGTTGAAGATCAAAATATATGCAATATGAATCTTGTTTTGTTGCATTACATTTTAAACGGATTTTAAAATGAATACATTGTTTAGGAGAAAATTCACGAAAAATTTGATAAATAACCAAAAGCCAGACCTTCCCATCCTACACCAGCCAATGGAAATGCAGCACATAGTGGCCGTTTTGAGAGCAGCAGGCGGTCATCTGCCACATAGCAAAAATCCATTGGAGGCAACTCAACCTTACTCTTTGTCACAACCAAAAATTTCCAACCATGTCATCCATACATTGTATGCATCATGAGCATCATGTTAGCTTTTTTTAGCAATTGTTTGAGTGCATTTGAATTTGGATTCAAAATGTTTAATTAAAAGATAAATGATGCACTACGAAGCAACTCAAAATTTCACCATACAACTTAGGGTTAAAAATAATCTTGGAAATTATTCAATTAATTAAGATGAATATTAATGATTTTTCAGATTTTAGGGAATTCAATTGAGGCCATAAAATACTAGAATTATTTTAAAGATATCAAATTGGAAGAATTTTAATTCAAAATTAGCTCAATATTTTTGGGTAAAAAATATTAAAATGGGTTCCTTGTTAATTATAGTATGAACAAAAATATGGTCATAATTTTTGGATCCCTGGATGAGCCTTGTTTGAACTTTGAACAAGGAGAGAGGGAAGGAGATAATTGGAATTGAGGTACTATTCGTGGTGGGTCCCAATGTCATTCTCCTCTCTCTCGTCTCCTTACCCATTTCGACCGCGCACAGAACTGTCATGCCATGCAGCCATGGCTTCCTACCTAGCTAGTGATGTCGTCCAATGCCGTCTAGCTCCGTTTGCCGCTCCTCTCCGCGCCTTAGCCCTCCCCATCCACGTCGTCATCACACTATCAAGAACAGCCGACCAAAGCCTCTCCTTCGGCTTCTCTCTCTCTCTCTCTCTCTCTCTCTCTCACACACACACACACACACACACACACACACACACACACACACACACACACACACACACACACACACACACACACACACACACACACACACACAGGAGCAACTCCCAAACTTGCCACTTGGATCCACTTGGGAAGGTTGTCGTGAGCTTCTTCGCCGATCACGACCTTCCTCCGTCCCCTTCTTTGAGTTCGTGTGTGTGTTGTCATCCTCTTCATCATTGAACGTCGCCATCAAGTTGCCCAAAGCTGTTGGCCTACAACAATCCCCTCTCCGCCCAAGCCGATGGCATGGTGAGCATTCCTATGTGCTGGTAAGGCTTGCAATCCTCCCTTCCCCCCTTCGAGTTGTCTCTCTTTCCCTCTCCAAGTGAGACCGAGCCATCACGTTGCCATGGACGCTAGTGAGCTCCACATGGTTATAGTTGGTGTGTGCATGCTACCATGGGTGTCCTCTAGTGTCATTTCATTTTTTAGTTTGTTTAGCAAATCACAGGAAGTGAAAATACCTTGGTAAAATATTTTAAAAAATAATAATATTTGAGCTGGTTTTAGAGACTAGCCAACCCATTTCCCCTCTTGGGCCCAATCTTGGCCCAGGCCGCTACCCCATTTTAGGCCCATGGCACAAACTGACCCCTTCTTCCCCTAGGATTGGTTGTCTCTCCCTCCCTCCTCCACCTAGCCGTCCCCTGCTACTATGTGTGCCACAGTAACCATGGACTACAGTGTCTGTGCTACAGTATCGAACATGAAGAGAAGGAGAGAGAGGAAGAAGAGGGAAGTGATTCTTAATGTGGATGACCTAGGTAACAAATTCATGGCTTTCCCCCTTGTTTTAGATTCATTTTAGTGTATGGAATGTCGTTAGGGGATGGATTATCTAAGAGAAACTATCGATTTGCGTGTAATATGTATTCTGCGTATAGTCAGATCAGGTAGCGCGGATGTGTTGGCAGATTCGGCAACAAATTTTTTACTGCAGAACCTGTCAATAAGAAAGTTGTAATGATTCACAGAACTAGCTTCTATAGTTTTTTAGAATTTTTTACCAAGTAAATTGTGTGCAATAGATGATGGAATTCTACTGTGTTGCAGAGGTAGTTTCAGAATTCAGTTTCTATTCATGGTCTAATTCAGAGACCTTACAAATTTTTATGATTTTTCCCATAATAATGAAAGTTGTAGTGCATGTAGAAGTTTGTTCATTGTTAAATTTTCATGATTTGTATAGCTTTGGTTTGATAGTGGTGGTTGGTTGAATGTTGCTATTTAGAGTACACAGACAAATTCAATCTTCTATTTTCCATCTCATTTTAGACCTAGTTACTCATAATTAAAATATATTGTCTTCGTAAAAGTTGTAGCTCTCATTCTGTAAATTTCAGAAATGTCATATTTTTCTACTTTCTATATAGTAGATTTAAAGGTATGATATTGTAGAGAATCCTTGCTTCTATCGGATGAATGTCATCTTTTCAGTAATGCTGTGAATGCAGTGTTTTTTTTTTTTGGCATAGGAGCATGTGCCTTATTTGCTTATTTGTTGTCATTATGTTTTTTATGCTAAATATGTGCTTGTTTAGGTGGTGCCACTCTAGGATGTATCTTCATCGTCAGTAAAGGCAAATAAATATAATGGTGGCTGCTACAATTATAACTTGTTATTTTTGCTACTCCATATTTAAATTAGAGAAGACATGATGAACCTAATAATCTGAATATTATGAGTTTGTTCTGCTCTAGTTTTATTAATATGTTTATTGATGCTATTGAAGTTAAATGGGAATGAAGTACTTGCGTTGGTTATGCACTTGCATAGAAGATGAAGTTTACTTATTTTTTTTATGCATATAAAATTGAGGAAGTTCAAATTATGTAGAATTTATGGTTGTCATATGCAGCATGCCACGAGCATAGTATTTACATTTGAGATTTATGCATTTATAATGTCTTGCATATCAAAGTTTAATCTAAATTAACATGAATTTATGCTTATCGCATTGTGATGGCGTATGTATGGCTTATGTCCATAGTCACTTGTAGACTCTTTGTTATTTTTTCTCTTTGATTGTGTTGAGGTGATGAATTATGAGATAGGAGGCTACTTTGTTCTCTCATACGACTAGTTAATCATGTCCTAGGAGATACTTTCTGACTATGCACATATTGTTTTAATGCACAAATATGCATCCATATGTATCTATTTGGAGTTTGTGTCACCGCACCTAGCCGCCACTATACCGGTACACTCCACATCATACATTGTTGGGTATAATGCGCATCGTATGTTGCCGTGGTACGATGCACCCCTTATTTTACCTGGAAAGGGTTAAGGGTGAGGAAAAGCATGTCATGTGCATTCATATTCATCTTTACAATACATCGATACTTTGGCACTGAAATTGTGGATTGAATACATCTTTGTGATGCGATAGCATATTATAATTGAAGTTCTGTTAAAGTTGAGGTAACTCCTATAGGTTACTCGAGCAGTGTCATTTACTGTAGTTTTTTTATTGCTTATATGTGGAATTGCATTGCATAACATTCATATGCATCTTTGCAGTGCATCGGTACTTATACATTGGGATAGGATGTGGTATCACATGAAGGTTATTTGTGTAATATTACTACTTGATGATGACATATGGTTATGCATGATTTAACCTTGTCTTCTGGAGATTTTACTTTGATTTGGAATGCCTTATGATCCATGATGTGCTAAGGTGATGTTTAATATAATTGTGTCTTATGCATTATATTTGAGATGATGTTGATACTTACTTTTTCATCGTATGAGTAGTTTTGGGTAGTTGCAGAATGCAGTCTATTAAATTACTCATGTTTAGTTGTAATCTATGAAGCACTTTAACATGTTCTTGAGTAGGTATTGTTGTCTTTAACTTGAGGTTAATCTGATGTTTACAATGGTAATGGAACCAAGATATGTTTAAGATGATGTTTAATTAACTTGTAGTTTAAATAGTTTGTTATAGTAGTTTGCTTGCTGAGATTTTCAATCCCACTATTTTATCCCTCTCTCCAGGTTTGCCTTAAGCTGACGAGCATCAGAATGGGCAGTAGCATGTCACTTGCATGCACCTTTACCCCTACCTATGTTGGTTATGATGTAATGTTGACTAGTGGACTGTAGTTCTTGATGGTGTATGAATGTTTCATCATGGTGGTTCTTGATGTTGGAGTTATTTATTTACCATGCTAGGATGTTTGATATGATGTTAGTGAGCTATTTCATATATATCCATCCATCTATCTATCTATATGTTGTGCCTTTCACGTTACCTCTGTTTTTTAGGGAGGTGCTGCTAAAATTTTCTTGTTCGACATGCTTGTAGGGTAGTTTAGTAGCATTTTGGGCTTGTAGTGGTCCATGGGGTGTAACACGTCCGTTGGCCAAGTTGTCGCATCATTCGTTGTCGGTGACATCGCCGTTGAGCTACCGACCACATATTGGCCAGAGTCAAACACTTTGATTTAGTCTGTGTGGGCCCTAGAACCACTTTTCATGTGAAGAGCTAGCCAAATCTCAGTGTAAATAAGATTTAGAATTTTAAGTTAATTTGGAACCTCGCAAAATGCATAGAAAAATAAATACAACTCGAAAAATTGTAAACCCAATTTTTTAATTTTGTATTGACATACTCTACCTGTTAAAAATACTAACACTCATGAAATAGTGGTGGAATTATCTATAATTGATTAAGTGTGTTGTAACTTCTTTAAATCATGACATCTCCAGATTGATAAAACCAATTTTGTTAATCTTGTTATGATATTCAATATCTAGGAAAAATACTTGCTCACATGTTATACCTATTTAAGATGCTTTTATATGGCATGTTTATATAAGCTTATCAAACTTACAAAATTTATAGTGAAATTAGGCAAAATCCAATTAAGTTGAAACCATTTCCAAAAATACTCTTAAGGTGTTCTCTGCACAAGGAAAAATATTGGTTAGAGTGAAAAGGTTGTCCTTAACATCACCAAATTTCAAATTTACTCTTTTTAAATTAGTCTGAACAAGTTGTCTTTTTTAATAGAGCTTCAGTAAAAAGTTTATACCCTGAGCATATGAACTCCAAATTGAGTTATTCTTATTGCATTGTACTCATGACATTGTGCACTACAGGTCCACCAAATTTCATGCCATTTGGAGAATTTCTTATAGTATTTCTATCATGTTAATTGCAATACACTTTTTCATTGTTTTAAAGAACGACAAACTGGAGAGAAACATGGGTGTGACGAACGTTGAACCTGAAGTTGTGATTGAGGGTGAAGCACTTGAGACTCAAGGCAAACATCTATGTATTTTGGTGAATGTGATGAAGGTTAAATTGATATTATTTTTTGTACATTGTAGATACATGTCTAGGGTTATACTTATCGGGATTGAGTTAAGGTAAAACCCAATTGTTATGTATATGCCATCCTTGTTACTTAGTTAATACTTGATTCTTGTAACCTGGGAGTAATGTGTTAAGGTCTAACTTAAAATTGATACGGTAATTGCTTTGCTATGCATAGGTCATTGGTAGAAGTCGAGCAGTGAGATGTCGCCATCGTTTGTGAGCTATAAGACTTTAATCTTGAATCATGAGTATGTTTAGTTATCGATATGAGTATTATTGATGATATGAACTCGAGAGGGTGGTAGGGGTAGTTCGGAAAAGGATCCAAATACCATAAGCCTATTTGTGTTGATTAAGCATCGATCGTTGGTGGTGTTGTTGGTTTAAGCACTTCTCATACTTCCACATATTGAATCATGGTACAAATGAGCTAATTATCTCAAGCTAAATCGGTGTTTGACTCGTGATCCCATGGTGTGTGTGAAAAGTGCTGTGTGTAGAGAAATTGTAGTGGCGAGGAGCCTAATGGGTGCCCTAAGGGGAATTAGGTAAACCTAAGCATCATGAGGATGGGTCAACCGTGTAGGGATGGGTGAGAAAAAATTGACACGAAGGTCAATAGGTTGTACTCGTGTCATGTGGGTAAATATGTACTTCTATGTAGGGTATAAGAACTATTCGAATAACTAAGCTCTCGGTCATGAGCATCCATAATGTTTCATTGGATATCATCGTAGAGTTTCGTTAGGTTTGTGGTATAGATTATATGTGGGCTGACATGAGATGCTTTTGAAGTAGTTTATGTTGAGATGAGCATGTATATGTATCACTTTATATTCATGTACTTGCTGTCCATGGAAATTAGGTATGTTAGTTCGATCAATGCTAGTTGTTCATGTCACCTTGATGATTAAAATACTTTTCGCTTAATCAATTTAATCTTGTGGCCTTCCATTGATTAAACCATGTATTCTCCTTAGAGTAATGACTAGTATATATCCATATTGTGTAAGTTTTACGAGTGCCTTCATACTTATGATGTTATCCTTAAGTTTTTGTAGGTGAGAATGGAGCCGTGTACGGCTATGTTTACCCCGCTGATGCCAACAACGGGCAAGAGTAGTGGTGAAGGTTTATCTTTAAACCCCTTTGACCTATTGTATAACACGATCTCCCTAAATTATTCATAAGTGGATATTGTATTTGTTTTAACTCAAATTATAAGAAATGCACAAATTGTTAAGTGAGCTCATCTATATATGGTTGTGTATTAGCCTTCAATGATTCCTTTTGTGGGATAGGGCTAATATGCTTTGGAGAGATTTTTTTTTTTTTTTTTTTTTTTTTTTTTTTTTGCAGAAATCCTCTTGATTTGGTAAGTCCTCCAAAATTCTTCCATTTTGGTATTGATATCAATTGGATGAGAATTTGTATAAGATGTTATATTTGTAAGAGGACTTTACTTATGGGGGAGATTTAACGGCTCTGCCTTTGATAAATGAGGTGAAGGTTTTGCATGCATAAGTTGCAATGTTTTGCTTTGTATTGCATATTCATTTTGATATATGTGTTGTCATGCTTGCTTCATATGAATAAAAGAAATTCCATCCAAAATTTGAGATATACAATATATGCAATGATATTCAAGATTCATTCACACATGCATAGATTGTGGGGGGAGTTTGCTATAGACATATGCTTAGTTCTACTAACATCAAAATCTTAGTGGTGTTTGATGCTAGTAAAGCTAGTTTTGGTAACATCAAATATCTTTATGATGTTTCCAAAACTTGATCTTAATATATATTTGATTTTCGGATTAGAAGTATAGTAAGAACTTAAAATTTTCAAATATAACCATCTAGTGAGATTATCATCAATTACCAAAATGAGGGAGATTGAAGGTTTATCCTAAGTGTGGTTTTGGTAATTAATGATAATATCTATAGACTAACAATTATGTTGAGAATTGTTAGTAAGTTGTTCCATAGGTGAAACATTGAAGATTGAGCATGGATTCATTGTGGAATGTCATATGACCAAGATAGATACATCAAGATGAATGAGCCCTAAGTGATACTCATGAGATGAAGGAGAAGCTCAAGAAGATTGATGATAAGCGTGAAGGCCAAGTCACTTGTGGAGATTAAGTGACCTAAGGTATACAATTGTTAATTTAGTTTTATGGACTAACCCATGTGCTTTGTGCTTGAGAGTGAATTGGGGTTAGGTTCTATAAGAAGAAATGAGTTGAATTGAGATATTCAATATGCCAAATTGGACGAGCAAGATCAAGACAAGCTTAGTAGACAACTTATGTGCTTGACACTTGCGGTCCATACCTCAGTGGTGAATCGGATGAAGATGATGAAAAGAATGAAGCCTTCCATGCTTGGTGCATGGGAAGCAATCAAGTAAACTTCATCACGCTTTCAGAAGATCAAGTGAAGATCAAAATGGAAACGAGGATGATGATCGTCATCAAAAGAAGAGGAGTTGATGATGAGCTTTGATGAGCCTTGAAGAGATATGAGAAACATCGGGGCTTGGATGATGTGTTCGTCAAGTTTGATGGGATTGCTCAAGGCAAAGGTACAACTAGAATAGGTTTTCCAGTTTTGTCGGTCTCAAAGAGTTTGGTGGGAGACCAGATTATAGGACCGATAGTCATTCTATCAAGAGGAACTGCTGAAAGTTTTGCTCTATTGTTGTGTTGAGTGTTCAAACCATGTGCTTAGTGCGGGATGAGTTTGTATTAAGAGTTCGTTTTAGGAGTCCAAGGTATCTAAAATATGTTTTAGATTTAAACCTTTGTTGTTATCAGTCTTAGTGGCGAAAAGTGGTTATGGCCAAGCCTTAGTGGTGGTTGATATGTTCCATGTGGTACATAGTTTAATTTTGGGGGATTAAGTTTTGTACAATGGATGAAAGTGTTTGAATCGGTTTTTACAGTGTTCCTAGTTTTGATTCAATGTGGTCAAGATCTTTAATTAAGTAGGGATGTGGAACCCTCTGAATAAGCTTTCTATAGAGTTCAAAATCATCGAAATCAGATATCGGGATCAAAAGTTATCAGCGTTTTTCAGAGGGTCTGCTGTGCTGATTTCGGAAGTTCCAATCCGGAGATCGGAAATTCCGATGTCATTCGGAAAGTCCAACTTTTTTAGAAATCTGGTGCTCTCAGGTTCATATGTTTTTAATCGAAAGTTCCGATCTAGGGATCGGAAGTTCTGATGTGTGGTTTTTAATAGGTTTGGGAGTAAGTTCCATCCGGATTTGACCATTGGGATATTTGGGATAGGAAGTTTTGATCTATGTAGTTTGAGTCTAACGGCTAGTTTTTAGAGTGGGGTATAAATACCTCTTTGCCTCCTTACGTGGGGAATGGCATTTGGAAGTGTTTTAGCTGGCTTTGTAGTGTTTGTTAGAGGTGTTAGAATTTGGTGTTCCACCTTGAGGCTCTCCTCCTCTCTTTATGAAGAATTTATGAAAATAAAGCTTTTGTGGCTTAGTGAGGATAGAGTGAGGTGTGTAGAGCTTGGGTTGCTTGCATGTGTTACAATAGTTGCGTGCGTTTGAGCACTTAGTGTTGATCATACGTGAGTTTGAGAGTATGTTACTTTTGGAGATCACCGTCTTCTAGACAGCTCGATGGTGGATTACCGGCTATCTCTTCAAATGAAGAATGTGAGGAGGTCTAGAGGTAGTTGTGGAACTCACCATCTCCAGAGTGGAGGAAGAGTTGGCCATAGTGGAGGTGGGGAGTGAATGCATGCAACCTCGTTAGGAAAAAGGTTGAAAAAACCTGACTCAAGTGTGACCAGACTTTCTCAACGGAGACGTATGATATTGGCGGATATCCGAACTTCGGTAACGAATCATTTGTCTTTGTATTTCCTTACTCTTGTGGATTATATTGATATCCATGTTTGTATATTTATTTGTATGTGCATTAAACTATTTTCATGATATTCAAATCTATTGTTTTGCAATGATCTAAAGTTCTGATGAACTACATCGGAACATCTAGTGAACAGTAAAATTGAAACATTCGATGTACAATATTGGAACATCTGATGAACAGTAATTTAGGAAATTTCAATTTGAGTTTTGTTGCATATCTTACTAGGTTTGAATAATCTTTGTCACACCCTAGGATTGTAATATATACATTTGTTTAGGGTGATTGTGCACTAGTTGAGTCTAGCATATTTGGGTTTTTCACTTGTGAAAAATCCATTAATTTATTTTCGCTGCAAGTTTAGACCAAATATTAAAAGGGGGTGAAATCTTGTAAAAATGCCTATTCACATCCCTCTAGATGACATCATTGTCCTTTCAAGTGGCTATCCATTTCCACTGTGATTTAGATGCTAATGTGTTAAAGTAAAAACTTGTGATGTAATATAATTCTCTAGCACATGTTTAACTAGAATGAGGCCTTAAACTTGTCATATGTAGCTCTCTAACTTAAATTTTAGATTTTCGCACTTACCATGTAAACTTGTAATATTACCAAGACATATAATCTAAGTTTAATATTTACACTCTATCGTATCTTGGTGTGATATGCTTATTGTAAATGATATATGTATTGATCTTGGACATTGTCTTGAGGTATATATCGGAAATACCAATATTGCTCTTGTTTTAATTAAAGTGGTTTTTAGATGCGTGTGAGCTGGTGACACATCAAATAACTTGTGTGTGCTAGCTCTTATCGTTATGAACAGCTGACACGTTCGATTAAACTAAGTACAATTTGGACAATTTTCCTACTCCTGTTGCTAATCCATACAATTACTTTCATAGCGAATGAATGGCAACGATGGTCACGGAGGCCAAAATTGGTGGTGGTGATGTGGGCCGTAGCAATTTTGGGCTTTGCCTTTGACTTGTTTGGGGGTAATGCGGCATGTTCTTGGGAGTTTTTTTTATATATTTTTTTGATTAAAAATTTAAATAAATAGATTCCCCGCAGGAGAAATTGCAAAACTAGATGCCTGCAGCCCTCTCAGGGGGCTGCAACCCTCTGAGAGGGCGGTTAGGGCACCTAACCGCCCCCTGAGAGGGCGGCAGGCCTAACCGGCCCCTCAGAGGGCGGTAAGGGAGCTAACCGCCCTCTCTGGGTGAGAGGGCGGTTAGCTCCCCTTGCCGCCCTCTGAGGGGCCGATTAAGGCCTTTTTCCCCCTAAAAATGTAATTTTTTGTGTAATTTAAGAAATAAAAAGGAAGGGCTTTAAGGAAATTTAGAATTTAAATTTGGAGTAGGTTATGTAATAGTCAGAGAATAAAAAATCAGTAATTAGCACTCACAGCATTTTACATGAGTATGGGGTGCGAACGAAGACAAATATAGTATTAAACATAGGGTGAAAATATTACAATACATTGTAACCGCGACGACACAATGAGGAAACAAAGGTGGTATATACGGTTTGCACTAAGACCTACTTATTAGTGCGCCGATCCTAATCATAACATGCCTTAGGGAGGGAAAGTATGTCGGGTTACATTAGATACTCTTTACTGAGTGCAACTAGGATACTTTCCCTTTCGGAGGGCATCGGGACCTGCCGCCTTAGCATGGCGGGCTCTCTCCCGCTTCCTTTCCCTCTCAGCCTCCCGAGCTTGAGCCACGGTACGGTCGTGCGCCACCTTCCTCATGCGCTCTTCTTCCTCCCGCTTGAGGCGAAGTTCCTCTTGCTGTTGCTCGTACTCCCGACGTGCGTACGCTTCCCTTATCCACCTCATATTCATGTCGACCCACTGCTTCTGTGTGTCATTTTGCTCATTGTCGAGCCATTGAATAAAATCACAGAGCGGTGGAGGGGACTGAACAAATGAAACAAGATGAGCGGTTAGTAAAAGAGGGTGCGAAATCGGAAGAGATGAGGCGGATATCTGTTATCGTACCGGTCGATAACCAGTTGTTGCATGTTAAGGCTTGTCATACTCGTAGTTGGCACACATGAAGAAGCGCAGCCCATAGGTGTATGAGATGTCCTACGACTCACGGAGCTTACAAAGGTCACCACAGAAGCACATTGGTGGTTCGAGACATTTAGGTATAGTAGTCCCCCAATGTTTCTTTGGTGGGCTTGATGGAGCTGAGGAAGATATTGCACTTGAGAGATATGAGAAATGAGTGATGCATCAACGTAAGGAGGTTCGGCTTAAAGACGTCCAAATGGGCCGTGCCTACTGGGCCGGCCCGAGGCACGGCCCAATGCTGCTGGTTAACGCTCACGTGACCCCTAGAGTAGGTGAGGGGGTCGGGTGGACCGACGTGTCTGGTAGGCCTAGTAGGGATTATCGGTGACGAGGCCTCGTCCTGCGTGGGCTGTGTCCAAAGGGGAGCACTGGGTACCTGGGACCGCTGGAGGACGTCGTAATCAGGTGTGCCCCCGAATAAGTCACGAACCAGGTCGTATGCGACGTCCGGGCCAGCCTCATCCTCCTGACTAGAGTAGGAGGACTGTGAAGGCTCCGCTGGCGTCCATGTGTACTAGCTGGAGGGGCCTACGAACACATAATTACATTAGATACGAACAATGTGGTATTGGAAGTAGTAGTAAAAATTGTATAATTGTACTTGCGTGGTATGACGGTGCAGCAGAAGAAGGCCACACTGTCGTGCCGTAATATGGCTCGAACGTTGCGGGCGGGGTCGGGCGTGGGACCGCCGAAGACGGACCGGCCTCGTCACCGAAGTAACCTGAGCACAATATTAACTTAATTTGCTGAAAGTATTAAAAACTAGGATGAAGGGTGCCACCAGTACCTGAGGGTGGATGCACAGGGCTCGATCTATGAGGCTGCGTCGAGACTTGTGTAGGTGGACCTACGTGGTAAAAGGGGTCGTGTGGGTGCCGACATGGATGAATGACGGTGCACGTCTAACCGCCGAGACGACTCGACGTGGACACCATTGGACCTGGGAGGTGCCCCTGCTACATCTGTGGTAGATCGGCAGGAGGTTAGCTTTAAGGCGCGCGCTGTCTTGTTGAAAACCCGCTTGATGAAGCTCGCAACATCCGACACACTGAGGTGCTGCCCTTGCCGGAGGCGGTCCATGGCACCAGCTGCATCCCTATGTACATCATAAATGATATCTGCCTGCGGATATGAACAGAAGTAAACAATTACAGTATACGGTTTTGTTCGTTGAGTATGGACTACTGACTTCAAAAAACAACTTACCGCTAATGCGGCGTCCTCGTCCCAATGCACCGGGTATGCCTCCGTTGTCGACCCGATATGGGGCCGGACACCCTCTGGGGTGTAGGTGACACGTGTGCGTGTACATGGAACGTACCACCGTAGGTACTCGTTGAAGTTCCGCTCGGTGTGCGGACGAGCCTCCTCCACGACATCTTGTAGCACTTGGGCCCATGTTGCCACGTAAGGGGCCAAGCGCTCTGCCCAGAGGTTGCCAGTTGGCTGGCCTTTCCGTGTGTACCTGCATTTGAACCACGGTAAATGTAAGTCACAGTAAAACGAAGGTTTCGAAAACTGTAATTTTGCATATGTACTTGTGGACTTGCACGGGTACGGTACGGATGTGGACGAGAGGGAATGCCTGGTGACGGCCAAACTGTCGCATGACGCGGTGCGGTGAGTACTCTTCGACATAGATGTCGAAGATAAGCGGCGCCTTCGTGAGCCAGTACTCCTCGTCGCGGGTACACAACGGTGACAAACCCAATCCTGCACGCCCTTGCACAGCCAAGATGTTGTATGGCTCCCATACCACATCGTTCGGACGTAGCCTGTCGAACTGGGTACGAAAATGCTCGTAAGCGCTGCGAGGCTGCTCATGCGCCCAGTGTGGCTACGTGACAAACATCGTTACAAATCGTTAGAGGGAAAACGAACACGAAGCAAAGTGTTAATGTAAAATACGTACCCAACGACGGCACCACATCGAGGCCATAGTAGGTGCCTCCTCGTCTGGCTCGCCGTACCATTCCTCTGGGTACGGGGAGCGATCCACCACCGGCCTGCCTATGGTGAAATGCTCGTATGACCACAGCTGCAGAAGAAGTGGACAACCGGCGAAAGTGGCTAGTGGCTCTTTCTTTGTGCACGCGTCGCAGAGCGCCCAATACGTCGCAGCAAGGACAGTGGATGCCCAACTGAACTGCGATACCTCCTCCCCATCAGCATCCGCTATCAACCGGGCGTATGGCACAAGCGTCCTGACAACCAGGTGGCCTTGGCCACTAATGAACATAACCCACCTAAACAACCAAAGTAGAAAGGCCTCCAAATGCCTGGAGACCGTGTATGCGTTGGCATGGGGGTGTATGTACGCTGGCTGCAAATATGACTGGTGTTAAAAATGAGCATTACTACATACTATAATAGTATTTGATAGGTTGTATTGTACCGTACCTGAAACTGTAGGATCCACTTCTTCATTGGCCCTCATGCATCGGACAAGAACTCAGGCACGTAGGGGGGTGCGTCCGCCTTCCGCTCCACTGGGCCAAAGCTCTGATGCATGTCGTTGATCCAGTCAGCCTCCATATCGATTACTCCAACCACAGCTCCCGCGCAAGGAAGGCCTAAGAGGTAGGCTACGTCCTGCAAGGTCGGGGTCATCTCGCCGCACGGGAGATAGAACGTATGTGTCTCCGGCCTCCATCGGTCGACCAGTGCTACTATCAGCGACCGATCAAAGTAGAAACGACGGGCCGCTGCCTCAGGGTTCTCCGTCGATCGAGCCTCGACCAACCGGCAAAGCGGTAGGAGTCCCGCCGCTGCCAACCTATAAGTGTTGCGGCATATCAATAATATGGAACTACATCAGTGATATGGCAATTTCGTATGAAATTATCGAAGTACCTATGCTTCCATCACCCGTCTATCGTGAGCAGCTCTCCAGGGCCCCATGGTCGAAACACTCCTAGCTCCGTCTGGTGCCCGGCGGATAAGAAGCTGCGATGCTTCTTGTCCACGACAGGGTCTAGAAGCTCGGGGGTTGCAGGGTCAGCCATATCTGCATTTGAAAGACATGTACATTAATGCATTGTTAGATAAAGACAGTAACAATATACTTTGAATGCAAATTAACTATATCACTATATGAAACATTAACGAAGATTAAAATGGTACAAAACGAGCACAACGCACCATAAAACTCACCTGGACAACAGGTGTATCACCTGGTGCATTTTTGGGACAATACTTGTATGTGTGACATATTTCATTGCACTAACTGTATCGCTTGACCCTAGGGCCAGCCTCAGATTCATCCATATCGTTGTGAATCCGACGAGTTTGTCTTCGGCCAGGTGCGTTCTTCATCTTTTCCAAATCAGGCACATATATTCTTGCAGGCCCTGGATTACTTGTAAAAGTGTCAACAATACTGTAACCATACAGCTCATGGTTTCAGGTGTTGAGTATTTGATCTTTCATAAAATACTTTGAAACATATTGCCTGGGAAGCATATGGTGCTCCGCACAAGCAGCTATGACATGTGTACAAGGTTTGTGGAGTAATTGTGGTTTCTAGCAACTACAGATGCATGTCCCACTCCTTAGCACACACTCTTGAACATGCTGCTCACGTCTACCCCCCTCCAACCCTTATCCCAATACAGGACACTGAACCTGTGCTCCGCAGTGCCCTCTTGATTTGCGCGATGCATGTGGGCCTTCTTATTAGCCTTCTCCATGTACTCACATAACATCCGTCCATAAAGCATACGATTGTCCTCCATTACAATCTTAGCAGCTGCATACCGATCAATAAAGTACTTACAAGTCCCATGCAAAATGCCTTCTACAATTTCAACTAGTGGTAGGGACCTCATTCCTCGCATGACCCAGTTATAAACCTCTGCAAGATTTGTAGTCATTACTCCATACCTTGCACCACCACTGTCGTACAACAGAGCCCATTTTTCATTTGGCTCATTACGTATCCACTATAAGAAGCTCCGAATAGATGAGTCTGATCTCCTTACAATCTGCGGAGTATCGGTTGGAAGAGGTCCGAGAGCTCTTGGTTCATCACCGTTAGGTGCAGCCTCCGCAGTTTGTTTAGAGTCAGTTCATCAAGTCTTGCCCATAGTGCATTGAACTTCCATTGCTGGTTTTGACTGCACAACTTCTTGAAAAGCTTCATTAACTCTTTGTTTTTAAACTGTTTGTAGAAGTTTGCACCCATATGGCGCATGCACCACCTGCTTTTGAGGTCGGGCCACTGTGCTACTACACCCCGTCGAATGCTACCATGTTGCATATCCAGCAAAACCTGCAACAATCCTGTATGTCTATCATGAATGAGACACACATCTGGTTGGTCAAGAATAATTGCATATTTAACCCGCTCTAGGAATCAATACCAGCTATCCCCGTTCTCACTCTCCACGAAAGCAAACCCTAGTGGCAGGACTTGGTTGTTACCGTCGACCCCAATTGCAGATAATATCTGCCATTTGTACTTCCCAGTCAGGAATGTTCCATCTAGGCATATGATGGGTTGGCAATATCGAAATGCTTTGATAGTTGCAGCGAATGCAAATAAAGCACGCTGCAACACTCTTTTTCCGTTGTACTCCACATCAGTAGAGGGGTAATGCTTGATATCATAGTAGCTGCCTGGGTTTCTTCCACAAATTGTGGCTAATTGACGAGGTAGAGTGTGATATGAATCTTAATATGTTCCGAACCTCATCTCAATAGCCTTTTGTTTCGCCCTCCATACCTTCGCATAGTTTATTGTGTACTGGAACCTTTGCTCAATAGTATGGATTATTGATCATAGCTCATACCTTAGGTTGTCCATAATTTCCCCGTACATAACATTTGCAATGAAAGCAGAAGACAGGTTCCGGTGGCGAACTCTATTTCCTCAATGTCACAATTATGTTCCTTAACTATTGAGCACTGCCAGTAGTCTACCCATTTATCTTTGAATGCGTGCACCCGCCAAGGACATTGCGGCACCAAACACTTCACATCGTACTCCCTTTTACTAGATTTAACAACCTTGAATTGCCTCCGAAGAGACAACGACCAGAATTTCACTGCATCAATAACTGCCTCTTTTGTAGGGTACATAGCACCCTGTGACACCTCGTTCTCATGGTACTGCCACGGTGTCTGGTCAGCCTCGCTAACCATCAGCTTCAAAAATTCATGATCCCTCCACTCTACAGATACTGGAGCATTACCCTCCTCGTCAGATGAATCCCCATCGGTAAGGCCTTCCTCCAACTCTTCATCCTCCAAATCCATATCTTCAATGATGCTAGGGATGTGCTCCCCTTCATCAGCTACACCCATCGGTTGCAGCTCTGGAATATCACCAACTTCCTCCATGGACCCGACATTAGCCGCCTCTGATTCATCTTCCACTGCCTCACTTGGTCCTGCTACTGCTTCCGCAGAGTTCACCTCAGTTTGATCTTTCAGGTACGCCTCAACTAACAAAACAAGCGGCAGGCCACGTTCACAACATATATCTATATACTGCCTCCAAGTTGATGTGGCTTCGATGGGAACAAGCTCACCAAAGTATCCATGACTAGCACGGCTGAGGACAGCTTTCAACTTCAGCTTATGTTGCTGCGGATCCAGTTGAAAAAACCGCATGAGCCATTTGCACACACCCACAATGTTCCTCTCATTAGCTTTACTAAGACCCTTCATGACATGACGAAATCCAGACAAATCAACACTGTTAGGACTGTACCTAATTTCACCCTCACCATAATATATCTGAAAAATTAATTTATCTGCTATCCCTGGAAACACCGCAAACATAACCAATATTAAGACAATAAACTATATTTCTAATTATCGGATAAAATTATTTCTAAATGCTACATCCTAGGTTCGTAAATTATCATATACTGCTACCTCCTACGTCCACAGGTAAAACCCCAATATAGTAAAAATAATATTCTACATTGCACTGCTATCGTACAATTTTCTAAATAAATTTGACAATTTTCTAAACCCTAGATCATAAATATCTAAAACATATGTCATATACTACTACTACACTAATTAACAACAACAAAAAGGGAAAAAAGACTTATCCGAAATTAATCTTCAAATCCGCGGCTCAAATGCAGCAGGGCTTCGCCGACCTCTCTTCCTCCCCTCTCCTCTCCTCTCTTCTCCTCCCTCTTCTCAACTTTTTCTTTTTTCTGAATAAAATGATATTTTGGCATATTTTTAGCCCCTTTTATAGGAGAGGCCGGGTGGACGGGTAGCGGAGCCCGGCGGGCGGGAATGCCCTTTACCACCCCCTGAGAGAGTGGTAAGGACCCCTCCCCGCCCATTGAGGGGCGGTAAGGGAGGCGGCTCAGACAGGCACACCGTACCTGCCCTTTAAGGAGGTGGTTAGGCCTGCCGTCCTCTTAAAGGACGGTTAGGTGCTCTAACCGCTCTCTTAGAGGGCGCAGCCTCCAGACGCCTAGTTTTGCAATTTCTCTTGCGAGGAATATATTTATTTAAATTTTTAATGAAAAAATATAAAAAAAAAACTCTGTTCTGGGAGCTTCCGCAAGGTCTGCTGAAATCGGAGCTGCTGTCATGATGGGCTGTGGCCAGTGGTAACGATGACACGCGGTGGGCAGCGTGCGAAGCATCACAAAGGGCATGTGCTGTGGACTTGTGGTGCCTTCAACGATCCAGGCGAGCTTTTGCTCGTTAATTCGGTCGTCCTCGGCTCGGTGAGGTGTGAGTGGTCAGTGTCGTTGTCGTGAAAGTGGCTTCCTCACCCTCCATGCTTGTTGTTTAGTTGTGGGCGAGGTTTCTTTTTCTTTTTAGTTGTCCTCTCTTTGGTCTGGTGTTATCGGTGTTCCCCCCTCGGAGGTCTTTTGTGTTGTCGTTCTCTTTTCATTTAAATTAATAGCAAAGCTCATACCCTTGGCTAATGAATGAAATCCTTAAATCGGTGGTTCATCAAGGGGAAATTGAATCAAGATGTGAAGGACGAAAAAAAAAATGACTGAAACATAACAGAGTTTCTATTGGTTGATCAATAGACAGCCCGCTTTGCTCAAAAGTTCTCACGGCGACCACCCGCGGGCCGCAGCCGATGAAGAAAAGGAAACGGATCGACGCATGGAGGAAAGTCTTGATATGCATGGTCCTCGGCGGAGTCTTGGTTCTCCGATGTGGTTGTGGCATGCACAACTTTGCCATGAAATTTTGCCCAAATGCCCGGGAAACTCCCCAACAACATGCTTGCGCCTTGGTAGCCGGGAGGTGTCCGGAGAAGTAGTAACTCACCACCACCTCCTATGCAACGTAACACCCGAAAAGATGGATGCGAAATCATGCTAAAAAGAGTCCACACCAACGGGAACCGACGAGCCGTACCATGATAATCTATCGCCTCCATCGGTACGTAGCTAGCAACCCTTTATCATCAACAAGCGGCAAGAAAATTAAGCACTTTGCAGCAGAGATTACGCATGCATCCCTATCTATGTATCTTCCCCGATTAAGCAATCTTAACCCACAAACAACACGTACTTATCTGACCGGCCAGGCGCACCCGTCACCCGACCGACGGATCGGTGCCTGCCCACTCGGCCATTATTCCAGTAGTAGCCATCGTCGTTTCCTTCACACAAGTAACCAGCTGCCCTTCCCTAGCAAACACATGATCCGGCAAAAGTCCAACCCATGCTGTCACGCATATATTTTCCAATCAAAGCAATGAAAAACTGGAAAGAGGGCAGCAAGCAGGGCGAGCTGCGAAGCATGCATGTCATCCCTGCTTGAAGCATGCAAAAAAAGGCTATTGACCGATCCATGTCGTCCAGGAGTGCAAGCAAACCAACAACACCGGCCCCGGAAACAGATGCTTCCAAGCAACCGTTTCATGCAATTACTCGCATGTCCACAAGATGCATGCGCAGCTATGCAGATAGCATTATAGCAAGCACACGTACGCCTATAAATCATGTATAAATCTACAAAAGCCAAGAGCACCGATCGAGGAGAAGCATTGCAATTTGCAACTGGTCACAGAACACAAGAAACAGCTATCTAGCTAGCTAGAGCAACTAGAGCAACTAGGAGACGAAGGCAGCAAAGGCATAGATCGATGGCGGCGCCGAGGAGCGTGAGCGTGGCGGACCGTGCGTTGCGCGGGTTGGCGGACCTGATCAAGCTGCTCCCCAGCGGCACGGTGTTCCTGTTCCAGTTCCTGACCCCGCTCGTCACCAACAACGGCCACTGCGCGACCTTCAACAAGGTGCTCAGCGGCGCGCTCATCGCGCTCTGCGGCGCGTTCTGCGCCTTCTCCTCCTTCACCGACAGCTACGTGGGCGCCGACGGCCGGGTCTACTACGGCGTCGTCACGCAGCGCGGCCTGCGCACGTTCTCCGCCGACCCGGACGAGGCCTCCAAGGACCTGTCGGCGTACCGCCTCCGCGCCGGCGACTTCGTCCACGCGGGGCTGTCGCTGCTGGTGTTCGCCACCATCGCGCTCCTGGACACGGACACCGTGTCGTGCTTGTACCCAGCGCTGGAGGTGAGCGAGCGCACCATGATGGCCGTGCTGCCGCCGGTCGTCGGCGGCGTCGCGGGGTACGTGTTCATGGTGTTCCCGAACAACCGGCACGGCATCGGGTACCAGCCCACGCGCGCTGCCGAGGACTTGGAGCATAAGTACTAGCCCGCAGACCGAGCTAGCTGCCGCTTGATTTGGATAATGTTTGTTTGGTTGAACAAGTTGGATGCTATAAGATTGTCTTGAATGGATAAGATGATTCTAAATAAGATAATATAAATAGATTATTATGTTAGATGTATGAAATAATAAAAAATATATTTTGTTAGATATATTGGATGATACGAGAATATGTTTATTTGTTTAAAAGTCATATATATTCATATATAAATTAATTATTTTATATAAATAATAATTTTTATATTTATTATTATCAACCAACTATGCTAATTAGTATTAGTTATTACTGATTTCAGTTAATTATACTTAAGTTGTCAATAATCATCCTTAAATACGTATAATAATAATTAGTTATGATTAATAACATCTAGTTATAACTAATGTTTAATTAAAAGTTCTTAATAATCATTAGTAGTCACTGATTATAACTAATTGTAAGTGATAAGTAGAGTTGACATTACTTATATGAGGTTGTTCGGCGAATTTTCCGGAATGAAGTGCTACAAGATATTAACAGAGTATTTCTAAAATCTATATCATTCTATTCTAAATGAGATGATATGATTCAAATAACTAAATATAAGAATATAAATATATTCAAAATTATAAAATATATATCACCTTATACTAACAACCAAACACACACGACGAGGAGTGTGTACGCGTTGTGCGCACAGTCGTTTGGGTCTCAAAGAGTTTAAGTCTCGAGCCAGTTAGTCAGTCAGGTGTGGAAAGTGTGTTTGTCTGTCACGTGTCGACTTCTTGTTCTTTGATTTTATCAGGTTTGTTAATTTGCACTGAATTACGTGTTTGGGTCTCAAAGACTGGCTTTGGCGGCCAGCAAGCTCCGACCCTCCTTTTAGCTTGCAACAATGCATTCCTGTACAAAGATTTGATGAGTTAAGAAAAAAGAAAATTCAGTGATTCATTCAAAGGTACTATTCCCAGATAAAAGTTCTCTTTTTTTTCTTTTTATTACTTGAGCTCAAATTTTATAATATGACAGATGCTTATAATTTTATAGAAATTAAACATACTCTACATTATCATATTTTTATTAAAAAATTTATAACTTATAATATGAGATTTTAGTTGGTTAGTTACACGATAAAATTTCTAAACTGTGAGTGTAAGTGTCACGTCTGCTTTTGCTTCTCCTCAACACTGGACAGGCATTCGTTCCTAGTATCTGCTGACCCGGTTTGGTTTGGTTTGCGTTGCTTATATAGGCTTCCGGATCCACGATTAATTAAATCACTATTAATATGAACAAATTACTTAAGTATGCGGATTCATGCTTTTTTTAATTATTAGAAACTGCACATGTATTTGATACATGTGGAATCAATACATGATATAGCAATTCAAAGAAATAAAAATATATAGCACAACAAAAGAGAGATTTGTATATACGAATTTCACAACATGACAGTGTGACGGAGGCGAACTCTATAGTAGATGGCAATGGAGACAGACATGTGGGTAGCGGTGCACCCTCTTCAAAAGACTAGCACTGTAGTCAAAGTATAGGTGGCGATGCACCCTATGAAGAAATCCGATACTGTAGCGAAATGCAAGAGACGGCACATCCTCTAAATAAACCAGATGGTGAATATATGATAGATAAATATTTGATGTCTAAATATTAATTGCAAATAATGAAAAATTAACTATATTTTTAAAATAGATGTAAGAAAAATATTAGACGTCTAGTTATGAATGATAAATAATTAAAGATTAAATATATTTTTAGAAGTAGAAATATGATCAAATCTTATATGATAATTATTTGATTAACTTAGATAAATAATTAATAATAATCGAATCTACTATAATTCATATATTTTATATGAATATAGACCGAAATGAGCACCGGAGCACTTCATATGATGGACCCACGTTTGTGTCCAGATTCCCAAGAAAAGAAAGGGGGTGCCATGCTCCAAGCGGCGCTGACAACTCATTTTCATGGGCTGGCCTGTTGAAGCCCTGACAACTCATTTTCATGGGCTGGCCTGTTGAAGCCCGGCAAGGTGACAGCCCGAGCCTACTCTTCCTACTCGGCTATGTATAATTTCTACACTTTGATTCCTTTTTAACTAATTTTACATTTGAACCCTTCATAAACGAATTGCAAACTTCAGCTCGGGGCCATGGTGTGCGGCGCTAACAAATTCACCTGTTCAGAAACGAATTGATCATCAAATACTTACAAATGTAAATTTGGCCAACGATATATACGATATGTGTTGGGGATCATCTCCCGCCACCCCCTCACTCAAAGACAACTGCGAAGTTAGCTGGAGGTGCTACGTGACAGCTATCGTGTTGATTGTAGGAGTTCGCCCGTCAGTCGTGGAGATCACGGAGCGAAGTCGGTCGAAAGGTGCGGGCGTCCAAGCACCTTCTGGTCACCGAATCGACGCAGGCGAAGGCTAACCGACTTCGATTGTCGGGCGAAGCCTCGGTTCGCGTCCCGCATCCTTTGGAGCGAGCGAAGACAAGACCAGGTCTTCGCCGGGGGGCGGCGAAGGCAGCTCGTCATGTGATCGGGCGAAGAGGGCTTCGACACCCTTCGAGTGGACGGCCAGCTCGACAGTGGGCCTGACTACGGTTGTCCTGGATACTGTTGTAATTATAAGATCACGCTCATTTGTACCATATTACCCTCGGATATTCCGGGAATGTAGCAGGTTAGGGGGTAAGATATGTAAACAGGACCCGTGATCACCGGGTACGGGCTATAAATAGAGCCACAGTGTAACCGTGAAAGGTAATTGAAAGCTGTTCCACTTCCAGTACGTGTCACTCTAAGGGACCTTCGTCACTTCCACCTCCGAAGGCCTGCCTTGTCTGGGACTTCGATCCCAACAGTTGGCGCCGACCGTGGGATCGAACCCACGAAGGTATGCCACCCAAGAAAAAAGCGAAGCCACCTGGAGGAGCGGAGGCATTACTAGAACCCTCAGCCGCGGTCGGATCTTCGGCCGACAGAACCACTCCGACCGTACCAGGATCAAGTAATGCCTCAGCCGGGGGGGGGGGGGGGAGGGCTTCAGCTAGACAGGAGCGGCATTGCGAAGTTGATACAGCGCCACAACAACCTCCGATGGCCGACATGACGACGCACTTCGGATGGACACGGAGCAAATGCCGATTATGAAGCCAATGGATCGCATTCGCTAAAAGTCTGGGGCTAAGAGTGCCTGCCCCCGCACAGAAGGGAAAAACAAACCTTCGGGATAAAAAAAAATGAAGTGCCGCTGGGCCAAAGAAAAGGCAACGCACTTCGCTAAAAGTCGGGGGCTAAGAGTTCCTGCCCCCGCACCGAAGAGAAAAACAAACCTTCGGGATAAAAAAAAATGAAGTGTCGCTGAGCCAAAGGAAAGGCAGTGCACTTCGCCAAATGTCGGGGGCTAAGAGTGCCTGCCCCCGCACCGAAGGGAAAAACAAACATTTGGGACAAAAAAAAACAAAGTGTCCCTAAGCCAACTAAAAGGCAGCGCACTTTGTTAGGGGTCGGGGGCTAAGAGTGCCTACCCAAATATCAACCCCCCCCCCCCGAGTTGAAGTAAAATCAAGCCTTCAAGGCTAAAAGTCGGAGGCCAAGATTGCCCCCCCACAGGCCGAAGTTACCTGCGAGTAAAAGTAGGGGGTGGGCGGGGGGGGGGGGGGGGGACGAAGTTTTACAAAAATAATAATGATAATAGTAAAAATATTAGCCCGGTACAGTCGTAGGAAACTGCGGTGAAAATCGGGGGATGGGCTTCGTCAAAAAAGTCTGACCCGAAGATCCAACAAAGGTTCAGAACGCATCGAATCATAGAAAACGCTTCGGGCGCCATGCCGCTAAAAGTGTAACAAAAGAACAAATCATAACACAAACCCGATTTATTCCGCATCATAATCAACATCTGGATCAACAAAATCCTTATACAAACGACTGAAAGAAAATTGATAAGCAATGCCTTCGCTAGCATGAAAACGCGACGATGGGGCCGAATGTGCCCCAACTTGATTACAATAAGACGACGACATAGGGGTATCGTCGTCACTACCACTTCGCCTGACTACCTGCGAAGAGGGACCACGCCGATAGCAAATTTGCGGTCTGTGCGAAACCGGCTCCTCGTCCTGAGGTTCAATCTTTGGCTCAACGAGCACCGATGTGCCTTCAACGTCTCCTTTCGCTGCACAGCGCAGATTTCGTTCAGCTCGTCGACTAGCTAGCGTCGAAGGACTAACAGATTTCCAAAACGCTTTTTTCCTAGCATTCATATCATCATACGATCTACACTTCGCATGCCAATACCGCTCGAAATCGATATTAGCATGACGTCGGTGAAATGATTCCCAGCAGGACTAGGACACATAAAAATTATCCCTCATCATAGTCAAAGGCACAGCTTCTTCGGCTACCTACGCAATATCCGAAGGAAGGACCTGCGCAGGGAGCGCAAAAAGGTCAATAACACTTCGATATAAACATATAATATATTACAAAGTCAATGTGTCACATCGTCAATTACAAAAATAAAAGCATAAACAATACGACACTTCACGCCAATTGAGCCCACCTTCCTAGTATCTTCGGCTGCCGTAGTCGTCGGTTTTGACGAGGTGTCATCCCTCGCCTTGGCCTAACAAAAAATTAATAATAATAAATTACTATCACACATAACCCCTTCATAATCTTTGACCGGACAAAACAAAAGTTAAGTCAACATACCCTTTGTCGGTTCAATTCGGTCTCTCGAAGAGCGAGCTCGCAGCCGTGCTTGCACCAGTAATTGGTGGTGAATGATCGAGCAGTGCTCTTCGATGCCTTTGTAATGGCCGAAGTTGACAGATCCGAAGGGTACTGGAAGGAAGGTCTTTGGAGAGCAGTATGATGGTCGCAACCCGTCATCTCGACAGATTGCACGAGACTTCGGGCGGCAACCATGGCGCAGAATTCGCCGTAAAATTGTGCAGCTGGAAGGAGGCTACTACTGGTCTCATTGATCCAACTAATAAGTCCACCCAGCCCTACGAGTTTGAGTGATGGGGGAGTCGCCGAGGCGCCTATACCTTCGAAGGTACGGCTGATTGCCTCGCACGCAGCGACCGCCTTCAGTTCAAGCTCCCCAATGACATTAAGAGCATCGTCATTGTAAGCCTTCGCTTCGCTTAGTTCAATCTGCAGCCGCTCAGCTTTCTCTTTCTCCGACGCGCAAAATGCTTGCAGTTCGCAAACTTGCGCCTCGGAGGACTGCAGATTCTGCCGAAGACAGCTCACTTCGTTGTCCGCAATCCCCTTCTCTGAGCGAAGGGTGTTAACCTCCATTTCAAGCTGCTCCAATCGTAACTCTGCATCCTTCGCACGCCGCGACATCGCGCGTTTCTGGCCCTTAGTTTTTTCCGCCCGTTTTTGCAGCAAGTCAATCTGGACCTGAGTGCTTCGGGCACGGGCTTCGGATTTTTCTGCTTGCTTACATTGAGCTCGTGAGAGGAGCAAAACCTGAAGTATCAAATGCAAGTTAGTAAAATACCAAGTTTTTTTCAGTGTAAGAAAATATACGATATACCTTCGCTATAGCCACATCGGATGCATTGATCAGCTCGCTTGAAGACTTCTGGGCAAGCGGAATTTCGAGTTCAGGAAGGACGAAGGTTCCAAACATCTTTTTCGCATCACTGACCTCCCCGACACTCGGTTCAAAAGTGGCGGGCCTTAACGCCTCAGGTGCAATGGCCTTCGCATCGAGCAGCCCGCCGAGACCCATCAAACCCTTCCCTCTGCGGCGGGGCGCACTCGGCGTTGAATCTTCGGTCTCGGAAGATGAGCTCGAAGGTGATGCGGGCGATGAGTACGCCGCCACCTCCACGTCGTCGCCATCTTCGGCTGCGGGCTCCTCCTGAACGGCGGGCTCGGTTATTGCGCCCGTCTCAGTCAATTCCTCATCGTCGCTTAGAATTAACGTCGGAAGATTGACGCGCGAGCAAAACAAGGACTTCAGCACCTGGACCTCCTGCGTGCCTTCAGAACTCTCCCGACGGGCCATGTCGCGCAAAGCAGCGGAGCCCTCCGGAGACGTTTCTGCGTGAAAAACCTCAGGCGCGGCTTCGCGTGGTTTTTTACGGAGGGCAACAGCTTTTTTGGTACGGCCTGTTTTCGGCGATCGTTCTGGGTGCTTCCTCTTCGTCGAAGGGCTAGCAGCGGGCTCTTAGCCCGCTTCCGCTGCTGGGGAGCCTCCCGCATTACTTTGCAGCATAGCGGCAGTCTTCGGCCGTTCAGCATACGACAGACCTCGATACTCGAAGATTCTGTTCAGTCTACGGGTAAGTCCCTGGTTGGCGCACAGTTGTGCTTCGCTGGGAGTAATCTTGCCAACTAACATTACAGCCTTCGCCTCCACTTCGGCGACTGACAAATCTGAAAAAAAAAATCACAACTGTTAGACAAGAAAATTTAAATTATGTAAGAACACACGGACAAGAGGGCACCTGCGAAGCCGTCCACAGTAGGATGAGGCCGGCAAAGCCCCTCAGGCCCCTTCTCCCCGAAGGCCGGAATAACCCAACCATGGCTAAGTGGCTAGACCCCAGCAGCCAAGAACTTCTCCACCAAATCACAAGTAGAAAGATGCTTCGCACACCTAGCGAAGGCTTCAAGAGCGGTTTGCTGTGATGATTTCAACCGTATATCTAGTGCACGGTTTCCCTTCACTTCTTCGCATTTAGATACAAGGTATTCTTTGGCCTCCACCTTGTGGTAAAACCACCACTGAGTCCAATCACTAGGCCACTTATTCTTGTATTCAATTGCGAGAGTAGACAAGCCAGCGCGATAGGCGCAGTTCAGACACCCGTAGTGGGCCTCGCTCTGCACTTCGCGGGCGAAGACCGGCTTAGGTTGGTGATGCAATCGGTGTGCGGCGGAGAAGGCCCTGGCGGACGCCTTAACCCCCTCCGATCAAGCGGCCCAGGCGAAAAGACTCATTCTAACTATGGCGTTAGGTGTCAATTAATGCAAATAGACCTCGAAGAGTTTTAATACTTTGATCACCATCTCGTCACAAGGAAGCCGAAGGCCAGCCCGAAAATAATGCACAAATACGATAGCCTCGTCGTCAGTGGGCTCCGGTATCTCTTGTTTGTCGGGAAGCCGGACCTTCGAGACATCGTTAATCAATCCTTCCCAGACAAGGCCAGCCAGAACTTCGCCGTCTACTTTGGACTGCCCAATCCAGTAAGTCTTCGGTCGGGAGGACCTGAGCTTCGGAGCCATCTAGTCCAAGAAAATCCTTCAACAGCGCGAGGGCAATCGGGGGCTTCGTCTAGGGCATCCGAAAAACTGTAACTTACTTCGTACGAGAGCAACAACTTTTACCAAGGGCACAGTGAAATTTTTTGATAGCAGCCCGGTATTTATAGGGGGAGACGGACGCGGTTACAACTTCTAGCATCGAAAATTGTACCGACACCAGAAACCATGCTCGGATAACTACCATGAACATTAAATGCAGGCAGTTATAGAGATCGTTGCGGCGGCGCTAAAGAGCATCAAAAAAAAATTAACAGTGTGCATTGGATCCAGCAAACTTCGACAGGCCAAAGGGGGACGGCGTTTAGATATCTCGAAGACTACAGGCTCAGCCTATCGAAGATAAACCTTGCCAGTAGGGGGCTACTGTTGGGGATCATCTCCCGCCACCCCCTCACTCGAAGGCAACTGCGAAGTTAGCTGGAGGTGCTACGTGATAGCTGTCGTGCTGATTGCAGGAGTTCGCCCGTCAGTCGTGGAGATCACGGAGCGAAGTCGGTCGAAGGGTGCGGGCGTCCAAGCACCTTCTGGTCACCGAATCGGCGCAGGCGAAGGCTAACCGACTTCAATTGTCGGGCGAAACCTCGGTTCGCGTCCCGCATCCTTTGGAGCGAGCGAAGACAAGACCAGGTCTTCGCCGGGGGGCGGCGAAGGCAGCTCGTCATGTGGTCAGGCGAAGAGGGCTTCGACACCCTTCGAGTGGACGGCTAGCTCGACAGTGGCCCTGACTACGGTTGTCCTGGGTACTGTTGTAATTATGGGATCACGCTTATTTGTACCATATTACCCCCGGATATTCCGGGAATGTAGCAGGTTAGGGGGTAAGATATGTAAACAGGACCCGTGATCGCCGGGTACGGGCTATAAATAGAGCCACAATGTAACCGTGAAAGGTAATTGAAAGCTGTTCCACTTTCAGTACGTATCACTCTAAAAGACCTTTGTCACTTCCTTCTCCGAAGATCCGCCTTATCTGGGATTTCGATCCCAACAATATGCATGTTAGAAATCAATCAGGACAACACATTCGGCTGCGGCGCTAACAAATTCACCTGTTCACTTGTACTTCAAGTAAATAAATTACCAACTGTCCTGTATTTCGGACATGAACACCTGCACCCCAAAACAAGCTAACAAGCCTAAAACTGCGGTAAACACAACTCTTTTAATAGTCATCGCTTCTCCTTCATCCAAAAACTGTTCTTGCAGATATGAAATTTAATCCTTATTTCCTGCTAATCAGCTTCGTTCATAAATAAGAATAATCGATCGGCTTTTTTACACTAACGCATGCGCAATGTCTTGAACGATGAGATGATGTAATAATGTGAGCTACTCCTTGATGATTGCCCAGACGGCGTAGATGATCCCCGGCAGGTACGCGAAGCAGGAGAGGAGGAGGCAGATCCAGAACTCAATCTGCGGCCAGGTTAAAGCGACAGATATATATCAGACCATGCATGGTGATCATGTCGGGTTGAGCAATGTCAATATATATGGGCCGGCCGCCGGCGTGCTGCCGTTCGGACGTACGTACGTACCTCGCAGCCGTACCTGAGGAAGACGCCGAGCGGTGGGAGGATGATGGCGAGGATGAGGTTCAGGAAGGTCCCCTTGTTGTCCCTGTCCGCCATTGTTGCAATGGAGATCGGCCACCGGCGAGCTCGGAGATGCCTGCAGTTTGGGCGCGGGCGGGTGGTGCGTGGACGGATATTGGAAGGCTCTTTCGTGAGGACGGCTTCGGCGGGCTTTGTACAAATCAAGGCATGATTTGCATAGTACGGTCTAGGTGCTACCGGCGTGTTTACGCTGTTACGAGGAGTTAGATACCGCATGTTTTTCTTCTGGGGATGGATACAAGTCACTCGGTCGTTTTTGGGCACCCACTTTTTTTATAACAATTGGATGTGAGATCTACGGCTTAGGTTTAATCTGGATCCTTCATGCGTTTGTAGTAGCAAAAACTTCCAAGTATTGTTTATGACTCTAACTCCTGAGATTTGAGTTACACCAGCATTGTGTGAAATTACATGAAAAAATGGCTACTGTTAGAATTATTGGAGCCAGCCTATATAATAATTTCTAATAAATCTCAAAAACCAATATTATGGAGAGGTGGCCCATGTTGAGACCCAATCTGTTAATAATATATTGCTAATGGAGGTGGAGGTGCGGGATTTTCCTTCGATATATATTCAAGGACCCTCACCTCTTTGGGTACACGAAAAATATAGTTTGTTAATTAATAGTAGCTCTAAAATTGGGAACGCTCTCATTATGTGAGTCTATATAAGAGTTAGTGTTTTTACCTCTTTCTCTTTCTGTAGTGAGTCTATATAAGAGTTAGTGTTTTTACCTCTTTCTTTTTCTGTAGTGCTGCCGCTGTAGTCTACTCCATCCCAGCGTCAGCGTGCACCGGCAACCGGGAGAGCAGGTCTCCGAAACCCTCGCTCTTGAGATCTTGCACTGGGAGAGGGCGAATAAGGTTTTTAGGAAGCGCTCCGCGCGACTACTAAGTTCTTTACTACGGCTCGTCTTCCTGGTCGCTTGTGCGCTGCCCGCTATCATCGTCAACAATTTTGACGCATCGTCATCAGGATCGATCGTGCCATCAATATGGTGCAACCAGCATCTTCAGCAACCTCCACAGTGCAGGACGAGTATGTAAAATCATGTTACTTGTATTTTATTTTCTGCGATATCTAATTTCGAGTATATTAGATCTAGTTATTTGTTGTGCTGTCGTACACATGTCTAGATTATGCTCTGGTAATATCAGTTTATCAGTTTCTGCTCATTAATTATTTATGGATTAAATTAAACATAAATGTGCCTTATATTCCAACAATCTAAAAACCTTATGGTAGGTACTTAAGTTTATCAATGGCTGGTTTTGTCGATGCACTGAGGCCAGATAAGTTTTCTGTTGTATACTTTAAGAGATGACAAGTTAAGGTCACTCTGTGGTTGACGGCTATAAATGTCTACTGGGTGGCTAAGGGCAAGCCAGAAGGAACCGTTACTGTTGAGCAGGAAAAGACGTTTATGGATGCCAACACACTCTTTGTAGGATGCATTCTTAGCGTTGTTGGTGACCGTCTTTGTGATGTATATATGCACATACAAAGCGCGAAGGAGCTGTGGGATACACTGAATGCTAAATTCGGTGCATCAGATGCAGGAAGTGAACTGTATATTATGGAGCAGTATCATGACTACAAGATGGTTGAAAATCGCTTTGTAGTCAAGCAGGCTCATGAGGTTCAATGCATCGTGAAGGAACTCGAACTCCTTAAGATCAATGTACCCGACAAGTTTGTGGCTGGAGGCATAGTTGCCAAGTTACCTCCTTTGTGGAGAAACTTTGCCATTGTTCTAAAGCACAAGAGACAAGAGATTACTGTTGAGAGTTTGATCGCGTCCATTGATGTTGAGGAGAAAGCTCGGGCTAAGGATGTGAGTCTAAAATGAGGCGAGGGACAGACTAGCGCCAATATGGTGCAAAAGCCCTCCTGCAACAAGAACAAAGGGAAAGATAATAAGCCAAACAAAACTACCATCTTTAAGAAGAATAAGACGAACACAATAAAACTGTCTTGCTTTGTGTGCGGTGAGATTGGACATTTCTCAAAAGACTGTCCAAACCACAAGGGAAGAAAGGCTCCACAAAAGCAAAACTCAAAGACTGCTAATGTGGTGACCATTGGCGAAGCTGGAAACAGAGCTACAGGGTATGAAAATTTACCCTCAGTGTTTTCAGTATTTCAGTCTACTAATTGGTGGATTGATACAGGGGCAAATGTTCATGCGTGTGTTGATATCTCAATGTTCTCATCTTATCAAGTCGTCTATAATTCTTTTGTCCTAATAGGGAATGGGTCACATGCTTCTGTTCGTGGTATTGGCACGGTAGATATGAAGTTTGCTTCGAAAAAGATCGTGCAGCTAAGGAATGTGCAGAACGTCCCTATAATAAACAAGAATCTAGTTAGCGGCTCCCTTCTTTGTAGAGACGAGATTAAGGTGGTGTTAGAGTCCAGTAAAGTAGTAGTATCAAAGTATGGACAATTTATTGGTTAAGGCTATGAGTGCGGAGGCCTATTCCATTTTCCCTTTTTGATTTCAGCAATAAGTCTATGAACCATATTTGTGGCAATGCTAATGATGATGCTAGTGTTTGGCATTTGCGGATATGTCATTTGAATTTTGATTCTATGACTCGACTTTCCAGCATGAGTTTAATTCCAAAATTTTTCATGGTCAAAGGTTCTAAGTGTCATAGTTGTGTGCAATCAAAACAACCTCGTAAACCCCATAGGGCAGCCGAGAAAAGAAATTTGGCACCTCTAGAACTCATACATTTAGATCTGTGTGAAATGAATGGTGTGTTGATGAAGGGTGGAAAAAGATATTTTATGACTTTGATTGATGATGTGACTAGATATTTCTATGTTTATTTGTTGAAAATGAAAGAAGAGGTTCTAGACCACTTTAAAATCTATAAGGCAGAAGTTGGGAATCAACTAGAGAGAAAGATCAAAAGAATTAGATCAGATCGTGGTAGAGAGTATTTCTCTAGTGATTTCGATTTATTCTGTGAGATATGGGATTATTCATGAAAGGATACCTCCCTATTCACCCCAATCAAACGGGGTTACCGAAAGAAAGAATCGCATATTGACTAACTTGGTTAATGCCATGTTAGACACTGCGGTATTATCTAAGGTATGGTGGGGGAGGCCCTGTTGATTTCATGTTATGTCCTGAATAGAGTTCCTCTCAAGGATAAGGAGAAAACCCCATATGAAGAATGAGAAGAGAGAAAATCATCACTTTCTTATTTGCGCACTTAGGGATGCTTGGTGAAAGTCAATGTACCAATAACTAAAAAGCGCAAGCTCGGACCTAAAGCAGTGGATTGTGTCTTTCTGAGATATGCTCATCGGAGCATTGCTTATAGGTTTTTAGTGGTTAAACCTGATATACCTGACGTGCATGTCAATACAATGATGGAGTCTCGTGATGCAACATTTTTTGAGCTCATATTTCCTATGAAAGATTTACATAGCATGTCTAGACTATCTTCTAAGATAATCTCTGAACCTCCTCCACCTCTTGAGATTATTGAACAAATACATGAGCAAGATCCTAAGGAGGATGACAGTGAAGCTCCTAGGAGGAGTAAGATACAAAGGATTGCAAAGTCTTTTGGTGATGATTTCACTGTGTATCTTGTGGATAACATTCCCAAGTCTATCTCAGAAGCGTTTGTATCTCTAGATGCAGACTACTGGAAGGAGGCTGTACGGAGCGAAATGGATTTCATCCTCGTAAACAGAACTTGGGAGGTCACAGAACGACCCTATGGATGTAAACCTGTGGGTTGCAAGTGGGTGTTCAAGAAGAAGCTTAGGCCCGACGGTACTATTGAAAAGTACAAGGCTCGGCTTGTGGCCAAAGGTTATACCTAAAAGGAAGGTGAAGACTTCTTTGACACTTATTCACCTGTTGCGAGATTAACTACTATCCGAGTGCTACTTTCCTTGGCCGCTTCACATGGTCTCATCGTTCATCAGATGGATGTTAAGACAGCTTTCCTTAATTTATATGGACCAGCCTGATGGGTTTGTAGTAAAAGGTCAAGAAGGTATGGTGTGTAAGTTGTTGAAGTCCTTGTATGGCCTTAAACAAGCTCCTAAATAATAGCATGAGAAGTTCGACAGTATTTTAACATCTGCAGGCTTTTCGGTTAATGAGGCAGATAAATGTGTGTACTATTGCCATGGTGGGGGTGAGAGAGTTATATTGTACTTGTATGTTGATGATATACTGATATTTGGAACAAACCTTGACGTGGTTAATGAGGTCAAGTCTTTCTTATCTCAAAGCTTTGATATGAAAGATCTGGGTAAGACTGATGTAATCTTAAACATCAAGTTAATCAAATAGAGAATGAGATTACTCTTACATAATCTCATTATGTTGAGAAGGTCTTGAGCCGCTTTGGTTACCAGGACAGCAAGCGTTCTCCAACACCTTATGATCCTAGTGTGACACTTTGAAAGAATAAAAAAAGTAGTAGGGACCAACTGAGATACTCTCAGATTATTGGATCACTTATGTACCTAACTGGTGCTACAAGGCCTGACATCTCATTTGCTGTGAGTAAATTGAATCTCTTTACTTCTAATCCGGGTGATGAACATTGGTTTGCACTTGAACGAGTCATGTGCTATTTGCTTGGTACAATGAGTTATGGTCTTCACTATTCTGGATACACATCGGTACTAAAGGGTTATAGTGATTCAAACTGGATATCTGATGCTAATGAGATTTACGCCACAAGTGGATATGTATTCACTCTAGGTGATTGTCGGTGGGTGAACACCGCGAGCGGGGATCCTGAGGGACCCCCTTTTGAGATTCGACCGGGGGCAAATTCTGGATCTACCTCGTACGTGAATTTAATGCGAATGTGTGAGATCTAGGCGGGACGGATGATCGTCGGCTAGTGAGAGTAAATGCTCAAGGGATTTTAGACAGGTTCGGGCCGCACGGAGCATAATACCCTACTCCTGTGTATATGATGTGCTATTAATGCTCTTGGAATGCGTTACTCTGGATCTCTGTATTACAAGGTTTTTTGTCTAAGTCTTGAGCTTCGGTCTTGCTTCTATTCGCCAGGTCTAAGGCTTGTTCGTCTGTCTCCCTTGAATTTTCAGCTGTGTGCTAGAGCTTGGATTTCTTCGACCTCCTCGTCTACGGAGCGCACCCCCCTTTTTATCCTATTGGGGAAGGCTCGGCGTGCCCAGAATGGGGGCACGAGTTCCCATGAGTCATAAATAGAAAGCAACCGTCATGGGGCTACAGTTTGATATTATAGAGGGTTGAAAATCCGCCTTCAGCTGGTCCTGTCGCCCATTACGCCCAACTTTAGCAGATGCAGGGGGCCCACCCGGCAGCCGTCGAACTGCCCCGCATGCCCGCTCGGGCAGAGCAGATCTGGCACAGCAGGGGGCAGACGATGCGCCTCGAGCCCGGTGACGATATCTCCAAGCCGTTTCCCTCCATGGGCCCTGCAGGGTGACGTGCGATGAGACCCGTCACATTAAATGTCCCCACGCCTTCCTGCCAGGTGGTGGCAGGGACTGACGTACTCAGTACGACAGGCGTGGGAGGAGTGGTTGGAAATGACAGGCCACACTCCCTCTTAAATGCAGCATCGGGCCTCTCACCAATTGACACCTCACCATTGAGCCCTTGTGGGGTCCACCGGCAAGGGGCTTCTCAGGTCCTCGGGGATCTACGGGTACTTGGGGACCACTGTTCATGGCCCCAAGCACCCCTCCCGGAACTGGCTCTTCTCGGGTCCTCGGGGAACTACGGGGTACTCAGGGACCACTGTTCATGGCCCCGAGCATTCCTCTCGGAACTGGGTCTTCTCGGGTCCTTGGGGAACTACGGGTACTCGGGGACCACTGTTCATGGCCCCGAGCACCCCTCTTGGAACTGGATCTTCTCGGCCCTCAGGGGGATGGTCCCTGAGGGAAGGCGCCATGTGGCATTCTGCTGTCCTGGCCTTAGGACTCGGGGATCCCTAGTTGCCATGTCACCGATAGTGGTGCTGCTGTGTTATGAAGGTCTTGTAAACAGACCATCTTGACAAGGTCAACTATGGAAGCAGAACTCACTGCATTAGACACAGCCACTGTTGAGGCAGAATGACTGCGTGAGTTGTTGATGAACTTACCTGTGGTTGAGAAATCGGTACCGGCTATCCTTATGAACTATGATAATCAGATGGTTATTATCAAAGTAAATAGTTCTAAAGATAATGACAAGTTCTCAAGACACGTAAAGAGACGATTGAAGTATGTCAGGAAATTGAAAAACTCCGAAGTGATAATCTTGGATTATGTCCAAATAACTAAGAACATGGCAGGTCCCTTTATAAAGAGACTATCACAGAGTGTGATAGATAATGCATCAAAGGATATGGATATGAGATCCATGTGAGTTATACCATAGTGGTAACCCAACCTATGTGATCGAAGGTCCCGTGAATTAGGATCTGGGAAGAACAAGCTATTGGTCTAACTGGAGGAGAGTACCTTTGTTGTTTGACCCACTCAAGTGAAAATGCAATACTCTCAGAGATTTGTATGGCAGGTTGGCTAATGCGTTAATATATTCTATTGGCTTTAAGTAGCAAAGATGGCTTTAAGTAGCAATGATGCTGACCTACAGGACATTCTTTAAAGAACACACCTATATGAGTCTGACTGTTGGTCGCAATCTAAGAGATCATGGAGTATGACTTATTGCTCCACCCGCGGGGTAGTCTATTGCCAGCCAAGTATCAATTATGGCTTTAAGTGAAACTTGTTTGCACAAAATTTGCAATTCAAGGCATAGTCCATTGTTCAAGTTGTGAATGAGTGTAGCTTGATGTTCTAAGTGGATGTTCAACTTAACAGTCTCCAGTAAAACATTGATATATCAAATAACAGTGGAAAACTGGTAATTCTCTATGGGACTTTGAGATCTGGTGGGGGATTGTTAGAATTATTGGGATCGGCCCATGTAATAATTTCTAATAAATCTCAAAGGCCTATATTGTGGAGAGGTGGCCCATGTTAAGGCCCACTATCTATTAGTAACATATTGCTAGTGGAGGTGGAGGTGGGGGGAGGGTTCTTCAATATATACACAAGGAGTCCACCTCTTTGGGTACACTAAAAACATAGACTGCTAATTGATAGTGGCCTTAAAATTAGAAACGCTTTCATTATGTGAGTCTATATAAGAGTTAGTGTTTTTGCCTCTTTCTCTTTCTGTAGTGCTGCTGTTGTAGTCTACTCCATCCCAGCGTCGGTGTACACCGGTAACCGGGAGAGCAGGTCTCCGAAACCCTCGCTCTTGAGATCTTGCACTGGGAGAGGGCGAATAAGATTTTTGAGAAGCGCTCCGCGCGACTGCTGAAGTTCTTCCCCACGGCTCGTCTTCCTGGTCGCTTGGGCGCTGCCCGTTGTCATCATCAACAATTTTGATGCATTATCAGCAGGATCGATCGTGCCATCAACACGGTACAACCAGCATCTTCAGCAACCTCCATAGCGCAGGACGAGTATGTAAAAATCATGTTACTCGTATTTTATTTTCTGTGATCTCTAATTTTGAGTATAGTAGATCTAGTTATTTGTTGTGTTTTCGTATATATGTCTAGATTATGCTCTGGTAATATCAGTTTATCAATTTCTACTCATTAATTATTTATAGATTAATTTATGGATTAAACTAGATCTAGTCATTTGAAATGTGCTAGTTTATATTATCAGTTTCTACTAACTTTAATATAAACTAAGTATAATCCCAATATAAATTGACTGTAATTGATCTTGAATTTGCATGTGCTGTTAGTAGGAAAAAAATTCGAGCCTTTTTTTTATGTCTCTGGCACCCGAATTTTGAAAAAGTACCCAATAACTAGCACATATCTTAACACAGATCATGTCGGCACAAATTCAAGTGAGGATGGGCAGTAAAATACCCGAGTAAGTATAGCAACAACGTTTTTTTTTCATTACAAGTCGACGCCCCCACACACACCACATAAACAGACATACAATTCCACGATACGTCAACTCATAACCAAGTTGCTGACGCTGACAGCGGCCCCTTGACGTCTACGCCAACCACGAGAGTATACTGTAGCAATGCAATTTACTGTTCACAGGATACTGTAGCGCAGATCTGAGCTCTCCGTTTTTGTTCTGCAATACTGAGCATCTAAGTCCGCACCAAGACATCACCACGAGCACTGGAACACGACCGAAGCATTCCCCGCACGTCTCCTCCAGCGAAAGCAACCATCTGCCTGCGGCCATGGCGGCGTCCGTCCTGCTGCTGGCCTCGGCCGCGCTTCTGGCGCTCGCGGCCTCGTGGCTGTGGGGCTACGCCGTGGCGCGCCTCGCGTGGCGGCCCCGCGCCGTGGTCCAGAGCTTCAGGGCGCAAGGGGTCCGGGGACCTCCATACAGGTTCCTCACGGGCTGCAACCACGACATCAGGAGGATGAAGGCCGAGGCTGACGGCGTGGCGCAGGACGTCCGCGACCACAACTACCTTCCCAGGATCCTGCCGCACTTCGTCAGGTGGAAGGATCAGTACGGTACGGTTCACTTCATTCAGTCTGCGACTTATCGAATTTATGTATGCTCTGCTCCTGCCCCGCTTCACACTTTTGGTCCGGTCCATATTTTATTTCTTTCTTTCATGTTAGTTTGGGTTAGAGTATGTAAGTATATGATATATAATAATCTGGTTGTTATGATAGATTAGAATTAGATTTTATCTTATTTTTAGAGCTATTTGATATTTAAGTCATCTGTATTATACATATTTTGCTCTTGAGACTCGTATCAATTTAGGTTCCGGTCCTAACCTTAAATCGGTTCCACTTCCTCAGCACCACCATAGGGAGATCGATTTTCACGATCTCCGTCGAGGGCTGCACAACCTGTAGCAAGGTTTTCACGGCCGATCTTGTTGATTCGCCGCTATTTTCGCGTCAACCAGCACCAGTAGGGCTCCTCGATCGCATCGTCATCGCTCGCTGCCAGTCGTCCTCATCGGCACCGACCCACCACTGACCGGCTCCTGTGCCACATGACAACGGTCTCCCGTGTGTCACGTCATCGACCACTCATCTGCGTTTTCTATCGACCACGTCATGCTGGATCCGTCCGCCCACGTGCACGGATGGCTCACCTCGAACTGCTCCTGCTCGCTCTGTCCATGCGGCGAGCATAGGACTGCCTCGACTCCACTCCTCGTCGACCAGCTCGACCACGTGTCATGCGTACTGCGTCGCCCGGCTCCATGCGCCATGCACCTGGATCCATCTCCACGCGCATGAACCACATCACCCCGACCACGCACAGTGCGTCGTTCGTCTCCGCCCAACCATGTCCACACGTCGCTAGCTGTGATTTGGTGCTGCTTTTTCCTTTTTCCCGATCAAAGATCGGGTGGCGTCGCCTGCCGCTCATCGTCCGTGCGTCTCTACTCTGACCTCGGCATCAACTCCACTGGCCAGCTCCTCCACCCGTGTGGCACGGTTGGGCGCACCGCTCCCTATGGACGCCTTCACGAGCTGTAGCCCAGCTGCCCCGTCTGCATACCCTCGTCGCCGATTTGTCGTCGCCTTCACCAATAAGGATGCCTCCGCCACGATCGCCTCGCGCGCCCTCGGTTTGATCAGCCAACCATGTGCGGTTTCCTTCTGGCCGATCAGGCATGGCTCTCGTCCTCCTCGAGTATGTGTGTACCCCCTTTCTGAGAACCAGAGCTGCCGCTGTGTCGCCTTTGAGCCGCAGTGCTGCCGCCCATGGTCTGTGCCTCTGTAGCGTTGCTACGCCCTCCCTGGTGCGGTCCGGCCGAACGGAGATCTCGTCGTCATCCTTCATCATCATTTTGCGCATTATGATGCTTTGGCTGACCGATGTTGATTCTCTCCACACGTCATCGCCTTAGTCGTCGGTGCCCTTGGTTTTCATTACGCTGTTTGGGTGTTCTTCACCGCTTCCTTCGATCATCGCTGCCACGCTCTCGGACATCGGCGTCACCGCTCCAGGTAGCTGGTTTTGCCTCCCTCTACCATCTTCGTTCAGCAATCTCAACTCGACTAGCAACTTGAGCATGCAAAATTTGAAGTTCATTAAGCTCAGTCATGGCAACAACACAACTCTCACACTCCTCTTCCTCATCCTTAGCCCTAGACCTAAGCAACTCAAGTTCTGACAATGAACATTTCTAACTTAGACTTGAGTTCCTTAACTTCTCTAGCTATAGTATGAACCGACCTTTCTTGACTAACTAGCGCATCAGTTAATCTATCTACCTCAACAGAAAACTGGACATAGGATGGTTGTACCTCATGTGAATTAGGCTCGAGGTCATTATTCTCTCCCACTATAAAGCAAAGGCTGGTGAAGTTCTTGTTCTTTTTCTTGTTCTTCATGGGTCGCTCCTCCTCTTCGAAGCTCTCATCCTCGCTTGAGGAAGTGTCGATGTCGCTAAGTGCCCCCACAAAAGCTCGTGAAGCCGTCTTGGCTGCCTTCTTGGCTATCTTGTCATGGTTATTGAAGAAAGGCTTCTTATTCTTCTGCTGCTTATCATGGTCGTGGTTGCGGTCTTCCTTTTGCTTAAGTTTGGGGTAGTCCACCTTGAAATGAGTGGTGTCACCACACTCATAGCAAGCACGAGAATCACCTCTCCTCCGATCTCGTCGGTTGTTGTAGAAGCAGGTGAACTTCACAATCAATGTCAGATCTTCATCATCAAGTGTATCTACTGCTCTTCTATAATAGAGACCAAGAAAGACAAAGCAAATCCACCAGATGAAAGGTTAACACAAGAAAAACTAACTCCTGCCAGACTACCACTACAGATCATGAAACCAACACCATATTTTGAGATAGGGGTTTTTCTAAACTTATCCTAGTTACATTGGCTATTTCTATGGACTTAAGCTTGCTGAAGAGTTCTTCATAAGTTTGGGTATCATAACTAGATGACTCCTCAATGCTAGAGTTCTTCACTTCCCAAATGCTATGTTTAAGAGCATAGAGAAGTTTGATCGCTCTCTCATGATCAGAATAAGGAAAAACCCCATTGGATATAAGATTGCTAATAATTCCATCAAACCTTCCAAACATAGCATCCAAAGACTCTTCGGAACCTTATATGATTGTAAATGCTCTGATGCCTAGCCTTGATTTAGCTAGTGCCCTTATGAAAGACACGAAGAGTGGACCAAATCTCCCTAGCAGTACGGAGGTGCTGAACTCTATCAAACTCATTACGACTCAGACTAGTGAACAATATATTTCTATCTTAGTTGTTGGCTTCATATTGTTCAATCTGGGCTTGAGAAATACGAGCAATATGAATTTAATAGTTGGAGTCAACAATCTCCCAGATAGCACTTCCTTGGCTTAAGAGATAAGCCTTCATACGCACCTTCTAGTATGAAAAGTAATGACCCTCAAAGAATGAAATCTTCCCATGTCACTCTATTATCGCCTATAGATCACAATGCCGGTTAACGTTAACAAGTGATCAAACTCAACTCTGGTATCAATTGTAGGACCGAGAAAGGTAACTAGAGGGGGGTGAATATGAGTCTCACTAACTTCTTAGATGGCATATCCTACTCTTTCACCCAACGCGCCACAAATCAACAAGCGGAAGCAGCAAAATGAGAGAAGAAGTCACAATGAAATTCTCCAAAGAAAACATGGCTCCCATGGATGGAATTGAACCCTAGGTTTTATAGAACACCATTACAAGAGTCATAGCCATAAAACTTGCAACTTGAACCGAAATACTTCCATCTAGGCACTTGACGAATAAATTCTCCAAGTCGATAGATCTAGAGGCAAGAGATTGTTCAATACCAACTTGTATGTGATTCTTATGCCTCTAGCAACAAGAAGAATGACTCCAACATGATTCAAAATTTCAGTTGTCCAACAAAAACGGAAATCACAATAAAAACTGAAGAACTTGCAAACAAAGCAAGGGAGCTAAGATAAGGAAACTAGAAGAAGATGAATACAACCATAAGAATAAACAACATCTTCATTACTTGCATAAGAACATCCTAATTTTGGTGAATTACAAAGTATTTTGCTCACAAAGCTCTCACCTAAGTCATAAACTAAACACTCCTCTCTCACTTCTAAAACCCTAACACATAACTCTCAACTAGGTTACACAAGGAACTCACACTCCCTACCCCTCTATTTATAGGCATAGGGAGGTTCCTTAGCCCTAAGTTTCCTAGATTCCCAAAATACGCATATCTTCCAATACACTCATACATATCACCGAGGGCATTTTCGTCCAACTTTTTTTTCATCTATCGAAAGGCCGTGGTAGCTTCATGACGTAGTTTCATCTCGACGCAAGATTCACAATGATGCCGTGCTGACTTCCAAACTTCCCACTGTTTTGAGGCCAAACCACAAAACCGTCTTGCATGCTTCTGAAAGCGTGGCTCATCGTCACTTGCTTACACCTTAAGTAAGCCACCTGATGTCGATGCTTGTACTCCGTCTTGCGATCTCGACCGCCAGCAAGTCTCTACCGCTCCTGATCCCTTGGGTCATCTTGTCACTTGCATCATCATCCCTTTAACTTGACTTTATTAACACGTCGTCCTTATCCACCTTCTCAAGCTTTGCTCGCTCTCCATGTGTATAACTAGGATCATCTTTGACTCCACCCAGTCTCTTTGATTGTTTGGCACAAAGCACCCCGCTTAGCCTTGATCATCCCACCATCGACCGTCAAGTTGCAGCTATCACCTATACATGACAAGACAAGCACAAAAGTTTCTCCAACTCCATCTCTAATTGGTTATAATCAAAATTCTCAGTTGAAAGCTCATTATAGAAAAAATCATGAACATTGAATGATCCGGTGTACACTCCTTCTGAGCACTGGACCATTTGGCGTGTGGAAAACCTTTCTTCACCGAACCGAGAGAAATCTCCTGGAAAAAGCTCCAATGAAGCCTACGGTGTACACACCGGACCATCCAGCGTGTGGAAAAGCTCTTTCTCCACTGAGCTGATGAAAACTTCTAGAAAATGCACTAGTGAAATATTTGGTGTGCACAACTTCCCATCACCAGACCATCCGGCGTTCAACTTCATTCTAGCACGAAGAAACAGATCTCCTGAAAAATGCTCCGGCATGCACACCTCTATAACACCGGACCATCCGCTGAAGTCTTTGAATTTTTGTTTCTGAATTAAAATGCTCCGACGTGAACTCTTCTGAACATCGGAACATCTGGTGTAGTCAAATTCGCACACACCGGACCATCCGATGAGTGTTTTTTTTCTGGCTCAGAGATAAAAACTCTCACTCTATTTCTAGTTAGTCAAAATCATAATCATGCATAGCCATGCTCACACAAATCAAACTTAGCTTAACTTAAACTGTGTCAATAACTCACTACAAGTAAATCAAGATACATATCCATTTGGTTTATCAGAAGTGCGTGTTCATCCTATGAATAATCATCTCAATGTAAGCCGAGTCCGGTGAGCGTCTTGTACGACTCAGCATTGTAATGGTTTTTGACCAAATATTTTCTTCTTAAAATAATGACATACAGTTTTTCTACGTTTTTTTAGAAAAAAAGCATGCTTAGAAGGTTTGAGTCTGTAGCATGGGACCAAACTTATATTAGTACAAAGCCGTTCCCTTTACTCATGTACTCCAATTTTACGTTTGAATGGTGTTATAGGAGGGACTTTTTTATATTGGTTTGGTCCACAATCTCGGATCTGCATCACCGATTACGAGTCGGTAAGGCAGGTTCTTTCAAACAAGTCCGGGCATTTCGTGAAGACCGATGCGCACCCGACTATTCTGGCAATGCTCGGCAAAGGGCTGGTCTTGGTGGAAGGCACAGACTGGGTGCGGCATCGAAGAGTGGTCAGTCCAGCTTTTGCCATGGACAAGCTAAAGGTGATTGCAAATCTGAGTAAGTCTCAGCTCGGGTCCAGTTTCCCACTGATGACGATTTCTCAAAATGCTTTTATAATCTTGCAATGTAGATGATGACAACAACAATGGTCAGCTGTGCTGAATGCTTGATGAAGGAGTGGGAACATCAGGCATCGAATAGCAAGAGCAGAGAAATAGAGGTGGAGTTCAGCAAACAATTTCAGGAGTTGACAGCGGATGTTATATCCCGTACCGCTTTCGGAAGTAGTTGTAAAGAGGGAAAAGAAGTCTTCCAAGCACAGAAGCAGCTCCAGGCCATTGCCATGGCAACTCTCCTCAATGTGCAACTACCAGGGTTCAAGTAAGTGAATCTATCTATTTTTTGAAACAAAGTGAATATTTTTATAAGTCAGGAATAATCTTACTTTCTTCTATATACAATCCTTACGGTTTCTTAACATATTATTTTGTTTTTAGATATCTTCCAACTAAAAGAAATAGATGCAAGTGGATGCTAGAAAAGAAGCTTAAGACGACACTCATGGAAATCATACAGCCCCGCTTAGCATTGAAGGGAAGTGGATATGGAGATGATCTGCTCGGTGCGATGCTTGAGGCTTGCTTCACAACAGAACATGGAGAGAAACGAGATGAGCTGATCCTAACCATGGATGAGATCATAGATGAATGCAAGACATTCTTCTTTGCAGGGCATGAGACCACATCCCATTTGCTTACCTGGACAATGTTCTTGCTCAGTGTCTATCCAGAATGGCAGGAGCGGCTAAGAGAGGAGGTTCTGAGAGAATGTGGAAAGGAAAATCCCAGTGCAGACATGCTTAGCAGATTGAAAGAGGTAGCGACAACAAAACTTGCATTGATTCCCTAATTCGTAAACTTTTAACTATTTAGAGACTCAGAATGTTAAAATTAATATCCTTAATAGGTTACTGTTTTCACGACAATGTCTCTTGTTTCTTTAGCACGAGATGTAAAAAAAATAATAATTTTGTTGACCAATTTTTAGTTGTAGCTAACATTGAGATTGACATTGCAGATGACAATGGTGCTACTGGAGACACTGAGGCTCTATGGTCCTGTCATTTTCATGCTAAGAAAGCCTACCTCGGATATGAGATTGGGAAGCCTCAAGATACCTAGAGGCAACGGAATTATGATCCCTATTCCAATGCTGCACCGGGACAAGGAGGTCTGGGGTGACAATGCCAATGAGTTCGATCCGTTCAGATTTGAGAATGGGGTTACAAAAGCTGCAAAGGTCCCACATGCTCTTCTAGCATTCTCAATAGGGCCAAGATCATGCATCGGTCAGAACTTCGCGATGTTAGAAGGGAAGTCGGTAATGGCCATGATCCTGCAGAAATTCTCCTTCACGCTTTCCCCAAAGTATGTGCATGCACCAGCAGATCTCCTAACTCTTCAACCTAAGTTCGGTCTTCCCATAGTTTTGAGGCCACTGGATGTATGATGTTAGATGGTTTTATGTGTAGCCACTACTAGCAGAATTTATAATGTGTAAATACGAATGTGATTGCTCGTGTTTCAGGACCTTGAGTTCCATCCACCAAACAGTACACTTAAAAAGCCTAAAGTTTGTTGAAAAAGGTGGCTAGCTACATTGTTCAGGGTTGCTTTCCAGATAGTCTCAATAAAATTGAAGAGCTCATAACATGCTATCGGAGCAACTTCTTGGATATGCTCAGATTATGTATTAAAAGTTTCACAGAAATTTGTATTCAAATTTGGAATTTGAGTTGAATTACTCTATTTCCTTTTTCTTTCTTGGAAACAAACAGGCAAAAGGTTTGCCTAATATATCAACGAAGAATAGAGGATTAATTACCTGATTTTCAAAACTCTACCTTGGTCGGGCAGGCTTGTTACTGTCGAGATCTGGGAAACATGCCATCAGATGGTTGGAATGATTGAACAATCAGAGAAGCAGATGATGACCACTGTATGGCATTGATATACAGTAGGCCCAAATTGTCATTTTTTTTTGGCGAAGGAACAAAAAAGAGCTATTCATTCATTGAAGACAAAATTGCCACTTTCAGACTTTTGAGAATATGTTAATGAATGGTACATGTATATATGGCACGTAAATAGGCGAGAATCTGTTGATTGGTATCTGGGCTTCAGTTTGTCGTCATAGATGAAGGCTATACAATTGGTAGACGATAGCCTTCTTCATGTGGCAAGAAACTAACAATACATGATGTGCACATATTCAGTAAGAGACACATAACGGATCCAGCAGCTGTGGCTAACAGAATGATCCTTCTAGAAGTTATAAACTTACAATTGAAGAATAATGACAGAGAGTGCATGGTCGTTCGATCGAATAATGAATCTAGCCTCAAAAATTACCTTTAAAATAGGAGAATGAGAATACAAATCTCAACCGATGAGTTCGAACAGCACAGATCAATATGAGTTGCATATGTGAGAAACCAAGTTGAAATATATCTTGATTTATTTGTAATGAGTGATTGACAAGATTATAATTTTGGTTTCAAAAGTTTTGGGTTGTCTGAACATGTTTATATATTACAAATATAATCATGTTTGACCTAAAGTGAAAAGGAAATGAAGTTTATGTTTTTGTCTCTAGGTTAAAAAAATTGTACTCACCGAATAGTCCGGTGTGTAAAAAATTATACACACTCGATAATCCGGTGATCAGAGGCAGTGCATGCCCGACTATTCTTTCTTTGATGGCAAAATTTGAATGTTGCACCGGATGGTCCAGTGTTCAGGGGATATAACCACCGGAGTATTTTTCAGAGAAGTCTGTTTTTGATGCTAAAGAGAAGATACACACCGAATAGTCCAGCGATGAGCAAAGTTAACACTGGAGGCTTTATCGAACCATTTAACAAAGATGTTGCAAAATGAGATTTGATGCAGCTGTACTCACCAGATGATCCGGTGATGGATCTTGTACTCACCAGAGGTTTTTTCAAGAGGTTTTTAAGAAGGAATCATTGTACCCACCAGATGATCCGGTATCCAGAGATTGTACACACCGGAACATCCGATGTTTATAACTTCTCATGGTTTCGATCCTTCGATAGGGATTTTGATGTTGGGCTAATTGGAGATGTTTTTGGAGGTTTGGAGAAACATGTTTGCTAGTCTAATGCTGTGCATGTGATGGATGCTACTTGACGGTCGACTGCGGGATGATTAAGACCAAGCTGGGAGTTTGGTGCTAGATGATCAAGGAGGCCGGATGGAGTCAAATGTGATTCTAACTATGTGTATAGAGGTCAAGCAAAGTATGAAAGGAAGGATGAAGATGACTTGGTGATTAAGTCAAGTGAAGGGGATGCGTGCAAGTTATAAGGCATCCCGAGGGATTGGGAGCGGGAAAAACTTGTCGGTTGTCAAGATCGTAAGAGGGAGTACACGTGCTGACATCGGGATGCTTGCTTAGGGTCAAAGCAAGCAGTAGTGAGTCACCCTTTGAGAAGGGTGCGAGGTGCTTTCATGTTTGACCTCAAAACCGTGGAAGGATGAAGTGCACGTGGTATCATTGCGAAGCAAGTGTCAAGGCGAAGCTAAGTCATGAAGGTGTCATGGGCGTTCGATGGACAGAGCGAAAAATAAACCAAAATACCCCGGTGGCACATAGGAGAACATTATAAGTGAGGGGTATTTTGGGACAAAGAAGCTTAAAAGCTAAGCTACCTCTCTAGATCTATAAATAGAGGGGTAGGGCTGTAGGGAAGATTTGAGCCAGCCATTTAAGAGCCTTGTTAGGTTTTGAAGGAGAGGAGAAGATATGCTTAGCCTTTGTAATAGCTTAGAACTTTTGTGAGAGTAAAATATTCTGTAATTTGCCTAAGATAGGACTGACATCTGTGCTTAATGAAGTTTATTTTCTCGTATTTGCTCATGTTCATGTCCTTCTAGTCTCTTCTTTTGGTTCTCTTGCCTCGGGTGTAAGTTTTTCTGGCTCTCGAGTTAATTTTCATTTTTTTTGTTTCAGCTGAATGTTTTCACCTTGTTGAGGCTATTCTCCTTATTGTTAGAGGCATAAAATTTGCACACATATGTGTGCAAGTGGGTATTAAATTCTCTTGCCTCTATTCTATCAACTTTGGGGTTTTTCTCTAGGTAGCTTGTGTTGATTCAAAGTTGCAAGATTTTATACACAAAGACACATGCAATGGTCTTGAATGAAATTTATTAGGTCATATACCATCCGTAGAGTCATGTTGCCTCGGAACTTACCTTATTAAATAGTCCCTCTAGTGTTTTTGCTTCCGCTGAGGTTTTGAGGTGCGCTGAGTGATCAAATAGGAGAAGACCAATAAATTCGAGTAAAATTTATTAATGCGCCTATTAACCCCTCTAGTTGGCTATCTCGGTCATACAATCTGCCACTAGTCACTACAAAGTGAAAGGGAGATATGGTAATTGTTGAATAATTTATGGGAACTTTTCAAAGGTTGTGGTAGATTAAAGTGGTTAATATAAGTCCTTTAGATCTGATCTTATAATCAAGACTACAAGTTCTCATTTGATGTTGAATTGCCAATTCTTTGCCAAGAAAAGTAGGGAATAAAGACCGAGGACGATGGCTACCCTGGTCAGCTTCATGGTGTTTCCTTATATTCAGTACGGAATTTTTTAAGCATTATCTTGTGACCTCTAAATGGTGTTGCGGATAGATTTCTCATGTCGTCTTGCCCCCTTACTACAGATGTTAATTTGCCAGTGCGTACTACCATCCGAATGGCGTCATGCATGATCTCACCTTAGGATATTTCTCTGATTTCCACTGGAATCTTCAAAAAGATTGTGCGTTTGTCCCGTCTCTGAATACTAACAGCAACAATTTGTAACGTGCACAATTCACCATCCCACTGGCACAAACGAAAAGAAAGAAGGATGTGCGCAGTAGTAGTCAGGTAGACCTGGCTCTGGTGTAGCCATGTCGCCATCCTTTGCGTCTCACTCTCATAGTTCCATTCTATTTTGCCACCGTACCTTTCATGTCTTTAACTTGATATATCTGTAGCTGATCCGCAACTTATGCCATCCACTTATGGTTTCTCCTGTATATCAGATCCCCCCTAAACCCCATCCTTTCGCCACAACCTCAAGTCTTCTAGTTTTTGTTGCTCTCATGGTGCTTGCCATCTCATGGCTATGGGTCTGTCATTCTGCGCCTCTTACGGAGGCCTTGTGCCATAGTCAAGAAGCTTAGGGAGCAAAGGATCCATGGACCTCCTTGCAAATTTTTGGAAGGCTGCAACGATGAAGTGATGAGCATGCAAGCAAATGGTCTTGTGTTTGATATTCATTCCCCAACCACCTTCCATTAATTCCATATCATTCTACACTTACTTGGAGGACTCAATATCACTATTTAAGAAACTAGCAAAGAAGACACTACATTAATGACATATGCTCAACATATGTCACTAATGTTCTATGATTGACGGATCCAATAAGGATGCGTCACTATTGTCCCTTCTGATCGGTATTAGATATAAACCCGTCACTAATAAGTGGTCATTAGTGACGGGTCGTAATATGACCCGTCATTGATGATAATAGTGACGGGTCAAGTTGTGACCCGTCACTAATGACTAGTTTATTAGTGACGGGTCGTCTAAAAATACATTTAGACCCTTATGTGGGTTTTGGCTAATTGATGATAAACGATTAAGGGACTAACTTGTTTACCAAGGTTATGAACAAGTTTTAGTTCTGATGGAGAAGTTAAATAATGATGACGTCCCTTAAAAGAAAAGGAGAAAAATGCAAATCCCCGCAAAAGTTACTTGAATTTTGACTTTCCCCGGAAGTTGTTTTGTTGAAAAAAAACCCCAAAAGTTTAGCTTTGTTGCAACCCCCAAAAATTAAAAAAAAAATAAATCACAAAAAAAATTCTAAAACAATTAGAGACAATTTTAAGACCTTCTGTGAATTTTTGTTTCAAAAATAATATCCTTTGCATCATATTTCATGCAGAGGAAGTTTGGAAAAAAAGAAAAACATGCAGCTCATTTATTAACTCATGTTATTTTAACTTTGTCATGTCTACCATTATTTTTCCTACACAAATAATTGTTTAAGTAAACTAATAAAAGTGGTTTCACTAATTTTGGGGTGTTATGGATTAGTTATGAATTAATCTATCTACAACATATTTACTCAATCTTGCACTGTCACAATAACTATTTCAAAATTTCATGTACTTTTAGAAGATAGATGATCATGTAAGAAGACTAAGAAAAGTTGGTTTCATGATTTTTGGATTAGTAAATAATTAACTATGCATTTAACTCAAATTAATAAATGAGCTGCACGTTTTTTTTAAACTTTCTCTCCATGAAATATGATGCAAATGATATTAGTTTTGAAAAAAATTCACAGAAGGTCTTAGAATTGTCTCTAGTTTCTTTATAATTTGTTGTGATTTTTTGTTTGAATTTTTGGGGGTGTTTTTGCAACAATGCCGAACCTTTGGGGGTTTTTTTGCAACAAAACAACTTCTTGGGGGGGGGGGAGTCAAAATCCAGGTGACTTTTGGTGGGGGGGGGGGTTTGCATTTTTCCCAAAGAAAAGAGAAGCGGAATGTAGTTACTCAATAGATTTCAATTCACTTTATTTTCGAATTTGAGTTTAGGAATTCCGTTCTATCAAGAGGGATGCATATTGATAGTTTTGATGGTGTCTTAGTGCTCATGATATCGTTTTAGAACCAAAAATTGAGAGACACAATAATCTTTGAACACCGAGAAAGTGCTGTTTTGTCTGAAGCCGGAGTCTCCGGGTTGGACCGGGTACTCCGGATTCTGGACAGTAGCCCGGAGTCTCTGGGTAGAGCTCCGAGCCGGACTCTCGGGATGGGTTTAATGTTTGAACCCAGAGTTTCCGGGTTGGCCCGAATACTTCGGGTGACCGGAGTCTCCAGACTTTACTCCGGCAGAGAGTCTCAGTTAGAGCCTAAAAGTTCCACCTGGATTCCCTGGGTTCACTCGGATATTCCGGGTTCTATGTTCATCCAGACCCTCCGGGTTGGGTTCTGGACAAGCTCGTAGATGTGCGATTTGTGCCAACCCGGAGTCTCTGGGTTGATCGGATACTCCAGGTCAGTTTAAAAAGCACAGTAACAACTAGTTTTTGAGGGGAGGGTATAAATACCCCCCTCACCCCTCCTTCATTTTCTGCTAAACAACTCATGGACAAACTCATTTATAGCCATTCAATAGCCCTCCTAACTCCTAAAGTGTTAAATCTTTAAAGATTTGGAGAGTAGGGTTGGGAGAGTGAGACTAAAGAGCTAGTGAGTTTAAATACAATCTTGAGCACTTGAGTTCATCACCAAGCTGTCGATCCGTATTCTTTACTCTTGGAGCATTAAGCTCCTAGACGGTTAGGCATTACCCGGAGAGCACCCAAGCTTGTGTAGTGCTCCGGGAAGTTTGTATTACCCCAACAATTTGAGTAAGCAACCCTACCTTGATCTTGGTGGTTGTTTGGGTGAGGAAAGGGTTGAAAGGAACCCAACTCTTTGTGAGCTCCTCAACAGAGACGTAGACACTTTTTTATGGAGTGGCCGAACTTCGGGATATAAATTCTTGTCTCCTTTACTTTCTTGCATCTCTCTTGTTCTAGTTTGTAGGAACGAGAATGGCGACTAGACGGGGGGGGGGGGGGGTGAATAGGCGCCTCAATAAATTTCTTTCGAAATAGATGGCCTTTTCCTATTTCTCACCCAACGCACCCGAAAATGCTCAAGTGGAAGTAAAAGAATTAGAGAGATAAAGCAAGAAGACTAGTTTCATGGCAACATGACTCCACAGGAGTATGAACCATAGGTTCTATTCAAGACCATTCCATATGTCTTTGTGCACAAAAACTCGCAACTTTCAAAGAAACTAGAGAAGATGGACACCGGACAAGGTTTTCGTCCAAGATGATAGTCTAGTGGTAAGGTGACTCAAGATCCGCTCAAATACATGAGTATGTGAGTGTTTAAGCCAGTAGCATCAAGAAAAACAACCCTAAAAAGGTGAAAACTGCAGCTCAAAGAAAAAATCACGGGGTAAAGAATCTCTCCAAGTTGATGATTTAGAGGCAAGGGTACTCAAGACCCATGAGCATAAACTCACATGTGAGTTTTTATGCCTCTAGCAACAAGAAGAATGACCTCACAAGGTGCTAAAATTTCAGCCTAAAAAACAAAACAAAAATCAAAACAAAAAACCGAAAAACTTGCAAACTTGCAAGGGAACCAATAGAGGAAAATTAGAAGGAGGGGAATTTAAGCATATGCAAAAAGTATAAACTTCATTACTCAAAGAGGTAAGAACTATTTTAGGTGGATTACAAAGATTTATCTCTCAAAACTCTCACATATTACATAGGCTAAGCACTCATCCTTCTCTTCTCTAAAACCCTAGCTCTAAGACTCTCAAATGAGTGGCACAAGAGAATTCAAGTGGCTGGTTCAAAGCTCTCTCTAACCCTACCCCTCTATTTATAGGCACAGAAAACTTGACCCCTAAGTTTCCTAGATTTTTCCCAAAATACCCCTCTCTTGTAGTATGTAGTACACTCCTACCTACCATCGAGGATATTTTGGTCTATTTTCTTCTCCATTCATCGGACGACCGTGGTGCCTTTATGACTTAGCTTCATCTCGACGCAAGCTTCGCGTTGGTGCCACGCACACCTCTAGTCCTCCCACGGTTTTGAGGCCAAACCACAAAACCGCCTGCACGCTTCTCAAAGCGTGACTCATCGTCTTGCTTACACCTTAAGCAAGCGCTTCGATGTCGACGCGTGTATTCCATCATGCGATCCTGACCACTGGCAAGTCTCTCCCACTTTCGATCCCTCAAGCCGCCTTGTCACTTGCACTGGCATCTCCTTCACTTGACTTTGTCAAAACACCGTATCCATCCGCTTTCAATACTTTGCTTGACCTCAACATGTTTAGCTAGGATCACCCTTGACTCCGCTCGGCCTCCTTGATTGTCTGGCACCAAGCGCTCCGCTTGGCCTCGATCATCCTGCCGTTGACCGTCAAGTTGCATCCATCATCTGCACACCATGAGACAAGCAAACACATATCTCCATCTCCAATTCCAATTAGTCCATAATCAATATGCTCAAATGAAATCCTAAATCAATTCAAATAAAAGCAAAGCTCATGCAAAACTGAATATCATCAAACCAAATAAATGACAATGTCAATCACTCATCACAAGTAAACTAAGGCACATTTCAACTTGGTTTCTCAATCTCCCCCTTAATGAGTGCATTGACAACCCTCAAGGCACAGAGATTTTGGTTTGAAGAAATTATAACAAGATAAGCTCATCCAAGTGACCAAAAACTCGAGAAAGAGCAAAATATGTCACTTGGCATAAGAAAGTTTGCAAAAAGCCCTAAGAGAGATAAAGACGAGCCAAAACCTCAAAAAAGCAAAAAAAAAAAAAAACTCAAAACCCGAAAAAAAACACATACCTTTGTTGAATATTTATGCATAATATTTTTGGGCATATATTCTCCCCCTTTGGCAATGCAAACATCAAAGATAACAGACTATGCAAAAGATGTGCAAATGAAATGCAAGCCTACAAAGCTTCACATATAGATCACAAAGCACTTGCGAGAACTAGAGATGTCAAAGGACTATGAGAAGTAAACAATATAACTCAAAGGCGCACAAAGTCTCGAAGTGAGTTCATGTCACAAGCACCGATAGTGAAGCAAGTTTTGATCATGTTGTTCAATTATCCAAAAGATGTCACCTTAAAAGCATCCACAATTTCATGATTAGTGTAAAGATTAGAGAAACTAGTGCTATATCAAGTTCAAACTAGGCAACCAAGTTCAACTCGATGAGCTATGCATACACCCACATATCAATCCAAGCCTTAGTTTGACAACATGAAAAAGAACATTCTTAGTACATTAAAAAGCACAAGTTAACTTTCTCATTTGATCATTTAACTATTCTCAAGTGAGTTTTAAGCAACCATGGGTTCACTTCTTTGGCAAACCACATGAAGCATTAAGCCACCGTATTGGATTCAATTTAGCTCAAAACTTGATCATTCATTTTATTAACTCAACATAGAATTTAAGATATGCAATGTTTCACAAAGCCAAAACAAGTTATGACTTTGCGAAACAAAAGAGCACATGATCTCCCAAGGGTTAATCATGGGCTAAACATTTACATAGACAAAAGTCAAAGACCCCCAATCCGCTAAACTAAACAAAGCAGCCTAGGACAAGCTTTTTACAGAACTAGTCCTAATTTAAGCACTGATCAAGCTAAAGCAAATACTCAGGGGTGACAAGAGATTATGTTCACATTTCAAGTTCATTCTTTAGAAAAGACAAGCTTGCTCAACAGATTTTATGCCATGTTTCAAGAAGAGCCTAAGCTTGCTCAAATTTTTATACATTCACTACACTTAGCACAAATTCACAACTAGTAAAAGATAGTGCAAATAACATATAAGTGAAGCTTGCTAACATGATTATATTACAAAATGCTATGCAATGCAAATGCAATAAAAGTAAGATAGAGTATGTACAAAGGCAACTCCCCCTCACATAATGTCATAGGGATAGCACACACCAAGCTTTCCCCTCAGAAATGTAAACCTTGTTGCATCTAAAGGCTTGGTAAAGATATCGGCTAGCTAGTGTTGGGTATCTATGTAGCTCAACTCAATATCTGCCTTCTCATTATGGTCTTTCAGGAAGTGGAATCTCACATCTATGTGTTTGGTTCTGGAGTGTTGAACTGGGTTATTGGCTAAGCTTATAGCACTGGTGTTGTCACACAAAAGTGGCACACTCCTCAAATCTAACCCAAAATCCCTCAAGGTAGCAACCATTCACAAAATCTGTGAGCAACAGCTAGCAGTAGCTACATATTCAGCTTCAGCAGTAGACTGCGCAACGCTAGACTACTTGCAAGAAGACCAACACACAAGAGAAGTACCGAAGAAATGACAAGTATAAGAGGTACTCTTCCTGTCAATTCTACAGCCAGCAAGATCCGCATCCGAAAAACCTCGAAGAGAAAGCAAGAGGAGGCAGAAAACCAAAGCCCAAACTCGAGAGTGTGCTTGAGATACCTCAGAATGCGCTTCACCGCTTGGCGGTGAGACGTCCTCGGTGAAGCCTGGAAGCGAGCACACAGGCAGACGACGAAGTGGATGTCGGGTCTTGTCGCTGTTATGTACAGAAGGGAGCCGATCATGCTCCTGAACTCCTGCTGGTCCACCTCCTCGTCATCTTCATCCGGATCAAGCACGATCGAGGTAGCCATCGGTGACATCAATGGCTTTGCATCGCTCATGTCGAACTTCTTTATCAAATCCTTGGTGTACTTCGTCTGGTGGACGAATGTACCTTGCTTGCATTGCTTGATTTGCAGCCCAAGGAAGAAGTTGAGCTCGCCCATCATCGAGATCTCGAATTCCCTGCTCATAGTTTCTGCAAACTTGGCTACAAGTGCATAAGAAGAGCCACAAAAAATGATATTATCCATATAAATCTGAACAAGTAAGAAATCATTGCCATACCTAAGAGTGAACAAAGTTTTATCAACTGACCCCATCACATACCCATGCCCTAGCAAGAAAGACCTAAGCCTATCATACCAAGCCCTAGGTGCCTGCTTAAGCCTATACAAAGCTTTCTGAAGCTTGTATACTCTATGTGGGTATTTAGGGTGCTCAAAGCCTGGGGTTACTTGACATAGACCTCTTCCTCTATGAAGCCATATAGGAAAGCACTCTTAACATCCATTTGATACGACTTAAAAACTTGGGATGCCGGAAATGCAAGAAGGATTCTAATGGCTTCTAGTCTAGCTACTAGTAAAAAGGTTTCTCTAAAGTCTATCCCCTCTACCTGAGTGAAATCCTGAGCCACTAGTCTAGCCTTTTTCTCACTACAGACCCATCCTCCCCCTGTTTGTTTTTGAAAACCCATTTGGTGCCTATGGTATGAATATTAGGGGGTGGCTCTACAAGGACCTAGACTTGGTTTCTCTCAAAGTTTTCAAGCTCTTCATGCATAGCATTGACCCAACTCGAATCAGATAAAGCAGGTCCAACATCATGGGGCTCAAAAGAAGCAACGAATGCAGAATTACTAAAATGAGCATCGGAAGCAGACTTGGACCTTGTTACCCTCTCCTCAAGATCTCCGATCATCATGTGTAGAGGGTGTCACTGCTGAATGTGTTGAGGGGCCTCACGCCTAGAGGTGAACTCCCCCTCAACCTGTGCAGGTGCAGGCTCGATAGCAGCCGAAGTGGAAGTAGAGGTTGTAGGACCCTCTGCTGGAGTAGAAGAAGCAGGAGCCAGCTCAGGAGCAGGTGTGGTCGAGGGAAGTAGTGGATCATCCTTGTCATCACCGAAAGCTGGAAGATCACCATCTGCAAAGATGCTCTCGCTCATCTCCTGATCACCTGCATACTCAAAGGCAGGATTAGCACATGGAGTTGATTCATAAAAAGTCACATCACAGGATTCCATGATGGTGTTAGTGTCAAGATTATAGACCCTGTAAGAATGACTATGAAGAGAATACCCCAAGAAAATACCATTGGAAGAACGCGACTCGAACTTGTCAAGATTGCCACGCTTTAGGATGAAGCAACGACAACCGAAAACTCTCAAATGTGAAACCTTCGGCTTCCTTCTAAAGCGCAACTCATAAGAAGTCAAAATCAAGATCGAGCACAAGAAAATCCGATTAGAGATGTAGCACGCTGTGCTAATGGCCTCAGCCCAACTTCCTAGGAGTCCTATGCTCATCGAGCATCGTCTTAGCCATCTCCACTAAAGTCTTGTTCTTTCTCTCAACCATGCCATTCTACTGTGGAACGCGTGGGGCAGAAAATTGATGTTCAATGCCATGTTCAAGGCAGAAAGCATCAAAGAGATAGTTCTTGAATTGCTTTCAATGCACCAGGGAGTTATGTGAACAATATCAAAGCTAAGCTCCGAAAGTGTGAAAACACTTCATCCTTGCTCACAAGAAAGAAGACCCAAGAGTATCGAGAGAAATCATCAACAATGACATGAACATACCTCTTCTCGTCCACCAAACGAACCCGAGAAGGACCAACATTGTCTATATGGAGAAGTTCTCCCGATCGTTCAGCCATCACCAGATTGACTGGTGGGTGAGGAGCGGAAACCATCTTGCCATGCTGACAAGGATCACACACAAGATTTTTCTCAAACTTGAGCTTAGGCAATCCTCGGATCAAATCTAGGGCACTCAAATGAGTAAGCAAATCAAAGCTCATATGCCCTAGTCTCCTATGCCACATCCAAAGCTCAGAAGAAGGTTGAGCAAGTAAACATCAAGAAGAACCAGAAGATACAGAAAAACCAGCTCCAAAAACTCTTCCAACTCGAGAAATCTTGTAAATCAAAGCGCCAGAAGAATCAAGAACTCGAGAAGTATTACGTTTGAAACACACTTTCAAGTCCTCATCTAGCAACTGAGATACAGAGAGAAGATTGTATCCCAGATGATCCACCAAAGCCACACCTTGGAGAGTGAAACTCTCATTCACCCTTATCATACCTTTGGCTTTCACCCTTCCTTTCCCATCATCCCCGAATGTGATGTACTCATGTCACTTCGCGGGGGTGAGGCTGGAGGACCATGATGAATCTCTGGTCATGTGGCATGAACAACCGGAGTTGATGAGTCACTTGTTCTCTAGGCCTCCACCTACCACCTACATATGAGAAGAATAGAAGGTGAATGGCTCAGTACTGGGGTTAGTCAAAAACCTCCTAGGAATCCAGTACTGGGTCATCCACCCTGAAGCAGAAATAATAGGTAACTCAACACCAATATGCTGGGGGCAAGTACCACAATGAGGAAAATATTGTTTGCCAAAGCACTAGGACTCAAAGCCTCTTACACGTGGACCAAAACCATATAAGTCATGGTAAAATCCACGCTGAGCACCACCTCTAGGAAGAGACTGAAAAGCGCTAAGGACTCGTGAGTGCAAGCGAGGTAAACACTCATGTACACCAACAGAGGAGCGGTACATGTCCCGAGTGCTCCATTCCCACTCACGCCGCTCATCTCTCCTACGGTGAAAGAAAAACCCAACCAAGTGACCATCTCTCTGGTAGTAGGTGCAGTGGTAGCGTCTCTCGGGAACTCGACTGTTGGTCACTCGTGGCTCTCTTACAGGCTCTCTCATCTTAGGCTGTGGAGCTCTCTTGGGTTGTGGTGCAGACTTCTTCTTTGTGGGTTGTGGAATTGGTTTCTTGATGGGTTGTGGTGTGGTATTGATTTTGTACTTCTCAGCTTCTAGGGTAGTAGGTGTGGTGAACACAGTCTTACTCTCCCCATTGTAAGCCACTCTCTCAAAACCCAACCCAAGAGCCAAACCCGCCTTGTCAGCACACATCTTAGTCTTGGCCAAGATCAAATTCATTTTCCCTTTGCCCTCTAAACACTTATCCACCAGAGAAAGGATATCAAGCATTCTCAGAGACTCCTCCTCAAGGAGCTTCTTATCGGCACTCTCAAACCGACTGGTGACTTGAGCATGCATATTATGAAGCTCGACAAGTTCAGCCATGACAATCAGGCAACTCTCACACTCCTCAATATCGGGCCTAGACCTAAGCAATGCAAGTTCAGTAGAGATGGACTCATACTTAGGCCTAAGATCTTTCAACTCACGCACAAATTTCTTAAGTAACCTATCTTTGCTAACGAGAGCATCATTCAAGGTATCGACTTGGATGAAAAGCTGGTCGTAGGAAGGCAATACCTTAGAGGGATCCTGCTCGGGGTCGCTGTCGTTATTGTGGTCGTCCGCCATGAAGCTGAGGCCGGTGAAGTCCTTGGCATTCTTCTTGTTCTTTGCTTGCGGTTCATCCTCCTCCGAGCTCTCCTCCTCGCTAGAAGAGGTGTCGATGTTGCTGAGAGCCACCACGAATGCCCTAGAAGCCGCCTTGGCCGCCTTCTTTGCCATCTTGTTGCGCTTCTTCTTGAAGAAGGGCTTCTTGTTCTTCTTCTTGTGTTTGTTATAGTCGTGGTCGCCGTCCTCCCTCTTCTTAAGCTTGGGTCAGTCTGCCTTGAAGTGGGTAGTGTCTCCACACTCAGAGCAGGCACGAGAACCACCCCTCCTCTACTCTCGGTGGTTGTTGTAGAAGCAGTGAACTTTTCACAATCAGCACAAGATCCTCATCATCCAGCACGTCCACCTACTCCTCTATGACAGAAACCAAGGAAGACAAAGTAAATCCACTTGATGAAGTGTTAGCACAAGAAAAGCCAGCTGCAGACTGATTGCCACCACCAGATCCGGAAACTAACGCCATGTTCTGAGACAGGGGGTTTCCGAGACCGATTCGAGCCGCCTTGGCTATCTTGGTGGACTTGAGCTTGCTGAAGAGCTCATCACAAGTCAACGTGTCGTTACTTGGAGACTCTTGAATGCTCAAGATCTTCACTTCCCATATGCTACGGTCAAGAGCATAGAGAAGCTTGATCGCTCTCTCGTGGTTAGAATAGGGCAAAACACCAGTTGATCGAAGATTGATAACTATCCCATCAAAGCAAGCAAACATCACATTCAAAGACTCTCCAGGACCTTGCATAAATATTTGGTATTCTTGGTTGTATGTGCTTTGGCATCTGGCCTTAATCTGATTAGTGCTTTCATGAAAGACACTCAGAGTAGACCAGATCTCCTGGGCAGTACGGAGGTGTTGAACTCTATCAAACTCATTCCGACTCAGGTTTGTGAACAAAATATTTCTGGCCTTATTGTTGGCCTTATATTGTTCGATTTGAACCTGAGTTGTGTGAGCAGCAGGGATCTCATAGTTAGAATCAACTATTTCCCATATTGCACTTCCTTGGCTTAGAAGATAAGCCTCCATGCGCACCTTCCAGTACAAAAAATCACGACCATCAAATAGGGGAATCTTCCAACTTCTCTCCATGTCACATACGGATCATAAAGCCGATTAAGGTCAACAAGTGATCAAATCGGCTCTGATACCAATTGTAGGAACGAGAATGACGACTAGAGGGGGGGGGGGTGAATAGGCACCTCAACAAATTTCTTTCAAAATAGATGGCCTTTTCTTACTTCTCACCCAACGCACCCCAAAACGCTCAAACGGAAGGAAAAGAATCAGAGAGGTAAAGCAAGAAGACTAGTTCTATAGCAACATAACTCCACGAATGGAATATGAGCCATAGGTTCCATTCAAGACCATTCCATGTGTCTTTGTGCACAAAAACTCGCAACTTTCAAAGAAACTAGAGAAGATGGACAACGGACAAGGTTGTCCTCCAAGATGATAGTCTAGTGGTAAGGGGACTCAAGACCCACTCAAATACATGAGTATGTGAGTGTTTAAGCCACTAGCATCAAGAAAAACAACCCTAAAAAGGTGAAAAACTACAGCTCAAAGAAAAGATCACCGGGTAAAGAATCTCTCCAAGTTGATGATCTAGAGGCAAGGGTACTCAAGACCTATGAGCATAAACTCGTATGTGAGTTTTTCTGCCTCTAGCAACAACAAAATGACCTCACAAGGTGCTGAAATTTCAGCCCAAAAACCAAAATGAAAATCAAAATCGAAAACCGAAAAACTTGCAAACTTGCAAGGGAACCAATAGAGGGAAACTAGAAGGAGAGGAATTTAAGCATATGCAAAAAAAAATATAAACTTCATTACGCAAATAGGTCAGCCCTATTTTAGGTGGATTACAAATATTTATGTCTCAAAACTCTCACATATTACATATGCTAAGCACTCATCCTTCTCTTCTGTAAAATCCTAACTCTAAGGCTCTCAAATAGGTGGCACAAGAGGACTCAAGTGGCTGGTTCAAAGCTCTCTCTAGCCCTACCCCTCTATTTATAGGCCTAGGTAACTTGACCCCTAAGTTTCCTAACTTTTTTTCCTAAAATACCCCTCTCTTGTAGTACACTCCTACCTACCACGAAGGATATTTTGGTCCATTTTTTTCTCCATTCATCGGACAACCGCGGCGCCTTTATGACTTAGCTTCGCTTTGATGCAAGCTTCACGATAGTGCCACGTACACCTCCAGTCCTCCCACGGTTTTGAGGCCAAACCGCGAAACCGCCTGCACGCTTCTCAAAGCTTGACTCATCGCCTTGCTTACACCTTAAGCAAGCGCTTCAATGTCGACGTTATACTCCGTCATGGGATCCTGACCACTGTCAAGTATCTCTCGCCCCCGATCCCTCGAGCCGCCTTGTCACTTGCACCGGCATCCCCTTCGCTTGACTTTGTCAACACGCCGTCTCCATCTGCCTTCAATGCTTTGCTTGATCTCAACATGTTCAGCTAGAATCACCCTTGACTCCACCCAGTCTCCTTGATCGTCTGGCACCAAGCACTCTGCTTGGCCCCGATCATCCCGTCGTCGACCGCCAAGTTGCATCCATCACCTGCACACCATGAGACAAACAAACACATATCTCCAACTCTAATTCCAATTAGTCCATAATCAATATGCTAAAATGAAATCCTAAATCAATTCAAATCACATCAAGCTGATGCAAAACCAAAGATCATCGAACCAAATAAATGACAATGTCAATCACTCATCATAAGTAAACCAAGGCGCATTTCAACTTGGTTTCTCATTGTTGATTTTGGGCGATTTGCCCCGATCTACTTGCTTGTGAGTGTTTAGTTGCAGGTTGTTGATTAATAGGTCTTTGGACATCTATTAGAACCTGTGGTAACTCATAGACTAAATTAGATTTGCTTAAAAGTTCTTAGTTTTTTGATTTCCTGATTAGGCCGGACTATCCAGGTTCACTTGGAGTATCCGGCTCTGTATAACCTGGAGTATCCAGACGTTATAATTCGCTGCAAAGTTTTAAATTTCAGGAAACGAATATTCATCCCCCCTAGGTGACATCTTGTACATTCAATTGGTATCAAAGCCTAACGTCCTTTAAGGCTTCACCGCTTAGAGGGTTGAAAGATGTCGGCATCCGGGGAAAAGAGCCCGAAGAGTCCGAAGGATGACATTTTGACATCAGGCAACGGTAAAGGGAAGGGAGTAGCAATTGAGTTCAATTATGATAAATTAAATGCGTCTAATTCTTATATATACGTGCCATCTGGGCATGCACTGTATTTTGATGTACACATTATGCCACTTGGAGACACAAAATGAAATTGTATTTAATTTCTCTTCATCCAAGTATTTGGAAGATTGTTTGCACAGGTTGTGATTTGCCGAATGAAGATAAAGAGCTCACTCCTGAACAAGAGCAAAGCATCCACCGCAATGCACAAGCCATAAATGTATTGCTTGGCGCCTTGAGCTCCGAGGAGTTCAATAAGGTGGACGGGCATGAGGAGGCCAAAACAATATGGGACACACTCCAAGTCGCACATGAAGGCACCACAAGCGTGAGAGAGTCCAAGATAGAGTTGCTTGAGGGAAAATTAGGAAGATTTGTGATGGATGATGATGAAACCCCTCAAGCAATGTATGATCGCATGATGGTGTTGGTGAACAAAATTAGAGGCCTTGGAAGTAAATATTTAGATAATCACAAGGTTGTGAGAAGATTATTAAGAGCCTTTGCACCATGAAACCCCACCTTGGTGACTCATATCCGAGAAAGAAGAGATTACAAGAGGCTCACACCAAGTGATGTGCTCGGAAGAATCCTTGCTCATGAGCTCATGGAGGAGGAAGCAAATAAAGTCAAATTTTTGTCAAACAAAGCTCCACCTCCAAGAATAAAGAAGTAGCATTCAAGGCAAGCAAGAGCAAACAAGTGAAGATGAGAGCTCGGATGATGAAGAAATAGTCTTCTTTGTAGGAAAATTCAAGAATTCATGAAGAAGGGTGGTTATAGGAAGTATAAGAGAGATATGCCCAAGAGAAGAACATCGAAGAGGGCTTGCTATGAGTGTGGTGAAGTTGGCCATTTCATCGCCGATTGTCCAAACAAGAAGAAGTGCAAGGACAAGGATGAGAAGAAGAACAAGACCTTCAAGAAGGACAAGTACAAGACCCACAAGAAGAAGTACTCGGGTCAAGTTCACATCAGCGAGGAGTGGGACTCCAACTCCGACTCCGACTTCGATGATGGAGTCACCACCATCACCATTCACTCTTCTACACCAACAAAGTCACTTTTTAGTGACATGAGAGATGACGACAACACTCCCAAGTGTCTCATGGCAAAAAGGCGCAAGGTAAAATCGCAATCCAAGCTCCTAGATAGTGATAGTGATAGTGGTTGTGAAAGCATGCTTAAAGGTTTTAGTAAAAATACCATGTCTAAAATGAAAGAACTATTGGAAACAATAGAGAGTCAAGAGGAGATCCTTGAGAAGCAATATGACTTGCTCATCCTTGAAAAGGAGAGAAACCTTGAACTCGAGGAGCTCCTTGCTAAAGAGAGGGAGAAGATTGAGGAGGTGACCAAGCAACTAAGCTTGACCAATGAATCCGTTGCAAATCTTGAGAGTAGGAATGTTACACTTCAAGAGGATTTCAAATGTTTGGATGAATCTCATAAAACCCTTGAAGTGAAATTTGATGCTCTTAAAAATAGCACTCCCACCAATAATGATGCAACCTTACTCTCTAGTGCTTCCACTAGTAATGGTTGCTCTCATTGTTACAATATTGATATAAATGTTTGTGCTACTAATGCTCAATCTTTGCAAGCATTGCAAAAAAGAAAATGAGAAGCTAAACACCTTGGTTAAGTATGGGTGCATCAAGACATACAAATCCAAAGATGCACTATACAAGACCATTGAGACCAAGGACAATAGACAAAAGAGTGGACTTGGATTTGTGGCGATCAATGGCAAGGAGTGCCTCAAGTTCATCATGGGAGGCAAGCAAAATGGTCTCACCACACAAGCCAAACAACCTAAATGCCATGCATCTCAATCGACATTTTATGCATCTTATGTGCTTAAGAGGAACCACCATGATAAAGTGGTTGCGCTATATGTTGGTACCCGCACAAAAGATAGAGTGGAGAAAATGAATGTGTGGGTATCAAAAGTGCTTGTGAAGAACATGAAGGACCCAAACAAATTTGGGTACCTAAAACAATGGCTTAAAATTATTTTGTAGGCATACTTCTCCGGTGGATCAAGTTAGGTGCTATATAGTGGATGCACAAATCATATGACCGGAGAGAAGGAGATGTTCTCATCATTTGAAGAAAATGAAGGATCTCATGAAAATATTGTTTTTGGTGATGATGGGAAAGGAGAGGTAATTGGCTTAGGTAAAATTCCTATTTTCAATTATCATTCTATCTCAAATGTCTTCTTAGTTAAATATCTTAGTTATAATTTGTTATTCGTATCACAACTTTATGAGATAGGATACAATTGTCTTTTTACTAATGAGGGTGTGACTCTAGAAGGGATGATGCCTCAATATCCTTCACCGGTAAGTTGAAAGATAAACTTTATCTTGTTGATTTTTCAACGAATAAAGTGAGACCTAAAACTTACTTGATTGCTAAGTCTAGTATGGATTGGCTATGGCATCGCCGACTAGCCCATGTTGGCATCAAGAATTTGTCTAAACTTCTAAAGGGGGAGCACATCCTTGGACTAACAAATGTTTCTTTTGAAAAAGATAGAATTTACAGTGCATGTCAAGCGGGAAAGCAAATTGGAGCTCCTCACCCTGCCAAGAATGTGATGACGACCACAAGGCTATTGGAACTCCTTCATATGGATTTATTCGGACCAATAGCCTACATAAGCATTAGTGGTAACAAATATGATTTGGTTATTATTGATGACGAAAACCCCATGGTGAGAACCCCCATGCTCCCCTCTCTCTTTTGCGCTTTTTCTTGTCACAAACGGAGCCTAGACGCATGATTAACCATCATAACTTTTTGCTCGTAACTCTGATTTAGGTGATCTTTGCGCTCAAATTCTCGTAGCGATGTGTAGAATCTTTTTATAGGGGTTTTTACTGAATTTTATTACTGTATGGTGTACTGTTTCTTAGTTAGTTGTATGTGTTTTTCTGGTATGCCGATAAATAGGAGGTGAGCAGTTCATGAACCTTTAGGACCAAGAATTCAAAGATTTTGAGCAACCCTCCGCTGAAGGCAAGTGTTCTTTCTCATTTTGCACCTAACTTAGGGTTGTATGATAGTATTTTATCCTTCTTTCATATTTGGTCTAAATTGGAATCCCTTGTTAGGGTTTACTAGTAATTGTATCATTTTCGTTGTCGCCATTGATAAAGTCATTTGAATAAGGGTAGTTGCGCTTAGTTGCTATCATAGTTGGGTTATAACTTTTAAACATGACTAATGTCTATGCAACATCAATCGGGAATGATAATTTTTGTAGCAACATGGAAATTAAGGATCCTAGCAGGATGGTTGACTTGATGGTGCTGCAGGAATGTACATGTGCGGGAAATGCACATTTGGGTTGTGGTTTGTACCTATGTGGGATCCTAAGGACTGGTTCTTGAAGCATGTAACCCAGCTGAATAGTGCAACAACAAGGCTTATATGGGTACAGCTTGGCCGATTAATTAGCCTCCCCTCCGGTTATGTAGGCACCAGTGGACGATTGAGTTGCACAAGAGGGGGCTTATGTAGTGATAGAATCACTGTTAGTGGTGAAACTTTGGTGGGTGCTTACAGGTCAGTGGGAGTTTTGTAACGACCTTGTAGTGATCTATTGGCACACACCCTAGAAGTGTGTAAGGTACCGATAGGTACCGGTAAAAGAGTTGATCATGACTCGTGGGTAAAGTGTGCGAACTTTGCAAAGTATAGAACTGATCGATCAGCCATGCTCACGGTCAAGAGCAGCTTGGACTTCTTCTTGATTAGTTGGGATCAGAGATCTGGGATGGATGGTTGGGTATCCTGGTAAAGGGATTACCTGGTGTACATTATGTACTCACACTTGTTTCTTCCTCTCTTGCATTCAATCGTTGTTCATAAGCTGGCAATGAAGCTGCATTCCTTTTCTAGGCTGGTGTTCCCCTAGTTGACACATGTGGATGATGGAAGACCCTCTGATGCTAGAGTTTACTTTCTGCTATGCTTTTACTTTAGACCTTTGGGTCCTTTTGTAATAAATATGACGATATTGTAATTTTGGCACTGTGATGATACACTAATGATGTAACACATGTATGAAACTTGATCCTGACATACATGTGTATGCACCTAGTTTTGTTCCTTTAAAACTGGTTGTTACAGTTCTCATGCAAGAAGGCCGAGTTGTTGCCTACGCTTCACGCCAATTAAAGTGACATGAAGAGAATTATCCAACTCATGACTTAGAGCTTGCAATAGTTGTGCACGCTCTCAAGATTTGGCATCGCTATCTGCTAGGCAACCTTTGTCATATCTGATGGGTTGAATTGATCAAGGACTATGAATTGAGATTCATTATCGTCTCGGCAAAGCGATTGTCGTTGTCGATGCCTTGAGCTGAATGGCTTGGTGCAATTGCCTTTTGGTTAAGCCCGAAAATGCCACACTTTGTGATGATTTGGACACTTGGACTTGAGATGGTCTCAGAAGGAATTATTGCAAATCTGGAGATCAAATCCACCCTCCTCGATGAAATCAAGGAAGCACAAAAGAAATACAAGGGTATGGCCCGAATTCATGACAAGAAGAAAGAGGCAAAGGTGTTCACTTTTTGGAGGATAATCAAGGCATCTTGTGGTTTGGAAAATGGCTTGTGGTTCATAAAGTTCCTAAGTTGAGGAAGAAGATTTTGGATGAAGCTCATGACTCTTTGTTGCCTATTCATCCTGGAAGTACCAAAATGTATCAAGATCTCAAGCAAAGGTTATGGTGGACTCGCATAAACCAAAAAATCGCCTGGTACGTGGCTAAGTGTGACATATGTAAAAGGGTGAAGGTGGATCACTTAAAAGTCATCAGTATGCTCGAAGCCTTGCCTATTCCTTCATGGAAGTTGGAGGAGATCGGCATAGATTTTGTTGTAGGGTTAGTTAAGACCTCTCAAGGCTATGACTCAATTTGGGTGATTGTCGAACGGTTTACCAAATCCGCACACTATCTTCCCATCAAACCTAGTATAGTGGCAAGGAGTATGCAGAATTATATCTCTTGAGGATTGTTTGCCTTCATGGCATTCCAAGGAAGATTGTTTCCGATTGAGGCACTCAATTCACCTCTCATTTTTTGAGAAGCCTCCACGAAGCTATGGGTACCAAGTTATTCCATAGTACCGTTGTCCCCCCAAACTAGAAGCCAAACCAAGAGGGTTAATCAAATACTTGAAGACATGTTAAGGGCTTTTGCTATCACCTATAGGAAGAGTGGGGGATTTGCTGGCCATTTACGGAATTCTCCTACAACAATAGTTACCAATGTAGAATCAAGATGTCCCCTTTCAAAGCGCTTTATGGGAGGAGACGTCAAACACCTCTAGATTGGTCCGAGTCTAGAAAAAGAGACTTTCTGGTCCCAGATTTGGTCAAAGAGGTAGAAGAGCATGTCCTGACCATTCGCAAGTGTCTTCTCATAGCTCAATCTCATCAGAAGAACTATGCCGATCGTCATTGGTGTGGGCTTATTTTTAAAATTGGAGACTTCGTCTATTTTCAAATAAGAGGAAAGTTGGCGCCATGATATGTTGGCCCTTTCTGAATTATTGCCCGACGGGGCGAGGTGGTATATCATCTGGAGCTACCTCCATCCCTCCCCACCATGCACAACGTCTTCCATGTCTCGCAATTGAAGAAGTGTCTCTATGTTCCAACCGAATATGTGACGATGGGTGACCAAGACCTTCAATGTAACACCTTAACATTTCAACCTTTTGAAAATAGTAATAAAATATCTCTTCTTTAGATTTAGGGTGTTCTTCTTCATCTCAAAATCTAAGGTGGAAAATTACTTTCTAAATTAAATAATTAATTTAGGTATAGAAGCAGTAGGATTTTATTGCATGAAAAGTGAATTTTTGAAAAAACGGAGGCGCATCGTTTAATACTCACAAAAGTTTGAAATGGTTTTATAAAAGAAAATTCTTTTTTTCCACCCTTGGCCCAATCTCTTTTCTTTTTCTCTTTTTCTTCCTTTTTCCACGGTGGCCCACCTTTTTTTTCCCTTCCTAGGCCAAAATCCGTTCTTCCCCCTCCCACTTTTATTTTTTTTCCTTTTTGGTTGGCTTCCTTTTCCTTTTCGGGCCAAGCCCATTTCTCTCCCTCCTGCCCCGCCTCTCCATCGTATGGTCTGAAGCCGCGCCTGGCCCAACTCCAGTGCGTGCTTGCTGCAGCCTTGCGTCATATCCCTTCACGCGTCGCCACCAGGTGGGGCCTATCCCCTTCCTCCCGACCCTGACCTGAGCACGCCACGTCACCATGAGTTCGGCTCGAACCCGTATCGTGCCGCTGTTCGAGTCAATCTTGAGCATGAGTGCCGCTACTCTAGTGTGATCCCTAAGCCAAGCTGCCCCTATAAATAGAGGCCTAGATGCCCTATTTTTCTGCTCCCTAAAACCCTAGCCACTGCTATCTCTATTGCCATGCATTGCCCTATCAGCGCTGCCTTCGAGTTTTGCCACCGCCTCCTAAGTGCATCCGTGCACTCGCCTTCGTTATTCGGTCACTAGAGCATTGCAGTCGATGAAGAACTGAGAGCCTTCGCTGTCCCTCCCATAGTCGACCTCATTATTGTGCTGCACTACCTAAGGTATGGCGTCAAATGAGTTCATCGTGCTCCCTCCTTCCTGTTCTGCCGCTCACCGTCGACCATAGCCCACCGGTGAGTCCGCTACCACTATTCCCCTCCTACCGTCATCTTCTCTCTGTCGTTGACGCTGGTTGCATCTCATTTACCCTCCACCAACCGATCTCTAGTCGATAATCAAGATTAGATCTGTTCTTACCCCTTCACAGCCACCACCTCTGCACCACATCATCGTCCACACCATCACTACCTCAGCCTTGTGCCAACGTGTCTCGCCATATAAACAAGGCCTTTACCCAGTCACCTGAATTATTTTTAGTTCAGGAAAAGTGGCAATTTTTTAGTTTAGTCCCTAAAATGTTCTTTATTTACAAAAGGTCCCTCTATTTTTACAAAAGGCCCATGTCCTTTCTATTTTATTCAAATAAGTCCTTTCCTTTTTTAGTTTTAACCCTAAACTCTTTTTTAGCATAACTTTCTCGTTCTAGCTCTGATTTAGACGATTTTCATGATCTCGCATTCGTAGCAGCGTGTACTATCTTTTAGTACCATTTTTTTTATAGATGTTGCTATTGTTTGGTGTACTGTTCTTAGATAGTTTAGTGTGTTTTTTGGTGTGTATCAAGAGCAGATGAGGAGCAGTTCAAGAATCTCCAGAACCAAGTCTTTGAAAAGTCTGAGCAGGAAGTTGGAAGAGTCAAGTGTCCTTGAATATTTTGATCCCCATTTTCAAATGCGTTCTTTATTTCAAATATGCATGTTATTAATTCTGAATCCCATTTACTTGTAGTACCTTGTTCCATATATCCCTTGTCGCCCTAGTTATCAGTGGTGGTTATGTTAGGTAGCTTATGCTTAGCCCTGCACAAGGGTATGGTTGGGTTGTTTGTTAAACATGACTAATGAACTATGCAACTAAGAGTTGGGAATTCTGGTAGTTGTTGTAGGAACATGGATCATAGGGATGTTGAGCTGAATGTTAGATGAGGATGGCGTGGGAATGCACAGGTGTGGAAGCACTATGGTTGGTGGTAGTGTCTGCTCAGTATCCTAAGGACCGGGTTTGTGGAACAGGTAACACCGATTAATAGTTCAACCACGAGGCTTATATGGGTATGGTCTGGCCAGTTAATTAGCAGATCCTCAACATAGTATAAGCCAGTGGTGGTGTAGGAAGGAAAGAGTGATTCGATCTGGAGCTACAAGGCACAATAGGGGCCTTCTGGCTAATGCAATGCCAATTTGACGAAGGTGAAACCTTGGTGGGTTTGTTCTTATTGGGAGGATATTTTGTAACGGCCTTGTAGTGAAACCTAGCCACACAACTTGGAAGTGTGTAGGTGCTATGATGGCACGAGCATATTGGAATCATGACTCGTGGGTAAAGTTAGACGACCTCTGTAGAGTGTAAAACTGATAAATCAGCCATGTTCATGGTGAGTGACGTGGTCGCTTCACATGATTAGCTGCTTTGGGTTTTGGTTTTGGTGTTGTTAGTGGTTGGTTACCTATGATAGGTAGCAGTTGGTGGTTGGTTACCTGTGATGGGTAGCAGTAGGTGGTTGGCTACCTGTGATGGGTAATATTGGATGTTTCTTGGTTACCTACGATGGGTATCAAGTTGGTTGGTTTGGAAACTTGATGTGGATTTCAGGTGGTTGGGAAACAAGTGTAGATGTTTCTAGAAGTGGACATTTATGATGATTCACCTAGTTAAATAGGATGCTTTTATAACTTTTGTGTTAGCATAGTTGGCATTTATGCAAATTGTACGTGCTATGGCCTGTTCATTTATTCAAGCTTGCATGTTATCTTTTTTCCACACTTGCTGAGGATGACTTGTACTCACACTTGCTATTTCCATGCAAATGCACTTCAAAATGCTGCTCAAACAATAAAGGAGAATTAGACTACTTCATAGATGAAGATGAAGACTGCTAGGCTAGTGGACCCTGATCGGTTGCCTATGGAAGATTGGAGCTTCGTTGTAATTTGCTAGTGTACTTTGGTTAAGACCTTGAGGTTCTTTCTATTTATTTAAGTTAAACGTTGTAATAATGGCACTGTGGATACATTGATGAAGTCACTGCATGTATGAAACTTGATCCTGACATACATATAGTTTACATCTGGTTTTGTTCCTTTATAAAACTGGGTGTGACATTCAACCTGATGTTTCTTATTGTGAGCATCCAATTCGCATCCTTGATGAAGTCGAACGGAAGATGCGATGCAATTGAAGTAAATTTCTCAAGGTTCAATGGAGCAATCATATTGCAGATGAAGCAGCATGGGAATGTGAAGATCAACTTCATGCCGATTATCCCATGTTTTTTCTCCAGCATGTGAGTGATGCCTTAGTTTCCATTCCTTATAGCACCTTGATGTCATCCACGTCTTTCCATCACCACGCAAGTCATGAAGTTCCTAGATTCACCATACTCTCCCCTAAACTCACTCGAATCTTGGGACGAGATTCTTTTAGGGGGGTGGGGGAGGTTTGTCACATCCCAAATCTCGTAAATATGTCATTAAGCCTAATCATGCATCATGAGCATCATGCTTAATTGTTGGGTGCTTGTTAGTTTCCTTTGGTGGCTTAACTTTTGTTAAGGGTTAGGAAAATACCCGATCGTGGAGTTTTCTTTTAGATTAAGTCCGCATAAGCATTGTGTGTGAATCCATTTAAAAACAGGTTCATCTCATTTTGTAATCGCTGCACAAAAATCAATAGAATTTTTGGAGCACTAGAGCACCTAGGTTTGGGTTAATAAATAGAGAGAAAGAATATGCAGAGAGAAGGAAAAGAAATTGCAGCTCCAATAGACAAGAAACACCTTGATGTAGGATCGATTACAATCTAATAAGGCAATAAAAGGGAGGGGGTGAATGATTGCGAAAACCAAATTCAAAGATTAATCACCCAAATCAAAAATCGATTTAACTCGATATTCCACTCGAAACAGATTGTACATGCTCTAGTAAAATAATGTAGAGAAAGATCTGCAGGTTTGATTTCCTTCAAATTTGGATGCCTGAAACTAGATTCAAATACAAAACTAACCAAATAAGAATCGAGTCAATGATATGTGGATCAAGAATTATGCCTAGTCGAAGCATACTGTATCAACCAGAATCGAGTAGATCAAAACCTAGTCGAGTTAACCAAAAATCTACTCGAGATCAAACCAAAATCACTCGAATTTTTTTCCGGTCGAATGCTAGATATTCTAGCAAGGTTTTGGATGGATTAAACAAAGATGAAAGTTGATAGAAACATGAAATTAATCAAAAACGAAAACCAAGTATGCAGAATATAAAACATAAAGAAAATTATGAATCAACAACTCATCAACTTACGAAACTTGATTTTCATTGCATGGATGAGTTTACAAGATGCCTCTCCAAACTATCCAACAAGGATTTCCATGAAATCCCAAAGCCTAGATAGATCTACACTCTAGATCAAAAGTCTAAATCTGATCTCATTCTTGGCACAAACATCTATTTGACCGAGACCCTCTCAATATATATCCCTCCAAACCAACCTTGGTTTGGAAACAATCCTAGTCGTATTCTATATGGACACAAACCATAATAAAACACATCCACCCATATTCGAATCCAATTCGTGCTCGAGTCCAACTTAGACTAGCACTCGATTCCTTATGGGATTGGACTCTTCGACCAATCAGACCATAGCCTGACCTTACCATGTACTCAAATGACTCCATCATCCGAATACATAATCTGGTTGCCCCCGACCTCGTGTACGTCTGACCTCGAATCCTCAAATTATATGCTATCAAAAACATGGATACAAAAAGTACGTCATTGTTTTGATTAAAATCACATGTAACAAATACCAATTGTGTTGTCAAGAACATCTTATATTATTTTGCAAGGAATTATATGCACCATTAGCCTTATTCTATCCAACCATGTCAGGCCTATGTCAAAAAGACAACCCGAAGCTTAAGAAAATGGTTACAGTCATACACGACTTCTTCCAAGTTCATATCAAAGTGTAATGATAAGCACTCTCATAAAGAAGAAGTGCGACAATGCATACTTCTTTGATCTTTTACCTATCAACTATTATTCTACACTTTTTTCTTTGAGTCTTTCACATATAGTATTTTTATTAAAGATCAAAGCAATCAAGAGAGTTTAACCATGACCAGATTTAATTCGAGTTTTCATTCCGATTAAAAAATCATGACAAAAACTACATCCTACATATAGAGATATGAAGGTGCAGAAACTCCCATGTAGAAAAAGCATTGGATTCAAAAGTCACATATTTATCATATATGATGCTCATCATATTTCATTGTTTTCTCATTCGAAAAAGCTCCAAGACATAAGTACTCCCACTCAAAATAATCCCATACGATGAATAGCACCAAGTTCTCCCAGAAGAAAAGTAAAACGAGAAGAATCCAAAAGGTTTTGTGAAAATATCTACCAATTTGTGTTCAGTATCCACACAGAAAAGTTTAATGTTCCCCTTTTCCACATTGTCTCTAAGAAAATAAAATCTGATGTCCGAGAATGTTGCATAGGGTAATTGTGCAATAGAGGACTATTTCATAGATAACTATGCAATAAAAAAATTACCCAAGAAATGACATGTACCAGATGTACTTTTTCTATCAATTCTACAAGAAGAAGCAGAAAGCCATATGCCAAAGTCTTGAGTGCCATGAAGATACCTGAGAATCCATTTGACAACTTGTCAATGTGAAGCACGTGAGGAAGCATGAAATCGTGCACACAAGCATACACCAAATTGTATGTCTGGCCTTGAAGCGGTGAGATATAAAAGTGATCTAATCATGCTTCTATATTCTTTTTGATCAACTGTCTCACCATCTTCATCAAGATCAAGCGTCGTTGATGCTCCAATAGGTGTCATGATTGGCTTGCTGTTTTCCATCTAAAAACGTCATAGCAGGTCTTGTGCATACTAACTTTGATGAACAAAAATGCCTTATTTGGTTTGTTTGACTTGAAGACCCAAAAAGTATATTAGTTCACCCATCATACTCATCTCAAATTCTCTGCTCATCATTTTTGAAAACTGGGACACCAAAGCATGAGAAGAACAACCAAAGATGATAGCATCTACATAAATTTGAACAAATAGTTGATCATTAATATGCTTGAGCACAAACGTCTTGTACACTTTTTCCATTACAAACTCTTTTTAAGCAAGAAAGTTTTAAGCCTATCATACCATGCTCTAGAGGCTTGTTTTAAACCATACAAAGATTTAGACAACTTGTATACATGATTTAGATATTTAGGACTTTCAAAACCAGGTGGTTGCTTAATATAAATCTCTTCATTAATGTAGCCATTCAGAAAAACGTTTTTGACATCCATTTGATATAATCTAAAACCTTTAGAGCAACAAACGCTAAAAGAATTCTAATAGCTTCTAGTCTAGCAACCGGAGCAAAAGTTTCCTCAAAATCTAGCCATTCTACCTATGTAAAATCTTGAGCTACAAGTCTAGCTTTGTTTTTAACAACAACACCATCCTCACTTTGTTTATTTTTAAAAACCCATCTAGTTCTGATAAGTGTATGATCTGGAGAAGGTGCGATTAGCTTCTAGTCTAACTTTGTTTCTAACAACAACACCATCCTCACTTTGTTTATTTTTGAAAACCCATCTAGTTCCGATAAGTGTATGACCTAGAGGAGGTGTGACTAGATTCCATACTTTGTTGCATTCAAAATTTCCAAGTTCCTCGTGCATGGCATTGATCCAAGATTTGTTAGTTAATGCATGTGAAACATCTTTGGGTTCAAAAGAAGCAACAAAAGCTGAATGAGCATGAGAATTAGAATCAATAAACCTGGACCGTGTGACTCGTTCATGCAAATCTCCAATCATTTAATTAGGTGAATGACTCCGCCGAATGTGCAAAGGAACATTGACTCTAGAAGCAATTTCTTCTTCTCCTTCAACATGCACAGATAATGTAGTAGCTTGAGGATCCGAGTAATCGAAGGTACTAAATGATCTTCAACTGATTGTGTCACAGGAATTAAAATCTCATCCTCCTCCTCCTCATTATCCAGAAATATGGTCTCAGACTCCCTCTGAACATATGTACTTATACATGTACCATTTGGTCTAGTTCTAGGACTAGCCTTATCGAAAGTAACCTCACAAGTTTCAACAATTTTTAGTCCCCAGAACAAGCACATGATAGCCACAAGTATGAGCAGGATATCCAAGAAAAACTCCATCAGTTGATATGAACTCAAAAATATCCAAATTTCTAGATTTCAGCACAAAGCACTTACAGCCAAAAACTCAAAAATGAGATACACTAGGCCTATGTCTAAACCGCAGCTCATATAAAGTTTTACCCAATTTAGATCTCAAGAAAATACGATTTGAAACATAACAAGCAGTAGATATAGCTTCAGCCCAAAACATGGTCTTAGCCATCTCGACCAGAGTTATATTCTTCCTTTCAACTATACCATTTTGTTGAGGTACTCTAAGTGATGAAAATTGATATTCAATACCTTTCTCGGCACAAAAATGATGAAAAGAAGAATTGTTAAATTTACTTCCATTATCACTTCTAATAGCTCTAAGTGAACCTAGGAGATCAACAGATAATCTAACAAATAAATTCCTAAAATGATCAAAAGCTTCATCCTTAGATGCCATAAAGAAAACCCAAGAGTATCTAGAGAAATCATCAACAATAACAAGTACATACCATTTACCTCTAAAAGATTATACTCTAGAAGGACCAACAGTATCAAGGTGCAAGAGTTGACTAGGTGCATTTGTCATAACCATGGTAATAGGTGGATGTGAACCTAAATGTATTTTACCATGTCTACAAGAAGAGGAAACTAGCTTGCTATCACCCGTAAACTTAGGCAAGCCACGAATAAGATTTAAATCACTAACTCGAGTGAGCTGATCTAGACCAATTTGACTAAGTCCATGATGCCAAAAAATTAGATCTTTATAATCATTAGCAACAAGACATGTAAACTTAGAAGAAGGTGATGCATCAAAATCAGCCTTAAAAACTCTTCCAAAATGTGAGATACTAAAAACCAGATCACCTGAAACATCTAATACTATGCATTAATTTTTCTTAAAGCACACTTCAAGGTCTTCATCAATCATTTGTGAGATAGAAAGGAAGTTAAATTTCAAGTTCTCGACTAGAGCAACATCCTTAAACATAAACTTATCATTTAAATGCACTTTACCTTTTGCCATAACAGAAGTAGAAGAAGCATCTCCAATTGTAACACTTTCAGCATGAGATGCATGTACAAGGGAGGAAAACTAATTCTTATCACATGACATGTGGCGTGAGCATCTCAAATCGACTAACCATATGTTCTCCTTCCTTGCTTGAGAAACCTACAAAGAAAAAAAAGATGTCGATGCCTCAGTAATTGACGTGTATTCTCAGCATCAGTATATGTAACGTTAACAGCACACAAATTACTAAGAATTTTATTAAAGCGAGCAAAGAATTCATCAAGAGACTCACCTGGTTTCATCTCAAATTTCATGTATTTTTTCTTATATAAATCTTGACATACCTCTTTAATGGTAGATGAACCTTCATGGTAATCACAGAGTGCTTTCCATACTCATGCGGATTTGAGATGTATCATGCGATCAAAGTCGCTTCTTCCCATGTCTTGGATGATCAAATTCATTGTCTTGCTATTCGCCTTGATGGCCGGTATGTTCTGCACCGTCACCTCATTGTTCTCTGGAGCCACATATGACTTGTAGATCTTTTCCCAAATTACAAAGCCCTATTCTTGAATGTAGGCCTCCATCTTCGCCTTCCAGAACTAAAAATCAACTCCATCGAAAACACAAGATTTTGTGGAATACCTATCTGAAGCCATGTTTCTAATTACCAATTAAGATAAATTATAAAAGGATTAAGGCTCTAATACTAGTTGTAGGATCGATTACAATATAATAAGGCAATCAGAGGGGGGAGGGTCTAAATGATCGTGGAAACCAAATATAAAGATTAATTCACCCAAATTGAAAATCGATTTAAACTCGATATTGAGTACATGCTCTAGTAAAAACAATGTAGAAAAAGATCCGCAAAATTACGATGCTCTAGTAAAAACAATGTAGAAAAAGATCCGCAAAAGTACGATTTCCCTCAAATTTGGACCGCTGAACTAGATTCAAATATGAAACTAACCAAACAAGAATCAAGTAAATCAAATATGTGGATCAAGAATTATGCCTAGTCGAAGCAAATTGTATCAACCAGAATTGAGTAGATCAAAACCTAGTCGAGTTGACCAAAAAGCTACTCGAGATCAAATCCAAATCACTCGAAATTTTCTCAGATCGAACATTAGATATTCTAGCAAGGTTTTGATGGCTGAAACCAAGATGAAACTTGATAGAAACACAAAATTATCAAAAACCAAAACCAAGTACGCAGAATATAGAACAGAAAGAAAATTCCGAAATAGAAAAAAAATTCCGAATCAGCAACTCATCATCTTGCGAAACTTGATTTTCATTACATAGATGAGTTTACAAGATGGCTCTCCACAACATCCAACAAGGATTTCCACTAAATTCCAAACCCTAGACATATCTACTCTCTAGATCAAGAGTCTAAATCTGATCTCATTCTTGGCACATACCTCTCGCTGACCAAGACCCTCTCAATATATAGCCCTCCAAACCAACCTTGGTTTGGAAACAATCCTAGTCATATTCTACCAGGACACAAACCATACCAAAACACATCCATCCATAACCGAATCCAATTCATGCTTGAGTCTAACTCAGACTAGCACTCAATTCCTTATGGGACTGGACTCTTATATCAATCAGACTGTAGCCTGACCTTGTCATGTACTCGAATGACTCCATCATCCGAACACATAATCTTGTTGCCCACAACCTTGCATACGTCTTCCCCTCTCCGCAATGCAGCCAGTCGCACATATGTAACCTTGTCTTCATGTACACTATTCTCTAGCCCGAACGTCCTACGTGACATCATCGATCACTACGACCTCAGTTCCTCCTGAACCTAGTTACCGAACCTCAGTTCCTCCCTGAACTTAGTTTGTGGTTCCATCATCGACCATGTTCACCTTCAAGAAACACCTGCACATGAATCAACAAATGAGTACGAGCACAAGTCCTTCTTGACTTAACTCAAGATCAGTTCGCACAACACCACACAAACTTCAAGTGAAACCAAGATACTAACATAAGCAAACCCAACTACTGATAGCGCATCAAACTATCTATGCTATCGAAGCATATCTAAGAAATATCTTAACAACTCATGAATATCATCCCAATGACATTATGCTAAATCACTTTGCTATTCCAATTTCATCAATCAAACCAAGTTTTCATCACATGATCTCACACTTGACATGGGGCTGAATGTACGTGATGTCACCTATAGGGGGGTGAATAGGGGTTTCCTGAAATTTAAAACTTCACAATGGATTACAGAGTTCGGATACTCCGGGTCAGTCTAGAGACTCCAGGTTGTATAGGATCCGGATACTCTGGGTGAACTTGGATGGTCCAGAAATAACAAGAAATCAAAAACTGAATATTTAAGCAAATCTGGTTGATTCTATGAGTTACCACATGTTCTAATTGATGCATGAGCTTATTTTCAACAACCACTTGCGGTCACAAACTCACAAACAAGTAGATTTGGACAAACCTCCAAAAAAAGATCAACTAGAACAAGAAAGTATGGAAAATAGTAGAGAAGGCAAGTATTTGTTTCCCGAAGTTTGGATCCAACAATCCTATGTCTCCGTTGAAGTGCTCACAAAGAACCGGATTTGTCTCAACCCTTATGCTCACCGAGCGACCACAAAGATCGAGCTTGGGGCTTACTCAACCTTCCTCTTCCCTTGCAGAGGCGAGGATGACCTTCACAAACTTTCTGGGGCACTCCACAAGCTTGGATGCTCTCTGGGTGATGCCTAACCGTATAGGAGCTCAGAGCTCCAAGAGTAATGAATGCGAGTCGACGACTTGACGAAGAACTCAAGTGCTCAAAAGATGGATTTAAACTCACTAGCACTCAATCTCACTTTTCGACCCAAACTCTCAAATCCTTGCTAGAATTAATGCACCAGAGGAGTGGGAGGGTTCTAAAGAGGCTATGAAGTATTTTGTCTTGAGTTGGTTCAGCAGCAATAAATAAAGGGGGACGGGGTTATTTAAACCCAGCCCCCCAAAACTAGATGTTATAATACTTTTTGTACTGACTCGAAGTATCCAGGTTGGCCTTCAAAAGCGGCACAGAGACCTCTGTCTGGAGCCCTATCCGAAGGGTTCGGACCTTCAACCTGGAGACTCCGGGTTGGGCACTCAAGCCCAAACAAAGGGCTTGACCCAGTGTTTAACCCGAAGACTCTGGGCCACTGACCAGAATCCGGAGTATCTGAGACAACCCGAAAACTCCGGGTTCAGCACTTAGGTTCTAGCCGAGTACCCCTGGCAAGAGCCTTACTCGGAGGTTCTGGCAACCCGGAGACTCCGGGTCAGCCCGGACACTCTGGGTGCAAACAAACACTAAGACTTTCCCGGTGTCCGTGGGGTGATTGTGTCTCTCATATTTTGTCTAAAAGAGTCATTTAAGCACTGAGACATCTTCATGTCAACCTAAACATCCCTCTTGATAGTATGATATTCCTAAACTCAAGTTTAAAAATAAAAACAATTTAAACCTAATGAGTAACTACATGCCGCTTCTCTTTTCTTTTTGAGGGACGCCAACATCGTTTAACTTCTCCAATGGGACTAAAACTTGTTGATAACCTCAATAAACATATTAGTCCCTTAATCGTTTGTCATCAATTATCAAAAACCCACATAGGGGGCCTAGATGCACTTTCAATCTCTCCTTTTTTGGTGATTGATGACAACACGATTAAAGCTTACCAAGGATAATTGAATTAAAGATCTTTGAATTCTAAGGTATATGTGATCTCTAAATGTGTGCATTGATTAGAATTTGAATTTTGAGATCAAATGCACATATTTAAAAGAATTTTGTAGGAGTCCCCCCTATATCTTAGCATCCGTGGGGTGCTATAAGTGTGAGTGAATATGACACTACGTGATGCGCATGACATGATATATCACATAAATAAAGAGAGAAATAAACATTACACTATAGAATGTCATAAACATCACATTAACATAAATAGAGTCTTAAAAATTTAAAATTCAACAAAAAGCACACACATAGTTTCATCACACATTATTACAAAAGTGTTACATGTCCAACGGGACTGATAAAGATTAAGAATTTTGACACTCCGGGTCAACCCAGACACTCCCAGTTGGAGCAGAACAGACAGCTGAGCTAACTCAAAGATTTCTCTCCCCCTTTGGCATCAAGCACCAAAAATAAAGAGAAGCAAAGATGAAGATCTACTCACTGCCTTCTTCATAGTCCTCATATCCATCTCCACTGCCGCTGCCATCATCATCTTTAGGAAAGCTTTCCTTGGCTCCTTCCAAGTCTTCTTCCTCATCTTCGGTATCTTCTTCTTCTCCTTGAGTATGTGAAGTTTTAGCACCTCCTGCAGCAGCTTGGGCCTCATCATACCAAGCCCATGGGTTTTCAAATGCTTCAGGATCGCTTACTTCTTTTTCGGAGGCGATTAGAGAGTAAGGAGGCTCAATCCTCAAATTAGCATAAATAGCCTTTTGACTCTGCTCAATCTTCCTCAATCTCATATTAGTCTTTTGTGCTCCTTTATCTTCATGGCATTATGAGTTCAAACATTGAAAATGGACTTGAGTGCATTCTTGATAAAAGATGGAGAGCCACGTGAGAAAGATGTTCATCTTGGTACCGCCCTTTGTGCTTCACTAGGAGCTGACCTTGGAGGAGCCAAAGAAGGCGACAGTGGAATAGATGAAGTTGACTTTGAGCTCACTAACCTCATCCTATAGGGCTCATGCTCCACTTCCTTGAAGAAGTTTTTCTTTGTGACCTTTTCAATCATGTACATTATGTATGGTTCATAGACACAACTCTTGCTAGGTGTGTAGGATGTAATGTGTATTTCCTCCCAAAGAAAGTCCACCACACTAAATGAATCACCTTCATTGGACATCCTAGCAAGTAAATTTCTTGATATACCTTGAACCATAGTGGCATCGCCACTTCAAGGATTTAAAGTGAGACGGAACAAGGAATTGAGACACTTGTAAAAAGGCCTCATGCCTTCCGTTGAGACATATGTCACTTCACCATGATTTTCATACATAAAATCCATATCTTCGGTGGAGAGTTGTTCTTCAACATGAATCTTTGTCTTGCTCGTGTCACGGACATAAAATCCAAACAAGCGAGCAAAAGTCTGATATGAGATCTTGTATTGCTCTCCTTCGATCATCCAAAATATGGTTTGGTTTTCCTCATGGTCATAGTAAAGAGTGGCATAGAACTGCGCTATGACTTCAATACTCCAATCACACTTTAGACTCATGATGTTTCTGACGCTCTTGTCCTCACAAGCTGAAATTACTTCAGTAAAAGTAGGATCGTCCTTATTTGCCATGTAATCCCAATCTATCCACTGCATTAGGGTGACCGGCTTCTTTTTTCTGAGGATCACCATCTCATAAAAATCAGCTTGGAAATCATTCCAATAACGATGATCTGACACATTCTTTTGATATATGAAAGGACCTCCATATCTCTCTCTCTTGCACTTGCCTGATTTCTTCACGTAATCAACTACCGCTCTAGGCACCTAGTTTGCTACATGTGTCTTGTAGTGCCTATGAAGCTTCAAAGGGGCCAAAACAGGATTTTTCTCTTGTTCCTCTTGTTCCTCTTCAATGCCATCTTGCCTTTGAGCCCTTGAACCGGAGGCCACATCCTTTCCTTTTCCTCTCCTTCTCATTGCTTGCATCTTTGTTCTGCCATGAGGCACATCTGTGGTTGGTGTTGGCTCATTAATGTGAATACCTCCTGATGAGACCGATACCTTCCGAATAGCCTTGCAAACGTGATCATGTCCACCACATTGCCATTGTCGTTGCTACTGCCACTGCCCTTAGTTTCCTGCAGAGGAGCATCACTTTGTGCAAGCGGATTATGCCTAGCTTTTGTTCTTCGATGAAATGCATGACCACCAAAATGATCTCCCCCATCTTAAGAAGTCCTGAGATACACATGAAAGATATGCTTAAGATACAAGAAGATTTGCTCAAGAATTTGAATTGAGGAACATAAACTGGATAGGCAACTTTTGGACAACCCAGAGTATCAAGGTCAACCCAGAGACTCCGGGTTGCCCAACCCCAGGGCAAAATCTTAGGGTATGAAGGATGTGTCTAATGCATTTGCAAGCCATTAAGATATGTGAATCTAGGAAGGAAATGTGGCATCTTTACCAAAGGGATTTGACTCTAAGGCATGGTATTGAGAGATCGGGTGGATCGAACTTGAGATGTACCTTTAGGTTAAATGAGGTGCTCGAAGACGATCCGGAGGGTAGGCCGAAGAATCTGAGCACCGGAGGAAGTCTCTAGGTGAAGAACTTTGGAATCCCTTGGTCGAAGCTTGAGATCGCTAGAGGGGAGGATCACAACGGTGGAAGGAGGAGAGAGGAGTTGGAAAGCTCAGGTGGAGGTTGTAGACTGGATAACCCGGAGACTACGGGTTGACCCAGAGAATCCGGGTTGGATTTAAAATCCCAAGTGAGAAGCTGTCCCAGAGACGAACCTGGACACTCTGGGTTGAGTGACAGAATCTGGAGTATCCAAGTGGACCTGGAGACTCCAGATTCTGTCAACTTGACAAAGCCAGTAGAGGCTAATGGGCTCCAAAATCTGGATATTCTGGGCTAGGCCGGACTCTCCAAGTTCTGGAGCAAGGCTGAGACAGATTTTGGAGATGAGATTCGATGAGGATCTTTGGGAGATGGATTGTTGGACATATAAGATATTTTTACCACTTGTGATCAGCCAACTAACAACAATACACAGCTATGATCACAAGTAGAAAATTATGATTATAAGATCAAAGAATCAAATATTTTCAAAAATAGCACTCAAAAGAAATTTTCACAAACCTCTAGCTATCAAAGATACAAAGCTAAAACAATCAAGTGCATGTAGTATATCAAGCCACGTTACGAGAATCTAGGATATTTAGCTCACTTCTCAAGTCACAAAACCTTTGCTCGTCTAGTGGCTTGGTGAAGATATTGGCTAGTTGTTTTTCGGTTCTCACATGGCGAATATCGATATCCCCTTTGGTTGAGTGGTCTCTCAAGAAATGGTGACGGATGTCTATATCTTTTATTCTTGAGTGTTGTACTGGATTGTTGGCTATTTTTATGGCACTCTCATTGTTACACAAAAGTGGGACTTTGGTCATGTTGTAGCTATAGTCTCTCAAGGTTTGCCTCATCCAAAGTAGTTGTGCGCAACAAGCGCCCGTAGCGACATACTCGGCTTCGGCGGTGGATAGGGCTACGGAATTTTATTTCTTTGAGGACCAAGATACCAAGGACCTACCCAAGAATTGGCAAGTCCCTGACGTACTCTTCCTATCGACTTTGCAACCGGCATAATTGGAATCCGAATAGCCGATAAGTTCAAAGGATGAAACTTTAGGATACCATAAGCCAAGGTATGGAGTATGAAACAAATATCAAAGAATCCTCTCAATGGATACTAAATGGCACTCTTTTGGAGCGACTTGAAATCTTGCACACTTGCACACACTAAGCATAATATCGGGCATAGATGCACAAAGGTAAAGCAAAGAACCAATCATGGAGCGATATACCTTTTGATCCACGGCCTTGACATCTTTATTTTGGTTGAGATGCCCATTAGCTTGTATTGGGGTCTTGATTGCCTTGGCATTCTCCATGTTAAACTTCTTGAGCATATCATTGATGTACTTGGTTTGACAAATGAACGTTCCTTCTTTGAGTTGGTTAATTTGAAATCCTAGAAAGAACTTTAATTCGCCCGTCATTGACATTTCAAATCTCTTTGTCATGATCATACTAAACTCTTCACAAAACATTTTATTAGTAGAACCAAATATAATGTCATCGACATATGTTTGGAAAACAAATAAATCATTATCAACATTTTTAGTGAAAAGAGTAGAATCGGCTTTGCCTATTTCAAAACCTTTTTTGATAAGAAAATTACTCAGGCATTCATACCATGGTCTGGGTGCTTGCTTAAGCCTATAGAGCACCTTATGGAGTTTGTATACATAGCTGGGAAACTTAGGATCTTCAAATCCGGATGGTTGCTCTGCAAATACCAATCAGGAGATTGGTTCATTGAGAAAAGCGCTCTTCACATCCATTTGATACAACTTGAAATCATGGTGAGTAGCATAGGTAAGTAATATACGAATTGATTCAAGCCTAGCTATGGGAGCATAAGTCTCACCAAAATCCAAACCTTCTATTTGCGTGAAGCCATGAGCAACCAACCTTGCATTGTTTCTCGTAACGATCCTGTTCTAATCTTGTTTGTTCTGGAAGACCCATTTGGTGCCAATCATATTTTTATTTGGTCTTTCCACTAATGACCAAACTTCATTTCTTTTGAAGTTATTGAGCTCTTCTTGCACGGCCATCATCCAATCTAGATCAGCAAGTGCATCTTCCACCTTCAACTGTTCCATGGAGGAAACAAAAGACTAATATTCACAAAAATTGCAATTCTAGAACAAGTGGTTACTCCCTTTTGGATATCACAGAGAATGTTGTCAATTGGGTGATCTCTTTAGATACTTTGATGGACTCTTGGATGTGACACATGGGATTAGGGTCGAATGTTATCCACTTCATCATCATCAAGCAATTTGTTGGAGTCATCATGCACTTGGTCTTGATCTTGACTTGATGTAGGTGGCTCCACTTGAGTTGATAAAGATGGATGAACTTAATCATTATTGGCCACTTGTTACTCTTGGGGCTCTTGAGGTTTGATTTCACCTATTGCCATCTTCTTGATTGCCTCGCTTGGAATTTCTTCATCACCTAAAATATTAGGATCAACTTGCTCCACTTGGGAGCTGTTAGATTCATCAAATGTCACGTCACGCGCGATTTCAACACAACTAGTGGTTTTGTTGAAAACATGGTAGGCGTAGGCATTTGATCGATAACCAAGCAAGAACCCTTCATCTACTTTAGGAGAAAACTTAGGACTTTTTACCTTCTTATTTAGAATAAAATATTTGCTACCAAGAACTTTAAAATATGAAACATTAGGCTTGTTACCAATGAGAAGCTCATAAGTGGTCTTCTTTAAGATCTTGTGGAGATATAACTGGTTGATGGCATGGCATGCGGTATTGATGGCCTCGGCCTAAAATTGATACGAAATCTTGTACTCATCAAGCATGATCCTTGTCGAGTCTATGAGAGTCCTATTCTTCCTCTTGACAACCCCATTTTGTTGAGAGGAGTACGGTGCCGAGAACTTGTGCTTGATCCCTTCTTCATCAAGAAAACTCTTCAACTTGAGTATTCTTGAATTCTCTTCCAGTGTCGCTTCTCACCCTTTTGATCTTCACATCAAATTCACTTTGATCTCTTCTAACAAATTTCTTGAATATGGCTTGTGTTTCACTCTTATCAAGAAAAAAGAATACACAAGTGAAACGGGAATAGTCATCAACAATAACTAAACCATATTTATTACTGCCAATGCTTATGAAGGGGATCAGTTCAAATAAATCCATGTGAAAGAGCTTCGAAGGTCTTGTGGTCATTATCATATTCTTGGCGAGATGAGGAGCTCCAACTTGCTTGCTCTCTTGACATGCACTACAACTTCTATCTTTCTCAAAAGAAACGTTTGTTAGTCTTAGGATGTGCTCCCCCTTTAGAAGTTTAGACAAATTCCTCATGCCAACATGGGCTAGTCGCTAGGTGCTATAGCCAATGTATGCTAGACTTAGCAATCAAGCAAGTCTTAGGCCTCACTTCATCCGTTGAAAAATCAACAAGATAAAGTTTACCCTTCAACCGACCGGTGAAAGCTATTGAGGAGTCTTACCTCTTAGAGACGGTCACACCCGCATTAGTAAAAAGGTAATTGTAGCCCATCTCACAAAGTTATGATACGAACAATAAATTATAACTAAGAAATTTGACCAATAAAACATTTGAGATAGAATGATCATTAAATATGGCAATTTTACCTAAACCAATTACCTCCTCTTTCCCATCATCACCAAAAACAATATTCTCATGAGATCCTCCATTTTCTTCAAATGATGAGAACATACTTTTTTCTCCGGTCATATATATTGTGCATCCGCTATCAATCACCCAACTTAATCCACCGGAGGAGTATACCTACAAAACAAATTAAGTTTTTATTTTAAGTATCCAAATTTTCTTGTGTCCTTTCATGTTAGTCACAAGCACTTTTGGCACCCACACACTCCCATTTTGATAACTCGATCCTTTGTGCGGGCACCAATATATAGAGCAACCACTTTCCACAGTGGTTCCTCTTGAAAGCATAAGATGCATAAAAGGTAGATTGAGGTGCATATCATTTGTGTCGTTTGGCTTGTGTGGTGAGACCATTTTTCTTGCCTTTCTTGATGAACTTGAGGCACTCCTCGCCATTAATCACCACACACTCACTTGGTTTGCTCGTATACATATCAAATTCAAGCCCTCTCTTTTGCTTATTGTCATTGGCCTCAATGGTCTTATATAGTGCATAATTGGATTTCTATGTCTTGATGCATCCATACTTAACGAAGGTATTTAGCCTCTCATTTACCATTTGTAATGCTTGCAAAGATTGAGCATAAGTAGTACAAGCATTTATATCAACATTGTAGCAACGAGAACAACCATTACTAGTAGAAGAAATAGAGAGTGAGGTTGTATCATTAGATGTGGGAGTGCTATTCTTGAGGACATCAAATTGCACTTCAAGAGCTTTATGAGATTCATTCAAACATTTGAAATTCCCTTGAAATGTGACATTTCTATCCTGAAGACTAGCAATTGAGATATTGGTCAAATCAAGATCTTTGGTTAATTTCTCAACCTTCTCCTTCTCTTTAGCAAGAAGCTCCTCGAGTTAAAGGTTTCTCTCCTTTTCAAAGATGAAAAAGTTCTCTTGCTTCTCGAGAATCTCGACTTGACTCTCTATTGTTTCTATTAGCTCTTTTATCTTAGACATGATATTTTTACTAATACGTTTAAGCATACTTTCACAACCACTATCATCATCGCTATCACTATTACTATCTAGGAGCTAGAGTTGTGGTTTTATCTTGCACCCTTTAGCCATGAGACACTTAGGAGTATCATGATCGTCGCTCATCTCGCCAAAGAGTGACTTTATTGGTGTAGAGGAGTGGATGGCGATGGTGGCGACCCCTTCATCATCGAAGTCGGAGTCGGAGTCGGAGTTGGAGTCCCACTTATCACCAATATAGGCTTGACCCGAATATTTCTTCTTATGGGTCTTGTATTTGTCCTTCTTGAAAAGTTTGTTCTTCTTTTCTTCCTTGTCCTTACTTTTCTTCTTAGGACACTTGGCGATAAAGTGCCCAACTTCGCCGCACTCATAGCATGCTCTCTTGGATGTTCTTATCTTGGGCATGTCTCTCTTGTATTTGCTATAGCCACCCTTCTTCATGAATTTCTTTAACTTTCTTACAAACAAGGCTATTTGTTCATCATCCGAGCTCTCATCTTCACTTGAGCTTGATTCTTCAACTTTCTTGTTTTTGCTTTCCTTGAATGCTACCTCTTTATTCTTTTAGGTTGAGTTTTGCTTGGCAAGATTCTTGACTTCATTTGCTTCCTCCTCCATGAGCTCATGAGCAAGTATTCTACTAAGCACATCACTTGGTATGAGCCTCTTATAACCTCTTCTTTCTCGGATGAGAGTGATCAAGGTGGGGTTTCTTGGTGCAAAAGCTCTTAGCAATCTTTGCACCACCTTGTGGTCATCTAGCTCTTCACTTCATAGCCCTCTTATCTTGTTTACTAGCACCATCATACGGTCATACATGGCTTGAGGGGTTTCATCATCCTCCATAACAAATCTTCCAAATTTGCCTTCAAGCAACTCTATCTTGGATTCCCTCACACTTGTGATGCCTTCATGTGTGACTTGAACTGTGTCCCATATCATTTTGGCTACTTCAAGCCCATCCACCTTATTAAACTCCTTGGGGCTCAAAGCACCAAGCAACACACTTTCGGCTTGTGCATTGCGGTGTAGATTTTGCTCTTGATTAGGAGTGAGCTTTTTGTCTTCATCCGGCAATGTAAAACCTATGCAAACAATCTTTCAAATACTTGGATAAAGGGATTTTAAATGTAATTTCATTTGTACCTCGAAGCGCATAGTGCGCACCATCAAAATATGGTGCACGACCGGATGGCATAGCAATATAAGAATTGGAAGTATTCAATTTATCACAATTGAATTCAATTCGACTTCTTTGCCTTTACCATTACCCGATGTTGAAAGATCACCTTTTGGACTCGTCAGGCTCTTTGGACTCTTCTCCCCAGACGCCGACATCTTCAAATCCTCCAAGCAGTGAAGCCTTGTAGGAGGTTAGGCTCTGATACCAATTGAATGTACGTGATGTCACCTAGAGGGGGGTGAATAGGTATTTCCTAAAATTTAAAACTTCACAGTGGATTACAGAGTCTGGATACTCTAGGTCAATCCGGAGACTCCGGGTTGTATAGGACCCGGATACTTCGGGTGAACCCAGATAGTCCAAAAATAACAGGAAATTGAAAACTACGAATATTTATGTGAATCTGGTTGAGTCTATGAGCTACCACAGGTTCTAATTGATGTATGAGCTTCTTTTCAACAACCACTTACAGTCACAAACTCACAAACAAGTAGATTTGGACAAACCGCCCAAAAAAATTAACTAGAACAAGAAAGTATGCAAGAAAGTAAAGAAGACAAGTATTTATTTCCCGAAGTTTGGATCCAACAATCCTACGTCTCCATTGAGGTGCTCACAAAGAGCCAGGTCTCTCTCAACCCTTATCCTCACCGAGTGACTACAAAGATCGAGCTCGGGGCTTACTCAACCTTCCTCTTCCCTTGTGGAGGCAAGGATGACCTTCACAAACTTCTCGAGGCACTCCACAATCTTGGGTGCTCTTCAGGTGACGTCTAACCGTCTAGGAGCTCGGAGCTCCAAGAGTAACGAATGTGAGTCGATGGCTTGACGAAGAACTCAAGTGCTCAAAAGATGGATTTAAGCTCAGTAGCACTCAATCTCACTTTTCAACCCAAACTCTCAACAACTTGCTATAATTAATTCACTAGAGGAGTGGGAGTGTTCCAAAGAGGCTATGAAGTCTTTTTTCTTGAGTTGGTTCAGTAGAATGAATGAAGGGGGACGGGGGTATTTAAACCCAGCCTCTGAAAACTAGCCGTTACAGTACTTTTTGTACTGACCCAGAGTATCCGGGTTGGCCTTTGAAAGTGCCACAGAGACCTCTATCCAGAGCCCTATCCAGAAGGCCCAGATATTCACCATATCCTAGAGTATCCGGATCAACCTGGAGACTCCGAGTTGGACATGCAAGCCCATACAGAGAGCTTGACTCAGAGTTTAACCCGGAGACTCTGAGCCACTGACTAGAATCCAAAGTATCGGGATATCCCGGAGACTCTGGGTTCAACACTTAGGTTCTACCCGAGCACCCCTAGCCGGAGCCTTACCTGGAGGTTCCGGCAACTCGGAGACTCCGGGTCAGCCTGGACACTCCGGGTGCAAACAAACACTAAGACTTTCCCAGTGTCCGTGGGGTGATTGTATCTCTCATATTTGGTCTAAAAGAGTCATTTGAGCACTGAGACATTTTCAAGTCAATCTAAACGCATCCCTGTTGATAGTATGACATTCCTAAACTCAAGTTCAAAAATAAAAACAATTTAAACCTAATGAGTAACTACATGCCACTTCTCTTTTCTTTTTGAATGTCGTTTAACTTCTCCAATGGGACTAAAACATATTCATAACCCCAATAAACATATTTGTCCCTTAATTGTTTATCATCAATTATACAAAACCCACATAGGAGGCCTAGATGCACTTTCAAGGGCACACATGGCCGACCCACCTCTCCTTCTCATTCGGCTGCAGCAGCAGCACCCCTTCCCTGTCTCTCTCTCACTCTCACACTCTCTCCCCAAATACCACCTCAAGAACATTGAATCAAGGTATGCATGTGTTACCATTGCATTCCCCACATCCGTAGCTCTTCATCCATCCAAGTTTCAGTTGCATTTATGAAGATTTGGATGAGTTTCAATCCATTTTCATCACTCCCTTTCTCTGAAAATTTCAGCAGCTTGGTCCCTCCCTTCTCCAAGCCTTTTTCTCCATTTTCTTCCCCAACAGATGGTCACTAACCTCCACAAGGACCTTGGGTAGGTCACCTAGGTTTCCCCTGGTGAGAATGCACTTTTGGTTTGGTTAATTTCGGGTTCTTGAGCTGCAATCAAGTAGTTGCGAAGCACCCTTGTGTTCTTGATGAATTGGAGCTCATAGGAGGAGTTTGGATGAGATAGAACTAGGGAATCGTGTTTGTTTGGTGGGTAGATGAAGCCTAGAATCAATGCATTAGTGAAAATACATGCTTATGTGGGTTGGTTTTTGACATGCAAGTTGAATTGACAAGAAAACCATCGCGAACTCACATCTGCTAGAACCCAGAAGTTCTGGTTTACAACCTAGAAGTTCTGGGTAATTTGAGTTAAAGCCAACCATCGCGAACTCACTCACTACACATCTTGTAGCATGCCTCTTTGCTCCTCATTCATGCTTATCACGTTGCATGCGCTCTTCTTTAGAGAACAAAGGGCCAGAGTGTGACACAGGCGTGATCGAGAGTGATTCGGAGTTTATTGCTATTGGTTGTGAAGCTGAGCACCAAAGCAAGCATCTAAGCATGTTGCACCTCTACTTTGGATCATATGAGTTTTAATTTGATAAATATTTGCTTTATGTATGTCATGCATGTTTAGATAGACAATGTCGGGTTTTGTGTTTTGTGGGTAGATCTAATTGTTGCATTGCCCTACCTTGACTTTGTTTATTTCTTGATCCATTGTAACCCGAGTTGTCGTTATGTAATTGTCAAACAACTTAGATCACCGGTAGAAGACGAGCGGTGGAGTGTTCCATCATTCACGAGCTAATGAAAAGTTTGTGAGAATGAGGTGATATGTGGGCGGTGATAGTGGCAGGTCGGGAGAGGAACCCGAATGCCATAGGCTGCTTACATCGACTAAGCACCGACCATTGTTTGCCGTTAGCTTAAGCACTTTTCATACTTCCACATATTCAGTAAATGTACAAATAAGGCGATTATAATATAACGTGCTAACACTTGACTTATGGCCCTATGACGCGTAAGAGAAAAAATAAGGAGAAGCAAGGTGGCGGGGAGCCGGAGGTGTCTGGGACACGCTCGCGGTAACCCCGACGCCATACGAGCAATCGCAAGTGGGTAGTTCTGTGTATGAAAAAGGTTATTTCTGGGGCCAAGAGGATGGACCCGAGTCGTCTGAGTAAAGATGTACCCCCTGCAGGGTGTAAGAACAATTTGAATTGCCGTACTCTCGGTTATGATCATGCTTTTATCCATCTGCATCAATTGTAGAGTTCCAATGTTGGAAAGTGGTTAGTGTTCGTTGATGGTAAGTTGAGTTGGTTCAAGTTACTATCATATTCTTGTTATTTGATCTTAGGATAGAAGGGTGCAAGTGGTTAAGTGTAGATTCTCACACAATTGAGTCGAATTCTACTTTTGCATATAAAAATTTACTTAACCTCGTGGCTGATTTCCTTGCTAATTCATCCAGACGTATTATCCTTGGAGTTGGGTTATTATATGTACACATTATGAATTAAGTCTAGCGAGTACCTTCATACTCACGATGCTATTATTGAGTTTGTTCAGGTGAGGATGAGCTGGTGTTTGGCTACTTTGTGCCTATAGATGCCGGCAAAGAGCAGGAGTAGCAGTGCCATACTTGATGCTAACCCGGTGTGAGGAACAATTACGTCCTACGAGGAGGAGGGGGTGAATTAGGGTACTTAGAAACTAATGGCTCCAAAAACATCACAAGATAAACCAATCTCAATTTCTATCTAAATGTGCTCTAGATTTATCTAGTGTGTCTACACTACCGCTCAATAGGATTGCAACCTACTCTAGCAAGTTAAATTGCAAGTATGTAAATACGAAAACGTAAATAAGATAAAGAGACAAACTCATCACAAGGTATATTTATCCCATGGTATCAGTGGCATGCAAGTCACCCCTAGTCCATATTAGAGCTCCACAAAGGATATGCTCCCGGTCACGGCTCTTGAACTAGCAAGTCACCAAGACAAGGCCTCAAGCACGATGAGATCTCAAGCCACCAAGGCGAGGTCTCACAACTAACCTCTTTTCTGGTCACTTGTATGCCATCTTCACTTCAGAGCTTTAATCACAAAGACAAGGGCCTCTGCGTCCTAGCACAATCTTCTTGCTGCTGCTCCAGACCACGTCGCAGGGTCAACAAGTTACTAGTGAGTCAAAAAGACTCCAAGGCACCGGCGTAACTTTTGATTCATAGTTGGATCACTCCTTGATCCACTCTCTAGGTTGCAACACCTAGCAACACTCCTCTCTAGGACTATAAGCACTAATCACTCTATAATGGTGTGTTTAATCGCCTTGGATGAACACTTTAAGCACTCCGATGGCTTGCATGTCTTCTTAGGTGTGTATGAGGTTCTCTAGACTCTAGCATATTCAAATAACTGAGTGGATAGGTATTAATGGCCTAAAACCCAGGAACTAGCCGTTGCTCTAACGGCTTAACTTTACTGTGAATACCGGATGGTCCAGTGTAGACAGTTTGTACTCACTGGACCATCCAGTGTGTGCACTATCACAAACTAGCTGTTGGAACTCCACTCAGCAACTCTTCTGAACACCAGATGTTCTGGTGTAACCTTCACTCCATCATTGAACTATCTGGTGTGTTGACTTGAGCCTGACCTCACCACTTCTTCTCTCTGCAAAAAGCTCTGACATTCACAATCTTCATCGTCGGACCTTTTGGTGTGTACAACACTATTTTTTTTGGATTTTTGACACACCCTGTTAAATGCTCCAGTGAAGCCTCCAATGTGCATATTTTTATCACCGGACCTTCTGGCATGTTGATCTTCACTCTTCCACTGTTGCACTCTCTCTGCAATAAATGCTCCAGTGTAAGCATCTGATATCTTCAACTCCGAGTGCTGGACCTTCCGGTGTATGGAAACTACTATGGCTTCTTGTAACAAGAATGTTTGGTGTATATAGCCCTCTGAGCATCGAACCTTTCGGTGTAGTCAGTTTTCTTGGAACCTTTTCCAATTCAACCGAACTTTGTCTTGACTGCGGTGGCTTCTTCATGTATTGCATCCATGAGACCTACTAACATATATTCTTGACAAACATGTAGTCCCAATGACTGTATTGGCATTAATCACCAAAATCACAATCATAGCCTAATAGGGGGATTTTCGTTATAATCTCCCTTTTTTGGTGATTGATGACAACACAACTGAAGCAAGAGGCAAATGATACCAATTAAGAAAATACATGATTTCAAAAGTTCACAAGGCCATACCTTTTTGCTTGGATGCATGGTAAGAACAAATTATGATACCAATTATAAAGACGACCATGTTCTTACCAACATTATATCTCCCTTTTTGCTACAATTTCCCTCAACATTATGCCCCCCTTTTAGTTGTGGCTGGCAGAGAGTTCTTCTTTTTTTTCAATTGCCGCTATCTTCCTTGATCGACTCATGCAAGAGATTCTTCACCTTTGTCAACCCGAGATGCATCCCCTTTGTCAACAATCTACCTGAGATAGTTCTTGCATCTTGCTTGCTTCTCTTGCACCTTTCTTTGGTATGAAAATTCTTCCCCTTTGTCAACAATCTCAAAAAGGCTATAAACGCATGTTGAACTCAAGGAAAAACATAAGAGCATTTGGGAAGAGCTCATAAAACATAATCCATATGAATGATACCACTTATGAAAAATTATGAGGAATTGATATCAATTGAAGAGATATACCAATTGTAAGGGTAGGACACATTGATCTCAATTGAAAAAGACAAACAAGGATCATAATTCATGAAACTCACATGATATAATCTAAACTCTCCCTATATGTGTGCATACATATAATGAGACTCACTTGTGAATACTACTTGTAGGAATGTAGCAATATATGCACAACTAGACAATAAGTAGAGGTAGAAAGTTTAAACCATATCATGCATGAAGGTAGCTTAAATGTAGAAATAAATTGACAATGATTCCAACCGAAGCCTTTAAGCATTGCATACCTCTGGAGACTTGTTGATCACTCCATGAGACTACAAAAGATATTACTTGAAATACATGTTAGTCTCAAAATCACAACCCATAGGATATACTACAGCTAAATGTGTGCATAAAATGGGGAGGGTACCCTATAGATTGGCATGGCACATAAAGGATATTAATTGAAGAACTAGTTCCATATAAGGAACCTACAACTAATAAATAATGTAGGTTGCTTTAAGAAAGAGAGAAACACAAGTAACCTACCACATATAAAACCTACACTAGGCATTGCAATAAAATGAATTGAGAGCATGCAATCCTAGACAAGGCAAATGTACAAATTGAAAGATTTTGCATTTAGTACCTTTCACCTTTGGATGGGGCTTTGGGTATATGATGATCATGATCTTCATCAATACGCTCAATCTTGTACACTTGGCTTCTTTGCTTCATCTTGTGAGCCAAGTCTCCAAATTCTCGAGCCAACTTGTGGACTTCAAGTCTTTTTTAGAACCTAAACCAATTGGGCCCCTTCATGTTGGTGATGACTTCCTTGGGCACTCAAATGGGTTGGTTCTATCTCCAGTCCTTTCTCCCAACAATGTGTGCAACCACTTTGCCGTTGCCCTTCTTCTTGAGCTTGTAGTGGTTGCTCTTGATCTTAATCTTGTAGTTATGCTTGTTGTAGATGTTGGAGGTCTTGTTGAAAATGTTCTTCATATTCTACTTCTCCTTGGTCTCCTTCTTGACTTGTTCGCATTGGAAGGACTTGTGGCCTTCTTGATGGCATTTGAAGCATGCCACAGTGGACCCCTCTGCAAGCTTGTTCACCATGATATCATGGTTATCTTGAGGAGGTTAGACATGTCATTTGCCCTTTATTTTTGCCAAGTCTTCCTTGAGCTTCTTCATTTCTTGCTTGAGTTCATCATTCGCTTGTGCATGAGTTCATTAGATGGTTCTACAACAACATTCTCAACACATGACTCATTCCAAAGGGGTGAGCTAGATAAATCAATTGAATCATCATAAGAAGTGAAAGCATCTATCTTAGATTTGAAATTAAAGAGAGAGGTAGATTGCTTTAAAGGGACCTTAGATTGAGATTCAATGCCCTCAAGTTTTGTCTTAAGCTCTTCATGCTCCTTGTTTAGCAATTCAAATTTGCTCAATAATTGTTTATAATTAAAAACAAAGGTAGTATGATTATCATTGAGAGCATTGAATTTCTTAAGTTCTTTAGATTGTTTCTTTAAGGCCTTTTGTTGCTCATTGATGAAATCAAGAAGTTATTCCTGTGTAACACCCCAGGGCCGCCAAAAACCTGGGATGCCACTAAACTACGCAACCTACAACTTGCCATAATAATAAAAAAAGGCAGCATCTCCTCTATAAAAAAAAAACATCGCGGAAGTATTAACACAGATAAACAAGATATGCAGAATATCACAATAACGGATAGAAACATCCTAACATGAACCCAAAGAAAAATATTAAGTTTAACTTCACCACCACACTTTAAACTTCAAACGTACGACTCTAAGGACTAAACTTTATTTATTATTACAGCACAATGATAAAAAAAAATATAGGCATGAAGTGCAAAATGTGCTGCTACATTCCTATCCCTTCACGACAATCATCAAATACCTGAAAGGAGTAATGCAAGGGTGAGATATAAAATCTCAGCAAGCAAACTTGTTTTGACAAGTTATTTAAATCACAAGTTGATTAAGCATCGATTTAATACAGTTTTCTCAAGACATAAGACATGTTAGGATAGTATTAACAACATCAAAGAATAACTCCAGATAAAGATCACAACCACATGTGTAACTTCATATCCATAATAACATATAAATGTTATTAATCTCCAAGAATGCATATGAATGCAATGATATGTCTTCTTTTACATTGCACCCCTCCTCGGGCAACGTACGATGTGTACCGGTATAGTCGTGATATTTACGACATAACTTCCAATGCATATGCAAATACAAATGCACATGGTAGAATATGCTACAATTGCATTACAGTATACTACCAATAATACTTCAACTTCATCCTCAAGTCAAATAACAATATAGCTCACAAGAATTGTAGCAACGTAAGAATGGATATAAGTCCATGATTAAACATGCTTAAACATAAAGCATAACATAAAGTTCAGATCACCGTTAAATTAACATGGTTCTGAAATAAAGGTGTAGATGATGAAAATAACAAGTCAAAACGGTAGCAACAACATAGCTACGTTTACTTGCCTTCTACCGACGATAATGGCCAACTTCAAGTGTGAGACGAAGAACCACCACCTAAATATAACCATAGCTCAGCACCAACACTCCTCATAACATGCAAATACATAAAACAAAGCGCTCCTACACCCGAAACCCTCAATCAAGACATATCGACCAAAAACAGCACACACGCATTAGTTTGACAGGAGCAGCAGTAATTATCTTTTTCGTAACTATTTTTCTACCACAGATATAATAGCAAACAAATATATTTTCGGAAACTACAGAACAAGGGCTACAACTTTCGTTGAGACGACACAATTTTCTCATGCCTCTAAGGTCTCCTAAATGACATAGCAAAACAGCCCTAGAAACCTATCGTTAATTTCAGACAGTGGCCACCCAAACTTGTTTATCTCCAGAAATACACAACGAAAAATTCTAAAATTTTGTGGACATTTAGATCATAACACAAGATTGAACTTTTGTATAATTTTGATCTACAGAAAATATCATTATCATGGCCTAATTGAGCTCTGAACATTCAATACTGAAATCTGACAATTGATCAATTGCAGAGAATTCAGAATAGCATAACCGGAGCTATATCAAACGAAAAATTTCATACTACACACCATTGGAAAGATTAACAAATCCTCTACAACTTCCTAGTTATTCTGAAAAACTGGTTTGGCCTCTAAGATGCCCAAAAACTGAATAGATCTATTACTGTTCAGAATCTCGCCAGAATCTGACAGCCAAATTTAAAACTTCATATCTGCTAATATACGTGGCCAAAAATTCTGAAATTTCACTGGTAGCTAGGTTGCTAAGTTAGCTATAACTTTCTATTTGATCACTTCCACAGAAAAAATCATCTATGTCACCGAAACATCAAGAACACGCGCACTGCTCAATCTGCCTGCGCGCAGAAACTCAGTTCGACCCCAAACCACAAATTCCCCTAACAAAAACCTCTCAAACCAAGATCTACCGGCCATAATCATCAACCAAAACATGAAGAACGGCAGGAGAATTGTTACCTTAGAGCACCACAGCAAGAAAACTCCAAAATCCCCCAGCTCCAAACCTCCTCTTCCCCTCTTCTCCTTGATTTCCTTGCTGCCCTTCCCTTCCCCTTCTTCTCCTCTTTCTTTCTCTTCTCTCTACTGCACAAGAGCAACAGCAGGGGGGGTGGCGGCATAGAAGAGAGACGGCTAGGGTTTGGCAGGGTGGAGGGGTAAAAGAAGGGGGGGGGGGCATGGGCCTTTGGGGGAGGGGCTGGGCTAACCGGCCCAAGCCCAGGTTGGCTCAGCCGACTCTCATGGTTAAAGCTTCTCTATTTTAAGAGAAATGCACTGCTGTAATTTGCCTCACTTTCTTCTCTTTTCTTTCCCGGCGAGAGCGATTCAATGCCCAAAAAATCAGAAACGACGACTTCCAATTTCCTTCCAAAATTTTAGGGCATTACATCCTGGGAGGGAGAATCCTCATCGGATTCATTATCACTTACATTGCTTTAGAAACCTTTGGCCATAAGACACTGGTGTGATGATGGCTTGCGTGATGATAACTTACACGGTGATAACCTCGAGGAAGAGCTTCTTGGAGGAGTGGATGGTGAGGCTGTGATCACTACAGCTTGAATCTTCATCTTCGCTCACCCATCTTCCTATGCTTGTGAATGTTTTGGCTCTTTCCCTTGTCTCCCTCTTGTTCTTGGTCTTCTTTTCCTTCTTGATATGATAAATTGTTTTGATCAAGTCTTTCATGGAGATCGAACGATCAATCTTGGCATTCATCCTCTTCATGTTCTTCTCCAATTGTGTGTGGCGACCTTAGGATCCATCTCTTCATCACTTGAGGTGTTTTGCACATCTTCTTCATAGCTCTCATCATCTTCTTCATCACCATCATCTTTCGCTTGAGCTTGACTCTTGCTCTTGCCTCCTCATCTTTGCCTTCATGTGTGAGCATGTTGCTTGCTTACTTGTGATAGCAAGGTTCTTGATGTCGGATGAGATACAGGCTTCAACTCTCATGTTCATGATCATCTCATGGGCGGTGATCTTACCGAAAACTTAGCTTGAAGTCATATTTCTCATGCTGTGGTTGTCGTAGATGATGAAGATAATTAGCTTGTTCAGAGCTTGAAGTATTCTCACCACTTGAGCGTCTTGAATTCGCATCAAACCTATCACATTGATCTCATTGACAAGAATGTTCAAACGTGAGTACATATCATTAGCATTTTCATGGGGAAGTTATTTGATGCTATTGAGCTTAGTGACTAGCACATGATATTTCTCATTGCGCACAAACTTTGTAACTTCTTGTATTTCAATGAGATTAGTTCAAATATCATATGCATTTGTGAGAGAATAATCACGATTAAATGCATCAATGCATAAAGATGATAAAAAGATACTTTTTGACAATGCATCTAATTGCTTCTCCTTGTTGGTGACATGTGGTCTAATCCATTCTTCGGTGACTCTCCAAACATATAAACTTTTAGCTTGCAAATAACAAGTCATTAAAAATTTTCAATGAAGGAAATTAGTGCCATAAAAAAATAGAGCACTATGGGTATCGATCCCAACCCCGGACGTCACAACTTTAGGCGGTTAAACCTATCAAGAGCACGAGGCTCTGATACAAATTGTGAGGAACAGTGACGTCCTAAGAGGGGGCGGTGAATTAGGACACTTAGAGACCAATGGCTCCAAAAAATTTATAAGATAAAACTATCTCAATATCTATCTAAATGTGCTATAGGTTTATCTAGTATGTCTACTCTACCGCTCAAGAGAATTGTATTCTACTCTAGCAAGGTAAATTGCAAATATGTAAATACGGAAACATAAATAATGTAGAGAGACAAACTCATCATAAGGGATTTTTATCTCATGATATCATTGGTACACAAGCCACCCATAGTTCACGTTGGAGCTCCACAAAGGATATGCTCTCAGTCACCAAGTCTCAACCTGTCATGGCTCTTGAGCTATCAAGTCAACAAGATAAGACCTCAAGCATGATGAGCCACCAAGATAATGTCTCACCACTAACCTCTCTTTCAGTCACTTGTACATCGTCTTCACTTCAGAGCTTTAGTCACAAAGACAAGGGCCTCTGTGTCCCCGCACAATCTTCTTACCACTCAACCACACCAGGTCGGAGGGTTAACAAGTTACCGACGAGTCACCAAGACTCCAAGGCACTGGCATACCTCTCGGTACATGGTTGGATCACTCTCTAGGTTGCAACACCTAGCAACACTCCTCTCTAGGCCTATAAGCACTAATCACTCTCTAATGGTGTGCTTAATCGCCTTGGATGAAAACTTTAAGCACTTGAATGGCTTGGATGTCTCCTCATGTGTGTATGAGGTTCTCTGGACTCCAGCACCTTCAAATGACCGAATGTGTAGGTATTTATAGACTCAAACCTGCCAACTAGCCATTAGTCCTCGGATCAACTTTACTGTGAACACCAGATGGTCCGATGTAGATAGTTTGTACTCACCAGACCATCTGGTGTGTACACCATCAGAAACTAGCCATTGGAACTCCACTCAGCAACTCTTCTGAACACCGAATGTTCCGCTGTAACATTCACTCCATCATCAGACTATTCGGTACGTTGATTTGAGCCTGATTGCACCACTTCTTCTCTGTGCAAAAAGCTTTGACATTCACAATCTTCATCGCCATACCTCCCAGTGTGTACAACACCATCTTTTTGGGATTTTTTGCATACTCTGTTAAATGCTCTAGTGAAGCCTCCGTTGTGCATATTTTCAATACCGGACATTTCGGTGTGTTGATCTTCGGTCTTCCACTGTTGCACCTTCTCTGCAATAAATGCTCCGGTGTAAGCATCCGGTGTCTTCAACTCCGAGCGCCGGACCTTCCAATGTATGAAAACTTCTCTGGCTTCTTCAGACAAGAATTCTCCAGTGTGTATAACCCTCTGAGCATCGGACCTTTGAGTGTAGTTAATTTTCATGGGACTTTTTCCAATTCAATCAAACTTTGTCACGGTTGCAGTGACTTCTTTATTTATTGCATCCATAAGACCTACTAATATATATTCTTGACAAACATGTTAGTCTCAATAACTATGTTGTCATTAATCACAAAAATCACAATCATAGCCTAATAGGCCCATTTTCACTACACCCAATGGTTCCTTAGGGCAAATGGCACCATCGCCTTTTGTTGTTTTAGTTACTTTTCCGTTGCACATATATGTTAGTTGTTAGATGATGAACGTGTCTTGTATTTCTCTCTCTAGCATGTTCTTATGTCCTTTTGAGAGCTTCAACTTATATTGTTAGCTCTCAACCTTTTGTTTCAGTTTGTAGTATTGAAATCGCAGATTTGTAATATCATCTAAGACATGTAACCTAATTTAATTACCCACTCTTTATTATGTCTTGAGATGATGTGCTTGTTGTAAAGGTGTGTGTTCCGATCTTGGGCATAAAACGCATGCCAAGACTACCGGGATTGGGTTCTTGTTAATCGTTGTAGTCATGATTATGTAAATCATTACCATAATGATTAATTATATTACAATTTAGACGGTTCCTCACAATAATCCCTGACAATGATGCTGGGTATACTGGACGTCGGGCGTGTTGATCTATATTTCCTATAGGTGTATATCAAATTGGATTATAGAACACCAGGATTTATTCAGGTTCGAACCTCCTATGGGATAATAGCCCTACATCTTGTGTATTGTCTTATAAATTGGGTGAACTTATTATAGAATGTCTTCCTCCTTCTACAAGAAAAGTCTTCACCTCTTTATATACCAGGGAAAAAGATGTACAAACAAACGGACCATACCAAACCCTATGGTAGACCTACCCCCGAAGGAGCCAACAACCGCTAGCCCATCATGACGTCGGATAGGAATGCTTGCTCTGCTCTGATCGTCCTACATGCCCTGTATAATCACCGAATGTTATCACGCTCACCTGTTGAACCATACCATGCCATTAAATGTTGTGGGACGGGTCACTGCAACTCCACACAGCCCCACGACCAAGCCTCACCGAAAGCAAGCGCCTAGGGAAGGAAAAGGCACTCCAGTGGGCAGCATTAAATGAGACAAGATTGGTTAGGTGAGAACTTGCTCCGCGACCAGGGGGCTGGTCGCACGAGCCTTACCCTAGTTGCACGATGCGGCCGTGGTCTTGACAATACGTATTGCCGACTGACACTTGGCGGCACGGGAGCTGCCTTGTGGGGCACCCCCTTATCTATTACACTAACAAGTAGTAATCCGAGTTCTGCCAATCACCCTGTGGGGCTTGAGAGCAGTCGATTTGACAGGGGCATAGCTGTTGGTCACCTTCTTCCTCTTGTAGGTTTGCATAATGGGAAGACTAGTCTTGGTCTCATATTTGCCCTTATGACTAAAAATCTCTATGGAGTCCTAAGAGTGGCCCTCCAAAACAAGAAACTGCACGGTTGGGCTAGCCACAAAATGAAGAGAAGCTTGTGAGGAGCCAAAGAGGCTGACTCTTACACTTATTATGCCATCATGGAGGGAGAGATCCATGCCTAGGCGTAAAGAATATCTTATGTACACGAAATTGTGTTGATGCTGACGCCACCAAGCTACAAATGAAGCTTGAGGGAAAACTGACACAAGTAACCTGATGAGCTCTTCTGAAAAGAACGGCTCTACCCAGCTTGGTTGCACGCCAATCTAGTCAGAGATGATCAGCTGGCGACCATCCTGGTGTTGAGTAAGCACTGGCTAGTTTTGAAAACATAGGTGCTAGTCATGTCCACTATCCTATGAAGAGCTTGATGCACTGGTGCTGCCATCAGAATCAAGTACAAACTGGGGATGAAGCAGGTGTTGAGGAATTAGCAGAGGAGCAAACAACCCTGGTGCTAAGCCGGCCAAGCATTTTGCTGCTACTCCATCTCCGTGATTGCATTGTCCCATGCTGGGTCGAATTGTGGTTGAGGGAGATAGGGTTGGCCTTCTTCCACTTTAGGATCTTCCGGGATGACTGGTGGCTGGAAAGGATGGGGGTTTCCATTGTTGGGAGAAACATCATCTTCATTTACCAGGAGAGGGTCTGCAAAATTGTTATTTAGAATGTAGATTGGGCAAGTCAAAGATCTCTTCATGCCACCCATTCTAACTCCCTGACTGATGGCCTGGCTGTGAGCACAGAGACTCAACATTATCAAAGAGACGCTTTACCAGGACATAAGCCTTGCTTCTCGCACTGGAGTGCCAATGTACCAACTTTTCGAAAGAGGCACAAGCCTGAGAAAGATAAGCCAAGTTCATGTAGTCCAAAGGATAACCTAAAATCACAAACCAACCAGTTCTGGAATAGACAGAATTCTTGAAATTAATGGTTTGATCATGCTCGATGAACCTGATGGCGGTTCCGTTGATGATGTGTGGGTTACCAAAGAACAACCTATCCCTTTGCAAAACATCTCTAAGTGGGAGTAAAGCTATCCCGTGCAAGTGGGGGCATGAGTAGATCACCTGGAAATGCATATAATCCTTGATGTACTCTCTGATTTGTAGTCCACCGGCTGCAGAACTTCCACCTCATCCACAGCCAAGACATACCCCTCATGGGCATTAAGGGGGTTTCTGGCCAAGGACACCCATGACCTTGCCAGGCGGTTTGGACCGCCATCATCCACCACCATTTTAGGCAGGATGAAGTGCATGGGGTTGATCGCAAAGTTGACCTTGGACGGGCGCAAGGTGGGATGATCTGAATTAAGGATGGTGGCTAGCGGGGTGATAGTAGTGGAAGAGTAGGAGGTTGCAGGAGGCGAAGAGGCACCGGAGAGCTCGAGTTGAAAGGAGGGAGTTGGGATTTTGGGGGGAATAGTGGGCACGATGCTTAGACGCCCAGGAATGTTAGTGGGGGGAGTAGGTCCAATACTTGGGCTAGAACCATCAGCACAAGGAGAAGTCATGGGCTGACAACACGTCCTTGACGAAATGAGCTTCCAAGCTCGATTATGCCATAAACTCGAAGAGATGCAATTAGATTTCTTGTGACCATAATTAAAGCAACCTTTGCATCTCAAGCCAATAGCACAGGCTTTGGAACTATGACCTATAGTTGAGCATTTGCCACAACCAGTAGGATTGGACATAACCAACTCTTGATGAGCAACATTATCAAGTTGGGGTGAGGTCTCCTTCTCATAGAGCCTCCTCGTGGGCCTTCGAACACTTCCTGAAGCGCAGCCTTAGGCATTCAACTTTCCTACCTTTGGAAGGAAAGTCAATGATCCTCTCTGCTGCTCTATGAAATCTTTTGCCACCCAACTCCCTCATGCAAAGAGAGGCTAGCCTTCTGACTTCTGGCACGCTGAGTATGTGAGGATTTGACAGCACACTGACTGCGATGACCTTCCTCACAGAGATTCATGCTCCTTTTCAAACGCGAAAAAACATTATGTACAAGAATCTCATTTGAATTAGGAGAGATAAATTCGGATTTCCTGCCATCCATTTTCACCTCTAATCCAACCAGACACGCGAATGCTCCTGTCGCTTTACGCCTTCCTGCATCAAGTCCAGTGACACCAATGGTTCTTATTACTTGTGTTGCTGCAGCCACACAGCTCAGCAGCTACAGTCGTTACAGAATGACAGAAGCTATCACTATCAGATTATAGTAGGGACCACCAACGGCCTGCATGGATGAGAAGCTTCGCATATAATGCTGTGGTCCATTTGTGGCCTAGTCCTTGAAATATCGTGCTCTGAAAATCGAAAACTATTTTCTATGCTAAAAGCTCAAAGGAAATAACAGAATGAATCCACTTGTCCAATTGAATCTAAGAATATTATAGATAGACCTACCGATTTATCTCCAATACGTGGCTTGATCTGGCGTGCGTCTGCCGCGCGGCTGCTGCGCTCACAATAATACCGGAGGATAGTTCGTTTCGCTAAAAATAATAGCGGAAGATATATCGTGAGATATGTGTTAATATATGTATAAAAGTCGGATACAGTTAGATTTAAGTTTAAATTGTGTGGTTATAAATAGAGATATGATTATAAAAAGAGATATAATTGAACGTGTATTTCTGGGTCTGTAAATATTGGACACTACTATGTTACCGTAGTACGATAATTAGATAAATATTATGAGGAGTACATGTATTCATACTCCGAGGACATAGACGGATGGCTGAACCTTTTTTAATATCGTATCCTAGTGTCGTTGATCTTGTATTTGGCTTTGCCATCTTGATGGCATATATTATATAATAGCCCCAGCATCAGCTATGAAAACAGTAGAGCTATATCATCACACGATCTTCCTGTAGATCTGCCTTCCTCTTCCCAGGCTCATATCTGCTGCATCCATGGCCTTCCTTGTGCCCCTGGCTCTTGTGGCTCTACTTGTAGTTGCCATCACATGGCTATGGGATTACACCATCATGCGCCTCGTATGGAGGCCTTACACCATAGCCAAGGAGTTCGGAGAACAAGGGATCCATGGACCTCCCTACAAGTTCATCAAAGGCTGCAACGAGAACATCAAGATCATGAAGGAGGAGGAGGACAGTCTTGTGTTGGATGTTCACGACCACAACTACCTATCAAGGATTGCACCGCACTACGTCAAATGGAGGGCTCAGTACGGTATGTCTTATGCTTATATTTTGTGCAAGATTCATGCCTCTATTCTTGTATTTCACTATTTCTTTCATGGAAGTATTTATGTACTGCACAGGTTTTTTTTATTTCTTATAGAGAATACGAAGGAGAGCTGACGATCTTTGCAATAAACAGATGAAAAGATCTGAAACAATGAACACGAACAAAAAGACTGAAAAGGAAAAAAGGAAAAAGAAAAAAAATAGAAAGACATCAAGAAAAAAGGCAGACTTTATTTATTTAGCTTTTGGAGAGAGGAGGAGGGGGGGGGGCATAATGGAAATAGAAAGACATGGAGACAGTGAGAAAATTATTGGATGAAGAAAATATGTAGCGAAATAAAAGGTAGTTGGGGGTTTCTGACAAACTTAATAGCACAGCCTTTTTCGCTTACATGTAAATAAAAATCAGAGGCTTACCACTTTTGTATGAAATACAAATTAGGATATTTAAATAAATTGCAGGAGAACCATTTCTATACTGGTTTGGGCCAAAGCCTCGCATTTGTATCTTCGACTATGATTTGGCAAGGCAAGTTCTGTCAAGCAAGTCAGGACATTTCGAGAAGAATGATGCACCCCCGACTCTGGTGGCTGCGATCGGCAAGGGACTCGCGTTGTTGGACGGCTTAGATTGGGTGCGTCATCGTAGGGTAATCAACCCTGCTTTTGCCATGGATAGGCTCAAGGTAGTACCTGAATCTCTTAACTCGTTATCATGCTAAAAAACTGTAGTTGCAGGAGCAGCAACTTTAATGCAACCTAAACAGCTGTTGCATGAGCGGACCCAGCATTAAGCGAGCGGGGCACAGGTCTCGCTCAGATTCTTGTTTTTCAGACGACTTTAGTGTATCTAGTATTTTTTTTTTTAAGTTGCAAATGCACAATCATTGTTATGCCCCTGCTCAATTTTTAACCTGGGTCTGCCCCCAGCTTGTTGTATGAGGGACTCCATACACAAGGAAGAGAAAAAGAAAGGCATATCTCAAATTTGGGCCAAAGGCTCTAAAGAAATAGCAGGCGCCTACGTGTTTCTAAAAAAATAACTTCATGTTGCCTTTTCACATTGTGAAACACAGATGATGACAGAAACAATGTTGGCTTGTGCTCAAAGCATGGTCAAGGAGATGGAAAATCAAGCATCCCAAAACAAGAATGGAGAAATAGAAGTGGATTTCAACAAAGAGTTCAGAGAACTAACAGCTGATGTTATATCGCACACTGTCTTTGGAAGAAGTCACAAGTTAGGAAAGGAAGTCTTCCAGACACAACATGACCTGGTGGCAATCAACATGGCAAGTCTCCTTGATGTGCAGATACCAGGATTGAAGTAAAACGTCTACTTCCTTCAATCTAGAACTTGTAGAAGAGCACTTGGTTAAATTTCTAAACACTTCTGCGCTTATGCATTTTCAATGTACCCTTTTCAATTCAGGTATCTTCCTACTGAAAGGAATAAGCTCAAATGGATGCTTGAAAAGAAACTTAGGAGCTCACTTCTGCAAATCATACAACCACGATTAGCTTCTACCAGTAGTGACTGTGGAAATGATCTGCTCGGTCTGATGCTTGACACTTGCATGGCAGCCAAGCAAGGAGGGAAGGAAGGGGGTCCCAGCTTGAGCATCGATGAGATTATACATGAATGCAAAATGTTCTTCTTTGCTGGTCATGACACCACATCACTTCTGCTAACTTGGACAGTGTTCTTGCTCAGTGTATACCCAGAATGGCAAGAAAGGCTCCGGAAGGAGGTTTTGAGGGAATTGGGAAGGGAATATCCCAGCGCCGATGCCCTTAGCAAATTGAAAGAGGCAAGAAACAAAAGAAAATTGGACCTTTTTACTGGAATGTTTGTGATTCTCTTATAATATTCGAGTACATCTGATTCATTTGATATTTCAAGCTACAGCTGACTATAACAATATATTGCAGATGACAATGGTGCTCCTCGAGACCTTGCGGCTCTACTGCCCTCCTCTTTTCATGCAAAGAAAGACCGTAACTGATATGACAGTGGGAGCAATAAAACTGCCCAAAGGCACAGCAATTGTCATACCTATTCCAATTATGCACCGAGACAAGGAGGTTTGGGGTGACAATGCAAATGAATTCAATCCATTAAGATTTCAGAATGGGATCACAAGAGCAGCAAAGGTTCCACACGCCCTACTAGCATTTTCAATAGGACCAAGATCATGCATCGGTCAGAACTTTGCGATGTTGGAAGCGAAGTTGGCACTGGTCCTGATGCTCCAGAAGTTCTCGTTCACTATTTCCCCTAAATATGTGCATGCGCCCGTGGATCTGTTTATGCTGAAACCTAAGTTTGGTCTTCCTGTAATTCTGAGGCGGCTGGATGTATGCAACTAGACTATTTGGCATGTAACAATGGCATACATCCGAGAATTTGTGAACCTGAGTTGTTTATGATGATATGTGGTGTATTGTATCAGTGAATCTATACATGCAAAATAAAGTGTATATATAGTGGAGTATTTTGATTAACAGTCTTGCCTTGCCCCGAAGTCATCTATTCAGAATATTTCAAGGCCATCTTGATGTCTATGCAAACATGTCATAATCTAGAAATACAATAATTGTCTTGGGCTCTAGCCATGTATTTTCGAATAATTAATCATTTTTTTCTGGCATGTGTCATCATAGCTTTAAAAAACAACTATTTTGGAGGAAAGGTGGTGATTATCAACTTTATAAAGTAAAACTCCTGTAGTCGGGACTTGGGAGGCCGTTCGATTTACTCTGAAATTGCTTAAAGACGCTTCATTTGGAAGGGCCGACAATGGTGGGAACCCAACTCGATAGATTGGGCTCGAAATGCACAGATGGAGGAGTTCAGATTTGGCCATGGTGCGATTCGGCCGTACGGTCTCAACTTGAGACAGGCCCGCTTGTGCACACCGAGCTGAGTAGACCACGCGGTAGAGCTCAGTGGCCGGCCCATCCTTTATATTTTATTTATTTTTTAGAAACAGCCATGCTGACTCGGCCTTTATGAGAGGCCTTACTGGGGTGTGCGAGACGAGGGAATTAAACCTGCACCGGTTTGGCTCCATCCTTAAAGCTTTACCATCTACTTCTAGACTTGCAGAACAATGCACCAAAAGTCCAAAATTGTGTCCTACGAATGAAACAATGAGGATATCATCCTGCCCATTGAACCTGCCTCTCCAATCTTTCTCCGATGACCACGACTAGTTTTCCTACAAATCGCATAGGAACAACATCCATGCACAACTTGTTAGTTGCATCAGCGTGGCATGTTGGTATATCAGTGCCTCGTGGCCCATGCTTAGGCCGCATTACAAAAATATTGTAGTCGAACATAAAATACAGATATTCGTAACCTCTGCATAATAACTATAGTTGATAACCACAGAGTAGTGTTATAGTGGTTATGAGGATTCTCGATCTGTAATTTTTAAGTCTTTGGATCATCAACGTCGAAATTTCACCAATCGACTTATTATATTGCCTTTCAAAAGATCAGGCAAATACGCATCAAGAGGTATCAGAACCTCGGTTGCCTGTTAGGTAATATCAGTTATTTCCTTTATTTCGTCGTTTTTTATTACCCAGAGTCCAGAAAATTACCACACAAAAATATTTAGATCTTAATTTTTTCGCTGTCCAAACTACTTTCTGCCTTCGTAATTTCGTTTTCAGTATTCGCGTTATTGAGTTTGAGTCCATCGTCGGTGTCTTTGTTGCTGGTTGAGTCATTATGATCTAGTTTCTAGTGTCAAGTCTTGCTGTTTAGTCGTCGTGTATCTCGGTCTGACCTTGTTTGCTATAGCCGAGATTGTGTCTCTAGTCAAGTCGTCCATCAACTCGTATTCGACCACTAGTCGCTTTAACCATCTACTCGAGTTCGATCACTAGTTGAGTCAACCATCAAGTCGTATTCGACCATTAGTCGCTTTAACCATCTACTCGAGTTCGACCACTAGTCGAGTTGACCAACAAGTCGTGTTTGACCACTAGTCTCTTTAACCATCTACTCGAGTTCGACTACTAGTCGAGTCGACCATCAAGTTGTATTCCACCACTAGTCGCTTTAACCATGTACTCGAGTTCGACCACTAGTCGAGTTGACCATCAAGTCGTGTTCGACCACTAGTCGTTTTAACCATCTACTCGAGTTTGACCACTAGTCAAATCGACCATCAAGTCGTGTTCGACCACTAGTCGTTTTAACCATCTACTCGGGTTCAATCACTAGTCATTTTGACCACCCACTCGGGGTTCGACCAGGCACTCCGACCACCCACTCGGGGTCCCGACCAGTTATTCTGACCACCCACTCGGGATCCGACCAGGCACTTCGACCACCCACTCCAGGTCCTAACAAGTCACTCTGACCAGTCATTCCGACCACCCACTCGAGATCCGACCAAGCACTCCAACCACCCACTCGGGATCCTGATCAGTCACTCTGACCACCCACTCAGGTTCCTGACTAGTCACTACGACCACCTAGTCAGAATCGCTCACCCTCTTGGATCCGACCACCATAGCCGAAACAGAAGTAGCCAAAGTTTAGATAGAGAGAGTATCTTTTTATTACCTTTATACCCCTGCTCTCCGGAAAAAGTTTGTAACCCACCTATCTCACTGGTCTTAGAAAAGGCAGTAGAAGAGTTTTTGAGTTTATGTCACATTCGCAAAAAAAACGAAAGAAAAGAAAAGCAAGTAAGAAGCAAAGATTGCAAAAAAGAAGAAGCAAAGAGTGCAAAAAAAGAGAGAGAATTCAAGAAAAAGAGAATCAGTTTGCATTGCAAATTTTGTTTCATTGTGCTTGTGTCTATTATGGTTTTCGGCTTGCTTGAGCTAGTTCTAGGAACGTGTTCGGTCCAGCAACTGTGATGAGTAATGTGGACTTTTATTCAGCTTTGCTAATCTGATTTCAATTATTGCTATTCTTTGCTACTAAATATTGCATGTCCAAGCTACACCTTCTCTCGATCAGAACGGTTTCTTCCTTTGCAACTACCTCACTCGCACCAGATAAGGTATCACGAACCAGCCACCGGTTGTGCCAACTGCGGTGATCGGTAAGAACACTTGCAAGAGCGTGGTAAGACGCTTGAGAGTGTGTGACTCCACCTTCATCACCTAGTAGTCGATAGGGATAATTTAACTTTTGTTGGTTTCAATCTTCGACTAACCATGGCAGGAGAAGCATCGGATGCACAGGAGTGTGTTTTGAGGGAAGAACTCACAATGTTGTTGAATGATCATCGACAAGCTATTACTGACGACTTCGATAAGAAGTAGAGACAAACACTATATTGCAACGACTTAATGATAGTCTTGTCATGCTCAATACACGCTTTGGTTGAGTGGTTAATCAGCCACCAAACTATGGACATGTGAATCCTCATGGCGCAACCGATGAGGAAGAGGAGTCTTTCGCAGGTGATGAAATTTTGAGGCAAGAATAATACGCCTTTCATGCACAACAACGGAATCGATTGAACTTCAACCGTCAAGGTATGAGAGGTAATAATTTTCAGCAACATAACTCACGTGTTAATGATGATCCATTTGCTACGGTTAAGTTTACTATACCGTTTTTTACGGGTGCTTATGATACTGAAAAATGTTTAGATTGAGAGATGACGGTCGAACATAAATTTAATGCTTATTTGGTTCCTGAAGTGCATAGAGTTAGGCAAGCCACTAGTGAATTTAAGATTTTGCAATCATCTGGTGGAATAGAGTTTGCATCGATGGGTTAGCGCCTACTACAAAGTCATGTGAAAAGGATGACGGTGCAAATGACAAGGTGACCCGAGAGATTGGGAGTGGGAGAGACTTGCCGGCAATAAATATCGCAAGACAGAGGATACGTGTCGACATCCAAAGACTTGCTTAAGGTGTAAAAAAGTGGTTGCGAGTAATGCTTTGAGAATAGTGCAAGGTGGTTTCCCGGTTTGGTCGCAAAAACCGCCGGACGATGGAGTGCATGTGGCATCATCGAGAATCTTGCATCAAGACGAAGCTAAGTTATAAGACACCACAGCCGTCCGATGGACGAAGAAAATTTTGAACAAAACTGCCCCTAGTGGTAGGGGAGAGTGCATTATAAGTGAAGGGAGGTTTAGGGATAGGATTGCTTAAGGGTTAAGCTATCTCCTTAGTCCTACAAATAGAGAGGTAGGGCTATGTGGGAAGGTGAGCCAGTCATTAGAGAATTGTGTGGTTGAGTTTTTAGAGAGGAAGAGAGGAGTTCTTAGCCTATGTGTAGGTGAGATCTTTTATGAGCAAAATACTTTTGTAATCTGCTAAAAAGAGAGATGTCCTCAGTAAGAAATGAAATTTATTTTGTGTCATATGTTTATGTTCATCTCCTTCTAGTTTCCCTCAATTGACTCCTTTGCTTTGTTTCAAGTTTTTCTTTCTTGGATGAGATCTTCGTTTTGATTTGTGGGCTGAAATTTTTCTTCCATCTAAAGTTGTTCTTCTTGTTGCTAGAGGTATAAAATTTACATACGAATATATATAAGTTGGTATTGAATTCCCTTGCCTCTAGACATCAACTTATAGAACTTTTTCTTCCGTTGATCTTCTTTGGATCAAAGCGCTTCTCTCATCTAGTTGAAATCTTATTGTGACGATGATTTGTGCATTAAGTTTTATTAGAACCTAGAGTTCACATACAACCATGAGAGCCATGATTCTCATTGGGGGGGAAATACTCCAGCCTACAGATATTACTAAAGGGCCGTCATCAAGAGCTCCTCTAGAGCCATTGGGCTTTGGATCCCCAGCCGGAGGTCCAAATTTTGATGACTGTGAACCCCTCCTACGATTGCCTCTCAAGACAGGGGAAGTTGCTACTCTCCAGAAGAGATTGTTGGGGGTTGTCTTTAAGGACCCCCTATGCTCTTGACCCCATCAGCCTATTCTTGTGAATCTCAGGTCCTCGAAGGCCTCTCGGGTCTCCGAGCTCTGGATCTCTCCAGAGCCCTAGCCTCTCAGAGCCCCAATCCTCCAGAGTTTGGGCAAGCTCTCCGAAGCCCAGGGAGTGGGCCATCAAGCCATGGAGGAAAATCAGCTAGAGGGGCCTCACGAGCCGTCCTCTGCCTACAAGAAAGCGACTGATATTTAATGTCAGTGCAAGTGGTGGCCATCCTGACATGCGGGACAGTGCAGCATCATGCCACAATTAATGACCAACAGAGTATCGCACCCTCTTGGATCACTTACACTACTGTATTTGCTATAGTAGATAATATCTTCTAGTTAGGGGTAAATGTATGCTGCCTAAACTCAGACTGTATAATTCGACGCGCCCCATGTCCCTGTAGTATGGTGGTAACTTGCATCGCTATCTCTGTAAGGGTCTATTTATATACTTGCACCCCGAATAGCACTATAAATACATACTCATTGCCATCAGCAAGGGCCAATCTCATGGTGATAAACACATCAGTATTCATTTCTCTCCAATTTCTCTCCAAGCTTGAGTCCTCTCTATAGAGGAGGCTCTCGCCGTACTTGTTCGTGGAAGATATTTTCTTGCACCAACAATTATTTTTTACGTGGCAACTTGTTTCTCTCTAGATTTAGCTTCCGCTTGAGTTCTTTTTTCAGGTGCATTGGGTGAAACGTAGGAGAAGACCATCCGATTCGAAATAATTTGGTAAGGCGTCTTTTAATATTTCTTGTTAGCTATTATTTTTAGTCCTTTTGTTAGATCAGTTTTCTATCTGGTCGAGTCCAACTAGAACGGATGGTTCAGTTTCTTGTTCGAGTTAGACTTGAGGAGTTTGTGGTCGAGTCGGTTTGTAGTCAAGTTGGCCTGCACGCTGCTTTAAGCTAGGACCTCGTGCCTTTTATGGAACATGTTGAGTGTAGTCTGTTGTCGAGGGTTTCTCCTCCCACGAACAAGAAGAGGATGGACCCTTTTTCCTATCTATCCAGTTAAATTTTGCTTGCGTTGCTGCATGACCAGAGCTCCATGATCCCTGGGTGCATGACAAGTTCCTGCCATAATTTCTTCTATCTGGATCGTACCTTTGTTAGGTCATAGTTTGGAGAGTTTTCTGCTGCCGGTTTGCATCTGCTACCAGATTTATAAGCCTAATCCTATATTTTATATTCCTGCTACTGCTGTGCGAATTGGTGGCTCAGTTTTGCACAAGTTCTCGTTGCTATTTTTACTCTATCAGAGATCTAGGGCTGTTATTGTCGGGAAGAGATTATTGCTATTGTGTTTGTCCCTAAAAAGTGAAACTGAGCTGAAATATCTGGGTGTTTATTGTTGGGCCAATTGGAATATTTGAGGGGTTGTGGTTGCTGTTCACTTGAGCAGAAAAATTCAGGGAAAAGAAGTATTATTGTTATTAGTATCGTGAAAGAGAGGGAAAAAAATCATAGCATCATAGACGTGTGCTCATCATTAACCTTTCATCCATCTAACCAGAAGTGGGAGTCTCCTATAGTTTTTCTTACAGTTGAGAGAGGGATTTACTCATTCTTTGGAGCTAACAGACAACTGCAATTACCTCATTCTTTTGAGAAATCAGTTGCACAGTTTCTTTCAACCTTTTGGCATCAATAAGTCTCCCTCGCGTAAAATGATGGCCACTCTACAATAGTTGGACCACAGGTTTCTTGCTTGCACTTGCATATGACAAGGCGAGCAGAGCAGCTGTAGTTGTCACCCATACCGTCGGCCTGTGACTATCAGATTTTGTTTACTCTACCGAACTAGAGAATACTGCCACAGATCGACACAGACGACTGCTGCTCTTTGCCGTGGCATTCCGATCCTTCAAATCTTCAGCCTGCACACAAAAAAAAAAGGAAATGTCGCGTGCATTACAGAAATATTTTAGTCGAGCATAGCATGTTGTTAACATAAAAATTCGGAGAGATCTTGGTATCTTCTGCATGATTGTTGTGGGACCAGTCTCTCCTGTGTTGTTGCATCAGCCCTAGTGCACCATCACTTGTTGTCGACTTACCAATCATCGGCACTAGTACCCAAATGGCTTGTGCATGATCCCAGTCAGGTTGTTATTCTTGTTTGCTTTTGATCTAAGCGATTGTCACATAGTTTTCTCTGGACCATCTAACCCCAATAGCCCTGACAGAAGAATGTGTGGATGAGAAACTTACACGAATATATAACCCTGCATCTGTAAGCCTTTTAGCATCGAGGCGCGTACCTACACAGAAATTATTCCCGGAACCCAACGGTACTTGTATTGCTCCAGTCAAAAGAAAAGAAAATAAAAAGGAACTACTTGTATTGCCGTGATTGCACGGCTAGTAACCTAAGATTGTCACAGAAGCCTTGAGCCCGTGGCTATCAGATTACTTCATGTAGGGGTCACGAAGTCAAGATCTTCACAGTGATGTGTGTGTGAGGAAAGCACCTTTAATTGTTCTCTTCGATCCGTAAGTGCATCGCTTGCCAATGTTTTCTGGCAAGTATGTTTTCTGCTCTCGTCACTGTAGGGTAGAGAGCCGTGCCGGGGATTTAGAGAAGTAATTGTATCACACAAGTTGACCATTTTTTGGTTATGCAAAATGCAGACTTTCTGTGCATGCATAGAATGTACCCATCTTAGTGAAATTATTCTACATGAGGCATCATGCTTCACCGGTGACATGACCTACGTTTTTTCTTCCTACTGTGGCTGGTCACAAGTCACCATCCCTTTTAAAAAAAGACAAAATGGTCACGCCTATAATGCTGTAAGGCATGCATACAGTGTGATTCTCACTCTACATAGACTTTGTTGGATTGCATCCTGTGAATACATGGCGTACTTTCAAGTTACCAAAGTGGCCCTGCTGACCATCTCAACTCTCTTAGAATTACAAATTTACTATCCATATATTACAATGAAAAAATTAGATGTTGTAACATTAATCATAAACTCAAAGTATGAATATATGGATACACTATGGGAGCGCCATTGAACAAATATGTTAGAAGTAATACCGTAGTTTGATTTCAAATGAGATCCGAAAAATGAGAAGATTATCCGCTAATTTCTTTCATAATTTCTTTATTTATTTTCATTAGTAAAACAGATCTCATATTTGTAGCCGGTAACGAGGTAAGAAGGCTAGAGGACGAGGATGAGTAACAAAAGTAGGTAAATTATTTGAATTTTAAGAATTTTTAGTAGATAGGATGAGAGTAGTGGGGAGATGTGATGCAGCAACCAACTCGTGTTTTATATATGGACGCGACTAATGCAAGGTGGTGCATGCTATAGTAGTTTAGCATGCACACACCGATTAGGAAATCACCCCTGATTAAGAAACCACCATTTCTAACTAACTTGCATGTTCATCCATAAGAATAATCTATTTGTTATTTTCCTATTCACCCAACTAGATAAGTATTTTTTGTTAAAAGTTGTAAGCAAGCTAGAATAGACTTGGAAGCAAGATGGAATAAATGTGCAAGCAAATTGGCATAAACTCAGAGATCATAAAAGCAAATAAAAAAAGATTTATTTTGGTTAAAACAATAGATTGTCACAGAAGCCTTGAGACCGTGGCTATCAGATTACTTCATGTAGGGTTCACGAAGTCAAGGTCTTCACAGTGATATGGGTGTGAGGAAAGCACCTTTAATTGTTCTCTTCGATCCGTAAGTGCATCGCTTGCCAATGTTTTCTGGCAAGTATGTTTTCTGCTCTCGTCACTGTAGGGTAGAGAGCCGTGCCGGGGATTTAGAGAAGTAATTGTATCACACAGGTTGACCATTTTCTGGTTATGCAAAATGCAGACTTTCTGTGCATGCATAGAATGTACCTTGGCATTCGGACTCCCATCTTAGTGAAATTATTCTACATGAGGCATCATGCTTCACCGGTGACATGACCTACGTTTTTCTTCCTACTGTGGCTGGTCACAAGTCACCATCCCTTTAAGAAAAAAGACAAAATGGTCACCATATACAAAAAAGACAAAATGGTCACTCTACATAGACTTTGTTGGATTGCATCCTGTGAATACATGGCGTACTTTCAAGTTACTAAAGTGGCCCTGCTCACCATCTCAACTCTCATAGAATTACAAATTAACTAGCTAAGTACCCGGACATTACAATAAAAAATATATTAAACATTGTAATATCAATAATAAACTTAAAGTATAAATACACCATGGGAGCGTCATTGAACAAATACATCAGAAGTAATGCCGTAGTATGATTTCAAATGGGATCCAAAAAATAAGAAGATTATCAGCTAATTTCCTTCATAATTTCATTGTTTATTTTCATTAGTAAAACAGATTCCATATTCGTAGCCGGTAACGAGGTAGGAAGGCTAGAGGATGAGGATTGATGGTAAAAGTAGGCAAATTATTTAAATTTAAGGGTTTTTTTAGATGGGATGAGAGTAGGGGGAAGAGATGACACGAGAACCAACTCATGTTTTATGTATGGACGCGACTAATGCACGATCGTGCTTGCTATAGTAGTTTAGCATGCACACACCGATTAGGAAAGCACCCCTGATTAAGAGACCACCATTTCTAACCAACTTGCATGTTCACCCATAAGAATAATCCATTTACCCTGCCAGATAAGCATTTTTGTTAAAAGTTATAAGCAAACTAGAATAGACTTGGAAGCAAGATGGAATAAATGTGCAAGCAAATTGGCATAAACTCGGAGATCATAAAAAGCAAATAAAAAAGATTTGTTTTGGTTAAAACAATAGAGCTTATGTTTAAGATTGAAAAGAACCAAAATCACTGCAAGGTTTCACCTAGATAGTTGATTATAAGAAGCACAATTAGGATGGCTGCAAACAAAATAGAAAAGCAATTTTATATTTTTTTTTGGTAATGTTTTAGCAGTATATGTGCAGTTTGGTAGAACTACAAAACAAACCTAAAAAATCAATTTGATTTATTTTTTGGAAAATTTGAACCAATATATAGGAAAATTGATACAAAATACAAAAAGCAAATCAGTAGAATAGAGAGGTGCCACCGCTGGTGATGAACCATCATTTCTGTCTGCCAGATCTGCGTTCCCTGGTGGGATGCTCCAGTGACGCTCGGATTCGCTTTCCCCATTGCCCCCTTGTTTGGATTCCCCCTATCTTGGTGGGAGAGGAGAAGACCAGAGGGGATGGAGATGCTGACGGGTAGGAGAGGCAACGGTGGGATTCTTGGTGGGTGCTGCAGCTAATGGAGATGCATATTGACGAAGAGAGGAGGCAATGGTGGGGCTGTTGGTGGGTGCTGTCGCTGCTTGTTGAGGAGGTGGCAGCGGGGCGGGGCTAGTAGAAATGGTCGACGGTGGGGAAGGCGACACTGAGGATGGACGTGGCAGCGGGGCGAGCACAGAAGCTAGGCGGTTGCTTCTGTTACTGCTTGTTGAGGAGGTGGCAGCAGGGTGGGGGTAGTAGAAACGATTGTCAACAGAGGAGGAGACGTCAAGGATGGACATGGTGGCGAGGAGGGTGCCGGAGCTAAGTAGCAGCAGCTGCTGCTACTGGTAGGAAGAGGGTGAGTGAGGGGTGTGAAAGTGGAGGGGAACGAGATAAGGAGCAACATAAACAATGTGCGAACGAACACTATGTGAAAAAAAGATAAAAGAGCTATGAAATTAGTGACAGGTCGTAACATGGTGACGGATCAAGTTTAAGTGATGGGTCATCTTAGCTAGTCATTAGTAACGGGTCGTAACACTGATCTGTCACTAATGACAAACTCATCAGTGACAGGTCATCCTAGACCAGTCATAGGTGATGGGTCAAATTGTGATTCGTCACTAATGACGGTATTTTTCTTTTTTTTCCTCGTGTAGCACCAATGACGTTATTAGTGACGGATTAGTGTTACAACCCGTCACTAATGACTTATGACATAAATATTTTTTTATTTTTCTCTTATTATTTCTCACCTCTGTAGCACTAGAATAGGAGCCATTATACATTTCCGCTCAATTTTGATGTAAGGAGTGACGCTTATAGACATAAATGCGTATTTCGAAAACAGTGCAGAAACTTGAGAGGGTGATAACTGAATCTTCTAAGCCATTTTAGGCCTTATAAAATTTGGCGAACCCGATGAAGTGGGGAAAAAATGGATGTAACTTTTTCTGTAAATATCCGTAGAGTAAAAAAAACGTTGAAATCGGAGTTAATATGCAAAATTTATGCCTGTTTTACCAAAGGCACTCTAGTTCACTTATCAAATTATGATAGTTGGTATGAGATATTCAGAAATTCATAAAATATTTGTACAACTTTGGATGAAGAAATTTTTTACATGTAAATCATCAATTCAATAATCAACAATTCACTTAATTCAGTATCTAACAATTCAGTCGTCAACAATTCGGCAAAAACAATCATCAGTGAGCGGCAATGAAGGTTAAAATATCCGATTTCTAGCATAACGATGTGGTAGCTAAGGTGGTAAGGAGGGCTTGCACGTGAGGTGAGGTCATGGGTCCGATTCTCACATAACGTAGACTAAAAACAATTTAAAAAAGATGTAACTTGTGGGGCATATATGATAGGCCCTTGTGTTGGGGCGACTCGGTTGAATTTGTTTTTTGACTTTTTAGTGTCTAAAAATCACGAAAAATACTAATCTATCGTAAGTGATGGATCATTATTAAAACCTATCACTTATGTTCGGTCATAGATGATAGATTATAACAGTGACGGATGCCCGTTCCGTTATTAATGACGGTTACTACCGGTCACCAATGATCTTTTTGACAGTGAGAACGATAAAAGAATGCACTCAATAGCGTTATATATTAGATATTAAACATGCTGCTGCTGCACTTAGTAATGTGCTAGTTATGCTCGGCGACTCACCACCTATAATAATTCGACCCTCCTTTCTCTCGGCGCGAGACGCGGCCGATATTGTGTGAGAAGAACCACCACCCATCACACCTGGTGCGTGGGCGGCCCTGCAGGCAAATCTACCGGTCTCGCGAACGACGAGGAGAGAGGTATACGAGCCGAGCTGACACAGTTAGCTTGGCGGCATGGGGGCCGTGCAGCTGGCCGCACTCCTGGCGCTGCTGCTCGCGCTGTGGCGTCTCGCCTGGCGGCCGCGCGCCGTGGCGCGGGCGTTCGCGAGGCAGGGAATCCGGGGCCCGCCCTACAGGTTCCTGGCCGGGTCCTTGACGGAGGCGAAGAGGCTGCTCATGGCCGGCCGGAGAGGGGTGGCGCCCCTGGATGCCGGCTGCCACGACATCATGCCCGTCCTGTTGCCGCAGTTCCACAGATGGGTCGCTGACCATGGTAAACTGATCGCGCAACTAACAACTATTTCTTTTTCCCCCTTTTGTTATGATTCTGCCAAAATATTATACTGGCATGAAATGGTTGGTCAGTGATCCATTCAGTTTCATCCATATATACCTACCTTTAATTAACCTTCCATATTCACTCATTTTAATTGTTCATTCAGGGAGAACATTTCTGTTCTGGATTGGGCCAATCCCTGCAGTCTTCTCTACTGATCTACAACTGATCAAGCAAGTGCTCACGGACAGGACGGGCTTGTATCAGAAGGATTTCTTGATCCCCGTTTTGAAATTCCTCTTCGGCAACGGGGTCATATTGATAAACGGAGATGATTGGAAACGGCACCGGAAAGTGGTCCTTCCGGCTTTCAACCATGAGAAGCTCAAGGTCACGGCCGAGATTATATTATGCCTCTCCTTCACGAACCGGACATACTATGAACATTAATTGATTCAGTAATAGCTAGTATAGTAGCATGACTTTGATTGTGTTCATTGCTGTTTAGAGCATGTCGGCGGTGACGGCAGAGGTCACAGAACAGATGATGCAACAATGGCGCGACCAGATGCAGCAAAACGGCGACAAGGAATCAGCTGAAACAGTAGACATGACCCACGCCTTCAACGACCTGACCACAAAGATCAACGGCCGCGTCGCCTTCGGCACAAGCCACCAGGAAGTCGAGGAGGTCGTCGTCTTGATGCGGGAGATGCAGAAGCTTGCCACCGCGGCCATGCTAGATCCCCCGATACTCTGGTAGTAATCACTTCTATGTAAAGAATGCATGCATGGATCATTGGCGGGACCTGAATCCTAGCTCATGACGTACATTAACAAGAGTAATTTTGTTTTGTTTAGGTATCTACCAACTCGGCGCAACTTGCACGTGCGACGTCTGAATAAACTGCTGAGGAGCAAGATCATGGCGATCATGCAAGCGCGACTAGCCGCCAAGGGAGACAAGTGTGGCGGCGGCGGCTACGGGGACGACTTGCTCGGGCTATTACTAGAGGCGTGGACACCGGAGCGGCAAGGGAGCGGCGAGACGCTGACAACCCATGAGGTGGTCGACGAGTGCAAGACCTTCTTCGCCGCGGGGCAGGAAACCACCGCCACACTCCTCATCTGGGCCATGTTCCTGCTCGCCGTGCACCCGCAATGGCAGGACAAGGTCAGGGAGGAGGTCCTCCGAGAATTCTGCTGCGGTGGGGACGACGGCAAGGTTCCCAACGCTGAAATTCTCGCCAAACTGAAGCTGGTACGTACGTCTCAACTCTCGATCAAAGATACTACGGGCATGCACCACATGTAAACTCATCATTCCGACATGAATGCAGCTTCACATGGTTGTGCTCGAGACATCGCGGCTCTACCCCCCGATCGTGTACATACAACGGCGGGCCGCCTCGGACGTCGTCCTCACAGACATCAAGGTGCCCCAGGGGACTGTGATATCAATCCCCATCGGTATGCTGCACCGGGACAAGGAGGTCTGGGGCCCCGACGCCGACGAGTTCAACCCCATGAGGTTCGAGAACGGCCTCGCGGGAGCAGCCAGGGATCCGAAGGCACTGCTATCTTTCTCTCTGGGTCCGAGAGTATGCACTGGCCAGAACTACGGGGTCATACAAGTACAGATTGTTATGGCAATGATGCTCAGGAAGTTCTCCTTTTCCCTCTCCCCAAAATACGTCCACAAGCCGAAGTATCTCCTCTCCTTGACTCCCAAGCTTGGGATGCCTCTCATACTTAGGAACCTAGATGGGTGATAAAACATTACAAAAGTTCATTGTAATAATGCATTTACACAAATAAGGTAACATGTTCTTACCAGTTCCAATGTGATAGTATCATATGACTGATATAAGGCTCATGTATCAACTTCATAGTTTTTAGACAGTTCTGCCCAGGTTTAATTGAAACTCCACCGAGACCCAATTCACTTTTCAAACGCTTTCACAAGTTCCTTTTTCGAGTAATTGGGGGACGTTAAGTGAGCTTTGAAGAGAATATTCAAGCAGGCAGCTTTATTCGTTCATGTTTTTCACATGAGTTTTCATGCATGAGTTTGATGAATTTGAATTTTTAAAGGAACTTTCAAGAAAGCTTTGCATATTTAATCTCGTAAGTAGTTCGGGGCAGACAGCTATTATGTCACTAAAAATAATGTACATAAAGATATGTTAGTCCGATTGCCCTCAAATTTTAACATTAGAAACTAGACAATGTTATGAAACTATTACAATAAGAATCAAGTCAATTGAATCCCTAGATCAAGAGCTATAACCTTTGCAAGCAGACTATGACATGTTGTGACAAAAATAGATTAAACCATAAATTTGCAATTATGCAAGAATTACGAAAAATTAACCAACCAAAATTTTCAGAATTTTACTTTGATGCTCTATGAAGATTTTAGATAGATCAAATCAAAATAAATTACATTGACTAAAGGATACACCAAAAATCAACACGGAATGACAAAACAAAAAGCGCGGAGATAGAACGAAATTACCAATTCATCAAGTTACAAAATACGATCTTCATTGCATAGATGAGTTTACAGAATGTATCTGAAAGTATACCTAAAAGAGTCTCCACAAAAATCTAAATCGTTTTCCTTTGTTTCTAAAAGAAAAAACCCTCTTGGTCTGCTGTTCTGTTGCTTCACTACTGCAGATACCCTCATCAGTGTTGGGTCAAAATCGTCATGAGTGGCGGGTCTTGAACTGACACTGATTACTCGACACTCATAGTCTGTGACTATCAGTGATAGGTATAGAACCGGTACTGAAAATCACTATCAGCGCCGTGTTTTTAACAACCGGTACTGATAGGTATTTCCCGCCCTTTTCAAAATGTGGCGGTTGCTGCCAATACCGCGGCATTTTTAAATTTTGGTGGTTGCCAGCAATAGTATACGGCATATTTATGAACATGCACATATAAATTTAATTTATGAGACATCAAGCTTTATTGCAGCATATATATAACAAGCACATATAAATTTCATTTCTACAACATCAAGTCTCATCACACTATATATACACTGCCTAGGCTTCATTACATCAATGAAAAAGAGTTTAAGGTTTTTTGCTATCTGAAGGATCTGAACTCTGCGTTTTCTTGTTGGATGAAGGTATCGAGAGAGAGGAGCCAAATTCATGGAACTCGCCGGTTGGACTGATGACTTGGTCATTGATGAACCCGGCAAGTTGTTCTTGAAGTGCGCTGATTTCAATAGCCATGAGTTGATCTCTGGAAAGCGCTAGGAGCTGCAATTTCAACAATTGAAGAAATCAATCCTTATGAACACGTGTCGGACCTGAAAATTAGTCATCAAGATGTATGTCGCATACCTCAGCATCAAACACCTGGTACGACGTGTCTCGTTAAATCTGTGCATGAATTCCATTACATGAAAACCATTTATTGCCCGGGCCCTGCATCCTATAAGGAAAGTCATGTCGGATAATCCATTCTTTCACTAATGGCCAGTGTCTGACACTTTTGTTGATGTATCGTAGGTACACTCTGCATGTGTGTGATTATTACCGTAAGTAGACTTAGATCCAATCAAGTCAAATATTACAAGAGCAATAACGAAATGGTCGGGTTTTACCTTTGTAGCATGTCAATGACAGGTTGGTATGTTTCTTTTGGATTATTTTGTGAGTTGAAAACAACGATCTTGTTGATGTTTGGCTAGATGATAAGAGGATCCAGTGATAACTGCACATAGGTCATCATAGGTTAGTTGGTCCTAATTTCTAACTATGTATTGCTAAAAAGATTAGAACATTCATAGAGGGAAACACATAGCCAAAGTGGTAGGGCAAAAGTATGTATTTCTTCAATTGTAGCTCCAAAATATACTTCAATGCATAGTCCTCGGTTCCTTTTGGATCGGATTGCATCATTGTCAGATTTACATGATGTGGATCGATGAATCCCACATGGTCGATGCCCTCCATCTTGCATCTTTGTACTTCTATTCTACATAAGGAATAAGTTAAGACATTCAATCCAAGGGTACATGAATGTATACTGTGAATTATATGTACATGACACTTACAGAGTCCAACAACTCAAGGTAGACACATCGAGGGCATCTTGCTGGTACAGTCGATACATTTCCTCAAATAATATATAAATAGAGCCGTCCCTGTGGAGGAAATCTCAATCCTTGTATCTGGCCTCGAACATTTCTCTGCCATCCCACTACTCCTTCATGTATCACACATGGAATTTCTGAAATTGATATGTCAGTTTATCCCACATGTTTGGCGTGACCAAGAGTTTGCCCAACTTAAATTGCATCTCTCGGCTGTTTTTGGTTCCAGGGACTCGTCTAGAAATTGCTATTTTGTCATTTTAGGATCTTCAAGAAATCTTTCTAAATTCTGTTCTTGTCATATCTGTTCGATAGAAGACTCTTTCAAGTATTTCTTGCTTTTGATGCGTGCGTAGTCTGATTTACTCTTACGCTCAACAGGTTTGGCCATCTTCAAGAAAAACTTCTGTGTTTCTGCATGAATTGGTTTTTTCTTCTGAGGCTCTGGCTTTTGAAAGAATTTCTTGACACTGGCATCCACTGTCGATCTAGTTTTCTCTAGTGTTTGTTCATAAGGCAACTTCTCAGGTGCTACCACCTTCTTAGGTACTTTGCTTCTGGGATGAACCCAACTTCTGAGATGAACTCAAATTCTTAGACTGTGCAGCTATTGTCAACTTCGGAGGGGGAGAAGTTGCCTCTCTTGGTGGCACTGGTGCTGACTTCTGAGGGGGAGCAGTTGGCTCCCTTGGTGGCGACTTCGGAGTGGGAGGAGTTGCCTCTATTCTGGGTGACGGTGGCGGTGGTGGCGACCGTGGAGGAGTTGGCTCTCTTCTTTGTAACGGTGGCAGTGGCGATGACCGTGGAGGAGTCACATAAATTCTGTGTGGTGGGTCCGACTCTACATCGGACGACTCGTCGGTCTCATCTTCAAACACTATATAGCTCTTGGGCCACAGAACGAAGCCACCCACGTTTGATCCGAGCCTCTTGGAACCCGTCTCTCTGTGGTAATCCATATTAATCTTATGGTACGGCCTTTGCACGGAGTCCACATGGACCTTGGTGTATCCCCGTGGTATTGGAAGATCGTTGAAGAGGGCTCCTTCCACGCATTGGTCGACCCGCCCCATATCCACCGTTGTGGTAATGTTCAAGGTGGGCACGACAAGCTTGCACACTTTGCTTTCTGTGATGTCATCCACGGGGTAATGGGCTGATCTTCTTCTGCAAACCCCATGGACGCACAGCTGCTCTGACGACCACCAGGGCTCACAACATTTTCTTTGCCTTGTTGCTACATGTTTACTTGCTGAAATGCTTCTTTGATTTTGGCGTCTATCATCTGACGCTCCTGTACAAGTTCTTGTCGTACTACAGCCAACAGCTCTTTCAGTTCTTCTCTCCTTCTCTTCTGACTCCTGTAACTTTTGGCGACTTCTTGGAATCCCTCTTTCCAAGGCACCACACCCTTGCCTCTGGTGCGACCTAGGTGCTCCTTCGTTCCCAGAGCCAAGGTTAGTTGGTCTTTCTCCCTTTCTAGCCTGAAAGAGCCTTGGGAAGACTAGGTATGGGCATATGCAATTCTTTGCGTCACTTCTTGTTCTCTGTCGCTTTTGAAGATTAGGCTGCCATTTGCCGACAAAGTGACCCCTCTCGCATACAGATAGTGCTTCACTCGTTCAATCCAGTCGGGCCATCTGAGGTGTAGCACACTGCGGGTTACTTGTTCTTCTATCTCTTCCCACTCATCGTATTTCCCCACGTACCCATACGGGCCAGTTCTATGGGGGTACACGTTCTTATGAGAGTTGGTCTTGTTTACCTCACTTAGTCGTTGTGCTTCCTCTAACCGCCTGTACTCTACGAATTCATTCCAAAATGGTTCCACTATCGGATAATCATCCCATTTCGGTGTCTGACCCACCAAGTAATAATTTCTCCATAGCTTACACTTGAAATTCTTGAACGCGGTAGCCATTGTTGATAGGGCACAACGCTTTGATATGGCCATGTTGCATCCTTTAGGGTATTCAAACTTTGCCACCAACTTGCCCCACATAAGATCCTTGATGTTATCGGGAACTACCCACATGTCATCTCGTCTGTCTCTCCAACTTCTATATGTGATTGCAACATGGTCCCTCACTAGACACCCGATTGCTGTTTTGAATGGCCCCAGAACAACTTTAGGTCTCGTGGGCTCCCCAACTGAATTGACCTCCGTGATGATGAAACGTCCCTCGGGCATCCTCCTGAGACCTCGTCCACTCGTCTCTTCTCCTGTCATCTCGTTACCCTCCGGAGCATTAGCAACTAGATCGATCTGATCCTCTGGAGCATCATCTTTGGGCCTACTCTGCGCAACCTCAGCATTTGTCTCCAACTCAAACTGATCCATGTCCAGGTACGTACTCGAACTACCACCTCCCGTCTAGTCCAGCTCCATGTTTACAGGCTCATCTTGTACCGAGGCTGGAGTCGGATCTGAGGAGGGGCCTTGTATCGGATGGGGGATGGGATGGAGCAGTGCACAATGGTTGGATTTTGTATGTGACATTCCTACATAAAAATTTTAGAGACAAAATTAATGAGATACGTAATCAAATTATGGTCACAATATATGCATCGATTCACATTCAGAAAATGGCCAAGTAAAACATGCAGATGGTTAGTAAGTCGTTGTCATGCTCATGTACATGTCATAGCTGGCTAGGTAGCTATAAAGAATAGGACGCTTCTGATTTTCATATTAAGTTGCCAAGTTGTCGAACAGGCTGCCGCTAGACCATTAGTAGTGTTGATTGCCTCGAGCTCTCCTGATGGCTGTGGGGGTTAATGTCTCTGATTTGTCCGAAGTGCGTTCAAAAGACGTAAGTGTGGATCACAAGCAAGTTCTGAACCCAGGATCACAAGCAAGTTAATGTCTCTGATTTGTCCGCTAGACCATATCTGTATTGATTCTTTTTGGGAGAATAATTGTATTGATTTGTTTGAAGTTCTGAACCCAGGATCCTGATGTGAACACAAAAAAGTGAAAATAATTTCTTCTTTCAATCGAGCAGTGGAAAATAAGTTGATACGTAAGTTTGGATCGTTTGGTAAGATACCCTCGATCAGGTATAAAATATAAATTGATTTTTAACAAGTGTTAATTGGTATAACTGTGCAATTATATAATTCATCAAAATTTGTGTCTATTGTTTGACCTGAGGATTGCTAGGGCCTAATGACAAAAGCAATTACATCAATTGATATTTTTTGTGACGATGCATGCATCAATAAGATTTACAAGAGCTTGCAGGTTGTTTTTCCTAACAATTGATACACATATAGAAATACATCTACGTGAAATGTTACATACAATTCGCTAGTTTTTGACCAAATGCCACTAGTCCTTAGAGAAAACAGGCCAAAGATCAACACTAGTTTACTGCAAACCACGAACAAAACATGATATGTTCACTTGTTTCTTTGTGACGATGCATGCATCAATACGATTTACAAGAGCTTACAGCTAGCAGTACTGAGATTTCTACAAAGCATCAAACACTCGATCAAATTGAAAAATTGCAGCTAGTAGTTCTGAGATTTTCTAGTTGGAGTTCACGAACAGACCGGTACAAACATTCCATGTTTAATTAGAGGAATTGCTCAAAATTTTAAATAGAGGAATTGCACAAAGAGATACAAGTTTATGAAAGTTTGCTTATACATACTAGAAATTTTGCCTGCTAGAATTTCTAGAATTGCCTGAAAAGGAATCAGAAATGTAAAAAAGTTGCAAAGGATGTAATAGTAACTGGCCAGCATCATGTTTCTTCTTAGAAGATTTCAAGTATTCAATCTGTCCTTCAACAATAGCTAGAATAGAATTTATGTTTGCTGAGGCAACAAGATTTCCACATCCATTTGAAGGCCGGTGAAACATGACAGAATGTAATCAGCAGTCTACCAGCATACATGTAGAAGCATACATGTAGAATGTTGAAGGAATTACACCAACAAAACAACCAAAAGTGTTAGCTTGTCGTTCACATTTTTTCACTCACAAATTTGCATCCATCCATCCATCCATCCATCACCCATGAGCATCAAAATCTCTCAAAACTGCCCTAACCCTAACATACCAGCTAGGAGGAGGCGGCGGTTGGTGATGAGGAGCGTCGGTGAGGAGTGGTGCATCGGGGAGGACCGGCGGGGAGGAGCGGCGCGTCGGGGAGGACCGTCGGGGAGGAGGCACCCGTCGGGGAGTAGCGGCGCGTTGGGGAGGAGTGTCGGGGATGAGGCCCGTTGGGGAGGAGGCGATGTTTGGGGAGGCGGCGGCGCTCGGGGAGGATGTTGCACGTCAAGGTGAATGGAGCGAACGAGGAGAGCGGCTAAGTGTTCGACATATATAGGTAGCAGAAGTATCAGTGTTGGTTCTAGTTGCTAATTGGCACTGATATATGTATCAGTGTTGATTCTAGTAACCAACCAGCACTGATATTTGGAATATCAGTGCCGGTTGATACTTATAACCGGCACTAATAATGTTTTTATCCTAGACATATTCTTTTATTGTTAAATTCGGCTGAAAACTTGAAAATTTCATAGAAAAATGATTAGAGTTCAGAAAAATGTGAAACCAAATTTGTTGAGTTTGTATTACTGTCACCTACATGATAAAAATACTTGCCTCGTGAAATGTGCAGTGAATTATCTTTATTTCACTAATAAGTCCGTAACTTGTTAATTTCGTAACGAAATTATGAAATATCCATATATAAAAAACATGTGAAACCAATTATGTTAATCTTAATAATGACATTGTGGAATGAAAATATTGGTGACATGTAGTGGCAATGTACTGCTTTATCCACCAGTAGGCATATATTCCACTGCACCGAAACATCTTTCGGCCACTTTTCTAGTCCCATTGCACTGCTCCTTCTTTCTCTTTAGTATTGCGAATGGAAGATTTCATATTTTACGAGGAATCGGACTACTTCGACGGATTCAATTCTACCAAGAGGAGAGCTACTACTTTCACAATTTCAGGTAAGTATCCGTGTGTAAGTATATGGTTGTACAAACATTAGTTTTTTGTTTAGTACATTAGAAAGAAGATTTTATTGATTGAATCTGCCGTTTCCTTGGCATGCACCTTTCTGCCACACTTAGTGCTGATTACCTGTTGGGAGAGGAAGCGTTCTTCTCGACTGAGCATTTCTGTGCTAGTACTAGTTCATAGAACAGCTTCTCTTAAGGTGCTAGAAATCTTTGTAACAAGGATGCGTGCAAGCAAGCAAGCACTGTAATTTTTTTGGAGTTCATGTTCTTTCTTCTTGGAATGCAGATGAGTTTGACGACCTGTTTGAGGGTGACTCTGGAGTTTCTTGGCTCAAATGGAGGAAGCTTATCGCAATAGCAAGGAAGGAGACTGTGAGAAGGCACTGATCAAGCTGGAGTCTGATAGTGTGGAGAAGGGCACTCATATCAGAACTTTCAGAAAGTTACTCATCACCATACATGTCCTCCATACAAATTAAAGCTTATCATAAATTTATACAATTTTTATCAAATACATGAAAGCTTCTTTCTCTAACAATTAATGCTTCGTTATGGTCGCGGCGTATGTAGGTAGCTTCTTCAGTGTCATCAATGAGAGGCAGTTCAACATTCTCTCCAAAAGGAGGCAGGTCATCGAATTTGTCACAGTCTTCTTCGTCGATAACATCCTCAGCATCGACAATCTTTCTTTTCCTATGAAGAACCATGTGACGCTCCACCTTGTTAGCTGGGTCCGAGTCCTTTACATAGAAGACTTGTGCAACATCCTTGGCAAGAACGAACGGTTGTTCTCTGTATTCGATGAGTTTGAGGTCCACGGTAGTCATACCATACTTGTCGACCTTGGCTCCCCTAGGAGTTTGACCCATTGGCACCGAAACAGAGGGACCATCAAATTACCATATTCAAGCTCCCAAATCTCCTCTGTGAATCCATAGTAAGTCTCTCTATTAGCAGCGCGGTCATAGGCATCAATACGGACACCACTATTTTGGTTAGTGCTCTTGTTGTCTTGTTCTCTCGTATAAAATGTATAGCCGTTAATCTCGTATGCTTGGAATGTGTGAATCATAATTGACGAGCCATTAGCCAACAGTTCCAACAGAGCATCGTCGGTATCCTTACCCATCTTGTGTTGAAGTAACCAATTACCAAAATTATCTCTGTGCTCTCTTGCGATCCAATCATCTGACTTCGTTGGATTTGTGGAGCGTAGTATGCTCACGTGCATATTAACATACAAGCTCACTACAAATGACTGTTGCAGAACCGGAAAGTGTGCTTGAGTGAATGAAACACGATCTTTCATATGGATTGAAGTATGACTTATCATCTCTTTCCCCGTTAGCCTTCCCTCATAGCAAGATATAGGCATACCAATCGCGTTCAGTATCATGTAGTCAATGTAAAACTCAATGAACTCCTCCGTACTCCACCCTTGGGCAATGCAACCTTCCGGGCAACCTCGGTTACGAACATATTTCTTCAGAACCCCCATGAACCTTTAGAAAGGATACATCTGATGCAGAAACATGGGGCCAAGGCTCTTAATCTTACCCACAATGTGAATAATTAGATAGGTCATTATATCAAAACATATCAGAGGAAAAATAGTCTCAAACTAACATATAGTATGGACCACGTCTTCCTGCAGCTTTGCCAGTTTGTTCAGATCAATGCCCTTTTGGGAAATTGCGTTGAAGAACGAACACATCTTTATGATTGGGTCTCAGACCTTATCCAGCAAAATACCTCTAATTGCAACTGGAAGCATCTTCATCATCATCACATGATAATCATGAGACTTCATGCCAACTAACTTCTTATCTTTCATGTTTACTAGAATCCTGATGTTGGAGGAGCAACCACTCGGAACTTTGACATCACACAAGCAACCACACAGGCGTATCTTCTCTTCATTGCTCATAGTGTAGCAAGTTGTGGGAAGTTTCTTTTTACCATTGTCTAATTGTATGTAATGTAGGTCCTTCCTGAGGCTCATTTCTTCCAGGTACAGCTGTGCATTTAGTGTATCTTTTGTTTTTCCGGATAAGTCTAATAAGGTACCAATCAAGCTATCAAACACATTCTTCTCCACGTGCATGATGTCGATTGCGTGTCGGACCATAAGATACTTCCAATAAGGCAGTAACCAAAATATTGATAACTTTTTCCACATAGGAACATGCTGCCCAACTGGGATTTTTGTACTGCCTGGACCCTTTCCAAGTACAACTCTAAGTGTCTTTACTATCTTAAATACCTATTCTCAAGTGCGAATCTTCGGAGCTTGATGATGCTCCACTGTCCCGTCAAAAGATCTTTTATTCTTGTGGTATGGGTGATTTTGACGAAGGAACCTACGGTGACCCATGAAGATAATTTTCTGACTATTCGTCAGCCACCGCTCCCCCATTTCCTCCAAGCACTAAACACATCTATTGTACCCTTTTACAGTCTGCCCTGATAGGTTACCAAGAGCGGGCCAATCTGTGATCGTTATGAACAGCATTGCAAGGTGAAATTCTCACGTCCATCCCATACCCGTAAGCCATCTTTCCACAATACAAGAAGATCTTCAACCAATGGTTTGAGGTACACATCAATATTGTTGCCTGGTTGATTCGACCCACTAATCAGCAAAGGCATAGTAAGGTACTTCCGCTTCATGCATATCTAAGGTGGAAGGTTGTGGATGCAGAGAGTCACGGGCCAAGTGCTATGAGTACTTCTTGTGTTGCCGAAAGGATTCATCCCATCCGTACTCAACCCGGACCTTATATTCCTCACGTCATCTCGAAATTCTTTGTATTTTGAATCGAATCTCCTCCATTGCATGCCACTAGTAGGGTGTCTAAGCATTCCATCTTTCTTACGTTACTCAGCGTGCCATCGCATCAACTCGACATTCGCTCTGTTAGCAAACAATCGCTTCAAACGGGGGATTATAGGGAAATACCAAACCACTTTAATGGGGAGTCTTTTCTTCTTTCTCTTCACCCCAACGCCATCGCTCTCGATGTCATCAACGTTGTGCTTGTACCGTGGTGCATTGCAAACGCGACATGCTTCCAAGTCTGCATCATCGCCGTGAAACAACATGCATTCATTTTCAGATGCATGTATTTTCTCTACTTCCAATCCCAACGAGCAGACAACCTGCTTGGCATGGTACATCTTTTTGGGCAACACGTTCCCCTTTGGAAGCAATTCCTTCAAGAATTCTAACAATTCATTGAAGCCCTTATCGGCCCAATCATTGCTAGCCTTCATTTAAATCAGTGTCAGCACCACATTCAACTTGCTGTGCTCATGTTTACAATTTGGGTAAACTAGTGTTTTAAAGTCCTCTACCATGTGCTGGAACTTTTGATGTTGTCTTTCACTGGTGAAGTCCCCCTCCTCATAGCGCAACATTTGCTCTAAGTCGTCTTCATTGTTACCAACAAAAGTGTCCCCTCCATCATTCTCGACAAAAGTATCTTTAAATGCCGACATATCGAAGTCTTCGTTAGCTGTCATATCATAGCTTATGTCTTCTTCGACTGTTGGTTGCCCTTCACGCCCAAAATTTTCAAGTTCAACGTGCTCAGTCCAACGGGTATAGCCAGCCTTGAAACCCCTGCGAATCAAGTGTGCACGAATCTGCTCTATATTTGAAAACTGCTTCTCGTTCTTGTAGTTGACATGCATCCCTCAGAAAATCCTCAATGACAACAAAGAACTCTGACCCTCGATCCTTGTACATCCATGATCGGTCCATCTGCAAATCATCATAATTAAACACATTCAACTTATAATCATTAAATATTTGAAAATCTAGAACAAATTCATTGAATTACCTCACATCTTGATTGGTACCTATTTGAGGGCTCATCTTCTTGCAGTACTTGGGCCGGGTCAGGGGACCCGCTTTCCAAAGGTTGCCGTGTCCGATTGCGACTCGTGGGTGAACGTGCCATCTCTACAGTACAATATTCTATCAATTGTGTTAAATTGATTACGTTGATTAATGAACAGAGAAAATCCACTGGATTATTATTTAAATTCAAGACTTTGAAAATATACGCAAACCACATACTAGAAAATTGGAGCTAGATTTTAGGGGTATTTGCAAATACCTCCCTAATTTTTTATTCTTTGCCAGGATGCTACTCGAATGATAGTTCTAGTGGTATTTTTGCAATTTTTTAATGGCGATAACAGTTCAAGTAGTGGCAAATTTGCAATTCTCCGTAGATTTTAATGTACACACCCACATTTATTTACATGTGACTATTAATCTACTTCTTAAATCATCTACAATGACAAAATATCGATCTTTCTCTAATTTATACATATTGGAGCTCTTGCTCATTCCAAAATTCAACACCAAAGAACAACCATCTAAATTCAAATCTAGAGCAATATAGCAACTAAATCCAACTAAGAATCAAATGTAGATCATCTCTATACATCTAACAATGACAAAGTTGCAAACTTTTCCTAAATTAGATCTCAATTGCATCTCTAAATCTATAACCATAGAACAAGCACCAAGCATCAACCCTAGAGCAATCTACCAAGTAAATCTATCTAAAAAAGAAATATAGATCACTTATTAACCTTAGAGCACTTGACTCCTCCAAATCTTGAATCCTCCAACCATAGAGATGGCAAAAATGGTGAACGACGCTGTTCTGGTGGGCTTACGGCGGCTTTGGTCGCGCTGGTCACTCTTGGAAGAGAAGGAGGGCTTTATACTCTAGCGCCCCATCAGTGCCTATTTGTATATGGAATCGGCACTGATTGTGTCTATCAGTGCCGATTCTTAACTCCTTAGTGGTTGTTCGCGCACGGGAGTTTAAGAACCGGCTTTAATACATCAACAGTACCTGTTACTGTTGAACCGACACTGATGGACTGGCACATATGTGGTGTTCTATAGTAGTACTTGGTTCTCTTATTCACTGACTGGCACATATGTTGTCGAACACTACAGTAACTGACACAATCACGTTGCCGATTGGGCCACTCTAGTCCCGCACCATCCTCATGCCCATTGGGCCCCATCTCAACTTAGCCAAGCTTGCTAGGCCTCGCGCACTCGCCCACACGCTGTGCCTAGGCCGAGTTGTCCCCCATGTTGGGCCGGGTTTTTCCACTTGCTGGATTGTGGCCATGGTAATTCCCTCCATGCTCTGGTGCACTCCTCGTGCCCGCCTCTAGGCCAAGCCGCACGCTGTTGACCATCACTCCTTGCACCTTGCGAGCATCTCTGCGCCAACATGCCATGCCTCCCTTCCTGGGCCACCATCTCCTCGGACTTTAGTGGGTCATTGCAGGCTAGGCCGGGCCACCAAACTAGCTAGCACTGAGCTGACACTAATCCTCTCTCATGAGTGTTCCAGAGGTGACAAAAGCGGTGACTCAAGGGCGGAACAGGCTCCTCGTTGCCGATTCACCTAGCCTCCTCATCTTTGAAAACCTTCCAGTGTCAGAGGAGGAGGGTGGCTATAGGAATCGGTGACGTTCTAAGAGGAGGGGGTCAATTAGGACACTTAAAAATCTAAATGTCTCCAAAAACTTCACAAGATAAACCTATATCAATTTATATATATGTGTGCTCTAGGTTTTTCTAGTGTGTCCACTTTATCGTTCAAAAAGGTTTAAAACCTACTCTACGAAGGTAAACTGCAAGTATGTAAGGGCGGAAATGTAAATAAGGTAGAGATAGCATACTCGATACAAGGGATTTTATCCTACGGTATCAATGGCATGAATGCCACCCTAGTCCACGTTGGAGCTCCACCAAGGATATGCTCCTAGTCGCCAAGACTCTTTCGGTCATGGCTTTTGAGCCACTAAACCACCAAGACAAGGCCTCAAATCGGATGAGCCACCAAATCACCAACACAAGGCCTCACCACTAGCCTCTCTTCCAGTTACTTATCGTTGTCTTCACTTCAGAGCTTGAGCCACCAAGGCAAGGGTCTCTGTGTGCACGTACAAGTTTCTTACCACCGCTCCACACCAAGTTAAAGGGTCAACAAGCTTAAGCCACCAACATTCAACTACTTACTTATAACATAAGTGATGGGTCAATAAGTCACTCATCACTTATATGAACACATAAGTGATTGGTAACAAAGTTACCCTTCACTTATGTGTATTTTACACTGCAAGGTTGTATTGTTTCCTGGCTGCATCCTTGAGCATAACCAGGATTTGGTAGCCGTATTTTTCCTACAAACAACAATAATGCATCCAAATCCATATCGACAAACACACTTATATAATAACTCACTTCATCACAAAATCGCAAAGGTTACAAAGTTTTCATCAATTCATTACTAAATCACAAATGTTACAAAATTCTAATTAACTCATATTACATAAGACCTCTAGGGTATCTATAGTGCAACTCGTCATGTGGGTTGATGACTTCAAACATTATAAACTCGGTGATTTGTTGTCAAATCCTAGGGAGAGCACCATCATCAAGAAAACAAGCTAAAAAATTCTGCATAATTTGATGTGTAACCAAGGTCACGTTATCAGGGAATTAAACTAATTACTAAAATTAGTATTGAATAATCTTGTATTGAACTTACATCGGGGGATTTGATATCCTTTGATTGGAGCATGAGGAGCATGTTCCACGCAACATAGAATCCCCAGGCGTTGCCCGGTGGTTGTTGTTGGTACTGTGGAAAAGAAAATTTATGTTTAGATCAAAAGGAAAAAAGCTCGAAGGTACATCTGTTTGGTATCACTTACCATGAACCTGGTCTTGTGTGTCAGTCTGCGACTGTCTATCGTGTTGTAGTCAGAATTAGCTCGAAGGTACTTGTCAAAAGCTCTACATAAAGAGGGATTGATTGGGGAACATTTTAATGTTATAAAAGTTAAATATGTAAACTAAGCTAGGCAAAACTTACGTGAGGAGTCCTTTTACAACACGCTATCTATGTTTCCCTTTTGGTTCTAGTGTTCTTGATGAGTCGAGGTACCACACCAAGTTCTACTTGAGGCAAATGACTAGTAAGATCCAATGAACACCATTGTTGTAGGCGCCGAATAGGTAGTCCATTTTGGAATAATGTTGCATTACCTTGGCCACATAGTCCACATTGTAGTCAGGGCGAAGTTGGATAACTGAGATTGTAATGGCCTCTGGGTCAAGAAATCCGAGGAGCTCCTTGTTCTTCCTTGTTGCTCTAATCAAGTGCCTACAGATAAGAATATAGTTAGATTCAACAATTAGTGGCACTAATTAATCAATGTCCAGTTTCAAGGGACTTACAATGTGAAGATCTGTAATAACGATACATCCATGATATCAAGATTGAAGAGGTTGTATAAGTCATTGAAATCCACAAGGAAGTAGTCATCATCTTTTGAGAAGTGTTGTCGTTTGTACTGTATGACTATGGCTTAAGCATTGGTGTTCCTAGAAGTCTGTATGTAGTAATTATGTAGGTCGACACATGCTTGTCCCGCTCTTATTAGGTTATCTACTATCAGCAAGGGTTTCCCATATTTGAATTTCATGTAGGCACTAGTCCACGCTACTCCAATGTTCATAGACTTGTTCGCCGGTCCAATAGAATTCGATCTCTTTGGCATGTGCTTCTTAGAGTCTTTCTTCTCGGCCTCCTTTTCCTTTTAATTTGGGCTCTTTAGGGGAGACAACATTTGAGCTAGAAGCGAGGTTGCTGGATGTGGAGGAGAAGGCAGCGAAGCCGGCTTTGAGGAGGAGAAGGCACTGAAGCTGCCTTCTCTGGAAGTGAGGGGCATGGTGGCGGTGCACTTGAAGCTCATCCAGACTGGGATGCACTAGAGAACATGATGTCGCCCCTCTTCCACTAGATCTTTTGCCGAAGAGCTTCACCTAGAGTTGTCGCATTATCATTATGTGGGGAGCTCCAACACGTCATTGGTGGCATTGAGATGTACCATGTCCACCGTAACTAAGGCATAGCCAGTAGTATTAGGACTGTATGTAAGATACAGACGTCTGGAAGCACCTGGCCCCTTGCAACCTCGATGAGATACCCGTCAGGCCTGATTACAAGGCTGCAGGGCATGGGCCATTCTAGCAGGTCAATAGTATCCGGTTCAGTCACGATAGCAGTTACTTGTTGACCGACCTCCTTAGAGGCGCAACTACTCTTCCCTACAGTTTTAGGGCTTGCTTCTACTGGGATGGTAATATCTATTGCCTGTATTGCAAGTGTTTGCATGATGTTTGTGTAAACTTTCCAAGTGATGTCCTATATCAATGCATCCACGTCCATTGCACTTGACCTCTTTATCTTCTTATACATTCTGAAGTCTTCGGGAAAGCTTTATTTTCAGCCTTAAGAACTTGATACACCTCGCACTTGATCTGGGTGCTCTGGGTTTTCCAACGTTGCTGAGAGAACATCATGTTCCCTGACCCCGGTGAAAGAACCTTGGCTAGCTTCGGTTGCCTTTTTTTTTTACTTCTTATGCGACTGACTGGGTTTCGCTATTTCTAAATGTGATTTCTCCACTTTTAGATAGCTCACCCCTTGCACGTAAATATGATCGCGATCGTCCCAGGAATTGCAACCAAGGATTCTCATGGTATTCTTTGGCTAACTTTTCATCCTCTGCCTACTATTTCATCCTTTTCCCCACGTAACAGGTTGTGTTGGTCCTGTAGTTGTGCTTGTTCCTAGCCCGAAGCTGATTCTTCCTCTCACTCTCCTTTTTGAACTTCTGTGAGTTCTTCATCTGCACAAAAGCATCCCAATCTTTCTCTTTCAAGTGCTTGTAGCTCTCGAAGGGTGCCACCCCTTTAGCCAAGAACCGATTAACAAGTTTACTCTTAAAGCTTTGGTGAAGTTTCATGATGTCTTTCATTGCTTCATTGATCATGCCAATCGTTTGATGCTCACTCATATTTCCAGAGTACTCTCGATACTCCTTGACAACATTATCGATCAAGTTCCTCTTAGCTTCATCACTGAGGTCATCAAACTTAGTCGTTATTGGCACCCTCTCATGAGCAATGAGCCATGTGACCCTCCAAAATCTATTCAAGGCCTTTTCATCTATAAGCAGTCCATCAGCATCAATACCCATGATAGTAACCTTGTCCATCGCCACTGTGTTTGTAACATTGGCTTTCGATCTCATGCATCACTACCAGTTCTCTGGCTTCGAGAGTGTGTTTTCTCCATCTAGAGAGAAAACAAGGGGAGTTGACATAAACAAAAAATACTCCAACATTCAAGAAGTATAAAATGAAATGTATTAACTCATATCAATACCTATGATTGGTGCAGAAAGACCCGTCACTTATGACTGGTGTAGGATGACCTGTCACTTATGACTTGTTCAGGGAGACCCGTCACTTATGATTGGTGCAAGGAGATGCATCACTTATGACCAGGTAATAAGTGATGGGTGTAGTTATGACCTGTCACCAATGTGATAAGTGACGGGTAATATTATAACCCGTAACCGATGACCTGTTATCAGTGATGGGTCAATGTCTGGTTTCGACCTAAGGCTACATAAGTGATGGGTTGTATAATGACCCGTCACTTAATTGTGTCTCCTTTGTTTGTTTTTCACGTAGTTCAAGGCCCAAGGTGCCGACGAGTCACCAAGACTCCAAGGTGCCGACGAGTCACCAAGACTCAAAGGTGCTGGCGTACCACTTGGTACACTCTAGGATCACTTCTTGATCCACTCTCTAGGCAGCAACACCTAGCAAAAACTCTCTATAGGTCTATTAGCACTAATCACTCTCTAATATTGTGCTTAATTGCCTTGGATGATCACTTTAAGCACTTTGGTGGCTTGGATGTCTTCTGAAGTGTATGTGAGCTTCTTTGGACTCCAGCACCTTCAAATGGCCCAGTGGGTGGGTATTTATGGCATCAAACTTGCCAACTAGTCGTTACTCCAATAGCTAAAGTTTACTGTGAACACTGTATGTTCCGGCATTGATAGTGGTACAAGCACTGGAACATCTAGTGTGTACAACCTCAGAAACTAGCCGTTAGAACCCCACTCATAATCATTGTGAACACCAGACATTTTGGTGTAACTGCAACTCCATCACCGGACTATCCGTTGTGTTGTCTCGAGCCAATCAAGCCATTTCTCTTCTTCTCTGCAAGAAATACTCCAGTGTGTTCAACTCAAAGTCTTAGACCTTCTGGTATGTTGATCTTCAACTCCCTTCTTCTGGAAATGCTCCGGTGTGTACTGCACATTGAGCAATGGACCATCTGGTGAGGTGATCCCACTACTACATAAACCCCTATATATACCGGCCCATCACTGCCGGTTCATAAGCCGTGTGGGAAAATACAGTCATCGTGGCTTACGAACCGGCAGTGATAAGGGCATCACTGCCGACTGTTGGCTTGAGCCGGCAGTAATGCCCTACTCCATCTTAACTGCCGGTTTAATCCATCGGCCGACAGTGATGTCTCAACTATATAAAGTCACCCTCTCCTTCCCCAAGCCCAAGCACACAATAGAGAGGAGCTCTGTTTGCTCGGTGGTGGCCATTTTTGGTCACCAAGTTCTTAGTGGCTTCAAAATTTTGAGGAATCCTCATGCCCTAGGTGTTCCAAGGTATCTAACTTCATCTCCAATCCATTTCTAGTTGAATTTTATTTGCTAAATTGCTCTAGATTTTGAAATGATGGAGATGCACCTATGGCCATGATGTTTTAAGACAATCTAGATGCAATTATATCTCATTTATTATACGGAAGCTTCAATTAGTAGCTTATGGTGGAAACTGTCTTTATTATTGATTTACATTAGCTATAGGTTTGAGCATATTTATTTTTTATTTTTAATGAATTAGAAAAATTAGCCATAAAATTAAGATATATAGTAAGCTTCAATTATATTGTTTATATTTTAATTAATTTATCAAGCTCCAATATAGAAACTTTAGGTATGAGCATATTTATTTTTGATTTATAATGAATTAGAAAACTTAGCCATGATATTCAGGTATGTTGCATGCTCCAATTATATTTTTATATTTTAATTAATTAGCATGCTCCTATATGATAACTTTAGGTGTGAGCATATTTATTTTGATTTTTAATGAATTAGAAAATTTCTCCATGATATTTAGGTATGTAGCAAGATCCAATTATATTTTTTATATTTTATTTAGTTAGCAAGCTCCAATATATAAACTTTATGTATGAGCGTATTTATTTTTATTTTTACTTAATTAGTCCTACAAAAGTGTTGAAAAATAAAGAAAATTTCATGGGATGGAACCAATAAATACTCATCGGAAGCGTACGCGAAAGCATATGAAAGGCGGCTCCTCCAACCCGGACCAATTGCCGGTAAGAGATGATGAGGTAATTTATTTGTTGGTGATCGCAAAATCTTCTAGATGTTATGAATTTGGATTTACAATAATGATATAATTGTAGATGGACAGAAGATGGATGTACGATGCGAGCCATGTGAGCGCAGAGTACAAGAACAGTGTGGATTGTTTCCTGGTACAAGCCGCGGCGCACAAGTCAAATACACAGTCTCAATACATGTGCTGTCCATGGGTCGATTGCGAGAACAAGCAGTTTTTCACCACCCAACAGATACATTCCCACTTGATGCCAAAGGGCTTTATGCCTCGCTATACTCGTTGGACCGAGCACGGTGAAGCTGAGATCGTATAGGAAGGGCAATACATTGGCAGAGAAGACGAAGACTTGTGCACCGATATGCCGGCTAGCGAATACACCGATATGCCGCCTGCCAAGATACGTTGGTCGATAATGATCTAGAGGAGATGTTGGCCGACGCCGACGCTGATGATCTGGAGCAGATGTTGCGCGATGGGGAGGGGAACTTCACCAATGAAAGAGAGTTTCAAAAGTTCCAGCGTATGGTAGAGGACTCTAAAACACCGTTGTTCCAAGACTGCAAGAAGTAGCACGCAAAGTTGCGTACCGTGCTTTCACTGCTACAATTCAAGGCAAGCAACGGGTGGTCTGATATAAGCTTCATAGAGTTGTTACTGTTCTTGCAGAAATTGCTTCTAAAGGGAAATGTGCTGCTAGAAAACATGTAACAGGCCAGGCAGGCTGTGTGCCCATTGGGGTTGGAAGTGCAGAAAATACATGCATGTCCAAACGATTGCATGTTGTATCGCAGAGAGCAAGCAGACTTGGAAGCGTGTCTCGTCTATGGTGCATCACGGTACAAGCGTGACCGTGATGATATCGATGGTGAAGGAAAGAATAAAAGGCCTCCCATCAAGGTGATGTGGTATTTTCCTATAGTCCTCCGTTGGGAGCATTTATTCGTGAACAAAAGGCATGCCGAACTGATGCGGTGGCACACTGAGGAGCGCAAGGATGATGGAATGCCAAGACACCCCGCTGATTCTACACAGTGGAGAAACATTGATAGGAAATACATGGAGCCCTTTGCAGAAGATGTGAGGAATATACGATTTGGGTTGAGTACGGATGGGATGAATCCATTCGGCAACATGAGCAGTGGTCATAGCACTTGGCCTGTGACTCTATGTATCTACAACCTTCCTCCTTGGTTGTGTTTGAAGAGGAAGTACATTATGATGCCGGTACTGATACCAGGGCCGAGGCAACCTAGCAACGATATCGATGTAAACCTGAAACCATTAATGGAAGATATTGTAATACTGTGGAACGATGGTGTGTAGGTATGTGATGCATACAAACGAGAGAACTTCACCCTATTTGCAATGCTGTTCGTAACAATCCAGGATTAGCCAGCCCTTGGCAACCTATCCGGCCAGACTATCAAAGGCTATTGTGCATGCGTGCATATTTTGGATTAAATAGAGAGCTTGTGGCTGAAGAATAGCCGAAAAATGGTGTAGCTACGTCATCATAAATTTTTTCACAAGAATCACCCGTACCGTAGTAACAGGAGAGCTTTTGATGGGAAAGTTGAGACTCGATCACCTCCTAAGGATCGCACTAGGAGACATGTATATGACATGGTAAAGGGACTTAGGGTTATCCTTGGAAAGGGATGTGGGAGTACAGCGGTTCTGAAATCTAATCTTAGAGCTCCTATGTTCAAAAAGAAATCTATTTTTTATGACTTAGCTTATTGGCCAGATTTGGTGGTTCGGCATGCAATCGATGTCATGCACATTGAGAAGAACGTATGTGATAGCTTGATTAGTACATTACTAGAAATACCTGGCAAAACAAAGGATACACTCCAAGCACGGAAGGACCTGAAATGTTTGAAACTCAGACAAGATCTACATCCCAAAGCTATGGAAGAAGGTGACAAATATCTTGGTCCCGCTAGCTACAGTATGAACAAGGCAGAGAAAATTGCAATGTGCAAGTGCATGCATGGAATCAAAGTTCCATCGGGTTACTTTGCCAACATAAAGAGACTAGTAAACATGAAAAATTTGAAATTAACTGGCATGAAGTCTCATGATTGTTATGTGATGATGACACAGATGCTTCCAATTGCAATTAGAGGTATTCTGCCATCGAAGGTCCTAAACCCAATCATAAAGCTGTGTTCATTCTTCAACGCGATATCACAGAAGGCCATCGATCCGACCAAGCTAGATTAGCTATAGGAAGACATGGTCTAGACTCTATCCCAGCTTGAGGCGTTGTTCCCTCCATCGTTTTTTGATATCATGGTGCATCTCATTGTTCACATTGTGAAAGAGATATGGATTCGTGGCCCTGTGTTTCTGCATTAGATGTACCCTTTTGAGAGGTTCATGGGAGTTCTGAAGAAATATGTTCGTAACTAAAATCGGTCGAAAGGCTGCATGGATGAGGGCTAGGGAACCGAGGAGGTCATTGATTTCTGCGTCGACTACATGAATCTCAAATCGATTGGTGTTCCTGTATCTCACCATGAGGGGAGGCTACAGGGGAAAGGGACGAAAGGTGCAAACTCATTCCGCACTAACGACCCTGTTTCATTCACGCAAGCACATTTCGTAGTTCTGTAACAATCAGTTGTAGTGGACCCATATGTCGAAGAACAACAAAAGATGCTACGCACCATAAACCCAGGGAAGTCCGATGTTTGGATCGCGCAGGAGCATCGAGATCATTTTGGCGCCTGGTTACGTAGACAGGTGATGTATAAGCAGATAGAGTATGCTCAGTTGACTGTGTTGGCTTACGAACCGTCAACTACAATCCTCACATTCCAAGGATATGACATAAATGGCTATACATTTTATACGAGAGCTCAGGATAATAAGAATGTCAAGCAAAATAGTGCTGTCCGTATAGATGCCTACACTGCAATGGAAATAGAGAGACCTACTACGGATTCATAGAGGAGATCTGGGAGCTCGACCATGAAGTGTTAAAGGTTCCTCTTTTCCGGTGCCAATGGGTCAGACTCCCGGGGGTGTGAAGATCGACAAGTACGGTATGACAACAGTGGACCAAAAACTCGTTGGATACAGAGTAGAGCCATTCGTACTTGCAAATGATATTATGCAAGTCTTCTATGTAAAGGGCCCAGACCCGGCTAACAAGGAGGAGCGCCACGTGGTTCTTCAAGGAAAAAGAAGGATTGTCGGAGCGGAGAATGTTGTTGACGAGGAAGACTACAATCAATTCGACGCGCTACCTCCTTTCGGAGAGGACGTCGACCTAGGTCCCATTGAAGACACCGACGAACCTCCCTATGTACGCCGTGATCATAATGAAGGGTGAATCGTTAAGACAAAGTAGCTAAATTGTATTAATTACTATGTATGAATTTGTTTTAGATGCAATTATACCTCACTTTTGTTTTGGAACCTTCAGTTTCTAGTTTATGGTGGAAGATGTCTTTATTATTGAGCATATTGATTTTTTATTTTTAATAATGAATTAGCAATAGCACAAGCTAGCACTATTGCTATGTATTACTATTTTTTATTTTTAATGAATTACCTATAGTTATGAGCATGTTTATTTTTAATTTTTAATGAATTACCTATAGTTATGAGCATGTTTATTTTTAATTTTTAATGAATTACCTATAGTTATGAACATATTTATTTTATTTATTTATTGTATTAGAAAATTGAACTAGGAAATTTAGGTATCTACAAAACATAATTTTGGTATATAGCAAGTTAAAATTTAAATAAATATGTATTAGGATTTTAGGTCAACAGAATGTTAATAAGTATAGATAGTACAAATTAAATCGAAATCACTTGAGTAGCTCAGCGGTTTGTTTGGTCTTGTGCAGGTTGTGGGTTCGAGTCTCTTCGCGTGCGCGCGAAACTTAAACAAATTTTTTGCACCCCAAGCCACCAGCAGGGAAAGGGCTTTCACTGCCGGTGTACATATTTGGCCGGCAGTGAAACTACTTTCATTGTCGGTGGGCTTATTGGGCCGGCAGTGAAAGTACCCTTCACTATCGGTCGTCATATTGAGCCTGGCAGTGAAAGCCCTCCCCTATATGCTCGAAGCCCGCCCTCTGACACTTAGAAATTTTTTCCTTGTTTATGCCCTCCGCGATACCGCCGTCCCCGCTGCCTCCTCGACACTGTCGGCTCCTCCACGACACCACTGTCCCCATCGCATCCTCCCCGACGCCACCATCCCCTGCGCATCCTCCCCGACTTCGCCGTCCCCGAAGCCCCGTTGTCCCTGTCCCAGAGGCCGCTGTCCCCATCCCCGGACCCCCGCCGTCCCTATCTGGAGCTGAGGCCACCGTCTCCATCCCCTACACCGCTATCCCCCGTCCCGCTCATGCCGCCGTCATCCGCGCCCGCCCGTCTCACTAACCGATAGAACAAAGGTAAATCCCCTACCCTCCTTCCTCCGTTGTTGTGAGGCGATATCAAATTCGGCTGCACTCGTGTGCATTCAAAATCTACCACTGGTTGATGTCATTTTGATGATTTTTGCGGCATTTATTTGATTATGTGCTAATTTTTGGTAATTTGAGTTTGGCCTCTCCTTACTATTTGTGAAGATGGTGGGATGTGGAGGATGAAGGAAATGCGCTCCTTTTCCATGAAACATCATTTTCATCAGTGCAGTAATTACTCTTTGTTTACTGTTACTTTGTAGACTATGCAACTAAATAATTTTGCATGTTAATGGTACTGAAGGATGTTTTGGCCACCCTTTACTTTTGGGTCACATTCCGCCACTGCTCACTCTATCACTTGGTCTTCATCAAATTTCTCACCTCTACAAGTTTGTCAACTATCTGCAATTCATGGCTATTGTTGTGCTAGTGTTAGTCTTGATATTGCCACAACATGTCGCCTCTAAATTCATGTGAGGTCTTCCAAACCAAAGACCACTACACCTCAAACAGAAGCTACAAGATCAACCTCGATCAATTTCTCACCACCCTTCCTTGCAACGTCAGCTCTTCAATTTGTTGAAGTAGTTGTCGACAATGCACCCAATAAGATCTCACCCTTGCCCTTCACCGGGGTGATGTGGATGTCATATCCTACTATAGCTATGCTAGAACCATTCCCTAGGGTCTTCACACTAGCTTAATTACATCTTCTCAATTCACTTTGATTTGTTCCAATACCAGCTAATTAAACCGATATGTATCACGATCTATGATTCGAAATTTTTCCATCATGGAATTATCTTGGTGATCATGATTCTCCATATCTTGACACAGCTTGTAGCTGCGAGAAGAAAGGAATACATTCTTTTATCTATGGACTATGCAAACTAGCTATTATCTTGTCTACTATTGTGGTCTTGAGGGTGGCATGGTGATAGGAAAATATATATAGTGGCGATGATGATATGGCTCGAGGATGCTTCAACATGGCCTGTTTAGAGTGAAAGAATTCTTCTCAAGTCAGCATTTATGTGCCAGTCCTACTAGTTCAGAGAGCAGCTTCTCTCAAGACGAGCTGTGCGCCCTATCTGAGGTTGACCTCAAGAGTTTTCTTTTAACCTCCCTATCTGAGGTTGACCTTAAGATTTTTCTTTTAGGTTAAACCTCAGATAGGGAGGTTAAAAGAAAACTCTTAAGGTCAACCTCAGATTGGGAGGTTAAAAGAAAACTCTTGAGGTCAACCTTAGATAGGGCGTACAGCTCGTCTTGAGAGAAGCTGCTCTCTGAACTAGTAGGACTGGCACATAAATGCTGATTTGAGAAGAATGCTTTCTCTCCAAACAGGTAATCAGTACTGAAGTCCTAATAAGGCCATTTGCTAGAGCCACTGTGCTGTAATGTAACATGAACACTATGTTTTCTTCGCAGTAACATTTTTTGGTGTTAGTGTGGTTTGTAGTATATCATTTTTGCAAATTCTCTAAAATTTAGGACTGCTATGACATGGTATGTTGTTCATCGTGGTCGGCAAAGTGGAGTGCTCCAGTTGGGAGGAATGCCACGCACAAATTAATGGATTCAAAGGAGCATGTTACAAAGGATACAAGTTCAAACATGAAGCTGTTGCGGCATACAACAGTCAAGTCATCCAAGCCGAGCTAAAATTGGTTAACTTTGAAAATAAGAAATGTGATTTTACGTGTAAAGAAATTTGATTTCGCGTGCAGAGGAGGGGCGAACACTATAGGAGAGAACGAGCACACATTTATCGCGTGGGAGAAGGCCTACATAGTGTTTCCACCAGGGATAGCTCCCGAGAACATCTACTCTCTAGTACACCTCGAGCCGTCGTCGCCTCTTAGATCTCCCTCTCCTCACCCATCTCCTAGAAGAAGTCCACCTCCTCAGCCATCACCACAAAGAAGTCCACCGCTCAAGAACCCAGCACCATCAAGAACCCAGCCATCAGCTCGAAAAACACGATCAGGTTCTACAGCATCCAAGTAGATGACATCATCTAAGAAGTCGGTGGTATCTAAGAAGTTGGCGGAACCCAAGGATGTCTATTCACTAACTGCTGAGGAAACAAAAAAGATTGTGGATGCTAGTGCCACATCTCATTTCCATCCTCCACCACCTCCACCGAAGCCTGCTGTGCCTGAAGATGCTGTGAAATTTTTCACGAAAATGGCCAAAGTTAAACAGACGAGAGAAACTTCAAGAAAGCTGCTGACCGACTATGAAGGCATCAACAAGAAGCAGGCCAAGAGCAAGTCAGGCCCAATCATTAAGGATGCTCCAAGCATTGCGGACTTCCTAGCTGAATCAAGAATAACAACAGAGGAACTAGCACGGCTTACTGTGGGAGCGGATATCTTAAAGTTGGATATTACATGGCCGTTTGAGTTGACCGAACCTTTGGTCAAACCAGATATAGAAAGAAACCTTGCAACTCAAATGCACCGATTACATCAGTGGTACTTGGAGTATTCCAGATAGGGTTTTCAGGCGTTCCCCGTAAGATATACAGATGATTATTTCCTCAACAGGGATAGCTCCTTCTGGGTGTATTTCAATGACTTGTATGAACTATATAAGGTAGATGCCCTCGACGTGGCTATAGTCAGAGTGTGGAATCTGTAAGTGACTTATGCATATAATTCACGTTATATGATCTTGTACCTTGAAATTGCATAGCTAACTTCTCTCTTTCGTAGAATGGAGATCCAAGCATGCGGACAAGACTTAGATCAGCAAGTAGGATTCATCGATCCTGGGCTTCTGAATCAGAAACTTATAAGGGAGAATCCAGACTTCACTAAGGACTACTTATTAAAGTGTTTACTTCACCACCAATACAAAAAATTCATAGTCTTACCCTACAATTATGAGTACGTGTTTGCACGCTAGGGCATCCTCATTTTATGGGCAACTCAATTCTAGTACTAATTTTCTATGGTGACATATTCTGCAGTTTTCATTGGATCCTCCTTGTCATCCACCGAGACTTGAGTAAGATCATTATCTTGGACTCACAAAAGAGAGATCAGACGACTTACTAACACCTCATCGACATGCTAAACAGGTTAACTCGATCATTTAATCTTCTCGACGATTGCATCTAAGTTTAATTGGTATTCATATTCACGTACAGGGCGTACACAAGATACCAAAAAAGAGTATCATCTACTTTCCATTCAGGAAGCAATATGATGTAAAAACTAACTTTCTGGTATGCAGGGAATATTCATGTATTGCATTTCCTACTGAATAAAAAGGTTCAATTCATTTCACTAATGAACCATTTCCTCTTGAAGTGTATGAGGCAGGCAGCCGGCAACAATCTCTGCGCGTTTTATGTTGTTACTAACATGCACGGATTTAGCCCGGATGAAGACGTTGTTAGGTTCAATGATCTTGAGGTACGAAATAACATATCGATACCTTCTTTTCAATTTCTATACATGTTCAAGGACTTATTCTTTTGATTCTTCAAACGCAGCGCTCGAAACTACGCACAAATGTGTTACAACCTGCAGAAATACATGCCCTTCAAGAACATATCACCAGGTTCTTCTTGGAACATATTATCAACCCAAACGGCGAGTTTCATGAACCAATCATTCCGTCCACACGTGACAGATCTTCAGATGACACCATTCCTTCTAGTAGAGAGTATGCGACAAAGAGGAAGGCTACCAAGGGGCTTGACAACGTATTATATTTCGCCAAATGACACGATATTAATGTATGTCATTAATTACTATTTATTAATGAATGTTATAAATTACTATATATGATGCGAAGTTGGTATCGATGGGATGGCCTTCCAACGATGATGCGAAGGAGGAGCAAGAAGTAGCGGCTATGAAGCGTGCCTAGAAGGAGGATGAGAGGCTGACCCGTCAGTTGTGCGTTGCGGAGGTGCAAGAAGTTGCGTCTCGTAAGCATGCCCAGGAGGAGGAGGACGAGAGGATGGCCCGTCAATGTGCTGTGGAGAAAGTTGAAGGCTCAAACCGTAGAGGCGTTCAGGCGTCAGACTTCAATGTCTTTGACATGCCGACGAGTTTGGAGCTTAGGCAATGCTGCGGTCGATCAGGCGTGGCCGAGTCCTCTGCTCCACCACCATCGGCCCCCCGACGTTCCTGAATGTACACACACCAACAATCAACAGTGCGGAGATGAGGTCCTCATCGTGGGAGACGTAGAGGTAGAGGGATACTGGACTAGCTGAACTCGACTGACTTTTCAGGGGGTGACCTGTGAGAACTATTTTGTATATATGTGTGTTTGTCGATGCCTATGACTTGAAATATGTGTTCACTACTATGTATTAATGAAGGGGCTTTTATTATTGATTTACATTAAATATATGTATCATTGTATGCATGTATTGAGAGAGAGACGGAGAGATCGAGGAGTGAGAGGGAGTACAGAGAGAACATAGAGAGGGAGGAGGGGAGGGAGGAGAGGCAAAACACTGCCAGCTGAATCCTTCAGCCGGTAGTGATAAACCTGAAATCACTCCTCCAGACAATCTGGTGCGACAAACCAGTGCATTTTGGGCGCGTTTCGCATCGGTCATAACTTCCGTGAAATCCACCCTTTCTAGACTAAAGGATTTAGCCAGCAGTGATGCCTTGGATATAGCCAGCAGTGATAGTCATGACTATCACTGCCCGTTGCCCACTGCTGGCTCCAAAACCGGTAGTGAAGGTGGTTTTGGAGCCAGCAGTGAAGAGGGTTTCTGCAGTAGTGTCCTCACCCTCTATCAGAAATACTCCGGTGTGTTCATCGGGGTATCATCGGACCTTCTGATGAGTGCAACTTTACTAAATTCCACTAACAGAATACTCCAGCTTTGCCAAAGCTTTATCACCGGACCATTCGATGAGTTCAACAGCTTCTGAACAAAATACTCCGTTGAGTGGAAACTCTTCTGCTCTTTACCAGGCGCCTGTGATGTCCCTATCTCAAGAACAAAATATTTAAGTTAAAAGTCTTAAGTTCTAACAAAATATTGAGTTTTTATTATAAGGCTACCAGAAATAAGAGTCTTAAGGCGATGACAAAAACATCATTGCATCCACGTATCCCTTGGCTGGCCCGAGCACCACCTTCTAGAGTCCGCCCGAAGGACGTTAGTGTTAATGTCTTGGTAGTGTGCCTTCAAAAGGGCCAGCACCTAGGTGACCGCCTCCTCCGTGCCTCATTGATCCTGGCTCGAGACGTGGTCAACGAACTTACGCTATAGGCCTCTGAAGGCCTCGATGAGTTCGGTCGCCTAGGTAGCTAGTTCAGCGGCATCAGCATCTTCCATAGGCTCCACCTGGATTATGACTCCATCGAGGGCATCTGGGAATATATCTGGAGCCATGGCAAAGTGCTATCAACCAAAAGACATTCGGGCCCTCTCCTGGGCCAAGGCGTCATGTTTCTCAGATAGATCTATTGGGCATCATGTTCAGATCGAGAAGGTAAAGGCATGGCATTTACAAGATGTCGGGGCTTGCCTTTGGACTTGCCCTCCAGTTCAGAGCGCATCTCCTCCTTCTCAGCGGCCTCCCGAGAGAGTTGGGAACCTAACTCTCCTAGCCAGTGGTCCTTCCCTGTGAGCTCCCCATCAAGTTCAGCCACACGAGAGCTCATCTGCCAGGCCTCACCGTGAAGCATGTGCATCTACAACATGTACATCTGCAAAGCACCAGGTCAGTACCTATGATTCCATCGATTAAGCATTTGTTTTGCAGGGAAGCACTTACCACGAAGGGACCTAAGACGACCTTGAATCATAGCTGCCTAGGCCTTGGGCCCTCCTGATGACTTCTCTCCAGGGCATGTTGTTAGGCAACCCATGGATCAGGTTCACACCTACCGTAGGCAATAGAACCTCTACCTCCTTGCTCTCGTCGGCAAGTGCCGGGGGCTCAGTGGACTCATTCCCATGTCCCTTAGAGGACATGTTCTCCAAGATGTAGGGTAGTCAGGGCTCAGGAGTTGGTGGTGGTGCTTCAAATGTCCTGTGAGAAGGAATCTAAAAATTGTGTTCCCACGAACAAGAGGAAGGCATCCACGATGACAAACATACATGGGCCTTTTTATACTCTAGAAGGCATCGAACATCAGAGCTGAAGACATGATGAACAAGAAGAAGGCATCAGACATCAGAGCTGAAGGCAACATGGGATCACCAATCGGTGAGCCACCACCCGCTAACAGGACATCCTCATCCAGATCATCGCCGCTAGCGGAGGACGAGGCTAGAGACATAACCTCTCCACCCCCGCCTTCACCTGGGCCTATGGCTCCTGTGATCTCGATATTATCTAACTCCTCATCTCGGGCGCCTGTGTTCTCAGCCTTTGGGTCAGTCCACTCGCGTCTCAATCACCTTAGGATTCATTCTGATAGTCGCTTGAGGTCAGGCCTAATCGAAAAAAGAAAACAAGAAAAAGGAGTGGCCCATGAGGCTGACTGACAATACCTAGTCCCGAGCATTAGCCTCCACCTCTGCGATGGGGATTTGGACGTCCTGGTGATTAGGCTTGGGGGCTATGTCAAAGAGGAACTTGGTCCTCTGCTCAACTACATCTGGGGAAAGATATGCGTACAAGAAATATCTTTTGGCGGATATTCTCATAAGCTCCCCTAATAGCTACTCAAGACAAGTCGATACCTGGCTCACCTTCTCGGGTTGGGGACACAAGCGGTGCTTGATGAAGTCTCTGGCAACGTCCCATGCCATTAACCCCTTCTCCTTTAGATCCCAGATCTCGGTGATGTGGCCCTGAGAAACAGTGGTGGGTCTTGGCTCCTCTGTTCACAATGGCCTCACCAACGGTGCAAGACATCTATAGGGAAGTTTGGGCGGGCCAGGCTACTAGTAGAACCACTTCTTATGCCACCACGACCAGGAACTATTGGTGTAGAAGACGATATACTCTATCGACTTCCTTTCTCAGAGGTAGAATCCGCTGCCACTGGTGACCTTGCCTGCGAGTCCCTTCTGGAGATAGAATTGCTTGAAGAGGTCGATGGAGGGGTGCGCATCCTAGGTAGGCCTTGCACAAGTGTGCAAAGATGTTGAGCATGACAATGGAGTTGGGGTTGAGATGGATGAGTTTGATTGTATAAAACTTGAGCACTTGGAGGAAGAAGCTGGAAGCGGGAAAGGAAAGCCGCTGTGGAAGAAATCAAGGAAAACAACAACCTAGCTGGTGTATGGGTTGGGGATCGTCTCACCCACTACTAGCACGGTGGAGATCAGGGCAGGTAAGGGATTGACCTCATCGCGCTTCGGTCGGGCCAGAACCTTCTTTGAAACATCAAATTCCGACCGCATTAGGATTGCAGCCTTGCTGGCGTCGGTAGCAAAACTCTCTGGCTTGTCAGTCTTCTTGCAGCCCATGGCCTCAAGAGAAGGATGATGGAAGGTCTAGGGTTTTTAGAGGTAGTTCCTGGTGAGAAGCACGAGAGAAGATGGCTCAAGGAAAACGATGACGAAGGAAGTAAACGTTATGTGGGCTTCCCCTGTCTATCACATCCCAACACATTAATAATGTAATTAAGCATGCATAATTATCATGACGTTATGTTGATACATATTTGGTTGTTAAATTGAGTTAAGCATGTTTCAAAATTTCTTGGAGATAGTTTAGAGCCTTGTAGGAAAAACCTAAATGCCTTAGAGATGAAGAAGAATAGAAATTGAGGAATAGAATCAAGTTTTAGCACAAGACCGCTCTCGCGGTCTGACAAGGGGCTCCTACAGTCTGATAGCCAGAAGCACAGAGGCTCACTTAAGTGGATCAATCTATCTCTCTCTCGCTCTCTCTCTCATTTTCCCTCTCTCACTTCCTCACCTCCCCAAACCCTAGAGAGAGAAGGCAAGTTCCGTCCATCGCATTTGAAGGCTGGAGATCATCGATGAAGACTTGTTTGAGCTTCCCAAAGGCTTCCTTAACTTCTTCCCACTCTTTTCCCCATCGGAATCATCTCGTTAGGCGTTCTCCCACTGCAAGCTCCAACACCGCTCTGGGAGTTTGATCCGGGAATCAAAGTTCTCCCGAAGGATTCCAATCCGCTTGGAAGTTTCTCTACACCGAGGTAAACATCTCCTTACCATTTTTCTGTCATTTCCTAGCCCTAAGCGATTGCTGGTGTGATTTTCACCTAGAAACCCTAGTGAAAGCTAGATCTAGATCTCATTTTGGGGGTTTTACGTGTTCGGACCACGCATATCATCCAAATGACAACGTAAAATGTTCCCCTAGTTTTCTGGAGTACTTTGTTGCCCTTTGTCATTGAAGGTTTTGCTGGAGTCCTCGTCGGTGACCCCACAAAGGCGCTACTAGCAAGGTCTAGCAGTCTGACCGCTGCTAGGGCTGGTCTGACCGCCAGTTAGGATCAGAACATCTGAGTTCAAACCCCTATACAGGAGTCAGATCATTGTTAGGGCCGGCCTGACAAGTCATCGGTGGTCTGACTACCACCATGCCTTCGGTCAAACTGCCAGGAGCCAAAACTCTCCGCTGGCTGCCAATCTGACACCACTTCCACGTTGGTCTGATCGCTAGCCATTCAATGTTGTATGTACTTAGGTTATCTTGTCTGAGGTTTCAAACTTTGAAACCCTAATCTTTTGGTTGTCTTTTGCAAATGTTTTCAAAACACAATGCTCTATTATTGTTCAAGCATGCATCATATGCACACTTTTCTATCGTTTGATTATTTATTTGATGCGTTCATATTTTCTTTAGAGAGTGATGCGCCGTCGTTCTTCGTGGTCGAGTTTGAAGCCGGATCGATTCTGATAGTGAGCGAAGCACCTGGAGCAGCAGGCAAGCATCTAAGCATATTACCCCCTTTAGTTGAATTGAATGAAGTCTAAATTGATAAGTTGTCACTGATGTATGTTTTCATGTTTAGTGATGTCGATGTCGGGTTTGTATGGGTAGAACCTATATTGATTTACATTACCTCTACCTTGAGTTGTTGATTATCCCTATCCTTGTAGCCTGGATAACTTTATTGGTGTCTAACTTAAGATTTATTCAAAATGCTTAGCAATGCTTAGGTCCTCGCTAGAAGTCAAGCGATGGTTCAACCATTGTTTGCAAGCTTAGGGCTTACTTATTTTTCACAATAATATTGATTATGATGTTGGGATGTATCATATATGAGAATGAGATGAGATTTGGGTGGTGCTAGGGGTAGGTCAGGAGAGTAGCCAAGATGCCATAGACCACTTGGATCGGTTAAGCACCGACCGTTGTTGCAGTTGGCTTAAGCACTTTCTGTACTTACCACATACCCAAATATGGGACGTGTAAGCCAAGTACCATAAGTCACCGCTTTCATTTGACCCATGAGTGGAGGTATGAGCGAGAATGCTATTAGGGACACCTGAGATTGTGTCTGGTAAGTCATCATATGCTCACAATCTAGGTGGACTCCACATTACTCGATATGGGAACAAAGGTTCAGGGTGGGTACGTGAATGGTTTTTATGTGAATCATCACTCACAACTGACGGGTTGTCTGGGCAGTGGTCTCATGTCGTGTGGGTCCAGGAGTACCCCCCTACAGGGTGTGGAAACAATTTCAATTGCCGCACTCTCGGTCATGAGCATGCTTTTTGTCCATTTGCAGTAGTCATAGAGTTTTGACTTCGGGAATATAGGGTATGTTGGGTTCTGGTTGAGATGGTTATGTTCACAGCTATGACTGCTATAGTTCCAGTTATCTTTATGTTCCTATTATTGGTTACAGGGCAAAAAGATATATGTGGTTAAGTCTTGGTGCTCCCACATAGGTGTTAAGGATGCTTATGCATATAAATTTACTTAACCTTGTGGCCTACTCTTTGCTAATGGCTCAATTGCATAATCCTTGGAGTCAAGTTATATGTACCAAATATCGATTAGGTCTTGCGAGTACCTTTGTACTCACACTACTCTTTCAGGTTTGCAGGCGGAGAAAGGTTAGTTGCTGGCTACTTCATGTTCGCCGATGCTTGCAGCGGGCAAGAGTAGTGCTATCTACTCGAGTGGTATGCTTTTCGGTGGAGCCTAAGGGCATATGGCTTCACCTAGCTGTTGCTGTTTATAGATGTTACTTTTCCGCTGTGTAGTATCTCTATAAACTATTGTAAATTATAATAACTCATATGCTTCTAATATAATTGAAATACTCGCTCCTCCCTAATCTTTGTTGTGATGTCATATGTTGGAAAGGCACGTGTTCTAATCTTGGGTACAAAACACGTGCCAGAACTACCGGAATGGTATTATGGTTAATCATTGTAGTCGTGAGTATTTAAATAATCAATTTAATGATTAATTAGAATACTATTTGGATAGTTCCTTACACTGTCTCAATTTATATAAAGGTGGAGGCACTTTGGGTGGCTCTCTAACTAGCACAGTGATGGTTCCGAGTATGACTAGGGGCCACGTTCTCCTACTTTAACGTCTCATCACATTTAATGCTTGGAATACATTTCGACGCATGTAGAGGCAGTTGGAGCAATAATCCAGAGAAACCAAAGAGCTACTCCGCCATACGCGTATAGTTACCCAATGTCATCATGATCTCTTGCTAGGTAAACATTCTTTTTACTATTACCCAAAATCTTCATTGGAACGATTCAAAATTTAAGCCCGATCAATGACAAGTCTTTTCTCCCAGTCCTTTTTCAAAAGATTGGGATGATATTTCTGAGATGGATCAAAATTTCTACTCAGATGGAATACCTTCTGAAGGGCTCCCTTGAGTACTCGAAGGTGTTCAGAAACCTGGATAGATGATCTAAGGACTTTGAGATCCTAGTTAGATGTACATTCTTATCCGAGGACCCAAGTTCTACTCGAAGATGCAGTTGGTCAAAATAAAATACCTTTGTTGACTAAGCTTTTGATTCATCATAATCTCATTTCATATACTGATGGGGGGCTTAACGATGGGTGGTATAAAACTACCATATTTGGATACCCTAGGGTTTTCGTACATCCTTGGGGTGTATCTCTTTCCTCGGGAAGCAATTCCTGGATGTATAGAAACTGCTCGTAGATGCCTAGGATATCTCGTAAGCATGGTAGTTTATCTCTAAGAATTATAAGGCATGACTCCAGGAGTCATATGACGAACCCCTATATATACAGAGCTACACTACTATAGAACCAAGCTTATTTGCCAACCCATCACTGCCAGTTCCTTACAGGTCGGCAGTGATGGGGCATCATTGCCGGTTCATAGACCGCACGGAAAGAACTAGCCATTGTGGCTTATGAACTGACAGTGATAAGGGGAATCACTACCAATCGATGGCTTAAGCTGGCCATGATACCCAGCCACTTCATCACTGTCGGCTTAAGCCACTGACCGGCAGTGATAGCTGGATGTCACTACCGGCTGGTGGGATGAGCCAGCAGTGACGTGTCCAGTATAAAACAGTGGCCCTCCCCCAAGCTCGAGCATAGCACCATCCCCAGCGACCTTCCTCGCCCTCACGGACGCATCACCGCTTTTGAGCCCTCTCCATTCAATTCCTTTGCTTGATGATCTTCACAGTGCCATACCCAATCTTTTGCACGTGCTAGTTTGATCATAGCCTATCATTAGCCTAGCGCTCCACTGGCCGCAACCGCAAGCTCACCCACCTCGCCGACGAACTCCGGGCTGTGAGCCGCCTCTGCCCGAGCCGAACGCACGGTAAGCTTCACCGTAGTCCAGGGAACCTCACCGCTCCCTACCCTTCCACTCTCTCACTCTGCAGCGTGCCACCATCGTTGGCTTAGCTCTGCCACCTGCCATGGTTGCTGTTGGCCGTGCTTGCCACCATTTGTGCCGCACCAACCCCTCAAACGAGTTCGCCACAGTGCATTGAACATTTTGGTACCGCTCCCCGACCAAGCTCCATCGCCGGCAACCGGTCAAAGTCGGAAAATCCAGAAAATGGTGAAAGGAATATTAGTAGTATTAATAAATTGGCTGAAATAATCTACAATTTGTAGAGAAATATCTAGAGCTTAGAAAAATATGAAACCAAGCATGTTAGTTTTGTTTTGTCATGATATACATGATAAAAATACACGCATGCATGAAATGTCCACTGAAATATGCTGTAACTTGTTAATCCATAATTATATCTTGAAATATCCAAAATTGATCAATCCAACTTTTTTAATCTTATTGTGTCATGCTGTATATAGGAAAAATATATTTCAAGCATGAAATACTTGTTTAGCATTATTTTTTTGTTAATCTTGATTAAGCCTTTTTAACTTGATTAATCTCTATAGAAATTAATAAAAATCATAAAATGTGAAACTAATTTTTGAGGTCTTCTCTATGTATGTCTTACACAGTAAAAATACCTTTTTCCATGTTGAGTACCTCCCTCATGTGAGTTTGTTTGAACTACCTCATATAATTTTGAATTTAAAAACAATAAGCATGTAATTTGGTTAATTAAGTGGGCAAATGAACTCCAATTCATGTGATTCTTCCTCTACTGCATTCATAACCTCATGCAGTACATCTGTACTAAATTTCATGTCATTTGAATCACATCTCATGACATTTCATTCATTCTCATTTTGATGCACTTTATCGCTCTTCAGAGAATGATGTCATGAGGTCGATACCGAGGGTGAATGTGCTATTTAATTTTGATACGTTATCGCTGTATGTATATCATGCATGTAAAGGTTGAATAATAAATAAATATTCTAGGGATGGCACCAACAAAAACTCATCGGCCTGGCTAACAAGGAGGAGCACCATGTGGTTCTTCAATGAAAAAGAAGGATTGTCGGAGTGGAGAATGTTGTTGATAAGAAAGGCTACAATCAATTTGACGCGCTACCTCTTTTCGGAGAGGACCTCGACCTATGTCCCATGGAAGACACCAACAACTTATAAGATCAATGTGTCACTTGTCAGTACCTTTGTGCATATTTGTACCTATTTTGCTACGTAAGATGTGACTTCTTTTTGTTAAATGTGGTCATAATGTACTCAATTACAATATTGTATGTGTATGCATTCTATCTATTGACTCATTCTTTGTTATCTCTCTTTCGACAGCCTCTCTCCCTCCCTCATCGGCTTTATCTCTATCTCCCTCCTTCCTCAGCTTTCTATATGTGGAATACTCAACTGCTCTCATTATCGTATGCAGAACTTCCAGAAAGGGACAGCACCACCAACCTAGGTGCCAGAAGGAGTTTGTCGGAGGGTGAACTCCTCAAGCAGGGATCTGGAGGGACCCCCTTTGAGATTCGGCTGGGGGGATGATTCTGAATCCACCTTGGATGATGAGTATACATGGGAACCGATTGGGCCGGTGGACATGGAAGAGAAACGATTTATACAGGTTCGGACCACGTGGAGGCGTAATACCTTACTCCTGTGTGTATGCTATTGTATTACGAGGGCTCTTGGAATGCCCTTTCTGGATCTCCAACTCTCTAGAGCTGGTATGTATTACAATGGTATTTCTGTCTATCTATTTGGAGCCCGGGTCTTCAAGTGTCGGACTCTCTGAGCTCGATGAACTCCTGCTCTGAGAGATCGAGCCTGAGTCCTCTCTGTCGGAGTCCGAAGTCCCAAGGTGTTCTTAAGGTCTCTCTCTCTTCCTGATGGAGTGCTCCCCCTCTTATACAACCGGGGGAGGCTTGTGTGCCCAGCCTGGGGCACAAGTTCCCGTAAACAAAAATGGAGAGCAGCTATCATGGCGCTACAGCTTGATGTTACAGGGGTTGACAACACGCCCCCTGAGCTGTCCGGCACGCCGCTGGGTCAGAGGGAGTCTGACACAACAAAGGGGCAGGCGAGAAGCCTCATTGCATTGAATGCTCCCACGCCTCCCTGCCAGGCGGTGGTAGGGTCTGACGATAATCGTGGGGGGAGTGGTCGGAAGTGACAGGCCATGCTCCTGTTGAGGCAGCATCGGGCCTCCCACCGATTGACATCTCACCGCTGAGCCCTTGCGGGGCCCAGCGACAAGGGGCTTCTAACGTCGTCGGGGGATTACAGGTGCCCGGGAGCCACGCTCGAGCACCCCCTTCCTGGTACTGTTCATCTTGGGTCATCGGGGGACTCGGGTGCTCGGGGGCCACTGTTCTCGGCCCCTAGCACCCTCTCCCGGTACTGTTGGCTTCGTGTCTTCGGGAAGCTCGGGTACCCAGGGGCCACGTGTCCGTGGCCCCGAGCACGCCGCCGCCCGGAACTGTCTTCCTCAGGTCCTCGGGGAACCGAGTGCTCGGGGGCCACTATTCACGGCCCCGAGCACTCTCTCCTGGATATGCCTTTCCTTGGTCCTCGGGGAACTGAGTGCTCAGGGGCCACTGTTCCCGGCCCCGAGCACTCTCTCCCGGTACTGTGTGATTGGGTCCTCGTGGGACCGAGTGCTCGGGGGCCACTGCTCCTGGCCCCGAGCACTCTCTTCCGGTACTGTTCATGTTGGGTCTTTGGGGGACTCCGAGCACTCGGGGGACACTGACCCGGGCCCCGAGCACTCCTTCCCGGAACTTGGCTTCTCTTGGCTCTTCAGGGAGCTCGGGTGCTCGAGGGCCACTGTGCATGGCCCCGAGCACCCTCTCCCGGAACTTGTCTTCCTTGGGCCCTCGGGGACCTCCCGAGGAGGCGATCCCTGAGGCGTGACGCCATGTGGCACTGCTGCTGACCTAGCCCCGGGAGTAGGGGACCCCCCGATCCCATTTCACCGACAGAGTTGTTGTGTCGTTGTCAAACATTGAAGAAGGTAGCCCAAGCCACTACCTCAATCTGGACCAAACATACGCCTATGAGGTGATGAGGTAATTCATAAGTAGAAGAATGCATCTGTTCGACATATTATCGTATAGGTTCTTAATATTTTTTTTTTGCTTATGCGTAGATGCCTGATGTTCCTAAGGGTCACGACAATGAGCAATCCCAAGAGCGGCATTATGCCCGAGGTCCCTCAAAGATACCTACGAGATGATTTGTGAACACGGAAGTCTCACTAGCAGGAGAGCCAACTGCACCAAAGAGAGTCCTGGGGCCATACAAGTTAGTCTGTGGGATAGCTATTAAGGATCACGTGCCCATCAGCTACAAATTGTGGGTTGGCAAACGAGGTGATCTGCACATGGTTCCTAATTCAATCAAGAACGACATCATGTGACCCAAGATATTAGAGAGGTTCAAGTTCCCCACAAAGACAGATATGGACATAGTTAAGGGTAAGGTGCTAATGATTATGGGCCTTTCATTTAAGAATTAGAAGGGTACACTAAATAGAACCTATGTGCACAAAGGTACAATGCCAGATTTTAGAAAATGGCCATAATTGGGAGATCATTGGCAAGCCTTTGTGGAGTACAAGTTCTCAGAAGAAGCACAAAGGTTGAGTGATGTGAACAAAGCAAATTGGCAGAAGAACCTCTACCCCCACAAAGTTGGTAGTCGTGGGTATGTGAGGAAAGAACGGCAGAGGCAACAATAGCTCGAGGAACTATGGTAGAGAGGTGTCACGCCTGAGACAAAAGGCTAGAGTGAATGATCGACGCGCTTCCTTTTTGGGAGGGGTGCTTCTTACTTGTCTGATGGAAGCTTATGCTTTACAACCTCCAAAGACCAGAAAATGACACAAACTCTTAGAAAAAAGCTTGTCAAATCCCACGAGCAGTCTACACAAGGCTCTTTTAATCTAGATAGGGATAGGGATGAGCTCACCTTGTCATTGGGAAACAAGGAGCTTGGTGGTCGCACACGAGGCATTGGGGTGATGGGTTGGAAATATGGATTCTAGTCGACGTTGATAGTTACAAGAGTCGAAAGAAATCCCAAGCAGAGCGAGATGCAGAACGAGAGGCACAACAAGTTAGGATGATGGAAATGCTTGAAAAAGCTCTACAAAATGAGAGGGAACATATAGAGGAAAAGATAGCACAAGCAATACAACAAGCCATCATGCGTCAACGGGGTGCCATTGTGAGCGAAGAAAAATGGCCGGCAGCATCTCCTAATATTGCATGCTCTAGCCCGGGTGGTTGTCAGAGTAGTTGTGCATCCACGGGATGTCACACCCGGTTTTAATGGCCAAAACTTGATGCGGCTTATGTGTGCCCAGGATGTTCAACAAAAGAGTGAAATAGGTAAGTAGAGAGAGAAACTGAGAAGTCAGAAAAGCACGGGGATGGGTTTTTCAAAATAGGTTTTTAAAATATGACCTTATGGCATGACCATTCTATCTAGGCTTGCGTCATACGGTCAGTATGGCTCTGATACCACCTCTGTCACACCTGATTTTAATGGCCAAAATCAGATGCGGCTTATGTGTACCTAGGATGTTCAACACACATAAGGACGTCACAGGTGAAGTAACAAAAGCAATACTTTTATAGAATAAACGTTAAGCTCTTACAGCAATTGACATATATTGTCTTCTATAAAGATATCTGCAGCGGAACAAAAGCACTGGAGCTCAACAACACTGCAGGCAACCAACCGGGAGACACGCGCCTAGAACGTCACAACCTCATCTTGATAGTCTTCAACATCTTCACTCACTGAGCAGCAAGACACATGTCGCATGGTGTAGGGAAAATAGCAAGTGTGAGCACATAGAGTACTCAGCAAGTGGGGGAAAGTAATGATATGCAGGCTTATACCAAGAATAGGCTAACGTATAGTATATTTACGTAAATACGAGTAATGAAAACATATTTGGACCCAAAAAGCATTAAACAATTATTATGTGAATGTAACCCATACAGTCCAACACCCAGCATACAAGGCTCCCCACCTTGCACACCATAACCGTCTAGTACTCCCTGTACTATAACCAAAACCACAATCATCTAGTACTCCCTGTACCAGAATCATAACCACAACCATCTAGTACTCCCTGTACCAGAACCATGACCACAACCAAAATCATAACCACAACCCACTAATAATGTGAGGATCCAAGTCTCTCATATCCGTGAGCACGGCTGTTATAATAGTTTTACACTCTGCAGAGGTTGTCCAGCTTTCCCCACGAGTCAGTGAATTTCATGTTGCCGTGTTGCGCAAACACTTAACACAAGCCAGTGGTGTGCTGCCAAGAATCACTGTATGACACTTTCCACTAACCAGAGACTAATCCAGTATGTGTCTGCCCACTAGGTTTCACCGCCAGGCTTTATGCGAGTTCAACTCCTACCCAGAAGCCCCCTTTTGTGCTAACACAACACACACTGGATAGACTCTAATCAGTACGTCACGCCTTACCCATATCAGCCTCGTGGTTGGTACGTTACTTCTTGGGTTGTCACCCCACGAACCGGTTCTTACTTAGGTTACTTGAGCAAACACTAAACCAACATCATAACCATGATAACCATCAAAACCACTTTTCTCAAGGCCTAAGCTTCCATATTGCTAGACCATTAACAAATTAACGATCATTGTTGCATATGTTCATTAGTCAAGATTATGACACTTCTCAACATCCCAAAAGCATGGCTAAGCAACCTACCCATAAAAAGACACCTAACCATAAACCATCTAGGTTCCAAGGGATGATAAGGCAAAATCTAGGGAAAACCCTAATATAGGTGACTACCCATCATATTGACACTACATGCAATTTTGTAAAAACAAAACATTTAAAAACATAGGTTCAAAATGATCAAGGACACTTTCCTTTTTCCCAATGCTGCTCAGTGTTGTCGAAATCTTGGTCTTGAGGTCCCTCGAACTGCTTTGGAACATTATTGACTAATCGCGAGAACTACCGACAAACAACACAAAGGAAAAATACTCAGAACAACATACCAAACATCATCAAAACACTTTAAAAACACTATGGCTGGATAGGGATGATTTTAGAAATATTTAGACACAAGAATCGCCTAAATCGGAGTTAAGATGAAAAGAGAACAACTTTCGAGAGATGGATTAGGCTGAAAAGGAAATGCTGATTTTCCGGAACTATCTTCCTATAGGAAAGGCATTATTACGCAATCACTATGTCAGGCTTGACAACATTATTGTGCAAGATTCAAGAGGTGTAGGGCAGACCAGACTTCACTGACTAAGCTAAGGAGAATGATGTGGTGCTGACTTGACATGCTATGCAAGTACCATCTTGGATTAAAAAAGAGATATACTAAGGTCTAGTATTGACAACCCATGATGGACCAAAAAGGCTGAAGGCTGCGCTTCTAGGTTCAGGGTACTGCTGGTGTCTCTATGTATTGGTGGTGGTTCGGGTTTCGTCGAAGACCGCGATCGGGCATGTGGCCACAAACGATGTCGGCTTCAGTGGTGCTTCAGAGAAATGAGGGAAGCATAGCGTAGAACGTTGAAAGACTAACTCAGTGGTTTGGTTGGTTTTGGAAGGGGTTATCCGAGGTAGCGGCAAAACAGCGATGACTGCTTCTAGGTTTGGTGGTGACCGTGAACAGATGCAGGAACGAAGACGCTCGTGTTCCAAGAGATTGGCTATAAAATTTGAGAAAACGTTTAAATAGAGATGTTGATATATCCCAAGAACACAATGCTCTGGTATAGTTTTGGGTAGATCATCCACTGAGAGGAAGAACGATTAGCAGAGATGAGACGGGTGATGGCTGCGATGTGCTGTGGTTGGCAATGGCGTCCTGATCGCGTCGCTGCATAAACGGGGATGGGTTCCTGGGGTCACGTAGAAGACTCCATGGGACACACCGTGATGTGGTTGGTGCATCCATACGGCTTCAGATTGACGGGGAATGAGAATGCAATTCTCATGTGCACGCAGAACGCGTCCAGAAACCGGAAAGCGGGTATGTTGACCATGATTGCGGTGGTTTGGCTACTCTACTGGCCGACCTGGTTGGTAAGGGCGTGGGGAACATCATGGGACATGCACCGGTGAAAGGGCTTTGTGTTTTGACCACTGGTCGGTCGGGAACGTCGATGCCAATCGGCTATAGCGCGGTTGTCCCGCGGCTGTCTGCGACGACTGTGGCGGCGTAGATCGGGCTTTAGCCGGGGCTAGGGCTTGGCTAGGGACATAGTATGATGCTAAAATAGTATTAAGGGAGGAGAAGAAGGGGTCCTCACCTTGCTTTGATGGTGGAAGAAGAAGAATTCGCGGAGAAGACGACGTAGCGCATCACCGGTGGCGGCGACGACGGCTCCGGCGACGCACGGACATGGCAGCAGCGACTTCTAAGGCTTGGGGGCATGGAATAGGGGTAGGAGAGGTCGAGAGGATGTGCAACTCATATTTATAGGGCTAGGGGCGGCTGGTTGAGGTGGAGTCCAAACCGAATACGAATCGGATTCGAGTTCGAGTCGGTTACGATTTCCTTTTTCATAGCTCTCTATTCCGAGGATGATATCTCCCTCGTCCGGACTCCAAATTGGACGTTTCTTGATTCTAAATTATTGTACTCGAAAGGATCTACAACTTTGGTAGTCATTGGAACTTCTAAAAACTCTATCTTGATTTCCAAAAATGCACCACAAGATAAACTGTTTGAACTCGAACTTATCTACGCAGCACTGATTTCAGGGGCCATAACTCTTATCTCCATTATCCAAAAGGGGACTTCCATATATTCAAATGGAAGCTCTCGACGAGACCTACAACTTTGGTATTGTCAAGATTTGCATTTGAGGCCGTTTTGAACTCCGAAACTTCATGCGAAAATGAGGCTATCCAGGACTCCATGAAAATTTACAGATTTGGTGGATTTTTTGTTGGGCCATCTAGAAGACTTGGCTAAGGGTTTGGACTTAAGTAAGATTGAGCTCAAAGACACTTTAGGTATATCTAGTGTTTAGATAAGAAACTTTTGCAGAGAAATTTGAATAGGGATTGAATTTGAATTGAGTTTGGAGTGAATTTGAGAGAAACCAAAAGATAAGGTTGAACAAGAATAGGAGTAGATAAGGAATTTGAATTTGAATTTAGGTAGAATTTGAGAAAGATGAGAGATTAACTTTAAACAAGGATTTGGATAAGATTTGAATTGACCTAGAGAAGGATCAGGTATGATCAAGGATTGAATAGATGATGAATTCAAAGATTTTAAATTCCAACCATTAAGATCCTTAACTTATTCACTACTGAGTTTTGTAAAAACCTTTTCAAAATCTTTTTCATTCAAAACACCAAAAACAAAGAAAAGAAAAAGAATTTTAATGCATTTACCTAGCTCCTAGCAAAACTCAGCATGCAATGCACACAAAATAATAACCTATATTGATTGATTGATTAAAAAAATAGGTTTTAAACCTATACTACCGATGAAGCTATTCAATAATCTTCAAAAAATTTAGAAATTTGAGAAATTTGGAAATCAGGGTGTTACACGGGAGTTCTGAGAGCTAACCCCATCACTTATCCTATGGACCTCATCACAACACGAACACCATCTGAACTACACATTAGTGCTAGAAATATTACCATCAAGGTGGCTTCCAGCATGGCTTATTCTTGTGGCTCCCATGAATATTTGCACGAACGTTCGATACCGGAGGGCTACGCCGTGCTCAAAGTAGATGAGGTAGTTGACCATTACCACCATGTTGAGGTGGACTACCCCAGAGAGGAGTGGGTGAACACTATAGGAGAGAACAAGCACACACTCCTCGCGTGGGAAAAGACCTACATAGTATTTTGACTAGACATAGATACCGAGAACCTTTACTCTCCATGACACCCCAGGCCGCCGTCACCTCAAAGATCTTCCTCTCCTCAGCCATCTCCTAGAAGAAGTCCACCTCCCCAGCCATCGCCTTAAAGAAGCCAGGGTAGAAGTGCACCCGTTGTCAGTGTACCTGGTCCAGAGGATCCTATTGTGGCCTTTGACTAGCTTTCGGAGATGATACTATCGGACAACTCTTCAACAGAATGGCCTTCCAACGATGATGCGAAGGAGGAGCAAGAAGAAGTGGCCCGTAAGTGTGCCTTGGAGGAGCAGAATGAGAGGCTGACCCGTTAGCTGTGCGTTGTGGAGGAGCAAGAAGCAACGTCCCGTAAGCATGCCCAGGAGGAGGAGGATGAGAGGATGGTCCGTCAGTGTGCTGTGGATAAGCACGAGAGGGTGGCCCATCAGTGCACTGTGGAGGAGGCCGAAGGATCAAACCGTAGTGGTGTTCAGGCATCTAACTTCGATGTCTTTGACACGCCGGTGAGCCTAGAGCGTAGGCAACGCTGTGGTCGATCAGGCATGGCTAAGTCCTCTGGTCCACCACCATCGCCCCCCCGGTGTCCCCAAACATACACACGCCATCAGCCGTCCATGCAGAGACTCGGTCCTCATCGCGGGAGAGGTAGAGAGATATTGGACTAGCTCAACTTGACCGACCTTTTGGGGGTGACCTGTGAGAACTATTATGTATATATGTGTATTTGTCGATGCTCAGCACCTTCATTGTAAGACATGAATTACTATATATTAATGAAGTTGCCTTTATTATTGATTTACATTAAATATATGTTTCATTGTATGCATGTATTGAGAGGGAGAGAGATGGAGAGATTGAGGAGAGAGGGAGGACAGAGATGATAGATAGAGGGAGGACAAGGAGGAGAGGGGAGGGAGGCTAGAGAGGCAAAACTCTGTCGGCTAAAGGTTCCAGCCGGCAGTGATGCCTTGGAAAGCCGCAAGTGATTCCTAGGCATCACTGCCGACTGGAGTCTTCTGCCGGTAGTGAAAACACTTTCACTGCCGGTCCTCCACGCCGGCAGTGATAGTCTGCCTGTTATCCACTGCCGGCTCCAAAATAAGGAGTGAATGGGGTTTTGGAGCCGACGGTGATAGGGGGTTCTGCAGTAGTGTTAGGGGACCCTGCGGTGGACAAGCCAATACGTGTTCATTCAAGCCATTCAAACCTATAGGAGATTTAACCTATCAAGCCTTGTGTACTTTTTATTTACATTAGCAACCCTCCATGACTATGCATAAGGAGCCCCTCGATTAAGTTTAGATCCATCTAGGCTAGCCAGAAAACCCCTTGTAAACAGTCTCGGAGATCAACACAAAACAAAAAGGACGTATGTGAAGGGTTGCGGGTAGGCTACGCTAGCACAAAATAAAATTTCTCTACCGCATTCAACCAGGAAGCCATGCGAGTAGGGGATCATGAATCGTTACCACTTGACGAGCAGTGCAGCGGAAGAAGAGTTGGAGCAGACCAATCCAACGTCGTGCGCGTCAAGTAGTCGATCGTCAACCTCGTCCCGAGCACGTCCCGAGCACCTTCCGAGTACTCGCGGGTACGTCCCGAGTACTCCCGAGCAGATCAGCACCGCAATAGTAGCAGCGCCTCCACGGTATCCACACGTACAAGGATGGAATCGCCGTGCGCCGGTGTGCTAGCACCGCGCGCCCGGCTAGGGTTTCGAAGGGAGTTCGGGAATAGGAGGCGGCTAGGGTTTCTAAAGAACACCTTGCGCCTTGGCCCCTGCCTATTCTTATATAGAGCACGCTAATGGGCTTTTAATCAACATTAAAGCCCATTATGACTCTAAACCCTAATGGTCCTTTAATCAATATTAAAGCCCATTAGCAGATCCAATCCGCAAACTCAATCGCCTCTAGGGCATATCACCAACAATCTCCCACTTGCACTAGAGTCAGTACAAGTTTTATATTCCATCCCCTTAAGTGTGTGACCCGTTAGGTTCATGTGTAAACGGCCGCTATCCGGAAACCCTTTTCCGAATTGCAAGTCAATAGCGGTACCTAGCAGGACATATTGACTCCCGAATGCACACAAAGATCATATCGGCTGAACCTTGATATACTCATGCACCAATCCCTTTACCACACGATACCAGTCAAGCTCAAGGCGAGATTCGTGCCACCCTTGTGATAGCTCGACCATTCACTCGATCAAGTAGTGGATTCACCATGATTAACTCTTTAATCACATTGGCATGGCCATGCACTTTCCAATCCAACTACCTCGAGGGGCCCAGAGATATCTCTCCCGTTATTTAGGAGGGGTAAATTCCATCTTGATCACTCACATCCCACGACATGTTTCATAACATACCCGAAAGCAACCTTTATAACTACCCAGTTACGGAATAGCGTTTGGAAGCCCCTAAGTGTGTTACTACACATTCTGGAATCAATGATGATCTCAGGTCAAAGGATTCTGTAGGTACACCATTTGAGATAACAACTGATGGCACATTAAAAATAACAATCCCAGCAGTATCTCAGGGTGGGTCTATCCAACATCATGTTCTCTAACATGTGTCCACATTACTGATTTGATATCTCCATATCTATGATCCGTGAAACATGATCATCATTCAGTCAAATGTGCTAATCTATAAATCATTATTGTCCCACACAATGATATGAGATTAGGGACTATTTAGAATAACATCATAAAAACAAAGAGTTTCACAAACAAGTCACATACTTGCTGATCAATGTAAATGATTATTATTCATGGAACCAGATAACAATTATCCAAAAGTACATTAGCATAGACAGAACACATTCTCTCACATGCACTAGAGTCTATCCCGCAAGTATCTAATACCCATAGAGCTCAAGTGTGCCTCATGCTTGGGCTGTGGGAGAGGCTTCGTCAACGGATCAGCAATATTCGAATCCGTGTGCACCTTGCATATCTTTACATCACCTCTATCAATAATCTCTCGAATGAGGTGATAGCGCCGAAGTATGTGCTTGGACTTCTGGTGCGACCTAGGCTCCTTGGCTTGTGCAATGGCACCACTATTGTCACAATAGAGGTCCATTGGACTGGACGCACTAGGGACCACACCCAACTCAGAAACAAATTTTCTGATCCAAACAGCCTCTTTTGCAGCTTCTGAAGCTGCGATATACTCGGCCTCCGTCGTGGAATCAGCAACCGTTTCTTGCTTGGAACTCTTCCAACTCACCGCACCTCCATTAAGGCAAAACACAAAACCAGACTGCGATCTCGAGTCGTCCTTGTCGGTTTGGAAGCTAGCATCGGTGTAACCATTTACAACGAGCTCCTCCTCACCTCCATAGACTAGGAACATATCCTTAGTTCTTCTCATGTACTTGAGGATACTCTTTACTATAGCCCAGTGACATTCACCTGGGTTCGATTGATATCTGCTCGTAACACTTAGAGCATAGGAGACATCTGGGCGTGTACAAAACATAGCATACATGATGGACCCAATAGCTGAAGCATACGGGATCGCACTCATCCTCTCGAGCTCATCAGATGTCTTAGGACATTGATTCTTGCTGAGAGTGATGCCATGTGACATTGGCAAGAAACCTTTCTTGGAATCCTGCATATTGAACCGATTCAATACCTTGTCAATGTACATGCTCTGGCTTAATCCGATTAGTCTTTTCGACCTATCTCTATAGATCTTTATGCCCAATATGTATGCTGCCTCTCCTAAATCTTTCATTGAAAAACTCTTTTGCAATGAAGATTTGACAGCATCGAGCATTGGAATATTATTTCCGATCAATAATATGTCATCCACATATAAGACCAGAAACACAAGTGCGCTCCCACTAGTCCTTTTGTAAACACAAGGCTCTTCTTCATTCTTGATAAAACCAAACCCTTTGATCACTTCATCAAAACGAAGATTCCAACTCCGAGAAGCTTGCTTTAGTCCATAGATGGACTTTTGCAGCTTGCAAATCTTCCCAGCATTTTTCGGATTGACAAAACCTTCAGGCTGTGTCATGTACACATCCTCACTTAGGTTTCCATTAAGGAAAGCCGTTTTGACATCCATTTGCCATATCTCATAGTCGAAATATGCAGCAATTGCTAGGAGAATCCGAATAGACTTTAGCATTGCGACGGGCGAAAACGTTTCATCATAATCAACACCTTGAATTTGCCTGAAACCTTTCGCCACCAATCGTGCCTTATAGATGTGAACATTTCCATCAACGTCTATCTTTTTCTTAAAAACCCATTTACACTCGATAGTTTTCACACCATCAGGTGGATCGACCAAGTTCCAAACTTGGTTTTCTCGCATGGATTCTAACTCGGATCTCATGGCTCCAAGCCATTTTTCGGAGTCTGGTCCCACCATTGCTTCCGAGTAAGTCTTAGGTTCATCATTGTCCAACAATAATATGTCGCGTTGCCCCGTGGTTAGGAACATAAACCGCTCGGGTGCACGACTGAACCTTTCCGACCGACGTGGGGCTGGTGTCTCGACAACAGGTTCTGCAACATCTTGCATACCGAGTTGTGGTTCAATAGGAGTTGAAACACTTTCAAGTGGTTCCCGAATTTCTTCGAGTTGCACCGTACTCCCACTAACTCTCTTCGCGAGAAACTCTTTCTCAAGAAAGACACCATTCCGGGCGACAAACACTTTGCCTTCTTCCCGGTTATAGAAATAATATCCTTTGGTTTCCCTAGGATACCCCACAAAGAAGCATTTATCAGATTTGGGAGTGAGCTTATCAGACGACAAACGTTTTACATAAGCCTCACAACCCCATATCTTAAGGAAAGACAATCCGGGACGCTTCCCGGTCCATATCTCATATGGTGTCCTCTCTACAGCCTTAGATGGAACCCTGTTTAACGTGAAAGCAGCAGTTTCTAGAGCGTATCCCCAGAAGGACAATGGAAGATCAGATTGGCTCATCATCGACCAGACCATGTCTAACAAGGTTCGGTTCCTCCGCTCGGACACCCCGTTCCATTGTGGCGTACCCGGTGGAGTCAATTGTGGAACGATTCCACATTGCCTTAGATGATCACCAAATTCATGGCTCAAATATTCACCTCCACGATCTGATCGCAGAAATTTAATTGTCTTGCCTATATGATTTTGTACTTCATTCTGGAACTCCTTGAACTTTCCAAAGGATTCAGACTTGTGCCTCATTAGGTAGATGTAACCATATCTACTAAAGTCATCGGTGAAAGTAATGAAATACTGAAAACCACCTCTAGCTGTAGAACTCATCGGTCCACATACATCTGTATGTACTAGGGCCAATAATTCATTTGTCCTCTCACTTCGACCAGTGAAAGGCGTCTTAGTCATCTTGCCAAGTAAACAAGACTCGCATGTATCAAATGATTCGAAATCAAATGAATGTAGAAGACCATCTTTATGGAGCTTCTGCATACGCTTCTCATTTATATGACCTAATCGACAATGCCAAACAAAAGTGGGATTCAAATCATTAAGCCGAGGCTTCTTTGTATCAATGTTATAGATAGTTATATCCTCAAGATCCAATATATATAATCCATTTACTAATGGACAATTACCATAGAGCATACCATTCAAAAATATCGAACAACACTTGTTCTTTATTATGAATTCATAACCGTCTTCTTCCAAACATGAAGAAGAGATAATGTTTTTGCCCAAGGCAGGAATATAATAACAATTATTTAATTCCAAAACTAATCCTGAGGGTAGCGATAAGGAGTAAACGCCAACGGCCAACGCAGCAACTTTTGCACCATTGCCGACGCGAGCATCCAGTTCGCCTCTTGCACACTTCCTAGTCCTTTTCAGTCCCTGCAACGATTTGCAAGTATGAATCATTGATCCGGTATCAAATACCCATGAATCATCAGGACGAGTAGCAAGATTAATTTCAATAACATTTATACCTGAAGATGAAGTCTTACTTCCCTTCTTCTTTTTGAGTTCTTCCAAGTACAATTTGCAGTTCCTCCGCCAATGACCAGTCTTATGGCAGTGGTGGCAAGAGTCAGAAGCGGCAGGGCCAGCCTTGGGCTTTCCAACAGGTTTAGGCTTAGAACTCGAGATCTCATCCGAAGTTTTAGCCTTGTCCTTGCGCTTTCTCTTCTTGCTATCCTTTTGAACCATCATCACATGACTAGAGCTCTTCTTAATGCTTTCCTCAGCAGTTTTTAGCATCCCATGCAATTCAGCCATGCTTTTCTCCATGCTGTTCATATGAAAGTTCAAAATGAACGGCTCGAAGCTCGCAGGGAGCGACTGGAGAATTACATCCGTAGCCAACTCAGGGCTAAGGGGAAAACCAAGTTTTTCCAGGCTTTCAATGTAACCAATCATTTTGATCACATGAGGACTGACTGGACTGCCTTCTGTTAACCTGCACGCAAACAAGGACTTTGAGGTGTTGTACCTCTCGGCCCGAGCTTGGTTCTCAAACATGCCTCGGAGTCCCACAATCATATCATGGGCATCCCTGTTCTCATATTGCTTCTGAAGCTCAGAGGACATACAGGCAAGCATGAGGCAGCTAACATCCAGTGAATCGTTGGTGTGCTTCTCATAAGCCCTCCGATCCGCGGCAGGAGCATTATCAGCTGGTTCATCAGGATAGGGGACCTCTAGAACATATTCCTTTTTCTCTTGTTTGAGAACAATTCTCAGATTTCTATACCAATCAATAAAGTTTGTTCCAGAAAGCTTCTCTTTTTCAAGAATCGATCGCAAATTAAAACTGGAAGTGTTACTAGCGGCCGGTGCCATGATCTACAACAGAAAATGCAAGTTCAGCACTATGCCTATGTGAATCTTCTATTAAACAATTTAACAAAAGATACTCCACTATATGTGTTTTCCCTCTAACAACATATAGAGGATCAAGATCCATATTCAACTAAGTTCTAGTGAGCTTTGGCATCACTGCTAGAAACTTAGTGACATAGGTAAGCAACGCCTTGCTAATCACATTCCTATGTGACTCTTGTTTGCTGGGTGGCATCGAATGCCCCGGCGCCCAACATCATGCCCCAAAGCCCAAAACCGTTTTGATAGCTTTATCAAGTAAACCAATACTATGCGTGTGGATGTCCGACATCCACTCTAACTGGTTAAGATAAATGATGGCACCCTGCTTTGGCAGACCTACCACACAATGATCAAAACCTTTGTAGGTGCAGCTATTGGAAGGGCATCAATTACTCTTGATTTTTCTGAGGGAAACTACTCTATCATGAAAATCATATCCACCACATATAAAACATGAAAGAATAGTATGACAGGAACATAAAAACATCACAGGCAATCATATTAACTGTGACATAGTATGGCCCCTTCACATGGTGATCTCCATCGCCACGGTTCCTGTCCTCCGGGTCATCATGCTTCAAATCTTCATGATCTTGTACTAGTCTATTACACCTAATAGCACTAGATAAATTACATGAGAAGAAGCATCACAAGTCGACACGCAGGCCGTTATACAATAACATGACAGCCTTGGGCTGCAATTAGCCATGACTCGCAGGCCATGAAAAATTACACACATGCATCACATATCACAAGGCCATACCAGTCACAACATTCTCTGCAAAAACGAGTTAAGCGTAGAATCGAATTCTAATGTCGTGATGGGATCATGTTATTACAACAATCTATGCGTGTACGCAACGGCGGTCCCGCTGACCGGAAATACATAGATCGCATCTATGAAATCGCTATGAAAATCTCATCGGATCGATCGTATCGAGCCAATTCCGAGTCATTCATAATGCCTCAATTTCCATTAGATCAATCCCATTGATCATCGCGTGAGGTTTTTCCAGAAACGATGACAGCACACACAACCTCGATCTGCTGTTCTCCCGACCATGTCGCGATGCACGCAGTTAGCCCCGATGGTGATTCCAGCCGGTAGGGGCAAGTCGCACGCAAAAACAGGTGGGAGATCGAGCTAATCTTTTTGGCTATGTGGTTTCATCGACTGGCATCTCATCCGATCTCTAATTCACCTAACCAACCGTGCATTGATCAATCCATCATATGAACTGATCAAAAACAATAGATCTAATCTATTTCTATCACATATCTTCTATATGTGACTGATCCAGATCGAAAACTACGCAGGATGGCTCTGATACCACTGAAGGGTTGCGGGTAGGCTACGCTAGCACAAAATAAATTTTCTCTACCGCATTCAACCAGGAAGCCATGCGAGTAGGGGATCATGAATCGTTACCACTTGACGAGCAGTGCAGCGGAAGAAGAGTTGGAGCAGACCAATCCAACGTCGTGCGCGTCAAGTAGTTGATCGTCAACCTCGTCCCGAGCACGTCCCGAGCACCTTCCGAGTACTCGCGGGTACGTCCCGAGTACTCCCGAGCAGATCAGCACCGCAATAGTAGCAGCGCCTCCACGGTATCCACACGTACAAGGATGGAATCGCCGTGCGCCGGTGTGCTAGCACCGCGCGCCCGGCTAGGGTTTCGAAGGGAGTTCGGGAATAGGAGGCGGCTAGGGTTTCTAAAGAACACCTTGCGCCTTGGCCCCTGCCTATTCTTATATAGAGCACGCTAATGGGCTTTTAATCAACATTAAAGCCCATTATGACTCTAAACCCTAATGGTCCTTTAATCAATATTAAAGCCCATTAGCAGATCCAATCCGCAAACTCAATCGCCTCTAGGGCATATCACCAACAGTATGACTATTATACTAAGGGAGGCCTGATCCGATATAAACATCTGTGTGTATTGTGTGATTCGTCTACAAGAAGTATCCCCTACTCCTTCTACAAGTTGTAACATTAGCGATTTACAAATCATCGAGAAGAGTCTATGTAGTTCCACTATAGTTTTATTTGGATGTTAGCCATCGAAGGTTAGTTTTTTAAGACGTTTAGTGACAATTAAATGTGATGTTGTAATGATATTTATCAATGAAGTCACTATGTGTTAGGATTGATTCCTAGGCTCAATAAATATATGAGATTGGTCTTATCCTGGTCTTATCCTTAGACCGATCTCAATAGTGTTCTTGATTCTAAAGCCCTAGTTGGATGATAATTATTTCTGTCATAGATCTTCGATAGGTATGTATAGATTCTACTCGATTAGGCTTGATCTAGGGTTTTGCGACTTCATAGATCCTGAAAGCACGAGTTGCTCTGATGTTCAACGGCTAGTACGGGCTTCTTGTGCTTGTAGAAAGGTGTGGTTGGACATACCACACTCCTCTTTTTAGAATTGGGGCAAGGAGGACGTAACCTATTTAGATTCTTCCAAGCATATCTTTCCTGAATTATAAATCCATCAGATATCTATGAGAATCCTACCAAATATGAGAGTGATTTTCTTGTCGAGTATGATTACTTATCCAATGTTTATCTGCGCGCCTTAAATGATTACGAACCATACTGAAACGAGTAAAGAACATGTGCAATGGTATCTTTGTAGATATATCGTATTTGTAAAATATATAATAAATAATTATATATCCTCATCACTGATACGGTGTATTCAGACCCTGTACTCATCGCTAGGACCCAGGAACCTTCAACTTCGCGTGGAGAAAAAATAAAGCAGTATAGAAAAGCCTTACTCACTAGCAGCAGGGAGTAGACTGTAGAAGAGGGGTCTTGGTAAACATAAGTACATTTCGGTTACTGATTACTGGATGCACGAAAGCACATACGAACGACGGAACGAGACGAGCAAGACCGGTCGAGAGTGCCGGCCGCCGGGGACCAGCAGCCAACAGTCAGTGCTGCCACTGTTCGATCGATGCATGCATGTGTATGTGAAGGAGAGGTAGACCCACATCGATCCATGGAAAGATCAGGGATCGATGCTAGTACGTGTGCCGTCGCAAATAAACGGCCTCCATGCTGCACGGACCATGGATGCAACGGCAGGCGGCAGCTCAGCTACTGCACGGCTGAAAGGCTGAGGTAGATTCGTCAGGGACGCGAAAGGGAGGCTGTTAGAACCTGGCTGCTTTTTTCTTTTTCAACTGTCCTGCATCTTTCTGGCAGTTATGTTTTATTCTAGTTCCTGGGGTTTTTTCTTCCAACTTTCTTTAATTTTAGAGAAAACTTTTTCCTTCCAACTTCCTTGAGGAAAAACTTTGCAGGCGCATCATCTTTTGTTCATAACGTTAGTGACAGCTCATATGGTCTGGCTCTGAACATTTTCCTTGTCCTATTTCGTGACTCGCAAAGCGCACGAGTTATGTACATGCTTTCCAGCCATGCAGTGCCCGGATGGATATGATGGGACGCCTGAAAGTCAAGGATAGGAAGCGAGCCGATCGGTCGGTTGTCCGTTGCGCTTTCCTGTCGATCGTAGCTGCATCTTTCTTTATCCACTACTATAGGAGCTATTTTTTTAAGATACTTAATTTTATTTCTATAGACGATTTATATGGTAAATCGTCTTAGTAGTAGGTTACGGTTCTACGATTTTGGATCGTCTGTAAAAACTAATTTTCACAAGTAAAACTAATATTTATAGGTAGTTCCTTGTATGAACCGTCTCTGAAAATAACTTCATTTATACAGACGGTTCATATAAGAAACCGCTAGTGAAAATTGGAGCTATACAAGCGGTACACATAAGGAACCATCTGTAAAAATATATAAAGAATCACCTGTGAAAATTGGAGCTATATATACGGTTCACATAAGGAACCGTCTGTGAAAATACTTAATTTTCACAGACGGTTCACATAAAGAACAGACGGTTTGTTATGTGAACCGTCTATAATAATCTCTCCATAAACAGTGCTCGTAGCGGGGAGCTCGATTCAGACAGAGAGCTCATTGTGTCCGAATAGTAGAGCTTAAAGGCGACCATGGATTTTGAAAATAGAAGAAGAATGTTTTGTTTTTGAATTCCTTGGATAAGCCATCTAAGGTAAGAGTATCTCATTCCTAGCTAGCATTTTTTTAAGTATAGATTTAGATTTAAGGTTTAATTAGGGTTTAGATGTGATCTATAGATGCTCATGGTTCTAGCCATTTAGATCATCGAATTAGCTAATATTTGTGGCCAATATTGATTTAATTGTGTAGATTCACATGATTCTAGCATTATATTTCAAAAATGTTGCTAGATTTTTTATGTTTTTTAGCCCTTATAAGGTTTTATCATGAATGGGGATTTTTTGGATAGATCTAGATCTAAATCTAGAGGGAGAGAGAGTAATGAATCCACATTATTTTGAGTCATAAATTTATGCCAATGTAGATTCAATTGCGTAGACATATTATAATCATAACAAGCCTATTTTTTCTTTTTTTAGAAAAAATCTTTTTCATTCTAATTTTCTAATTAATTAATTAATTAATCTAATTTTGTGGTTGAAGTTAAAGGACATAGCATGGATGTATGATGCGCCAAGATATGGAGAAATATACATCAAAGGACTCTCTATTTTTATTGAAGTTGTCGAGAAGGATGCTTTGACTAAAAAGACCAAGAAAATATATTGTCCATGTTCTGACTACAAGAACCAAAAATTATGGGACAAATAAAATATAATCAAATCACACTTGATCTTGAGAGATTTTGTCGAGGATTACACATGTTGGTCCAATCACGGTGAACAATGTACATGTGAACTAAACGACGGCATAGTTGTTGATCCAGTGAATGGTGATGATGAGGGAGTCGAAGATGACACTGCTGTTATGATGGATGATGATACTGATTTTGATCTGGAGGAAATGTTACGCCACATAGAATCACATGTTTTAAGGGACACAAGAGGTTTAGATAATTTCAAGGTGTTATAGAAGGCATTAAAGGAACTTTTGTATGAGGAATCGAAGGGTTGTGATAAGGATTTTATGGTGTTGCATTCGGTGCTTGAACATCTAAGGTTAAAGGCCAGCAATGGATGGTCTGACAAGAGTTTCTCGCATCTGTTATGTCTCTTGGCAAAGATGCTTCAGAAGTCTAACTCCTTGCCCACCACCAGTTATCAGGCGAAGAAGCTTATATGCCTGTTGTCATTGGATGTGCAAAAAAAATCACGCGTGTCTGAACCATTATATCCTCTACCGTAAAGAGTACGAAGCCTTGGGTAGATACCCAGTTTGCAATGCGAGTCGGTACAAGAGGAATGATGATTGTGAGGAAGAAGATGCTTCTGCCAATATGAAGAAGAAGAAGAAGAAGAGTAATGCAAGTTGTGACGAAGAATACATTTCTTCCAACGTGGAGAAGAGAAGAAGTCCTGCCATGGTGATGTGGTACCTGCTAGTGATCTCTTGCTTGCAGCGTTTCTACTTGAATCCTTGGGACTAATGCATTGGCATTTTGATAAGCACAAGAAGGATGGAACTAAGCTTTGACACCCCACTGATGCTAGCCAATGGAGAAAGTTTGATGCTGTGTATCCAAATTTCGCTGAAGAACCAAGGAATTTAAGGTTCGCATTGAGTACCAATGGAATGAATCCTTTCGATGACATAAGCATCTCACATAGCACTTGGCAAGTGGTCTTGACCATCTACAACCTTCCATCATGACTATGCATAAAGCGGAATTACCTTTTGTTGTCCATTCTTATCTAAGGACCGAAACAACCTGGCAACGATATAGATATGTTTTTGGAACCATTGATGGAAGATATGGCGAAACTGTGGAACAATGGGGTTCGAGTGTAGGATGAGTTTCAACGACAGTACTTCACAGTAAAAGCCATGATTTTTGTTACCATCAGTGAATATCCTGCCCTTTTTCCCTATCGAGACAGGTTAAAGGAAAGCAAGGATGTGTAGTGTTCTTGGATAAAACCGTGTCCGTGTACCTCCCGTAGTCACAAAAAGTAGTGTACACACGACACCGATAGTTCTTACTCAAAACTCACAGATACCGCAAGATGAAGAAACATTAAAACAACATGATTGATCAAGGTACTGGCCTAAAACCTCGTAGCCAGACACTAGTGTTTGAAATGGTCAAGAGCATCAAGGTTGTTTTCGGGAAGCCATCGAAGGGTAAAAAGAGGAAGCAAATTGAGATGTTGACCAGCATGCTGTGGAAGAAGATACCGATTTTCTTTAAGTATTTGCCCTACTGGAATGGCTTGGACATTTGCCACAGCATCGATGTCATGCATGTTAAGAAGAATATGTGTGATAGCATCATTGGCCTCTTATTGGACATACTAGGGAAGACAAAGGATGGAATCAAGTCACGTAAGGACTTGGTGCATTTTAAAATTGGGCCAAAGCTACACCCTAAAGATAGACAAAATGGGAAACATTATCTTCCCCCGGCTAGCTACTCTCTGACACCTGAGGAGAAAAAAGCATTGTGCAAGTGCTTACGTAGGGTGAGAGTCCCTACTGGTTACTCATCCAACATCAAGAAACTAGTCTCGATGAAAGATTTGAAGCTAATCACATGAAGTCTCACGATTGTCATGTGATGATGACATAGATGCTCCCTATTGCAATCAGGGTTTTCAAGCCAGGATACATAAATGTGGTCATCACACAGTTGTGTCACTTCTTCAACGCAATTGCTCAGAAGGTGATCAATGCTGAAAAATAGGGTGCTCAACATAGTTACTTAGTAGATATTCTGTGCTAACTTGAGATGTGCTTCCCTCCATCCTTTTTCGATGTCATGGTCCACCTCTTGGTTCACATCGTGAATGAGATAATTGCACTGAGCCCTGTATTCTTACATCAGATGTATTCTTTTGAGCTGTACATGGGCATTCTCAAGGGCTATGTACGGAATCGTGCTTACCCAGAGGGTTCCATGATCGAGGGCTACAGTACCGAGGAAGTTGTTGAGTGTTGCATAGATTACATAAAAGATGCTAAACCGATTGGTGTACCTGTATCTCGACATGAGGGGAGGTTGTCTAGGAGGGGGACTGAAGGGAAGAAAAGATTAATCAATCACGATTGCAAAGCAATGGAACAAGCACATTTCACCATCTTGCAGCAGCTCCAGATAGTGGCGCCATGCGTCGAGCAACACCTGAATGAGCTTCACACAGAAAGTCAAGGCCGCTCATATGATTGGATCTTGAAAGAGCACAAAGCGTCGCTTGAGCACATGGTTCAAGAACGAAAACCTTCCAGATGGTGAATCCGTAGACAAAAAAATGTGAAAATATTGGCTTGTGGTCCATCAAGTTTAGCTACGTCATGACAAGTGTATGACATTAATGGGTACACGTTTTATACCAAAGCAAAGGACAAGAAGAGCACGGCCCAAAACAACGGCGTTTGGATAGAAGCCTATGACATAACAGGGGAAAAGATTACCTACTATGGGTTCATAGATGAAATTTGGGAACTTGACTATGAAGTGAATCTACGGATCTCCGTCTTTCGGTGCAAATGGGTCAAACACCCAAATGGCTTGGCGGTGGACAACTACGGGTTCACAACTGTCAACCTCAACATTGTAGGCCACAAATGACCCGTGGGTACTTGCTAATCATATCACACATGTTTTCTATATAATTGATCCTGCGGATGAAAAGAAGCATGTAGTTGTTGCCGGAAAACAAAGAATTGTTAGAGTTGAGAATATGGAGGATGAGGAAGAATACAATCAGTTCGATGACATGCCGCCTTTCGAAGATCCAACAAATATTAAACATGCAGAAGCAACCCTCGATAGATCAGTGATGCCATACATGCGCCTTGATGGTGTAGGGAAACAGTTCAAGGCAAATAGTGCCATGTTATGTAACTTAGTTTCCAATGTGATTTTTATATCATGCAATTTATTTTGCAATGTGACACTCATGTTATGTAACTTAATATCGAGGGCATGTATGGAGTACTAATATGCTTTAATTAATATACGGGGTTGTATTAAGCATATGTATTAAATATATGCATATAGAATATCTAACAGAATAATTTTCCTAGGGAGAAAATAAAAAACATATTTAAAATGATTTTGACAAGCAGTTTTGTTGAGTCGACCGCCAGTGGAAATCATTTCCACATGCGGTTGACTTAACAAATCCTATAGGCGGTTTCTTAAGTCAACCGCATGTGAAAATACATTTCTACAGGCGGTTTGTTAGGTCAACTACCTCTGGAAATGATTTCCACAGACGGTTGACTTAACACATCGCGCGCCACGCCGTCAGGCTGCCTCATTCCACCGCTGCCTCTCCCTCCGACCTCTGTTCCACCACCGACCCTCTATCCAGCCTCTGTTCCTCCACCATCCGCCACTGCCGGCGCCGGCGCAGATGCCATCTCGAAGTGCGAGCATCGCGCCCTGTCCCTCCATTCTACCGCCGCACCCTCTCCCTCCATTCCGCCGTCGCTGCCACAGTCTCCTCCCCGGTGGCCACCACAGTTACACCATCCCAGAGTGTCGCCACCCACAGGGGTTCGTCCCCTTCAGTCTCTCCGCCCGCTCGCCCTCTCTACAGTCTGCTCGCTGATTCTCTAGTGAGCACCCGCCCTCTCTCTCTCATCTCCTCTACGGTCCATGTCATGAATGCTTGCTGTTGATGTGAAGATTTATGTGGTGGAATGCTTGCACACTACTCGTGTGGCTTAGGATTCATGCTCAGTAGGTGAAATTTTGCACATTATATATGTAGATCGAATATTGTTTGGATGAGGCCTTTGATTTGCTATCAACTAGGCTTGATTGGAATGGATATTGTGGGCCTAAACTGTATTAAATCTGTAAATGCGTTATTGATTTGGATCTTTGGGGATACTGGCACACACTGCCAATCTGTTTGGGTGTGGACTGAGGAAATTTCTGCATTCATGATATGGAAGTGGATAACAGTGAAGCTAAATGTTGACATAATAATTGAAGCACTGTTATGAATCCAGATGACTTAAGCCACACATGTTGCTGCACAAGCATTAGCATTCATCCACCACTCTGCATTGCCATTTGGCTACTTATGTCTACTTGTGTGTTGGTCACGGTAGTTAAGTTTTCCTAGCACACTGATCACACAATGTTGATGTATGCTTTGATTTTTTTTTATTTGGTGCACATATAGGTCAGCTTTAGTCACTAGAGCATTATTTCTGTTGTTCTAATGTGTTGCCACCTATTGTGTTAATTGTATAGCACCAGCACCATACAGAAATGTCCTTTACTAGCAGTGCTAAAAATAACATGACCAAATTCAAGTCCTTGAACTTTTGACAGGTTAACAATGTGAGAACATCATCTTTAACACTGCTTGTTTATAAGCTATGTTGATTTCAGTAATTGATGTAACACTTTTGGAGTAGAAACATGATCAGTTTTGTTCAGTGAGAAAAATTGTACAATTATGTTGACAAGTAAAAAAAGGATCCCAGCATGGACTTTAGTGTCTTGACACCCAAAGAAAAGTACCATACCAAAAACAAAAGTGCAAAACTAGAGTAAGTATCATGAGGAAACAATAATCTAGTGGTCGAGTAAGTACCATGAGGCAAAAGAGGACAATAACCCTAAGAAATCATAAGCAAGCAGGAGGTCTGATACGAGCCTAAGCCCCCCTAAGAAACCAGAAGCACAAAGGATGCTCGCAATAGAGGCCTCCTCGGTATAGAGTACACTCGCAATAGAGGGCGCCCAGCACAGAGGACACTCGCAATAGAGGGCGCCCCGGCACAGAGGGCGCTCACAATAGAGGGTGCCTTGCATGGAGGATTCTCGCAATAGAGGGCACCCTGACACAAGATGGGGCAGATGCAAGCAAGAGGTCGGATAGGAGCCCAAGTCCGCACCAACCATCCTCCTCCGACAGCAGCGAAAGCTCAAGCTTGTATCACAGCCTGAGCCATGTTCCATACGAGAAGGAGAGCTGACATTGGGAAAGTGACAACGACTAAAATCCCACCGAAGAGGTATTTAGTTGAGTCAATGCATTTTATACTTCTTAAATGGAGGAATGTTTTTTGTTTATGTCAACTCTCCTTTTTTCTCTCTGAAGGGTGAGGGTGCAAAGATCTTCACATCGATCATCTGTGCCCCAACCTTTTGCACCACAACCTTCCACTCCCTCTATACCCAAAACATCGGGTCCCTCTGGGGGTACGCTAAAACGAAGACGGGGCGAGTGAAGCAGAAACATGTTGTCGTCCGGCACTTATACAATAATGCAAGTCGGTGTTAAAGGGGAGCTCATTGCACCTCATGAGGTCTACGCCAAATTCCACAACAGTTGTAGATTTTTTATCAAGGAGTACGTCCCAATCACTATAATTGATTAGTGGTTGCTGCCGGATGAGACAAAGGAGTTCATGTGGGCAACATTGCAGAGAACCATCCGATTCCACTCGGGAACAGATGAAGCCGCCAAATAGAATACATTAAAAAATATGTGAAAGAGCTTTCAGGGCTAGAAGAGTGAGCTAAATAAGGACTTCGTGCACAAGAACTTGGAACCCTTTAATAAATATAGAAAGATTACGCCAGACTAATGGACGGAGTTTGTCCGGCAGAAGACCACACCTGAGGCCATCAAACTGGGTTAATCGTTCAAGCACCTTGAGAAGAAGAACAATTACCACCATCACCTAGGCTCGTCTGGGTACGCCTCCAAAATTTTTGAATGGAGGTGGCAAGAAGAAGAAGTTGCCCGGGCTGGGAAACTCAACCCATTGGAAAATTATGATGAGCGAAGCAGAAACTGGGTGTACGCTCAGTCAGAACGAACTGAGTATGGGGACTTATCCTTCAAAAGCCCCCAGACCATGGAAGTGACCCAGACCATTCAAGAGATTGCTAATGAAGCGTCTCTAGAGCCCGACAGGGAGAATGACCTACTTACCAATGCCTTGGGGAACAAGAAACACCCGGGTCGCACTCAAGGCATCGGATCAAAAGTGGGCTGGAAGCATGGATTCCCAGACACCAGATGCCAGTATAAGACCCATAGTAGATATAAGAAGACCCTATCGGAAGAGATACAAGAACATGTTAAGGTGTAGTTCATAAAAGTGTAGAATGAAAAGAAGAAGGAAAGGGCGGCATTAATGATGATAGAGCAACCAACTGGCTCAGGATTTCAGAGCAGCGTCGGATCCATGCAGCCTGATAACTAGAGATATCCTATGGATGATATCACAGAAGCTACCCCTTGCATTCTACATGTTCTGGTCGACAAGGGATACTTCACTATCGAGGTTGCCACAGGCCAGGCAATTCCAGGCTGTGTGTTTCATAATTAAGACATTCCAGCCGGTTATGCCAGGGTACAAGTGGACTCAATAAAACCACTTTTCATGAAGTACAAGATTCGCGATGAGGCTGTTGGCAACTTCATTTTTTGGCCCAAACGGTTGAGATTCTTGATGAGGCCATTGGCAACTTCATTCTGTGGCCCAGACAAGTTACCATTTTTAGCCATCAGTAGTCACAATCGTCAGCGTCACGACCACCGCCGCACCCAACATATCTGCCTCAGGCACCTCCATCCCAGCGCCGAGCCTCTCCACCTCAGGCACATTTGCCCCCATGCCCAATATCTCCGCCTCAGGAATCTTCACATCGTGCTTCACCATCTGAGACTCTGGCATCTCCATCTCCAGCATCTGTGACTCCAGCATCTTCACCTCCAGCGTCAGCGCCTCTGCCACCTTCACCTGAGCATCGGAGAGTCCATGTCATGGTTACCCCATACGAAAAGACTCTAACATCTTCAGTGAAGAGTGGCTTCTATCCTCAAAAGCAAAAGTATCATCCCCTCAGGAATCTCCAGCGAAGGGCGATCTCGCGAAAGAGACCGGTAAAATATTAAGTACCCCTCAGTTGGATTTCTTGCCTACACAAATGTTCCTGCGAAATATGAGAATGGCGAGCCATTTTTGCCATTGTTTCAACTCCAAGAAGGTCCATAGGAGATGAGGAGATTCCACAAATGGTACATGAGGGCATGTCACCCGGGGTTCTCTAGAATCACTATTGCTGTCCCCGTAAACATTTTTCTAAGCAAACACTCCTATCTCATGGTGGATTTTAAGGACATGCATACTTTGTTCCGCCGCGACAAACTCAACATCAATCTCATAAGCGTATGGTGTTTGTAAGTGCATACAATCTACTCCTATGTTCATATATCTACCAATGTATGCTATAAGAAGCTAATGACTAGTGACTTATTCTGTAGGATGCAATTTAACGATGCGGAAAAGTTGAAGTACCGGTTGGATTCATTAATCCAAAATGAATTTCCCAGCCCAACTTGATCATGATTGAGGACTAATGACCCTCAAATTAAGGAGAAGAGTAACAAGGAGAAAGCAAAGGTCATAACAGAAATGACCAAATCACGAAAACTTGAAATGTCAACCTACATAGGAAGGGCTATGCTAGAAATGCAATACAAGGACTACATCATGTCTCCATACAACTTTAAGTAAGTGTGATACGTCAAGAACCTAACATAAGTATTTAACTTAATTGGTCAATCAAGAACCTAACATAAGTATTCATGTAGCAACCACTTTATTTGTATAATACTGAAGTTGAAGTCGAGCAGACTTGTGGTCCTTGACTCAGCCAATGACCCCCAGAAATCCTACCAAGATCTCATCAACGTTATACAGAGGTAAATAAAATCCCCATACATAAAATTCTTATAAATCATTATTGAATTAATAATTACTTATTGGCATTCAAATAGGGCCTACAAGTAGTATGTAACGAAAGGTGGGATACACGATACAGCCAAGCCGAATGCGATGACAGTCGGTACACACTTTCCTATAGTAACACACTTCTAATGCTTGTATCTCATTATTTGTGACGAAGGGTCTTATTGAACTAACGAATACGTTGTGTTTTTATTTGAAGTGCCACAAGCAAGATTTCGATATCGTTCTTTGTGGATACTATGTTTGCTAGTTTCTTAGGGTAAACGGGAGGTACACAACTAACCATTAGGACGTAAGTCATCATTGCGCTTGCACATTCTTATTTGGTTATATTTTTGTTATCATTAGTATTTTAACTCGTTTAGTTGTGTTTTCACTTCAGGCACAGATAATCGAACGTACCCACACCTCTCTCAAAGACAAAGATATGCAAAACATCCAATGTGACATGTGCCAGTTCATCATGTATGAATTCATCCACAAGAGTGGCAGATTCTTCGGTCTCGGAGGCGAATTGCATAGCCATCCGAGGCTTTGTGAGTGGGAGAAGAAAGACTTTTAGCAATGTTAGCTTATAATGTAAATTGTCATATTATATGTACTTGTGAATATTATTGTACTTGTGTTGATTCAAATGCTGTTGAAATCTATCTTAAAAATATGTTGAAATCTGGAGAGAATAAAATATATGCTCATTATTTGTTTCAATAAAATCTATTTTCAGAGGCGGTTACTTAGAGAAACCGCCTGTGAAAATCTATCTATCTCTACGTGGATGCTAAAGTGCGCTGCCAGTAAAAACCATTTCCATAAACGGTTCGCTTAATGAACTGCTTGTGGATATAGTTTTTCACAGACGGTTCATTAAGAGAACCGTCTATGAAGACTATTTTCACGGTTCATTAAGAGAATCGCCTGTACAAATAGAGATTTTCACAGACAGTCTATTTATGTGAAAATCATTCATTTCCGCAGGCTTTCGATCACAAATAGTTACGTTAAACATCTATGAAAACAAGTTACAAACTGCTTTTGTAAATAGTTTATATAGTAGTGATCCGCCTGCTGGCTGCAGCTCGCTGGTGATCATTGCCCTCCAGAAAGACGCATCATCTCCTGGCCAGAAGGATCGAAAGATCGATACGCTTGCTGACGTCTTCCTACTCTCCGGCCACTCCGGCTGTGCGTCGTGCTTCTAATCATTGAACCGATCGAACACCACTGCGCGCAACGATCCATGGGGAGTGGCAAATATTATTCCTTTCCATGAGGGTTTCCTACCGGCGACTTACGTATTGAGCCATGGGTCCACAGTCCGGGTTCTTTTCTGAGAGGTCCCACGGTTCAGGTACTATACGGTCCAGATACTTCAGATGGATAGCTTTATCCAGAGTAGGGACGCAACATTTATCGATCCGTGTCACACCTAAAAACTCTAAAAACTCTGACCTAGTAATTAAGCACACTTATGCATTGTGATATTATGTTTTATGTTTTTGGTTTCATTTTAAGTGTTCAAAAACGTTTTTGAAATATTACGTTGTTAATCAACGCGAGTTCCCACTATATACTTATCAGTTGAAATCATTTTGAAATAGCTTATTAGATGGTTCAAAATGATTTAGGAAATAATGGGAAATGAACAGGAAGAAACAGGAAAAAGAAAGAGAACTTTGTGCACGTGAGCCTAGCCTGTGGTATGATCGACACTCCCTGTGGTCTGACCTCTAGGGCTCAAGGCAGCCACTTAAGACCCATCGACCACCTCTCACTCCTTCACTCATTCATTTTCTGCCCCGTGGTCTGACCGCTAGAGTAAGGAGAACTCTGTCACTATTCCTCCACTTTGAGCTCAATGGAGGTCGTAGATCGAAGGAGGATGTCGTCCACTCTTTATAGCTATAGGACCGAGCTCGACCTAGCCATAGACATCGATCCATAGGGCCTAAGCTTTTGGTTTCATGCATGTCGCTCAAACCATCTAAAATGGTCTGCTAGTTACATAGAGTGCTTATGTTCTGGCCTTGGCCAAACGAATAGCCGAAATCATCATCGGCGAGGTCGCCAATTGCCACCGACCGAGCACAGCGTCTGACCGTAGTTCTTAGAGTCGGACCACCCCTCGAGCCGGTCTGACCACCAGGTATCAAACTGACACACTTCTTAGGAGTCTGACCACCCTTCTCCATGGTCTGATTGCCACTCCCAATGGTCTAAATGCCCTTATTAGCTGTCTGACCGCGGTCAACTCAGTTAGAACCGTTTTATTGCAGTTTACTAGTTTTCTAAAACTTTAAAATTCATACTAAATTCTTTATAGCTCCCAAAATTGTGAAACCAACAAAATTGGTTTCATAATTTTTGGAGCTATAAAGAATTTATTATGAATTTTACAATTTTTAGAAAAATAGTAAACTGTACTAAAACGGTTCTGTCTGAGGTGACCGCGATCAGAACGCTAATATGGGCATTTAGACCATTGGGAGTGGCAATCAGACCATGGAGAAGGGTGGTCAGTTTCATAATAATGTCCTTTACCAATTAAAAATATCTAAAGTCATGAGTTAATTAATTATGTTTCTGAGATATATTAATCTATTAAAACTTTATTAATTAAACATTAATTCATTATAAGTCAGAAATTGGTAAACCCATATTTGCTAGTTGTCTTATGTTATGTGATAACTAGGAAAAATGTTTCATGACATGTCTTGTTGCATCTTGTTCATGATCATGCATTATAAAGCATATTTTATGGTATTTCATCACGCTTATTGCAATGCATTTTTCTCTTTTAGTGATCGACGAACTGGAGAGTGTAGATTTTCTTGAGAAGATTTTGTTATTGATCTTGTTTGTGAAGCTAAGCACCAGGGCACGCATCTATGCACATCTCTCCTATATTTTAGTGGATTGTTGGTCAACTTGTTAGATATTGCTATGTGTCGTATATGCATGTTTAGTTAGTTGATTTAGGAATCTGGTAGGACCTATCGTGTTGTATATATTCCTACCTTGGAATATTGATGATCTCAATCCTTGTAACATGGGGATAATCATATTAATATCTAACTTAAAATTTATCCAAAATGTTTAGCAATACATAGGTCACCGGTAGAAATCGAACGGTGGAACGTTCCAATGTTTGTGAGCTATAGGCTTAATTACTTTCACGATGATAATGATGTTGGGTTGATGAGTTGTGAGAATGAGACAAAATGTGGGCAGTGCTAGGGGTAGGTCGGGAGAGGAACTCGGATGCCATAGACTACTGTAGCATCTAGGTCCTTAGGTAAGTAGTAAGTGTTTCGGTAATTAATGATAACTGTATCATTATGGCTAACAAATTTATTTTGAAGGGTATCAAAAAATTTAGTTCACAATGATGATGGGTATTGTTAGTTTCTATGTTATTTATATGGATAATCAAAGGAGATGTGCATCAAGATTAAGAATCTTCTACATCCAAGTGTCACAAGAGAGAGGAAGGACACTTAGAGTAGTATAAGTCTTCTTTATTAATCTTTTGACCATACTATAAAGAGGGGCTAAGAGAAATAGCTTCGCCTAGTTGAGTCTAGACTTGGTTTTATGCACACTTGTGAAATTCTAGTAGGTAACTCATAGAAGCCCATGATAGAGATGTCGAGAAGTTAGAGCTCAAAGAAGTTTGAATTAGACGAGCTCAGAGATGTTTACCTCACCGGATAGTCCGGTCATGTGAAAGGTGAACTCATCGGATCAATTTAGCTTCTCAACTCAGGAAGGTACTAAGTAGGTCCGGTGAAGGCAAAGAGGAATTATCAGACTAATTTTTTCAGAGAAGATTGCAAAAGGTAGTCTAGCTTGGTTCGACTAATTGGATTGTCCGGTGATGAACTAACGCACACTGGATGAATCCACCAGATCATTTATTAGCAGTAATGGCTAATGACAGCTGGCACAGTGGGCTTTGAAGATTGTACTCACCGGATTGTCCACTGAGTGCGAGGAGATGTTCACCGGATCATCTAGTGCTAACAGAAAGTTTGGGTGATTGGTTAACGGCTAGATTTCGATCTTTAGCCTATGTATACCCCCTCAATTGGTCTCATATGAAGCTCTTGTGACCCCAGAAGAGCTCATACACCATGTGTGTCATCAAGAAGTAAGAGAGCACTTGAGTGAATTCAAAAGTTCTTAATTGAAGGTTAAGGACATCTTTAGTCCTTAGACAGTAGCAAGCGTGCATCTAGCTATAGTATAGGCTTGGTCTTGGTCATGTGAAGCTATTGAATTGTTACTATTGGTGGTTCGCAACACCTAGCCATTCTTTAGTGACTGGAGGTGTCTCGATGAGTTGTTGGAGTTCTTGTGACAACCCCAGGAAGAGCTATGTGCTTAGTTTGATACCAGTCAATCCAAAGATGGAGAAGTGGCAATCATGAGTGAGCGCTTGAGACTTCGTGACTCAATAAGGAGCGATATCCTTTGTAGAGTCTCCAAGGAGGACTAGGGGAAGTGCAAACTCCTCGAAACCTCGGGAAAAAATCGGTGTTCTCTTGTTCATCTCCTTACTTTCCTGCATTTACATTTGAGCATTTACTAACTTGCAAGCTTTACTTTCCGTATTTACTTTGCATTCTAGCTTGCTTGTTTACTTGTTTCTGTCTAGTTTGATCATGTAGTCGTACTTCAATTCATCTAGGCTAAAGTTGCTACTTGTTCTAGAATTCGGTATGAGTGTTTTTTATTTTAATAGCCCAATTCACCTCCCTTTTGGGCCTTTCGATCCTTTTAATTGGTACCAGAGCCTCATGCTCTTCATAGGCTTAAAATCCTACAATAATGGCCCCTGGGAATGGAAGTAGCATGCTAAGGTTCGAGGGAAAGAACTTCTCTTATTGGAAAGTTCGCATGACAAGCCATCAGAAAGCTATTTCCCTCGAAGTTTGGTTAGCTGCTTCCATTGGGTTTGATCAACCATTTACCGAAAAACTAATTAGATGGAATGTTGAGGCTAAAATGCTATTTTTGAGGGAATTAATGAAGAGGTGTTATCTAGAGTAAGGAGCAAGTAATTAGCTCATGATATTTGGACCGGCCTTTGTAAAATTCAAGAGGGTTCTATAAAAATCTTGGAGGAATGATATAATGTGCTAATGAACAACCTTAATCAATTTAAGATGCTTCCCAATGAGCTATGCAATGATATGTATTCTCGCATGAATATGCTTGTTGAAAAAATCAATTCTCTTGAACTCACTCAATTTTCTCAAGGAGACATTATTCATAGGATCTTGATGGTACTTTCCAAGCCACAATACAACATTGTCATCTCCTTTCTTCATGAGAAAGACATCAATGACATGACCGTTACCGATGTCGTGGGCAAGATTCGTGTTCATGAAATGTTCTTGTTTCGAGATCAAGAAAAATCCTCCTCCAAGAAGAATCTTGCTCTTAAGACCAAGATGATTGACAAGAAGAAGAAGAAGGTGAAGATTCCATCAGCAAAGTGAAAGCGATGAAGATGATGATGATGACTCTAACACCGAACTTGCTCTCCTCATGAGAAGAACTACAAGGATGATATCCAAGTTAGGCAAGAATGGCTACAAATATGATCCCAAGAAGAACAAATTTTGCTCCAAGAAATTTGACAAGTTTAGTCACGGAGACAAGAAAAATTGTTACAATTCCGGTGAATATGACCACATGTCATATGATTGTCCTCATCCCGATAAGAGAAAAAAAAATAAGAGCAAGAAGATTGATGCAAATGAGGATGAGGACAAGCACAAAAAAAAGGTCAAGACAAGAAGAAGAAGAAGTTCTTCAACAAGAAGGGTGGAGGTCACATGGCTTATATTGTTGGTGAATGGGTCTCCTGCGAAAGCTCAAGTGAAGATTTAAGTGATGATGAAGACAAGGACTTCGCAGGCCTCGCTATCACCAATGATGATCCACTACTACCTCCACCACTTATGTGCCTCATGGCAAAAGGTAACACCAAGGTGAGTAGTGAGCATTATGATAGTAGTAGTGATGATGATGGTCTTTCTCCTAATGATCTATCTAAGCTCATGAATGACTACACTACTATCATCAAGAAGAAAAAAGCTAAAATCAAGTCTCTTGAAACTATTAATGCTAAGATTAAGTCTAATCATGATGACTTACTTGCTAAATACAATGATTTGCTTGAGAAACATGATGAAGTAGTTGCATCTAGCAAATCTCTTGAAAAGAGCCACAAGAAGCTTAAGCTTGAGCATGTAAAATTGAAATGCAAATATCAAGAACTTGAGTTAGCTTATAATGTTATTGATTCTAGCAGAATGAATTACCTAATGTTGATGTTGTTAAGGTGAATGCAACTACTTCTTGTGATGATCTTCTTGATATCCCAAGCTCTTTTTCTTGTGATACTATATCATCTTCTAAGACTAACCATGCAAGGGAACAAGAGCTCATGAATGAGATTGCAAATATCAATTTGTGTGTGGCCCGATTGACTAAGGGAGAGTACAAGCACAAGAAAATCCTCATGAAGAATGCCATGTACTACAATAAGGGAGGCCTTGGATGCTTCCCCAACCCGGTGGAGAATATCACCAAGTCACCAGAGATGAAGAAATGCTTCATCAAGGAAGTAGGTTCATATTCCCAACATTGCGAGGTCACCGGTCACCACACAAGGGAGTGTCCAATTGTGACTAAACTCCTTCCTACTTTACCTCCTAAATACAAGCCCGCTTTTAATGATCATCATTTCCTATCGTATAAGCTTAAAGATGGAAAAGTTATGGCTAAATTTGTTGGAACTCAAGCTAAGGGCAAGATTCCTAGGCAACTTTGGGTGTCTAAAGCTCTTGTATCTCACATGAAAGGTATCAAACTTGGTTGGGTACCTAAACAAAAAGCTTGATCTCATGTGTGTAGGTAAACTACAAAGCTAGTGGAAAGCATTGGGTGCTTGATAGTGGATGCACAAAACATATGACTGGTAATGTAAATATATTCACATCTCTAGAAGATGAATTGGGTGATCATGACAAAGTAACTTTTGGTGATAATTCTATGGAAAATATGGTACGTTTGGGTAAGTGGCAATCTCCAATGATCTATCTATTTCTAATGTGCTTTTAGTAGAGTCTCGTAGTGTTAATTTGCTTTTGGTAGCTCAACTATGTGATTTAGACTTCACATGTTTATTTAGAGATGTTGATGTTGTCATAACTAGCAAGAAGCGTAATGATCTAATATTTAAAGGCTTTACACGTGGACATATCTATCTTGTGGATTTTGATCTAATGAAGCGAGCTTGACAACATGCCTCTTCACCAAGACATCCATGGGTTAGCTTTGGCATCGTCTACTTGCACATATTGGAATGAGCCAACTCAAGAAGGCGTTAAAGAATGAAATGGTGGTTGGTTTGAAGGATGTAGTGTTTGAGAAGCACAAGTTGTGTAATGCTTGTCAAGCGAGAAAGCAAGTTGCAAGCTCTCATCCATACAAGTCAATGATGTCTACATCAAGAACCTTGGAGCTTCTACATATGGACCTCTTTGGACCAACTACCTAAAAAAGTCTTGGTGGTAATCTCTATTGCCTTGTCATTGTTGATGATTATTTGACATACACTTGGACTTTGTTTTCAGATGACAAGAGCAACACTATTAGGATCTTCAAGAAGTTCACAAAAAGGGTTCCAAATGAGTTTAAGGCTACAATTGTGAAGATCTAGAGTGACAACAGCATGGAGTTTAGGAACACTCAAGTTGAAGATTATTGTGATGATAAAGGTATCAAGCATGAGTTCTCATCAACCTACACCCCTCAACAAAATGGCGTGGTGAGAGGAAGAACAGAACCTTGATCATTCTTACAAGAGCAATGTTGGATGAGTATGGTACGCTGGAGAAGTTTTGGGCCGAACTAATCAACAAAGCGTGTCATGCACCCAACCGAGTGTATCTCCACTGACTCTTGAAGAAGAAGCCATACAAGCTTCTCATTAGGAGGAAACCCAATATCTCATACTTCTAGGTGTTTGGGTGTAAGTGCTTTATCTACAAGAAAAGAGAACACCTAGGCAAGTTTGAAAAATGTTGTGATATTGGTTTCTTGTTGGTTATGCATCGAACTCCAAAGCATATCGAGTATTCAACAATATCACCAGTTTTGTTAAGGAAACTTGTAATGTGGAGTTTGATGAATCTGATGGCTGCCAAGGAGAAGGTCTTTCTTGTGATGATGTAGGTGATGAATCCTTGAGAGATGTGATGAAGAATATGATGATTGGGGATATCAAGCCTAAGGAGGATGATGAAGATGTACCTTCTACTTCCACTCCACACACCTCCTTGGCACCCCAAGTTGATCAAGATGATGAGAAGGATGATCAACCACTTCCATCACAAGATGTCCATATCTCTCAAGAGGAAATTCAAGCTCAATCTCAAGATGTTGGACCACCACAAGATACACCTCAAGAACCACAAGTGAAGCAGGATCACCCAATTGACTCGATCATTGAGAGTCCATCTAGGGGAATAAAAGCTTGCTCTCGTCAATATGCTTCATTTTATGAACATTACTCATTTATCTCTTGTTTGGACCCACAGATGTAGATGAGGCTCTTAAAGATCCGAATTAGGTGATTACTATACAAGAAGAACTCAACAATTTCACCCACAATGAAGTATGGATACTTGAAGAGAGGCCTCAAGACAAAAATGTGATTGAAACCAAGTGGGTCTTCCGCAACAAGCAAGATGAATATAGTGTGGTGGTACGCAACAAGTCAAGACTAGTCGTGCAAGTCTTTGTACAAGTTGAAGGTTTGGATTTTGGCGAAACATTCGCTCCTATGGCAAGGCTTGAAACCATCCGTATCCTTCTTGCATTTGCTTCACATCATAACATCAAGTTTTATGAAATGGATGTGAAGAGTGCATTTTTAAATGGCTTCATTAATGAACTTGTTTATGTTAAACAACCTCTCGGTTTTGAAGATTCTAGATATCCTAATCGTGTCTATATGTTGCACAAGGCTCTGTATGGACTCAACCAAGCCCCAAGAGCTTGGTATAAACGCCTATATGACATCCTTATCAACCAAGGATTAAAGATGGTACGATGGATACTACATTGTTCACAAAGATCATCGATAATGAGCTTTTCTCGTGTCAAATTTATGTTGATAATATAATATTTGGTTCAACTAATAGAGAGTTTTACAAGGAATTTAGTGATATGATGTCTAGGGAGCTCGAGATGTTGATGATTAGCGAGCTCAACTACTTCCTTGGATTTCAAATCAAGCAATTGAAGGAAGGAACGTTCATCCATCAAGAATAGTACACAAGGGACATCCTCAGGAAGTTCAAGATGGATGATTGCAAGCTAATCAATACCTTCATGCCTACTAATGGACATCTCGACTTCGATGAAACGGGTAAACCAGTTGATAAAAAGCTTTGTCATTTTATCATTGGGTCACTCTTTTACCTTACTACATCTAGACCCGATATTATGTTTAGTGTATGCATATGCGCTCACTTTCGAGCTAATCATAAGATATCGAATCTTAGAGCAGGTAAGAGGATCCTTAGATACCTAAAGCATACACCTAGCATAGGCTTGTGGTACCCCAAATGTGCTAGTTTTCTACTCTTGGGTTACTCAAATTCGGACTTTGCCGAATGCCGTGTGGATCGTAAGACTACTTCGGGTGGGTGCCATTTGCTAGGTTGGTCCCTAGTCTCATGGTCTTCTAAGAAGCAAAATTTGGTAGCCTTGTCCACTACGGAAGCCTAATATATAGCCGCTAGAGCATGTTGTGCTCAAATTATTTATATGAAGCAAACCTTGTTAGACTTTGGTGTTCGTCTAGAGAAGGTTCCATTCCTTTGTGACAATGAGAGTACAATAAAAATTGCAAACAATCTCATTCAACACTCTCGCATAAAGCACATTGTTATTCGCTATCACTTCCTTAGAGATCATGTGGCTAAAAATGATACTTCTCTTGGTAGTGTAAGGTTGGAAGATCAATTGGTCGATATCTTCACAAAACCTCTATATGAAGCTACATTTTGTAAATTGCGAAGTGAGTTGAACATAATAGATGCTTCAAATGTCATGTGATGCCTTGTCATATAGATGCATTTCATGATAGGTGCTTGTCTAACCTTCTCAAGATAATGGTGAACATGGGTTTTTCTTGAGTTGGTGGCCCTCTAGTTTCACTCAAGGTATGTTGTTTGGTTCACCATGAAGAAGCTTGAGAAGGTAAATAATATGAAAAGATATATTTATTTTATACTATGCATTCACATGTCATATTGCTTGCACTCATGTTTACTTTCATGCACTTGTTATGTATTGCATGTACATTAGTGGTAGAGAGGTCAGCATATCACTCTTTGAGATTGTTGTTCGCTTTTGATGTGAACATATACCTCTATAAGTGTGATTAGAAAGATGTAAGTGCTTAATTCCTATTGAGTCATGTTCTAGCAAATTTAAAGTCTTAATCTTTAAGTTCATAGGCAATACGGCTCATACATTTCCTTGGAGTTTTCTCTCTCATTTTTATTTGGTTCTTATTGCCTATTAAAAAATTGTGTATGCTATAGCCACTTTGGCAACTATTTGCAAATGAGTGCTTGAGAGGCTAAGGATTTCACTCAAACTAGTCCAAACATGTGTTTTTGTTGAATGTTTGTTCGATGTTTGGACTTAGTGAGAAATTTTAGTTCAGCAGAAAGTTTTCCTTCTCACCGGATGATCTAGTGCTCCTTCCTTTCTTCTCAACGGATCATCTGGTCTTCTGTTATATCAGATCAGCTTTCCTGATAAAAGGTCTGGTGCGTTTGTATGGTGAGTAGTTCAGAACCAATGGATTATCCTATGTTTGAAAATGGAATTTCCCTCAGAAAAAGGTCCAGTGTTGGCAAAGAGTTCTGGACTGGACCTTCCAGTGTTCAGTGGGTGCAGGAAAAATCACAAAGTCAAAAAAATAGTTTGATGCACATCTTCAGTCCTCAAAGTGGTGTCATCGAAGTATCCAATGTTCAAAATTGATAATTTTCCGAGTGAAGGTCTGATGGGTTAGTACGGTGCTCAATTTAATATCACCAAAGCATTCAATGCTTGAGTTTGGTTTCAACTAAAGTTTGACATCCTCTCTACAAATTTTTGTCAATGCCTTGTTTAGTGATATGTCTAAGCTTCACCGGACCATCCGGAGTTTGAAATTTTAGCAGGACCCGCGTGTCATATAAGGCTTCGTCTTGGCCAGCCTCACCTTCTCATTTTTGATCTACGCTGCTTCTACCCGTCTCTCCGACTCACCGTCGCCCATCCTCGAGTCACCATCGTGTTGCCCTGGCACCCTGCTACCTTGCCGCCGCTCCACCGTTGTAGCTCACCGATGCTCTGTTGCTTGCGTGCCCAGGACCTCTAGAGCTGTCGCGCCGTTGTGCCCTAGCGCTACCGCTCGCTGCCTCCTGCTGATGTGCCTCCTCACCACCGGTATCCATCTGTTCTTCATCGTGGTGAGCATCATTTTTGGTTGGTTTCAAAATTTGGCAAACCATAGCTCACATTGTTGCAAATTTGCACCAAATTCACACAAAAATCATACTGAAATCAATCAATTTGTTGCAAATTCCATTCAATTGTCATGAATTGAAGGCATGTTCATCAATGTTGTGCTTAAATTGATAAATTCGTTCAAATTAATGCTAATTTTGCCTCAAATTCATGCCAAATTTGATCAATTAGTTCAAATTCCAGTCAAATTCTCTGATATTGATCAATGTTTGCTGTCACAAACATGAATCCATAGCATGTTTGTCAAAATTCGTATTAATTTCATGCTTAGGGTTCAATTTTGGGTAATTTCATATCACATCATTAGAACCCGAAGTGCTCTCTCATCCGTTTTCATCTTTCTACCTGTCAGATGGGTTGTGAGCATAGTGATAAGGACAAGGGAGGGACCGTTGAGCAACCGAAGAATAAGAAGTCAAAGGCCCAGAAAGAGATTGATCATGCCATTGCTGTCGCAGATGCAGCTGATGCTCAGAGAGATTTTGACATCAGAGACATCGCTTCTCCACCGCATCGGTCCACCTGTAGTCGTCCTGCTACGAGGTTGGGCTCAATGCCTTTCGGCTAGTCAGGAAACCGGAAGAGGTTCATCAGGAGCTAGTGGTAGAGGGGAAGGAGTAGGAGCAGTTTGACCAAGAGTAGATAGAGTAGCCTCAGCTCCAGGGAGAGATCCATTTGTGTAACTTGACCTCTTACAACTCATGAAAAATCCAGAAGCTGAGGTTTGTGACAATCGAGAGTGGTTCCCTCCAGTTAGAAGCTGAGGTTCTACACCTTTGTAACACCCTAATTTTGAGTTTTGTGAATTATTAAAATTTTGCCCACAAATCAGTGATAGCATCATCATTAGCATAGGGTTAAAATGATATTTTCATTAGTCAAATAAATAACTTAGGTTACATTTTGATCTATTGCATTCATGATGGCTCTGTAGTTGGAATAGGCCCATTTTTCTCCTTCTCTAAATTTTTTCGGTGAAAAATGTTTCAAAACCTTGTTTGAATTTGGTTTCGATTCGAATTAGAAATAAAATTCAAAAGAAATAAAAAGAGAAACACAAGAATCATCAACCTAGGCCAAAACCCCTTCAAAATCTCGGCCCAAACACCCTTTCCCCTCTCCCTCTCTCTCCTTGGGCCGAAGCCCGTTCGCCCCTCCCTTCTTCTCAATTCGAGCCGAGCCCACCTCCTGAGCTGGCCTCCTCCCGCGCCCGAGCCGAAATGCTACTCTCGAGCTGCCCCTGCCCTCACTGGCCAGTGGGCCCAGCTCATGCTGTGCCGAGCCGAGCAGCCCACCCGACTCCTGTCTTCTTCCTTTGGACCATGCTTGAGCTTCCTTAGGACGCTGTCTGTTTCTTCTTCCTCACGCCCTCTCCTCTCCTCGAAATGGTTGGATTTAAGCACTTATGCCCCATCATGACACCTCCCTCCATTTCCCCCTCATTTAACCCCTTTTCATTGCTCTAATTCGTGCAAAAACCGTCGACCATGAAAGCCATGGCCGCCGCCCCTTCCTCTTTGATTTTCGGCCACTTCGCTAGTCCTCTCCTCTATTTAAGCCGATCTTCTTCTTCTCAGTGAGGTTCCACACATTTTGCACCTGCTCACACCTTTTTCCCCACTCAAATCACTGTCGCCGCTGCATCTTCTTCGGTTCTGATGAGGAGCTTCGCCTCACCACCATTTCGTGCCACCGTGCCATCTCCGGCCTCCCTGACTGCCCCTTCATCTCCGCAGGTATCTTCAAAGTCAATTAATCACTCGTCGTCACCATTTAGTCACCAGAGCACCCCTCCCGCTGCCTCACCGATCGCCGCCGCCATCCTCGCCATCGCCTAGCCAACCCGACGCCTCTCTGGCCTCCTTGTTGCTCTAGGTGAGCTCGCTGGCCCCTCCCTGCCATTTTTCTCTACTTGCCGGAGTGTTCTAGCAGCCAGAGTCCCTTACCGGCCAACTCTGGCTACCTTCCGGCCATCCGTCGCCGGCTCGAGCCATCTAGAGCCGCCAGTCCATGGTGTACCCATGGACTGAGGCCTTCTCTGAGTTCACCGTCCGGTGGACCCGATCCACCAATTTTCCAGTAGAAAAATAATTCTATTTTGTTTTATGTCATCATTGTTGCATAATAATCTAGTTTTTCAAGATGAAAATAATTGGTTTATTCTCTATTAATAAGTAAAATTTGCAAAAACACCCCTGGAACTTCATATGCTTATAACTTTTTACCTGTAGCTCCGATTTAGGTGATATTTGTGCTCAAATTCTCATAGCGACATGTAGAATCTTTTTACATGGTTTTTATCTAGTTTTAGTGCTGTTTGGCATCCTGGGTGTCTCGTAGTGATGTCTTGGCGCACACCTATGAAGTGTGTAAGGTACTGATGGGTACCGGCAACAGAGGTGATCACGACTCGTGGATAAAGTGTAGAAAATCTATAGAGTGTCAAATTGAATATTTAACCATGCTCACGGTTATGAGCAGCATGGACCCTCACATGATTAGCCGGATGGACATTTTTCATTTGTTATGAATTAGTCAGATGGAGGTTAAAGGAGATCGGTTGCACATCTTTCCTTTTCAAAAACTGCTTTTCCGTAGCTTTAGGCGAAAAATTGGCTTTTATGCAATAAATGCTAGAGAATAGGAAATCTTGGTTCAAGACTCCATGTCATACTTTCCTCCACTTGCTGAGTATTGAAACGACTCACGTTTGCTTTTTAGAAGGTGAAGCTTACGAAGAATTTCCTAAAGATGGCGCAGAGTTCTAGGCTTGTGAAGCTTCTGGTCGACTACCTGTGGTGTGGAGCTACGCTGTGTTTCTTTTCCGTTGCTGTGTAATTTTTCTTTAGACCTGTGTGGTCATTTTGTAATAAATAATGTTGTAATTATGAGTACTGTATATGTTATCCACTAATGACATCGCTATATGTATGTGTAAACTGATCTTGGCTTACATATAGTTTATATTTGGTTTTGGTCTTAAAACTGGGTGTGACAGAAATGGTATCAGAGCCGTATTGACCGTAGGTCACAAGCCTAGCTAGAAATGGTCACGTGTTAAGGGTTAATTTATAAAAACTATATTTATAAAAAAAAATTGTTACCCTTGAGCTTTGTTTCTATTTCTTTATTAATAATGTTTTACTGATACTCTCTTGTTTTCAACCTGTAGATGGCCCACTCGAAAATCACCCCACGCAAGCGTGTCCTGGTCCCCGAGCAGGAGGTCCCTACTGGTGCTTCTTGGGCGCACGAACCCCCTGCTGAGTTCTACTCTGACGGACAACACGCTGGCTACTTCTCCCGCACTTTGTGGTACCTACTTTAGGGTCTGAGCTTCCACGACGCCCCAGTATACAAGGGAGTTAGAGTTCCTGTTAGAGGCCGTGGTTACTCCTGGAGAGTGGAGATGACTATGTTCGAGAAGCCTACTGATGGTGGTATCCAGCGAGTTCACCGTGTTTACTCCTGGAGAGTGGAGATGACTATGTTCGAGAAGCCTACAGACGATGGTATCCAGCGAGTTCGCCATGTTCACTCTGTCGTCACCCCAAGATCTACATTCGAGGCTGGAATCGAGGACGCTGTCCGCCAGGCTCTAGATGTTCTTTGCCAGGAGAAAAGAGAGGTTCTCCACTTCACCCAGTTCAGCAAGTCTGCAGCGTTCGTTTGGAAGTCTAGAGGTCATCTTCGTACCTGTCAACAATGAACCAAATGGCTGTCTCAGAGAGCAGGTCCACCTCACTGCTGCCCTATACGCTGAGCTTGACAAAACCCTCGACGAGCTTGTGGATCTACACCAGCGTCATGTGGAGTAGGAGCAGAGCATCTACGAGCTTTAGATGTTACTGGATGACCCCAACCAGGTTCCAGAGCAAGCCCCCGAGGGACCCGTGGCTGCACCACCCCATTCCCCTCCACGCAGGAGGCTTCATTTGGAGGCTGCAGCAGGTCCAGCAGGCCAGGAGTAGTATCGAGTAAGGTGGATGTTTCCCCACAGAATAAATTGTTTAGATCATTTGTGTCGTCTGTTCTAGTTTGTGGTTGTGGTTGTGTCTTTGGTGTGAACCTTGTTAGGAGTTGGATCTTTGTATGGTTATGGGTGTAATGTGGGAGTTTGCCCTCCACGTTACATCAGTTATCTAATAAATAATATTAGTTGGGAGTCCTTTGCTCTTGTTCTACCTGTTCCTGTTCTTTTCATGTTCTTTCCACCTTTGCTATATCTTTATATTCCCCGCTTGTATCTTGGCAACCAACAGATGGTGAACACCAGGAGCAATCCCCGCGCTGATGGCAATAATAACAACAATAACCAGCAACTGTTGGATCCACCACCACACCTCAGTTTAACCTAGAACAAATGATGGATATGCAGACACAGATCCTTCAGGGATTAGCTTAGACCATGGCAAATATGCATCAAGCCCCTGCACAGATGCAAGCTCGTCCTCCACTACAGAATAAGTTGGGGGAATTTATGAGAACTAATCCACCTATGTTCTCCCAGGCCGTGGAACCAATGGATGCCGATGATGGGTTAAAGGCTACATAGAAGAAACTCCGGATAGCTCAGTGCAATGATAGAGAAAAGGTCTTGTTCGCTTCACATCAACTCTCTGGACCAACAGCAGATTGGTGGGATGCTTATACCAACGCTCATGAAGATTCCAAAGCCATTACCTGGGCAGAGTTTAGAAACAGCTTCTGTATTCATCATATACCAGCTGGAGCAATGAAGATCAAGAAGAAGGAATTCCATGATCTTAAGCAAGGAGCCATGTCTGTGAGTGAATATGTGGCCAAATTCACTCAATTGTCAAGGTATGCCCCAGAAGACATGGATACAGATGAGAAGAAGCAGGAGCACTTATTGAAGTGACTAAATGATAGGATCCAGTATGCATTGCTTTCTCAAGACGTTGCTAGCTTTCAAGCAATAGTGAACAAAGCATTGGTGGTGGAACACAAACACTGCCAGATGGATCATATAAGGAAGATGTCTTATCAAGGCCAAGGCTCAAGCAGTCACTCTCGTCCCCGCTATAACCTGCCTCAGCAAGGACCAATGTTCCGCCAACAAAATCAGAATCAGAATAAACTGCAGATGCAAGTCCCGCATCTAAACTACCAGGCCCCTCGTCAGGCACCACTGCCAGCATCCCAGCAGAAGAATGGCAATCCAGCACCCTCCACTGGAAGAGCGTGTTTCACTTGTGGTGAAGAAGGGCACTATGCCAATAAATGCCCGAAGAAGCTAAACAACACCCTGAAGCAAAATAGCAATGGGAATGCTCTAAGGCTAGGTTAATATCAAGCTTAATCTTTGGCAACGCAGATGGCTAGAACTGATTAAGGATTATGATGTGGGAATACATTACCACCCTGGTAAACAAAATGTAGTAGCAGATGCCTTGTGCAGGAAAGGTTTTTGCAATATGGTTATGTTGCAAGGGAGCCAGCCAGATTTATGTAAGGAGTTCGAAAGGTTAAATTTGGGTTTTGTTGCTGATATGTACACAACAACAATAGAAATGAAGTCAACATTGGAACAAGATATCTGAAAAGGACAATGCGAAGACAAGAAAATAAAAAAAGATCAAAGTAAAGCTCCGGGATTCTCAGAGGATAGTCAAGGAATAGTGTGGTTTGGAAAAAGAATTTGTGTACCAGACCAAAAAGTTTTGAATGATTCAATCTTGCGAGAAGCCCATGATTCTACATATTCTATTCACCCTGGTAGTACTAAGATGCACTACACCATGACACAGTATTAAGGGCAGTTAATTGTTGTGAATAATATGAGATTGCCAACAAGTTACTTGCCGGAAATACACTTTCTGCCGGAAATTATGGTAGAGGTCAAACCATCTGCCGGGAAAAAATAAATACGGGGGCAAATTGACTGCCGGCAATATACTATTATTATAAGGGCAACTTAGCCGCCCTAGATAGAATTGTAGGACACCTCATCTGCCGGGAACTCAAGGAACCCCTGATGTACGTGGTCCATTTGGGCGGGAAGGGGAAAAGTTATATGTATACGCAGGAAGAGGGCCAAATTGGAGGGAGATACTAGATGCCCATCTTATCCCCAATGTTTTAACCAGCCACTTCCTCTCACAAGCCAAATCCCTAGAATTCTCCTCCCTTCAACCTCCTGCTCACTGCCTCCTGCGTTGCGGCCGGCCATTGCCCAGCGCCACCCTCCCCTTGCTGTCCTCTCCCAGCACCACCTTCCTCTTGCTATCCTCTCTCAACAGCACCCTCATCCTTGGCTCATTCCCTGCACCTCCCTGTACGCCACCTCCCTCCAATCCACTATTTGTCTTTGGGAGTTTAGTGGACAGCACAAAGAAGGAAGCAGGTTTGTGATTGCTCCCCGCTCTTGCATGCCAAGTGTTTTTTTTTTTGTCAAAACCAACTATATTATGCTCAGATTGATTTCTTCCTTGGTTGCCTTGGTATGGACTGACCTTGCTACTCACTCAAATGGATATTCCCCTCTTGTAGAAGTAGTGATTTTCTTGTGTAGAATCCCACTTTTTTTGCTGCACTGTGAGCAATCAAAATCCATTCTTTTTCTCCTCCTCCAATCTACCCGCTATGTTCTATTGCGCCCAAATTTTGTTTGCTACATCGTGTGAATGGTGGTGTACTAACTGATACCTACCATCTTAGGCTTGGACATTTGGGATTGGGGATGGCTCATTTGGGATTTTGTTCATGGGCAAAGGGAGCATGCTGTTTTGGGATATACAATATTTGTCCTATTCTATTGTTTGTAATGCAAAAGAAATCTATTCCTTTTGAAGGCAAATGATGGAGCATTTTAATCAAGTCTGTAATTGTAGTGTAGACTGTATGAATGGTCTTTTATACTATTCCAGAAGGCAATCCTACCTATTAATGTAGGGAATGTTGCTTTGCTTTCAATATCTTTTATACTAATTTCTGATTTGTTTGTGTTATGGAGCAGTTCAAAGGGGAACCTTGGATTCTTTGTTAATCATTTTGCAGTTTCTTCAGTGTGTGATCTGAGCTGTCCCTAGCTTTGTGGTTAGTGCTTTCATTCTTACAATGAATGTTCTTTTGAGATGGCACATCTTGCTATTCTATAATTCTTACTTGTGTGAAGTTTCTCACTCGGTCTTTGTGCGTAGTTGTAGCCTGATGGCAAGCAGTTGTGCTTGATATTTTGTATATAACAACAGAACACCACTATTTATTTATTAATTTATTTTCTAACAATTTCTATAGTCTATAATTTTAGGTGACTTGTGAAATTTTATAATACCTAATAGGTATGGATAAAAGATGGATGGACCTTCCCAGGTATATGACAAGCTTACATTTTTTTTATTTTCTATTACTTTCTCATGATCAATCTTATAACAAGTAACTAAATGTAGGCACACATCTGAATATGCACAAGGGGTGAAAGAATTTATACAATATGCTTTTACACATTCGGCAAAAGCAAACACAATTTTATGCCCTTGCAAAAAATGTGTGAATAGTTGCTGGAATGAAGCTAGTGTTGTCTATGTGCATTTAATATGTGATGGATTTTTAAAAGGGTATAAGAGATGGATTTTTCATGGAGAGGCATCGTCTTCTTTTGCACAACATAGTGATGAGTGTGATGAGGTTCAAGTAGAGGATAATTTAGAGCAAGATGATGAAATGTTTGATATGATTCGTGATGTAGTGCATGGGTTAGATGAAAGAGGGGATTTTAGTGAAAATAATGAAGTTGTTGGGGAGGATCCATGTGAAGTTGCCGAAGATATTTATCAAGTATTAGCTGATGCCAACGAAGAGCTTTACCCAGGGTGCAAAAGCTTCTCAAAGCTTTGCTTTCTAGTTAAATTACTCCACACTAAATTTCTTGGAGGTTGGAGTGATAGAAGTTTTGACATGCTACTAGAGCTGCTTATAGAGGCTTTCCCTGAAGGCACGGCATTACCTATGAACTTTCATGAAGCTAAGAAAATGGTTAGATGCTTCGGGCTTGGATATGTTAATATTCATGCATGCAAGAATGACTGCATATTGTTTTGGAAGGAGCATGAGAAGGCAGATTTTTGTCCCAAATGTAAAACTTCACGATGGAAAACAGAGAAGAAAAATCTTGAAGGGAAACATGTTCATAGAGTTCCCAGAAAGGTTCTTCGCTATTTTCCAATAAAGAAGAGGCTTCAAAAACTGTATATGTCTCCGAAGACTGCAACTAATGCACGGTGGCATGATGAAGGGCGCACAAAGGATGGATTATTGAGGCATCCAGCTGATTCTCTAGTTTGGAAGGATTTTGATTTCAAATATCCAGAATTTGGTGCAGATAGCCGCAATATTAGGCTAGCTTTAGCTACAGATGGCTTCAATCCATTTAGATCAATGAACTGCAGCTATAGCATTTGGCCTATTGTCCTAATTCCATTGAACCTACCCCCTTGGATATGTATGAAACAACCAAATTTCATACTTTTCTTGTTAATTCCGGGCCCAAATTCACCTGGGAAGGATATGGATGTCTATTTTGAACCACTAGTAGACGATTTGGTAGAAATGTTTGAGAAAGGGGTTAGAACTTATGATGCTTCAAGGGCTGAGCACTTTCAGTTACATGCTGCCATACTATCAACTATTACTGATTATCCAGGGTTAGGTTATGTTTCTGGATGTATAACTTCAGGCAAGTTAGCTTGTTTTCACTGCAACTCGCATACTTGTTCTCTTCGTTTGAAGAATGGTAGCAAGTCTTGTTACATGGGTCATCGGAGGTTTCTAGATGCAAATCACAAATTTAGGTTTGATGTAGCATCATTTGATGGTAATATAGAGTTAAGGACTGCACCGAAACCACTAACTGGAGAAGAGGTTTTGGATCAAACAAAGGATTTGACTTCAGATTTCGGAAAGGACCCAACCAAGAAAAAACCAAAAACAAAGGGCAAGGGCAAGGGCAAGGGCAAGGTCAAGGGCAAGGGCAAGGGCAAGGGCAAAGATAGACAAATAATATGGAATAGGAAATCAATTTGGTTTAGGTTGCCATATTGGAAAGATTTGTTGCTTCCACACAACTTTGACGCCATGCACATTGAGAAAAATGTATGTGACAACATCATTAATACACTGTTGGGTATAGATGGGAAATCTAAAGATAATCTTAATGCTCGAATGGATCTCAAAAATCTAGATATACGAAAAGATCTTCATCCTATTGAAGTTGGAGATTCTTATTTTTTGCCTCCTGCACCTTTCTCAATGAGTTCTGAAGAGAAAACATTGTTTTGTGAAGTTCTGAAAGGAGTAAAATTTCCATATGGTTATGCCTCTGATATACGCCACCATATACATGTTAAAGAGAAAAGGATAATTGGACTAAAGAGTCATGACAACCACATCCTCTTACAGCACTTAGTTCCACTAGTTGTGCGAAAGACATTGCCAGAAAGAGTTAGTGCAACGTTGATTCGTGTGAGCAATTTCTTCAAGCAAATCTATTCTCCTATTATTTGCATAAGTGATATGGAAAGGTTAGAGGCAGAAATCGCTGAAACGTTAAGCCTTCTGGAAACTATATTTCTACCAGCCTTTTTTGATATTATGGTTCACTTAATGGTACATCTTCCTGCCCAAGCGAGGCTTGCTGGTCCAGTTCATTACCGGAACATGTATCCAGTAGAAAGGTAATATTAAAAAAATCAACAACCAGTATCATATGGTAATTTATCTATTTATAATCTCAAGAGTCTCAATTATATGTAGGTTTTTAATGAGGTTAAAGGGATATGTACGCACCAAGAGTCATCCTGAGGGATCTATTGCAGAAAGCTATGTGTTTGATGAGAGTCTTACTTTTTGCTCTCATTATTTAGAAGGATGTGAAACTAGATTTACCCAAAAATGAAGAAATGGTGTTGCTAATCCTAATACTTCATTTAGCACCATGCCATTCTTTTGCAATAATATGGGTCGACATTTGACCGGCAAGTGTATTGTGACCTTGGACTACAAAACATGGCTCCAAGCGCATAGATATGTCTTATTTAATTATGACCATATAGATCCATACTTGAGGTAAGATATGCTACATGCTAATTGTCTTATTACTATACACTATAGGGTTATTTTATTAATTTACATCCTAAAAATTATAGTTTAACCATTGCACAAAGGAAATATTGTGCTTTTCAAATGTGACTGGGTTGACAATCGTGTACAAGATAAGTGGGTAAAAGTTGATAAATTTGGTATCACAGATGTTAACTTCAGGCATTTATTCAATACTGGTGCTAAGTTGAGTGATGAACCTTTCATTTTGGCATCTCAAGCGACCCAAGTATACTATGTTGAAGACCCTGATGATAATGGTTGGAGAGCTGTTATTCAGTCAAAGCCAAGAGACTTCTATGATATGGCTGAAGTACATATTGGAAATTTAGAGACTGAAAATGAACATGTAGTAGCATGCCCTGATATAGGTGGCGGTAACATAAACATTAGCATTGAGCCTGGAGATGTGCCTCCAACTAGGTTAGACATCGATGGAACATTTGTTGATGCAAATAAAAAACAAAAGTATGCCATTTTACCCTCTTCTCGGCTGCTATCTTTTCCTTTAGTTTTACATAATTTTATTTCTTTATTTATAGATAATGCTAGTAGTTTGCACTATGAATAAGTTTGCTGATGCAAATATTTTTTCTGTAGGAGGAAAAATGGTAAGCAGAGTAGGAAGAGGGAATAAATACGAAGAAGAAAGGGCAGAAAGAATTAGAAGAAACAATGCAGCCCTGCAAACTCTCATTGCTAAGAAAAGGGAGTTGGCTATAGGAGTGGAGGGCAATCATGGATCTGGCTCTTCTAATCAGCCAAAAGGAAAGAGAAAGGTTAGGTATCTCTTCCTCGCAATTGCAATATATATGGTAGTTGTTGAGAGGAAATTAATTCTACCTTCCTTTAGGCAATGGGTTGTGCTGAAATTGAGCCAATAGAAGCAGAACTTGGGCATCGAAACCTGCAGTCCAGGTCCACAAGAGTTGGCTTAGATACTGACCCAATGGAAGTAGAAATTGGATGTTCAAACTTGCGGTCTGGTGTAAATGATGATTACATGCATGATGAGAATAGAAATGCTGAATATGTCCCTAATGACCTGTCAGAAGAGGATGCTGCCATTGAAGAAAATGCAGGTACCTATATTAGTAAAAATCATGATTTAGCCTTTCAAATTAATACACTAGAGCTTACTACATGCTATTTATGTCTAGATCTTGGATTGAATGGTGGACAAGCAAAGAAAAGAGAAGGCAGGAAGCGTACTAAAAAGCACAATATTTGGTCTAGGGGAAATCAGCCCCCAATCCAGTTGCAGATCAATGAGCATGGACAACCTGTTGGTGACAATGCTACAGAATTTGCTAATTTTGTCTCTACAATGGTGAAATCTAAGAAAATATCACTTGCACATATGGATTGGAGGTTGGTTGACCCAAGCGAGAAGTTGAAAATGTGGAGCAACTTAAAGGTATTGTCTTAAATACATCTTCGCTGTGTAGTGCCAATTTCACATGATTCACTTCTACAGTTTTGGTTTGGGTCTAATTGTGCACCACTTTTGGCAAACAAGTTATTCTATGCGGTAGATGAAAGAGTACGGGACTGGGTCATGGGAACCGCTGCCAAGAAATGGAAGGATTTTAAGGCTGATTTGAAGGCAACATATTTTGATGAAAATAAGACCGATAAAGAACTTATTGTTGCCTGTCCTAAGGAGGTTAATGAAAGCGACTGGAAATGGCTTATTAAGCATTGGAGAAGCCCCATAGCCAAAGTAAGCCCAACATGATTAATACATGTTTTATTATTCAGCTGTACCTTTTAATACAACTTCCATTATTATTTAGGAACGCAGTGAGAGAGGAAAAGCTAATCGTGCAAAGATGTCAGCGTTGCATACATCTAGCAGCAAAAGTCATGCCCGTGTCACTCATGAATTGGTATGTAGATATGTTTCTTCTAATAATACAACTAGTGCACTTTGAGACTTTTCTATCTATCAGATTAATTAATGCTGAAACTTGACAATGAACATACTCATATTCATAAAGAAAATGTCTTAGCGGTTGGGACCTTATGTTGTATATAGATCTTGAATTTTCCATTTGAATGTAGCACATGGAGGATGGTGTAGCGCCCCGTAGAGATGAGGTGTACATCAAAACACACACTCGTAAGAATGGACTTCCTTCAAATGGAGCAGAAGCTCAGATTGTACGTATCAATAAGTATGCACATATTGATGTATGGAACAACAGCTTTATATACTTTTCATATTTGTAGAAAGCACTTCAAGATGCCGCTGAAGATCATCCTGAGTGGACAGAAAAAAGCATAAAGGAAGGTGACCTGATGCCACGTGTCTTTGGACCTGAGAAGAATGGGTATGTGCGTTCTGTAGGTCTAGGCCCAACACTAGGCAATTTGGAAATGCCCGGGAAATTGAAGTACAGATCAACCAAGCTCCAAATGGCCATTGAAGGTTGTCGACAAGCTGAACTTGACAAAGAATTTCTGCTAGGGTGCCTTGGAACTATGAAAGAAGATAGTGATAGAAAAATTGATGCACTTTCTCAACAACTAGCAGAGATGAAAGAATTGATACTTGCTAATTCTCATATGGGAGGACATGCACATATTAGTCCACGTTATGCATCTAATTCCCCAGTGCATCAGGTATAATGAAATACAATACTATGTTATCAATTCTATGGTAGAGAAGGACAATGTGTGTTTTCACATTAATTTTTATTGGCCTATTATAGGATCAACAAGATGAAAGTGGCAATGTGGAGGCAGAGTCCATTGCTGCAGAAAACATGTTCTATGAGGTGGTACATTATACTCAAAGAAAAATATATTCTTTGCCTCTGTAATGTGCAGTCCATATCTAATGTAGTGTATTTTCTATTTTATTTGTAGACATTGAATAGGCGTGTAGTTCCTACACAAAAGGGATATGTAGGAGTAAGTTTTTACATATCTCATTCACTGTTGGTTTGCTCCATACTATTTTGCACTTTATTGACTAGATTTTGCAAGAATATGTTCAATGATAACTTTTTTCAGGGTGGGAAAGAGGTTATATTGTTCTCTACTGTTGGGTTACATGATGTCCTTGTGGCAAAGGCTACCATTCTATCAACTGATCCTATGAGAAAAGTTGGTGGTACTCTGTTGGGCATCGAATTCTGCGAAGTTGTCATTAATCATGTGCTGAAAAGGAGTGCTGAACTACCTCGTCCTTATGGAGATATGAAGATCATGGTTGATACTTACGGGAGATCTATTGCATGGCCACGTCAGCATGTAATCATTCTACTTTTGTTCATATTCCATCTATTCATTGTTCCCTGAACAAATGTTTACTAATCTGTCCTATTCTAATCACTAGATGAAAGAAGATAGGAAGACATCAAGGTGACTACAACATGATTTACGCAGCAAGGTGTTTATGTGATGTTGTCAATATTGTCGACAACTTTTGTCTCGATACTTTGTATGTCAAAGCTAGAATGATATTGTGGTAGAACTTGGAACATTTCCATGAACTTGGCAAGCTTTTGATTGATTGGACTTCTATCAGTTGGGATGCTTTGGGCTAGTAGAATGCTCCTGACTACTGCATTCTCTGGCTGATGTAACTAATGCTCATATATACTTGTGATGTGCTGGCTATGAACTATTCTATTAAGAAGCTAGATTTTATTTTTGTGTTGTGCATGCTTGAATTGACAAAATGACCTGTGTTTTGAGTGATACAAGTTTAATACCAGAATATATATTTTTTGCACTTAAACCTGATTGAATAAAAAAAATCCTAAAAGAAAGAAACTTGCGAAAAATCTGCTAGAATCATGCAAATGTTGTCAATATATCTGCCAGGGATAGTTATAACTGCCGGGGATATTGTGATTGTCGTGGTAAAAATAACTGCCGGGTATGATTTCAACTGCCAGTGAAAAACAGATAATCTAGGGCAGATATCTGCCGGTAATCTGAATATCTGCCGGGAAATGTCTTTCCCAACAGCACAATCTAGGGCAGGCAATAAGTGTCGGGGATAAATTTCCCGACAGTTAAAGCACCATGGAAGGCTACTTTCTAGGGCAGTTGGATTGCTCTATATACTATGTCATGGTGTAGTGATGTATCTAGATCTGAAAGAATATAATTGGTGGTATGGTATGAAGAGAGATGTCGCAGAATATGTAGCTTTGTGTGACACCTGTCAGAAAGTAAAGGCAGAACATCAAAGATTGGTAGGATTATTGCAGCCCTTGATGATTCCTGAGAGGAAGTGGGAAGAAATCGGTATGGATTTTATTATTCGGCTACCCTGTACCCAAGTAGGCTTTAATTCCACCTGGGTAGTGGTGGATCGTCTAACAAAAGTTGCGCATTTTATCCCAGTTAAGACAACATATTCAAGTGCAAAACTTGCCGAGCTGTATATGTCAAGAATTGTGTGCCTACATGGTGTACCCAAGAAGATCATATTAGATTGAGGTACCCAATTTACCTCTCGCTTTTAGTAGAAACTGCGTGAATCCTTTTACACTAAGCTAAACTTTAGTTCTGCATATCACCCTCAAACCGATGGGTAGACAAAGAGGACCAACCAAGTATTAGAAGATATGTTGAGAGCCTGTACCTTGAAGTGCAAGCAGAATTGGGATAAAAGCTTACCATATGCAGAATTTTCCTATAATAACAGCTACCAAGCCAGGCTTAAAATGTCTCCATTTGAAGCTTCATAGAGAAGGAAGGGGTACTTCCCGATTCTACCTGGCACAAGAGGGGGCTTCTGGGGTAGAGGGTTACTCTACTTATGTACGGCGGTGAAACCTCAGTTGGCAAGTACATACTAGGAGACTCTTTGGAAAAGCCTTGTAGTGATCTCTTGGCGCACACTATGGAAGTGTGTAAGGTACAGATGGGTACCTATCGGTGTATCAGGAACTGGGGGTCCCTGAGTCCCGAGGCCAGGCCAGCCATCCGCCACGTGTCGCCATCCCGCGAGGTCTCTCCCGCGGGGTAAGGAGAGTTCGAGTCCCGGGAGAAGGTGCTCGGGGCCACAGTCATTGGTCCGCGAGCACCCCAGTTCCCCGATGATCCGCGGAGTATAAGTACCGAGAAGAAAAGTGCTCGGGCCGGTGCCAAGTCACCCTCGAGCACCCTAGTCCCCCGATGACCAGAAGAGCTAAAGTACCGGGAGAGAGTGCTCGGGGCTGCGAGCAGCAGCCCCCGAGCGCTCGGTTCCCTGAGGTTCCACACAAAGAGTGCTCGGGAGAGAGCGCTCGGGGCTGCACGTGGCGGCCCTCGAGAACTCGGTTCCCCGAAGGATCGTGCAAGAGTGCTCAGGAGAGAGCGCTCGGGGCTGCATGTGGCGGCCCCCGAGCACTCGGTTCCCCGAAGGATCGTGCAAGAGTTCTCGGGAGAGAGTGCTCGGGGAGGTGAACAGTACCCCCGAGCACTCAGTTCCCCGACGACCTAGAAAGGCCCCCGAGGGGCCCACCGATGAGGTGTCCTCCAGTCAGAGGTCTGAGGCCGCATTTAATGAGCGTGCGTGGCCTGACACATCCAACTGCTCCCGCCGCAGCGTCAGTCCCTGCCATGCTTTGGCAGAGGGGCGTGGGGCTATTAATTGCACGGGTCCCTTCCCGTATCGCCGGTATCATCGCAAGGATCGCGTTCCGTCTGCTGCCCTACTGTGGCAGAGGAACAAGACAGGGCGGGCACGCCAGGTTGCTCTGTGGCTGCCCGGTGGGCCCCCTCCATGGCGCCCATTGCCAGGGCGTCCACAGTGATAGGTGGCCGGGCGGGCGGCATTTTTCCACCCTCCGGTCACTTCGCCCAGAAGAAATGATGACGCCTTTCCCAGTGATGGCATCTTGGAACTTGTGCCCCCTTCCTTCCCGTTCGGGGCATGTCGTAGCCGGCAAGTGCTTAAAAGAGCCGGTGGCACAGAGGAACAGGGACAAGTGAAGGATAGACAAAGAAGGCCAACAGGGACAACGAAGATGGAACCAAAGAACAGGCATCAGAAGCCGAACCATAGAGGAACACAAAGCGCAAGAGCAGAGCGTAGTTCTAGCGGAGGCAGAGAGAGCCTCAAACTCTTAGTTAGATCATATTTCTTGTAACCAGCTACATCCTTGAGAGATCTCCCTCAAGACAGTTATTGCATCCATACAGGAGTAGGGAATTACGCCCCCGTGCGGCCCGAACCTGTCTAAACTCCGGTGCACTTACTTCCTTTTGCACTAGGTCCTCATCCCCCACCACCGGCCGTTGCATTTACTCTCATTCATTTCTCCGACGAACTTATTCAGGATCATCCCCCCGGTCGAATCTCTAAAAAGGGGTCTCTCGGGATCCCTGCGACATGAGTTAATCCTCTGACAGTTGGCGCGCCAGGTAGGGGGGAACATCCCTGAATCTGTTTGTTTATTTTCTTCCGCAAGAAAAATGGCCGGTGGACACCGTCTCCAGCGTTCCGGCTCCACTTCCAGCGAGGAAATGCTGCCGGTCGTCCAGGAGGCCCCAGTCGCTGCTGCGTCCCAGCAGCAGCCACTATCTGCACGCGCGGCGTTCCCCTCCCAAGGGGACCAGGGCGCTGGGCCCAGCAGCGCCGCCGCCGCCGCCGTCGGTGCACCGTCCGACCCCCACCAGGTGGTTGAAACCCGGGCCGCCAGGTCCGCCTCTGGACAGCGCCGGGTGCCTCTCCGGCGTAGGCTCGCCTTCGGCGAGGCCTGCCCCGGGAGTGCGCTGCTTGCGGTGCACGCTCTCCTCAGGCATCCGCCCGTCCAGGCAACGCTGAACACTCCGGAAGGCCGCTGGATCCAAGACGTCGCTGCCCTTGTCGGCACTGCTCACTGCCAGGTGCTGGCCGGGAGTTCTCGCGCCACCACCCAGCGTGGCGCTGCCAGAACCGGCTCTTCAACGGGCAACGTTCGCACGGGCCGGGGGGCCTCCATGCGGAGCGCCACCCCCCTGGCCGCATTCGAAGCCCAGGACCTCCGCTTGCGTCTCAACGAGCGGAGGGCCACGAAGATGCGTGTGTCACCCTCGAGCGCCAGCGGGAAACCCGGCAGGAGGCCGAGGCTGAGGACCAGGCTTCCTCTTTTCCGGCCCACAATCGCCAGGAATCCCCGGCTCACCGGCATTCACCGCCAAGGAATGCCACCCGCGCCATGGGGTACGGCACCGGCTGCCGTGCCTTCTCTAGTGAACTCCGACGGGTCAAATGGCCCTCCAAGTTCCGCCCTGAGCTGCCAGAGAAGTACGACGGGTCCATCGACCCCGTCGAGTTCCTCCAAATATACACTACGGCCGTCCAAGCGGCCGGAGGCAGTGAAAAGGTGATGGCGAATTATTTCTATGTTGCCTTGAGGGGCTACGCCCGTTCTTGGCTCATGAACTTACCCTCGGGATCTATTAGCTCCTGGGATGACCTCTGCCACCAGTTTGTGGCTAACTTTCAGGGCACGTTCACGCGCCCTGGCTTGGAGTGCGACCTCCACACCATCAAGCAACAAGAGGGGGAGACGTTGCGACGCTTCATCCAGCGTTTCAGCATGGTCCGCAACACCATCCCGCGGATAGCCCCCCACGTTGTCATCGTCGCCTTCCGACAGGGCGTCCGCGACGAGCGGATGCTCGAAAAGATGGGTACGCACGAAATCAAAACCACTGCGGAACTCTTCTCACTGGCCGACAAGTGCGCCAAGGCGGCGGAGGCTCGGGCTTGGCATGCCCTGCGCCCTGAGTGCCCTGCCGCCGACCAACCAAGTTCTTCCCACTCCGACCGGCGGGAAAAGAAAAAGAGAAGAAAGCGTGAAGCCGCTCCTCTCGAGCCGGCCCGGGGCCCTGCCCATAGGCCGGCCCAAGAGCCCGACCGCCGGCAAGAACGCCTGGCAGCCGCCGACCGGCGGCCTACGCCCGCAAGGCCCCCGGCCAGGGCCCCTCCTAGGGCTCCGGCTCCCATGAGGGCCCCGGCACCCGCAAGGGCACCAGCTCCCGCAAGAGCCCCGGCATCCGCCCGGGCTCCTGCTCCAGCGAGGGCCCCCGCTCCATCGGGGCCCGAGCCAGGCAAATGGTGCCCCATACACCAGACTAGATGGCACGATCTCACGGAGTGTCGTACGGTCAAAGGCCTCGTCGAGCAGCGCCAGAGGGAGCGCGATGAGTCCCGCGGGGGAGGCAATGCTGAGGCCGCCCCCGGCAACGCCGAGCTCGGCTTCCAAGAGCCCGAGCATACAGTCGCCTTCATCGACGGAGGCGCCTACACGCCTTCCTCACGGCGTGGCATCAAGACTATGTGGCGCAAGGTGTGCTCGGCAACCCCGAGCGAGGAGGCCGCCAGGCCCCTGAGGTGGTCGGACGCCCCGATCACGTTCAACATGGCCGATCACCCCGCGAGTACTGCAGCCGTGGGGCGACTACCCCTGGTGGTGTCCCCCACCATCTGCAATGTCAAGGTCAGCAGAGTGCTGATCGATGGGGGTGCAGGCCTCAACCTCTTATCCAAGGAGGCCTTCGAGAAGTTGCAGGTGCCCTCCAGGCGCCTAAAGTCGTCGCTTCCATTCTACGGAGTGACGCCCGGGCACTCCCTGCCTCTCGGGCAGGTTGAGCTACCCGTGACCTTCAGGAGTCGGGACAACTTCCGCACAGAGAACGTCCTCTTCGATGTCGTGGAGCTCCCCCTCCCCTACAACGCCATCCTCGGGCGCCCGGCGCTCGCCAAATTCATGATGGCCGCCCATTATGCATATCTCACGGTTAAGATGCCGGGCCCAGCAGGCCCCATCTCCGTGACTGCCGACTCCAGCGGCGCCGTTTCCTGCGTCGAGCAGTCGTACATGGCTTTGGTCTCAGCTCAGGCCGAGGTTGAAGGCTGCCCAGGGGGCCCGGGACCCTCTTCATCCAAACCCCGACTCGCTGCCGACGCCTCTGTTCCCACGAAGGAGGTCGTGGTGGGCAAACACGCTTCCCAGGTCATCCGAATCCAGCGGCGCTCATCACCTTCCTCCGGGCTAATGCAGACGTGTTTGCATGGCAACCGTCCGACATGCCCGGGATCCCTAGGGAGGTGATCGAGCATCACTTGGCGGTGCGTCCGGATGCCCGCCCGGTGAAGCAGAAGGTCCGGCGGCAGGTGCCTGAGCGCCAGGAGTTCATCCGGGAGCAGGTCAGCAAGCTCCTTGACGCCGGATTCATCCGAGAGGTCCTCCACCCCGACTGGCTGGCGAATCCAGTTATCGTCCCGAAGGCCAACGGCAAGCTCCGCATGTGTGTAGATTACACCGATCTAAATAAGGCTTGCCCTAAAGATCCTTTTCCCTTGCCCCGCATAGATCAAATTGTAGATGCAACCGCGGGATGTGATCTTTTATGTTTTTTAGATGCAAACTCTAGCTATCACCAGATCCGCATGGCCGTAGAGGATGAAGAAAAAAATGCCTTTACCACCTCGGTGGGGACTTATTGTTATATTTCAATGCCTTTTGGTTTGCGCAATGCTGGGTCTTCTTTCCAGCGCACCATTCGCATCACCCTTAACTCGCAGGTTGGCCGCAACGTCGAGGCCTACATCGACGATCTTGTGGTCAAGTCCCGAGACCGCGCCACCCTACTCGAGGACCTTGCCGAGACTTTCAACAGTCTCCGCACCACTCGCCTCAAGCTCAACCCCGAGAAGTGTGTCTTCGGGGTGCCGGCGGGCAAGCTCCTCGGTTTCTTGGTTTCCGGCCGAGGGATCGAGGCCAATCCAGAGAAGATCCAGGCCATCGAGCAGATGCGACCCCCGGCCCGACTCAAAGAGGTCCAGCATCTCGCCGGCTGCATGGCGGCCCTCGGGTGCTTCATCTCCAAGCTTGGGGAGCGAGGGCTCCCCCTCTTCAAGCTTCTGAAGAAGACCGGTCGTTTCGACTGGACACCGAAGGCCGTGCAGGCATTCCGCGATCTGAAAAAGTACCTCACCTCACCACCCGTGCTGGTTGCTCCCTCCGAAGGCGAGCCCCTACTGCTCTACATTTCGGCCACTCCTCAGATCGTGAGCATGGTGCTGGTGGTGGAGCGCGATGAGTGCGCGGGGCCAGGTGCCGGGTCCCAGCTCCCGGCCGCCCCCGGGCACTCACCCATCTTCGCGGCTCCCCCCGAGCAGGGGGTCGAGCCCGAGCACTTGGCTCCCCCCGAACAGGGGGTCGATTCCGAGCGCTCTGCTCCTCCCGACCAGGGAGTCGAGCCCAAGCACCCGGTTAGCCTCGACCACGCCACCAAGCCTGGGGGCTGTAACAGCCCCTCGGTTGAAGCCGCCGTCCGGGCCCGCCGGGTACAGCGACCGGTGTACTTCATCAGTGAAGTCCTCCGGGAGGCCAAAACAAGGTACCCCCAGGCTCAGAAGCTGCTCTACGCCGTGCTCATCACTTCCCGAAAGTTGCGCCACTACTTTCAAGCGCACAAGGCCTCGGTGGTTACCACGTATCCGCTGGGACCCATCCTCCGGAACCGAGAAGGCACCGGGCGTGTTGTCAAGTGGGCGGTGGAGCTGGCGGAATTCGACCTACACTTTGTCAGTCGCCAGGCGATCAAAAGCCAGGCGCTCTCTGACTTCGTGGCAGAGTGGACACCCGTCCCCGAGGTTGTCCCCGAAGAGATTTCTGCATATCCCGGGCACGATGCGCCCGGGTACTGGATCATGCACTTCGACGGTTCCCTCTCGCTGAAAGGCGCGGGGGCCGGAGTGGTTCTCACCTCTCCAACGGGTGAAGAACTTCGGTACGTTGTGTAGCTGTAGTTCCGCGCATCCAACAACATGGCGGAATATGAAGGTCTCATCGCCGGCCTCCGAGCTGCGGTGGGGCTCGGCATTCGTCGCCTCCTGGCCAAGGGAGACTCCCAGCTGGTGATCAACCAGGTGTCCAAAGAGTACCAGTGCACGAATCCTCAAATGGCGGCGTACGTGGCAGCAGTCAGGAAGCTGGAGAGGCGCTTCGATGGCCTTGAGTTGCGGTACATCCCTCGTCGCGACAACGCTCTAGCCGACGAGCTCTCCCGCCTGGCCTCCACCCGTGCGCGTGTCCCTGCCGGAGGCTTTGAAGAAAGACTCACACGGCCTTCCATCCTGCCTGCCGAACAGGATGAAGGGAAACCTCAAACCCAATTCAGGGGACCCCGGCGGCGCCCTCAGTGGGAAGCCCCGTCAGGGTGCCGTCGTCCGGTGAGTGCCCTGCACTTGCTGAATGTTCTCAAGATGCCTCGTGGATGGACGACATCCGAGGGTACTTGAAGGAAAAGTCCCTTCCCGGGGATGAGGCGTCTGCTGAAAGAGTTGCTCGGCAGTCCAAACGCTATGCCATAGTAGATGGGGATCTCTACCGGCGTAGCGCAGGAGGCGTCCTGAAATGCATCTTCCGGGCAGAAGGCGGCGAGATTCTCTCTGAGATCCACGAGGGCGAGTGCGGTGGCCATTCATCGTTCCGCACGTTGGTCGGGAAGGCCTTCCGGCAAGGTTTCTACTGGCCTACAGCTCTCCAGGATGCTTCCGAGCTGATTCGGCGCTGCAGGGTGTGCCAGTTCCATGCAAAGCAGATTCACCAGCCAGCTCAGGCTCTTCACACCATCCCCCTATCATGGCCTTTTGCGGTCTGGGGGCTGGACATTCTGGGTCCATTCCCCCGAGCAGTCGGGGGCTATGAGTACCTCTACGTCGCCATCGACAAGTTCACCAAGTGGCCGGAGGCTGTCCCAGTCATCAAGGTGACCAAGAACACGGCGCTCCAGTTTATCCGTGGCATCACCAGTCGCTTTGGCGTCCTGAACCGGATCATCACTGACAATGGCACCCAGTTCACGAGTGCCCTGTTCGGGGACTACTGCGAAGACCTCGACATCAAGCTCTGCTTTGCCTCCGTCGCTCATCCTCGGAGTAACAGGCAAGTTGAGCGCGCCAACGCGGAGATACTGAAGGGCCTCAAAACCCGGACCTATGACGTGCTCGCAAAGCACGGGAAGGGATGGGTGGACGAGCTGCCCGCCGTGCTATGGGCAAATCGGACCACGCCAAGCCGCGCCACCGGGGAGACTCCTTTCTTCCTCGTCTACGGCACTAAGGCGGTCCTCCCCTCTGAGCTCACCCTAGGCACCCCTCGGGTGCAAGCCTATTCAGAAGGTGAACAGGAGCAGCAGAGGCGCGACGACGTTGACTACTTGGAGGAGCGCCGGCGGCGTGCCACCGTCCGGGCGGCTCGGTACCAGCAAAGTCTGTGGCGATACCCTCAGCGCCATGTCCGGACCCGGTCTCTCGAGGTGGGGGACCTAGTTCTCCGACGCGTCCAGTCACGCGAAGGAAGAAATAAACTGTCCCCTATGTGGGAAGGTCCCTTCATCGTGATCGGGGTCCCGCGAGAAGGTTCTTTCAGGTTGGCAGCTGAAGATGGGCAACCGCTTCCCAACCTGTGGAATATCGAGCACCTGCGCAATTTCTACCCGTAGATGGCCATGCTCGCGGCTCAGGTCAACCAGGCCAGGGGCTTCCCCCCCTCCCAAGTTGACCGGGGGCTACCACTAATTGGGTAAGTCACCCAACCTTGTAAAAAATTATCAATCCAGTATGAATATTAATGTACAATCATTGTGTCAATTTCACTTTTCTGGATTCCATATGTTTAATCTGTCTGGTGAGATGCTCGATTGTGCGAGAAAAAGTTCGCTCTCTCATTTTCCCCGCTGATAAAAGAATCCCAATTGGTATGCGTGCGGGCAGTTTCCGCTAACTTACGTCCGACATGGTAGGCTGTGGTGTTCGGTGTCGTGGCAGGCTCCCGGGCACTACCGAGTCCCTGGGCGCTCTGGGTAATCCTATCGCTCGAGCTGCTCGAGTAGTCCGAAGCCCAGGCCCCAGGGGCGGGCTGTCGGTGCTCGGTCTGGTCTGTCATACCCGGGCGTCACCAAACCATAGGACCTCTGAGTTATGCCTATGCCTGCTCTTGTCCGCCGGTCTGGGTATTTGAGAGGTCTCGGGTCGAAAACGAGAACAGTCTATAACAAATACCGCACTAACAGAGCGCACCAAGCAAAGAAATTCCCTATTTTCTCTTAAGTCACAGGTCGACAATCAAAGTAAAAGCAGCTCAACCGCGAGGGCCTCGATGCCCAGGTCGCTGCTCGGCCCCAAGGGTCATCGGGTGGTCCTACCGCTTAAGCATGAGTGGTTGAGATCACCCGACCCCGGTTTCCTCGTGTGCCCCTTGATGCTCGGGTGCCCCGGCTGCAGGAACCAAGTCCCGGGCACCCCGAGCTCGGAGTGCACGCCCCTCCTGGATCGGTTGGCCGAAAGGCCAACAGCTATCCGGTGAGTGGTTAAATTCAGACGAATCTACATTCAATAATATTTTGTTACCGAGTTTTCCTCGGGGGGCCCTCGTATTCTAATCTGCCTGGTGAGATAGTCTCCTCGCGCACAAAACCCTACCGTGTGTCTACTTTTTCCTAGAACGACAGAACGGTCCGTAGAAAGGTGTACCGTACGTGCGGTAATGTCCGACCGAAATCCTTCATGGTGGTCGTGGTGTTCGGTCCGCTTTTAAGGGCCCCGAGCACTACCGAGTCCCTGGGTGCCCTGGGTAATCCTATCGCTCGAGCTGCTCGAGTAGTCCGGAGCTTAGGCCTCAGGGGCGGGCTATCGGTGCTCGGTCCGGTCTGTTTTAAGCCCGGGCACCACCGAGCCATGGGGACTCTTGGTCGCATTTCTGCCTGCGCGTGTCTCCGGTCTGCTGACTGAGTGGTCGCAAGATGGAAAAGTATTCACCGGTCATGGCGTGTTCCGTGCTGGATCGATCTATCTCCCGAGAAAGTAAGTTTGTGTCTTTGTCTCTTGACTTAGTCGATGCGGACTCGCGAGGGCTCGGGGGCTGAACGCGCCAAGAAAGACGATCGGGACGACTTCGTTCTCAGGGACGGAAAGGTCGGGAACGGTCCGACTGAGTACTCCTCGGGGCTTCAGGGCAAAACATCAGAAGAAACGCTCAGTACTCAAGAATGCCGGAGTTGCGAGCCCAAAGAAAAGCTTCCATTATATTTACAAAGGGAATACAAGCATTTCTGAGGGATCACTCCCGTATTTACATCAAGTCAAAAACAATGAAAGAAGAAGAAACTATAAAAAGCCTAATCGGAGGCAGAGTCGGCGTCGGAGCCGGAGTCGTCACGTCCATCCCCGGGGGCTGGCGGCGGCGGCACTTCCCGCTTGAAGCCGGTCGCCACCTCGGTAGCAGTGCTCCGAACCGCTTCCCGGGCGGCCTCTCCCTCGGCTTCGTCTACTCCTTCCCACGCTGGCTCCAGCGGGAAGTTCGAGTCTCTGCTCTGGTAGCAGGCCAGAACATGTTCGGCCACCGCCTGGGCCAAGCCGCATCCTTCCCGGGCTGCAAGCTCCTGGACGGCCCAGGGCAGCGCCTCGAGGCGCTCGCAGACTTGCTGGAGTCCCAGGACGTGTCGTCCGGGGGCATCGCCCTTCTCGTCCATGACGAGCCGCCCAAGGCCGGCCCTCGCCACGGACCGCCGCATCCGCTGGAGTACGTCCTCCAACATCTGCTGCAGGTTGACCCGCGCGACAAAGGCATCCTCGAGCTTTTCCTTCGCGGTCTGCAGCTGCTCCTCGAGATCCTGGCCCCTGGCCGCGCCAGAAGAGCTAGCGTCGGGTGCAGGGCCGGCGGCTTGCTTCACCTGCACCACCAGTTTGGACAGAGCTCAATCGCTGGCGGCCAGCTCCGCCTCGTGCTTGGTGATCTGTTCCTCCCTGGCAGCAACGGCCGCCGTCGCCCTGGCAGCCTCATCCTCCTGGCGGGCCAGCAAGTCCTCCCGGGTGCCCAGGTCCGCCGCCGTGATTCCGGCGTCCAATTCACGGAGGACGATGTCCTCCGCCCAACGTCGGTGGTCCCCTTCGGTGTTCTGGAGCTTCGCTGCCCAACGCTGGAAATCGACGCGATCCCGGTCGGCCTCGCCCTCCCGATAGGTCAGGTCAGCCTCGAGGACCTCCCGCTCCTGTACCTGCCTCTCGCTGGCGAGGGCCTCGGCAGCTTTCTGCCATGATGCCTCGGCCAGGCGGGCAGCGTCTTCTCGCTCCTGCGCAACTTCTGCGCGGGCGCCCTCCAAAACTTCCCGCTCCCACACGATCTCCGCGCCGGTATCCTCCAAAAGCTTCTGCTGCCGCGCGGGCCTCCTCCACAGCGCTTTGCTCTTCCTCGTTGGCGGCGCATTGCGCGGCGAGGCGGGATTTGAAGGCACGCCAGGCGGTCGCAAGCTGCGCCCTCTCTGAGTCTAGCCTGGCGCGCTCCGCCTCAAGCTGCTCCTCCTTCGCGTCCACCGCCGTGCCCAGCCGCCCGACCGCCACCTGGACGCACTCAATCGCGACCAAGAAATGGTCGGCAGGCCGGCCGGGCACCGGTGGAGCGCTGGTTTCCCCGCGGCCCTCCTCCAGGAGGTTCGGGGTCCCCGAAGGTTGCGACGCCATCATCCGCCCCGGGCTCAGCACACCCGGGGTAGGTTCGACCGGCGCCGGGGGCTCGGGCGATGGCTGTGTCTCCGCCTCGGCCGTCGCGTCTGCCGACGCCCTCTCGGCCATAACGTCCACCGGTCCCGGCGAGTTCGGCGCGTCCGCCGTTCCCGCCTCGGCCATCGCTTCCGCCATCCCCGCCTCGGCAGCCGCGTCCGCCGTCTCCGTCACGGCCGCCGCGTCCACTGGCTCTATCACGGCCGCTGCTTCCGCCGTCCCCACCTCCATCGCCACGTTTGCCTGCCCCGGCTCCGCCGGTCGGCTTGGCCCGGGCGCTAGCGCCGGTGCCGGCGCTTCTTGAGCCTTGGCGGCGCCCGTAGGCGGTCTGCAGGAGAAAAACGAAAATCAAGATCAAAGTCTAGTTCGGGTGAAGCACGCCCAGGAAGAAATGAAGAGCGAAACTTACTCGGTCTCGATCCCTTGGTATTGCCACCTGGCAGCTGGGATCCTGAACTCCGGGCCCGACAGCGCCGGCCTGAAATCCTCCCTCCTCCTCTTCCGCCGGGGGCTCGGCGGGGCCACCACGCGATCTCTGGGTGCTGGATCGGGCCCCATCCGAACGAAGCGCCGCTCCAGCACCAGGAACGTTGCCGACGCCGATGGCGACGGCGAGGACTCCTGCGCGGGAATGTAAAGCCGTGGGCGCTTCCCTCGGTCCTCCGGCGCCACTTCCGCTCTGCTGTCGGCGGTGCCTCCTCCTCCGGTGCGATGGCCACTGCTCGCAGCGACCCCACCGCTGGTCTGCGGCTCGCCGCTCGCGGTGCCCGGGCCACCGGTCTCTACCGGACTACTCGCGGCCCCCTCACTGGCCGCCTCATCCAACCCAGGGAGCTCGGGGGCCTTGGGGCTCCAGCTCCTCGGCCGGTCGACGAGCCCCTGGGCGTCGAACTCCGGCAGCTTCGCCAGGATCGTCGCGCGCTCGGGGTTGGCGCAGAGCGCCATTTCCGGCCACGGGAGCTCCATCCGGCTCATGTCCTCCACGCCGGTCACCACCCGGATCATGCCTCTCAGCGCCGCCGGGCCCAGGTCCCAGCTTGCCCCGATTTTGGTCCGGGTGATGTCTTCGGGCCCGGTGTAGTACCAGCACGGCCGGGCCTACTCCCGCAGGGGCACCAGGCGGCGGCGCAGGAAGTCCGCCACCACCATCACCGAGGTCAACCCGGCGTCGCGCAGGAATCTGATGCGCTCGAACACCGGCTCCAACCTCGCGTCCTCCGGCGGCGCCACCTCCCACATCGATTTCTGGGGCTCCGCCACCACGTCTGGTAGGGAGAGACGGTCATGGGGGTCGACGTCGATGAAGAACCAGTCCCGCCACCAATCCTCCCATTTGCTTCGCAGCACCTGGGGGATGTACCGCTCCCCCATGCCGTCTCGCAGCCGAAGATTGTAGCATCCCGCGACGTCCGCCGTGGAGTACCCCCTCTTCTTCCCGGCCGGCCGCAGGACGAAGAAATGTCGAAGAAGCGTCACCGAAGGCGCCACTCCCACGAACATCTCGCATAGATGCGCGAACACCGCCAGCACGACGACGGAGTTGGGGCTCAGATGCACCAACTACACGCCGTAGGTGTCGAGGACTTGGAGGAAGAACGTCGAGAACGGCGGCACCAGTCCTGCCGCCACGAAGGATGTGAACAAGATGATGCGCCCGGAAATGGTCGTCGCCGGCGGGAAGTTGGCCATCGTCACCACCGAGGCCCCCTGCTGGCCCTCGGGGACCACCAGCTATCGGACCTTCTCTGCTACCTCCTCATTCTTCAAGCGAGACTCCGGCAACACGCCGTCCGGAGTCCTGTCGCGGCGGCTTCCCATGGCTCTCGGCATCTCGTCGGAGGGGGAGGTTGTCCGGGTGGTGGAGAGGAAGAGAGAGAAGCGCTCTGATCGCCTAAAGGACTCTAAGGGCTCAGGAGCGCGAACAAAACGAGAATAGGATCGCAAGATGGCGTAAAGAGGGGGTCGGACTGCTCCCCTCCCTCCTTTATACCTCAGAGAATTCAAACATTTCCCGAAATGGCTAACTCGGCAGGACGGTTTCCTCGATCAGCGAAACTGCCAGGCGAATCTCCAACTGGTCGTACGGTGTCAGTGGTTGCCAGGCACATTTTCCTCGATCTGCGCGGCAGCCGCGCGTGCTGCCCGTCCCATTGTCATGCCCGTCGGGAGTTGTGTGAACGCGCGTCCATTCGTCTCCCCGTTGGGCCGTACCAAAGGCCCGAGTCGGAGGGGCCACCCTCTGAAAGCTTGCCTCGTGGCGTTCGCGCCGGCCTCGGCCTCGTTCGTGACAAAGGGCCCATCCGCAGTCTCCGTGCCATCGCCTGCCAATAGTTCCGGGGGCTACTGTCGGTGTATCAAGAACCGGGGGTCCCTGAGTCCCGAGGCCAGGCCAGCCATCCGCCATGTGTCGCCATCCCGCGAGGTCTCTACGGCGGGGTAAGGAGAGTTCGAGTCCCGGGAGAAGGTGCTCGGGGCCACAGTCATTAGTCCCCTAGCACCCCAGTTCTCCGATGATCCGCGGAGTCTAAGTACCAAAAAGAAAAGTGCTCGGGCCCGTGCCAGGTCACCCCCGAGCACCCTAGTCCCCCGATGACCAGAAGAGCTAAAGTACCGGGAGAGAGTGCTCGGGGCTGCGAGCAGCAGCCCCCGAGCGCTCGGTTCCCTGAGGTTCCACACAAAGAGTGCTCGGGAGAGAGCGCTCGGGGCTGCACATGGCGGCTCCCGAGCACTCGGTTCCCCGAAGGATCGTGCAAGAGTGCTCGGGAGAGAGTGCTCGGGGAGGTGAACATTACCCCCGAGCACTCAGTTCCCCGACGACCCAAAAAGGCCCCCGAGGGGCCCACCGATGAGGTGTCCGCCAGTCAGAGGTCCGAGGCCGCATTTAATGAGCGTGCGTGGCTTGACACATCCAACTGCTCCCGCCGCAGCGTCAGTCCCTGCCATGCTTTGGCAGAGGGGCGTGGGGCTATTAATTGCACGGGTCCCGTCCCGTATCGCCGGTATCATCGCAAGGATCGCGTTCCATCTGCCGCCCTGCTGTGGCAGAGGAACAAGACAGGGCGGGCACGCCGGGTTGCTCTGCGGCTGCCCGGTGGGCCTCCTCCATGGCGCCCGTTGCCAGGGTGTCCACACTGATAGGTGACCGGGCGGGCGGCGTTTTTCCACCCTCCAGTCAATTCGCCCAGAAGAAATGATGACGCCTTTCCCAGTGATGGCGTCTTGGAACTTGTGCCCCCCTCCTTCCCGTTCGGAGCATGTCGCAGCCGGCAAGTGCTTAAAAGAGCCGGTGGCACAGAGGAACAGGGACAAGTGAAGGATAGACAAAGAAGGCCAACAGGGACAACGAAGACGGAACCAGAGAACAGGCATCAGAAGCCGAACCATAGACGAACACAAAGCGCAAGAGCAGAGCGTAGTTCTAGCGGAGGCAGAGAGAGCCTCAAGCTCTTAGTTAGATCATATTTCTTATAACCAGCTACATCCTTGAGAGATCTCCCTCAGGACAGTTATTGCATCCATACAGGAGTAGGGTATTACACCCCTGTGCGGCCCGAACCTGTCTAAACTCCGATGCACTTACTTCCTTTTGCACTAGGTCCTCATCCCCCACCACCGGCCGTTGCATTTACTCTCATTCATTTCTCCGACGAACTTATTCAGGATCATCCCCCCGGCCGAATCTCTAAAAAGGGGTCTCTCGGGATCCCTACGACAGGAGTTAATCCTCCGACAGTACCAGCAACAGAAATGATCAAGATCATGGGTAAAGTGTACAAACTCTGCAGAGTGTCAAACTGAATATTCAGTTGTGCTCATGGTTATGAGTGGCATGGACCCTCACATGATAGTCGGATGGACGTTTTTCCTTAGTTAAGAATTAGTCCGATGGAGGTTAAAGGAGATCTGTTGCATATCTTTCCTTTTGAAACACTGATTTTTCGTAGCTTAGGAAAAAAATTGGCTTTTATGCAAATAAACCCTAGAGAATAGGAAATCTTGGTTCAAGCCTCCATGTCATACTTTCCTCCACTTGGTGAGTATTGGAACTACTCACGCTTGCTTTTAAAAAGGTGAAGCTTATGAAGAGTTTCTTGAAGATGGTGCATAGTTCTAGGCTTGTGAAGCATCTGGTCGACTGCCTGTGGTGTGGAGCTGCGCTGTGTTTCTTTTTCGTTGTTGCATAATTTTTTTTAGACCCGTGTGGTCATTTTGTAATAAATAACGTTGTAATAATGAGCATTGTGTCTGTTATCCACTAATGACGTCACTATATGTATGTGTAAACTAATCCTGGCATACATATAGTTTACATTTGGTTTTGGTCTTAAAACCGGGTCTAACAGAACTCCGTTATACTGGAATGAGACTGGAGAAAGTCATGTGTTTGGACCAGGAGTTTTTAGAAGAGCAGAAGAGTAGGTTCAGACCATACAAGAAAACTTGAAGATCGCACAGTCTCGACGGATAGTTGACGAAGAGAATTAACCTTTGAAGCTGGAGATATGATGTACTTAAAAGTCTCACCTATTAGAGGTCTCCGCAGGTTCATGGTTAAAGTAATGTTAGCACCCAGATATATTGGACCATTCAAGATAGTTGCTAGATGTGGAGAGGTAGCATATCAGTTGGAACTACCATCTGCACTGGCCGATGTGCATGATGTCTTTCATATATCTCAACTAAAGAAATGTTTAAGAGTGCCAGAAGAATAGTTATCTCTAGAAGAAGTGGACCCAAAAGAAGATCTTACCTATGCAGAGTATCCTATCAGAATTTTGGACACTACAGAGCGAAGAACAAGAAGAAAGGCTATTAGAATGTGCAAAGTTAGGTGAAGTCACCACTCAGAAAATAAGGCAACATAGGAGCGAGAAGATGATCTGAAGGCAGAGTTTCCATAGCTGTTCGAGGGTCAACCCGAATCCTGAGGGCGAGATTCATCCTAAGGGGGTAGGTATGTAACACCCTAATTTCCAGTTTTGTGAATTATTAAAATTTTGCCCACAAATTAATGATAGCATAACCATTAGCATAGGGTTAAAAAGATATTTTCATAAGTCAAAAATAAATAACTTAGGTTATATTTTGATCTATTGCATTCATGTTGGCTCTGTAGTTGCAGTAGGCCCCTTTTTCTCCTCTGAATTTTTGGGGTGAAAAAAAAATGTTTCAAAAACTTGTTTGAATTCGGTTTGGATTCGAATTAGAAATAATATTTGAAAGAAATAAAAAGAGAAACAAAAAAATCATCAACCCGAGCCAAAAACCCTTCAACATCTCCGCCCAAACACCCTTTCCCCTCTCCCTCTCTCTCCATGGGCCAAAGCCCGTTCGCCCCCTCCCTTCTTCTCAATTCGGGCCGAGCCCACCTCCCAAGCTGGATTCCTCCCGTTCCCGAGCCGGACTACCACTCCCGAGTCATCCACACCGACGCCTACCAATGGTCGTAGCTCAAGCTGCGTCGAGCTGAGCCGCCAGCTGAGTCGCTCGCTCGGCTACTTTCTTCTTCCTTTGGACTGCGCCGGAGCTTCCTTCGGCCGCTGGCCATTTCTTCTTCCCCACTCCCTCACCTCTCCCCGAAACAGTCAGATCCGAACACTTATGCCTCATCGCAATGCCTCCCTCCATTTCCCCTCATTTAACCCCCTTTCATTGCTCTAATTCGTGCAAAAACCACCATCCATCAAAGCCTTGGCCGCCGCCCCTTCCCCTTCAATTTTCGGCCACTCCGCTCGTCCTCTCCTCTATTTAAGCCGCTCTTCTTCTTCTCAATGTGGTTCCCCAGATTTTGCACTCGCCCACGCCTTTTTCCCTGCTCGAATTGCCATAGCCACCGCATCTTCTTTGGTTCCAGTGAAGAGCTCCACTGCTGCCACCATTTCACTCCATCGTGCCGTCTCCGGCCTCCCTAACCACCCCTTCATCTCCGCAGGTCTCCCCAAAGTCAATTCTGTGGCTCGGCATCACCATTTTGTCACCGGAGCACACCTCCCACCGCCTCACCGACCGTCGTCACTGTCCTCGCCATCGCCCGGCCACCCCGACGCCTCTCTGGCCTCCTTGTTGCTCAGGTTGAGCTCGTCGACCCCTCCTCGCCATTTTTTTCCGCTCACCGGAGTGTTTTGGCCGCCGGAGCCCCTTTCCAGCCAAGTTTGGCCGCCTTTCGACCGTCCACCACTGGCCCGAGCCCTCTAGAGCCGCCGGTCCATGTTGAACCCATGGACCGTTGAGGCCTTCTCCATGTTCGTTGAGACTGCCTATCATATTGACACCTGAGGCACAGGCTAACCACTTGGCCCTGAGATACAGCTTGTTGCCGAGGATTAGCTACGGAGAGGCTATCACCATTTTGCAGTAGTGATTGATCCTCTCTATCCTCACTCACTAGTGATTTGATATCGTGGACCTTATTCTTTGTGAGATTGAGGATGCCATAGCAGAGGGGATGTCTCTGGCCAGACAGCCGCTGTATGCACACTTTATTTCACATATGCTAGCTCACGCAGGTATCCTGAGTTCCTCGAGATCTATGAGGGCTCTCCTACATAGTTCCAGGAGTATATCCCTAGTGCTCCTATAGACAGATGCCTTGGTCAGTGTGCCATGGTTCACACTAAAGAGAAGATCCCAGTTGGGGAGAGGGAGAGAGAAGCAGTTGAGGACCAGGCCCTAGCAGAAGCCGAGGTAGAGCTCCCTTATGCCATCTTTGACATAGACATTGACAGTAACTTTAGGCACAGAGGACATTGAGTACTTCCCTCTAGTCGCTAGGTCTCGCGATGTCGAGGCAGGAGGTTCTTCTTAGGCTGCACCATAGACCAAAGTTCTACTCTCTTCAGCACCTGAGATGACACCTTCTGTACCTCCTGCTGCACAACCTTTAGAGTTTACCCTCTTTCTTCAACAGATGTAGTAGCAGCAGATGGCAGCCCAAGCAGAGATGCAGGTGAAGCTTTAAGCTAATATGCTTTGCTAGCAGGAGGAGCGAATGGTGCTCATGCAGTCTCTCTAGTAGTAGCAGCAGACCATGTTTACAGCGCTTCAGACAGACAGGGAGAACAACGCTCGGATGTTCTAACTCCTTTTTCAGCATACATGTCTTCAGTTGCTAGCTGCACCTCCAACACCAACTCCAGCCCTGAGTCCTCTCCCAGACAGTGTTGGTGGTCTCTTGAGTACTCTCGCCACAGGCTTCCCTCTTTCAGCACTTTTCAGCATCGAAGTCTTTTCTCTACCTACTGGGACTCTCATAGGCCAGTGCTTCCTCCGTTGATGCCGCCTCTAACCACTAGACCTCTCAGCTTCGATGACTCTCCACAGCAGACAATCCCTATTTAGCACCCCTTAGTCGAGCAACCTTCTATTGTGCAGTCAGCTTATGTTGAGCTTGATGCCACTCTTCAGCAGATGACACCTCATGGTGTCGATACATCCAACTCTGACCCCCATCGAGGCGTAGTGTCATCAGAGGTTCCGGCTCCTTCTAGGTCTATTCAGCCTTTAGCTGGTTCTCTCTGACCTATCGTCGATGTCGCTGACAAGATCCTTTCTTCTGACTCCGAGTCCGATGCTTCTCAGTTCGTGGTGTGACCTTCTTCGACAGCGTTGGCTCCTTCGTCTTCTTCGGCCTTGGATGTTTAGTAGGGTTCTCTTTTTGGTGCTTAGATGCCAAAGTGTAACACCCTAATTTTTCCACCTTTAGAAATTCTTAAAATTTGCTAAAATTTAATATGAGTTTAAATAATTTGAAAGAGAGAAATCCTATTTTATATGAAAGAATATATATTTGACATAGGATATAAATGATTATTTTACATTCATGCTGAATTAGGCAAATAGGATTTTTATTTGGTTTTTGATGAAATTTATTTGAAGAGTTTTTGCTTTGATTTTGAATTTGAAGTTTGGATTTGAATTTAGAAAGAAAAGAAAAAAAAGAAGAAATCCTTCTCGGGCTGCCTTTTCTTTTTCCCGGCCTGGCTTCTCTTCGGCCTCAGCCCAGCAGCCGGCCTCGGCCTTCTCTTCCACCTGAGCCGCGCCCCTGCCTCGGCCCATTCGCGCGGGCCAGCTAGCACGCCGAAGACGCCCCCGCCAACGCCGCCTTCACCTGTGCCACCGCCATGCAAGCCCCGCTTGTCAGGCCCTTCTTCTTCCTTCGGTCGGACTCCGTCTCAGACACGAACACGCGCCGGCCGCCACCTCCTGATTCAAATCCGAGTCATCCCGAACCCTAGAGCTTCTAGAAAATTGCCAAATCAAAGCCCTAGACCTCCTCTATCTCTAACCGACCTTATCCCTAAAGATTGCGCGTTTAAACAAGAAAACCGAGATCAGATTTGGCCCCACCGCCGCCGAACCCTACTCAGACTCGCCCGGCCAACTTGAGCCTCCCCGCCTATATATGTGCGCCCCTACGCCTCCCCTGAAGCACCACACAGCTATTCCCCAACTCATCGACGAGTTCCCGAAGCCGTAGCGCCCTTCCCGCGAATCTCCGACCGCCCGAAGTCGCCGCCGTCGTCGCCAAGCCTCTCCGGTGCCACGCCGCTTTCGGTAAGCCTCAAAACGGATACCCCGCGCTCCCCCGAATCTTTTCCGCCGCTCATCGTCAAAGATTGAAGCTGGCGACGACCATTTTCCCCCTGCTCCAGCGTGTCGCCGCCGTGCCGAGCTCGGCTCCGCTGCGAACCCCTCCGCCGACCGTCCCCTTTGAGCTCAGCTGTCGGATCCGAAACCCACGGCCCAGATTAGATCCCATCTATACCCCTTCGCTGACCAACCCGAGGCTGCCACGTGTCACTACTTAATCCAGTCAGCCGCCATGCCATGTCATCCAGCCACCTCAGCTGCCACCTAGCCCTCTCTGCTGATGTGTCGTCCCTGTCACCAGGCCACATCAGCCAAAGCAGCCCAGTCAGTATTTCAAGCCTTTTTCAGTATAAAAATAAATCTGATAATTCCTTTAATTGGTAATTTTGCAATTTAGCCTCTAGACTTTTCTAAAATAACAAAAAGAGCACTATCTTTTTACAGTTAAGTCCCTATACTTTTTCATAATTACATTTAGGTCCATCTATTTTTACAAAAAAGGTCCCTGAACTTTCTGTTTTTACAAAAGCCCTTTTTTTCTAGATTTAACCCTAGACTTGTTTTAGCCCTAACTTTTTCATCGTAGCTCTGATTTAAGTGATTCTTGCGCCAATGGATTTGTTTTTCAGTGCTCTTTCTTTCTAACCAGTTTTTATCTCGTTGTTCTTTTATTTTGTGCTTTGTTCTTAGTGTATCTTGTTTGTTTGTTTGCCGGTTATTGTGCGATTAGCCAACAACGTCCCGGATCAATTTGGGGAACATCAAGACCAAGAGCAAGAATTCACTGAGTAGCAGCAAGGAAACGGCAAGTGTCCTTGATCATATTGAACCTATGTTCTTAAATATTTTGTTTTACAAAATTGCATGCAGTGTCAATATGATGGGTAGTAACCTATGTTAGGGTTTTTCCTAGATTTTCCCTATCATTCCTTGGAACCTAGATGGTTTATGGTTAGGTGTCTTTTATGTGTAGATTGCTTAGCTATGCTTTTGGGATGTTGAAAAGTGTCATAATCTTGACTAATGAACATATGCAATAATGATGGTTAATATGTTAATGGTCTAGCAACATGGAACCTTAGGCCTTGAGCAAAGTGGTGTTGATGGTTGTCATGGTTATGATGTTGGTTTAGTGTTTGCTCAAGTAACCTAAGTAAGGACCGGTTCGTGGAGCGACAACCCAAGAAGTAACATACCAACCACGAGGCTGATATGGGTAAGGCGTGACATACTGATTAGAGTCTGTCCAGTGTGTGTTGGGTCAGCACAAAAGTGGGCTTCTGGGTAGGAGCTTTGCTCGCGTAAAGCCTGGCAGTGAAACCTAGTGGGTAGACACATTATGGATTAGTCTCTGGTTAGTGGAAAGTGTCATACAGTGATTCTTGGTGGCACACCACTGGCGTGTGTTAAGTGTCTTGCAAACACGGCAACATGGAATTCACTAACTCGTGGGGAAAGCTGAACAACCTCTGCAGAGTGTAAAATTTTTATGACAGCCGTGCTCACGGACATGAGAGACTTGGATCCTCACATGATTAGAGGGTGGATGGTTTTGGTTCTGGTACAGGGAGTACTAGGTGGTGTGGTTTTGGTCATAGTACAGGGAGTACTAGACGGTTGTGGTATGCAAGGTGGGGAACCTTGTATGCTAGATGATGGATTGTTTGGGTTACATTCATTTAATACTTGATTAATGCTTTTGAGTCCAAATGTGTTTTCATTACTCGCATTTACGCAAATATTACCATGTGTCAGCCTACTCTTGAGATAAGCCTGCATGTCATTATTTTCCCACACTTGCTGAGTACTTATGTGCTCACCCTTGCTTTCTCCTACAAAAACATATGCTGCTCAGTGGAAGACATTGAAGATTTCCAAGACGACGACCTGGTGTTCTAAGGAGTGTGTCTTCCAGTCGGTGCCTGTGGAGTGTTGGTCGCCAATGATTTCGTCCCGCTGCCGTCGTTTAGATGCTGTCGTTTAGGCTAATTTTGAGGTTGCTTAGGTGAAGTCTTTTATTTGTGAGAAGTGAACATTTATTTAATTAAAGTATTGCTTTTGCTACTTCACCTATGACGTTCTTATGTGTGTTAAACTTCCTGGGCACACATAAGCCACACTTTGTTTTGTCCGTTAAAACCGGGTGTGACAGAGGTGGTATCAGAGCCATACTGACTGTAGGATCGCAAGCCTAGTTAGAATGGTCGTCCTAAGGAATTACCTAGTCGTCTAAACCCATCCATGCCTTTCCATAGTTCTCAAACTTGTCTCTTGCTATCCATAAGTTTATTTCTTATATCACATCTCTTCCTTTATAGATGGTTCGCCAGCTACTTACTGCCCGCAAGTCAACCGGAGGACGTCCACCCATTCTACAACGTGTACCAACTGAAGAGGAGATTGATGACCCCACCTTCCGGAGTATGGATCCCGTTCCTGACGTTTATGAAAGTGATGGCCTTCATGCTGGACACCTTCCGTGCCTCCTTTGGGGGATACTTTCTGGACTTGGACATACTCAGAAGCCAGTCTACAGGGGAGTGAAGAAACAATACTCTGGATATGTGGAATGGAAGGTTGAAGTCACTATTTATGATTACGAGCGAAGTCAAGATGAGGGTATGGAAGTTCGAAGAGTGGTGGGCATTCACTCAGCAATGGTCCCAAGAGCAACCTTCACCGCTGGTGTTCGAGATGCAGTGTTCGTGATCAATACAACAGCAAGATGGACAACTCTCCTTATGCATATTGTCCCCGTAGAGCTCGTGGGAGTAACAAACCGTTCGTAAAGAGCTCCTTTGGAGAAAATCCCAAGCTACGAACTCAACTGTGCTTTATGGGAGTTGGGAGAAGTTCGCCGACACCTTGCCTTCATCTCTGCTTCTCTCGAGGATGAACAAGATGCCAACCAAGAAGGATCTGAAGATGACGAGGAAGACTTGTCTATCCACTCGCCCCCGTGCAAGAGGATCTGCTTCAACACCCCCGCCACCTTTGAGGATGGATCAGTTGATTCCTCCCCCTTAGGGTCTCGCACTAGAGAGGAGTCCCAGTAGTGTGGTCTTTCCATAGGTAGTCTTATCCTTGTTAGAACCTAGCGTCGATGTAATCGTTAAGGGTAATAATAATGTTAGTGTGAGCTTTGTTATGGTGCTAAGTGTGCAAGTTGGAGTTTTTGTTTGAGTGCTGATGTGAGCTGTGGAATGCTTTGGCACCTTGTCCACAGATGCATCTTTATTTCTATATAATATAATATAGATGGGTTTCTTTAGTTAAACTATTCCAGACTTGCTTATCTACTTTTGTTCCCTTCTTCAACCCTAACTAGATGGTTAACACAAGGAGGAGCATTAACACTCAAGAGAAGAACAACAACAACCAGAATCCACCCCCGCCCCCTCTATCAACCTTGGAGCAACAGATGGCTATGCAAACTCAAATCTTGCAAGCTTTAGCTCAAACTATGGTGCATATGCAACAACAACAGCCAAACCATGTTCCTCAACCGCATCAACCATCAAGACTTGGAGAATTCAAAAGAACTCAACCCCCAGTCTTCAATCATGTAGTGGAACCAATGGATGCAGATGATTGGCTGAAGGATATAGAGAGGAAACTACATGTTGCTCAGTGCAACGATAGGGAGATGGTTCTCTATGCCTTGCATCAACTCACTGGTCAAGCCCTAGACTAGTGGGAAGCATACTGCACTGCACATGAAAATCCTGCATCTATCACATGGATGGAGTTTAAATCTAGTTTCCGCACCCATCACCTGTCATCTGGAGATGTTCGTCTGAAGAAGAAGGAGTTCATGAACTTGAAGCAAGGACCAATGACTATAAGGGAGTACCTAACCAAGTTTACTCAGCTGTCCAGATATGCATCCAATGAAGTGGACACAGAGGAGAAGAAGCAGGAACATTTTCTAGAAGGCCTGAATGACGCCATAGAATATGCTTTGCTTCCCCAAGAGTTTCCCCATTTCCAAGCATTGGTAAACAAAGCCCTAATGGTTGAGCACAAGCGCCGCCAGCTGGAGGAGAAGAAGAGAAAGATGTCATTCCAGGGACAAGGAAGCAACACATGATCCCGTGGAGCAACACAGATGTCTCCGCAAGGCCCTATGTTTCGTTCCAACGTTCAGTACAGGACTCAATCACAAATCCCTGTTCAGCGCTCCAACTATCAGACACCCCGATCAACCCCACCAGCTACTCCTCAAACCAAGAACAGTCCAGCAACTCCAGGCCCAAACAAAGGATGTTTCTATTGTGGAGAGGAAGGGCACTATGTGAATAAATGCCCTAAAAAGATGCAGGATCTGGCCAGAACCAACAACACACCAAGGACAACTCCAGTTCCAGCCCAGTCACATAATGGAAGTTAGAACCCCAGTCAGAACAATCGTGGACAACAGAACTATGTTCATGGGAAAGTCAACCATGTCACAGCAGAGGAGACTATTGATGCTCAAGATGTGGTGTACGGTATGTTCCTCGTTAACTCCCGACCTGCATCTGTTTTGTTTGATTCTGGAGCTTCGCATTCTTTTATCACCATTTAGTATGTTGCAAAACATGGATTGCCTATGGTTATGATGAAGAGTAATATGTTTATTAGATCGCCTGGAGGGAATTTGAAGGCAAAATATATATGTCTTAGGATGAGGCTTAGCATAAGGGGGGTAGAATTCCCCGCGAATCTTATAGTCTTGAAAACCAATGGCATAGATGTAATCCTTGGAATGGATTGGTTAGCCAAGTTCAACGGAATTATAGAATGTGCCAGAAGGGCAGTTCACCTAACCAATGGAGAAGGTACCAAGGTTGAGTTCGTAGCCACTATACCAGCAGCAGAGGATCGGTCTCTCAATTCGCTTGAAGGAACAACCATTGATCAGATCAAGGTACTTTGTGAGTTTCCTGATGTCTTCCCTGACGAATTGCCAGTTATGCCACCTGATCGAGAAGTCGAGTTTGTCATTGAATTGGTACCTGGTACGGCCCCTATAGCAAAAAGGCCATATAGGATGTCGGCTAACGACCTAGTAGAGTTAAAGAAGCAAATTCAAGAGCAGTTAAGGAAAGGTTTTATTAGACCAAGTGCATCACCTTGGGGAGCCCCAATTCTTTTCGTGGATAAGAAGGATGGTAGACGAAGGATGTGTGTAGATTACAGGGCACTCAATGAGGTAACCATTAAGAACAAGTACCCGTTGCCTCGGATTGAGGATTTGTTTGATTAGATGAGAGGAGCCTGAGTGTTCTCCAAGAATTATCTAAGATCAGGATACTATCAGCTGAAGATTCGACCGTCAGATGTACCAAAGACTGCTTTCAGTACCCGATATGGGCTATACGAGTATACTGTTATGTCATTCGGATTCACCAATACCCCAGCCTACTTCATGAATCTCATGAACAAGGTATTCATGGATTATTTGGACAAGTTTGTAGTGGTGTTCATTGACGATATTCTATTTTTCTCTAGAAGCAAAGAAGAACACGAAGGACATTTAAGAATTGTGCTACAGACACTCAGAGAACATCAGCTGTATGCCAAGCTTAGCAAGTGTGATTTTTGGTTAGATTAAGTCACGTTTCTTGGCCATATCTTAACCGCTGGAGGTGTAGTGGTAGATCCCAATAAAGTAAAGGATGTATTGAATTGGTTACCACCGACCAACGTGTCAGAAATCAGGAGTTTTCTTGGATTAGTAGGGTACTATCGCCGTTTTATAGAAGGGTTCTCTAGGATAGCCCGACCTCTTACCTCTTTGCTTCAGAAAAATGTGGTATTTAAATGGAGTCCTGCTTGTCAAGCAAGTTTTGAAGAATTAAAGAAGAGATTGACTACGGCCCCAGTACCAGTTTTACCTGATATTAGCAAGAATTTCGACATCTACTGTGATGCTTCGCGACAAGGACTTGGATGTGTTCTTATGCAAGAAGGTCGAGTCGTGGCCTATGCGTCAAGACAGTTAAGAAAGCATGAAGAACACTACCCTACACATGATTTAGAGCTAGCAGCTGTGGTTCATGCTTTTAAGATTTGGAGGCATTACCTCATTGGAAAACGATGTGAAATATACACGGATCATAAGAGTTTGAAGTATATTTTCATTCAACCAGATCTAAACCTTCATCAACGCAGATGGTTGGAGTTAATTAAGGATTACGATGTGGGGATTCACTATCACCCAGGAAAAGCAAATGTTGTGGCCGATGCTTTGAGCCGGAAAGGTTACAACAATTCGATGATGGTTCAAGATAGTCAACCTGGGTTATGGAAAGAGTTTGAGAAGCTCAACCTTGGATTTGTGGCAGACATGGAAACAACCACCATGGAAATAGATTGTACCCTTGAACAAGAAATTCGAAAAAGTCAACTGGAGGACGAGAAGCTCAAAGAAATTAGACAGCTTATTAGGGAGGATAGAGCTCCAGGTTTCACAAAAGACAGTCAAGGTACAATATGGTTCAAAAAGAGGGTTTGCGTACCCAACCGGGAGGATATTAAAAAGATGATTCTGAGAGAAGCTCATGAATCAGCATATTCCATTCACCCTAGGAGTACCAAGATGTATCATGATCTTAAGGATCGTTATTGGTGGTATGGAATGAAAAGAGAAGTTGCAGAATACGTAGGTCTGTGTGATACTTGTCAGAAAGTCAAAGCAGAACATCAGAGACCAGCAGGTTTACTGTAACCCTTGAAGATACCTGAATGGAAATGGGAAGAGATCGGTATGGATTTCATTGTTGGATTGCCCCGTACCCAGAATGGATATGATTCTATTTGGGTGCTAATTGATCGGTTGACAAAGGTTGCCCATTTTATTCCAGTAAAGACTACATATAGTGGAGCTAAACTAGCAGAGTTGTATATGTCAAGAATAGTATGTTTGCATGGAGTACCAAAGAAGATTGTTTCGGATAGAGGAACTCAGTTTACCTCCAAGTTTTTGCAGAAGCTATATGAGTCTATGGACACAAAGTTGAATTTTAGTTCTACCTATCATCCTCAAACAGATGGTCAGATAGAAAGGGTAAATCAGATATTGGAAGATATGCTGAGGGCGTGTGCTCTGAAGTATGGAAAGAGTTGGGACAAAAGTCTGCCTTATGCCGAGTTCTCGTATAACAACAGCTATCAGACAAGCCTCCAAATGTCTCCGTTTGAAGCCTTGTATGGAAGGAAATATGGAACACCGCTGTTCTGGAATGAGACGGGAGAGAGTCAGGTTTTTGGCCCAGAGGTCCTACGAGATGCAGAAAAGCAAGTCCAGATGATTCGAGAAAATCCGAGGTGATGAGGACATCACTCTTTAGGATACACACACACACACCGAGTATTCCTCCAACAATAGGTCCAGTGACACGAGCTCGTGCATGTCAACTAAATCATGAGGTGAGCTCGTTCCTTAGTGTTCCTTTATATTTTGATAAGGATGGGATGCTACTGAATAATTGTGATGTATTGTTACTTAGGAACACGGGAGAAGACCAGCAAGGGCGCCCAAGCCAAGGTGGAGGTCCAATCAAGTTCGAATCCGTTTCAGAGTCCAGGACCAGACTGCACTAAAATCGTCGCCCAGGACGCATAAGGACTCCGTTTTCGATGTTCTCCATATGGTTGGAAAGCTAAGGAGATAGGCTTTCCAACGGGACTAGTCCCATGTCCAAATTATTTCTGAGTCAACAGTAATTGTCGAAACAAGTGGATATCCAGAATCTGTCAGGGTGCTGCGCCACCATCTTTTGGCCTGTTGGGCCGTGTAACATGTTGGAGTCCATTAGGGACGCGTCTAGGGGTCCTTGGCTGACCCTAGTCTCTTATATACAGTAGACGCCACCCCAATTAGGGTTGGGTTTTGCTTAGATTTTGATCTACACACAGATTGTGAGATTTTCGCTCTTGTTCCGGACCGACTAGGCCGCCGCAAGTGTTTGTGGAACCCCAACTTTGAGTGCTTAAATTCTATTCGCAATATTTCAGATCGCATCTTCTACGTTCTTGCTTGTGTTCTCGGTACGCTTGCAGGATTTGAGCCTTCTTGGCGAGATCAACCGCGTGATACGGTTGATAACCAACGGAGCTGTGGTGTAGTGATTGCAAGGGAGACGATCTGTTCGGGTCAAAGCCTTTGGATCATCAACGTCGACTTCTCCACCTATCGACTTATCGCTACCTATCGGAAGATCAGGCCAACAATCCCATCAACTGGTATCAGATTTTCAGGTTGCCTGTTAGGTAATTTCGTTTTCCCCTTTAGAATAGTCTGTTTTTCATTACCTAGAGTCCAGAAAAAGCCAAAAAAAAATTCCGTCAATTTCCGCTGCCCTAGAACCCTTTGTGCTTTTGCAATTTTTGTTTTCAGTTACGCGTTGTTGAGTTTGTGTCCGTGGTCGAGTCTTGTTGCTAGTTTAGAGTCGTATTCTTGGTCTTTAGTCAACGCTCCGTGCTATTTTGATCACGCCGCTATCCCATCACCACCATCCCCACCAACAAGTTGAGCCACCACATTACTCGATTTGCCACCGCGAGCCGCCTTGTGTTACTTTCCGCCACGCCAACCCTAGATAGGTCGCAAGCTGCCTTGTATCAATTGCCCTCCCACCGCTGCCCTCCTTCTTCATCTCGCGATCCTATTGCTTGCCATACCTTAACGAGAACAATTTCTGCAAGAGGTGCTTTAAAAAAAAACCCTAACTCGACAGGGGTTAAGTAAAACGGCCATAACTTTCTCATACGGACTCAGAATCAGGCAAAAAAAAATTTCACGGACATCTACAGAAAAAGTTACATCCGTTGCTCCCCGGCCTTGCCGGGTTCCGCCAAATTTTTTTTCCCAAATTCGGCTTGGAAGATTGAGTATTCGAGTAGCGAAGTTTTCGCACGCTTTTCAAAGAACGTGCTTGATTTTCTATAGGCCACATTTTGCATCCGTTTGCACTGAAAATTTCTGTGGTTGTTTCTTGTGTGCTCCTAGTTCAGAAAAAAATATCAGAAAAATACAAAAAAAAATTCGTGATTTCTACTAGTGCTAAAAGACAAAAAAAGAGGAGCACATAGAGAACACCCAAATAATTGTGCTGTTTGTTGTGTCTTTCCATCTTGTGCTTTATCTGATCATCCTGTTTAGCTTTGTTTCAGCTGTTGTGCTAGGACTAGGGACAGGTGATAGACCAGCAACTATGATTCATACTTTGGACACTTATTCAGCTTTGCTCATCTGATTACAGTTATTGCTAATCCTTGCTACCATATTGTGCCTTTCCAAGCTCCACCTCCTTTGATCCGAACAGGTTCACTCTTGCAATCATCCCACGCTTCACACGGTTTCTAGACTTGTCACCGGTTGTTCCTCCTTGCTGCATTGGTAAGAACATTTGTAAGAGCGTGGTAAGACGCTTGAGTGTGTGTGATTCCACCTTCCACCACCTAGTAGTTGATAGGGATAATATTGTGTTATCCTTTATTTTCTACTAACCATGTCAGGTGATGGCTCTCCGTCGGATTTTAAGGATTGTGTGTCCAAGGAAGAACTCAACAAAGCCTTGCAGGATCACACTAGACTATTGATAAACATTAGAACAAGCATTGCTAACCTTGTCACGCGAGTGAACGACCTTGAGTTGCGATAACCACCACATGATGATGAACATTCACATGATGATAATAATAATGGTGACGGAGATGGTGACCAGGAAGATGGTGAGGTTTTTGTTGGGCAAGATGCGCGTGCTGAGTAACGTCGTCCTGCTGAACAATTACGTCGTGAACAACAACAATGTCGTCAAGGTAACGGAGGTAATAATGTTAATCGCAATGGTCGCGATGATCCTTATTCTAAGATTAAGTTTTCAATGCATAGAGTTAGACTAGCCACTTGTGAGTTCACGAATTATGCTATTATTTGGTGGAATGGTTTAGTTTCTAGTGGCTTAGAACCTGAATCATGGCCTAGACTAAAGCGTGCCATGCGCAATAGATTTATTCCTCCGGATTATACACGTAAATTGAAAAAGAAATTACAGCGCTTAAATCAAGGTTCTAAATCTGTGCATGATTACTATCAAGAGCTTCAAATTGCTATGCTTCGTTGTAATATACAGGAGGATGATGAGTTTACCATGATTCGTTTTTACTCCGGGTTGAGACGTGAAATTCAGGACCTTGTTGATTATAAAGATTACAATACTACCAATAGGTTGTTCCATTTTGCTATCTTGGCAGAAAAAGAACTGCAGGGTCGACAACCGGTGCAGAAATTGAGGAACAATTTTGGGAGTACATCTACTTCACGAGTACCACCGGGACAAGCAAAAAGATTCCCTTCTACATCTACACGATCTGCTGCCCCCTCCTCCAACACTCGGGCGCGTTCAGCAGGAGCATCACCATCATCACGTGAGGTGAGCAAATCTACTGTTTCGTAGGATCCAATGCCAAGCTCTTCTTCAAGTGCAGCTACCATGGGTCGTACAACGGGCATTGTGTGCCGTCACTGCCAAGGTATTGGCCACGTCATGAAGGATCGCCCAAGCCAGCGAGCATACTCCGCAACAGCAGATGGTGGTTATGTTAGTCATAGTGATGTCGAGGAAGAATATGCATTTGAAGCTAATCTTGTTGCCGATCATGACATGGATAGTGAGGAGGAGGAGATTAGTAGTACTGCTGCCACAGAGAGTTATGCAGCACGCACCTTCATTGTGAAGCGAGTTTTGAGTTCTCAAATGGAGCAAGCAGAGCAGCTACAACGCCATAATCTATTCCAAACATTCCTCATTGTCCAAGATGCACGTGTTCGTACTATAATTGATGGCGGGAGTTGCAACAACCTCTTGAGCTCCGATCTTGTGAAGAATCTTACCTTGCCAACACGTGCACATCCTCATCCATACTACATTCAGTGGTTCAATAACAGCGGCAAGGTTAAGGTAACACAATCTGCGAGAGTACATTTTTCTATTGGTTCCTACCATGATTATGCTAATTTTGATGTAGTGCCTATGCAAGCATGTTCACTTTTGTTAGGCCATCCTTGGGAATTTGATACCGATGCTACACACCATGGTAGAAGTAATAAATACTCTCTCATGCACAAGGGAAAGAAAATCACTTTGCTTCCTTTGACACCTGCTGAAATTGTGCAATGTGATAAAGCGCTAGCTGAAAAGAAAAGAAAGAACGTGTTTTGGAATCTGAAAATCAGCAAGTAGCTCAATCTGTTTTCCCACCTAAGAAAGAGAAGAACACACCTAGGTCCGAAGGCATTAAGTTAAAGGGTGGTGTTATGCTTGCTACTAAATTTGACTTTGCTGAAATTCAAGATAATGATGCTTTGTGCTATGCTTTGGTATGCAAAGAGGTTTTATTTTCAATTGATGATATACCTAGCTCTTTGCCTGCTGTTGTCACTAACCTTTTGCAGGAGTATAAGGATGTCTTTCCAGCTGAGATACCCCCGGGGCTGCCACCAATGAGAGGGATAGAGCACCAAATAGATTTGATCCCGCGAGCGACTTTGCCAAACCGCACTGCATATAGGACCAATCCGGAGGAGACTAAGGAAATTCAGCGACAAGTCCAAGACTTGTTGGACCGTGGGTACGTACGAGAGAGCCTTAGTCCTTGTGTTGTTCCTGTTCTTTTGGTTCCTAAGAAAGATGGTACATGGCGCATGTGTGTTGATTGTAGAGTCATTAATAATATCACAATAAGGTATCGTCACCCTATTCCTAGGCTAGACGACATACTTGATGAGTTGAGTGGTTCTATTATTTTCACGAAGATTGACTTGCGTAGTGGTTACCACCAAATAAGAATGAAATTGGGAGATCAATGGAAAACTGCTTTCAAAACTAAGTTCGGTCTATATGAGTGGTTAGTGATGCCTTTTTGTTTAACTAATGCACCTAGCACTTTCATGAGATTGATGAATGAGGTTTTACGCGCTTTCATAGGAAGATTTGTGGTGGTGTACTTTGATGATATTTTGATCTATAGCAAGTCACATGAAGAACACATTGATCATCTACGTGCTGTTTTTACTGCTTTGAGAGAGGCACGTTTGTTTGCTAACCTTGACAAGTGCACCTTTTGCACGAATAGAGTTGCTTTTTTTGGCTATGTTGTTACTCCACAGGAAATTGAAGTGGATGAAGCTAAAATTGAAGCCATCAAGAGCTGGCCGACCCCTGGGACTATCACATAGGTGAGAAGCTTTCATGGCCTTGCAGGGTTCTATCGGCGTTTTGTGAGAGATTTCAGCACCATTGTTGCCCCACTCAATTGTTGCCCCACTCAATGAGTTGACAAAGAAGGGCGTTCCGTTCCAATGGGGGCCAGCACAAGAACAAGCTTTTAATACGCTGAAAGGGAAGCTTACGCATGCACCTCTACTCCAACTTCCGGACTTTGGTAAGACTTTTGAATTAGAATGTGATGCTAGCGGCATTGGAATTGGAGGAGTGCTACTACAAGGAGGTAAACCCGTTGCTTATTTTAGTGAGAAATTGAATGGGCCATCTCTGAATTATTCGACTTATGATAAGGAGTTGTATGCTTTAGTGCGAGTTTTAGAAACATGTCAACATTATCTTTGGCCCAAGGAGTTTATTATTCATTCTGATCATTAAGCTTTGAAACATATTAGAAGCCAAGCCAAACTGAACAAATGTCATGCTAAATGGGTTGAATATAGAGTCATTTCCTTATATCATTAAACACAAGAAAGGTAAAGACAATGTCATTGCAGATGCGATATCTAGACGTTATACCATGCTGTCCCAACTCGATCATAAGATTTTTGGTTTAGAAACAATTAAAGGATTATATGCTACTGATTTGGACTTTAAAGATGATTTTGAACATTGTAAAGAAGGAAGAACTTGGAATAAATATGTGCTGAATGATGGATTGCTATACCGTGCTAACAGGCTATGCATCCCAGCTAGCTCTATTCGCCTATTGTTCTTGCAGGAAGCGCATAGAGGTGGTTTGATAGGACATTTTGGAGTGAAGAAAATCGAGGATGTACTGGCTGCTCACTTCTTTTGGCCTAAGATGAGGCACGACGTCGAGCGCTACGTGGCACGCTGCACTACTTGCAATAAAGCTAAGTCTCGCTTGAAGCCACATGGACTTTATATGCCTCTTCCTATTCCTAGTGTGTCTTGGGAGGATATTTCTATGGATTTTGTTTTAGGATTGCCTAGGACCAAGAGGGGGAGGGATAGTATATTTGTCGTTGTGGATCATTTTTCAAAACTGGCACATTTTATACCTTGTCACAAGAGCGATGATGCTACACACATAGCTGATTTGTTTTTCAGGGAAATCATTCGCTTGCATGGAGTGCCTAACACCATTGTTTCGGATCATGATGCAAAAATTTTGAGCCACTTTTGGAGGTCACTTTGGAATAAACTTGGGACAAAGCTGCTGTTTTCGACGACATGTCACCCTCAAACCGACGGACAAACAAATGTTGTGAACCGCACATTATCCACCATGTTGCGGGCTGTTTTGAAGAAAAAATTGAGGATGTGGGAAGAGTGTCTACCCCATATTGAGTTCGCTTACAACAGATCAGTTCACTCCACCACCAAGGTAAGTCCGTTTCAGGTAGTGTATGGTTTTAATCCCCGTGCCCCTATTGATTTACTGTCTTTACCAACTTCCGAGAAATTGAATTTTGATGCTAAGACACGTGTTGATTTGATTCTGAAAATGCATGAGTTGACTAAGGAAAATATTGAAAAGATGAATGAGAAGTATAGAACTTATGGTAGCCAAGGTCGGAAACATATTACTTTTGAAATTGGTGATCTTGTGTGGTTACATTTGCGCAAAGATAGGTTTCGTAATTTGAGAAAGTCTAAATTGCTGCCTCGAGCTGATGGTCCTTTTAAAATTGTGGAAAAGATCAATGATAATGCATATAAGCTTGAGTTGCCTACAGATTATGGGGTTAGTCCCACATTTAACATTTCAGATTTGAAGCCTTACTTGGGAGAAAAAGATGACATTGCATCAAAGACGACTCCAATTCAAGAGGGGGAGGATGATGAGGACATCACTCTTTCGGATACACACACACCGAGTATTCCTCCAACAATAGGTCCATTGACACGAGCTCGTGCACGTCAACTAAATCATGAGGTGAGCTCGTTCCTTAGTGTTCCTTTATATTTTGATAAGGATGGGATGCTACTGAATAATTGTGATGTATTGTTACTTAGGAACACGGGAGAAGACCAGCAAGGGCGCCCAAGCCAATGTGGAGGTCCAATCAAGTTCGAGTCCGTTTCGGAGTCCAGGACTAGACTGCACTAAAATCGTCGCCCAGGACGCATACGGACTCCGTTTTCGACGTTCTCCATATGGTTGGAAAGCTAAGGAGATAGGATTTCCAACGGGACTGGTCCCATATCCAAATTCTTTCTGAGTCAACAATAATCGTCGAAACAAGTGGACGTCCAGAATCTGTCAGGGTGCTGCGCCACCATCTTTTGGCCTGTTGGGCCGTGTAACGTGTTGGAGTCCATTAGGGATGCGTCCAGGGGTCCTTGGCTGACCCTAGTCTCTTATACACAGTAGCCGCCACCCCAATTAGGGTTGGGTTTTGCTTAGATATTGATCTACACACAGATTGTGAGATTTTCGCTCTTGTTCCGGACCGACTAGGCCACCGCAAGTGTTTGTGGAACCCTAACTTCAAGTGCTTGAATTCTATTCGCAATATTTTAGATCGCATCTTCTACGTTCTTGCTTGTGTTCTCGGTATGCTTGCAGGGATTAAGCCTTCTTGGCGAGGTCAACCGCGCGACACGGTTGATAACCAACGGAGCTGTGGTGTAGTGATTGCAAGGGAGACGATCTGTTCGGGTCGAAGCCTTTGGATCATCAACGTCGACTTCTCCACCTACCGACTTATCGCTACCTATCGGAAGATCAGGCCAACAATCCCATCACGAGGATTGCACAATCCAGACATAAAAGTTATGCTGATAACAGGCGAAGAGAATTGGTTTTCGAAATTGGAGATTTCGTCTACCTTCAGGTTTCGCCTATAAGGGGTCTTCGTAGATTTAAGGTTAAAGGAAAGTTATCACCAAGATTCATTGGACCCTTCAAGATCTTGGATAAGAGGGGAGACGTGGCTTATCAGTTGGAATTACCGCCTCAGTTATCAGATGTGCACGATGTTTTTCATGTTTCCCAGTTGAAGAAGTATCTTTGAGTACCGGAGGAACAATTACCAATGGAGGAATTGGATGTTCACGAAGATCTCTCCTATATAGAATATCCTGAGAAGATTCTTGAGAGATCAGAAAGAGTAACCAGAACCAAGGTAATACCAATGTGCAAAGTGCAATGGAGTCACCACTCGGAAGATGAAGCAACTTGGGAAAGAGAAGAAGATCTGAAAGCGGAGTTTCCTCATCTCTTCCCTGCTCCGTGTGAATCTCGAGGGCGAAATTCATTCCAAGGGGGTAGGATTGTAACAGCCTAATTTTTCTACCTTTATAAATTCTTAAAATTTGCTAAAATTTAAAAAGAGTTTAAATAATTTAAAAGAGAGAAATCCTATTTTATATGAAAGAATATATATTTGACATAGGATATAAATGATTATTTTGCATTCATGCTGCATTAGGCAAATAGGATTTTTATTTGGTTTTTGATGAAATTTATTTCAAGAGTTTTTGCTTTGATTTTGAATTTGAAGTTAGAAAGAAAAGAAAAAAAGAAGAAATCCTTCTCGGGCTGCCTTTTCTTTTTCCCGGCCCGGCTTCTCTTCGGCCTCAGCCCAGCAGCCGACCTCGGCCTTCTCTTCCACCTGGGCCGCGCCCCTGCCTCAACCCATTCGCCTGCGCCAGCCAGCATGTCGAAGACGCCCCCGCCAACGCTGCCTTCACCTGTGCCACCGCCATGCGGGCCCCGCTTGTCAGGCCCTTCTTCTTCCTTCGGTCTGACTCCGTCTCGGACACGAACACGCGCCAGACGCCGCCTCCCGATTCAAATCCAAGTCATCCCGAACCCTAGAGCTTCTAGAAAATTGCCAAATCAAAGCCCTAGACCTCCTCTATCTCTAACCGGCCTTATCCCTAAAGATTGCGCGTTTAAACGAGGAAACCGAGCTCGAATTTGGCCCCACCGCCACCGAACCCTACTCGGACTCGCCCGGCCAACCCGAGCCTCCCCGCGTATATATGTGCACCCCTACGCCTCCCCCGAAGCACCACACAGCTATTCCCCAACTCATCAACGAGTTCCCGAAGCCGTAGCGCCCTCCCCGCGAAACTCCAACCGCCCGAAGTCGTCGCCGTCGTCGCCAAGCCTCTCTGGTGCCGCGCCGCTTTCGGTAAGCCTCAAAATCGATACCCCACGCTCCCCCGAATCTTTTCCGCTGCTCGTCGTCGAAGATTGAAGCCGGCGACAACCTTTTTCCCCCTGCTCTGGCGTGTCACCGCCGTGCCGAGCTCGGCTCCGCCGCGAACCCCTCCGCCGACCGTCCCCTTTGAGCTTAGCTGTCAGATCCGAAACCCACGGCCCAGATTAGATCCCATCTATACCCCTTCGCTGACCAACCCGAGGCTGCCACGTGTCGCTACTTAATCCAGTCAGCCACCATGCCATGTCATCCAGCCACCTCAGCTGCTACCTAGCCCTCTCTGCTGATGTGTCGTCCCTGTCACTAGGCCACGTCAGCCAAAGCTGCCCAGTCAGTATTTCAAGCCTTTTTCAGTATAAAAATAAATCTGATAATTCCTTTAATTGGTAATTTTGCAATTTAGCCCCTAGACTTTTCTAAAATAACAAAAAGAGCCCTATCTTTTTACAGTTAAGTCCCTATATTTTTTCATAATTACATTTAGGTCCCTCTATTTTTACAAAAAAAGGTCCCTGAACTTTCTGTTTTTACAAAAGCCCTTTTCTTTTCTAGATTTAACCCTAGACTTGTTTTAGCCCTAACTTTTTCATCGTAGCTCCGATTTAAGCGATTCTTGCGCCAATGGATTTGTTTTTCAGTGCTCTTTCTTTCTAACCAGTTTTTATCTCATTATTCTTTTGTTTTGTGCTCTGTTCTTAGTGTATCTTTTTGTTTGTTTGCCGGTTATTGTGCGATTAGCCGACAACGTCCCGGATCAATTTGAGAAACATCAAGACGAGGAGCAAGAATACACTGAGCAGCAGCAAGGAGAAGGCAAGTGTCTTTGATCATATTGAACCTATGTTTTTAATTATTTTGTTTTACAAAATTGCATGCAGTGTCAATATGATGGGTAGTCACCTATGTTAGGGTTTTCCCTAGATTTTCCCCTATCATCCCTTGGAACCTAGATGGTTTATGGTTAGGTGTCTTTTATGGGTAGATTGCTTAGCCATGCTTTTGGGATGTTGAAAAGTGTCATAATCTTGACTAATGAACATATGCAATAATGATGGTTAATATGTTAATGGTCTAGCAACATGGAACCTTAGGCCTTGAGGAAAGTGGTGTTGATGGTTGTCATGGTTATGATGTTGGTTTAGTGTTTGCTCAAGTAACCTAAGTAAGGACCGGTTCATGGAGCGACAACCCAAGAAGTAACGTACCAACCACGAGACTGATATGGGTAAGGCGTGACATACTGATTAGAGTCTGTCCAGTGTGTGTTGGGTCGGCACAAAAGGGGGCTTCTGGGTAGGAGCTTTGCTCGCGTAAAGCCTGGCAGTGAAACCTAGTGGGTAGACACATACTGGATTAGTCTCTGGTTAGTGGAAAGTGTCATACAGTGATTCTTGGTGGCACACCACTGGTGTGTGTTAAGTGTCTTGCAAACACGACAACATGGAATTCATTGACTCATGGGGAAAGCTGGACAACCTCTGCAGAGTGTAAAACTGTTATGACAGCCGTGCTCACGGACATGAGAGACTTGGATCCTCACATGATTAGAGGGTGGATGGTTTTGGTTCTGGTACAGGGAGTACTAGGTGGTGTGGTTTTGGTCATAGTACAGGGAGTACTAGACGGTTGTGGTATGCAAGGTGGGGAACCTTGTATGCTAGATGATGGATTGTTTGGGTTACATTCATTTAATACTTGATTAATGCTTTTGTGTCCAAATGTGTTTTAATTACTTGCATTTACGCAAATATTACCATGTGTCAGCCTACTCTTGAGATAAGCCTGCATGTCATTATTTTCCCACACTTGCTGAGTACTTTATGTGCTCACCCTTGCTTTCTCCTACAAAAACATATGCTGCTCAGTGGAAGACTTTGAGGATTTCCAAGATGACGACCTGGTGTTCTAAGGAGCATGTCTTCCAGTCGGTGCCTGTGGAGTGTTGGTCGCCAATGATTTCGTCCAGCTGTTGTCGTTTAGTTGCTGTCGTTTAGGCTAATTTTGAGGTTGCTTAGGTGAAGTCTTTTATTTGTAAGAAGTGAACGTTTATTTAATTAAAGTATTGCTTTTGCTACTTCACCTATGACGTCCTTATGTGTGTTAAACTTCCTGGGCACACATAAGCCACACTTGGTTTTGTCCGTTAAAACCGGGTGTGACACAAAGGGGGAGAGGATCTAGTGGTTGGGGAGTTGAGAGAGAGAGTCTTAGCATGAGTGTATAGAGAGTTTTTGTTTCAGGGGGAGTTTAGGAGTTTGGGTATTAGGTTCGTCTTGTTGGATCTTCATGGATTTTTATGTAATGACAAGCTATTTGGTTCTCTCTATGGATGTGTTTCGCTTGTCATCATATGATGTTTAATTCATGCTTGTTTAATTCTTATTCTTCTAGCATGATAGGTTGTTATAGTGCTAGGCTTTCTCTTGCTTAATTGATATATGCTGTCAATAGCCTAGTATGATAGGGTGTACTTCAATTCATGTATGTCTTTTCTCTTTTGTGTTGTCATCAATCAACAAAAAGGGGGAGATTGTAGCATCTAGGCCCCTAGGTAAGTGGTAAGTGTTTCGGTGATTAATGACAACCGTATCATTGTGACTAACAAATTCGTTTTGAAGGGTATAAAAAAATTTAGTTCACAATGATGTATGGGTATTCTTGGTCCCTAAGATGTTTATATAGATGATCAAAGGAGATGTGCATCAAGATTATGGATCTTCTAGTTCTAAGTGTCACAAGGCAGAGAAAGGACACTTAGAGTAATATAGGTCTTCTTTCTTAGTCTTTTGACCGTACTATAAAGAGAGGGTAAGAGTAGTAGCTAGACCTAGTTGAATCTAGACTTTGTTTTACACACTTGGGAAATTCTAGTACTAGGTAGCTCATAGAAGCCCATGGTAGAGATGTTAAGAAGTTAGAGATCAAAAAAGTATGACTTTGACGAGCTCGAAGATGTTTACCTCACCGGATAGTCCGGTCATGTGAAACAAGCTCACCAAATCAATTTAGCTTCTCAACTTAGGAAGGTATTGAGTACACATAATGGTCCGGTGGCAAAGAAGGTCTTCTCACCGAAACATTTTCCTGGTGACGCGCGTCTTGAAATTTTAGAAGTGTTGCACCGGATGGTCCGGTGATACACCGGATTAGAGCACCAAAGCATCTTCAACAAAAGTGAATTTTTCTAGAATAATTGAAGTTGAGATCACCGGATTATCCAGTGATGGAAAGATGGGGGTACTGGAGAATTTCTTGCAAAGAAGAATTTTTGTTCTAAAAGAAGCTACACTCACTGGATGGTCCGATGAAGGCAAAGAGGAATCACCAGACTCATTTTTGCAGTGAAGATTGCAATAAGTAGTCTGGCTTGGTTCTACTGATTGGATGGTCCGATGATGAACTAAGGCACACCGGATGAATCCACCAAATCATTTATCAGTAGTAATGGCTAATGACAGCTGGCACAGTGGGCTCTAAAGATTGTACTCACCGGATTGTCCGATGAGTGTGAGGAGATGTTCACGCCCAAAAAACTACAACTGCGAAGGTATTTGGCTCACCTTACCATTAGATCAGCATATTGTGAGTAAGGCAAGTGCGAAAGCCAACAACACCGACGATCGGTGCTTAACCGGCGCAAAGTGGTCTACGGTGTCCGGTTTCCTCTACCAACCTACCCAGGGGAACTCCACATCCGGGCAGGACAAAACATCATCCTATCACCGCCCACACCTCGTCCCATACTCACCACTCATACAACCATCTCAACCTCATCAAGTGTATGTAATCATAAGAAGGTCCTATGCTCGCGAACAACGGGATGTGTCGTCGTTTGACTTCTACCGAATGACCTAAGCATGGCTAAGCATATAAGTTGAACTCATACCTAGACATTTACAACATCTCAAGGCTACAAGGAATGTAAATACACAAGTATTCAAAGTAGAAGAATGCAATCAGCATAGGTTCTACCCATTGGTACCCGACATTGACTCACTAAACATGCACACATACATAAGCATATTTCATCAATTTTAGACTTATCCAGTTTCACAAGAGGGATCAATATGCTAGTTGCTTGCCGCCTGGATGCACTGGCTCAAATAGGTGGGGTGCCTCGGGATCACCCTGGACCTCCAGGATCGACGGATCAACGATCTCTAAAAAGGATCAACGCGTGCAATGCAAATTAGTATGAAAGAAGTGCAAAAAGGTATGCCACAAAGCTTAACAACATGCTAGAATCATAAGATATGCGAATCAACGCAATACTAAACGATCTAAATGAAATCTAGAAAATAACAGCCATCCGGAGTATCCGGCTTCGGACCCTCCGGTCAAACTTCCAGAAGAGGCACTCGGTTACTGCCTTTTTACTTCACTAGCTTGGAGTATCTGGGTGAATCTAGAATATCCGAGTTCCGGAGTATCTGGGCCATCCTCCGGTGAAGGCTCTCGGTTAGCCACTATTCTAACTTAACCCGGAACCTTCGAGTTGGTTCGGCCTATCCAGGATGTGCCGGACACTGCGAGTGAGGTTCTGAACGAAGCTCTCGGCTACACAATCACATAACTACCCAGAGTCTTCAGGTTTAACAGGATTATCCGAGTGACACAGACTTGCGTTCTTCATGATTTTTTCCTCGGGCGATTTGACTCACTTTACAAATCTGCACTACACAAACGTGCATATGCCCTATCCAAAAGGTTCTAAACCAATCTTGCACCCTAAACCCTAACCAATTTCGAACACAATTCAACGGACTATTTCTGCTGAACCTGGAGTCTCCCGGTGAGTCCGGAATATTCGGGCCAGCCCAGAAAAGCTATTCTCGAGTGTATTGTTGGTTGATTCGAGTTGAGATATTTTCCAATCCTAAAGGGAATATGTTAGGGGTAGTCTAAGGGTCCTGGAACTTACTCATCAACTATCAACACGACTCTAGAGCTCATTTTCGACCAAAACCCCATTTTTGCTCCAAACAGCTCAAGAACGCCAAGAACTTCAAGAACTACTCGATTCTTCCACGAAAAAGAAAATGGATTGGATAGATTAGTAGCTCATGAGCTAGAGAATGCAATGGTACCACATGCATACCTTGAATCCTCCAATTGAGCTCGAATTTTGGGAGAAAAGAGAGAGTGAGCTTGAGTGGGAGAGTGAGAGGAGGAGCTGCTGCTGCTGCTGCTCGGTGGAGACATGGGGAGTGAGAAGAGGAGAGAGAGAGGGCAGGTGGGGTGCTGCCCACTTGAGAAAGGGAGTGGGTGAGGTGTGGGGCCCACGTGTTAGAGAAAATGGGTAATTCCAAAGCAATTTCCATTCTTTTCTCCCCCAGTTTTCTTTCTCTTATCCAAATGATGTTTTAACAAAGTGCATTAGCGCTCCGAATTACCATTACGCAAAATTAAGCATAATACTTAAGAAGCATGATTTTGCTTAAATGCGTGATTAAGAATTTGGGATGTGACAAACATCCCCCCCCCCCCTGCTTAAGAAGAATCTCGTCCCGAGATTCGGCACAGGTCGGGGAGAGGACAATGAGGCTAGGAACCACGGTGTGAGAGATATCAAGCGGTGAAGTACGGAACCTAATGCAATACTTTTATTCAACACAGTGATGAGCATAGACATGCACGAGATCCCAATTGTGTAAAAATTTACACGATGTTTACAAGCTCGCAAAGAGCTCAGGATACTCGAAGCGGATTTTATCCTCACTCTCCCAAGTTGTCTCATCTTCTATGTGGTTGCCCCACTGGACTTTGATGAATTTTAGGGAATGACGCTGAGTTTTGCGTTCCGCTACTTCCAATATCCGGGTCGGTTGCTCACAATATGTAAGATCTGGCTGCAACTCTTGAGGTGCAACATCAACGACCTCGGTTGGAACTTGGAGGTATTTCTTTAGTTGCGACAAGTGGAAGACGTTATGCATGGTGGAGAGAGACGGAGGCAAGTCCAGTTGATATTCCACCTCTCTATGTCGAGAAACAATCTGGAATGGTCCCACGTATTGAGGCGCTAACTTGCCTCGGACTTGGAATCGGCGAACACCCTTGAGCGGTGAAACCTTGAGGTACACATGATCTCCAATGGCGAACTCGAGGTCTCGGTGGTGATGATCCACATAGCTCTTTTGCCGGGATTGAGCCATGAGAAGACTCTTGTGGATATTCAGAACATGGCTTTTGCCAGTTGAAGTGTCATGAAGAGAACTACCCTACTCATGACTTAGAGCTTGTGGCAGTTGTTCACGCTCTAAAGATTTGGTGCCACTATCTGGTAGGAAATCTGTTTCGTATCTATACAGATCACAAAAGTCTCAAATACATCTTCACTCAAGCTGATCTGAAAATAAGACAGAGAAGATGGCTCAAGTTAATCAAATACTATGGACTAGAAGTTCATTATCATCCCAACAAGGCAAATGTGATCACCGACGCACTAAGTCAAAAGGCCTAATGCAATTGCCTTATGGTCAAGCCCAGAAATGCCACGCTTTGTGATGATTTTAAGAAACTTGGACTCGAAATGGTCCTGGAGGGATTTCTTATAAACTTGGAGATCAAATCTACCCTCCTGGATCAAATCAAAGAAGCTCAAAGGAATGACAAGGGTATGTCCCGAATCCGAGAGAAAATGAAGGGAGGCAAGACCACGTATTTTTCTGAAGATGATCAGGGTGTCTTGTGGTTTGGAAAGAGGCTAGTAGTTCCAAAGGTTGATGCACTGAGGAAGAAAATTCTAGATGAAGCTCAGGATTCATTGTTGTCCATTCATTCGGGAAGTACCAAGATGTAACAAGACCTCAAGACAAGATTCTGGTGGACTCGCATGAAGTGAGAGATCACTCGATATGTTACCGAGTGTGACATCTGCCAAAGAGTAAAAATCGAGCATCTTAGGTCAGTCGGTACACTCCAACAATTGCCTATTCCCTCCTAGAAGTGGGAGGATATCGGAATGGACTTCATTACCGGATTGCTGAAGACCTCTCATGGATATGACTCAATCTGGCTCATTGTGGACTAGTTGACAAAGTCCACTAATTTCTTTTCTGTCAAGACCACATATTCGGTCAAGCAATATGCGGAGTTGTACCTCACTCGAATTGGTTGCCTTCATGGGATTTTGAAGAAGATCATCTCCGATCGAGACACTCAGTTTACTTCACATTTCTGGAGTAGCCTTCATGAAGTTATGGAAACTAAGCTCTTCCATAGTACTACCTATCACCCTCAAACTGATGGTCAAACTAAGAGGGTGAATCAGGTTCTAGAAGATATGTTGCGAGCTTGTGCTCTCACATATGGGAAGAAGTGAGAGATTTTCTTGCCATATGCTAAGTTCTCCTACAACAGCAATTATCTGTAGAGCATTGAAATCGCCGTTTGAAGCCCTCTATGGCTGAAGATGCTGAACGTCGTTGAATTGGTCCAAATCTGATGAAAGGGCCCTTCTAGGCACGGATTTGGTCAAATAGGTAGAAGAGCATGTTCAGGCTATCCGCAAGTGTCTTCTCATGGCTCAGTCCCAATAGAAGAGCTATGCAACAGTTGCTGTCATGTCCCAAAATCCGTAATTGCATAATTAAGCATAAATATAAAGCAATTCGTTTAAAATCATTCGGATAAGAGAATGAAATTTGGGAGAGAAAAGAATAGAAATAGCATTGAAAATGCCTCCTTTCTCTAACATGTGGGCCCCACAAGTGGCCCCACCATCCCAACCACTCAAATGGGCAGCCCCACCTGCCCTCTCTCTCTCCTCCCTCACTCCCCACGCCCCCACCTGTGCAGCACACAGCTACTGCAGCTCACTCCCTCCCACTCCCCTCTCAAGCTCTCTCCATTCCTCCCTCAAATCCGCCCACAAGAGAAGGATTTAAGGTATGCATGTGGTACCATTGCATTCTCAAGCTCATGAGCTGCTCATCTATCCAATCCATTTTTATTTTTGTGGAGGAATCAAGTAGTTCTTGAGGTTCTTGAAGTTCTTGAGCTTTTTGGAGCAAAAATGGGGTTTGGGACAAATTTGAGCTATAGAGTCATGTTGTTAAGTGATGAGTGAGTTCCATGACTCTTAGACTATCCCTAAATGTTCTCTTTAGGCTTGTAAAAGATCGCAACTCGAATCAACCAAAAATCCACTCGAGAGTAGCTTTTCTGAGCTGACCCAGATATTCCGGCCTCACCCGGATACTCCGGGTTTAGATGAAATCGTCCGTCGAATTGTGTTTCAAATTGGGTAGGGTTTAAAGTGCAAGGTGGGTTTATATCCTTTGGATATGGCATATACATGTTTGTGTAGCATAGATTTGTAAAGTGAGTCGAATCACCCGAGGTCAAAGTTGTGGAAGAACCCAAGTCTGCATCACCCGGATAAACCGGGTAATCTCAGAGACTCTAGGTAATTGCGTTAAAAAATAACCGAGAGCCTCGCCTGGAGTGTCCGGCACAGCCGGATAGTCGACTAGCCCGGAGGTTCCGGGTTAAGTTAGAATAGTGACTAACCGAGCACCTTCACCGGAAGATGGCCCGAAGGCTCCAGAACCCGGATACTCTGGGTCAGACAAGCAAAAGGCAGTAACCGAGCGCCTCTTCTGGAGGTTCACCCGGAGGGTCCGGACCCGGATACTCCGGATGGCTGTTATTTTCCAGGTTTCATTTAGATTGTTTAGTATTGCACTGATTCGCATGTCTTATACTTCTAGCATGTTGTTAAGCATTGTGGCATACCTTGTTCCATTCATTCATGCTCATCATTGCATGCGTTCTTGTTTAAGCGAACAAGGAGCTGGCGCGGGAGACGACTGTGTTCGAAGACGACTCCAATCTTCCGGATTTCTATGAGTGTTGCGTGGGTAACTATAGGCAGCCACCTAAGCAGCAAGGCAAGCCACTAAGCATATTACACCTTTGTTCAATTAAATGAAGTCTAAAATTGATAAACTATGCTTATGTATATTTGCATGTGTCGAGTCGAGATCGGGTACAAGTGGATTGATCATATGTTGAATGCATTACTTCTACCTTGAATTGTTGTTTATCCTTTCCTTGTCGCCTTGAGTATGTTGTTGGTGTGTAGATTACAAGTTATATCGAAATGCTTAGCAATGCATAGGTCATTCGATAGAAGTCAAGTGGTGAATTGTTTCATCATTCGTGAGCTATAGGCTTAATTGTTGTTCACAATAATTTTTAACCTTGATGGGTTGTTGATGATGGTTATACGATTGGTGAGAATGAGACGAGACGTGGGTGGTGCTAGGAGGTATTTACCCTACCCGGATGTGGAGTTCCCTTGGGTAGGTCGGGAGAGGAAACCGGACACCGTAGACCGCTTGTATCGTTTAAGCATCGATCGTCGGTGTAGTTAGCTTTAGCACTTACCGTACTCACCACATGCCGATTTAATGGTAAGGCGAGCCAAATACCTTTGTAGCTATGGTAATTTTGGGCCTGAACATCGACGGTGTGTGCGGGCGGGCTTGTAGTGGTACTAGTTTTCTTCGGGAGTAGTTCTAGTACCGCCGCACGATCGATGCATGTTTCAAATGATAGGGGCTTATTGGGAAAGGTTGATATGAGTACCCCCTTGTATGGATCTGTGTGGTCATGTAAGCCGTATGGTCCTCAAGTTGTGTGGGTCCAGGAGTATCCCCCTGCAAGGTGTAAAAACATTTCAAAATGCCACGCTCTCGATCATGATCATGCTTCTGTCCATCTCCATCAGTCGTAGAGTTTTCTCTTGTGGTTGATGGTTGGATTTTGTGAGAGATGGTTGAGTTGGTCCTTGTTACATGTATGTTCTTATGGTTCCAGTTATTTATGTTCAGTTGGTTATGGCAGGGTAGAGTTATGTTGCTGTTGGTTAAGTTAGTTGCTCATACATATGTGTCCAGGTTGCTTACCGCTTATGTTTAACTTAACCATGTGGCTTTTCCTTGCTAATGGCTCAATGCATAATCCTTGGAGTCGAGCTATGTATATGTGCTCTATATGGTTTAAGTCTTGCGACTACCTTCGTACTCATGCGTGCGTTTTCAGGTGCTGCTGGTGAGTATGAGCCGATGTTTGGTTACTTCGTGCCTGCTGATCGGACAAGAGTAGTGCAACCTACTCTCGAAGGTCGTGCTTTTGGGGTGGAGCCTAAGGGCATGTGGCTCCACTCTCTTTTGTTGTAGGTTTATGTTTTCGCTGCGTAGTTGTTGTTGCCTTTTGTTGTAAATTGGTGGAAATGGTTGCATGCTTAAGAACTTGTAATAGAAATGTTAATTACTTGCTCTTTCTTAAGCTATGTTGTGATGCTAATTGTTGGAAGGCGTGTGTTCCGATCTTGGGCACAAAACATGTGCCGGGATTACCGGGATGATAATCTGGTTAATCATCGTGGGTGCGATTATGAATAATGATCCTCCTGGTGATTAATTAGAATATTATTTGGACAGTTACCTACAGCTGCCGATGAGAAGTTGTGTTTGATATTGAGGACTTTTGTATCTCAAGGTATCACCTCTCAAAGGGGTTCGACGCTTTCAAGTCTGAGGGAAGTTGGTGCCTCGTTATGTAGGGCCTTTCCAAATCATTGCTCGGTGTGGAGATGTGGCCTATCAATTGGACATGCCTCCGTCCCTCTCTGCCATTCACAATGTGTCTCATGGCTTGCAAATAAAGAAATGTCTTCGAATTCCAACCGAAGTCATTGAAGTTGCAAATCAAGAATTGCAACCGGATCTCTCATATTGTGAGCAACCAATTCGAATCTTGGATCAAGTAGAACACATGACTCGGCGGCACTCTATTAAGTTCATCAAAGTCCAATGGAGCAACCACACCGAGGACAAAGCAACTTAGGAGCGTGAGGATAAAATCCGCTCTAAATATCTCAAATTTTTTGAGAACTTGTAAATGTCATTGTAATTTTGCAGAATTACAGTGTCTCACATGTCTATAATTATCAACATGTCGAATGGAAAGTTTGTTCCTAAAGGATCGCACTTAGAAACCTTTCAAACTAGGAGAACATACTCCTGGCGGTCTAGCCACTGTTGATCTGTTCGTCTAAACGCCAGAGGCATTTAGAACCCAAAACTCTTTGTTCCCGAGCGGTCTCATCGCCCCAGGCTCACGGTCTAACCGTTGGTGGGTGGTCTGATAGCTAACATAACATCAGTCCGACCGATACAGTTCAAAACTCTGTGTATAGATTCCGGTCTGACCATCGTTTATGCGGTCTAACAGAGTCATGATCTGACCAAGCTTAGTTGTGGTCTGACCGCCAGCTCATGTGAAGGCCCAATGACTATCATTTCGTTCTGTTGATGAAATTCAACAAACTTCTTTTTCGTTTGTGGGAGATTCCCTTCCACTTCATCACCATCACCTTTTTCCCTCTTTGCCGAATCTCGGGTCAAGATTCTTTCTAAGGGGGGCAAATTTGTCACGTCCCAATACGCCAATCACGTGATTAAGCATTCATAATCATTATGGTATTTATGTCTATTCATATTTTTTTGATAACTTGAGTTTAAACATGGTTCAAAAGTACTTGGAGGTAGTTTAGAGCCCTTTAGGAAAACCCTATATGCCTTGGAGATGAAGAAGAATAGAAATAGGGGAAAATTAGGAAATTTCAGCAAAAGACCATTCTCAAGGTCTGACTAGGATTCCCCATGGTTTGATCGCCAAGGGGCAGCCACGTCGCTTGCCACATGGGCTTCCCACGGTCTAACCACTATAGCGCAGAGGCTCCACTTAAGCAAATCGGCCAACTCTCTCTTAGTCACTCTCTCTCACACTCTCACTCTAACTCACTCCTTCACCCACACCAAGAGAGAGAGAGAGATGACCTCGATGTCCACGATGACCGGAGATCGATAGAGGGGACTTCCTCAAGCTCCCCAAAGGCTTCCTTGAGTTCATCCCCTTCACCCTTGTTGTCGGTGAAGTTTCCACGCGCTCATCCACCTCAAACCGCAAACCACGCTGGAGCCCGATCTCCGAATCGGAGCTTCCTTGGAGTGTCCCCTCTAATAGAAAGCTTCCCTACACTAAGGTGAGGCATCCTCTACTGATTCTCTGTCATTTCCAAGCTTGAGTTGGTCCCCATGTCATTTAGACCCAAGCTTAACCCTACCCTTAGGCTTATCCATGGAGTATTTTGAGTTTAGCTCAGTGAATGTTGTCCAAATCACTTTAGAAACACTCCACTCGCTGGGGCCTTCGCTGACAACCTCACAAAGGTGCTACCAGCAAGGTCTCGCAGTTTGAATGCTGACTAGGCCAGTCTGACCGCCGGTTAAGAAAATCAAAACCCCAATCAAACCCAAAGTCAGGAGTCAGACCACCATTGACCGGTCTGACCGTAGAACCTCACGGTTTGACCGCCAGATGCCAAAACCTTTCACACAATGGCGATTTGACCGCTAGCCACTTAAAGCTATATGCACTTAGGTTGTCTTATCCAGAGTTCCAAACTACAGAACCCTAGTCATTTGGTAGTATTTTGCAAATGTTTTCAAAACGCGGTGCTCTATTAATTTTCAAGCATGCATCATATCCACACTTTTCCAATGTTTCTTTATTTTTGTAATGCATTCCAGATTTGTTTAGAGAGCGTTACGCCAACGGTCCAAGCAAGTGAAGGAGACGCCAATCTACCGGAGTTCTGTGAGTGTTTCACCAGGAGTATCAAGCAACCACCAGAGCAGCAAGACAAGCATATAAGCATATTCAACCTGCTACATGGATCTCGTGTTTTATAACTTAATAAATTACACTTTATGTATGTTTGCATGAGTAGTGAGTCTATTGTCGGGTTTTGATGAGTAGAACCTATGTTTATGAATTGCATTACCTCTATCTTGAGTTGTTGATTATCCATATCCTTGTAACCTTGATAACATTGTAAATGTCTAACTTACAAATTATTCAGAATGTTTAGCAATGCATAGGTCCTCAGTAGAAGATGAGCAATGGTTCAACTATTGTTCGCAAGCTTAGGGCTTACTTATTATTTACAAACACAATGACAATGATGTGGGTTGTATGAGATGTGAGAATGAGGCAAGATGTGGGCAGTGCTAGAGGTATCTTCTGCACCGAAGGAGTTCCTCGGTGTACTTCAGGAGAGCAGCCTGGATGCCATAGACCACTTGTATCATTTAAGCACCGTCCATCGGTGTAGTTAGCTTTAGCACTTTTCGAACTTACTACATGTCGCATATGAGAATGCCGAATACCTTTGTAGCTGTGGCCTTTTGGCGCGTGGGCATAATATGCTTGTAGGGATATCTAGTTTGCTCCGAGAGTACTTCTGAATGACCCCCGCACCTATTGGCGTATGATCAAATGGTTGAGGCTTATTAGTAAAGGTTGACACGAGTAACGCCTTACGTGAGCCTATGTGGACACGTGAGCCGTATGGTCCTCGAGACGTGTATGTAAAGAAGTACCCCCTGCAGGGTGTAAAAATAATTCAAATTGTCACACTCTCGGTCATAAGCATACTTCTGTCCATTTGCATCGGTCGTAGAGTTTCCGAATTCGTGCATGTGTGATATGGGATGGTGTCTCGGGGATGGTTGGAAATGATTATTGATTACATGAGATTTTTCCGATTACATTTATGTTCAAGTTGTTAGTTGCAGGGTAGGAAGGCACTTTTGATTAAGTATAGATGCTCACACACATGTGTCTAAGTTGCTTACGCTTATGAATTTACTTAACCTTGTGAACTACTCCATACTAATGACTTAAATGCATAATCTTTGAAGTCAAGTTATTATATGTACCTATTAGGGATTAAGTCTTGCGAGTACCTTCGTACTCACGCTGCTCTTTCAAATTCTATCGGTAAGGAGGAGCTTGTGTTTAGCTACTTCATACCTGCCGATGTAGATAGTGGGAATGAGTAGTATAAACTACTCGTGTGCTTTTAGATGGAACCTAAGGGCATATGGCTTCACCTTGCTTTTGATGTTGATAGGTGTTACTTTTTCATTGCGTAGTTTCTCTTATTTTTTGTTGTAAATTATTGTAAATGGTTGAATGCTTAAGAACTTATAATATAATTTAATTACTCGCTCTTTCTTAAGTTTTTTTTATGCTATATGTAGGAAAGCCATGTGTTTCGATCTTGGGCACAAAACACGTGCCGGGACTACCGAGATAATATTCTGATTAATTATCATGGTCGTGATTAAGCAAATAATTAATCTGATGATTAATTAGAATACTATTTAGATGGTTCCTCACAGTGACCGAAAGAGGGGCTTGTAGTGAGATCTTGCCTTTGTGACTCTACCCACTTGAGGTCTTGGTGGCTCAAGAGGGTTGTGACCTGGTGCCATCCGGGAGCATATGTTTGATGGAGCTGCAACATTAACTAGAGGTGGTATTTATATATCGATACCACAGGATAAAAATCTGTTGTGCCAAGTTTGCTCTCTCTATCTTATTTATGTTTCTATATTTACATAGTTACAATTTACCTTTTTAAATAGGTTGTAATCTTTTTTAAAAAGTAGAGTAGACACACTAGATAAATCGAAAGCACATTTAGATAGAAATTAATATAGATTTATCTTGTTAAATTTTTAAAACTAATTAATTTTAAATATCATAATTCATCCCCTCTTATGATATCACCAATCCCTACGGTATGGTATTTAAAAAATCGTACTCACACTGACTCTACCGCCGCACCAATAGATGCTTCCTAATTTCTAGCTACCGAGATTTTCAAAATCTTCTCTTGCAAATTTCATATCACATTTACACTTTTAGACGTGCCTCTAGGATTGAAGGAGTAATGAAGTAACCGAGCACCAAAACATTGAAAAAGTGTTTCACCACGCTGCACTACCATATCCCACCATAGTGTCAAAGGAGGGCCAACAATTTAACCATTACACACGGGGCCACACTTGGGCTGTCATAACTAGGTCAGGTTGCTCTGTAGCACATGGGAGGGGGAAATTTCACAACGTGGTGCGCACTTATGGTCTATTAAAATCATTTATTTATATTGAGATTCGTACGAAAAAATTAGGTGAAAAATTTTATAAGAGGATTAATAAATAGATAAATATAAGGTAGAAAAAATGGACAGCTGAAATACACGATACATGCGTACCATATTACAAAGTTAGCACGTGCCAAAGAACTATTGCTATTACAATATTCATCTCTCGTCATTTAGGTTCCCCGAAGCTCCATGATTAATTACCATCCGAACTCACATGCTACCGCAAATAAAGATGGAAATCAATAGAAAATCAAATTGCATAGTATTTGCATCCACAGATCGCCCATGCAGTTCACCCAACAAATGGGACCAAAATTTCGGTAATGGACAAAGCAAGAAACGACGGAACAAGGGACCCCGGATAAAGTCGTGTGTATATATATATGTGCATGAATACAAACACATATGATGAGATAATCACTTATAATTCACACTTTATATAACCACGTTGTTGGTCCATCGTATCCCTCACTGTGCAGTCTTTACATCATCTGTTCTTTACATGTGTGGTAAACATTTTAATCACACAAACGTATTTGCTCGACAGAAAAATAACAATTAAAAGAGGGGGAAACAAAATCAAGGAACAGCAGAAGAAACGCTTGTAGTAATGTGCAGTGCATCATGGTAGTCGATCGATCAGGCTTGGCCAGTAATTTGCAGAGATTAACAGTTGCTGCTTTCGCTGGTTCTTGAGTGATTGATGGATTAACGCCAGTTGCTTAGACCATGGACGTCGAATTGCACCGCGACGACGTCATCCTTGCCGCCACCGCCGTAGACGCATTGCCCCTGCAGGGCACCCTGCTGGCACGCGGCGTCCTGGAAGGCGCCGTCGAAGTACTCCGACCACCTGAGCTCGTCCAGCGCGCCGGCGTAGCTGTCGACGTGGCTGGCCTCGCCTAGGGTGTTTTGCCCGAGCTCCAGCCACGGCAGGTAACCGGCGCCGGCAATGTTGGCGGTGCACTGCTCGGCATCTGGCATCGAGGTCAGCGTGCTGGAACTGGACGCCGACGGGACGACCGGCGCCGGCATGGAGCCGCAGTGCTGCTGCAGCACGTCCAAGTTGAAGCAGCCCGCCTGGAGGTAGCCTGACCTTGACAGCGACGACGGCACGGCGTTGCCGGCGATGGGCAAGTCCAGCGGTAGCTTTACGCCGTCCAGCATTGGCTCCGCGAGCGGCGCTTGGAGTGGCGTCGTCGTGGGGATGAGGTCGGCGTCGCCGAACACCACGCGGCAGGAGCTGGTGGTGGCCGCGGCGGCGGGTTCCGGGAGCGGCTGGTGGGTGGCGGGGTCGATGCCGCGCTCCCTGAGCCTCTTCTTGATGTACGAGTTCCAGAAGTTCTTGACCTCGTTGTCCGTCCTCCCAGGAAGCTGCGCCGCAATCTGAGACCACCTGACCATGTCACCATGCAAGCTTAGGTTCTCCATTGTTGATTGCCATGCTCATGCAACAAAAACTGAAGAGCAATTGCCAAAAGATGATGACAGCTTACTTGTTTCCCAGCATGGAATGGAGGTGTATGATGAGGTCCTCCTCCTCCTGCGAGAATGTTCCCCTCTTGAGGTCTGGCCTCAGGTAGTTTATCCACCTCAGCCTGCAGCTCTTGCCACACCTCTCAAGGCCTGAACAAATTAGCCAAACAACAATGCACCAAATTTAGCCAAGACTAGAGTAGTGACACTACTGAACTAGTACTACTGACCTAATAGGACTAATGTATAATACGATGCTTCTTGGTTCTTCGATCGCACTTACTAAAGCAACGCACAGTATATGCATGGTGCATTCTAGTCACATATTATACACTATTTCTGTGCATACATAAGTGGCAAATAAACTAGTATAATACCTGAGAGCTTCGGGACAGAGCTCCAGCAGCCGTGGCCGTACTTGGCAATGTGGCTCATGAGCTTCTCGTCCTCCTCGGGCGACCAGAGCCCTCTCCTCAGCTTCTTCTTGTGGCAGCACGACCGCTTCGCCATGCCGGACCAGCTGCCTAGGTAACCCCGTCGAGGACGTCTCCGTCGGCCTCTCGTCGCCAACCGAAATGATCTTGACGAGGAGCGGAGATATGATGGTGGCTGGGGAGGAAGGAGAGGGAGAGGAGGTATAAAACAGGCCAACCGGTGTGAGAAGGCAGAGGCCAGGCCAGGCAAAGCTTGGAAGGGAAGAGGGAGGTCGCTCTCAGGTAGGTGCCAGTACAGTGCAGCGTCCTCGACCGTTCCCCTGCTGCCTTTACCAGTGCATCGGAACAACGGCGCGCGCCCACATTTTGCTCCGCTGCACGTTTGCACAGCTTGCGTTTCTCTTCGCTTTGGTCGCTGTGGGATAGATCGATATAGGCCCGGCCGGGAAATGAATAAAGTTGGCCACACAGCTGTGGTGGCGCAGTTGACCCCCGGCCCTCCCTCTTAATTAATTGGTGAGATTTCAGCCACACTCACCTCTGACATGAGTTAAAAGGAAGAGGGACTTTCGGGTTCAGGTTTTGGAAGGATTATATGGATTCGAGACTTAGAGGAAACTTTGGGAGAAGCAGGCTGGGGATGCGGGTTATGGGTGTTACGGCGAGGCGGTGGGTACATCGCAAGCTATGGGAGGCGGAGGACTTCCTGTGGCCTAGGTTAGAGCCACTACTATAAAAACTATTTTTAGAGGCCGTTGATAACTCGTTTTTACATGCGTTTAGCGTATCTGCTTGTAATCAAAGGTCTGTGATTTTTACAGGCATAAAAAAGTTGTCTGTGAAAATCTATTACTACAGACGTAAAAGAGCCGCATGTGAAAATCTATTGCTACAGACGGTTCACTTAAGAAACCGCCTGTGAAAATAGATATCCACATGCAGTTCCTTAAGCGGGCCACCTATAGAAACCGATTTTCATATGTGGTTCCTTAAGCAAACCGCATGTAGAAATTAATTTTCACAGACAAATTCTTAAGCGGACCGCCTATAATAATTGGTTCCCGAATCGATATATTTATTCGGAGAAAAACAATTTTTTTAACCGACCATACACCCCCCATGGTCGCGACGTCGCAAGTCACAAATCACGCAATTTTTCGCACGAATACACGCGCGTTCGGTTCTTAGCACTCGAATCCAGGATCTCTCAGCTCATGCGAACCTTTCTTACCATCCCACTAGAGAACTACTAGTGATATTAACACCATATGCAATCCTTTTGATATCTTCTATCTGAAACTTCAAATTATTATTTGAGCATCTAAATGACTTTGAATGAAAAACTTTTTAACTACAAAGTTGTAGATCTCGTCAAGGGCTACAATTTTTATATAGATTTTATACTCATCAACTTAGTATGAAAAAGATATGAATTTTTTAAGATACGTTACCATTTATTTTTATGGAGCATTTGTACAAGTGGTTCATAAGGAACCGTCTGTAGAAATGAGTGGTAATATATCTTAAAAAATTCATATCTTTTTCATACTAAATTAGATGAGCACAAGTTCTATATGAAAATTGTAGCTCTAGACGAGATCTAGTTTTTCATTTGAAGTCATTTAGAAGCTCAAATAATGGTTTGAAACTTCAAACGATTATTTGGATATATAAATAACTTTAAATGAAAAATATTTCAACTACAAAGTTGTAGATCTCGTCGAGTGGTACAATTTTTATATAAAGTTTGTCCTCATCTGAATTTATATGAAAAAGTTATAATTTTTTAAGATAACCGGTCACTTATTTTCACATGCGATTCCTTATGTGAACCGCCGATGGAAATGACCCATTTTCACGAACGGTTCACATAAAGAACCGTCTATGAAAATAATATTTTACACAGGTGGTTCCTTATAATAGTCGTATGTGATAATCATCACATTTTTAGAGGCGGTTCATGTAAGAAACCGTCTGTGAAAATATATTTTTACGAGTGATCCATAATCACAGCGGATCTCCGCTAACTATACAGACAGTTTTTCAAATGAACCGCCTATGAAAATGCACTCTTGGTATCTCAAAAAATAGTTTTTTTAGTGTGTGGGGGCGTCACAGCACACCAGGTTAGCATGCTGAGGGCTATAGAAGCAAATCTAGCAGTGTCCTTGCCATCAAAGATGGGTTGGGTGGGGGTAGAGGCAGGGGCGAGGTGGGGGAGGAGCGGGGTGAAAGCTTGAGAAAGAATAATGATGTGAAAGGAAGACAAATAACCTCACAATTTAGTCGAAGGTTAAAGACAATATATCATCGATCGGATCCGTATTCAGTGGCCAAGACTTGTCGACTAAAAAGAGCATCGATTTCATACGTCCGAAGTTTAGCAGCTGCCCCAATTAATTTTTTCCCCTTTCCATCTTTCTTTCTTTCTTTCTTTCTGATGCATGCATGATATCTTCACTCACCTTGCTTTTCCTTAATCATTATAGTACCTACCGACTCAGTTCCCAAATGTACTGTCGTGCTTAGAGATATCAGAACGTGTGCAGTAAAAAAATACAAAAAATTATCATTAATGTGCCAAAAGTATTGTGATTTGTCACATGATAAAAAATATAACTATTGGATTTGTGATGAAAATACTTTCAAATTACAGTATTTTTCAAGTTTTTCAACGTTTACCCCAACGCCCCCCCCCCCCCTCCCAAAAAAGAACCTTTGCCGAAGCGAAAGGAGGCCCAATGGATGTCTCTCCGACGTGAAATATCGATTGGATACACTGGTAAACACGTGGAATACCATTATTGCTAGCATGCGTAGCGGCACTGCTAATCCACGCGCGAGGAGGCGTCCGTGCACCACCTGACAGCCCCTAATTTCCTTTTTTGAAAGCTTTTTTCCTTTCCGTCTTTTCTTTTTTAGAAATTTTTCTAAAGAAAATTCTGTCAAAATTTTGAGAAAAAATTTTACACGAGAAAATTTTGGTTTAAAGTTTTGAGAAAAAAATTAAGAGCCCCGTGCACCAGGCGTGCGCTCGGCCGCAGAACAAGATTTTCGCATGCGTAGGCCTCTATACGTGCTGGAGCTGTCATGCACGTCACGTAAATGTCGCAACATGCATGTTTACATATTGGCATAAGGTTCCTGCATGTCTTTCACGTACGTACGTGTGTAGTTTCCCAGCTGTAGTATTAATTTTCGCGACATACTGACATGCATGCCTGCATCTGTTACGTCGTGTGTCCATGGAGATGCCCGTACATATGCGCAGTTTTCAAACCAACCGGCAGAGCTGGTAATTATATTAATAAGAACAAAAGCTTAACAGACTGACGACGCTCAATTAATTAAAAAACTGAGTAAAAACCAGCTCCGTAGCTAAACTAATCTAAGCCATCGCAACACCTAACCATCTACACTAGGTCTGAGATTGTCAACCTTGCCGTTGGACAGCCCAATGTCCGACGCAATGGCCAAACCCAAAAAATACGAGGAAGAACAACTCCGGGACAAGGCATCCAAGGAGGTAACGACGTCAAAGACGTCATCGTCGCCCATCCGAAACAACCGGAGTTGGTTTTCACCTAGGGAGCCTCCTAGAGAAGACAGGAAACACTGCAACACCGCCTCCAATGAGAGAAATGGTGCCCATGGATGTTGTTGGCACCAGCGTTGACATGAGGCCAAAATAGGGCTTTTGCCAAGTGTTCCTGCCTCTAATCGTGAAGAGGGGGGCAAACACGGTCGAACCATAAGCGCAAAGTAGCCCCCTTAATCACACTAAATCCAACGAGCCAACACCACATTGCAGAGCTCCCTTGCAGACTAGATCCGGGGGAATGAGAGAGATCTAGCAAAGGGAGGAGCCTGCAAGATACCAGGACTAGGACAAGCGTCGTGAGGAGAGGCACAAAACACTGCAGCAGCGGAGTATCAAGGAGAGCTATAGAAATGGCAAGGATGGCCGCCCAATCATGTCCACATACAGATCCATGCCGGGGCGTGAAGATCCTGGCATCGTGTACCTTCAAGCCACCGCGCACACCGAGAGCGTAGGATCTGACTACCATACCACTGCAAGGTAGCCGCGCTGTGCTGCTGGGGGCAAGAAACCGCCCGCCGCGCCACCGAGCATGCGTTACGGACCTCCGAACTGTCAGAACACATGGATCTAGCTATCGAGGGCATCGATCCAACCGCCACACATCGGGCCACCACATCACGTCGTCGATTACACGGATCCTACCGCCGCGCCATTGGTTACATAGATCCGGCCACCGGTCGTGTGGATCTGAACTCTACGCGCGCCACAAACTCATCAGGCTCAACAAACGGAACCATGACCTTGCAAAGAGGAGGATGTGAGGGAGAGAGAGGAGAAGAGCGGGAGCCACAATGGCCGTCGCTTGGCGTCATGGTTGGCCACCACAGCCGAACAGTCAGCAATGGCAGCGGAGGACACACCGAGAGTGCTGCCGAGGTTGGGAGGTGGGAGTGGGGGTCATCCCTGAGTGGCCTCAGGAGGTGATGGGAGGGCCCAGATAGTTTCCACTTGAGCCCCGGTATATGCGCACTTTAATTGTTGCTTATGTAGCTAGCGACCTACTTAAGCAGACAAGCTATAAATCTTCTTTGGATCGATCGTGACAGGATTGACAGTTGTGCGTTACCTACAAGCTAAGCCATGCATTGCGGTTGCTCCCTGTTCCTTTTTTTATATTTGCTCCATGCCTTCTTTTTTTATGTACACCCTCATCTATCTTATCGGCGTCGACACGATCAGGGACGAATTATGTATGCATGTTGAAGTGGCGCACCCCATCATTTTTATTCTAGCTTCATACCTTACATGCATGATACATGACATTTAATTTATTTCTTTTCTGATAGGTTGTTATGAGCCTCAAAAGTTGTATATGAATCCACCGATTACTAAATGTATGTGGCAAAATTAGATACTTCTTCACTTTTGATGGTCAAACTAAGAACGGTTGTTCACTTCACGGCACCTTCTAGGGTATCTCAAAATTATAATATCAAAAGCATTCCTTTTCTTGAGTAATCTCAAAAATGCAAACTAAAGGTTTGATTCCTGCCCATCCACTATAAATATAATGCAAACTATATGTAATTGTGTACCTAGTATAATATTAACTTGCATTCATTGGGCATGCGTCTTTGTTTTCCTTTTTGAATGTAAATTAGTTGGACAGTTGATGATTTAATGAGCTCCCGTACAGAACTCCTGTTGTAAACAGATCAATTAGTTGTAGTGTTATATTACAATAAACACTACAATAAAATAGGTCATCACACTAGATCATAAGTGCTGGCTAGGCTAAAAATGGCAATGATGAAGTATCAGTACTGTCGGAGGATGAGCTCCGCAAGCGGGGATCCTGATGGACCCTCTTTGAGATTTGGCCGGGGGCTGACTCTGGATCTACCTCATACGTGGATTTAATGTGAATATGTGAGATGTAGATGGGACGAATGATCATCTGCTAGTGAGAGTAAATGCTCAAGGGATTTTAGACAGGTTCGGGCCGCACGGAACCTAATATCCTACTCCTGTGTGTATGCTATTAATGCTCTTGGAATGCCTCTCTATGAATCTCTATATTACAAGGTTTTTTGTCTAAGTCTAGAGCTTTGGTCTTTCTTCGAGCTTGGTGAACCTCTGCTCAGCTTCTCAGACTTGTAAGACCTTTTGCCGTATGCTCTAGCTTGTTCTGGCCTGTTAGGCTTGTTGTTGTATCCTTCTCCAGAGTGCACCCCCTTTATCCTGTTGGAGGAGGCTCGGCGTGCCCAGAAACGGGGGCACGAGTTCCCATGAGCCATAAATGGAAAGCAACCATCATGGGGCTACAGTTTGATGTTACAGGGGGTTGAAAATGCGCTTTCGACCGGTCCTGTCGCTCATTACGCCAACTTTAGCAGGTGTAGGGGGGCCCATCGGGCAGCCGCCAAACAACCCCGCATGCCCGCTCGGTCAGAGCTGGTCTGACATAGCAGGGGGCAGGCGATACGCCTCGAGCCCAGCGACGATATCTCCAAGCTGTTTCCCTTATGGGCCCCGCAGGGTGACGTGCGATGGGATCCGTCGCATTAAATGTCCCCACGCCTTCCTGCCAGGCGGTGGCAGGGCCTGACGTACTCAGTACGACAGGCGTGGGGGGGGAGTGGTTGGAAGTGACAGGCCACGCTCCCTCTTAAATGCAGCATCGGGTATCTCACCAATTGACACTTCACCATTGAGCCCTTGTGGGGTCCACCGGCAAGGGGCTTCTCAAGTCCTCGGGGAACTCTGGGTGCTCGGGGACAACTGTTCATAGCCCCGAGCGCCCCCTCCTGAATTTGTCTCTTCTCGGGTCCTCGGGGAACTCTGGGTACTCGGGGACCACTGTTCATAGCCTCGAGTACCCCTCCCGGAACTGGCTCTTCTCTGGTCCTCGGGGAACTATGGGTACTCGGGGACCACTATTCATGGCCCCGAGCACCCCTCTCGAAACTAGCTCTTCTCGGGTCGTCGGGAAACTCCGAGTACTCGGGGACCACTGTTCATGGCATCGAGCACCCCTCTCGGAACTGGCTCTTCTTGGGTCGTTGGGGAACTCTGGGTACTCGGGGACCACTGTTTATGGCCCCAAGCACCCCTTCTGTAACTGGCTCTTCTCGGTCTTCAGAGAGATAGTCCCCGAGGGAAGGCGCCACGTGGTATTTTGCTGTCCTGGCCTCGGGACTCGGAGATCCCTGGTTCCCATGTCACCGACAAGTACCGGTTCATAATATCCCGTGTTCGATCAAAGATTGAGCTGAGTTGAACCAGCACTGATACTGATACTTCAGCATTGGCTACTAACCATGAGCTGACACTGATACTTAGTATCAGTGCTGATTCATGTTACGGGTCAGCACTGATAAATGTATAGTATATAAGAGACGTCTTCTTCTTTTCTAAGCTCAAACAGGATAGAGAGGACCTCTGTTATGCTAGGCTCCCACCATTTATGCCCAACCTTGACCTTGGAGACTTCAAAATTTGGAAGAATCTACATGTCCAAGGTACTCCAAGGTTAGTAATATGATCTACATTTTATTTTTACTTAGATTTACTTGCTAGATTGCTCTAGGTTTGAAAGTATGTGATTGCTCTATGGTGATGAATTTTGGGAGGAGCTAGAGCTCCAATTGAGCTTTAATTTAGTGAAAATAACAATTTTCTCATTGTAGGGCACATAGAGATGATCTACTTTTCATTTATGATTAGATTTATTTGCTTGATTGGTCTATTTGAATGTATGTGATTATGCTATGGTGACCTAAATCTCCAATTTTATAGTAGTTTTTTAGAAAAAAATACAATTAAAATCACATCTAAATAGATTAAAAGCTAGCTCTAATTTTCTAGTAGTGAATTAGAAAAAAAGATTCAAATCACCTCTAAATAGATCAACATATTGAATATGAATATTGTGCTGTAGGGATGGCATATCTACCTGCTAGTCGCAAGCAATGTGGCAGTATTTAGAAGGTGGGTCCTCTGACCTAAGCCAAGTGCTGGAATATGATGGGCCATCTAACATGGAGCGATCAAGATATGAGGTAATTCGATAAATTAGATATGCTTTTTGAAATATTGCATGGTTATCAGTTCAATTGTTTTTTAATGATTGCTAAAATGTAATGATAATCATAAATTTATAGATGGATCGGACATGGATTTACAAGGTTGACCGTCACAGGCCAGAGTTCTTTCCTGGCATGGAGCCTTTTTTGATGGCTATCACGGTGTACAGGAAGCCAAAAAACAAGCATGATGATCAATATATATGTTTTTTCATACGTTAATTGCAAGAATGAGAAACAGTTCTCAGGCATAGAGCAAATCGTACACACTAGTTTTGCAGGGGTTTCAAGCCTGGCTATATCCACTGGACCGAGTTCGATGAACGTGAGGAGGCTATGCATGAAGAGCAGCCCATAGCCGAAGAAGACGCAGGCAACGAAATGACAGCTGATAAAGACATTGATATGTCAGCATTCAAAGATACTTTTGTCAGCAATGATGATGACAACCTAGACGAAATGTTGTGCAATACAAAGGGACACTTCACCAGTGATAGGTAACATGAAAAGTTCCAGCTCATGATAGAGGACTATAAACACTAGTGTTACCGAGATGTAAGAAAGAGCACAACAAGCTGTAAGTTGTGTTGACATTGCTGCAAATGAAGTCTAGCAATGGTTGGTCTAATAAGAGCTTCAATGAGTTGTTATGATTCTTGAGGGACTTTCTTCCAGAGGGCAACAAGTTGCCTAAAAATACGTACCATGCCAAATAGATTATCTACCTATTAAGGTTCAAAGTAGAGAAAATACATGCATGTCGAAACAATTGCATGCCATATCGCAATGAGGATGAAGACTTGGAAGCGTGTTACATTTGCAGTGCATCATGTTACAAGCGCAACGTTGATGATATCGATAGCGATGACGTATGGGAGAAGAGTAAGGATAAAAGACCCCCCACTAAGATGGTTTGGTGAAGTGATTATTTGCCAACAAAGCGAATGCCAAGTTGATATGATGGCATGCCAAAGGACGCAAGAAAGATGGAATGCTTAGATATCCTACTGACGGAATACAATGGAGGATCTTCAATACAAAATACAAGAAATTCACAGCTGAAGTAGGGAATATAAGATTCGGGTTGAGTACGGATGTGATAAATCCTTTCAGCAACATGAGCAATAGTCATAGCATTTGGCTCGTGACTCTTTGTATCTACAACCTTTTATCTTGGCTGTGTATGAAGTGAAAGTTCCTTATGATGCCTTTAGTAATCAGTGAGCTGAATCAACCTAGCTACGATATTGATGTGCATCTCAAAACATTACTTGAAGATCTCCTTGTACTATGAAAAGATGGCGTACGAGTGTGGGACAAATACAAACGTGAGCATTTCAACCTATGTGCAATGTTATTCCTAATGATCCAAGATTGGTCTGCTCTTGCTAACCTATCAAGACAGACTTTAAAAGGCTATAATGGATGTGTATGGTGCTTGGATGAAACAGGGGTTGTTGTGGCTGAAGAACTATAAGAAAATGATCTACATGGGTCACCGTAGGTTTCTACGCCCAAATCCAACATATCATAGGAATAAAAGAGCTTTTGACGGGACAGTAGAGACTTGTCGAGCTCCAAAAGTTCACACTAGGGAATAGGTATATAAGATGGTAAAGAAGTTAGAGTTATCCTTGGAAAGGGAAAAGGCAGTACAAAATTCCCAGCTGAAAAACTTACTCCTATGTTTAAAAAGAGATCAATTTTTTGGAACCTACCTTATTGGAAGCACTTGATGGTCCGACTCGCAATCGACATCATGCGTATGGAGAAGAACATATTTGATAGCTTAATTGGTACCTTACTGGACATAACTAGCAAAATAAAAGATACACTCAATGCACGGTTGGACCTAGAAGATATGAAGCTAAGGAAAATTTTGCATTGTAAAATCCTAGGCAACGGTACAAAGGAACTTCCCATAGCTTGCTACACCCTAAGCAAGGAAGAGAAGATCAGCCTATGCAGTTGCTGGAATGGAATCAAAGTTTCGGCCGGTTACTCCTCCAATGTAAAGAGATCAGTGAAATAAAAACTTTGAAGTTAGTTGGCATGAATTCCCATGATTGTCACATGATGATAATATAGTTTGTTGCTATTGCAACTAGACGTTTTCTATTGGATAAGGTCTGAAACCCAATCGTAAAGTTGTGTTCATTTTTCAATGCAACTTCACAAAAGGTCATCGATCTGAGCAAACTAACAAAGCTACAAGAAGATATGGTACATACTATATGCCAGATTGAGAGTATTTTCTATCCATCATTTTTTTTACATAATGCCCCATCTCATTGTTCACATTGTGCATGAGATAGAGTACCTTGGCCCTGTGTGTCTGCATTAGATGTATCCTTTCGAAAGATTCATGTCAATTCTGAAAAAATATGTTCGTAACCGAAATCAGCCGGAAGGTTGCATGGCACAAGGCTATGGACTGGAGGAGGTCATCGAGTTCACCATAGACTATATAGATATTAAAGCAATTGGTAAGTTTATATCTCGCCATGAAGGAAGGCTAAAGGGGAAAGGGACTCTAGGTCATAATACAATATGTACCAATGGTTATATTTCATTCACCCAAGCACATTTTGCAGTTTGCAACAATCAGTTGTAGCGGTCATGTATGTCAATATGCACGTGCAAATGCTACGATCCACAAATCCAACAAAATTAGAGGATTGGATCACAAGAGTGCACAGAGATAATTTTAGCAGTTGGTTACATAGACACATGATGGATAAAGATACAGATGATGCACTATTGGAAATGCTGGCTAATGGGCCGTCAACTAAGATTCATACATACAAAGCATATGACATTAACAACTATATATTTTATACGAGAGCACAAGACAACAAGAGCACTAACCAAAATAATGGTGTCCGTATTGATGCCTATGACTGTGATGGCAATAGGGAGACCTACTATGAATTCATAAAGGATATTTGGGATCTTCAATATGGGGAATAGTTGAAGATCCCCCCTATTCCTTTGCTAATGGGTCAGACTCCCAAGTAGAGTTAATACCGACAAGTATGGTATGACTACTGTCAACCTCGAACTTGTCAAATACAGAGAAGAACCACTCATGCTCACCAAAGATGTTACACAAGTCTTCTATGTAAAGGACATAGACCCAGCTAACAAAGAGGAGCACCATGTGGTTCTTCAAGAAAAAAGAAAGATTGTCGGTGTTGAGGATTTCGTCTACGAGGAAGACTACAATCAATTCGATGACCTGCCTCTTTTTAGAGAGAATGTTGACTTGCCTCTCATTGATGACACTAAGGAATGTACCTACATACGCCATGTAAAGAGTGCTGGTTAAAAAACCAGCAGTGAAGACATTTTTCTACTGGCACTCTTATGCCTTTTGTAGTAGTGCATATCAATTAAACACATTCTAGCATAGGAAACATTGATCTCATTCAAGCACACAAATTCATCGATGCAACCCAACCATGACTTAAACTACCATAAGTTCAATGCAATTTCTTGTGCGCACATAAGACTAAAAGACCTATAGTAAGTTAGAGCCCATGCATAAAGGCAACACGGCAATACAAACTCACTAGCAAATGGTTAGTCATCGACTTAGTTAATTAAACCTTAAGCTACTACTAGTTACCACAAGTCTTGATGGACTCAGTTTGAACAAAAGACCAAAAGATGTCCAAAAGTTTTCAAACGTTTGCTACTTCCATTCCTAGCCATGACATTATCAACTATTTGTTTATGAACTTTTAAATGCTAAATGAAACTATTATTCAAGCATTGACTCCAAATAGTATGTGTAACATTATGCTAGTATAAAAACTTTGAATTTTCATATAGATAATTTTTCATTTAGTTGGTGTCACAGACTATGTTATCTTTGAGTATTGTTGAACTCAACTCTGTTATATGTGTATGAGACCTATTAATTCTCTGATAGCTGTTATCTTCTCTTGTTATTTGAATAGATGGAATTTTTATGTAGAAATGGTATGTACAAAATCAGGTCATCGCCCACGGACGTGCCCCATGATATAAGGCTCCTCCTGTGACTAGAATCCAGAGTGAAATGATAACCTGAGTGCATACCTCAACTTGAATCCACATGACGATGATGCTTCGGAGGGTCCGACCATTGATGATGCGCCGGAGGCTCCGACCACTGATGATGCACCGGAGGGTCAATTGTCCGAAGGACCAAGGCGTGGCCGAGGACCCAATAAGATGTATGAGGGATGTTTTGTCATCATGGTGGTCAATTCAATCAGGCAGCCCATAAAACCTTTAGATGTACTCAGGTTGCTCAATGCAGCATGTGGTGTCTCATAAGGGACCACGTCGCAATTACTTATAGAACGTGGAGAGGGAAATGAGGTGACAACTGCATGGTTCCTGATAGCATCAAGGAATTTATGTGGGGCAAGTTGTCTCAAAAGTTTGAGTACCCTGAAGAATGCAACATGGTCATAGAGAAGCATTAGGCCATAGTCATAATGGGCAGAACTTTCAAGAATTTTTTGGGTAAATTGTATAGATATTATCACTTGAAGAGTCAAACGCTATACTGGGATGATTATCCAATGGTGAAAGATTTTTGGAATGATTTTGTGAAGTATAGGGATTTGGAAGAAGCAAAAAAGATAGGTGAAGCAAACAAGGTCAACTCCTAGAAGAACTTATACCCCACAAAATCATCTCACATGGATACGTGAGGAAACTTAATGAGTGGGAAAAGATAGAAGAAGACATAACCAAAAGTAGTGTCACACCTGTGATGGCTAAGTGGATTCCACGAGCAAAGAACTACTTGTACGTCACAGTGGTGCTCTTGCAACTAATGGAAGCTTATGCTTGAAAAGTGAATGAGAACAAGAAGTCAAGCAAAAGATTACAGATGCCCACGTCTAGTATTCTCAATGCTAACCTTGGCACTAGGAAACAGGGAGCACACTGGGTGCACATGAGGCAAGAGTTTGAGGCCTTGGAAGGACAGATTCGAACAAAACATTGATACTTACAAAAAATAAAGAAAAGAAAATATGTTAGAGGTGATGGCCCTTTTAAAAGAACAACTTAATGAGGAGAGACGGATGACAGACACCAAAATAGTAGCGCTATTCAACAAGCCAGGCAAGAGTAGTTAGTCATCGCAGATAATGCTTTGATGACGAGACCTAGTGGTCCTCGATGTAGCTGCGCATCCACAGGGCTTCCAGGAGAATCCTTAATCCGTCACCTTATGGATGACATCACAGAAAGCACATCATACAAGCTTGTCATGCCCACCTTGGGTGTTCCCACCATGGTGGCTAGGGGCCTTGCTAAGTAATGGGTGGAAGGGACTCTATTCAACGGCCGCCCGATACCATAGGGATACGCTAGGGTACTCGCGGATCGTGTAATACATGCGTACCATAAAAGTAAGCTAGATTCCGTGGAGAGGTAAGGGAAATGAGGCTCTCAAAAAATGTAGGCCATTACGTCTTGTGGCGCAAGCGTGACATAGTGTTTGGTGGAGACTCATACGAGTCTAGGTCTAGTTCGGAGTCATCAGACCCACCCAGAAGATCTCCACCTCCTCCATCATTGCCTCCACATCCACCAAGAAGATCTCCACCTCATCTGTCGTCACCTCCAAAGCCACCAAGAAGATCTTCAACCCCTTCAACACCATCGCCTATCCCACTTTAGAAGCTGGTAGCACCTGCACAATCTCAGAAGTCGATGTCATCTTAGAAATTAGCTTCATCATAGCAGCGAGCACCAACTAAGAAGTGGCCAACAGCATCTAAGAAGTCGGCATGTCCTCTGCCTTATGATAAAGCTAATGAGGAAATCAGAAGGGAAGTGAACGCTAGTGACACTGCACACCTCAAACATATTGAACCTAAGAAGAGTGCTATGGATCCAATAATGACCACTAAGTTTCTCCAAAATTTGGCTAGACCTATGGACCCATTGCTAAAATCTAACTATGCACAAATCATGGGTAAAAAATAGTTGAGGAAAGTGACATGTGGGAAAGTAGAAAAAAAACAAAGAGCTCTAGTACAACAAGAAGAATTAGAAAGAAATTTTCTTCATGACGTCGGAATCACAAAAAAAGCACTTGATAACAAGTCCAAGTCTAAAAAAGCAAAGACTAGATGGCAACTTAAGCTTTGCGAACCACTGGTCGAGTCATTGTCAAAGCTAATAACCCAAATGCGGAGATTCCATGTGTGGTACATGAAACAGTTGAAGGGCGATAGAGAAAGGTTAGCGTTCAAATACAATCATAATGATTTCCTTCAAGATAGTGGATTGGGGTATATTGCACTATGTTTTTGTCTTTGTCAAATGCTTGGCTCATGATAGAACCTTGGGGGAACATGTATTCCTTGTGTTACAAAGACATTACTTGACTTGATGTAAGTGAAAACTTGATAATTTGTGCAATCTGAATAACTTAAGCAATCAAGTTTCTTGTGCTCAAATGAGATCCAATACGGTTGTCTTGAAACCTCGAGGTGTTTGTCGTACCCAGTCGCCCGACACTTCGCTTGGATAAGAGAAAACTTGAGGATAAAAAGAATAATAATGAAAAATGTGCCAAAATGAACAACTCTAATTTAATCATTTGATCTAACTAAGTGTTGGTTTCATATGTAAGTGTTTGAAAAGCCTTCTGTCCTGAATGCTTGTTTGCCAGTTTGAGATTGAAGTTGGCTAGTTCCTAATGCTTGTCTTGACTTGGCATGAATGGTTGCTTTTGTGATGATCTCATTTAACATCATTTGGCTATGTGAACTGTTGAATATCAAACTATAGGGTATATACGTATAAAGAGTATACCATATATGGATAAGGTATGCCATGTCGATGCTTAACAACTCTGGATATTACGGAACTGGATCTACGGTACCTAATACTCTCGGAGATCTAGTAGGCGTATACTAGCAAGGTCTTGATTGGTTACCCAACTCAAGAACAAGTAGTATCTCAGCCGGATTTATCTGATCTTTCTTGGTGGATAAGATGAAGGATTCCTTATCAACTATGGCGAGATTGGAGGTGGTACAAGACCCCTATATATAAGGTGGGGACCCAGACCCCCGAGGGAGAGTCACTTTTTCCAGAGGAGGACAACTCATCTGCAACTCGACGCAAGCACTAGGGCTACAGGAGATACTCGATGACTTCCATATTAGTCTAGTCTAGATCTTATCTACTCCTTGTAATAGATCCAGACACATTCCTTGTACTTGAGTGAATACAGATACATCATTAAGCACACAAGACGTAGGGTATTACTCTAATTAGGGGTCCGAACCTGTATGCATCGTGTGTGCCTCGTCTCCTGTTCAATTCCTGAATCATGAAGATAACTCTGTTATTCTTACATACATATTGTCAGGGAAAACCCACGATAGTGAACCTAAATGAGCCAACAATTCTTTTGTTGAGCTTGTATAGCTTCATGTTCTTGTGTAATTGTATCTTTTCGATCATTTATGCAATTGAGAGCTCCTCATTCCACTCTTCATAGTCCTTTAAAGTTTCTAGCTCTTACAAATGCTTTGTGGTATACTTGTGAAAGCTCATTAGGATTGAATGTTCATGCATTACATGGTGTTTTTGTCCTTGATGTTTACATTGCTAAAGGGGGAGAACATTTTCTATACTCAAAGAATCCTGCATAAATGAAAAAGGGAGAAAATATGCTATAATGAACCTATGCATTCATCAAGGGGGAGCATTAGAGTTTTTCATTGCGATTTTCAGGCTTTTGCGATCTTCTTATGCCAAGTGACATCTTCTTTTGCCCTTTCTTGAGTTCTTGGTCACTTGGATGAGCTTCTTGGTTTTTTTCTTCAAACCAATTCTTTGTGCTTTGTGAAGTTGTCAATGCACTCATCAAGGGGGACATTGACAAACCAAGTTGAAATGTTCCTAGGTTCATATGTGATTAGTGATTGACAACGGTGTTGATTCGGTTTTATGATTTTGAGATTGCATGGGCATTGTTATGTATTGCAATTATGATCATAACTATCAAAAGTTACATGGCGTGTTTATTCCTGAGTTCAGAAAAATTGTACATGATGGATGATTCGGCGCTGAGGAAATTGAATGCGCTAGATGATCTGGCATTCATATGCAGTACACACCAGAGCATTTCAACGAAGAAGCAAACATTGAAGTACACGCCGGATGGTCCAATGTTGGGCATCAGTGAACATTGGAGCTTTTCTTATAGAGAGGTTGCAAACTAGCTCTGGCAAACTTGTATATGTCGGATGGTCCGGTGCTAGGCAATATTTATACCAAAGTTATTTTCCAGAGAGGGTGCAGAACCAGTTTCGGCAAGAATGGATACGCTGGATGATCCAGTGATGGGAATGAATACATATGGAACTATTTCTTGTAGAGAGGATTTTAGGCTGCCTGGTTTGCTGAGTTGAATGCCGGATGGTCCGGTGCTCTGGAGTAGTGAACACCGGATCATCCGGTGTTGGAGCAAGAGTTCGTCTTTCCCCAACAAGTACGGCGAGAGTTTCTTCTAAGGAGGAGACTCAAGCTTGGAGACAAAGTTTGAGAGGAAGGAACACCACGAGTATATTGATAATAGAAAAATGTATCATTCTAGGAGGAGTATCACAGTGTTTGCTGTGATGTGCTTTGTGTCTGTCCTCCTCTTTGCCTAGAAGACATGACCCCCTATTTATAGGGCCATGCGTAGCTTGGCGCACAAGTTATCATAATGTACAAATATCCAGGATCCGATTAAATTACTGAGCCTTATCCTGGATAACTACCTTCTATCCTGTTGGGAGATAAATATCCACCGTGATAATTATCGTGGTGCCTGCCCCCTGAATGGGGTGAGCCGGTCGCCAATTGCGGTCCGACGCCACACTGTCAGGGGTGTCTGGATAGCCCACATCTTGCCGGGGTGTTAGAGTGGCATCCATTAGCCTAGGCCTTTAATGCTAGTCACTACTTTGCAGGCAAAGTACGATCGGCGCTCCCCTTTTGGCAGATCTTCCCAGGGCCTGCTGACTCACCCCGCTGCCTTCAGGAGGGTGGCCCGACCATCCCGATGCAGGGGCCTCGGGAGGCATAGTACATGGAGGCGAAGGCTTTGGGAAGCGGGACCCCAGAGGGTCGGGACTTCGGGAGGCCAAAGCTTTGGAGGACCAAGGCTTCTGGAGGCTATGTTTTGGAAGACTTCGGGGGGTCGAACTGACGGAGCCAAGGGAAGGCTTCGTAGGTGTGAAGGGGAACCGTGAAAGGATCTAATGATATTGGAGATCGAGCTTCTAACAGAGGGTTCAGAGATCAAGGCTTCGAAAGGACCTGGATGGTGATCTTGAACCGTTATTCTCGGGCTGGCTTATTTTCCCCCCAATAGTACCCCCTCATTTTCGGGCCCCGATGTTTAGGAGGGGGAAGAGGATGCAGAGGAAAAATCAACCCCAGCCTGGTATCGTATCAAGGATGCCTGATGGTGATTCTCTGTCCTTCGAAGTCGCTAGAGTATAGGTTTCGTGTGGGTTTGGAGAATCCCACATGTTCTCCTGGCGGGACAAGACGTGCCACTGCCGCGTTCTGATAGGATAATTCATGGGGTCGCTAGGGTCTTGTGCCTGCAATCCTGTCACGCGCCGAAAGGGGTTTGGGTCATTAATGTGACGGGACGTCCGCGTGAGAAAATGAGGCATTTCATCGTGGTGTGCTGCCACATGCTGGAGGGAAACCGGATGTGGCCACAGCCCCTTCCCCTAGGTGTTTAATGGGAGGACATGGCGACATTCATCCCGCTTCATCTTTCAGACCTATGTGGCTGCGTGGCTCAGGTGTAAAGTTGGGGTTACCCGGTTGGAGTCTCCACAGCCCATGAGCAAGTAGTTAACCTTGACTTGAGTATGGCATCGTCTTCCTCCTCATCCTCCTCGAAGACATCGATGATCTTGATGGCTCCTTCGAGAGCTGGGCTGTTTCGATCGTTGGTAGTGGCGTCGAAGGCAAAACGGCTTCCACCTCTGCAGGGGTGGCGGTTGTCCACTGCTTCAACCCGACCTTTGGCCGGGGAGGGCATGCCTATCGAGATCATCAATATCTCCGATGACAACGAGGAGATCGACTGGGATCTCCTGCTAAGGGAGAGTGAGCCGGCGTCTGTAGGCTCGGCGGTGAAGCAGGAAGAGGCCAGGAAGGTGAGGGAGAGGGCCTCGCCGGCTATTGTATCGGCTTCCGTAACGGCAGGCCACAGATGAGGCACGTACGCCATCTCATGCATGGCCCCTGCCGGGACTCGTAGGAGGTGAAGGCGGTCACCGGGATGACGAACTTGGTGACGCCATGATATATCCATGTCACGGCTGGACTTAGCCACCTTGTACTCTTTCTCGCCTTATTTTGCTCCTTAGAGATCATCTTCTTTGTGGCAATTTCTGTACGGTTGTTTTAGTTTGTATCCCCTGGATGTACTGGTTGTTTAATAATATAATGTGGATCTTCGGGAATGGTCGTGTCTCCTTCCATATCGCAATGCGAGAGGACCTTTCGAATGGGTGGCCTCATGCGTGCGTGCTTTCGTGCCTCCAAACCGTACTTCTTCGTCCCTTTCGAAGGCGACGGCTAGTTTTTCTGACGACCGGTGGATACGTAGGGTAACTAAGGAGAACCAGGTGAAGTAGTGGTGACCTCGTCGTCCCTGGTTACTACGTACTCCTCGAGCCTGGTTACTACGTACTCCTTCCTAATTTGTTCCAGATTTTTGACTCAGCGAAGTCCCTCTGGAACCTTTGGAGATGAACTCCGAAGGTGGTCCTTGACCCTTCGGGTTCTTTAGCGACTGCCCGGGTTGAACGTGATGATATGTTAGAGGTGCAGCCGAATGCTAGGCAAGAGAGGTGGTCAGTGACCCCCCTCGGCCCTTAGCCACTGCCCGGTTCCGGAGGTACTCCGTCCAGAGCCTGGTGTGTCGGAGACAAAGTCGAAGGTGGAAGAGGTGGTCCACAACCCCCTCGGCCCTTAGCTACTGCTCGGCTCCAGAGGTACTCCGTCCGGAGCCTGGCAACGGCGCGTCAGAGGAAAAACCGAAGGCTAGGCGGGAGAGGTGGTCCGCAATCCCCTCGGCCCTTAGCCGCTGCCTGGCTCTAGAGGTACTCCGTCTATAGCTTGGTGCGTCGAAGGCGAAGCCGAAGGCGGAAGAGGTGGACTGCGACCACCTCGGCCATTAGCCCCTGCCCGGCTCTAGAGGTAGTCTGTTCGGAGCCTAGCAATGGCGTATCAGAGGCAAAGCCGAAGGTAAAAGAGGTGGTCTACGACCCCCCGGCCCTTAGCCACTGCCCGGCTTTGTAGGTATTCCGTCTGGAGCCTAGCGACGAAGTGTCGGGGGTGAAGCCGAAGGCCAGGCGAAGGAGGCGGTCCGCGACACCCTCGGCCCTTAGCCACTGCCGAGCTCTGGAGGTATTCCATCTAGAGCCTGGCGATGACGCATTGGAGGCGAAGCCGAAGGCCAGGTGGAAGCGGCAGTCCGCGACCCCCTCAGCACTTAGCCGCTGCTCGGCTCCAGAGGTACTCCGTCCAGAGCCTAGCGTGGGTGCATCGGAGGCAAAGCTGAAGGCCAGGTGGAAGAGGCAGTCCGCAATCCCCTCGGCCATTAGCCGCTGCCCTGCTACTGAGGTATTCCGTCCAGGTCCTGGCGACGGCGCGTCGGAGGCAAAGCTGAAGGCCAGGTGGAAGATGCGATCTGCGACTCCCTCAGCCCTTAACCGCTGCCTAGCTTTGCAGTCTCTGCAATTGATAGTCAGGGGTTCCACTGTGTTTTCCGTGCCATGAGGCGCGGGCTTTTATTAAATGTTAGTATAATCCTCATAAATAATATGTAAAAGGTGTTTTCAAAGGAGATGGTAGGGTAATGTTGTTACCTTTTACCATACGTGTTAGAGTCACGTGATCATACCTTACCCTGCAAGGAGGGGGATCTTTATACCTCCTTGATCTATGTGTGGTGCTCTTTGGTGACTAGTGGGTTTCGTACCCCTTCAGCACGGAGGCATTAGCCTTCAAGATGTCGGGGTACCTTTCACGCTAGGTCTTTTCAGAATCTTTTTGCCCGGCGGAGTTTTCAAAGAAACATCTCCATCGCGGGGTTTTCAAAAGTCTCTCCATGGTGCGGAGGTTTTGTAAGGCTCTCTGTTGTGCAGAGGTTTGGAAAAGCTCTCCGTTTTTACCGGAGGTTTGGTGAAATTCTCCATTTTTACCGGAGGTTTTTGGTAGAGTTCACCGTTTTTACCGGAGGTTTGGTAAAGTTCTCCATTTTTACCAAAGTTTTGGCAAAGCTCTCCATTTTTACTGAAGGTTTTGGTGAAGTTCTTCATTTTTACCGAGGTTTTGGTGAAGCTCTCCGTTTTTACCGGAGGTTTGGCAAAGCTCTCCATTTTTACCGGAGGTTTTGGTAAAGCTCTATGTTTTTACCAGAGGTTTTGGTAAAGCTCTCCATTTTTGTCGGAGGTTTTGGTAAGACTCTCCGTTTTTGTCGAAGATTTTGGTAAGACTCTCTATTTTTATCGGAGATTTTGGTAAGACTCTCTGCTTTTGTCAGAGGTTTTGGTAAAACTCCTTGGCATGTATTAATGTCGAAGGTACTACACACTATCAGAGCTATGCAATACCTTTCAGGAAACCTAGGCAATCTTGCCTTCTAGGTGACCTAGGCACGCTATGCCCGCGGTGTGTAGGCTTGTCGTGCTCCCAAGGAAACACCCGGGGTGCACCGCAATACTATCCACCAAGGATGTGCCCTGGCGCGTGACATTTATATGACCGAAGCTATGCAATGCCTTCCAGAACACCCTGGGTATAATCTGCCTTACAGGTGACCTAGGCATAAGCGGTGCCCGTGGTATATAAGCATGTCGTGTAGAGAGAATTCCTTGCGACAGCATTCCTCAGAGCACCACATCCTCACATCAGGGAAGTCCCCTGATATGCAGTGTCCACACACTATCGAGGCTACACAATACATTCCAGGAAACCTAGGCAGTCTTGCCCCCTAGGTGACCTAGGCATGCTACGCCTGCGGTGTGTGGGCTCCACTTCCTACCAGGGCAAAGCCTACCCTCAGGGAAACCTTTTCAGGTGACCTTGGTTTAGGCAAGCGATGCTTACTGGTGTGTGGGCTTGTCACACCCTCAGAGAAATCCCCCGGGGGCGCTGCACCTACATTACCAAGGAAGTCCCTTGATAACCGGCATCTACACACTATCGAGGCTACACAATACCTTCCATGAAACCTAGGCAATCTTGCCTTCCAGGTGACCTAGTCATGCTACGCCCGCGGTGTGTAGGCATGTCGTGCAACGAGGATTCCTTGCGACAGCATTCCTCGGAGCACCGCAACGCCGCCACCGGGACATCCCCCGGGGCATGGCTTCAACACCCGAGGCTATGCAAATGCCTTCCTGGGCACCTTGGGCATAATCTGCCTTGCAGGTGACCTAGGCATAAGCGGCGCCCATGGTGTGTGGGCCTCACTGTCTACCAAGACTACGCAATTCCAGTTTACCTAGGCATGCTACGTTCGCGATATGTGGGCTTTTCACGCCACCTGAATATGTCCAATGGGTGGCACCGCAACACGGTCTATCAAGGAAATCCCTTGATACGTGGAAACTACGCTTCCAAGGCCGCACAATGCCTTCCAAGAAACCTGGGCAGACCCGCCCCCCAGGCGACCTAGGCACGATGTGTCTGTGGGAGTGTAGGGATTTTGCATGGTTATACTAGCTAAGTTTTGTAGTCTACTGTTGGCAATGAAAAGCTATTTGTAGCATAAAACATAACTAAGTGATATAACTATTCATGCTAAGTGAAAATGTAACTTAAATTCTACTGCTTCTACCCAGTGGCTATTTACTAAAAAAAGACTCCTAGTAGTATGGTTGGAGGCCTCCAATAGACTCTAACCTTACCGTATGAAAGACGGATTACTAGGTAAACTATCTGGTAGTTAACAGTGGGTGTACCTTTGTAGGAATAAGGCCTGTATTGTGAGGCTTGGTGACCTCGAAGCCTATGGCTCGGCTGGAAGAGGCGGTGCTTGACCCCCTCAGCCTTTAGCCGTTGCTCGGCCCCGGAGGTAATCTGTCCAGAGCCTGGTGACGACATTTGGAGGCGTAGTTGAAGGCTAGTCGGGAGAGGCGGTGATTGATCGCCTCGGTCCTTGGTTGCTGCCCGGCTCCGGAGATATTCCGTCCGGAGCCTGGCAACGGCGTGTCCCCGACTCAGTTATCGTTGCTGGATGTGGTATCGTTGGTAGCAGGGTCGGTGGTGATGGTGCAGGGATGAGGGACCGGGGATTTGCCCAGGAGTTTGCCCCCAGCCTCCGAACCCTGCGTCGTCCTTCGCCCGCTCTTTCTGCAGTCATGTATTCTTCCTGGAAGGTCATGAGGGTGCGGCAGTCATTGGTGTTATGGCCATGCCTTGGTCCGTGCAGGATGCACCCGTGTGCCTCCAGGGGCACCAGAGCTTGGAGTTGTCATCGGGGTCGCTGCCGAAGGCTGTGTGTCCCAGAACCTATGGTTTCCCCAGGGGCTCCTTCCCCTTTGGGAGACCATCGAGGCTCCCCGTGAACCGGCTTTTGGAGCTGAAGTGGTTTTGACTATGCCTCACCAGATGAGGTGGGCCTGGGGTTCCCTATGCGCGGTTGCATTGCGAGGGCGACGTAGGAGGTGGTAGAGGGGTCCATGTACCCCAGAGCCCTCCATCTCCTCGGATCCCTCTTTCGCCTGAGGGGCCCAAGGAGGGCGCTGGGTGGATAGACTTTCCGAAGATGTTGGCTAGCTCGGGGTATCCAAGGTGTGGTCGAAGGGAACACCTGGGGACCAAGCCCAAGTAGGAGCACTCCCGGGTTGGACCACCCAGAACCATTGGAAGGCGGGGAGGTCTTCGTTGCGCAGAGGCTGTAGGGCCTCCACGCCGTCTGGAGTTCCTGTACCGACATAGGGTTCTGACTTGGCCAAGGTTGGGGGAATGCCGTCCCATACGGCAGCGGGGCTGGAGCATGCATACGGTGCGTATGGCTGAGGCAGCCATGCATAGGGTTGCATGCTCGCAACGGTGGGTATGGTGGTTTTAGCTAATCCTTTGGTGGTTTTCCTCGTGGATTCCTACCTCTCTTAGCACTTCTGTGTTCGAGCTCCACGGACGGCGCCACTGTTGGAGCAAGAGTTCGTCTTGCCCCAGTAAGTATGGTGAGAGTTTCTTCTAAGGAGGAGACTCAAGCTTGGAGACAAAGTTTGAGAGGAAGGAACACCATGAGTATATTGATGATAGAAAAATATATCATTCTGGGAGGAGAATCACAGCGTTCGCTGTGATGCATGTTCTGTGTCCATCCTCCTCTTTCCCCAAAGGACATGGCCCTCTATTTATAGGGCCATACGTAGCTTGGCGTACAAGTTATCATAATGTACAAATATCCAGGATTCGGCTAAATTACTGAGCCTTATCGCGGATAACTACCTTCTATCCTGTCGGGAGATAAATATCCACTGTGGTAATTATCGTGGTGCCTGCCCCCTGAAGGGGGTGAGCCGGTCGCCACTTACGGCCCGGCGCCGCACTATCAGGGGTGTCAGGATAGCTCTCATCATGCCAGGGTGTCAGAGTGGCGCCCATTAGCCTAGGCCTTTAATGCCGTTAACTTTCTTGCAGGCAAAGCACGACTGGCGCTCCCCTTTCGGTAGATCTTCCCAGCACCTGCTAACTCACCCCGCTGCCTTCGGGAGGGCGGCCTAACCATCCCGATGCAGGGGCCTCGGGAGGCATAGAACAGGGAGGTGAAGGCTTTGGGAAGCGGGACCCCGGAGGGCTGGGACTTCAGGAGGCCAAAGCTTCGGAGGACCGAAGCTTTGGAAGGCCATGTTTTTGAAGGCTTCAGGGGGTCAAACCGGCGGAGCCAAGGGAAGGCTTCGTAGGTGCGAAGGGGTACCATGAATGGATCTGATGATATTGGAGATCGAGCTTCTAACAGAGAGTTCAGAGATCAAGGCTTCGGAAGGACCCGGATGGTGATCTTCAACTGTTATCCTCAGGTTGGCTTATTTTCCCCCCAACATCCGTCATTGATGAGTTTTCAGAGATATGTCATTTTTGTAGGGATTTTGATTTTGACTAACATTTGATGGAGTTAAATAGCATTGAAAGTACATGTTTACTTGTCTCATGATGTATAGGTGGTGGATGCAACTTGGTGGCTGACAGTGAGAGGATCGCGGCTAAGCGGGGAGGTTGGTGCTGGACGATCGAGGGAGTACGGTAGAGTCAAGGGTGATCCCAGCTATACACATGGAGATCGAGCAAAGCATGAGATGGAGGATGAAGACAGCGTATCGACAAAGTCAAGCAAAAGAGATACCAATGCAAGTGACAAGGCTGCCTGAGGGATCGGGAATGGGAAAGACTTGCCAGCGGTCAAGTTCGCAGGACAGAGTACATGTGTCGTCATCAGGGTGCTTGCATAAGGTATATGCAAGTGGTTGCGAGTCATGCTTTGAGAAGCATGCAAGGCAGTTTCCCAATTTGGACGCAAAAACTGCGAGAGGATGGAGTACACATGGCATCATCGCGAAGCTTGCGTTGAGACGAAGCTAAGTCATAAATGTGCCATGGCCATCTGATGGACGAAGAAACTTTTGGACCAATCTAGCCCCGGTGGTAGGTAGGAGTGCATTCTAAGGGTGAAAGGGCTGTTTTAGGACAGGATTGCTTAAGAGTTAAGCAAGCCCCCTTGGCCTATAAATAGAGAGTTGTGTCTGGTGGAATGGTGTGAGCTTTGAGAGTTTTTGGAGACTTTTGAGAACCTTCCACTTGTGTTGTGTGGAGAGGGAGAGAGGGGTGCTTAGCCTATGTTTAGGTGAGAACTTTTGTGAGAAAAACACTTTGTAATCTACTAAAAGAAAGCGTTCCTTTGAGCTTAATGAAGAAAGTTGTTTTGCAGATGCTTGAGTTCATCTCCTTCTAATATCCTGCTTTTGGCTCTCATGGTCTGGTGCAAGTTTTTGGTGTCTTCTTGTTGATTTTCATTTTCCTTGAGAGCTGCTCCTTTTGGGTCTTGAAAGAGGTGTTCTTCCTATTACTAGAGGGTTAATCTTCTCATATGAGTTGTTCTTGAACCATCCTAACCCTTTGAATCCATCAACTTGAAGAATCTCTTCTTCCAGTAGCCAGTTCTCTGGTGTTCAGGAGTTTTTCTTTAAATTGATTGCTTTCTTGCACTATTACTCTTGATATGGGCTTAAATAAAATCTAGAGTTCTCTTCCATCGAAGAGGCGTATTTGTTGTGAAAGTCTTATAATGTGTTTTTATCTATTTTGCTTTCGCATGTGGTTTTGATGTGTGTTGGGTTCAAGAATAGGAGAAGACCATCGATTTTGTAAGAAATTTACTTAGGTGCCTATTCATCTCCTTCTAGTCATCAATCTCGGTGCTATTATTGGTATCAGAGCTAGTTTAATCACTTGTTAACCTTAATCAGTTTTTTTATCCATAGGTGATAATGGAGAGATATGGAAAGATCCTACTCTTTTAAGATCATGACTTTTTTTATTGGAAGGTGTGCATGGAGGCTTATCTTCTAAGCCATGGAAGTGCAATATGAGAGGTTGTAGACTCCAACTATGTGATCCCTACTGCTCGTAATACTCAGGTCCAAATCGAGCAATATGAAGCTAGCAACAAGGCTTAAAATATATTGTTCACAAGCCTGAGTCATAATGAGTTTAACAGAGCCCAGCACCTTTGGACTATGCGAGAGATTTGGACTACTGTTAGCGTATTTCATGAGGGCACTAACTAAATCAAGGCTCGATGCTAGTGCACGTACAACCAAAATATTATATGTTCGTGCAAGGACTCGGGGAATCTTTGGATGCTATGTTTACTAGATTTGATCAAATTGTTAGCAACCTTAGATCCACCGGTGTTTGCCCTACTAGATTTGATCGAATTGTTAACAAACTTCTCTATGCTCTTGACTGTAGCATTGGGAAGTAAAGATCTTGAGCATAGTCATCCAGTTATGATACATTGACTTGTGATGAACTCTTTAGCAAGCTTAAATCCACCGAGATAGCCAAGGCGGCTCGGATAGGCCTAGGAAACCCCCTGTCTCAAAACATGACATTGGTTTCAGAACTTAGTGGTGGTAATCCTGCTGGAGTTGGCTTTTCTGTTGCTAATCCTTCACCTAGTGGCTTTGCTTTGTCTTCCTTGGTTTCTATCACAGAGGAGCAGGTGGACACACTTGATGATGAGGATCTTGCTCTGATCGTGAAGAAGTTCACCCGATTCTGCAACAATAGAAGAGACTGGAGGAGATGTGACTCTCTGGTTTGTTATGAATGTGATCATACCACTCATTTCAAGGAGGATTGCCCAAATATCAAGAAAAAGGAAGATCATGGCCATGACCATGACAACCACAAGAAGAACAAGAAGCCCTTCTTCAAGAACCATGACAAGCTGGCAAAGAAGGCGACCAAGGCGACTTCTAGAGATTTCATTGCAATGCTCAGCGATGTTGACACCTCCTCAAGCGAGGAGGAGAGCTTAGAGGAGGAGGAGCTTCCCATGAAGAACAAGAAGAAGAACAAGGACTGTACTAGACTTTTCTTTATGGGGGATGACAACGACAGTGACCCTGAGTTTGAATCTTATGAGGTATCACCTTCCTACGACCAGAGGTATACCTTAAATGATGTGCTTATTAGCCAAGATAGGTTGCTCAAGAAGGTGGTTAGGGAAGTTAAGGAACTCAAGTCTAGGATAGAATGTTCATCTTCTGAGCTTGAGTTGCTTAAGTTTAGGGTCAATGATAAGGAGTGTGATAGTTTCCTTATGGTCATGAGTTAGCTTGCTGACCTTCAGCATTTGTATGCTCAAGTCGCAAGTTAGCTTGAGACTGCCAAGAAGAAGCTCCTTGAGGAGGAGTCTAGACCTACTCTCTTAGGCGCTTGCACGAATTACCCTTTGCTCTCAAAGGATGTTGATGTGAAAGCTAAGCGCATAAAGGAGCTAGAGTCTAGATTTGAGAGTGCTGAGAGTTCTAAGGATGCGCAACTAAACTGTTCCACCTACATCATCCTAAAGAGCAAGCTTAATTGGGTTAGATTTCAAGTTGAGAAGCTCATGGCCAAGAATGAGTACCTCCTTTCTCTTGTGAAAAAGTGTTCAGAAGGCAAGGGAAAAATGGATTTGATCTTGGCCAAGACCAAGATGTGTGCCAATAAAGCGGGTTTAGCCTTGGGATTGGTTTTTGAGAGGATGGCTTACAATGGGGTTGGTAAGACTATTTTCACCTCACCTACTACCCTAGAAGCCGAGAAGTCTAAAATCAATGCCACACCACACCCATCAAGAAACCCACTCCACAACCCACAAAGAAGAAGGCACACCACAACCCAAGAGAGCTCTACAGCCTAAGATGAGAGCCACTGTGAAAGAGCCTAGAGTGACCGGTAGTCGAGTTCCTAAGAGACGCTACAATTGCACCTACTGCCAAAGAGAGGGTCACCGTGTTGGATTTTGCTTTGGCCATAGGAAGAATGAGCAACATGAGTGGGAGTGGAGTATACGGGACATGTACCACCTCTCTTTTGGTGTACATGAGCCTTTTCCTTATTCTTACTCACGAGTCTCGAGCGCTCCTCAGCTTCCTCCTAGAGGTTGTGTCCGACATGGATCTTACCATGATTTATATGGTTTTGGTCCACGTGTAAGAGATTTTGAGTTGCAGCACTTTGGCAAACCACGTTTTCCCTATCATGGCACTCGCCCTCAGTGCACTAGTATTAATTTACATGTACCGGCTTCTACTGCTTCAGGGCGAATGACCCAGTACTAGATTCCAAAAAGGGTTTTGTGTAACCTCAGTACTGAGCCATACACCTATTATTCTTCTCATATGTAGATGGTAGGTGGAGGCCTAAAGAACAAGTGGCTCGTTGACTCCGGTTGTTCGCACCATATGAATGGAGATGCATCATGGTTCTCCAGCCTCACCCCGATGAATTGATATGAGTACATCACTTTTAGGGATGATCGGAAAGGAAGGGTGAAAGCCAAAGGTATGATAAAGGTGAATGAGAGTTTCACTCTCAAAGATGTGGCTTTTGTGGAGTATCTGAGATACAACTTACTTTCTGTGTCTCAGTTGTTGGATGAGGACTTGGAAGTGCACTTCAAGCGCAATGCTTCTCGAGTTCTTGATTCGTCGAGCACTTTTATTTTCCAGGTTTCTTGAGTAGGGGGCGGCGCCGGTCCTGACATTTTGGTGGCCCGGGGCGAGATTAAAAATGGGCCCTATTAAATATAAATTTCGAAATATTTACGTACCACAGTGGCTCAAAGCAATAATGCTATTTTTTATATCAAATAAATAGCAGTTGTATGTATCATATGGAAAAAATAGCATGCCCCAGTACACAATAACATAAACAGAGAAAACAAGATATAGACGAGACATATGACTATATGATAAGGTAAAATAAAGACATACTTCTCAATCAAGTCTTTGTATTTATCCGCACCAAGATTAGCAATCACGACTCCATCACTCAACTTGAAAACAGAAGCCAGCTTATCATAAATCTAAAACAAATATAAGAATATGATTATACATGTTAGACACAATGAATGTAGCTAAGCTTACAAAGTAAAATTGCATATGATTGTAACTTTACCTGTGGATATCATCTGAAACAATTTCTTCTAACATTTACCTCTAGATAGCTAAGTTGAATAAAATTAATTAGTAGAATGACTAAAATAAATCGATTAAATTGGACTTGAAAGCTTGGTCAAAAACTAAACTATTCAGATACTCGAATAAACGAATAAAAAAGTAGATTTTCAGCTTGGTTCATAGTCTAGGTGCTTATAATGCAATTTTTGTCAAAGCTGATATATATAGTGCAGTACTTATTTTACATGTGGAACACGTACAATAATGTATGAATGGTATAAATTAAGGAACTTGGAAGTATCTCTGGCAGCTTCTTGCAGGATCCTTAACTGGAATTGAGAAGCTCTCATTAATTCAATTCTATGCAAACTACATACACAAAATTATTACTTCAAATTACACGGAAGGGAAAGCACTACTCACTACTCAGTACCCCTTTTTTCATGGCAATGCTCTACTTCATACTTGAGTTGGCAGCTCAGATGTGGTGGACTTTCCTACCGAGGCCATGTGATTTCAGAAGAGGTCCAAGTTGCTTCATCATCAGAGATTGCCGGATACAAATCTGGCATCTTAGGGGCAGATATAGTCTTCGGGGCAGATATAGTCTTCTTGTTGCTCAGCATCAGGACTACACTCGTATTTCGGTATTTGCAAGCGGCAGCCGGCAGGACCGCACTACCGCAGGACAGCAGAGCCACGCGCGGCATGCCAGGCACAGGCAGAGAGGCGCACAGCAGGTGCAGGTCTGCAGGTGCTGCAGGTCGGGACTCGGGCCGTCGGGCGTCGGCGTGGGTGCGTGCCGCGCAACGCGTCGCAGGTCGCCAGGCGGCAGGCAGCACTGCAGCAGGCACGCTCGGCCGCTCGGGGTCTCGCTCGCCGAGTCACCGTCTCGGGAGTCAGGTCTCGCCGAGTCGCCATCTCACTCTCGGGGCGTCGGCGCGTTAGGCAAGGCTGAGTGGCAAGCAGAGTATAAAATACCTAATGGGCCTATGGGATTTGGGGGCCCGGGGCGGCTGCCCCGCTCGCCCCCCCCCCCCCCCCCCCCCCCCCGCAGGGCTGGGCCTGGTAGGGGGAGTCTTTGGAGCTGATTTTTTTTTATTTTGGTTCTTCTTGATGCTTATTTTCTCAACCTTATTTTGAGCTTTGGATGTGTTATAGGAGACTAGGGCACATGAATTTTGATTTGCTCTCTTATTTGAGTGGCCTAGGCTTGATCTGAGGATTGTCTAAGCTCAAGTTTGAGAAGAAGCTTGTTTGTGCTCCTTGTCGATATGGCAAGATAGTTGCCACCTCTCACCCACCAGTTAATCTGGTGATGACTAAATAACTGGGAGAACTTCTCTATATGGACACTATTGGTCCTTTTGGGTTCATTCGGCGGGTGGAAAATGGTACGTACTTGTCATTGTTGATGACTTTTCTCTCTACTCTTGGGTGTTCTTTCTTGTGAGCAAGGATAAAGTGTTCTCACACTTTCAAAGCTTAGCTTTGAGATTATTCAAGGAACTCTCCAGTGCATTGAAAGCAATTCATATTCATAATTGCACCAAGTTCAAGAACTATCTCTTTGATGCTTTCTTCCTTGAACATGGTATTGAGTATCAATTTTCTACCCCATACATTCCTCAGCAGAATGGTGTGGTTGAAAGGAATAATCACACTTCGCTAGAGATGGCTAGGACAATGCTCGATGAGCATAGGACTCCAAGAAAATTTTGGGCTGAGGCTATTAGCACCGCTTGTTATATCTTCAATAGGATTTTCTTATGCTCAATCTTGAATTTGACTTATTATGAGTTGCACTTTGGGAGGAAGACGAAGTTTTTGGATGTCGGTGCTTCATCCTAAAGCATGGCAATCTTGACAAGTTCGAGTCGTGCTCTTCTGATGGGATTTTCTTCAGGTATTCTCTTCATGGTCATGCTTACAGGGTTTATAATCTTGACACTAGCACCATTATGGAATCCTATGAAGTGACTTTTGATTAATCAATCTCATGTGCTAGTTCTGCATTCGAGTGTGTAGGTGATGAAGAGAATGGCAAAAACATCTTTGTGATGGCGAACTTTCAGCTCTCGGTGATGGTGAGGATGATCCACTACTTCCTTCCATCACACATACTCCCGAGCTGGCTCCTACTTCTACACCAGCGGAGGGTCCTGTAGCCTCTACTTCAACTTTAGCTGCTTTTGATCCTGCACCAGCTACATTTAAGGGGGAGGTGGTCTCACAACATGAGCCTCCTCGGCACATTCAGTGAATACATCCTCCTCAGCAGATGATTGGCGACCTTGGTAAGAGGGTAACAAGATCTGAATCTGCTTATCATGCTCATTTTACTGATTTTGCATTCATTGCTTCTTTTAAGCCCCATGATGTTGGACACGCTCTGTCAGATTCAAATTAGGCCAATGTCATGCATGAAGAACTAGAAAACTTTGAGAGATACCAAATTTAGGTCCTTGCAGAGCCACCCCCAAATGTTCACACCATAGGCAACAAATGGGTTTTCAAAAACAAATAGGGGGAGGATGGGTCTATAGTGAGAAACAAGGCAAGACTTGTGGCTCAAGATTTCACTCAAATAGAGGGGATAGACTTTGGAAAGACTTTTACACCAATAGCTAGACTAGAAGCCATTAGGATCTTCCTAGCGTTTGCGGCATACCAAGGTTTCAAGTTATACCAAATGGATGTCAAAAGTGCTTTCCCAAATGGTTTCATAGAGGAAATGGTATATGTTAAGCAACCCCTAGGTTTTGAGCACCCTAAATACCCACATAGAGTATATAAGCTTCCAAAAGCTTTGTATGGGCTTAAGCAGGTGCCTAGGGTATAGTACAATAGGTTTAAGTCCTTCTTGTTAGATCATGGGTATGAGATGGGGTCAGTAGATAAAACTTTGTTCACCTTTAGGCATGGCAATGATTTCCTACTTGTTCAGATATATATATTGATGCTATCATCTTGGTGGCTCTTCTCATGCTCTTGTCGCCAAGTTTGCAAAAACTATGAGCAGGGAATTTGAGATGTCGAAGATGGGTGAGCTCAACTTCTTCCTTGGGCTACAAATCAAGCAATGCAAGTAAGGTGCATTTATCCACTAGATGAAGTACACGAAGGATTTGCTAAAGAAGTTCGACATCAGCGATGCAAAGCCATTGTCGACACCAATGGCTACCTCAACTATGCTTGATCTAGATAAAGATGGCAAGGAGATAGACCAGTCGGAGTACATGAGCATGATTAGCTCCCTCCTGTACTTGACGACGATAAGACCCAACATCCACTTCGCTATTTACTTGTGTGCCCGCTTCCAAGCTTCACGAAGGATGTCTCACCGCCAAGCAGTGAAGCGCATACTCAGGTACCTCAAGCAAACCGTTTGAGTATGGTCTTTGATTTTCTACATCTTCTCTCTCTCTCTCTCTTCGTGGTTTTTTGGATATGGATTTTGCTGGTTGTAGAATTGATAGGAAAAGTACCTCTAGTAGTTGTTATTTCTTGGATACTTCTCTTGTGTGCTGGTCTTTTCGCAAACAATCTAATATTGCTTAGTCAACTACTGAAGCTGAATATGTTGCTGCCGCTAGCTGTTATTCTAAATTTTGTGGATGATTGCTACTTTAAGAGACTTTGGGATAAACTTCAAGACTGTGCCACTCCTATGTGACAACACCAATGCTATAAGCCTAGCCAATAACCCAGTCCAGCATTCCAGAACCAAACACAAAGATGTGAGATTTCACTTTTTGAGTGACCACAATGAGAAGAGAGACATTGAGCTGAAATACATAGATATCCAAACCAGCTTGCCGACATCTTCACTAAGCCTCTCGATGCTTCCAGGTTTGCTTTTCTGATGCGAGAGTTGGAGTTTGCCATCCCTATGGCATTGTGTGAGGGGAAGTAGCAAGTATACATACTCTACTTACATTTGTTGCATTTGCATTGCATCGCATCTTGTAAGATAAGCATTGTAGTTGAGCTTTTATTTGTATGTCTTTAGCATTTTCTGTTTACTAGACTTGGTTTTGTACTAAGTTGAGTAGTTACGTAGAGCAATCTTTTAATCTTTGGCTCCTCTTGATTCTTTGACATGAAACATCTCAAGCAAGCTAGCTTTCCTAAACATGAAATTTGGCAATTCTATGAATCATGTAGAGTATGAAATGCTACATTCTTGATCACCATATTCATAATTGTTTTGGCTTAGTCAATGCTTGTGTTAAGTCTAGTTTGATGAATATCTTGCTCCAGGATTCTTGGTTCAAGATAGTGGATTGGGGAACACTGCACAATGTTTTCTGTCTTTGTCCAATGTTTAGCTCATGATAGAACCTTGGGGGAACATGTGTCCCTTGTGTCGCAATGACACTACTTGATTTGATCTAAGTGAAAACTTGATAATTTGTGCAATCTGACTAATCTTAAGCAATCAAGTTTCTTGTGCTCAAATGAGATCCAATACGGTTGTCTTGAAGCTTCGAGATGTATATTGTACCCATTCATGCGACACTTTGCTTGGATAAGAGACAACTTGAGGATAAAAAGAATAATAATGAAAAATGTGCCAAAATGAACAACTCTATTTTAATCACTTGATCTAAATAAGTCTTGATTTCATATGTGAGAGTTTGCAAAGCCTTCTGTCCTGAATGCTTGTTTGCCTAGTTTCATATTGAAGTTGGCTAGATCTGAATGCTTGTCTTGCCTCAACACGAGTGGTTGCTTTTGCAGTGATCTCATTTAACATGATTCGGCTATGTGAACCTAAATGAGCCAATAATTTTTCAGTTGAGCTTATGTAGCTTCGTGTTCTTGTGTTACTGTATCTTTTCGAGCATTTGTGCTATTGGGAGCTCCTCATTCAACTCTTCATAGTTCTTTGAAGTTTCTAGCTCTTGCAAATACATTGTGGTATACTTGTGAAAGCTCATTAGGATTGTATGTTCATGCATTACATGGTGCTTTTGTCCTTGATGTTTGCATTGCCAAAGGGGGAGAACATTTGCTATACACAAAGAATCCTGCATAAATGAAAAAAGGGAGAAAATATGCTATAGTAAACCTATACCATCAAGGGGAAGCATTAGAGTTTTTCGTTGCGATTTTTGGGCTTTTGCGATCTTCTTATGCCAAGTGACATCTCCTTTTTCCCTTTCTTGAGTTCTTGGTCACATGGCTGAGCTTCTTGGTTTTTTCTTCAAACCAATTTTTTGTGCTTTGTGAAGATGTCATTGCACTCCTCAAGGGGGAGATTGAGAAACCAAGTTGAAATGTGTTTTGGCTCATATGTGATAAGTGATTGACAATGGTGTTGATTTGGCTTGATGATTTTGAGATTGCATGGGCATTGTTATGTACTACAATTATAATCATAACTAACCAAAGTTGCATAGAAAATGGAGTTGGTGTGTTTGTCTCTGAATCCAGGAAAATGTACATGCCAAATGATCCGGAGCTGAGGAAAATGAATGCACCGGATGGTCCGTCGTTCATATGCAGTACATGCCAGAGCATTTCAATGAAGAAGTGAAAATTGAAGTACACACCAGATGGTCCGGCATTGGGCATCAGTGAACACCGGAGATTTTCTTGCAGAGAGGTTGCAAACAAGCTCTGGCGAACTTGTATATGCCAGATGGTCCAGTGCTGGGCAATATTTATGCCAAAGTTATTTTTCCATAGAGGGTGCATCGGCAAGAATGGATACGTTGGATGGTCCAGCGATGGGCATAAATACACGTCGAACTATTTCTTGCAGAAAGGATTTCAGGCGGCCTGGTTTGCTGAGTAGAACACGTTAGATGGTCCAGCGCTCAGTAAGATTGAACACCAAATCATCCGGCGTTCACTAGTTTTCAAAGATGTGTCATTTCTGCAGGGATTTTTATTTTGACTAGCTTGTGATGGAGTTAAATGGCGTTAGAAGTACGTGTTTACTTGTCTCATGATGTGTAGGGTGTGGATGCAACTTGGTGGCTAATGGCGAGAGGATCGAGGCTAAGCGGGGAGCTTGGTGCCAGATGATCGAAGGAGCCAAGCGGAGTGAAGGTGATCCCAGCTGTACACATGGAGTTCAAGCAAAGCATGAGATGGAGGATGAAAACGACGTGTTGATAAAGTCAAGCAAAAGCGATGCCGATGCAAGTGACAATGCAGCCTGAGGGATTAGGAGCAAGAGAGACTTGCCGACGGTTGTCACATCCCAAAAATGATAAGCCATATTTAAGCATCACTTAACCATTATCACATGTGTTATCACCTGTGTTGTTACGTAATTGTCTGATAAGTTTAGTTCAAAGGTGTTTCAAACACCCTAGAGATGGTTTAGAGCTCCTTAGAAAAGCCCTATATCCTTTGGAGAAGAAAGGGAAGGGAAAGCGTAATACTTAGAAAGATTCAGCAGAAAAACCCTCTCGCGGTCTGATCGAGATCACCCACGGTCTGAGCGCTAGGTGGCAGCCATGTGGGCTTACCACGTGTGCTTGCTGCGTTCTAACCAGTGCCCTACGTGGTTCGACCACCAGCACATAGAGGCTCGACTTAAGGTGGTCAATTGCCTCTCTCACTCTCTCCACCCAACACTAGAAGGGAGAGGGATTCCTTTTTCATCATGTTTGAGGGCCAGTGATCGGAGGAGGGGACTCTCACGAGCTCCCAAAGGACTTCCCCAAGCGTCTCCCCCTCTTCTCCCTTGCCGGAGAGCCATCGTTCACCTCAAGCTCCACCACCACCCTGAGAGCCAATCCGTAAATTGAAGCCTTCCTGAAGCAAACTCAACTGCTAGAAAGCTTCAATGCACTAAGGTGAGGCTTCCCCTACCATTTTTCCATTGTTTCCTAGCTCGATTCGACCCCCCCCCCCCAATGTCATTTAGGCCCAAAACTCGACCTAGCCTAGGTTCAGTCCATGGGGCATTTTGAGTTTAGTTCGCGGAAGGTAGTCCAAGTCACTTTAGAAACACTCCACTAGTCCCATAGAGCATTTAGGTACCCTCCGTGGTTGAGAGTCTCACCGGAGCTCTCATCGACAACCCCACAAGGGTGCTGCCGGCAAGGCCTAGTGATCTGACCGTCGCTAGAGCCAGTCTGACTGCCAGTTGGGACCGGAAGGTCCGAGGGCTCTATATAGGGGTCAAACCGCCGCTAGGGCTGGTCTGACCGTTGGTGGGCGATCTGACCGTCGGATCAATGTCGGTTTGACTGCCAGCCCCCAAAACTTTGCTGATCGCCGGTCTAACCGCCACACCAGGGCTGGTCTGACCACCAACCACTGAAGGCTTGGTGCACTTTAAGTTGGCTTATCCAGGGTTCCACACTTTGAAGCCCTAGTCCCTTAGCGGTCTTTTGCGAATATTTTCGAGTCTCGGCGCTCCACTATTACTTCAGCATGCATTTTATGCATCCTTTTTGCATTGTTCATTTATTTATGCATTGCACCCATGTTTCTTTTAGAGAGCATCAATCCGACAGTTCAAGCGAGCGAGGGCGACATCGAGGCATCCCACTTCTGCGAATTCTGTGCGGGTAGCATCAAGCAACCGGTAGAACAGCAAGGCAAGCATCTAAGTATATTGAACCCTTGTGTTGAATTGATTGAAGTCAAAATTTGATAAATTATGCTTAGATATATTTGCATGAATAGCGAGTCGATGTCAGGCAAAAATGGGTAGAACCTACATTGTATTGCATATCCTCTACCTTGAATTGTTGATTATCCTCATCCTTGTCACCTCAATAATATTGTTGATGTCTAGCTTAAGAGTTATTCGACATGCTTAGCAATGCATAGGTCCTCGCTAGAAGTCGAGCAACAGTGATGCTGTGGTTCACGAGCTTAGGGCTTACTTAATGTTTCACACTAATGATTATGTTGTTGAGATGGTTGAGATGTGAGAATGAGATGAGACGTGAGCAGTGTTAGGGGTATCACCTGCCCTGGAGGAAGTTCCAGGGGTAGTTTGGGGAGGGAGCCTGGATATCGTAGACCGCTTTGCATTGGTTAAGGACCGGCCGTTGGCCGCCCTTGGCTTTAGCACTTACCATACTCACCACATGCTGATCTAATGGTAAGGTAAGCCAAATACCTGTATAGATGTGATCATTTGGACCTGAACATCAACAGTGTGAGCGGGTGGGCTTATAGAGGTATCTAGTTTGCTCCCGAAGTAGTTCTGGATACCTCCGTGCCAAGCGATGCATGTATCAAATGGTTGGGGCTTATTGGGAAAGGTTGTCATGAGTACCCCCTTGTATGGACCTATGTGGTCATGCAATCTGAATGATCTTTGTGTCGTGTGGATAAAGGAGTATCCCCCTGCAGGATGTAAAAATAGTTCAAACTACCGCGTTCTCAATCATGAGCATGTCTTTTGTCCATGCGCACCATCATAGAGTCACGAGTTGTGGTTTGTGGTTGGATATGTTGGCCATGGAGAAGATGGTTCTTGTTACATACATGTTCATGATGGTTCCAGTTACATTTATGTGTAGTTGGCCATTACAAGGTATAATGGTATTGTTGTTAGTTAAGTTTAGGTGCTCACACATATGTCTAGGTTGCTTAAGCATATTAATGTACTTAACCTTGAGAACTTTTTCTTGCTAACATCTCAATGCATAATTTTTGAAGTCGAGCTATTTATATGTGCTCTATATGGATTATGTCTTGTGAGTACCTTTGTACTCAGCTGCTCTACAAGTTTTGCAGGTGAGGAGGAAGCGGTGTTTGGCTACTTCACGCCTATCGAGGGTGGTGACGGGCATGAGTAGTGCATCCTACTCAGTTGGCATACTTTTGTGATGGAGCCTAAGGGCATATGGCTCCATTCTCCTTTTGCCGTTTATAGCTTTAGCTTCCACTGCGTAGTTTCTTTTGTTGATTAGGAGTTGAGGGGTTTTAGTCTCCTCCTAGCTATCTTTTGTTGTAACTTGGTAGTGCTTAAGAACTTATAAAATAATGTTAATTACTTGCTCTTTCTTAAGCTGTGTTGTGATGCTATATGCTGTAAAGGCATGTGTTCCGATCTTGGGCACAAAACACGTGCCGAGATTACCGCGATGATATTCTGGTTAATCATCGAGATTGTGATTATAAATAATGATCCTCTTGGTGATTAATTAGAATATTATTTGGACGGTTCCCCCACAACGGTCAAGATCGCAAGACAGAGTACATATGTCTTTATTAGGATGCTTGCATAGGGTGTATGCAAGTGGTTGTGTATCACGCTTTGAGAAGCATGCAAGGCAGTTTCCCGATTTGGCCGCAAAAACCATAGGATGATGGAGTGCATGTGGCATCATCGTGAAGCTTGCGTCGAGGCAAAGCCAAGTCATGAAGGCACCATGTTCATCCGATGGATGGAGAAAAATTCGGATGAAACTAGCCCCGATGGTAGGTCAGAGTGCATTGTAAGAGAAGGATAGTTTAGAGACAGGATTGCTTAAGAGTTAAGCAAGCCCCCTTGGCCTATAAATAGAGGGGTGTGATTGGTGGAATGGTGTGAGCTTTGAGAGTTTTTGGAACTTTTGAGAACCTTCCACTTGTGTTGTGTGAAGAGGGAGAGAGGTGCTTAGTCTATATTTAGGTGAGAGCTTTTGTGAGAGAAACACTTTGTAATCTGCCAAAAGAGGGTGTTCCTATAGCTTACTGGAGAAAGTTGCTTTTACATATGCTTGGGCTCATCCCCTTCTAGTCTCCTGCTGTTGGCTTTTGTGTTGTGGTGCAAGTTTTTGGTGTCTTCTTGTTGATTTTCATTTTCCTTGAGAGCTGCTCTTTTTTGTCTTGTAAGATATGTTCTTCCTATTGGTAGAGGGTTAATCTTCTCATATGAGTTTGTCCTGAACCATGCCAACCCTCTGAATCCATCGACTTGAAGAAACTCTTCTTCCAATAGCCAGTTCTATTGTGTTGAGGAGTTTTTCTTTAATTTTATTGCTTTCTTGCACTCGGACTCTTGATATGGCCTTAAATAGAACTTGGAGTTCTCATCATTGAAGATGAGTGTTTGTTGTGGAAGTCTCACAATTTTTTTCTCTTTTGCTTCTGCATATAGTTTTGATGTGCGTTGGGTTCAAGAAGAGGAGCATCGGTTTCGTAAGAAATTTGTTTAGGCGCTTATTCATCCCCCCTATAGTCGTCAATCCCGGTCCTACAGTTATGTATGTATGAATGAGATGAGATATGAATGAATTATTGTGTATGTATGTGAGATTATATGTGCTGAGACGATTATATGTGCATGTGAAACTTGGATGCATGTTTATCTTGATGTATGTGATGTATATGACATTATTTGTTCTGTTTGTCTGTAGCGGCTAGATTCTGTAAGGGGAGGGACCATCAGGGCCAGCTCATAAAAAAGACAGCACTGATAGTCTCCATATCAGTGTTGGCTAGTCCCACAAAGTGGCACTGATAGTCTGAGAATTAGTGATGGTTTCTTGTTATGGACCGACACTTATACTAACTATCAGTACTGGTTTATAAACTGGCACTCATTATGAACTATTAGTGCCGAGTAATCAATGCTGGTTCAAAAACCACCACTGATAGTGTTTTTGAGCCAGTACTGATGACCATTTATGTAGTAATAAAAGAATCTCGCTACAGCACTCAAATTGATTATACATACACTGTTGTACAATCTAATTTCGAGTGTTTTTCTTTGATTTTTCTTAGACCGATGCAAAGACTATTGGCCTTGCTAGCATTTGATTTATTAGAGAGGCATGTTATTGTATAATCTAGTACTCCAGCATGTGTGCTAGCATGTTTTATATCATGCATTTTGGGCACAAGGAAGGGTATTTGGTCAAGGATTACATACGACTGCCTACCACCTACGCTCCGCCATCCATTCCAAGTTTAGGGACCTAGGTTATAGTATCCCTATCAAAGAGCTGATGAAGGGGATGAGCGGAAGAGGTCATCTAGAACACTACAACAAAAATGGTCATCCCTACCTCCCTTTCACTATCGGTTCAGAAATAGCCAGGAGTGATAAGGTATCACTACCGGTTTATAAGCTGAACTGACAGTTATAACCTTGAGTCGTTAAGAACCACTAGTGATATCAACTATCACTACTGATTCATATTCTGAACCAGCAGTGATAACGGTTATCACTATCGGTTCATAAGCTCACCGACAAAGCAATAATTGAGCCAATATGAACTGGCAGTGATACTTTGCTGCTGGTTCGTACTCCAAACTGGCAGTGATACCGTCGGTACCACTGTGGGTCAGTATTCCAAACCTGTGGTGATAATCCTTCTATAAATCCCAAGCCTGATGAGTAATGTTGACCTGATCTTCCGATAGGTAGCGATAAGTCGGTGGGTGGAGAACTCGACATTGATGATCCAAAGGCTTTGACCCGAATAGATCGTCTCCCTTGCAATCACTATACCACAGCTCCGTTGGTTATCAACCGTGTCACGCGGTTGACCTCGCCAAGAAGGCTCAATCCCTGCAAGCGTACCGAGAACACAAGCAAGAACGTAGAAGATGCAATCTTGAAATATTGTGAATCGAATTCAAGCACTCAAAGTCGGGGTTCCACAAACACTTGCAGCGGCCTAGTCGGTCCGGAACAAGAGCGAAAATCTCACAACTATGTGTAGATCAATATCTAAGCAAAACCCATACCTAATTAGGGCGGCGGCTACTGTATATAAAAGACTAGGGTCGGCCAAGGACCCCTGGACGCATCCCTAATGGACTCCAACACGTTACACGGCCCAACGGCCCAAAAGATGGTGGCGCAGCATCCTGATAGATTCTGGACATCCACTTGTTTCGACGATTCCTGCTGACTCAGAAAGAATTTGGACATGGGACTAGTCCCGTTGGAAAGCTTATCTCCTTAGCTTTCCAACCATGTATAGAACGTTGAAAACGGAGTCCGTAGGCGTCCTGGGCGATGATTTTAATGCAGGCTGGTCCAGGACTCCGAAACGGACTCGAACTTGATTGGACCTCCACCTTGGCTTGGGCGCCCTTGCTGTTCTTCTCCCGTGTTCCTAAGTAATAATACATCACAATTATTTAGTAGCATCCCATCCTTATCAAAATATAAAGGAACACTAAGGAATGAGCTCACCTCATGATTTAGTTGACATGCACGAGCTCGTGTCAATGGACCTATTGTTGGAGGAATACTTGGTGTGTGTGTGTATCCGAAAGAGTGATGTCCTCATCAAAGCCCATCTCCCTCACTCCGATCCCCATCTCATTTTGCTGCTCATCTCGAGAAATTGATCCTGAGGAATAGTAATGGTAGAAGTGGTGCGATGGTCACCATCACCACTTCGACCGTCTCTACCTCTCGGGCCCGTCTTCCCAATCTCTAGAGCTTGTTGCCAACCTCATGGTCGTAATCAACATGGCCGTGCTACCATGTCTCCTGAGCCCAAGACATCTTCCCTATCTCCTGAGCCCGTTGTGGACCTCATGGAAGTGCTTTGTGCGGACATGGCACCCCATTCCATGAGCCCGAGTCGTACTTTCCGTTTCCTAAGCCTGGCACTAACCTCGCAGCCACGCTCACCACGATCGCACCGCCCAGCCTCCCGAGCCCAAGCCATCTCCCGAGCCCATCACCGACCTCGTGGCCTCGCTCGGCATGGCCGCACCACCCTATTTCCTCAGCCCGAGCTGTCTCCCCGTCACCTCATGTTCGGAGATTGGTCATCCCATCTCCTGGGCCCGTAGCTCCGATTCTCCAAGCTTGTGATGTCTTCCCCATCTCTCGAGACCATCACCGACCTTGCAGCTATACTCGGTGCTGCTGCGTCACCCCATTCCCCTGTGCCTTAGCCATCTTCTGAGCCCTTCGCTGACCTCGCGACCGCACTTGACGTGGCCACATCGCAATTTCTCTGAGCCTGAGTCATCTCCATCTCCCCATCTCCATCCCCCTAACTAAATGAGTGGCATGTTGAGTGTTCAAGATTGTTGCAATAGACAGATCTAAATGAGCAGCAGAAAACACATTCGCTTTAAGATAATTATGTTTTTTCATTTATTTAGATTTACTATTGTCACTCGGATAGCGCAAGATGTAAAACGGAGGGTGCAATACTGCTCTACCAAGAGCTATTTGACGTATGGTGCAATACTGCAATACAAGATCCCAAGCTGAAGAGCTTCTGATAGAGCAGTTTTGCGATATCGGTTTCTATTTGTCACTGTAATTTCAAGAAGATTGTGTTTTCAAATTAGGTTCAAGCTTGAGCATAGGGATCAGAGTGTCTTATGGTATAAAACCGCTCTACCGAGAGCTAGGAGCTCTAAGCAGTTTTGAACCGGTAGTGATAACCCAATTATCACTACCGCTAATTGTGTGCATACAAAGAAATTAAAGCTTTAAGTTTCAACCAAGAAACATTTCTTAAAACGTTTGTATTCATATATGTCTTTATAGATACGTGTATGTTCAGTTCTGAGTGCGTGGGACAATGTCAGCACCTATTTAGAAAAAGAGCAAATTTGTTATGTGCCACTGAATAAATTCATATATATGACGCTCATATGCCACTGAAGATCTCAGTGACATACATGACTTTGGGGGGCCATGCATGGCACTTCTGGACTATGTGTCTCCGAGTGTTGGTTGAACGAGTGCTTACGTCTTTGTGTTCTATCATATTCAAATGCATTTCATCTCTCCACACTAGAAAATTCCTCAGGAATATCTATAGTAATTCCAACAAACAATGTCTAATTTGTTTCATTCCTAAGGTTTGGGATGCAACTCGGGTTAATTGCATATACAATCCCAAACTTTTTGCTGCGTCTACTTCCATCTAGATACGTCGAAATTGCACTTATGAGTTATTAAAGTTCACCAAGTGTGCCACTAGACATCCAACACAATCCAGATTGAAATTGTCATGACATGGTATATGCATGCATGTCACTCTTCCTCTGCCTCGAGACCAGTTGGGGCAAAAGGGATTATTAGGAGAAAGGGGAGAGAGACAATCACTAAGGCCTTGTTTGGATGTAAGAGGAAGCAAATCCAGGGAAGGAAAGTCCGTACAGGGATTTTGATGGCACTTGCAAACCCCTGGAGGGTTGGGATCAACCGGTCTCACTATAAAAAATTGATTCTAGAGGCAGGTGGTAACTCATTTTTATAGGTGTTTAGCGCACCCACCTGCGATCGAAGGCTTGTAGAAATGAACGATTTTCACAGGCGCAAAAGTGACCGCCTGTGAAAATCTATTATCATTGGTGGTTCACTTAAGGAACCGCCAGACCGTCTACGATAATCGGTTTCCGAATCGATATTTTTTTACCCGAAATTTTTTTTTTTTGGACCGACCAAGAACCTCACGGGGTCGCAAGTCACGCGTTTTTTCACGCGATATACGCGCGTTATGCGGTTTTTGGCACTCGAACTCGAAACCTGTTGAGTCACACGAACCCTCCCCACTATCACACCAGAGAACGACTACTGAACATATGAGCATATGTAATTTTTTTGATATCTGCAATCTGAAACTTCAAATGATTATTTGGGCCTCTAAGTAACTTCAAATGAAAAACTTTTCATCTACAAAGTTGTAGATCTCGTCGAGGGCTATAATTTTCAAATAAAGTTTATCCACATCCGATTTCGTATGGAAAGTGGAAATGGGTGACAGCTTATCTTAAAAATTCATGATTATCCTTTCCATACGAAGTCGGATGTGGACAAACTTTATTTGAAAATTGTAGCCCTCGACGAGATCTACAACTTTGTAGATGAAAAGTTTTTCATTTGAAGTCACTTAGGTGCCCAAATAATCGTTTGAAACTTGAAACAATTATTTGGACATCTAAATGACTTCAAATAGCAAAAATATCAACTACAAAGTTGTATATATCATCGAGAGCTACAATTTTAATACAGAGTTGAAAATGACCATTTTTATAGACGGTTCCTTATATGAACCGCCTGTGATAATAATCTATTATCACAGGTGGTTCACATAACTGTGAAAATATATTTCTACAGGTGATTCGTAACCGCAGGAGACCTCGCCAACTGTTCAGGCAGTTTTTCAAATAAACCGCCTGGAGAAAGTTACCCTAGGTATCTCAAAAAATAGATTTTGTAGTAGTGTCTCATTCCGGGGATGTCTTTGTGCTGCAGTACGTGCTGCTGCTGGTGTGTAACATATGGTCATAAATACCCTGTGCTTAGTTTGCTGCTGCGGTACATTGCCTGCTGCACTATATTGCTGCTGATTTGGTAGATCAAAACTAATCAAACCATCACACATACTCATGACAATCATCCCAATCCACAAACAAATTTCACTTGAACAATCCAAGCATCAAACAGTACATGTGTGTAATAGCACTTGTACAATCGCTGCAACTAAGCTATGTAAATTGTATGTCAACAATTTTTGTTTCCGTAGATCTGCATCGGTACAAAAATAGCGTATAAAATCCATTTTGGTGCTTATAAACTCCAGAAGGCACACATGACAGGAGTTCTTCAAGCAAGGTGGGGAGAGGAGCTCGAGTTTATTACCCACTTCTAGAGCATGCAAGATTATAATGTACCCATACAGAATGTGAAGGGAGTTCTATGGTTCCACAGAAACCCTGCAGAAAAGAAAAAGGAGTGGTTGCTTCAGAAACTGGAGTGCTTCAGTATCTACAAAAGAATCAGGATCATACACACTGAAACTATATATGCACGCTAAGTACATAAAAGTTGCACACTTCAACAGAACTACTAGATAGATCAGAAAGCATGAAAATAAGGAATAGTAGTGTCAAAATTACCTTCATACAGTAACGCCAAATTGTTAAACAAAGGAAATGGCATTTTCCGAAATTTCTTAACTTTTGGGTGATCCTATTGAATGCAACATAACAAGATAGTTAGTACTTATTAACAAAACATAGCACAAAGACATCTAGCTGCTAATGTGTATGAGAATGCCTTCCATGAATAATATTATCCCAAATCATTGGTTCAGCAAATATCATGCCTAGAGAATCATTCCAACCGACACCACTCTGTTTTCTAGCATCTCGTATTGACTTATAGCTTCCTTTCAATTCCTTTTCCTTTTCTTGTAGTTGTTAATTTGTGAAATGCGCTAGAGAATACCTTTCATTGAACTTGCTTGTGATACTTCTCCAACCCTCTGTTATCCAACCATTTTGCCCCTTGAACATTGGGTTATTATTGTGTTCATGGAATGTGTCAACAAGACCTTTTTCATATGTAAATGTCCATGCAGCCCTTGTACTTTCTATTGACATGGCTACATTTCTCACAACAAATTTAAACAAAATATGCTTATTATAAAATAGCATTACAAGAAATAAGCAATATTACTAGACATCTTTTACATATCATATAAGAACTACATTAGTAGTACTTTTAGTGTCTAGCACACAAACTAGTGCTACCATACTACATTACAAGACATCATGCTCAACTAATTATTGTAGACAGCCCACATTTGTAGTGCATTTTGATCTTTTAGGGTGCTTCCATTAGTTGACTCCAGATTGTTTGCATAGTTATCGTCCCCCTTCGGCAAGTCAACGCAATCGGATGGCTCAATATAAACAGGTTGGTCATCTAGCCACCCTTCTTAACCATTTTGCCCTCTAATGATATTATGAAATGCAACCGATGCAGCTGCAATCTTAATCTGAGACTCTATTGGATGGAATGTCCCCACTTTCAAAACTGGAAATTGCTTTTTCAGCAACCCTATTGCTCGTTCAATGTGATTGCGGAGGAATGCATGTCGATGATTGAACAATTCTTTGTAGTTTGCGAAATCATTTCTTCCAGACGAATGAGGCCTCCTAAACTCACTAATATGGTATCTAACTCCTCAATATGGAGCAATGAAGGATGGTGTATCTGCATAGCCACCATCTACGAGGTAAAAAAATCCCTTCTAGCATATTAAAACCCTTCCTAAGAGCAAATCATATAACACCCACATCAGATGCAGACCTTTCCCATCCGCATGAAATGAATGTGAAATTTAGATTGAAGTTACAAGCGAGAATCACTGTCGGTGTATCAGGAATCGGGGGTCCCTGAGTCCCGAGGCCAGGCCAGCCGTCCGCCACGTGTCACCATCCTGCGAGGTCCCTCCTGCAGGATGAGGAAAATCTAAGTTCCGGGAGAAGGTGCTCGGGGCCACAACCTCTGGTCCCCGAGCACCCCAGTTCCCTGATGGTCAGAAGAGCTAAGTACCGGGAGAGAGCGCTCGGGGGGCTGCGTGCGGCAGCCCCCGAGCGCCGGGTTCCCCGAGGGTAAGTACAAGAGTGCTCGGGAGAGAGTACTCGGGGCTGCACGTGGCAGCCCCCGAGCACTCGGTTCCCCGAAGGTTCGTGCAAGAGTGCTCGGGGCTGCGCGTGGCAGCCCCTGAGCATTCGGTTCCCCGAAAGATCATGCAAGAGTGCTCGGGAGAGAGTGCTCGGGGCTGCACGTGGCAGCCCCCGAGCACTCGGTTCCCCGAAGGTTCGCACGAGAGCACCCGATGATCCCGACGACCCAAAAGGGCCCCCGAGGGGCCCGCCGACGAGGTGTCAACCAGTCAGAGGTCCAAGGCCACATTTAATGGGCATGCGCGGCCTGACATCTTGACATCCTAACATCCCCAACTGCTCCCGCCGCAGTGTCAGTCCCTGCCATGCTTTGGCAGGGGGGCGTGGGGCTATTAATTGCACGAGTCCCGTCCCATATCATCCGGTGTATCTCGGGATAACGTTGCCAGGATCAAAGTATTCCGCCTGCCACCCTACCCTGGCAGAGGAACAAGACAGGGTGGGCACGCCGGGTGCCTCTGCGGCTGCCCGGTGGGCCCTCTCAACGGCGCCCGGCGCCAGGGTGTCCACAGCGACGGGTGGTCGGACGCGCGCCGCGTTTTTCCACCGCCCCTGTCACTTCGCCCAGAGGAAATGATGACGCCTTTCCCAGTCGTGGTGTCTTGGAACATGTGCCCCTTCTTTCCCGTTTGGGGTATGTCGTGGCCGGCGGGTGCATAAAAGGATGGAGATACAGAAAGAAGAGGAGGGATCGGAAGACATCGAAAGAGACCGGATTGACTCGAGGCAATCGACCGTGCCACACTTAGACGAAGAACACCGCAAGCAGGCTTGAGCAGAGCTAGAACAAGGGAGCCTCAAGCTCTCAGTTAGACAATATATTCTTGTAACCAGACATATCCCTGAGGGATCCCCTTCAGGAAAGGATATTGCATCCACACAGGAGTAGGGTATTACGCCTCCGCGCGGCCCGAACCTGTCTAAACTCCTGTGCATTTACTTCCCCTGCACTAGGTCGATCGTCCCCCACCACCGGCCGTTGCATTTATTTCCACTTCCATTTATTCCTCTGACGAACTCATTCAGGATCATCCCCCCGGCCAAATCTCTAAAAAGGGGTCTCTCGGGATCCCTGCGATAGGAGTTCACCCTCCGACAATCACATTTTGAGATAGCGTTCCTTTCCTATTTCTGTATGGAGGAGCCTTGTCTTCTGCAATGGTTATAGGGATACGTGTGCCATCAATGGCACCGATGCAGTTCTACACATAAAAAAAGAAAACTAAGGATTGGAATCGAGTGTTCTACAATGGTTATAGAGACATGTGTTTAGATCTTATGGCTAATCTGAAAGAAAGGCATAAATCAAGGATCAGACGCAATCCTCACATGAGTTTGGTTTGCACTAGGGAGCTTCACAAATCTATGAGTCAAGGCTGGGATTATATCGAAGACCTCCTTTATTTTCCTATGGATTGTCTCACCACTATGTTGAAATGCCTTTATTAGCCTTAGATTGCTTGCATTGTGAGAGAGCATGAACATAAATATTCCTAGTTGCTCCTCAAGGGAAACACCACGTGTATCACGCAACAAATTCTCCTTCCTAAGAAATTTGTTGTACCTCTAAATATTTCAGGCTCCATCCTGAACTCAGCTCTGCACCAACTCTCATGATCTTCGAGTATTTCTTTTATCTTTTTTGCACCAGGAAGTGATGGTATGTGCACTGGCCTTTTCTCATCATGAAGACAAGAGTGAATAGCAGGGACAATAGCCAGAAATAGTTCATTGTCCTCTTCTTCCTGGTGTAATATGAATTTCCTAACTTGTTTCTCCAAAGAACCCATTCTCTAGTAAATGCAATTCATGTTATTACTAAGCATATTGAACATGAATAGGTAGTTAATTAGCATATTGAACATGAAGATGTCTGAAATTATTCAGCAGGTGTTCCACCTAGCCTTATATTCATGTTACTAAATCATCATTCCAACAAATAGCAAGCAACAATGTGCCTAAAAATTTTGTGCTTGCCCACAGGCAATACGCAGACAAGACAAAATTGCTGCACAATTCATTGAAGCCATAGCTGGTAAGTAGTATGACGGCTGAGCATGCCAAAGAACCATTGCTAACCACAGTTAAGTCCAGCCAAGATATAACAAGAAATGTTTAGTGGAGCAACCAGCAGTGAACTAGTAATTTAGTTACCTCCAACTTCCAGGACGTAGTTGTTGAAGCAGAGAAGTTCAAAACCGATCACCACCACAGTTGATGTACTTATGCCTATCAAACAAAACAAATCAAATTTTGTATTATACAACATTGAAAAGGAGTTATTTAGCTGTTACTGCTACACTAACTCTAGATCAGAAGGAGAAGATATCCCATGCCTCTGCTCGTAATCTAGTCAATCGATTATTTCTATAGGCTAAAAATCAACACATAATCAATCGCATAATCAATTACTCATGTCATACCACATAACCAATCAATTTTGTTAAAAAAAAATGTAACCAGATCCACCAAATTTTGCATGAAATTAACACATAAAACTGCTAGACCTACCAAGAAGAAAATAACATTGCACCTCCATCACTACACAATTTGAGGTGAAAAACAATTTTTTTCCATACCTTAAGAAGAAGTTCCCCCATCTGCAACGCCCAGTGATCCTCACGCCATTGGTCCTCCCCATGCGGGTCCTCACGCCGTTGGTCCTCCCCATGTAGATCCTCACACCATTGCTCCTCTCGTGCGGATCCTCGTAGTGTCCCCCAGAATTTAGAAGGATTGTTAGGTGTGGAGCCCTGAGGAGAGGAAAAACATGGGATCAGGAGGAGATTGATCCTCGTAGGGGAGGAAGAAGAGTAGACTCACCAGGAGGAGCTGGAGTGAGGAGAGGACCATGGGGTGGAAACCGAGGGAGGTGAAGGCGAAGGTCAAGGCAGCGTCAGGAGCGAGCAACGGGGAAGGGTTACTAACCTATCGAGGAATGGCGTATTGCCCCCGTGGAAATGAGGTGGATTGACCCATCAAACACCGGGTGGCGGGCTTCCAAACACAGCCACAATATGGCCCAAGGCAGCTACTCTTGTGGTCCTTCACCTGAGGAAAACGCCTAGATCCTTGCGTGGAAGTTCGCTCCCAAACAAGCCCTAATGTGGGATAAGCCTCTAGGTGAGTGGCAGAGCGGAGCGCTAGCTAGCATAGCTCATGAACGGAAAGCTTTTTAAAGGAGGATGTGCACAAGAGGAGAAGAACAGGGAAGAAAAGAGTGGAAATGGGTAGGCATGGTAATAGGTCGGGGTGGATCTGTTCCCCACGGGTTTTACACCCGGTGGGTTTTACACCCGGTGGGTGCGAGCGCGGGTGCAATTTTGGCCCCGTGGACATCCACAGGGCACCTGAAAATGGAGTCACCACATGCAAGCCAGCCCAGCCCAATGTCGGCTAGCAATTTACCTAACCCTAACTCCAGTGCTCCACCTGACCCTTCACTCCCTCCACCCTCCACTTAGAGGTGGCAACGGGTCTGCCACAGTCGGGTTTGGCCTATCCGCACAAAACCTGAAACCCGATTTCGTAAACCTGACTCGGCCCCAAAATAGATATCGGGTGCAAAACTACCTCCGCCCCTGGCTCTGATGGGGACCCGAGACGCGGCAGGAACCCAAGCAACCCTAGCCCACCTCTCCCTCCCCAGTGCGCCTCACGCCCGCACTTGCCTGTCTCGATGAGCTTATGCTCACCTCGGCTACACTAGTGCCTCGGTGCATATGCTGGCAAATCAATCGCAAATTTGCAATAGAACCGAGCTTTGCTCGGGATCACAATCAACACAAAACTTTCATCAAACATGGAGCACCGCTCATTTTCATTATCACATAAGCACATAGATTATCTTACCCGTGCATGTAGTCGTGGTCGTCGCCGCTCTCCAGTGCACCACTCACCGCCGATGCCCTGTTCTCTGGCTTCCTCCCTCCTCTGCGCTTGTTGTTGCCTGAAGCCGTTAACACCTACCCACGCTCTGCCACTCCCCATCCTATGCACCCGTAGTCACTCATCGCGCCATGGGCCCATGCGGTGTCGTGTCATTCCACCGGCGCTCGCAACGGCCCTCCCCGCACCTACCACCAACGGATCCAACCCTCCAGTGCACGAAATCATATGGGAGATGTCAGGATTTGGTCGATGGAGAGTCATGCGACCTACCCCTTGGCTCCTCGTGGCTCGGAGGGGGCAGATCTGTGCTCGGGGCTCACAAATTTTGCATGCTACTCGTCGACCTTGCGTCAGTGGAGGGTGGGGCCTGGTGGCGGTGGGGAGCCGGGGAGGGGGAGATGGTGGGGGAGACGGGGAGGTGGAGACAGGAGGGAGCAGGAGCAGGCACCGGCGACCGGTGGCATGCCGGCACCGACGGGCGGAGGGTAGGGATGACCGGTTAGTGGCGATCATGGCTTGGGGGATCAAGAAATGATGAGGGAGTGAGAGGCGGAGGGATCGAGGGGAAGAATGGGAGATGAGGGAGAGGGACGAGTGGACGACAAACGTGTGGGTGGAGTGGCTCTGTGGCTGGCATATCTTCGAGTTTCTGGTGGGCGGGTGGCCCCACGGGTGGAAAATTAGACCCAATCCCGAACCTGATTCGAGTCAAGGCCCCGACCCGACAACCCCATAGGGCCATTTTTTAACCTAAACCCGACCCTGTCGGGTCTGAAACCTGCGGGGTCCCAACCCAAGTGGGCCAACTGCCATCCCTACCTCTAGTGTTGCAGCTGCCAGCCGCCCTCCGCTCCCTAACTCCTATGGTCCCACCTGCCTCGGCATTGCTTGCCTAGCTGCTGCACCCTGGCTCCTGCCCACCTCAACGCCCCTAGCTCCCGCCGTCTTGGCACCCGCCCACCTACCTCTGCTCCCCGGCTCACGCCACCACTTAGGCCAAAAACATCCCAAATCCACCCGCCCTAGGTAAATGAATTCAGGTATTGGACTTTGCACATGATGGGTGGATATGCAGTAGTTTGTTAGATTGAATTTTTGCTTATAAAGTCTTAAGTGGCATTTTTTTTTAATGCATACTTGAGTGTTTTTTTAATTCAGGATCACACCCGTGGGTCCCTGTCTAGTTTGGGGTCAGAGAATTTTTCACGGGTTAAGTGGTTCAGGTTCGGGTTCTGATCATGTTTTTTATTCAGGTTTCGGATTGAATGAGTTCTTGCTACACGCAGGTCTAATCCGTAATGTTGCCAGGCCTGGAAATGGGGATGAAGGAAGAAAAGAAAGAGAAAAAAGTTCCTCCTTAGTATGTCACGGTGCTAGCCTGACCTGTGTTTTGAATGGAAAATTCATGAAATGCAACTGAGCCATCCGTGAAAGGCTACTCGCTCTGACTGAAATGTGGGCCCTAAGTCCACATGCCATAGACTCATTAATGATATTTTATGAAGTGGTCAATCTTTGGAGTGGCATCTGATGAAATCTCCATATTTGGATGGATGACGACACATTTGGATAAATTTGAGGAACTAAAGAGTGCAAATGAAACATGAACGCAACTTGGAGGAGGTAGCTGCACACAATATTATCCATGTAAAAAACATACAGATCGATTACATGTCCTGCAGTTTTTTTTAAAAAATATTGTTTTCGTGTGGTCAATGTAAACTTGCATAAATGGAAATGGAGCTGCACCTCGTAGTGTCATTTCTTTTACCGTAGGGGGTTAAATGCATGAATTAAGTTCCATGCAAAAAAAATGCATGAATTAAGTTGCACTTTTGACTATATATGGTGTAACGAAAACTAAATTAAATGCATTCATTGTATCCACTTAACTTGCGTTCAAGTACGTAGATAATTACTTAGCATTGCATTATTGTGGAATAATAATGCTCGAGGGTCCCTTGATCCAAATGGAGAACTGGCAACAAGCAAACGACGTGCACATACAATGCATGTTAGGTGCTGCATTTGTGTACACATTATTGATCAGGTTTTATTACTGCAGAAACCCTTAACACTGTCGACTCCAAAACCCTCTTCACTACTAGTATTAGAGCTGACAGTGGGTAATGAGCAGTGATAGTTCTCGACTATTACAGTCGGTCTGGGAACCGGCAATGAAAGGGTTATCAGTGTCGGTTGAAGCCTTCAGTCGACAGTGAAATGGGTTATCACTGTCGCCTGAAGACTTCAGCCGGTAGTGATTTTCGATCCCTGATTCAACATATTTGTGATCAAAAAAAGAAAAAAAATATTTTTTCGACCAGAGGCACCTAATCAACTACTACTCACCCGCCTTCGATTAGAAGCTCGAGTACCGATCGCTGCTCAGTCGCAATTTTTTCACGCGATTTCCAGGACTCGAACTCACGACCTTGATCAGAAGCTCCACGCGCGTGACCTCTCTAACCATCTCGTATCTTATTTGTTCTTGAGTACAATAGCAAAATCAATACTTTTAATATCTTCTTATCGAACGTTTGAATAGCTATTTGAACATCTAAATGATCCTAAATGAAAAGGTTATCAGCTACAAAGTTGTATATCTCGTCGAGTTCTACAATCCAAATATAAAGTTTATCTTCATCTGACTCCGTATAAAAAAATTTATGTTTAATCCGTGTAGTGTTTAGTAAAACAATCATAACTTTTGCATACAGAGTCTGATTTCGACGTTTGACCTCTACTTTCAAAGCTAATGACGAGACGCATCCGAAAAAATACAAACTTTTAGACATGTACCTTCATTGACCCTAAAATAGGCTTGGAAGATCCTCGACAGAACCTATAAAGTTTTTGAGCAAAAACTGAACTTCTCCAATTTACCTGATAATTTTTGGAGATACAGTGCTACATCTAAAAGTCAATATTATGCAAACGTTTCATCAATCCAAGTTACCAAACTTATGATAAAAATATTGAAATTTATATTTTAACTTTGTGACATTGTGTATAGCTTTTTCAATGATTACTGCTAGTTTCACACTAGATCTAAGCCAAAAATTTGTGATCAAGTATGTGGCTTCCTCTGTATCAGTATTAGACATTTATTTGTGTATCTATATGGTATTAAATAAAAAATAATCAACTATAAAGTTGTAGACCTCGTAAAGAGCTATAATTTTCATATAAAGTTTGTCTTCATCCGACTTCGTATGAAAAAGTTATGATTTTTTTAAGTTTAGCTGTTATCAACCACAGCTGAAACTTTGTTAAGATTATTTAGGCATTTAAATGACCTCAAATTAAAAAGTTTTTAATTACATATTTGTAGGTCTCATCGAGGACTACAATTTTTATACAATGTTTTTCCCATCCGACTTCGCATGAAAAAGTTATGAATTTTTTAAGTATGCCGTCATTGATTCTTACTGTCGGCTTGTCACACTGCTAGTTCATGACGAGAACCAGCAGTGATAGTTCAGGTATCATTGCCGGTCAATGCCCTTACCCGGTAGTAAAGCATCACTGTCGGTTTAAGCTTTCAGCTGGTAGTGATGCCCTTCATCACTGTCGGTTCATAAACCATATTGACTGATTATTTTCGTGTGCCTTTTGATTCGGTAATGATACCTTATCACTACCGACCTATTAGGTATTGATAATGATAGATCGACATATATAGCCAATCATATAGTAGTGTTTCAAGCACAACTACTATTGTCATCGTCATTCATGGGAAAATAAAAAGTTTTGCACGACAAGATATATTTTCGTGCATGTTTTCGTGGGCGACGCGTACACGTACGTACGTTGACGCCTTTTCATGAACTTAAACTCGTACTTGATGGTAGCTTATCTATTTATGAGCGTACCCAACTCTTCTTTTCCTAACTGGTTCACGTGTCCTAAAAGGGGGTAAAAAGGTTTGGACCCAACGACCGACGCCATGCAACCTTCACATGATTAACGGGAGGCGACATGGCCAGTGTACGACTCGGCCATGCTACGTGCCTTTTATTTGCATGCATCCGTTTGATTCGGTGGAGCTAGATTGTATCATAACGACACATATTTATGGACCATATATATCGGACGGTATAATTTATAGCCAGCTATAAAATAGACTATTCTATAGCTTGATGTGTCTCGATTCTTACATAGTGCGCACGATCGTGGTTTCTTTCGTGAGCCGAGCCGAGCGGAACTGTCAGCCAAGACATGCTGTTCGCTTCGGCTAGACCGGCGGAAATCACGTAACCGCGTACCGTGTCTAATCTGATTACCACACGCCACCAATATAGACTAGTCTAGAGCATGTAAAAGTCATCTGATATTTTATTTATCACAAAATGTACATCAATTTACCATAATAATTGAAGTAATTACAATATTTAAAATGTAGCCATTATAACAATAAAAGTTAACATTAATTACGACAATGGAGTGTGGTAATTACTACATTTTTTGTAGTGGATGTATTCATTTTAGATGTATAGGATACCGCGGGAATAAATTGAAAATTAAGTTACTACAATTGACATGTTGATTGACAATAAAATGATATATTACTGACGACAAAATGTTGTAGTGGTTTGGATGAAGAGTGAAGCTAGAGGGAATATATGTACGAGAACGTCATGTAGTGTTTACTATATTTATAGGAACGGGGGCTCAATTTGGTGACCGCTTATCTAGTTCCATCGATATGGATGAGGACGACTGAGAGAGTCGAGCCGAGTTGGGATAAAAATAAGTCGAGACGAGCAGTTGGATTGGGTCAGAACGAAATCGGTCAATCGGGTGCGTTGGCTTTAGGCCTGACTACAGAATTGGTTATTCTATAGCCGGCTATAGATAAATAAATATATATATATATATTGCCCCTTTGCAGTGCACAATCTTACGACGGGGGACCATACATAGCTGAGTAAGAAAAGAAAGCAGACTTCTGTTGTGAGCCTGTAGTCGATCGCGTTGTTGACTATCCACTAGGTCTAAGAACAAGAAACTATGTTGCACAAGAGACGCACCAGATATCCTTTCTTTCTTTTATTTATTGAGTGTAGAACTGGTATGTATATATGAGTGCTTTCAGTGGTAAAATATGTATGTGTTTGGTTATGTATACAATTGTCAGATCAGTTACAAGTAGTTCCATAGAAGGCTGGAAATAACATAATTGAGAACGAAACTCTAACGGCCAATTTGAGGTTGCACTACTGCAAAAACCTTACCAGTGTCAGTTTAAAATCACTATTAATGGTGAGTTTTGAACCGACACTGATTACTTATTACTGATAGTCATCGATTATCAGTACCGAGTATAGAACCGGTACTTAAAATCACTATCAGTGCTGGTTCGTGGCTCTAACCAGCACTGATAGTCTCGATCTCGATTAACATTTTTTAGGCAAAAAAAACTTTAAAAAATTCACGACCAGGGGCATCCGACCAGAGGCTGTCCACCCGACCGCACCCAACATTCGCAAGTCACGCAATATTCACTCGCATGCGGCAACCAAAACTCGAACTCAAGACCTCATAGGCTATGCGTGCGCATGACACCTCTATCCATCTCAACTATCATTCGTGAGTATAGTAGCACAATAAATCATTTTGACATCTTCTAACCAAACAGTTGAATGGCTATTTGGATATCTAAATGATCTTAAATGAAAAGGTTGCTAACTAGAGAGTTGTACATCTCGTCGAGAGATACAATTTTTATATAAAGTTTTCCCTATTCGACTTCATGTGAAAAAGTTATGAATTTTTTAATATGAGCTATCATCGACCTGCTGCAACATTATTATAATTATTTAGGCATTTAAATAATCTCAAATTAAAAACTTTTCAAGTACAAAGTTGTTGACCTAATCAAGATCTATAATTTTTATATAAAGTTTGTCCCCATTCAATCTCGTGTGGAAAAGTTCTGAATTTTTTAAGATGAGTTGTGATAATAGCAAGTGGTTAATGACCAGTATCAATATCGGTTCGTGACTAGAACCAACACTCATACTGATTATTAGTGTCGGTTTGTGATTAGAATCGGTACTGAGGTATCAGTGCCAGTTCGTGCCTAGAACCAATACTGATACAGTTATTATCAGTGTCGGTTCGTGGCTAGAACAATCACTGATATATCAGTATCGGTTCCAATCAAAAACCAACACTGATAGTGACTATCAGTACTGGTTCTTATCTCTTTAGTCGTTGTTCGCACGTGAGAGTTTAAGAATCAGCACTGATACATCTTCAATACCGATTATTGTTAAATCGGTATTGATAAGACGTTACGTATGTAATAGTTTGTAGTAGTATTGATTGATTAGTTAGTTCATGGATCTTCAGAAGTTGAACCGGATGCATGGAAATATGCAATTCATTCGTCAAACAACCCGGACAGCGGACGCGACAGAGATGTACGTCCGGCGACAGAGATGTGCTCGCGTCGACGAAGTTATTACTCAGACATCTCTATTTTCTCACCGCAGCGGCAGCCCCATCCCAGCTATTATATGTCCCTGCACGCAGATCACCGTTGACCAAGTGAACCGGCCGCGCACCAGGAGCTAGAGCTAGCCGTCCGGGGCGCCCTGCCTGCAGTGGGGCTGCCTGGTCGCCGTCCAGGGTACAGTGCAACCACCAACCACCCCCCACATGGCCGAGTCTCGGACGCTGCTCGATCTGTAGGTAGCTAGCGCGAGAGAGATGGCCAAGCTAATCAGGTAAACAACACGGACACGCGCGCGCGATCGTACGTGAGGCTCAGCTCCTGCATGCCTGCGATCCCCACGGCGGACGCGCACGTCGCACCCACCCGCCGCCCCCGCCCGATTATGAACCAGACGCAGCTGACGACCGCAGTCGATCGCTCGCGCAGCAATGCCAACGCATACCTCGATCGATCAGTGCGATCTTCGTTCATTGCGTCGTTTTCAGTAACTAGCTAGGCCATGCCCATATCTATAGATGATGCTGTTTGCGTCGCTGTCGTGGATGCATCCACAGAGACGCGCGGGCCGGCGATCAATCGACCGCGCCATATTGATCTGTGCCGGTCTTTAATTTATTGGACTCAATTATGCACGCATGTGGACGAACTGTGCAATCTGAGACGTACGTGCGTCCTTGCATCTACGATTCGTATGTAGACGTCCGCATGCTGTCCGGGAGGATCCATCCTCTACCTTGCAGTTGCAGTATCTATACGTCGCTGCTGGGGCACTGCTGCATTGCATGAGTTTGGACGGCAAATTTGGAAATTTAGACAATATACGCGACCGTATTTGCGAAATTAGATAACATGTTGGCGTATTTGCAAATCTAGCACTCGTATTCGGTATCTCAAATTCCGAAATTTGGATTTCGGTAACTCAAATTTCAAAAACACCCTGGGCCCACTGAATTCGGCAACTTAGATGCCGAATACGGCACTGTGGGCCGTATTCGGCACCTCAGTTGCCGAATACACCCTGTATTCGGCTGTATTCGGCAACTGAGGTGCCGAATACGGCCGGGTGCCGAATACGGCACGGCCGGCATCCCATCTTTCTTTTTGCCGCGTCACATCAATCATTGTCACGTCACGTCATTCATTTTTTCCATCCCGTGAGTTCGGCCGGCCGGTGAATTATTGATGCAGGATGCATGCACGTTGGCCTGCGGAGAGCTAAATAAATTGAGGTCGCGAAGAAGAGAGCAGCAGCAGAGCAGAGAAGGGAGCAAGGAATGCAAGGAGCGGCAGAGGAGCAGCATCTCGAGTAGAGAAAGCAGCAGAAGAGTAGCAACGCGAGCAGCAGCAGCGGCAGTTTAATACTTCGAGATCACTCACTTTCGTACCGGTTAGTTATTAGATTACCTATTTAATACTTAGGTTAGTACTAATATTTAGAGTAATTAGCTTATTTGGCTAGTCAGTTTCGAAATAGATTAGTTCTTTCGGAAGTAGATTGTTTAATCCATTCAATTACACTTATTTAATTATATTAGTTTATTTAATTAGAGTACTTAGATTATACAAATTAGATTATTTAATTATGTTATTATATTACTTAGATTATTTAATTAGAGTACTTAGTTTATTTAATTAGAGTACTTAGATTATTCTAATTAGATTATTTAATTACGTTATTATATTACTTAGATTATTTAATTAGGGTACTTAGTTTATTTAATTAGAGTACTTAGGTTATACAAATTAGATTATTTAATTACGTTATTATATTACTTAGATTATTTAATTAGGGTACTTAGTTTATTTAATTAGAGTACTTAGATTATTCTAATTAGATTATTTAATTATATTATTATATTACTTAGATTATTTAATTAGGGTACTTAGTTTATTTAATTAGAGTACTTAGATTATACAAATTAGAATATTTAATTACGTTATTATATTACTTAGATTATTTAATTAGAGTACTTAGTTTATTTAATTAGAGTTTTGAGATTATACAAATTAGATTATTTAATTACGTTATTATTACTTAGATTATTTAATTAGAGTACTTAGTTTATTTAATTAGAGTACTTAGATTATTCTAATCTGTTGTTCACCTATTTGTTGAACCATGAAGCCTTAAATCATTATCATGGCTCATGGTGGTCTTCCCGAGCTTCTTCAGCAGCGGTACGACGAGAACCATAGGGGAAGGATGATATTCACAGGACAGCAGGTACCACGTTTATATGTGCTATTTTATTGCCACGATAATTTCGAACTAACTCTGTACATGTATTGGATAACTCATGCAGTTGGGTCCGTTACGAGCCCGGAGTGTGCACAAGATTAAGGAGTTGGACCCTCGATTCCACGAGCCACTCGCACGGGCGGGACTACTACCTTTCGCTCTCATGATGGCCGGAGCTCCCATGGAGGTCGGTGGTAGGACACCTCTGCCGGCGATTGATGAGGCACTGCTCACAGGTCTCATCGACCGGTGGCGTCCTGAGACGCACACGTTCCACTTTCCTTTTGGCGAGATGGCTGTAACATTGAGGGACGTGGCCATGCTGACCGGGCTACCAATCAGGGGCGCCCCGTTAATAGTTTCGCGACCCGCAAGGGAGGAGTGGAAGGGTTATGTTGCGGATAGGTAATTATTTGTTATGTAATGCACTTCAAATATTATAGTGCTATTAAAGCTTCATCTGACCATCTGCATCTTATAGGTTTGGTGTTCAATACGACGGGAAGGATGCTGGCCTCTCCATGTCCTGGGTTCATGGGCTCCCACAGTTCGGTCCATGCCCACTGGATGCGGACGAGGCTACACTTATGCAGCACTATGAGGTGTACTTGTACGTCCTGCTCGGAGGCATCATGTTCTGCAATACAGCAGGCGATTATGTCATCCCCCATATTGTATGGTTAGCAGCCCACCTCGCATCACATCCTTATGAGCCTACATCTTACAGTTGGGGATCTGCAGTGTTGGCTGCAACCTATAGAGGTTTGTGTGATGCAACCCAGCGAATAAAAAGGAAGGCAACTATTACAGGGTGCCTACACCTCTTACAGCTATGGAGTTGGGAATACCTCCCGGTTTCCAGACCTTGGGTGCTCAAGTGCTACTACCCAGTCCACATCTCCGATGGCATTGCCGATGACATAAGGCCAACGATGGGGTATCGGTGGATTCATGCCAGGCTAAGATGGAGTCAGCAGCAAGACCATGGTAACTACTCCAGGGTGATCAGTGACCTAGACGTCCTCAGCGCTGATCTAGTGGAGTGGGATCCATGGCGTATGGCACGAGTAGAAGAAATTGCAGATGGTGGACTCATCGCATCCTCTTGTAGCCGTGACGCAGACTTATGGTTGACCACATGCTTCTTGTTGTACATGAACTGCGTGGAAGTATATTCTCCAGAACGTGTACAGAGGCAGTTCGGGTATCGACAGGTGGTGCCAGTACCACCACCACGACACGCCGGACGGGCGCACGAGTAAGTGTGTTATTGTATGTTGCCTTAGTACATTGGTTATCCATGTTAACAAATTATAACTATTTATATCACGTACAGGAGGAGCTCACAGGGGAGTGGAGGCATGCAGAACTGGGCATCCAAGAATGCCGACTACATACGGAGGTGGACAGAGTCAGCTGTGGTGGATGTCATCATTACTGCTGGACAATACGACGAGGCCACGTACTGGGACTACCTTGCTTGGTACCGTCCGCGCACGTGTGCCACCTTACTCAGCGGACCTGTACAGCCGGGCCCCAGACCCTTCCCCGAGGATCGTGCCCGCCTACTTCATGTTGTGGTAAGTGATGCGTTACTTATAATGGTTTTCTTTGGAAAATCTTTGTATTACTGACATGTCCCTCATCTTATACAGACTGAAGAGGCGTATGAGATGCATACGCAAGCGGATCAAGCTTGTGGGGAACCAAGCAGGTCATCATCGCAGAGGGATCGTAACCCTCTCCGGGAGTACATGAGGACAAGAGGATCCCGCTTCCTAAACGCTATACGTGGTCTAGGTGGGTGTGCCCCGCAATGGAGGGGGTACAACCAACATGCCATGGACCCGTCTCGTGCCTCCCACAGCAGGCGGTCATCCAGTGCTCGTGAGGAACCCGTCCGGTCAGAATCACAACATACATCTTCAGCTTCGGCGCGTCATGTCTCATGTTCCGGTGCTGAGGCCGAGGAGTGCACGCAGCCTCCTGCGCCCGAGCAGGTTACGCTGGGTTCACTAGCACCTCTGGCTACGATGACACCTTCGGCTGCAGCATCTACTCATCAGGAGGACGTCGTTGACTACACGCAGCAGACCCCTTGCTGGAGCGACCCTAATGCTTTTGACTAGGCTGCTGCAATGCATGCGACCGCCACCTTCACTGATCTACTCGCGGGCAGTCCTCCCATGATCTCAATGAACCTGGAAGTTCACATTGGTACCAGCATGGCGAGCCTTCGGCACACTGGACTCCATCGGAGCACGTTCTAGGGCCGTCCACACTTCCACACGAGGATCCTTCGGCATGCTACATGCAGGGCCGAGTAAGCGGGGCGGGATACACGTTCGGTGGGGTTCCCACAGGGCAGGCAGATGATGATGAAGACGACCAAGGGCACGCAAGCCAGGGGCCTGCGCAGGCTGCTGGGATGAGAGCCACACACCCGCTAGACGCTTACACTCCTGGGGATTGTGTGAGGTATCGTCGCCGTTGAGTAGCCAGGATAATTTGTCATGACACATGTATTATTGATTTTAATGTCGAGGTCATCCCTATTATGTCTTATTCACTGTATTGTTAATTTAAGAAATTCTCAGTACAGAGGAAACAATAGTAGTTGTAAAGCATAAGTAGCATGGAACCCGGTACAGAGGTTACACATAAAGAGCGGACAACAACAAACATTAGCATGTACGATACGCCTAAAGAACATAATAACATGCCTTAAGGGAATAAAATATATAGGGTTACAATAGATTCTTAGGGCGAAGGAAAGTGGCGACGCAAATTAGCGTAAGAATTCCAGGTGCGATGGTCAAAGCTATCCGGGTAAGATGGTTGTCGTCTCCGAGGTGGTTCTGGGAAGTTGTAAAAATGAGTACGAGCAAATCCATCATCATTTTCAGGGTCATCGGTGTCCTCCGGAGATGGAAGCCTCGGAGGGCGGGGTCGTTGTGGCATGAAATCGTCGTCATCGTCATCATCTTGAGGTTTCTCCGAGGTGGTACCACGTCCTATTTCCCTATCAGTTGTATGGCATCTCGATGTTGTGCGTGAACGTCCTCTTGCAGTGTTCCTAGAACATTCTCCTGTATTTATGTTCGAACGTCTAGGCATGGGGGGCATGAAACCGTCATCATCTTCGTCCTCGTCATTATCTGGATGATTCGTAGAGGTCGCCTCTGTACCCCTTTGATTTGCTGACTGTCGTCGTCTTCTACGCGAACCAGGCATCACACCCCCGCCGAAGAGCATATACATCGCCAAGAAGTGTGAGATTTCTTTGTTGATCAACTATTCGTCTTCCGGGAAAGCCTGACGCAGAAGAGGACCGTTCGAATCAATGGAAATAAGATAAGTAGGGTGATCAAATGTTTATATGACATACCTGAATATGGGATGCATACTGGTCCGGCGACATTACTATCGTTCTTTGCCTCCTAGAGAAACCTATCACAGAAGGATGGTCGGCCAGTTCATGGACCCTCAGATACATTTGACGCCGGTGATACAAGAGGGCCCTAAGGTCCTCGGTGGTTACACATTGGAGCGGCGCAGTTAACCTAGAACATATGGGTCTTGCATGCAATTTCGCCACGGCTTGGATTATGTTGTTCTCCTTTAAGGGATCATCGTTTCCTTCACGCACAACCTGTAAGGAGGCATTAAGTGCTATAGCGATCGTTGAAGGTGTCCATGGAAAGCCTGTACTAGAGGATCCCGCCATAGATTAAATAAAATTACATTTACAATACAATGGTCACTTCTTGTCTAAAGGGGTACAGTGCAAACCACATAATGCACAATAAGTAGTACAACTAACAGGTGAATAACATTTTACAATACAAAGTCTCTAAGACAGTTCAGTTCGACAGTTGGCTGATAGTTTACTGACGGGTCGGGCAAGTCCTCCTGTCATGGCCAGGTTGTTTGCAAAGTTTGCACCTGCGTAGGCCATCAACAGCATCTGCTTTATCCATGTCACCTTGCAGCCTCGTAGATCTAGGCCTTCCAGGATCTGTGCGTCATGCTCATGGATAAGGTACCCACTTAGGGCCCTCGATCGATTTGTAGTTGGTTCCGATGTTAAAGGACCGCATCTTTGGAAGCCATGTGCTCCTCAATGCATCGATCGTGAAGTACGGTGATACGTATTGTGATCCGTCATTGCCACCTATGTCCCTGCAAGCTGCTAAGACATGCGAGCACGGGATATGGTGCAGTTTTGGCTTATTGCATGTGCACTTCACCTCGTTAGGTCCAAGTTGACACTGCTACACGGTGTCCCCGACGCTATACCCTGAAGCATACCTACGGTGGCACATGACCTCAAAGTCATTGTTGGCCAAGTCGTAGATCCTCGACCGATGAAAGTGTGCCTTGCTCCTCCTTCTTGATATGATTTGCTCCACCTTAGGTGCAAACCGTGTGCTGCACTTCATAGCAGCATTACCACGGTCTCGAAAGTAGTCCGCCGTTCTGTAGAATGTGAGCTCAATAATGGCACACAACGGGAGGCCCCGTACTCCCTTTAGGACATTGTTGAACGCCTCTGCTATGTTCGTTGTCATGATGGAGTACCTAACATGGGATACAATAATTTTAGAATGGCTATTTGCATAAGAATCGGTACAATATGATCATTACAATTCTATGCGCTAACCTGGCACCATGAGTGTCATGGATAAGGGCCCAACGCTCCGCCGGCTTCCCCGCTATCCACTGGCTAAATGTACCACGTGAACGACTAACGATAGTTTGGCCCCCAACCATTTGCGCCCGCAGTTGATCCTCCCCTGCTTGCTGGTCTACCATCATCTTGTGAGTGGTCTCATTTAACTCTCTCCATATCTCGTTGAACTTCGCCTGCTGGTTCTGAAGACATAGCCCTTTGAATCTCTTTACAAGCGACTTGCTGCGGTACCTTGTGTACAGGTTCGCGCCCAAGTGTCGCATGCACCATCTTCTCTCCACATCAGGCCATGCAATGGAGCAGTTTGTGCTATCATGCAGCACGTCCAACGCATGCAGAAGACCCTTGTTGCGGTCTGAGATGACGCAAACTCATTCCCTATTTCCCACGACACGTGTCCTCACCAAGGTGAGGAACCACAGCCAACTATCATTGTTTTCACTCTCAACCATTGCAAAGGCGAGAGGAATGATCTGATTATTTGCATCCGCCGCCATTGCTGTCATAAGAGTACCATGGAACTTGCCGCTCAGAAATGTGGCATCCACGCATACAACTGGCCTGCAATGCCTGAATGCTTCGATGCATTGTCCAAAGGACCAGAATAACCTAATGAGGTATCAGTCAGTGGTGCTATATGACCCATCATCTAGCCTGATCGGCTCATCCGCCATGGCCCACTGAGTCCCTGGATTCGTCATGGCAATCTTCTGCAGCAGTCTTGGAGCATTGTTGTATGACTCTTCGAAGCTTCCAAACAGCATCTTCAATGCCTTCTGCTTCGCTCGCCACGCGGTGTGGTAATTGACAAGCATGCCAGTCTTAGTGTGCACCTCCCCCATAATCGATTTTGGCGACAAACAAATTTCCGTGCCAATAAGCGTGATGAGGAGTTGGGCTACGAACCTCGCATCAACGGTGTGGCTCACATTCCTAATAGCCTCTTCGCTGCATGTATGTGGGGTGTGTCTACTGATCACAAAATAGTTCTCATATTTCGGCTGATGTGCTCGTATGAAGTAAGGGCAATTCGGGTGCTTGGTACACCTAACCTCATACTCCGTAGGGTTAGACCGGGCGCACTTGTGGTCCCTTCTTGTTATTACAGCATAGTTGCTAATAAAGTGGATGACCTCCCCTCTGTTACGAAACTGTTGCCCGACCTGAATATCGCTATTCTGGTATCCCCAGTTAGATAAGGTGTTATACTCAACGACGACACACTCCAGGAGCCCAGTACCACGAAAGTACTGGATCGCCGGGACCGGGTCATCATTGTCAGCAGCTTCTTCATCCCCGCTACCACCGTCTTCATTATCCATGCATCCTACATCGACCTCACAAGGGTCCACTCTACCTCCCTCTCTACTGGAACTGCCCTCCCCGACATACCCTCCATCCTCTTCATGCATCACCTGCTGGCCTGAGCCTTCCACAGTGGTCACCGCATCACCTTGCACCAGTCGTGACACTATGTTTACGTACACCGCCATATCAAAGCTCTCCTCCAATGCCTTGCGTGAGTACAAAGCCCATGCGTTGTTCCTACTCATCTTGAACAACGTATGGACAACGACCGAGCTATTTGGAACAAGCCGCGGCCGTACACCCTCTAGGACAACAGTATGGGACTGCTGGTTCACACGCAAAAGGCGCATAATATGTGATTTCAGGCCATCTAGATCAATAGGTACCTCAACCGAACTCTCTATGTGCTGGCAGTTCTGAATTGTTACAAGTCTCCCGTGCAAAACTGTAGGACGTTCTCCATAATAAATATGAAAAATCATACCGTATCTCCTAAATAAATGTACATGTAATAAATAATAAGTACAAAAATAATACTAATTAAATAGCGCAATATACAACTAATATGCATCTTTGTTGCTATTGGACACTATCTTCTACGGTTCTACCAAACCTAAGTGCTTAAACTAATTAATCAAGTTAATTGATTAATTATATTACTTTAATAAAACTAATTACCTAGATTAAATCACGTAAATTCATGTTACTATATTAAGTAAAGAATCTAATCACACTTAATAATAAAAATTATATAACCCAACTAAATCAATAATTTAAATACTCTAATTTATCAAAATAATATAATTAATCAAATGTACTTGAATGAATTTAACAATATACTGACGAAAGGACTAATATACTTCTGAACGAACTAAGAAAAATCTAATTACAATTACTAATTAACTACGTAATCTAAGAACTTACCTTAAGGAAATTGAGCGCGGCTGCTGCTTGCGTTGATCCTCTCCGACTGCCCCCTCTGCTCGAGCTGCTTCTCCTAGCGTTGCTCCGCTGCTGCTCTCTTCTCTCCACTGCTGCTCTCTTCTCTTCTCCATTCTCTCCTTTGCTGCTCTCTTCTCTTCTCCCTTCTCTCCTTTGCTGCTCTCTTCTCCCTTCTCCCTTCTCTCTTCTGCGAGCCAGGGCTTTTTATTAAGCGCAAAAGCAGCATCCCGCTGGCACGCACACACCGAAAGCATCGACACGACGTGAAAGTGACATGATGCACTGAATTCGGCAACTGAGGTGCCGAATACGGCCCACAGTGCCGTATTCGGCATCTCAGTTGCCGAATTCAGTGGGCCCGGGGTGTTTTCGGAATTTGAGTTACCGAAATCCAAATTTTGGAATTTGAGATACCGAATACGAGTGCTAGATTTGCAAATACGTCGACATGTTGTCTAATTTCGCAAATACGGTCGCGTATGTTGTCTAAATTTCCAAATTTGCCAAGTTTGGACGCTTCTTGGAGCGACACTACTAGCTAGCACTCCGAATGAGATTGTGCAAATGGTAGATGACATGCTTATGAAAGTTTGCAAGCTTCAATAGCAGAAGATTTTTAGGTATCACTACTACAGAAATAGTTATATGTACCTCTTTAAAGGTAAGTTTAGTAATAACCGACAGTAATATATTACTACCGCACTACTGCAAAAAGACGTAAAAGTACCGGTTAAAAAATGGCTTCAATGCCGGTTTTTCAATTAGCACTCTTTACTCGGTACTAATAGTCAGTAGGGTCTAAAACCGGCACTAAAAGTTCTTTTCAATGCTGGTTCATGCCTCCAACCGGCACTAAAAAAGCTTCCCGAGCCAAAAATAAATAAACGAGTCGGCTGCTGCTCCTGCCGCCGCCGCCGGCTACCATGCTCAAATCGGCTCAATCATCCATGCAAACACATCTCAGGCTCAAATCGAAAGTGCAAGAACACAGCACTCAATCATCCATACGAACAAATCAAAAATACAAGATAAGATAGAGGAGAAACATAGCAGAACACTGCTGCGCCTCCTCAATCACAGCACAGGAACACAACAATCAATCATCAATACAGCACAGCACAACACCGTCACGCCTCCTCAATCACAGCACAAGAACACATCAGTCAATTATCCATACAACACAGCACAAGAAAACAGCACAACACCGCCGCGCCAGAACATCATCAAATCCAAACATGGAAACAGGGGAAAAGGGGGAAAGGAAATGGAGCAATGCATGATCAAGATCGAACCAAGTAGATCTCGCCGAAGGAGCCGCTCCCGATCTTGCGGCTCTCCGTGGATCCGTGCCGTGGACGAGCTCCCCGGACACCTTCTCCCACCCGAGCCCAAGCCCGTGCAAGAGCTCGCCGAACGCCTTCTCCTGCCTGAGCCCGAGCCCTCCACACCACACTGACCGCCTGAGCCCTCCACACCAGCCGCCTCCTCCACACTGCAACTAGCCTGGCCCGCTCGTACGCGCCTGGCCCGTGCTGCCGGTGAAGGCAGGACTGCAGGAGACCGAGAGACGGAGATAGAGGAGACAGAGAGGAGAGAGACCGGACTAGAGAGAGGAGAGAGAGGCACGAGAGGATAAGATCGACTCGATCTGATCGAGACTGAGGAGCTGACAGACGCGAGGTGGCGAGACTAAAATCGATTGAATATAAATTTTGTGTCCGATCACTTTATCAGTGCCGGTTCTTAATACGAACTGGCACTGATACTAGTTGATTTTGACTGAATGGATGGGTGGATGTTATGAACCGGCACTGATATCTTATCAGTGCCAATTTTAGCTAAACCGGCACTGATGAGGCGACACTTATGACTAGTTCTGTAGTAGTGCCGGTACCAGTTCGTAAGCTTTAGGCACATAAAAAAAGTCGTACCAGTAATAACCGACAGTGATAGTGGTTACCATTGTAGGTTTGTGATGTTCAAATTATCACTATCGATTTTTCAAAAGATGTGCCTTTAATAACCAGTAGTGATAAATATTTATCATTGTCAGTTCTTATAAAGACATGCATTAAATATGTGCCTTTAATCGGCAGTGTTGATATTAATCACTGTCGGTTCATCTTCCTAATCGAAAGTGATAATTCTTTTATAAATTGAACCCATCTCCCTCAGTCATGCCCATCTCATTTTGCTCTCCCCGAAGCCACTCTCGAGGAGTAGTGACGGTCAAAGTGGAGCGGTGGTCACTAGCCATCTCCATTGCGGGTGCTCCTATCCTTCATGCCCGGCTCCAACACCACCCACACGAGCTCCTCGTTGTAGCCACCATTCATCGAGCTCGACGTCCATAGTGTCTGCCATCTCCCGAGCCAAAGCGCGGCCACACGCATTCCAGTCTCCTCATTCGTCTCCACACGGTCTCCTCTCACTGTCTCCTCATCTCCTCTCATCGTCCTCCGAGCAGGTAGCCACCTCGTGTATGTTCACCAAGCATGTCGTCTCCCGAGCCAATGCATGGCCGCATGTTGTGAGGAACCGTCCAAATTGTATTCGAATTAATCATTTGGGTGATAATTTAATGAGATGAGAGCTAGCACACATCCGTATCTCTACATGTCATGTGCTAACACACATCTTACCACAACAATTGTAGCCACCAATGATTAACATGAATCCAATCCCGATAGTCCCGGTATGTATTTTATGTCTAAGATCAGAACACACATCTTTACAACAAGCTTTGTCACAACAAGACATAATAAAGAGCGAGTAATGTAAATATATTACAAACCTTTAGGTTATTACAATTTCAACAATTTAAACATCAATGGTCGCTAGGAGAACAAAGTACAACAGGTTCATCTCCAAGCATATTAGAGTTACTACGTAGCAGAATTAACGTTGTTGGAGTATAGAGTAAGGAGGCACCCTAGCTAACAGGCCCCACGTGGGATATGGCATCTGGCAGGGAATATTTCCTGAACCCTGGCCCATCGCGTGACCAGCCTTTGGTTCACATGACTACCGCGAGGCTTGCGCGACCAACCTCCTTGTGATTTCATGTGATCCTGCGACCAACCCTTGCTGGTCGTGGGGCATCCATACCTAACATGTCTAATCACATTTATTGATATATGCTTAAGTATTTTTCTTCCCGAGGCTCCTCCTCCAGTGAACAAAGTCGTGACCAGCGCAGATGAGTAGTGCCCCATTCCATAGCATTAATTGCTATAGAGTGGGGTGTTGCAGACTGACTTAACACCACACGATAGATGGGACAGGGTCTACAAAATGACTAGGAAAGTGGATGAGTTTGCAAACAGACTCATGGAAGGCTGGGACAGAACATCTTTGAAGATGAGCTTGCGGTGCATGCCAAGGGGACAGGTAGGGCTACCGAGGTAAGGTAAGAGTGGAGGCGTCCAAGAGGATGGGACAGGCCCCACAATACCACCATCGCAAGGTGCGGCATGCACGCTCCGCGTGATGATGGCCTGAGAAAAGTAAATCTAGCTAGGTATGGGTCAGCTGAAAATGGCCCACTTGTAAGTTCTCCTTCTCTTGTATATAAAGAGGAGAAGGTCTTGCCAAGTAGGACTTATTTGTAACCAGTTCACAAACACTGATAACAAAATAGACAGGATCTAGGGCTGTTATTCTTCGGGAGGCTTGAACCTGAATAACCCCTGTGTTCTTGAGTTCATCACAAACACACACACACACCACAAGCGTTGTTCATGCTCCCATCGATGGGTATACCCTAGAATCATTGTCAGGGACTAACCCTCGACAGTTGGCGTGCCAGGTAGGGGGTGTGTTTCTGCATTTCAGTAACTGTTGGAGATTAGATTGGGCTACCATTGGCCGGATCCATGGCAACCTCTAAGTCCCGTTACGAGGACCCCAATCACTGTGAGGTGTTCATCATGGGGTACAACCCAGATGAGACTGGTGTGCTCCAGGTATGGGACACTGAATTGGAGTTCGAAGGCTCTGAGGCTCAATGGGAAGTTTGCATGATAGTTCATGCAACGGGGGGCATCGAAGGCTCCCTTGTTGCGAGTGCTGGAGATGATCTCCAGTCCACATGCCCAGAGGGGAACCAGACCGGTGTCAGACATGGGGATGCTCTGGTACAGCCCCAACCACCACAACATCGCCCGGAGGAGCCACCGCAAAGGGCGTGGTCCTTGGCAGTGTCGTCACTAAGGCCGTCACACCATACAAATGTCGGGTGCTCCCCCCTCATGATATGTCACCACTTCGCGCTCGGCAGCTCGACTATGAGGCCATGACGCCTACACAGAATTTGTAGACCGTGCAAATACTTCTTAGCCACCCACCGATAGCAGTACCAGAGGGTTCACTAGTAGCATCATGGTTGTGTGACCTCACCCTCCTAGTTGAGACCGCCTAATGCCAAACTGCAGCGGCAAACACCATGTCTGTTGTTAGGACTAGTGAAGGTCGCGATCGCCAAGAATCACAGCAGGCCCCACAGTAGGAAAGATCTCATCCTCCCTCAGTAACGGGGAGCACTCGGAGACCCCCACCACGTCAGGATAGCCAACCCTCTGACCTACGTGACTCTCTATGCCAACGTGACCTTCGAGGCATGATCTAGAGCCAGGTCGCCACCGAAAGCAAGAATACCATGCCCAGTAAGGGTAGGAAAAGAGCAAGCAGTCCTACCACTCGTCTCCCCCACACAAGAAAGCATCAGATTCCTCCATCCCCTCCCCAGGACTCTCCCCGAGCACGCGCTGTCACCCACCAACAAGTGACTCTCCGTTACAGAACGGGATGCAATGCCCTATCAGCCCGGCTGTGAGAGGTGTGCTAGTCGGACAAGTTCCTACTGGTCCTAGCCAAAAAGTACGATAGCTCGATCAACCCTGAGGAGTTCCTGCTAATCTACACCACCATGGTGAAGGATGCGGGAGGCCACAGGAAAGTCATGGCTAACTACTTCCTGACTGCCTTGACCGGTTCATCCTGGTCCTGGCTTATGAACCTCCCCTGTGAGTCAATTCACTCCTGGGAGGATTTGTACGACCAGTTTGTTGCTAACATCCAAGGGACCTATGCTCAACCCGAGGTCGAGGACGACCTATACCAAGTCAAGCAGAGATAAGGTGAGTCGTTGTGAGACTTCTTCCGGTGCTTCACCGAGCGTCGAAACATCATTCCAAGGATCATGGGTGAATCCGTGGTCATAGCATTCAAGAGAGGTGTCAGAGACCAAAAGATGGTCGAGAAGCTAGCCACCAAAGAAATCTGAAGCACTACCGAGCTCTTTGAGCTCGCAGACATGTGCACACAGGTCGTTGAGACCCGAGAGCATTATGCAGGATTAGACATGTGCACACAGGTAGTTTATCTAATGCGAGTCATCGAGGAATAAGTGGAGTCCAGCAAGAAGCTAGCTGGATGCATGATTAGCACGATGTAGAGTCGTGGCTTATGGTCAGCCTAGTGGACTGCTTATTGTGGATCGTACGCGTGAGTTGGGTGAATTAGTGGCTCATGCAGGATTGGATCGTGCGTGCATGCGTGAGCATGTGGACAAGTTGTTGCTTCTACATGCATGTGAGTGAGGCTGTTTAGGCCATGTAATCATATGTGTTTAAGTTTGAGTCAGAATACAGATAATAAAAAGACGTACGTCATCACAAGTGCTCTCTCTAGTGTGTGTGTTTCTAAATTAGGTCAAGGCATGGTCGTATTTGCAGTAGCGTGAGCGTGATCTTTGGCTGGTTCCAACAATTGGTATCAGAGCTAAGGAGAGAATGCCGAGGGAAGTAAGGAGTTTGTCTTTGCCGTCTAACTAGGGACGGTTGTTGCAAGGTGGTCTGGCCGCCTCGTAGGTGGTGAAGAGGGAGAGCGCAATGACGATGTTGTACCCGTAGCTCACCTACATGAACTACACAATTAGGGCAATGAAGATGTGTGTCACTCTTCAAGCCCAGAACATGTGGGAAGCTGTGGAGCCGGGTGCTGCGAAGTAGCAGAAGGAACGGATGGCATTGTATGCCATCTACCAGTCCATGCTGGAGTAAGTGATATCTTCCCTCACTGGGAAAGACATGGCAAAAGCAGCATTGGAGGCAATCAAGACAGCGCATATGGGATACGAGCGTGTGCATGAAGCCAACTTGCAGACCCTCAAGAAGGAGTTTGAGGGGCTAAAGATGGAGGAAAGGGTGACCATGGACGACTTCATTGGTCAGGTGACATATGTCATCACCGGTATCCGTACGTTGGGCGACATCACGGTGGGAGAAATTGATGTTGTTCATAGGTTTCTCCGTGCTACCTCAGCCCGCTACATGTAGCTCATCATCTCCATCGAGCAGTGTGTGGACTTGAAGATCCTCACCTTTGAAGACATCATCAGGTGGTACAAGGCCTATGACCAGTGCGTCTGAATCAGTTTTGGCAACTCGAAGGAGAATGAGCATTTGTTGCTTATGCGCATGCAGTGGGCAACTCTTGCCAAAGAGAAGAAAGGTAGAGAAGGGTCAGGCAACGGCGCGAAACGAAACCGTGACCTTGGCGGTGGCCATAGCAAAGCTAGAGGTGGTCATGGTGGTGGTCATGATGATGATAATGACGACACCAGTGTCTACTCCAACAACAGTGAGCACAAGTCAGATGGAAAGAAAAGTGAATTCTACAACATGCAGAGTTCGTGGGCATTTTGCCAAGGAGTGCAGCAAGCCGAGGAAAGAAGAAGTGCTCCTCGCGACGGCCGACGATGAGTCATGTCTTCTATGATGAAATCTGGAGAATCAAGTCTAGATTAGGAGGAGTTTGTTAGCACTAATCTTGACTAGTGTTAGTTGCATGGGTTAGTGAGTGCATGGTCATTTGTTAGTCACATGTACGTGGAGTAGTGAATGTGTGTTGCATGTATTAGTTAACTAGTTTAGTTTGTCTAATGCGAGTCATCGGAGAATAAGTGGAGCCTGGTAAAAAGCTAGATGCATGCACGATTAGCACGACATAGAGGTATGGCTTATTGGTTAGCCTAGTAGATAGTTTCTTGTGGATAGTACACGTGAGTTAGTGGCTCATGCAAGAGAGGATCGTGCATGCGTGCGCATGTGTCCCAGGTAGGTTGTTGCTTCTGCATGCATGTGAGCAAGGATATTTAGGCCATGTAACCGTTTGTGTTTATGTTTGAGTCGGAATATAGAAAACAAAAATGCGTACATCACCGCAAATGCTCTCTCCTATGTGTGTGTTTCTGAATTTGGCCAAGGTGCTCGTATTTGTAGTGAGTGTGATCCTTGGTTGGTTCCAACACTGTCGGCCCGCCGCCACGTTGACCTGGCCGTGTCAGACTATTGATTTGACTACCCATACATCTCGACTCTACTCACCTTCAGTCTTCCACCACCGCAGCCAATGGCAATCTACCGCCTCGTCGTCGCACACCACCCGCAGCCACCGCCAGGCCGATAGGCTGTCCTAGGCCTTCCCTCTAAGCATGGTGGCCACTCAACCCAAAACCCTAATCCCAAATCCCTAACCTCTGGTCCTAATCCTTCCAACCTAAGCAGGCGGGCAGCTCAGCGGTGAGAGATGGCACCGGAGAAGAGAACAGCAACACTTGGCAGGGGAAGAAACTAAGTGGAGTCCACCAGCATTTCATGAGCACACCTTGTAGGCTGTGGTGGAATAGCTGGATTGCAGGCAGCTATTTTGTCCCCACCCCTCAGAACGTAAGCAGTAATTTTTGTTATGAACCGACAATAATGGTGTTTGTGTCCAAGTATCACTACTGTTCCAAGATTTGCATTCGATCTCACTTGCGCTCGAAGATTCTCCTGTTCAATAACAGCATGGTAGAACTGGAATTTCTGCTTTTGCTGTATAACTGATTATCTAGCCACCAAAAAAATTTATTTCACCAGTTAATCAAAAATTAAAATCCATCATACAGTGGAACATGAATCAGAATTAGCAACACGGTACGTGAGTTAAACAAAAATAAAAGGGGAGAGCACTTGGGCCCGAATGGCCTCTTTGTTGGGCTGATTCTCTCGTTACTGGGCTAAGACTGCAGTCGAAACATTAGAGGCCCACGCTGACCACTATGACTGGCCCAATACAACTCCTGCAGGGCTATGTGGGCCTCTAATAACCAAGCATGAATAACATTGAATTACGCATAGATGTCAACTGCATTTTGCAGCATATATGCTTCGTCACACGATATTGATCACAAGTCTTAGATCGCTAAACGGGCTGAACCATGGACGAAAGAAAACAATATCATGGCTGGGCTGTGCACGAAGATAAGATACCTAACAGCAGATTGTACTGGCTCTCCAATCTCTCTACATGGAAGACCATGTACTGAGATAGTAGAAAGACACACAAACAACTTGTCCAACGTCTAATATATAGCAACATGATTATGTCATATTAGTTGCTTGCTTTGTCTACTATCTTGCAACACTGCATGCGTTACAACCATTTGTACCTTTGCTCATCTTTTTCCCAAGATTATTCCATACTACTTGTATGATGTGTGGTTACGTACGTGTCTCTGGAGACGTATCTCGACAAAGACAATGCTACTCCTAAAGCACGTACGGATCGAAAAAGGAACTAATAATCAGGCATGAATGTCCTGGTCAAGGACAATGAGATGACTCGTCCCATAAAAAAATAGAATGAAATGGCTCGTCTCTATCATCTTGCGCCTTGATTTGGAGTTAATGCAGGAGCTAAGTAAGTATGAGCGATTATCAAGTACTACTAATTTGCTTTCATACGACTGGCTCCATGCCTCCATCTGATTCATTAATTGCTTCGATAGGGAAGAAAACGAACTTTTCTTAAGAAGAAACATTAGCCGGTAAGCCATGCTTGTCAAAAAAAGTCATTGGGTATGTTACTTACAAATTAAAGAAATCCACTGAGTATGCATGATTTATAACATCTTTTTCACCAAAAAATAAGAGAAAGGAAAAAATATTACATCTAGAATCTCACAGCAACATACACATATTGGTCGTTTAAACTGCCGAATCACAAATTCAGTACTTTTTTAGTCACAAATTCAGTACTTTTTTAGTCACAAATTCAGCATTTTAATGGTACTTAGGAATTAGTATGTCAGATGTCATGAGAACATATCACCGTATTAACAGCTGCAACTGCAATCCCCCGTGTGCGAAGCTGTTGGTAGCATTGCCTGCTCCCTCTCACTATTGACGCGTCAAACGGAACAGTGCCACTGCTACGTACACCCGACAGGACTGGCTACAGCAGATGCATGTCAACACGGGCAGCTAGCCTTAGCCTTTGTTTCAGCTTTAGGATATACTTAGGTACGGTGGTGCCTTTTGCTGCGTCGGTACCAAATAAATATTATATTGAACTATAGTAGTGATGGTTTAGAAGCGTACTGATTTTTTTACCGTTTAAATATGTTATATTTAAGAGGACATTGATTTTCTCTGAACTTATATACGTAATATATATATATAAATATAAATATATATTTGTATAGATTTGTATGTATATACATTTAGATATAGGTACATAGTATATTGATGGACAGTAGCTACAACAGTAATATGAGCTTTAAAAAAAAATTATGTTTTTTTTAGTTTTAGTTTTTTTCCTTTGCATTTTTATATTGTTATGTTGAGCTACAGTAGCAAATGCCCTAGGAGCATGTCGATTTTTCTACCGTTAGTATATGTTATCGGAGGGGTACGTTAGTTTCCTCTGAATTTATGTATGTAATATACATATATAAATATATAAATTTAAATATATATTTATGTACAGTTGTATGTATATATATTTATATATAGGTACATAATATATTGGTGGACAATAGCTACGACAGTAATATGAACATAACAAAAAAAAATTATATTTTTTTGTTTTAGTTTTTTTTGGAATTTTAGATCGTTTTAATCGATTTATCATTTTTTTTTTGACATTTTTTTAGAAATTTCTGAAAATAAAAATTATATAATATATATGCGTATACATACATATATATACGTACATATACACATACACATACATATACATATACATATATGCATATACATGTATATATATACACGTATAAAATGGTGGGACCCACCTGCTACTGCAGCTACAGTAACTGCAGTAACCAGGTGGCTGGGCGCTCGCGAATCCTGCTGCGATCCCGCCGCGGTTAGTATATAGTATTGATGAGAGAAAATGGTTCCAGAGGTACATATCATGATATGTATGCCACTTGAAATCTATGATCCTCAATATTTAAACATCTAATATAGTATCGATTCTTGTGAAAAATATCCTGCAGCTCGAAACTAAGGTTCCAAAAAAAAAACAGGATCGACAATCATAATAGAGGATATTGACTGCGCAATAAATAAATAAAATCGGTCATATCCAATTTTACAACCACGCTCATATTGTTCTTTGAGGACTAATCCACAAATATACTGATATTCTGCAACGATATATATACTTTTCATATATATATATATATGAAAAGCATTGCAGACCCAATATTATCCAAAAAAGTACCTCAAAAAACACCTACAAAACTACACCCTGCATCTAGTAAAGAAACAATAGAATCGGTACTTAGCAAGTGATTTGAGTCCGTCACTCCGTGCCGACATGGAGCCGATGTGGCAGGTGCTAGTCAACCGGCCACCATGCGAATGGCTCTGTGGCATGAGCTCCCAAGCGTTACGGTAAGACCCAGGTTCGAGGCTATGGTGGGGCGTCAGTGGTAACGCCTCACCCATTCCAGATTCGAGTTTTAGGAACTCAAGGTACGCACAGGTTTCGATGGTAGAACATACATTTGTGCGTTTGTACTAAAAAAACTTGGCCACCGGCGTCTCATCTCTCATCCTCCCATCGCTATCATAGCACCCTACTATGATAGGGGATGGCAGCAACGCGGTGGAGTGGAGAAGGCTGAGTCGATGTGGAGGAGGTTGCGATAGCGTGGATCTATAAGAGGCCGGTGGGGTCGGGGAGGAAGAAGCCAAGGTGCCATGTGGAGGAGGAGGACGCCAGTGCAATGGAGCTTGGGCCTGGGTTGGCGCAGAGGAGAAGGCCAAGTCTGCGCCTACCTTGTCGGGAATTCATCTAAAGAAGTAAATAAACAATAAAGAACAACCGTGGTAAATACATATACTTCATCACTTTAGCAGCACGTCCTAATGATTGCTATCCTCTGAGCTTCGTATATCCCATATAGATAAGAGCAATCATCCTTTGGTGCTAACGCGATAGCATCATCGTGTAACTATATTAAGAGATAAAACTCTGGAATAACACCTTATGCTTCAAGATTATACCGTGTTCCCATCCAAAAGTACTTCCCTACCCTGGGATTATCTCTATCTCCGAGCCTCGATCACACTTGGGTCATCTTCACAGTCGTTACCTTAACTTGTGAACCAATTCTCCTATTCATGGCCAAACAAATCTAAGAAAGAAGTAAGGACAATTGACAAGAGTTGCATAGATACACCTACGTTAAGATTTCTTCACAATCTACACTAATATAGCAGCGCTACATGGCGTCTATCCGTCCCTTATCCATTAGGGAACTACTCACACATCATAGTAATAGTGGGACGGTAAGGGATTGCAAGGAAGAACACCATCATGATAATAATCTGAAATAAACATAATGATAAATTCAAACATTATAACTTTCTTGATGTGACGATGAAGTACACCAGAGAGATTATTATTTTTGGTCTAGTACAAGGATTCTAATGGCAAAGATGGATGTGGATGGTGGCGGTGAAGATGAACCATAGCTATGGTGATGTGGTAGTGGCGTCACATCTCTAGATGGTGTCGTGGGCGTGGATGTCTTTCCCTACTTTGATGTAGATCAATGCCTTCTCCTTATAACCCCACAAAATAGGGTTTTATGTTGCCTCTTAAAAGTATTTTTCCATGTACCACACTCCTCCAAACCTCCTAGAAAGTCCAATCGAGTTGTGCTTGGTGCAATTGTCTTCCATTTCGTGAGATCTTCACGGTTATGTTCCTAGATTTGCGCAATTATGCATTTTCCCTATGGTTTTAACAATTAAACATAAATGTTACGTATCTGATGATTAATCAAAAGTTAGTCAAGCAATAATTAACCATGATACATCTTAAAATATAGAGAAATGTGATAGGTGTTTATGAAGCATCAACCTCCCTAAACTTAAAGTATTGCTCGTCCCCAAGCAAGAGAAAAGTCACGGAACAAAGGAATTTAAAGATGTACTACCTCCATCCCAAAATATAGGGCTTACTAGGATTTAGAGAAGTCTTTGAAAGTATACTTTGACAATTAATTGTTTTACAATATATTATCATTTTCTATAAAATCAATGTCATATTAAAAGGTCTATGAAATATGGATCTATTGATATAACTTATGTACATTAAAACATATGTATAATTTGACAAATTATTGGTAAAAAATTAAGAAGTTTGAATTTTTCAAATCCTAATACGCCTATATTTTGGGACGGAGGGAGCACTGAATTGAGACTAGAGAAATCGCTATCACTGTCAGTTCAGATCCACCATCATTGTCGGTTTTTAAACTAGCATTGTGCAATCGGTAATGATAGTTTGGGATTATCAGTGTCGGTTTTTGAACTGGTATTGATAATAGGATATCAATGTCAATTTGAGCCACAAATTAGCAATGATGTCACCACTATCACTGCAAGTTTGAGCTGGTAGTGATTTCTCTACTATTACTGCCAATTCGTGGCTTAAACTGACAATGAAAATAGTGATATCACTATCGGTTCTTAGTTCAAACTGGCAGTGATAATTCCGTACAAAAAAGGCACATATGGTTCAAAGACATCATCATCATATATCACATATAATTCAATACATGTAATCATCACTTATCACATATCACAAATAATTCAATACAGTTAATCATCACATATCACAAAATGATTCAATACATGTAATCATCACTAATAACATATTGTTGATATGTAGTCCATCGTTCCCATATGATTTCATCATTTATTTATATAAAAATTAAAAAGTAGATATTAATATATAAAATTATATATTTAGCATCATTTAGAAAGACTTCCTCTCTATCATGATAAATTTCACCGAGGCAGAGCGACGAGTGTGGCTCCAATCTTTAAATGAGAACAGTACATCATTAGTGAAATTCTGCTCCAATAAGAGCAACGTGAAACTCCAAATTAAAATCACTCCCAGACGACCATATTGCGCTGCTTTAATTCATCTCACACGTGAGGCCGTTTAATTGTTAGTGAGCTACCCACTCCTATAGGAAAAGAATATCTCAGGAGTTTAATGCAGGCATGCAGGTGTGCCTGCCACCCAATTGTCCCTGCCACCCAATTACTCCTCCCTCTGACACACAAGGTGTGATTGGTTATCGTTCACATATATCATATATTTGCTGCGCAGAACTATATTTATTAAAAAAAATAGTTGATTATATTTATCTGAACAGATTAAATTAAATTTTTTTAATTAAATGTGATGTCACATGAGCAGATACAAGAGTTTAAATTATAATTAGTTACTTATATAATAATTTTGTGACATTGATAAGTAAATTTATTTGCATGATTAGATATATAAAACTATAATTGATGGATTAGACTCCAAACGGAAGCTCGAATCGAGCTTCTTTATACCTAAGCTATATACGTATATTTACATTCACTCAGTTAGACTAAAATAATATATATAAATAGTTAAACATATATTTTCCTAAAATTATAGATAACTACCAAATCAACATCCACCCTTACGGATAACTAATCACACCACGAAGACCAAATGGAACCGGAAGGGGTCTTTTCCTATTGGCATTTCTGGCATGAACATTCTGCATTCAATGAGGCCCTCCCTACTGTTTATACGCAGTGCGATGTGTCTGACTTGGGCTCAAGTCAGACCCGGTTTAAATGCCGAGGGTCGGCCCTGGACCGAAATGGTTGGGGGCGCGAGCCCATTAATGCGTGGTCCGGGGGGCACCCAGCTTATAGTCTACCAATCGATACGATGTGCTCCGTACTTTGTCCTCCATGGTTTTTCTTAAGCCTTGTTTGAGTTTTCTTTTCTTTTTTTGTCCAGTTATGCCTAGAGCTCTCACCCTGGCTTAGGAATGAGGCAGGATTTACAAAGTCATTTGGCACCAAAAACCAGGATCCAGCGATTTTCCAAAATTTGTGAAAACCGGAAAATTCGGTTGAAAGGTAAGAATTTGGATAAATTCACTCGATCAAATTTGTAATCAAAGACAAATCGACCGAATCGAGCCAGTGAAAACCGGTTGAAATCAACCAAAAATCGAGCAAATTTTCTAATTTTTTTTCATAATTTTCATATTTTTAAATGAATTAATCAAAAATTGGTCGAAATTCCTGATTTGTTGAGCGCATGTCTCAAATTTCACTTAAGTTCAAAAAAAAACTAAAAAAATAGCTCAACCTTGTAAAATTAATAACTAATTAATCTAAACTTCAAATCAAATGAAACAAATTTTGTTGGTTTTCTTGTAACATGATCTACATGATAAAAGTATTTATACTCATAAAAGTTGAATATTTTCTATGAGAAAATGTATTTGCTAAACCTAGTTAAATGCATAGTTAATTTTTTGCTAATCCAAAATTCATGAAACCAATTTTGTTAGTCTTATTCCATGATCCAATGTCTTTTAAAAATACATGAAATCATGAAATAGTTATTTCAACATGCAAAATTAGTGAAAATATGTTGTAACTAGATTAATTCATAACTAACCCATCACACTCTAAAATTAGTGAAAACTCTTTTATTAGTTTACTTGTACTCTGCTTCATGTAGGAAAAATAATGGTATACATGAAAATGTTAATTACAGTGTCGTTTCTTAATATGTTCACTTTATGCTTGTGAACTTTGTAAAAATCATGAAGAAATTAATAAAAATCTAAATGAAGTGAAACTAATTTTAAAGTTCATCTTAAGATACATCCTACATAAAAAAAATATGTATTTGTATGTTAAGCTTTTCCTTAAAATGATGGACCAAATCATCATTTTCATACGGCCCATTTTAGTATTTTTCTTTTTTTTTTAACTTCCTCTACATGAAATATGATGCAAATTTTGTTGAAGAAAGAATGGTTGAAGCAAATTTTGTTACGAATAGTTGCTATTCTGAGATATCTTGGTAAACAAAATTTGGCTTTAGAGGATCCCATGAGCTGGTTTACAATAATAATAATGGTAATTTCTTAATTAGCTTGTGTTGAGATGATTGTAGAATTTGATTTAGTAATGCAAGACCACCTTAGGCATATTCAAAACAATAAAATTCATTATCATTATCTCAGTTATAAAATTCAGAATAAGTTGATTTCTCTTTTGACTTCCAATGTTACAAATACTATCTTAAAGATTGTCAAAGACGCCAAATATTTATCCATTATTCTTTATTGCACCCCATATGTGAGTCATGAAGAACAAATAACTTTGATAGTTCGATGTGTTAATATGTCTGAGAGAAAAACAAAAAATGAGGAGTACTTTCTGAGGTTCTTGAAGGTGGATGACACATCTGGTTTGGGGCTTTTTAATGTATTGTTTCACTCTATAAAATTCTTTGGTCTTAATATTGATGATATAAGGGGTCAACGTTATGACAACCGTTTAAATATGAAAGGAAAACACCATGGGTACAAAAACAGTTTCTTGATATCAATCCAAGAGCTTTGTATATGCCATGCGCTTGATATAGTCTTAATCTTACTCTTTGTAACATGGCAAAATAATGTGTTAAAGTTGTTTCATTTTTCGGTATTGTGCAATGAATATATGTATTATTTCTTGGTTCTACCAAAAGATAAAAAGTTTTGCTTGACCATGTTCCAAGTTTAACTGTAAAATTATTGGGCAATATCCGTTGAGAGAGCTGAATCAACAGTGTTAAAGCAATTAGATATCAAGCTTCTCATCTAAGGTTAGTTTTGTCTGAGTTACGTCAAGCTTATGATACCGAACCTAAGGACAAGAGTGATGCAAAAAATGTATTCCGCATTCTTGGTAGCTTTGAGTTCATACTTGGTATTGTTGTTTAGCATGAATTTTTATTTGTTGTGCATCGACTCTGCCTTGCATCAAATTGAAGGTATAATTCAATACTTTGAGAAGTATAAAAATGAAAGGTATGCATCTAGTTTGAACATTGCCAAAAGACTATGCATATGAAATGGATATTGAGCCATTGTTTCCAGTAAAATGTCGTGCTTATAGGAAAAAATAATTTGATGAAATTGATTGCAATGAAGGCCTTTGAAGTTAATTACTTTTTGGTTATGATTGATATGGCATCAACTTCATTGCAAAATAGATTTGAAGAACTCTAAGTGTTTAAAGGTAGGTTTTTTTATTGAGTTCAAACACCTTGAAGTCACTGAATGATATTGAACTAACAGATTGTTGCACTAAATTTGTAGAAACTTTCTCTCTGCGTGGTTCATCTAATGTGGAGTTAAATGATCTAATATATGAATTAAGGGTTATGCAATTGACTTTGCCGAATAGAACAATATCTGCTATGAAGATTTTTGAATTTGTTAGAGAAGTGGATTGCTATCCTAATATTTTTATTCCTTATTGAATCTTATTTACTATGCCTATTACAGTGGCATCGGCTAAAAGAAACTTTTTAAGTTAAAGTTATTGAAGAACTATTTGAGATCAGTAATGTCTCAAGAAAGGCTAAATAGTTTGGTAACTTTATACATTGAGAAGAATTTACTTGATGAGATTGATATTGATACCATCATTAATGATTTCGCTTATGTAAATGTTAGAAGAAATTATTTTAAATGGTCTCTACAAGTAAAGTGTTTTCCTTAGTAGCCTATATGTTATAATTTTGGTTTTTAATATATCATCATTAGATGTAACAATTTTTTAATACTCAAAATATTGTCATTGCAATTGGTATATAAATATTTTGAAGTTTATGTTGAATAAGAGCTCTATTTTAGGCCATCAAAATATCAGGACCGACCCTGGAATTAGTAAGCGTGCATGCATGCGATCAGATATTTGAGGATGTGGTATTTATGTAATTAAGGTCTTATTTGTTTCAGCTTGCAGTTTGTCTGAAACAAAGAGGCTCTCATCATAATCTAGATTATAACAATTCAGCCTTCATATTGTAATAATTCAGCAATCTGGATTCTATCAACTTCTGAAGATGGTACAATCCAGCTTTTACAATCTAGCTTCTTACAATTTAACTTTTTACTATCCACAATCTACAAATTATTTTTTATAATCTCTAACTGAAACAAACAGACGCTAAGTTCAGCATGCCAAAGTTCAAACCTAGATTTGCTGCCGGTGTCCAGCAATTTTTTATGAGGAATGCACACATACGAGTGTTGTGTTTAGGGAGCTTAATTTTAGATGGCAGAGAAGTACTAAAACTTCTACATTTTTCCGTATGTATAGAGCATTATCGTCGTGATGAGAGAGCTTCGCGTGAAAAATTGTGGAAATCAACTAGGGTATTTTCCTTGCGGAGGAGCACGCACTAGTACGCCTGAATCATCTTGTCACGCCAAGTAATCATGAGATGCATGCATGGACCGCTACACTAGTTGCAGTAGTGGTAGCCGTCGATCCTTTCCATGCAGATAGAGGAGGAAGGTAGCAACAAGCTGCCGGATCTAGGGAGGGAGAAAGCTGACAGGCGGTCAAACTCAGGGGGTCAGTTCAGTTCCTGCGACGCGTTGCTCCATTGCTCTCCCTCTGATGATAGGTCAATTTTCCAGAGATGTCTTTCGCAGCATCCCGATGCAAATGCGATGCGAAAGAAAAAGGCCAAAGTGCAAAAGAAGATTGAACCAACCCCAGGAGAAAAAAGATGTGATGAGCCTAACCAAGGCCAGCCCCGGGGCATCATGGTGGCCATATGAACAAACACGGCATCGTTCCTTCGTCTGGCCTCAACTAGAGGTGGGACTTTGGCCACGACGGGCGAGCCTAGCCTGACCTTATCGTGCTTTGAGGCATATTAGATTGCACTTCCTAGGTCGTGTTTCTCAGGTATGATCAGCACGTCGTGTCGTGTCATACCGTGCTAGCATGAGGTCTCTCTCACGAGACCCAGACATGGCTTAATGGCACGGGCACGACTCGCGCTCATGTCCCAGCCTGTCGAGCCGCCATCACTGTTACACTAGATTCGGGCGACCTGAGCGGCCGTGGATCCATGGTGTCTCCTCAAGTGGCTGCACGCACAACATCGAACGTGGCAATCGCCTTTTCTCCTCTCCGCACCACCCTCTCTTCCTGTAGCCTGACATATCCTGAAGAACAGCGACGGGATCCGAGTGAAGGGAATTGATGACGTCCTAAGAGATGAGTGAATTAGGACACTTAAAAATTATTGGTTCCAAAACTTTCATAAGATAAGCCTATATCAATTTCTATCTAAATGTGCTCTAGGCTTATCTAGTGTGTCTACTTCTACATCTCATAAGAATTATAAGGTAAATTGCAAGTACGTAAATGCGGAAACGTAAATGAGGTAGAGAGATAAACTCGGTATGAGAATTTTTATCCCGTGGTATCGGTGGCACACAAGCCACCCCTAGTTCACGTTGGAGCTCCATAAAGGATATGCTCCCGGTCACCAAGTCTCTTCCGGTCATGGCTCTTAAGATGATAAGGCCTCAATCACGATAAACCACTAAGCTACCAAGGTGAGATCACACCACTAACCTCTCTTCTGGTCATTTGTACGCCATCTTCACTTCGGAGCTTTAGTCACAAAGACAAGGGCATCCGCATCCCCGCACAATCCTCTTGTCACCGCTCCACACAAAGTCGGAGGGTCAACAAGTTACCGGCGAGTCACAAAGACTCCAAGGCGCTGGCGTACCTCTAGGTACACTTTTAGATCACTCCTTGATCTACACTCTAGGTTGCAGCACCTAGCAACTCTTATCTCTAAGCCTATAAGCACTAATCACTCACTAATTGTGTGCTTGATTGACTTGGATGAACACTTTATGCTCTTGGATGGCTTGAATGTCTTCTTAGGTGTACAAGGGTTTCTCTGAACTCCAGTGACTCTAAATGCATGAATGGAGGGGTATTTATAGCCTCAACCCCGTGGAGTAGCTGTTATCCCAACGGCTCACATATTATGTGAACATCGGATGATCCGGCGTTAACAGGGGTATAAGCATCGGACCATCCGGTGTGTACATTCTCAGAAACTAGCCGTTGGAACTCCACTCAGATTTCTTCTGAACACCGGATTGTCTGGTGTATCCTTCAATCCATCACGGGACTATCCAGAGAGTTTTCCTGAGTCAAACTGTGCCAAACTTCTTCTCTACATAAAATACTCCGATGTGCACTGTCTTCGTCACTGGACCTTCCGGTGCGTAGAACTTCTTCTTTTCTGAGTTTTCCACACCCTTTGTTAAATGCTCCGGTGACGCCTCCAGTGAGCATCACTTCATCATTGGACTATCCGGTGAGTAGATCTTTGATCTTCTGCGCTTGTATTCTTCTCTGCAAGAATTAGTCCGGTGTACATCTTCTTCTGATCGCCGGTCCTTACGTTGAGTGCAATCCACTCTGACTCCTTCTGACAGAATTGCTCCGACGTGTACACTCTTTATTACTGGATCATCTGGTGAGGCAAACTGCCTCTGGACATAATGCTCCGATGAGTGCAATTCTTCCAGCGTCAGACCTTCCTGTGAGAACAATTTCTGTAGGACTTTTTCCAATTCAATCAAATTTTTTTCCAGCTGCGGTGGCTTCTTCATGTATTGCATACATGAGACCTACTAATATATATTTTTGACAAACATGTTAGTCCTATTGACTATGTTGTCATTAATCACCAAAATCACAATTATGACCTAATAGATCCATTTTTGCTGCAATCTCCCTATTTTTTGTGATTGATGATAACACAACCAAAATAAGTGGCAAATAACAAACGATTCCAAATGTAAAGATCATAAATGATTATAAAGTCTTATCACATTGCTTGGATGCATATTCTTACCACTTAATTCCCTTATGTTGTGGCTTCCCCTTTCTCCATTGCTACTATCTCCTTTGATTTGACCTAAGCAAGAGCTTATCCCCTTTATTAATCTTCATGTATCTTGCACTTGCTACAATCTCCCCATATTGTTCATCTTGCATTCCTTACTTTGGTCATCAAACTTCTCCCCCTTTGTCAATAATCTGCCAAAAATTATTATATGTACATGTTAAACTTAAAGGGAAAAATATTAGAGCACATGGGATCGTGTTTCACGAATCATGATCCAATTAAAAATGAAACCAATTGTAATGACCAATTGTAGGAATCTAACTACAAAAGAATGATACAAATTGAAAGGGATAAAAACACATAGATCATAATTCATGAAACTCACATAATATAGTCTAAACTCCCCCTATATGTGTGCATACACATGATGAGAAGGAAATATATGCACAACTAGACAATATCTCAAGATAAGAAATTTAAGCTATATTATGCATGAAGGTAGCTTAAATGAACAAAGATTTAATAATAATATCAATTGAAGCGTTTGAGCATTGCATACCTCCGGAGACATGTTAATTGCTGCATGAGACTACAAGAGATGCAACTTGAAACACATGCTAGTCCCAAAATCACAACCTATAGGATATAATACCCCTAAATGTGTGCATATAAATGTTGAATACTTGTGAGATATATACACTTGTTATTGATAACAATAGGGAGTTATCCTTTAGATTAGATCATAGCACATAAAAGATATCAAATATAAAACTAATGTCATAGAAGAAACCAACCATTATTAAACCATGTAGGTTGCTCTCGGATAAGAAAGAAATACAAGCAACCTATCATATGAAAACTTGCACTAGGCATTGCAATAAATTGAAAGAAGTACATGCAATCCTAGACGAGGCAAATAAGCTAGAAACAAAACAAGATGCATGAACAAGAATTTAGCTACACTTACTTTTTCTACCTTTGGATGGAGATTTGGGTATGTGACGATCATAATCTTCATTAATGTGCCTATCTTGTACACTTGGCTTCTTTACTTAAATCTTCACTTCATCTTGTAAGCCAAACCTCCAAATCCCTATAGCCGCCTCAGGCTTTAAGTCTTCTTTGGACTCAAACCGATTGGGACCCTTTATGTTGGTGATGACTTTCTTTGGCACCCAAATGGGTTGGTTCAACCTCCGATCCTTCCCAACTATGTGTGCAAATATCTTGACATTTTCCTTCTTTTTGAGCTTGTAGTGGTTGCTCTTTATCTTATTCTTGTAGTTGGGCTTGGTGTAGAGGTTGAAGGTTTTGTTGGAAAGGTTTGTCATCTTCTTCTTCTCCTTGATCTCCTTCTTTACTTACTTGCATTGGAAGGACTTGTAGCATTCTTGATGACATTTGAAACATATCACGGTTGACCCCTCCGCAAGCTTCTTCACCATAAAAGCACGGTTATCTTGAGGAGGTTGGATATGTCTTTTGCCCTTCAATCTCGCCAAGTCCTCCTTGAGCTTCTCCACTTCTTGCTTGAGCTCATCATTATCTTGTGCAATAAGTTCATTAGATTTTTCTACAATAATATTCTCAACACAAATCTCATTGCAAAGGGGGAGTTAAATAAAGCAATTAAATCATCACAAGAAATGGAAGTATCTACCTTAGGATTGAAATTAAATAGAGAGGTAGATTGCTTCAAATTGACCTTAGTTTGAGATTCAATGCACTCAAATTAGCTTTAAGCCCTTCATGCTCCTTATTTAGCAAATTGAATTTGCACAATAATTATTCATAATTAGAAACAAAGGTAGCATAAATGTCATTAAATGCATTGAATTTCTTAAGCTCTTTTGACTGTTTCTTAAGGGCCCTTTGTTGCTCCTTCATTAAATGAAATAGTTCACCATAAGAAGGAGAATCCTCATCCGATTCATCATCACTTACATCGCTATTCATACCTTTGCCCATAAGGTACTTATGAGATGGCTTGAGAGACGACTTGTGTGGTGATGATCTTGAGGAAGAGCTTCTCTTGGAGGAGTGGATGGTGATGCTCCCATTACTTGAGCTTTAATATTTATCATCACTCACTCATCTTCCTATGCTTACGAATGCTTTAGCTCTTCCCCTTGTCTCCCTCTTGTTCTTGGTCTTTTTCTTCTACTTCTTAATATGAACAATTGTTTTGACCAAGTCCTTCATGGAGATTGGATAATCAATCTTGCATTGATCTTCTTGATATTCTTCTCCACTTGTGGGATGAGCTTGCGACTTCGGGATCCATCTCTTCATCGCTTGAAGTGATTTGCTTATCTTCTTCATAGCTCTCTTCATCTTCACTTGAGCTTGACTCTTGCTCTTGTCTCTTCAGCCTTGCCTTTATGTGTTGATATTGAGCTTGCTTGCTTGTGAGAGTAAGGTTCTTGATGTCAAATGATGAAGAAGCTTCCACCCCTATGTTCATTTTCATCTCATGGGCGGTGATCTTGCCGAGCACTCGACTTAGAGTCATCCTCTTGATGTCGTTGTTGTCGTAGATAATGTAGACTATCAACTTATACTTTGGAAAAAAAGCTCTAAGTATTTTCTCACCACTTGATCATCTTTAATTGGCGTCGAACCTAACTCATTGATCTCATTCACAAGAATATTCAAACGAGAATACATATTATTAGCACTCTTATGGGGTAGTTGCTTGATGCCATTAAGCTTAGTAACAAGCACATAATATTTCTTATTGCGCATATCCTTTGTGCCTTCATGTATTTCAATGAGACTATTCCAAATATCATGTGTATTAGTGAGAGAATAAACACGATTGAATGCATCAACACATATAGATGATAAAAGGATACTCTTTGACAATGCATCTAATTGCCTCTCCTTGTTGGTGATGCAAGGTTTCATTCCTTCCTCGGTGACTCTCCAAACATCTAAACCTCTAGCTTACAAATAACAAGACATTAGAAATTTCCAACACGGAAAATTTGTGCCATCGAAAAGTGGAGCACTATGAGAATATATTCCAACCCCGAATGTCAGAACTTTAGGATTTTAAGCCTATCAAGAGCACGAGACTCTGATACCAATTGAAGGGAATTGAGAACGTTCTAAGAGAGGATGAATTAGGACACTTCAAAACTATTGGCTCCAAAACTTTCATAAGATAATCCTATATCAATTTCTATCTAAATATACTCTAGACTTATCTAGTGTGTCTACTTCTACCGCTTATAAGGATTGCAAGGTAAATTGCAAGTATGTAAATGCGAAAACGTAAATGAGGTAGAGAGACAAACTCAGCACGAGAGATTTTTATCCCGTGGTATCGGTGACACATAAGCCACCCCTAGTTCATGTTGGAGCTCCACAAAGGATATACTTTCGGTCTCCAAGTCTCTTCCGGTCACGACTCTTGAGATACCAAGTCACCAAGATAAGACATCAAGCACGATGAGCCACTACGCCACCAAGGTGAGGTCTCACCACTAACCTCTCTTCCGGTCACTTGTAAATCGTCTTCACTTCAGACCTTTAGTCATAAAGACAAGGGCCTCCGCGTCCCCATACAATCCTCTTGTCGTCGCTCCACACCAAGTCGGAGGGTCAACAAGTTATTAGCGTGTCACAAAGACTCCAAGGCGCTGGCGTATCTCTTGGTACACTTTTGGATCACTCCTTGATCTGCACTCTAGGTTGCAGCACCTAGCAACTCTTCTCTCTAGGCCTATAAGCACTAATCACTCACTAATGGTGTGCTTAATCACCTTGGATGAACACTTTATGCTCTTGGATGGCTTGAATGTCTTCTTAGGTGTACAAGGGTTTTTCTGGACTCCAGCAACTCCAAATGAATGAATGGAGGGGTATTTATAGCCTCAACCCCATGGATTAGCCGTTATCCCAACGGCTCACATATTATGTGAACACCGGATGATCCAGCGTTAACAGAGGTACAAGCACCGGACCATCCGGTGTGTACATTCTCAGAAACTAGCCGTTGGAACTCTACTCAGAGTTCTTCTGAACACCAGATTGTCCAATGTATCCTTCAATTCATCATCGGACTATCCGGAGAGTTTTCCTGAGCCCGACCATGCCAAACTTCTTCTTTGCACAAAATATTTTGGTGTGCACTATCTTCATCACCGGACCTTCCAGTGTGTAGAACTTCTTCTTTTCTGGGTTTTCCACACACTCTGTTAAATGCTCCGGTGAAACCTCCGGTGTGCATCACTTCATTACCGGACTATCCGGTGAGTATATCTTTGATCTTCTGCGCTTGGATTCTTCTCTGCAAGAATTAGTCTGGCGTACATCCTCTTCTGATCGCCAAACCTTCCGGTGAGTGCAATCCACTCTGACTCCTTCTGACAGAATTGCTCCGGCGTGTGCACTCTTTATCACCGGATCATTCGGTGAGGCAAACTACTTCTAGATATAATGCTCCAGTGAGTGCAATTTTTCCAACACTGGACCTTCCGGTGAGAACAATTTCTCTGTGACTTTTTCCAATTCAATCAAACTTTATCCCAGCTGCGGTAGTTTCTTCATGTATTGTATCTATGAGACCTACTAACATATATTCTTGACAAACATGTTAGTCCCACTGACTACGTTATCATTAATCACTAAAATCACAACCATAGCCTAATAGGTCCATTTTCGCTACACCGAGCAGCCTGCACCCTCTCTTCTTTCGTGAGGCGGCGTGGCGTCCTCCTTCCCACAGCGGGTGAGTCAACAACGAGTTGGTGGTAGCTGGAGTGGAGGAAGATGGCCGCCGGCGTGACAATCTCGGCGGGGAGATGGTGGAGCAGCCCGACGAAGCGCGGAGCACGGCTTAGCAAAGCTCCTAGTCTAGCTGGTGCGTCAGGGCTGCCACTGTAGCTGTGGATTTGTTCGGCGAGCCGGCGAGGTTGGAGAAGCACGACGGCCGGAGTGAAGAAGACAGTCATCAGAGAACTTGATTTCGACGAGGGGTGGCAAAACCGGCTTGGGGAAACAATAGAGGAGCTCCGAGGTACCTCCTTTTGGTGGATCTAGGTGAGTTTGGGGTTGTGGAGGAGCTATGGTGGAAAACTCAGTGCAGAGGTGAGCTCAGTGGGGAAAATAATGGAGAGAGAGAGAAGTGAGCTGAGAGGAACACGATAAGAAAAAGGTTATGGGTGAGGTGACAGGCATTCACGGTGTCCAGGGACAAGGGGAGGAGCATGTAGGAGTGAGGAACATGTCCAAATGGCGTGCTATGCTTAGAGGTAGGAATTGGACCAGATGGACCATTTTCATAGTAGGCCGACCCAGGCACGATCTATTTTTCACGCCGGGTCGGACCGTCCATCATGCCTAGTATCAAGGGTCAGCACAACTCATGCATCATGTGTCGGATTGGCTTGGCCTGCTGTACTCATGTCGTGCTATGTCATGCTTAGACTAGGCTGAGCCATGTAATGCTTGTGGCCGCCCAAAAAAGTGTAGCCCAAATCCCAACTCTAGACCTCACGAGTCATCACGTACGGCAAATCAGCAAAGAACTATCGATGCATGCATGTGATGAGTTGCTCTGGTAGCCCAGTGATCGATTGAGTTCATTCAACACACGGAAGGGAAGAAACGATCCTCTGTGCAGGAGCAGGACGACGGGTGGGGAGGCGTGGACTGTGGTGGTGATTTCTCCCATGCAAACGCATGTGAGGACGGGCCGGATGCCAGCATCTCACGCGCGTGCTTTTCGAGCCCAAAGCTCCTAGCCAACTAGCTCGGTAATCCTAGCGCGGTCGCGGGCAGTTGAACGGCACGAGACCAACAAGACCGCGCGGCGTGATGGAGACGGATCATGCGCCGCGCGGCCTGATTGGTGCCGATCTCCCTGCTCCTTCGCTCCCGTCCACGTCGATGAGATCTGATCGATGAGGTACGAGAGCGCTGCTGGCACTGCGATTGCGATTTCAAATATGGCTAAAGGAATTCCTGCCTGTGGTGCAAGAATGCCATGCAAGACGGTCGATTTTCTGCGGGTATATTTGAGGAAATTCTCACACTCCGAATGTTGATGATCAAAATTGATATAGAGTGAAGAATTTAGGAGCTGAGAAATTTAATAGATCTGAACATTCGGTTTTGGATCGAAACTTCTAGTTAAGTTTTTATCCGAATATTCGGTTTTGAATCAGAATTTCCGGTTAAATATTTTCTTCCAACTCGAGAACCACTTTCCGGGGAAGAATCGAATATTTCGACATGGTCGGAATTTCTGGTTTAGGACCGGAACTTACAGGTAAATTATTCTAGTTCAAACCGAGAACTTTATTCTGGGAGGAATCAAATATTCCGGCATGACTAGAACTTTCGATCGGGAACCGGTACTTCCGGTTTGAGTTGGATCCGAGATTTTAAAAAGAGGTAGAGTCGGATTTGAATGGGAGTTTTGATAGATTCTGACTCAAAACAAGACAAGATCATCCCTCCTTATAAATATAAAGGGTCATGATCGATTGAAGATGATCAACATCCAATCGAATCAATACAATTTACGTTTATCTCTCTTTTTATCCTTTGTGCCCTAATCCTACCTTTTCCAACCCTAATTGCTCTTCGTTCTTGATCTCTATGATCAAGAACAAGCCACCGGCCATCTATGTTCTGACAGAGTCCCTCTTGAGCATGGGTGACGACGAAGGTCCAGCGGTGTGGTGCCACGGCAATGATACTGCCCGTTGGGTGACCAAAATCAGAACTTCCGATCGGGAAACCGAAACTTCCGGTTTGTTCGGGAAGGTTTCGATTCGATTTGCACATGAGGTTCTCGGTATTTAACGTTACAACTTTTCAGTCAACACATTTTTTGGTGACTTCACTGGGGATAGAAGTTTTTTTTTTTACTCTTTCTTGGATGAATCCTAAAACCCTAGGTATGTCTACTTCAAAAATTGATAAAGATAACATCATCATGGTATCCTACGATAAGTTGCCGGAAGAAGTGCTTATGGCGATCGAAGCCGACTTGAAACATTATCGGCAACAGTTGCTCTCACGCTATGTGAAGACTCGACAAGGTATGTTTAAGAAAGAAGATTCTTCACCACCCAAACCCCTAAGGTACTGATCAATGTAAGTGTTCAACCATCTCCCTCGTATGAAGAAGTTGCTAGTATGATTGATCAATCTGTTGGTACAATTATAGCTAATAGTGTTCAAAAGATAGTTGATGATACATTGGCTGAAAATATTCGACCTTCAATTTTATAAATTCGTCAGGAACAAAATTTGAAAAAACCTCTTGCTAGTAATGTTAGTGCTCCAATTCTTTCTACTGTTGTTAACATTACCTAGCGTTTCTTATGCGAATTTGAGTAATCCTCATGACGGCCAAACTAACACGGGTGGTGTTGCATCTAATCATATTCCTTCTTATTGAAAGGACAATGATGTCGTCTAGAGGGGGTGAATAGGCATTTTTATAAAAATTCATCCCCTTTTGCCGTTGGCCTAAACTTGCAGCGAAATATAAACTAACGGATTTTTCACAAGTAAAAAACCTAAATATGCTAGGCCAACTAGTGCACAATCACTATAAATAAATGTGAAAGTTACAATCCTAGAGTGACAAGAATTACTCAATTCTAGCAAAAGATATGCCAGAAAGCACTAATTGAAAAAGGCAGAAAACACTGTTCACGAGGCGGAAAATACTGTTCGCCCAGATACTTCGAGTCAACTCGAAGTCTCCGAGTTGTATAGTTCCGGAAACTCTGGGTAAATTCGGATTCTCTGGGTTCTGTACAGAACTGAGCTCGAAACTGAATTTAAAGTACGCCTAAAGAGTTATAGCTCAAACCAAGTGATGTCGTGTGTTACAAGTGATGATTTCGAGTAGATCCACAGAGAACCTACGATCAGATACACACAAACAAGTAGATCGAGCAAAATGCACAAATGTTAAACAAGAACTCAAATGAAAGGGAACAAGAGAGGAGACACAAGATTTGTTTCCCAAAGTTCGGATTCACCACCGTGAATCCTATGTCTCCGTTGAGGAAGCTCCAATGAGCCGGGTCTCTTTCAACCACTTTCCTCTCCAAGCTCGGTCACACTTGAGCTTGGCTTCCACTCTTGATTTCTTCTCTTACGGAGGTGAAATCGAAACCTTCATAAACTTTCCCGCGGCTCACCACAAGCACGGGAGCTCACCGGGCAACACCTAGCTGGCTAGGAGGCTTCACATCCAAGAGTAACAAATGCTTCATAAACTTCTTACCGATGAACTCAAGTGCTGAAGATTGGATTTAGTTCACTTGCACTCAATCTTCTAATCTCACAACCCAACTCACTTTTCTTCTCAAATCTCTCACTAAAATGGAGTAGGAAGGAGTTCTTTTGGCTCTAAAATATTTTTCTTTCGGGCCCTTGCAGCAGCCCCAAAGGATGGGGGTGAGGGGCTATTTATAGCTCACCTCGAAAAACTAGCCATTACAGACTTCTCTGTACTGACTCGGAGTCTCCGGGTCAACCCGGAGTATCCAGGTAAGCTAAAGAAGGCAAAACTGAGCACCCAGACTCGGAACCTCACCCGGAGTATCCGGGTCAACTAAAAAGGCCCAAACCGAGACCCCTCCTCGTAACCTCATCCGAAGACTCCGAACAACTCGGATAATTCGAGTTAACCCGGAGTATCCGGATTCAGCAGAACTACCCACTGAAAAATGGCGATAACTTTTGATCCCGGAGTCCGATTTCGACGATTTTGGACTCTATGGAAAGCTTATTCAGGGGGCTACACATTCCAACTGAATTAATGACCTAAAACACATTGGATCAAATTAGAAACACTCTGAAACCTAATTCGTACACTTCCACACTTTTCGCTCCGAATTTCTAAAAAGAAACTCTCACATGGGTTTGGTTAGAAACTCTTGAGCACTGAGACACGACAATAAGCTCACATTGCATCCCTCTTAATAGTGCGGCATACCTATACTCAAATTCAAAGATAAAACTCAATTGAACCACTTTAAGCATTTGAAAACTTTCAAGTACCACTTCTTTCATTCAAACCTTGAGGGTTGCCAACTTTCATATATTCTTCACTCCATCTTTTCTTGATTCTTCACATGATTGATGCGAATCACTCATAGCTTCCCATGGCCTCACACGGTCTATTGGCGCAAAGCCTTCACTCGCTCTTCACCACCACCTTGGTTCTTCAGCGCCAAGCTATTTGCTTGCCCTTCACCACGGATGATCCATCGTAGCCGAGTCTTACTTGCCCTTCACCGTCTTGCCATAGAAAACCACTTTGTATTTGACATCTTCAAGGAATTCATTTTATCAAATACAGAGTCCACTCTTGTTCTTCACTCTTGGCATATATGATTTCAATTCAACTGATGCCTTTTTATGTATCCTAACCCTATCTCACTTTCAAGCACAAAACACATATGTTAGTCCATAAAACCTAATTGACAACTTTTGTACCTTAAGTTACTTGATCTTCACACGTAACTTATTAGCCTTCATGCATATTGTCAATCTTCATATAGAACCTAACCCACTCATTCTTAAGCACATAACACACGGGTTAGTCCATAAAACTCTATTGACAATGTCATATCTTTAGTTACTTAATCTCCACAAGTAGCTTACTCTTCAAGTTTATTGCCAATCTTTTTGAGCTTTTTCTTCTCCTTATGAGCATTACTAGGAACTCAATGACAACGATACATTTCTTTTGTTGTCATGGCATTTCTCAGGAAATCCATGATTCATCATTTATGCATCTCCTATGAAATAACCTAGAGCTCATCTATCTTGATGTATTTTCAATCTCCCCATTCACTTATAGCTCATGCATATCTCTCAATGCATTGCCTATGGAATAGCCTACTAACAAACTCAACATTATTGTTAGTCCATAGGTATTATCATTAATTACCAAAACCATACATAAGGGCTAGATGCACTTTCACTTATGCTATTAAAACTGATGTGACATAAAGCCCATATCGAACACCATATGTTAAGCACTATGCCTCTAGTTGGCTCAAACTCATAGAGCTGAAAGTTATCCTAATGTGTAAATACCTTTTTTTTATCAAACTGTAGCATATAGTATTCTACTTATACCTTCACAAGGATTAAGAATCTCTTATGAACCGATACCTGAAGAAAACTTTACTGTACCGCCTCCTATCACTTCTTATGTGCTGAATAGCTAACCCTAATCAAATTGTGGTCAATTACACCGAAATCATGCGAGAACAAATAGCCAATGTGCTAGAAGATCAATTCGGCTTACAAGTTAGGAGAAAAGCTCATGTACCAAAAGTCATAGCCTAGGCACTATGATATAATACCATATCCATGTGGTTTTAAGGCTCCTAATTTTGTAAAATTTACTGGGGAGGATAATAGAACAACTAGAGAGCATGTGAGTCAATTTCTTGCACAATTAGGTGAAGCTAGTTCAAATGATGTGCTGAAAATTAGATTATTTTCTTTGTCATTGTCTAGAATTGCTTTTACTTGGTTTACATTTCTAGCTCCTAATTCTGTACATGTGTAGTCTCAATTAGAAGAAAAGTTTCATGAATATTTTTTATAGTACTGATACTGAATTGAGGCTCTCACATTTAATGTTGGTTAAACAAAAATACAATGAACCCATTACTGATTATATTAGGAGGTTTAGAGATATAAAAAACCAATGTTTTAACTTAACACTTTCTGAAAAAGGATTTGCCAAATTAGTTTATTTTGATTTGTTGTCTTATCTTAAGGAAAAGCTAGAAGATTATGATTTTCAGGATGTTAGTGAAGTCTTGCAAAGAGCTCTGATACAAGAAAGCCGAGCCAAAGAGTCTAGAAATTTTCAAAAATCACATGATAAATCTAGAGTTGATCATCCCAATATGCACATGCTTGAATATGAATCTAAAAATTCAGACGACGATGATGATGTTGATATGTGGTCAAATGAGCTTGGTCTTCTAAGTCTAAACCATTCGTTTGCTCTGTTCTTAAGCCGATGCCTTCTAAGAATCGGCAAGAAAAAAAATTAAATTTACTATTGATGCAGCAAAGTGTGATAGAATTTTTGATTACTTGCTACAAGAAAAATAAATTAAGTTGTCTTATATCATGTAATTACTCCATTAGAAGAATTAAAAAGGCAAACTTATTGTAAATAGCATAATTCTTATTCTAATGCTACTAACAATTGTAATATTTTTCGTCGACAGATTCAATCGGCCATTAATGAAGGACGATTAAAATTTACGAAGATGCAAGTGGATAAGTAGCCATTCCTGGTTAATGTAATTGATCTCCAAGACAAAAGCATTAATTCGGCCAACTCAAACTAAATCAGCTAAAGGAAAAAAAATGTAATCGTTGGTGAAGAAATACCTAAACCTTTGGGAGAGAACAAAAATTTGCTAAAAGAAGTGCTACTTTAAAAGAATCCTGAAGGCAAAGATTCAATCAAGATTGTGATAAACACTTCAACTGTCGGGGGCATGTCAATGATAAACCAAAGATGATCAAACCAAAAAGCTCTGAGGTTGGAAAGTGGAAGGTTAATGAAGCAAAGGGATGTGATAAAGTTAAAAAGTTCAAGCCTATTTTTAAGCAACTTTTGTCCAAGTATGAGAAAGATAGGGTCATCTAGACCCATGTCAACCGACCAAATAATCTCAAGCAGTCAAAATCACCTTTGAAGCACAAAGTTCATGATCATCATCAATCAAAGGAGGATCTTGATGTTGCTATTTACCCACCACTTAGGCTGGTGCCGTGGCCATGGATGCCTCCTTCGATGTCTTTTCCTCCTTACCCGACTTGGGGCTATAACGGTATGTTGATGCCTCCTCCTCCTATTCAATTTTTTCCATCTCATCTGGGATGGATAGCACCATATGGGTCAGTTTTTGATAAAAATATCACGTGCTGTCCACAACCGATTGGGGCATAAAGGTCGGTCTAGTGATGTTCAACATGCTAAAAATGTGAAGAAAGTATACCGAGTCAATGAGAGTGGAGTTTCTATTCAAAATTCAAATTCTATTGTTGATGAGAAGAGGACCACTGCTACTGATATTATTGAGATTGGATCAATAAAAATAGTGGACAAAGAGCTTGGTAAAGGACCGATTATTATTAGCAATAAATCGATCAAGTCTGCAAATATATCTACTGTTGTTCATATTGTTCCAAAGGCTAATAATCATGAAGCAAGTAGCAGCAAACCGCTTTCTAAAAGCCAAGGTGGTGTCCCTCCTTCTTATCTCACACAAAAAAGAGAAGATTATAGCGGCTTTGTAAGCAAGAATTGATAGAACAATAAGCTGAAAGTGTGGGATGGTGCTTTCAATGTAGTTAAGCCTATGCAACCCGTCAAGCAAGTATAAAAACCAAAATTAGATGCAGTGACAGCTCCTACAACAACCCCTTTATCAACAACAACACCAATACCTATGCAAGAAGACAAGGAAGATAAAAAATTAATTGATTATGATGATTCTTTGATGCATACTAATGATGCTTCATCTACCGAAGGTATGGATGTCAATATGATTTTCATGTTACATTTATAATTTCATGCTATGGATGAAGGTGAAGTGGCTTAATTGAATTTAGGATCAAAAGAGGCTATTTTTGAGAAGCTAAAGGAGATGAATCGCACTTGAAACCCTTATATGTAAAAGGTCACATTAATGGAAAGCCAATTTCTATAATGCTTATTGATGGTGGAGCTGTAGTAAATTTGATGTTGTATTCAATTTTCAAGAAGCTTGGTAGGGATGATAATGAGTTGATGAAGACTAATTTGATGCTCAATGGATTTACGGGTGATTCTAATGAGACCAAAGATGTTATCTCTATGGAGCTTACTGTTGGGAGCAAGACATTATCCATCGCTTTCTTTGTCGTTAAAGTGCAAGGTAACTATAACATTCTTAGACATGACTGGATTCATATTAATAGTTATGTTCCTTCTACCTTGTGCCAGTTTTTAATTCAGTGGGATGATGATACTTCGGCCCATGTTACTTTGGCTGATGCTTCAGTTGATTGGAGATATGGCAATGCTAAGTGCTTATTGGGTCATGATCTTTCAAATTATGATTTGCTTAATGTCTACAAGGATGAATTTGTACCCATGGTTGTAAGCTAACTTCTAATAATTGGCTTAATAATATAATGTATCAATGAGTAGAGATAAGAATTTAGAATGTCTACAAAAACGTATGAAGCAATATCGGTCGAATAAGAATGAAATTTGTGAATCCATTGATGATTTAAATGAGTTAGATAAATTAGGTCAATGTTTCTCGTCGGCCAATCCTTTAGAACAGGTTGACATATGTGATGGTAATATTCCAAGGCCGACGTTTGTAAACAAAAACATGGAAGCCGATTACAAGGCTAAAGTAATCGAATTGCTTAAAGAATACATTGATTGTTTTGCTTGAAAATATCATGAGATGCCGAGACTTGACCGAGAGTTGATGGAACATCGGTTGCCTATTAAAGCAGGATTTAGGCCTTATGAGCAGCCACCTAGGAGATTCAATCCTAGTATGTATGATCAGATTAAAGAAGAAATAGGCCGATTGTTGAAAGCTAGATTTATAAGACCTTGTAGGTATGCGGATTGGATTTCTAACATCATACCGGTTGAGAAGAAGAGTAGTGGTAAGTTGCGAGTTTGTATTGATTTTAGATATTTAAATAAAGCTACTCCTAAAGATGAATATCCTATGCCTATAGCGACATATTAATTAATGATGCTTTAGGACATAGAATAATTAGTTTTCTTGATGGTAACGCTAGTTATAATAAAAATTTTATGGCCGATGAAGATATGTCTAAAATAACTCTTTGTAGTCCTAGTTTTGTTGGTTTATTTGAGTGGATGATTATGACATTTTGGTTGAAAAATGCCATTACTACTTATCAAAGGGCTATGAATTTATTTTTTCATGATTTGCATGGTGTGATATTAAAACTATATATTAATGATATAGTTGTTAAATTGGATGACAATGATTCTCATTGGACCGATTTATGCTTAGCTTTTGAAAGGATGTGTCGATATGGTCTGAAAATGAATCCACTCAAATGTGCTCTCAGTGTGTCAGCCGAAAAGTTTTTAGGTTTTATAATACATGAGAATGACATAGAGATATATCTTAGTAAAATAGAAGCTATACAAAAGGTTCAAGCACCTACATGTAAAAATGATATGCAGAAATTCTTAGGTAAGGTCAATTATTTGAGAAGATTTATATCTGACTTGTTTGGAAAATTAGTGCTTTTACACCAATACTTCAGTTGAAAAATGAGACTGAGTTCACTTGGGGGGCAGAGCAGCAGCTTGCATTTGATGAAATCAAGAACTATTTGTCTACTCCTCCGGTGCTTCAAGCGCCTAAATCCATATTACCTTTTCGGCTATATATTGCTATGAGAGAGAATGTGATTGGTGCTGTTTTGGTATAAGAAATTGATGGTAAAGAGTATGCAATTACTTACTTTAGCCAACGTCTCTTAGAAGCGAAGACAAGGTATATCTTTATTGGAAAGTTGTGTTTATAGTTATATTATGCTTGCACAAAGTTAAGACATTTTTTGCTATCTAGTACTTGTGTAGTAGCATGTCAAACCGATGTGGTTAAACATATGTTGCAAAAAGTAATTTTAAGTGGTAGAATCTAAATGGGCTTATGCACTTATAGAATATGATTTGGCTTATGAATCTTTGAAATCTACAAAAGGCCAAGTCATAGCTAATTTTATTGTTGACCATCAAATTAATGATAAGCATGATTTAGGAGTCGGTTATATATCTAAATCATGAAAGCTTTATTTTGATGGTTCGACTTGTGGGGTTGGACAAGATGTTGGTCTCTTTTTTTTTTACCTAGAGGTACTGTTTTTGAAAGATCTTATCGTCTAGAATATTTTTGTACCAATAATCAAGATGGGTATGAAGCTCTATGGGTGTAAAGAATGTAGAAGATTTTGGTGATTTGTTGCTAGTTGTGCAGTAAGTTTATGGTAATTATCAATGTTTCAATGGATTACTAAATAGCTATCTTGATATGTATCTAGATATTATTGCTATTTTGGATGATTTTACTATTAAGCATGTGTCTAGAGATGATAATTTTAGATTTAATGATTTAGCACAGCAAGCATCTGGTTATCAAGTTAATATAGGTAAATTCTTTGTGATTGAAAGACCGATACTTCAAATTGTTGATCATTGTATGACAGAACGTGAATTTTTTTATTTTGGTTGTGTCTTCTTCATCAGAAGAAAAGGTTGAATGTACTGAATTTAAAGATTAGATGATACCTCTCATTGATTATTTGATGATCTAAGCAAGAGTGTTGATAGAAAGATTCGGTGGCAAACTTTCAAATATACATTGTTGAATGATAATATATATCGCTGAATGGTGGATGGTGTGCTTATCAAGTGCTTGGATTCGGATCAACCAAAAGTTGCTATGGGTGAGGTGTATGAAGGCATATATGGCACACATCAATCAGCATGTAAGATGAAGTGCTTGTTGAAAAGAGCCAGACTTTATTGACCTACTATGCTTAATGATTGTTTTAGGTATTATAAAAGATGTGAGATATGTCAGAAATTTGATGATATTCAATTAGTTCCTAGTGCTATGATGCATCATATTATCAAACCATAGTTGTTCCAAGGTTGGGGCTTGAATTTCATTGGCCAAATATATCCTTCATCATCTAAAGGTCATCGTTTCATCTTTGTTGCTATGGATTACTTCACTAAATGGGCTGAAGCTATTCCTCTCAAGAACATGACACATACGGAGGTAATTGACTTTATTATAGAGCATATTGTTCATAAATTCGGTATTCCACAAACTTTAACTACGGATCAAGGTATTTCATTCATAGGACATCAGGTACATAATTTTGCCGAGTTATTGAATTAAGCTTCTTAATTCATCTCCATATTATGCTCAGATCCATAGTCATGCCGAGTCTGAGAAGAAAATAGAGGAACATCCTAGAAGGTGGCATGAGGTTCTATTGGAGGCTTTATAGGCACATCGTATATCTAGACATGATGCCACTAAAATAACGTCGTATAAACTTATTTATGGACAAGAAATTGTTTTACCTATCGAAGTAAATCTTAATACTTTAAGGTTGGTCAAGCAGAATAACCTATCGGCTGCGGATTATTATGATCTAATGATAGACATGATTGATGAAGTGACGGATGAATGGTTGAAGGCTTTGAGGGAGATCGAAAGGGACAAATTAAGGGTAGCCAAAGCTTACAACAAGAATGTAAAAATAAAGTCATTTCAAAATAGAGATCTTGTATGAAAGACTATTTTGCCTATTGGATTGAAGGACAACAAGTTTGATAAATGATCTCCAAGTTGGGAAGGTACATACAAAGTTGTAGGTATTGTTCCTAAAAATTCTTATTTGCTAGAAGGTTTGTAAGGGGAGAAATTGCCTAAAGCTCTTAACGGACGATACTTGAAGAAATTCTATCCTAGTGTGTGGCAAGATGCTTGAGGAAATATGACCGATGTATTCGTTACCATCATCCTAAGGAATGTTCATGGCCGAAGGTAGAAGAGGAGACAATATGTTTTTTTTTTACACTCAAGATTTACCAAAAAATAGGGGGCATGTGTTGATGACCAAAATTGATATAGAGTGAAAAAATTTAGAGCTGGGAAATTCAACAGGTCGGAACATCCGATTTTAGATCGAAACTTTCAGTTAAGTTTTTATCGAAATACCTGGTTTTGGATCGGAACATCCCGTTAAATATTTTTTGTCCAACCCGAGAACCTCATTCTGGGGAAGAATCGGATATTTCGGCATGGTCGGAATTTTCGGTTTAGGGCTAGAACTTTTAGGTTAATTATTCTAGTTCAAACTGAGAACCTCGTTCCAAGGGGAATTAGATATTCTGGTATGAACAGGACTTTCGATCGGGAACTGGAACTTCCGGTTTGAGTTGGATCCGAGATTTTAGAAAGACATAGAGTCGGTTTTGAATAGGAATTTTGATGGATTTCGACTCAAAAAGGGCATGACCATCTCTCCTTATAAATATAAAGGGCCATGGCCAATTGAAAATGACCAATATCCAATCAAATCAATACAATTTACTTTTATCCCTCTTTTTATCCCTCCTATCTTTTCCAACCCTAATTACTCTTTGTTCTTAATCTCTACGACCAAGAACAAGCCGCCGGCCATCTATGCTCGGATGAGGTCCCTTCTGAGTATAGGTGACGACGAAGGCTCAACGGTGTGGTGTCACGACAACGGTATCGCCCGTCGGTGACCAAAACTAGAATTTCCGATCGGGAGGCCGGAACTTCCGATTTATCCAGAAAAGTTTCGATTCGATTTGCATATAAAATACTCGGTATTTAGCGTGATAACTTTTTGCATCAACACTGAACAAACTACTCCATAACCATCGGAGTGACGATCATTCCCCCGGCTACCTCATCCTCCAACTCCAGTGCCAACTAAACTCAAGACAAGCACTCCGTCTTCCGTAAGAATTCCATTTCAGGATACAAGGCCAAAACCAGAACACCCGTAGCCTGAACTAGAACAAGCCATTTATATAGCATTTGGCCGTACTAACTTGGATGAAGAGACCAAGAGATAGATGATCTACCAGGAGACGTAGTCAGTTTTAGCTCATTGACGTTTGGACTGACTTTGGTGCAGGCCGGGGAGAACATGGCAACCTCCAACCACTCTGCAGTTTTGTCCACACCAACTTGCAAAAATTTAGCTCATTGAGTGTTGAGAGGAAAGACTAAACGATCGGTAGCCAACAAAGTAGGCCACAAATCGCCGGCTTAATTTAATCAGGATCACGCTGGGTTACGTTCTAGAGGGGCATCCTTTCATTAATTTATTGATTAATTGGAGTTTAATTAGTCAAAGAGGGCGATGGATTTGTTGTGGATGATCGATCCTGGAGCTGGTCTTCCTGTGGGCCAGCCACCATGACTACTGCGCCCAGGCCGATGCGATCGCGATTTTGCTACGTCTACACGCATGGTGTATGTCAAAACCTTCGCCCTGCTTGCCATCATCCGCGGTGTCGCCTCACACATCCATAGCTGTACTGGCTTCGGACTTCAGACATGGAAGTCTCATGTTCAAATTCTGGTTTCGCATTTACCCGCAACCCTGAGAGTGATTTTGGAATTAATTTAAGATATGCTTTCCTGTGTGGCACGAAATATTAACGAAATTTTTAATATGCCAACACCTTTGTAACGACGGCAACGACACTTACGGGATGGAAAAATTGAATTCGTGGCATATAAGGAACCGTCACTTTTCAGAGCTAAATCGAGAATTATTCAATAGCACATGGGGAATTGTCTCTCCAGATGTATTTGATTGGATGGCTAGGTTTAAAAAAAATATGGAGGAGTAGGAAAGAAAGCAAAAGGCTATTTTTAATTAGTGTGCGGAGGAAAAATTAGACTGAAATTTAGCAATGCGTCAATCATATTCCTATGGAGTTCCTAGGATTAGGGGTGGGCGTTCGGGTATACTGAATTTTTTACGGGTATTTCAGGTATTTTAAATTTTGGTCTTCTGAAACTAGTATCCAAAATATGGTTCAAAAATTCGGTACTGAAAATTCAGTACCAAAATTTTGGTTTGGGTACCTAAAATACCCAAATTTCTTATATGGTACTCCTTTTATTATTTTTGGCTTCATGTTTTAGATTTATGTACAGTTATTAAGAAAAAGAAAAAAAAGCAAAAGCTTACCACATGCCCTTAATAAAGTTATTGTTTACTACTTATCAAATTTGTTTGTCCTAAACTACCCATATTGACCAATAGACAATGAAATTGAGTCTCATAATCTTGTATAATGTATTATAATTCACACACTAAATGAGGAAACATGAGCTATAGAAGCATATATGTATGTCTCTTCCTAAAACAGTATAACATCAAATAAAAAAGAACAACTTTTCTCTCCAGAAACACTAAATAAAAAAACATAATGATATTTCGGATATTCGAGGAACATGCCCGAAAAAAAATCGGTTAAAGGGACCCATACCCAAAATTTCGATCTTCAGGTAATTCGGATTCTATTTGGAGTAGTTTAGGCTTGATTTTCGTTCTTGGTATTTTTGTCCACCCCTACCTAGATCCATAGGTGGCCTAATGGCTAAGTAGGCAAATTCTTGCAAGTGTATTCTCACAGGTGGATTACACGTCATTTCCAACTGAAGTCACATTAATGATAAATGTAAAATAGTCAAAGTTATAAACATGTGCATGTTTGATTCGTGTCTCCAGATTACTACACCTTATAGTTAGAAGTGTGGCACGCTTTTTTTTTTTTTTTGACAAACACACTAGTTGGCACTTAGAAAATGACGTCATACTAGAATATAGCTAAAGGAATTTTGTCACAACTCTATCATGTGCCAGATCTATCTGAAATAATACCTAACATGCCTAAGGTACAACTATTAGTTTTGATATGTTTGGTTCACGCCTCAGTTAAGTAAAGTGTGACGAGTAAATCGCGTGTTACAAAATTAGCAACGTTTAAATAGAAATTAGTATATGTCATATGAAACATAATGCTAAGAAAGTGTGACAAACCGAAATTCTTATATTAAACCAAACATATGTTTAAGAAACTATAACATGCCTATAGTACGGCGTGATAAGATTAGGCAGCAAAGCAAATATTCCCTTAGTTGAACTCAAGTAAGAATAACATCATTGCAAACCACACGTTTCAATCAAACAATACCCTCAATTTAGTTTTTCTCTAAGTTAGATCGTGCTTATCGCGGCGCGTTTTTCTTTTTCTTTTCTTTTAAAAGGAGCGTGGAGGTTATCAACATCAAATTTTGTATTCTTTCTTGTCAGCCATATGTGCAAACAGTGGATGTGTCCATGATGAGCAGATTCTATTTGACCCAAAGTGTTGAAGCTTGACGCCCCGTCATTGTCTCACATGCATGTTGGGAACTTGTCTTTTGGCTCTTAGTCTCAGCGCGTAGTTTATTCTGATCGTTTACAATATTTTTTTTTCACGTAGTGATTATTACTAGTTTACTACTGGAGTGCTACTAGCTTGTATGATTTCCGTGCGAACGCCAACCAGATTAGTTGCTTAAACAAGTTGGCTAGTGATGGCTTGAGGACACATCTTAGAGTCTGTTTGATATAGTTCTAACTTTAAAATTTTTTAAAGTAGAATCTTTCTAGTTTTAAAATTCATACAACTAGAGCGGAGGATACACGAAGACCTTGAGTTTGATAATAACATCGTGTTGCAATGGAGTGTATTTTGTAAGCTGTACATAAAAATCTGGACTCTACCCTAGTTTTTTCTTTTTCTTTTTCTTGGAAAAATGATCTGGATGAATTTGGAGCTGAAATCCGTAGGGAAATATACACACGATATTTCAAGGAACTCGCCTTTTTTTTTTTTTTTTTTACATAAGACGGCTTATTAGATCCACCGTTGTATTCAATGAGAAATTCTAACTCGCAAAGACTACTCCACTAATAAATTATTTTTTCTTGAGCGAATACTCCACTTATGCACACATTGATGATTTGTCAACATGGCGGTCTCAAGAGTGCATGCATGCTTTATTTTTTCTAAGGGGTGGAAGTGTATTTTATTTTGTTTGTGAATGATATGTTATAAGTCTTCGTAACAGTTATTCAAAGGTAGAAATAGCATTGTTCACTTGTAACCGGACTTCTAAGCACTATAAGGTACCATTTTCTTGGGCCTCTAAGATAACTATTCACATGGGGGACAATGTCTATTTTAGACATTTCAATTTCTTGGTACTACGTGGCAAAAACAATGTCAACAATGATGTCACCCAAGATCTCTCTCTAACTTTTCCATATTTTCTTTTTAATTAAAAGACCAAGATATGGTGATACTTCAGTATAATATAATGGAAAATGACAGAAGGGGCTTTACAGCCAAGAAGATACACACTTGAACAAGTAAGGTGTATGCAACCAAACTCATCGAATTTTAGATGATTTCATATCAAAGACTTCACTCTCTCTCTCTCTAATTGTCAATATTATCTTTTGTAGTAAAAGACCAGGACATAGGCAATGCTTTAGTCTAATTTAATGGAAAATCACAAAAAGTAGGTTTACAATGAAGATTGAATAAAGTCCATAAACAATGGGGCAAGTAAAGGGTATGCAACTAGATTCATTGAATTTTAAAAGATTTATAGCAAAGATTTGACTCAAAGACTCCTGATATGCAAGTATCATACTTGTTTAGGAAAGTTTTCCAGATGTAAGCAAAACCTCAAAAGTCCACCCTCAAAAGTCCGCTCGTCCATACCATGGCAATGATCACGATGATAAAACCCATGACTGGTTGTGATGAGGGCCAGGCAGGGTTCCCATTGGATCATCCAGCCTGCTCTTTTCTTTGCTTTGAGCCTTTGACTCTCACGACACAACCAAACCCAATCATGCAAGAAAACATAGGCTAAAGAGATCAACTTAGATCATCCCTAACCATATTCTCTTCATTTCGTTCCCTTTCCGATTCCCTTCCCCGTTTTCATTCCTTTTATTTTCTCTAATCTCCAACAGCTTCCCTTCGAGGGGAATCACGAAGGAAAGGAGAGAGAATCTCGTCCTGAAGGGAATGACCTTGAAAATCCCGTCGTGAAAAGAATCATAAAGAGAAACCGTTGGAACGCTAAAGTGAACAAAAATCTCTTCACGACGGGATTTTCGTCCTAAGTAAATTCGTTGGGCTTAGCCTATCGTAGAAAGAAAAAACTGGTAGTAGTAAAGAAAAAAAAAGAGCCATAGCTCATAGGGAGGAAAAAAACTGAACAAAGCAAAAAAGGCAAGACTTGCGTTCATTGTGCAAGCAAGCAAAACTTCTCCTCCGAACACCTTCTCACCTCCAAAAGTTCAAAAAACAAGTTAATGAAAATGGGCACACAGAGTGGATCTTTTTTATTTTTTTGAGCCTTTTTTAAATAATGTTTTAAAATAAAACCTTCTAAAATTCTATTTCCGAATTTGAATGTTTTTGGACACGTCACCATGAGGAACAATATTATCACGCTAGGACAAAGTGAGTGGTGGCCAAAGGCTTGAAATAGATTATAGGAGGTTTATTTTTAAAATATCATTAAAAAAGTTTTTCAAAATTCCCATAGATAAAGCTTTCTAACACGATTCTCCCCTCTAGAATCAAGTTAATTCCTGTGAAATTAATGCAGAATATTATTACTCAGAGTTTTATAAACGTTGGTAAAATGAAAAGGAATGTAGCTATTGCAAGTATTTTAAATCTAAATAAAAAAAATTGTGGGACAATTAAGCATCAAAATGTAGAGAAAAACCTATGGAACTCCTTTATTCTCCCGAACCAAACATCGAGAAAGGGGAAAACTTGCAAAAAGAAAAAGAATCGAGGCAAACGATCAATTAAGGAAAGAAAGAAATCAAAGAAGCCAAGACAGGAGAGGAGAGGAGTCAAGGGAGCAGTGTGCAAAGCAAAGCAGAAGAGCAAGGAACACTGGGAGCAGGCAGCCTCTAGGGTGGCTAGCCTGGCCAGGCTAGTGCGGGGGAGAAGCCAGAAGAGCAAGGAGCATTGGAGCAGGCAGCCTCTAGGGTGGCTAGCTTGGCCAGGCTAGTGCCGGGGGAGAAGCAAGAAAGCACCAACTCCCTCGAATCCGGATCCTTTGACTTCGTGGTAGAGTAAAATCACGGTGACTTAAATCCACCGTGAGCTATTGATCGCAGAGGACGAATAGGATTCGATAATACTGTTCCCTTCCTCATAAATTACTGTTCCCTCTCCTCCATCTTGTCCTCTCTCTCCACTCCACGTACAAACAAGAAGGTGGCTCACTCCACTTCTCTCACACAGCTTCCAACAATTCCATTTCCAACTGCGCCTTTTTCTCCTCCTACTCCCCTGCCACCCCTCCCGAGCCATTTGAAATCACGGCAAAACCCCAAGCTGGAGAGAGACCTCCGCTCGCCACATCCCCCAAAATCCACCCCGCATAGATCCCCCCATTTCTTGATCTTTTCTTGCACAGGGCGGGCTGCCTTGCTTCGGTTTCTTGGTCGCCGGCCAGATTCGGGATCCGCCTGGAGGTTTGATACGGAGGAGGGCGCTCTTGGCTTATCTTGAATCCTGATTCTTGATCGGTTCTCGGGTGTTGGGGTGGTGCGGTGGTGTGGCGGTACTGGTGGCGGCGGTGGTTTGTGGCATGGGGTTGTTGCTCTGGGGTATTTCCTCGAGCGGGTGGTGGGCGGCGGCCTAAGATGCAAGGGTTGGCCCGGGGGAGGCGGCACCGGGTGGGGGAGCGCTTCTGCATGCTCATGCTGCCGGGCGGCCGGAGCCCTCGGCGACGGGCATTGGGGTGCGGGGCGGGCGCTGTTCCGGTAGGGTGGTGAGCGGGAGGAGCCAGCCATGGGCAACAGCACGTCCAGGGTCGTCGGCTGCTTCGCGCCGGCCGACAAGGCCGGAGTCAACCTTGAGTTCCTCGAGCCGCTCGACGAAGGGCTCGGCCACTCCTTTTGCTATGTCCGCCCGGGGGCGATTGCCGACTCGCCGGCGATCACGCCCTCCAACTCCGAGAGGTACACGCTGGATTCCAGCGTCATGGACTCGGAGACCCGCAGCGGGTCCTTCCGGCAGGAGGCCGTTGAGGACCTCGCAGCGGCCGGGCTGCAGCGGCCGAGCAGGAGCTTCTCTGAGACCACCTTCCGGACGATATCAGGGGCCTCAGTGAGTGCTAACGCGTCCTCTGTCCGGACAGGCAACCTGTGTGTCTCCCTTGCTGGTGATGCGCAGGAACCTGCAGCTGCATTTGAGAGCACTGCCTCATTCGCTGCTGTGCCATTGCAGCCTGTGCGGCGAGGTTCAGGGCCGCTCAATACCTTCCTGTCAGGGCCGCTGGAGAGAGGATTTGCTTCTGGGCCGTTGGACAAAGGTGCTGGGTTCATGTCAGGGCCATTGGATAAGGGAACCTTCATGTCAGGTCCTATTGATGGTGGCAACAGAAGCAACTTCTCAGCACCTCTTTTATATGGTCGTAGGAAGGTTGGTCTAGGACACCTTGTACATAGGATTAGCAGACCGATGAAAACTGCATTGTCTAGAACATTTAGCAGGAACTCACAAGATCCTGGTTGGGTCCAAAAGTTTCTGTTGCATCCTATGGCTCAACTGGCCTGGTCGAGGGACGCAAAGTGCAGATCAGAAGGTTCACAAAATGGGTTGGAAGCTGGGCTACCCGAACCTGAGTATAATGTGACAAGGAACCTGCAGTGGGCTCATGGAAAGGCAGGTGAAGATAGGGTTCATGTTGTTCTATCGGAAGAGCAAGGATGGCTGTTTATTGGAATTTATGATGGTTTCAGTGGCCCTGATGCACCTGACTTCCTAATGAGCAACCTATACAAGGCCATTGATAAAGAACTGGAAGGACTGCTCTGGGTTTATGAAGACACCGCTGAAAGGAGTGATCATGCATCTAGTCATGGAGAAGGTGAATCAATTGCTGCTTCTCTGGACCCTCCTTGTGGTGAAGGCACTCAGTTCCAGATTGAGAATAGGAAACAGGAACAACTTTGTAATCTTGAAAAACAAAGTGTATCAACGAGGAAGGATTGTGATGAAAGTGCCTTGCAAGTTCAGCCAAACTGTAACAGCAATGACCAGAAATATTTGGTTACACAGGTTTCAAGTAGTCAGGAGTTGGTTGCTGATGAAATAGTAGAGGAAACAGCTGGAGCTGATGTGGGAAATGATCCCCAAAATAGAGAACCTAACAACTTGAGCAGAGGCCTTCCAAGTACAGATGTAAGCACTATCTGTAGCTGTTCAGCCGAAAATAGTAATTTTGGCAACCAAGATGTCAAATTGTTCAAAGAAAGCAGAAAGAGCAAGCGCCTCTTTGAGTTACTTCAGATGGAGTTGCTAGAAGAATATAATAGAAGTATATCTAAATTGTCACCAGAGGGAGGGAAAAGGCGGAGCTTGCTTAATATGGAGGCAGGTACAACAGAAGAAAGCTCCAGAAATGCATCAGAGCTCTCCAGGAATTCGTTGGCAGCAACCGGAGAATGTTTTGATGATTCTGAAGATCCTGGAAGTTCAAGACATGGTGATAGTGTACTTGGCATGGACCCCAAAGAGTGTGGTGAGTGCTCCATATCTTCATCTTCATCAGGGAACAAGCAAATCACGAGAAGATTTTTATTTGGATCAAAGCTGAGGAGGATGTACAAAAGGCAAAAATTGTTGCAGAAGAAGTTTTTCCCTTGGAACTATGATTGGCATAGAGATCAACCTCATGTAGATGAAAGTGTTATTAAACCTTCGGAAGTCACAAGGAGATGCAAATCAGGACCAGTAGAGCATGATGCTGTATTAAGGGCAATGTCACGGGCCCTTGAAACAACAGAAGAAGCATACATGGATATAGTGGAAAAGGAGCTTGATAGATATCCTGAGCTTGCATTGATGGGTTCGTGTGTCCTTGTAATGTTGATGAAAGACCAGGATGTATATGTTATGAATCTTGGGGATAGCCGAGTTATCTTGGCACAGGACAATGATCAGTACAACAGCTCAAGCTTCTCAAAAGGAGATTTATGGTGTAGAAACAGGTCAAGGGAGTCACTTGTCCATGTCGAACTTGATAGAATATCTGAAGAGTCCCCAATGCATAATCCTAACAGGCACCTAAGCAGCAGTACAAAAACTAAGGAACTCACTATATGTGGATTAAAAATGAGAGCAATGCAATTGTCAACTGATCATAGCACTAGTATTGAGGAGGTAATAATTCTGTTTAATAATTGTTATTCTTGTTTTTACTTCTTGGTTTCTGCTGTCCTGCACGTCTTTACATATTTGAGCTTTGAGTTCTTCATCTATAAATCGTGCAGATTTTGGCAGTTCTTTTTATCATCTTTTATTTGCTTAAGAGAACCAGAATAGGATATACTAACTTCTAGGCATGCAGCGTGCCTGGGTAATACAGTATGTATAGCAGTTGTACTACAAAATGCACTCTCCTGATGAGTTGACTATGTGGCAGCAAATTTGATAGTGTTGGTTGTCTTAGAATCTATACCTCTTCACAAACCCTAAGATTTTACTTGATACTGTAAAACCATAATATTATTGGTTTTAAAGGTATTGCCAAGTAGTTCAGTTAACAGGAAATTAGCAATTGGGAAAGTTATTTAGAAAACAAACATGATGATGTTCTTTCGGTTGGTCAACAAGATCGAACTTTCTTTTGCCAGCTATCTTGAACTGTTTCGATTACTGGTTTGGTCCATCCTCATCACATGTTAAAATGGATTGACCATAGACTCAACTTCTTCCTCAAAACTTATGTGTGTGCACATGTGTCCTGTTGTCAATATTAATCAACCTGCATCCAGGTAGACTGACTTTTCTGAGCTATGCATGATTGTTGAGTCATTTGAGCTGGCATAAGCTGTTGGTCGAGCTTACTTGCTAATTTAGCATAGCAGGACACGGAAATAGATGTATGTGGCAAATAGGACTTGGAATCCAACACGGGTGTCAGTGTCCGACTCGGCCAAAAAAACAGGGACTTGGGTGTCTGGGTAACACTGTTTATTTGCATGTTAGCTCTTAGCATACCTTACGGTTGTTCAGTGCCCACTGCATAGACACACTAGACAAATTGTGTGGATTTATTTACAGAGAGGTCCATTAGTGTTGTTGATTACATTTTGATGTAAACGAAATCAGAGTATTTCATCTACTAGAAATGCCTTTGAAGGAAGCCAGTTTTGGTTTTGTAGCTAGGTAGCCGTAAAGGACACGTAATCATTTTTTTCCAATATTTTCTTCATTCTTTCTCAGAACAAATCCTTCAGTGGTTCAGCCAATCGCTTTTATCATTTCTTGTTAAAGCGTTTAACTTGCTCTTTGCACTTTTAAAGCTGGCTAACGTTCTACCTTGAACTATATTACACTAGTGAGTAGTGACTATAATTTATTTAATCAGATTCAGTTTATTTTGTGATTATGCCCTTCAGGAAGTCTTGAGGATTAAAGCTGAACATCCTGATGATCCTCAAGCTGTATTTAATGGTAGAGTGAAAGGACAGCTGAAGGTTACTAGAGCATTTGGTGCCGGCTTTCTAAAGAAGGTAGTTTCATAGAACCTTATACACCTATAGTTGATAGTTTGTCCAATTTGTTTGTGCAAACAATTATGTTATTAGTCATTATCTATTTTTATTATGAGGTGTGATGCGCCTCTCATGTCAGAAGCACTACGTCCATGAATTGTTTCTGTGCTTATTGTGATGAATGATTAACTGGGTATGTATTTCTATGTGGTTTGATTAAGTCTCACGTAAGAACTGTAGAGGGCTCCATTTCCTTTTGTGCTTATACCACAATACCAGGAAAAGCTTGAGCTAAGGTGCTACAATTATTGATTCATAGAATCTCCATTGCTATTAGCTGTAATCCTGGAATAATCTTGCTAGTTTCAAGTGGCAAAAGTATATTATGCAGGATGATTCGGTTGCAACAGAAATCTTCTATTAATTAAGTGGTTGAGTTCTCTTCTTTGCCAATTGCAGCCAAAATTTAACGACACACTACTTGAGATGTTTCGTATCAACTATGTTGGAACATCATCATATATCAGCTGCAACCCTGCTGTACGTCACCATCGTCTCTGCTCGAATGATCGGTTTCTTGTCCTGTCCTCAGATGGATTATATCAATATTTCAGCAATGATGAGGTAGTTTCGCATGTTTCATGGTTTATGGAAAATGTACCAGAGGGAGACCCTGCGCAATACCTTGTAGCCGAACTTCTTTGTCGTGCAGCCAAAAAGAATGGTCAGTCATACCTTCATACATTTTAACCTGTACAATTTGATTCAAATGACATATTTCTGGATCATAGGTGTTTATCCATGTAATCAGACCAAGGTACCCTCATAAATTTTTATGGTCTGCAGTATCTAATGAATCACTAATTATTGAAGGCTGATGATATACTCTATTTCTATGTAGCAGTCACATATTGAATGTATTAACTGCTTACTTTCAACTTGATATTATCATGATTAAAGTTTTCTTGTGGCATTGCTCATAGCATATCTAGTCACCCGGTGTCATTTGTTATCTTTTGTGATCTTGGTACTGGATGATAAATGCTTTGTGAATGTCTTAGTTGTTGAATTTCTTGAAATAATTCATAGGATTTTTTTTTGGCACTGAGAAAGTATCCTAATATTTTTTACGTATAAGAGTTTCTCAAAATATCATGTACTGTGCCAGGAGCCTGTGTTAATGTTAATGGCGCTAGAGGTGTTAAAAATCTCGATGAGTTTTGAACTTTGGATGTGTCCACCTGATGTAGTGGTATTCCAAATTTTCTATTTTCCAATTTTAGAGTTGAATTCTAAGTTTTCACTGACACCAATATATCCTTGGAGTATTCTGTGCATGCACATACTTTAGGAGTTACCCTTTAGAAATTGTTCTCATGTGACTGATTTTCCTAAATGCTACCTTAGTTACTTCAATGTCAGTCTAAACTTTTTTCCATGGTTTGGACTGGATATGTATGTGTCTAAGAATTGACCTGTATAAAATTATGGAAGTACTTTTGACATTTGAATAATTGTTTGAAAAAAACTGATGTCTTTATAGGAGATCTTCCTCTGGTGACTAAGCCTTCCTTTTTGGTGTTGAATAACGCATGCAGGGATGGATTTTCATGAGTTACTAGATATCCCCCAGGGTGATCGCCGGAAATACCATGATGACGTTTCTCTTATGGTAATCTCACTTGAAGGCCGGATTTGGCGATCTTCTGGTTGAATGTCGAGACATGACCTGGTCTGTTCCTTGCAGCCTCGTTTAGCATAGTAAATTCTCGGTCAGGAAAGCAACCGCTGTCTTGTTCTGTCTTTTGTTTATCAACTATGTCCAAATTTTCGTCTGGCAATCCATGTGCCTTTTCTGTCTTAACATTTTGGATTTGTGGTGCATGCTTGGTCAGTCCGAATTGAGGTATACAGGTTTTCTCTTTTGTTATTAGGAAGAAGGTTCTTTTTCAGGCAGATTCCTTTCCCCAGTGTCCTTATTTAGTTTATTTTTGTGTTTTGGTGGGTGTTTGTTGTTGTTTGCTGTTCTATTATTTTCCTTCGCTCAAAAATAGTGTTCTTTTCTAAGATGGGGTGCAGGGGGTTGTAGATCGATGTGAAGCAAATATGCGCTAGAACTGAAAATTAGTAGGTTTTACAGTAGAATTCCTTTTGTAATAGATTACTTTGGGGCATATGGCGCTGGAGTTTGTATCAAAGAGCAGCTTGTGCGAGTCATTTGCACCATGTCTGTTGTCCTGCTTTGGGTATTTAATCTGTAACCAGGCTTGATTGTACCAAGAAAGTTTTGATTGTTGTAGATGCTGAGTGAAGCATAAAAAATCCGACAAGGACACTGGGAAATTGACAGACTTCATAATTCGTCGCCTCACCATCCAGAAGGCTGTTCGGTTGCTCATATCCTGATAACCTTGCATTTTATGTTTAAATTCCTGTTCTCCTTATTGAGGAACTGTTGGTGGATGGCCTTTATGATGGCATCACAGTGTGGTTACAATCATAGGGCTCAACAGGAGCAAATATTTTAGCCTGTGATGAATCTCTGAAGCTTACCATTCATGGGGCGGGGTATCAAGTATCAAACCTCGGCCATGGGATAGCGACGGCATTGTGAGACGGATCACGGAATATATGCTGCCACCGAACTTTCTCCAGGCATTTTCCACTGGAGCCTTTCGCCATTGGATTCGCTGTGGAATTATGCTGCTGAGATGCTGGTAGATTCACATTCAAGGTTGAAATTTCTGGTACCATTGCTGCGTTGTTTTACAGGGATTGTGTAGATTCTTCAGGATGTCCACACGATTCTTTGGCACCTACGGGTTCACTTGTTTATGCCTTATTGACTTTCATACAGGGGTTACATAAGTACATATTAGTGAGATGATAGGTGGCCAATCCTAAAATGACAGCGAACAGAGTGTGAAATACTGAAAGATAGAGGAACTGAGACCTTGAGCTTGGGAAAACATGGAGAGAGAACAAAACCAGCTGATAGACCTGAAGAAACCGACCGAAATATGACCGATTCCCACCCTTGTGCCAAAGTTTGGATGTGTTTGTTCAGTTTGAATTTGTTAACCTAATTGTAGCGTAGCTTTCTTTTCCCCTCTTCGCATGCTCACACGGTCTCATTCGCTTTGTCCATCATGCCTTAGATTCGGTTGGTTCACGAGTTGATGTCGGTCAACAAATTTTTGTTTCAATTTCCATGAACTGATTGATTGAAGCACCATGGTGTTAGATACATGGTCATACTGAGATCGAATCTATCGTAGTCCTAATCTGTTCTGGTCTCTCCCATCGGTACCTGAAAATTAAGACTTGACCACCTGCCGACGTTTCATGATCAGTAATTGCCACACAATTAACAGGAATTATCATTTTTTTGCCACGTTTGTGTATGCTACTAATGTTTTTTCAACGTTTTTGGCTGAAATTCACGGTGCCCTTGTTCTTTTCTTATTATCATATTCCCCAGCATCCAACCCTGCTCCACCCACCATGGCCGCTTCTCGAGCTCTTATACATGCCCTCACCTGACTCCTAATTCAACCGGCTGCTACCCCGTTGTTGTCTGGTTCATGCCGCCAACCCAACGATTCACTTGTGGGTTAATCAGCAGCAGCATAAATGGACCATATTGTTACGAATAGACACGTTTTATATGTTACCATGTGATCAATTACTAAGAGTTATGCCAATTGAAAATGGATATCTTCCCAATAGACATGTTATTTCATCATGTCTATTCAGCATGTATAAATATATAAACACTCTATTCTCAATGCGTTGTCAGCCACGTTAGTTCTGCTACAACGCCCATCAGCCAACGACGCCCATCAGCCACAAACAGAGGAATAACATCGACGTGCTTCTACATTGCGCTGAGAAGCCAATGGTAGAACGGAAGGTCCTGGAGCACATATTCCTCGACGGCAACATCGACGGTCGTCTGTGGCAGATCGGCAAACCACACAAAGGCGGCGCTCAGACCACAATGAGAAGCCACTCGATGGTGGTGCAGAAGAGAGACCGACAGTGCAGACAAGTAATGCAACGCCGATAGCAGACACGATCGGCTTCCATTGGATACCATTCTCCATCTCCTGCCTTTGTCAAATCGTTGCTAAGAACCAAGGCATCGACACACGGTAAGATCAAAGGCATCATCTTCTAATTCAAGATGCCATACCTTGAACATGACGCTAGAGAAGAATAACATCTTGTTCTTCCTCCGTCCGATCCTTCTCTGACCAAGGCGTGGTCCTCCTCGACCACACCGACGCCTTCACCATGAGTGCCGCTGTGTGCTCCTCCAAGTGGCGGTGCCATCAACTGACACCAGCCACACCCAAATCCGGTGGCCAGCTCGAATGGCGGTGCACGGATTGATGCCAGCCAACCCCACAATCGGCGGCGACGACTGCTTGCCCTGTAGGTGGCGCTTGACGACCTACCCAGAATGACCACGTCTCGCCTGATGGCCACACCTCGGCCTGCCCACGATAGTTGCAGGTCGGCCAGCGGTGACCTCCACTCGAGCCGGCCCTTGCTCGGTGACGGTGGCTTGGCCTCCCGATGGCTGCCCGTTCCTTATGTGAACCGCCTGTGAAAATAGAGCTTTTTTCACAGGTAGTTCACATAAGCAACTGCCTGTGAAAATGGATATTTTTTGAGGCAGTTCTTTATGTGAACCGCCTATAGAAATGGAGCTATTTTCACAGGCAGTTCACATAACGAACTGCCTGTAGAAACTGATTTTCACAGGCGGTTCACATTAGGAACCGTCTATGAAAATATCTCCATAAATAGTGATGAGCCCATGGCTCCTTGGGATACGATCAATATCTCCAATAATCCTTAAATCATACAAGGTTCAATTACAAGAGTACGTGCACGACAATTACCACCAGCTGAACTCGTTTCTCGCTGTTCATGCTTCATTGGATGGATTCCTACTAAATTCTTGTAATGTTTTATTGTTTAGGAACGTGGGAGAAGCACCACAACCTTACCCGAATGTCACCCCTCGAAGGCCAAGTGTACTCGGATTAGAGGCTGAGCTCTAGTCGTGGTCGTGGTCAAGTTGTAGGATATCACGTCAGTAAAACGGGCATAACTCTCTCATACGAAGTCCATTTTAGGCAATCTTGGATATTTTGGAAAACTTACGACGAGACCTTTCCAATAGAGATGAGATTGACCAAATATTCATTATTGTTTAGTCAAAGTCAAAGAAATAAGGTGCTGCACCACCATTTTGGACCTAGTTGGGTCTTGTAATCGTGTCGGGGTCGGAGTCCAGGTTGTGTACGCCTCTTTCTATAGCTGCACAATCATAAGTCGATCTCCTGATGTCCCCCTATATATACACAGTAGCTGTCGTAGTTTAGACTCGGGTTTTGCTTAGATTATTCTGTTTTATTCAGTTTCGCCGCTTGTTCGGTTCATGGAACCCCAACTCGAGCACTTCATTGGTAATTAGCAATATTCAGATTGCATCTACCTGTTCTTACTTGTGTTCTTGATTCGCTTGCAGGGAAAGCCTTCTTGGCAAGGTCAACCGTGTCTTGACACGGTTGATAACTACAGAGTAGTGGTGTAGTGGTTGCGAGGGTTCTCGATCTATTTTGTTCGGAGTCTTTGGATCATCAACGTCAAAACTCCACCAATCGACTTATTATATTACCTTTCGGAAGATCGAGCAAACGCGTATCAAGTGGTATCAGAGCTTTGGTTGCCCATTAGGTAATCTCAGTTATCACAATGTTTCGTCGTTTTCTATTACCTAGAGTCCAGAAAATCGCCCCACAAAAAGATTTATGTTTTAGTTCTTCTGCTGTCCAAATCACTTTGAGCTTTTCGCAATTTTGTTTTCAGTTTTCGCGTTGTTGAGTTTGAGTCCATTGTCATCGTCTTTGATGATGGTCTTAGTCATCGTGTTCTAGTTTCTAGTGTCAAGTCTTCACTATTATAGTCGTCGGGTATCCCAGCCTAGCCTTATTTGCTATAGCCGAGATTGCTTCTCTAGTCGAGTCGACCATCTACTCGAGTTCGACCACTAGTCTCTTAACCATCTACTCGAGCTCAACCACTAGTCGAGTCGACCATCAGGTAGTGTTCGACCATTAGTCGAGTCGACTATCAAGTCGTGTTCGACCACTAGTCGCTTCAACCATCTACTCGGGTTTGATTACTAGTCGTTCCGACCACTTGCTTGGGGTTCGACCAGTCATTCCAACCACCCACTTGGGGACCCGACCAGGTACTCTGACCACCCACTTGGGGTCCGACCAGGTACTTCGACCACCCACTCGGGGTCCTGACAAGTCACTCCGACCACCCACTCAGGGTCCCGACCAGTCATTTCGATCACCTAGTCGGAATTGTCCACCTTCTCGGATCTAACCACCATAGCTGAAACAGAGGTAGCCAAAGTTCAGAGAGAGAGAGAGAGAGAGAGAGTCTTTTTATTACCTTTATACCTCCGCTCTCCGAAAAAAGTTTGTGACCCACGTACCTCACTGGTCTTAGTAAAGATAGTAGAAGAGTTTTGAGTTTGTGTCACATTCGCAAAAATAGAAGAAAGAAAAGAAAAGCAAGTAAGAAACAAAGAGTGCAAAAAAAGAGAGAATTAAAAAAAGAGAATCAGTTTGCATTGCGAATTTTGTTCCATTGTGCTTGTGTCTATTATAGTTTTCGGCTTGCTTGAGCTAGTTCTAGGAATGTGTTCAAGGCAGCAACTGTGATGAGTAATGTGGACTTTTATTCAGTTTTGCTAATCTGATTTCAATTATTGCTATTCCTTGCTACTAAATACTGTCTGTCCAAGCTACACCTTCTCTCGATCAGAACAGTTTCTCCCCTTGCAATTACCTCACATGCACCTGATAAGATATCACGAACCAGTCACCGATTGTGCCAACTGTGGTGATTGGTAAGAACACTTGCCAGAGTGTGGTAAGACGCTTGAGAGTGTGTGACTCTACCTCCATCACCTAGTAGTTGATAGGGATAATTTATCTTTCATGGTTTTCTATCTTTGACTAACCATGGTAGGAGAAGCATCAGATACACAGGAGTGTGTTTTGAGGGAAAAACTCACAATGGTGTTGAATGATCATCGACAAGCTATTAATGACAACATCGATAAGAAGCTTGGAGAGACAAATACTACATTGCAACGACTTAATGATAGTATTGCCATGCTCAATACATGCTTTGATCCAGTGGTTAATCAGCCACCAAACCATGGGCGTGTGGATCCTCATGGCGCAGTTCATGAGCAAGAGGAGTCTGTCGCAGATGATGAAATTTTGAGACAAGAACAAGATACCTTTGATGCACGACAACGGGACTGATTAAACTTCAACCGTCAAGGTATGAGTGGTAATAATTTTCAGCAACATAACCTACATGTTAATGATGATCCATTTGCTAAGGTTAAGTTTACCATACCATCTTTTGTGGGTGCTTATGATGCTAAAAATATTTAGATTGGGAGATGACGGTAGAACAGAAGTTTAATGCTCATTTAGTTCCTGAAGTGCATAGAGTTAGGCAAGCCACTAGTGAATTTAAAATTTTTGCAATCATCTGGTGGAATAGGGTTTGCATTGATGGATTAGCGCCTACTACATGGAATGCTTTAAACGTTGCTATGTGTAACAGAATTGTTCTATCCTCTTTTAAACATGATTTGTGTAAGAAATTACAGCGCTTAAACCAAGGTGATAGATCCGTAGAAGAATATTATCAGGAGCTTCAAATTAGTATGTTGCGTTGTGATATTATTGAGGATGAAGAGGCTGCAATAGTACATTTTTATGGAGGGTTAAAGCGTGAAATTCAAGACATAGTTGATTACAAAGAATATAATAGTATTTCTAGATTGTTCCAACTTGCATGTCTAGTGGAAAAAGAATTGCAGGGACGACAACAGAGGCCAAGGAGCGATTCTAGAAGCATGACCACTTCAAAATCAACACCGGGACAAGTCAAAATAGCCCCCACGTTCAGCTACATAGTCTGCTACACCCTTCTCAAGTAGGGCGCATTCAGTAGTACCTTCGACACTATCACATGCTCCCGAGGTAAGCAAATCCGTAAGCGTGCAGGGTCCAGCCAAGAGCTCTTCCTCGGTTGCTTCTACACGTCGATCGACCGGGATTGTATGCCACTGATGCAAGGGAATGGGCCACGTCATGAAGGATTGTCCAAGTCAGTGAGCGTACATTGTAACAAAAGACAGTGTATATGTAAGTGCTAGTAATGTTAAGGATGAATATGCTCTTGTAGTTAACCATGCAGGTGATGAGGATGGTCGTGAGACGGATATCGACCATGAGGAAATGTTTGATGCCGCTGCCACGGAGGATTATTGGATCCTCATTGTGCAGCGAATGTTAAGCATTCAAATGGAGCAAGCAGAACAGCTACAATGCCACAATTTATTTCAGGTGTTCCTCATAGTCAAGGATTATTGTGTTCGGGTCATTATTGATGGAGGAAACTGCAACAACTTAGTAAGTTCAGATATGATCAAGAAGCTTGCCTTGCCGACAAGAAACTATCCTCACCCTTATCATATTCAATGGTTCAACAATAGTGGTAAGGTGAAGGTAATGCAAACAGTTATGGTGCATTTTTCTATTGGTTCATACCATGATTGTGCTGATTTTGATGTAGTACCCATGCAAGCATGTTCACTTTTGTTAGGACGACCATGAAATTTTGATACTGATGCAACACATCATGGTAGAAGTAATAAGTACACCCTTATGCATAAAGTAAATAAAATAACTTTTCCACCTTTAACCCCTGCTAAAATTTTAAAATGTGAACAAGAGATAGCTGAAAATAAGAGTTTTTTTCACCCCTTATGCATAAAGGAAAGAAAAGTTTTTTCACCTAGAAAGGAGAAAGCAACAACAACTTCTAAGTCCGATGAAATTAGACTAAAAGGGTGTATTATGCTTGCTACTAAATCTAACCTTGCTGAAATTTGTGATAATGAGCTGCCATGCTATTCTTTGGTATGCAAAGATGCTTTAGTTTCACTCGAGGATATATCTAACTTTTCGTCTCCTGTTGTTGCTAACCTTTTGCAGGAGTTTATGGATATATTTCCAGATGATGTAGCTCCAGGATTACCACCTATTTGAGGGATTGAACATCAAATTGATTTGATTCCAGGAGCAACTTTACCAAACCGTGCTGCATATAGGACCAACCCAGAAGAGACTAAGAAAATTTAGCGATAAGTCAAAGACCTTTTGGACCGCGGTGTAGTGCCGTTCAGCCAAGCATGGCTCTGATACCACTCCTGTAAGAACCCAAACCTGGGATCTCCTATGCCTCCTGTATGAGTCCTTAAATCAAGTAACTGGTACGTATAATATAATAGCCGTAGCATCATAGTCAAACTTCATACATAAAGTATTAAGGTTTCAGAGTACAAAAGATTTACAAACCATACCGTATATTATGAACCTAGCCTAACGGCCAACAAAAGCATAGCGAAAAGCATCTACTCAAAGCCACAAGTATCTAGGATGTGAACATGACTTCTAACTCTACTCTTCATCTACGCCTCCATCTTCGACGTAGTTGACATCGGCTTCCTCATCAATAATAGCAAGAGTGAGTATGGAAGGCACACAACAAATCATATACTACTTCAAGATGTTTGATAGATGCATAAGGGATTGAATCAAGGACATGACTTTATGGTTTAGTTTTAAGTGTAAAGTGGTTTTATGAAGGTATTCAATTGGGTTCTCTACTGTTAACCTTTAATAGAGTTTGAACAAGAAAAAACAAGTAACAAGGTATATCTAGGTTTTTTGGTCCTGGGAGGGGCTATACCTCGCTCTGCAATCTCTATCATTATATCTGGTGTACCTCTAGTACCACACAGATTCTGGTGGATTGAGCCAGCAACTTCACCTCACAGACATCTAGTCCACACACTTACTCATCAAGACACACACACCTTGAGTCTAATCAAAGCGTGACCAATGCTTCGCATGTCCATGACCATGGACACGACTACTCGAATAGATTTACACTCTGTAGAGGTTATACACTGTACCTACATGATATGCTCGGCCTTCAACCATTGCAAGCGGAGGAGCGAATCATACCGAGATACTTCAATCACCTTTCCTTGCCAGACACTACTATGTGATACATCAAGTGCTTCAGGTCTCGTATAGAGGGTAGACCCCCAATATCAGCTGCGGCGGAAACTCCTTCACAACAACCTAAAGATGTTTCAATCAACGTTGCCCCGAGGCCCCTTAGTAGGATGCCCAACTCAGTCAGGAGAAAGAAAAGTCAAGTCTTGCCCATAATAGGATGCATAGTCGCACTGGGGTGACTTACACCATTGGCGCAAATACTTCTTCATAATCCGCCCCTATCATTGGGTGAAGGACTCCCAGGAATGAGAGAGCAAGTACAAGGACAATCAGATTTTCTAAGGATAGGCGGTATTCCATAATTAACATAGTTCGGTTAGAGTGGATTTTAAAAGCTACAGCAGATCGATAAGTTGCTAATTTAGCTAAGTCAACTCCACTACGGAATCTAGCTCTCCATAAGAGGGTATTCCCAATGAGACAAGTAGTTTATCGAAGGGACCCTCTGTCTGAAGATTGTAGTCCGGATTTATCGGAATAGAATAATTGAATGAGCAGGTGCAGTAGCCTTTAGCCATGAGACGAGCCTTGTGCTGGACCATATTCCCATCATGATTTTTCTTAACTTTGTACACCCGCTTTAGACATATGGCTTTGTGTCCCAGCAGCAAGTTTGCAAGCTCCCAAGTCTCGTTGTCCCAGATAACCTTCATCTCCTCCTCCATGGTCTACATCCACTCTTCCTCATGCATCACATGCTCTACACTTGATGGCTTTTCAGTGGTGATATAGCAGAGATCACTCGGTTCTTTCGTGTTGGCGTCAAAGTCTTCAGACAGAGGCAAGAGTAAGGCATTGTCGTAGACATTTTCCATCGTGTGAAACTGCGGTGGATTCCCTCCGAATCACGTGACCCTCCAGTGGGTGGCAAAACCCACTCGAGTCTAGAACAAGTTGGCATAGCGTGGCTTGCCGGAGACATTTGCAAAGTTGGAGACGACTGCTGCAATTCGTCTGCTATGTGAGCAAAGGACCATAGCTCGTCAGGCACACTAGTAGAGTGCTCAGTCTGCCGCGTCAGCTCTTGCCCATTCCCTGCGCCACCAAAGTCTTGGTTTGCACTATGATCAAATGTCACGCCCGGTTTTATAAAGGGACAAAACCATATGCAAACCACATTTATTCCAGGATCAAGTTTCATACATACTGCGACTTCATTAGTGTATCACACACAGTGTCATTATTACAACGTTTAACTTAAACAGAATAGATAGATCTCAAAGTCTTTAACTAAAGCAAAGAAACTAAACACAGCGAAGCTCCCATCTTCCACAAGCAATTGACCGGTGGTCCACCAACCTAGCTATCTTCATCTTCATCGACTTAGTAGTCTGGTTCTCCTTCATTGTCTGAGCAACGTTTAATGGACATTTGGATGGAAATAGCAAGTGTGAGTACATATCGTACTCTGCAAGTGTGGAAAATAAATGTCATGCAAGATTAAATAAAGAAATAGGCTATAACAGGTTAAATTTGCATAAATGCCAACTATGCTAACAAAGAGTTACAAAAGCATCCTATTTAACTAGGTGAATCACCACTAAACTTCCATCCTCAAGAAACATCTCCACATGTTTTCAAACCCCTGAAAATCACTTGAGGTTTCGAAACCATCCAAACCAAACAAACTAATCAAACTAACTAATCATGTGAGGATCCAAGTCTCTCATGACCGTGAGCACGACTGATATACCAGATTTTACACTCTGTAGAGGTTGTCCAGCTTTCCTCACAAGTCATGATTTCCTTGATGCCGTATCCACGAAACACTTAACACACGCGATTGGTGTGCCACCCGGAAAGTCACTAAAAGGCCATTACAAAGTTTCATCCAGTATGTGCACACCCGCTAAGTTTCACCGCCGTCAAAGTGGTATACACGCCACCTAGAAGCCCCCTTTTGCATCTTGTAGTTTCCAACAAGTTTTCACCCATCCCTTCCACTACACATCTCATACCACTAATCAAATAGTTCTGGCCTTAGCCATCCCCACACATCCACTCTTCCATTTGGCACGCATAAAACTGGAATCCACTAATTAATAGGATAAGCCTGTCGCATACCAGGTCTCGTGGTTGGTACGATATTTCTTGGGTAGTCGCTCTATGAATCGGTCCTTATTTAGGTTACTTGAGCAAACACTAAGCCAACGACATAACTATGATCATTATCAACACCTCTTTGCTCAAGGACTAAGGTTCTATGTTGCTATACCATTACCAAAATTTCTCAACTCATAGTTGCATAGTTCATAGTCATATTTAACTGACTACCCATCCATACCCTTGTGCAAAGCTGAAAACTAGGCGACAAAGAATATATAGAATAGGGTACTATAAGTAAATAGGATTTAGGATTAACAACATGCATGTTTGAAATAAAGAACGCATTTGAAAAGCTAGGATTAAAATGTTCCAACTTGCTGCTCAGACTCTTGAACTGCTCCTCGTCTGCTCTCGGGACACACCGAAAAAGCACACGACAAAACTAATTAATAATAGTACACCAAACAATAGATAACATATATGAAAAAGGTACGAAAAGAATGTACACGCTGCTACGAATGCGAGAGCGCGAAAATCGTCTAAATCGGTGCTAAAACGAGAAAGTTATGCTAAAAACAAGTTTAGGGTTAAATCTGAAAAAGAAAAGGAATTATTTTGAATAAAATAGAGCGGATAGGGGCCTTTTTGTAAAAATAGAGGGACCTATTTATATATATGAGATAGTTTAGGGACTAAGATGTAAAAAGATAGTGGCTTTTGGGTAATTACAGAAAAGTTCAGGGGTTTATTTGCAAAATTGTCACTTTACTGAATTAAATTAAATAGGAGATGAGTGGGTAAATGGGCTACTGACATGGCTGGTGACTAGGCTTGACACATCAGCTCAAAGGCTGAGGTGGCGATGATTTGGCGTGATGACAAGGCGATGGCGCTGATTGGGATTAAAGAAACCACGTGCCATCGTATGATTGGATCGGCGAAGGGTATTCTAGATCTAATTTGGATAGTTGTATATAGATCTAACAGCCAGGGATACTTCTAGGTCTCTTGGCTAGCTCCGGTGAAAGAGAACGGTGGCGGCCTAGCTTCCGCGATGGCGTGCTTGCCGGCACATCACCGGAGATGGCTGAACGGCACTACACCGCACGAAAATGAGCTCAAGAAGGTTCAACAGAGAGAGAGGGACACAGGGAAATTTCCCATGGGCTCACCTTTGACGATGGACGCCCGTAGACCCATCAGCGATGGCGCACAGCGTACGGTGGGGCTTTGGAGCTCGGTGAGAAGGGTTGTTCGACGGTGGAGAGTCGATAAGGAGCGGCGGAATTGACTCATCGCGAGCTTACAGTGCTGGAGCTGCCCTCAGATGTGGCAGGGAGGCAGTGAGAGCGGCGGTCGGTGAGCTCGACCATGGGCGGTAATGGTGGTGACGGTTGGGATCTCGGGAATGGTGTGCTGGGGCTAAGGTTTCGAGGAGATGCAAAAAACAAGGGGCAGCGGGTTCTATATATAGGCAGGGCAAGGTGGTTAAATCCGTTAGGATTCACACACAGAGGGCAGTGGCGGTTGTTGGAGGTGAGCCCAAGCTTGGTGGCGTGGAGTCCCAGTCAAAGACGATGACCGATGCGGGGCCCACCTGGCGGTCTCGTGCAGAGAGAAAGCGGAAGGCGCTCGGACCCCTTCAGCAGCGTGCGGCAGCAGCTGGGCCTGGCCTTCGACTGGCCCAAGTAGGAAGTAGGGTGTAGAAGGGAGGAGGAGATGGGCTCGGCCTGGGAGGGAAAAGGGAGATGGGCCGAAAGAAAAGGAAGGGAAAAGAGAGAAAAGACGGGGTATTCGGCCCAAGGAAGGAAATGAGGTTTTTCTTTAGGAAACATTTTTCAACTTTTCCAAAAACTCAAACGGCGCGCCTTGAGGTTTTCAAAATTCATTTCATGAAAGAATCAAATTTTATATAGCCTAAATTAATATTTAATTTAGAAAATAAGTTTTCCACCTAGGATTTTGAGAAGAAGAACAACACCCTAATTCTAAAAAAAAGGTAAATTATTACTATTTTCAAAAACTTGAAAATTAGGGTGTTACAAACCTACCCCCTTAAAATGAATCTCGCCCTTGAGATTCGAAAGAATTGGAGAAGAGCTGCGGAAACTCGATTTTCAGATCTGATTCTCTTTCCCAGGTTGTTTCTTCTTCAGAATGATGTCTCCACTGCACCCTGCACATACGGATCCTTCGATTCCTGGTGATTCGCTCTAACATCTCTAGAATCTTGATAGGATACTCCATGTAGGTGATATCTTCTCCCACTTCTATTTCCTCTTGGGGTATTTTCTCTTCAGGAATACGTAGGCATTTCTTCAACTGTGAGATGTGGAAAACATTATGAACATCTCCTAGATGAGACGATAGCTCCAATTGATATGCTACTTCTCCTCATTTTCTAACACTTTAAAAGGGCCTATAAATCTGGGTGCACGTTTTCCTTTCACTTTAAATCTACGAAAACCTTTGATCGGTGAAACTCGTAGATATACGAAGTCGCCTGCTTCAAAAGTCAACTCACAACATCGATGACCAGCATAACTCTTTTGTCGTGTTTGAGCTATTCTCAAATTTTCCCTGATCTGCTATACCTGCCTTTTTGCTTCTCTCAGAATTTTTAGGCCAAACACTTGACTTTTGCCAATCTCGTTCTATTACAACGGTGTCCTACATTTTCTTCCATACAACGCTTCAAACAGCGACATCTTCAAACTAGCCTGATAACTATTGTTGTAGGAGAACTCTGCATAGGGAAGATTTTTGTCCCAACTAGTATTATTTTTCAAGGCACAAGCTCTCAACATATCTTCCAAAATTTGATTTACCCTCTCGGTCTGACCATCGGTCTACAGATGATATGCCAAACTAAAAATTTAACCTGGTATCCAATGACTCATGTAGCTTTTGCCAAAACCTAGAGGTGAACTGGCTTCCTCTATCAGACACTATCCCCTTGGGTTCCCCATGGAAACACACAATTCTGGCAATATACAACTCAACAAGTCTAGGTCCTATGTATGTGGTCTTGATTGGGATGAAATGAGCAACCTTTGTCAAACGATCCACTATAACCCAAATAGAATCATATCCAGATTGAGTTCGGGGCAATCCAACGATAAAATTCATACTAATTTCCTCCCATTTCCACTCTTGTATCTTCAAAGGTTGAAGCAATCCAGTGGGTCTCTGATGTTTAGCTTTGACTCTCTGACATATATCACATATTGCTACATACTCGGAAATTTCTCTCAACATACCATACCACCAATATTGGCCCTTAAAGTCTTGATACATGTTGGTGCTTCTGGGATGAATAGAATATGCAGACTCATGCGCATCTCGAAGGATAGTTTCCTTGATAGATTTGATATCCTGAACGCATATTTGTTTCTCAAACCATACTATTTCATTCTCATCCTCAGTAAAACCTGGGGCTTTAACCTCTTTAATACGCTGCCTGATTTCCATAATCTTCTCATCCTCGAGTTAACGTTACGAATTTCTTGTTCCAATGTCAAATAGACTTCCATTACCACGTCTTCTGCGTTGTTTGCCAATCTGAGATTGAGTCTCTCAAAATCTTTGCATAATTCGGGTCATTTGTCTTGAATGGTCATTATTATGAGATAAGTCTTTCTGCTCAAAGCATCGGCAACTACATTCGCCTTTCTGGGATGATAATTAATCCCCAAGTCATAGTCCTTGATAAGCTCTAACCATCTTCACTGCCTGATGTTGAGATCTGGCTGAGTAAAGATATACTTCAAACTCTTATGATCCGAATATATCTCACACCCTTTTCCAATCAAATAATGTCTCCATATCTTGAGTGAATGTACCACAGTGGCTAACTCTAAATCATGTGTAGGGTAGTCTTCCTCATGCTTCCTCAATTGCCTTGATGCATAGGCTACAACATGGTCTTCTTGCATTAGAACACATCCTAATCCTTGATGAGAGGCATCATAATAGATAGAGAACAGCTTCTGTGTATCTGGCATGACTAGTATTGGCACAGATGTTAATCTTTTCTTCAACTCTTTAAAACAGGGATCCATTTAAACGTTTGACCTTTCTCAAGTAATTTTGTGATAGGCTTTGCAATCTTGGAGCAACCTTCTATGAACCGGCGGTAGTAGCATGCAAATCCAAGGGAACTACGAATCTTAGAGACATTTTGGGGAGACTTCCAATTCAAAACAACATTCACCTTTCTTGGATCAACTGCTATTCCTCTAGCGGAGATGATATGATCGAGAAAAGAAACTTGATCTAGCCAGAACTCAAATTTGCTCAACTTAGCAAACAACTGATTATCCCTAAGCTTCTGTAGAACCAATCTTAGATGTTCTGCATGTTCCTCTTCATTCCTTGAGAAAACTAGGATATCGTCAATAAAGACTACCACAAACTTATCCAAGTACTCCATAAACACCTTATTCATCACATACATGAAGTAGGCAGGGGCATTGGTCAATCCGAAAGACATAACCATATACTCATAGAGTCCATAACGGGTCATGAAAGCGATTTTAGGGATGTTTGATGCTCGGATCTTCAACTGATGATATCCTGAGTGAAGATCGATCTTGGAGAACACACATGCACCTCTAAGCTAATCAAATAAGTTATTGATCCTAGGAAGAGGGTATTTATTCTTGATGGTCACCTCATTCAAGGCTAGATAATCTATACACATCCTTTGGGTACCATCCTTCTTGGGTACGAAAATTACTGGTGCACTCCATGGTGACGAACTAGGTCGGATATAACCTTTGTCTAACAACTCTTGCAATTGTTCCTTAAGTTTCACTAACTGGTTAGCAGCCATTCTATACAGCCTTTTTGAAACAGGAGCCGTACCAAGTACTAATTCTATAACAAACTCGATGTCACGGTCAGGTGGCATACCTAGCAAATCTTCTGGGAAGACATCCGGATATTCGCATATGACTTGAATGCTCTTGATTGGGGCTCCCTCAGCTTGATTGACTGTCCCTCTAACCACTGGCGATACTTCTACAATTCCACTTCTTTTCCTTCTTTAGCAGACAAACGAACGGCTCTTCTTGCACAGTCGATAATTCCATTGAATTTGGTTAACCAATCCATTCCTAGTATGATATATATCCCTTCAGATTCTAAAATGATAAGGTTTGCTAGAAAATCTACCCCCCTTATCTTAATACTAAGGTTAGGGCACACAAGTCTTGTTTTTCATTTATCCACTTGGGGAGCTAACAATCATTCTATGCTTCATAAGAGATATAGGTAAACTGTATCTTGCCACATACTTGGTTGATATAAAAGAATGTGATGCTCTAGAATCAAATAACATTGTAACAGGGTTGGAGTTGATAAGAAACATATCGATCACAACATCTGAGGCATCTTGAGCTTCATCAACTGCCACATTGTTTGCACAGTCTCTAACAACATTCTGCTTTGCTTGATTTTGGGGCTGATTTCCATTGCGGTTCTGCTGGTTTGCTCCTTGGGCGGGTGGTTGATTTGGACGCTTCTGAGGGCATTGGAAAGCAAAATATCCCTCTACTCCACAATAGAAACAAGGTTTTCCTTTGGCGAAGGCTTGAGTGTTGTTGCCAGTTTGTTGTTCCTTTGAGGGATCTGACTTGAAATGTGTGGCGCTTGAAAGTTGGAGCGCTGGTACTGTCCTACATTCCTAGATGAGCTCTGATGTGTAGATTGGGTCCTGGGTTGATTGTACTGCTGACCAGAATGATTCATAGATCCAAACTGAGAAGAGTCATAACGGGACCTAGTGTTGCTGCTTGACTGACTTGGGCGGTCCATCTTGTGCTCGCCCTCAATCTTGTTTCTCTTGTGCTCCAAGATAAGAGCTCGATCTACAAGGGCCTGAAAGTTTTTGAAATCACGAGAAGCCAGAGAATAATGCAGTCCATCATTCAGTCCTTCCAAGAAACAGTCTTGCTTCTTCTCATCAGTATCCACATCTTCTGGTGCATACTGGGACAACTGAGCGAATCTAGTGACATACTCACTCATAGTCATTCCTCTTTGCTTGAGTGATAGGAATTCCTTTCTTTTGATCTTGATAGCTCCTTGGGGTACATGATGAGCACGGAAAGCATTCTTGAACTCCTGCCAGTTGATGCTGTTTGGTTCTTCATGAGCAGCGACATGGGTATCCCACCAGTTTGTGGCAGGTCCCATCAGCTGGTGTGAAGCGAACAAAACCTTCTCCTTGGTGTTTCACTGAGCGACTGAAAGCTTCTTCTCAATGACCTTGAGCCAACCATCAGCATCCATAGGTTCAACAGCATAAGAGAAGGTAGGTGGCTTAGTCCTTTGGAACTCTCCGAGCTTGTCATGGGGTTGCTGTGGTGGTGCAGGGGCGGCAGCGAGGGGATTCTGATGCATTTGGGCCATTGTCTGGGCCACTCCTTGTAGAATTTGAGTTTGCACTGCTAGAAGCTGCTTGAGGGAAGGCTATGGTGGTGGAGGTGGATTGTCATTGCCTTGTCCATTACAATTATTGCCATTAGCGTTTGCACGGTTTCTTGGGTTCATCATCTGACATAGATGCAAGAAGATGAGGAAACAAGGAAATAGGTAGAACAACAGAAGCAAGAATAGACAGAAAAAGATAGACATAGACTCCCAAACTAACTAATATATTACTATTATTACAAGGATGCATTCATGATGAAGCTCTTCATAATACATCACTCACTCAAACAAAGATCCAAATCATTATATAGCACACCACCAACTCAACTCACTAACAAACATACGATTCTAATGACTCAAAACATCTAAAGGGAACTCATAACTCTATTGAAACCTTAGGGTGCTGGTGCTGGGCGACGACGGGCCTGAAGATGGTGTGGGGAACGTGGAGTCTCTTGCTTAGACTCGGAGTCAGAAGAAGAAGATTCCCAGCAGTCCGGGTGATGACGCTTCTTGTTGCGTAGCTCACTCTACGCCTGAGCTAGCTTGCCTTTGACATACTGCAATTCCTCAGTGGTACGATCCAGCTCATGACTCAGCTCCAAGGCCAGGGCGGTCTGCTCTCCAAGCCTGGTAGTGCCTTCTGTGAGGACGGGAAGAGCAGTGATGTCGGTGAAGCCACTAATGCGCTGAGGGTAGTGGTTGAACTGAGTGAAAATCAGGTCGTCATTGTGGCGGTGGCAGAGGACTAGAAGGGTTTGGTGTGCGATGTCACAAATTCCAGCCTCGAAGGTAGCTCTTGCTGAGATGACATAGTGGATGCTCATCACTTCGTAGTCTCCATACTCTGGTAGTGAACCGTAGATCACCACTTCGACTTTCCACTCAGGAGGAACATCGGCGTACTCAGTCTTTACTCCTGCATACTCAAGTGCCTTCTCGGATCCCATCCTGTGAAGTATCTCCCAAAGCTTGGCGGGGAACCATCCCGCGCGGTGTCCATCAAAGTGGTAGACACGGCTCCAATGCGGAACACGGGGCGGTTACGGTCTTGCAAAAGCCATATCATGGGTCGGGTCAACGGTCGAGCAGGAAGACGACCACCAGTGCTCTTATGTGCAGTCTGATGGGTCCAGGCCATCTACAACATTTTGAAAAGGACAGGGAGAGTCAGTAATAGGGTTTAAATAGAATAAGCCAAGGAAAGCATAGAAAAGCCAATGCAGAGTTTTCAAAAATAGTTTTCTTAACAAAAATAATCCTTAAGACTCGACCATTCTAACTAGGCTCGCGTCAAACAGTCAACACGACTCTGATACCACCTCTGTCACAGTCAGTTTTATAAATGGACAAAACCATATGCAAACCACATGTATGCTAGTATCAAGTTTCATACATACAACGACTTCATCAGTGTATCACACTCAGTTCCATTATTACAACGTTTAACTTAAATAGAATAGATAGACCTCAAAGTCTTTCACTAAAGCACACAAACTAAACACAGCGAAGCTCCCATCATCCACAAGCAATTGACCGGGGGGTCCACTAGCCTAACAATCATCATCTTCATTGCGTAGTAGTCTGGTTCTCCTTCATTGTCTGAGTAGCGTTTGATGGATATTTGGATGGAAATAGAAAGTGTGAGTACATATCGTACTCCACAAGTGTGGGAAATAAATGTCATATAAGCACAAATAAAGAAACAGACTATAACAGGTTAAATTTGCATAAATATTAATAATGCTAATAAAGAGTTATTTAACTAGGTGAATCACCACTAAATTGACATCCTCTAGAAACATCTCCACATGTTTCCCAACCACCTGAAAACCACTTCAGGTTCCCAAACCATCCAAACCAAACCAACTAATCCAACCAACTAATCATGTGAGGATCCAAGTCTCTCATGACTGTAAGCACGACTGATATACCAGATTTTACACTCTGCAGAGGTTGTCTAGCTTTCCCTACGAGTCGTGATTTCCTTGTTGCCATGTCCACGAAACACTTAATACACGCCAGTGGTGTGTCTCTCGGAAAGTCACTACAAGGCCATTACAAAGTTTCATCCAGTATATGCATGCCCGCTAGGTTTCACCGCCGTCAAAAGTGGTATTCAAACCACCCAAAAGCCCCCTTTTGCGTCTTGTAATTTCTAGCAAGTTTTCACCCTTCCCTTCCACTACACATCTCATACCACTAACCAAATGGTTCTGGCCTTAGCCGTCCCCACACATCCACTCTTCTGTTTGGCACGCACGAAATTAGAATCCACTAATTAATAGGCCAAGCCTATCCCATACCAAGTCTCATGGTTGGTACGATACTTCTTGGGTTGTCGCTCCACAAACGGATTCTTACTTAGGTTACTTGAGCAAACACTAAGCCAACAACATAACTACGATCATCATCAACACCTCTTTGCTCAAGGCCTAAGGTTCCATGTTGCTATACCATTACCAAAATTTTCCAACTCATAGTTGCATAGTTCATTAGTCATGTTTAATTGATTACCCATCCATACCCTTGTGCAAAGCTAAGCATAAGCTACCTAACAAAACTACTACTGACAACTAGGTGACAAAGAATATATGGAAAAGAGTACTATAAGTAAATAGGATTAGGGATTAACAGCATGCATGCTTGAAATAAATAATGCATTTGAAAAACTAGGATCAAAATGTTTAAGGACACTTGCCTCTTCTAACTTGCTGCTCAGACTCTTAAAATACTTGGTCCTGGATTCTCGAACTGCTCCTCGTCTGCTCTTGGAACACACCGAAAAAGTATACAACAAAACTAACTAATAACAGTACACCAAACAATAGCTAACATCTATGAAAAGGTGCTAAAAGAATGTACAAGCTGCTACAAACGCGAGAGCACAAATATCGTCTATATCGGTGCTAAAACGAGAAAGTTATGCTAAAAACAAGTTTAGGGTTAAATCTAAAAAAAAGGACTTATTTTGAATAAAACAGAGGGGATAGGGACCTTCTTGTTAAAATAGAGGGACCTATTTGCAAATATGAGAAAGTTTAGGGACTAAGATGTAAAAAGACAAGGGCTTTTTTGGTAACTACAGAAACATTTGGGGGGCTTATTTGCAAAATTGCCACTTTTCCCGAATTAAATTAAATAGGAGATGACTGGGTAAATGGGCTGCTGACGTGGTTGGTGACTAGGCTGAGGTGGCGATGATGTGGCGTGATGACAAGGTGATGGAGTTGACTAGGATCAAAGAAAGCACGTGTCATCACATGATTGGATCGGCGAAGGGGTATTCTATATCTAATCTGGACTATTGTATATAGATCTAATGGTCAGGGATACTTCCTAGTCTCTTGGCTGGCTCTGGAAACAGAGAACGACGGTGGCCTAGCTTCTGCGGTGGCGTGCTTGCTGGCGCATCGCCGGAGATGGCTAAACAACACTACACAGCAACAAAACGAGCACGAGAAGGTTCAACAGAGAGAGAGGGACATGGGGAAACTTCCCTGGGGCTCACCTTTGATGATGGACGCCCGTAGACCCGTAGGCAACGATGCACAACGTACGGTGGGGCTTGGAGCTCGGCGAGAAGGGTTGTTTGGCGGCGGAGAGTCAACAAGGAGTGGTGGAATTGACTCGTCACGAGCTTGCGGTGCTGGAGCTGCGCTCAGATGCGGCGGGGAGGCAATAAGAGCGGCGGTCGGTGAGCTTGGCCACAGGCGGTAATGGCGATGATGGTTGGGATCTCGGCGATGGTGCGCTAGGGCTACGATTTCGAGGAGATGCAAAAAACGAGGGGCGGCGAGTTCTATATATAGGCAGAGCGAGGTGGAACAATCCATTAGGATTCACACGCGGAGGGTAGCGGCGGTCGTTGGAGGCGAGCCCGAGCTTGGTGGCGTGGAGTCCCGGTCGGAGACGACGACCGGCGCGGGGCCCACCTGGCGGTCTCGCGCGGAGAGAAAGCGGATGGGTGATGGGCCAAAAGAAAAGGAAGGGAAAAGAGAGAAAAAAAGGGGAATTCGGCCCAAGGAAGGAAATGAGGTTTTTCTTCTAGGAAACATTTTTCTACTTTTCCAAAAACTCAAACGACGCGCCTTAAGGTTTTCAAAATTCATTTTTCACTGCATAAAAACTCTAATGCATCTACTCCAGCATGAAAGCATCAAATTTTTATATAGCCTAAATTAATTATTTAATTTAGAAAATAAGTTTTCCACCTAGGATTTTGAGAAGAATAACAACAACCTAATTCTAAAGAAAAGATAAATTATTACTATTTTCAAAAAGTTGAAAATTAGGTTGTTACATCAAACAAGTAATGCATGGTGAAAAGTTCTGGATAATCATGGACCGATCTTCCATCAGGTGTCTCCCATTCCCAACTCTTTTCTTCTTCAAACACCACATCTCGGGTAATGTGGACCTTCTTTGCAACTAGATCATACACTCAGTAAACTTTGGAGATAGCCACATACCCGAGGAACACCATGGGCACAGACCTATCTGAGAGCTTCTTATGTTCGGGCCCTAGCTTCTTCATGTGAGCGAGGCAACAAAAAGTTCACATGTACTCCACCCTGGATTTCCTAAGAATGCCTCATATAGTGTCTTCCCTTCCAGGCACCTTGTTGGCGCCCTATTCAGCACATGAATAGTGGTCTTCAAAACTTCAGCCCAGAATTCCTTGGGCACACTCCTACTCTTGAGCATGCATCTCGGGCCCAGAACTCCTTGGGCACACTCCTACTCTTGAGCATGCATCTCGCCATCTCCACAAAAGTACGATTTCTTTTCTTGGCAACTTCGTTTTGTTGAGGGAAATATGGAGCTGTCATGTACTGGCGTATGTGACGGTGCATCTAGCCTCTAAATGTGGTTTTGATAATTAATGACAATACCTATGGATTAACAATTATGTTAAAATTGTTAATAGGATATTTCCATCGGTGATGCGTGGAGGATTGAGCATGGATTTATTGAGGAATGCCATTTGATCAAGAGAAATATATTAAGATGAATGAGCTCTAGATTATGCTAGGGTAAGTGGTGATAATACATATGGACTAACAATTATGTTGAGAATTGTTAGTAGGTTATTCCACAGGAGATGCCTAAGTGATAAAGCATTGTTTCTTTGAAGAATGCCTTGAGATCAAAAGATATGCATGGAGGTTATTGAGCTCTAAGTGTTGCCCATGTGATGAAGAAGAAGCTAGAGAGAAAGAGACATCATAGTTTGAGGATGGTCTTAAGAATATTAACAATAAGCATGAAGGCTAAGTAACTTGTGGAGATTAAGTGAATAAAGGTATAGAATTGTCAATTGAGTTTTATAGACTAACTCATGTGCTATTTGCTTGAGAGTAAGTTGGGGTTAAGTTCTATATGAAGGCAAATATTGAATTGAGATATTCAATGTGCCAAGTTAGGAGAGCGAGATCAAGACAAGCTTAGTAGATAACTTATGTGCTTGATGCTTGCGGTTCATACCTCAGTGATGAACCAGAAGATTATGTGAAAAGAAAAGTCTTCCATGCTTGGTGCATGAGAAGCAATCAAGTGAACTTTATCAAGCTTCCGGATATCAAGAGAGGATCAAGATGGGAAGCAAGGATGAACATCGTCATCAATCTCAAGTGAAGAGTTGATGACAAGCCTAGAAGAAACATCAGAACTCAGATGTGTGTTCGTCAAGTCCAATGGCATGACTAGCTTAAGGAAAAGGTATAAAATGCAGGGCATTTTCTTTTACTGGTCAATAGTGATTAGAGAAGAGAAATGACTAGATTGATAAGATAAATGTAGTACTATGAAGAGAGGCCTATATGATTGCTTTAGTTTTTACCATGTGTTGATAAGCTCAATCTTGCACATGCATACTCTCTTTCGTATGATGCTATAGTTTGAAAACACCTCAAGTCCATGTTCCTACTCTGTGTGGCATGTCAGTAAGTTTTCAAAAGTGTTTTTCAAGTTGTCATAGTGAATGCTTTAACCCTTGGTCGTATAGAACCTTTAGGTTGCAAATTTATTTTACAAAAGATTAAGGTTCATGCAGTTTTTATTGTTGTAGATCTTTGGACTATGTTTTAGGTTTTATCCAATGTGTTTGAGATAAAGCAATAAGTTGGGATGTGTAGCCCTTTGAATAAGTTTTTTGTAGAGTCTAAGATCACCTAAATTGAACATTAGGATCAAAAGTTATTGTCGTTTCTCTGAGTGTTAGCTGTGCTGATCTGGGAGTGGCGGTCTAACTGCCAAGGTGGCCGGTTTGCAGAGAACCTCTATTTTTCTAGAGAGGTTGGCGGTACAACCGCCAAGGTAGCCGGTTTGACCGCTAGAACTAACACAGAACTTTCATCTCTCTAGAACAGGTGATGGTCTAACTGTCAAGGTGGCTAGTCTAACCGCTGGAGTTTGCATAGAACCTCCGTTTTCATGGAGAGGTTGGCGATCTGATTGCCAAGATGGTCGGTCTGATCGCTAGAGGTATGAAAATGCTAGTTTTAGAGTCATTGGTACAATAGTGGTCTGACTGCAAATTATGCTGCGGTCTTACCACCATATGCGCAGAGAGGTCATCTAGGGTATAACGGCTAGTTTTGGTGGTGTGGCCTATATATACCTCTTGTACAATGACTTGGAGGAAGTCTCCTGCCCCTATTGAGCATACATGAGCTAAGTAAAGTCCTCCCAATATATTTGTACATGTGTTGCACATACATGTGTTGAGCATACATGAGCTAAGTAAAGTCATCCCCATATATTTGTACATGTGTTGCACATAGAGAGGGTTGTGAGCTAAGTAAAGTGCATTTGCGTTAGAGATTGAGCTTTAGGAACTTGGTGAGAGTCAAGTTTGTCTTGGCTTATTACCTAGACTACGCAGTGGCATTGTGATCAGCTAATCTTCTCAAAGAAGCTTGTGAGAAGGCTCTGTGTGATTGTGAGAGGCTTTGTGCACACCTTGTCGGAGTGGTAAAGTGCAACTCTAGTGGAATCGAGGTGAGTGGTTCATTGGATTAATCCAGATCAAGATCAAGTTGCTCGTGGTGAGCCTCTAGTGAGAATTGCATATTTGATAGAGGAGCGGTTAAAGGCTTGAACCTATCTCAACGTGGATTAGAGGAGACCGGCAAGTCTTCAAGACCACGATAAAAATTCGGTGTCGACTTTGTGGTTTTTCTACTTAAGTTTATTTATATTCTGCAATTTATATTCCTAGAATTATAATTGCCTACATGTCACCCTAGGTTGCAAACCTTGACATAGACATAGAATTGATAACTTTGTTGAGACATAGAATTTGGGGTTTTATATGTGTTGTAACTGATCTTTTAATTCTGTATTAGAATCGGTTATATCTTGCTAGAAATTTTAGAACCGCCTATTCACCCCCTTCTAGTCAGCCTCCTTGATCCTACAGTATGCCCTACTCATCACAGTAATTCTTGAACTCAATTGAGTTGAACTCACCTCCCTAGTCTATATGAAAAGCTTTGAGTCTGACATTGCCCCCACTCTCTGCATATGCCTTCACCTTCTTGAACATCTTCAGAGCTTCTGCTTTGGTTTTCATCACCTAGAGCCACATGTACCTGTTGAAATCATCTACAACCAGAAGGAAATACCAGATACCACTGGGTGTTGCAAGCATCACTGTACTAGATAGGTCCCCATAAACCAACTCTAGTTCATGCTCAACACAATACACCAAGGCATGAGGAAATGGTGCCCTTGTCTACTTCCCTAGTGCACAGCCTTGACATAATTTCTCCGTATGTGCTATCTTAGGCATCCCCTCAACCATCTGAGACCGTCCAAGCTTCTTCAGGGCACATAAATTTAGATGGTCATATCGTTGATGCCATACCCAAGCTGGACCACTTCCTTTAGACGATAAGCACAACGGTGCAGTCACATTGAGGTTGAGCTTGTACATCTAGTTGACAGACCTTGTGACTTGAGTCAGCAGCTGACACTCTTGGTCGAAGACTGTCGTGAAACCATCTTCAATCACGACCTTACACCCCTCTCTTCAAGCTGACCAACACTGATAATATTATTCTAAAGATAGGGTATGTAATATATCTCAGTTAGCACATGATGTTCCTCAATCCGGCATTGGAGAGTGATTGCAGCCTTCCCACAAATCTGCAATGTCGTCCCATTCAAGTCTAATCCAGAGACGTGAACATGGTCCAATAGGCGGTCATGTGGGTGATGGCCCTTGTATCTAGATACCTGACACCATCTTGTGTGCAAGTGTCGACTCCCGTCCTCACTCAACAACATTTGATGGCTGGACATAAGATGCACTGGCAAGTCCCGGCACACCTAGGACAGGAGTAGCGCATGTTGCTCAGAGGACATTCGCTAGCTTTGCCTCTTTTCACTGCTCCCGACAAGGCTTGCGGCATTCCTTTGTATGATTACAGTACTTGTTGCAGTTGTAGCACTTGTCCTTAGAATGATCACGTGCATCTCCATGCACCGCACCATCCTGGCCAACCTGGCCATGGCCATCCTCCACGCCAATGGTTGCATGGCTTGTCGCTGCCGCACCTGGAGCCCGTTCTGGTCACCTCCCTGTGACCCTTCACCATGCTCTTTTCTTCTTTGTGTGGGAAATCCACTCCTCCTCCATGAGGAGTAGTTTGTCGCTCGGGTGCGCCTCAGAGGGCACACATCGCTCCTCAATGATACATAGCAATATGTTTAGCTCCTCAACTGACAACGTCATCATGTCTAGCAGGGTCTCGACCGAGATCGCCACCAGTGAGAACATGTCAGACACCACACGTAAGAACTTTCGAAAAACATTTTCGTCCGACAACTCATCATCAAGGTCATGGAGGTGGTTCGCCAATCCTGTGATCCGCATCAAGAAGTCATTGATCGTCTCACCATTCTTGAACTGGATTGACTCGAACTCAAGGTGGAGCTTCTAGGCATTTTTCTCGTGGACACATTGTATGCCCTGTCGCATCACCTTGATCATCTCCTATGCATCCATGGCTGTGTTCTTCTTCGCTAGCGACAAAAGCATCTCCAAGGGGACTGCACGCAAGATCGCTACTAGTGTCATGCGATCCTTGTGGTAGTCCGTTGTACCTGGCTCAATCGCCTCCCATGTGCCTTGCGCCTACATATTGACTCTCATCAAGAGAGCCCAATCTGTGTAATTAGTGTGTGTCAGCATAGGGAGTGTCAGTGAGTCTCTTGACTCCCTCACGATCCTCTGGACCACCACTTGTTGGTTCCTATTGATGTTGTATGTGCCCGAGCTATCATTGCTGCTATCATTGCAACTACCAGGTCCCTCATCATTGTTGTACATCATAGCCAAAGGAGGTGACCTTGAAGATTACATGTGAGAGCCATTGCCAGACATCAAGGAAGGTTACCCGAGCTCTGATGCCACTCGTTGGAGATCGAATCAAGAAATACTCAAGCGCACTCTTTCTTTGATAGAAATGAGAGATTTCGGATGATGAATAGTACTACCAACCAAAACAGAGCAGAGAGCAGAGTGAGGAGTTTTTCTGGGGTCTCAACTGATCCCCTTCTTTTTTGGTTTTTTTCTATTTATTTAGCACTTAGGGTTTTATGCACACATCACGATTACAACCAACTCGACCGAGCCTTGCGTCACACCACCGAGTCTTTCACCATGACCGAGCACACGATGCTAGACTTCAGCCGAGGTACACTACACTCCTCAACTCACACACACACACAATCATGATGTGGATTAAACAGTCTCTTCTTAACTAAAGCACAACATGCACAAACACAAAGGACATGATTACACAACACAGCCAGTGTAGTACGGCTTCTTGGGCTCGTTGGGCTTCTTGGGCTCGTCGGGCTACTTCTGCTCCTACTTTGGGCCGACGCTGAGGACATTTGGGGTGAAATTGGTGTAGCGAACATGACCCTCTTAGGAAATGTATATGATTTTGGTGATTAATAAAAATAGTCAATGGAACTAACATGTTTGTCAAGTATATATTTTAGTAGATTTCATGGATGTAACAAAAGAGAAATCACCGAAGCCAGGACAAAGAGAGGAATAAGTTGGACTTATTTCATAAATTTTGATGTGATCAAATGGGATAGATTTCTATACAATCTTTTAGAGCTCTTCATAAGCTTTCCATAGAGTCCAAGTTCATGAAAATCAGAGTTCAGAGCGAAAAGTTATGGCCAAAATACATATTACTATTTTTGCTAAAATTATACACGTCGGATATTCTGATGCTTACAAAGAAAAAGCTCCAATGTTCACAAACAAAAATACTTCGACGTTCACAAGAAGTCTGCAACGAAGTCTAATACACGCCGGATGTTCTGATGTTCACAAAATGAACACGGTAGACCATTTTTTTCAGAGACGCTGCAAATGGCTTGGTTGGCATCATATGCATACCGAATGTTCCAGCGTTCAAACAGGACATTACGCTGGATCTTCTAGCGTTCACAAGAAAGAAAGTGGAGTTCCAACAACTAGTTCGTAGAGAGTACACGTCGGATGTTCTGGTGCTTGTAATATTGCACACGTCGGATCATCCGGTGAGTACAATAAAATGTGATCATCCGGTGAGTACAAATAACCGGAAGAGAGACTTATGTTGAGATTTTGTCTTGATGGCTTGATGACTCTACCCTTTTAAAACCTTGGTGGCTCAAGGGTTATGATCAGAAACCGTTCAAGAATTATAGCCTAGATAAAGCACTGCCTGAAGCTCCTGCTCTCCACCGCTCCTCCCGGCGTCTTCTCCTAGTTGGCCTCGTGCCCATCATGTAACTCTCTCTCTTCCGCCGTTCCAGGCCCTTGTCATTTTACCCGTCCTATGAAGCTTCTTGTTTAGTGTATTTTCTTTTTCTAATTTCTATGCTACTGGCCTTCTGCTCCTGCTTGCTGCAGGGAGATGAATCGGAGAAATACTGTGATAATTTCATGAATTACATATGATACGGAAGAGCTGACAAAGGGACAAGCGGAGAATGGTTGGTAAATATTAAAATTATTATAATAATTACTAAAATATCTAATTATGTGAACAATAGAATAGAATTAAATCTATACCATTTTCTACCTATAGAGCATCATAAAAGATCTCTACCCATCACAGATGACAACCAATGCAGCACTGCTTGATCACTACAGAGCTCGCGTTACTGCAGCTAATTATTCATGCGTAAATTCTTGTGCGTAAACCATGCATACCGAGGACCCTGGCGACGGAACTCATGGCCTGGGCCTTGCGCTCGTCGCCGACGATGTCCACCTGGATCACCATCCTCTGTAAAAGAGCGGCAAATGGATTGGACGAATCAGCAAACGGAAAAAGGACCCTGGCTTCGATTTGGATTCATTGCGACGGAGAGAGGGAGCGGAGGATTAGCTGATCAGTAACCTGGGACATGGAGAGGAGGAATCGATCGATGGCACCGAAGCTGGAGCCTGGAGGGAGGCGGAGGCTTGTTCTTTTTTAGTTCTTGGCTTCGCAATTGTGCGTGATGACTTGCTGGGTTGCAAATTATTTGTATCCGATCCTCTCGTCTGGTTGAGCGTACATGATTGCGCAAAGGTCAACTACGAACTCAGCTAGAGCTGAATTCTGCAGTTTGGTTGGAAATTAAACGTAAGATCCTTCTTATAATAATATACAACGGCGAAGCTTCTGCCATCCTTTCTTCTTAATAATATAAAACAAAATGGCTTGTTTGGACATACAGATTTCGTAGCAATAAATTCTACTAGATTCTTGTTGTCGATCAAAATTGATATTTTGACCTAATTTAGGTATGGTTATATTTTTAGGTGCTCGATTAGTCGAATTCTTAGACATTGTGATTAATTAGTTCAGTTTGATAGTTACGGGATTAATTGGTCAAATTATTTACTAGTTGGTTTAATTCGGTTGTCAAATTTATGATTAGTTTTCATTAGATATTGTGTAGTTTTATTAGGCTCTTATATGGATCATTAGCTGAATAAAAGAAGTACTTATGCTTCCATTAGCTAATTCGGTTGATTAGTTGATTTTATTAGTAATCGGCTTGCTAATTGAGTTGGTAGTGCAATGGTTGAGCTAATGATGGATTACGGTGTTAATGTGGTCGATTAATTAGATGACATTAATTAGCAAAGGCTAAAGCAAGGGTATGCATGAGACATGCACATACGTGTGTTAGCTTAAGCTAAAGGGATTATGCATATGCATGCATGTATTTAGCCCGACCAGGCGTGTCCGACCGCGGCAGCCCGAACTCTGACCACGGTATTCCACGGCAGCTCTACCACAGCAGCCAACTAGGCGCTCGACCACCTGCCTATGAACAGTAACTCCGATTGGGAACAGTACCCCGATGAACAAGAAGCCGTACTGTAATAAAGAATACTTAGGTAGATATACGAGAGCTCACGTGATCAACTAGAAAAGATATGCTAATTGTAGAAAGTTTAGAGATCGGAAGATAGGACAAATCGAATTGTAAGTCCTATTTAGTTTGAATTAGAAGTCCTGATTTTGTACGGCTAAGTCTTGCTGCCCTTTAAATATAGAGGGTCATGGCCGATTAAAAAGATGTACAACAATCGATCAAATCCCAACATGCATCTACTATTTTTCTACCTAGCTCTTGTAGTCATGTTCCTCCTTCTTTCTCCTCATGCTGCTACTCGTTCTTGATCTCGACGACCAATAAGGACAAGCTATCGACTAACCATGCCCTGACGGAGTCCCTCCCGAGTGCAATTTGTTGACGAAGATCCATCGCCGCAGTACCAGACTAACTTCCCAGGTGCTGCTCGTCGGGTTAGTTATCCTTTAACAGTTTGCTCGTAAATTGGTCGCTCGTTGCCGTGAAAGCGCACTAGTTATCTCCGTTGCTGAACACCCTGCGCGTGGTGCTACGGATTGCACACGAGATACTCGTGTGTTGGCGCGAGGATCCATATTTTTGTGCCAACATATTTTGGCGACTCCGCTGGGGAATCAACTTCTTCAGCCATGGCACAATATGGACTCGAGATAAACTCCAACAACTTTATCATGCCATCCATCTACGCCACACCCGAGGTACAATTTGCAAGATATTAAATAGATCTGTTAATGCTTATGCCTGTGTTCTATAGTCATGAAAGTACTGTACAAGGATTATATGGTGGTGATGGCATACAATATACCATGTTGAATAATGCCAGTACATCGAATTCTAATAATATTAGTAGGATGCAGCAAGAATTTGTACCTCCTAATTCATCGGCAATATTTGCATCACCTAGTGTGTCACAAATTAGCATACCGATGAATAATCATTACGGCCAAATTGATATGATGCGTTCGGCTAATAATTATGAGCCATCGCATGTTAATAATTTTAGTAGTGTACAATAAGAAATTGGACCTCTTGATTCATCGGCAAGTGTTTCACATTTATACTTACACAACAAGCTATGCCGATGAACGAGATGTATGGTCACGATAATGTTGATCATTTGGCCAATTATATTGAATCACCATATGCTACACAATATGTCTCTAGAACGTAAGTTACACCCTATGCTTTTTGGGCACCATATGCAACATCTATGCGTATAATTCAGCTCCATACGTCACTGATGATTATGGCCGAATAGATAAGAATTCAACAAGTATGCATGGACCTCCATACAACACTGTAGCATATAGTGTATCTCCCACACCACTCCAAATTTTCGGTATTCCTTGTAATTCATTGCCGAAAACTTATTTCAGTATCCCCTAACAAGATATATCATATGTGCAACCCACGACGTCGTATTCTTGTGATACTCTAAAGCCATATATTTTTAGCCCAGAACAATAAGTTGATTTCGTGTCTACTCGGCTCACAGTCAAGCAACATATAGGACCTAAAAGTATCGGGAGGCAACCTAACATGAAAGAGATGAAGCACGTAGGACATGTGAAATATTTTTGGGGTCTAAAGGTAGGAAAAAATTAATTGATTCGGCGTGGAAGATTGTGAGTTCCTATAATTCAAATGTAGAGTCAGAGTCAGTTTTAGAAAAAGAAAAGCCGGTTGTAAATGAAAGTAAAGAACAAAAGTCAGCTACTGCTGAATTGGTAGCAATGCTTGAGATAAAGGAAGCTATGGTGGTATCATCTAAATTTTGTGCCAAAACAATTGATGATCAAGATCGAAATAAAGGTGTTTCGGTCATGCCCATAGCTGATGTAAATAGTGGCAACAAATTTACGCTTAATGAATTATCTGAAAAAGATAATAGCATGATTGAAGCGGAATTGCAAGAACATCGGAAGGAGCTACTTTCGTGCTATCAGAAGACAAAGTAAGTGGTCATTAAGAAGAGATTACATCCATTGATACCCTGCTAAAAGAAGTATGATACGAAATTAGTTATTTGCTTCCTAATATGATATTCTAGACTCTATGCTTTATAATTCTGAAAGATTAGGTAAAGAAGATAATGTAAGCAAACAATTAGGTTCGAGTATGAATATCAAAATGCTGATTACTATTGCATACCAACGGTTGATTAGTATCATAGTAATACGGTTCCATGCCCGCGGGGTTTTAAAGTGCAAGAACTTGCAAAATTCACGAGTAAAGATAATAGAATCACCAGGGGATTCGTCGGCCAAGTTATCAAGTCATATAGGAAGGCTGATAATAGTAATACATTCAAGTTAGGATTATTTTCATCATCATTTTTGCTAGGTAGTATATTTATATGAATTACTTTACTTGTTCTAAACTTGGTCTATACTTGGTCACAAATGGGGTTTAAGTTTTGTGATTATTTCGGGTTTAGAGATACAATAAGATAAAATAAAGTTATTTAAATATCTAGTTTCAGTTCAAAATAAGAACAAAATGAATAAACCAAAAACTATCGATCTGCCTATAGCTCTAGAGATGGCAACGTGTCAGATCAGGTGCGAACGAAACAGAACCGTGTCCAACCTGAGACTCAATTCGGGTTACTTGACCTAAGCCCGCGAAAAGTGACAGGTACAGTATTGTACCCGTGCTCGTGCCTGTTGAGTACTGAAAATCCACAAGTCGTCCGTGGGTATTTGACAGCATCAATTCTCATCTTCAATCGGAACAAGCATTCACACAGTTTTAAAAGTGCCATTCTCATTCTAGAGCTCCAATCAGAATAAGCATTCACACCATTTTTAGCTTAAACAACAGACTAGACCAAAGCGCTAAGGTAATTATGTTAGGCACGTGTGCTGACGTGTGCTTCATGGCTATAACGTGGATACCCACAAGCGGACTATAATGCCATGCCTGACTCGTGAATTCTTAGGTACCCATAAAGGAAATTTAAGACATGTGTCTATGCCTGACGGGTACCGTATTTATGTCTGACGGGTACCATATCTACGAGTAGTATTATCATTTCTATATAACTTTACATCTAAAAATTTTTAGAACTAAAGATAATCAGCTTTAGACCTTGTTTGGGAGCCCATTTCCACACGGAGATCCAGTCGATTTCTCGGGTAGAGGACCACGGGGCAAAACCCTTGGGCTAGATCACGGCTGCGTTTGGAAGCTCACCACCCGGGGTTCGATGACCTGATCCTCCTCATTTCCACGGGGGCAATACGCCACGCCTCGATAGCTCGGGAACCCTTCCCTGTCGCTCGCTCATGATGCCGCCTCGACCTCCGCCTTCGCCTCCCTCGGTCGCCGCTCAGTGGTTCTCTCCTCACTCCGGCTCCTCCTGGCGAGTCTACTCTTCTTCCTCCCCTACAAGGATCAATCTCCTCCTCATCCCATGTTTTCCTCTCCTCAGGACTCCACACCTAATAATCCTTCTCAAATCTAAGGGACACTACAAGCATCCTTCTCAAATCTAGGGGACACTACGAGCATCCGCATGGAGAGAAGCAATGGTGTGAGGATCTACACGGGGAGGACCAACGGTGCGAGGATCCGCATGGGGAGGACCAACAACGCGAGGATCGTTGGGGCTGCAGTTGAGGGAGCTTCTTCGGAAGGTATGAAACCAAATTCTTTTATGTGTTGATTTCGTGCAAAATTCTTGGTAGGTCTGGCAGTTGGTTTTGGCTTTGCTTTGCTTTGCTTTGATTTGATATAGAGAGAGAAGGAGATGAATCAGAAGAGAAGATAGGATTTTCGTCGGCGACATCGAGATCGAGATTGTTGAGACTGAGCGCGCATCGCACAATGTCATCAGATCTTCGCTTCCAATTTCGATCCTTGCTTGTCTTCACCGTCCTGTCGCCGTCATCGATTGCAGGGTGCGATTGCGATTCTGCACGATTTTGTTTTGTTTTGGCTTCACAATTTGCTCTGATTCCGCTTTTGTTTCGTTTTGGAGAAAAGATTATGTAGTATGATTTTATTTTATTTGGTGCAGCAACAAACCGAACAGGAACCCCTAGATTAGATGAGGCCTTTTGGTTTGTGATTGAGGCAGGCATAGTCTGGGATCGATCGATCCATTTAGATTTGATTTGATCGACCATTTACTTGTGCAAAATTTAGTGCAAGATAAACATATCCTATAGATGAAAGGAACATATATAAGCACACGCGGATTTAGGGGAACCATTACATTTTGACCACAATCAAATTTTGGTTTAGAGGTTATTGAGATGAGATAAACCTCACATCTGAATTTGTTTAAAAAGCACTAGGATCAAATCTGCACATTTTATTAGGTTAGAGCTGGAGCCGGAGCCGACTACCGATGAGGCCTAGGCCTAAGTGCTTAACTCGCTCCAAACAGTTTGAATGTGCGATCACATATGTAGAGTCAAGTTGTGCATAATGCATCTGTGTAGCATGTGGTCTCTAATACTGAAAGTATGTATTAACTCTCTGCTTGAATAATGTAGACGATGCAATTGCAGAATTGCAGGATATTATGCTTGGCTTCTTTCATCAACAGATATTCATGTTTCTTTTCTTCTCCTAGAAAGTATGTCAGACACAATATTCAGATTTGTGTGTTGTTCTGATAAGATAAATTGTTGGCAAATCATGATATTTGTTGGAGATCTTGTTCGAGTGCCCTTAAGCTTCCTAATGCAATGCTGGTGTTATGCGACCATAAACATCTGGTTTTGAGAAATTTGCTATTAAAGTTTTGCAAGTGTCTTGTGTTTTTGAGAAATATATTTGATGGCATTTTGTTCATATTGAAGACTGTTGCTCGCAACTATGTTGCATTGCTTAACTGTATTTCTGTTGGATTGCTTAACTGTATTTCATATTATGTGAACAGATATCAAGCTCATACTGAAGGAGACTCAACACCAATGGTTACGCCCTTCTGAAATCTGTGAAATACTTAAAAACTACAGGAACTTCTGTATTGCTCCAGAACCACCAAACAGGCCTCCAAGTATGACATCAGTCTCCTACATCAAAGACTGATGCAGCTTAGTGGTATTTTTGCATAAAAGTAATTTTTCTTGATAAGATAAATCTGTGAAATACTTAAAAACTACAGAAACTTACTGGTATTCCTGAACCCTACATGATGATTTTTTATTTCTAGTTTGTTATTGCACTTTTTTTACAATGTGAGTATGTGTTTATGCAGATTGTTATGTTCTATAAAGTTACCTAAGGAATGCTATCTCAAAATGTGATGTTCGCTTGTGACTTCGATCTAAAATTCACATTTATTTTATGTGGGCGGAAAGGGTCTGCATCTGATGCAGGAGTTCTGCGATTTGCTCTTATGAAGGGTTTTAATGTGCCAGAGGGGAAATTTTACCTCGTATATGGTGGCTATGCAAACACACCGTCCTTCATTGCTCCATATCGAGGAGTTAGATACCATATTAGTAAGTTTAGAGGCGTCGTTCGTCTCGAAGAAATGATTATGCAAACTATAAAGGATTGTTCAATCATCGACATGCAATCCTCCACAATCACATTGAACGAGCAATAGGAGTGCTGAAAAAACGGTTTCTAATTTTGGAAGTGGGGACATTCCATCCAATAAAGTCTCAGATTAAGATTGCAGTTGCAGCGGTTGCATTTCATAATATCATTAGAGGGCAAAATGGTCAAGAAGGGTGGCTAGATGACCAACATGTTTATATTGAGCCATCCAATTATGTTGACTTGCCGAGGGGGACAATAACTATACAAACAATATGGAATCAATTGATAGAAGCACCCTAAGAGATCAGATTGTACTACAAATGTGGGCTGTCTACAATAATTAGTTGAGCATGATGTCTTGTAATGTAGTATGATAGCACTAGTTTGTGTGCTAGACATTTAAAGTACTACTAATGTAGTTCTTAAATTTGTTCATAATGTAGTTCTTGATATGTTTCATAATGTTCTTAAATTTGTTCAGATTTCTCATAATGTTCTTTTATAATAAGCATATTTTGCTTAAATTTATTGTGAAAAATATGTTCATGTCAACAGAAGGTACAAGAGCTTCATGCATTGGCAGATTAGCACTCAGTTGCTACAATGCTGATCTTGGTTGGTGTTTAGTGTCATGTTTTAGTGAAGAATAGTATTATTTTTACTTAATATTGACTCTAGGCCTCAATCATGTTGGACAGCCATGGATAATGTTTTTTCAGGTCTCAAATTTTGTTGATGTATGGATGAAGAGAAGCACAATTTGAGTGTTGGTGCAGATTTTAGCTAGTCTTTTTTAGTTTTAATGGGATGGAGGGAACCAAAATTTGAATGTATGGATAATCTTGTAATTTTGGTGCAGATTTATGGATTTTTAATGATTTTACAACGAGTTTCTCATTTTATTATTTCTTTCTGAATTTTTATTGATTTTTTTCTGATTTTTAAGACTATTCTAATTCCTCAGAGTTTTTATCCCCTCGGTCCCCGAACAGCGGCAGGAAACATACTAACCCATAACGAAATTCCCTCAAGAGAAATGAAATGCCCTCTAAATCTCCCTTGTGGATTTTCTTCCTGGGCTCTTTTCCCCTTGTTCCCAAACAAATTCGGAGTGGAGCTGCCCGCTCTAAACCCTCAAGTTCTCTTGTCTCCGTCGTCTGGTACTCAACACCGCTCTCCAAATCCCCAAAACCCTAACCCATCCACCGCACCTCCGCCGCCGCCGCCGCCATGGGAAGAAGAGGAGGCGGCCGCAAGCCCCGCGACTTCGCGACCTTCCGCCTCTTCCCCCGCGACGGCGCCGCCGACCCCAACGACCGCGTCTTCGTCCGTGTCGACAACAACGCCTACACCGTCCCCGGCTTCGCCGACGAGGACTCCTTCGACCCCTCCCTGTCCGACCCCTCCGCCGATGCCGACCACCTCTCTTCCTCCGCCTCCGGCCCTCTCCCTGAACACGTCCGCTGCCAGATCCTCGAGCTCGGCCTCCCAGACGACGGCTACAACTACCTCTTCCACCTCCGCGAGCTCCGCCCTTCTCCCGCCGCCGCCTCATCTCCCGTCCCCAGCTCCACCGCCCGCCCCGAGCCCCTCCCCCTCGACGTCAAGGTAGCGCCTTTCTCAGTTCTCTCTAACGCCCGGCCCTTTCTGCTATTGGAATGCCTAATTTTCGTTTCTTTGTGCAGGCGTATGATGCAAGTAGGGTACGGGTTGGCCCCAGAGAGGATGACTTGGACGAGGGGAAGACGATGTGTAAGGTGGCTACGAAGACGGCGCTGGTGAGGCGGGTGGAGAGGGCTGTCGACCCTGATGTTGCAAGGTTGCTTGATGAGAGCGATGTGTCTCATGGCGGGTCAGAGGATGAGGGGTTGGAGGAGGATTTTGTCGTCATGGCGAACCGGGCTGAGGGGGATGAGGAGGTGGAGGAGGAAGAGGAAGAAGGGAATGATGTGTTCAGTGATGTGGAAGACGGGGAAGAGTTTGAGAATGCAGAGGATGAGCCCAAGCCGAGAGTGCAGCGATTGCTGGATGAACAGTTTGATCTGGTGAGCTTATTTCACTTAATAAATTCTGACATTTGATTTGGTATACACTGGAGACAAAGTGTTAAGAAGTCCACACAATTTAGTATCAGACATAATTTAATGTCAATTATGTATAACTATAAACTATTTGCCCCCCTAATTCTGCTGCTAGATATCGCAGGACTCCTTGTCTGCCTGTCTTATTTACATCTTTGCTCATGAGCTTGTCATTTGCATTCGAACATTCTGTAGATGCAAAGTCTCTGGCTAGAAGATTTGGCAGGGTGTAATTAGTCACATAAGTACCTAACAACCGTAGAATAGGACTGCATTCATACCAACTGCTGGCCATGAAACTAATTCAAGTTAACATACAGGATGTCTTATCAACCTCTGCTGTTTATGCCATTGGACTAGAACACATTGTGCAAGGTTTTGACTGACTTCTCTTGTGTGATGCAAATGATATGCTGAAATTTTTATTTCTTGTGAATTGGACATACAGCTTGCTTTGGAAGAATATGGTGACAGCGATGATGATGGCAGAGGTGTTAGAGATGGGGAATATGAACTGCCAAGTGAAGTTATAGATGAATTGAAATTGTTCCACACTCAAAATGTATGTGTTGATGAAGAATATAGAACACCGGCAGATTTTGTTCGTAGAAAACTTGACTCAAGCACAGCAGATGAGGTGGATGAATCTACTAATGTAATAAAAAAGTGTGCTGAATATGCTGAAAGGTATTTGAATGAAGCTGCAGAGGAAGAAGAGGTTGTACTGGTTTCAGAAAGCAGTGACGAATCTGAAGTTTGGGACTGTGAGACCATTGTTTCTACATACTCTAACCTTGACAACCACCCTGGAAAAATTGAAACTCCAGGAAATCCTAGGAAGTGGCTTCCTAGAGTTTTCCCTGGAGAAACAGCTACAACGAATGATATCATCAAGCTTCAGGGGAAAGAGAAACTTCCAGTAGATTACCTACCTCAAAGGAAAAGAAATGGTGTGAAAGAGAAGAAAGTAAAGCCAGCAGAAGCTTCAAGTGCTGCAAGTTTTAAAAAAGAAGCTCAGAAGGAAACAAAGGAAGAAAAGAAGGCAAGAAAGGTAAAAAGAATAAGTTTAGTTTTAGGTTTCTAGTGGACTGTTATGGTCATTCAATATATGAGATTAATTAAATTGAAAGAAGAAAAAAATGTTAATATTGTTCATTTGGTTCTTACCAGGCTTCAAAAGCTGACCAATCAAATGACATATTTTGTCTGTTTTGTTTTGCATTCGAGCTTATTGATAAACTAGTTTATATATATTGACCATTTGACTTATGACAAACTGGTGTCAGTAGTATCAACTTTTAGTAAAATAGTGGCATCTTAGTTATCATGTTTGTCTTTGGTTATTTTTAATTGCATAGCGATATACATTGTGGCCCAGTTGATGTTCCCATGCTTCTCTGTCATCAAATGATTTCTAAAACCTGCACGATACAACAAATCATTTAACTTTTACAAACATGCTTGAAATCACTTATTGATCTTTACATCATGCCTCTGGCCCTTTGTTTTCTTACTTTAGGCAGCAGTGAAAGGGGAGAAGAGAGAAGCACGGAAAGCAAAGAAAGAGCTCAAAGGCTTGTATAAATCTGAAACACAGAAGGCTCAAAGAGTTGCTGCTGTTACAGGACCATCTTCCATACGGCTAATGTAAGATATCGTTTTGATTCTCTTGTTGCACTGTGAATTGAATAGATTTATAGGTGTTGGTGTGTAACGCCTACCAAAACTCGTACTCTGATGGTCATGTTGTCTCTTGATAAACAATGAGCTTGGTGAAATTGTGCAAATCACTTTGGGTTGAACATAAAATTGACATGTAAAATTTTCAAAATATTTTTTGCGAGGAATTCTTAAAATAAATACATAGTTATATGGAGTGCTTCTCCACAGTTTAAAATAATAAGTTAAACTGAAAAGGCATTAAGATAAACGAAAAAAAGGTGTGTTTACGCTTTAGGTACTTCTAATTTAGGCTTGCCCGTTATACTAGTTCTAACGTGAGTGGGGTCATCCCAAAAAAAGCCCGCGCTGCCCGTAACTTCGATTCAAAATCAATGACTAAAAAAGCCAATCTCCCTCGAGCTTTGGATTCAACTCAGCTTGAACTTCGCAAATATGAATTCGACTTTGAACGCAACAAATTCAACTTGAAACTCACATATATAAGAAAATTAAACTTGGAAACTGCAAATTTGAACTCAGAATTTAACTTTGAACTGAAACCAATTAACATTGAACTGTGGTCCCAAGCTTTGAACTCGAACAAAATGAAACTTCAGACAAAAGATAATCGGCTTTAAACTAAAAAATGGTCACGTATACAGGGATTTTCAACTTGGATTGCATAGCGTGCTAGGAGCAATCTTCTTGCGGGATCTGTAAAAAGGGTATCAGCTTATCGATGTGTGCTTGGGGATGAAAGAAAGTGATGGGTGCTGAGTTTTCTGCTTCGGCCCAGGCCGTATCAGTCTGGGAGTCTTGTGAGCTCTTTGCTTTATGCGTATCAACCATTGGTTAGCAAAGAAACGGGCACGTGGAAGAAAGTATTTTCGTTTCTCACCTTTTCTCTTTGTTTTTGAATTTATTATAGTCGATCAGGATTTTGTTTCTTTCTTCTTTTGTCCCAACACAAATTCAATTTAGTTTGAAGTGCAACATGGAACCATGTTAAGACTTTGCTGAAATGTTTTAGGAACTTTGCATGTTAATTTGGTTCTACAACATTAGATATGCCCAAGTTGATATACATATTTTGTGGATGCTGAAGTGGATTTCCCATGTAACAGGTAATGGTCTGGATGCTTTGTAACATGTTCCCTACGATATAGACATATAGTCATAGCTGAAATTCTAAGAGATCCTCCAGAGCAAAACAAGACTATGGAAGGATATCTCGTACCGGGGTCATCTTTTGCCATGCTTGTGGTTTTTGTCGACAAGAGACCCCGTCGCATAGTTCTTGCCTTTATATTCTCTTGTTAAATCTTGGAATTTTGTCTCCTTAATGCGAAACTTGTTATGGGCATAGTTCTTGCCTTTATATTCTCTTGTTAAATCTTGGAATTTTGTCTCCTTAATGCGAAACTTGTTATGGGTATTGTAATAGTACTAAGTTAATTAATGGAGATGAATGGTTTTGTGCGCTGATATTAGGAATCTAGCAAGAGCTCCGTAGGAATTTGTAAGAACCAAATCAGATCCTCCAAAAATCCTTTAAACCCCATGTTCCAAACAGGGACTGCAATCCGCTCCAAGCAGACTGCAGGTGGCCAAAACTGAAAGAAGTATTGTGAATCAGTGATGCACATTGTCCGAATTTTTTATTTTTACATTTTCTAATATAAATATTTATAAAAATATATTAAGATTTGTGAAAATAAATGCTTACTATCCTCTCATGGAGTGGTTAGAACTATTTTCTAATTATAGGAAACAAGTTACCCTTACACCATGAGAGGGGCGGTTAGCCCCCAACCCCGGTTAGTCTTTATAAAAAGGTTGAAATTTAGTTAAAATAACCATTTTAATCTAAAAAAAGAAAGGGGAAGAGAGGAGAAGAGAGGGAGGTAGCGTGGTGAAGTTCTACTATTTTTTTTTATCTGTGGATGTTTTGGATCTTAGTTTCTGATGAACTTTTTAGACTTTTATTTTTATTAGTAATTAAAATACCATTAGATCTAGTGTTTAGCGATATAACATTGGTTACATTAAAATGAGGTTTTTATGTATTTTGCGGTATATTGTAAAGATCTATTTTAATATGGTAGGATAGTTATCAGATATATAGTTGTATTTATAGTACGATAATTTCAATTATCTAGATTTTATAAAATAGTGATGTAGGTAATAATTATAGATAATTAGAAATTTTATTAAGTAGATGGGTTTAATTAGTTTAAATTGGTTAGTTTGCTTAGAAGCAATATTGATTGTAGTGAACTAAACACATTGTTAGATGATCATCGGTTCTAGAAATTTTGTCAAAGTTTCGATAATCAGAAGTATAGGGTTTCAGTATTAACGTTGGCCATATTTTTAGATGTTTTCAGGTATATCCAATAAGCTATATTTTTAGATATATTATAGTAAAGATCATATTGATTATGGCCTTAGCGGTGTAAATCTTTCGAGATTTTAGCATGTCATCAAGGGACTTAGTAGAGCCAATGAAAGAACCATAGTGGACATATGCAAGTGGCTGATATGCCATTTTCAACTGGATCTTCAGTACCGTGAGCTTAAGCTGAAAACGGTGCTAAGCCGTGCTACTCAGGGGTACTTCGGGGAGCTCATCCCGATTAATGCGACCGCTACTTAGAGGCAATACGTAGATATAGCATGTGAACGTGGTCTTCCTCTGTTATGCTAGCTGAGACATACCAGAAGGATCCAACGGAGATAAACGTTAGGGAAGCAGTAGCAGGAGCAAGTCATGCAGTGGTGGATGAAGCAGACTAGGCAACTATGGGGGCCAAGCAGGACATTGGGGATGTGTAGAAGATGCAAGCGAGGGGTGTAGCCGATGAGGAGAGCACATCTTTAGTATAATTGAAGAGATGGAGAGGGAGGATCAAGAGCTCGAGAAAGCCATTGCTAATGATAATTCATCCGACGAGGAGGAAAGTGCTCATGTTCCTGCAGAGTAGAGTAATTAGGATTTTTCAAAGCTAGTGGTCATCGGACACCGTGGGAATATCATAAGAACGAGGTGTCTCAGGGTGCTATGTATCCTAATAAGGAGATAGCTATTGATGCAGTAAAATACTGGTCACTATCTCTTTAGAGGCAATTCAATATTGTGAAGTCAAGCAAAATGGAGTATGACGTCAAGTGTTTGGTGCCAGATTGTACGTGGTGGGTGCATGAATTCAGGGGGAAATGGGTTGACCGCTAGGAGTGCTCAATAGTTAGGGAGCATAACTGTCTCATTGAGAAAATAGAGTTATACCGAAATATGTCATCTGCTTTTGTTGCCAATATTATGTATGGAGAGATTGTCAACAAACTAAAGTATGATCCACGATCAATATTTTGTGCTATTGAGAAAAGGTTCCAGTACACAATAAGTTATGCCAAGGTATGGAGGGTGAAACAGAAGGCTATTGAGATGAGGTTTGGGCCATATGAAGCATCATATGATAACTTACCACGTCAACTAGCCACAATATGTGCGAGAAAACCTAGAAGTTACTTTGACATCAAGCATTACCCCTCGGGTGAAGTGTCTTGAATGCGAGTATTGCAACGTGCTTTCTTTGCATTTGCAACAATCATCAAGATATTTATGCACTATTGACCCATCATTTGGTTGGACGCGATGTTCCTCACTAGGAAGTATAAATGATAGATACTGTCTATAATTAGGGTAGACAAGAACAACCAAGTCATGCCACTAGGGCTTGCCTTTGTGGAGAGCGAGAATGATGATAGCTGGTATTGGTTCCTTGAACGGGTGAAGCATGCTATTGTTCTGGACCGGTTGTAGGAATCGGTGATGTCCTAAGAGGGGGGTGAATTAGGACACTTACAACTATTTTAGCTCCAAAAACAACATAAGATAAACCTATATCAATTTCTATCTAAATATGCTCTAAGTTTATCTAGTGTGTCTACTCTACCGATCAAAGCGCTTGCAAGCTATCTAAGAAGGTAAATTGCAAATAAGTAAATGCGGAAACATAAATAAGGTAGAGAGAACAAACTTGGCATAAGGATTTTTTTTTTCCTGTTGTATCGATAGCATAAATACCACCTCTAGTCCATGTTGGAGCTCCACAAAGGATATGCTCCCGGTCGGCATCTGGTCACAACTCTTGAGTCACTAAGTCACAAAGATAAGGCCTCCACCTGGATGAGCCACCAAGCCACTAAGGCAAGGTCTCACCACTAACTTCTCTTCCGGTTCCTCGCCGCTGTGATCACTTCGAGCTTGAACCACCAAGGCAAGGGACTCTGCGTCCCCGTACACGCTTCTCGTCACCACTGCACACCAAGTTGGAGGATCAACAAGCTTGAGCAATTCCGGCTCAAGTTACCAGCGAGTCACAAAGACTCCAATGTACCGACGTACCAAGAGGTACAAGCTTGGATCACTCCCCTATCCACTCTCTAGGCAGCAATTACCTAACAACACACTCTCTAGGCCTATAAGCACTAATCACTCTCTAATCTTATGCTTAATTACCTTGGATGATCACTTTAAGCACTTTGGTGCTTGGATGTGTATATGAGCTTCTCTAGACTCTAGCAGCACACCACACTCTGCAGACGTTGTATTTTACCCACAAGGTGTTTCTTCCAATTTTGCCGAGCATCTGTTATCGATGAAAAATTCTTACACACTACCGAGGTGTGCACTAGGAATCCACTACAAAGCCTTTATAATACCCCTCTCAGCACATGTCTACCTGCTAAGGTTTCACTGTCGTATGATTCCACCTCAACAATGGAATCCCCCTCTTGCGCCTTTCAGATCTAAGGAAGTACACCCTTTCATTCCCCGTTCATCTATTTGGTCTATACTATGCTGAAAGTAAAGAAAATTACTTGGCTAGGCTTATCCCATAGCAAGCTTGTGGTGGTACTATAAACACAGAAAGGTCATTCCATGAATCGGTCCTTAGATTTGAGCAAGACTACCATATTCCCATCTCTACATCCCATACCGATCATACAATATGTTCAAATCCCTATGCCATGTTGCTACAAAAATTATTTCATCATATTTTATCATTATTGCATAGAATAATTATCAATTTCATAGAACAATTATCATGACTTCCATCCCAAAGCAAGACTAAGCATCATCTACCCTTCCATAACCCAAAACCATACTATGGCGACAAGGATGATAAATGAAAACTAGGGTAAAGCCTAACTCATGGGATTCTCAACATATTATTAACATGCATGTTTGTAAAATAAAATATTTGTAAAATTAGGATAAATATATTCAAGAAGACAACTTGACTTCACTGAACTCAGTTGGGTCTTCACAATCCGGATCTCGCAGACCTTCTAGCTCCTCCTAAACATTGATGTTTACTCATAACATACGCGAAAAACAACAACACATAAACACCAAGATCCAAAAAGAACCAAATATCACACAAAAAATATCATCATATACAAGATCACACTTTTCCAGATAGTCCGACGAAAGAACGGGTCAAAATAGAGCTACGATTAACAAGTTATAATTTTCTAAAGATTAAAACAAGACTAAAAAGATTATCTACCGATGAAATTATGTTTCTAGCAATTTTCTAGAATTTTTATAAAGCCATCTATGATTTTCTAGGATTTTTCTAGAATTTTCTAGCATTTATTTGAATTATAAAACTATTTAAAAATATTAAACATAATTAAATAAACCTAATAAAAATTATCAGAAATTAATTTCCTAATTTTTATTTTTGGAATTATTTTTACACTAGAAATCTATTTATTGCTCAATATTAACTAATTATGACGTCCGCAAAACAATTAAGACAATTTAAAAGAAAAACAATGATGACTGGGTTGGCTAACTTGGCTCCCTATGCTGAGGTGGCTTGATGACACGACAGACACGTAGGACTCAAACGCTGACGTGGCTGCCACGTCATCACTGATTGGGATTATAAACCGAAGGGGTAGGATGATCTAATCTCGGCCCTCGGTGGCACGGCGGTGACAATGCTACGTAGCGGCTCTCGGGTTCTAAACCTGGTAGCGGATTTGGGATGCTCTAGGGGAGGGGTCTTAGGTGCCTTATATACCCAGAGGAGATAGAACTCGTGGATGGCTCGGAATCGATTTGAACGGCGATGGCATCGACTCGAACTCGATTTCATTGGAGAAAAGGTGATCTTCAGCTGTGATTCTTGCTTATCCGTAGTTGGTGAGCTTCTAGAAGTCGTCCTCCTTTGTTTGCGCGTCATACTTGATCCTTGGCCTGTGGCCGGCTTGGATTTCCTGTGATGGCATAGCTCGGCGGCGCATGAGAGAGAGGGAGAGGGCGCTTGAGGTAGGGGACGGTCGGGCGGGCTGGGTGGTCGAGCTAGGCTAGGCCGAAACAAAGAGAAGAGAGGGAAAGGAGATGGTCTTTAGCCTGTTGACTCAAAAAGCTTTTCTTTTTCTTTTCTATTTCTCTCATATATATACACATGTATATTTATATACATACAATGTATATATCACATATATATACTTCTATTAGCTCACAAAATCAACCAACCAATCAAACAAACAAATAAACACATATACACACTTAGGATTATTTAGTTTTGTAAAACTCTTTTATTTCCTTGGAAAAAGTTTTTCTTGGTTCTGAGAATCTGGGGTCTTACAAAACCCACCCCCCTTAAGTGAATATCGTCCCCAAGATTCGGGCTGATCTCCAAACAGGTGAGGAAAATCTGCATTTAGCTCTTCTTCTTATTCCCAGGTTGCTTCATCTTTAGTATGGTAACCCCATTAAGTGCTCAGTATTCTATACACATCCTTTGGCTTCCATCTTTATTTTGTACAAAGAGCACAGGTGCTCCCCATGGCGAGTTACTAGGGCGAACATAACCCTTCTCTAACAACTATTGAATTTGCTTTTTTAATCCGACTAAGTCATTGGCAGGCATCCTATAGGGTCTCTTAGCTATAGGTGCAGTTCTAGGCACAAGATCAATTACAAACTCAATGTCTCGGTCTGGCGATATAACTGGTAATTCATCCGAGAACACATCTAGAAACTCATCGACTATTCGTATCTAGTCCACTGTCGATCCTTCAAAATGGTTTAGTTTGAATTCCTCTGCTGATGACGTGTTTGCCACAAACTCTATCTTGACACGCTCTCCATTTTCCAAGGTAGCTGCCCTTTTGGCACACTATATTTCAAGAATCACATCGATCCCATCTGATTCTAGGACGATATTGGTCGCAGTTCTGAGTTGGAGCAGGTGTCTTCGTTGGTGTGTTCAAGTTGAATGGGACCGGGGTCTGGTTCTACCTCCTCTTAGGACACTGATTAGCATAGTGTCCAATCTCATGATAGTTGAAATATGTGTGTCCAGTTGTAGCATGTGGGTTAGGGTTCTTGGCCGGGGCTAGTGTGTTGTAGCTTGTATTGGAGTGGGATTGTTGGTTCACAGAACAAGGTGCTGCTGTTTGAGGCCTAAACTAAGTGGATGACTATTGTTGTCCCTGGTACAGCACGGTGCATGGGCGAGAGTTAATGCCTGAGTGTTGCCCTTGTGAGGCCATTCTTCTCTTGTGATCTTCACTGATCATACGACGTTTGTCTTCCAATACTATTGTCTTGTTTACCAAATGCTGAAAATCCGGATAGTCATGGGTGCTTAACTGAGCTTGCATCCTATAAACCAATCCATACAACAAATGCTCATGATTCTTCTCGCTAGTGTCAACATCCTCTGGTGCATACCTTGAGAGTTGAGTAAACTAGTTGACATACACATTCATTGACATAGATACTTTCTTCAGATTGCGGAACTCCTTCATCATAGCGATAGTGCATGACGGCACATGATGGTGATAAAAAGCTTCCTTGAATTCTGTCCAAGTGACTGACTCATGATCCTCATGGGCGTTGCAGAAAACATCCCACCAGCCAGCGGTAGGATCGATGAGCTGATGTGTAGCATATAGAACCTTCTCATGATCATTGCATTGCGTGATCAATAACTTCTTCTCGATTGTCTTAAGCCAATCATCTGCATCGAGCGGTTCAGTGGTGTGAGAGACGTAAGTGGCTTAGTCCTCATAAATTCCCCCAACTTGGACTGGTTATGGTAGTGGGGCTGTTAGGGTGGCTAATTCTGAGTAGTCTATTGCATGATAGTTATTGTCTGGGCCATCCCTTGCAAGATCTGGGTTTGCATAACCATAAGTTGCTCCATAGTCATTAGAGGTGGTGGTGGAGGTGGGGTTTCTATGTGGTTGTCACTGCCTCTGAGGTTGCTCCTGGTGTTAACCATTTGGCAGAGTAGGGCATAGATAAGAGAAAGGCGCAAGATTCTAAGAAGAGGTCTATGTTGTACAGACTGATTTTACTTTAAAAAACTCTTATTATACTTATTAATATTATCAAACCCTACTTCTAGGATGTGGGTGCAAACAGGGTGCCTAAGGGTGATCCTGCAACTAACTTCTGACACTCATAAGCAAAAAGATCCATAAGAACCAAAAACTCCGGAACAACCTAAACGACACTACTGATTTATCTCTATTATTCTAACAGGTGACTCCCTATTTGGTAGACATGGTGGGGTTGCAGTTTCCATCCGAGTCACTGTCTGGATACTCTGATCCTGAGTTGGAGAGAGGTTTGGAGTGAGCTCTCTTGCTTGGGGGTGTCGGAGTGTCATGTTGTCCTCTTTAGCTTCTTCCAAGCAATAAAGAACCTCCTTCAGTTCTTGCATGGTGCTCTCATAGAGTCGATCCAGAGCGATGGTCAGTCTCTTCATCGCAGTAGCATCGAACTCCAGTGTCCGGGCTTGAGTCTCCACAAACGTGGACGTAGCGGTACAACGAATCCTTGGTTATTGCTCCTTAGTCTAGGCACACGTGGTAGAGGGCTCGACGGGTGGTGTCTCGTATGCCTACTTCGAAGCTGGACCTCCTTGTTTTCGTGGTGTTGGTGCGTGCAACTCTAAATTCTCCCTTGTGTGCACGACGTTCATAGACAAAGATGGTGATGGACCATTCCGTGTGGTTGGCTGGCCTTGTTCCTTCATACATTGGCTTCTTCTGGTGCCCCATGTCAGTAAGTAAGGCCCATAGCATCCTTGGTAAGATCCTTTGGTGCAATCCATTGGAATGGCAAACTTCGTTGAGATCCGACTCCATCTGCAGGTTTGAGCACAAGAGGAAGGTAAGTAAACCTTACAAGAAGGGAGGAAGGTAAGGGGTCTTTGAGCATAACTTTTATTCTTTCTAAAGTTCCTCTTTTTTAGGGTTGACCAAGCTATCTAAGGTTGTGTTCTAAGTCGATATGTCTCTGATACCACTTCTATCGAGACTGGTTTAAGGAAAAAAAAAACCTAATCACTTCTATGTGCTAAGCTCATGAATCAATCCCAACATATAGTGACTCCATTGATAATAATCATCACAATATCCAAGTATGTGTTCCAAAGTTCCTCTTTTTTAGGATTGACCAAACTATAAAAGGTTGTGTTCTAGGTCGATATGGCTCTAATACCACATTTGTCGAGAGTGGTTTAAGGAAACAAACTAATCACTTCTATGTGTTGAGCCCATAAATCAATCCCAACATATAGTGACTTCATTGATAATAACCATTACAATATCCATACCTTAATTGAATTAAATTTTCTTACACAAATGACTTTCAAGGGTCGAAGAGTCAAATAAATTGTAGTGAAACTAAACGAACTATAAGTACTCTAATCTTTTATGACTCTTTCGCAGGTATTATCGACGTAGAAAACATCTTAGAACTATCCACTTTCAGCGTACTCTTCGATACATTCTCCAACTGAGTGTTTGATGATAGCAAGAGTGAGCACATGTTGTACTCAGCAAATTGTGAATGAAATAGTATGCATATGAAGGCTTTAATAAGAATATGGCTAAATGACTCTTTGACATAAACATCATTTAAGTAAAAATATTCAAAAAACGATAATAGTTAAGTGAATAACAACCATCTCAAGATTCCATCCATCTTGACTTAACCAACAACTAATCACCTCAACCAAAATCCCATCCACTAAATTTAAACACCTCAATCATAGTTTCCACTACTATAATTGATCATCCTCAACTATGATTCCCCCATCATAGGTGACCAACTAAACAAAACATCAAGTTCTAATCATAGTACGTTTTCAATGCCGCTCGTGACCGTGAGCACGGGTGGATATTCAGTTTTAACACTATACAAGGTTGTACTTTACCCACAAGATGTTTCTTCCCATTTTATCAAGCATCCGTTGGCCGACAGAAAACTCTTACACACTACCAAAGTGTGCGCTAGGAATCCACTACAAAGCCTTTACAATGCCCCTTTCAGCACATGTCTAACCGCTAAGGTTTCACTGCCGCATGATTCAACCTCAACAACGAAATCCCTTTGCACCTTTCGGATCTAAGGAAGTACACCCTTCCATTCCTTGTTCATCTACTTGGTCTACACTACATTGAGAGAAAGAAAATTACTTGGCTAGGCTCGTCCCATACCAGGCTTGTGGTGGTACTGTAAACACAGAAAGGTCACCCCACAACCGGTCCTTAAATTTGAGCAAGACATGCTCAAATCCCTATTCCATGTTGCTACAAAAATTGTCCATCATATTTTATCATTCCCATCCTTATACCACATTCCCATCTGTACATCCCATACCGATCATATCACATACTCAAATCCCTATACCGGTCCTTAGATTTTATCATCACTATACCACATTTCCATCCGTACATCCCATACCGATCATACCACATGCTCAAATCCCTATGCCATGTTGCTACAAAATTATTTCATCATATTTTATCATTGTTGCATAGAACCATTATCAATTTCGTAGAGTATTATCATGACTTCCAACCCAAAGCAAGGCTAAGCATCATCTACCATTCCATAAATCAAAACTATACTATGGCGACAAGGATGATAACGAAAAACTATGGTAAAGCCTAACTCGTGGGATTTGCCAACATATTATTAGCATGTATGTTTGTAAAACAAAACATTTGTAAAATTATGATAAATATGTTCAATAACACAACTTGCCTCTACTGAACTCAGTTGGGTCTTCAAAATCCTGATCCTGCAGACCTTCTAGCTCCTCCTGAACATTAACGTCTACTCGCAACATACGCGAAAAACAACAACATATAAACACCAAGATCCAAAATATTAGTAGACTTTCATATGGCAGATAGAATATAAAGACAAAATATAAGGAGCATGAGATGGCTCTTAAGAAAGATGGGAGTAAACCATCAAAAGGCGCTCACTCCATCGAAGCGTCACCATACAATGTCTACAACATTTGTAGTCAACCCGTGCAACAAATGCAAAAACAATAGGGATACATGTCAATAAACTATGCGTATCAAAGAGAAAGACATAAGATTTTATACAAGTTTGAGCTTCTTTTAGAATAATATCCCTACGTTCTAAACTGTGTTTATTAATATCAGAAGAAGACAATTATAATGGGGTGTGTCTAAATTTACTTATGAATCTTGGCAAGGCATCTCCTGTTCTACATTCTTAAGCTTTTGTCGGATGAGTCTGATCATGGCTTGAATCTGTTGTGGATTTCAATGTGTTGTTTCTGCTTTCTATCCAACCTCTACTTTTCCTTCATTTTCCTCTCCTCTAACCCCCTCTACCTACCCCTCTATCTCACCTTATGTAGTTAGGTTGGGAAGACACATTGTACTTGGAGTCTCAATCATAACATTTCTAGATTATATTATCTAGAGGATTATTTCCTAATTCAGGGATATTTTCTATATAAAACATGATGAAATACCTGGAATATTCACACATGTCTTATTTATCTCATATCAGTTATTAAACCTACCATACAAGATAATGAATATGTGTACTATAGTATTCCATCCTAAGAAATACCGTATTTCTAGTCATTTCTTAATTATTAATTTTCAAATCCTTATCATAGAGGCCCCAATTATCTTAGAAGAGGGTGGTCAAATTATACCTAGTTGGGAATGGTTCTTGGCAAAATAAATGTTCTTCCTAGTCGGGAATCATCTTCAATTGAATGGAATTTTTTCTGGTCGAAAAACTCTTCCAATCGAATAGACTTTAACATGTAAAGGCCTACATAGTTGGGAATTACATTCGACCATAGAAGCCCAAGGTCCCTTTCTCTTTTTTTTGTCCTAAAAGAAATATCACATTAGATACACACGACTACTGAGAAGAGTTGAAGCAATCATATCATCTGTAAAGATAACTTTGAAATTTGGAACTTGTTAGTAACGCCGTTAATTGCAGTGGTAACGTCGGTGCCTATTATGGAACTTCAGTTGCCAAACCATTTTCCCTTATAAAAAAGAGGGAAATAGACAATATCTTCTCTTTCGTATTTGCACTCTCAAATCCTCTATCTTTGAGCAAAAATATTTCCCCTCCGTCAACCTCCAACTCCTAAACTTGGTGCTTGATGCTTGCGGTTCATACCTTGATGATGAACCGAATGAAGATGGTGTGAAAAGAAAAGTCTTCCATGCTTGGTGCATGAGAGGCAATCAAGTGAATTTCATCAAGCTTCTAAAAGATCAAGAGAGGATCGAGATGGGAAGCGAGGATGAACATTGTCATCAAGCATAAGTGAAGAGTTGATGACAAGCCTAAAAGAAGAATCGGGACTTGGATAATGTATTCATCAAGTCCAAAGAGATGGCTGCCTCAAGGCAAAGGTATAAAATATAGGGCATTTTCTTTTACCAGTCAATGGCGATTTGAGAAGAGAAATGACCGGATTGATAGGATAAATATCATACTATTAAGAGGGGTTTAGACGATTACTTGAGTTTTTACCATATGTTGATAAGCTCAATCTTGCATGTGCATACTCTCTTTTATAGAATGCTATAATTTGCAAATGGGTTTTGGAAATAGCTCAAATCCATATTCCTACTCCTTGTGACATGTCACTAAGTTTGCAAAGATGTTTTGCAAGTTGTCATAGTGAATGTTTTAACCCTTGGTCGCAGAACCTAAATTGGGCACCAAGCTTTCTGTAGAGTCTAAGAACACCTAAATTGGGCACCAAGATAGAAAGTTATAGCTATTTCTCTAAGTGTCAGATATGCTAATCAGGGAGTGGCAGTCTGACCGCAAAGAACTCCGGTCTGACCACCAGGGTGGTGGTCTGACCGCCAAGATGGCCAGTTTGACCACTGGAGCTTGCAGAGTACTTTCATCTCTCTGGAACGGGTGGCGGTCAGACCGCCAAGGTGGCCGGTCTGACAGCCAGGTATTATCGATCTAATTGCGGGGGAACAGAGAGTTTTGGTAGTCTATTCGAGGCTCACGGTCTGACCGTCAAGGTGACTGGTCTAACTGCTAGAGGCCTGAAAAATCTATAACGGCTAGTTTTAGAGCTATTGTTCTAGTGGCGGTCTAACCGCCAGCTTTACTACGGTCTAGCCGGCAGATGCGCAGAGAAGTCAGACTTTGGGAATAGCTACATTTCGGATTTTGACCTCTATATACCTCATGTCCAGTGGATTGGAATGACTCTCCTGCATCCATTGAGCATCCTTAAGCTAAGTAAAGTCATCTCCATATATTTGTGCATGTGTTGCACATAGAGAGGGTTGTGAGGTAAGAATTAAGTACATTTGCATTAGTGATTGAGCTTTAGGCACTTGGTGAGAGTCTAGTTTGTCTTGGCTTGTTACTCTTTGTGTTTGCCAACACCTAGACGTTGCGGTGGCGTTGTGATCCGGTGATCTTCAAAAAGAAGCTTATGAGAAGACCCGATGTGATTGTGAGAGCCTTTGTGCTATTAGATCAAGTTGCTCGTGATGAGCCTCTTCTAATAGCGAGAATTGCATACTTGATACAGGAGTGATTAAAGGTTTGAACCCACCTCAACGTGGATTAGGGGAGACCGACAAGTCTCCGAGACCACGGTAGAAAATCCGGTATCTGCTTTGTGGTTTGCCTACTTAAGCTTTTTAACTTTAAGCAATTTACATTCCTAGAATTATAATTGCTTATATATCACACTAGTTTGGAAAAGTTAACATAGACATTGAATCGATCACTTTCATTGAGACATAGATTTTGGGGGTTTCATATGTATTGTAATAGATTATTTTTAATTCCACATCTTTATCGGTTATATCTTGTTAGAAATTTTAGAACCGCCTATTCACCCCCCCACCCCACTTTAGTCAGCCTCCTTGATCCTATAAGTAGTATCAGAGCTTGGTCTCTCTTTTTAATGGAATTAACTGTCTCAAGAGAAAAAAGATGATGACTAGTTGTATAGAACACCCTGGTAAGACACCTTTATTTAATGGCACAAATTATACTCAGTGGAGAACACACATCATTTCTTATTTTAAAGTTGTGAGTCCGAAAATATGGTGGATCGTAGATGTGGCCTTTTCTCATGCTTTGGATGACCATGCTCCAATAAAAGGGCAAAAGAAATGCCTACATCTCGATGTTATAGCTACTGATGTTTATTTAGTGTTTTGAGTGTAGATGTGTTCTATGAGATATGAAATTTAAAGAGTGCTCATGACATGTGGACCAAATAGCAAGAAAAATATGATGGATCCAACATGACAAATGATGATTCCATTGATGAGTGGATGATTATGGATAATTGTTCTATCTCAAGCTCTCATGATGAGGAGAACTGTTCTTCTTCAAGTGGCTATGTTGATGAATCTATAACTTCATCTACATCACCATATTGCTTTATGGCAAAAGGTAACAAGAAGGTAAAAAGTTTTGTTGATGATGATGATCGTGAATATACTTATGATAATCTTGTAGAGATGTTAGAAGGCATGGGCGAATATATTGACCAAGAGAAATCTAAAATGAGAAATTTAAAGAAGGAAAATACTTCTTTGAAAGACTTATATGAGGAGCTAAAGCAGTCTCATGAGGAGCTTAAGGAATCTCATGAGAAGCTAAAATTCTCTCATGGGATTCTTAGTGAAACTCATAAGAAACTCAAATAAGCTTATGACTCTCTTGCGGCCAATGTATCCGAAAATGCTAAAGTGGACATAGGCATATCATGTGACTTAATTGATAACATGCTATGTGTATCTACTTCATTCATTGCATCTAAAGTTGATGTGGCCACTTCTTGTGATGAATTGATAGATATACCTTGTAGCTCAAATGTATATGCTAGTTCTTCCTCTATGCTTGTTGATACTAACCTTGAAGAGGAGAACAAAGAGCTAAAATATGAGATCAAGGAATTAAAGAAGAAACTAAAAGGATGCTATAACTCGAAGACCACTCCTGATGATATCTTGAATTCTCAAAAAAGCATAGATGATAAGAGTGGACTTGGTTTCCACGCCAAGAAAAAGGAGAACAACCGAACACGATGTAATAGAAGGCATCAAAAGAAATATCAAGATACAAAGAAGATGATCAAGAAGAAAGAAAAGAAATATCTCTCTTACATCTTCTGCTTCAAATGAGAGGAAATGGGACACTTTTCCTCAAGTTGTCCTAGCAAGCTTGATGAGGATCCAAAGATATCAAAGAGGCAAATTGGCAAGAAGGAAGGCAACGTGACTAGAAGCAAAAATATGATTATAATTGCCGAGAGAAAGGGCATATTGGTAAGCATTGCCTAAATGGTAACACTCCTAAGACTATTCTTTTCAATGATCATTATTTTCTTAGGAAGACTAGAAATGATACCATAATTGCTAAGGTTGTTAGTCACATAAACCTTCAAGAACCCAACATGGTTTGGGTACCACAAGGTGTTTGAATGATTTAATAGGTACTTGAAGAGGTATTGAAGACTTGACTCATTTGTGAAAAAGTAATTTCATACATTATGCCAAAATAGAGTCAAGTATAAGGATGGACTTTCTACATTATGAACCAATATCATCTCAGTAGCAAGTATTTATATTGAAGTATCTAGTCTCTAGCCTTGAGTAGGTTATATTGTTTAGTGTTGCATAATATTATTAGTTGTTGCTTTCTTATGCATCATATTATTATTTAGCTTTTGGAGCATATTTGTTTCGGTTCCAAACACTCAAATGTGTTGCTAGTTGAATCATATAGTTCTTTATCAAATCTTTATGGGGATCTTAAGATTAAACATGTTTATTTAATTAAAAAATTAGATGCTATGCCTCTAGTGGATTTACATATGTCATGTCTTAATTTCATTTCTATATATAAGGAAAAATCCACTGAATCTCCTATTGATGATGCTTGTGTTTCTAACTCTTTCTTATATAGCATCTTTGGAAGAAAGAAAACGTTAAACTAAGATAATGTTAAGCTAAAGGTTCAACTTGAAAAGCTAACTAGCAAGTACGTGAAACTACAAGAAAATTATAATGAGCTTTCGTGCACTCATGAAGATTGTGTAGCTTCTTATACCAAACTAGAAATAGTTCATAAGGTAATGCTCACAATGGTAAGATCATATGAACTTCATATGGACAATAGCACATTTTCTTTGCATAACATAGATTTAACATGTGCTAGTCCTAGAAATTCATTAGATGCAAAATTTATATCCAATGATGAATTCATATTATTCCTTGTTGCTGTAACACAAAATGTCTTCTCTAGTTCTATTTGTGAAATTAACCTCATAGAGGAAATTAAGGAGCTCAAGGATCATGTCAAGAACATATATGACAAGATACCAATCAAATGATCATCAAGGCAAGAAGCCTTAAGTGAAAAGGTTTGGCGGCAAAATATATTATACATGCCGGAAAAAGGAAAATTTATCCTTATCATGTCCTCAAGGTGGAAAGGAGGTCATTGGAGACTTGGTAACATTATTTGAATATGAAGAATTCATCAAAGTACTAGAAGTGCCAAGTCATATTGAAAACATTCATCATCTATCCAATGTCACTGTATAGATAACACTATCACATTTTTTGGAGAAATTTGTTGGGTACTATCGCAAAAATTGCAAAAGTTGGAAAGTACCATCGGTGTGAGTTTGATATGTGGGTCCTAGGCCTATATGTCATCCTCACAGCCGATGGTATTTTCCAATATGGGCACTTTTGTGATGGTATCCATCTAATTTTGCCCATTTTTTGAGACAAGTGTTCTTAAAATTCATATCTTCGTGATAGATACATAGTCCAATAGGATTCCCAGAGCTTTACACATATTGGAACCTCTGATTGAAAAATTAGAATATCTGATGGTCCAAGAAACCTTTTAAGGTTTCTAGCCCTTTGCATATGTACGTTTTGTATCTATGCATAAATAAGAGTTTATGCTTTTTGCTTATCTGACATCACATCATAATTTACATGCTCATATTTCCATATGCTATTCTCATGATCATGGCAAGTTGATGCAAAATTTCAAATTGAGACACTCCATCTATGGTTATGTTTGATTTGAGTTGCTAATAGAGTTGTCAAAAAACATCTCATTAGAATTATTTTTAAAACCAAATTCTTAACCCAAATTCTATAAAAAAAAATTCTGGAATTTTTTATTCCAACGGTCTGACCCTAAGGATTTCAATCTGACTACCAGAGTTATACAAAAGGGTTTCTGAATCCTCTGCTTTTAGTGGCCTGACCTCGCCTTCTCTCGGTCTGACCGCCAACACATATTTGATCTTATTCATTGAAATTTATTTGGCTCTTTGGAGAAATTAATGGATTATCATATAATTGGGAGTATTATGCTTTGTGCATCTTACATACTTGTAAATATGAATATTTGAGAAATACCTCTTAGAATTGATATTATTTCTTATCTAGTATCTATGTGGTATGTCAAGCTCATTTAAGACTCAATGTCTCAAATATCCATTAATTGACCCATAATTGTTTTAATTGAAACTCGAGATCTTATTGAGTTTATGCTTCTCTTTCAATCTCAAGAGTTTAATTGGAATCATTTTCTCATTTGGATCAAATCAACTAATAGCATGGTGCTTAATTCTAAACTTTCATCGCATGCTTCGTTGAAAGAAAATTGATCTATGTTATCTTGCTATTACCATTTTGAGGTATCTCGATATACTATTGTATTTACTTACAATTGATAATTATAAAAGTAGTAATATTTATTGATCATCTTCCTTTCAACCTTGTGGTTCTAATGATTGGTTTTTTTTATGAAATTTGTTTATAGAAGCTAAGGTTTTGCTATCTCACCGCTTGTATCATTTCCAATATACTTGGTTGAGATAAGCTTTTGAGCATGAATGCATTTTTTCATTTTATTATATGCTCAATCTTATTGCTTAGTTCATTTTATAAACTTTGTGAATGATCATTTATTGATCTTGTGCCTTAGATGTATTTTGATAAGCTTTCGTGATTTATATGCTATTTTATCCAAATTATGTTTTTATTGGATCTTGGAAGTGATGAACATGCTTGTTTAATTTAATTGTTAATACATATAGCATGTTTTGGTTTTCTTTGATCCAACATATAGAGTAAGCCTCTCTCAAAAGCTCTTAATGGCTAAAAGGTGCATATTGACTTCAATTGGTATCTAATTCATATTCATATGCATCGTTTATGATAGAGTTTACCCTATGTGTTGAGGTTTTTGCTAACATTTATGGAACCAATGAGTTTGGGGATCAAATTATATTTGAATAAGTTCTAGGTACAATGGAGATGCATTGGATGCTTAGCTCATTTGTAGACAAAGTCTTTTTAAAAGGAAAATCATTTCAATTGAAAATCATAATGAAGGTCTTCTTCGTTCAACTGGTATTAAAAAGAAGATCTTCTCCTTCAACTTCTACTTCAATTAGAATCATAAAGAAGGATCATGTTAAAGTAAAGCCAAGCAAAGATAAGCAAAAATCTACTACATCAATCCAATGTGTTTAATTAACTTGTTCTTAATCCATGCATTGAATGTCGAAGATTCAAAATTGTGTAGGTTGCATCATAGCATGAAAGTAACTCATGAAAATTTATTTTTCTTGCAAGTGCCTAAAAACATCTTTATTGCAAATATGAGCAATTTAAAGTCGAATATTTTTGTGATAAGTCTATAATCATGTTTATGATTCATCCAATAAAAATATGCAAAAGAATTTATATAAAATGCTTTAGTTGCTCTTATCTACAATATTGATGAAGATTGCAAAATTTATTCTTTTGCTTGAAGTTTATTGGCTTTAGTTAGAAACATCTCAACTTCTGCTTTTTAAGTTATGTAGTGTTGAACTCTTTCATCTTGGTCTGTTTTGAATGTTTCTATTGAACACTTAACCCTATGAAATGTTGGCATCTTGTTATAATTGAAATTTCATTATAAAGTTAACAATTTTTCTATGTTCAAACTTGAGCCTAATCCATTGCACATGTGTTTTGGATATTGATTTCGGATTTATGCTTGACTTACTTTCAATTGAATTTGTTCAATTGACATCTCTTTCAATTGCTATGCCTTGGGTTTCCAATTGGCATCTCTTTACACCCCTTGAGTCCAGTGAATAGTGTGATCTCTTTAAATTATTCGCAATTGGATAAATGCATTTAATTTCACTCAATCTATGAGAAATGTACACTTTTGGGGGGAGCTCATACTATAAGTGGTGGTGCATTAGCTTTTGATGATTCCTTCATGGGATATGGCTAATGAGCTTTGGGGAGAATTTCTTTTTGAGAAAGTTCTCTCTATTTGGTAAGTTCTCCAAAATTCTTACATTTTGGTATTGATATCAATTGGGAGAAAAATTTTAGATGTTATATTTGCATATGGCTCTATTCAACAATTTTATGGACTATCTAGGTAGTCTACAATGCTGATTAATGCATATGCAAAATAGTCCCAAATATGTCCCTTATACATAAGGCACCACACTTACGCTAAACTCATTGCTCAAATTATCAAAATTAGAGCAAATAATCCTGGACGCAGGATCAAATCCATTCACATGGATAATCCTGTTCCTTAACGTGATTCAATTATTGTTTGGTTTTGGACACTACTGCATTAAGTACTATATGTGCACATTCAAAATGGTCTAGCTGAATCTCTCATCAAGAGAATCAAATCATTTGCCTGACCGACCAAAGAATTGTAATTGGCCAACATCTTGTTGGTGACATGCGGCTTTACACATCGCATCATTATACCAAATTCATCCAATTGCAATCATACGCCTCCCTCCGTTACAGTTAATATGTGAAAATTTGGCCTTAGCCAAGTATTTCCCATCTGTGAATCGGTTACGTTCTGCACGTACCGATATCACCACCGTACAGCATACATCAAAGGACATTGGGGATCTATATGAGGTATAATTATCCGTCAATCATATAATACCTCAAGTCCCTCACAAAGGACATATTCATTGCATGTATGCTCATAACATTTTAAGAATAATTTCAGGCATTAGGGGGAGATTAATACCACAAAGAATATCAAGAATCATAAGAGAGTGTCACACACGTTCACATTTAGTCCTCATATCCACGTATCTGAGATCTGAATCATTATTCAGACCATCTTGTATTTGCAACATATTACAAATCATCTGTCAGATATGTTTACTTGTGATAAAGGTATCATCAAATCCTACATTCCTGCTAAGAATGTGCTGAAAAGAGTGGAGGTACCAAACAAAACCACTCAACTTCCAAATCAAAATAAGAGGGGGAGAAGTATGGTCACAAAGGATAAAGCTTCTTGCAAGCTACCGCGGAAACAGAGGAATCCCTCCTCTACGACAGTAAATGCAAATCAACAATATCAAGTTGATAGATATCTTATGGATATTCACTATCCAAATGCCTATGGATGTTTATCATCCAAATACCCAGCACAAATATGTACACAAATTCATATGCTGGGTCATAGGAACACCCTAACTCTATTGTTTTGGAAAATACACGGAGTTAAATGGGATAATATTAATTCCATAGAATCAATCAATACCAAAGACTACAAATTATCAATAAATAATTTCTCCTCGAAAAGTGTAGAAGATCTTCAATTGGATCCAGGCCAAAGTCCATAGCCATGGCAGGGTGTCTTAAGCACTCGGACTGAACCAAATAGAAAGAAGCAATTGAGGTAGAATTGCACTCGCTCACAAAAAGAGAGGTATTTTCACAAAAAGAGAGGTATTCACAAAAGTAATACCTACACATCCAATATCTTCCTACGAAAAAAATTGATTTTTATTCCATAAGGTGGTGAAATAGAGAGACTTGTAGCAAAAAGGGTTCACACAGAGACCCGACATCAATTACGATGCTACGTACCCCAAGGTATGTGTGAAAATTATGTTCTCATATTCAAAATCATTGGCAGATCAAATGAATTGGATAGATTCGAACATATAAGTCCCTAATGGGCTTCACAGTCTGAATCTAAATACAAATCGTAATATATATTGTGTAAGTAACTTTATAACTTCAAACAGTTAAGTTGATTGTGGTATAACTGACTAAATGAGTTCCTTCCACAGAAGAGTTACTCCAACTGCAACAATTGCATGTGTGTTCATAATGAAATCCTAATTAGATTTTGTATCATCTCCAAACCACACACGACAAAGTATGTAATCATCTTATGACGGAATTTGAGATGAATGATTTGATTAAAACCAAATTTTGTTTAAGTCTACAACTTAAGTATATTCCTTCAGAAATATTTATCCATCAGTCCATCAATATCCAAATGATATTAGACAATCATATCCATCCAAATACTTATGGTCATTCAATCCCTAAATATGAATCAAGATCCATTCATACATTGAATTCATAATAAAAAAATATTGAACCTAAAGTTCTATATCATAGTGCTATCAAAGTGTTCATGTATCTTGCAAATCGCAACAGACCTGATATTGCATTTACAGATAACTTGCTAGCTTAAATAGTGCAACTCTAACAACACTATTAGGCGGGAGTCAAAGAAGATATCAAAATATATCTTTATTGCATCAAAGATCTAAGTTTTTCTATCAGAAAACCGAGTTATGACCATAGTGGGATATTCTAACACTAGCTATATAACAGATCCCCATAATGCCAGATCACAGACTGATATCATGGTGATATAGCCATCTCACAAGATTCATCAAACAGATTCTAGTGGCTATTTTCACCTATCATTCTAAAACATCACATATATGTGTATATCTTCGCAGAATGATCAACCACATAAAAAATCATATGGTATTAGTTCCATTGAATCACCAACCATTATCTATGAAGATAATGCTGTATGTATTTCTCAAATGCAAACAAGTTACATAAAGAGCAATATAACCAAACATATTGCTCCTAAATTGTTCTATCCTCATAATGGGGAGATAGAAATCTTGCAAACTAAATAATATGATAATCTCGCTGATTTATTCACTAAGTTCTTACCAACTTCCACATTCCAAAATGTATTTATGGAATTGGTATGCGGTGACTCCGAGATTTGCAAGGTTCAGGGGGAGTTTATCCCTAAATAATAACATGTTTGTAATTATATTGCACTCTTTTCCTTTATGAGTTTTTCCTATATGGTTTCTCATATAAGGTTTTTGATGAGGCAATATCTACACAAGAACATATGTCATATCTCCTATTTTTCCCTTTAGGGTTTTTTAAGGAGGTATCAGATATATATCTATTGTTCTCTAAACTCGCTTATGAGTTTTTCCTTTTAAAGATTTTCTTATATGAGTTTACAAAGAGACAATAATTAATATATGATGTACCATTTTCTCCTTATTTTCTCATTGGGTTTTAAATGAGTTTTAACATCATATCATTATTATTCCTCCTATTTTTCCAAGAGGTTTTCAGAGGTTTTAATATGATCCATATATCATAATTATTGTTCTCTAAGCTCACCAAAATAAGTTTTTCCTATTTAGGATTCTCATATGAGCTTACAATGAGGCAATAGCCAATATGCGCCATATCATTTTCTCCTCTTTTTCCCATTGGATTTTGAAGGAGTTTTAATGGAAAATCAACACATTATTTCCTCCTCATATTTTTCTCACAGGATTTTTTGGAGGAGTTCTAACAAGAAGTTTACATTACAGATAATTGATCAAGGGGGAGTATTAGAATTAGATTATAGTTAGTGTGATCAATTAGCAAAGGGACATCTTTTCATTGTGTCCATTGGAGAGATATATGCCTCTCCAATAGTACCACTTCATCATATGTGTGTGTGTATATATATAGCTAGTCTATGTTTGATCATCTCTCTGGAGATTTGATGCATATCTGATGGCTATTATACAAACACATCAGTGTCCGCCCAGAGAAAAGTGACAAGCACGAGTTCTTGTTTTTAAGATCCAGCGTAGAGCCTATCCAGATACACTTAGATAGCTTTGCTGAGTCTGCAGAACAATTGACAAGAATAGCAAAGAAAATGTGACCTATGATGAGAGATCGTGACTGGCGCCGATCGATGCGTTTGTTTTCGCGAGCGGGCGCATAGGGTCAGGCACCGTCAACGTGCTGCCCACTGTCTGCGCAACAGACGCACTTGGCGGATGGGCTGGACAATGGCGGGTAGGCTCTGCTCATAGCCATGGGCACCTGACCGCCTGCTTGCTCGTCCATCCCATGCGGGTGGAACCGGCCGGCGTAAGAAGTGTCCCATAAATCACGCTCCGCCAACCGGAAGGTGAGCATGCTGGTGGCAAAAGACCATCGACAAGGGCGACTCTTGCCGCATTCTCCACCTCCAGAGAAACCGCAGGGAGCTGTATCTTGTGTGTGCAAAGGGTTCATAACCCTAGTGTTTTCTGCAACTAGATTGTTCCAATGCAAGGGCTTACTATAAAAGAAACTGAGAACAATTAGATTCAACAAGCGGTTGTCATGTAAAGTGGTAAGGTACCAGTTTGCCAGTTAGCTATTAATCTTAGTCGTCCAACCGCTTCGAACATAATGAATGAATACCCATTAGCTGGTCCATTAGTCATCTCTCATTTTTTCTCTCTCAAATTCCTTTGATACTTTCTGGATTCCCAACACCATACACATACCAGATGCATACTAGCTGGATCAGTCGGAGATAGCTTAAGATACCATGTCTCCATCGGCAGCTACAGTATTGCCGATACTTACTGGTAAAACCAGTAATGTCAGAGCATATTTGGATCGCAAAAGTAGTGCAAATCCTCCAAGTTACATATGAAAATCCTCCGTTTAAAGGGCTTAATATTTTATCTTTGCACTAGGAAAAAACAAAGTAAGCAGACATACGGCAGCAGAAGTAACTCACAAATTACTCGTCCGTAGAAATCCAGGTTTACTGATATCTGATGCTACTGCAGCACAAACTGTGAACAACTCTGAGAAACAGAATATTCCAGGCTAGAAAGATGAAATTATTGGCTTTGCCATGCACTCCAAAAAATGAAATCGTGCTACCCTTTGGCCTTTGCCCAAGATGTTGCGGCTCATTTATATTGGTCAAAAAGAGCACAACTTTGGCCTGTGCAGATATGAGCATGGAGCTTGACACGATCCTGGCAAGTTAGGAGCTCTCATGTCCAAACCCACTGCAAGGCCCCTGAGATATCAAGCCTCCAAGTTGACATGGGAATTTCCGATGTCCCTCCCCTCAAATATATTACTCCAAATCGCCTCTATAATAAGGCTTTACTCTGCTCCTTGCTGTCAGCAGCTGCAAAAGCAGGGTCAACAATCAAGGATGCCCTTTACTGTCAATTTTTCACTAGAAAGGACAGAGGATGTATTCACACTGACATATTTGAGCTTAAAAGGCAGCAGCACCAGCAAGCAGCCTATTCCGTTGGCTCTTGCTATCTTCGCATGACACGGAATTTTTCTCGCTTGCGGAAACGCTCGAGCATGAGCTCATCACTAGCAGCTTCTCTCCGTCCTGCAGCTGCACCATCTGAATTTTTAGTATTTGTTTCTTTGCCTCCTGCGGTTTCAATTGGCCGGGAATCTTTATCTTTGTACAATCCATGATGCTCTGCATTGTAAGGAAATAATTTAGCACACTTAATGAGAATAACAAAGATGCACGTGATATGACATACTTAATGATCCTTGAACAGAAGAGCTCCGAAATGGTATCGCTATTGTTGCATTTTGCATATTACATGAATTTGCTGCAGCACAGAACAGTCCACAGGATATTCACAGTATGTTATATCCTAAAACTCACTATGCATACCTCTAACATTATGTTGGCCTAAATAGTCCTGCTACCAATCCATTGAGTATCTATTTTCATTACAGGGCAGGAAATTATCTTACAAAGTTATCTTACTCATCAATCTAGTAGGTTCCAATTATAACAGCTAGATTAAATCCTTTTGTCAATACTCAAAGGTACAAATTCTCATAAAAAGTTATCTTACCCATCCATCTAGTGGGTTCCAATTATAACAGCTAGATTAAATCTTATTTGCAAATACCCAAAGGTACTATCATTCTATAAAAGATTAAAGCAACATACCTGGTATACAAAGACTAAAGCTAGCAATAGGGCAGAAAGTGTTTGCTCTGTAACTTGTCACCAGCAGGTAGCAGGAACTGATGGATAAAGCACTGGTTGCACTAGTAACACAGGTGACATCGAACTAACCAGACCATAGACATAAAAGCAGGCCATTTTTAATCATAGTCGGAGGACATCAGGAGGAACAGTGGATGAAGTAATTTCTAAATGCATGCTTAAGCATGGAGTATTCTTATTTTTTTACAAGGAACAATCAACACCAGAGGCATGCTAGAAAGATAATGATAAAATAAAATAAATAAGAGTCGGTGTCATCAATATTCTCTTTGTCCTGCCAATTAAGTATGGTTTAATTCAGTGGGTATTGGATTATGATAAATGTAATATATCGCTTCAAAATTTTAATGCTGGTGACTGCAAAATCTTAGGCTGGCTCACAGAAAATATTCATGAAGGCACTAATGCACTACGGCTACAACTACCATGATGGAACATATGGCTTCAAAAGAACAAATGGATTTCAAAATGATTCCTCCCAATAAATAGAGATGGAAGAGATTTTTATTTTGTGACTTAGGTTAGTTTGGTCCCTTCGTTGTGATGCACTTATTTTTTAAGCTGCTGTAGGAAAGCAGTCGTGAAAAAATATGTCGTTTACTTGAAAAATCAAATTAAGTTTACATGAACTGTGTTATACAACTATTGCTCGTCACACATTTGTTGTGTAATTGGAAATGCATTAATATTTCAGTTTGCAACCTAGTTTCAACAAAAAGCAGTTAACCAAGCCCTGAATTTTCTCAAAGTAATTCTACCCAACGAGATTATCATAATCCAGGCTGTAGTATGGCTCAAAGGTAGAGTTTCTTCACCTATGGTGGCTGCTATATCTAGTCGAGTTGTATAAGTCTTGTCTCTTTTTTATTTCTTGGCCTTACATTTGTATTATTATTTTTACATATTAAAACATATCAGTGGATCCCCTCCTGTTTCCCATAAAAAAAATCTTGAAAAGGGACATGTAACAAACCTCTTCGCAATTTCTCATCATGCTCTCTACCACGATGGAAATAATCAGCACTGTAACTTGATGGAATGTTTGCAACCGATTTTGGTTTGCCCACGAGCCTTTTCTCTTGCAGCATCTTTTTTGCTGCCTCAGTTTCTTCAATGTTTCTTAACTTGTACCTGCGAAGATAAAAACAATGATATAACATGAAACTGCATGTAACTGTGCATCCATCTTTAAAGAGAAACTCTACTACCAGAATAAGATTGGATCATAAAGCACAAAAATGTTGAGAATATTGACAGAGAAGAAGCTTCATCTAGGTTATGTTGTTGGGCCCATAATGCTGTTAGTACAATATTGATGCATGCCATTTCTTCATAATAAGCAGCCCTAATTTGAACACATAATTATAGCAGTTTCAGTCAATTAACAGTGAATGAATCTGTAACCACACTGAAACCAAGTTCTCATATCTATCAATCAATCTATGTCCGTATGTCATCAACTAGATCATTTGATAAATTTCTTCCGCATACAATCTACACAAGAAACCATTGTCACAATGTGAAATGGATTTCTGGCCAAATTCTAGATTTTGTCAAACAAATAACGAGAGAAACAAATTTGGGATCTTTGGACAATCTATAACCAATCTCACAAATAGGCATTAGTTTCATGTATACTCATCTAGTCTGACTTCCTGATTACACTACTCCATTCAACATCCTGATGTACAATGTAGTAACCTCCCCCTGTGAGGGAACGTACAACAGTATGCACAATTTTTAGATACCTCCCTACTGAGTTATAAAATAACATTCAACTCAATCATATTAAGATTTACTCTAAACAAGAAAACACAAAATGATGCAAGAACGCACTCAATGGGCAGCTGGACTTCAGCAATGCCAGTGGTCCACTGTGTTGAGCTCTCCTCTAAGTTTTTCTTCTTCACCTGTAAGAAAAAGATAACAGTACCATCATCACAGTCCACAGCAGCATGAACAATCTCAGGTCAAGGAATGCAGTGTCAAGCTACAAACAAACCTTGAGATGGTCTGGCATACTGTAGAGCTCATCGACATGGTCCTCCTCCTCCTTGTCGCCCACATCAGCCATCTTGCCCCTCTTCTTGGCCAGCTCGGTCTCCACATACCTCAACCTTCAAGTTCAACCAACAAACACATGGTCATGCCAACTCCTGCGTCTAGATGAAGCATCACACTGGTAACAAGAGGAATCACGAATACAAGCACAGCACAGTACATGTTGGGGTCCTCGATGGTGACGGCGGTCTCCTGCGCGAAGGTGTCCTGGAGGACGAGGTCCTCCTTCCCGGCCTCGCCGGCGGCCGCTGCCCAGCCGCTCCCACGGCCGCGCGTGGTGGACCCGTTAGTGAAGGCGGAGACGGAGTCAGCTGGGATGCCCAGCTTCCTCTCGCGGAGCTTCTGCATGTACTTGATCTCCTCCAGGGCGACGCTGCGAAGGCAGGGGGGAGGGACGCATCAGCGAGAAGGGCTGGCAAAGCAGGAGAGATGAGCAGGTTGGAGGGAAGGAGGGAGGGGTACCGGCGGATATCCTCGTCGTCGGAGTGGTCGGCGGCGTCCGGCTCGATGCTCCGCTTGCGGAAGTTTCTCGGCATGGTTGGAGGGTGCTGGTATCGGGCTCGTTGAGGCGGGATAGGAGGGTGGGGGTCTCGCCGGAGGTGTGGCCGACGGCGAGGTCTGGAGGATTTTGGGATTGGAGGGTTTGAATCTGAACCGACTGCTTTAGGTTCAGGCAGGGCAGGCAGCAGGACTCTGGCGGCGAGGTGAGCCCGGTTCGGTTGCAGAGATGAGGTGAACCGGATCGAGCTAACTTTGATTTGGGTCCGGTTCGTACCAGTCATGTGGGTCCGGTCCGTTCACTGTCACGTGGTTTAAGCAAGTGTGAAGAATGTTTCAGTTTGCAAATTGCAACACATAATCTGTTGACAATCTTAACCAAATTGCAACACTAAGTGGACCTATCTCTATAATTGAGAAATGAAGACACTTGTCGATTTTCAGTGCCATCTCTCACGCTTTTGATGAGATAGATTTGTCTAAAGTATCCTTTTTATTTTTAATGTAGCAATGGTACATTCGTCCGAATGCAAGTTCGAACTTTCCTCTTCCCGTTTCTCATTTCTCCCCCATTTCCTGCTCCTGTTCATCATTGGCTGCTCGGTAGACCATAGGCCTCCACAGTTATTATTGTGCGTTCACGCTATGCTACGAGTTATGTATCCCATATTGTTGACTATTTAAATAATCTATGTAAGATTAACGTCAAAAAATGTGTTAGAAAACACATTCTTTGCCTGGAGGTGTTCGCTCTCAGCAAATAACAATGTGTGTGTGGGTGGGAGAGAGGGGTTAAGACTAAGAAGTAAGGACGAATGTTGCTCCTGATAGGTAAACCGACGTACATGCATATATTCAATGCCAATTAGTATTTAACACTAGTTGATATATGGTTCAATTGAATATACCTATACTAGGCCACAATGGCTATTTTTCTAGTCAAAATCGATTTGCTGTAGTACACCCAAATACTTGGATGAACTTTTTTAATGTAACATGAATCCATGTCCCTTTAGACGAGAGAAACAACTTCAAATTATATGGATCATAGCACATTCTTGACGCTTCATATAAACCCATATGTGTTAAGTATGAGAAGCACACAGATTTGTGTGCTACTTATGAGAAACTTATGAGTTGAGAATAATTTTAGTATTGCGGGTAAGCATATGTGTTTTAATTGTAAGAAACACATACATTTATAATAATTTCCGCGTTCCGATACTGGGCAGCCCGCCGTTCTTGCCGAGTCAAATACCAGTTGGTCAATTCTCAACCGTCTGCTTCTACTCCATCATCAGGACTGACAAAAACGAAGCGATCAGGTCAAATAACCAGTTTGGAATTGAAGCATTTTGACTTCCACTCTTCTAGAATTGAACCATTTTTTTGACTTTTACAATATCCGATAGGAACAGGAATAATAGCAATTCAGAATAATGCAGCGCGAGACCCCATGACGTGTCTGCTGTCTGCAGATTACTATGTCCGTTATTTTTTACTGGTCCTTTTAGAATCTATGTAAAAAAGTTTGACCACCAATATATTTAAAAATTACCTAGGTTGGCTATAAAAAATATATGATTAGATTTTTCTTTAAAAAACTTTCATAAAAATATAATTTTATCAGTATATATTGGTACAATATTGAAAAGTAGTAGCAAAAACAACTTAAAAAACGTGAAAATTCAATGAGGACGAATAAAAAAACGGAGATATTACTTGCTTTCCTTGGAGCAAGCGAGCAAAGCGAAGCCAAGCTACCCACCAGCTAACATAAAGCCACCACGTAACGACATTTTTCTTCGCAGCATCCGTCCAGGCCCACACGGCAGCGTCCGGCTCTCCAGGACCACGCGTCGCCTCCTCTCGCTTCGCGCGTGTTGGATTGGAGCGGGTGGGTTTCGACTTTCGAATCGCACGACGCCCTCTGCCGAGCGACCCCGCCGGGGTGGGCCCGCCGCGGCAGCAGGCAGGGGTAGTTCCGTCCAATTCAGCCCCCCAACTCCTCCGGCTCCGCCTGTACCAGCTCCCCAGGCTCTGCCATCAACTTGGGGTATTCTGGTCATTCCCTCCACTACGCGCAGCGCCCTTCCCTTTTCGCTCCCGTTCGGTTCTCCCTCCCTCCCTCCGTCCGCTGCAAAGCGAAGCAAAGCTTCCAGAAAGAAGGGAAAGGGGAAGGAACCAAGCCTCGCCTCGAGTCCCTCCAAATGCTTTGATCTCCGTTGCTGGGCTTTCCCGATCTCTTCTCTTTTCCATGGCGCGCGTCCTCCCCCTCAGCATCGAGGCAGGGGAGATGGCCAGGTACGCGCTATCCACTCCGAGGTGCCGCTGTCTCTTCTTCCTCCTGCTCGAGTTACCTGTGCTTCTTTCTTTCCTTTTTTTGGGATATATTTTGGGCGGCAGGCTTGAGATTCTGGCATTTCTGTTTTTAGAGTTAGGGTTTAGGTGCAGCCACGGGTGAGCTCAAAATTTTGCCTCGTCGCTAGCTCGGTGTGAAGTCCATGCCTGCGGATTCATAGTTAGTACCAGCTCGAGGTTGCGTTCCGGAAAAGGAAGATGATCTCTGTGTGAAATTCCATCGTTTTGGCTGTTCCAAGCTTTGTTGAGAGGTGTTTTCGCTTGTTGGGGGTGCCACGTGGGCCCCACCTCCCTTTCCTAGAATGGCCGTCGGCGGTGGCTTCCAAGGAACGGTGGCCGTTGGAAAATGTTGTGATGTATAGTTGGAATATTCGTGGAACAAAGAACAGGGAGTTGGAAATTTCTTCGCATGGGTAATTGAACGTTATCTCACTAGGGTCATCAAATGTGAGTTCGAAATAAAGAGGACACATATGGAGATATTGTATTAATTTTAGTCAGAGAGTATCTGCACTTGAACTTCCAAAGGGACTAGTATCTTAACATGGGATTTAGATATGTATTCTCTTCACCAGGTGATCATTATGTTTCAGGCTGCAATCTAGTACCTATGTGCCCTTCGTTTTGGGGTTTCCATGTGAATACCGTGGTATTGGCATAGATTGCAAGATGAGATCACACTACAGTAACATGCTTATTGTGCATGTGAGCCATATCAGGTTCTTTAGTGCTCCTTAGTTAGATGCTACATACTAGTCTGCTGGCACAGATTTATATGTTTTTATTTCGTTATCCTTTTCCAGTATACAGAACAAGCATGCTCCAGCCTTACTTTGATAATTTATTAGGTGTGTTATCTATAGTTTTATACATTTTGTCATAGTGTTGGCTTGGTTCATAAACAGAGGCGAAGAGGGGGTGACAGACATGCCAAGTTCTTCAGCTGGGGTATCATGCATGGGGATTGAGCATTCTGAGCAAAACACAAAGGATGATGAATATGCGAGGCTGGTCACACCAGCTCAACATGCAACATCTGATGTTAATGCAGCAACTTTACCTGGGCAACCAAAGTCAAGATCCTTCATTTGGTGGATGAAAGTTCTGCTTGGCTGCTTCCTTCTTATATTAGTGGGTTTCGTCTTTGTGAAATGGGGGATCCCCTTTGCCTTTGAGAAGGTGAACTCTAATACTCTTTTTTTTAGCACTGTTTCAAGCAATCTTTTTCTTAACTGGAATGTCTCGTCCTGATAGATGAATCAGATCATTGAGATGTTACTATGGCTTCTTTTGTTTTGGTCCTCAGCTGATGCTAATACAATAACAATTAGCTTTCAGAGATAAACTGAAATTGGATTGTTGGCAGGTTCTTCAAGAATAATTATAAATTTGAATGTCTGATACGATGGCTTGCTTGATCAATCTGATCCTACGGTTCAAATCTATAAGAATATATGTTTCTTAAGTTTTCCTGACACTTCAATCTATCAGTATTCTATGTTGTTAAACAAAGAGCAAGACGTCTGAAATTATCTTCCATACTGCTTTGAATAAAAACAAGGAGCTCTTAGATATATGTGTCCTAAAGTTTGTAGTATAGAAACTGTCACTCAATGACTGACACGTGGTCCCTGGGCCCATTGGTCATATGGTATGTGTTTTATTACATTCACAAGCTTTTGGTAGCATGCAACTAAAAGTCCCATGACAAATTACAAATATTGGAACATTTGTAGCTGAATCAAGTAAGGACATGCTAAAGCTGGTATGTCCCCAAGTCATTGTCTAATATTCACGGTTGTTCATCATAGTCCTTGAGTCAGCACCTACCATGGGCTGCTGGTGGTGGGAGAGAGAGCAATGGTGATAACTACAGTCAACGGGAGGCTGAGTTTTGTGGAGATGTGAATAACAGCATGGGAGGAAAGGCGGGATTGTTTTAGTTGTTGCTTATTTCCAAATCATGTGCATGGTCTCTTCTAAATAGATACCAGCTCCTAACAATCCTATGTAATCCAAGACAATTAGATTCACTTCTAAGTTCTAACAATCTCATCTCTAAGCAAACAGAAGATATCTTGGTTCATCTCCAGGCCCTAGCAGGTGCAGGTGCCACAGCCGCAGGGTTGGCTGCTGGCTGGTGCCTTCTCACACCAGCTGTAGGATAGGCCCCACATGACAGCACCACCGCTCCATTCATCCTAACAATTTGGTCTTTGTGGATCCTGTCTGTTCTATGCTGGCTTTTGAATTTTGTCACATCTGCTGAGTTCTCAAGCACAAGTTCATGTTTCAACTTACAAACAAATTAAATTGTTGATGTTTAATGTTGTTGTACCTTCACTACGGTACATCCTAGTGCACTATTATCATTTGGTAGGTTACTGAGCTATAATGCTTAACGAGTAGCTGATATGTTTTACTTTAATTGAAATTTAATTTTTAGTTTATGAAATTATCGATTTTGCCATGCTTCTGTGCTATGTGTGCCTGTTACCTGCTTGATCATATTCTTTTTTTGGAGATGATATTACTTTATGTTAGAGAGTTAACACGTTTCCTATGTTGATTTGTCGTAGGTTCTATTGCCAATCATGCAATGGGAAGCAAGTGCTTTTGGGCGTCCAGTATTGGCTGCTGTGCTCATTGCATCTTTGGCTCTCTTTCCAGTTATTCTAGTCCCTTCTGGACCTTCTATGTGGTTAGCAGGAATGATCTTTGGTTATGGTTGGGGTTTCTTGATTATTATGGTTGGGACTAGTATTGGCATGGTGGTACCGTATTGGATTGGCTCATTGTTCCGCGAACGTCTACATGTAAAATTTCTCAGCTACAAGTTCTTGTGATCTGTAATTTAAGAACTAGATATTTTCTTTTTCCAGGACTATTTCCTAATTTTCTTTCTTTTCTGCTTATTTTTCCTTTAATTTTTTTCTTCAGGCATGGCTGACAAAGTGGCCTCAGCAAATAGCACTAATAAAACTTGCGGGTGAAGGGAATTGGTTCCAGCAGTTTCGAGTTGTTGCGCTTTTCAGAATCTCGCCATTCCCATATACAATATTTAACTATGCCGTAACTGTGACAGAAATTAAGTTCAACCCTTATCTGTGTGGTTCAGTTGCGGGAATGGTACCTGAGGCATTCATCTATATCTACAGGTTAGTTACAATCTCTACATCGCAGATTATGATTTTACTATTTTGCATGATTTTTCCATGAAGACTCAGACCATCTAAATCTGTATGTGGTTCACCCCATGTACTCATTGCTTTGCACATGATTCATTTACTCAACAAATAGTAGGCTGAGTTCCTGACCATGAATCTAACCGACTGTTTTGTCTAATACCTGCTCACCAATTGAGTGCATTTTGCTATACTCTACTCATAAGCTGTGAAAACGTGGAAAGTTTAGCTTATTTGGAAATTCCAGGGTACTGAAAACTTGTCTTTGTTGATGTTTACCTTGGACAAGGTACATGTGCGTAGTTTTTGGTTGCCAAACTCAGACTAGCAGTGACCGCAACCAACCCAAAGAACTGGTTTCTTTTCAATTATTGAATGCTCTCATGTTTTTCTAGAAGATTTGCTTATCTTGCTTCATTTTGTTGCAGTGGGCGGTTAATACATACACTGGCAGACATGAAGTATGGAAACTATAAGATGACACCGGTGGAGATAACGTACAACATCATCTCCTTCATCGTTACTATCACCCTCACAGTCGCCTTCACAGTGTATGCCAAGAGAGCTCTGAATGACATAAAAAGGACAGAAGGTATCTGTAAAGAAGTTCGCAGCCCTACTGGCTCGGGTGCGCTTAAGAAACGTCACCAGGAGCGTGCCGATTCACATTCCGTAGAAGTAGATGTTGTATAATGGTACATCCACCGGGAGAGTAGATACGATTGCTTGAGACGAGCCAAGTAGGCGGTAGGGTACACTAGGGTCACTAGGCTACGATAGCAGGTGAATAGTGTGCGTCCAGCTGATGTGGTTTACTTGATTCACTTCGTGTACTTGTCTGCACGGCCATACTTGAATACACAGATGCAGTGTACTGACCGAGCTTTGCGGCTATCAGCAATGTAGTTGTTTCAGATACTTGATGTTATTATCAGGAGTTCGAGTTCCCTCGTCGAATGCCGATCTTTCTTTATTTTGAAGCTTACAGTACATTTTGTAACTGATATAGGAGCCTATGAACTTTTTAAAAAAAACAGGAAACTCGTGTAGTCCACTCAACGATGTTTGGTTACTAGAACCTCATATCCGTGTTCACACCGTAAAACCTCCACGTTATGGTTTGAAAGAAATTTTGTTGGAAGTGTAATCTAATGATATATGGCTTATATGTGTGTGTATGTGTATATATATAGATATATATGTATATATATATGTGTATGTATATATATATATATATATGTACATTTGCAAAATTACCGTAGTCATTTTAAAAAATTACAACAATAAGCTACCGTCGTTCATTTATCGGGCAAGAGCAAGATCTCATCACATGAATGGGTGACACCTTGTGGAGCCTGCAAGTTAGGGAATAAAAAATGTGGCATAGCCACGTGTCGCCCGTTCACTAGATGACACCTTGCTATGGTGGTTTTTTTGAGCCGGCCAAATTTAATTTTATTTGCGACAGAATAGGCATATGTGCGGCGCAATTTTTATGTTTTTGATCCGTCGAGTGGCATTAGATGTTTGTGCGGTACTTTGGATACCTGAATTTAACAAAAATGGAAAGTTGAACACAGTAATTTTTATAGGAACAACGACATACACTGATGGTGGCATGTACTGTACATCATCATTCTAACCTAAATAAATATCGCGGCTAAACCTAACATGTCTTAAGAAATGTAAACAACAGGATTAAAATATCTAATCTACTGCATGGAACGTGTGTACTTTCTCTTCCTCGCCGCTTCTAGTCCTGCCTCACACGTTCGACGTGCCTTCTCGCGTTTCCTCTCCCTCTCCGCCTCATGGGCCTCCGCCATCATATGGTTACACTCCTCCTGAATGCATTTGCGTGTAGCTTCTATCCTCTCGTCAGCTTCATCTTATGGAAGCGTCTCCAAGCAGCACAGTACTCAATGTGAAGGAGGAATACATCCGCTTCTGACTGCTTAGTATACAGTTATTGTAAGAAGTCACTAGTGGTCACATCTCCCTAATTGACTTCTTATTCTTCCATTGCATAAGCAACATAAGAGGCTAACCTCTGTGCACAACATCCTATAGGTACCTCCTCTAGACTTCATCTTCCCTGAGCGGGTACACCATCTCTCAGATGATTACCCACAATATTAATAGTCATCTCTTGAACCTCGGGTCTATTTTAAAACCCTGTATCAATCAAGTATACAAATATCTAACACTTTTATGTATAGGTCTAGGGATAACCTTGTCCATGGACTGAAATACGATTAGTACTATCCCTTCTAAACCGTATAATACTTCACTATCCCAATAAAAAATCCTAAATTGCCATGGATCCGATATACCTACCAACTATCGACATAAAACCCTTATATTATTCTGATATAACATAAAAAAAGTACGTAAATCTATATCTACAATAATGCAACATTAATTAAAAACATGGCCTACCAGTTAATCTACATTGCAACAAAATATTTTCATATCGCTACATCAAACACCTCTAAATCTTATATCTACTACCTCAATTATACATATATTATGTCTAAATTCTATATCTAATACCTAACATAAGTCTGAATACTACACCTAATTACTAAAATATGCATACAAATATGATCTAGTTGCTAAACTATGTATAACCCTGATTTAAAACCTAGATCTATATTCTAACCTACGACTAGTGGCTATTCTACCGGATTTATAAAAAAATCTTAGACCTAACCTCTAACCTATGTTAAAAACTATCACTACTGGATATCCTACCGGATTTATTAAAAAAAATGTACCTTGTTCCTTAGGCAGGGCTTCGCCTCCGATTTCCTCTCCCTTCTTCTCCTCTCCCTCTCCTAGCGCTCTCTTATCCCTTTCTTCTCTCTCAGCTGTTCTCGATGCAAATGCGGTGCTAACGTCGGCTGGGCTGGCACGCACGATTTTTATACCAAAAAGTTATCGCTTGAACAGTGGGTGACACTTTTTGGATGGGTTCACGGGCATTTGTCACACGAAGATATAGTCTGATCACCGAGCAACAACAAGATATCGTTGGGTGAATGGGCGACACATGATCACGCTGCATTTTTTATTCTCGGACCTGAGCCACATAAGGTGTCGCCCGTTCATGAGACGAGGACCTTACTCTTGCTCGATGAATGGACGACGGTACCTTATTGTTATAATTTTTTAAAACTATCCTGTAATTTTGCAAATATTAAAAAATATATAAAAAAATCCTCCCTGTGGACCGATTCCGTGGCAGGCATACGTGTTGGGCCGACCGAAATCTTCCTAGGCCGCAGGAACCCACGGCTTTTGCAGCGTACAAGACGTCGCTTTTGTTTAGTCCCAGATCGCTTGTCGAAGCGAGTGGCAGCAGGGAGCGATGCTATTTACAAGGGCGAGGCACTGCTGTTAAACGACACGCAGCTGCGCAGTGAGCACAGAGCGAACTATTCTTTCGCCTTTTACTAAAGAATACCGTGTGCTCGCTGCACTAAGCAGCATACCTTTATTTTTGGAGGGATCTCTCTCTTTGTGAGAAGGGTTCCAACAAACCAAGCGAAAGTAAAGTCTTTTCACGATTCTTAAGTTTTGACAGCTATTTAATTTTTTTTCTGAAATTTAACGCTCACGTCTCCCACCGGATAATGATACTGGCTTCCTGAGCATCAGATACATGATCCGCATCTACGCGTCATATCAAAAGAATGAAAGAATTTGTATAGATCGTCTGTGGTCATCATTTTAACAGTATCGCATCCTTTGATGAATAGTGCGTATGTGTATACTACCTGGCCTACGGACATCTCTACACAAGCAGTATGTTCCTTTATTTCCCTAGCCCCTACTATACACATCTTCATTCATCAAGTAGTTTCAAGAGTCCAAGAAATTTTCTGCTGCAGCTGCAAGTGCTCATCATGAAAGTTGTATCAGTCAGCTGTAGCTGCCACTGCCACTGCAAGTGCTCCATGCTGCAGAGGCGACCGGAAAGCCTCCCTCGGCGTGGACGCTTCGCATGCGCTTGCCGCCGGCCGGTTGAAGCTTGGCCTCTGCGGCGACGAGAAACGGGAGGCGGCGGCGGCGGTGCTGCACCTCGGCGAGAGGTTCACCTGCTCCAGCGCCTGCAGCTGGAGCTCCGACGGGTAGTCGCGCACGCACCCGATCCGAGGGCCCGCTCCCGTGGTCCACTTGAAGGAGAGCTGCTTGCCTAGCTGATAGGACTTCATCTCCTTCTTGGAGTTGATCCTCTCCAGGATCTTCTCCCGTGGCACCGGCGCCTGCTCGGCCTTTTCTTGATCCTCTTCAGGGGACTGGATGCTGCTGGTACATGAGGCCTCAGTATCTTCTGATGAGTCTTTCCTTGTCGCTGCCGTTTCTTCTTCGCATTTTTCGCTCTCTGTACCGGCGGTGTCAACAACTTCAGGAATCTGGCGAGGGCCGGTTTCTTCAGGCGCAGCCCTTTTGTCTTCAGATTTATCATTCTCTGAAGAGATTCTTCTGAGACTACCCCAGAACTCCTCGTCCTCCTCTGCTGGGCTCATCTGCAGCGAGTTTACAAAGAGATTTAAGATCGCAATTCCGTGGAAACATCTAGATATTCAGTTCATTTTCCGAATGATCAGAATGTGCATACCTTAACATCGGTTAGATCAACCAAGTTGTCCTTGAGGAAGCTCTTGAACTCCTGAAAATTCTCCTCCGTCGGGCGGTAGTGCCCGCTGTGAGGCCAAATAGCCTGTCACACAAACATAACAGATTGCATCAGCATGTCATCTAATAAACTGATCATACACGTCTTTTTCAGAAGTTGGAAAAGTACTACTACTTTTGTTGAGTATAAAGAATGATAGTGGATTGACAGTTACCTTCAGGGTTCCATTCTCAACAACCAATCGCCCAGCAGCAGAAGTAGCCCCTCCGGCAAGGAAGCTAGAATGTTGAAATGTGCCCTTTTTCTTCTGCATTTGGGATTGCAGGACAATGTTACACGATGAACAGATATTTCTAGCGCTAACAAGATTTTGCCAATATGATGATATGTGGATATTTACCTGAGCAACATATAAGCTCTTTGATGTGCTAAGAACAAAGATCCACTTTGCGTCTCGCGGTCCGCAAGACATGTCAAGGATTTGCCGGGTCTTCTTGTACAAGAACTCGCCGTCCTCGATTACGACTTCGTAGTCCTCTCTTTCTTTCTGCACAAAATGTAAGTATAGTATATTAGCCATCGTATATCTTCACTATGTTGTAGCTCTTTTCTTTGCTCCGTGTGTGTGAATACTTACTGGACCAAGGTACTTGATGCACTGGCTCAGAAGTTTTGATCTCGAGCACTTGCCTTCAAGATTGATGTCTCTGCCTCCTCCGACATCAAGCCTGCATAGCCAAATCATGATCATAAGTTCACATTTCATTCACTGGTTAAACTACGAGATCTGAGTCAATAGCGCACTGAGTACTAACCAGTAGAAGAAAGGCTGCTTGCTTTCACAGTGGAGCCAGCAATCGTAGTAGTAATGAAGGTTATGACCGTACCGGTGTCGCGGGTCAATCTGTTCATCAACATTTCAGTCTGAACATTAGCTCATTGCCCGATAGAATAGAAAACATCAACTTTCCCCACATGTTCAACCGATACTCACCGCTTCGAGCCAATGCTGCAATGCGAGCTTCTGAGCCTTCTCATCCTTGAGCAGTCCCTTTCCGACCTGAAATTCGTCCAAAATTCACAAAATTTTTAGTCCAATCCACCAATCTCAGAACAATTAGCTGACAAAATCATTCAGAAATAGCATCTGCAAACAGCAAAATTTGTACCTTGGCAACCCTAGTTCCTGCCCTTGACCACTTGGACATGGCGGTCTCTTGCTTCTCGATGTCGAAGAAGGACACCGAGCTGCGCTTGAGCAACGCGAAATCAAGCAATTTCCACCTGGAAATAGAAAACATAAACCAAAAAAATTAGCAATGCCGCTGCGATTCGAAGCATCCCAAGAACTGCAATGTCGACAGCAACGCACCAGCTCTGCTCGACGAGCACGGCGCAGTCGGCGAGCTGCCGGCGCGTGCGGAAGCTCTTGTACACCTTCTGCAGCTTGAGCGCCGCCGCCTCGTGCTTCGGGCTCTCCGCCCCCGCCGCGAGGTCGGCGAACCTCGCCCTGGCGACCTCCATGGGCAACGGCCTGGCGGGCTCCGGCGCTGCGGCGTCGCCAGTCCTGATGGAGATCTTGGTCTCCACCTGCAGCGAGCCCGAGCCCGAGGTAGCCTGCTGCCTCCTCTTGAAGCTCAGCGACCCCTCGATGAGCAGCTTGCCGGAGCCCAGAGCCTTGAGGATCGCAGGCTCCCCGGCGCCGGAGGAGGTCGCTGGCGGCGCTTCCTCCAACGGGTCGTAGTCATCGGCGGGGCATGAGAACAGAACACCCATTGCGACGATGCCCTGGATATTTCCTTGTACCTAATGCAAGATACCACACCCAAAAACGGATTCAGATGCCGAATAATGTTGCGAAAGAACAGGAACAACTGATGAGCGAACCAAGAACCAGAGCATCAAGAAGAACATGAGCATTACGATTCGACCAACAACATGGGAGCGCAAAAATAGAAGAAATGCAACAGGCACCACCCACTCTCTCACCTCTTGCCTAGCTGCCTCTCTCTCTGTCTCAACCGGTCGCCAACAATGTGGGAGGTGTACGGGCTTCTTGGCTGGTGCTCGGCTCCTCCTTTCTCCTTTCCTCTCCGCAAGCAAGGCTACTGATGGTTGCTAATTATCCGAGTAGCCAGTACTGCGGGACAACGGCAATTTATAGAGAGGAGGCCAGGAGGGTGGGATGAGCTGAGCTGGAGGAGGAGGGACGGTGGCGGTGTGGACTTTCTGGGCGGGTGTCCGGGCACGCAGGCGGAGACGACAGGGCAAGAAGAACCCAGCAAGGGATCCATTAGTTTTTCCCCCCTTCCACGTGTTCTCGGGGGCGTCTCACTCGGAGTCTCGGAGGGCGCTAGCCTGGCGGTGGCGCGGTCAGTGGCAAGCCGACCGTGTATCAAAACCAGCGACGCCGGGCCGGAGCAGGTGGTGGCGGTGTCTCCTCGTGTTCTGTCTTGGAGACCGTTGTATATTACTAGGTTTTAAGCACTGTGATTTGCTATCCGTGACGCGGTAGAGCTACTACAGACTACAATTCTGAGAAGATATAAGTAAAGCATATAATTTAGTTTTTATGTCTTTCTAGAGAAAACCCAACAATTCATTTATATTATCTCACAAAAAAAAATCACCAACATATATTTGCGAATTGCTAGATTAAATTCAGATCTACAGTTTCTTCAGAAATATCGTTGGTGGTCAGTGGTGACTACGTTTAGTGAACGTTCGCTCCATAAAGAATCCCGAGTTAATCAGATGTGAATGTAAGCTGAAATTTACATTTCAGAGTTCCAGTTTTCTAGTGCTTTGCTAAGTAACAGTGAACAATTTACGGTTCGTTTCATGTATAGGCAAATGATAAATAGTGATCTTTTCTTCTTCAATAATTTTTTATGGCACTTAAGATTATCCTCGAAGATAAAGATCTTTTTTATAGGTAGGATGAGGGGTCCTATTGACTAAAGATAATTTAGCAAAACGCAATTAGAACGGGATCTTAAATATAGTTTTTTAATTAAAATAAAAACATATATCACTTGTTCTTTAATTGTCATTTTGCTAAATCAATTTGACGTGTTATTGAAATTACTTTTGAAATTGAAATACCTAGAAACATCAACCACATGATAGGTACATGAGTTACAGGTGTGAGGCAACTTAACAAGAATAAGATCTTTGTCGGTGTAGCAGCTATTTTTTGGTTATATGGCTATGTCGAAATGATATTACTTTTAAGAAAAAATCAATCATAATTTTCATGCAGACACTTTTCAAGGCACATACTGGATAAGATATTAGAGTCTGTTGCAGAAGGAGGAGGACAAGGATGTTGTGCGCAAGGCGTGTAATGTTTTGGAAGTTGTGACTATAGATATCTTTGTTAAGAATGGGTGACATTTTAGTAATAGACTCGTTGGTAGCTAATCTGTATGTCATGGAATTTATGAACTATTTTTTTCTTCCATTTTGAATGCTTACAACATTATAATAATAATAAATTAGGCTATTTGTATACCAAATAGTACAACCGCTGAAAACTCTTTTTCTATTATCTTAAAAAAAGTGCTTTGCTAAGTAAAACAAAGAAACGTCAAGATCACAAAGCAAGATACTTTCTCGAATCGTCGTGGTGCCCTTTTTATATCTACAGAACCGTATGCTAGTTCTAACACTAAAAAGTTTTCTTTTTCAGAAAAGAAAGTCTTGTCCTCTTAAGAAGAGCACTTGTCCTTAAGTTGTCTTATAGAAACAGCTCTGGTGTTGTGCACAGGGGCGGAGCTATGATTACTTGGCTGGATTTGTGTATCATAAACTATATCCTATAATTATTTGAAATTTTCGTCTGTTTTAATAAGGTTCTAATGGGCATTGAGACCTAAACACTACTACAAAATGCTTCATTCCAAATGGCTCTAAACCTTTATGCTAGAGTTTTCCTTCCATTTATCGTAAAGTGTATGCGATGACCTCTTCAATGACAAATAGTTTGACAACGGTATGTGAGAACTAATATCACATATGGTTCACAAGGAACTCTGAGGTATGTGACATTCAAGTGATCATAGACACTAAAAACCGTAAGTGATGTTCATATCATAGACGATTTGTTCGACAAAATTGTTCGTGTTATGTTCATATCACAAATGGTATTTTCTTAAATCGTCTGTTTTACATCTCATATCATAGTCGGTTTAAGCAAAAAGCCGATTGTGTTATGTTTTATATGCATTATTATAATACACACGCATTCATAATAGATAATAGATATATACACTATGCTATCTCCTTGCCTTCATCCTTGTTCGCCTACTAATCTTCCACCTCAGACGCCTCCTCCTTGTCTTTGTCCGCCTCCTCCATGTTCTCGAGTGCATGCATAATAGCCTATTTTTGGCATCCTCATCCGCGACCATGAGTTCTTCATGCAGGGCATGTACGATAGCAGAGTCATTGATGGTGACAACATCCTCGCTTGTGGCCACAAATTCCTCATGTAGGGCATGTGAAATAGTCTCGTCGTTGCTGATGTCATCGAAGTCCATGGCCTCCTTCTTGTTCTCCTTCTCCCTCTCGTTTGGGTCGGCTACCAAAACCAGCAACGATCGCTCGTTCGGAGAGGGTGGCTGCTGAGAAGATGAAGCCGTTGTTGGCAGTTGAAAGTGGAAGACGGGATGGGAGCAATGAGAACAAAGTGAGTGTGTGTGTATGTGTGTGTGTGTGTGTGTGTGAGAGAGAGAGAGAGAGAGAGAGAGAGAGAGAGAGAGAGAGAGAGAGAGAGAAACTAGTCAGTTCCTGGTCACGCGATTAAAAACGCAAAGAGACATATCCCCTTGGGTAACTTTTTATATTTCAGATAGTTTTAAACTCACACAACCATCTACGACAATGGTTTTGAATATATATTGCAAACAATTGTATAGGTTAGAACTGTCTATAATATAGGCCATCACAATCGTCTTTTTCTCTACAACGTCTCTTTTACTGTCTTCCGATCCATATCTTGATTTTTGCTATGTGTTTCATACACCCTATAATTTGATTTGAGCTATTTCATACACACAATAGCACATATATATATTTTGTATATTGATTTTATCTTACAAAGAACCAAAAGCCACTGTCAAAACAGCCTGTGAAACCAAAATGAAGCTAGGCCGATGTTGCTACACTGATCCATTGCATGCCTAGCTAAGTCAGAGATCTATTTCCTATATTACAACCAAATTAAAGCAAAAAAAATACGGCTGGCACCCGTGACGCCAAAATGAAGCCGCGTCAGCCGGATGTCGCTACACTGCCTCCATTACCTAAACTATTAGCTACAGCTAGCTAGCACTATATATCTACTGTATGCTAGTTGCATGCACTACTATCTACTGTAGCTTCCTCTTATTCGAGGAAGGGTCGTTGTCATCGTCGTCGGTCAACACTAGCTAGGACTAGTGAGGGCTCCTCCTCGGGGTCTTCCTCCTCGTCCTCATTGACATTGTCTCCCTCAGGCTCCTCCTCCCCCTCGGGCTATTCATCTCCCTTGCTGTCGTCATCGCCCTCCTCCTTATCAAAGCCCTCCTTGCCATTGCCCTTCTCCTCTGGCACCTCATCGTCGGAGTCCCTATTGCACTCATTGGTGACCTTGTCATCGCCTAAATCCATCACATTGTTGTTCTAGCCCGACTCTTCCTCTTCCTCGGGCTTGGGCTTAAACTTGTCTTCCTCAGACTCGGACTCCTCCTTAGTGCCCGAGTCCTCCTCAACACTAGGATCACCATCGTTGAACATTGGCTCCTTATCGTAGCTGAGCTCAACAAAGAGAGACGCCAACTAGTTGTTGTCGGGACTCTCCTCATCGTGGTCGGAGGACAAGGTGTGCAATGACAACCATAACGGTGAAGCCCACAGTAGTAGTGAATCGGGAAGAGGGAAGGGCGACGAGGAGGAAGACACTACTACGGAAATGGTCACCACTGCTGGTTCAAAAACTACATTATTGCCGGTTATTGAACCGATAATGATTAAGGGGCAGTGATAATCATGTATTACTACGCTGGATATAGAATCGACACTGATAATGAATATCATTGCCAGATATACAAACTATCACTACCGGTTCTTGAGCTGATTTTGCCGATTGATATAGTTATCACTACCGGTTACAGCTATGAACCGATAGTGATACTCAATACAAGGGAAAAAAATTAAAATTTAAATAGGCAGGTAATAAATTAATCGAGCTTTATATTACTAAACTCCACAATTATTGGTTTATATCACACTAATATATAATTAAGTCACTAATAATTCGTAACTCCATCAATATACATAAAAATCAAAAGACACAGCTGTGCGCGCAAAAGGACCCTAAACCTGCGCACGTGTGTTTACCAGTCAGCCACCACGATGATGAAGAAGTAGTAATCATCGTCGTCCTCATTGTTGTTGCCGTCGTTGTCATTTCTATCGTCATCTTCATCATCCATGGATTCCTCATGCACATCAACCTCCTCCTCCTCATCATCTGAGCTCCAGGGCCTCTTCACCTTTGGCTCGTCAAGGAAGTAGTCCCAAACATCATCCTCGGAGGGGGACCCTGCCAATCCGAGCTCTCCGATGGGGCCTCCACCTCGTCGTCGAACGACAGCACGGGTGTGGGTGGAGTGGCTGGAAAAGGTGGCGGCAAAGGCAGCGGTGGAGTGGCTGGAGTGGGAGAATAAATCGGTTCATCCATTGTGATGGCACGGAAGTGGATGGGAGAGGGTGAAAGAGATCAAGTGTGAGAGCAAGATCGAGTGAGCGATCAAGTGAGAGCATTTGAGTGAAATTTAAAGGCATTCCGGAGAAGCCGAGTAGGCAGGAGCAGGAATTCGTACAATTTTTGGGCTATCACAGCCGGTTTGTAAATACAACCGGTAGTGATGTCCATTATCACTACTAGTTATTAAAGGTACATCTTTTTATAAACTAATATCATTACCGGTTCTAGCTAAGAACTGATAGTGATAAGTTGATTATCACTGTCAGTTCATGTTACTAACCGACAGTGATGTATCACTGCCGGTTCTTGTTGACTCGACTTTTTATGTGCGCCTTGAGCTTACGAACCAGTAGTGAAAGGGGGCAAGGATGACCCTTTCTGCAGTAGTGAGAGGAGGTGGCCATGGCGTGGAGACCGGAGAGAGAGAGAGAGAGAGAGAGAGAGAGAGAGAGAGAGAGAGAGAGAGAGAGAGAGAGAGAGAGTACAATGAGAGGGTGAGAAACACCTAACTATCTCCCGCGTGAATGTAAAGCGTGAAGCATCATCTGCTCGGCTTCTCGGCTTCTCGGCTTGACCCTTCATATTCCAAATGGTTTCTCATTGGAACCAACACTACCACAAAAACAGTGAAAGTAGATGGAGTGTAACAGACGGTTTCTTAGAACCTGTCACTAACAAAATAGCCATAGAAGGTTGCTAAGACAGACATATCTTTAACATGACCACCATATAGATGTGCCAAGAGCCACATATGGGTTTTAGAATACCCATCTGTAACATTGTCATATACGGTTTCTTCTAAAATCCGTCTGTGTCTCTCCAGTAGACACAGATAGATAAAAATGATAAACCATATGTATTTAAAGACCGTCTTCATGAAGGTGAACATATATATGGTTCATTCTAATAACCATCTATGTCCCTCAATTATTGGTCTTAGACATGACCCTTTAGCGTGAGTTTTTTAGACAGAGACGCGCGTGAGTCTTTAGACAGTGAGCCGAGCTTTCTCTACAGCACGAGCTTCCTCTATTTGAATAACTAGATGTTAGCATTTACCTTCTTTAGCTCCAATTTGGTAGCTAGATTCATAGAACCATTGCGTCCAAATATTTGAGCTTCTATTCAACTCTGCAGCGTGAGCTTCCTCTGCAAGATGATTTGTTTGGAGCTTCCTCTGCAACGTTAGCTTCCTCTGTTGGAATTCCTAGAGGTTAGTATTTACTTTCTTTTAGCTCCAAATTGTTAGATTCACAGAACCATAGCTTAAAAATATTTGAGCTTATGTTTAAGATTTCGTATGTATACATATATTGTCTTTTTCTAGGTCGGGACCATTATATTGCCTCTAAAATTTGCATTTAAAACAATTCTTTGGATTGAATATCCAATAACTGTTATATTTGGCAATCGCAGATGGCCACTCGAAGTTGAATGTACTTAGAGAATTGTACTTGTGATGAGTTCCATAATAACATATATGGATCCATGCATGCTGTTGAGATGAATATGTTGAATAAGAAAGAGAAATTTATGTCTTGTTGTCACACCCTAAAACTCTAATCTAGTCATTAAGCATGCATACAGATTATGATATCATGCTTTATGTTTTTGATTTTGTTTTAAGTATTTAAACACGTTTCGAAAATATTAAGTCGTTAATCAATGCTAGTTCCCACCATATATTTATGAGTGGGAATCATTTTGAAATAGTTTAGATAGCCCAAGACCATTTAGGAAGAAAAAGAAAAAAGAATTGGAAGAAAAGAGGAAAAGAAAGAGGACTTTCAGGATGTGGTCCTAGCCCATGGTCTGACCACACCAGGGCTCAGAACGCCCACTTAAGACCAACCGACCACCTCACTCACTCACTCGTTCATTTCCTTCCCCACCCGAGAAAGAGGAAGCGAGGAGAGCTCCCTCACCATTCTTCTACCTAGAGCTCAACAGAAGCCGAAGATTGAAGGAGGATGTCACCCATGAGTTCTCCACATGATGTAGAAGAACAACAATTCTGAGAAAATATAAATAGAGCATTTTTTGTCTTCTTAAAGAACTCAACAAATCATATATATTATTATCTCACCAAATGAAAAATACTATCTGAACAAATCCCATAAAAACAGTGTCATGTATTTTGCAAAATGTTGGATTAAATTTCAGATTGCCAGTTTCTATAGAAATATTGTGGGTGGTCAGTGAACCTTCGCTCCATATAGAGAATCCCCAGTTAATAATCAGATGTGAATGTAAATTTCAGCGTTCCATTTTCTGGCGCTTTGCTAGGTAAAACGAAGAAACTTCAACTGCCCCTACTTCTCCCCAATTTACCAAAGCTGATGCAAAGGGTTTACCTTCTATATATGCCCTATTCCAGTTTTCAGGAACTAGCTAGGCTTGTTATCTGTTTGGATTTTGGAAGCCGGTTATTGAAAGTCAATTTTGATGACAAGCAGAGATAAACAGTGCTGACGTACAAGAGCAGACATGTTTTATGGTCGGTTTCGTGGTACAATTTGAATTGTCCAAGATGACCCGTTTACCGGGAATGCAGTCATACCCGCTAAATTGTAGTATTTGTTTTGTTTGTAGGCTGGAAACGAAACGGTCGGTTCGCAACTTGTATATGCGAGAATCCCATAAAAAAAAAGTATATGCGAGAATCCTTCGTTGGATTACATTCATCATCGTCTCATCGATTCATTTACAGTCGCAGATAAATTATATATACTACTAAGCTCTCTCTTCAGTTGTAAACATAAGTTAATTTGGATATTAGTGAAGACCCTTGGATCTAATAATCTGTTTATACGTTATACACCATACGATATTCGTTAGTGTCTTGTACGCTCCTCTTGACGCGTCACCGTTAATTTATTACCCTTTTAACACGTCATCGTAATTTCCTCGAAAAAAAAACACGTCGACGACATTCCTGCCATGCTGGCTTCTACGTCGTTGGCCTGATAGCTACAGCCTACAGTTTCTCTTATTTTTGCTGAATTTGACTTCGACCAGCACTTGTCGGTCTGTTTCGCCCATGTCGTGTCAGAATGGGACTGGGACAACGGATTTCTCGCGAAATTTGGACGGTGAGCTTTCATGGAACTGATCAGTTAAGACTACGAAGTTTGTGAGACAAAAAAAATTGGACGGTCTCAGATCCTTTTCCTTGATTTTCATTCACAAGAAATTAAACTGGCAGATACGCGTGTTGCTTTCATTCATGCATGCAAAAAGAAATCGCCGTGTTTGCATCTAGCTAGGAGCTAGCGACGGATTTGCAGCACACACCCATGGATGCATGAGAGCACTTCAATTCACTAGAGCCTTTCATGTTTAAGAAATGGTGTTGTACAAGTCTCAAAATAATGAGGTACTACACAAGTACGTGCACCTCTAGTTCTACGTACAGCGGATTAGTTAACACAATTTTCAATTATAGTAGTACAGTACAATGGGGTAGTAGCTTTTTCTGTGAGGGGTCAAATTGACGCGAAGGATATTAATTAGCTCAAATATTCAAGAACTTTTTCCCAGATAAAGGAAGTTTCATTTATTAAGATAATAAAAAATCTCAGCCTGTACGTCCAAGAATATACTCAGCCAAAATACTCAAAAACTGCACATGATTTTATCTCTAGATTTAGAACCGAATAAACAAATAATTAAGCATCATTCCCGAAGGCCCAGATTTTGGTGTGTGTGATTTAAGGAGTGGGGGTGGTGATAAATCACCTCACTCCTAATTTTCTTGTTTGGTTTGAGGAATGAGATCGTCTCATTCATCATAAGCACAAGTCTAATGTAAACATGAGAAATGGAGTCATTCCACCAAAATTCATGAAATGATCTTATGATGGATCATATCATCTACTGTTTTATGACGATAACCTATGTACATTTTGTGACAACAGTTTATGTTTCATAGATAAATATGACACTTGCAACTTTACGACGATAAGAACATGGCCGTCATATATAATACAACACTATCTATGACAAATAACACACTCGTCATCACGATTTTCATCACAATAAGATTTGTTGTAGTGAATAGGACAAAACCCGTTAGACAAATTAATTCATCCTGATCTGGCCCTGTTAGCCAAATTACGTCGGGGCTCCATTGTGCCCCCTGCGCATGTGTGCAACTCTTCTTCGACATGGTCTCCATCGTGCTCTTGGTCAACTGCTTCTTCGATAAGGTCTTCACCGACTCCAACCACAACATTTATAACAATCGTCAACGTGTTCCAGGCGTCCTCTCCATCCTCTACAACAGCTCAGCACGTCCACATTAGTTTCGGGTTGTTTCAACTACAAGTCAATCCGGAGTTTGCACGACAGAGCCCTGATTTCACAGTTTCATAGATGTCACATACTGTACAAAGTAAGGTTGAGGTATTCAAGTACTCTCTGGAAATGTTACCTCATAAATTTTCTAAAGGATCTAGCCCGATCCCTAAATTCGTTTGGAAGATATTGAAATCCTTGTGATGTGTTGTTGTTGTTGTTTCTGCATGGTGCAATGTCACTTTTTATTGGGCCTCACCCTTGCAATTTCGTATGGGACTAGAAGGAGCCTCTTGAATTTGAAGGAGCCCTTAAGTTAGCAATACATTTGAGTTAGAATAGTCCTTAAGTTTTCAAGCTAGAGTAGGCCATAAGTTTCCTACGTAGAGTAGCCCCTAAGTTAAACACTTAGTTCTATTTATTTTTTATTTTGATTATAGATTTTAGTCTTAAAAGTTAAAGCAAAAACAAACGATCTAATCTAAAAACTGATTTTTATAGTCCACAAACTAAGTTGTACTATAAAATTTCATAATTCAAAATCTAGTAGCAAGAAGTTTCTCTACATAATCTAAATTATGATAATCTATAAAAAAAAAAACAAGGCCTTATTTACTTAGAGTAGCACTCAAGTTTGGCTGGTTGTGTGAATTCTATACGTAGTGATGGATCCCCTTTTTTAACAGATTTTGCGTAGTGTGTTTTTCCATACTAATGTGTGGAACTATTTATTGGTGGATGTGTCGATTAGACTCAAGTCAATCACGTCTTGGTATAGTTGATATATAACACTTGGCGTTTGATGTACTGATTGTATGGTTCTAGTTGAGTTCAAATAGAAGCTGGGTTGTCAACATAACTCCCCACGAAAATGAATTTATCCTCCACTATTTGAAGATTGGTACAAATCCTACAACACAATGTAAGTAATAAGGCATCGGCCCGATAGTTTTTTCTTTAGAAAAAATGTCACCATATATCTCAATTATATTGATGTTCCTCGAATCAAAATAAGCACAAGATAGAAATAATTAGAATTGAGACATTCACATATATAATAAACCCCTTATAACACTATAAAAAAACTATTTTTTAACACTCATTATACCTTTCTACAGGCAGTTCATATAAAAAATCACCTGAGTAGTTGGCGGCGACCCCTCTGCAATTTCAGGCCGCCTGCGGAAACAAATTTTCACAGGCGGTTGCTTACGACAGCCGCCTGTGCAAATAGGATGATTATCACAATCACTTGTGTAAATAGTCATTTTTAGAGGCAGTTCCTTATGTGAACTGTTTCTGAAAATATGATAATTGCCACAGGTGGTTCACATAAGGAGCCGTCTCGAAAATAATCTATTTTTATAGGTGATTCCTTATGTGATCCGTCTTTGAAATTGGGACGAGTAACAAAAGTGGTTCATATAAGGAACCACCTCATTTTCAAAGGTGATTCTTTATGTGAACTTTCTCTTAAAATGGCCATCTATTTAGAGGTTGATCTTTATATGAACTTCCTCTGAAAATAGATGGTAGCTTATGTTAAAAAAATTATAACATTTTCATACGAAGTTGAATGAGAATAAACTTTATATAAAAATTGCAGCCCTTGATAAGATTTACAACTTTGTAGTTGAAAACTTTTTTATATAAAGTCATTTATGTGTCCAAATAATAAGTTGAAGTTTTAGACATAAGAAGGGGAGAAGGGCTTGGGAGATGAGGAGACGGGGGGGGGGGGCTCGGAAAACAAGAGATGACGAGGTCAGCGAGATGACAACGAGATCGAATGATGTGGAAGCCGGGTCTAAGGGGTAGGTGCAGCCACAATAGAGATGGTGACCATCGCACCATTTCGACTGCCACTACTCCTCGGGAGTGGTTTCTGGAGATTGGGAGCGTGATAGGCTTGGGCGGTCACGAGGTGGTAAACGAGGACGGTTGTGAGGTGGCTCAGGATGAGGAGACAACAATGAGCTCAGAGGATATGGAAGCCATGCATAAGGGGTAGAGGTGTCCACAATGGCGACGGTGATTATCACATCACTTCGACCGCTATTATCTCTTGGGAGCGGCTTCTGGAGATTAGAAGCGGAGTGAGATGGGCGCATATTGAGGGAGACAAGCTTAGGATTTATAGAAATATTATCACTGCGGGTTTGGAATATGTACAAATAGAAATAATAATTAACACTACCGGTTCATATTCGCTCAATTATTGCTCCGTTTGTGAGCATATAAGCTGGTAGTGCGGTTTAGAATACGATCCGATAGAGATAAGAATTATTAATGTCAGTTTATATTGGCTCAATTATTGTTCCGTCAGTGAGTTTTTAATCGACAGTGATAGTTGATATTACTATCGGTTCTTACGGACTCTTGGTTAGATATGTCGGTTTAGCTTATAAATCATCAGTAATTTATTACTATCGGTTATTTTTAAATCGACAATAAAAAAGAATAAGAGAAAATCTTTTTATAGCAATGAAAGCGCGACGTACGCGCTAGCTGCTGCTGCCAGCAGGACGAGTCCAAGGAGAATAACCTGGGTAGCTAACTTTTCTTCCATGAGAAACTTCCATCGAAGCTTCCGTTTTATTTTCTCCAATTAAAATTTGGTTGAGTTAGTACAAACATAAATAAATTAGCACGGTCAGTGATATATTCTAGGATTGTTAATTGGAATAGGCCGATGCAGTACACGTCGGTGCACATGAGGAACAGCAAGAGGGCAAATCTAAGCTGTCTGGATCACGGCAGGCGGATCGATTATGGGCTCCGACATGAAACTTTGTCTGTTTATACTAGTCGATGGTGTACTTTGAACTGCAGTTTTCCTGTGGCGGCGGCCACTAGTTTGGGCTCTGAGTCCGCGAACGATCGGGGAAGATCGCGCTCGACCGGTTCTGCTAGTTTCCCGCCCAACTTTTGTTTTCTTTATCCGATTTTCTTAAAAGCTTACTATGGTCATCATGAATCATGATACGAAATACTTTTGCTTTATTATTGCTACATTCAAATTAAGGGCCTTCGGGATTGCGCAATTGAACAAAGGCCTATCAAATATCTAAGCCAACAAAACCTATTTCATCTTCGTTTTCATCAAAAGGATAAGAAATCGGTAGCTTGAATCTATGTATTGCACGGATCGAGAATCCGACATACCGCCGGCCGGTTAGGAGTTAATAATTACTAAGCACCAAGGGCATGTACGTTTAGGAGAGCATGCATCACATTGCACTGAGGGCAGGCGGTGGTCAAAAGTCGCGCAGATAGTCTAGATCTGATCCAACCTAGTACACGGAAAAGTGAATGCAGCGTGGCCCGACCGGCCGTACGCCGTGTAAGACGTACGTACACTCGCCGTACGCCGGACTGGCCGTGGATGCTGTTGCGCCTCCCGCCTCCACGTGGCAGCAGTTATGAAAAACCGACACTGAAGACGTATCAGCGCCTGTTGTTAAACTCTCACGCATGAATAATAGCTGAGACGCTAAGAAACGGTACTAAAAAGTCATTATTAGTGCCAGTTCGTGGTTGAAACCGGTACTAATGTTGTCGGTGTATTTAGAACCAGGGGTCCCTAAGTCCCGAGGCCAGGCCGGCCATCCACTACATATCACCACCCTGCAAGGTAGGTAGAAGCGAAGTCCCGGGAGAAGGTGCTCGGGGCCGCCGCTTCTGGTTCCCGAGCACCCTAGTTCCCCGATGATCCGCAGAGCCCAAATACCAAGAAGGAAGTGCTCGGGAGAGAGTGCTCGGGGCTGCACGTGGCAGCCTCCGAGGACTCGGTGCCCCGAAGGTCCCACCGAAGTGCTCGGGAGAGAGTGCTCGGGGCTGCACGTGGCAGCCCCCGAGGACTCGGTGCCCCGAAGGTCCCACCGAAGTGCTCGGGAGAGAGTGCTCGGGGCTGCATGTGGCAGCCCCCGAGGACTCGGTGCCCCGAAGGTCCCACCGAAGTGCTCGGGAGAGAGTGCTCGGGGCTGCACGTGGCAGCCCCCGAGGACTCGGCGCCCCGAAGGTCCCACCGAAGTGCTCGGGAGAGAGTGCTCGGGGCTGCACGTGGCAGCCCCCGAAGACTCGGCGCCCCGAAGGTCCCACCGAAGTGCTCGGGAGAGAGTGCTCGGGGCTGCACGTGGCAGCCCCCGAGGACTCGGTGCCCCGAAGGTCCCACCGAAGTGCTCGGGAGAGAGTGCTCGGGGCTGCACGTGGCAGCCCCCGAGGACTCGGTGCCCCGAAGGTCCCACCGAAGTGCTCGGGAGAGAGTGCTCGGGGCTGCACGTGGCAGCCCCCGAGGACTCGGTTCCCCGAAGGTTCGCGCAAGATCATTCAACGACCCGAAGGGTCCCGTCGTCAGGGTGTCATCCGGTCAAAGGCCCAATGCCGCATTTAATAGGCACGCGCGGTCTGACATCCTGACATCCTGACATTCTCAGCTGCCCACGCCCCAGTGTCAGACCCTGCCATGCACTGGCAGGGGGCCGTGGGTCCATTAAATGTACGGGTCCCGTCCCGTTTCATCCAGGTGCCTCGGGATAACGTTGCCAGAATCGAAGCGCTCCGCCTGCCACCCTGCCCTGGCAGAAGAACAAGACAGGGTGGGCGCACTGGGCACCTCTGAGGCTGCCCGGTGGGCCCCTTTTAGGGCGCCCCGAGGCTTCCGCAGCGGCTGGTGGTCGAATGCGCGCCGCCTTTCTCCACCGCCCCTGTCACTTCGCCAAGATGAAATGATTACGCCCTTCTCCGTGGCACCTTGGCATTCGCGTCCCCTCTTTCCCATTCAGGATATGTTGAGGTCGGCGCGCCTATAAAAGGAAAGGATGGAGAACACTAAAAGAAGAGGGCAAGAGCCCCCGACCACAAGACTACCAAGAGACCAGACAACCAACAATCTCCGGCGAACCAGGCCAAAGATAGATCGACAGACACTCGAACCAGCTCAAGTTAAGCTAGAACAGAAGAGCCTCAAGCTCTTTGTAAACAATTCTCCCCTTAGAACCAGATATCTCCTTGAAGAATCCCCTTCAAGGATAAATATAGCGCTCATACAGGAGTAGGGTGTTACGCCTCCGTGCGGCCCGAACCTGTCTAAAACCCGGCGTACCCACTTTTCCTTGCATTAGGGTGATCGTCTCCCACCAGCCATCGCATTTATTTCCGTTCCCGATTATTTCCCACACAAGCTTTTCCAGGATCATCCCCCCGGCCGAATCTCTAAAAAGGGGGTCTCTCGGGATCCCTGCGACAGGAGTTCACTCTCCGACAAATGTGTATCAGTATTGATTCTAGCCACGATCCGGTACTGATAGTGACTTTTTAATGCTAATTTTTACCATAACTGGCACTGATAATAAAGAGATTATCAGTGATAGTTGATGACAATCGATTTTTCAAAATTCATAACTTTTTCAAACGATGTCGGATGGAGATAAACTTTATATGAAAATTATAACTTTTGATGAGATCTATAACTTTGTAGTTGACAACCTTTTCATTTGAAATAATTTAGATACCGAAATAATCATGATAAACATTCAGCAGGAGGGGATTAAAAGGAAAATATCTTGTAGTGCTATTAGCAATGAGAGATAGGTGAGATAGTAAGGAATGTACGTGTGAAGGAGTAGGTCGCGGCTTCTAATCCAATGGAACGCACATGCGTGAAAAAACTTGACGATGACATGTGCGTGTGGGGTAGCTCGGGCCTCGGTCACTGGTTGGTTGAAAAAAAATTCATTTTTTCTGGCTTCAGAACATCGATTTTTGGAACAGACTATCAGTGCCAGTTAAGAACCGGCTCTGATAGCACTTTCAGTGCTGGTTCAAGAATAGCCACTAATGAAAATTTTGAACTGACACTGATGGCCTGTTATGTGGTAGTGAGTGCAGCACCCTAGCCACGGAGAAAGCGATATGTGGAGTGGAACTCATCTTCGCTGATGGAGTATCACCTCTCCGCTGCTTGAAACATCCAAAGTACAGTCGGTTCAAATACTATGAGTCTATGATGATAGTTGGTTTTGAAAAATTGATTGTGATCGTGATTATTATAATTGATTCTTTGCTCCATGGTCTTCTCATATTGTCCTAATTGATTTTTAACCACATACTACAGTTGTTTCTAGACTGGAACCGATTGGGTTATTTTTATTATTGTCTTAGGTTCCATCCAAGAACCGACTACAAAAATACCTAGATTACCGACTGTGATAGATTAGCACAATATACCTCCCTTGACCAGCTGTTGTTCAGATTGAGTAGAGCTACCCGAACAGGAGTTGCTCGGAAGTGGCGGGCATTTTCTAAGATTTGGGGAGAGGAGGCTCAAATTTTAGAAGAGGTTTTCGTTTTTGGTGATCCAAGGTATGTAGTTTTGATTTAGCTACCTTAATTCCACATATCTCTAACAATCTAAACACGATTGCGTTCCCTGCCGGCCAGCTACTCCACATCAGCCCTTTTGATGTGGGCTGTTTGATTCGAAGCTAACGTGCAGATGTCCTCAACCATGCTAACCATCGAGAACTCTCCCGAATCTTCATCTCCCTCTCTAGCCTCTCTCCCTTCCAACTTGTTCCAGCTCTTTAGGCCACCTGAGCCCCTCTGATGCAGACGTGCTATCCTTCTCTCTCGCACAGCTGCCCCCTCTCCCCGTGAACCATGCCTCCTTCTTGAATGTCTCCTCCAGTTCCCGTCGTCATGTGTCCCCGTGCGCCTCTACCTCTCGGCACCTCCTTGCTCCCCATATGTTTCACAAATCTACCGCTGATGCTAGCGCCACCGCCCACTCGCCCTGCTCCCACCCGCCTGTTGGCTTAGGTACCATCTCTGTCGCCTCCCACCGAGCACGACCCTCCTGCCGCCTCACCTTCCTCAATGCTTGCGGTGGGAAGCGATGGCAATGGATAGCAGAGATGGCATACGAATTTGTGGTGAGACGGTAGCGACTTGCGTTCCGGCAACCAGAGCGCAAGTGGAGTGGCGGCACTCGGCTTCGTGTCGGTAACACATGCGGAAGGGGTGAGGCAGCGTCGGCCCCATGGGGATGCTCACCACGGTTGTGTCCTCGGATGGCATTAGGTTAGTTAAATAGTGACATGTAATGCCCTTAAAAAATGGTTATTAGATTATTTAGAACAAATAGATATATTGTATGTCTTGGCCATGATTCTACTTACCCATATACGTAACAGAATCACACTTACAAATTTATAAAATGGGAAGATGTATATATGTTTGATCATTTTCAGTCATTGTGCACTTTATTTTGTGATGCAAGCTGGGAGCTAATTTTTCGTATTTTTACACTTTGAAATCAAAGTTATATACTAGCACAATCTAAATTTGATGAGAAAATTCAGAGAATAATGGAATTACTTCAACTTGAACAAAATATTCTTCTTGTATTTTGGTACTTTTGAATTAACAGGTTTGGTAGATAAAGGTTAAGAGTAGAAAGGGAGACGACATAGATACCGTGAAGTTACTTCAAGAAATGAATTTGCATAACTTTCACACTTAAGAGTTCTCAGTTTTAACATATGCTTGGATGTAGAAGCCAAATTGTATGGCTGGTTTGAGATATATCTGTGTTGGCAATACCACAAGAATGCTAGATGAATTTTTATCAATATGAATGATAATTTCAGGGTATTTTGGTTATTGTGTACATGAAGGTTACAAATTTATAAAATGGGAAGATGCATATATGTTTCATCATTTTGAGTCATTGGGCACTTTGTTTTTTGATGCACGCTTAAAGCTATTTTTTCACATTTTTACACTTTGAAATCGAAGTTATATACTAGCACAATCTAAATTTGATGAGAAAATTCAGAGAATAATGGAGTTACTTCTACCTGAACAAAATATTACGCCTGTATTTTGGTACTTCTGAATTAACAGGTTGGGTATATAAAGGTTAAGAGTAGACATGGATACGACACATATACTGAGAAGTTACTTCAAGAAATGAATTTGCAGAACTTTCACACTTAAGAGTTCTCAATTTTAACATATGCTTCGATGTAGAAGCAAAATTGTATGGTTGGTTTGAGATATATCTGTGTGGCAACACCACAAGAATGCTAGATGAATTTTGATTAATATGAATGATAATTTTGGGGTATTTTGGTTATTGTGTACATTAAGGTTTTCCTGAGTGGAGCCGATCATGTTCCATTCTTCTCCGCACTACACAAATCTAAAGCCATGACGTTTTGTTTCTAAAATACATAGTCTAAATTTCTAGCTAAAAGAGCACAATTATGCATATGTTATTATCATTCAACTAACAATTTATGCTTGCATTCTTTGATTAGCCAATTGATCAAGTGTCATATGGGATTGTATCTTCTGTTTGCAAATATTAGTACAAATGCTATGATTGCATTTATTCCTACTAGAGAAGTACTATTGTTTGCATTGATGCTCATGGGCCACATGGATGTCCAGTGACAGGCCACGTGGAGCACCAATGGTGAGCGTAGTATGGATATATCTAGTGTTTAGGTGTATAAGAGATGAATGTGGTTCTAACTATTTAGGGCTTCAATTTTAGATATGAATCTTGGTGCATTTTAGATATCTATTTGAATCCAGATATCTAGAGATCCAAAATCTGCTCCAATTTGGGGCTTAGATCTTGTTTATTCTTGAGTTCATAATGGTTTGGTTTATGAATAAAGAATTTTGTATTTATTTAGGTGAATATGGCAAGGAGCTATTAGATTAGAATTTTTCTTCTCATTTTGATGAAATTAGCTACATCTTTTTCTTTAGTTATAATTACTTATTGTTTAATTAATTAAAAAATAAATGAAATTTATTGTCATTTTAATTTTTTCCTAAATTGTAGATGGACATAGGATGGATGTACAATGCGTTGAGACATAGCTATGAGTACATTAATGGCATGTCCGCTTTTGTATGGGTTGACGAGGAAGACAAGTTGAAGAGGAAGATGGAGCACATACTTTGCCCATGCATTGATTGCGGCAATAAGAAGATATGATACAACTCAAAGCATATCAAATCATACTTGATTCGAAGGGGTTTTATTGAGAGGTATACATGTTGGTCCGAGCACGGTTAAGAAGAGAAAGAAGATGGTTATGACATCGTTGGCGGTGAAGAATATTAGGATGATGAAGATGAGGTCATGTTGGATGATGACAACATTAATGTGGATTAGATGTTGTGTGATGTAGAAGCTCTATGTAAATAGAAAAGGTTTGATAAATTTGAGGTCTTGATCAAGGACTCAAAAAAAAACTTTTGTTTTTAGGTTGTGATGACAAGTTTACATTGTTGCATTCAGTGTTTGAACTTCTGAAATTGAAGTCAAACAATTGTTGGTCCGATAAGAGTTTCATAGAGTTATTATATCTCTTAGCAGATATGCTTCCGAAGGGAGATGTGTTGCTCATTACCACGTACAGAGCAAAGGAGATCATTTATTCATTGAGATTAGATGTGCAAAAGATACACACATATCCAAAGCACTATATCTTCTATCGTAAAGAGTATGTGATGAGGACATCACTTCTTCGTATACAACCCCTGCACCATTATAAGGTTCTATGACACGAGCTCATGCACATTGATTAAATCATTAGGTGAGCTCGTTCATCACTGTCCATGTTAATATTTGTGAGAGTAGGATGCTACTAAGTTCTTGTGATGTTTTGATACTTAGGAATATGGGAGTAGCACTCGCAACACCTAATGAGCATCTTTTCTTTATACCTTTCAAGTTTATGGTCTAACATGCGCATCTCAATAACGACTTTCTTGATAAAAATATTATGAAATTCATTAGCAGAACCTTCAGTATGAGGAAGACTTGTATGCATAATTATAACTAATTCCTTAACATACTTTGAAGCCTCCTTGTATTAGTGTTTAATATCTTTTACCTTTATTAATGGGATAGGCCAGCCTCCTGCCCGACGGAGTAGTTATGGGCCCACCCCATTTCCAGAAGAAGACGATAGAGTATATCCTGTCAAGAATATTCAAGGGCTACACCGTGAAAGGTCCATGTATCAACTTTGAACATTACAATTGAGGCTGGCGCGTGGCAGGCTTATCCAACCCCGGAAGGACCATCATGCATAACCTCCTTGTACCCCTAGGTTACACAAAGGTCCAGGTGGCCCTAGTACTTCGTGACTTCATTGGCATTAAGCTAGACATCCTTATGGAAGATGGTATCACAACTTTAGGGGATTCCCTCCACAATTTCATTCTTTAGCAAATGAGTCATATTGTCTTGATGCCTCCAGCGTTGGCCTCTTCGGTTCCTCCAGTGCCTGCCTTTTCGGTCCCTCGGTTGGCATTGCCTTCTCCTCTGCGGCCAACATCTCCGCTACCATCACCTCAGCATCAAAAGTTAGAGAAAGTGACTAGCATGAGGGTTACAGAGGAGAGAAGGGATGGATCCATAACCTCTGGTGAGAAGAAATGGCTCCTTTCGCTATCCAAGATGTATAGCTCAAAGCACAAATCATGTAGTGAGTCCTCATCCAAATCAAAGGCATGCTCAATGAGGTGAAAACCAAGACCAAGGACTACAATAAATTATGAGTTCCAAGGGTTTATGAGCGAGGGATGCCGTTATGCTTGGCAAAAGACTTAAACAAGATGACACCTACATGCAGAAGATTGCACCAATGATGCATGGAGGCAACCAACGAACATGGCTTATATAGCCTCATCGAGAGATACAAGTATAAGCATTTTCACCAATCGGAAGACGGGTTTTGTGTCAATTTTGATGACTTCTGTAATGTCTTCCATTTCAAGCGTTGTCGGTGTATCAGGAACCGGGGGTCCCTGAGTCCCGAGGCCAGGCCAGCCGTCCGCCACGTGTCACCACCCCGCGAGGTCTCTCCTGCGAGGTGAGGAAAGTCTAAGTTCCGGGAGAAGGTGCTCGGGGCCACAGTCCCTGGTCCCCGAGCACCCCAGTTCCCCGATGACCCGCAGAGTCTAAGTACCGGGAAGAAAGTGCTCGGGGAGGTGCCCGGTCACTCCCGAGCACCCTAGTCCCCCGACGATCAGAAGAGCTAAGTTCCGAGAGAGAGTGCTCGGGGACTACGCGCAGCAGTCCCCGAATGCACGGTTCCCCGAGGGCCAGTGTAAGAATGCTCGGGAGAGAGTACTTGGGGCTGTGTGTGGCAGCCCCCGGGCTCTCGGTTCCCCGAAAGGTCTGTGCAAAAGTGCTCGGGAGAGAGTGCTCGGGGCTGCTCGTGGCAGCCCCCGAGCACTCGGTTCCCCGAAGGTTCGTACGCGAGTGCTCGGGAGAGAGTCCTCGGGGGGGGGGGGGGGGGGGGGTAACCAGTGCCCCCGAGCACCCGGTGCCCCGAGGGCAAGGATAAGCATTCTCGGGAGAGAGTGCTCGGGGAGGTGAACAGTACCCCCGAGCGCTCGGTGCCCCGACGACCCGGAAAGGCCCCCGAGGGGCCCGTCAATGAGGTGTCAATCAGTCACAATGCGTGCGTGGCCTGACATTTCCCAACTGCTCCCGCCGCAGTGTCAGTTCCTGCCACGTTTTGGCAGAGAGGCATGGGGCTATTAATTGTACGGGTCCCGTCCCGTATCATCCGGTGTGTCTCGGGATAACATCGCCAGGATCAAGGCATTCCGCCTGCCGCCCTGCCGTAGCAGAGGAACAAGACAGGGCGGACACGCCGGGTAGTTCTGTGGCTGCCCGGTGGGCCCTCTCAACGGCCCCCGTTGCCAGGGCGTTTATGGTGACAAGTGACTGGGCGTGCGCCGCGTTTTCCACCTCCCCGGTCACTTCACCCAGAGGAAATGATGACACCTTTCCCAGTCATGGCGTCTTGGAACTTGTGCCCCCTCCTTCCCGTTCGGGGCATGTCGCAGCCGGCGAGTGCATAAAAGAGTCGGCACACAGAAGAGAACGGGGGATCGATCAATCAATGAAAGCCCAAGCAGTCAACCGTGTCGCGACCAACGAAGAAGAGACCGTAAGCATCGAGCACAGAAGCACCTAGAATAAAACCGTAGTCCCTGCCCAAGAACAAGGAGTCTCAAGCTCTTAGTTAGACACAATATTCTTGTAACCAGCTACATCCTTGAGGGATCTCCCTCAGGACAGTTATTGCATCCATACAAGAGTAGGGTATTACGCCCCCATGCGGCCCGAACCTGTCTAAACTCCGGTGCATTTACTTCCCTTTGCACTAGGTCGATCATCCCCCACCACTGGCCGTTGCATTTACTTCCACTTCCATTTATTTCTCCGACGAACTTATTCAGGATCATCCCCTCGGCCGAATCTCTAAAAAGGGGTCTCTCGGGATCCCTGCGACAGGAGTTAATCCTCCGACAAGCGCCTTTCTTTCGAACTACCATGGTACTATACACTGTAAGTGTCTATAACCTTGGTATATGTTCATATATCTACAATTAAATGATATGCCTAAATACTTTCTTATTTATAGATACATGTATCAGGAATCCATCGACCTCAAGAAAGTGATCAAATTCCTTGACCCACAATCAATCTGCCAGCTCTCCATCTAGACGGGGTGAGATCAGCTCCTGGATGCTATGCTCAAGCAACAAAAGATAAAGTACTTCCTCGGAGCCTACAACTTTTGGTAAGTACCTACAACTAGTTTATTTTGTACTTGAATACTTGATCGACCACAAACCTAATGCTTATTTCTAATTTATACATATTCAGTGACCACTGGATGCTACTTGTCCTCATGCCGTGTGATAGTAGGGTGGTGCTTTTTGACCACTTTGATTATCCTCTAGAAAAATATGAAAAACGTATGGTCATATTCTAAAGATAGAACAAATTCTATACAAACTATGCTCTTTACGTTTTACCTCAATGGTTGATGATACCTTTCTAAAATCATTTGCACTCAAGGCGTTCGAGGAATATAATTCCAAAGGTGGGAAACACAACTCAAAGAATGAATAAATGACATTCCATACTCACTATTCGGTAACTACATACTTGTATATATATCTCATGATTTGTTATATTTATGAAGACTATTGAGCCTATGATTATGGGACAAATTCCTTATTTGCCATCAAAAAACTTTCTCTTCCCTCTGCACCACTCAAATTTTTGAACTTCCTTCATTTCCATCGATTTTATCTTTCGTTCCTTTCTTGCCATTCCGTCCACATTTCCGTTCAATCCTCCGCTAAATTCACTGTTCACCGATTCTGTTTCTCCACAAATTAATAGTCTTCTATTTTTTAACTGTAATAATACTCGATTATCATAGTCACTTGAAAACACATCTGCAAAGAAAAGGTTGATCAAGACAATAGGATTCGAGTAGGAGGGAGTCAAGTGATCTGCTCCTTATCATTTGCACAAATTATCTCCGTTCTCAAGAGATGTCATTTAGGGATACATACAGGCAAATTTTATAAATTTTGAATACTAAAATAAAAAAAATTAATATTTGTCACATGAAAATGATATTAGTAGATTTGTTATAAAATACTTTCAAATGATTATATTAAAAAAACTTTCGATGACATCTGCTTAAAAGAAGCAACGAGTAAAGGCATGTATTAAAGACTAAATCGATATTCTAAATGACAAGCAAAAAATAGAGATAGAGTGACACGATTGATTAATTTTGAAAAAAGGGTGTCAGGGATTACTAGGCATCGTGGCCAATGGCTGCCCGCTTAATTGGCCAACCACTAATCCAGCTAGCTAGCTGTCCCCGCATTTTGTTTTATTTTATTTTATTTCCCCGTCCTAGATCAGAGTCGCTGATCACAATCCATTCGAGATGCATCTTTCAAATGTTCAGTTTGGCTTACTGCCGTCATGTTTCCCCGTGTAGTGATTTCTAACACTTCAACGTTCGTTAATTTCTATTTTTTTAAAAAGAATAAATTTCGCAAAACTACATATACTTTAATAAAATTGTGACAAAACTACATATTTAAGCAATAGTTTCATAAAATTACAGATGTGTCAATTTTATCACAAAACTATATATTTTTGATAAAATTATCGCAAAACTACAGAATTAAACAATACTTTTATAAAACTACAGATTTAACACCGATTTTATCATAAGACTACAGATTCTAAAGAATTATTCCCAACCCTATTACCATGACGATCGGGTCACACTTGCAGTCTCACAGCAGCTGTCAGCTCATGAAACGAACCGTCCAGGAGCTCATAAAACTATAGATACTTCGACAAAATTATCGCAAATCGTAAAATTACAGATTTAAACAATAATTTCACAAATCTACAAACTTAGCACCGATTTTATTATAAAACTATAGATTCTATCGCATACCTGTTAATCTGACAAATGTGCCCCACTTGTAGTCACATGAACTCCCAGATGGTTTGTTTCATGAGCTGGCAGCTGCTGTGAGACTGCAAGCGGGGTCTGGTCATCATGATAACGGGAATGGGAACAACTACTCTAAAATTTGTAGTTTTGCGATAAAATCAGCGTTAAATCTGTAGTTTTATGAAATTGTTCCTTAAATATGTAGTCTTGATAAAATTAACACTAAATTTGTAGTTTTGTGAAACTATTTCTTAAATATGTAGTTTTACAATAATTTTATCAAATTGTATGTAGTTTTGTGAATTTTACTTTTAAAAAAAAATCAAAAAATTACTTAATTGATTATTTCCCCTAAATTATTAGGGATTACTAAACTGGTGTTTCCCTTTTATGGTTCATAGTAGCTAGCCGTGTCGTATTCAGGGTTAACAAATGCGACAAAAACTGCTCAAAATGCGAGGTTTTTGACCGATTCGGTCTGGTTCGTATTTAGAAACCGAGCGGTTTTTGATCAAATTCAAATTCAAAATTTTGAAAAAATGGAATGAATTTGACTGAATTTTGATTGAATTCTCTGGCTTTTGAAGAATACGCTGGGGTCAGCTTTCGGTCCGCGGTCACATTTGTTAACGCTGGTCGTATTCTGTCGTACAGAAATGAACTGTGTAAATGAAGCTGTGCTTACTAGCAAGCACCGTAGCCAACTCATCGATGCTTTTCTGTGCCCAGCCCGATGATGAGGGAAGTCGATATGTATCTATCAGAAATTCAGAATGAAGCGTGACAAGGACCCAGACAGTGCTAGCTGCAGGGGTTATATCACATGTAGTCTTGGATAGGGATGCTGCTAATGGTCCAACTAACTAAAACTAACCACAAGAAAGAATAAACCCCATCCTGACATCCAGAATCACATTTCCATTCTTTGATATTTTCTTCCCCTTTCTTCTGTTTCTTCTCTCCAAGAAGTCAACACGGTTCCAGGCAACAACCGCACTGCCTTGCCCTGTGGAAAACGAAATGCAGTAGCATTAAAAAGACGTTTACCCCTTGAACTCACAAGACCTCAGCTCAACTCCTGATGAAGACCAGTAGTTAAGTCTCGCGCTTAATTCACGGAGCAACGCTACGCTTTCCATACATAGTCAACTTATGGACGTTTGGTTCAAGGGATAAATTCATTCTAGATGGCATGATATATCGTGGGTTCATCCTATCAATTTTGGATGCCACTATCCCTTATTTTTACCCTAATTATGTGCTTGTGAGGAATAAGCGGTGACGGATCAATTCATTCTATTCCTCAAACCAAACATACGGGTTAGGGATAAGGTGATGATAGATCACCTCATTATTCCTCAAACCAAACACCCTATTAAAGCTACATTTGGTTCCCCATTGCTGGCCCAATTATTGGTGAATTTCATACTAGGTTTAAGTTGAGAGAACCCAACGTGGATCCTGGCATAGCGTAAGTAATGCATGCTCAACCGGAGTAGTTGCAGATTTCTGGGCTGGCTGGCACATTTCTTGTTTGTTGGGTCGTGCTCGTGCGTACGCGTACGAGTCGCATTGGGCATTGGCATTTGAATCGCAGTTCACCTGCTGCTGCTGCTGCTTTCGGCAGAGAGACGCAACTTCTTGCTCGCGTTTCCTTGAGTAGTGAAGACAAATACAAACATTTAGCTATAGAGAACTACTCCATCTAACAGGCGTTTTACAGGTTGAAGGACTAGCAGATACTAGAGAACACGATCGGTACCGAGATCACTGCAGCTCCCGGTGAGACTATTTTGTTCATTCTGAGTTATTTCTTTTAGCTCTAAGCCCTGTTCGCTGTTACAGGTTGAAAACTGCCAATGCTCTTCAAGAAAAGTGAGAGAGAAAATAACTTCTTTTCTTCCTGGAATTGAACTACTCTCTTACTGCCTATAAAGATACCCAGAAATATTAATAACCGGCCGTGGATATTCATAACCATGATCCCTTCCATCCACTTCAGAACGATGAGGCTTTTGCTGGGCTGAAGACCAAAGAGATCACACGCTACTTTGTCTACTTCTCTACCATTGCACGAAGAATATATTCCAGATCAGTATAATTACGAAGGCAAACATACGTAGCCAGAGTTGGGGAGAAGAAACGAAACGATGTCCACAGCACAGGGTAAACCACATGGATTTAAAATCCACACATCCGTACTATGCAGTCACCTTTCGGGAACAATGGTTTACTGTCATTGAGAACAGACCTTTTCGACTGTAAAAAAAGCTGAAGATAATTGATTACACAGAATTTAAAGAAAATCACTCGTACTTTTGACCTGTTATTCAACATTTTCAGAGAAGCTCACCTGCTCCAACGAGAATGGTGAACCTGTCTATCGCCACTGGCCGATGCTTTATTAAGTGGAGATAGACAAACCATGAACGATGGCATATCACGCAGTAGAAATCAATTCATATGGGCCGGTCAGCAGGTACGAGCATCCAGGTTCGTCACTCTCAATCCACTCAACAAGGGTTTCGGAATACACCGTACATGTTTAACGAACCTAAAAGACAATAGGAAGGTGACCAAAAAGAATCTGAAACATATACAGTTCGACGTTACAGCAACTATTGAAACCTGAGCTACTTCACTGGCTAACAGAAAGAGACCTCTGCCTGCGAGGAGACCTACTAAGGGCGGGGCTTGCACTCCTTGATCTGCTGTTAACTGGTGAGTGTGACACAGATCTTTCCCGAGGAGGGCGAGACCTGTCAAGACGGCACATGTGTCAATCAATCAATTAGGACGTCAAGAGCACACAATTGTCAGCATAAGAGGATGACAGCAAATCATACCTTGAATGGTGCTTTCGCTTAGGTGCCGGTGAGTAGCTTCGGCTTCGGGACCGTGATCTACCCCTTGGAGAGTAGGAATTTCCAGGTGACCTTGAGCGCGATCTCCGATCATAAGAACAGCTTCTGCCACTACAAAAGTGAATATTTACAAATAAATTAGTTTTTGCCAAGCCTCCGCAGATGGATAATGTATGCATGAAACAAGAATTGAAATCAACACACAGTTGAAGAATGGGGATCAGAAAGGGACATGCAATACCTGACTCTTTCCCTGGCCCTCATCTCAGAAGGCTTCTTTCTGTTCTCCTCAGCAAAAACAACAGTAATTGCCCTTCCAAGAAAATTCTGCCCATCCATATGGTATTTTGCATCAGCAGCATCTTCAGGGTCAAAGTATTGGATGAACCCAAATCCTCGAGGGCCCCTGAAACAGAAAACAAATATTAGTATTTTTTTCCCAAACAAAATGGCAATGCTCCAGAACAACAGAAAAACACTGCAGATATACACAATATCAGTCAAATTACTGTGCAAAATCAAATCTAAGAATTGTTAATTCTTCCTTCCATGGAGATGTTGATATACACAAATCAATTTCAACAGTAAAGCAGGCACTAGGCTGCTGACCTCGCACTCATCAGAGTTTAAAGATAGACTTGAAACTCTTTATAACTTGCATATCTCTTAAATCTCTATTTCTTCCTTCTCTTCAATAGTACTCTGAAGACTTGCGTCTTCAAGAAAGTTACTTTCACTGTTAATCTCAAGGGATGAGCAAACCAATTCAATGTAAACCAATAAAAACAGCATAAACAAAAACATTTGCTAAGTTCAGATTTAATATGTCAATAACAAGTGGCATCCATAATAAGCCTGTTGAGGTGTAAATATACTGTAGTGTACTATACAGCCCAGGATGAGATCTCCAAATGGCACATAGGCGTCCACCTGAAAATGCCCACTCGCTATAATTGAGATAAGGAGCCTTACCCAGTGTAGTAATCCCTAGGCAGATATATGTCTTTAAGACGACCAAATTTTCCAAATGGTCTACGGAGGTCATCAGGCCTGCATTTGTAATAAACTCCAAGTTGAAGTGGTGTAATATAGAAGAATAAGCAATTCTCATTGGTAGTGTAATGAATCACCTCACTGACAGGGAAAACAGGAGCCATAACCAAATGATCTATAAAATTAGGGGAAGGGGGAGATGACGTGTTTTATGAAGAAATAAATTGCAGAGCAAAATGCACTTAAAATTCGTCAATAATAGTTCAGAGAATAACTAAGCAGTGGTAGGAACACAGTAGATAGACGCGTATATTTGTGCTTTCTATTAATTCTATGTAGCAGCTACACTCCTGCAGACTAGTTTGAAAAAAAATGATCTAAATGATTCTTTTTCTTTGCAAATGAAGGCATTGCAACACCCAAGCATACCTCAAGATGAAAAACTTGGGAATAGGAGAATATCACATGATGTCATACATACAAACCAATTCTATTCTTTCAAACCGATTCTGATTTTTTTTAATAAACTACCACTCCAACTACTATCAACAGTAACACCAAAATATTATCCACACAAAGTTAGCCAACAAGAGAAAGATCATGCTATTACTGATCCAGCAGCAAGGATAATCTTACCTACAATCTCGGTTAAGATTCCGCACCAGAAGACTAGTTGGGAGGTCCCTAGCACGGCCTCCATAACGACCATGAGGACTTGGACTGCGGGCTCTTCTCCTGTAACCTCTTGGCAGTGACGGACTTCTCCTGTAACCTCTTGGCAGTGATGGACTTCTCCTGTAACCTCTTGGCAGTGACGGACTTCTCCTGTAACCTCTTGGCGGTGATGGACTGTAATCATATGTTCTCCCCATACTGATCTAAGAACACACGAAAAGAACAACAGACATCAGAAGCAATACAATAGCAATCATGTTTCATGTGCGTTATGTATTTCCATATCAGCGCCTCTTCAAACACAAGAACGGAAATCATTTGAAGAGAAACCCTTTCAAACAGACACTGAAGTATTGAGTTGTCCACTATCGGTGGAAAGCAGTTTCGCTAACAGTGAATTAGACAGGAAGCTATATTTCAGCAAACAAGCGGGCAAAATACCTGATAACATTGAGAGTCTATGACAATTTGGTTATATCTTTCGCTAGAAACTACTGCTTTTCAATGCAAGAAACCCACCTCTTACCCTATCTAGAATCATTTCATCGAGGGAATTAATTTTAGACAGTGCTCAGACATTCACGTACCTCAGAGTTATCTACCATGAACTTATCCAATATAGGATTCATAAATATAGCAAAAGACACCTAACAGTAGATCCGTATGAGCAATACAACTATTCTCCTAAGTGCTTTACATATTTTAGTCAAGATAATCAGACAACCCAAGAAAATAAAGTATTCCTATATTTCCTTCTCCCACTTCCACTCTGCACTTCCACCTGCGCACCTCTCGTCTTCCATCGCAACCCCAACCCCGAAAAAAAGCATAGCCAATATGCCCCTTCAAGGCTAGAGCCTCCCAAACGGCCAAAGCCGCCAACCCCAAAAGAATCCGAACAAGAACTATCCATATTCGCCAATGAAACCATAAAAACGATTCGTCACTTACAAAACCGAGGCCGGAACACGCTCTCGATCAAGACAACAGATCGATGCGAGCCACAACACGATACCGAGATAGGGTTCTACAATAGAGGAACGACCAAATCGATAGGTAAAATCCACGCCATATTACCGCGTAAAATTCGAAGCAAGGAAAACGATGAGCGCGCGCTCACCTGGGCCGATCAACCCGGATGAAACTACTCGCGAAAATTAAGATCCTATCAGAAATCTAGTGCCGCGTAATCGCATCTCGAATCGGATTACCGGAGTAGTACCTTTTTTCTAGGGCTTGAGGGGCGCTCGTGGTCTCCAGAAGCTTCCGAACGCGACCGCAACGGGTGCGAGGCGAGGGGCACGGGGTCCGCGAGGCCGTGCGCTTTTAAGGGAAAGGCGAAAACACGGGGACCGTTGGATTCGGGCCTGGGTAACGGTTGGACGGTGGATGTGGAGGCCTGCGTTGTTGGGCTTTTCGAGCCGTACTCTTTTGGGCTCGGCCAGTAGATCATGTAATTAGGCCCAAAAGAGGATCCAGGCTTCAAGCTTTATTTTCCTTTTCAAATCCTTTTTGTCACAAAGATTTTTTTTCTTCAGATGTGTAGGTCCTTTTGCACTTTAGTCTATTTTTTCACAACACATAATCTTCTATTGGTTAATTATTTATTATTCCTTTCTTTCCTCTGCGACATAATCTATGCCTTACAAGTTTCGACGAAAGAGAAGCCTGGTGCATTTCCTCGCAAAACAAGTGTGGTATATTTCATACCCTCTCTGTTTCTTTCTCTCACCCTCTTTTCCTTACTTTCGCTTTTAAGTTTGGTATCGCATGGATCTAAACTATAAAGGCGTGAATGTGTTTGATATCGAACGCCACTTATAACCGCTTCAGATCGAATCTAACGGTCCCCTCTCCCCACACTAATGTGTCAATTTTTCTATCTTCTTGCCATTCCCTCTTAGCTGAAAAAATCAACCAATGCCACAGCGGGATCAGCGCACTGCATACTTGCCCCTGTCGAACGTGCACATGCCGCCCTGCGCTGCTCTCTCCACCCCGTTGGCGTCTCTGCCCCCTCCTCCCCGATGACGTCTCCACCCTGTCCTTTAGGGAGCGCACCATGGGGCTCTCCCCGTTGGTCGCCACCATGCCTGCCTCAACGTTAGTCTGCTCGACTGCCACCCTACGCCTGGCAGCGCCGTCGAGTGCAATAGTCGTGGAATCTAGTGACATGAGGCATTTGGTGGCACGGTGCGCCTTGAGCAGCAACATCCACCTGATTTACTTGGTGTTCTTGGTGCGACCACTCTTGCAGTGGATGTCCTCCTCGGCGTCCTTTGATGAGATCTCAAAGATTGACCAGTTAGGGTTCTCTATCTTGACCACCACCGACATGCCTCGGTAGGCATCGCTGCCGACTGTGCCATCCTAGAAACTCCCGCCGCCATCAATGGCCAGTCCATGCCGCCATCAATTTCCACCGACTTTGTCGCCCCAGAATCTCTACATTTTGGTATGTAGAAATTCAGGCGGGATCCACCACATCGCATTAGGGAGGGCGCGATTTTCGCTGGATCCGCCATCAAGGTGAGTAAAAAAGGAATGTGTATATATGGCATCGATTTCCTCTTGCATTCAAGGTGTTTGATGGTTTACTCCTTTGGTTAAAGGAGCTGCACCGCCTCCACATCGAGCTGCCACCGATGAGTTCAGCATCGATGATGATGTGCTACTCAAATGGAAGGCCGACTTCAGGGCCACCCACGTTGGTGTCTGCCGTTCGCAAGGTGTTTGATGATTTGCTCCTTTGGTTAAAGGAGCTGCACCGCCTCCACATCAAACTGCCCACCGACGGGTTCAGCATCGATGACGACGTGCTGCTCAAATGGAAGGCCGACTTCAGGCCCACCCACGTTGGTGCCTGCTGTTCGACCCCTTCTCCTTTTTGTTCTTTTTGCTTCATGCCACTACTGCCCAATTGTGTGAAAGTTGCCTTCCCAGGAGGTTTAATGAGCGCGGCCCCAAAAGTTAGATATACGGGGATTCTTGATTCACTTAAACAGTCCAAGAAGTGTCTACCCAGGATCAATTGGATTCTTCTTAAATAACCACACATTTGATCTGAATATTGTGATCCGAATGATCACCTGCACAATGAAGAAGCTTTAGTAGGGGCAGGCAGGGCGATTGTAGCATTGTTAGACCCAAAAAGCAGAATATAACGAGATGATGCTTAGATCAAAAGCATCAACAAAGGTGGTTGAAGATTGCAGTTAAACAATTTATAGTTCAGATCGATTGGAATCAATGCAGACAACCATAAGTTAGATCAGATAGCCAAATGACCTCTATTTTATTGAAACGCCAAAATCTTTACAATGTTCATACTTTAGTAGATAACCATATACTCATTTTTTTTAGCTTAAAAATCTGTCCTTGGTGAATTTCATGTTTCATCTACCAATTACCTAATGTAGGAGAAAATTCTTGCAAATTGGGCATGTTGCTCTGAAGACGCTGGTAGTGATCCATCGGACACTGTGGGACAATGACACTATGTTCAAGGAGGAGTTGCTCAGCTACCGGCGCAAGGGGCACACTCTGCAAATGTCCAACTTCAAGGATGACTCCAATCCACTAGGTCAGCTCCCAAATCTACCACTGCAGCTCTGCAATTCTGCACGCATTGCTGCTGAACTAAATCAATATAATAAAATAATGCACATGAAATAAGGCTGATAATTTGGCATTGATAAATGATGATTCCTCCTTGACTGAATCTTGCTTGCTGCTCGCCTCCCAGCATGGGACTGCTCCGCTTTGGTGTGCACATACGCGTTGTATCTCGAGGAGTGGTTGGAATGCTTCAGAGTTCTGAGATATGATACTGAGTCGGAGCGGTTGAGACCTGCAGAGGGAAACCCCAAGGTTTGTGTGACTGTGTTTGCCTTGCAGTTTCAGGTTTCGCTTTGTGATATCTGCCTAATCTTTAGGGTCAAAGTAGAATAAGGAGCTTAGGTAAGGATGATCTCTTAGAGCAGCTGCCAGCAGCTACTCTTCCAACTTGTCGGTTGTCCGGTAGAACACAACTTCCTTCTATGTCAAGTACTTGTTTCAAACTGAGAATAGACTCATCTTGCAAAAAAAAAAATGTTGTGATGGTACTTTCAATGGTATATATGGCCAGCCACATATTGGGTGGAGCCATCCAATATTTTGTAGTTGTGCTTTAACCTGGCCCATATTGCTACTACATTATTCTTTGTGGTCTTATTTGATCTTGCTCTAATATCGATGATACTTTTGATAATGTTGATGTTTCACCATCCTATCTTGTGTTCCTTGCCAGTGCTAATCCGAATGGTGCATGGCATATCTAATGGGCTTATATTTTTTATCTTCTATGGATCACTCAACTAATGAATGAGGGTTCGAGTGATCTATAATTTTAATTGCTAGAAATAACGTTGGTATATTTCACTTGGATGAAATGTCATGCAAGTATTAATTTGGTAATTCATGTACATTTTTAATACTTTGGCTTCTTCTCTTCGTAGATATTTTGTATTTATTATAACATTTTGATGTTATTTTTTTATCATGTAGGCATGAGCGATCATAGGATTGGTTTGCTTTCTGTCATCGTCATAATAATTATCATTGCTTCACTCATAGTAATCCTGCATGCTCTACGCATTCCATGGTACTAATGAAAAATCAACATAAGGTAATGAAAAACTATTTGTTCAAACCTGCTAAATTTGTTTTTTTAATGAAAGCCAATGTTCGGTGTCCTTCATTTTATTTTTTGCATCTACCATCTATCTATCATGGTTGCAAACATGTTCTTTTGCAAGTTGACATCTCATTGTGTTTGACTTACTAGGTTCTCATACAATCATATGTATTTGAAGTAGCTGTGGACATGAGAGAAATGTTTGATGGGTATTCTGATGTCTTTTAGCATGTTGATTGTATTTATAAAGATCTTCAATGTGGAAATAAAGGATGGCTTCTAGACAACCTAGTGGTAATCCAAACAGTACGAGAAATCCATGTTGAGCTAGAAGGTGCAACCATATATAGGAGGATGTACCAAAAAACTAGAGATGTTTTTCACTGAAGGCTTATCGGTTCGGTGGATATAGAAGTTGTCCAGGTAGTAATGACTTATGTCTTCCTGCTTGAATCATGCATAACAACAGCCATTTTTTAGTATCAGTGGTCTATTTCTAAAGCAAGTTGCTATCAACACATCTGATAGTGCAGTAGTGCAGAGTCTCATCTTTGCTATCCTGGTTAAGGACATCCTTATGTTTGATAGAACATGACAATTTACAAGGCAATTCGTTTGTTGTGTTCAGCATACATATTAGGAAGTATGACATCCACTAGCTGTATTCTTTCTAGATTTCAGGGCCAAAATGGCTCTCTAGAGACTAGAAGGAATGTGATTTCAAGAGGCAATCCAAATGAAGCTATTTGATACAAGGTAGGATTGCCCGAACTTGACTCTCAGTCACATTGGTAAATATGCCTTCGGTTCCGAGTGGAAAAGGAAAGGAGGTTAGGCCATTTCACTTTAAACCGGATGTTTTGAGTTCTAGATCAATGAGTTTCTTCTATTGCAACACCATGGAGCAGGATAATGCACATTTTGCGAACAAAGCTGTCACCTCAAAGCTAAATAATTTTTTGAGATATCACTGTATGTTGCATCGGTTCCATGCTGCACAACTACAATTCATTCCACATTAGGTATGTGATCAATCTTCTCGAACACACAACAGTGTATAATTCACACTAATCCTTATTATTGACATGCAATGCATATGTATGATGGTTATCAACTGAGGAAACAATTTTTGGTAGATCTACTGAACTACAATGGGAATAAATGTGAAAACGGCATCTCCTCCCGTGTATGGGAAATTGTCAAGTGCATTAGACATGAGATGTTTCCAAAGATGAATTAATTGTGATATTATATTTGCACGTGACGATCTACTTAACCATATATTACTTTTGTTTTGAGAAAAATCATATATTACTTGTTGTATCATTCATTTTTATTCTTAATGCTTTAAAATCATATCAGAAACTGTAGATGTACAAAAATTACACGTGTGTGTCACACGCGTGTGGTTACTAGTCCCAAAAAAGCCAAAAAGAAAAGTTTGGTATTGTGGTGACTGGTGAGAAGACAAAAATGCAAAAATGGCTGAAATCGTTATTTTCCACACATTGCCATTTGTCACCGGCCTAATTATCAAGAGTCGAGTCAAACTAATGGATGGAGGAGTTGTACAACACATGTGCATTGGCAACAATCAAAGTTTATTTTTTTCACACTTCATAAGTTTTAGGCATATGAAAACTCAATTGAATTCAGGCGATGGGTGTGAACACCTATCTTCTTTGCTGGTGGGATTCTCCATCCCAGGCTTAGAGGAAGGTTGGCAGGTAGTAGGCTAGCCCAGTTGAGGAGGCGGGGGTGGTGGTGGTGACGTCATCGGCCATAGGTAGCAAAGGACTATTGAATGGGCTAGTGCTAGGGCGGGGGAGGCAAGTCGACATCCTAGGTGGACCCAGGTTAGTGCGGTGAGGGCGGCATGTGCGGATTCGGTGACGGGCGAGGCGGGGGCGAACACAGATGCAACAAGAAAACAGAGAGTAGTTGGGGTGCTTGAGGTAGAAGATGATCTCTGGTCCATTGGATCAGCATTCGACGGATAGAATCCGTCGACTGAAAAAATGGATGATTTCATATCCTGAAATATAGCATCACCCTTATTTTCTCATCCTCTCGGCTCCAAGTTCCCAAGCATATATCTCAATCATATCCCAAAGACTCTATGAACATGCATGGTGTGATAGTCAGTGTTTTCACTACCTTTTGTCTTGGCACGATAATGTTCTTATGTGTGCATGTCGCTAAGTGCGACTGGATGGGTTCCACATATGTATTAGGAGTATGCTTTAACAAAAAAGAAAAAAAAGAGAAAGTTAGATCAATCGATTATGTTTAGTGAGATGCTAGATATATATAGTGGTGGATGCAAAGGAACCAAATAGGGAGGACACATCAACCTCTCTCTCTTAATCTTCTTCCTCTTCTCCTCCTTTTTTCTTCTTTCTCTCCCTCATTCATTGGCTACGAATGAGGGGGCTAGAGCCCACATTGGCCTTGGATCCGCCTTGGGATATATAACTAGTACAATTTTGATTGGATATTGTTGATGATATGGGCATTGCCCTTGCTATTACTTTCTCTAGTTGTCATGAACATCATCGAAATCCTCAAGCCATGAATAAAAATTAAAAAGAAGAAAGAAAGAAAAGAGAAAATCCTTGATCCGAGTAGGCAGGATAGGGCTCGAGAAACCTTCTTCTTCTTCTTCTTTGAAACAACTGGGCACAGGAAAATGCCGGTTTCTATTAAAAAAGCAAGAATAAATACAAGCATGCAGCCCTGGGAGGCTACATACAGGAAAAGAAAAAAGACAACAACCTCCAACTAGCTCATGAAACCTTCTTCTTCTTCTATTTTGAAACGACTGGGCATAAGAAAGTGCCGGTTTCTATTAAAAAATGCAAGAATAAATACAAGCATGCAGCCCAAGCAGGCCGCATACAGGAAAAGAAAAAAAATATAACGACCACCAACCCAGTTGGCGGGGCAACCAAAACTAGTAATAGGACTAGCAACACTAAAATTACCACAACAGCGGGACAAAGCAAACAACAACTAAAAGCAAGATCAAAGTGACCTCGACTCTTCATGACACATGATCACGTTGCAAAGGCATCACGATCGCGACACCGGTAATCTAGCCCTTCACAAGGAAGTATGACAACTCAAAGCCCCATGTAAGTTTGAAGGCCGATGGCAGAGATGATCTGAGAGAGCTCCTCTGGTGGCGGTGGTGGAGATCCTTCAAATTTGGCCAGAAACTTCAAAGCAAGGCGGGCACTGCGAGAATCGATGACTTGTCATAAGACCTTTGTTGATGTCTTATCGATTCTATCAGCAGTAGTAAAGGATGTAGCTAAGTGGAAGGGGGGTCATCGACAGAGCCCTCGATGAAGACCTTCACGAAGAGTAGGTGCTTAGTCATATTAGCTAAGTCTGGAGCATGCATAACAGGGAGATCCAAATAGCAATCTAGAATCTCTGGGAAGTAAGCTTCAGGCGGTTGAGCAAAGTCCAATGTGGTCAACTGGGCAACATTAGCCGCAATGGGACCCCCTGTGGCTGGGGTGATGACTTGGAGCAATGCTTGCTCCACAGGCAGCTCCTAGTGCTCCTATGAATCGAAGGTTTTTAAGGGCATCACATCCACCTCATTGACGACTAGAAGCTTACAATTGTTTGAAAGTGCAATGGTCATAGATGCAGTTATGCACGACAACTACTTTATGGGCGGCTCATGGTGCTCAAGTGCAGTGGAGGTCCATGAGGACACAACTTCCACCTCATTGGTGATGGGAAGCTCACAATCATACTGAACCGCTGTAGTTGCAGACACCGCCATTTGCGGAAAAGGACCCCTAGGTGGAGTGCAAGCCACCGTGAGTGCATCGAAGAAAGATGGGGTCGGCAAGCGTCAAACTGGAGAACAAGGGCCAAAGAGCTAAACCATGTTGGTGGCAGATGGACCATCACTCAACACCTCCGTGCGCTCCAAGTGATTGGCCACACATGCTAGCCACAACTTGATTGCAGTGACCTCTTCTCTGATGGGGCAGACCACATCCTCCAAATGGGTCACGAGCAAATCCCTGAATTCTGAACGCATCACATCCTCAAGGTGAGACATGATCCGCTATTAGAGGTTGAAACGAAGTGACTCCACTAGAGGCGCAATCACCGATTGAAGATCCATGGTGGGCGAACCATGTGTAGTGTGGCAAAGGCCGCCACCGGCAACACTGGAGACGACATCACTGCCACACCTAGCATAGAGGCTAGGCAAAGGTAGACACTACATCCGCCCTACTTCGAGCTTGCTGAAAACGACGAGGTTGGGTAGATGGGAGCGGGAATGCAGGGCCGTAGAAGGAGACCAAAGGTGGCAATGTTGCTCCCTATGCCCAAGTCGACGGCAACGGATGCAGTGGAAGGAGTCCCAACTAGCACTAACTTGATGGTCACGAGCAAGACAACGGTAGAATCTACCTTGAGCCCATCTTTTGAAGGCGAGACTGCGCTTCGATTGTGATCTTTGCAACGATGACAAAGGTTGCTTGACGATGTGTGGCACCATGGAGTGGGCTGCGGTGCCCTCATGGGTGCCCGTGGTAGCGGCACCTGGTGTCGGAAGGGACATCATGACCCCGCCTCACATGTCGGCTAGGAGGTGGAGTAGGCGACGAGGGAAATGGTGACCAAGGGAAGAACGATGACGGCGACAACGGTGGCTTGGGACGACTGTGGTGGAGGACGTTGGAGCACAAGTTGGGAGGCTGACGAAGACCGCTAGGTGACACCCGAGACGCAAATCCAACGGTTGAGACAGGTGCGACGGAGGGTGGCGGACTGGGACCACTGTGAGCTTCCTAAAAACCCTAACAGTAGATTCGCCAACTAGCAGGTAGAGGGCAATAGATGGTGGTATAGCGGCGTAGATCTAGCTGAGGTTACAGCGCCGAGGCGACGGTCTGGTGGCGTCGGTCCAACTGAGGTGGGGGTGGCGGTCCAGCGGCGGAGGAGGGGGGGGGGGGTTGTACGTACAACAGCAAAGGTGGTGACTCTCATGCTCCATTGCAGTGCCATCTGGGGACAACGTAGGCTGACAACTGCAGCTCCCCAACGCGACGACCGGGCTCACAGACACCCCCTCGATGAGGCCCCAAGCTTAAGACACCAAGTGAAAGCATGGGAGGAGATGCAGAGGTGGCATCCCGGAGTAGGGGTGGCAGATCTGGGCTTTGGAGCAGCAGCGGCAGAGTCCGCTTGGTGTCCCATGCGACGGAGACCCTTGGGAGGTGGAATGGAGAGGGGGGACCGTGGAGGGAGGAAGCTAGTTGGGAAGGGAGCAGTCGACGGCAGCGACGATGGCCGCCGTGCCGTTCAGTGGCGACAATGGCGCTAGGGTGCCTAGGCGCTTCGCGTCACCCTATCAAAGCTTTCACAACACATAGCTAGTAGAGACTTGTTTTTTATAACCTTTTTACAGTCATAACCGCCACTAGGTCTATTTACTATCATAACCGTCAGATAATTACTAAATTTCCAAAGTCAGTGGCATCCCACATGATGTTGACAGTGACCAGTGAGTAAATGGATTGATATATAACACGAGGATGTACGACAAAGAATTCTATCAGATTAAGATGATGCACTGATATAAAAAGGGGCAATTGCTTTTTTGCCATCCTACTGGATGGCACACGTCAAAATACCACTCTATTAAAACTTCACTCCATTTGCAAAGAAACTCACTTTTTCACCTTATAACCCAGGGTATGAGATAATTTTAGAAATTAGTACATCACATTAGAGGAATATTAGTGAATTTTTCTAGATTTTTTGAGAACTTTTGTAAGGCCTTAAAAATTACTGGTAAGTTGCAAAAGTAGCATATTTTGGAGAATTTTAGTTTGACTTATACACAATATTTTTAGTGACTTCAGTTAAAATGAGTTGCTTATGAACTATAGAGCATATACAAAAATTGAAACATTTTTTGACGTTTTTTAGTTTAAATTACATAAGAATTTTAGCTCATATAAAAAGAGGTAATACTAAGAGCTATCTATCGCCCGTCATCAATACACCAAGCACTGCCGATCGACCCCGGCCGAGGGAAAAGGCAGATAGATAGATAGGAAAGCTTAGCATGCTGTGATCCACGTCAAGTTTGGTTGGAAGAATCGGAAGCTGATGCGCGGATGGGTCACCTGCTCGGAACGCCCGGCGGTGGCTGTTCTTGGTTTGACGGAGCGGAACCACATGGGTAGGTTGGGGATCAGTTTTTAGCTCGGGGTGTGCGTTAGTTGTGATTTCGGCCAACAAATTAGTGAGGCTTAAGGAGAACGGGAAACCTCTCGTGCCCTGATCGGCCCAATAAAAAGGGAGGCCGGTGGTCTATCTTATACGTGTGAAATTAAACTCATGAATCCGCTAATAAATTCCGATTTAAATTGGGCGCTTAGGTGATCGAAGGCCGGCGACCTCGATCTACATCGTCGGCGACCTCCATCCACCACTGACGACACCGGATCATCACCGGATATCAACCTCCGGTGATCTGCTACCACTCCTGCTACCGACGCGACAACACCAACCGGTCAAGATCCTTAATGGCTTCACCGAACAAGGTTACTCACTTTCACTGCTTAACCTTGTAAGTGCTCAGCGTTTTATGTTGGTAATTAGTGGACGTTTACGAAATTAGAAGGCTAACACGGAGCTGTCTCTCGGTAATCAGCTCTTGCACCCAACTTAGGCCTCAACTCTATCTCCAGACTTCGCTTCATTAAAACCGCCGTGTCAGTGTCACCGCCGGTGCCATCATTTAGTACACGTCATTAGCTTCCTAATCTCATCTCTACTGCTCATGTGCACCTGGGTGTGCGTATAAAGCCTGGCCGGATGCCATCATCTAGAGACTACGCCCTGCTCTCGATCCCCTCCCTGTCTGGGCTGGGCTGGGCTGGGCTCTGCTCTGCTCGCTCGGCGCCAAGGAAGCGGAAGAGGACGGCGGAGGGGTTAGCGACCATTCCGATCGAGGCAAATTAAGCTTTCGTCCCGGGGAAGCAAAGGCCAACCTCAAGCTCGATCTTGGGGCCAAGTGGAAGCTTTGATCCAAGGTACATACGTGATCCATCCATGCTTTTAGTAAAGCTCCAGCCTCCAGCTCTTCCGTCGTTCATGGCATCTTTCCTTGCTTCCTTCCTATGCTGTTTCTAGTTTTTTTTCCTATGCTCTTCCCCTTTCGGCTCATCTAATTCCTGAGTCAGGGTTCCTCTGCTGATGCAATTCTGGCTTTGCACTTTCTGAGTGTCCTTTATGTGAGATTATTTTGAGAATTACTCTTTCTGGTCATGTTTCCGTTCAGTTGCAACTACTACTACTACTTTTATTGTTGTATCGCTTGGTTTTTCACCTGCCAATTTCAAGTTCGTCGCACAAGCGTTACTGCTGTTCCCAGTGTACCAACGTGACATAAATTTGATGTTATGTCACGCCATTTTTCAGCCGGCACGTATGAACCTGGTATCTCGTTCCGTTTGCTTGTTGTTTCCTTGTTTGTTCACTAGACTAGACTAGATGCAAAAGCAATTATCAAAATTGTGTATTAGGGCAGGGAAAAAGAGATGTAGATTGGAGACCATACGGATGTCAAAACGGCAAAAGGCAACTATTAGAAAACAAGGTATGATAATCTAGGAAGATGCAGGTTATAGGGTAGTTATGAGCACTTGCTCCTAATCATGTCCCAAAAAAATTAGGTGTTTTTGTTTACCAACCATTTGGATAAACGGACGCATAGCCAAGCGGTGTCAGCAATAGGTTGACACTTGTCTCAGGTATTGGCCGGGTTCGTATAGTTCCAGATCATTTTGTTGGTTGGTGCGGCCTCGGCCTCGAAGCATCTTCAACTAACCTGACTTGTGATCTTGACATGCTAGTTTTTTGCATCTCTCACTGGTCCTACCAAGGTCACTCGGATTGCTGAGAGTACCTTTCTTTAGCTTCCAAGAGTGACATGAGCCTCTCTAACCATCATATTATGCAAATATTATCTCTGTATGAAATTCTGAAATCGTCAGATGAATTTCAGTCCTTCGAGGTGCTAGCACAAGGCCCCTGCTTGGATATCATCTTGTTATCCGAGGATGTTGCACAAAAGATGGCAGGGATGCATGTTTTTCATCGTCTTCCTTCTCCGCAATGCATCAGGTATGGTTAGGTGTTAGTTTTGACTGATTTTCTTAAGTCTTCAGTGGCACCGGGTTCCTTCCTCACTTTTCTTTTTCTGTCCTCCCCCTAAAAGAACTTTCTTTTCTGTCAGTAAGATTCTTTACTTCGCTAGAAATGCAAAAAGGGGCTTTTAGGCTACAAAGGATAGCTAGCATATGCTTGTGCTTTCCCCCCTTTTCATATCTTATTGTGAGTCAACAAAAGCATACGCGACAATGGGCCATCTCGAAAGCTTATCAGCTATCTCCGTATGCTAATGGATGATGCAAATACTGTTTCTAAAATGAACTATGCTGTTTGACATATGCAATCGGTAGTCTGTTTTGAAACTCTTCACTCAAACCTTGGAACACTCTGAAGTCTGAATTATTGTCTTGTCGGCTCTAATGTTGCACTATATGTAGTTCATGTTTTATTTGATGCAAGTAAAGAATTTGTCTACTAGACTACTACTGCAATTAGACAAGAAGAATTCTGACCTGCTTGAATATATAATCGTCAATGGAAGACGGTTTTACTAAAAAAAAAATCTCATTTTCACGATCCACAGCCATGATCCCTTCAGAAAATTCCCCGTCAGAATTCGCCAAGATTGTTCAGTCTAAGCAGACCAAGCAAGCTCGCGTATGCGGAGCGGAACCCCAGCTGCTGAGCTCCCTGGCAGAAACCGATGCAGAGGTCATGCTCACCATCCCCAACGAGCAGCTGGAGCGCATCGCCAAGTTCCAGGAGGAAGCCGACCTCTGGGTCGTCACCAACGTCGCACGGTTCCTCCCGGCGATCAAGATCACGCACGTCCTGGCCGGCGACGACGTGCTGATCAACTCCCCGGGCAACGCATACTTCCTGGTCCCGGCGATGATCAAGCTCCGCTCCGCCCTCGCCGCCGCGGGCCTCGACGGCCGCGTCAAGGTGTCGAGCGTGCTGTCCGTGGCTGCGCTGGTCGCTCCGGCGTGGTCCGACGTCGTGGGGCACGTGCTGCGGTTCTTGAAGGGGACCGGCTCGCCTCTGTTCCTCAAGTCCCGCCCGTCGGAGTCCACCAATGCCAATGTCGACGGCGCGATGCGCGCGCTGGGCGTCTCGGGCGTCCCGGTGATCCCGGGTGAGCTCGGAGCCCGCGGCGAAATGGCGGTGTACTACTACAGCTACTACCCGCGCGGTCGTGATGATCAGCCTGGCAGCGAAGGAGGCAAGCGGCGGTCGCTGGCGACGGGGACGTTCTGCGTGGCGTTGCAGAACGCGGACCCGACGGCGCTGCAGGCGGGGCTCGACTGGGCGTGCGGGCCGGGCCACGCCGACTGCTCAGCGATCCAGCCCGGCGGGCCCTGCTACAAGCAGAACAACCTGGCGGCGCTGGCATCCTACGCCTACAACGACTACTATCGGAAGATGGCCAGCACCGGCGCGACATGCTCGTTCAACGGCACCGCCACCACCACCACCAACGATCCCAGTAATGAATCAATCAGCTCATAATCCTTTCTTACAGCATGACATTAAGCAATTATCACGAGCGCTAATTGTTTCGTGTGACGGCTGGTTTCAGGCTCTGGATCATGCGTCTTCGCGGGAAGGTGAGCCTCAACGATGAGCGCACTCTTCTCAACTCTGCATGCATCCGTTCTCCCAAGAATTGCAGACTGTTGACGCCTTTTCGTTTTCTTGGCACGCGTGCAGCTCGATGGCGGGAGGCTCCAACTCGAGCGTGCCGGTAGGCGCGAGCCCCCCGACCAGCCTCGCCCCTCCGGCGGGCTTCGCTCCTCCGGTCGGCTCCAGCCCTCCGTCGTCCGACTTCAGCCCCCCCACGTTCGGCACGGCCCCTCCGACTGGCTTCGCCCCGCCGGGGAGCTTCAACGGCAGCGGCACGTTCGGTGGGGGACCGAGCGGCACGCTCTACCCTTATAACGGCGGGTGCCGCGGCGCCGTGTCTCGTGCCGGCCTGAGTGCTCTGTCCGCCGTTGCGCTCGCCGTTCTTCTCGTGTCCATGGATGTGATGTGAATTATCAACGTAGATATCTGTATTAGCTCTAGAGACTAGAGAGAGCCCTTGTTGCTGTTAGTGATTATACAGGGATTAATGACAAACGCATATTATGTTCTTGTTAATTGATCATGTAGATGTCAGGTCGGATCTGTGTTATTTAGAATCGTATATATGGAGGGAGTATCATTATGTTTGAGTTCTGAGCGCATATGACACGACATGGTAAGTTGATACAATGAATTTTTACATGTTCCAAATCAGAAATGTAGCTGTGTAGCATAATTATTTTGAGGCTTTCGGCTTTGTTGTGCTCCCAAGTCAAGCTCAGCCTGCATATAAATCAGGTCCCTTTTTTAAGAATCTAGATTCTATTAAAAATATTTTAGTTTTAGATTCTCTATAGAAATATTTCTCTAATGAAGTAGAATTACATCTGGAAATCGTTTAGCTAGTTGGATTCGGTTTCTTGAAAAAGATAATGGTTTTTTGAAAAAGATAATAGTGATAGAATTGACCAATTTACCCTTATCATGAGAATGATGATACAATTGACCAATTCAATCTCAAGAATTCGTAGGACTAAAAAGTATTATTAACAAAAATAGAAAACATTGGTACAATGAAAATCCGTTTAAACATCAATGACAGATGGGCCCAAGAAAACAGGTCCTACGAGTCATACACCGTATTGTTCTTTCTTTTTTTTAGCAAACCCAACGATTCCTCTCATGCCCCCATCCATCGTCATTAGTACTCTTGTGCGATCTCCGCCATCGTCATTATCCCTTCGGTGCCCATACTCTTCTCCTCTACTCTTGTGCGATCTCCGCCATGGTGAGTGGCTTCCTCCGTAGCCATGGTAGTTTGGCAAGTACGTGGAGCACGCGCGCGGGTGGAGGAGCTCGAGCGGCACAGGGGTGGAACTTCAACGGGGCACAGGCGGTGGCGTGGGTTGCGGCCAAGGGAATGATGGGAATGGGTGGCCATTTCTTCAGAGAAACATCTCGCGGGCCATTTCTCACACCACGTTTAAAAGGGAGAAACATTTCTCCCCTATTCATGCCGAAACGGGCACCGCATGCACAGACTGTTTGGGAGCCGATTCTTCTGATCAGGCATGAATCAGAACTGATTCTCGGTTCCAAATGGGGCCCAGAATAATCTTAGGACTAACTAACTACATGTGAGTTGAGATATGACATCACTGCATCACAACTTATCATACAATCAAATATACACCAAAATAATTCTTCACAGAACAAAAAAAGGTATTGCTAAACTCTACTCAAGTGTTTCTCCCCATCTCATCACTCAATTTGTTTTTCTCCCCTCCCTCCTCCTTGCCCTCTTTCCCTCCTCCTTGCCTTTTTTCTTCCCCGCCCGAGATGCCTCATTCTCTGTTTTTGCCTTCTCCTTCTCATCGATCTCCTTTTCCTAGAGATTCCAGTGGACCTCCCTTTCATCATTAGAGATATCGATAATCTCGACTAGAGCGGCCAGTCAGACTTGAGATTGGGGCAAAGCGGTGGGAGATGGCTCCCTCTGCAAGGATGAAAGCACGATGGCCGTCGGCTCCAACCTTGCAAGCATGCTTGCGGGACCACTCAACCCCGGAGACACCACAATAGGCAAAACAGGTGCTGGCGTCAGAAGCAACGAGCCAGTCAAAACCATTGTCATCTCCGACGATGAGGAGGAAGAGGACGCCATATTCAAGCTAAGAAGAAATGCTCTGTTACACAGTGGTGATGGATCAACTAGGAGAACCCCGGCTTTTATAGTCGGGCCAATTGCTTGCGCATGCCAGGAGAGGAAAATAGAGTTATCACGGGAGTCGTTTCACGACACTCCCAATTACTCTTGTAGGGGGGCCTGTGGCCACGCCCAAGTTGATCCGCGCCCACGTGATGACATCTTGTTGTGGCTCCTTGGTTTTTTTTTTGCGCATACGTCTTATCGCATTATGGCTCGGGCCTCTATCGGCTCATGCGAGGGTTGTGGGTAAAAGACCCTAGGCGAACCTGTGCATTACCCTGTCAGACGCACTGCACATTACCTCACATCATCCATTACTCGGGCCAAAAAACAAGGAAAGTACCTCGCTGCCACACGCAACCTCCACCGTGAAGGTGCAAGCGACTAAAGGACTCACCATTAAGGGAGCAAAAGGGCTTACTCTGCATAGGCTTTGGAGCGCATTGACTCCGTCAGGCTTCATTGCGGTAAACTGCTGAGGGGGTTATGGACTCCCACCTTCAGCATACCTACCAACCACATAGTTTCCTCTAGATTACACTGTCGCCATCAAGCTTCGCCATCATCGCTCACGGTTAGCACGGAGAGGCTCCTTAACGGTGAGAAGCTATAGTAGGATATACTGACTATGATGCTGGGCTGGAGCTAGTTCTTTTAGCATCCGCTCATCCCTCCATACCTCGGGACCAGCAGATGAGGGGTACTATTGGAGGGAAATACCCTAGCCTACAGACATTACTAAGGGGCTACCATCAAGAGCTCGGTTCTGGATCCCCAACCGGAGGTCTGGCTTCCAAAGACCGTGAACCTGAAAGTGCATCTAGCCCCTATGTGTGGTTTTGGTAATTAATGACAATACCTATGGACTAACAATGATGTTGAGTTTGTTAGTAGGTTGTTCCATAGGTGATGCATGGATGAGATATGCATGAGCTTTAAGTGAATGAGGAGAATGAAAATGCATCAAAATGAATGAGCTCTAGGTGATGCTCGGGTAAGTGATGACAATGCCTATGGACTAACAATCATATTGAGATTTGCTATTTGGTTATTCCATAGGAGATGCATAAATGATGAAGTATGTATTCTTTGAGAAATGTCATGAGTTCAAAGAATTGCATCAAAAGTCATTGAGTTTTTAGTGATGCTCATGAGAAGAAGAATAAGCTCAATAAGATTAGCAATAAGCTTGAAGGCTAAGTTACTTGTGGAGATCAAGTAACTAAAGGTATGACTTGTCAATAGAGTTTTATGGACTAACCCGTGTGCTATGTGTTTAAGAATGAGTGGGGTTAGGTTCTATATGAAGATTGACAATATGCATGAAGGCTAATAAGTTACTTGTGGAGATCAAGTAACTTAAGGTATAAATGTTGTCATTTAGGTTTTATGGACTAACCCATGTACTTTGTGCTTGAGAATGAGTTGGGGTTAGGATCCATAAAAAAGGCATAAGTTGAATTGAAATCATATATGCCAAGAGTGAAGAACAAGAGTGGACTCCATATATGAAAAAGTGAATTCATTGAAGATGTCGAATACAAAGTGGTTTTCTATGGCAAGACGGTGAAGGGCAAGCAAGACTCGGCTGCGATGGACCATCCGTGGTGAAGGGCAAGCAAATGGCTTAGCGCCGAAGGACCAAGGCGGTGGTGAAGAGCGAGTGAAGGCTTTGCGCCGATGGACCGTGCGAGGCTATGGGAAGCTATGGATGATTCACATCAATCATATGAAGAATCAAGAAGAGATGGAGTGAAGAATATATGGAAGTTGGTAACCCTCAAGGTTTGAAAGAAAAAGAAGCGGTACTTGAAAGTTTTCAAATGCTCAAAGTGGTTCAAACGAGTTTTATCTTTGAATTTGAGTATAGGTATGCCGCACTATTAAGAGGGATGCAACGTGAGCTAATTGTCGCGTCTCAGTGCTCAAGAGTTCCCAACCAAACCCAAAGTGAGAGTTTGTTGTTAAGAGTCCGAAGCGGAAAGTGGGGAAGTGTCCAAAATGGGTTTTGAAGTGTTCCTAATTTGATCCTTTGTATTTTAGGTCATGAATTCAGTTGGGATGTGTAGCCCTCTGAATAAGCTTTCCATAGAGTCCAAAATCGTCGAAATCGGACTCCGGAATCAAAAGTTATCGCCGTTTTTCGGAGGTCAGCTGTGCTGTACTCGGAGACTCCGGTGAAGACCGGATTCTCCGGTACCTGGAGTGGCCGGAGACTCCGGTGTAGGCCGGATATTCCGGTAAGTTCCAGAAAAGAGCCCAACGGCTAGTTTTTTGAAGTGGGCTATTTATACCCCACTCACCCCATCCTTTGGGGCTGCTGCAAGGGCACGAAAAGAACATCCTCTAGAGCCAAAAGAACTCCCTCCCACTCCATTCTAGTGTGTGATTTGAGAAGAAAAGTGAGTTGGGTTGAGAGATTGGAAGATTGAGTGCAAGTGAGCTAAATCCATTCTTGAGCACTTGAGTTCTTGACAAGAAGTTCTCGAAGCGTTTGTTACTCTTGGAGGTGAAGCCTCCTAGCCGGCTAGGTGTCGCCGGTGAGCTCCCGTGCTTGTGGTGAGCCGCGGGAAAGTTTGTGAAGGGCTCGATTTCGCCTCCGCAAGGGAAGAAATCAAGAGTGGATCGAGGAAAGCGGTTGAAAGAGACCCGGCTCGTTAGAGCTTCCTCAACGGAGACGTAGGATTCACGGTGGTGAATCCGAACTTCGGGAAACAAATCTTTGTGTCTCCTCTCTTGTTTCCTTTCATTTATGTTCTTGCTCAAATCTTTGTGCATATTGCTCGATCTACTTGTTTGTGTGTATTTGAGTGTAGGTTCTTCGTGGATCTACTTGGAATCATCTCCGGGAACACACGACATCACTTGGTTTGAGCTAAAACTCTCTACACATCCATTTCATTCAGTTTCGGGCTCTGTTCTGTACAGAACCCGGAGAATCCGGCCTTTACCGGAGTTTCCGGACCTGTACACACCGGAGTATCCGGACTACACCGGAGTCTCCGGTGAACAGTAATTTCAGGCATATAAACAGTATTTTCAGCCTTTTTCAATTTAAGTTTTATTGCATATCTCTTGCTAGAATTGAGTAATTTTTGTCACCTTAGGATTGTAATTTCCACACTTATTTAGGGTGATTGTGCACTAGTTGAGCCTAGCATATTTAGGTTTTTCTCTTGTGAAAAACTCGTTAGTTTATATTCCGCTGCAAGTTTAGGCCAACGGTAGAAAGGGTTGAATTTTTGTAAAAACGCCTATTCACCCCCCCTCTAGGCGATATCATTGTCCTTTCAATTGGTATCAGAGCCAAGTCTCTCTTTTTGGGCTTTACCGCCTAGAGAGTAAAGATGTCGACTAGTGGATTAGTGCACGTAGAGCCACTCCTTTTAGATGGTTCTAATTATTGTGATTGGAGTACTCGCATGCTTAATATTTTTAGGACCATGGGTCCTCAAATAGAGCGAGTTGTAGATGTGAGCATTTCTCCTCCTAATGATAAACTCATATCACCCGAAGAGGAAGAGAAATGCATACATCTCAATGCTCAAGCTACTAATGTCTTATTTGATGATTTGAGCATAGATGTTATTGAATCGATCTTGCCGCTTGAGGATGCTCATCTCATTTGGACTACTCTCAAAGAAAGATATGACAAGCCCAAATGTGATGAAGAAGAATTTCTTCCGGAGACATCATTTGGAGAGTGCTCTACTTCATCTTCACATCATGAAGAACTCCAAATGATTTCCTCTCTTGTCCAAGAGGATGTCACTCCGTCATCCACTTCACCAACATTTAACAATGAGCAAGGTAATGAAATGGTGAATGCGATAAGTGAGTGCCCAATCTCTTATTTGGACTTTAACAACACTTGTAACGAAATTTCCATATCTAGTAATGTTGTTAAGCCTTGTATATCATCTAGTGCTAAAATTTCTATTCATCATGATGATATAATTCTTGGTCCTGATAGCGATGCATCTATTTCCACTAGTACTTGTGAGACTAACTTTTTGAAGGAAATAGAAGTCTATGAGAGACAAAGCCTAGGTGAAGAAGCATCCACCTCTTCAAGATGCTCATCCCTTTACACCGATTCTCCATTATGCCTTATGGCAAAAGGTAAAAAGAGAGCGGTAAGTAAGGTTAATAATGCTAATGCTAGTTCTAGTGCTAGTGATAGTGATGAGCTTGGATTTGATATTTTGAGCAAAAAGAATATGCCTAAAATGATCAAGCTCTTGCGTATAATAGAAGGCCATGAGGAAAGCCTTGAGAGGCAAGAGGAATTCCTCATTGAGAAAATAGAAGAGCTTAAGGCCTTAAATGTGAAATATAAAAAACTTCAAGAATCCCATAGTTCTTTATCTAATCTTTATGGTGATCTTAAAGTTAAGCATATTTCTTTGATTGATAAATTAGATGCTATGCCTCTAGTGGATTTAGAAAAATCATGTCCTAATTGCAATTCTTTATCTAAGGACAAATCCACTATTTCTCCCATTGATGATGCTTGTGCTACTAACTCTAATTCTTATGTAGCATCTTTGGAGAAAGAAAATAGTAAGCTAAAGGCTCAACTTGAAGAGCTCACTAGCAAGCATGTGGCTTTGCAAGAAAATCATGATGAGCTTGTGTGCTCTCATGAAAATCTTATGGACTCACATGCTATGCTAGAAATAGCTCATGAGGTGATCTTCACAACGGTAAAATCCTATAAACCTCATGTGGACATTAGCACACATTCTTTGCATAATATCGATTTAACATGTGCTAGTTCTTGCAATTCATTTAATGACAATTCTATATCCAATGATGAATTGCCTACTAATCTTTGTTGCTCTAAAGCTAATATTTTTCCTAGTGTTGCTTGTAATATTGATAGCAAAGGGAAAAGTGAGAAGCACAAAGATCATGGACTTGAAGCAAAATCCAATAAGAAGATAGCTCATATCAAGTGCTTCAAGTGCTCAAGCATAGGACACTATGCCTCTATGTGTTCCAACAAGGTTGATGACAAGACCACACTTCCAAAGAAGAAAATAAGAAGAAGCAAGAGGAAGTGTTATGGATGCAATGAGAAGGGACATCAAATTGCATCATGCCCCTACATGAAGAATGAAGGTCTTATGTCATCAAGGAAGAGGCTCACCGGCAAGGAAGCAAGCAAGAAGCAAGATGAGAAGGCGTCTTGCAAGGACAAGCACCGCATTTGCTACACTTGCCGAGCCAAGGGACATATTGGTAAGAATTGTCCCATTGGTAATATTCCTAAGCCTAACTCATTAAATAATGATCAATATTTGCCTAGGAATGTTAAGAGTGGTACTTGTGCTACTAAAGTGATTAGTTCATCATTTGCTAGTAGAAAGGCCATTTGGGTGCCTAAGTCTTTTGTGACTAACCTTAAAGGACCCAACATGGTTTGGGTACCACAAAGTTCTTAATTTGCTAAATAGGTACTTGGAGATGTATTGAAGACTTGGTTTACTTGAGAAGAACTATATTGAATATCTCATCTCAAGAATCTTTCAAATTGGGGTTTCTCATGATATTTGGAAAGAAGTGCCAAGAGTGTGGATTATTGCTTTATTTCTATCTTCAATGACATCTCGGTAACAAGTATCTAACTTGAGCTATCTAGCCACTTAGCTTAGCATAAGTGCAAATATTCAATTTTTCATGGTTGTGAGCACTTGAATGTGGCTAGGTAAATTTTGAGAAAAAATTTATACTTTGTGTAATATGATGCTTTTAACGGCTCTTTAGTAGAGCAAGATCTTGTTAATATTGTAGGTAATGGATACTTTGTGATGGCTATGGAAGATGAACTTAATTTACATGATCTCATGGTTGTAAGTTCATTCTTAGCACAAGTATTTCCATTGTAAATTCCTTTTGTGCCTTAACTCAAAATATAGGGTAAACTCCTCTAGATTCTTGAATGAACTAAGTGCATATTACAAGTAATTCAAGTACTTGGATGCACATATATATGGGGAGCTCATCCTATGTTTTGTGCTTTGAGACTAATATTTCTTCAAGTAAAATTTGTGTTTAGTCTCTTGGTAAAATAGAGGGCATTGGAGACTTGGCTAATTATTTGAAGATTTATCTAATTGATTAAAGAGTCAAGTTTTGTGGAATTATATTTATTACCCAATGTCACTCTATGAAGGTAACTCTCTATCACAATGCCTTAAATTCATATTCTTGTTCATTGTGTTAGATTTATTGTCCTACACCTTTTGTGGAAGTTTCTAGCTCTTTGCATGTGTAGGTTATGTATCTATGCTTGTTTAGAGCTTATGCTTATACTAGCATGTGTAGGCTTTATTGCAATCTTGACATGCTTACTCGTTTCATATTCATTCATGTCTTGATTGCTTGCTAAGTGTGCTATGAATGTGTTTCTAGTGCATCTAGCTTTTTCTTACCAACTAGTATGTGTAGGTCATATATCTAGTATGTGTAGGATGCATTGCACTTTCATGTGTTGATTGTGGTTTTGGAGCCTTATTTGATCTTATTCGTCTTATTGAATTCTATTTGGCTATCTTTTGAAGATATTAATGGATTATCACATTATGGGGGAGTATTATGCTTTATGCATCTTAAATACCCATAATTTGTGAACATTTGAGCAATACCATTTAGAATTGATATTATTGTTTATCTAGCATCTATGTGGTATGTCAAGCTCATATAAAGCTCATTTTTGCAAGAATCCATTAATTGATCCGCTTTTGGTTTAAATTGAAACTTGAGATTCGTGGTATTTATCTAGTGATCTTTTCAATCTCAAGATTTTTAATTTGAATCATTTCTCATTCGGATCAAATCAACAATTGCTTTCATTGTCCGGAGTCTCCGGTGTTCACCGGATACTCCGGTAGTTGGTGTTTTTAGTCCGGAGTCTCCGAGGTAGACTCCGGCAGAGAGTCTCGGTTAAGCATTTATTTTTGTTGAAAAAGACCGGAGTCTCCGGTGTTCCCCGGATACTCCGGTAGGAGAAAATATTTTTACCGGAGTCTCCGAGAGAGACTCCGCCAGAGAGTCTCGGTTAATATTTATTCTTTTGATAAAAAGGACCGGAGTCTCCGGTGTTCACCGGATACTCCGGTGTCTGGAGAACTCGGAGAGTCCGGCAAAGATTCCGAGTCTTTTCTGTGTAGCGACTGAGTGCCACCCGGAGTCTCCGGTGTTCACCGGATACTCCGGGTCAGTTCAACAGAACTGTATCAACTATTATTTTTATTTATGTTTTCTTATAATAGTTGACTTTGTGAGGAAGCTTGTGTTTAATTTCTAAAATCCTTCCTTCATGCTTCTTAAAAAAAAAAAAGTTGATCCATGCCTTGTTGCAATTACCGACTTGTGATATCTCCATATACCATTGTCTTCTACAATTGGTAATAATACAAGTGGTAATCCTTGTTGATCATCTTTGTTTCAATTCTTGTTTCCAAGTGACTTCCTTCTATGTGAAAGATTTCATTTAACTCCTATGTTAGGAATATTGGTTTCTTCAAGGAAACTTTCCTCTTGGAGTTCATAGAAGCTTGCTATCTCAATGCTTTTATCATTTTCTATATACTTGCTTGAGATAAGTTTTTTAGCATGAATGCAATTCTATTCTTTATATGCTCAAATCTTACTTAGTTCACTTGTTGAACTTTGAGAGCGATCATTTGTTGATCTTTTTATCTTAGATGTAATTTGGACAACCTTTTGATATTTGTCTTTTATTTGGTATTTTCAAGTCTCATATGCTATTTTTGTCCAAATTATATCTTCATTGGATCTTGAAAGTGACGAGCATGCTTGTTTGACTTAAATGTTAAAATCGATAACATGTTTGCTTTCTTTGATCCTATATTTAGAGTAAGTCTCTCTCAAGTATTTTTATTATCTAAAATGTGCATAAAGCTTTCATTTGACTTCAATTGGTGTATACCTTCATGTGATATATATTTTCAATTGGTTTCTATCTATTGGTATGAACTTCAATTATTATCATATCTATGTCATATCAACATGCACATATCTATGAGAGAGCGTGCTCTTTGTGATGAGTTCACTAACCTCTTCGGACCCAATGAGTTTGGGGATCAAATTGTACTTGAATGAGTTTTTAGGTACAATGAAGATGCATTGGATGCTTGAATTAATCATAATGAAGGTCCTTTCAAGTATAAGCTCATTTCAATTGAAATTAATGAAGATAATTTTGTCCTTTCAATTGGATTTTTCATGAAGAAGGTCTTTATCTTTCAATTGGTATCTACAAAGAAGATCATCTCCTTCAATTTCAATTGGAATCAAGAGAAGGACCATATCAAAGTGAGCAATTCAATATCATTCCAAGTAATTGTTCTTGATTTATGCATTTAATTTCAAAGATTCAATCTTGTGTATATTGCATCATAGTATGAAAATATCTTGCAAAAATTTGTGTTTCTTGCAAGTGCTTAAAACCTCTTTATTGCAAATATGAGCAATTTGAAGTAGCATATTTTTGTGGGAACTCAATAATCATGTTTATGATTCATCCAATCCCATATATGCAAAAGATTTCAAATCAAACGCTTGAGTTGCTCCTATATGCAATATTGATGAAAATTGCAAAATCTTTTGCTGGAGGTTTGTAGTCCGCTTTAAATTGCTCTTTTGGACATATATGCTTATGAGATGTTGACACCTTGTGATAAACGAGAAATTCATTATATTGTCAATAATTTTGCTATGTTCAACTTAGAGCATAATCCATTGCACTTGTGCTTTGGATATTTATTTCGGACTCGTGCTTGTTTTGCCTTCAATTGAATTAGTTTCAATTGGAATTGGTATCTCTTTCAATTATTTCAATTGGTATGCTTTGAATTTTCAATTGATATCTCTTATAGGTATTCAATTGATATATTTTGGAATTTTAATTGGCATCTTTTTCAATTGGTATCTCTTGTAGGTATCTAATTGATATCTTTGAAGTTTTAATTGATATTTCCTTTTGAAATCTCTTTTGGCATCTCTTTGAACCCCTTTGACCTATTGTATAGCTTGTTCTCCTCACATAGCTCGTAATTGGATAAGTGTATTTGGTTTAACTCAAATTATGAGAAATACACATGTTATGAGGAGTTTACACTATATAAGGTCATGCACTAGCCTTCGATGATTCCCTCTTGTGGGATAGGGCTAATGGTGTTTTGGAGAAAAATTTCTTTTTTAGCAAGTCCTACTTAATTCTTACCAATTTGATGTAAATTGGGGGAGAATTTGTTTCGATGATTCCATTTTGGCATTGATGTCAATTGGGGGAGAATTTGGACTAGATGTTATATTTTGTAAGAGGACTTTGCTTATGGAGGATAATTTGCTTATATGGGGAAGATGTCAATTAGGGGAGAATTTGAATGATTGCCTTTGAAAGATTTGCTTTGCATGAGCATATTCATCTTCATACATACTTTGTCATGCTTGCTTGATATGTATAAAGAAAACTCCGTCCAAAATTTGAGATAGACAATATATGCAATGATATTTAAAATTCATTCACACATGCATAGATTGTGGGGGAGTTTATTATATACATATGTTGGTTTTTACTAACATCAAAACCTTTGTGGTGTTTGATGCTAGTAAACTAGTTTTGGCAATCTCAAATATCTTTGTGATATTTGATATTTTCAAAACTTGTTCTTCGTATACATTCATCTTCGGATTATATGTATACTTAGAACTTTAAATTTTATCAAATATAATCATCTAGTGAGATTGTCATCAATTACCAAAATGGGGGAGATTGAAAGTGCATCTAGCCCCTATGTGTGGTTTTGGTAATTAATGACAATACCTATGGACTAACAATGGTGTTGAGTTTGTTAGTAGGTTGTTCCATAGGTGATGCATGGATGAGATATGCATGAGCTTTAAGTGAATGAGGAGAATGAAAATGCATCAAAATGAATGAGCTCTAGGTGATGCTCGGGTAAGTGATGACAATGCCTATGGACTAACAATCATATTGAGATTTGCTATTTGGTTATTCCATAGGAGATGCATAAATGATGAAGTATGTATTCTTTGAGAAATGTCATGAGTTCAAAGAATTGCATCAAAAGTCATTGAGTTTTTAGTGATGCTCATGAGAAGAAGAATAAGCTCAATAAGATTAGCAATAAGCTTGAAGGCTAAGTTACTTGTGGAGATCAAGTAACTAAAGGTATGACTTGTCAATAGAGTTTTATGGACTAACCCGTGTGCTATGTGTTTAAGAATGAGTGGGGTTAGGTTCTATATGAAGATTGACAATATGCATGAAGGCTAATAAGTTACTTGTGGAGATCAAGTAACTTAAGGTATAAATGTTGTCATTTAGGTTTTATGGACTAACCCATGTACTTTGTGCTTGAGAGTGAGTTGGGGTTAGGATCCATAAAAAAGGCATAAGTTGAATTGAAATCATATATGCCAAGAGTGAAGAACAAGAGTGGACTCCATATATGAAAAAGTGAATTCATTGAAGATGTCGAATACAAAGTGGTTTTCTATGGCAAGACGGTGAAGGGCAAGCAAGACTCGGCTGCGATGGACCATCCGTGGTGAAGGGCAAGCAAATGGCTTAGCGCCGAAGGACCAAGGCGGTGGTGAAGAGCGAGTGAAGGCTTTGCGCCGATGGACCGTGCGAGGCTATGGGAAGCTATGGATGATTCACATCAATCATATGAAGAATCAAGAAGAGATGGAGTGAAGAATATATGGAAGTTGGTAACCCTCAAGGTTTGAAAGAAAAAGAAGCGGTACTTGAAAGTTTTCAAATGCTCAAAGTGGTTCAAACGAGTTTTATCTTTGAATTTGAGTATAGGTATGCCGCACTATTAAGAGGGATGCAACGTGAGCTAATTGTCGCGTCTCAGTGCTCAAGAGTTCCCAACCAAACCCAAAGTGAGAGTTTGTTGTTAAGAGTCCGAAGCGGAAAGTGGGGAAGTGTCCAAAATGGGTTTTGGAGTGTTCCTAATTTGATCCTTTGTATTTTAGGTCATGAATTCAGTTGGGATGTGTAGCCCTCTGAATAAGCTTTCCATAGAGTCCAAAATCGTCGAAATCGGACTCCGGAATCAAAAGTTATCGCCGTTTTTCGGAGGTCAGCTGTGCTGTACTCGGAGACTCCGGTGAAGACCGGATTCTCCGGTACCTGGAGTGGCCGGAGACTCCGGTGTAGGCCGGATATTCCGGTAAGTTCCAGAAAAGAGCCCAACGGCTAGTTTTTTGAAGTGGGCTATTTATACCCCACTCACCCCATCCTTTGGGGCTGCTGCAAGGGCACGAAAAGAACATCCTCTAGAGCCAAAAGAACTCCCTCCCACTCCATTCTAGTGTGTGATTTGAGAAGAAAAGTGAGTTGGGTTGAGAGATTGGAAGATTGAGTGCAAGTGAGCTAAATCCATTCTTGAGCACTTGAGTTCTTGACAAGAAGTTCTCGAAGCGTTTGTTACTCTTGGAGGTGAAGCCTCCTAGCCGGCTAGGTGTCGCCGGTGAGCTCCCGTGCTTGTGGTGAGCCGCGGGAAAGTTTGTGAAGGGCTC